>NC_083730.1:59444561-61944561 GCF_028564815.1 Eubalaena glacialis | reverse complement strand
ACTGGTTCTGCTATAGGTCTGTCCATCCATAGTAAGTCAGCCCTGGAAGGTTGATTTCCTAAGGGCCCTGTTTCTAGCAATGGGTACTGAACCAAAGAGAAAGACATAGCAAAGCTCATTTATCAATACAATTTGCTAATTGTATTAGGAGTTCTATTAGAATATAACTTACATTTTTAATTTGGTGGCCAAAGATAGGATTGTGTGATAGTATTTCTTTACCCCCATCCTTATTAAGACATGCTGCCCAGAATGAGGGTTATCCCTTCTCCTTTAGAATGGATTTGACGTTCAATACAGTTTTCTCAAAGACACCAGGGCTTATTACTTGCATAGTGAGGTTAAGAGTCTAAGGAATTGATACCTCTGTTCAAATTGTATTTTGGGAGGGTTCTTCTCTGAACAGACTGGCTGTGTTCAGTTTGGGAAATAGTGTTTCTTGGTTGAGAAGAAGACTGGCAGAAAAAAAAAAAAAAGTCTGGCTAAAATAATAAAGCCATACCTCCAATGGAAACCAGATGAAGACAGAAAAACCTATTAAGTGTAAACACTTTTATCAGCAAATTATCCTTTTCAAGCAAGAGAATTAATTGAATTAATTAATTCATCCACCAGGGTGAATAAGACAAAGGGGCTGTGGAATTCTATGTTCCAGATCAGTTTCCTCCAAGATCATGAAGGTTAAAATTTTTACTGGTGACATTTGTAAGTTTTTTTCAATAAACATTAAAGGCATATATAATCTTTCCAGAGGTTTAAGATGCCTGGATTCTCCCTGCCTAGTGCTGTAAACCCTACAACTGTTTTCAGTTAGGAAGCGGTTGAAGGTTAATACTATTTTAAGATCAGGATTTCAGCATAATATGTGTTCAAGCTCAGGCTCTTACTACCTTTGAATAGAAGCAAAAATTCTTCAACCCAAGCCTTAGTGGATTTTTTTTTTTAATTTGCAAAATAAGGATTTAAAAATAGTACCTATTTCATAGGGTTGGGATAAAGATTAAACAAGATGCTGCCAGGAGGAGGTATTCTGTGTGCCTGGTACTTAGCCTCAAAAATGTTCATTATTATTTAAAATAACGGATCTATCACTGGAAACTGGAAAAGACCAGAAAAGTTTCAATTCCACGCTCAGCTGCGTGCTCTGAACCTTGCCAAACTAATTGTAACACAGGTAGAGCACCATTACAGTGGAAAATTTCAATCTATCCCATACTCAGGAAGAAAAATTCTCTTTCCCTCTAAATTTATAGGCCCATTTGTCTCCTGGATACCCTTTCAAAATGCTATGCCAGTTTTCTTCTAAAATCTGCAGGAGTTCTAAAAACTAAACATCTTCCATGAATACTAAAAGGTTTTGGAGTACAACTCTCCTATTTTTTCATTTCTGCCATATTCTTTTGTTTCTTCCTAAGAAAACAGTTTTCAAAAGAATAGAGGTTTTCGAGTATTAATTGATCTCACACCAGCATTTGATCCCAAAGCCAGGAATTATCATTGACCAGGATGCAAATCTTTCTGTAGATGTCTCATATTATTGCTTCTTCAAAGCCTGCACCAAAACACTAACAACAAAATCAGAGAACGGTAATTTGCGAGATCAAAGTGCAAACGGAAATGGACAAAAGCGGACTGTGCCCTGACCCCTTTGTATTTTCATTTACATTTTAATGTAATGGCACAGGTTGAGATGGGCTGCAGCCATGCCCGCCTGCCAGAATGCACAGTCAATGCTTCTATTTGTGTAGCACATCATCACAAAGAAGAGAGCCAACTTCTGCTAAAAAGAACAGCCGGGACTGCCTGAAAACAATCTATTTTGCAAACATTTTTTTAACTTCTAAAATGGACACTGCTAAGTTATCCCATCTAAGAAATCAATCAATTTAGCCACTTAGAGTTAAAATCTCCATCTAATTCATTCTAGTGGGCCAATCAGGATGTAGGCCTAATAATAATAATAATAGCTAACATTTACTGAGCTCTTAGAATGTGCTAAGCTCTGTTCTAAGTTCATTATGCACATTAACTCATTTAATCCCTACATTTACCTTGTGAGGAGAGCATTATCATTATTATTCTCCACTACATGAGCGAGGTTATAGGGCCACAGAGGCCAAGTAACTCTTGTGAGCAGGAAGCTCTTAACATGGTTCAAGACAAAACTACTTTTGTTTTGCTTGAGAGGTAAGAATGGATCTTAAGGGAATAATTTGTCAAGGGAAAAACAGAGTCAACATCCTTATCATAGAAAAATAAGCTAGGCACTATGTACAAATAACTTTTATTAGTCACCCATCTCTTGAAGAAGAATGATAGTACACTGGAGAAAAATCCAAGCTAAGTTCCCACGTGTAAAATGAAGAGAAAAACAAATACCGTATATTAATGCATATATGTGGAATCTGAAAAACTGGTGTAGACAATCTTATTTACAAAGCAGAAATAGAGACATAGACGTACAGACCAAACGTATGTATACCAAGGGGGAAGGCGGGGTTGGGATGAATTGGGAGATCGGGATTGACATATATACACTATTAATACTATGTATAAAATAGATAACTAATGAGAACCTACTGTATAGCACAGGGAACTCTACTCAGTGCTCTGTGGTGACCTAAATGGGAAGGAAATCCAAAAAAGAGGGGATATATGTATACATATGACTGATTCACTTTGCTGTACAGTAGAAACTAACACAACATTGTAAAGCAACTATACGCCAATAAAACTTTTTTAAAAATAAATATAAATAAATAAAATGATAAACTCAAAGAAACTCAATTCTGAGTTCTGTGCGTCTCTCAACCAAAGCACATGGGTCAGTTTTTATTCAACAAACATAATTCAGAAAACAGTTCCAATTTTTTATATGTCTCTGTTATTCTTATTTTAATCACACTGTTTAATGTCTTCATAAAAATTTAAATTTGAAAGTAGGCAAGCAATGTTTGAGTGTGCAAATAAATATGAGTGAAAAATTAATTTTGTTTTATAAAATAAGAATAAATTTGAACCTAGGACGCCATATTATGAACTCAGCATTTCTTAAATGTTTAAAGAAATTGCTGACTTATTTCATATTGCAAAGTAGTAATACAGAAATGTCTTGGATTTTTGTATTCATTTTATCCCATATATGGCACATAGGTTTATGAGGGTTTTTGCAATCTTTTTCATTATATTATTATTTTTTAAAATTGGCAGAAAAATAATGAGGCATTATTCTGTGTAATTTTTAGATTTCAGAATTCAAGGCATCATATATGCAAATAACTTCATATTTAAGGTGTTATATGACAACATATAACAAAGACTGTACACTGTAACCCAGTGAGATTTATCCTGGGAGTGCTAGGTTGATTTAACATCCAAAAATCAATCAGTATAACACACCCCACCAATAGGATAAAAGATAAAAGCCATACGATAATCTGATAAATAATGGAGTTCAGGAAATGCTACCCAAAATATGGCGCCTTTGCGCACTGAATAAATTAAGCTGAAGGAGTTCAAGAAAACAGCAGTAGCAAGCAGGTCACTCTGACCTTCCCTTCCCTTGTCCCCTAAACAGGCCATAAAACCCTCATGTGAGAGGTGCCCTCCCTGCACCAGAAGAAAGGAGCTTTCTTATCTCCAAAGACAAAGGTTCACCAGGAAGAATCAACGCACGCATCTTGTTTGTCTTCCTCAGTTTGCCACACTTGCTGTACAATCTCTATCATATCATATTCTTCCATGAATGTCTGCTCTTCACGAGAACCAGCATAAATACACCAGGTCTGTTTCTGTGGGTCTCCATTTCCTTACGAGGCTCCCATGTCACATAAAACATACATTAAATGTATCTGTATGCTTTACTCCCATGAATCTGTCTTTGTCAGTTTCATTTTCAGACCCAGTCAGAGACCCTAAGAGGGTCAAGGAGAACTTTTTCCTCTCCTACATACATAAAGGAAAAGCATTTGCTAAAACCCAACACCCTTTCATGATTGATTTTTAAAAAATATCCAACAAAGTAGGAATAAAAGAGAATGTCTTTCCTGATAATGAGCATCTATGAAAAACCCAAACCCACAGCTAACATCATACTGAATGGTGAATGGCTGGAAGCTTCCCTCCTAAGACAGGAACATGACAAGGATGTCTTCTCTCCATTTGTACTCAACATTGTACTGGAGGTTCTAGCCACAGCAATTAGGCAAGAAAAGGAATAAAAGGCACTCAGATTTAAAAATAGGATATAAAACTAACTCGACCTAAACATGACATGGGTCTTGAAAATTCTAAGGATCCACAAAAAACAATTAGAGTTTATAACAAGTAAGCTCAACAGGGTCTCAGGATACAAAATCAATATACAAAAGTCAATTGTGTTTCTATACACTTGCAATGAACAATCCAAAAAAGAAATTAAGAAAACAATGCCATTTATAGTAGTATCAAAATAAAACACATAGGAATAGATTTAACAAAAAAAGTATAATGAAAGAAGTTCAGTTAGTACCCTGAATACCGCAAACACTATTGAAGGAACTTTTAGAAGACCCGAGTAAGGAAAAACATCCCATGTTCCCATACACTTTGAGTGGATGAATTGAATGATACGTGATGTTAAAATGCTGCAAGGCTTACAAGATATAAAAATACATATCAGCACCACAAGGTAATAATAGTAATACCCAACTATGCATAAGTTACAACCTACTTAAAAACAGGAGACAATATTACGAAGCTGAAAAAAATGCTTCTTCAGTTTCTCCTACTAGGATTATTGAACAAAATTCAAAATATAGTTTTAGCATGTGTACCAATTACAAAAATTATCTATCTTCATTAGAAGTGGTCTGAAGCCATTGCACAGCCATCTCCACATTTCAAGCTGATCTGGAATCTTACTGTCACTACGTGAAAATCAATTTTATGAGCAACTGTATACACTTAACAAAACAGCTATTTTTTAAAAAAATGTCGTAATGTCTACTCAAAAAGCTATATGAATCCAAACAGGAGCCTTTAGAGTGAAGTAAATAAAGTTCAGCAGTTCTGCATCTTTTGGGAAAGCATAGTTTTGGATATGAAATACTTATGCTTCTTCACGATGTAAATTTAATGAACATCATCAGCATTTCGAAATAATTGATTATTATTTAGAAATCTTGATAGGAAAACCCTTAGAATACAAACTATAAAGCTTTCCATTTTAAGACGAAGCGACTGCCTTCTTTAAAATCTTTATTTGCATGTTTTCCCCATAAACTTAGCAATTCAGGAAAAAATAACTACAGAAAGGCCATCATCAAAACCATTTAAAGCTCACAGTTCAACACGTTGTTGTAGCATCCATCACCTTGGGACAGAGACTGTTTTGTGATTCCATATCTCCTAACAGCAGTTTGCAAAGCCAATTAAGTATCAGCACCGGTATTCTCCAAAGGAGAGACATAAACTCCATTTCTATGGCTGCAGGCAGCTGGGCTTGGAAAGAATGCACAAAACTGCAGGAGACACATTTCAGCAAGGCTCTGATAGAAGGAAAAGCATTAAGTCTTTCTCTCTTACTGAAGGCAATGACTCAGATCCTGCAGGATGGGAGGGGCTACACCTGAGGAGCTATTTTGTTGGCCAGTGGCTACCACACCTACACCCAGGGAAGCAGCGACACCTGCCTTGTGGCGAGGTTTGCTCTGGGAAATGGAGTGCTCAGCCTATAGTAGGCCTACAGTATTACTGTCTGACTTTTTACCTCCCGGTAAGAGGTGAATCAGAGGCCCTGAATATTCGTGCACATTAGAAGATCTCACGGCACTTTTCCAAGCCCGAGGCTATGACTCTGAGGATTTGACCAAGTTCCAACTCAGGTAATTATATTCTGCTTCCTAAATTTGCCCTGCTGTTCCCATTAGGTACAGCATTGTTCATTTTCTTTCCTTTTCAGAAAAAAAGGGGCAGAAATTCTTCTTGAACTCGCCAGTCTTGCTGACAGAATAAAAGGCCAAGCACCGTGCTACAAAAGTAACGTCTGCCTTAGTAATGAACAAGATGACTGATGAGCTTGAACTTGGAGCACCAGGTAAAGATCTCAGAGAGGAGAACCCCTCTGGATGGAATCAGACAACAGTGTCATGAGAGCCCATCAGATACCAACCACCCAGGCTTCTCTGTAACCACCGCAGGGAGTGATCATGGCGCCAATCTCTCAATCCATGCAGTAAAAGCAGACACTCCTGCGTGTGTTGGTATTTCTAATATCAGTGTAGATATAACCATTCTCTCATGAATTTGGGTGGGGACCTTCAGCAGAGATCTAGAATCGTCTGAATGAGCCAATTTCTCTTTTATGCCAGGGATCCTAAAACATAAAGCAGGCTGCCATCCCTGGGATGGTCAAAGATTTGATGTCTGACAATATCAATTTGGGGCAAGGCTATAGGGCAAATGAAATGTCCGTGCATTGCTGGTGGGCATATAAACTGGTCAGACATTTTTCATAGCATCTAGTAAAACTAAAAATGTTTCTACCCTACCGCTCAGCAATTCTGCCTTGAAGAATACACCTCGCCCAAGCTCTCACACACTGCACGCACAGGTGTGCACACACACACGGATGTTCACGGCAACCATGTTTGTCATAGAGGAAAACTGGGGTGGGGGGCACTAAATGTTCGTAGAGGAATAGAAAAAATAGAATGTAGTATGTTCGTATGATACAATCTCATGGATTGACCTAAATACAATGCTAAGTGGGGAAAAAAAGAATACCGAGTAATTTGTACAGTTCACTACCATTCATCAGAATTTACAAAAGGCAAACATGACTGTCTTACTTTTTATGAACATGTAGTGATTATGGGAAACTCAGTGCACATACACACACACACACTCCTGCACACGCACACACACATGCACACAGGCACATGCACATACACACACATGCACACAGGCACACATGCAGACACACACATGCACACACATATATGCACGTGCCCACACAAGCACACATGCTGGTACACCTAAGCACAAACACAGACACCCACATTTGCAGACTTTTGCTTGCTCAGCTCCCAAAGCTCTATGCTGGGGTTGGATGTGGATTTTCCCTTAGTCCTTATTCCTGATTTTCACTTTAAAGACATTTAGATATGTACAATGACATCACACATGACGCACATGTTTTTGAACTTTTGGGCTAGCACAGCACCACCCAGAGGCCCATCAGGGACTCTCTGAGTAGGACGACCTCTCCCAGGTTTTAGTGCCTTCTCTTATCCATAACATAAATACACCCCCAACCATGTCACCGGATGATTAGAAGCTGAGGTAACTTACTACATGGGTGTCCTAACACCTTCACTTCATCAATGGCGAGGTAGCCTTGATGTCCAGAAGTTACGACTTCAAAAATCACCTGGAAAGTTAAGAAAGGTTTTCATTATTCACTCATTTTGTCAACTTTTACCAAACATTTCCTATATATAAGATATTTAGTTTCAACCATTCATTGATGTTTTCCAAAAATATTAATGGAATGCCCAATATCCTCCAGTCAGTGTTCCAGGTTCTAAAACTACAAAAACAACTAAGACTCAAACCCAGTTTTCAGGGACGTGAACGGCGGTGGGTCAGACAGCACTGTACCTCAAGGACTCACCTCATAAAAGTGGGGCAGGGTACCATAGTTAAGAACTGATACATGGAAGACAGAGGCTGAGTTATTTTCCAGAGGCGATAAGATTTAAATTGCTTTAAGATGACATATCTTCTGGTCAACTTCTTTGAGGAAACTCTAGCACCAGACTGAAACACGTGGGGCCCTAGGTTTTATACAACTAATACATACAATTAAAATTTTAAACGTATTATGAAAGAAGAGGACAGGATACTAGAAGAACATATGCCAGATGGCCTCCCATAAGGAGGTGGCGTTTGAGCTGATAGCTGAAGGTGAATGAGCTAACGGTGTGAAGAGGATAAGGCACCTTCCAGGGCATGTGCAAAGGCCCTGAGGTGGACATGACGGTGGCCATGAAGAGGAGAACTGCGATCTGCAGCTATAAAGGTCAGCTGTGACCCGGCTCAGAGATCCCAGGAAACACAGCACGTTAGTACTACAGAGAAGAGATTATACTAGCTGAAATTCAGATGGCACAGTATCAGTTAGGAGGAGGATAATATAAAAATCTCTGCAGTGGCAAAATCAAGAGGGCTTTATGACTGTTTAATCCTGGGAGAAGCAGGGCAATAGAAGAAGGGCAACACGCTCTGAGGTTCTCAGAATGACATTTTTGAGATGGTGGAGCCACTTCAGAGAAATTGAGGCTAAAGGAGATAAAAGAACCAGTAACAAAATTATCAATGTTCTTAACATGATTGTCTAAAGGTGTCTGTTGTCAGGCTAGTGTTAATGATAAAAGGTCCACATGACATTATTTTCACCTCCATTTCTAACAGCAGGAAACTGTGTCACCAGGGAGACCACGGCTGATGCAACATGAGGAGGAGAAGTCTAACACACAACACAGCAATTGCACCATTGGAGAAATGAACTTTTTCATTCATATAAAAACCTGCATATGTCAATCCCTATACACACTACTATATATAAACTAGATAACTAATAAGGACCTACTGTATAGCACAGGGAACTCTACTCAGTACTCTGTAATGGCCTACATGGGAAAAGAATCTAAAAATGAGTGCATATATATATATGTATCACTGACTCACTTTGCTGTACACCTGATACTAACACAACACTGTAAATCAACTATACTCCAATAAAAATTTTTTTAAAAACCTGCACACAAATGTTTATAAAAGCTTTTATTTATGACAGCCAGAAACTGGAAACAGTCCAGATGCTGTTCAAATGGTAAATGATTAAACCGACAGTGGGACGTCCATAGTGTGGATACACCTGACTTGGATGAATCTCCAGAGAACTGTGCTGAGTGAAAAAGCCCATCATGAAAGATTACACGCTATTTGATTCCATTTACGTAGCATCGTGTAATGTCAACATTTTAGAAATGGAGGACAGATGAGTGGTTGCCAGGGCTCAGGGATGGAGGGAGAAGGAACAGGAGGGAGATGGGTGTGGTTACAAAAGGACAACAGGAGCAATCCTTGTGATGCTGGAAGTGCTGAGGTCTTGACTGTGGTGATGGAGGCGCAAACCTACCCAGGTAATAAAATCGTACAGCTCATGGCAGCATCAGTCACAACAGCGCGGAAGGAACCCAAGTGTCCACTGATGGAAAAGTGGATAAGCACAATGCGGTCTATACATACTATGGAATATTATTCAGTCTTAAGAAGGACAAAAAAAATTCTGACACATGCTATGATATGGATGAACCTGGAAAACATGACGCTCAGTGAAATAAGTCAGTCCTAGAAGGGCAAATACCCAGAGTAGTAAATTCACAGAGACAGAAAAGAGAATGGTGGTTGCCTGTGGCTGGGCATAGAGGCTGGGAAGTTATTGTTTTATGGGTGCAGAGTTTCAGTTTTACAAGACAAAAGAGTTCTGGAGGTGAAGGGTGGTGATGGTTCCACAAGATTATGAATGTATTTAATACCCCTGCACTGTGCACTTAAAAATGGTTAAGATGATACATTTTAAGTTATTTGTATTTTATCATAATAAAACAGTGAAAAAATTATATAGCAGTAAATACACCCACATGCATACACAAGTACAAGTAAAACTGGGGAACTCTGCAAAAGCTCTCGATTTTAACAACGTCAATATCCTGCTTGTGACATTATACTTTAGGTTTGCCAAATGTTACTATCGGAAGAAACTGGGTGAAGTGTACATAGGAATCTGTATTATTTTTTACTACTGCATCTGACTCCACAATTATCCCCATAAAATTTTCAATTTAAAAAAAGTAATTATAAGTGACCATTTACTACACACATAATATGTTACATACCCTGGGCAGATATTACTCCACTGTCTTATTTATTATTTCACGTGAAGATTTTTCAAGGATTCAATATTTCAAGAACAAAGAGATTTAGATACAAAGTAATGGTCCAAGAACATGCGATGAGTCTATGCCGGGTGTCACTTAAAAACCCAATCTTCCTGATTCCAAATATCGTGGCATTTTCACTACTGCCCGTTGCCTGAATGAACACTGCAACTAAAGGACTGCATTATTTATGTTTGTGCGATGGATGCAAGCATGCAGGAAGCAATGAGCAGGACCCGCAATGGAAAAGCTCAGGGGGCTTCCCAGATAGAAGTCATCCCAGAAACACCTGCTATACTAGACGTCCCTGTGCCAGGATGCCGCCAAGCTGAAATACAAAACACACAGGGGGAGGAGGGGCCCAGCAGGAGAACAGAAATGAAATGAAACTCGGTCCTGTTTAGGGGGTTAATATACATTTTTTTCACTGATAATACAGAGAAAGGAAGAGATGCACAGATATTCCTGCAATGGGATCTCGCTAGTTTCTCTCTCTACTGAAGTCTGAGACAGGACAACTGAGGGGCAAAAAGCAGACGGACATTGAGAACAAGTGGAGGAAAAAGCCTTCCCAGGGCTCTCCAGACAGGGCTCCCGGGAAACAGCCATATCCTGCCTGGCAGGAGCAGCTACAGGCAGAGCAGGAACCGGCCAGATGCTCTGGTCAGAGTGGCCACAGCACAGACTGATGCCCAGCACCACCAGTGGCCCAAGAACGCCATCACTCTGGCCATGAAAAGGGTACTTTGAAAGCCAAACCCAGAAGTTCATCCATCTTTCCTGCCTTCTTCCCTCCCTCTTATAGATTCATTCATCCGGTTCAAGTATCCACCAAGCATCTCTCTACTCCAGGCACTTGGAGTCCATCATGAACGGAACAGATGAAGATCCCTTTCCTCAGCAGGTTTGTCCTTCTTCTTACCAAAAGTTATATTTTTTCCTCTATCAACTACAAGGGCTGAAGCTTCTCATAAAAATGCACTAATCCTCATTTTTAAAGGGATGCATTAACTCTTAGAATATAATGTACATATATAAAGCATGCTCATGTGGATCTGTTTTTAAAAGTTGACATGTGTAAATTTAATGCACCATATTTAATTTAATCCAACACAAGGCCACGGTCCTACCATGGAAAAGGAGAGAGAAAGGAAGGGGGGGAAGGAATTAGACACTAGAAAAGCCAGGTTAAAACCTCTGAATCTGTTTTTTCATCTATCACATTAAGAGAACTTAGGACCCTCAAAAGTTTTATGCCCAAAGATTCTGAGCCTTATTGTCCAAATATTTATAGAATATTTACTACATGCTCTGGGGGGAAGGGCATCAAAAAATTAGACAATTTTATGAAATTTAAGCTTTAGTTGGAGAAAAAATAAGGAACACAATGAAAGAACAGAAGGGAGACAAGAACAGCCAAATGACAGATGGGAACAGTATGGAGCTCGTAGGACCACAAACTTTCTCCTCCTCCTTACCTAACCAGCCAGGATGCCCGTGATACACCCAACACTACCTCCAGCCCAATTCTCAGCCTGCTAAGTGCAAACCCACAGGTGCCTGAGCAAGCACTTCCCCAGCATCTCAGCCAGGCTAGAGACAGAGCAAGACTCAGCAAGAAGCCGATTCCCCAAGTTCCCCAGCAAGATGACTCGCCAGTGAGGCCACAACCAAAGAAGTGCACCTAAGTTTATGCCTGAAACTTTGTTGCTCTCAGTCTTCCAGCTGGAACGCCAGGAAGCAAAGAAAGACAGAGTCTGATTACAGATACACTGGAGACCAATGGACTGGCCCTTTCCATTAACTGGAAACTTCTGAAGCAAACTTCTGAACTTGGCAGGTTCCAACACTGACTTACAGCTAACTGCAGAGACAAAAAGAGGAAAACAATCTTTATAGATATGTTTACGGGTCTGTGTCTATACACCTGCACACAGATGCACAGACATGTAGATTTCTATGAAATATATAAATAAAAACTTAGTATGACACCTTAGGTTTTAAACAACAGAAGGTACATAATGTGTTGCAAGTTTGAAGCAATCACCTCAATGTTTCCTTCCAAAAAACTGAAGTACGTTTTTTAAAAGGTCATTTTCCAGCTCTTTCTTAGAAGTTCATTTCAATTAAGGGACTTATGAGTACAAGTTTTGTTAGCTTTTTCATCAAGTTTATTATTTAGGATATAAATGTTTCAACACATACCACGACTATAAAGTGGGTAGGATTTGCACTGAATGTTTGCTACTTTGAAGTAAATGTGATTAAATGAAGATATCTGAATTTAGGTGCTGTCGGACAGTCATAGGTTGACGACTATCTTGATTTTACCTACCACCTGACCGTTAAGAAATCGACTTTGTTTTTTTTCTAACAAACAACAGGGTTAAAACATGCAGTTCAAAGGATGAGGCCTATCTTAAATAGCTTTCTTAAAAACAGATTTAAGCACCCCCTGAAAAGGTTTCCTTGTCATGAACTCTTGCTGTCTGGCAAGTTTTCCATTTTGTACTATTTTCTAGCCAGTACCCCTACCAAGAAAGTTTCAGAAGCAGAAATAGTTTTGTCTCTTTCTGTCAAATAAGGGACTACTCTATTGAAAGGACAGATATTGCTCTAGGGGAATTATAACACAGGGATGCAGAGCCCAGGGCGGGGATGGGGGCGGCAGTCACGGGGATGTCTAAAGATGCCTGCATCCAAGGACAAAAACATTGAGGTCACAGCAAACAGTAACACGAGGCCACCAACAGCACCACCAGAAAGAGAATAAAGAAAGGTGTGAAAATTGATTTAGGGATGTGGCCATGCTTATTTTTATCAAACAGGACAGAATATACTGAAAATCTACATTAGACGTGAGACTTGGATCTCTTGAGGGAAACACACCAAATCTTTATAAAAAAATGAATAATTCAAAACACATTTATTTATCATATACATCCATGTCCCAGGTATATTTTGTACATATTATCTAATTTTTCTCAGTCAACCATATGAGGTAGATAATGTTAACTCCCCTTTAGGGATGAGTAGGCAGACTCGGTAAGGTTAAGGAATGTTTCCGAGGTCATGCAATCAGGGTATAATTCTAGGTCTATTTTACTTCCAAGTCTGGGCTTCTTTCATGTTACCCGACTGCCTAATCTAACAGGTATGAGAGACTATATATGTAGAATACATAGACATATACATATGCACATACACATACATATATATAATATATAACCATGCATACACACACATATATATACATACACACAAATATATATGACTTTTAATGCATAGATGTACATATGTTCTAAATTCTTTACTTCCAGATTGAACTAAGAAATGTAGTCATCATCTATTTGACCTAGAAATACAGATGCAAGGGACAGTTATATGACACAGTTTTAACAATGCCAGTTTTAAGACAAGGGTCAGCAAACTACAGCAAATGGGCCAAATCTGCCCCAACCTCTGTTTCTGTCTGGCCCACAAACTAAGGATGGTTTTTACAGTTTTCACTGGTAGGAGGAAATCAAAAGAAGAAGAAGATTTTGTGATACATGAGAAGTATATGAAATTCAAATTTCCATGTCTGAAAATAAAGCTTTCTTGGAAGGCAGTCACGCTTATTCATTTATGGATTGTCTACAGCGACTCTCACACAATCACAGCACAGTGCAGTTGCTGCCACAGAGACCATCTGGCCCGAAAAGCCTGAAATATTTACTATCCAGCCTCCTGCTTTAAGAGGAAGCTTTCCTGCTTTGCTCACCAACAGGCTGCCATTACTCTAGATAACAAGAAAGCACACATCAATAGCAGTAGTTCGTCTCAGCCAAATACAATATGCTTTGCACTTCCTGGGGGAGCCTTGAACTCTAGCAATGACAGGGAGAAAGCCCTCTCCTGGCTTGATTTGTTTCAGCTCTAATATACGGGTGGTGTTTTAAATGCCCACGTAGCATTGGAGTATCATTACCAAGTTTTAAAAGCATAATTGCAATACACCAAAACAAAACCATAGACACGAATTACTTGATAGACCTCAAAACACTGTCTTAAAAATTAAATTAAAAAATGAAAGAAAATCCAGCTCATTTAGAAGGCAAATCCTCTATAAATAAGCTAAACTACTGAGAATTTATAACACTTTTGTATTCCAACCTGACTCTCAGATCTCATTCTCCACAATGTCCTTTGGCATTAGCTTGATTACAGCTAAATGTTTTTATTTGTTTTTACCAAACACATACATTTTTAGGAAAAATGACTTTGCTCTCTAGCCTAATCTAAGCTATGAGTATTTGAAAAGTTGAAAGCTGAAGTGGGGGATGGGTATGATGGAATCACAGAGCCAAACTACCATATTCTGGAATAATTTTGTCGTCACACAGTATTTAATCTTACATCACTTTTTTTTTGGTGGGGGAAATTTGGCTTAACAGAAGATATAATGAATTCTCATTATTTGCTGATTCTGAATTTGTGAATTTGTCTACTCGTTAATTTATTCAAAACCCCAGAATCAATACCTGCAAAGCATTCTTGGTCACTTGTGAACATGGACAGAGCGGCAAAGGTTGGAGTCGCCGGACACACACATCCCAGCAGAGGCCGGGCAAGGAGAAGCTCTGCCTTCCAGCTTCCCTTCTCCTGCCACTAACAAGTGTCCTTATCCTCGTCTAAATGTGTCACATTTTCACCTTTTTGTGCCTTTTATTGGCGATGCTGCTATTTAAGATGGCCCCCAGCGCAATGCTGAAACGCTGTCTGGTATCGCCAAGTGCAAGAAGGCTGTGATGTGTCTTACAGAGAAAACATGTGTGTTAAATAAGCTTCCTTCACGCCTAAGCCTAGCACTCTTGGCCGAGTTCACTGTTAAGAATCAATGATACACATTAAATAAGGCATCTTTACAGAAACACACATAAACCAAGGTTATGTATCGATCAGTTGATGAAAGTCTTGTGACCACAGGCTCTCATCACGGGACTCATGCCCTATGTCCCCCAGAAGCAGCGGTCCAGTGTTTACTCATTTGGCACTCAATGTGATGTTTAGAACAAAACTGTATTCGTGTGTTTGGATTCACACCGAGACCCACTTCTATCAAAGTTCTTGGTCATTGGAAGGACTCAATACTCATTTTTGCTCTCGGTTCCCAGATATTACTGGCAGCCATGGGATGTAAAGACATGTAGACTAGAGAGAATCCATATTCTTTCAACCACTCAACAAATAACATCTCAGGAGACAAGATGGTGCAGCTCCACCATCTTTGGAGCCTCGGGGAAAAGCCACTGTCTTTCAGGTAGGAAGCAACTGGTTAAACCACTGACTAGTGCTGTTTTGTTTGCTCATGGAAAGCCATCCTGGATCTGAGTCTGCCAAACAGGAGACCGGAAGAAGTTTAACACTGCAGCATCTCCGATGCTCCCTGCTTCAGTGAGGAGCAAAATTAGCTTTCCACGCTGCCACTTTTCCTGCCACGTATAAGCAAAGCAAAGGCGTTATCTCACCAACACAAACACTCCCCACAGAAGATGGGCTGGTGGAAACTGTCAGTCCCCTAGAACGAAGGGGATTCCATGGCATCTGTCTGTCCTCCCACACAGAGCCTCGTAGTTCCTTTCTGGTTTTGGTTTAATAAAAAGCTAAGGTGGATCATATTCACAAAAACTGATTTTTTTTTTATCCAAATAAGTTAAATAAAAAACAAAAACATAGGAAAAGAAAAGCTTCTGTAATGATGAAGAGTCAAAGCAAAACCACAAACGATAGACCTTACCAAATCAGGAACAAAGTACTGAAACCTTTGTTTATATGCACATTTTTTTTTAGCATTGTTATTTTAGGCTGTGTTAGGTCTATGTGGCTACGCGCGGGCTTTCTCTAGTTACGGCAAGCAGGGGCTACTCTTCGTTGCATTGCACGGGCTGCTCATTGCCGTGGCTTCTCTTGTTGCGGAGCACGGGCTCTAGGCGCGTGGGCTTCAGTAGTTGTGGCGCAGGGGCTTAGTTGCTCTGGGGCATGTGGGATCTTCCAGGACCAGGGCTCGAACCCGTGTCCCCTGCATTGGCAGGCGGATTCTTAACCAGGAAGTCACCAGGGAAGTCCATGAACATGTTATCAAAGTAAAGTTAAAACCTACTTTCTCTCCGTTAAAGGCATTCAAAGGATAAGATTCACAATGAAGCTAATTATCAGTGCTTTGTCTTGCCATTTAGGACATTCTGAAATGATGTCATCTATTTTTTCTACCAATAAATAACACAACTTTCTTCACTTTTGTGTTTTCCCTTTCCCTTTTGAAAAGAAGTAGTGTTCTTTTCCAATCTTTTCTAATCATGGCTCAAATGCCCATTCTATAAAATGGGATATGTAAGAAAATTAAGGCAGAGGGAAAAAAATAGGAAAGTGATAAGGAAAAGTGCTCGGAAGCAAGAAGCGACAGACCACAGAGAAGTGGAAGATGTTCACCCAGAAGAAGGACTTGTCCTTGATCATCAAATAACAAATACAAACTGAGAAGGAAACCCAGAGACATGGTAAGCTTTTCAAAATAAATATATAAAATATTATCTTTGAAGATACGAAACTGTCACGTGACCCCCTCTGCTTCTTCCTAAATGCAGCTCTGAGTCTGTAGTAAAGTGACAGCCTCATATGTCCTCACTGATTTCTTAAAACTCATCTTTTTTAAGCACAAAATGCAGAGGACAGGAGTACCTGCTTAGAATAGCTTTCCTGCTTGAGACAGGGTTCTATTTCACTGCCACATCTAATTCCCCGCGTCCTCCTAGAGGGACGAAGCAATTCGATTGTCTCGTACTTGGTACGAAGCAATTCAATAGTCACGCACTTGGAATAACGGCCATAAGCTAAGGAATTTATGGAGTCAGGGAATGTTCTCTTTTTCCATCAGTACCTATCAGGATTTCCCAAGGTGCTCCAGGGAATACTGAACTCGAGACGATCTGCTAAAGCCAAACGGATGTGCACGCTCCAGCCAGGCACCTGCACCTGCCATGTGTCACCCGGGGAAGATGCAGAAACACTCCCGGGCTCTGAAAGGCCTGGCAGTACAGAATGTGTTCTACTTCGCTTAAATCAGTGCTTCTTCCCATTTGGTTGACCGGTGCCTTTTAACATTCCTTGGAACACAGTTTGGAAAACACTCACCCATGCAGATCTTAAACACTGTCTCTGGGCAGCAAATGCCTGCCGAGCTGCTGCCACTCAGCGTGGCTTACGTGACCTTCTAATAAAATAAGTGGGCTGAAGGCCAGTCCAGCGAAGAAAGCGAGGCTGCCGTGCAGGAGTCCAGGTGGGAGTGTGATGGAAAGGGGTGGGAAAGATCAAGTATCTCCTATTCCCTCACCCCTCATCCACCAGGAAAGATGGCAGATGGGTAAAGGGTAAATCTTGGCTTAGCCTCCCCGAAGTGCTGGCCCCTTGATAAGCTCAGTGCACAGAGAATTGAGAGCACGGATCCACGCCTCCTCTCCTGCCAGGCCCTTCGGTGCAACCAGAAGGCCAGTATCTTCCCTGACTTTACCTTCCCATCCCTCTTGTCACTGCCCACAGCCTGGCATAACACCTTTACTGAGGGGCCTGGGGGAGGGATTTCAAGGCCACCTGTGCATTTTTTCCTTTTCAAAGCAACCATCTGTATTAAAGATCACTGCCCTCCTGGCCTCCGACAGGACTCAGAATCACTATCTCCAAAAGCAGGGAGAAAGGCAGGGAGTGTGGGGTGCCAGGGGCGTCTCTGGATGCAGGTGGGGTTAAGAACCCAGAAGAATCCATCAGAGGCCTCGGAAACTTGCAGGTGGATTAAGAGGAGAGAGGAGGGGAGAAGAAACAGAATCAAAGTGAAATATTTTTTTAATCGGCACAATAAAGTAAAAGGGTGCTTGTGAGAGGAAAATGCTATTCTTAAAATGGCAAAAGGCAGTGTCTAAATCAAAGGAAGCAGGTGTTACAGCCCAGGTGCCCTGGTGAAAGCAGGTAGCCCGCACTTATGCTGCCACCCAACAAAGGGGCAGGTTCTACGTCACAGCAGTTAGAACAAACACTAATTAAGTAATTAAATACATGTTAATCACCAGATACTTGATGATTTATGTGTTAATGAACAGTAATTAACCTGCAATTAGCTGTATTCCATGAAGATTACCCTTGTGATGTGTACTGGTAGAATATTATTTTCCCATAAATAGGAAAAGCTCCATAAAGTGGCAAGAACATTTTACTCTGCTAAGAACCATTTTGAAACTCTACACATGCTAATCTAGGTCATGTTAGCAGAAAGGTTATAAAAACAAAGAGATGCCCAAGAGGACCCACTATGTTTATCCAAAGTACACAATGCAGTGGTGTTTGGTTGCACCGAAAACCTCCCCAAATCCAACAATTTACAAGACTCAGACTCTGACCAAGATGAGAATCAACTCAGTATCTTGCAGCCAAAGATGAGGGAGAAATGGACATTCTTGACAAAAGCATGGGAGGATCAGGAACAGGACAGACAGAAGGAACCCAGCCCAGCACCCCCGTTCCCGGTCCCCCCCCAGAGCACCTGCTCCCCAAGTGTAGGCAGAGTGCCCAGAGCACCACGATAGCAGTTCCAGGGCTAACATGCTAGAATGTTCTGGCGGGAAAGCCCTTGGTTCATCCCGTTTCATCCACTGTTTCACTGAAGGATTTGTTCCCAGAACCCTTTTTCATTGCATACCTTCTGCCATCGCACCAAACACACTTAAGGAGTGACTTAGCAGGAGAAAGCACTCAACTATTACCTGCTTCCTTTTTTTCTGTTTTCCACGAATCTGAATCTCCGTAAACTACCACCATTTATTGAGAGGCCAGCACAGCCAAAATGTGTTCTTCCGTTCATCTTCACACCCTGCCCTGTCTTTATATTTAGTCCCGTAATTAGGAAGGCTCAGTAAATTTAAGCTGCCCAAGCTTATAAGTAAACAGGGCTCATATTCAAATCTTGTTCTGTCTGATGCAAAGCATATGTTCTTTTACTATAGTATGATGCCGCTCATTTACAAGCAATATTGTAATATGAAATCTTTTAAGACTTAATTCATCAATCTTAATTCATTAGAGCAAAACTACAAAGTGTGAAAAGCATCTTATAAAGTACTATATGAATATAAAATATTTTAATATACTAGTATTTCAAGCATGTGTTCACTCTACATTAATTTTTTAGATCTCTGTCACATATCTTGCAGCCTAAATACTAATGGGACGTCTGGGGGAAGCAGAGTCCCTGTGTTATCACCTCCTTTAAATGTCCATGTCCTATTATCTTGTCCTCAGCTTTTGGTCCCAGAAACAGCCTATCTGTATACTAAGAATGCATCATTTGGATACTGACTTTTATGAACTATGTCCATAAAAGAAAATGTCACAGGCATGCACGTACACGTGATACCAGAAAAATAGTTTTGTGTATTTTGCAATTAGAAATATAATAGTCACCTAAAGCAGAAGCACATCCTCAGGCTAGTACAAAACTCCTGATGGAGAAATCTGTCTGGGAAATTGATTTAAAAGTAGATGGCTCCTGCATAACTCAGGTTTTTACGAACATCAGGATTCCTTAGTAAGGGTGTGCTCGCCCCACGGCTGCAGCGGGGAAGCCCCCATCCAGGGCAGTGCTGCCTGAACACAGACAACTGATTTTTCCAGCTTTTTTTCTGATCACCTCCAGTTCAGCTGACATCTTGAGCCAAGGGTGGAAATGGATTGGTAGGTATTTTCCTTCCTCTCCACCTGTTAATACAATGTATTTTTCTCATGCCAACTGGGAACATCATTCAAGTCTTACATGGTGATTTTAAGGTCTATCTCAGCATTTGGGAAATTTCCTGCTGACATCTCTCTTGTATCATCTACTGAGTGCCATTTATCTAATAGTTTATGTTACTATTAGGCTAATGACTTCACTATGTTTACTGCCCAGCAGATAAAGGGGAGAAAAGAGGGAAGTACAACCTTAACTATGCCTTTAAAACGTGAAAGGCTGAGGCTTGGTTAGACTCCTTGGGAATTAAATGAACAAATGCATTTTCAGTGCATCCAGATGCTTAACAAACTTTGATCACCAGGTTCTTAAACATTTAGCAACACTGGTTTAAAGAATCTCTGCAAATCCACCTTTAAACCCAGAGTATGAAACTATGAATCACCCAGTGAACCAAAAAGCTATAATGAGAACTACATTCCAGTTGAATACGGTAAAGCAGGTACTGCTCAGCAGTGTGAGAGGTCACAGTGAGGAGCAGGAGGGTTTGGGGGTGAGGGTCAGAGGCTCACAATTGGGAAGGCAAAATATTTTATTCAAAAGAGCCCAAGAAAGGAAGAATTCACTGACAATGACAATGGTCTGATATACAGGATCACCTTATTTTCAATATACAGTTGACCCTTGAACAATATGGGCTTGAACTCTGTGGGTCTACTTATATGTGGATTTTTCAATAAATACACTGGAAAATTTTTGGAGATTTGCAACAATTTGAAAAAACTCACAAACTGCATGGCCCAGATATATCGAAAAAAATTAAGAAAAAGGTATGTCATGAATGCATGAAATACATGTCGATACTAGTCTCATCTTACATAGGCATAAGGTGGGTGATATTTAATATAAAATTAATAACATTTTATAGGTTTATAGGTTATAACAGTTTGTTTTCTTACTGTTTTATAACTTTGCTTTCAAAGAATTTCATTACCTTACACCTCTCTCTCTAGTAATTGAAGAAACTATCAGCCTACCATCAACAGGTAGGTGTTTTTATTAATGTAACAATGTTTCCAATACTGTAGTATGAATATGACATAATACTGTGTGCCATAAAAATCTGATAACGATCCATTCATTGGTATATAGGCTAGGCTATGAAGAAGCAACTGTATGGATTGCATGAGGTGACCGTAAATCAATCACATTGCTGCTTCTTCGTTATCGATGCATGAATTGTTACAACTGTAAATAAATATGAGTTTACTTTTCACATTATCTTTTCATTATTGTTATCTTGTGTTAGTAATACATATAACATCTATGGTGTTTGTATCATATAAGACACTATTGATGTAGGTACTGACAGGTGATTCATCTTATAAACAGATGATGTAAACTTAATGTATCAATAAATACAGTACAGTATCATAAATGTATTTTCTCTTCCTTATGATTTTCTTAATAACATTTTCTCTTCTTTAGCTTATTTTACTGTAAGAATACAGTATGTAATACACATAACACACAGAATATGTGCTAATTGACTTTTCATGTTATCAGTGAGGCTTCTGGTCAACAGTGGGCTATCAGTGGTTAAGTCTGGGTGGAGTCAAAAGTTACACATGGATTTTCAACTGTGTGTGTGTTGGGGGTCAGCACCCTTAAGCGCCACACTATTCAAGGGCCAACTGTAGTTTGATAATTCCTTTTAAAGGCCAATCTCCTGAGACTGTTGATAAATTAAATCATTCCTTTAGTTCTGACTGTCTGAGCCAGGTGTGTTCAAGGCTATTATGGGCTGAGTGCTGTGTCCCCTTCAAATTCATATGTTGAAGCCCCAACCCCCACGGTGATGGAATCGGGAGATGGAGCATCAGAGAGGTGATTATGCTTAGCTGAGGCAATGAGGGTGGAGCCCCCGTAATGGGATTAGTGCCCTTATAAGAAGATGAAGAGAGACCAGGGCTCTCTCTGCTGCACACATGGGGAGGTCATCTGAGCACACAACAAGAAGACCAGAAGGGGCCTCCATAAGCCAGGAAGGGGGCCCTTAACAAGAACGGAATCTGAGGGCCCCTTATTTTGGAATTCTCAGCCTCCAGAGCTGAGAAATAAAGGTTTGCTGTTTAAGCCACCCAGACTGTAGGCTTTTGTTTTTCTTTTTGTCACAGCAGCTCAAGCTGACTAAGACAAAGGCAAAACAAAAATTTAAGATCTGGATTGTAGCCAGTGTCAAAACTAAATGAATGCACCAGGCTCTGGCAGCTGTGGAGCCCCTCAGGGGCTCACTCCTAGAGGTTTTGGGTGGGCATTGCTAAGGGGAAAAAGAAGATCAGGGCAAAGTTGAGCAGGACAGACCTTCTGATCTTGTCTAGATGCCTGGAGACCAAGGAAGAATCCAGTGCAGGTTCCAGAGGGGAACTAGCTAGGCCTTCTCCACTGTGGGAAGGTCCCCTCCAAAAGAAGTTTCTAAAAACACTCAGCCTCTTAGCCTAGTCCATCATACACAGCCTTAGGAAGCCTGCCTTAGCCAAACCCACTTCCCTTGCTTCCATTTTAATCCTACAAAAGAAGAAACTTTGTCCCAAAGGCCATATTTTTGAATTATACCCTGATTGGTTATCAATATATTTATAAAAAAGAAGGATATTCAGTAAGTAGGGCATTTTCCCTCTGCAAGAAAAACTACTTTTTAACTCTTTTTTTTGTTTTATACATAAAAACAGCACATGTACATTGGGGAAAATTTAGAATATGACAGATGACAGAAAGAAAAAATTCAAGTCACTAGCTGGGGAGATACTACTTCTTAATATATTTATTTCACCATATAGTTTAATTATATATGTATAATATATAATTAATACATATTAATATTATATGTATTTTTATATAATTAATTCATATTAATATTAATATATTAATACATAATACATATTAATATTGTTAATGCGTATTAATGTATAATTAATACATATTAGTACATATATTTAATTTAAAATTGAATTTAACATACTGCTTTACGATTTTATACAGTTTTATCCACTTAAGAAAATAAGCTGAGATACATCATGAAATGATCTTTCATAACATTATTCTTAACGGTTGCAAAATGAATTTTTGTATTGAGGTAGTATAGATGAACTCATCTTCTATTGTAAGAAATGTAATACTGCTCCTGGTGTTTCATTATTATAAATACACTGCCGTGAATATCCTTGTAGCTAACTGTTTGCTACCACTTTTCATTATTTCCTTAGGATGAACTCCTAACAGTAGATTGCTAAAATTAGACTTATTTAAATATTTTACACTTTTAAAATGTATTGCCCAAGTGCACTCTAAAAGGATTTTAACAATTTACATGTGTGCTAACAGCTTTTACTACCCCTTCATTTCCATTCAAGAGACGTTTAAATACCAGAAATTGTTGCAGGTACGAGGGCACAAAGATAAAACAAGCACAGAATTTACAGCCCATTTATTCCCATGATCAAATCCAGGGATAGAGGAACTGGGATTGATAAATCTTCCCTAATAAACACCAAGCCTGCAGAGTGGGTTCCTGGGCTCCGATCATGCCGCTCAGATGACAACCAGCCCTTGAGAAGACTCAGTCTTTCCTCCCTGGGTCTAGCCAAGCACCTCAATTAACCATGAGAGATGATCTTGGATACATGTTCCCGCTGGCTTCCGAGTGAGCCAAAGGAATTAAGAAAGAGAAAAGCAAAATACTGCAATTCTCTTAATGTACCCTCTTAGCTTGAAATTAATTGAGTTCTTAATGTGAAGTTATTTTCAAAGAGGCTGTGGACAAAAGGAGAAAGCACACAGAACGCCACCGTCACTAATTTCCCACCTTTGACGCCAAGTCGGAATGCTCTTGGGGCACAGGCCCTCTCCAAGAGGACGGACAGACCAGTGGAACCTCCTTGGTACCACTTTCTAACCTCTTCCGGCCTGCACCCTTCATTTCCTTTCAGTGCCCACTCCAGGTGGGCAATGTGGTCCCAACAGAACATCCCACAGAGCAGCTCCTCCATGACAAGGACTCGGTCTACATGCCATTTTCTTCCCATTGCTACTGGGGTGGGAGCAGGGCCCTGCATCTCACCAGCTGACCTCCACTTGGGCTCACTTCCTAATGACCCATGATTCCTGAGATCCACTCATGGAAGAAGAGGTTTTTTCTTCTACCATCAAGTGCTCTGTCTCCCTGGGTCAGATGTGGCTACTTAACATAGAAAGTAAAACATCCTTGCAGACAACATTTCCTGCCCTGCTGCGGGTGGCTGCTTTTATTTTCTTAAATAAATATATATGTAAACAAGTTCGAATGGTGCATTTTACTCATTTCTCAAGGTAATGTACAAAGCCTAAATACACTCCCTATCCACGAGCATAAGCTTTCCTCACCTTGGTCTAAAAATACCAACACTTCTAATACATTCTCTGATTAGACTAATATAAAACTGATTTATAGTTTCAGAAGTTAGAGGATGCATCAAAACAGGAAATGAAAAATAAAGGGCATACCTGATAAAAGTTAGGCCAGAAAGTACTGATGGCCAGCTCTGCCCTGTTCCATGTACGGTTTGGGTCTCCAGATATATTCCAAATAGGGTTCCCCAAAGGCCCGTTATTGACCTTCACGTAGACATTGAGTAACCCGGGAGCAGAATTACTCTTGCTGGATACAAAGTAGTGAAAATCAATGCAGTGGGTGTCATTTTCTTTGAGCTGAGGTAAGAGGAGGTGGGCTCTCTGTCCCTCAGATCTCCCAGATGTGTTCACCAACATGAAGGAGCCTGTGAAAAGAAAATCAAAGGACGGTCACAACCGGAAACACTACTTCCTGCTCATATCTGAAAAGTCACCATCATTTCCATGGGTCGACACTGCAGTTCCACACATCTGACCTTGGCTTTGAAAGTCCCACCTCTTTCACACCTTTTCATCCCCAAAGTGCTCTCAAGGTCAGTGGGGATGGCAAATTCCCTTGGTGTCACTGCAATTAGTTTCCTAAATAATAGGTATATGCATGGTTTGCAGATCTGCACTGGTCGATCTGGTGGTCACTAGCCACATGGAGTTTTCTTTTTTTTAATTAATTAAAATTCTATAATATTGAGTCATATTTTAGATTCCACATATAAGTGATATCACATGGTATTTGTCTTTGTCTTTCTGACTTACTTCACTTAGTATGATAATCTCTAGGTCCATCCATGTAGCTTCAAATGCCATTATTTTGTTCTTTTTTATGGCTGAGTAATATTCCATTGTGTGAGTGTGTGAGTGTGTGTGTGTGTTGTGTGTGTGTGTGTGTATATATATAAAATATATTATTATATATACATCACATCTTCTTTATTCATCTGTCAATGGACATTTAGGTTGTTTCCATGTCTTGGCTATTGTGAATAGTGCTACTATGAACATAGGGGTGCATGTATTTTTTGAATTATAGTTTTGTCCGGATATATGCCCAGGAGTGGAATTGCTGGAGCATATAGAGGAGAGATGGACTGGGAACTTGGGGTTGGTAGATGAAGATTATTACACATGGAATGGATAACAACAAGGTCCTACTATATAGCACAGGGAACTATATTCAAAATCCTGGGATAAACCATCATGGAAAAGAATATGAAAAAGAATATACATATGGATAACTGAGCCGCTTTGCTGTATAGCAGAAATTAACACAACACTGTAAATCAACTAGACTTCAATAAAAAAAAAAAAGATGAATTAAAAAAAAATTCAGCACCTGGATAAAAAAAAAATGTTCTGTAATATTGAGAGTGTAGGTCCTCAGCCCCAGGAACCACACTTCAAGCACTCAATAGCCACATGGGGCCAGTTGCTACCATACTGGGCTGCACAGATATTGAACTTTTCCATCATCTCTAAACAACACTATTCTATAATGGTACCACCACTGAGTAATCACAGACACTCTGAGATTCTCGTATAATCTAGAGAAAGGGAACAGATTGTTCTGGTTTGTGGAATCTTAGAAAATTGGCCCGATGATGCTCCTTGTCATCAATATAACATGATTTTCTTGCAGCTCAGCACCCATCCCCCCACTACTGTCACATCTGGCTTCTCCTTGACTAGGGGTGTTCTCATAATGGGGGGATGACAGAGTTTACCCATCAATGGTTGTGCCCATGGGGGACAGTCGTTCACAGAAGTCTCTGTGAGCTCCTTGTTTTCAACTGTTCATCCAGGGCACTAACCCACCCATGAGTGCTGAAGAGTTTCCAGATGGATTCAAGCTTCCCAGATACCCTGACCTTGGGAAAGGTCACTTGGACCTTCCCCATGCCTAAGATCACCAGAAATAGCAACTAAAATAAATACATGAATTTTATATATCACATAAAGAAAGGTAAATCAAAATGTTCTAAGATGAACGGGAAAACAGGTCATCACAAGCCTTCTTTAGCAGAGAGGAAAAAATGTATGGAAATTCTGAGGGGGAAGTACAACTAAACTTGGAAAATAAAGATAAAATAAAATACTACTCAGGGTGGTTGGACTCATGGTTTCTACGGCATGAAGAGACTGTTACCTTCAGTTGAGTATTCCTTTAAAAACGTCCCTCATTGTGAACCATAATTTTCAAGGAGGTGTGTGTATGCACGTTGTGGGTATATATATTTTAGTAAACACCCACACATATCTATAAAGATACATACACAATCTTAGAAAAAGTGTGGAAATTTTCTCTCATCTACAAGCTGTGATTTCCCAAACAGCAAAATGAGAAGACTACTTTTCCCAGGGAATTATTAGCAGGACTAAATAAAAACCAGGAATGTAGATATATCCTTTATAAATGAATAGACCATTGTTAAAGGATCAATATTACAAAATGTTTGCTTCTGGCTATTACCTCTCAGGGCCCCTTCATGAGATGAGCTAGTGTTAATGCCATGTAAGAAAAATAGGAACTGAGTCACAGAGAGATGAGGACGCATCTTATCCAGGCTTTAGGATGAGTCAGTGGCGAAATCAGAACTTGGAGCCTCTGGGTTTCCAGCCCATTACTCATCCTGCTACACCCCAATAACTCCACATTTCTTCATGCGCCATTTGAGCACATACGGAGAAAACAAACCCTTTCATGACAGTGAAGGAAAATTATGGGAGCTATCTGAAAATACAGCAATTTTTCAAGAGATGAATGTTACGCACCTGGAAATATGAAAGTCAAGCCACAAGGGAAGGGTTATGGTGGAACATATATTTCAGTAATAAGGAAGAACTGCAAATGTGATTTAAGAAACAGTTGGGGACAGAGAGAGGGATTATGTGACAAGAGAATATCACTGCAGTGATTTGGGTTAGCTATGCTCTACAAAATATGAAAAAAAAAGCTCTTCAAAATACACAGGGTCGACCAACCCCATCACAAACTGAAAGAGGGCAGTTGGTGTTTATAACATGAGTTAAAAATTGTACTTTGTCGCTCTTAGTAAAATATAAGCGTATTTATTCCACATTCAATCATTTGGGGCTCTGGCATCTGCAACATAGTTGCAATGTAGAATATGCCCTGATGGGGCTAAGGCATGAGTTGGCCTTGAAGCCAACTCTGAATCACCAAAAGCTTTAGTATTGTCACTCTGCCAAGAATATTACTTCTTGGAGTGTTTCCATCACTTAAACTTGGGCGACCAGAGATGGTAAATATGGCAATATGCATAGGAGAGCAAAAGTAGGTTTCCTGCATCCTGGAAAGTCTAGTTTGGATGACTGGATGAAGAGTCTCTTTTCACACGTTGGTATAAACCGGGTAACATCCTACCATAGTTGTTTGGGAAATCACTGGGTTTCCCTAAAATACTATTTTCCCCAACTATACAGCCTATCCTTCAATATTTACTCATTAAGCTTCCTTCTAGGACAAAATAGTAATTTTTATCTTGAGGTCAAGGTGAAACTCAGGTATTTTAAGTTGCAAACACTCAAATGATCCTGATTTTTATACCTTCTCCTTTTTTTCCCCCTTTTGAACCAGAATACAGTCTATCCTGTTACAAGGCATGTTGCTGCAATGCAGATTAGCTAACAGGATTAGCAAATAGGGGAATGACATCCATATAACACTGGAGTCCCTTCGGCCCATGTGCAATTTTTTGCAGGACATTAATGTTGTAGAGTAATCAAGGCAAATTTTCTCTCCAATAAAGGGCTATGTGATGGCCTTTCGACAAAGGTGAAACTCCTGCAGAAGGGCCTTCGCTTAGGGTCAAAAGTGGCAAGAAGTTTAGTGGCTCTACAGAGCCATACCTCTTCCTGCTCTGTGAGGCTGTCTGGGAAACTGCAAGACCAGATGAAGAAGCTGTGAAGTTTCTGCTCCCCTCCTGAGTTTAGAGAGGAAAGCACACTGATTGATGGAGATGATGAACCCGGATCATATATTTCAGCTGGCAGAGAGTGGTCTCTATCAGAAGGGAATGACTGACTCCGAGGCCCCCTCTGGTGAGAAGGAGGATGTGGAAGCCCTCAGGCACAGGGTGAAGGATGGACTCACAGGGATTCTAAGTGCCAGGCGGAAGTTAATGAGGCCAGGGTTTTTATTAGGGCTGTGACTGTTTCGTTGGTTCTCTGGCTACAAAGCTGTGTAGATTTTGAATCGTCAGCTCCATTTTTCTTGCAAGATCTAGCATTTTCGGTGCATGGTTTTGTGCAATAGTCAAAGGGTTTCCAAGGACAGGTGTGTGGCGGTGGTCGAAACACCTGCTCTACCTGAACCGTCTTCCTACCTCACTGGTTCTGCCCTCTGGAAGCAGCTCCATCTAGACTGTCCCCTCGGTCACAGGCAAAGGTCCTGCCTCTAAACAGTCCAGAAAGCAATGAGCAGCTCGTCAACACACAGTATTCTTTTTACTGAGGTACAGCTGCTGTACAATACTATATGAGTTACAGGTATACAATAGAGTGATTCACAACTTTTAAAGGTTATACTCCATTTATAGTTATTGTAAAATATTAGCTCTATTCCCTGTATTGTACAATATATCCTTGTAGCTTATTTTATACCTTATAGTTTGTATCTCTTAATTCCGTCCCCTCCTTTCACTTCCCCCTTTCCCCCTCCCCCCGGTAATCACCAGTTTATTTTCTGTATCTGTGAGTCTGCTTCTTTTTTGTTATATTCACTAATCTGTTGTATTCTTTAGATTCCACATATAAGTGACATCAACAGTATTTGTCTTTCTCTAATGCACACTATATTTTAGAGAAAAAGTCTCTCTTTACTGAGCACCTGTTCCCTGGGGTACAGTCCCCTGAGAAGTGTCGCTCAGCTGGTATTTCTGTGTAGCTTCACAATGAACGATTAATGCATATACAGGCATTTAGGACAGTGTTCGCCATATAGCACAGGCTCAAAAATTATTGGTGATTATCATTACGATTACTATGTTGCTTCATACCTCCTAATGCCTGCTTCTCTAAATTATCTGTAATTCTTCAGCATTTAGCTCTATGTATTTATTTCTGCCTGCCTGTCCACAGCCCTCCTGGGTCCTATCCTTTTTCACCTAAAATGGTAATGTTTAAGTTCCCTTTCTTTATGGGAGAGGAACATTAGTACTGAAGCTTTACAAAACCTTCAACTCGATCCATCTTGCCCCCACATTTAAGCTTTGGGAAGGAGATCTTTACTTCTGTGTGTGGTCATGAGGACTTATCACATGGTTTGAAGTACAGAAGATGATATTTCAGCCGGCACTTGTACTTCCTGGAAGTGCTGCACTATTGTCCTATGCTGAATGTACAGAAGAAAGTGTGAACATTTATGTTTAGCATCGTCTAGCAACTTGGAATCCTGGGGTAAATTCCCAGTTGTGTCTAAAGGGATAGCAGGTGAGATGCCTTTTAATTGTTCGAATTTATCACCTACCTACTATGGAAGGAAAGTCAACATCATAGCTGATGTTTAAAGAATGAAAAGCATTTCTATTCAATTCTAGACTATTACATCTGCTTTGTTAAATGTACCTATACGGCTGAATGTTTAATTTTCACCTTCTAGTTCAATGTTTGGACCGTGAGGAAATGCATTTCCAAAGAGTAATTGGGTCCCCCTTTTTGATACATCCTTACCTCAATTTTTTTCCCTACAAAAAATACTCCAACTGGCCAAATAAATAAAAGAAATCAGAATTCAAATTAACATTGAAATTCTGTTTCTGTTCAGATAATAAACACCCTTAAGTCACCTAGTACAGAAGCGGAGAGAATATAACATTGCAGGTAAATGGAAAGATCTCCACGGAATGGAGCTGGCTTCAAAAGGGGCCGTCTCTACAGGCAGACTTGGAAGGTCTTTAAGAATCATTATTTTGGTTTCTCTGAAAAGGAGAACTCTGTTATGAGAACATGTGATGTTCGTATTCTTGAATCTTTGGGTGAATTAAATTGAGCTTAATCATATCCATTGGCAAATGCATTTGATGAGGCCATCTCCCATCACTGCTGGTGATGGCGGCAATAACGACATATAATTAGCTATTCCTTCTACCCCATCATTAAAATTTGCATTAGTGTTAGAGCCTCCAGATTTTTAAAGGCTGAGGAAACTGCAAGAATTCTCCTCCAGCATTTGAGAAACTTTGTGCACACAAATGCAGCAGGAAGAGAGAACTGTGTGTGTTATTCAGTACCTTTGCTGACAGAGAAGCAGCATTTTATGAAGTTTAAAGCCATTACAACTTTCACTATTTAAGCCTCTTAGTTTCAGTAAAAGCACACAGATCATTGGCTCTTCTCTCCCTTTGGCTGTTTTGTCTTCATTTTCCCCTCTACTGCCATGCCTTCAAATCGGTGGACTTAAGATCCAAAAGCTACATAAATAGTTTACAAGTTCCATCTTTGCTAGCATACATCCAGAATCTGGGTTACAGGGCCATTCATTCTCCCTCTGACCCATTAGATACGCCGGTTGTAACAATTCAGTTATCTAGAGCAGTGCCTCTGAACGATGATGAAGGACCAGTTGTGTAATTTTCTGCTGCAGCTCAGATCGAGTTTATGTAAAATACAATGAACATGGATTTCTAGAAAAAAGGAAATAAAAAGACATGCAAAATGCACGCCCAAATTTGTTAGCTTAAATAAACATAAAATTACTCTGTTAAATTCCTATAAAAATTTCTAAAGACTTGCCCTCAATTTCTATAGCGGTCCTGGACCAGGAAAAATGTGGGGACCAGCTCTGACCTGCAGAGCCCACTGAGTGGCATGCACTTAAAGTTACAATGGCTTAGCACCCCGGGTGCCCAAGAGGCATGTTTTCTAGACAGTGGAAGAAGAAGACGGAGACAGAAAAACTGAAAGAAAGGAATGGAAAAAAATTCTCTGCTTTCTTAAGCCAGAGATAACAGTCATCAAGTCAAGCCCTTTGGCTATGACAGAAAGTGGCACAAGAAAATGAAAAGGAAGAGTGGGACGCAAGTGGACACCCAGAGAAGAGACGGACTCAACTATGGTGAATGGAATTTAAAAAGAACCGGTTTCAAGGCAAGGAGAAAAGAAGAGAGCTGGTGGGCAAGGCACACGGAGTCACCATATACCTGGGCTGTTCTTAAGGAATAGAGAATGCAGGGAAGTAAGATGTGCAGTTAGTGATCAGGCCAACTCATTAAATTCTCCCAATAGTAAAGACTGGAAGAAACGCAAAGAAGTCCTTAACTCACCAAAGTGGCCCATTGACAGCATCTGATAGAACTGGGGCGACTTTGAATTTTTTACATTCAAGCTCCGGAGGTAACGCCCCAAAAGCAATATTTCTCAAACATTTTCACCATAACTCATTGTATCAAACAGACAGCATGCTGCAAGGCAGCATACGTGTGTGATGCTGGGCGTGCACACAAACACACACATATTCGGACAAAACTCTCATGAAAAAAATGCATCACTATGTTTCTTACCATGTGTGTCTGTGCATTATACTCACATTTCCTATTCTACTCTATTTCATCTTGCAACATAAATAAGTCAATGAACGTTGGATATGACCCACAACTGATTTCATAGCCCAAGACTGCTTTAAGGACGTACTTTAAGGCCCCCCAGTACCCCCAAATCAAGAAGATCTAACCTGTGCTTTGCCTCCTCAGTGAGAAAGCTTTTTCTTTTTAATTTGTAGTTTTAAATTTGATCTTATCCCTCAAATATCAAAATACCAAAATACTATATCCCTCCTCCTGCTCCCTCAGCCAGTATAACAATGGTCCTAAAGACAATGTCTTTTCTGATGAGAAATCTTGTGAAATAGGGAAGATGAAGACTGTGGAGAAATAAATGATCTCGGGAACAAAGCTCCAAGGGAACAAAACCTCTGCGGGGAGGTGCCACCAGCACTTTAAAAGCACTTATTAGCACCCATTTCAGCCTGATGAAACCTCCTTCTCCACGGCCACACTCCTGTTCTGCAGACCAGGCATCAAGTATCCTTCCTTTTTTGAAGGGCCTTTTCTGCCCCCCTTTCGAAAATGTCACCGGATCACGAATGTGAAATACGTATTTCGCAACCACTAGAGAAGAAAACTTTTAATAAAAAAAATTCTCTCTTCATCCAGATGTCCTCTGTCCCTTTCTATTTTTCCCCTCTCTCTTCTTGGATTCCTTGTGGATTCTCAATAATTACTGAGCTAGAAGAACATGTTAGTTGCAATGATTTTTGCCATGTTCCTAAAACTCTGGTGAAAATACAGTAAGAGGGAAAAGAAGCAACACCATTCCACAGGGAAGCTCAAGCTCCAACTGCACGATCTCTTCCCTCCTGAAGAGTCCAGTACGTGCTCTCAGCAGGAGGGAAGCTGGGGACTCATGTGGCCCGGCCTTCTTGCATGTCATACTGGCTAGTAAAAGGCACTCTGTGCTCCCCAAGGGAATTCCGCATCAATCTAGGTGCTATAAAATTAATAATAAGCATAGTTCAACTATTTACAATAGCCCGGACATGGAAGCAACCTAAATGTCCATTGACAGATGAATGGATAAAGAAGATGTGGTATATATCAATATATATAATGGAATGTTACTCAACCATAAAAAAGAATGGAATGATGCCATTTGCAGCAATAGGGATGGACCTAGAGAGGATCATACTAAGTGAAGTAAATCAGACAGAGAAAGACAAATATCACATGATATCACTTATATGTGGAATCTAAAAAAAAATGATACAAATGAACTTATTTACAAAACAGAAATAGACCCACAGACACAGAAAACAAACTTATGGTTACCAAAGGGGAAAGGGGGAGAGGGACAAATTAGGATTAACAGATACACACTCCTATACATAAAATAGATAATCAATAAGGACCTACTGTATAGCCCGGGGAACTACATTCAACATCTTGTAATAACCTACAATAGAAAAGAATCTGAAAAAGAATACATATATATATATATATATATATATATGTATAACTGAATCACTTTGCTGTATACCTGAGACATTATAAATCAACTATACGTCAACAAAAAAATAATTTAAAAAAATAGTAAGCATAGCTCACACCTAAAATGTGTATAAAATACTTGCTTCAGGACATTTAAATTAAATGCCTCAAAGATAATGCAATTGTTAATTTAGTGATTCACAGCATAATTGAATGGGTATTTTTATTCTTTATTACTCATAGAAATACTGAGGTGACCAAAAGATATTAATTTGCCTTAACTAGTCATTTTTAGCCATGGCAGGACTCATCTGATATATTATGTACTGAGCATTTTGAGAACTACAAACAACAAAACTTGGACTGATTCTTCCAGCAAGAACCTCACAGCTATCTATCATATTAGAAATATTTTGAATTGAGCACAGAAACAAAAACAATTTACAGATTAACAAATCAGATCTATTAAGGTCACCAATATTTACATAACTGCAGCCTGAAGTGGCTGTAAAATGTGTGGGTTTACAACCTAGAACCGTCAACCAGAAACTCTTAAAAAAAAAAGAGTTTTGAGACACAGTTATCATATGAGAGACAAAGCAGGAAGGAAGAGGTTTCTGGAAAACAGAAGAAACCCTGGGGGTTCCATTGAGAGGAGTAATGTCTCTCCTTCCATAAGAAAAGTGGTGCTTTAAGGAGAACTCACTCGTATTCCAGTGTGTCATCTAGACAAACCGCTTTAATGACTTAGCTGGAAAATACTAGGTGTGTGCTTTATAATTTATAAGTAAAGAACAAACACAGAGTAAAGCAAACACGTTTTAACTATCTGACGACGCTAATGACCGTATCTCAGCAAATGAGCCCCAGGTAGGAGGATGGGGAAGTGACAGGTAGCCTGGTTAGAATGTTCTCAAGAGGCTGCTTAATTTCCCATGTAAGTCAGGCTTTTTATCAATCAATTGACAGCTTTAGAAAAGAGTTCATTTTTGTTCTAAGTCTCAAATGACACAAGCCATCACAATATAAGCTTCTGCTTATTTTTTCCCTAAGTTACTGTTAATTTAGAGATTTTTTTTTTTTTGCATGTGTGTCTGGTGATAGTCTGCCTACCAGCTAAACTATGTCTTGTTTCTAGAAGACATTACAAACAAAAAAACAAAATAAAACAAACAAACAAAAAAAGATTTTAAGAAGGCATTACACAGTAAGCTTCTATATGAAATGTAAACCAAACTGAAATATTTTAAAAGTGCATCATATTTGACATTTTCAGCTTAAGGAGTCACCCTTTGCCATAAAAAAAATCGTTCTCCAAGAAACTCCAAGGGTTCTGTTAACATCCCCAGTTGGGAGCTCCCCATACTCCTGAAGAGGAAGCAAAAGATTTTGCATGAGATGTTTCATTAGCCTGGCTGGGGTCAGAAGGCAGAGCCCAGCAGGGATTCGTGGATCATAGGGCAGAAAGGAGGAATTATCAAAATTTAACAAGGTTAGTCAGTCAAGGAAATTAATCTGGTCTCCGCATTACACTGATGATACAATATCAAATTCATGAGTGATCAGAACAGTCTGGAATTTAAGGAATCTGTTGGATAATTAATCAGAAAAAGCATTAAGACACCGATAAATAACTAGCAAACGATATGAAGAGGCAATTCATATTAGCAGAAATACAATTAGAGAAGAGATGCCTGGGAAAATATTCATTCTCACCACGAAATCAAGACATTTAAGTTAGAGCAAATGTGGGGTATGATTTTAAACATGAGTAAATTTCTTAAATACGTAAAAATTTCAAACCCAAACATGTATGAGGTTCTGGTGAAGCTCCTGCACGTGATCAGGAAGGAAGCGCAGTGATTTTTACAGCATTCCTATTGTAAAGACATAGAGTCACGCTCTTTGCCCTTCTAGAGCAGGCTGGGGAGAATCCTGAGTAGACTCATCTAGAAACAAGAAGAGTGCCTACTTTGAAAGAGGTTCTGAGGGCTACGTGGACCAGGACTCCTGGTGCGGGATAGGACACAGGGCGCCTTGATCTTGGTGGAAAGGGCTGGGGCTCTGCAACCAGACAGCCTGGATTTGGATCCTGATTCGGCTACTTACTGGATGTCACTGAGAGAGTTAGCTAACGTCACTCTGCCTCAGTCTCCTAAACTAGGAAGTGGGGATAAAATTGTGCCCATTTCAAAGAGGGTGTTCAGTGAACTGAATGAGATGATTCACTTAGAACGCTTCTTAGAGGAGTGCCTGGTACAGAATAGCCATGTGCCAAAGTCTGGCCTCGGCCCCAGTTTTTATCCAAATGTATCTGGTTTTAGCTTAGGGAGATGGAATAGCTGAATGCCTACTTCAAGGTAATTTCTGGCCCTCCTGTAGTCATGAGTATCAATGATCATGTGATTATATAGACTACATCATCCTTATCTATTCAGCTTAACAAGGTCAGAAATATTAACCAGGTATGCCATTCAGATTTCTTTCCAAGATCCAAACATTAATTTTCAGATACGCATAATCATTCTAGATGTAACTCGGAATGAAAAATCTGAGTTGAAATTTTACCAAATCCATTGAATTATAAATGTACATTTTTTATTGCAAGGGAAAAAATGCTACAATAATTAATGGTGATTGTTAAAACTGTTGTGTTAACAACACGAAGTATTAAGAATTTTCAGATAAATAGGTAAATATATTGACTATTAATATGATGAGTAATAATAGCTAACATATTACATAAATATATATATATATATATATATAAAATATACCAGGCATTCTTCTAAACGCTTTACTTATATTAACTCTTTTAACTCTTACAGAAGACGATAAACTGGGGTGTAGAGAGGTTAAGTAACTTGTCCAAGGTCATTCAGCTAGTAGGTGGTAGAGATGAGATATGACCCCCAGGCAAACTGTCTCAGAGTCTGTGCTTTTCAGCAGGATACCAAGCTGCCTCTCAGTATGAAGCATGTGGCACATTAGTTAGATCGCTTTAGGAAGAACATTATACCCTCTTAAGTCTAGATACTATATATACATATGATAGGTGTCTATAAAGAAATAAAGGCTAATTATGATAAATAAACCTGAGGCTACCAGAGAAGAAGAAGCTTGTTCACTACCAGGTGAAAAGGTCCAGGCCACCTGCTGGAGGACGGGGACCCTGGGAAGCAGAGCTGAGCTGTCCCAGCCAGGCCCCAGCTGACCCTGACCTACAGCTGACCACTGATGCATGGGGGAGCCCAGCCAAGACGGCCCCGCACGACCCAGATCACAGAGCCACTCAGTTGAGTCCGGCCCAAACTGCTGACCCACAGAATTCACAGCTATGGGTACTGCTTGAAGACACCAACTTTGGGGACACTGTGTTACATTGCAAAATTTAGCCATTTTTGGTTGAATCTGGATTTTGAACATTTTCATAATTAGAGTTTCATATAATAAAAACAATTTTTAAGCTAACAATATCTAAATGGGCTGAATTTTGGATCGTGTTACATCATTGAAAATGCATTACAGAAAATGAACACGTCTTTCTGAGAACATGTTGGACGTGTGATTCAAAAAAGGATAATAAATTTGAAAATCTAATTTAATCTAAACTAATTTTTAAAAAATCACTCAAGAATGAGTTTATATCAATATGATGTTTGTGAATCACACATACACACACATAGTATACATATATACACACATTCACATACACAAGGAGAGAGAGAACAGATTTTGCAAACAAAATTAATGAAAAAAAAGTAAAGATGTAAAGCTCATTCAGATTTTCGACAAGAATGGTGCATGTTACCAAAAATGTTCTGTTTATACCCATGATATCCTTGGATATAACATAACATGTTGAATAATTTACCCACTGTTAGATATTTCAATTATCATTCACGAAAAATTTCAGAAAGAAGCTTTTGGTTTTCTCTCTCAGTATTTCCAACCAGTAGGAACTGTAGTTTAATTAAAATAGTTCAATCTAGTACATCTTGAGTTAGTTTATTAGTTAGGTGATCTAGAAACAAATTCAGATATATTATTCTATCATTGTATCTCTGAGCTTGGTTGGGTGGAAAATTACTTTTATAGGAGTTCCACTATTTAGCTTTTAGTTGTTTTTGTCCTTCAGAATACAGTATAAATTTTTACATTTCTGTTAAGACCTAAGGTTTTCAAACATCTCTCTCTCTCATCTTTCACAGAGTTCTAAAGAGGTGGGTTGTTTTTTTTTTTTTCCTGTTTCCAGCATATTTTATTTTCCCTTTTAAGTCAATTGAATATAGCTTTTAATTCTAACCAATTTAAATTATTCATTTTTATTAAGCTCTTTTCAAAATGTACTCACTTGATGATGAACTGCTCTGCCTACAGGAGAGATAACTGTGTACTTGGTAAAATCCCAGGGAAAAATCTGTATATTAGCAAATTAATAGATAATCACATTTTAAATATCCCTGCAGACTTTTTTCTTTTACATAGAGACCTAGTTCTTACTTTCCCTGTGCTTTAACTTCTTCCTTTACTTTTTTGAAATAATAAAAGTAACACATATCATTATAAAAAGCCAAAAAAATAAAGGATTTCAAAGGGAAAATTAACAACTTCTCACTCAGAGATCCACAAACCTAGCCCACTAAAGTAATAGTGTATTTCCTTCAAAATCCTTCTTTATATACATACAAACATATATGATTTTTTTTTAGCCTTTTCCTATGTTTTTCAAAGAATAATAACCTGACACTTTCCTCTGGAGTTTGTTTTGTCCCTTAGCCAGTAATATAACATGGATAACTCTTGAGGCCAATAGAGACATACAGAGCCAGCTCAGCTTTTTCAACGTGCTGCCGCTACCATGTATATTCCAATAAAATCCACGTGAACACACTGTTTTTCCATAGAATAGAGCCCTACGAGTCAGGGCGCCGAAAGGCATCTGCATTTCTAAGTCTCCAGTGTTTTGATTTATGGGATATAAATATTAAACAACGCTCCAGACGTGAAAATAGTCATTTTTTATTTATTAATGATAATGGCCAGTGGTTTACATAGAGTGGTCCTGTCACAGGGTCAACATGAGCAGGCTGGCTAACGTGAAAGTGGGGTTGAGCCCACAGGAAGCTGCCTCTTGGCCTTCTCTGTTCCAAACACAGACCATCACCATGGCTTCCTCTGTTTATTATTATTGCCATTGCTATTGGTGGTATTACTGAATATTTACTGAGTACTTGCTATGTGCCCCTCGCTCTGCTAAGCACTTTATATCCATTCTTTTACTTGATCCCCTCAATAACAGACGGGTGGGGGGAGTACTAGTATCATTTCATATTCAGAAGGGTTAAAAATCTTCCCCAAGGTCACACAGGAAACCAGGATTTTAACCCAGTTAGTCTGATTCTAGGGCCAATGTTTTAGCCCAACAGATAATCCAAATTTCATAGCATGTCACGGAGTCAGAGAGCAAAATATTTGTGGCATATGCTCTTTGGAGAAAATTAAAATTAGGGGAACAAAAAAGGCACTAGAAGGTATTAGGGTCATCTTCAGCTTTGAATTATAACTCTTAAAAAATAAAATTAGTCGATTCTCAAATCACATGAGCCATTCTCTTATTTAAAAGCAAAATTAAAACCCACCATGTTTAAGATGAAAGTACGGAGCCAAAATTAGTTTTATTATTTTTTCTTAAGTAAACAAGAATTAGTGACCAAATGCAAAATAAAGAGCTGTGAATAAAATCTATTTCTTTAAAAACTACCAAGGTTCACTGGAAAATACGAATTTTAAATAAGACATTTAATATCGTACAAACAATTAGATCAGCTCCTGCATCTCTTCAGAAGCCCAGAGGATATTGTTTGTTCTGGTTGCTTCCTAATGCAATAAAATGATATAATAACAACCATGTGGCTTTACTTAAAAATGTGATTTAAGGTCATATTATTCAAAGCAGATGTCCAATTTCCTTAGCTTACACAAGCCTAGAGAAGACAAATACTATCTGCTAAGTGCTAAAAGAGTCTGGGGGTCAGACACAGTTGTGATGTGTCATAGAGGCCGTCAACGGTGCTTAGTGCACTCCGTCTTCTTCCTCAAAAAGAGTCCTCCACTGACCTGTTCTGCCAAGAGTCACCACGAGAATCATTCCTAACATTCACTATTGTACAAAGAATCCATTCAGGCTGCTGGCAATGAAATGGGAAGAAATGTAGAAGAGTTAAAAGTACTGATTATCTTAGGTATTTTTATTCAAGACTAATTTCCCTCTCATTTAGCCAACATTTTTGTGCATAACTTATACAAGGCATTGCTCTTAATCCAGATGGAGAAACAGACCATGGGCATATAAACATACTGGATAGAGTTACAAAGCAACATGAATATAAGTGAACAATAATATAACTGTTTATGGCACACAGGGGACATATAAGGAAGAGTAGACCAATCTAGGGCAGTGATACTACAGAAGTAGGGAAAGGTAAAAGGGACATTTTGAGTTACAGTCAAAGGAATTTATGTCTGAATGGATGCTGAGAGGCTGAGGAGGTGATGGTGTCCAATATAATTCTGAGCCCAGGTGATGCAGAAGAACAGTGATTCTATATTACACTGACAATTGAATTTTACCTGACAAAAAGCAAAATAGTTAATTTTGTACTTCTATATCCCCAACCTTGCATATCATCTGGCATATGGTGGGCACTAGATTAGCTGTTGAATTAACAGCCTGAATGCATCAGAAATAAAGAAATGGCAATGGATATATTTAAAATCACTTTATATCTCTTACTGGTAGCAATATTTTTTCTTTATTTTTTTCTCTTTTCCATGTATATAATTAACACACTAGGAAGAAAGAGCGAACTTGAGGTATTTCACAAGTACCTCCACAATACATTCCAAATTTCTAAGCAAGGCATTTAAAGTCTCACCAGTCTACAATTCCAACCTTATCTTCTTCCACTCCTTAAATTTATAAACATGTATTGAGCAACTACTGTGTGCCAGGCACTGTAGTAGGCGCCACTGATTCAAAGTTGAGTAAGACTCAAGCCCCATTCTTAATTCTAGTGGGGAAGGAGAATAATTATATTGTAAAGGTGTGAGCAGTGATAGAGCTATTCCAACCAGCAGTCATTAGAGCACACAGAAAAGGAGCACTAGAGCCAGCTGGAGGAGGTGGGTGTTAGTGATGGTTTTGCAACAGAGAAGAGCAAACCTGACTCCATATTGGATCTCTTCCTTTAGCTCTAACCCTTGTGCTCTGTGGCCTGTGCTTATTCATGCCGGCTCTGCACCTTTGTTTCGTCAAAGAATGCTATCTATAGCCAGAAATAGACATAGTAGCCCTTTCTCAAGGCTCTGCCTCTTGTTGGAGGTTTACAGGAACATCATAACCAGACTTACCTGGACAGCGGCAAGAACAAAGGATTATCACATCCCCTCCGGGGTCTGGCAGGCGCCAAGAAGTTTACAACCAGCCACACTCCTTCCCCTTTCAGTATAAAAGAAGCCTGAATTCTAACTCGGGGAAGATAGTTCAGTGGGACACTAATCCGCCATCTTCTCGGTCTGCTGGCTTTCTGAATAAAGCCTCTATGCCTTGCCCTAACACCTCGCCTCTCGATTTATTGGCCTGTTGTGTGGTGAGCAGTGCGAGCTTGGACTCCGTCACCGCTCTTTAGAGGAAGGGTGTCTCCCAGGGTGAGTGGTTAGCCAGACCACAGGTGGAAGGAAAGTAGATGAGGGATTCAGCACTTGTTCAGTCGGGAAACACTGGTGAGATCCCTACAGGTAACGGCCACTGATCCTGGGCATGAGGAAGACTTGCACACAGCCCTTTAGAAACTTCCAAGTCTAACAGGGTAGGCAACCATAGAATCAAATAATTAGAATGCAAAGTTATTTGAGATATACTCAAATCACTAAGTGGTAGAGAAGCACTGCAGAAAAGAGTGGCAACTTTGGGATTATTGTCAGGGTAAATTAAGAACGCCAACTGGACCATCACTGGGACATTTTTTTTTTTGAATTTTTTATTTTACTTTTTTTATACAGCAGGTTCTTATTAGTTATCTATTTTATACATATTAGTGTATATATGTCAATCTCAGTCTCCCAATTCGTCACACCACCACCCCCCGACCCCCGCCACTTTCCCCCCTTGGTGTTCATACGTTTGTTCTCTACATCTGTGTCTCTATTTCTGCCCTGCAAACCGGTTCACCTGTACCATTTTTCTAGGTTCCACATATATGCGTTAATATACGACAGTTGTTTCTGTCTTTCTGACTTACTTCACTCTGTATGACAGGCTCTAGATCCATCCATGTCTCTACAAATGACCCAATTTCGTTCCTTTTTATGGCTGAGTAATATTCCATTGTATATAAGTACCACATCTTCTTTATCCATTTGTCTGTCGATGGGCATTTAGGTTGCCTCCATGACCTGGCTATTGTAAATAGTGCTGTGATGAACACTGGGGTAAATGTGCCTTTTTGAATTATGGTTTTCTCTGGGTATATGCCCAGTAGTGGGATTGCTGGGTCATATGGTAATTCTATTTTTAGTTTTTTTAAGGAACCTCCATACTGTTCTCCATAGTGGCTGTATCAATTTACATTCCCACCAACAGTGCAAGAGGGTTCCCTTTTCTCCACACCCTCTCCAGCATTTGCTGTTTGTAGATTTTCTGATGATGCCCATTCTAACTGGTGTGAGGTGATACCTCGCTGTAGTTTTGATTTGCATTTCTCTAATAATTAGTGATGTTGAGCAGCTTTTCATGTGCTTCTTGGCCATCTGTATGTCTTCTTTGGAGAAATGTCTATTTAGGTCTTCTGCCCATCTTTGGATTGAGTTGTTTTTTTAATATTGAGCTGCATGAGCGGTTTATATATTTTGGAGATTAAGCCTTTTTCCGCTGATTCGTTTGCAAATATTTTCTCCCATTCTGAGGGTTGTCTTTTCATCTTGTTTTTAGTTTCCTTTGCTTTGCAAAAGCTTTTAAGTTTCATTAGGTCCCATTTGTTTATTTTTGTTTTTATTTCCATTTTTGTAGGAGGTGGGTCAAAAGGGATCTTGCTGTGATTTATACCATGGAGTGTTCTGCCTAGTTTTCCTCTAAGAGTTTGATAGTGTCTGGCCTTACATTTAGGTCTTTAATCCATTTTGAGTTCATTTTTGTGTATGGTGTTAGGGAGTGTTCTAATTTCATTCTTTTACATGTAGCTGTCCAGTTTTCCCAGCACCACTTATTGAAGAGACTATCTTTTCTCCATTGTATATCCTTGCCTCCTTTGTCATAGATTAGTTGACCATAGGTGCGTGGGTTTATCTCTGGGCTTTCTATCCTGTTCTCTTGATCTATACTTCTGTTTTTGTGCCAGTACCATATCATCACTGGGACATTTTAAAGCACCACACAAATGCAAATAGTGATCATCCTTATCTTGGAAGATGGAGGAATACTTGTGATTTGCTTTATTCACTGTGCAAACGTTAGCAGGATTAACCTGCAGGCAACAACTGAAATCGAGGTGTGATTGGACCACACAAGGAGCAGCGCTTCCACGGCTGTTTCAGGAATCACAGGACGTCTTTCCAGGAGAGCAGCTGAGCTCTTCCAGAAGCAGTCGTGGTTCACATTAAAACGCTTTGTTCTTTACAGCGTGGTGCTTTGCTTTTACAAAACTTCTTTCAAGAGCTGCATTGCTGCCTTAAGTGGTCTTCCAGGGAGTTGAGCTCCCACCTGGCACACAAACGAGTCAGATACTTTAAAACTAACCATTACTGTGAGGGGTTTGAAAGCTCCTTTACCCCCATGGGAGTTAATTGCCAGAGAGGCAGTTCTTTTGGAGAACATTTTACAGAGCATCTTTAAACCTTTTCATTAGGCAGAATTACTTCCACACCCAGAGGAGAAAACCTAACTAAAGGCAAAAAATACTTAAAAATTGTTAAGGAAAAAAATCTTAAATGGGTTTTATCATATTTTCAAATAAAAATTAATTGGTTGGTTATGGTTGCCAAGGAGGAGGGAGGTGGGGGAAGGAAGGATTGGGAGTTTGCAATTAGCAGATGCAAACTATTATATACAGAATGGATAAACAACAAGATCCTACTGTATAGCAGGGGGAACTATATTCAATACCCTGTACTAAACCATAATGGAAAAGGAAAAAAATAAAAAATACATTGAAATCCAAAAAATCATTCAGTTGGTTTAATATTTAAAATTATCCATCAGACTTTATATTTTGTAGATGGACAGTGAAATGAAGAGATGGGAGGATGGCTTATCATCTATTTAGAAGTGAGTTATCTATCAGCAACATGAAAAATTAAGTCCTAGGGTGTAAATATACCAAAACAAAAACCCCAAACAGTCCAAACAAACGTCATCGAATCCATGCATTTATTCAGATGACCCACAGGCTGTGCTCACCAAATATAGAAAAATTATATTATCTGGTTTCTGAACCTTCAAAAATTCACAAGAAAGGAAGAGACTCCTTAAAGCAGACACGCAGGCAACAATGAGGAAAATGAGTTGTCAAAAGGAAAGACGCTATAAGATATAAAAGCCAGGATAAGTGCCAGCTCTGCAGCCGGGGGTAGTTAAGATCATCGTAACCACTCCACTGCAGCAGGTCTGTGGGGAAGCCTTTGTTTTCTTAATGATGACCTCAGCTTATCACCAACATGTTAGCAAGGCAGAGGGGTGCCTGAGAGAGTTCAGAATGATTTTCATGTAAAAGTGCTGAAAATGATCCCTGGTACTAACGGTGGTCAACCGTGAACCGTCTTGGAAATGCAGCTCTCCAGAACAACTTCATCTGCCAATGAAGGATGAGGAGGACCGCGCCTGTGCTGTGATTTCAACTTCGGCGGCACATTCATTACAGAACCATTAGCTTTCATGACCACGTGGCAAAGATTAACCTGCCTGCGGCCCAACCTGGAGCCCACAGGAAGATGCTGGACCTAGCTTCTACTAGGAATCTGTGAGGTTTCAACTAAGAGAGATCCTAGATCCATAACCATGAAATGTTACCAGTGGGAGGATAACGAAAACGTCAGCTGTACTTAAAGCTCAGAAAGCATCCAATGAATACTTGCATCAGAATATGCGCAGTCATGAGCACTCCTCACAAAGCCATCAGTTTAATAATTGCCACCTTCTGGCCACTTCAGGAAGAAAAGATAATTTCTTACCTAGGGAAGCTTAAAATCTAAAAACCTTACAGCCTTTTCATTCACTACCCACATGAAACCACCAAGCCCCAGATCAATTAAGTCAAACCCATAGTTTATATTACATTTTAATGCTTAAAAGAAAAGGCAAGCACTTACGTAAAAGGGTGGTGAAATTCTGATGACTAATGCTATTGCCAAACTTTTCCCCCTTCGAAACCTAACAGAAAGAAGTATGACTATAGGAAGCTGTACAGTTTCCATAGAAATCTTGCTGAAGGAATAAACAACAAGGTCCTAGTATATAGCACAGAGCGCTATATTCAATATGCTACGATAAACAATGGAAAAGAATATATAAAAAAGAATGTATACATATGTATAACCGAATCACTTTGCTGTACAGCAGTAATTAACACAACATTGTAAATCAACCATACTTCAATTTTTTAAAATTTTTTTAAAAAGAAATCTTGCTGAAGAAGGTAGGAGCGTGTTTCATTCTTTTCTGGTCAGAGTGTCTACAATGACTTCTGATAACCTAAACCACTTAGACAGGCCATAGGCCCACCTCCCTAATCGCCAGGTAACTTCCCAGACAGGCTGTACACCAAGGCCTGCCTGTCACTGGGGACATCCTGATTCTGTATGAAAGTATTAATTAATTAATTAATCATTAATGTATTCATGAATGAGGGATACTTTCCCCTTAGCTCCAAAGGAAGGTGAAACTTATTCAGACTTAGTCACATTTACTGAGTAACTGCAACTCTTAGTCTGTTCAGTGTCACGGGAACCAAATTAATGGTCTTAGCAGAAGGAGCCCAGTTGAAGTGTCAAGTTCATCTTCCACCTCCCCCACCTCATTTTACTTCTCTTCCCCTGCACCTCCATGCCTCTGCATTCATTTACTTAAAGATTTCTTCAATTAAATTAGAAAAATCCCTGGTAGGAGTCCTGAATAAAATTCAGGGAGTTCACGAAGTTGGGTGAGAACGAAATTGCTTCTTGAATTTCAATACCTTCTAACTGAATGTAGCATTTCCTTCAAATACAATATAGGCAACAAACCACCATCATGTTAGCAGTACTTCTGACTTTGTCATCAGACAGAAAATCACACAGATGTTCATATCACATTACCATGTGATATTAACTACTTTATTCATGCAATGATTTACAAAGACACTGTTATTATTATGTCATATTTTTTTAAGATATGGATTCCTCCATTTCAATTTAATTGGTTCCATTGTAATCTAATGGATTTTATTCTACATATTTAGATACATCATTCTGAGAAGGGGTCTGTAGGGTTCACCAGGCTGCCAAGGGCATCTATGGCACAAAAACAATTAAGAACCCATGTTCTAGATGCTCAAGCCTTTCTATGATCCCCCTTCCCTTAAGTCCACTGGCATTTTAAAGATGTTTTTAAAAAACACAGAATTTCAGGTACCTAGATAAGACAGAATTTTGGAGGAAAGGTTTTCTCCCCAGTACTCAATCAACCATTTACCTATAAATTCCTGTCTACATTTTTTTCCTGGTAGTTACCGCTATCTATGTCATGATTTTGGCTTCCTGAATATAGGAGGGTTCTCTCTGTTTCTGTCTCTGTCTCTGTCACACACACACACACACACACACACACATGCTCAAACACACTCACACTCATACTCACCCCAATACCAAACACTCTCCATCTAACTACCTCCTCTGAGAAAAGGGTGTGCAGGGTTGCAAGTAGAAGGTAGAGACCTTTTTGTGTAAACTCTCTGTCTACCAGAGGATTGAGGTCTGTATGCCCAGTTGTCTCCTGGACTCACCAAAACAGACCACATCCTCAGAAGGAGAATCCATCCTCACCTCAACACAGGAGGTAATTTAAGAGAAGCCTTCAAAGTGTGATGGGTTTTAGGCTTGTTTGGGATATATTTTGTAGAGTTTTTAGGCTCATTTCAATTTATCCAAAATAAGCTATAGCAAATGCTTATTAGGTGCAAGTATAAATATTTTAAAATATTATGCTGTCACTTGCGAGTCTGTGCTGCTATAAGCCAGACTGCATTCAAATATTAAAGATGTGAAAATCCTCGGTGAGTAATTGTAGCCTCACTTAGTTTTCATATTACTATATATACTGTGTTTCATTTTAATCATTATTCTGTTTACTTTATAAGCAGAAACTTAAAAGCACAAAGCATAAATTTTTTTAAGGGATTTACAGAACTGCAAACCTCCAGTTTAAAAAAAAAAAAAAAACTTACAGGGAAGCCAAGCGAGGCTGAGAAATTGTACATTCAGTCACTCAGAACCATTTATTCATGGTCTAGACAGGGAGCTAGGGGCTGGGATTCAAAGCTGAAGAGGATAGAGCCTTGGGCCCCAGGGGGTGTAGTCTCATCCTTTAGGGAATCGGGACACAGCAAGGCTGTGGATGTAGTACAGGGGGGAGCAGTTGGTGGGGGGGAGGAAGGACAGCCAGATGAGAAACGGCTTCTTTCTCAGAGGAGGAATTTTTAAACGATGCATTTGCCACCTGTGCCACAGAATAACAAGGATAAGGATTCAAATGGGAGGCAACTCAGAGCACTGATCAGCAGAATTCCTTTGAAATGGTAGAGGCAGGATCAAGGGCAGGAGACGGCCTGTAAGGTAAAGAGTGGCCGGTCCAGGGTAAGGAGTGGGCCTCTCCCATGCTCAGGAGCATCACCATCCCTGGGCAAATTTGGTGCAAATCACAGATCCCTACATGTCAAATAAAATCATTCCTCTATAACATACATCTCAGATAACTTCCCTGCATACTGGGTAAACCTTGTTTCTGTAAAATCCAAGTATTTCAGAGGGGTAAGATGGACAAGGAGAAAAAGTGAGGAAAGGGGCTGAGCGGAGGATTCCCTTTTGGACAGGCTAATAATGAGTTCTACGACCTTAGCAGTTGGATTTCTCAAGTCGTGGACAGCAGGTACTGTCTTTTGTGTGTGTGTTTTGATGTCTTTTGGTATCACTATGCTTTGACCTCTTCACCTTGTTCTTTAGTGTAATAACTACAGAATTTTGTGCTTACCATCAGGCTTACATAAAATATCTTAAATTTATAAAACCCCATTTTAAACTGATAACAACTTAACTTCAACAGAATTGGTAAACTTTACACTTTTACCTCTCCTCCTCATCGCATTTCAGGTTATTACTATTAAAATTGACATGTTTTTTATAGTGGGTAAATACTGACAGGTTATTGTAGCTATGGTTATTTTAACTTGTTCTTTTTTTTACTTTTAAACTAGGGTAGTAAGTTAAATGTACCATTTAACATAATGCGGAATCAATGGGTATATATTTACCATTACCAAGGAGATTTACACTACCTTTTTATGTTTTTTATCATATCAATTAGCATTCTTTTACTTCTACTTAAAGAACTCCCTTTAGCATTTCTTGTAAGGCAGGTCTGGCCGTAATGAACACCCTCAGCTTTTTCTCGTTTGGGAAGGTCTTTATCCCTACTGTGTTTCTGAAGGATGGGTTTGCCGGGTATAGAACTCTTGGCTGACAGTTATTTTCTTTCAGTAGTTTGAATAAACCAGCCCATTCTCTCCTGGCCTGAAAAGTTTCTGTTGAGTAATTGGCTCATAGTCTTATGGGGTTTCCCTTGTATGTGACGTCTCTCTTTCTCTTGCTGCTCTTAAAATTCTTTCTTTGGGCTTCCCTGGTGGCGCAGTGGTTGAGAATCTGCGTGCCAATGCAGGGGACATGGGTTTGAGCCCTGGTCTGGGAAGATCCCACGTGCCGCGGAGCAACTGGGCCCGTGAGCCACAATTACTGAGCCTGCGCGTCTGGAGCCTGTGCTCCGCAACAAGAGAGGCCGCGATAGTGAGAGGCCCGCGCACCGCGATGAAGAGTGGCCCCCACTTGCCACAACTGGAGAAAGCCCTCGCACAGAAACGAAGACCCAACACAGTCATAAATAAATTAAAAAAAAAAAGAAAAAAGAAAAAAAAATTCTTTCTTTGTCTTTGACTTCTGACTATTTAATTATAATGTGTCTCAGTGTAGTGCTATTTGCGTTCAACCTATTTGGGCACCTTTGGACCTCATGGATCTGAAATGTCCATTTCTCTCCCCACATGTGGGAAGTTTTCAGCCATTATTGCTTCAGATACACTTTCCGTCCCTTTCTCTTTCTCTTCTCCTTCTGGAATCTCCATAATGTGAATATTGTTTCTTTTCACTGTGTCCCATAATACCCCCCCCCCCACCAGCTTTCTTCTCTCTTATCCTCCTTTTTTCCTGTTGCTCCTCTGACTGGGGAATTTCCAGTGTCCTATCCTCCAGGTTGCTGATTCTTTCTTCTGCGTGGTCCAGTCTACTCTTTAGACTCTCTATTGAATTTTCCAGTTCGGTTAGTGTATGTTTGAACTCTAGGACTTTTTTGTTATTATTGTGGTTGTTTTGATGGTGGCTGTTTCTTTGTTGAACTTCTTGTTTTGTTCATGCATTGTTTTTCTAGTTTCATTTAGTTGTCTGTGTGTGTTTTCTTGTAGTTAATTAAGCTTCCTCTGGAGGACTATTCTGAATTCTTTGTCTGACAGTTCATAATTCACTCTTTCTTTAGGGTCAATCATTGGAGCTTTATTGATTTCCTTTGCTGGTGTCATAGTTACCTGGCTTTTCATGATCCTCGGTTCCTCACGTTGGAATCTGTGCGTCTGAGCATTGGGGCTCGTCTTCCAGGCTGTGCAGTTTGATTTGGCAGAGACGGTTCCTCACCAGTCAGCTGGGCTTGGGTTTCTGGGCGTGTCTGCTGGTAAAGCCCTTGGGCAGGTGGGCCTGCTGTTAGGGTTTATTTGGGGGGAGGCATCTGTTTGAGCTCAGAGGACAGGGATGGGGGCTCTGCCCCGGCCGGGAACAGGTGGACGACGGCTGGCTGGGTTCCTCCCCAGGTGGGGCTGGAGGGCGGGCTCTGCAGTCGCCTGGGCTCTCTGGTCAGGCTCACTGGACGGCCGGGGCTGGGCACGTATTCATAGTGGACGGGGTGTGAGTTAGCTTCCCTCCCTGGCGGGGCAGCAGGCTGGGACCTGGGGCCTGCACAGCTCATTGTTGGGGGCCTGAGTCAGGCCTGAGTGTGCACTGAGGGTGAGGCCCCTGGCTCTGCTCTGCAGACACAGGAGGCCCCAGGCTGCGCTCCCTGTTCAGGCGCCCACGTGCGGAGGGCTGTGGAGTGGGCTTTGCACGTCTGAAGGCAGGGGCTGTTGCTACCTCACCTCCAAGGATATGTGTGTAAAATGGTTAATTATCAAAAATCATTTCCTTAGAAACAAATCTGTCAAACAAAGACCAAAAGTCTGGTCTGCTGCATGAAACAATAAGAAAAGAAGCTTCTCTTCCATACTCCTTATACTATAATGTTTACATAGGAAACTTCTACGTCATTAAAAATCCCTTCTCAAAAATAACACATCAGTGTTATATTTTTTAAAAAGTTTAAAAAGTAAAAATTTTAAAAAGTTTAATAAATAAAAAAGTCTCCCACTCTCTCAAACCTTTAATTCCATGGCTCAGAGGTGACCAAATGCTAACAATCTTGTGTGTACACCCCCAGATATTAGATCCATCTCTAAATAGTATTTTAAGGATAGGAAGCAAGCGAAAGGATATTTCTGTTCTGGTACCTGCACTGTCAAGTGGTTACCAGTATCTTATACTACAAACTTGCAATCCTTAATGGAGTTTCAAGTAAAATAAAATTAGGCTCCATTACATTTTTCACACTAATTTTTTTTGACAAGACCTGTCAAGATTTTACAAAGAGAATTCACTTGATTCTTACAAAAGTTAAGGAGAACCTTCGCAGAAGTGTAAAGGGGTAACACACTAGATCCTCATTATTTCTACTTTAGCCAAAAGAGGAAAAAAGAAGTATAAGACCAGAATTGGAAGGTCACAGAATTCTTTTTGTAATACACTTTTATTTCTCCTATATTTCAGCAATAAAAACCAGAGGTCACATGGTAAAAAAAGAATGACAATGAAAAAGAAAAAGGTAGACAACCATTTGTTTACAAGCAACTGCATCCATCATTTCCTTTAGCTAAAGGAATTATTTTCTTTTATTCTCTTATGATATATAAAGGCTAATATTTCTGTTGAAATTTCCTGTTTTATAGAACTTCTGGAGGAAATCCTAAAATGCATTCTAACAAATGGCCAATTCAGCAGTCTAGGTCCAACAGATAGAGAAAGATAATTTTATGGTTCATTTTCCCTCCAACACCTGCTCTCATTAGCTAGGCTTCTTTGAATAAAAAGACAACCAGACTGAAAACATAATCCCACCAGCTAACAATTTACAAAATCAGTTTTCATTGAAGTTCAAAACTATCAACCTGATTAGAAAAAACTGCTCCCTGATTGAAGCTGTTTATCTTGGTGGACAACAGCAGTTTTAATGAGAATTGGCTTGGTAAAGAATATTATTTTAAGCTCTTTCAAGAATACTTTTTTTTTCAAGCTCTATATTTACCTTCCAAAGGCAAATACATGTCTCCATCACATCTAGTCAATGGAGATGCTTTCATTAGACAAAGAATAACAGGAATATGGGAAACAGAAGAAAGAAGAGATTCAGAAACCCAGTGCGGATTTTCTAGTTGCTAATATTTTCAATGCACTGGGTGAGATACCAAAAAACAAGGGAAGCTGGGCTTTTCACCCTTCTTGGATGCTTTCTCTTTACCAGCTACTTCTGGAGTCCATGTATTTCTGGTAAGACTTCCACTAATGGCACAAAAGTAAGCAGCCTTACTACCAATTCTGGACTTTATCTGAAGCTCCCAGGTGTGGCCCACACATCACCAACTTCAGCCCCTGGGAAGGCAGACCAAGTCTTTTCCCTCCAACCTCACATTGAGCCCTCCCTTACATGCCATCAACTACACAGCTGAGATGACAGAAGACATCCATTTCCTTTGAAAGGAACTGTGGAAAGGAGTGACTCGGGCTGAATTTGAAAGCTACGTATAGATGGAGCTATTATCAGGATTTTCCCAATGCCCTGACAGCTATCTGTTGTGCCTTTGGCAAATTCTATTCTTTGCATCAAGCCACCGGAATATTAGGTAATATGCTGTCTTTTTAAAATTTTGAAGTTATGCCATTAGGTAGATGACATTTTAAAGGGTTCTATTTTTCTGTTACTTTGAATCTTTTACCAGTGTAAAGTTTCCTCTTGCTACTAATGCCTCTTGCCTTAAGTCAACTTTTTCTGATTTCGGTCTAATATGCTAGCTTTTCTTAGGTTTAGGGGATGCAACATTTTATTTTTACCCTTTCTCTCTATATTTAAGATATGCCCCCTTGTAAGCAGTAGAACTGTTTTCCTGTCCTTTTTATCCAATCTGACAATCTCTGCCTTGGAAGTGGAGATCTACCTCATGCACATTTAGTATAATTTTAGCTATATTTGGGTTTAAACTTCCTAATAAGCCACCTGTTCCTTTTTCTCCCCTTTCTTGCCCCCTTACAGATTAAGTGTTTTTATTATTTGAACTTCTATGCCAGTAGCTTGTTATTCACACATTCTTTCTCTCTTCTTCTCATGATCACCCCACAGAGTACAATGTGGCTCCATGAACTACTGAAGTTCAGTATCAATTGTACGTACACCACTTACCCCAAAACTCAAGAAATTTAAAATACTTCTAATTCAGTTTTATTTTTCCTGACTTATGTGCTGTTACTCTCATGCATTTTAAATCTCTATGTGAGACCCCAAAAGCTACTATTATTTTTGGTTCTCACAGTTGGTTTTTATTTAGAGTTGCCCTTGTCATTAATCCTAATTGCTTCTTGCACCTTCATTCTTTATCTAGGGTCATTTTTCTTTTGCTTAAAGAACCCCCTTTAGTATTCCTTTAGCGCAATTGGGCTGGTAATTAATTTCCTCATTTTTTTGGATAAAAGTAATTTTGTTTCATCTTCATTGGAAGTAGAACTCTGAGTTGGTAAACACTTTCTCGTAGTACTTTGAGGATGTCAATCCACTGGCTTTTAGCTTTTGTCATTTCTGTTGGGAGGGAGCTGTCAGTCTTATTGCTGTTCCTATGAAGGTGACTTGTCCTTCTTCTCTGGCTGCTTCTAAGACTTTTTCGGGTCTTTGGTTTTTAGCAGTTTGACTACAGTGTGCTCAAATTCCCTTTGCATTTACTCTATTTAGGTTCCTAATCTTTCTTTACATTTGTGGCTTGATGTTGTCAATCTTGGAAACACTTGTCATTATCTCCTCAAATATTACTTCTGCCCCTTTATCTGTCTTCTTTCTTTCCAGGGCTCCAATTATACATGCTAGACCTTTCACTTACTTATGTCTTGTCTGTTTTTCATTCTTTTTTTTTTCCTCTCTGAACTTCAAACTAAATATTTTTTCTGTCCAAATTTGGGTAATTCTCCTTTCAGCTGTGTAAAGTTTTCTGTTAAACCAACTCACTGGGTTTTCTTTTTTTAACTTACATTAATACAGATTGTCATTCTAGAATTTCCATTTGATTTTTTTAATAGAATCAGTTCTCTGAAAATTTCCCATCTTGTCATTTAATTATTCCCTCAATATTTCAATCACTGTTATATTAAAGTCCTTTGATTAATGTTACATTAAAGTTAAATAACTCCAATATCTGGATCACTTAACGGTTTCTATTTTTATGCTCCTTGTCCTATTGATTTTTAGTTAAATCCTGTGTTTGGGGATACCTGGTTTTTTAAATTGTTTTTTAAACACTGTAAATGAAAAATTATAGAGAAAATTCAAGGCTCCAGTTGATGTTATCTTCCTCCAAGGAGGATTTTTTTTTTCTTGTGGAAGACAGATGGGTTAGGAACAAATTACTTTATTCCAGAGCTTCTATGAGAACTGGTCTCTCTCAGGTTCACTCTTGTTCCTTCGGTGAAGGCTTTGGGGTCCCCACTGAGAGCATCAGCTGTCTACCAGTGCTCCTCCTCCTTGGCAGGATGGGACTCCAAAGCTTCATGTGTCTTCCACAAGCTCTGGTCCACTTTCCAGCTTCCCAGGTGACACTTCTGATTCAGCAAATGCCTGGATGGGAAAAGTTGCACCAAATGCTGGGCCCATTTTTGGGGGCTGCCCTCTCCCTGGAATATTAGCCCCACAAATTCTCGCTGCCTTACAAACCCCAATGCTTTGAAACTGATATCCCTCGCCCCTACCAGATTATCTAGTTGTCCTACATGAAGGATGGTCTGAAATAAGCTAGTTGGCCACTGCTGGAAATGGGATTCCTACACTGTCATTTAAAAGCTCAAGAACAAAGCCCAGAATTTCAAGTCCCCATTTTGTTGTCTCTCAAATTACATATATTTTAAAATAAACACTGGGACAAAATAGTTGTAAACATACGTATATAATGCAAGTTCTTATTCAAGATGTGAAGGTGCATGAATTGCCCGTGTCTGGAATTTGATAGCCTGGGATCAAATCTTGGCTGTTAGAACTTGGACAGCATGAGCATCCATTTCATTATTGGTCCAATGGGGATCATTTTACTACCTACATCATGGGTAGCTATGAGGATGTAAACAAAACACATGAAAGCATTTAGGAAAGTACATCCTACTATATGTAGTAAACCCTCAATAAATGTTAGCCAACTATTATGATTATTATTATTACAATAAATATGAATGTAAGTAGCAGCTGTCATACCATGCATTCTTAAAGACAGTTCCATGGTTTGTACTGGAAATTTCCCTTGAATCTGTTACTTCTGGTCACTCTGACTCTCGTTCCTATATTTTGCACTCCATCTTTGTTGGGTAAAGATGCATCTCACTGCTGATTTCTGCAGTGTGGTTAGTCTGTTCTTTTAAGTTATTTCCCCACAACTCTCATGGGCACCTCATTATTTTAAGGTGTTTCCAAAAAGTCTACATATCATAGCCACAAAGACACAAATTAACAGACAGCCCAATTCCATTCATTTCATTTAAACTGAGACACAGACTAAAAGCATAAAAACCACCTTGTGTTTGGTGCCATCATGCCCAGAAGGATGCACTGGCCAGCATTTACTCTCATCTCCTACTCAAGAATTGGAGCTAGAGTCATATGTATTTTTAGAGATCTACCAGATCTGAATATTTCAACTATATACTCTCAAAAAGACAAATCTAGGATTCATTCTCTTTCCTTAATAAAGATTGTGAGGGCAGGGAGTGAGCATGGGGTACAGGAGGAAGGCCTGGGGAGAATGTCATTAAAACACACAGCAGAAGTCTCCGAGAAAAGAGCACTTTCTTGATAACTTGAAACAGTCTGGATCCCCACTGAAAATGATGAGACTTTGTGCCTGCAATCATAGGCATCAGGATGTCACCCGAAGTGAAATGAGCAAAACATCACAGTTGGCCACTGGAGGAAAATCCATTTCACAGGTAAGGGGGAAAGTCAGAATCATTCTGGGTGTAACATATTCGACAAAAATATACATATATTAATGAGGCAGATGCCACTTCAGATGGACCCAGGTCAGCCACATGCTCCCCTGTGACACTAGAGAGGAAAAGAACTGAGGACTTTCCCATTCCTAAGCCAGAATCAAGGCTGAAACACCCCTGAGAGTTTATTTATAAGCAAATTCACCACATTTACAGGGAGAGCTATTTAATTTCCAGAAATTAATGTGCTACTTCATTCAATAAATTACCATAGTTTTAAAAGAAAAATGTAAATATTTCATTTTAGAAACAGTAGGTTTATCCTTACTGTATAAAGAAGGGGTTCCCTAAAGCAAATTTCACTTTTAAGCAATTCCTTGTATTCAAAACTTACTGAAAACAGACATTAGAGAACAGTAACCCACATCTTTTTTTTTTTTCATGTGAAATATGGTGGTTTTCCTTTTATTGCATGAGTAAGGTTTATCAGCAACATGACAACCTGCATGGTTAAACTAAATTCAGTATTTTTCATATTGTTTCATCTGACTACAGAACGACAAAATCTCGCAGCGCTGCCTGGCCCATCTTACTCTGAAATGTTCTACTTATTTAAGTAGAGATGCAAATAAAAACCTTGACTCTCTGGTTTCAGTTTCCTGCAGCAGACATTATACAAGCCTCCTGCAGGCTGGGCGCACACACAGGTACATAGTCTGGTGAGGAGGGAATGGAAGCGGGTGAACATCTCAGAATGAAGGAGGTAAATACAATGTGAGTATGAAGCAACCCTATGTCTACATTTTTTTTAGTTTTTTTTTTTTTTTTAGTTAATTTACAGTGTTGTGTTAGTTTCAGGTGTACAGCAAAGTGATTTAGATATATATATATACAACTTTTTCAGATTCTTTTCCCTTACAAGTTATTGCAAATATTGACTAGAGTACCCTGTGCTATACAGTAGGTCCCTGTTGGTTATCTATTTTATATATAGTAGTGTGTATATCATGTCTACATATCTTGAAAAGCAATATATTTGTATGCAAATTCTGACTCCTGGAGCTGATGGAACTGTGATATGAAGCTTTTGACTATTTCTGCTTTGTCCATTTCCCTCTAGAAATAGCCCTCTATATGTGAGTAGCCACTCTCCCTCTTGGGTGACAGTAGGCACTTGAGTTTGCCAGCATCCCCTCCTTTGAGGGGACTCTCCAACTGCACAGGGTCTGGGTCAGTCTGTCAGTCAAGGTGAGCAGAGGCCTCTGGCTGGCAAACGAGAATTCTCCATGCCCTGGTAATGATGCATCATGTGGGTTTGGGTATGTGACTCTCTCCATGAAATGTATAATACGGATGCTGAAACGGAGAAAGGAGGTCCCTCTTCCTTTTCAATATGGAGTTGTTGAGGGATAAGCTTAGGGTTGTCATTCGTTGTATCTCATACCACAGGAAGAAACTCTGCCTGAGAACAAAGCCAGAGCATAAGGGGAAGTAAGCTGAGCTACAGAAAGGACCACAGAGACTGGCTGGCATTTTTTTGAGCCCCTGGATCCAGCTGTGCCTGAAGCCATACTCCACCCCTCCACTCCCAACTCTATAAACCAATAAATTTCCATTTACGATTAACCTAGATTTGGGTTTCAGAAACTACAACCAAGCAAGTAGACTAGAACACCCTTCTATGTTCAAACCTAAACAGCACTCTGCCAGTCAAGAAGCATCTACTGGAAAACTAGCTACAGATTAAATTCTAAGGGGCCTTCCAAATATTCATAGTTGAAACCTGCTTGGTTGCTCTGTTCTTGAGAATAAAGTGCTAATCTGAAATAGGGAGAGAGAACGAATAGGGGGTAGGTTATCCAAGAAGCCCCAGAGCTCACATAAAATACAGTAGAAATAAGGAAAAGGACAAGTATTTGGAAGAGGGACCAATATTACTGACAGGTCCAGAAACCCTGGTAAGATTAGGGATTAGAATTAGGAGCAGCGGCAACTACTCAGAATGGCTGAGTGGAGCTCCAAAGACAAGAAGGAAGGTAAAACGATGCTTTACTGTAACAGAGACAGCAGCCAGGAGTCAGCCACTGGGCATTTAGGCAGCGCCTTCAGTGCCGGGCACTTTGCCAGGCAAATGAGATAAGATGAAGAAAACATGGCCCCAGCCTTCCAATCCCCTGTGGTACAAGGACACATAAACCACGAGCAACCTGGTGCGGATAACGATAATGCTAGGCACTGGTTACTGCTACAGACACACGGGGAGGCCCATAGTCCCTGCGGAAGGATGAGGGCACCGCTTAGGATGCTGGCTGCTACATGATACCCTGGCATCCTAGAGAAAAACAATTCTCACTAGTTGTGGAAAACACAGAAAAACAGTCAAAAGTGTTTCAAGTAACCTATAATTCTTGTGGAAAGGAAGTCATTCTTTTCATCCCTGCACCATGATATAAAAATAATTCTCCCTTGATTTAGTAATGAAAACAAACACAACAACCCCAAAGACCATATGCTCTATCCTATGAGATCTCTCTGCCATGACCACATGCAAATAATTCGTCTTGCCTTCCCCCACCTCACTGCAGTTTAGGTACAGGTAGTGGACGCCGATGTGCTGTCCAGATGCCTCCCCACCTCTAGGACTGAAGGACGTGTTGCCCCAGCTGCAGTGAATACCACTGGCCATCAGCTGTCAGCCTCTTCCATTGCCTTGGATGAAGAGTGATCTCACCCAAGGCAACCCATATCCACCATATCCAGTGACTGGTCAACACTGGGGTAGGAAGACTCAGCCTCCTCATCCCAACTCAGGACAACTCTGAAAGGTCATTAGAACTTTGAATGTTTCAGATGGCGCCAGCTGAGATCTTTGTTGATTCTGTATCACAGGACTGAGCAGAGAGAGAAGTAGGACTGCTCCCCCCCTTCCCACCACTCCCCCAGACTTTGATCCCAAAAGCACCCCCCTAAGAGACACCTGCATGCTAGTCTGCATCCCAGGAGACCCAACCTGCAACAATGTGTCATACCTCTGGACATTGTGGACCCTGCAGGGATTCTAGAAAGAAGGAAAAGGAACTCCTGTTTCTAAATGTCTGCTATTGCAAGATAAAAGGCAAACATAAAAAAGGTACTGCCGGGGGCTTCCCTGGTGGCGCAGTGGTTGAGAATCTGCCTGCTAATGCAGGGGACACGGGTTCGAGCCCTGGTCTGGGAGGATCCCGCATGCCGCAGAGCAACTGGGCCCGTGAGCCACAGCTACTGAGCCTGCGCGTCTGGAGCCTGTGCTCCGCAACGGGAGAGGCCGCGATAGTGAGAGGCCCGCGCACCGCGATGAAGAGTGGCCCCCACTTGCCACAACTGGAGAGAGCCCTCGCACAGAAACAAAGACCCAACACAGCCAAAAAAAAAAAAAAAAAAGGTACTGCCAACCTCATAGTAGAAGGGAGTTTTATCTATAACTATAAAAAGGACAAATCAATAGCTACAGAAGAATATCGCTAATCAGGCTGTTTCACTGATCCCGTAGATATTTAGGCTTCAGCGCATTGAAAAATTTCCACAAACTAAAAGTTTTGGGACGTCCCTGGTGGTCCAGTGGTTGAGACTTGGCGCTTCCACTGCAGGCGGCGTGGGTTCAATCCCTGGTTGGGGAATTAAGATCCCACATGCCATGTGGTGTGGCCAAAAAAAAAAAAAAAAGTTTTGATTCCAGTCCAGTATTTCCGCCATAAGCATCTTTGCTACAAGCATTTTCACCACAAAGATTTTCACTGCATAATGAATTGGCCGTAAGGCAAAATAAAATAACTGGTGTTTGGTTTCAACTGGTTGAAACATATTAATATTTCTTCTAGTCAGTGACATTATTTATGGTCTTATTGAGCTGACAGATGAGTATGATTTGCCCCCAGAGCTGGTTCTTATTTTGAAATACACTACGTTGGAGAAGAAAGAGGCTGAGGGCCTGGAAGGCACAAAGTTGAACCCACATTTCCCACAGAACTTTGGAACGTCTACCAACAGCCATGCAACAGTGTCTGTTGTCTGTGTGAAGAACACACAGCAGTGTGCATTCACAACGCAATACAAAGCTCATACAAACATGCATCCCACTGTGTGGAAACTGATCCCTCTTCTAATGAAGGAAGACATTTCAGGGAAAAAGAAAAAGTGCGATGCCAAATGATGGCTCAACAGCAAAAAAAAGTACAAAACACTGAACAAAAGACTTGGAAAACAAGTGCTTCAGTACAACCCAGAAAACAAAACAAAATTATTTGCATAGTTTTGCCATGAATCTATGCACATTTTAAAGTATTCAAATATTTTGTATTTTGCAATAAAGTCTTTTTAATTTTTGTTCATCTCTCATGATTCATTATGTCTTTTTTTAATGCCCCTCTTTTATTTTTCATTATTTTATCTTTCACAGCAAAACTGCCTTATGGCCAATTAGTTATATGACAAAAATGTCTTTGGCCAAGGTGTCTACAGCAAAGATGCTTACGGGAAAGAAGGTAGAACAACTTTAATCATAAGAAAATCCTTCAGGACGTGTATAGTCATGAGAAAGTGAGATGCTTTTGCATGAGTGAGAATACAAGGTCCATCGCTTCATGAAAAAGTGACTGAACACCCAACTTAGCCTCTGTAAAGCCTGTAGGTATGGACATTTTTCATGTTTTCACTAAGTTCTCCAGGTGTCACACATTCATCCAAGATTTACCCAGTGAAAGCTCATGCGATACAATAATTTTGAACACAATTGGTCATATTCTAATTGTTGTTTCAGGAAAAAGTAATTTCAGAACCTCAAACTTTTACAGTTTGTATTATCTCTTTTCTAGGAAAGATAATAATGAATTCCACTGGAAAACAACTTTGACTGATGGAGCTAAGGGTACACTATAAAACCCTTTAATAAGATCCCAGAAAGATGTATATCAGAGCCTTGGAGGACCATGCCTGCAGACAAAAGGCTAAGGATGCTAAGGGCACGCCTCACAGATCCTGTGCTGCTTCTAAACATCTTAAGGGTGACATACCAGGACTTATCTCAGAGACATTTATGGGTGTGGCTTCTGTCCTGTGCAGTGAACCTCAATAAGATTCAGGTTTTTAAGCAAACTGGGCTGAAAGAAACACTGCCAGCTCAGACTAAACAGGACAGAAACAATTCTAATGGAAAGAGGCCATTGGACACCCAAACTACTGCAAGCAGAAATCAGGCTGGGAAAACTACTCAACTTCCAACTCTTATGGAAGAGCCAGAACACTCACACAGAAGACCAGAGTCATGAAGAATCATTCCTAGGTCATAGGACTAAGCTGTGATCAAGTAGTTACCGCCCATGCCAGGTGGTGTTTCAGAGCTTCTATGGACAAGTGATCCTGCCATGCTTGCCATTCCAGCCCTTTCTGGATAGGAGGCTCTACAGGCAGCTCTCCTACACCTGCCCCACCATTACATGTTGGCCGGGGTTGGGTTGGGTGGATAACTTGTTCTTTAGTTCACAGGTCTTCAGACTGAGAAGATCTGTACTTGAACTGTACAAAACCACACCAGAGGTGCCTCTTCTACACCTGAATCTGATTTAGGTAGTGAGATCCTGGGCTTTGAGCTGATGCTTTTATGAGATGAGACTTATAGGTCCTGGGGGAGGAAGTGAGAGTATTTTACGGGAGGGATGTGACATGAAGGGCTCTGGTCCCAGGACACTGGGCAGACTGCATTTTCTAAGGATGGTCACACCAGTATATATCCTGTCCCAGAAACTCTTCCTTAAAAGGCGGTGATGACATGCCTTCACTGTTTACTTCCACTTAAACATGGGGGGGCCTCTGCAACTGCAGTGCAAATGATGCTGCATGATGTCCAAGGCTGGGTCATAAAATGCAACGCAGTGCCCACCTCTCCCCACCGGGATGCTTGCCTTTGGAAAATGGTCGCCGTGTTGGGAGGAATCCCAGGCCCCATGAGAAGGCCACACGTGGGTGCTCCAGACAGCAGCCCCAGCGAGGTCCCCAACTGACCCAGCATCCACTGCTAGACACGGGAGTTAACAGCCCTTCATACAACTCTAGGCCCTGGTCTTTGAGACCTCTAACCAAAGCCCCAGCATCATGGAGCAGAGATAAGCCTTTCCCATTGTGCCACGTCTTAGATTCATGACACACGGAAACGGTGAGAGATCATAATGATTGTTGTTTTGAGCCATGCACACGTCTGTGCCTCAAAATGTTAATCTTGATTATAAATTCCATACAGGAATGTACCTCTGACTGTAATATAAAAGCGAAAGTCTAAATGTTTCTCATGACTGGTACAATATTAGGTCCAGAGGGTTACCCATTCCAACAGGTTTGAGAAACGCCAGCCTGTTGTGTCACCCCTGAATTGGCGCTAACTGATGATGACAATGATAATCTATCAGTAGGAGTGGGTCCTCCCCTGAAACATCCACCAGAAATTCTGAAAAATGCACAGGGATATTCCTTCATATGCCCTGAACAAAGTGTGTATAAGGGCGATTGAAGAACGCATAGTCTCTATGAGAAGTATCTGTACCTATAATACTGACTAAAAAAAAATCATCACAAAGGCTGTGGTTGATGTTCAGAAACAGCTCAAAACTCTCAGTAACAACGAAGAGTCTCAGCAAGAAAGAGGCCAGTTAAAACAAAAATCATGGGCTTCCCTGGTGGCGCAGTGGTTGAGAATCTGCCTGCCAACGCACGGGATGCAGGTTCGAGCCCTGGTCTGGGAAGATCCCACGTGCCGCGGAGCAACTAGGCCCGTGAGCCACAACTACTGAGCCTGCGCGTCTGGAGCCTGTGCTCCGCAACAAGACATGCCGCAATAGTGAGAGGCCCGTGCACCGCGATGAAGAGCGGCCCCCGCTCGCCGCAACTAGAGAAAGCCCTCGCATAGAAACAAAGACCCAACACAGCCAAAAATAAATAAATAAATAAATTAATTAATTAAAAAAACAAAACATAACAAAAATCACATGAGGGTTTTTTGTGGTTGTTTTGTGTATGTTCTTAAGACACAACAGAGCTTAACAGTAAAGAGCTTGAGACCTGGGGTCCAAAAATCTAGGCTCAAATCTCATATTTTCCATCTATGAACAGTGTTAACTTGACTTTAGATGGTTTAATTAACCTCTCTGGGCCTTTGTTACGTCTGTATAAAAGGAATTGCATGAGTCAGGGTTCTTCAGAGAAACAAAACCAATAGTATATACTGGTTATATCGTAGTATGTATCAGAGAGAGAGACATTTTAAGGAATTGTCTCATGCAATTTTGGGGGATGGCGAGTCATAGTCTGTAGAACAGCAGGCTGGAAACTCAGGCAGGGATTCTATGACGTAGTCTTGAAGAAAATTCCTTTTTCAGGGAACCTTCAACTGATTGGATGAGACACACCCACATCATGGAAGGTTATCTGTTTTACTCAGAGTTCCCTGATTTAAATGTTAATCACACCCAAAGATACCTTCACATCCAAAGATACCTTCACAGCAACATCTAGACTGGTGTTTCACCAAACAACTGGGTACCATGGCCTAGCAAGTTGACACATAACATTAACCATCACAGGGATAAGCAACAGTGCCCACCTCATTGGGTTGTCCTGTGACTTAAGTGAGATAATGCCCCTAGTGCCTAGCATACTGCTGCAGTTAAATGCTCAATACCTGCTAATTATTACTGGAACGACCATGATTTTCCCCGGACAGTCCTGGTTTATACCGGTAGTTCTTATAAAATTATAAATAGCACCCTTGTGTCCCTTAATGATTACTTACAAATTAATCTCGCAAACCAGAGGATCATTTGGTCTCACGCTTCACCCACCTTTATGTGAAAGTGACTCTGAAGGAAAAAGGAAGGGGCCATGCTGGGCATTTGTGAGGAAGCTAGTCTAGGGCAGCATCCTCTTCATCTCTGGGTACCCTAACCTGCTCCAGGAACTAGACCCCCAGTTACAACCCCTCACAGGAACTCGGTCTCTGAATTATGAATCAACAAGGAAAGTCAAATTATGTTCACCATATCTCTATTTTGAGCATCAGAAGAATACATCATTCATTTTAGAAAAAAAAGTCCTCACAATAAAGCTAAATTCAAAACGTTGGCACTTCCTGTGTTAAACTCTCAGAGTGACTCCTTTCTCAGAATTCTAGAAAGCTTAACTATTACTTACCCTGGTACCCTCAGAAGCAGCTTATGTCAGAGTATTTTAAGCAACTCTGGTGCCAGATTATCTACAAATTCCTCTCGGAATAATCAGGTGCAGACCGTGCCTCTCATTAAGCAATGGTTTGAGCCCCAAATGCCCTAATCTGTCTGACCTAAAGTTAGAAATAAAATTATTCTGTAAAGAAACAGTAAGCAGAAGAGAGACTCCAGAATAACCCTTATATCTTTTCTGAATTATACAATTTTAGTTACATTATGATCACTTACAATTTACCGGGAGCTTCAGCGTTGATAGAAATTCTTTCTGTGTAATCTGCTTTTCAACTCAAGGGGCTTAAAATAATGCCACGTGACTAAAAAGCGACGAACCTGATTTTTGCACACAGCTTCTCTAAGTACCTTCATAGTTGTACTTTAAAAACTGCATCTTGTCCTCTCATCTCAGATCAACTTGAAATTTACAAACAAAGAAGGGAAGCCTGCCTCGTACAATAAATCTCGCAATAAAATTTATATGAAGTTTAACACAACAAACACATTGACCAAAGCATCTTGGATTTTCAAGGGCACGTCAACGCCAAATAGTAGCAGCTTCTGGAGTTACAACAAAACAAACACATTCTGCCGCCAACTGTCATACCATATGTTTCTAATGGCTTTTATTCTGCGTAAAGCCAATTCATCGTCTGAAGAATACACAACATCCCAGGGGCACATCACTGAAGGCACATTTCTGACCATTTGTCAATTTCTTGCTACAGCAAACTCTGACGTCGGAACAGGAAGCCAAATCCTGAAAATAATGAACACATTGCCAATGCTTTCCCAGCACAGACCCTGCCAGAACAGTGACAAATCTGGATTACTTTCCCTGTGAACTTTTGGAGGTAGATGGACAGAGAGATTATCACAGACCCATCCCACAGGATCTCTCCCCAAAGCCTCAAGAGAAGAATTTGCCTGATGACTGTAGGTGCATATGCATCCTCTAATAAATAGTTTAACTTATTCCTTAGTGAATCACATGTATATTTTTTTCCTCGCAAATTCATCTAGAACAAACTTTAAAACTCAGGAAGCCACCCTCTGCCAGTCAGGGATCCTGCCTGTAATGTTAATTGAAACGTTCAGAAAATAAATATATTTTTGTGTTTGCGTAAGACTGACAGGATAAGGGAGGCAGACTTGCTCCTCAAAGGTTTTATTTCAAAGTAAAAAATAAATTACCTTTGGCAACATTTAAGACCACTGCTCCACTTTCCAGTACAGAGAATCAATAGTTGACAACTGCAACCCAGCCCTTGTTGACAATAAAAGGAGTGTGTAATTTCCTCCAAGCGAAGTGCAGTAAGGTTGAAGACTGTGATTGTCCAGAACTTTTAAGAAAGTTAAATTCTCCCCCACATGATACCACAATTCTGCCTAAACCCTATTCTGGAACTTCAAAGAATACATTTCAAGCCAATCCCTTACAAATCCTATCACTGCAGTTGAAATTTTTAAGTACAGTTGACCCTCTGTGCTGCATCAGAGATTCAACCAACACTGGCTGGAAATTTTTTTTTTTTTTAATTCTAGAAAGTTCCAAAAACCAAAAGTTGAATCTGCCATGTTCAGGCAACTATTATATAGCATTTCCATTGTATTTACAACTACTTCATAGCATCTATGTTGTACTAGGTATCATAAGTATAGTTGGCCCACCTTTTCCAAGGGCTGCATATCTGCAAAGCACATTGTCTAAATCCTGTTATATTACATTTATCGAATCAAAAAAGTGTATTGAACTATGTTAATGAGATTTAACTCACAACCGTGGGAAGAAAGGAGGCGTTTCATTTAGGTCCAAGTTAACCAGAACATTCATTCGATAAAGTGTAAGACGATACTTGTTAAATGATTATTTCATTACTACGTGGACATAAAGAAGGAAGATAATCAATACTCAATTATTAAAATATTCAACAGTAAAATGAAGGCAAACGTGAATAGATAAATAAGTAAACAGACAGAAACAAAGGAGAAAGAAAAGAAGAAAAATACAAATTCCCAAGGGAGACAGGATCCTGGTTAGGCAGTTCTTTCCCAAGAAGAAGCAATCTAGTTTCCCCTAGAAATAGACAAATTTTAGAAGTACCACATGGAAGTCTTTACTTTTTCCTTTGTATGACCAAAGGAAAGGATTTCAGTGCATGAGACCCACAATTACACATACTCTAGGGTCTTACAAATGATCTTGCAGATCTTTGACGATACTCTTGAGATTTACATGTCACGTCGACTTGAGACATCTTTATGAGTGATCTCACAGCAATATTTTCAAACCTCAATAACATAACACAATCACGTGTTTGGGCTACTTATACATATAATTTTGCAATTTATATTCCAAGTATCTATAAGCCCATGATATAAAAATTCCAGTGTACATCAGCAATCTACTTTTGGCCACCTATTTCTGGAATATAAATACCTTGATTAGGTAAGGTAGAACATACTAGTATTTTCCTGGAAGTAAAATATGCATCTATTGTTATGTTCAATCTGAAGACAGTGTCATCTTGAATTCTAAGGCAGGCAAATGTATAATTATTATGTCCTCAGGTTTTCAGGTTTCCTGAAAATATTATGCACAAAAATGTCTCCAACATTTATATACATTATTTTGTTTGCTCCTCTCAACACAGAAGTGCTTTGAACCAGACACATCGTCACAAAGATATCACTATTATTATCATCTACGTTCAGGTTTTCATTATTTATGATAACAATAGGACAGATAATCTAAATGGCAGGTAATATGAAAATCATTTCATTTTGATTTCAAAATACAATTTGGTTTTTATAGTCAATGCACATCTGTGATACCACGGGACTCAGCAGTACTGAATGTGAATTGCTAGAACTTACTGAAGGCCAAACAAAAAAGAGAAGAAAAGTGGTTCATTACTGAAATACTTACAGGATGCCATCATTCATTTCTGTAACTATTTTTCTTTTACAAATAGACTTCATACCTTTTACTTCATTTATCTTTTCAAGAACCCTAAATACACCAGCACAGTTATTATAGCGACTGTAGCACCAACAGGGCTGGCTATATATCCCAGAGTCCTGAGATGGCTTCTAAAACACGGGTTATCTTTAGACTGGAATGATCCCCTTCCCTGTAATCTTTCTGACTCCTTATTTCAGTCTAGAAAAACACAGCATCCTTCTTGCCAGATGCATAGCACAGTGAATTCTATCACGCTCAGCTCAGTTCAACAGAACTCACGAACGAAGGGCCTTCCCACGTGCATGGGGGGAGGGGTCCAGGCCCCTGCACACATGAGGATGCAGAAGCATGGCCCTGCTTCAAGGATTTTACACTCTTGTGGCTTTCAGGTTTCCACCTCCCCTCTCATAGACTTTGCTTGGAGCTACAAATTCCAACTCAGTAGCTCCTAAACCGTGTTACTCATCCGAACCAGGAGAAGCATTAAAATTCCAGATCCTTGCGCCCATTTGATTTTCGTGAATACGAGGTGGGACCAGATATAAATGTGATACACACATGTACATATTTACACACACACAATTTTTTAAAAACTTCCCAAATGACTCAGCTCTTTTGCCAGGTTGTGTCGGGCATTGCCACCTGCTCTGGGTTGTGAACTCCCTGTGGTCATGGACTATGTCTGGCCCCTCTCTGGAACCCCTGAAGCATCTGTACAATACAAGCAGAATGTGTCTACAGATTTTTGGGCAGGTAACTGACAATGTCCACAATTGGGAGAAAACCATGTTCCCTGACAACCTCAGGACACATGTGTCCATGATGGATATGCAGATGCTATCATGGGCACATATGTTCATGTGGGAAATTAAATCCACCCCAGTACGACCATGTGGATGGGCCCTGGTAAAGAGGCAGGCAGACTCCCTGAATGCTCAGTGGGGGCTGACTCCCTTTGGCTTCTGTGGTCAGAGTTTAGGTGACCGTGGGCACTCAGTGACTGTGCCCAACCAAGATCCGTGGTGCCCTGGAGCAAGGCTCTAGCATGAAGGAAATGCAAACGCTTACTGAACCCTTACTATTCTCCAAGGGTAAAGGATGTATAGGAGATAGTCCCTGACCGCAAATAATCTGCTCTCTAGAAGAGGAGAGAGACTTGTGGACCAGAGCTCAGCCGTGGGAGGTGCTAGAGCAAAGGGGTAAAGATGGGACACGTTTTCTTTCCCCTCTGTCATTAGGTGAATTTTAATGAAGAATTGAGAAGGGCTACAAGGCCACAGGTATCTTTAATGACATCAGGTCCACAGCCAAGAGAAGAAAAAGAAGGAAGGACAGCAGACTGGAGGGGAATGTGTGGCCGAGGGAAGTACTGGGTTTGTTTTTAAGATTCAGGAGATGACAATTTGCCTTTCTTTCTGCCAGTAATAATGAGGAACGTACATCTATGCTACTCTGCACCAAATGCAACCACAATGCACATTGTCAACATATGATAAGATTTTGTTAAAGAGAGGGAAGCATATCTTTGCCTGGAAAAAGAGTAAAAGAACATATGTCCAAAAGTAGAGAGTTGTTTTCTTTGGGCAATATGACTGCAGTTACTTGTGTTATAATTTTCTGTATTTTCTATGATGAGCAAGTATTACATTCGTTATAAAGAAAAGAACAACAGCATGAGCTGTTATTTCATGGAAATTTCATTGGCTACAACTATCTACTGTTCAACACCTTTAATTTCTTAGTTTCTGCTGACTCTGCTTTTCCAGGAAACCACTGAGCCCAGCAAAAAAAAAGGGAGAAAACCATTTTACTAAGTCCAACTCTCATTACCGAAGTCACAGCCCTTGACTTCACAGGACGACACGCCAGGCAAGTAAACCACTCTTCAGTGTGATCAGAAATTGCTTGGGTGGCACTGCCAGTTTGACATCCACCTAAATACACTGTGTTGTATTTACAGGAAGTCCTAGAAAGACACATTACCAGGGGACGTGCCCATTGAAAGGCTTAACATTTTGCTAATGCGGCTTCCATTACGTCTGAAACGCAAATCTCACACATGCAGATGAGGGCACGCTCAGACACCAGTGTTTGTAGACAAAGTCAAGGGTGTGGTTTGCTGTGAGATAATACAGAGCAGGCTCGCATGACCCAATCAGAAAAGCAGAGAGATACGTGCAAACAGACCAAAGGGGCCACGTTTCACTCTAAACGCTGCTGTCTTGCCTGACTGGTACCAGGTCGCCAAGGATGTCAGCCAATGAGTAAGGGCAGTGAGATGGTCTCAACATCATCACCATTACACCAGACGCATGTAAACGGCAAAACTAATTATACTTATGGAACAAGTTTTGTCAGGATTAAATGAGTTAATATATGCAAAGTTTTTAGGACAATGCCTGGCTCACAGTAAAAGCCGATAATATCCTATTAGATATTATTCCAGAAAAATGTAAGCTTCAAGACATCAGGGATTTATTTCTGTCTGTTCTGCTCACTGTCGTCTCCTCATGCAGGTGTAGCCGAGAAACATTCAGTGGATGAACGAATCCTGCGGAAAGAAGACAGATGCAAAACGCTTGGTCTGAGGGGTGTAGGGCAGTGCCCTACACCCAGCAGCAGGGTGACCAGCAGGGGCAGGAGTGTCAGGCTCTCACGTCGGAGGAAAGGGCAGCAATCTCTAGTTCGGGGCACCACGGAGATCGGTGGCTACCAGCCACGCTGGATGCCTGTTAAATTAGTCATTCTGACCCAGTTTCCCAGCTGCCAAATCTGCATTTTCTTCTCTCTCTCACTCCGTCCCTCACACACCTGGCTCTAAAGGGCCTTCACTGTTCCCTGACGGCAAAAGTTCCCAAACTTTCTCCGTTCACATCGCTCTCAGTGTTTCAGTGATTTTGTTTTTCATGGTGCCCCTAGGCCAGAGGAAATACCGCCTCACTCTGCTTATTAAGTATCTAAACAACTTAAGAGTAGTCACTTGCATGGTGTCCAGCCCATATTGCTGTGTTTCCCTTGAAAACATAAAGATCCTGCAATACCCCATATGTTTGTTATAATGTTCCAGGGTGCCCTGGCACACAGTTTGGGAACCAGGGCCTTAGCAATTAACTTCTATTCTATTCAGGAGAAACTGCACCTAAATTAGGGATGCCACATAGTTCCACATCCTGGCTCCTTGCCACTTCCTCTTAAAAGCCAGACAGAGACCCTGGTCCCCGCGGCACTGACAGACACCACATGTGAAATGACAGTAAGCCTTACACCAACAGGAGCAGGAGAAGACCTGTATCTCCGTGTTTAACACAGACAGACAGATGGACATGTTTAAGCATGTGGCATAGATCCATGAAGAAAAACTGAAGTCTGGAAAGCACAGTGATAATCCATTCACCCAGAGGCTCCAGCGAGCAGCCAGCCCAGCGCTACGTAACGTAGCAGGTCTGCTCCCATGCCTCTGGGCCAGACCGTACACCTGACAGCAGGTGCCTGTCCTGCTCTAAGTCAGCCTGGACAAAGGCCACTGGGACCAGGAGGTCTTTCTCCTCTCACCACATCCCCAGGGAGAGCCGTATTTTGAGGTGGTGTCTTGTTGTACTGTAAATGGCAAGGCAGAGCTTTTAACCTTAGTAATTGGACAGGAAACTACAAAGTACAACTGAATTTTATTTTATTTTTTTTAATTGAAGTATAGCTAATTTACAGTGTTGTGTTAGTTTCAAGTATACAGCAAAGTGATTCAGTTATACATACACATGTGTATATATATTCTTTTTCAGATTCTTTTCCATTATAGGTTATTATAAGATATTGAGTAGAGTTCCTTGTGCTATACAGTAGGTCCCTGTTGTTTAACTATTTTATATATAGTAGTGTGTATATGTTAATCCCAACCTCCTACTCTATCTCCTCAATTACAAGTGAAGTGAACAATGTACCTTGCTAGTCTAGATAGGACTAGTCTTACTAGTTACTGAAAGAAAATGGGAAAAAAAGAAATGAGAAAAGGAGAGAAGAAAGCAATGAGCAAGAAAAGGAAATTTTTTAATACTAAAGAATCTTTTTTTCAAAGAAAGAGAGTACTATGGAGCAAAAATCAAAACACAGCAACCCCCAGCACACAAACACGATGGCTTCCAACTGCCCTTGGGCTGGTGACCATCAGACCACCGCGGACGGGGCTGTTCCTTTGCATCCACCGGGACAGATGAGGCCCTGTGCAGACTGACACCGCCCTGTGGAAATGTCATGGCCTATGCTGCCCTGCGGGACACTGAGAAATCCCACCTCCTCTGGGGAGCTTATTCTGACAACAGTGCCAAGGAGAAGGTCTTCTTTGTGTTTCACTAGCATTTTTCTAAATTCTCGATGGAGACAGCGTGAGAAGGAATGCGTACCAGGCTGTCCCTGTACCGCACAGGTGCCGTCTGGCTCCGAAGGATACAGACCGTGGGAAGTGCTCCACACTGGGCTACTAGGGCATAGCCTTGCTGGGGCCACAGAGCCAGATTAGGGCCCTGGGGGAGGGGTGAGCACTTGCAGAGGGTGGTCGGCTCTTCACCTGTACTGAGATCAGTCCTGGTTCCAGAACTTCTCCTCCTTCCTAGAGTCAACAGTCCCCTCTGTCTGGGCTGGGAGTAGGTAGGTCTACTTAAGGGGTGGGGGGGGCGCTACAGGGGTGGGAGGGAGACAGGCAGGGGTCAGCAGAGGCCCCAGCGGTAGGTCCTGCCCTGCTGCAGGATCCCCACGCCGCACTTCCCTCCACTGGAGCTGAAGCCCTGGCAAAGTCAGGTTGCAGATGCCAGCCTGCTCTATCCAGCCAAGAATCCACGGGAAGGGTCTGACCGATGCTCGGGACAGAGCAGCCAAAGGGAAAGCACTTTCCCTTCCCTACTGGCCACGGTGGCACCGGCAGCAGAAGTCACCAACGGAGAATCAGCAGCCTGGCAACACGTGAACACTGGAGTCTTTAGGGAGAAGGTGGGGCTCCCAGGGAAGGAGCTCTGGGGCCTGGGGAAGCTTTCAAGGAGCCAGTTTCCAGCAGGAAACCTAGGGGCTCTCTCATCCTAATTTCCTCTACAAGGAAACACAATCAAAACACAAGATCAGTGTCTGTTGAGGACAGATTCTAAGTGTTCCTTCCGCAAATCCACACAAAAATAAAAGCAAAGTGCATTTCACAGCGTCGGGTGAGTAGCTTTCGTGGGTGACTGCCCCAGGAAATAGAGAGGACCCATTCTAAGAGGACTACCTTTGATTTCGTTGGTGATCCCAACTGTCGGCTGTGGGCTGGAGCAGCCAGAATCCAGTTAGTTTACTTTCCTCCGACCAGGTCCTGCACCAGCCAGGCTCAGGCAAGCAGGAGGGAAACAGGTCACCTGGAGACGCATCGCCTGCCTCCCCGGCTCCAGGGAGAAGTTCTACTAGGGGAGGAGCCTGCTGTGTGTGGCACAGCATCAGGACCAGGGCAGATGTGACTGATCGGGGAGGGGGGAGGTGGGTGGGCAGCGAGGGTTGAGGGTCCAAAGGACTTACCAAGGGGTCCTTTGGAGACCCTACCCATTTCTTTCCAGGAAGATCCCGCAGTCTCACTCAAGTTTAAGGTACAGCACAGGTATCAATTAGCCATGGACTTCATCACCAGAGCTGGAGACTCAGCTGGTATTAATTTTTCACAAATTGCCCCTTGACCATGACCCTCTACTTTACAAAACCCTTCCGTGGCTCCTGGCTGCCTCTGTGGAGGGGCTTGCTTCCCACTCCACCCTCTCTCCACCCCTCCCCAAAACCCTCCCCCAATCCCACCCCCACTCTCAATGGTACACCCTACAATTATTAAACCCCTGGAAATCCCTCAGCCATATTACCTCTACTTTACTACACTGATCATCTAGAAAATGTTGATATTCTTTCCTGAAATCACTGCCCACACCTTATCTCTCCTGAGAAACTTCCTCAACCCTAACCTTAAACTGATTTAAACCTTTCACCCTGGAGTCTTCCTTTCTCCTGCACTGTACTCCCCAGGAGTTTCCGTGTGTCACTATCAGAACATGAATTCCACGTCCTAGCACGGAAGTCAGCAACGACACAAGTGCATTCCTGCATCCACTCCATCCATAGCAATAAGATTGGCAGGTTACCGCTGAAGAAGGCCATGGACTAAGCATTCACTCACAGGCACAGAGTAAGTACTTCATAGACATTTAATTTTGACCACAACTCTGTGTGTAGGGTTTATTATGTCCATGTCGGCATGCAGAAACCTGGGACACAAAGGTGGGGAACTGTCCCCAAGATAGCATAGCTACTAAGAACAAGCCAGGATTCAGATGTGCTTAAGACAATTCTTTATTTATTCCCTCCCAGAATCTGCTATGTGCCAGAGTCTGTGGTAGATACAAGGATGAATAAGACCTCTGAGTCCACAGGGTGAAGGGAAGATATATAAGGATGCAATTAAGTGTCACAGAGGCCGGGATGTCAGTCCGTACCTGGGAGGATGAGCCACAAAGAAGGGAAGGATTAATTTCACTTTAGGATGGAGTCACAGCTGCTCTTGAATGACTGAATGAATGTGGTTAGATAAATTTCAAAGCTCTCATGGAGAAGCAATAATACCCAGATCTAGCCAAGGAAATTAACAATGCTTTCTTTACTCTCTGAGCTACTTATAAAACAAACAAACAAAACTCATCTAGTTTAGAAGAAGCAGTGCGGTTGTCTGGAATTATATTCCCTAGAAATTAAGTTACATCTTTCTCTGACAACTTTCTTTAAAAGCTCCCTCCAAAGAGGGTGTTGGCCAAGACAAAAGCAAACTAATTTCACCCAGGGGGAAGGAGCAATTAATTTGTAAAATCCCTAGGCCAATGAGTGTGAGGTTAAGGAAAGACACCATTTTTCACATGGACCATCTGTGTGGCAGAGCATCCCTTTCTGGCACAAAGCCTTTTTCATCCTTCAGTGCTTGGATAAGGAGGGCAGTAGCCTCAGTCCCTACTGGCCTCCTTGAAACTCATTCCAAGTGGAGACCAGCAGTGAGATTAACGCTGCCCAGAGGTGCACGGGACGGCTTCCAGGACCTGTGCCCAAATTCCACGACTTCTGAGAATCACATGGTGCAAAGACAAGTCCAGTTTTACAATGTGACCCCAATTATCCTACTGGAGATGGTTCTATCCATCATACTGATACAGGACAACAGGATGGCCAAAGTGCATCCCTAGGCAGGTATGCATCATTTCACGCAGTAGATATGACCAATAGCAGAGAAATCATTTTGTAAATGGAATCGTTTAAAATCCTTCACAAAGCTAGGGATCCTTTTGTTATAATAAAAGCCATATCTTATATTTTACCCATTGTGCAAGTTTAGGCTTATATAGTGGTCAACTGTCAACTACTAGAAAAGAGCAGGAGGAGGACAAAAAAATTAGCCCAAAATAGTATCTAATACTCTGGTATATATCCACCCCCAGGCAAAAGTGCATTGTCTCTGAAATTCACAAAACTTCAAATAAATTATGTACAGAAGTCATATGTCATTATACTTATATCAACTTACTTCACATAATACATACATATTTTAGGAGTTACCACTGTGTGTTTCCTTCATGTCAAATTTACATGGATTATCAGTGTAATCTCTTCATCTGGTCTTATTCTAGCAATAAATAATTATTACCCACAGGTAAATAGACTAACTAGAAAAAATAAAGGACCCTCTTTTCCCAAAGAGATGCATTTCAAATAAAATTTCAGTCATTATGCTGAAATATTATCTATCAGTCCTTTATATATTTATGTTGTTTGGATCAACTGTGTTCTACTGATAATTGTACTGACAAGCCAATCCAGAAGAATTTGATTTTTAAACATAAAACTTTATGGTCATGAGAAATTTTTTTAAGTATTATTTTAATTTATATGTTAATTTTAGATGTAGGTAAACAAAATAGGGTGATGCATGAACGTGTTAAAGAAGCAAACATATGACATTAGAAAATACCAGAAAATGGGGAAAGTGGAATGGAAATATGACACCAAGAAGAAAGAGGAATAATGTAAAATCTCTAAATGTTAAAGAAGAACTCTTTCATGATTTAAAATGAAAATAGGGCTTTCCTGGTGGTGCAGTGGCTAAGAATCCGATACCTGCCAGTGCAGGGGACACGGGTTTGATCCCTGGTCCAGGAAGATCCCACATCCTGGAGCAGCTAAGCTCGTGCGCCACAACTACTGAGCCTGCGCTCTACAGCCTGGGAGCCACAACTACTGAGCCCGTGTGCCACAACTACTGAAGTTCACGCGCCTAGAGCCCATGCTCCACAACAAGAGAAGCCACTGCAATGAGAAGCCTGCACACTGCAATGAAGAGTAGGCCCTGCTCGCCACAACTAGAGAAAGCCTGCACACATCAAAGAAGACCCAACGCAGCCAAAAATAAATAAATAAATAAATTTATTTTAAAAAGAATATATTAAAACAAAAAATTTAAATTTAAAAAATGAAAATAATGGGCCTCAAACTACAATGGTATTTAGATTCCAGATGACATATTTATTATGTTTATATTATTATTTATTTTGCTATATTATTATTTATAGAATAATCATTGATCTTATATCAAAATCTCAATATTTATAATTTATTGGAATTACATGCTTTACACATATTGCAACTTATGATGAAAAACTTTGCATTCAATTTACAAGTGTGTGAGGGGAACACATTATTGTTTAAAAAAATTCTAGTTTGAAGACAACTGGTCTATGTCAACTCTTTATGCCACATCAACTCTGAGACTCTAGTTTCTAAGGACTAGCGCATCAGGTAAAAATTCCTTAACCAACAGAACACCACTTCCTCTCTTATGACAGTGGCGTTTTCCAAAGGCAATGGTAGTCCAGTTACAGACTCCTTGGAAAAAGGGACCCATCTTCAAAGTCTGAAAAACACTGGGAATTTCCTGGCAGTCCAGTGGTTAGGACTCTGCACTTCACTGCAGGGGGCGCGGGTTCGATCCCTGGTCGCAGAACTAGGATCTCAAATGCCATGCAGTGCAGCCAAAAAGAAAAAAAAAATCTGAAAAACACCGCAAAGGGAGTTCTGCTTGCCACAAAGACGGAGTACAGGCCAAATTAACCATCCCACAAGGAACAAATAAAATACACACAAAATATAAGAAACAACAGTTTACAAGACACTGGATTCCGGGGAACAAAGGAAAGTGATACTTGAAAGATGAGTAGCAAAGGAAGTGAATCCTACAATCACCCCAGTTACTCCCTTGCGAGAGTCTATAGGCTGCATGCAGATAGGGGACTTTCAGGGAGCCCAACACATTCCCTGGGTTGAAGGGACAGTCAGAAAGAGTTTGGAGAGGCCAAGGTGGTTGGAGCTTGCAGGACAGAGCACTGGAGGAAAGACAGCTGCACGGAGATCGAGCTCTGGAGACCCACAGCACATTCCCCTCAAGCGCTCAGCTGAGTATTCATCAGCACATGAGGAAACCACCCAAGTCTGGAGAAATAAAAGTTAAGCCAAAAATTTTAACACGTATCTAATATGAATTTTGAAAGAAAAAAACTGAGAAAGTAACAGAAGCGACCAAAGAAATAATAGAAGAAAAATGTGCAGAGGTGAAGGCACATGTTCTCAGTGGAGAGGACCCAGGAAGTTCCAAGCAGGAGCCAGGGAACAAGGGCGCACACCTGGATAAGAAGCTCCTTGGAGCCAGGTCCTCTGTCTTAAACACTCAGCTCCTTTGTGGATACCAGAAATGTTGCACTTAAAGGATACGCACTGGGACTTCTCTGGTGGTCCAGTGCTTAAGAATCCATCTTGCAATGCAGGGGATGCCGGTTCAATTCCTGGTCGGGGAACTAGGATCCCACATGCCGCAGGGCAACTAAGCCCAAGTGCCACAATTACAGAGCCCACGTGCTCTGGAGCCCAAGTGCCACAACTAGAGGGCCCAGGCACCGCAACAAAAGATCCCGAGTGCCAACTAAGGCCCGACGCAGCTGAAGGTAAATAAACAAATAAATATTTTTAAAAAAATAAAATAAAGGATACGCACTACTTAAGCTATGGCATGGAAGGAGAACCAGACATGAATGACTGATTCTGTCTTTGAAAAACGGTCTTACTGGCTCCTGAATCCAAGGTTTTGCTCTTTATCAATCTTAATTAAGTTTCCGCTGCAAAAGTGTTCTTGAGATCACAACACACGAATGCGCACCTCCTGTATCCTTACGATCACATCCATGTTCATTCTCTCTCCTCTCATTTCTCTCTGCCCCCTCCCGCCAAGTTCTCAATCCCTCCTACTTTGATTTCCATGCAAAACCTTGGGGACCTGGCCTTGGCACCTGTTTATATCTTGTGGGAAAATCGCGTAAGAGATCCTCTAGAAGGGAAACCTCACCAAAGTGGGCATAATCTGCCATTGCATGCAAGTCACAGGGGTACATTCATCAGCATGATGTCTCATAGAAAGACGTGGCTCAAACATTGTCAGCTGCGTTCTACGTGAACGGCGCAAATGAGCTGGGACAGGTTTTAGCAAACCTTTCTTTCTGCTTCAGTCCAACCTCAGACTGACAAGTTCCACGGGCGCCTCTGCGCTCCTGCTGTTCGCTGACATTTCACACCCCTCCACGCACTGTGTAGTGGTACCCAGTGTTCACTCTTCGAAGAGCTAGACCGTCTAGACCCAGTTTCTCCTTCACAAGCAAGTGCACTTTGATCTAGTATCACTATAAAAGAAAAAAAAAAAGAAAACAACTTTCCAAATCTCAGTTTTCAATATTCAGAGGGGAAGTTGGCAACTAGATATTTTAAATTCTGGACTGATTACACAGCTCTCCCATACTGCTTTGTAGAGTTTTATTTTCATACTTGCCATGAGAATCCATCACATTCTGTCCCCAAAGGGAAGAGAAAGAGCTCACCTTTTGATAAACAGCTGCAGGAGATTCTGGGGGCAGATGAAGCCCCTCCTGCTCTAAACCCAGGGAGCTTAAGATCTGAGAGGCTCACTTCCCACTGCGAAGACAGTTCTTCACCCTCACCTCACAAACCTTAATGGGGTGGTCGCTAGGTACCTCGACTGGAAAGAGAAAAGCGGCTTATGAGAAAGACTCCAGCATATAGAAGGGGAGAGATAAAAGGAAGAGCAAGAACAGACACAACGGACTTAACAGAACCTACAGCCTCATTAAAATAATAAAAACGAATGTGAAAAGTTACTTGCAAAGCTGAAATTAGGGAAAAAGCAAGCCTTAAGCAAAGTGAAGGGGCTTCCCTGGTGGCGCAGTGGTTGAGAGTCTGCCTGCTAATGCAGGGGACACGGGTTCGAGCCCTAGTCTGGGAGGATCCCACGTGCCGCGGAGCAACTGGGCCCGTGAGCCACAACTACTGAGCCTGCGCATCTGGAGCCTGTGCTCCGCAACGAGAGGTCGCGGCAGTGAGAGGCCCGCGCACCGCGATGAAGAGTGGTCCCCGCTCGCCGCAACTGGAGAAAGCCCTCGCACAGAAACGAAGACCCAACACAGCCAAATAAATAAATTAATTAATTAATTAAATTTAAAAGAAAAAAAAAAAAGGAAAGTGAAGGATGGCCATAGAGGAGCTGGGATTCCAGGAATAAGTGTCCGTCACTCAGTGGTGTCTCATTTACCCAACAATGTTATCACAGAGGCAGGGTTGCTAATGAAAACACAGTAACCTGAAACTGGATTTAATTCATTTTTGTCTTGATTATGAACCAGGGGGCAAGGGCCTTGATGGACAGGAACGATCATAAAAAGGTTTCAGAGCCAGGGTTCATGTTCACCCCAATGCCATATGCTGGAACTTCATCTTATAAAAGGTGATCCCAGATATTACTCTCTCTGGGGTCTCGCATCTACAGAGGCTGCCATGTAAGCACATGGGTTAGGGGGTCGCTGGAGAAAGAGAACTAGGCATGGCTTTCTTGACATGAGAACCCATTCTGGCCTAAGTCATTTTGTGATCTAAGCCTGGCCGCAATACTCGCTTTTGAATAGGTCTCAGTAATTAATGATCTTATGGGACGGAATGCAGAAACTAGGGAGGAGTAGTCAAGAAACAACAGTGCAGCCTTGGGGCAGGGTCCTGGTTCCTCAAGGGACACACATAATATTATACTTTTGAGTTCTGCAGGAATTAAGGCTCCCACCCAGGTGGAAGATAGAATGCTGACGTTGACCCTCCCAACTTCAATCAACTAAAGCTTGGACTCTGTGGACCTTTGCCCCAATTCTATGCTGAATTCTCCTCTGCTTAAGCCCCCTCATGAATATGCACGTACCGTTACCTTAAAACTTTCCCAATTTTGCTGTTCAGGACAATGCTTTGGGAGAGATCCCTGGTGTTCTCTTTACTTGCTGCAAGTAATAAATCCTTCCTTCTCCTGATCTTTGGCTTGGTTGTGTCTTCTGGCTCCACACCCACCAAGAGGTGAACTCAGTTTTCGGGTAACAGCCATATTTGTGCAAAATCACCCCCCAAACCTGGCTATATGAATTCTTTCAAGTGTTTAGAATACAGACTATAACTGGGGGACAGAACTTCCCATGAAGTTCCTTGGTGTCTGCCCCACTGGTGTCACAGTGCCACGGGGAAGCCAGCCCCCGGGAAGCCAGCCCCTGGGCCCCGTGACCTGGGCTCTCAGCCCACAGATGGCAGCTTGGGCCTGGCTGCAGCCATAGTGCAGACATCATGGCTTTTGAACTGGCACAGCATCCCACTCCAGCCCAGTGCAAACTGGGGCTGTGCGATCAGGGCAAACAGCTTCCACTGCAGGGGGACGAGGCGCAGGGAGACTTCTTCTGTACTTGGAAGGAGGTTGGCTGTGACGGAAACCAGTTCAGGACCTGCCGGCCCAGCCTGTGACACAGGATAGGTCACTCTTGCCTCTCCCCTGCTCCTTGCAGAAATGTTGCAGGCGACCTGGTTGACGTTTGCGTACTTTTCCTTGTAGGACTGTTTTCTAGAGGCAAGCTGGTTGCCAAAGCTGCAAACTGATTTGTGGCAATTTGAGCCCAATATTGATTGAAAAAAATCGCTGAGCAGAACGCAGACTTGAACAAGTATTCAACTGTTCAGAAAAAAAATGTAAAACCATGGATAATATTGATTTTTATTCATTGAAAATGAAGTTAAATTCCTATCTTCATTGAAAATAGCATAAAGTACAAAAAGTATTGAAAAAACAGAGTGGGCTTTGGTAAAAAGCTAGACATTTCAAATAGGAAAAAAAGTTGCTAAGGAAAATCAACCCTCTGGTTGAAGCCTATTTCATACAAGACAGGCTTGACAAGTACAATGCATTCTACTACTACTACTTCTAAGGGACATGTTTTAGAAATTTTGCTACAATCTGTCCACAGCTTTAATGCCCTCCACCAAACTCCAGAGACAGTACCTTCTAAACGTCTGTTCAAACTGCAATCTCTCCCTCCCTCCCTCTGTTTCTCTCTCGTGTGTGTGTGTGTGTGTGTGTGTGTGTGTGTGCGCGCACACACACACACACACACTGCTAAGTAGGTGTCTTTCAGGAGAATAAGGCACTCAGCTCACACTATTTCTGGCATCTCTAAAGCTTTATAAGTCAAGTGCAAATGTATATAGCCCACTGCTTACAAACAGGCTTTGCCCAGGAAATGCATTTGTAAGCAGGCTACCTAGAGATCATAATGAATGTTCTTAAGGAAACTATGTATGTCAGGTAATTTGCATCCTTGGGCAATTCACAATGAGTCATGTGGCCCTGTGTGTCCCAGGGATAACGCTGTAACACGTGTACCATTAACCTGATTACCAGGTGACAATGCCACCAGGACAAGTGCCTTGCATTTGGGGGACTCAGCTCCATCCCTACCTCAGCCGCAGCTTGCCACAGGGCGGTCCCAGAGGCCCAGAGAAGCAGGGACCAGAGCCGGGGAAGGGGATAAAAAGGGGGTGGGGGGGTCTTCTGCTCCTGTAGATCCCGAAAAGTAGGTATTTCTGATTCCAGTTGCTTCTCCAGTTGCCTTTTTCATCCCCACTCTCAGACTCTACCCGCCTCCTATTATTCCAAAGTCGTCATGTTCTGCAGAAGCTCGGGACCACTGATTTTCTCCGGACAACTCGTTGCTGAGAACGTTCGCTTGCTCCCAAAGCAAGAGGCACCCCTGTGGTTCTGGTAGGAATGAGTCTCTAGTATCCTGAGGCTGCTGCCCTCTTCGGCTCCCACCCGCATTCTCCCCCCCTACCCTGCCCCATCTCACTTAGGGCTCCAGTAAAACTTACCTTCACTGCAAAATTAACATGTGCCCAGGTCATCCCGAGCATTTACTCAGAACAGGGCTGCTGGGGTTGGGGGAGTATGGCAGGGACAGTGGAGGTGGACAGGAATTAGGAACTCAGTCCAGGGGCTGTGGACACAGCGCGGGCAGTGGCCGCAGCGAGGAAGGAAGAGCTGCAGACTCAGGCGCCCCCTCTCCGGGCGCCCTGCCCAAACCCAGGGCGGGTGACACGGGCCGAGAGCAGCTGTCCAGAGAAGGGACTGCTTCGGAAGAACCTGTTTACCCTTCCAAGCTCTCTTCCTATATTAACTCCCTGGAGCCTAGTGAAGAGGCAGTGCTGTAACTTGCAGATGGGATCGGGACCCAGAGATGCCAAGGAACTTGCCCGAGCCCCCGAGCGGGAACTTGAACCCAGGCCCACTTCAGAGCTGGCTGTCTTCTCCCTCACCTCCTCCTAGAGAACTCCCAAGGAAGACTGGGTGATTCCAGGAGGATGCAGTCAGGGAAAGCCAGGCTCTGGGGACTGAGACGGTTCCTTCACCTCCTTAAGCCCCAGGGTCCTTCACTGCCCCAACGCGGGTAATGATTATAGAGAATTAAGTGTGCAGGAAAACAACACCACATCAGACTTAGAGCAGGCGCTCTAATAATAATTGGCCACTATTATTATTACTATTATTTAAATCTGAGAGTCTCAGAATTGCTTCCATTTCTTCCAACCAGAAAAATGCTATAAAACAGAGGTGAATATGTTTCTACTCAGTTTATATTCACTTTTATTTTTTTTCAAACAGGGGTTTTTTCCAACCACAGACCTTGGACAGATAAACATTTATTTATTTATTTATTTATTTATTTATTGGCCTCGACATGCAGCATGTGGGATCTTAGTTCCCTGACCAGGCATCTATCGAACTCACACCCCCTGCAGTGGAAGCGCCGAGTCTTAACCACTGGATTACTAGGGAAGTCTCATATATTCACTTTTAATACAGAATATTAGAGACAGTTATGACATAATACTAACAAAGCTAATAAAATATTCTTTATTCAAAGACATGCCTCATTTCGCATATTTCGAGTTTAACTGCAAGTCCAACTGATGAAAAACCTGCTGCAGGATCAGCTGAGATCATTTGCTATTGCAGATGTAATTCCAACAATTCAACCTCCCTTGTCCTTTGTCAAACAGGAAGACTGAGCACAGCAGGAGAAGAATCTCAAGTATGTCACCCAATGCAAGCCCATTTTCTACTTGAATCCAGTGAAGAATTAAAAATTACACAGCTCTTTGCTTTGAACCTCATAGAGTTCCCTTGAGAAGTACAGGCTACATTTTCTCTATGTGGCTAGGTTGACACATTTAAATGAAGTAGATTTTGCCTAGGAATCACTGCCCAGAATCTCCCAGTGAAGAAGACCTATTTCCCCACTGGCACCGAGTCCCCTCCTTGTGGTCAGGGATGGTGGCCTCCTAGGCCCGCATGCCCACCCCTGCTTCTCCTCTCTGCTTTGGAACCACTTCAAGACACAGCTCTAATTCTTCAAGGGAGTGTGAGAAGACATAAAAAGGGAACATTAAATTCCGCTCTGTCAAGTTTGTTTCTACTTCACAGGTTTGATGAAATAGAGATGAAGGAAGAAATACTGGCAAATAGGAGGTTTGGGGAAATGCCTTTAATACATTCACTCAAGCTCCTCCCAGCCCCCTCGACAGACAGACTCCAGGATGTTATGAATGTACATGGGACACTGGGACACAAGAAAACATGTCTTTACCTGGGAGAGCCGGAAAGATGTACTACTTTATCTTTAAACTTAGAAAAGAATGTTAAGAATCTGAGACGAAAAGATAAAAGGCTATGTCTGTACCTCTAGAGTAATTAATTATGTGAGGCAAGACCTATAGCCATGGAACAAATAGTAAACTTGTATAGACTCCACCCACACTGAGCCAAATGTAAAAATAAAGTCAAAAATTACATATAGTCAAATATTTATACCTATTTCCTCAAATACATAAAACTACCTAAAATCAATGATCAAAGTCTCAGCAAATTAGGCAGTACTTATTTTTCATTTCTCAACATGGTGCTGCAATTTTTGGTCATTTGGGGGGCTTCTTGGGTGTTAAAAATCACAAAAATAACTGATTACAACAAAAAGAAATTCAAGCAATCACTTTTTAAACACAGATAACTTCTTTTTCAGATGCCTTTTCAATATTTAAGTAATAATTTTAAGTAGGCATTCTTGTTAGTAGAATACATAAAATGGGGGCAGGGTACAGACAGATGGGTATGTGGGTCAGTAGCAAACAAGGTTTTTAAAAACTTACAGGTATCAGGTGTTTTGTGGAGGTTTTTCTTGTAATTTAAGGTAACAAAGTGTCAAAGGACTGCCTAATAGCTCATATTTTAATAAACTTTATTCAACTTATAAAAAGTTTAATTTTTCTATTTCCCATTTTTGCTGCCAACATTCCAGAAGCAGTATATAAGGAAATCATCTTCCTAAAGGAGACATTTCAGCAGATAGCTTTTTAAAAATCTACTCTGGGGAAGGAGGGATAAACTAGGAGTTTGGGATGAACACATACACACTACTATATATAAAACAGATAACCAACAAGGACCTACTATATAGCACAGGGAACTACACTCAATATTTTGTAATAGCCTATAAGGGAAAAGAATCTGAAAAGTATATATATATGCACTGACTCAGTTTGCTGTACAGCTGAAACTAACACAACATTGTAAATCAACTATACTTTGATTTTTTAAAAACTACTCTATGTCAGCATTATAAAAAAAACAATGACACCACCAACAATTTCATCTTTGAAAATTGGAATATGTGAAGAAACATGAACCTTGGAAGCAGACCTAGGTTTATCAAAGGAGAAAATATTGGGAATGCAGGAAGAAAATTGCCTGTCTCAGGATGGGCATGCAAGACTCTCAAAAGGACCACCACCCAGGGACCTAAGAGGAGTCAGAACCCACCTGTCGCATACAGAAGGGGAAAGAGATGTGGACAATGAAAACCAGCAGAGAGCACTGCAATCAGGGAGAAAGGAAAAGAAAAGCAAGTTTGGTCCCCCAGAAAGCAGCCTTGATCCACATAGGTTATCTCCCTCCATCCCTGGAACAGTTCTAGGTACCAGATCCTCACCAAAATGGTAGCCCAGTTCCTCATGAACCAGGATCATAACATCACCTCTGCAGACACAGTTAAGAAAAATAAGGTCACCTAAATTGAAAGCAAAGGAGCAAAACAATGAAGCCTGTGGTTCTGCACCTGTGCCTATCGGATGCCCCGAGTCCACTGAAAAGGGGGAAAACGAGGAGGAACGTGGATCCCCAGCATCACCATCCATCTAAAGGGCAGTCACAGCCCAGCTCTGCACAAACCAACCCCGCTGTGGCCTCAGATCCATCTTTCCGTACCCGGATCCTGTCTTTGCTGTGTTTGGTCCACTCTTGAACCAATATATTGGATATTTTAAAACATTTAATGGCTCTATGTTTATTTCTAGGTTCTCCTTCTTCAAAGTAGTTGTAAGTTATTTTTAATGCCCTCATTGTGCCCTGCAGATTGCACTCCTCTGGCTTTCAATATCTGTAATTGATGAGTTTGATCTGGTTTGCTGTGTCTGCTGACTACACCTCACGACAGTGGATTTTCAGATGTGTTCATAATTTTTGTCTGTGAACTCACAATAATCCAGAATCCTTTTTTCCCATGGAGGTCCCACAAGTGTCCTGGTTGTGGAGGCATCCCCATTGAAGTCCTTTGGGTACACTGATTTGCAGACCAAATTTGACATTCGCTCCTGAATTGGGGGCTCCCATAGGATAAAACTTTAGCTCATCAAACATGAAAGTGCAGGTGCCTGCCAGGGTCCAAGTTCCAACATGGATTAAGTTAATTTTTCCAGTGGGACTTCCACACCCAAGTCTAAGACCATTTCCAGTGAGGTCTACAGCCTCAGCCTAAAACTCCAGACCCTAAAGCACATACATGACTGCTCAAGTTGTCCCCTCATCCTTCACGGCTGAGGCCTCCCTCTTCATCCTGCCACCTGAAGATTTCCCATAATTGGTTCTGAGCTTGAGTATGTATTTTTAAAAATATTTTTAACATTAAAATTTTGATGTATAGTTGACCCTTTAACAACACGGGTTTGAACTGCGTGGGTCCACTTACACGTGGATTTTTTTCAATAGTAAATTCTACCGTACTACAGGGCCTACAGTTGGTTGAGTCTGTGGATATGGAACTGTGATCCAGAGGACCAACTATAAGTTATACACGGATTTTCAACTGAGTGGAGGGTCAGCACCCCTGACCCCCGCATTGCTTAAGGGTCAACTGCCTTTGTCTAGCACTTCATTTGATTTAAGATTGGAGGGGCTACCCATGTCAACGGGTTCTGCCATCTTGAAGAAAAGACAAGCTTCTCACCTAACTGCAAAACTCTCTTTTATCATTTCCCTACTAAATTTACCAAGCAGCTACCTTTTGTAAAGATTAGTACTCGGTTTTGTAAATAATTTACCCAGGAAACATAAACCATGCTTTCTGCTCTCCAAGAGCTCATGGTCCAGGCTAAACGATAAGACAGATAACCATACATATACCTGGAGAAAAATATAATTTGAAAAGATACATGCACCCCAATGTTCATAGCAGCACTATTTACAATAGCCAGGACATGGAAACAACCTAAATGTCCATCAACAGAGGAATGGATAAAGAAGATGTAGTATATATACAGAATCTAATATTACTCAGCCATAAAAAAGAATGAAATATTGCCATTTGCAGCAACATGGATGGACCTAGAGATTATCATACTAAGTGAAGTAAGTCAGAGAAAGACAAATATCATATGATATCACTTATATGTGGAATCTAAAAAAATGATACAAATAAACTTACTTACAAAACCGAAGTAGACTCACAAACATAGAAAACAAACTTATGGTTATCAAAGGGGAAGGGGTGAGGGATAAATTAGGAGTTTTGGATTAACAGATACACACTACTATATATAAAATAAACAACAAGGTCCTACTGTAGAGCACAGGGAAGTATATTCAATATCTTATAATAACCTATAATGGAAAAGAATCTGAAAAAAGATGTGTGTGTGTGTACGTGTGTGTATAACTCAGTCAATCCGTTGTACACCTGAAGCTAACACAGCATTGTTAATCAACTATATCTCAATAATTTTTTTATTTAAAAAGACAGGTGCCCATGGAACAAACAAGTATTACCCAATAATGCACAAGGACTAAGAAGTTCACAAAAATTGCTTCTAAACCTGTTGCCAAGAGGAGGAGTGGGATATAAGCTCAACTCTCAAAACTCTTTGGACTTTAATAGTGTTTTAGAAAGTTTTTATCTCAATCGTACTGAGATTGAAGTGAAAGAGATTTAGACAGAAGCACATCAGGTTATTGAAGAGGTTCAGAAAATCTTCTAAGAAACTGAACAGATGGGTAGCAATCATTCTGGAAAGAAATGGGTAGAAACCGTGCGGGAAGAAATGAGGAACCATGGTGACTTCAGAACGGGGAGCGAGCACAACAGAGAAACTAAGATGATGAGGTCAGTTTCAGAGATGCTTACGTTTGAAAAAAAAAAGTGTTATCAACTGTTAAAAACAAAGCTGGGAACGTGGAAGGAGAGAAAGGTGTCAGATTCAGAGCTGTGTTTCTGAGAGTCACCTTCAGAGAAACGTGGGTGAAGGCTGTGTCAGGAACGGCAGCACCTCCGAACAGAACATGGTAAAGATGGGAAGTGATCTCAAGTGTTTCTGTCACTTTCACATAAATAAAACCAATCATAGAAATAACCACACTCTAATATATTTTCCATTTGCTCTCTAGGAAATTGTGCCCTTAAAAGAGTAGAGATGGCTCATTTACAAACATTAAGCACAATTGCAAGAAACGCTGGGAATAGGATGTCATTACATACTCAATGTGTAAAGAACATGGAATTATCCTAAAGCACCTCTGTATTTAAATGAAGATAATATGACTGAAAAGGACTTACCGGAAGTGAGATTAAGTCTGCTGACGGAGACTGAAAGAGACAGTCAGTTGCTTAAGGGAAGAAAGTGATCTAAAATAAAAGCATGGTTTTATTTCATTTTTAAAGGAAGTTTAATTAAATATTTCCCTTTTCAAAGTCAGGCAAATGATATCAATTACCAAAAGCCTTTGTGCTGGTTTTAAAGGGTAAGTTTGTAGAACATAGGCATGTACATCTTAAGATTTCAAATCCAGGTCCATCTGTAGAATGCAATCAGAGACTAGCAATAATATAGATTTCAGATCCACACTGATGGTAACACAGGACAAAGAAATTTAGACAATGTACCCATCTGAGCTGGTTTAATTGAAATTTGGTTACGAAGTTCCTCACAACTCTTAAAACATACTGTTACTTTCAGAAGCAAGCTTTCAAAATATCATTGCCTAAAAATCAGAGTAGACAACTATTACTCTGACCTGCCCAATTCGTATATCATGTGTCCCTGGCCACAGAGACGGGTTCAGGGATGAGCACGGCACTAAATCCTAGGACTTCTACTTGAACTCCTGGCCCCCTGCTTGGTGCTGGGGTGACTGTCCAGTAGGGTTACAGCCTGGAGCTCCTGTAGGACATATTGATGGATGACAAAGCCAACCTGGAGAGAAGAGGGATGGCATTATTTGAGCCCCTGGACCCAGTATGCCTGAAAGATTACCCTTGCAATTTTCACTTACATAAACCAACAAATCCTCCTATGTAGTTTGGGTCCACCTTTGATGGGTATTCACTAGATGGAAGAGTCCACATCTAAATACTTACCAGTATTTTGAATAGCCTCCCATCATATTATTTTCAGCATTGCGTATTTGGTGCTCTGCCTATATACAGGCCAATTCATTTTTTCTTACTCTTTCACATTTCAGATTAAGTTCTGATAATTTAAATTAACAAGTTTCAATTCATAGTCAATGAAGGCTCCAAGCGCAGGCAGAAGAAGTTTTCAATAACCCAAATCTAATTATTTCCCTTTAATCTAACCACCCCTCCCCGTTTTCCTTAGGATGAAATTCAGTCACGTTTTCATGCTTTCCCTCTTCATCCGTTCTCCTGTTATTTGCTCCTGCGTGGGCTAAGCTTTCAGCCATTCTGAATTTCTTTCCGCCTTTTGAATATGCTGTACTATTCCTCTTCTGTGGAAGACAAAATAAAGCCCTCCCCCACCCCCAATGATGTCCATGACCTAATCCCCAGACTCTGTGACTATGTTCAGTTGCATGGAAAAGGAGAAATTAAGATTGTAGGTGCAATTAAGGTTTCGAATCAGCTGACCCTTAGATGGGGAGATTGCCCTGCATTATCAGGTGGGCCCAACGTCATCACAAAAAAGTCCTTACAAGTGGCAGAGGGAGGCAAGAGGTCAGAGGTGGAGACAGGAAGAAGCCAGGCTGCTGGCCTCGCAGATGGACGAGACAAGGAAATCAGGCAGCCTCTAGAAGCTGGAGAAAACAAAGAAATTAATTCTCTCCTAGAGCCTGCAGAAGGAATGCAGTGCTACTGACACCTTGATTTCATCCCAGTGAGATCCATGTGGGGACTTCTGACCTCTAGGACTATAAGATAGTTTTTCTTATTTTAAGCCATGAAATGTGTGGTGATCTATTACAGCAACAACAGGGAACTAACGTATCTGTCTAGAACACGCTTCCTTCCCCATCCTCTCACCATAAGTCCTTACCATCCTCCAGCTCTCAGATTAGACCTCACTTCCTCTCTGAAGCTTTGTACGAGCATCCGATGTTGGGTACCCTTTCTTCTGTGTCTCCACAGCACCCTGTGTTCCCAGCATTGCTCTTCTATAATTCTAACTGCCATTATACAATTGGAATTACCTCTATACTTGCCTATATTCTTCAATAAACTGTAACCTTCCTGAGTCTGTTTACTGTTGAATATGCACTACCTACCAGATACATAATAGTTTTTCAATAATTATTTGAGTGAATGAATGACATAATCAATGAATGAAGCAATGAATCAATAAAGAGATGTAGTACTCTCTGTAGAACTCAAATAGACTAGCTGTCTTATTATAGGCGGAACTCAATTTACTAGGAGGCTGAGTTCAAAACTGACATCAATGTTGATCAAGTGCTTGGATTTATCTACATCTTTCCAAACTGCAATACAGGTGAAATACTGCCCATTTGTGATAGTATCGGTGGGCTGTCATGTAGAAGTATCAGAAAATGGGAAATGGGTAACCAGGGTAAGATGCCCAAGGTAAGAGTCCTCAGGACACAGGGCCCAGCAAATGAAGCTAAACAGCTTCCTCGAACTAGGAAAGGTAGAAGAAAGCCTCAGAGAAAGGAGACAGGAGAAAGCAAAAGTTCTTCTGGCTAAAGGCTGCCAGACTTACGAGAAGGAAAGGATTAGGATATTTCTAAATGTGGGTTCTCTACAGCACTCCCCAGAGTAGTAACCATTAGCCAATTGTGTCCATGTACATTTAAATTTTAATTAATTAAAATTAAAAGTTTAGCTCCCCAGTTGCACTGGCCAGATTTCAAGTGCTCAACAGCCACACGTGGTCGGTGGTTACCATACCGGACAGCACAGACATAAAACATTTCCACCATCAGAAGAAGTTCTATCGGGCGGCGCCATAACAGATTTGGTATATGTTTGGGGGCTCACTGCCTACTGAGTGTGACTGCTAGCAACTAGGGAGGGGGGAGTTTAATGCTGTCAGTGTCGGATTTAAATAGCTTCTCATCATATTAATAATATGCACAATTAACTTTAAGGGCCTGGGGTAAGTGGGACAACTTTACTGATCAGGCTCTAGCTAGACTCATATTGGCAAGATGCCCAAATCCAAGTATCCCACACTCCTTAAAAGATCTGGGGCAGGGTAGGATCATCCCACATTCACAGATACATTCACAGATGGTATGTTCCCCAATCACAGGTGAGGACAGCAATCGGGGAGTCTCGGTGAACTCCACTGATTTTAATAATGATTAATGAAGGTGCATTGATAAGATAAGAATGCTATATGTATAGAAAATACAAAAGAACCTACAGAAAAACTTTTAGAGTTAATAAGTGAATTTAAGAAGGTAGGTAGATACAAAGTCTATACACAAAAGAGGAATATATTTATATGTACCAGCAACAATTGAATTTTTTAATATAACTTTATTATAGCATTAAAAAATATCAAGTACCCTGAACCAAAGCTGTTCAAGGCCTCTCTAAGTTATGTTATAAAACTTCACTGAGCAAGACTAGAGGAGGTCTAAATACATGGAGATATCATCATGTTCACTGATTAAGAGGCATGATATATTGAAGATACTAAATCTCTCCCAAATTCATCTATAGATTTAAGACAATCCCAGTCAAAATCTCAACAGGCATTTTTGTAGAACTTGACAAGCTGATTTTGAAATATGAATGGAAATGTTCTAAAATACTCTTAGAAAACTTGGAAAAGGACAAGGTAGGACTTGTCCTAGCAGATATGAAAACATAATACATAACCGTTGTGGTCAAGACTGTGTAGTTGTTGGTGCAGGAATGGACAACCTGACCGGTGCAACAGAATAGACAGCCCAGATTCATAACTACATATATGTATATGGTTATTGTCTTTATGTTGATTTATAACAAAGGTGGCACAGCAGAAAAGAGAATCTTTTAAATAACGGTGTTGGGGAAATCAGGTTTCCATATTGGAAGTTAGTGGTAAGGAAAGAAGGGAAGGAAGGAGAAAGGAAGAGAGAGGAAAACAGAATGTGGCCCTTCCATCATGCACAGAAATAAAGTCTAAGTTGATTAAACAACAAAATAGAGAGGAAAATACATAATGGTTCTATAAGATAATAGAGAAGAATATCTTCTAGACCTTGCTATACAGAAGGAATCCTTAAATAGTACACAAAAAGTCTTAAACATAAAAGACAAAATTTAATAAGTCTGACTAAGGTAAGAATTCTATTCATTCAAAGACACCATGCAGGAAGTGAAAAACAAGGCACAGAATGACAGAAGATAGTTAACACACAACTAACAAAGGACTGATAAAGAATATTTAAAGAACTAGGACAAACCAATGAGAAAAGGGCTTTACAAAAGAGGAACACCGAATGGCCATATGCATGAAATTGTGTTCAACCTAACTGGCAATAAGGGAAATGCACACTTCAACCACATGGGATTCTATGGCATACCTAACATCTTGGTATTTTAAATTAATAATCTGAATTGGGGACTTCCCTGGCGGTCCAGTGGTTAAGACTTTGCCTTCCAGTGCCGAGGGTGCGGGTTCGATCCCTGGTCAGGGAGCTAAGGTCCCACATGCCTCATAGCCAAAAAACCAAAACATAAAACAGAAGCAGTATTGTAACAAATTCAATAAAGACTTTAAAAAAAATGGTCCACATCAAAAAAAAAGTCTTTAAAAAAATAATAATAATTTGAATTGACAATACCGTGCATTAGAAAGAAGTACCACAAGGGAAACTCTCATAAGTTGTTACTGAGGATGTAAACGAGTACAACTATCTTGGAAAAAATCAGTCAGTACCGATAATAAGGTAGAAGTCACACATACTCTGTACTCAGTCCCAATCTTTGTGTAATTATGCTCTTAGGTAGTTAGTACACAAGGATATTTGTAGCAGCATTGTTCCATGACAGCCTAAAAGCAGAAATAACCCAAACGTCCAGCAAGAGTAAAATGGATAAACAAAATGAGGCATTTTCATACAGGAAGATCTTTAAGCAATGTAGATGAACTAACTACAGTTACATAACAATCTTGAATCTTTTTTTTTTTTTAACATCTTTTTTTTAACATCTTTATTGGAGTATGATTGCTTTACAATGGTGTGTTAGCTTCTGCTTTATAACAAAGTGAATCAGCTATACATATACATGCATCCCCATATCTCCTCCCTCTTGCATCTCCCTCCCACTCTCCCTATCCCACCCCTCTAGGTGGTCACAAAGCACTGAGCTGATCTCCCTGTGCTATGCAGCTGCTTCCCACTAGCTATCGATTTTACATTTGGTAGTATATATAAGTCCATGCCACTCTCTCACTTCGTCCAGGCTTACCCTTCCCCCTCCCTGTGTCCTCAAGTCCATTCTCTATGTCTGCATCTTTATTCCTGTCCTGCCCCTAGGTTCTTCATAACCATGTTTTTTTATGGTTCCATATATATGTGTTAGCATATGGTATTTGTTTTTCTCTTTCTGACTTACTTCACTCTGTATGACAGACTCTAGGTCCATCCACCTCACTACAAATAACGCAATTTCATTTCTTTTTATGGCTGAGTAATATTCCATTGTATATATGTGCCGCGTCTTCTTTATCCATTCATCTGTCGATGGACACTTAGGCTGCTTCCATGTCCTGGCTATTGTAAATAGAGCTGCAATGAACATTGTGGTACATGACTCTTTTTGAATTATGGTTTTCTCAGGGTATATGCCCAGTAGTGGGATTGCTGGGTCATATGGTAGTTCTATTTTTAGTTTTTTAAGGAACCTCCATACTGTTCTCCATAGAGGCTATATCAATTTACTTTCCCACCAACAGTGCAAGAGGGTTCCCTTTTCCCCACACCCTCTCCAGCATTTGTTTGTAGATTTTTTGATGATGGCCATTCTGACCAGTGTGAGGTGATACCTCACTGTAGTTTTGATTTGCATTTCTCTAATGATTAGTGATGTTGAGCACCCTTTCATGTGTTTGTTAGCAATCTGTATGTCTTCTTTGGAAAAATGTCTATTTAGGTCTTCTGCCCATTTTTGGATTGGGTTGTTTGTCTTTTTGATATTGAGCTGCATGAGCTGCTTGTATATTTTGGAGATTAATCCTTTGTCAGTTGCTTTGTTTGAAAACATTTTCTCCCATTCTGAGGGCTGTCTTTTCGTCTTGTTTATGGTTTCCTTTGCTGTGCAAAAGCTTTTAAGTTTCTTTAGGTCCCATTTGTTTATTTTTGTTTTTATTTCCATTTCTCTAGGAGGTGGGTCAAAAGGGATCTTGCTGTGATTTATGCCATGGAGTGTTCTGCCTAGTTTTCCTCTAAGAGTTTTATAGTGTCTGGCCTTACATTTAGGTCTTTAATCCATTTTGAGTTCATTTTTGTGTATGGTGTTAGGGAGTGTTCTAATTTCATTCTTTTACATGTAGCTGTCCAGTTTTCCCAGCACCACTTATTGAAGAGGCTGTCTTTTCTCCATTGTACATTCTTGCCTCCTTTATCAAAAATAAAGTGACCATATGTGTGTGGGTTTATCTCTGGGCTTTCTATCCTGTTCCATTGATCTATATTTCTGTTTTTGTGCCAGTACCATACTCTCTTGATTACTGTAGCTTTGAAGTATAGTCTAAAATCAGGAAGCCTGATTCCTCCAGCTCCGTTTTTCTTTCTCAAGAACAATCTTGAATCTTAATGTTGACAAAAAAAATCTAAGATATAAGTTAGCAGAGAGAGTAAGATTCCATTTCAACAAAGCTCAAAAGCAGGCAAAATTAAAACTGAGTGTGGTGTATGCATAAGTGATAAAATTTTTTTACAAAAGCAATAAAGTTAGTAAGATAAACTCAAGACACTTGTTACCTCTGGGGAGAGGAAGGCAATTGTGAATGGAAAGGATAACTTCTTTGATATAGGACTTCTTTGATTTGGACAATGTTCTGTTTCTGGTTGATGGTTAAGTAGATAACAGCATCATAGCTGTTTAACGGTACATTCATACTTTAATCACTTTATTATAAGTATATTTCACAATGAAAATGCTTTGTGAAAACCAGAATTTCAATAAATCACATAAATATGTAGCATATTCTGTGAGAACCTACACCAAGGCACCTTGAATACTATATACTGTTTCCTCAAATTTCCCTATTTAAGTTATTAAAAATATACATAAAGTAACAAAAATGAGTGATCATCATGTATGATCATGGGTAGCACATAATTAAAAAGTGGCTGAAGTGAGGGTCTTAGGAAGGCAAACTAGAGGCAGAGAATGTGTAGGTATGGAAAGCATGAAATATGTCAGCTCTTAATATCATTATTGTCAAATATTATATGGTGAAAATAACATCAGAACACGGCACATGATCAGTGTAAATTAGCTGAAGACAGGCATGGCTAGTATTTGTGCAATACTAAGATGTGTCAAGAATCTGATAACAGGGACTTCCCTGGTGGTGCAGTGGTTAAGAACCCGCTTGCCAATGCAGGGGACATGTGTTCGAGCCCTGGTCTGGGAAGATCCCACATGCTGTGGAGCAACTAAGCCCGTGCGCCACAACTACTGAGCCTGCACTCTAGAGCCCGTGAGCCACAGCCACTGAGCCCACGTGCTGCAACTACTGAAGCCCACGTGCCTAGAGCCCGTGCTCCACAACAAGAGAAGCCACTGCAATGAGAAGCCCGCGCACTGCAATGAAAAGTAGCCCCCGCTCACTGCAACTAGAGAAAGCCCGTGAGCAGCAATGAAGACCCAACACAGCCAAAAATAAATTAGTTAATTAATTTTAAAAAAAGAATAATTAAAAAAAAAGAATCTGAGAACACATAATAATCTTAAAGACAAATAACGGATAAAAGAATTTAGACTAAAACAGAGTTTTCATCTCAAATCTATCTCTGAAAAGATGTTGCATTCTCCATCAGGATAACATAAAGGGATATTTAATAGGTTTCTCAACTAGCTTTTCTTTTAATTCAATCATTTTGCCAGTTTTGTGACTACAGTATAAGGCACATAATTAGAAGTTCATTTTTTTACAGTCACAAAAAACAGGTAACATGAGTATTAAAATCACTATGCCAAATAATTGCAGAATTAAAGAGCTTTAACTTATCTGGTCCAAATCCTTTATTTTACTGCTTGGTTGAGTTGTCTGCCCTTTTCTGGAAATCGCATTAGTCAAGCTAATCTATACATCCATTTTTAAAACACTTTAAAATATTCAAACACTGATTTTTGCCACAACTGCATTCTGTGAAGATAGACTGATGTGGTTCAATACTAATTCACTTGCAGTATTTTCATTTTCAATATTGTATGGGCAATAAATTTTTGTCTAAGATAATTAATTAAAAGAATAGTAATATACTGTAGTTAGAGTTTTTAAATACCAAGAAGTCTTACACTAATCATTTTAGTGCTGATTGAGGCAACAGATAAGCCTTTATTTCTCATTTAAGCAAATGTTCACACAAAGCAGAAATTAAGGACCTATAGAAAGATCACTGAGAAAACTCAAGCTATCTACCTTAAACTGTCATTGTCATTACCTTGGTTATCTCCTTCTAGACACTGCCTGTGCGCCTGCATTTTTGCAGAATGCACTCACCCTATAATTTAATCTAACTTTTCTCTTAGTAAATAATATAAATAGTTTTAAAGGTCAACAAACGTGTACCTACAGCCTCCTTTAACGGCTTTAGCATCTTCTAATACAGGGACGCCCCAGACAAAGTTTAACCAACCCCAGGTGGCTGGACATTGAGATTTTTTTTAAACAGCAAACCACAAAATGATTGAGAACAGGTTTACCTGTCTGAAGACTAATCTCAATTAAATTAATACCGTGCATTTGTAGGCAATGTCCAGAATACACAAATCCATAGAGACAGAAAGAAGACTAATAGTTTCCGGGGGCTGGGGGTGCTGGAGTGGGGATGGAAAGTGACTGCTAATGGGCCCAGGGTTTCCTTTGGGGTGATGAGAATGTTCTGGAACTTGACAGTGGTGATGGATGGACACACTGTGAATGTATTTTACCACAATAAAAAATATGAATACTAGAACTTAAACACAAACCAAAAAAAAAAAAAAAATCTTCCACTAAAAATACTGCCGAGTGCTCTAATTTTCCTCTGAATTTTATAAATCAAAACCAAATGTTTATTTTTAACCACTTTGTGGTCTTGACCACTAGGTGTTTTCATCTAGTATCAGAGACTGGCAAATACAAGACAGAACATAAGTGCAACATTGAACACCTTGAGTTTGAAGTATCTGTCTAGTTGGCAACTAAAAATATAAGTCTGACTGCAGAGAGAAATATAGCCTAAATATTTATAACCAGAAGCCGGAAGCCAACTGGTGGTAAAAGAACAATGAATATTTATGAAATATTACATAAATTCTCACTAATACAAAAACATCAAGATTATTATGAGCAAATGGTAGAAAAATTAACTTTTAAAATGCATATTGATTGCGTTTGGAGAAACATCTTTTAGCCTGCTGAAATGATTAATAAATAAGCTTCTGAATCCTCATTCATCACCAACCTTGGGAAGCCTGGAAGAGACTTGGAGATGATTTTTAAAATTAAAAAAAAATTTTTTTAATTGTGCTAAAATACACATTAACATAAAATTTACCACCTTAGCCATTTTAAGTGTGCAGTTCAGTAGTGTTAAATATAATTCACATTGCTGTTCAAACATCGCCATGATTTTTTTTCTTAAACTACCAACCTTCATGGATGTTTTATTTCCCCCTTTTATGCTAAGAGAGCACATCACAAACTCACTCATTTCCGTCATTCTGTCTCTTTGTCAAGAAACAGAGTTCTAACCCCAGGGTAACTCTAAACAGCAGATAACAGGATGATCTTTTTTTAACATCTTTATTGGAGTATAATTGCTTTACAATGGTGTGTTAGTTTCTGCTGTATAACAAAGTGAATCAGCTATACGTATACATATATCCCCATATCCCCTCCCTCTTGCATCTCCCTCCCACCCTCCCTATCCCACCGCTCTAGGTGGTCACAAAGCTCCGAGACCTTTTAATGAATCTAATTCAAGTCCTAACTTGAATGGGAGAGTCCTCCCCTGCTTCAGTGAAAGCAGCACAGGGCATCAATGTCAAAATCAAGCCCAGTGGCCCTGCTGGGATCCCTCAGTGGGAGGGTGTTGCTATCAGGGGCCACAGCAACAGGAGCTGTAGACCCTGAACCTGGGATCAGCTGTTTCCAAGACTGTGGCTTAAGAAACCACTGGACGTCCCAGACCACTGCAGAAGCCCCAGAGCCCTTGCCAGGAAAAAGGCAGCCTTCTGGGGGCTTAAGTCCCAGGGCTTCTGCTGTTCCTGAGATCCCCTGCATTCTCCTTGGTGGTGCTCACCCACACCTAGAGGCCAGGGGAAGCGAGGGCTATGCCCAATTAAGTACTTTCCAAGGCACCAGGCAACAGCCCACAAACCTACAACAGTTCATAGGCATCTGAGTAGCTGGTAAGCCACAGGGATGATGTGCATCATTAACACTACTCAATGCTGTTATCTGCAATGACAGAGGATCACTGCATGCTAAACAAACACACCTGAAGGCCAAGATGGGGCTTCTCTGAGTGGAGGCACACCCCTGGTCTCAGGGAGAGACCACATCAGATGGGGGGACATCTCACCATTCAGAGCAAGAACAGCGGCGCCACAGAAACCCCCGCGGGAAGTATCAGGAGCCCAAAGGACTAGAACAAACTCGGGGGACATCAGGGGGTAAGCGGGCTTCACAGGAAGGGGGTCTCGAGCAGCAATCGTACAAGAGACGGGCAAAGTCAGGCACCTGCAAGTGTTCAGGATGGTGGAGCAAGGAGGAGGAGGGAGGGCTACAGCCCAGTCCTGGACGCTCTATTCAAGTACTAGGTAGTCCATCTTCATTCCAGAGAAACTAGAAACCTAGTGACTCAGGGCAGAAAAAGGGCAGAGAGATGAGTGGTGGTGATTCTGCCCATGGCAGCTGGCCTCACAGAGCACTTAACTCTGTCTGGTGATACCCAATGGGTGGGCGACCAAAATGGTCCATGGAGATGTGACAATTGCAGAGGAAAGTCAGATTTGACTTGTCCTGTGCGCAGTGTATTTGCCCCCAGTTCTCAGGAAGGGGACCATCATAAATCTTTCACAAACAGTGACACGACAAAAAGTTTGCAACATTTTCCATGTGGCATCTCTGGGTAATCCAATAGGAATTTTCCAGAATGAGCACATTAATTTCCTCTATCAACCTAAATGATGTCCTGATAGAAAGAGAAACCCCCAGTTACAGAGGCACTATTCAAAATTATTCCCACAGGAAAAATAAATGTATATCACACCTCGAGGCCCTCCCGAAGCCAGCTGCAAGGCTGATGAACCAGATTATGTGCAGAGAGAAAGCAGAAGAGTCTCCTGGCAGAATCCCTACATCAAACGACACTGCCGGCCACCCATCTACTACCAAGATACAATGGCCATAGAAAATCGAAGCCGTACAGTGGAGAATGATGATTGCTCCCACAATACCTTCCAGGAGGAGATAACCACCGAAGGCAGCCTTTGAACCAGCTCTTAGCACAGGCTGGGTTACAGGAAGAACTTTCTACAACTTTGGGTTTGAGCATTTTGCTGGATGTATTGGAGGCTTGCTTTGTATGGCATGGTGTAGACTTGGAAAAGTGCTCTGAGGTCGTCCTACTGGAGGCCTGGCCAGGCTTCCATCAGGGAGTTCGGAGCTGCCTCGGACAATCACCCCACACCCTGATTTATTCACTGGCAGCAGTGGGCACCAGGCAACTCAGGGCCAATGTGTCCCACGTCAGGGCTATTTTTGAGATCCCCGCAGCATTAAAAAATGCAGAGATGCCAAGGTATAATCTTTCAATGGTGTTATTTTAATCGTTTACATATGAATACTTCAAACACTAAATATATTATACGGCAGTATAGTTGTGCTATTCAGAAGAGAATAAAAGAGATTAAAAATACTAATTTTGGGTACGCTGTAAGTGGTGTGATCCAGCAGTGAGACACAGATTTGGCCATATGAGAAATACATTCTACTTTCAGTCTTGTGTCTCTTTGCCCTGAAGTTTATCCTTTTTTGAAGATAATGTGGAGAGTCTAAGTGTGAGGCTTGGGCCTATGGCTCTCCTGTCCCTCCACCCTCACCCATGACATTCCCAGTGGACTCAGCATTATAAGCCTCCCGATCTTGGTGCCTGGTTGAATAAAAGAGTGGGAAGGGGAAATGACCAAATTTTAACCACATTTCCAGCATTTCCTCTGTGCATGGAGAAAAAGAACCACTTGCTACAATGAAATGTCCTGGTAGGTCATAGACGTGCCAGTAAAGATAGTCTACGCCTCCTCGTGGCAAAGTCAAGTCCCCCGTTTCACCAACAGATCCAGTATTGTGAGCAGCTGATTTCTCTATAACTGGGAGTTCAAAGCAAACCCACAGAAGTGCCAAGATAATTCAATGGGGGAAAGGATGGTGCATTTGTTTGCTACAGCTGCCATAAAAAATATCACAAACTGGGGGACTTAAGTGAAAGAAATGGCGTTATTTTAAATGTTTGGAGGTCTGGAGTTTGCAGGTCTAAGATGAAGGTGCTAGCAGGGGTGCTTCATTCTGAACCCTCTCTCGGCTTGCGGGTGGCTCTCTTCCTGCCGTGTCTTCACAGGGCCTGTCCCCTGTGCCAGCACGTTACTTATGTCTCTTCCTCTTCTCTTAAGGACACCAGTCACATGGGATTAAAGACCTAATCTCCAAAGACAGTTACCCTTAGGGGCTAAAACTTCAACACATGGATTTGGGTGGGGGGTGAGGGCAGGGGTCATAATTCAGTCCACAACAGATGGTCTTTTCAACAAATGGGATTGGGCCTTTTGGATATACAAGTGCCAAAAAAGTCATCAACTTAGACCCTTACCTCACACCATATACAACAATAAACCAGAATGGATCCTGAACCTAAATGGAAAACATGTAGGAAGAAAGTAAATGCAGAACTTTTAGGAGAAAACATAAGAGAAAATCGATCTGATCTTGAGGTACAACACCAAAAGCATGCTCCATAAAAGGAGAAAATGATTCACTGGACTCTGCACCAAACGTTGTTCTCTCTCATTTAATTCTTCCAACAACATTATAACCTAAGTAATATTCTCATTTTACAGATGAAGACATTGAGGCTTAGAGAGGTCAAGTAGCTTGAACAAGGTCCTAGAGTCAGGGTACTGAAGTCAGGGAGCTCTTACAACGTATGCTAACAGCTGCCTTCCCATTGGGCATATTCCAGAGAGAATTAGAACCCACCCTGATACTTCAATAGAATCAGAAAACATTTTCTAAAGCTGAGTGCAACAAAACTGTGGTTTGGGGATCTACTTATTATCTCCAAGTTTTGAAATATCCAAACTTCCAGCTTTCGGTTGTGAGATGTTCCTTGCATAGGCTGGGGAGAAATCTCAAGGGCCAGCTTTGTATGTAAGTTGAGAATAAAGTTAAAAAAAATCTTTTGCAGGAAAGAAGCCATTTTCTTTTTGCCGATGTAAAATACAACCGTTCAACATTCATTTTCTCCACTCAGTATTCTGTAATAACCTAAATGGGAAAAGAATTTGAAAAAGAATAGATATATGTATATGTATAACTGAATTACCTTGCTGTACACCTGAAACTAATACAACATTGTAAATCAACTATACTCCAATATAAAATAAAAATTTTTAATAAAATAAAATAAAATTTGTGATTGACATTAAGAAGAAAGGTATCATATGTCAGTCATATAATCAGTGGGCACCAAAAGGTTGAGACATACAAGCCCATGTAATGAGAGGAATGAATCCCAGGAAGCTGAGCACAGATGTCAGACGAATGGCAGGTGGGGGGAGAGGGGAGCGAAACCACGCAGCACTGACAGAGCAAAACAGAATGGAAGAGAAAAGAAGCATCATGGGTGCTGCACCCACTGGAGTTTTCCTACATAGAAAGAAAAGCCAGCGTGGTCTTTACATACCTCTACAACACACCACTTCTCCCAGGCCCAAGGTTAAAACTGAATTTGATATATCACATCAGACCACTATGAAGAATAATCTACAAAAATTATGATGATGTCATCTGTAAATGCCCATTGGTATCAATAGCTTTAAATTATGAGTTGGCATTTTGGTTTATTAGGAAGCTCCTTCAGATGTATTAAAAATCTGTTTACTCTTAGTATTGATTTTTTTTTGATAAATATATTATCCAGAGAGGTTATATGCAGTGATTTCCCTGGAAAAGCTGACATTTATTCAATGATATTTACTTTACTGAATTAAGTAGCAACATATGCTCATATATCTTTGCGGTATCTGGGAACTCATCTTCTCAGAGTTAAGGTAAGAGAATATCTGTTTTATAGAAATATTAGGGCATGGTTTAATAACACAGGGCTTAGGAAAGGCTCTAAGTGTGTAAAATCTATCAGTTATGGATTAATTCTTCACTGACTTTTATATCAAAACACCATAAAGCTAAAGTTAATTCTCAAAACTCATTTTAGTCAATTAACTGGAATTTTTAAAGATGGCACTTCTTTAAAGAAAAAGAAAGCCAACATTATATTCAATTTCAAGTAATTTTCTCATATAATAACTTACCAGGAAGTACTCTATGACCTTTTCTTAAATGAAATCCTCTAAGGCCAAGTGTGGCAGGGGCTACAGGCTAGCCACCCAATGTTCTATTTTTCCTTCTGCAGGGGAATCTCACTAAACTCTACCCCCAGCTGCCGTTGCAGGTTGCAGAGACCCCCCTGACTTTTTTCTCTCCCCTTCCAAGTCTGGTCCATAGAAACTTCCCATGCGGATCCTCCACGGACTTTCCCCTTTGCCGTCTAGATGTCCACTTGAGGGCAATCTTGGAGAACGCATGTTAAAGATGGCAGAGTCATTTCCGGGCTTCCCTGCTGGCACAGTGGTTAAGAATCCGCCTGCCAATGCAGGGGACATGGGTTCGAGCCCTGGTCTGGGAAGATCCCACATGCTGTGGAGCAACTAAGCCCGTGCGCCACAACTACTGAGCCTGCGCTCTAGAGCCCACGAGCCACAAGTATTGAACCCGTGCGCTTAGAGCCCGTGCTCCGCAACAAGAGAAGCCACTGCAGTGAGAAGCCTGTGCGCCGTAACGAAGAGTAGCCCCCGCTCACCGCAACTAGAGAAAGCCCGCACGCAGCAACGAAGACCCAACGCAGCCAAAAATAAATAAATTAATTAATTACTTAAAAAAAATAAAGATGGCAGAGTCCTTTTCAATCTGGATGTTTGTCTGGAATGGGGTTCCCAACCCCAAAACCTCCAAACTGGAACCACTCTAGACTATTATATACATGGAAAATAAACATCTCCAGTGTTAAGGCACTAGGATTTTGAGATTTATTTGTCAGGGTATCTACTACATCTTTGTATTCTATAAATTCTTAGCAAAAAACAAAGAGCTTCATTTTCTTTAGAAAGCTCTTTAATTTGAAAATAAAGAACTAGATTAGATCACAGGATCTATTGAGTTTGGATGAGTCCTATTCTCAGAACTCATTAAGTCAATAGACATTTGCGGCATCATCACTGCACTTGCTTTACAAAGACAAAGTAAGGGAAAATGCCTTCCATGAATGTAATTAATGATTTGACTTGGAAAACAACCTATTTGTAAACTGCATCTTCAAATTATAGAGAAAGTCTAATACTACAAAAATATGATAAACTACTAGCTCCTTAAAGAACAATGCTTTTGGTCAGAATTGGGGTTTTATTTACTTGTTTGGTAGTCGAGTTGTTTTCCATTTTTTGTTAACCAATTCTCACTTGCAATTCTCAAGTGTTAGCAGCTGCTCCCATGAATGACCCCAGAATGTTACCTTTCTTTCCTTTTTAATGCACTGGGGGAAAATTCATCAGCTCAGAAAGCACTGGACTTAAGAATGTGAAAACCAATCATGTTCCCCCATTGATTAGTAGAAATAGCAAGAAATGCAACACATATCATGATGTTAAAGGGCTTCACAACAATTAATATTTTTGGAAGGTTTTGTTGAGTTTGTCAAAGATGGGGTCTTAGATGAGCAATCTCTTCTTTAACTGGCCGGAACTGAATGGTATAAGTTAATCAAGAAGGAAAGAAAAGAAAAAACTCACTTGAATCAAAAGACTCCTTGGAACCAAGACTGTTTACAATTTCTCTTTGTGTGAGTTTTATGGAAAGAGGCAAATGAGGATAGCCTCTCTCTACTCCCCATGCTGACCTCAGAAAAAATCTGTGACCAAAGTTTACCCTGCCGGCTGCAAAAATATCTGACTTCTGGGATTTACTCTGAATCACAGAAGGCTGTGGCCTGCAGAGGGATCACAGAGGGTTTAAACCTGCTCCCCGGGGGTGCAGGGGGTTCTCTGCTCTTTGCTTTGCCGTGCATATATCATCAAAGAAAATATTGTTCCTATGTGCTGGGGAAGGTCGCTAATGATGAAGACCTTATGAAACGCAGGAATAAATACCAGCTCTTAACCGGGCCGAAGGAGAGGAAGGGCAGGTCAGCAGAGGGCATGGTTGATAGCTCATTTGCAGAACTTGACACTGCATTTTATAAGTGCAGCAATGTCACAGGGGCAAGAAGCAGTCCGTCCAATGAAGGAGCAAAGAATTGCACGTCTCCACCTGCTGGGGGACTTGAGGAACTGCCCAAATTAGAAAGTGACTTGGCTTTAGGATGATTAAAATTCTTATTAAAGACACACTGAATCACTTTGCTGTACACCTGAAACTGACACAACATTGTAAATCAACTATACTCCAATATAAAATAAAAATTAAATTAAAAGTTTTTTTAAAAGATACATTAAATAAGAAAAGAAACTACCACCTCATTTCAGGGGTAAGAAAGTGTGACTGGCCATACCAGTCACAACTATATATTTTTGTCACTTAAAGGTTGCAATGAAACAAATAACACTCCATTTCTTTGATCAATGTCAGGGCAAACAATGTATGAACCAAGTACAGGCATTTTATAGAGACGTACTCTCCATTAGTGGAGGCTGCCCTTCCCTCCACGCAATTGTACTTGAGAAAGGAGAAGGGTGTATCTCAGCATCTTGGGGCAGCTGTGGACGCCAGCCACAGCCAATGGGCAGATGGCCACTTCTGGCTCTACATCACATCCATCAAATCTTCTTAGGAAGCCTTGTTAAAGTGTTCTCAGTCTGCAGGGGACTCCAAATAACAAGGACTTTCTAAAGTGAGTCCCAGGCTTCAAAAGCCACCATAATGGGTAGGCAGTTAGTAGATTAAATTAATCCTTAGTGAGTCTCTGCCACTTCATGAATTTAATTTTCTTTTCTTCCGTTCAGCGCATTATTCTATTTTAATACTTGGTCTTTCTGAAAGGCAAAGCATCGCCTCCTTGTGTTGATACTTTAGGTTGTCCACGACGTTCTTTGCCTCTTAGGATACAAAAACAGTGCCTGCCCACAGCAGGTGCTTCCTAAGGATTTATTGAAAACGAAGAAAAGTTTCTAGCACTAGAAAGAGCTAGAAGGGTCATCCACGTCTGTCTTCTTCCTCAAGATTAAGTATTAACTACCTCTCATAGCTGTAAAAATCTATAAAGATTACCAGATTCCCCCGTTAACTCTTTCCATGGCTATATTAACACTAAACTCAAAAAATGTTTCTCCGTCATGCCTTTTAAATATTAGCAAATTCTGTTAGAACTCATGTCTTTGGAAATAAATGTGTTATCTTACATAACGGGGCTATTGGTAGCAGATGTGTGACTGGTAAGTTCACCTAAGAATTTGTTATCAATTCATATGCAATTTCTATCAAGCACAATTTCTAAGTCTCCATGAATAATGCTCAGCCATCTTTATAACACTGTGTCACTATGCACTTCATAATAAACGGGTTGAAATTATTTTATCACGACAATATATACGACAGTTCCACAGTTAAAAATCTCAGAAGCAGCACTACTGAATGACTTTATACAGGCTTATTCATAAGGAATAAGTTTAAATAATTCACTTTATCCAACCCACAGCTGTCCAGAAAGCCTACACACAATTTCAAATATATGAATATTAATCCTACTCTCAAATTTTTCTAGAGCATGCGATTTCGTAAACTCAACTTCATAGAATTTGTAATATTCACAGTTGTGTGGCTTTATACAATGTAACTTTGTGTATTATTTCATTTAGAATGAGTATTTATTAGTGAAAAGAAAATACTTTTCAATAATAGGAACAAACTATTTATATTGTCTTTATTCAGAAAGAAAATGTGAATTATAACACTCAAGTATATCCTTTTTTGCAATAGTTGACCGTTGAACAATGCAGGGGTTAGGGGCACCAACCCTCCGCTCAGACAAAAATTCTGGGTATAACTTAGAGGCGGTCCTTCTGTATACACGATTCAGTTGGGCACCCGCGATTCAACCAACCATGGGTCACGTGGTACTGTAGTGCTTACTATTGAAGAAAATCTGCATATAAGTGGAACCACGCAGTTCAAACTCATGTTGTCAAGGACAAACTGTATTTACAAAACCCTTTCCCCTTCTTTCTTTTCCTTCCAGACTCCTCCAAGCCTTTAACTGTCAATCATCAAGGGAGGCATCTCTCTTAAGATGATCTACTTCAGCGGTTCTCAAAGTATCTTCTAAGGACATCTGAAATCCCCAAGTTACTTACAGGGAGTCCACAAGGTCAAAACCGTTTTCCTGATAGTAACAGGACATTATTTGATTTTATTATTCCCATTTTGTTCTCAGTTACTAACAGGTGTACATCATTGCTCTGATGGCTAATGGAGTGCATGTACTCTGATGTACTCTGTTCTCAGAATTATTCAGTTTTCATTCAACCCAGAAAATAGAAATAGAAATTGCCCACGTGATCAAAAGATCTTTGGATATTTCAAAAACAATTTTAAGGGTGTAAAGGGGTCCTAAGACCAAAGAGTTTGAGAACCATTCAACAAACAACCCCAAAATCTCAGTGGCTTCACACAGGAAGTTTTCCTCTCACTCAGGCACATGACCCCGGCACTACCCAGCTGTGTGTGTGTGTGTGTGTGTGCATGTGTGTGTGTGTGTGTGTGTGTGTGTGTGTGTGTGTTGGGAGCAGGATTGGGTTTCAGGAGGGGTCGTTTCTACATTTTGTCACTCAGGCACCCCGGCTAAAAGCATCGCAATCACCAAGGCAGGAAAAAGGGAAGAGAACACAGGGAATTTGGCTCTAAGAGCTTCTGCCTGAAAGCGACATGTGTCACTTGAACGTACATTCACCAGCCACAGCAGGTGTGGCCACATCTACATCAGAGGGCACGGAGGTGAACAAGCTCCCCTGCTTCTAGAACATGGCAGCTGGAAGCAGTGACTCAACACCCCCCCAATACCACAGGGTTCTCCCTTCAGGCGGCTCTTCTCTTCCCAGCATCTTGTCCCAAAGTTATTCACCCTCATGACCATGTATTAATGGGGCCTCACAAACCATTTCAGGAAACGTGTGGAGAGACGCTACTGAAATACGACATACACAGGTTCACATATTTCAATTGTTTTTTATTTCAAAACAATTGCAAAACATCAAATCTAAACAAAATATGGATGGTAAAGGCTTGCCAAAGCTAGTATACAGCACTATTGTGTAAAACGGGTATTCTAAATGCCTCTGTTTGACCGACATGTAAAACCAATTATTTATAATAATTTGTGCCATTAACAAATGTCCAACACCTTTTCATAAGAGCAAGACCCAGATCAATTCAAATAAATTAACATTCCTGTCTGAACTGACTCATCCAGCCCAAGTAACAAATTCACATGTCAGTGGCGGGCTGCCCCAATGACCCATCTGCTGAAAAATACAAACTATCATTTTGTTTTCCAAGTAACAAGCATTGATTGCAGTGTTAGAAAGGTCTTTCGTCATCAGCTCAGTCACTGACCTGCTGGCAAATTGCAGCCTGTCACTCCGCAGTGAGCCAGGACCATCGGGGGAACTCAGGCCCGTTGTGTTTATACAGTACAATTGGGGAGGTGACACCATTTCCACAAGGTGTGTGTCTAACAGGACGGGTGTCACGGTCAACAGAGATGGGAAGAGGAAGCAGTATGAAAGGAATGACTATAAGAGAGGTCTCATCATTTCCCAAGATGACCCCCAGAAACCTATTGATTCCTATTTGCCTTAAAATTGCCCGGATCAAACCCAGTCTATGCCTCCAAGTCTTGTGCCAAGGATTTCAATATTTTGTACATTTTCTCTGGGTCACAGAAGAAAAGATGTGCCCTAGAAGGAGCCAGGAAAAATAAAATTAAGAAGCACCTCTGTATTAGGAAACCTGAAGCATTCAAATAAGAACAGGGCATTGGAAAAAACAACTTTCCGTGGTGTCCTCTCAGAGGGCACCGCTGTATTCACGTGCTACCCTGCACATACGGGGTATAGTCAGTTGCATAATGGGTTGTCTGGATGTGTTGTCCACCACAGAAAGGAGTTAGGATGTCCAGCCAACAATTAATTAAATAGCCATATTTATTTCCCTTTCAACCACTTAAGCTTTTAAATTTCACTTTAAGATATAATTTATCACAGTCTCCTAGGATAAAATATCAGTCAACTATGAATTAAAGTCCACTTATTTAATGATCCACTCAATCATTTCATGAAGCTTGCCAAGAAATTCTTTATGAATTTTTCTGTGTTCAGCCCCACATTATGGATGAGATACAAATGAATTCAAGCATGTACCCAAAAATAAAATGTAATAATTCCTTATGCATCTTCTTACAAAGTTCCAGTTAGCCACCAAAATATCTACCAATAGGATAACGATCTTTATACTTGATTCACCCACCAAGACATAAGACTGCAGCGTGAAGCATCTGTCCTATTTTAGAAAGTCCTAAAATTATATCCCTGAAGTGTGTCACTGTACATGGGCCCATCAGCTCCACTAAACTTCTCAAGTGAAGACCAAGGAATCAACCCGAGATGCTCAGAAGGGAAGACGGGGGTCAACCTAGGCTTCTTAAATACAAATATTTTCAATGCTATTTGACAGGATAGCTTTTTGCCTAAAAGGCATCTGTGGATAAGAATCTCATTGGCACTAAGTCAGTGAAGCTCCATGCGTCTTTTGTTTCCCACGTTTATAGTACAAATTTTGCTTAGTTTTAAAACTATAGAAAAGTTGAAAAAGTAGTATGATAAATGTTTATACATACTTCACCCAAGCTTAATAACTGTTAACATCTCACCACATTTGCACACATACTCTGTCACACACACACACACTTTTTAACATGAATCTCCTAAGAACAAGGGAATTCTCCTACATATGCCTATGTTTTGTGATATGATACTTATTTACTAACCAAACTTCCTTCTTTTTTTTTTTTAACATCTTTATTGGAGTATAATTGCGTTACAATGGTGTGTTAGTTTCTGCTGTATCAAGTGCATCAGCTATACATATACATATATCCCCATATCTCAAACTTCCTTCTTACATCTTTTCCTGATCCCTCATATGAGCAGTTCTTTCTTTTCCTCTCTGCAAACAGAGTCAATTTCTTTCTTGTTCCCTTTGTCAGAAATCGAGTCAAATGGCCTCCCTGCTGTGCATCCTTCACCAGCTCAGGACGGCCTTTGGGAGCCTTTCCTCCAGCCTCGCCCCTCTCCTCCCCATCCACAATGCCTGTAGTCCCGACACTGTCCGCTCCTGAGCAGCCCTGGGCAAGCCTGTGCCCCGCACTGTCCAGCACTGCCGCGGGACAGGGCGATCCTTCTGCCTGGCAGGCCCGCCTGCTCCGGTCCCACGCCCCACGCTCGCCTGGCCCCTCTCGGGTGCCACCTCCTCCTTCAGGCCGTCTGCTTGCCCTCACCCCTGGCCTCTGTCTGGGCAGCAGCCTGGCCCCCACCGGAGCACTGGGCCCACCACTTCTGTTCTGGAAGACTGGCTCTGGGTCATCGCTACATCCCAGTGCCCGGAGCACACACAGGGCCTCACACAGTTGGAGGCCCAAAGAGGGAAGGGCCTTCCATCTCCTCCTGGTCTATGGCAAAAAGAACAATCCAGGCTTAACTAGTTCTTCTTTAAATGTATTCATCTCTTCCATTTCTTGGACCATGGGAGCCCCCGAAGGGGCTGAAAGGGGACCTTGCCCCTGTGATGGTCAGGTCTGTGGCAGGCTGGAGACAGGGGTGACCGGACCCCGGCATCACACAGAATGGCCCAGGCCTTCCCCATGCTGGTGTCTGTGTGAGGACAGCTTCATGCCACCATCAACCTGCCAGCTAGCACATCAGCGGCCCACCCAAAACTCCTCTGACCCAAAGACCCTGTCTTCCATTAAGAGAGGCTGCCACTCCCTGGACCCGACTGGTAAGTCTTCCTCAGGCCTAGGGCTCTCTGGTCTTTGGTCCACCCCCACTCGCCGCCCCTCTGTAGTCCAAGGTATCTCAAAAGATGGTAAGACTGTCCCCAAGTGTCCCATCAAAACCTGCTGTCCCTTCTCCCCACCCTCCTCCCTTCCAACAATGCAGCCAGGCCCAGCTCCAGGGCGCCTGCACACAGAACACAGAGTACGTGGGCACCAGCCAGCACCTGGGTGTGAATTTCTCAGCCTGGCATCACAACTGCCCGGCGGACCCATCGCCCTGGACCCCGCCCTGGACCCTCAGCCCCTCCTCAACTCAGCCTCAGAGAGATTTACAGCATCTGTCACGACTGGCCTGCGTGTTCATTCCATTACTTGGTTTCACATAACTCTTATGATGTCATCTCGTACAATTTTACGGGAAATTAAGCAAGAAATAAACCTATTTTAAAAACACATATTGGGACTTCCCTGGTGGCGCAGTGGTTAAGAATCCGCCTGCCAATGCAGGGGACACCGGTTCGATCCCTGGTCTGGGAAGATCCCACATGCCGCGGAGCAACTAAGCCTGTGCGCCACAACTACTGAGCCTGCGCTCTGCAGCCCGTGAGCCACAACTACTGAGCCCGTGCACCTAGAGCCCATGCTCCGAAACAAGAGAAGCCACCGCAATCCCACCACAACTAGAGAAAGCCTGTGCGCAGCAACGAAGACCCAATGCAGCCTTAAATTAACTAATTAATTAATTAAAAAATAACTTTAAAAAAATAGAAACATATTTATATGTACAGGCTCACTTGTATACTTTTTAGCAAATATTTAAAAAATAGTCAGCCGCTGTTCTTCCTTTTTGTAACAGTTTCCCAATCAGCCAAGACAGGAATTTAGAACAAATCTAAAGGAGAACATTTGTGGAACACTGAATATAAACTACTGAAATAAATGGTCATACAGAATACGCTGGCCCCCTTGAAACACTTAACTATTAAAAATCAAGACACTTTTCAAAAAAAGAATGACTGCCCTGATCTTGAATAAAAACTGAATCATAGGAAACGTTATGCCGAATGAAATAAGCCAGACACAAAAGAACCACTATTGCATGATGCCTCTTACATGGGGTACCCAGAGTGGACCAATTCATAGAGACAGGAAGGAGGATGGTGGTGGCCAGGGGCTGGGGGGAGGGGGGACGGGGAGTTAGTGTTTAATGGGTGCAAAGTTTCAGTTTGGGAAGATGAAGAAGTTTCTGGAGATGGATGGTGGTGATGGTTGCACGACAGTGTGAATGTACGTCATGCCACAGAACTGTACTCTTAAAAACGGTAAATTGGGGACTTCCCTGGTGGTCCAGTGGTTAAGACTTTGCCTTCCAATGCAGTGGGTGCTGGTTCGATCCCTGGTCAGGGAGGTAAGATCCCACATGCCCCGAGGCCAAAAAAACCAAAACATAAAACCGAAGCAATATTTTAACACATTCAGTAAAGACTTTTAAAAAAATGGTCCACACCAAACAAATCTTTTAAAAAAATGGTAAATTGTATGTTACGTGTTTTTGCCTCTGAATGGAGCACACTGTCTACACTCATGTTAAAATGAGTCTGCCCAGAGCCCTCTGCTGTTTAACTAAGAACTCCCCAAAGATCACTGATCTGAAATGGGGTTCTTTTGTTATCATCTAAAGTTATTTTTCTAAATTTTGTAACTTAGAAACTGCTGGCAGGATGCAATTCCAGTCCAGTTCGTTTCACCGTGTCTCATCATTCACTGTTTCCAAGCTACTGGAAACCCATTTTGAGCATCACCAGGGTGATACGAGTGAGATGCAGAGAGGATGCTCATCAAGGACCATCCTACACCTTGGATGTCAGGCAGGGACCTCACTATGGGACACCTGAATAAGATGCTCAAAGACAATAAAACGTGTCAGTCATTTCCTGAGTTCTGGAGCAGAAATATTCAGAATCAACTAAAATAACACCAAATTCAATGACCCCCCCCCCACATTTTTAAAGTATTTTATAATACTTTTTATTACAAAGTTACACTTAATCATAAAGAAAATGTGTAATGTAGAAGTGACAGGACAATTACCCCAAATCCTACCATCCTGGCAAAAAAAGTTCATATTTTAATGGACTTCTTTCAACTTGCTTTTCGATCCATTCAAAAATTATATGAAGATCTATACCTTTTGTTTCTTATTTGGTATCACTTAGAAGGGGAAATAGGAAATCGGCACGAACTGCTCACTTCACAGAGAGTCCAAATTAAACTAAAAGATGAATTCATACCAACTGCTCCTGGAAAGTTACTTAATAATAAAAGGAGGACGTTTCTTGAATTCTGTGCTGGGCCAGGTAGGAGGCTAAGTCTCTGAAGTGGATAATTTTGTCTCCCTTGGCCAATAACCCCATGAGGCAGGTTCTAAACGCCTTTCCAACGCCTTCGGGATCCTGTAGGGCTGAGGGCCCCCTGCCCCCGCAGAGGTCCCCCTGTCTCAGCCTCTGCCCCTAATCTTCCCTCTGGGAGGACCACTCAGCCTCCAGGCCTCCTTGTACCTGATGGGACCCCATCTCTGCTCACAGAGCGGCTGCTCCTGTCTGCCGCCCCCATCCCTTACTAAGCCCTTGTCCTGATCTAGTTTTTCTTCCCAGCCCTAGAACGTCTCCCCATCACGGCATAAGTCTGTCTGCTTATCACAGCCTGCGTGCCTCACAGTCAGCAAGAGGACAGACGCCATTATTGTCGCTCCAGCTCCTAGCGCCAGGCCCCCGGCCATCACTCTACGAACATGTATCACAAACTAATCCTACACCCATGAGGACCTGAGAGCTGAAGAGTCGGCCAAGGTCCATGGCTGTGAAGCCACAGAGCCAGAATCTGACCCGGGAGTGGGCAGCAACCCCACGGGGAGAGCCTTCGAGTTCATTTCCAGAAGATCCAAATAGTTGTCACCTGGGATGAAGGCTGCCCGTGCACCCCTCACTAGATGCAGGTGCTCGGGTGGGAAGTTCCCTCCCTGGCACTCAGAAGAGCAAAAACGGGGGCTTTTCTCTCCTATAAGCCTGGGGCAGGTGTATCTTCTCTGAACTTCAGTCCTCTTGGGTGTCAGACAGATATAACGCCGTCTGATCTCCCAGGGTCGTCATGAGGATCAGAGGATACACAGCAAAGAAGCAACTTTTGTCAACTGCTAGGAGTCATGTACGTGCACAAGATTACTTTGGTTTACGAGGGAGAATTATCAGAAGGTACTGCACTGCCACTTGCCTGGGATTTCAATTTTTTTGCTCTTGTTTTTTGCTCTTTGTGTGTTTTTAAGAGACAGCACAGCCAAGAAAGCTAAATTTGATGCTATGGTGTGCTGAGTCTGATGAACTGAATTTCATATTACCTTTTACCTTTTTACATCCAGAAAGTCATTAATCAATGAGGGGAAACATGGTCTCACAGGATCTGATCTTTTGGCAATCCAAGAACGATCTCACTAGACTGAGAATGGAGGTGCATCGCCGGGGAGGGGATCCTTACTTGGTTCATTCAGTGATGAAGCCCAAGCATCTTGAACGATGCCTCGCACATAGCAGGTGTTCAATAAGTATTTGCTGAATGTTGACAGATTCAAAGAACGAAAGAAATAATTAAACAACTGTGCGAATGTTCTTTGCCAAAAATATTACTCACTAGACACACACTGAAATTTAAGGAGGAAAGATGTCTTTTCAAGCCCAAAGTCTTCTGCTCTTTGTCACTCAAACAGCAGAAGACTTTGTATAAGCCCAGAAGTGTGAATACATAGGACGTCTCCCCCAGTAGGAGGAAAACATGCCTGGTGAACGCACCCCAAGAGGAAACTGCAATTCCTTTGTCTGTCAATCCATCATCTTTCCCAAAACAAATACATGCAGTCACGTTTTTTCTATTTTCTGGGGCATCACACTAAGAGTCCACATTGCTCCTTCATCCTGCATGGCCCTCTCTCTGCCTTTCACATGGATACCCTCGGAAATGACTCAATCCTCAGTCACAACATCTCCACAAAGATAGGCAACCCAAAGATCGGCCACCATTCCCAATCTACATTACGTAAAACCAAGATGTGGAGGCCAAGTGAGGTTGCCCAGGATGCACACTATACAACCTGTATAGGAGGACTATACAACCTGGAAGAGTATTACATTCTCCCAGCACTAGGGCCCAATTTACTTCATTACAGCCTTTTTAGAGGTATGATGTCTTACGGGGACTACAGGGGTTATAAATAAATGTCAATTTTATAAGTATCAAATGGTTATGGTTGTAAGCTACCTTTACATTTTTAATATTATGGATGAATTTATTGCTAATTTTTTAAATTAAACAGGATCACATTTTCTAATACATAAGATATGGAATATGTTAAATATCCATTTCATAAAACTGGAGCACTAGGGTCCAAACATGAATACTTTAACAACATATAAACACATCAACTATTCTCAAACTGTGCAGATGTTTTTGCATCATGAAACACTCCTAATCAAATACTTCTTAGTCTATAGGGATAATCATACAAGGCACTGCACTATATAAAGTGATAGAAGCAATGGTGCTATCAAAATGTACCAGGTTATTATTTGGTTACTTAATCAAGCGTTCTTGTGCTCAGAGTATAATCCTTATGGTAAAGTTTAAGAGAGTTGCCCATTGCTAATGGAGCTCAATGAATATGAAATGAACCACGTGCTTTCCAATAAAAGAGAAATCACATGTAGCACGCTTTCACCATCAGGAAAACTGTGTGGTTTAGAGCTAGCTGCAAAAGTATCATCTACTATCACATAAATGTTGGCTTGAAATACAAAAAAATTAAATGGCATTTGGTATTTATTTTCCCTAACTATGTGTTTCCATAGCTAACATCACAGCATCAGAATAGTTATCAACCAGCTTGTATAAAGCTCCAGACTGTATTTAAATAGTTTAAATGTGGTTAAAAAATAACCTCACACGTGAAGATACAGAGGAACAAACCCTGCACACTGAAGCATCATTTTTCAAAAAGACACAGAAAAAGTAAACTTTAATTACAGTAAATTTAAAAATCAGAGTAAAAATTTTAGTCTATCTCACCATCATAATTGTTAAATTCATCTTGGTGGATTATTTGCTTATTAGAATCACAGGAGTTCCACAAGGATGTTGGTACTAAACAATAAAGAACATCACGGTGCTTTCCAATAGATAGCAAATTTATGGGAAAGACAGAGAAAATCCCTGATCATCACATTTTTTTTCTTACTGATTTTAATAGCTCAATGTTTGGAAAAGAAGTCATCTGAAAGTGAAAGGAAATGTGAAAAAATGTTTATATGTTAATAGTTATAATATGAATACAGAAAATCATTACAATATAAGCCAGGAGTCCAAAACAACAATTAAAGCTGATGCCAAAATGGTCTAAGACAGAGGTCAGCATAATTGTTGTGGAAAGGTCCAGAAACGAGATATCTAGGCTTTGTGAACCCTACAGCCTCTGTTCCAACTACTCAGACTACTCAGCTCTGTCACTGCGGCCCAAAAGCAGGCACAGACAATATTTAACAAATGGGCATGGCCATGTGCCAATAAACCTTTGTTTATGGACACTGAAATTGGAATTTCATGTGTCACAAAAGAGTATTATTATTATTTTGATTTAAAAAAAACATTTAGGACTTCCCTGGTGGCACAGCGGTTAAGAATCCGCCTGCCAATGCAGGGGACATTAGTTCGATCCCTGGTCCTGGGAGATTCCACATGCCACGGGACAACTAAGCCCATGCGCCACAGCTACTAAGCCTGTGCTCTAGAGCCCGTGAGCCACAACTACTGAGCCCGCATGCCTAGAGCCCATGTTCCGCAACAAGAGAAGTCACCGCAATGAGAAGCCCACGCACGACAACGAAGAGTAGCCCCTGTTCGCCGCAACTAGAGAAAAGTCCACGGGCTGCAACGAAGACCCAATGCAGCCAAAAATAATAAATAAATAAATAAATAAATTTATAATAAATAAATAAATAAAACCATTTAAAAATGTAAAAACGGGGACTTCCCTGGTGGCGCAGTGGTTGGGTGTCCACCTGCCAATGCAGGAGACACGGGTTTGAGCCCTGGTGCGGGAAGATCCCACATGCCGCAGAGTGGCTGAGCCCGTGTGCCACGGCTGCTGAGCCTGTGCTCTAGAGCCCGCGACCCACAACTACTGAGCCCACGTGCCACAACTACTGAAGCCCACACTCCTGGAGCTCGTGCTCCACAACAGGAGAGGCCGCCGCAGTGAGAGGCCTGCGCACCTAGGCGAGGAGTAGCTCCTGCTCGCCGCACATAGAGGGGCCTGCGCGCAGCAACGAGGACCCAGTGCAGCCATAAGTAAGTAAGTAAGTAAATAAATAAATAAATAAATAAAGTTTTAAAAAAATAATAAAAAATAAAAATGTAAAAACCATTCCTAGCTTGCAAGCCACACCAAAAAAACAGCAGCTAACTGGCTGTGGCTGGCAGGATATAGTTTGCCAACCCTGGGTCTAAGGCATCACAGAACCAGCCTGCACATGCAAGACCAAATACAAATACACATGTGAGAACAAATCCAACAATATTTTAAATAAAGGTTTTTAAAAATTAACCCTTATAAAGCTATGGTTGTATCTGATCTTGCCACCCATTTACCCTGAGAAATTCATAAAACTAGTTTCGTTTTAGTGTAAGAAGGCCTGCCTTGTAATTTGGTTTTGAAAGGAATAAATTTTATACCTATTAATGAAAAAGGAGGAGGAGGAAGAGGAAAAATCCTGAAATTGAAGAGTATTTAAAACTCATGGCTATATATACATATTGGAAACTCAGTTTTCACATCCATACCTCAGGATAGTATATGCACGTTTACGAGACGGTAACTTCTAACAATGACATTTCATTGAGAACTTAACTTCTCACTTTTGGTGGGTAGGTCAGCTGGGCCCAAGTCCACGTCCTCCAAAAACACTGGGCTTACAGTAAGAAAACTGCTCTTAGAATACTTCTAGTCTATACCACACTTAATTCTATGCACTTTTAGATTGCTCGCTAGTTGTATTTTTGTAACCCTCTTTCCCAAGTAGGTAAGTTCCTAGAAAGAATCATCTCATAATCCTTCATCTCCCTCAGTAATCATGATTAGTATACACTAGGGCTCAAAGAAGTTTTTTTTAATAACTAAAGTTTGTTTAAAAAATAGTAGGAAAAAATACAAGTATTTGCAATTTTATATTATGGTAAACATTTTAATGTGGTGGAAGAACTATCCATTTTCAGGAGGCTTATCTGGACCCATGTCCATAGGCAGAGTCAGAGGAGAGACGATCCACTGCTAGTCTTTCCCCAACTCTCTCCGGATCTGCTGACACCCAAACCACCCACATGTACTAACCCTAACCCAAAACTTGCACCCTGTTTGGGGGTAGGTGTTGAGGATACATCTTATGTAACCATCAGAAACCAGATGGAATTGACAAAAGTGTTAGAAAATATAACATTCAGAGATCTTAAGTTACAAAGTCCTAATATTAATCACCAAGTATTCTATTAGTCAACAGAAGAAAAATAAATTCAAGCAGAATGTTTAATGTTCCCACTTCATTCTTCCAAAGGCAGAAGGGCCTTCAAAGGCCAAATACTTGCAAGGTCACTCTCCCTGTGTTGCTTCAATTACCCAACTGACTATTCCAGGGCACAACTGGTCTTTCATATGTGTAGCCATTTTTGTAATGGCCTCTGCTAGAAACCCATCCTTTCTATATTTAAAGCTTGGACATCTTGGTCTGAGATGGTATTATGGGACATCAGAAAGAAGAAAAGGACAAGATGGTAACAAGAAGCTATACTTCCCCCTCCTTCATGGAGGGAGATGGGTCATCCTATATCAAAAATAGAACCAGTGGAGGTTGACAAAGATCCTACCTTATTGGGGGCTCCTTTGTAAAAGTTGACTTTTCCTAATCAGGCTTCAATCTAAAGGACCACAAAAATGAAATCAACTCCCTACTGTGGAAAATTAAAAAAAGTTCACCAAATTAGAAGATAATAAACAAAGAAAACCTGAGTGCACTCTTGTGGAAAAAACTCCCAGAACTAAACCTGAGTGCCCTCCCCAGCCTCTCTGGACACAGGCTCCAGAGAGAGAGCAGGTGAGGACAAAGGCCTTCAGGGTGAGAAGGCTGCTTGGGAAAGGACAGCTCTGCCTGAGGGGGGCTGCTAGCCCGTGCTCTTCCCCTTCTCCCATCACTGACAAGAATGAAGCCAGACTGGAATTTGGAAAAACAACTAAAGTACCACTGACTCAAACACAAGTAATATTCAAAAGTACATACCTATGAGAGAAAAAGAGACAGAACCGGAGGCTGTCAGCTGTGGGGAAATCACCAAGAACTAGGAAGGATTTGGAGTCCAGTAAAGCCACAGTGCTAAGGAGCTCAATTTCCTTTCTCTGAAGTTATAAGGAGTTAAACATGGGAAGGAAACGGAAAGAACATGGCGGGCATCATAACTGTTACAGCTTAACTAAGAACAACATTAAATCCTACTTCATGTTTAAAAGCTACCTCTCCAAGATTACTTACTACATGTATTCATAAATACTGCTATTGCGACACAGTTAGATGAAGACCTTAAGAGCCATTAAAAAAGTATAAAAATCGTGTTTTACCTGAAATCCAAATCAGAATAACATATCTTCCAGTTTGAATCCTGAATGGGACACAGTCATCACCCCATCTGTCAAGTGAATCTGCAAATCTAAAATTTTAAATGGATATGCAACACCGCAGCCTAAAAATGGTGTCTATCAAAATGATCAAGCGCCAATCTGATTAGAGTCCGTGAGTCACCTGATCTTCCTGATCTTCCAACTAAAGAAGTAGAACTCTTGCTGGTGTTCGGTGGATCAAATGTTTCTCACTCATCAGAAAATTTACTAAGTGCTTCTACAGTGGAAAAAGGATCCACATGCATGCAAAACCATTTTATCAGAATGCTTTGATCACTAGCAACCTCCAGATCCCCCACGTGCCAGATGAGTCACCTCCCAAGGTCTATTTGTGATGGAGACTTTGTTATTTGGATTCCCCAGCTAGAGTGCCAATCACCAAACTCACCTGCCAGAAGAGACATCAATCTATTTCCCATGTGTTCTGCTACTTGGGAAAGGGTCAATTGGGTAACGGCCATTAATCTAGCTCAGGTGTATCCAACAATAAAGGAAGTAAGCTTTACATTTTAAAGGGAGAGATACAAGGGTCAACTCTTTGTCATTGGTCCTCGTGTACCATCCTCACCAGCTAATCAGCCTTTGCCACCAAACTCCAAGACCAACACCCTCATTCATTCAACCAATACCCAGTGAACATTTACTGTGATTAAGACTCTTGTGCACCTTTGGTTTTAAAAAGAGAACTTTAAAAGCAAACCTGATGGCATCCATGGATCAGAGGTTGGTTTGGTCAAGGTGTTGACTTGCTCCCAGTTGAAGTCATCATCTTCAGCCTGACTGTATCCACACGTGCTATAAGGCTCATCGAAGAGGCAACCACCTAAAATGTAAAAGAAGGAAGAGTAGCATTAATAAATAACGACCAGAGGTCTGGGGTAAGCTATGATGACTGCAGGGAACCATAAACCTACTCGATGCTCAACGCGATTTGATTTGGTCTTTTTGCTCAGGAACTGTGGATCCTGACCTTATTGCATCCTTGCGAAGCGCTAGCTGAGTATTCACCATGCCTTGTCAATAATTCTATATTATACTGTTCCCCCAAAAGAATCCAACGTCTGTATAATCCAACTGAAAGTAAGACCGAAGCAGATTTATAACCCATATTTTCCAGATTCATATGACTTAGGCATAATTGATCTTGTGTTCAAAACTTAATAGAACCATCCTAGGTGTTCAATGTGTTTTCAATAGAAAAAAAACCATTATAATTTGTCCAAAAAAATGAAGAGAGATACTTCCACCATACCACTGGTAGAGGACAAAACACAGTAAAGATTATGGACGTAGCTTGCAAAATATTTTTCTAAGGATTATTCTAAATCTAACATAGAAACAGGTTTTGCTTTAATACTTTGGAGATTTGAGGTCTCAAAATTAAAAGAGATTATAAATTTGCCTACAGTCCACACAATTTTGCAAGGCAAGAATAAATTCACAACTAAACATGTGGTAAACATCTGCTTGATGTCGATGCTAAAAATGAAGCAACTTAAACAAAGAATAAAAGAAAATGCAGTATATGCAAAGCAGGTCCGCTGTTTCAGCACCCTGGGCACTGTGACGATTTTAAGTCCCACCCCACATCTTCTTAAATGTCTCCTGTTGACTTTAAATTATTATAGCATCAACTCTTTCCCCCAGTGCTTCACATTGCCAAAGTGAAGGATTATATCAATCATCTTAATTATCATGAAAATTCTACTGCCCATTATATAATGCTATTAATTATATCAATTTAAAAGATTAATTATAATCACTTGCCAATGACGAGAATTAAGGGTCTGGTCAAGAAAACATAAACATAAGAATATAATTACACTATGGCTGTACTGTATGCCCTGGCAGCAAGAAAATAAATAAAACAACAATAATAAAGCAACTGCACAAACTCAGAGGTAGGGTCACCCGGTCCAATTTCCATCCACATGCTTCCATCAGTTCTACAACCTTCTAGACAGACAGACAGCTTCTGAACAGGTGGGCACCCAGCATTTAGAAAAGCATACCTCCCATGTAGACAATTCCCCTTAAAAAGGCCCAAACACTGCTTCTTGAAATGTATACCCATTTATCTCAGCTCCTCCCTGTGAAGAAACAGTGAAAAAATCTCAGCTCTTACATGGGAAAGCTAACTATTTGAAAAGAGCCGTCAAGTTCTATATTTTTGCTTCTCCAGGCGAAACATGCTTTGCTCCCTCTCCCTCCCTCCCACTAGAAGGTTCTCAGATGTTTGCCACCCTGGCAGGTGTTCTGAACACTGTCCAGTTCATCAGCACTCTTCCAAACCAATAACTCCCAGTACTGCAGCCCGAATTCAACTGGCTACTTCCCTTGACCTCAGACTGTCAACAGTCAGAGCTGACGGCTGGTCCTTCCCAAGATTCCTGGAGCCTGGAATTCCACATGGCTTCCTTAGGCCACTGCCATCGAGCCATTTCTCCCCTTTGCAATAAGGGAAGTGACTAAGGGAAGTGACTTTCTGTAGATTTATCCTTTCTAAACCCCATATAATGTTTTCAGGGCATCTCTCCAGCCTGTTGAGAGCTTTTGGGATCCTGATTTTGCCATTTGGGTGTTAGTCTTCCTACCTAGATTTGGGTGATTTGCCAATTTGATTAAGCATGCTTTCTGTCTGCCTCCAAATCACTGATAAAAAACGTTCAACAGGGCAGAGACAAGGGACCTCGGGCCATTTTAACAGGTGTCCCCCAGCTTTCTGCCTTTGTCTTAGTCACTGGCTCTAGGCATGATGGTGAAATCAGTGGCCCTGGACACCATCCTCTGTAACACTTTTAACAGAACTGGCCAATTAAACATTCTGCTGGGAACAGAAAACTCATTATAAAGATACAGCATTAACTCAATACTTCACCTTGACAACAATTGCTAATTTATACTTCCCTCTTACTCAGCTTTAACAAGTTCAGAAACAAAGTGGATTTGTTTTAAGCACATAATACTAACAACTTTCCAATTTGGGGTAAGAAATGTTAGAAGGCTACGCAAACATTTATGAGAAATATTTTCCCTTGGTTGCAAACCCTAATTTTGATATAGAAAATAGCTTCAGTGCTGTAGGAATAAGCCCAAACAGCAGTAGCACTAATAATATTCAAAAGCAAGAAAGAACCATGAATTTTGACAGAAAAGGGCCCCCCCCAATGGAAGCACAGATAGCACTTTGATGAAAGTCCTGCAGTGCAATCTTAAACAGTGAGAAATAGCTTGTGGGGCGGGGGGGCATCTGCAAAACAGCTCAAGGCTGGTTAAAGATCTGGTTTAGGAAACAATTCTTAGCACTGCAGATATAACCAAATATAAAGGCGAGAGCTTGCATGGCTGACAGCAAACCCCAAAGACTAATACAACACTGGTGCAAGGATATAATTTTCCCATTACATAAAGCTGTTTTTATCACTTGAAAGGAAACATAAAAAGAATGCCATGGTTCCTTCTAGACCCACATAGGATTATGGAACCACTGGAAAATAGAATAGACTGTGAATTTCCTGTTGCCCAAAGATATGACCCCCTGCACATCAATTTTCAGATCCACCACAGGCCTTCATCCAACAGATGCAAGACCCTAAAATAGCAAAGGTGGTTTATTGAGCTAAAATAAGGCAATTAAGGTAAAAGCAATGGGATATAACCAACTCAAGAGAGCAAAATGAAGGTTTTAGATTTCAAGGCAACATTGTGTAGTGGTGAAGTGAACGGGTTCCGGGGTCAGACGCCTGGCACTTCCTCATTCTTGCCCTGCTGGCTTTGTGTTTGTAGACAAATCATTTAGCCTCTCGGAACCCCAATGTCTTTACCTATAAAACAAAGATAACATGTCCGTCACCTGGTGTTTCTGATGAATCAGTTAGGCAGCAAGTGTGGCTGGTCTAACACCGTCGAGCAAGTCCACCAGTACCAGCTATTACCAGGTCTTAAATTGTCCTTGCCATCTATACCTCCTACAAGGACTCTCAGGAGTTCACTGCATTGCAAAGAGTTGGAATATAGAATTGGAAAATTTAATGTGTACTTTGTAAGGAGGTGAAGTGTGTGGGCTCCTCTGTGGCACTATAGGAGCAAAGAACAGAGGCCAGCTGGGCTTTTCAAGTGAGCGCCTTAGGGCCAGTGAAGAATGTGGTAAGGAAGCAAAGTCCCTGAAACATCATGAAATGAAGCATTTCCAAAAATAAGTCTCCTGCATTTTTCAGGATAACACAGACAGTTTGCCATCATGTAGAGGCATACAGTTAGCAACAAATTGCCAAGGTTTCCCCAGAATTGTCTTACTTGGACCGACGCCCAACAGCTCATGGCTGGGCCATGTTCACCCCTCAATCAAGGTAAATTATTTCTCTTTTGTGGAGGGGAATCAGGACTAAACCAAGGTCATACAAGAGATGGAGGAAAGGTGATGCAAGCCGGGTGGGTGGTGGTCTGCATCACTCTTATTCTCTCTCTCTTACATAAATACACACACACACACACACACACACACACACGTGCCTGCCCACCTGCTTCCATCATACCTTGAGAAAGGCTTTTCCTTAGCAAATTTGAACACAACACACAACTTGTGCTGGAATAAGAAGGAGTTATTATGTGAAAGGAAGTGTCAATGGGTGTCAAATACCCAGGTAATGGACAACAAGGATGATGGCTTCTGACCAAGAATGATGACTGTATGGCCTGTTCCAGGACAGGTAATGCACAATAACATGACAATTAAATTAATAAAATTGAGGAGAAGTGAAAGTTAAAAAGCAAGGAAAGTAGAGCAGGGGGAAAAAAAGGACAAGATGATATCAGGATTATAACTAGGACTCCAGCATTATCGCCAAGTAATGAAAAATATCACTAGGCTCATTCATGGGGCACTGGCCACACATTTCACCTTAAGCTTTGGGGTAGCCAGTGCCAAGAGGAAAAAATGATTACACAATTCACAGTATCTATGAGATGATAACATTAATACTAAAACTAATAACAGGGGCTTATATTTACTGGGGACGTGTTTAATCCTCACGCCAACCCTATAAAGTAGGTACCATGATACAAGTTTTACACACACAGAAGGGTTACAGAGCTTGCACACAAGGCCCCAAAGCTGGAAGAGAGTGATGCAGAGATTTGTACCCAGGGATCCTGTCTTTCAAACCCATATTCTGAACACTATGTGACACTATCTCCCAAACTGAAAACTTGAAAGAAACACAACTCCTAATCCTAAATCCAGAGGGAAATATGTTCCCAGGGCCCTAGTATGAAACAATCAACATGAGTTAATGAACATAGTCTCAGGGGCGGCCACCACACCAAAGCAATGGGTTTTAGGGTTTTTTCAGTAACATGTCAGGATAGCATGTCATCCAACTTTGATTGGATAAACTTGATTTAGTGGGAGCTCAGTGCATTCTAGGATAAAACTGTAATATTCCTTGAAACAGTCTTTACGAATATTGCTTCTCTCAACAAAGTCTTAATGGGTTGCCATGAGTTTGAGTATTTACCCCCCAACTAAAAAGTACAGGCTGTCTGTGCTATTACTGAAGCGTGATGCCATGCGCTTTAGAAATCAAATGAAACCATGTTATTTTTTTTTCATGAAAACTGCGGAGTTTAAAAGGAACAGGTGTCTAAAAGCTTAGGAATTCTGCTCAAAAGTCATTTTGATTATAACTCTTAGTCGTCTTGACATTTCCTAGAGCTGATACATGGTAGGCACCCAATAAATGTTTTTTCAGAAAAACAGGTAATGAATTTCCCAAAATTCTATGCAGAATTTGGCTGCAATAATTTTGCTTAAAAATTTTTTCTAAGTGTAAGGTAATATCCACTTAAACAATGAAAACTACCTCAATCGAGCCCCACAAAATACCCAGCCCTGTCCTGATGTATTCCAAGATGAATCAGCTCCAAATGTGACTAAATCATTGAACATGTTCATTTTTTATTATGGTTGAAAACTATAAGCCAGTTAAACGTTAATGAAGTCTCCACAAATTAAGACTTCTGCTTTAGAAAAGTTGAACTCTTTTTTTTTTTTCCCGGCCATAATTAGATAGCAAGGCTAGTTGTCTATAAAGGTCATCCATGATTTATGAAAATAAAATACTGTCATTTGCATATTGGAGGGAATTTATCTTTCTTCTTTCTTTGGAATAGCAGAGAATTATTCAGTAGATCCAAGAGTAGCATGACATCATTAAGACAGGAGCTATAAAGGAGAGGATGGTCCACTTTTTCCCGAAAGGAAACCTTATAAGTTCTTTCACATGACCATTCTACATCCTACTAAAGCTTCAGGACTAGAGAGAAGACAAAGGAAACCAAACGGACAAGGATTAGAGTGCACTCTTTAGAGCAGTATTTAAGCAAATTTTTTTTTTTATTGTGACCCACAGTCATGACATCGTAACCCAGCACATGTGTATGTATGTACATTTCACAAACCACATTTATCTCTACTGAGATACACTGGCCTTTTTCATTTCTCTTCTATTCGATTTTGTAAAAGATTGGGTCTGGGTCCACAAAACTGACTTCATGATCCATCAAAGGGTGCTACCTGTAGCCTTTAAGGTGTGAGGGTGAGAATCATTACCTGGGACCCTTTGTTTAGCTTGAAGTTACTAGTCAACACTATGATGTGAACACCATGTGATCTGCAAACATTTCCTGAACATCCGCTACATGCCAGCCAGATTCTGCTTCAGACAACAGACAGTCATTACTTCATTTAATCCTCACAACCAGTATAAGACTGTGGTCTCAATATGTCTGATCAAAGAAACTGTCACATAACAAAACCCACGCAAATGTCTACGTGTATTATTTAATCTCACGAAGTCTAAAGGCGAGCATCAATATCCTTTTGCCAAGTATCGATGTATTACCTCTCAGCCCTAAACTCACTTTCCATTGCTTCCTCTGCAAAAATACAGCCAGGCCCTCTGACTACACTTCCTGTCCCAGTTGGCAAGACTTTAAGCTTTGCCAGTAGAGGGTCTAGGAAAGGCAGGGCAGGAGGAAGGGTGGAGCTTGCAGAGGTCCCTGGAAGGCTCCCTAGCACACAGCTTCAGGAGCCCCAGGCCCACAAGGCAGGGGCTTCCCAGGCCCAGCTTCTCCAGTGCAAGTGGCCAGCAAGGCCCTGCAGACAGTGCTTGCCAGCGCTCCCCTCTGCGGCTCTGTGAGAGACCGCCCCAGAAGGACACCCCCATGAACAGCTTTCCCAGCCACCCTAGAGGACACATTTCCTCCAAGTTCTATGGGTGTGGCCCCACAGTGACTTCCCTGCCATCCACCGGGCCCTGGATCTCAGCTCTGGACGGATCTTCTCCTTGGACTTCATTTCTGCCCTGGAGCAGGGGCCGCCCCTCACATCTGCTCTTCCTTTATTCTTTAGAGCACTCTTTCCACTAGCCAATCCCTTCATTCTAGTCTGCTGTTACATTCTTTATATTAAACTCTCCTTGTTCAAATTACTGCCTGTTCTCTGTCTCCTGATAGGATCTTGATGGATACGTCCCTCTTTTTACAGATGGCAGTTTGGCGTGGTCAAATATCTTGCCCACATCACCCAGAGTTTGGTGTAGGACTTGCAGTCCAAGCAGAGTCTGCGTCCAAAGTTCATAGCCTTTCAAGTCTACACATCTTCACCTTAATCCGCCCCTGTAAAATAAGTAAATAACCACCTGTGGTATTTATATGATGATTGTTACATGAATTGCATTGTAAATAAGCCCCTGAAAGTGCCATTTCTAAGGAGCTAATGGAGGACAATCAAATGTTAATTTCACACTCTTTGTAAGATTCACACACATTTTGAGTTGTTCTGACTTTAACAGGTTAAATTGACTTATATACTCCGGCAATCATTCTCCTTGTCATAATTACAGTCCTTTTAAAAGTCATTTTGTAAAAAGACTGTAATACTCCTTGAGGAGATTTCTGGAACATTTTTCTCATTTGTTCTAAATACAGAATGACCCCATTTAAGACAGCCTTTATCAAATGCATAAAGTATTAAATGGGACTCTCTACAGAGAGGGCAGATCAAAAACTAGTGCTAAAAGAATTAATGCTATATGCTCTATTTTCCTAAAATACATGTAATCTCAGGTGGTCCTTTCCATTTATTTCAAATTTAGAACTGTGAGACAAATGGCTATAAAATACATTTTTCAAACGATAAACAGAAGTGAGCTATAATACACATAACTGTTTTAAGAGTGAAAAAAAACCCCCGCACCAATATAGCTAAGCCACTGCTTTCTTCTTGTAAATCAATCCCAGTGACATCTACATTTAATTGCCTGCCAACAATGAAAGTATACAATGCCTCTTAAACTTTGAATGCCCCACTGATGATTAGTGAATCGGACACTAAGCATTGCTTTTCTACATAATTTAATCTAGCAAGCAGTTTTTACACATGGCACAGGCATTTAAATGGCTCATGCCACACTCTATTGTAAAAAATGCTATTTGCCGATAGATATACTTTATATAATTCAAAGGATATGAGTTGTCTTGTCCTTAAAGTTTCTACAGTTTATCACACTTACTGCATTCTTCATTTCATATCAATCTATCAATTCCTAATTTTTAACAAGGCCTGATTTTAAAAAGGCAACAACCAACCATGTATTTTTCTTATTCATCTCAAGATCTGTTTTTTGAAAAATGGGTAATGGTGTTATTTCTACTCCAAAATATTGTACAGATGCAGCCATATCATTAGTGACCTGTTTCAGTTTTCATATACAAATAAGTACCTCAGGGAGGATTTAAGTAAAGCACTCATACGAATTCCCTGTAAATTTGAATCTCCCTTAATATCACACTGGTGCTTTTATCCTCCATGCCAGTATTGAAAAGCATAGTGTGAAAAGCAGCTGCCTGCCTCTATGGGAGCAATTGGAGTAGGAAAGGAAAACAAAATGCTGAAGTATCTGCAACAACTGTCTAGGGTAGGTGAACAAAATCTAGATCAGTAATCATCACCTCATTTTGGGAGTCGCCTGTGTCCCGAGTCCCAGGTGGGAGCTGAGGTTCTCAAAGTGGTTCCCTGAATTTTGTTGAAAATATAAGTTCTCAGGCCCCACCCCCGACCTACTGAATCAGAAACTCTGGGGTGGGCCCCAGCATCGGCGCTCTGTGTTTTAACAAGCCCGACCCCCAGGTAATTCTGATGCACACCTAGGTTTGATAACCACTGCTCTAGTCTGACCTATTTAACCAGAATCTTCAGGAATAGGGGGTCTTAAAAGAGGTCCCAGAATAAACTAATCCTTGACCCATTTTAGAAAAGTGCTCTAGATCAGTAGTTTCAAACATTTTGAGGAAGGTAAATGTAACTTCAGATTTTTAAAAAGGCACAACCTTTTACTCAGCCATAAAAAAGAATGAAATGATGCCATTTGCAGCAACATGGATGGAACTAGAGATTATCATACTAAGTAAGTCAGACAGAGAAAGTGATATCATGTGATATCACTTATATGTGGAATCTAAAAAAAATGATACAGATAAACTTATTTAGAAAACAGAAATAGACTCACAGACAGAGAAAACAAACTTATGTTTACCAAAGGGGATAGCAGAGGTGGCAGCAAGAGATAAATTAGGAGTTTGGGATTAACAGATACACATTACTACGTATAAAATAGATAAATAACAAGGACATACTGTATAGCACAGGGAACTATACTCAATATCTTGTAATAACGTATAATGGAAAAGAATCTTAAAAAGAATACATATATATATACACTATATATAAATATATATATATATATAACTGAATCACTTTGCTGTACACTTGAAACTAACACATTGTAAATTAACTATACTTCAATTTAAAATGCTAAATAAACATTTTGGATATTAAGATTTTAAGAATTAATAAATAAATAAAAATTAAAAGGCGCAACCATTCCATTTTACTTATAAATTATATAATGTAGTACTCCGCATATTCAGATTATTAGACACACATATAATTGACCTTTTAAAGTACAAACTAGAAAATAAATATAAATTAAGTTCAATTATTTTCTTCCATACATCAACAGATTGTGTATTATATGCCTCAAAGGGCATGGAGAAGCCTTTTGGAGATCACTGCTCTAAATAACTCTTTTTAAGTTATAAATATCTCTCAGGTGAATAAGGGCAACAGCATAACACTGCTTGATGAAAGCACTGAATTCCATTCTCTAATTTCATGCTAAGAAACTCCCAATCTGCAATTTTTCTCCTAAGTGGAACTGCTCAACAAGAAGAGGTATCCTAGGTAGAAAACGATCCTGGTTGTTGGTCAGAGATACCCAGGAAATTAATAAAGGACAGAATTTAATTTTATGCCCCGTAGTGCTCCTGCCAGTTTAGTATGATTTACAAATTCATCTCTTGATGATTTTATTAGCATAAAATAATTATCTGGGACAGTTGATAAAATAAACTCCTGAACTCACCAATAGGCAGTACAGCCAAGCCGTGTTATTCAGCTTAAAACAGCCAGCCAATTGTTTATTTTCGCTGATTAACCCAAACTCAACCAAATATATTTCCCTCAATGAACATTTTTTCTACACATCCCATTCATTGGGTAGAATCAAATTATGTAGAAGGAAAAAGTAAATACAATTTCCTATATCCTCTTGGTAAAGCATTCATTCCAATTTCCTATTATTAGGAGTACTTATTCTACAACAAAAATTGGGAACTTGTAAGACTCATTCAACTTAACTGGAATCTGAGACCCGGGATTCATTAAGTCCTGGATCTTTCAGCTACCTATTCTATCTTTGGGCAAGTCACAGATGGTGTGTCTCACTCACCGTACAAAAAGGGCATATGCAGGGCTTACATCATAGGTACAATTAACGTGTGTGGTTTCAACCATGAAAATGGGAGGATGATGATAGACAGAAGTCTTTCCTTTCTAAGTGCATACATCTCTTGGGTTCAGCAGCATTCTCATGTTTAAAGACCTACAGTCTTTTGACAAACAGAATGCTGGTCTTCAACCCAGAAGTTTCCTGAAGGATTTTCAGAGGGCAATTCTGACCACAGGCAAATCCCCGAGGATTTAATGCCTATGGAAGATATGACACTTTTGTAATATTTATGATCTATCTCCCAGGGAGAGGGTGACAGTTGGACTTGGTGGCAGATGGGAAAGTGCACTCACTGTTACAAGATGATGAACATCAAAGGGGGCCACAGCCAGGCGTGGGGACATGCTACCTGAAACAGGAAATTAAAGTGCCAGGCGGCTCTGTGTGGATACAGCCAACTTTGGCTGATGGAACCACAAGCCAGAGGCTCGAGCCAAAACTCTGTGAGTCAACCAGGAGTCTGCCCAACACCTTCCCCCAAAACAACTTCCTAAAAGCTTCTCCTATCAGTCTCCCATCCCCGCCACACCACAACTGGAGTTTCAGCTCACATCCCCACTGAACTTGGCCCATCCTCTCAGGTCTAGACTCTGCCCTCTCCAGTTTACCCCACACACGCCCAGCAAGCTGACCTTTCATAAAGCACACAGCTGTTTTATGTGTTATCCCATGTGTTATACCATGGGCACCTCGCTGCCCACAGGATAATGTGCAAATGTTATCATGTAACCCAGGGTGTTTTCTGGACTTGACCTTGTCTACCTCTTTATCTTCATTTCCTGCCGCCGCTTCCCTTTCAGAGTATAATCTAGTAATCCCCGACTGTCTGGAGATCCACCTCAGTGATGCTGCTGCCCACGTGCTCTCCCTGTGTCCCTGCATCCCCAGCCCAGAGTATGGCTGGCAGACTCCTGTTCTCTGCTGTTCAAATCCCAATCTCACAGGCCACCTCTCCTGGGTACCTGTTTCACAGATAAAATCAACCACTCCTTCCGGTGTACCATCACTACAAGACATATAGGTCTTGTAGACGTCCATATCACCTATACGGCAATACGATTGTGACCTGTTTATCTTCTCTACTGCACCATGGGCCTAGAAATACTCTCTTCACCTCTGCATCCCCAGTCCTTGGAAGGTGCCTGCTACTCATTACAGACCTACTGGGTTTAATGGAATTTCTTAAAGATTTGTGTAACAGAAGTTAGATGGAAAATTGTTCACTTTTCTATCTTTATTAGAAACACTAAAAAAGAAATACTAATGGACTCTATTCACTAACCACACTGGCTACAGCAAGGAAAGAAGAAATCCTGCTTCTGGAGCTCCTGCCTTTCTGATCTGACTCATGGCATCTCTTTCCTCCCCCATCTCACTGTGTGCCGGATGTTATATCGGGCCCTGGGGGGAAGGGGCGAGGGTTACGGGGAAGATGTGGAGGATGATAAAGATGCCCTGGTCCTCCAGGAAGACAACTTGGGGGCCAAGGAAGTAGTTACAAAGGAGAAAGATGGAAAATGCTGCAGGAGCCAAGAGAAAAACAAAACTCATCCTGAAGATCTCCTGTCCCTAAACGCTCCAGAGAAAAAGAAAATCGGAGTCGGCAAGAAGCTAAGCTATCCACGGCCCGTTATTCTAAGCATCTGCATAATAAGGCTGTTATTTGGCAGGCCTCAGCATAAGTCAACAAAAAGCAGAGGGATTTTCTGGGTATTGTACTGGAACTCTGGTTTAATGCTTCAATCGTTCATGTTTGATTTTATGTTCGAAACATAAAAAGAATGTTAATGATGACATGTTCTGTACCTTTCAAGTTTATGAAACATAAAAGTAGTGAATACTTGAAAATTCAACATCAAACTTCAATTCTCAGGCCATAAAGAGAGTATACTTTGAAGAAAAATAATTCATCATATAATGTTTTAAATTAGGAAGCTGGATTCCATGCAAAATTCTCTGAGCTAAGAACAATACTTACAGAGCACAAAAATCCCTGTGAATCAGCTTCCTTCCAGCCATTTTACATGACCAATTAGTTGCTAAAACATAGGGAACTAAGAACATTAACTCTTCTCGAGGTCAGCACAGCTGGAGTGTCCTTCTTTTTAAATTGCTTCCTCAATATTCCATTTACTCTTTTAGCAGGTACTATTTGGCCACTGACTAAAGAGAAAAGGTGGTCTAGGGGGACAACCCTGGACCAGAATGCAGGGGGTCTGGGTCCCAGTCCTGTCCCTGCCTGTGTGGCTTCAGGCGAAGCGCCAGCCGGCAGCGTGGAGGTATGATGCAAAGAATGTAGATTTGCCACCAAAAAGACCTAAGGTGAGCCCCAACTCTGTCAACTTAAAAGCTTTTCTCATCTAATCACCTGTAAAACCATCTACCTTCTAGAATGTTATAAGGATTAAACGACTTTACTGTATACTGTAGATATACAGTATATGTGTTTACTATATACTGTAGATATACAGTATATGTGTTTATATATACACATACATATTACACTACCTACCCACCTACCTACTTACCTATCCACTTACCTACCTTCCTATCTGGTAAATAGGTCAATGTTGGCTCCCTTTCCGCAGCGTCCTGATCTATATAAAATAGCAGGAGGAACTAGATTGCTGGTTTTTCACACTGTGATCCTCAGAACCCTCAGATTATGAAGGTTCTTCCAGACCCATTCCAGGTCATTCTAAACCCTGAGTCAACTTGATATAGTCAACTTTTATTTACTTTAAATGTTGGGGTTCCAACAAAAGACTTGTACCATCAAAATCTAATATTTAACAACATTTAACAAATTCAGGTCTAGATGATCCCTAAGATAATACAGTGGACCCCTTGAACAACAGGGGTTTGAACTGCATGGGTCCACTTATGCTCGGATTTTTTTCAGTAGTAAATACTACAGCACTACATGATCTGGCCTGGCTAGCTGAATCTAGGGACACAGGACCAGGGATACAGATGAACCTTAGATACAGAGGAACCCTGGATACGGATGAACCCCAGATATGAAGGGCCCACCATAAATCATACCCGGATTTCCAACTGCGTGGAGGGTCGGTGCCCCTAACCCCCCATGTCACTCAAGGGTCAACTGTATTTCCATTCTAAAGGTATACATCCTATTATTTTTCTCTCTCTTCTCTTAAATACAATACTTCTTTATCAGGAACACAATGGAGGTTAAAATGTGTTGGTGTGTAGCCAAGGTGTATGGTTGGGGAGGGCTGATTATCATATAAAAACTAAATAAGATAATGTTAAATAATGTAAGCAAAAGGATGGCTAAGCCCAACATTAAAGAGAGAAGAGAATGTTTAGGACGAGGTAGTGAGGAGGTAGAAGAAACCCTATTGATATGAACGTGCATGTGAGGGCTGGGAAGAGCAGAGAACACAAAATCATAGGACCAGGCACCCACCATTCTCGATCCTATGTGGGCTGGGATCAATTTGGGGTGATCGTTCCTATCCAAGCACACCGCCAAAAGATTACATCATATGTGCTGAAAGGATTATTTGAGAACAACCAATATAATTTCAGTAGGACTCTTCTCAATATACCCCACTCCTTGGCACCTGTGGATTCATGACTAAAATTATCTGAACCAGTTTACATTTTTCAGTCTCCAACAAAGAGGCTCAAAATCTAAAAAACAAACACTAACCAAAATGTATTCATACAACTGGTTCTCTAACCACACCCACTCCAAAAAGTATTTATTTAGACCTAGCGTGTGCAGTCTAGGCAAAAAATCCACAAGTACAAAGAACAAGATATGAGATATTTCTTATCTTGGTAAAGATAACATTAGACATAGAAAACGCTGATGGAGAAAGGTTCCAAAAAAGAATATAATATCAAGGTCAGTGACTTGATAATATGCCTGCAATGAGCCCTATTTGCTTCAGAAATGATTCACTGGGATATTTTTAATATAAAGTCAGGAAAGTGGAGAACTCTGCTTCTCATGAAACACTTTTTTTTTCAATCTGGCTGAGTTGTTACAAGAAGCTGTGGTCACTGGGATTAGTTAATCCGAGTGTTGTTGCATAATTGGTTTTAATCATCTGAGTGTATAATTTTGCATTTGATCACATGTGGCCTGGGTCTCTCTTATGGGATGCTCTTCAGTAAGCTAATTGTTGGCCCGGGCGCTTGGCCATATGGACAATATCTAACCTAGCGCTGGATACCATATGCATGGAGAATAAACCCTTGTGGATCAATAGAATATTGACTGGGCTTAAGAAATAGTAACCTTTCATGTAATGTTTAAGCCAACGATCAAATATGGGACTCCAGGAGCCGAACCCCACTGCCAAGAACAACTGTGGTTACCAGTGGATCCCTCAGCCTCAACCATCACTGGGAAATACATCCTTGATCAGAGCCTCCACCCTAGAGTTACTGCATCCCATCCGTGGTACTTGTGTTGCCAGGATCAACCATATGCCCACTTTGGGTTTAGGAAGAAAAGAGGGAGCAGGTACCACTTTTCAGCTGTACACTTGACTGACGTGAAAGCTCTTGGGTTGGGAGTGAAAACCAAGTTGCATCAATATCAATTTTTTCCTTCATAAATTTCAGAAAGATGTTTATCATCGAAATGCAGGCGTGACCTTCACCGCAGGAGAGCAAAATGTGGCACCGTTACTAAAAATTCTCAGTAAAGACCTTCATGATACTGAACTTCTATATACTGCTAACTTCAAAATTAAAAAAATAAAACTCAGGGGAAACCAGATGATTTAATTAGGTCAGGGAAAAAATTGTTTAAAAAAAAAACCTATTATAGATAAATCGTGAAATCTCTAGATCCACCAAGCATTGTATCTCTTTTAAACATGGAGATATTCACCCAAACATAAATCCTGATTTACAAACGGGATATCAAGCCTTCCCTTTCCTAATGTGTTATAGTCGGGTTCTTGTAAACATCAACTTTCCCTGTATCACAAAATGTTTCTTTAAAGGTTACCACTCTCCTGTATTCTGGCTATAGCACTGTTCTCATTCTGTCTTACATTATTTTTTCCTAGCTCAGTGATTTTAAGCTTTATAGAATTTATGGATCCTTTTGAGACTCTGAACAGAGCTATCCGTGACCTGTTTGCCAGGACAAATGGATAACGTGCAAATTTGATAATTCTTTGGATTTACAAAGCTCTTTAGGGACAATTCAGCATTTACTCAAAGGGTGGGTCAATGACCCCCTGCATCAGATCACCTGGATAGTTTCTTAAGACACAGATCCCGAGCCCCACCCCAGACCTGCAGAATCAGAATTGTTGGAAGTAATGCTGGGGCTTTGAATTTTAGGTCTCTTCCCTGTGATGCTGCCACTGACTGAAGGGCAGGGAAGACCCTCCGCCACGGCCATTTTCCTCTCCTCCTGTGGCATCGACTGGTCCTGAAGTCGAGGCTCCTCTGGCTCCCACGTGCCTCTCTCCTAAGGAGCCCAGCTCTCCAAGATCATTTCCACATGACCAAAGGGCATCTCCCCCTGCATCCTCACCTGCTCTGCACACCGGGTTCCGCACACCACCACACTGGCCCCCACGCACAGCAGGCTCCTGGACTCTCCTGTACATTCGCTGAGGGCACGTCCCACCCACCTTCCCAGCAAACTCTTGCTCACTCGTCCATGAAGACCCATTGCCGCAGAATGTGCCAGCCCTCACCCTATTCCCAGTGTACTGGCTCTTCACTGAATGCCTGTAACTCTCCCATGTGAGACCACATCCCTCTTCTTGCTCTGGACGGTGTACACTCAAGCCCTGGTCTCCCCAGCCACACGGGAGCACCCTGATCTTATTACAGACGCAGAGCCTGGCACCTGGCTGCCCAGTTTGGTCACCCCTTAACTATCTGTAGTAAGACTTAAGGATGGTCAACTTACATTTCTACCCAGGCACACAGAGCACCCAAAGTACTACTGCAAGGAAGGAAACAGAGTCTGCGGGGTTTCCCTGATTTATCAAAGCCACTCCAGTCAGCATCCAGTAACCCCTGATCCATACCAGGGTTCTGTGCAGTGTGGCAACAGAGTGCAAGACTCAGGATCCTGACCCTCGATTTTAATCTTGTTAGAAATCCAGGACACATATGGGACCAACGATGATTCAGCATCGTGACGACAGAGAGCCACAGATCGCTAAGGTGATGGAGGACCAGAGATCACTAAGAGGCTATTGCAGATCAGGATGAACAAGGGAGAATCCATAGGCGAGAAGGCATTTAAGGTGTGGCCAGGAAGATGACTCCAGCCTTGAGGGGCAGTTAAAGGGATTCCGGAGAGTATAAACACAGAGGGAGGGGGACCTGTGAGAAGGCTGCTTAGCACGAAGAGTATAAAGGAGGGATGAAGACCAGGATGCAAAGGCCAAGCAGAGCAGAATAACCCCAGGCTGGGGTCCTCCCAGGGCAGGAATGGGATGACCACACTGCCACATTCATGATTCCATGTGGTCGCCACAACTGCCAGGTGAAAAAGGAGGGCAAAAATGTTATCCCATCTTACAGACAAAGGAATAGGTTAGACCAGCAGTTCCCAACCTTTTTGGCACTAGGGACCGGTTTCATGAAAGACAATTTTTCCTCAGACGGGGCGGAGGGGAGGAGAGGATGGCTCAGGCGGTAATGGGAGTGATGGGGGGCAGCAGATGAAGCTTCGCTGGCTCACCTGCCGCTCACCTTCTGCTGTGCGGCCGGGTTCCTAACAGGCCTCGGACCAGGGGTTGGGGACCCCTGGGTTAGACCATTGCTCTGACTTGCCAACAGTAGGGAGGCAGGTGAAGGCAGAGGTGAACTTGACCCTTGGTTTCACAATTCCTCAAGGCAGGTTTTCCTTACAGTATAATCGTTACACATGATTACAGCAGGATGACTGTTTCATGGACACCCCTTCCATTTATACTACTTAAGTCAATTGCATCTTTACTAAAATGGACACGTTTGATGTCAGTCTTGAATTTTATCCCCAAACAGCACTGACAACTTAACACCACTGAAGATCCTTTATAGACTCATTAAATAAATATTTGATGACAACAGAAACAAGCTAATTAAAGAAAGGCACGGAGAAGTGAGATTTATTTCTACAAATAGATACTGGAGAAAATTTACTCCTAGAATCAACTACGAATAAGTCTGCCAAACAAATCAATTCTTGACAAACCGAAGCACGTTAAGCAGGAGCGCTTAGAGGGGTAACACGCCGTGGCAGGTGTGTTTACAGGAAGACAAAAGGATGCACAGAATTAATTGCTTGTTTGCTTTTCCATTTGCATCAGAAATCCAACCTTGCACCGAAAGCAGCCACAACGAACCATCAAGAAAACACAGACAGGCGGCAGGGTGCTGAGAGATCAAATCTCCCTTCAACGTTGGAAAGAGGTGTTAGAGCTCGCCAGCTCCAAGCTGCTGCGAGAGAAAGGAAATTAACATCAAAGCTCCAAGAGCATCTACTGTTCCACCAGGAGGATGAAAACAATGGTGTTTGGCCAAAAAGGAGAAGGAAATATAGGAGTCTGACAGGGACAGAGGAAACGAAGACAGATCTTACAAAGACCCCAAAATGGAACAAATCTTTGCAAGTGAAACGAGAGAGAGAGAGAGAGAGAGAGAGAGAGAGACAGAGAGAGTGAGGTTTGCTTTGAAATGGATGGGACCAGAGCAGTTCAAAACTCCTATCCTTCAAATCCTTACCTTAGTCTCCCACACAGAAAGTGGCAAAGGGACCACAAAATTAAAAAATTGTGGAAGAGCACAAAGATAATTAATTGCATCCTATCATTTTTTAAGGCAGGATTTTTCTATATTAAAAACGTTTGGTCACACACTGGGCCGACAATACTTAAGAAAAGAAACAGATGGGAGCAAAGTGTTTTCATCTCACTTTATTTTGGATCAGTTTAAAAGCCAAATGACACACATGGCACCAGATTCTTGCACTGTCTTCAAGTCCTGTGTTTGCTATGGACCTAATTTCAATGATTCCTCTGTGTGGGTCACACAGGTTCTTCTCCTCCCTGTAGCAAGAAGTCCACCCCTACCCACACTGTGAAAGGATGTGTTGTCATTTTCTTATTCATCTTCTTACTTCTGGTCCTTCTCACTGTGAAAAAAAAGCCAGGCTGATTAACAAGATCACAATATCTACCTCCTCAAAGGACCTTCGAGATGAAAAACGACGTTTGTTTTCTTCTTTGTTAAGTCCTGTAAATCAGCCCTAAACTTCCCTTCTCACCTCTAATAGATCTACCTTGACTCCTTCTGGATGGTCTTTTTGTTTTCCAGGCCAATCTCTGGTTTGTCTGTTTTTTCATGGATAATTCTACCCTTTCCTGTAAGGGTGCGCGTCCTCCGCTATGACCACTTGTTTGATTTGTCTGACTATTATCTTCAGATTCTCGGCTCCAAATATCACAAAGTGTACCCTGGTCAATTTAAACAAAGAGCAATTCATGAGAAGGGTAACTAAGAAATGGTAGCTGGGAGAGCCACGCTCTGGCGGTGACCTGGAGAGACACAGACAGGACTGGGCCCCAGGGGCAGTCCGCCTAGGACCACTGGACTCTCACGGCACTCTGCCCTCTGCCAAAACCACACAGGGAATCATCTCTAACTCACCCCCCTGGTCATTCCCTCAAGGTTCACATTTCCTGCGTTAAGCTTCTAAGTTGGCTGCACGTCGACAGGTCCACATTCCAGCTGCCAGGAGAAGGCAGGGGCCTCCATCCCAGCTTGGCCTCCTCACAGGGAGGTGAGCCTGCCTCCCTCTTGCCCTGAGATCCCCAAACCATTGATGCCCACTCCTGCTGCTTATCTCTCCAGAGAACAAACTGGAAAGAATAAAGCAACACTGCTGCAAAGATGCTATCCATCACAGGAAGTGCAACAGCCTGTCCAATCAAAGGACGTGTTACCTTGTTTTCAAGCGGCACAAGTGCCTAGAAATTATTCCAGGCGATGTGGAGAGCAGCCTAACATCTCAATACTTGGAGGAAATGAAGAGTAGGAAGAGGGGGAGTCCGAGTCTAGTCCACGGTAAGTGATGCGAATGCCTATTTGTTTACTATTTACATACTCTTGTTCAAATATTTACTTGGGCTATGTGTCCGTATTTGTTTTAGATTCAAGCACCCAGAAGATGACAATCATATTCTATGAAACTCTGCCTACAAAAACACACAGGAAATGGGGATTCATTGCATAGGGTCTCTTTAAAATGCTTCCTGCAAGACCCAACACAGTGCTATGCACAGAAGGTTCCTTAGTAATCATTCATTGCTGACAAAAACTATCAGGTATATGATTAAAAAAAATGTAAAGAAGAAATAGAAAACCAAAACAGAACTACACAACCCTGGTTAAGATTTTAAATGCCCACTAATCAATATTCAACGTGCTGTTCTAAGGCATTTTCACATACTTGAAATATAAGCTTGTCATTTTGAAAAATAAAAAAGAATAAAAAGGAATACTGCACCATTAAAGATGTCCTGGGAAGACTTACAAAACACGCGTGAACAGTTATGTCAGTGGTGCCAAAATGAAACAGGAAGAGATGGGCCAAAGAGGAGAAGGGGGAAAAAAAGGTAAGCGAAGCCAAAAATCCAACGGTGCCATGGGTCCCAAAATGAGAGAGTATGCATACAGCCAAAAAGAAAATCGAATTATAAATTAAACCAACAGAAAATGGTGTGATTCCACCAAAAACATAAGCCCACACAGCCAAATCAAAATTATGTGAACAATGATAAAAATGGCATTTTAAAGAGAAGCAAATTTAACCATTTGAAATGCCTTAAAGGTAGTACAACAAAGCTGGTGTGCAGTCATATATGAACTAACTCAGTGTGTTGATTTAAACCCTGGTTATATTACACATAGGGGATGAGAAGGGAATTTGATGCTACTGACCCCCTGCTATGTAGCAGTGACTTGACATACCTCCCTGAACATGCATACTTAACAACCCTACCATCTAGGAAGGATCGTGCTCTTTCAACTGAGGAGCAAACGAAAGCTGGCAGAGATAAATTTCTCAGGATGATATAAGCAAGTCAATAACAGTAACTAGACCTCAAGTCCGTATGTGGCTGCTTTCGAAACTTACTCACCTCAATTTTTTTCCCTTCACAAGTACTGGATGGGATACAGAGAGATCACTGGCTACTTCTCCATGGATGTTTTACAAAATGACTAATTTCCAAATATGTTCAATCAAATTTATACAGGTAGAAAAAGAGCTGCATCCCCTGAGAAACCGGCTTCAACTCTCTACTAAACCAAAGATCTGTTCCTCCATTTCCTGTTCATCATAACATTTCCAGAATCCACCCCTCCCCAATTATTAAACTCCTAAATGACTTTTTCCTTTAAAGAGGCGTTAGAAAATTAAGAATACTTACAAAAAATAAACAAGAAAGACTTTAAGCGAAGAGCATCCATTGAAGTCCCTAATAAGCTTAGCAGGAGCACTTTTTGCCAAGTGGTCACAGCTAAGATGCCAAAGGACATCTGAGCTGAGTAGGTAGTTTTCTTTGAGTATTATTTACATTGCTCACAAGTTCATGTCCAACCTTAATAAAACCTAAAATTAGCCATTACTGTCATGTTTCCTACTTCCAGAAATCACAGAAATATTAAAAGAGAAGAAAGTACTCAAGGTACTTTTGTAGAATGTCATACAGGCCAAGCAAAAATGACGCTCAGAATCACACTGCAGAGATGACAATATCCAAAAAACACAGAAATTCATTTAACTTGGTTTATTAACTTAGGCAGAAAACCTGGGGAATCCTTACAAGATGAGATTTTCAATAATAGTTGAAGTTGGTTGAAACCAAAAAACACTTTATTCATTTGATTATATACATATAATCAAAGGGAAACTTGGAGGGGGAACAGGAAGGAGGAAAATAATTTAAAAATTGTTCTTAGGCTTGGTAAATGCCAGATGAAAAAATCATTCATTCAACAAATACACTCAACGGGACTTCCCTGGTGGCTCAGTAGTTAAGAATCTGCCTGCCAATGCAGGGGACACTGGTTCGAGTCCCGGTCCAGGAAGATCCCACATGCCGCAGAGCAACTAAGCCTGTGCGCCACAACTACTGAGCCTGCGCTCTAGAGCCCGTGAGCCACAACTACTGAGCCCACGTGCCACAACTACTGAAGCCTGTGCGCCTAGAGCCCATGCTCCGCAACAAGAAAAGCCACTGCAATGAGAAGCCCGCGCACCGCGACGAAGAGTAGCCCCCGCTCGCCGCAACTAGAGGAAGCCCGGGTGCAGCAACGAGGACCCAATGCACCCAAAAAATCAATCAATTTATCAAAAAAAAAAATGAAGCATAATCTATAAAAATTTTAAAAAAAACAAAAAAACAAATACACTCGAACCCAAGGGCACTTGCTTCCATCTTATCATTTCTGGCCTTGGATGTTCAACCCTGGACATAGGAGGTTTCAGTTATCCTAGAGTTCAGTTTTGTCGGGGACAGAGGCTGTGCAGGAGGCAATTCTAGTGGAAAGGCACTCATCCACAAATGAAGAAATCGGATGCAATAAACTGCAGTCATGAGACGGCACACGCTCCATCCAGATTTGTGGAGAAAAGAACTGTTCCAGGAGTGACCAAAGGTGGGCAGGAGAAAATAGGGGTGTGGCATAGTCCAGGTAAGAATGTCAGGTCTTAGAGTGCTAGAGTGTCTTCCACGTCTAACAGAAAACTTTTATTTGCTCTCATGGCCGATAAAGAGCCATTCTGGACTCCTGAGCGGAGATGGATGCAAGGAATAAAATTCAATTTGCAGCTGCACAGTATGAACCAGAACAAAAGAGAGACTAACCATCGCCCAGGAGCACACAGGTGGCTTCCAAATTAGGAGAAACGGTTCAATCCACAAAGTACGTTGGAGGAAGATGTGGCAATATAAAAGATGGTGTGTTAAAAAATAGCAAGCTTGTTTCACTAAGAGGTTTAGAAATCATTTGAATGTTCTTTTAAAAACAAAACAACAGAATCTAAAAGTGAACAAAGGATATAAATTTAAATGTAGCTTATCAGAACTTAACTTATCCTCATGGTATTTCCTTTTACATTTATTAAAATGATAACAGAGAAAAACATCCTTTAGTCACGAAACTAGCCTGTAATTCCAATTTTCTTAGCAAAACCTCAAGAGAGATTATGTATTGGGGGATTTATATGCAAACTCTTATCATGTAGGATACCAGGTCTTAAAACCTAAAGTGAATACGGACCTTGCTTTAGAAGTCAAAAAAGCAACAGTTAACTGACTTTAACTGCCATTACAACACCAGATACCAGGCTTCCTAAGCCCTCTGCAAACACGGGCTTTTATTCGACTTGCTTTAAATGAATTTTGTAAATGCTTGACAAAGCAGAGCAGATCTAGCTTCCCCAGGCAACTTCACTTAAAAAACAGAATTTTTTAACCCTAGGGATTTCTGAAAAGATATTTTTTTAATATTCCTGACATAGGGAATGAGAATATATACCTAGGCTTTATAAACCACAGAACGCTAGATTCAGGTAAATCATCATTAAAGTGAGTGGCTCTCCCAGCAAGCCCCATCTTTCTGCCTGTGACCCTATAAGCACAAACCGTCTGCCATCCCATGATGACAGCTCAGGCTATTAGGAGCAAATGGGGTCAGACTGTAATTACACCTAAATAGGGCTCCAAGTCCTCCCATGCATTTCCCACATGGTCCCATGGAATTTTTTTAAACACACCCATAATCTCAGATAAAATAAAAATCTTATTAATTTACATCTGGATAGTCCAAAGTATACAGGGAGACTAGGCAGGTTCTGGTTTGTAGGAAGAAATGTAATTAATGATCAATTACTATTTAAAGACCAAACCCCTGTCAAAACAGCTTGACCAAAAAAAATGGTGGTTTTTCACACACACACATCTGGCAGTAGTGTTGCCAACAAAAAAGGTGGGTGGTGAGTCTGCCAGCTCAAATGGGGCTGTAACGGGGGTGGGGGCCAAAGGATGCATCCCGCCCCCTCCCAAGGACTCCCCTCCAGCAGCGAGCCACTTGGCCACATCCCATTCCCAACCCTGCAGAGATTCCTGTTCTTAACAAGGCCATGTGGGGGGCCCATTTGGGCAAAGAACCCCAAAGGCAAACGTGAGAGAGGCTGGAAGACCTTCAAAGCATGTCACATTCAGTGAAATTAACTCCTCACTGGAAGAGATCTCATCCTAAGCAGACTTGGACCATTTAATTTGTTATCAGGAAATATCAACTGAGGAATTCTAAACTTACCCTAGAGTGAAACATTGGCCAGTGGCTCTAAGCTTTGAACTGAAGAGAAGTTTCTAGCATATCACATCCATGGCGGGGATTACTTCCACTGTGGGGGGAAGGGGCTTCCTTATCAGCACCATCTCCAATCATGGGAATAGAAGGCTGGGGTCCCCAAGTCAAGAACTCTGCCTCCTGTTTACAAAGTGGTTCGTTTTAACGGTGACCACGAGGATGCTGGGTGCTATAAAATACTAACCTGTCATCATCACTAATGAGGCTGGGAAATTACACTTGGCTTTTGCCTCCTGTATTAATGGGGATTAGATGAGTCAAACAGGGCAGGAAAACCCAAATGTCAGTGGGTTAACAAAACACCAGAGATTTCCCCTCCCAAACAGATGAAGTCTGTGTAAGTGCCCGGGGCGGATATGACAGCTATGCTCCACGATGTCCCCAGAGATCTGAATCCCTCCAGCCCGAGGTTCCGCAGTCCAAAGGGGTGGCCTTGACCTCAGTGTGGAGATGGGGCTCCATCCATCCAGCTCTTTCTCATTTCTGGCGGAAGGATGGAGGACGGGGGAGAAGGGCATTCAGTCCAGGGCTACTGGCCACCTGTGATTATTTCAAGTGAGGGCAAAGACTGTAAGGGCCCCTGGAGTCACTGAAGTCCCATCATCTTCCCTCTTGCTCTCCCTGAACACACAGATACAGCCCCTGACACCCTTCTTCCCCCCTCAATCCTCCTTGGCTGGACCAAGCTCTCCATGGAAACAGTCACCAGACATTCCCATCCAGCTGGTAAAAGAAATGTGGGAAGCGGGGGTCTCACCCTATCGTCAAAGTAAAAATGGGGTGAAAAGGCAGAAGGGAGAGGTATTCCAGTATCCCAAGTAGGAACTCTGAGCATGATTTTACAGAAAGATCACTGTATATGGCGGTCTGGTTCTAATGATTTAAAATACGATTCTTTGGGTCTATTCTAGGCGCTAAAGAAATCAGTGGACTGATAAAATTGTATATGTTTGAAAATAGCTGATTTATGTCCTCACTTTTGAAGGCTATCATCATTGGATGTGGAATTCTAGATTGGCAGAATCCTTCCAGGATTTCAAAAATATCATGTCACTGTCTTCTGGATGCCACTGCTTCTGTTGAGAAATCAACTCAAAATCTTATTGCTGCTTTTTGAAGATCAGATGTCTTTTTTCCTCTGAAAACTTCTAGCATTTTCTCTTTGTCTTTTTTTTTAACTATTTAAAAAATTTTTGGCTGCGCTGGGTCTTCATTGCTGCGTGCGGGCTTTCTCTAGTTGCAGCAAGTGGGGTCTACTCTTCGTTGCGGTGTGTGAACGGAGCCACTCATTGCAGTGGCTTCTCTTGTTGTGGAGCATAGGCTTCAGTAGTTGCAGCACATGGGCTCTAGGGCACGTGGGCTTCAGAAGTTGCGGTGCACGGGCTCAGCAGTTGTGGCCCATGGGCTCTAGAGTGCAGGCTCGGTAGTTGTGGCACACAGGCTTACTTGCTCTGCGGCATGTGGGATCCTCCCGGAGCAGGGATCGAACCTGTGTCCCCTGCATTAGCAGACGGATTCTTAACCACTGAGCCACCAGAGAAGTCCACTCTTTGTCTTTGATCTTCAGGAATTTGACCATGATGTGCCTCGGTTCTTTGTGTTTATCTTGTCGAGGTTTGAAATTTTCCCAAATGTCTGCTTGATGCCTTTTCTCAATTTTGGAAATTCTCAGGCACCATCTCTTCAGACATTGTTCCTTTCCCATTCTTCTCTCTGCTTTTTCTGCTGTGTTTAGTTACATGTATCTACCATGTCCATATGTCTCTTAGGCTCTTCTCTGTATTTTCCATCTTTTGTCTCTCTTTTCATCAGTCTGGATATTTCATTCTGTCTTTTCACTACTTTTCATATGTTTAAATCATCTATTGAGTTTTTAATTTTAGCTATGGTACTTTTCATTTTTAGAATTTCTAGTAACATATCAAAATTCTCACACTTGTCTTTGACCTCCTCTAACATATTAATCATAGTTATTTTAAAGCACATAATAAATCTCAATTCCTTTTTGGAGATGACCTGTAGATCTGTTTCTACTGTCTGTGTTTTCTCTTGGTTTTTGGTCACGGGTTTACCATCTCTTCATATGCCTGGTTATTTCTGATGGGCTTCTGACAGGCAGATAGGTCTGGGGTACTAGCAATTCCAGACCCCCTTAATCTAATCAGTGATTGAGCTGATTTGAGCTAGTCTCCTTCCTATTCACCCTAACACCTAGGACATAGCCTTTGGGGTCCCCAAGCCTGGGGTACTTACCTTCTCCCTGGCAGGCCCTCAGCTCCAATCTAGTGGCCCTACCCCCAGCTCTTAAGTTGAAAGCTCTGCTCTTTGATATCTGTTGCCAGTTACCAAAGCGCAGGCTAAGAGGCTGAGACACTCAGTCTTGTTCTTGGGGAGGAAAGTGGCCCCACATGCAGGACTCACAGCTCTGAGCTTCCTGGATCACACTACTCTTTAGAAGGCCTCTGACTTCAAATAGACGGCTATATATAAATAGTCCAGTTTTCTAACTGTTCTCAGCAAAACAGTTAACCTAAAACAACTTAGTCCTATTACTACTGACTGATGGGCTGATAACCTTTTCTTTCCATCCTTACATCCCAAGAAGTACCACTTATTATTGGCATTTTATAGTAGAGAAGATGGATGATTAGAGAATTTTGATGATTTACCCAGATTCATCGGCTACCAAAAGACAAAATCAGGATTTGAGTCCAATTCAACAGAACTTCAGAGTTGAGTCTCTTAGCCACTATTTATTATACTTTCTCTGATTTTATCCTTAATATAACCTACGTGATGGAAAGATACAGAAAATGGCATGCTGGGGTTAGAGCAAGACTTCTGACTTCAAAATCCCATCTTCCTGGTAGTCTTTCTACTGGAGTTTGGAATCCAAATACATTTAGCTTTTGTCTTTTCCTATGGGAGAATAAATTCTAAATTGAATCAAAAGACATTTTGAGATACAATCACATCTCAGTTGACAATAAGATAATGTCTATGGTCACAATTATCCTCACAGATGCTCTGGGAAAATGTTGGAGGGGAGGGTAATCTCATATAGTTCTCATTCTTTAGACAAATAAACTGAAGACCACAAAATAAAGAATCTATCTTTGGGCTCATTTATTCATCCAAAAAGTATTTATCTATTACCTACTACACGCCAGGCAATGTTCTAGGCACTTGGATATATTTTAATAGATGAAACAGAATATAAACATAAACATCACACACAGGCCAATTATACAGCTCCTAAGTTCTATGGGGGAAAATAGAGCTGTGTAAAACGATTGGGAGGGCAGAACAGGAGATAAAGGGTAGGTCGCAGGATTTTACTTTTACAAAAGATTTGCTAAACTACTGTTGATAATTACTCCACCTCATTCCCACTCCATTCATCATAAAGACATGCTTCTTTACAGAATAACTGAACCTTTTTTCACCTGCCAATTCAAGTTCCTGGATGCCCTTGGGCAAAACCCTTAGCACTCAATATCCATTCTGAGTAACTACCATGCCTTTATGACTTGCAGGAAAATAAATACATAAATTATTCTTCTGCAACAGAATCTGCTATTCTCCACACTGTGGCCTTTTTGAGCCCCAAATCTGCAGACAAATGGAGTCTGATTTTTTTCAAATCTGATTTTACTTATTTTTCACAAAACCTTATAAAGAAGTTCTACTGAGTAATTCTTGAAACTATAGTCTGGTTTAGGCTTTAAAAAGGATTTCCCGATTGAAAGGAGACCTTCAAGATGGTGGAAGAGTAAGATGTGGAGATCACCTTCCTCCCCACAAATGCATCAGAAATACATCTACATGTGGAACAACTCCTACTGAATACTGGCAGAAGACCTCAGACTTCCCAAAAGGCAAGAAACTCCCCACATACCTGGGTAGGGCAAAAGAAAAAAGAAAAAACAGAGACAAAAGAATAGGGACGGGAACTGCACCTCTGGGAGGGAGCTGTGAAGGAGGAAAGGTTTCCACACACTAGGAAGCCCCTTCACTGGCAGAAACTGGGGGTGGCGGGGGGGAAGCTTCGGAGCCACGGAGGAGAGCGCAGCAACAGGGGTGCAGAGGGCAACGTGGAGAGATTCCCGCACAGAGGATCGCTGCCGACCAGCACTCACCAGCCCGAGAGGCTTGTCTGCTCACCTGCCGGGACAGGTGTGGGCTGGGAGCTGAGGCTCAGGCTTTGGAGGTCTGATCCCAGGGAGAGGACTGGGGTTGGCTGTGTGAACACAGCCTGAAGGGGACTAGTGCACCACAGCTAGCCAGGAGGGAGTCCGGGAAAAGGTCTGGAACTGCCTGAGAGGCAAGAGACCGTTGCTTCTGGATGCGCGAGGAGAGGGGATTCAGAGCACCGTTTGGGCGAGCTCCAGAGACAGGCACGAGCCACGGCTATCAGCGCGGACACCAGAGACGGGCATGAGACGCTAAGGCTGCTGCTGCAGCCACCAAGAAGCCTGTGTGCAAGCACAGGTCACTATCCACACCTCCCTCCCAGAAGCCTGTGCAGCCCACCACTGCCAGGGTCCCGTGATCCAGGGACAACTTCCCCGGGAGAACACACGGCGCGCCTCAGGCTGCTGCAACATCATGCCGGCCTCTGTCGCCACAGGCTCACCCCGCACCCATACCCCTCCCTCCCCCCGGCCTGAGTGAGCCAGAGCCCCCGAGTCAGCTGCTCCTTTAACCCCATCCTGTCTGAGCGGGAACAGATGCCCTCAGGCAACCTACACACAGAGGCGGGGCCAATCCAAAGCTGAACCCCAGGAGCTGTGTGAAGAAAGACGAGAAAGGGAAATTTCTCCCAGCAGCCTCAGAAGCAGCGGATTAAATCTCCACAGTCAACTTGATGTACCTGCATCTGTGGAATACCTGAATAGACAACGAATCATCCCAAATTGAGGAGGTGGACTTTGGGAGCAATTGTAGACTTGGGGTTTCTTTTCTACATCTAATTTGTTTCTGGTTTTATGCTTACCTTAGTTTAGTATTTAGAGCTTATTATCACTGGTAGATTTCTTTATTCATTTGGTTGCTCTCTTCCTTTATATATATATATATATATATATATATATATATATTTCTTTCCTTTTCTCTTTTTGTGAGTGTGTATGTGTATGCTTCTTTGTGTGATTTTGTCTGTATAGCTTTGCTTTTACCATTAGTCCTAGGGTTCTGTCTGTCTGTTTTTTTTTGTTTTGTTTTGTTTTTCTTAGTATAGTTTTTAGTGCTTGTTATCATTGGTGGATTTATTTTATGGTTTGGTTGCTCTCTTCTTTCCTTCTTTCTTTCTTTTTTTTAATTACTTTTTATTTTTAATAATTATTTTTTATTTTTTATTTTAATAACTTTATTTTCTTCCTTCCTTCCTTCCTCCATCCCTCCCTCCCTCCCTCTCTCTTTCTCTCTTTCTCTCTTTTTTTCTCCCTTTTCTTCTGAGCTGTGTGGCTGACAGGGTCTTGGTGCTCTGGCCGGGTGTCAGGCCTGTGCCTCTGAGGTGGGAGAGCCGAGTTCAGGAAATTGGTCCACCAGAGACCTCCCAGCTCCATGTAATATCAAACGGTGAAAGCACTCCCAGAGATCTCCATCTCAACGCTAAGACCCAGCTCCACTCAACGACCAGCAAGCTACAGTGCTGGACACCCTATGCCAAACAACGAGCAAGGCAGGAACACAAACCCACCCATTAGCAGAGAGGCTGCCTAAAATCATAATAAGGTCACAGACACACCAAGACACACCACCAGACATGGTCCTGCCCACCAGAAAGACAAGATCCAGCCCCATCCACCAGGACACAGGCACCAGTCCCCTCCACCAGGAAGCCTACACAACCCACTGAACCAACCTTAGCCACCGGGGACAGACAACAAAAACAACAGGAACTACGAACCTGCAGCCTGCGAAAAGGACACGCCAAACACAGCAGATGAAGGAGCAAGCTAAATACCCACCAGACCAAACAAATGAAGAGGAAATAGGCAGTCTACCTGAAAAAGAATTCACAGTAATGATAGTAAAGATGATCCAAAATCTTGGAAATAGAATGGAGAAAATACAAGAAACATTTAACAAGGACCTAGAAGAACTAAAGAGCAAACAAACAATGATGAACAACACAATAATGAAATTAAAAATTCTCTAGAAGGAACCAATTGCAGAATAACTGAGGCAGAAGAATGGATAAGTGGAAGACAAAATAGTGGAAATAACTACCACAGAGCAGAATAAAGAAAAAAGAATGAAAACAATTGAGGACAGTCTCAGAGACCTCTTGGACAACATTAAACGTGCCAACATTTGAATTATAGGGGTCCCAGAAAAGAAGAGAAAAAGAAAGGGACTGAGAAAATGTTTGAAAAGATTATAGTTGAAAACTTCCCTAATATGGGAAAGGAAACAGTTAATCAAGTCCAGGAATTGCAGAGTGTCCCATGTAGGATAAATCCAAGGAGAAACACGCCAAGACACATATTAATCAAACTATCAAAACTTAAATACAAAAAAAAAATATTAAAAGCAGCAAGGGAAAAACAACAAATAACATACAAGGGAAGCCCCATAAGGTTAACAGCTGATCTTTCAGCAGAAACTCTGCAAGCCAGAAGGGAGTGGCAGGACATATTTAAAGTGATGAAAGGCAAAAACTTACAACAAAGATTACTCTACCCAGCAAGGACCTCATTCAGATTTGATGGAGAAATTAAAACCTTCACAGACAAGCAAAACCTAAGAGAATTCAGCACCAGCAAACCATCTTTACAACAAATGCTAAAGGAACTTCTCTAGGCAGGAAACACAAGAGAAGGAAAAGACCTACAATAACGAACTCAAAACAATTAAGAAAATGGTAATAGGAACATACATACCAATAATTACCTTATGTGTAAATTGATTAAGTGCTCCAGCTAAAAGACATAGACTGGCTGAATGGATACAAAAACAAGACCCGTATATATGCTGTCTACAAGAGACCCACTTCAGATCTAGGGACACATACAGACTGAAAGTGAGGGGATGGAAAAAGATATTCCATGCAAATGGAAATCAAAAGACCAGACCAGATGGCTTCACAGGTGAATTCTATTAAACACTTAGAGAAAAGCTAACACCTATCCTTCTCAAACTCTTCCAAAATATAGCAGAGGGAGGAATACTCCCAAAACCATTCTACGAGGCCACCATCGCCCTGATACCAAAAGCAGACAAAGATGTCACAAAGAAAGAAAACTACAGGCCAATATCACTGATGAACATAGATGCAAAAATCCTCAACAAAATACTAGCAAACAGAATCCAACAGCACATTAAAAGGATCATACACCATGATCAAGTGGGGTTTAGCCCAGGAATGCAAGGATTCTTCAATATACGCAAATCAATCAATGTGATACACCATATTAACAAACTGAAGGAGAAAAACTATATGATCATCTCAACAGATGCAGAAAAAGCTTTTGACAAAATTCAACACCCATTTATGATAAAAACTCTCCAGAAAGTAGGCATAGAGGGAACTTACCTCAACATAATAAAGGCCATATATGACAAACCCACAGCCAACATCATTCTCAATGGTGAAAAACTGAAACCATTTCCACTAAGGTCAGGAACAAGACAAGGTTGCCCACTCTCACCACTATTATTCAACATAGTTTTGGAAGTTTTAGCCACAGCTATCAGAGAAGAAAAAGAAATAAAAGGAATCCAAATCGGAAAAGAAGAAGTAAAGCTGTCACTGTTGGCAGATGACATGGCACTATACATTGAGAATCCTAAAGATGCTACGAGAAAACATCAGAGCTAATCAATGAATTTGGTAAAGTAGCAGGATACAAAATTATTGCACAGAAATCTCTTGTATTCCTATACAGTAATGATGAAAAATCTGAAAGAGAAATTAAGGAAACACTCCCATTTACCACTGCAACAAAAAGAATAAAATACCTAGAAATAAACCTACCTAAGGAGACAAAAGACCTATATGCAGAAAACTATAAGACACTGATGAAAGAAATTAAAGATGATACCAACAGATGGAGAGATATACCATGTCCTTGGATTGGAAGAATCAACATTTTGAAAATGACTATACTACCCAAAGCAATCTACAGATTCAGTGCAATCCCTTTCAAACTACCAATGGCATTTTTCACAGAACTAGAACAAAAAATTTCACAATTTGTATGGAAACACAAAAGACCCCAAATAGCCAAAGCAATCTTGAGAAAGAAAAACGGAGCTGGAGGAATCAGGCTCCTGGACTTCACACTATATGACAAAGCTACAGTAATCAAGACAGTATGGTACTGGCACAAAAACAGAAATATAGATCAATGGAACAGGATAGAAAGCCCAGAGATAAACCCACACACATATGGTCACCTTATTTTTGATAAAGGAGGCAAGAATATACAATGAACAAAAGACATCGTCTTCAATAAGTGGTGCTGGGAAAACTGGACAGCTACATGTAAAAGAATGAAATTAGAACGCTCCTTAATACCATTCACAAAAATAAACTCAAAATGGATTAAAGACCTAAATGTAAGGCCAGACACCATCAAACTCTTAGAGGAAAACATAGGCAGAACACTCTATGACATAAATCACAGCAAGATCCTTTTTGACCTACCTCCTAGCGAAATGGAAATAAAAACAAAAATAAACAAATGGGACCTAATGAAACTTAAAAGCTTTTGCACAGCAAAGGAAACCATAAACAAGATGAAAAGACAACCCTCAGAATGGGAGAAAATATTTGCAAACGAAGCAACTGACAAAGGATTAACCTCCAAAACTTACAAGCAGCTCATGCAGCTCAATATCAAAAAAAACCAAACAACCCAATCCAAAAATGGGCAGAAGACCTAAACAGACATTTCTTCAAAGAAGATATACAGATTGCCAACAAACACATGAAAGAATGCTCAACATCACTAATCATTAGAGAAATGCAAATCAAAACTACAATGAGGTATCACCTCACAGCAGTCAGAATGGCCATCATCAAAAAATCTACAAACAGTAAATGCTGGAGAGGGTGTGAAGAAACGGGAACCCTCCTACACTTTTGGTGGGAATGTAAATTGATACAGCCATTATGGAGAACAGTATGGAGGTTCCTTAAAAACTAAAAATAGAACTACCAAACGACCCAGCAATCCCAGTACTGGGCATATACCCTGAGAAAACCATAATTCAAAAAGAGTCATGTACCACAATATTCATTGCAGCTCTATTTACTATAGCCAGGACATGGAAGCAACCTAAGTGTCCATCGACAGATGAATGGATAAAGAAGATGTGGCACATATATACAATGGAATATTACTCAGCCATAAAAAGAAACGAAATGGAGTTATTTGTAGTGAGGTGGATGGACCTAGAGTCTGTCATACAGAGTGAAGTAAGTCAGAAAGAGAAAAACAAATACCATATGCTAACACATATATATGGAACCATAAAAAAAAAAATGGTTCTGAAGAACCTATGGGCAGGACAGGAATAAAGACGCAGACGTAGAGAATGGACTTGAGGACACGGGGAGGGGGAAGGGTAAGCTGGGATAAAGTGAGAGAGTGGCATGGACTTATATATACTACCAAATGTAAAATATATAGCTAGTGGGAAGCAGCCACATAGCACAGGGAGATCAGCTCGGTGCTTTGTGACCACCTAGAGGGGTGGGATAGGGAGGGTGGGAGGGAGACGCAAGAGGGAGGAGATATGGGGATACATGTGTATGTATAGCTGATTCACTTTGTTATAAAGCAGAAACTAACACACCATTGTAAAGCAATTATACTCCAATAAAGATGTTAAAAAAAAAAAAAAAGGATTTCCCCAGTCAATCTAAATAACATAAATCCAAGTATGAGGCTTTCCCACTAATTGCAGAAAAACCTAAGTCAGAAGCCTGATTTCATGGTAATTATTGCCATTTGTCTGATGAATTTTACAGTAATTTCAGAATACTCATGAAGCTTCTCAGATAAGAACACACTAAGCTCAGAACAAGAGCTGCTGAATAATGTATTCCTGCTTTCTTGTAAACAAAGTATTATTAATTTTGATAGCTTCTATGGATATTCTTAATCTCCAATTTAAAAGAAGAGCATAGGTTTCTATGTAAACCAGTTTACAAGCCAATATGTATGTAAGGAATAATTTATACTACATATAAATTCCCTTTTTTTTGTTTTGTGTCCAAAATATTCAAGGGAAGATTCACAGACCTACCCAGCTACATACTTAAGCCTATAGTGGGAAAGGCTTTCATCTGTCTCTTAAATAAGGCAAGAGTTCCATTTGTCTAGTTTGTTAAAATACCAGGTTTCAGCCAGCCTTTCCCTTTTTCTTTTAAGAATACAATATTTTTCAAAATGAGTCAAGGAATTGTATCTATTTCTACCACTCTGGTATTCCACAGTAATCACCCAGTAAACACTCAGGTACAAATGGACAAGTCACGGCTATGATCCAGGACAGAAGAATTTCTTAGAGTGTTGTGAAAGAGTCCATGTAAAAATGCAATGGAATAAGTATAAGAATTTTAGCTTCATTGATATAACATGATGCATTACACTCAACATTTTTATATGTGTTACTCCACAACATCCCCATAACAGTGTTTTAAATTTCATAAGACAGGTATTACCATTACCATTCTTATAGGTGACAAAAGGCAAAGAAAAGTTAAGGGACAATCAATGGCCACACAGGTGATAATACAGAATTGATATTTGGACCCTTTTCCTTACTACTTGGAATAACTTAAGGCTAAGCACTGGACTCTAATCTTTTGGACCTAGGTTTGGATGCTCAAGGTTAGGTGACAACTGGATATGCTAATTAACATCTTTGCCCTCTCTTTTCCCATCAGTCAAATGGGAATATAATCACTGGTTTCACTGTACTGTTATCAGAATTCAATGAGGAAAAGCACATAGAGCATTGACACTGGTGCCCATGTAATGGGCCAATACTCTCCTATATAAATCAGTGCAACTGAATTTTCAATTTTCAAGTTAAATTTCTACTTTCAGTAGAAATTATTAACAATTTTACAAATGCAGGCTCACCATAACCTATCTCTGGCTATTTCTCACACTTCTGTCTTACAGGATTCAAGGACGCTTCAGAGACTTGTTCAGTGCCCAAACTCTGATCTGCTACACAGAAGCCCAGGGTCTCCTTCAAACGAAAGGAGTCCTCTTAAAAGACAGAACCACTTTTCTCAAATGTACATTTCTTTATATTTCTTTATAAAGAAATATACATTTATCTTTTTATACATTTAATTTCCTAATGCAATACCTTAAATAGAAATGATGAATAAACAGTTGGGTGAATAAATGAAATGATGAATAGAAAGACACACCACAGGATAGGAAAAGTCCAGGGACTCAATTATTTTTCAAAATCAGACTGAGATAATACCAGAAGCTTAAGAAAAGAAATGACAAGCTCATTTTTGCATCCATTTATCCAAAATTCTGTGTTGTATTATTTTTTAAAGTTGTTGGAAACAGCCAACATATATTTCACTCCCTGCAACTTAAATTCTTCTTTCAATGTATATGACGCCTTAAAAATGGGAAGATGAAAACTGCATGTATGTTTCCTTTATACTATGCTATCATATATCACCTTTTTCCAAGTAATTCCAAGTTTATCCCCTTTAGTTTTAGATATCTGAAGATTTCTTTTTTTATTTATTGGGGTATAGTTGCTTTACAACTTTGTGCTAGTTTCTGCTGTACAGTGAAGTGAAGCAGCCATATGTATACATTTCCCACACACCCATAGCTTGTCTTCCTTCGAACTCTGGGAAACTTCAGCGGGGGACAATGTGTTAATGACATAAGTAATTAGGTTCTAAAAGATGTGTTTTTTATAGAGCTGGGAGGAATGGAGGTGGCAGTCAGGAGAAGAACAGCTCTTGACAAATGGGTGCACAGCCACTCCTGTAAACAGGAACTTCCCTGCAGGAAAACTTCCTCCCCTGGGATCTATAATTTGGCTGTTGCCTTAGAGGGCTGATGAAAGCAATTACAGGACAAAAAGGCTGATTTCCCCTGCATCTGTTGAGGCGAAGCCAGGGATAATGTTTCATTTACACTAAAGGAATTCATGGTTTCTTTCAGAATAGAACCTGAAAGATGAATCCAATCTAATCAGAGGCACAGGCGTCTTATCGAGATGAAAATCCCTTAAGATGTAGTTTCCCAGCCTTAAAGGTCAGTCGCTTATTAAGAGTTTTAACGGTTTTATCAGAAATGACCACATTCAGGGCTTCACAGATGTCATAGGGGAAACATAGAACCATTCCTCTGTGTTTCCATTAACTGAAAATATGCGACCAACAAAGATAATGGTCTGTTAAAAATCAGGAAAATAAATTTTTCTGGGCACAAGAAAATAAGTTACTTGCTGCCAATATTTTAGTTATTTTTTTCAGATTTCCCCAGTTTTATGTATACACATTTGTGTGTGTGTGTACATTTACTTTAATGCAATTGTACTGCATGTGTAGATCTGTATATCCACCACCACAGTTCAGATAAAAACACATCACCTTCATTTTCTAATTTTCAAAGTAATAACTTGGTTTCTGATTATCCTCCAAAGATGATTAGTTATTTTTCTTTAGTGTCTTTATACTCTCACTAATTTCATCATATTTTATGTGTTTCAGTCCATTGCAATTATTATCCCTGTTTTTGCTCAAAATTTTCTATCTGTGGCCTGTGGAATTCTCTTCAGTTTGTCTCTTGAGTTTCTTGGACACTGTGCTATTTCATCTGTAATATTAATTATGATCTGACAGGACAAGATGTTCTGAGCTCCTTTTATACGTTCCATTCTTCAGACCAGAAATTAACCATTTCTCCAAGGAACTTGGTTTCTTTTAGTGGTGAAACAGTGTTTCAAGGCCAAAAATTAATTGTTCAGAACTGTCCAACACTGTACCCACCAGCCACTTGTGGCTACTGAGCACTTGATATGTGGCTAGTGTGATGGACCGAGGAATAAAATTTTTACTTATATATATATTTTTATAATTTTTATTGGAGTATAGTTGATTTAGAATGTTGTGTTAGTTTCAGGTGTACAGCAAAGTGATTCAGTTATACATAAACATATATCCACTCTTTTTTAAATTCTTTTCCCATATAGGCCATTACAGAGTATTAAGTAGAGTTCCCTGTGCTATACAGTAGGTCCTTATTAGTTATCTATTTTATATATCGTAGTGTGTATATGTCAATCCCAATTTTACTTAATTTTTATTCTTTTAGATTTAAATAGCCCAATGTGTCTAACAGCTACCATAGCGGACAGCCTTAGCGTTTAAGAGAGAGAAAAGACTTTTTCTCATAGGTGTCCATACGGGACAGGAAATATAAAGGGGTGAATTCTCTATGACAGCAGCCCCCAACCTTTTTGGCACCAGGGACTGGCTTCGTGGAAGACAATACATGGACCAGGGCGGGGTGTGTGCGGGGGATGGTCCAGGCTGTAATGCGAGTGACGGGGAACTGCAGATGAAGCTTTGCTCACTCGCCCTCCACTCACCACCTGCTGTGCGGCCTGGTTCCTAACAGGTACCGGTCCACGGCCCGGGGGTTGGGGACCCCTGCTCTATGAGACATTCAGACGAAGGCTCTTCCTTTCAAAATTCAAGGAAGAAGATATTGTCTCTTACTGTAAAAAATCAAATTGATTTGACCACACCAGCCTAGGTGGTGGAAGCAAGAAGAATTTTCTAAGCAAAGGGAGTAGTACAAGCAAAGACAAGGAAACGATAAGCAAGCATGAGAGTACTGTCACCAGCCCCGTGTGCCTGGATGATTAAACATGGGAAGATGTAAAACGCAGAGAACACGGCAAAATAACATAAGAGACAAGGAAAATCTACTCCGTTGTTAAGCTGTTTATTGTGTGCATTCCCCACTAAATCACAAGGTTGAGGTGTGAAAAGGCAAAGGGAAAAGCATCACTAATACAAAGGAACGAAAAATAGAAGTATGTGTCCACGGGAAAGAATCATTCTAAGAAAAAGGCAAAATATCTTGAGAAAGCATTTCTGAGATGCATGCATTGCCGATGGCAGAGTGAAACCCCACATATGCTATGAGCGTGGTCACTAGGGAAGCTAGAGCACCTACAATAGGCCACACGAGGGCAACACTGGGTGGGCCAACGGGCAGCCATGGCCATTGCCTGGGCTGGGGGAGATGTTTGTCCTTCAGTGTGTCTCATGGCCACTCCACTGGGAATGCCACGTCCCCATCAGGGTCTGGTCCGCATGGTCCAAAGGGAACACAGGATGGGGGACGGGGCAGAGGAACTGCCCTGGACAGGTTAGCAGACAAGGGGCGGGCACAGGCCACCACATCCGTCACACACAAAGCTCCCAGGAGCACCCACCCCAGGCCCTGTGACTCACCAACCCTTAACGTTTTAATAACCAGATGCAGACCAGTTGAACATGAGAGTCTGGAGCCTTGTCTAATCCATGGGGTCATACGAAACCTCCCACCACTGGGCAGAGGAAGCAAACACGTGGCCCGAGGGCCGCATTCAGGTTTCACAGCATCAAACACCCAATTCTTTTTATTTTATTTCCTCTGCATGGCTTGGCCACATAGATCAGGAAATGTTCACTTTGAAAATTCCAGACTCAACAGATCTGGCAAAGCTGGGCCCATATTCCCACATGGAACTGAGCAGCAGCCCCTCTTCTCTGAGCCCTCACTCACTCATGTCACTTGTCACTCACCCAGGAAGTCACCTGGGTTTAGGGCCCTTGCCGTGGACCATTAGGTGTCCCTGCTACAAAGCAGAACTGCAGCTAAGACGCGAGCTCAGCTGAAGTAAAAATAAAACACCAGAGGAAGGCAGGGAGTTTTTGTCCTGATGAATTTGGAACCATCACTCTTCAGAGAATTCACTTTTCCCCACATGCCAGTAGGGCTACCACAGACTATTTTCAACTGAACTTGAGCAATGTCACAATACCTCCGAGGACATTAATGCCATTAAGGCTTTTTCGAGCAGTAGTAAAATCCCATACCATTTTCTCTCCTTTTCTAATTAACGTCCATAATAGATCTGTAGTCTGCCTCACTTCTTAAGAAAGAAACTACAACTCTGATTACTTTTTAATATCAACTCTGCTAGAATCCAGACTTGCCTGCCCTCTCCCCCCCAAATTTTTATCTGTTCACAGAATTCCATGCTATTCTTGATTTAGTACTTAGAACACTAGTAGCAACTTAATTAAAATGTAAACACTTAAGTATACATAAAATCACAATTACATAAATATATTCCAGATTTATTAGCTAAACCAAAACCTAGTTTAAAGCTGAAATATCACAGATGCTGGGCAAACGTGCTGCATTTATGCTGAAGCCTCATTCGCCTTGGACAGAAGCAATATACCTCCTTGTTCCTTTTTTTCCTACGGGCCCCTCTCCAAGCCCCTCCCAAACCACGCTACCCTTGATGCACACAGATTTGGGGTGCCCCATCTTTGTCCTTCTTCGTGGCACTGGATATTAATACTAATCATGTGTCCTCTGGGCCCATGGGCACAGATGGCTCAGAAGAGGCTCTGGCACGTTTAATGCCAAGCTGGACTGGGTCTCCTTTGGCTTTGGTGCAGGTGTGGAACACAGGACTGGGAGTTTCAAGCCCTTCACAGGTGTGAAACGTTTAGTATGGACAGCATTTTATTTTTGGAGGGAGGGGGTTTATGTCTAGTGCCTGTATTGCTGTGAAAAGATTCCTCAACACAGCAGGAAGCTGGCTGCCTAGGGAGCCCTGGGAAAGCTTTGGAAATGAACCCATAAGCTTTACGCCCAGAGGTTCTGATTCAGTGGTTCAGGTATGAGACCCAAGAGTCCACACTGTGAAAACACCACCCCAGGAATTTCCGAAGACCAGATGGATTAAAGAAGCAATGTCCCGTGCTAGTTTGAGCTACATCCTCCTCTTTCAAGGATGCAGCAAGGTCAAGGCTACGGGGAGGCGGAGAGGCAGCATGTGAATACAGAGGAGGATCCAAGGGTCTGGGTGGGGAGAAAGGAAGTCTGAAGATATACTTTATAGCAAAGCAGAGCTTGAAAGAGACCCTTCCTCTGTATGATAGCCTCGTGCTTTGAGTGCATGGGTCTGTCTAGTGATGGGCTGGTACCAGTGTGGGGGGATGGTCCCCCCAGAAATCCTTCCCAGAGCCTGACTTTTCATTAGCTTGTACCTTTCATCTCAAGTCATAGACAATCAAAGACAACTGAAAAATAAATACAGGTGTTCCAAAAAATTTCTCTTTGAGGCATTTTCTTAGAAGTCCTAGGGCATCTACCAAGTACTTTTCATTCTTTAGGCTCATGAGAGAAAAAAAAAAAAAGCAAATGTCCTGGTCCAGGGAAAATGCATTGACTATAAACATGGACTTTACAGAGAGAATGTGAAATGGAAAAGGTGGCTAATAGTCAAAGCTTTAGTGGCACCACTGGACACAAATGTCAGAGTCTCCAGCCTGACATGCTAAACTTATGCCAATTAAAAAACAGTAGATAAAACTTTCAAATTCAAATATTGTAATTTATCAAAATCAAATAGAATAATTTAACACCGATTTAGCTGGATTCCTTGCCACTCAGAATAGAAACTGAATTTTCCAAAATCATTCCAAAATTTCCAGTCTTCTTTGCAGCAAGAAGTGTTCTCATAACTAAGTTCTGATCAATGAAAATGAAATGTAAGTGGAAGTGTTATGTGTCTGCTTCCAGAAACTACTTTATAAACCAGCTCACCCTGGCCCTTTGCCCCTCTCCCTGCTTCTGTTCTTCATCACTTAATTCATGTTAGTTAAAATTAGGAAGTGATGGCTGGAGCTCGAGCAGTCATCTTGAACCTTGAGGTACCACATTAGGATGGTATAGGGATCCAGAAAGAAGGAGGCTGCCCGTCCCCCCAGTCAGGGTCTACTTACTTCCACACTCCTTTTACTGGAAAGGAAAAATAAAATTCTACTTGCTTACAACATTCTTATTTGTGTTTTCCATCACCTTGGGCTGGATCTAATCCTAATTAATACATAACGTTTTATACCAATAACATCCATCAAGATGTTAGAAAATGTTTTCTTTTTGGATTTTCTTGCTCTTCAAAAAAGAAAACTTAAGTATTTTGTCTTTGCCTCTGCAGATGTAGAAATTGTTTAAGAAGGCAATACACAGCAACTCCATTAGCAAAATTCATGAATAAATTTTTCATCAGCTCACAAGTGTTAAGTAAGCTGGAGAGACACAAGAACAGGAGTGATCTCCTTTCCCTTACGTTCTCCCACACATTTCCTCTTTAACTCAAACTGATAGTATCAAGTTTTAAGAGTCAGTGATATTTGTTCTCACCATGATCATCCTTCCCCTCGCCCTTAAATCCCCAAGATCCTGATAAAACTCGAGGTTCACAGAATTCGTGTAGAATCGATACTTGACGATGTACAGCGGAAATGAAAAGAGAAGCTATTCCTGGGAGTCAGGAAACCTGATTCTTATCCTGGTGCTGTTGCAGAAAATCACGATGACCGTGCTGTGATAGTCACTGACCTCTTAGGGCTGCATCTTCTTAGCTGTGAACTAAAGGGACTGGGTGACATCTTGAGGTGCTCTCTAACCCTAGGGTGTTATGGTCTTAAAATTATGCCCCTTAAAGGTTCTTCAAGGGCTCCAAATTAATACCTGCAGTACCAGTCAAACTTGTTTCAACTCAGAACACTCATATTTAAGAATAATTTACTATTTTATACCATTTTATCCTAAGACTATGTTTCCTTTGCTATTCTACTAACTTGATATTCATGCTTACTGTTAAAAACAAATTTTGGAGAAAATTAAGGGCCACAAAGACTTTGAAAAGAATTTACCAGATACTGAATGTTCTGGAACAAAATTTCAAAATCTCACATTGATAAACAGAAAACAAAAGCTTGATGAAGAAGTGTTACTCCCTTTTTGGAGTATGTAAATCCTGTAAGAGAAAAGTTGTTAAATACAATTTAATCCACTCTGGAGTACAGTTAAATGGATGTGATGGATGGCAGGTTGTCTTGATCTTTCCCATTTGTTAAATTATGATCGATGAGTGATGCTCACTGCAGAATTTCCAGACAGGGCCTGTGTTTGAACTCCCTGTCTTTATCAAGAGCTTCCAATCAACAATTGTTCTAAATCTGTCTCCATCAGACCAATGTGACACTCCACAATTATGATAAAGAGGAAGGCCAGAAACCTTACAGAATAAGTCCCTGGGTATTGTGTCTGATGTGACATGCAATCAACATGTCAGCTAAGTGAAACTGTCTCAACAAATTTGCAGTATTTTAGACTTCTAAGTAAGCTCTCTCAGCAAACTCCCCCCACCCCCCAGGGAAAGAAAATGCTTCTGGCTCTGCAATTATTTGCCTTTAGGGAAAGAATTTACTGTGAGGCACTGGTACAGAAACTTTACATTTCAGTGTCCCCTATTTCCTGAGTAATACAACAATCCCACATAAATGACTTTTAATTACCTGTCTAAGTTTGAATGAAGAGGATCACAGATCAGCAAAACTGTATATAATCCAAAAATACTCATTTGTACTTACAGCGACAATGTAGTTCTTTACTTAGTCTGTGTGTATTAACCACATTTATGTTTCTAATTATGTATGGTTTACGGTAATAGAGACCCTTCTCTGCTACCCCGTGAAAACACAAATTTACAACTTGGGGAGGGAAAGCAGAAACTAATATAGAAATGAATGGCAGTTAAATACTCAGCTAAGAAAATAATGTATGTGCCAACTTTTTAAATAAATAGGTTTTTTAAACGCTCGACAGAGAAAAAATGAGCGGACATGGCTCATTTTCAGCATTAATCATCCAAAGGTGACATACTCTCAAAAACCTGGGAATACAGATTCTTTAAAGGGATGTGCTTCAGCATAACACTGAGAGCCTACTTTCACATACAAGGGCCCATCTTGGTCCTTACAGAACAGATCTTATTGTGTAAGTGCCAAATATTTATAACAATGGCCCCTCCCCGCCTACACAATCTAAAGATAATGTTACTGTGAGGTTTCAGGCATAATAAAAATTCAGAGTCAAAGTAGATATTTTTTCCATAAACATTTGACACTTGAAAGGGATTTCATATAATCATTAACATATGTTTAGAGTATATATTTTTCATTCCTGGAGTACACGAGAGGTAACTTCAACAACACAGAATGCCCAAAGCTTGGTTTTAATTCATTATTTTGCCATTAAGATAACAATAATAGACCAGGATTTAAAGTTAGGTTACATTTATATGGTTCCATATGATTAGAGGTTTTAAAAATCCTTTAAGTCAGAGGGATTTAAAAAATCGAAGCAGCTGGTAAGGATAATAATTTAAGTAAGAAACTCAAATGTGTGCTTTGGGATGATAAGGGAAAAACACTTAAGAGCGGTTTTATAACAAACAGTACGGAAAGTAAAAGTAAGAGTCCTAAGATCATTTTTAATTGCTTTACTTCAATGAATGCTATACCTTTTTTCTGACATGAACTCTACCTTGACTATATTCTTTCCAATGTTTTTCACTGCTTGTTTTTTTAATCCTTCCTAGCAAATAGATGCTGGTTTTTAGATACAATAGAAGTTCTGCTGTAGCAGAAAATTAAAGAATAACAGTAAAATGAGAAAACAGATAATATTCCACCCAGCGATCAGCCTTGAGCATGATTCCATAATCTACCCTGTGATGATCGTCCACTTCACTGCCCAAAGGAGATCCACGTGCCCTGAATCAGGGACACACAAACCATCCTTGCGAAGTCCTCTGGGAAAACAAGTTAAGCCATAAGGGAGCATTTCTCTATTTCTCTGATGTACAACAAACATGAAGGCACTTCATTCAGGAAAACCACACATAGAAAGTTGGAGAGAACTTAATTTTAAAAATGATTAATAGATAGTTTCTTGATGATCCTTCAGTTTTTTAACCTATGAATAAACACAGAAATTGAGGTTGGAGTCACAGATAGTCCAGGGCACAGATATATCATTCCTGTTTCTAGCAACTAAAATAGGAGAAATGCTGCTATTTTGGATATTAGGTAGTCATGAAAAACCAGAGTAATGAATCTGAAGCGATATTTTAAAATAGCAAAATATCTGAATGTTAAGTATCTCATGTTATGGTACAAAAGAACAGAAACTGGAATAACTTGGAGAAGCTTTAAGAAAAGGTTTGAGATTGGAGCCAAGAAGATTTGGGTTCAAATCCCAAATCTGTAATTCATACTTACTGATTCTGTGGCCTTGACCAAATTACCTTAAACTCTGATGCCCTTGATTTTAGTGTCTATAGCATAGAAATGACTGTAATACCTACAGTGCTATTTTGGGGATTACATTTGAAAAAATATCATTTGTAAAACATCTAGCACACAGATGATGACCCTAAGTAATGGATATTTTTTCAACCACTTAACATAATTAATTGGGGTTAAATTTCTTACATTTGGATTTGCTGCAAAATTGCAAATGCTTAACACAGCACATAGGAAAAACTACTTATCCATTCTCAAGTTATTCTAGAAGGAAAAGCCAAACACATACTCACTTTCCCACAACCAAATTGGGGAGAAATAATAATTTGGCTGTTTATTTGGACTTCTATGTCTGCAAAACAGCTTTTCAACATAAATTCAAATTTTGACATGTTATTGGCTTGCCACACCAAAAAAAAAAAAAAATCAGCTACTTGGCCATCTCTCAAAAGACTTTACTAAATACAGCTGTGAGACTTAACGACAAAAAAAGTGAAAATACACAACTAAGTAAAAATTTATCTGGGCATACACTTAACTTCATTAAGGATTAATACTAAGAATGACATGTTTTCCTTAGAAGCCAAAATAATTTAGTAAAGAATAAAAGCAATCTTTTGAGGTTAAAAAGTATCTGATGAAAAAATAAATTGAAAATTTATATAAATTGAAAATATAACCTCAGAATGCACACAAACACAAAAAGAACTGGCCTTTCTCCTAAGTATCTTTGTCATAGAAAAGAATTAGAGGAGAGAGAGGTTGCTCTTAAGAGTTACTCGGTCCATAGTCCCTCCCAGTCAAGTGTCCCTCTTACTGTATCCCTGACCACCGTTCATCCAGCCCCTACTTACATACGTCAATGATGCTGTTGACATACTGTCCCTCCCTTAAATTACCCGTTCCATTGCTTCAGAGCTCTAAATGATGGGAAGCTCTTCATTAAAAATAAAACCACCCAGAAACCCCAAACAACAACAACAGCAGAAACGAAACAAAAAACTTTGTCCTACTAGTGAATTGTATGTAACGAGTTAACTGAAAAGGCCAGGTCTTTTCATAGAGCTGCTGTCAAGGTTGACATCCTCTGCTTTTCACTTACATACCCATTCTTCTTAAACTAAAGGCAGAGCTTTGTGTCGCTTAGATCTGTTATTCCAAGACGGATTATTACAGTTTGTTTATTTGCAAAAAATAACAGAGCTGCATTCAAAAGTCAGGAAACCTCAGGCTGAGGAAAGAGAAAAGCAGTGTCAAGTTCAAAGGAGGTGATGGTTCCAGTACACCCACACCTCTGATGCCGCATTAGGGAAAATCAGCAGACTCCCGTAGGATGGCCATTGCCCACTCAGTGAGAGATTGACAGATGGCAGAATATGGTCTCAACTGGGGAATGAAGTATATTTAGTGTGGGTAGGAGACTGAGAGGGGATGTGAAGACACATCGTTCATTTACGCATAAACCTCTGCGGAAGACCTTCTGGGTACCAGCACTGTGCAAGTCACAGATCAGTAATCTTTAAATATTTGAAAGATGATGAGGGCTTAAAAGTAAAAATAAAAATACTCTCAACAGCCCACAGAATGGGAGAAGTATTTTCAAACCATATATTTAATAAGAGACTGATAACCAGAATATATAAAGAACTCTTAAAACTCAGGAAATAAATAACCCTATTAAAAACAGGCAAAGGATCTAAAGAGATGATCTTGGAAGAAGATATACAAATGGCCAACAAGCACATGAAAAGATGCTCAACATCATTAGTCATTAAGGGAATGCTGAGAACTGCTTCTCACCATCAGGATGGCTAGAATCAAAAAGACAATAACAAGCCCTGGCAAGGATGTGGAGAGATTGGAACCCTCATACATTGCAGGTAGAAGTAAGAATGGTACAGCTTCTTTGGAAAAGCCCTGCAGTTTTTCTAAAACATAAACATAGCGTTAGTATATGATCCAGGAATTCTACTCCTAGGTATATAACTAAGAGAAATGAAAACATACATCCATACAAAATCTTATACACCAATGTTCATAGCAAAATTATTCATAAATAGCCAGAAAGAATAACCCAGATGCCTATTAACTGATGAATAGACATATAAGATGTTAAGATGTGGTATATCCACACAATGGATTATTAAGCCATAAAAAAAGAATAAAGCACTGATATGTACTACAACAAGGATGAAACTTGAGAACATTATTCTAAGTGAAAGAAGCCAATCACAGAAGACTATGTATCGTATGATTCCATTTAGATGAAATACCCATAATAAGCAAATCTGTAGAAACACAAAGTACAGTAGTAGTTGCCTAGGGCTGGATTGGGGAGCAGAAACGGGGATTGACTGCTAATGGGTACAGAACTTCTTTTGGGGTGATGAAAATGCTCTAAAACTAGATTGTGGTGATGGTTGTACAACTCGTTGGATATACAAAAACCATTGAACTGTACACTTTAAATCAGTGAATTGTATGATATGTGGAGTATTTATCAATAAAGCTATGTTTTCTTAAGAAGAAAAAATGGCACTCTGTCATTTCAGAAGGGAGACTTAAACATCAATGCTTAGAAGAATAAGCAAGTTAAATCCGGGGGCAGAGTTGAAGAGTACAGTCCATCCTTCAGATGTGGTCAATGACCAGCAAGAGCCCTCTCACTGCTGAAGACCACAAGTTCATGGAGAAGCTGAGTAAGCTCCATAGATGCAACACCTTACAGTTGAGATAAGCCATTTGGATCTGTTGAAATCTAGGTTCAAATGCAACTCTAAATTACTACCAGTCTGTAACTGACAAGTGTATGAAAAATAAGAACATTTTAATTCAACACATCCTTCAGTAACACTACTATAACAATAAATAGTTAAAAGTAAAAATAAAGTATGAGCCAGGGTCCTATCACCCTACAATTTTTAAAGTTTATTTAACATATATGTATATATCAGGAGCAGCCAACCTTTAATACTACTTTCTTAATTTTTGCTAATTTCTCTGTCTTGCATTGAACAGTAAGCTGCCTTTGGTTTTATCTGAGTGTATGCGCTCTGACCAAGGGGAATTGCATATGTCCTGCTAAAAAATAATAATGAAAGTTCACAGCTGGATTCTGAAAAATCTTCACACTCAAGATCAAGGAATTGATCCTGGTGGAAAACCATGCAATGCACCAGCAGTCTGCAGGAGTGATGACAGCATAAATGAATCAGTCTTCTTTAATGATATAGTCACTACTTGTCAAGGGCCAGGTTTCCTCTAGGCTTGGTCTAATTTAAATCAGGTTTTACTGGGTCGATCTTGCTTTCACTTTTTTATTTTAAAATTAGAAGTGGGAAAAATAGTTAAAGCCACACTTCTCCAACAATAGAAACCATCATGATTGTCTTTTTACCTGCAATTCCTAACATGGTGGTGGATTAAAACAAAAAAATATATATATGATGTTTTATAACTATCACACTAGTATATATAACACTAGAATGATGGGATGAAAAAGCAGAAAAGTGTCACTACTTTCCATTCAACAGATACGTATGAGTGACAGCTTTGGGCAAAGGCCCAACTGTTCTCCAGGAGTTTATGCCAAACATAAACAATATTTTTTATGGATTTTATTGAAAATAAATAGGTAAATCAATAGGAAATCAGAAACAAGTCACTTTTGGAGGGTGCTAGGAGTAGAGCCTTACTGCCCAGACACATTTCAATTTCAGTCACTAGAAGGTAGGTGTAAGGAAGATTTAACTTACTACATTTAGAAAATCCAACATTTCTGAACATTTTTATAATATGTATTGAATCAATATAGCCTCAGAAAAGCTTTGTCAAATATCAGGATCTATGCATTCCATACTTTTATCTCCCCATCCTACGATGTAGCCCTGGTTCTCAATAACATCAATATATTTACTCATTCACTCTATCCAACGATACACAAATATAAGTCAGAGTGCCTACATCAGTACCACCAAGGAGAGCTCAAGATTTCTTTGCAGTTGTGTGTGTTTTTCTCCTAGAGAATATATAGTGTATGGAGCCCAAGATTCACCTGAATTAGCCTTTTCTTCTGCGTGGTTAGGTCATCATCAGGTCCATTTGTTTGATTTCAATTTTCTGGTTTGCTTTTTTCATTCCTTGACATTTTAACTTTAAATGTGAATATTTAAAGCATTAATCACACTGTTCAAAAATCAAAACTGTATGAACATTCTACAAACCTTCTTTGCTTTGACCTGGGAAGCAGTGAAGTCACCTGGACAGTTTGATCCTTGTAGGTCTTGCATTAATGATTTGTTAGGCGGGTCTGAGACGGAGGTCAGTGTAGGGTTGATGATTCCCCGATTCTGAGTCCAGAAGGTTCCTCAGCCTGGTTGATGGAACAGGCTCCGTTCCCGGCCCTGTGTGTGCTGCCAGGCACCGTTCCTTCCAATCCTTCCCATCCTTCCTGATGGTTCCTTTCCCAGAGCTGGCCAAGTCTCCTCACCTGCGTGTGCTGAGCTGCTACGTACAGAGGGGCACACTGCACAGCCCTGGGGTCCTCCCCTGGGGGCTCTCTCCTGTCCAGGACTCTGCTGTGAACTCCAGCTGCCTTGTTCTCCCCAGACTCCTATCTCTGTCTCCTCAACTCAGTGACTCGGCAAGGCTCCATGCAGGCTGCCCTGCACCGTGCTCTGGAAATTCTCCCCGTGACTCAGCAGAGGCCACCACAGGGTTGCCTCCTTGGTATGCCCTCTCTCAGGGCTCAATGTCCTTCGCTGTCCAATGTCCAAGCCTTGAAAACCTTTGTTTCAGTTTATCTTCCTTTTTTGTATTTTTGTCTTCTTTTCATTGTTTTGTTTGTGTGTGTATTTTGTGCTTTTGTGGGGTTTGTAGGTTGCTTCAAGTAGAAGCGCAAATCCAGTCCCTATTACTCCATTTTGGCCAGGAGCAGAAGATGTACTAAGAGAAATCTCACCCCCATCCTGACTCTTTCCACCTACCTCCCAAGTAATCATGTTTCATAGTTTATGGTTTATCTTCCCAATGTTTCTTTATACAAAAATAAGCAAATACATGTGTGAAAACAGAAGGTAACAAGTATTGGCGACAAGGTAGACAAACTGGAACCTTTATCCATAGTTGGAGGGAATGTAAAATGGTATAGCTGCTGTGAAAACAGTAAGGTGGTCCTCAAATAAAAACTAGAATTACCATATGATCCAGCAATTCTACTCCTAGGTATACACCCCCCAAAATTGAAATCAAGGTCTCAAAGAGGTATTTTTTCACCTACGTTCATTGCAGCATTATTCACAACAGCCAAAGGGTGGCAGCAACCCAAGTGTCCATGGATGGATGAATGGATAAACAAAATGTAGGATATGCATACAATGGAATATTATTCAGCCTTAAAAAAGCTAATACACGCTACAACAAGGATAAACTTTGAGGACATTATGCTAAGTAAAATAAGCCAGTCACAAAAGACAAATACTATATGATTCTACTTAGATGAGGTCCCTAGTCAAATTCATAGAGACAGAAAGTACGATGGTGGTTGCCAGGGGCTGGGGGTCAGGGAGGGGAGGTGAGGAGTTATTACTTAATGTATATAGAATTTCAGTTTTGCAAGATGAAGAGTTCTGGCAGTTGGTCACACTGATGTGAATGTACTTAACACTACTAAACTATATACCAAAACAATGTTTAAGATGGTAAATTTTATGTTATGTGTATTTTGCCAGTATGAAAAATACAATAAATAATGTCTAAATTTTTTAAGTCTATCTTTTCCCAGATTTGAGAATCCACTTTCAGTACACTGAATTATCATGTGTTCTAGGGTCTATTTTTATCTTCCCCCAGTGGCCAACAGGTATATTAGTTAGCACCTCACTATTTCATTGCAGAGGCTTGAATATCAGAGAAAGCAAATCCCCCATGACTCTTCCCCTTTCAGGTTTTCCTAGATATTCTTGCATGTTTCGTTTCTATGTGAACATGAGAATCAAACTGTCAGGTTCAAAATAAAAACTTGTCACTTTTACTGGTTGCATTCAATTTATTAACTTGAACATAAATGATATCTTTACCGTGTTGAGTTATCCTATACAAGCACGGGTTAGGACTAACCATTTATTCAAATCTACTTTCAGACCTTTCAGGAAAGGTTTGTAACTTTCCTTATATAGATTTTGTACATATATGTTTAATATCACTCCCAGGTATTTTATTTTCTTGTTGCTCCTATCGTAAATAGGATTTTCTATTCCATTTTATCTTCTGATCAGTTAATGTTTGATTTTTGTAAGTTAATTTTATATCCTGGTATTTTACTGAATTTTTTATTGTTTGTGTTAGTTTTCTCATTGATTCTTTTGGATTTTCCAGGTATCACCTGCAAAGGGATAGTTTTACTTCCCCTTGTACTGTTCTTATGCCTTTAATTATCTTTCCTTGTCCTATCTCATTGGCTAATACTTCCAATAAAAAGGTGACCAGGTGAAGATGGTGTCATCCTTGCATTGTTTGGGGGCTAATGGGAATGCTTCTTATATTTCAACATGAAGAAAGATGTAAACCTTATTTCTTCAATCTAAATAGTTTAGCTAATGTTAAAGAATTGGTCACCAATGCCTATTTTATTGAGTGTTTTTTTTTAAGTCAGGAATGGCGCTAAATTTTGTGAAAGGCCTACACTTAGCCTCTATAAAGAGAATCATAATAAAGGTTTTGACTGTTATCCATAAAGTCCATGAAGGCCGGGACCGTTGCTGCATTTTTCAACACTCCATCTACAGAATGTTAATACATAAAGTTTAGTATTATTTTTGATAAATGCATGAAAGAGCAGTTGTAAGTTCCTAATTCTTCTGTATAACATATTGATTATTATATTGTTTTCTAGTGTTTATGATATACAATGGGCACATTATAACTGTCAGAATACCCATACTTGCTCATCTAATAAGTGGACCCGAGAAATAAAGAAAAACTAGCAGTAGGAGGCTACAGACCTCACCTGTACAGTTTAAGCTTTAAAGCATTTGATAAAAATTCCATCTCTGTACTAAGGAACTTGTTTCTTCTCTCTCTCTGGAGGTCAAGAACAGCGATAGACAGCTAATGTAAGCCTATTTTAAATAATCTATACCAGTTCCAACATTCATTATGCCCTCATTGTAAAAATGTTCAGGTGAAAAGCTCAGGGCATCTGACAGGAGGCTGAAAGCTTTAATTCAGTGGGAGGAGGGGACACCATAAGCCAATAATAGAAAAGCCTTTTTAACAAAGGATGTTATTCTCTTAGAGTAATAATCTATAGCAAATTACACAGAAAGAACTTGATTATAGTTTTCAATCTTCTAGAAAAGGATAATTTAATACAAAGTTAAAAGCTGATTCATTTTTGCACGGGTTTTACTAGCTGTCAATTATATTCTTTATGAACCATCCACCGAGTTGATGTATAGTTAAACACAGACTGGGAAGATTACTTGGTTACAATTAAGGCTCTCAATATGATATTGTGAAAGTCTGATATACTACCAAAAATATATATTCTTGATCTCCTATTTAATTTATATTTCTATAGTCCAGATAATCACTTTATTTTAAAACCTTACCCTATGTTTTCTGAAAGCCAACTCAAGAGCTGAATAAAGAAGTTGGGTATAAATAATCAAGAACACTTTTAAACAGCATATTCCACATTATTCTAGTGCTAATGTAATTCTTGCTGGAAAATAAATGGGTATTAACTTTTGGATCATTGTGTCTGAACACACAAATAGGATATTGTAGTAGCAAGGACTCTGAAGATCACCTACTAATAAATTCAACCCTCTTACATAATAGGAAAAAAAACTGAACTCAAGGAGGATAAGTGATTTTCCAAGCCACATGTCTAGTTTTTAGTAGAGCCAGAACTAGCTTTGGGTTTCCCACTTTTTCTGTTTCTCTCTCTAAACCACAGTTAACACAGAAAATATGGGACACATCTTGTAAAGAATGACACAGTGTATTTTTAGGTAGTTGGCACTGGATGTCAATTTATATTTTCCTTAAAGACCCAGAAGTAAAGTTCCTTTGAGTCATTTCAAAAGAGCCTGCAGGAGATTAATAAAATATTTTTCTTTCCTTCATAATCTTATGTCACATAATACAAAGTTAAAAGGATATGGTCTCAAGTAATTAATAGTGTTTTGTATATATTTGCCTATAAAGAGATTTATAAATATTCTCTCCGACATGAGGTGGGTTTTTAAAACTGATTCCACAATTATCTCCAAAAGGAATTCAGGCATCAAAGGGTCACCAATTATCAATGATCTAAAAATTACTGCCTTAAAAGTTAAATTTTGTATTTGTATTTTGTATTTTCCTACTCCATTCCCCCCGACTCCCAAATCTTGAAACAGTTTTACATGGGTAGCCTCAAAAAAATTATTTCCTAGGGAAGTTTAAAGGCTAGATGGCTAATAATTTATAGTTCCTTTTCATATTTTTTTCTGTTTTAAATCACAACTCATTCCTAACACCCTCAAAATTCTCAATATGTGCAGCATCTATTTTCAGGATAATCTCTTTTACATAAGTAGAAGCAACTCTGCTTTTTTATTGGCAAGAACAAGAGTGTAGTTTGCATTGTGTTCCACTGGGACAGTCTGTTTCTCCTTATCCAAATCTTGGCTTCCAATACTTCTGAAGTTATCTTCTATCTGAAACAGGTACCTCTCTTGAACTATTTCAAAATCTCAGTGAGGAAAAAAAAAAACTGTCCCCCACAAAAAACCCTCTATTAATGCCTTTTTTTTTACTTCTCTCATACCCTCATGCCTATAATCACTATAGGGTCGCCATATGTCACTTTCACACGATCTGGACCCAAAGCAATGTCCTTTGGTTGTCTAGAAAGAAAAAAACATATAAAAGGAATTATACGAGTAGAGAATCATAAAGAGAAATAAGATCCATACATTCTATATATTGAATAATCAATATAGTGCTCTTTTATCCTTTGAGTTTTTAAAGAAAATTTAAAAAGTTATAATTATTTACTGGAATTTAAAATGCAGAAGTAACTTCAACTTAACCCTTATAATCAAGGAAAAAACGAGACATAGTTGATTGGACTCTGCCGATCACCAGTACTGTGAAGTTGCTGCATGTGATAAACACTACATAATGCTTACAATGGTGTTTTGTGTGTTTCCTCCAACATGAGATTACCTTCTTTCTTCTCCTTATAAAATATTACAATCTAACCTTGGAAAAATAACAAAACAGAGACAATAAAGAAGAATATTTTAAAACCACACAATACTAACGACCCAAGTACAACCACTTTGAGGAATATATAGAAATACATATAGATATAGATATTTATATATTTTCAAATATTTTAGGTACAATGATTATTTGCTTTTATAAAAATAGATCATGTTATTCACATTTTATAATATTTTAATTTGGTATATTTATTTCATTTAATGTATTTTTTCTTGTCAATTGATGTATTATGAAATGTTGTTTCTAATGACTATACAGTATTCTATTATACAGATTCAATAATTTATTTCACCAATCATCCCATGTTGGACACTTACTTTATTTTCAACTTTGAGCTCTTAAAAACACTAGGATGGACAATGTAGTAACTAAATAAATATAATTTCAACTAAAGTTGACCCTTGAACAACACAGGTTTGAATAGCATGGGTCCACTTATACATGAATTTTTTTTTCACTAAATACATACTACAATTCTAAATGATCCAATGCTAGCTGAATCCACGGAAGTAGAACTGCAGATATGAAGGGCCAAATGTAAAGTTACATGTGGATTTTCAACTGCATGTATGGACAGCACTCCTAACCCCCACATTGTTCAAGGGTCAACTGTACCACCTTAGGATATATTCCTTAAGTGTAACTGCAGGTTCAAAGACCTTGCACAATTTCAAGGCCTTTGTCAACCTGTTCTCTAAAAATGTAGCAACGTAAACTTAGCAGCTAAGTGTGAGACTCCTACATATCCTAAAATCCTTCTCAACATGATTGTCTACTATCTCGCTTTTGATGGATTGAAAAAAGTAAGTAAATAATTGTTATTTTAATATTTATCTCTGTAATTATTAGCATGGTTGATTTCTTACTAGTGTGCATTAACTATTTGTATTTTTCTTTTGAAAATTATCTTTTATTTCATGTCAAAATGTATTAATTTCATCCTTAATCCCAAGTGATAATTTAGCTGGGTATAAAATTCTAGGTTAACATTTATTTCTCTTAGCACTTTAAATTCCAATGTCTCTGTCATCTGGTATTATCGATGATAAGTCTGCAGTAAGCCTTCTTTTATTCTTTGAAAGTTCTTATTATTCTCCCTCTTTCCTTGAAGGCCTTTGTAAAATTTTACCATGAGTTCATCTTTACTAAAAATTGTCTTCTTCTAGAGTCTTAAGAGGCATTCCTTTGGAATATTTTTCTGGCTGCCTTTACCCCAGCCCAATGTGACTGTAGAGTACTTGGTCAGATTTTATGTTGGTTTCTTAGTCCAGGGCTTCTCCAGAATAATCAGAGGATGAATTCAGTTCCAAATGCAGTCACTGCACAATCTAGGAGAGCCAATGTTCCATAATTTGTATTGTTTACATCCACTGCCTAGGACTTCAGCTTCTATGTTCATCCTTTAGCGAGCAAGCAGAATTCTGCTGAGTCACCTTTTCCTGGTTATTGGATTTATCCAGGTAAGTTAATTCCTGCTCATACTAAATTGGTTCTGTGAGGCATTAAAACTCCATCATGTAAAGGGTTTCTCTGGTCCAGTTATCCTTATCAGCCATGTGAATTCAATTCCTCTCACCATCAAGAGTCCTCATTTCATTTTGAGCATCTACAGATTTTCTTTCCTTGTTTTCAATCTCAGCTATATATTTAGCTTTATAAAATATTTTTATCTATTATTTTCATGTTAGAATGGAAAGATAAGGGACCTTCCACAGCAACTCACTCTGATGGCATATTCTAACCTATACATTTTTCAGAAGAAAACTTGTGAGATGTATAAAATTCTATAAGTCCCCATCAGAGTGTTTCACAATGAAGACAGCACAATAGACTGATTTATTACAGCAATGACACTTAAGTGCAATGGGGGAAAGGACGCTTCTTTTTTCAGTCAATGGTGCTAGGTCAATTGGAAGCCACATAGATTGACCTTACCTCACACAATTCACAAAAATCAATTCCAGAAGACTGAAAATATAAATGTAAAAGATAAAACAATAAAGTGTTTATAGAAAAACATAGGAAAATATCTTAGTAACCTTGGCATAGGCAAAAAAATTCTCAAACAGGCCCAGAAAATGTTAACTATTATAGGAATAACATAATTTAGACTTCTTAAAATCAAGAGCTTCTGTTTATCAAAAGACATCATTTAGAGAGTAAGAATGCAACACAACCAGTGGAAAAATGTATTTGCAATAAACGTATCCAACAAAGGACTTAAATCCAGAATTTAGAAAAACTACCCCAAATGAGTATTTAAAAGATAGGTTATCCAAAGAAAACATGGTGTAAGAGACTTGAACAGACTCTTCACACAAAGATATTCAAATGGCTAGGAATATATGAAAAGGTGATGGGCCTCCTTAGTCACCAAAGAACTGCAAACCAACACTGCAATGTGACAATACCACACAGCCACCAAAATAGATAGAATCAAAATGACAGACCAAATGTTGGTGAGCAGGTGGGAAAACCAAAACACTCTTACACTGTTAAAGGAGTGTAAATTGGTACAATCACACTGGAAAACTGTTTGATCATGTCTACTGAAGCTAAGCATATGCATACTCTATGATTCATTAATTCTACTTCTTGATATACACCCAACAGAAAATAATGATTACACTAAGATCTTAGAAGTCTGATACAGGGAATATATTTTAGGTAATTTTCCCATAGAATGGTTAAAATGCAAAATTTTGTACTTGGAGATAAGTTTCAATCATCCAAGAAATTTTTACTCATGTTAAACATATTCTTCCTTTTATCATGATGCTGGATGGGTAAGGTATTTATATGAACTATGAAATGTTGACTGCATTGAACCAGGTGAAACAGGGAAATCCTGGGATTAGAATGAATAATTTGAGCCTGAAGTTATTTCTCTGGAAAGCCATTACAGAAAAAAAGTAAAACAAAACAAGAAAACCACCAAGGAAACGAAGCTACACCTCCAGGGCCATTTTAGAGTAAGGCTGGACTCACACTATTGATATTCAATAGAAGCAGAAAAGACAGAATATGAACATATTTTCCACCTCAATTCTTGTAGCTGACTTCTAAACATCAACCAATCAGGACATTCAGAAGATTCGAAACTCCCTGTTTTATTCTCAGCCATCCCAGGCAACATCCTGCCCCAGCCAGCTTACGTACTTAGCTACTCACAGCTACAAGGCATACACCAAGTAAGTAGTTCTTTTGTAGGGAATCCAAATGCTCTGTCTGTTACTAAAGTCACACAGAAAAATGGGCAAAAGACATTAAAAAGAAGGAACACAAATCAACAATGAAAGTTTAGATGATGTTCAAATTCACTATCAATCCAAAAAATGCAAATCAACTCCCTTCCACCAACCTACTTCAAGAACAAAAACTCAGTGGGAGATACAGTCTGAGTCAGTTGCTCTGGTTTCTCTGGGCACCTTCCTGCATTCCCTAACTATCGATCTGGATGTCCACATGGTCAGTAAGTCACTACGTGAGTCTCCCAAAGTCCTCCTGCATGCCAGGCTGTGTAGCAGCATCGCTTCTGGTTGGACTTGACTGCTTACTGCTTAGAGTCTTCCCAGTTCTCATGTCACTAGGAGGAAACAGACAATATGCAGGGGTTGGGGGGGAGGGGCACTGGCAGGGATTAGCAAAGGAGAGTGCAGGGGAGGAGGGACAGGAAGCAGCTTCACGCAAGAAAGGAAGCCAGAAAAGGTGCCCATTATTGGGGATGGCAAAATGCCCACAACAAATTCAGATGCCTCCATTCCCACAGCCTCGAAGTCCCTCTAAGTCCCAACTTAGTGTCTCTTTAATTGTGCGTATTTACCGATGGTGTACTTCTGTCTTCAGGGTGACACTTGCGATTAGATGATCTTAGCAACCTTCTCCCTCTACAGAGTATACATATGTTCAGAAACATGAAAATGTTTATAGATGCTATGACTGACTGTAAATCCTTACATACGTGTGTGTGTGTGTGCGCGCGCATGCATACATGGGAAACACTAAGGCACTGGTGATTGGTGCATTTTAAAACTGCAAAATAGTAATACAGAAATAAGAATGTCTGAAAATCAAACAAGCCAAATATCGAAGCTATGAGTAAAAAGCTTCAAGTCAACACTGCTGTGTAACAGATTTTTTTGCACATATTTAAGACACAGACTTTTAATACTGCAGGAAGACAACAGCGGCAAAGTCCCACCTCTCCCTGCAGGGTTCATGCACAGCCTGCTTTTCAATCTACCTGCAGGACGTCTATTCTGCTGAAACACATTTTTAAAAGTGAGGGGTCTGCCTCCGTTTGTCTAATGGTGAATGCATATTACTCAGTGCTCATTTCTGACAAATCTTCCTGGTCCTTCTACCACAGGAGACAGAACGCTGAAATGCTATGGGATCCGTGCATCCCTAGGGAATGAAAGAGGCACTAGACTCCGAGGAGGAAGATCCATCACCCAGAAACTAAAACGTTAAGACTTGGCTGTCCCTTTGAAGATTAACAAGAAATCCACCGAAGTGGGAAGAGCCCTGCAGGCAGGAGGAAAGGTAGAGGCAAAGTGTCAGAAGGGCAGACGTCTTGGCTGCAGTGAGAGGGTGAGAGGGGTGGCAGAAGGCCACTGGGTCTTCCCAAGGAGCCTTGGTTTTCTGTAAGGGGTGAGGTGTGCCCTGCAGGGATGACAGCAACGTGGCAGATGGCTGGGAGCAAAGGAAGAATAGAGCAAAAGACCAGCCAGAGCTGACTTCAAAGACCCAGACAGGATGGGCTGCCCCGATACTGTGGCTGCGGGTGCTGGAGGGGACAATGAGGAAGTGAAGGCAGGGTAGCAGGACCCAGGTGGGGAGGGAGACTTTGCTTTCAGTGCAGACGTTGTAAAGGGAGAATCTGCACCAGGTGAGGGAACGGCAGGTGGGGTGTGGAAGGGAGTTTGCTGTCTGGTTCCAAGGGAAGGAGATGCAATTTTGTGTTAGGCAGATCTGTCCAACAGGCACAATAAACCACTCATCTCCTCCAGTGTTCCCTGTGTCCCTGCATGGACCTCCACCACACAACTCGTGAACTATTAGCAGATATTATTCATAAACACAATCCATCACCCAGATTGCACTGGAACCAAACGATGGCCATGTTCTCACTCCTTTTTCAGTCTTCAGCATCTGCAGTGATTGGCAGAGAGGACAAACTAGGAGCATTTTCTGGGGACCAGTTTTTTCTCCCTTCCATCAAAAACTATCTGGGTATGATTTTTGAAGATCCGTCTTTTTCCTCAATTCCTGTGTACAGAATACAGACGGGCACGATTCCCTCCACTCGTGCCTAAGGAGGACAACAATGACCATGCCAGGGTGGGGTAGCCTCTCTGGATTACTATTAAAATAAACTGAATTGCAAGATTATTACAAGAACTGCAGTATTCATAGGAATCGAACCTCTTACAGTTTGATAAGGACCAATCTGCCGACTTAATACCCTCTATTCAACTGTAGAGCTGTCTGCTAAGGAAAAGAGTGAACAGTAATTCCATACTACTCCAAGAAATTTGATAATTGCTCCAGAGTGCTCTTTTATCACCTGACGGGACGAGATCCCTACTGCACTCCTCAAGTGTGTGTACCAAGCTTTCAAAAAGATGGAACACACAGTAGGCCCTCAAAATCTGTTAATCTTGTTTATTTTTTAATGATAGTCTTTATTCCTTTTAAGGATTTGGAGAACATTAAAAAAAAAAAAAAAAAACTCAGCAGGATTTTAATGAAGGGTACATTTTAATGCTGGGAAGACCAAGTAACCAGGTACTACTGGTCTATCTAGGAACCCTCCAGATGGGTGATGTTCATGATCTTGAAAATCTCTAGCAAACTGCTCCGTTGAGCTAAACTAAAATCCGCTCTGGAAAGATATGTTAGTAGTGATCCTTTGCTGGATTTTATCCATTTCCTTTCATATGAACACACCCTGACATTCAATAGTGATAAAATGGCACATATGGATAATGCTGTTTGGTATATGCTAACAATCTTGGCAGGTTTCCCTTTAATAAAATACTCCAGATGTTAGCCTCAGTAATTATGCCTGTCATCATTCAGCCTTAAGAATGAAATACTGCTGCTACAATTCCTTGTTTGTGTGTCTATGGATCATCCATAAAGATAAAGCCTGCACAGTTAGGACAGCCCTGTGAACAGGCTCTGCATAGAAACAGGCATAAAAAAGACCCGGCAATAGGCTGACCGGCATGAACTGGTAACTATGAAAACACAGATGCTCTTAGAAGTTTTCAAACCATTCTTATATAGTACATTTGCACCTTCTGTAGCTGATGAAACATTTACACATTCCTATGCATTACTATTTCAAAGTATGCCAGAAAGTGACAAATCTGATGCAAACAATTATCTGTGGTACAGATACAACAGACTACCATGCATGAAAAGAAATCTACTCAGGAAACCTGTTTCTAGAGAGGAAGATTAAAATTGAGATGTTGTGCGCTAAACTTTAAGAGTGTTGTTAGAATCAGGGGAACATGATTGGTTTCATTTTCTGAAGGCCTAATTTGCAAAAGGACTTTTCATGATCCTATTAAGAAACAAAACGAGTCAAAATAGATCTGTAACTAAGTATCAGAACAATAAGTTATAATGACTTGATTTAAAGGAGAATCCTGGAAAAGGCATAGCTGATGTTACAAGTGATGCAATTCTCTTGACTCTAAAATGAATCTCCTTGGTGAGGAATAATCAACCCAAACTTTTGGTATATTTGAATGATCATGCTAAAAAGCCAACATTAACCAGTGAAATGATTAAACTGATATCAAATGATTGCTGACAGTAGAATACTGAGTATTAACAATGTTGTCAGTGTCATCGGAGCCCTGAGAAAGGAACTTTTATAAAAATATTTTACATTAAGGAGTTTAAACAACATTTTTACCTATTTATCTTCAAACCATCATGAGAGCAATGTCAATTCCTGTCAAAACCCATGTGCTTTAGTGAAGGTAGACAGCGAAGCTGCCCTTTGATGAGAGGATGGCCACAAGGCATGGACCATATCACCTGAACCACCTTAACAGGCAGCATGGTACCAAACACCACTGTTCCTATTAACTTTCCAGAAGCCAATGGTCAGAGCAGCTAATTCTAAATAAAAGCCCTCTGAGGTAGGTAAACTCTAAACAAGAAATACCAAGTAAATCGAAAATAAACTATATGTCAAAGGTACACCAGGGCATTTTTAAAGCTTAAAATTACATGATGATGCACAGAAAGATCAGGTAAATTGTCATAAACTTACTGGACAACTGAATGCACTCAAAACTTTCAGAAATGACTGCAAGGCAGTGTATCCACCCTGACAACCCCAGCACGTCCCATCCCAGCGCTAAGTGCCATTGATTGACACGTGATACAGTAGCACAAATGACTGTGTGGCAGCCCATCTCCATCAGCTAAAGGGAGCCCATGCCTCATGCTTCATTGTGCCCCTGTAAACACAACCCACAACAGAAAGGGGGAAAGTATTATCAAAACCAGTCTGACATTTAAAAATTACTTTTCTTCTTTTTTTAATTTATTTTTAAATTGAAATATACAGTAATTGATTTACAATACTGTGCTAGTTTCAGGTGTACAGCAAAATGATTCTTTTTCAGATACTTTTCCATTATAGATTATCACAAGATAATTGAGTAGAGTTCCCTATGTTATACTGTAGGTCCTTGTTGGTTGTCTATTTTATGTATAGTAGTGTGTATGTGTCAATCTCAAACTCCTAATTTATCCCTCCCTCACCTCTCCCCTTTGGTAACCATAAGTTCGTTCTCTATGTCTGTGAGTCTATTTTTGCTTCATAAATAAGTTCATCTGTATCATTTTTTTAGATTCCACATGTAAGCCATATCATATATTTGTCTTTCTCTGTCTGACTTACTTCACTTAGTATGATCATCTCTAGGTCCACCCATGTTGCTGCAAATGGCATTATTTATTCTTTTTTCAGGGCTGAGTAATATTTCATTGTATATATGTACCACATCTTTATCCATTCATCTGTCGATGAACATTTAGGCTTTTTTCATGTCTTACAATAGCTTTACATGCTATTGTAAATAGTGCTGCTATGAACACAGGGGTGCATGTATGTTTCTGAATAATTCAAAGGGTCTGGGATCCTTTTTGGTTTGCATGTCTTGCTAGGAGATTTTACTAACAGGATGAGCTCTGACCCTCCATTTAGCTGGAGAACAGCAGCCTCTGGAGTCATCTGACCGGGATTCAAGCCCCCACTCTGCCACTTGTGAGCACTTCCCTCCCACTGGTCAAGTCGCTCAAATTCTCTAAGCCTCTGCTTCTTCATCTGCAAAATGGAGATAATGCAACCCTCCAGCTCAGGGCTACTGCCAGGATTAATTGAGACGATACTTAGGAAAAACTCAGCACAAAGGCTGTTTTCAGTAAGCCTTCAAGAAAGCTTTGTTTCTGTTTCCCTTTTTTTTAAGTTTTTTTTTTTAACCTCGATTTTTAAACTACTGCTTTAAACATATTTATTCTGACCATTAGAAACTTAGCACATTCTATAAAAGAGCTATAACCTTCCGTGAACACTTTCTTATGTCCTATTCCTTCTCTTTGTATTTAATACTGTTTCCTGTGCTTCCTGTACTATTGACTGTCCACACCTGATCAAATTCAAAGTGTTTTCCAAAGCATTGTTCTTTAGGAGGAAGAGTCATCATTACAGATCATCATGTGTATCTTCTCATGATATTTTGCAGAATGGAAAATGACTCCAGAAACACGAGACATATGGGATTTATTAAGATTACAAGCACACCCCTCCTATGATCTGGGGCCGATGGGTCTTCCGATTTAAGGGAAGTTGACAACACAAAGGAAAGGCAATATGGCCAGAGGAGGAGTCTGACCAGCGTTGAGAAGACCACACCCCCAGAACACAAGCTACCACGCCTCTGGGATCACTAGCTCCAGGCCTTGATCATTAGACTGACACAGTGGAAACCAGCCGTGCCCAAGACAACTTAACCCCAAGGCTTTCTGTGACACCCCACTGCCTACTGATCACTGCTCAGGTCCTAAGGCTTTCTAACACCTGGCACCACCAAATCTCTTTCTACAGCACATGACAATTCAAACCACATTTCTCATTTTTGAAAATTCCAGCCCCATCTCTCCCTTTCCCGACCCGAGTCTGCATTTCTGATAACTACCTGGTCTTCCAAAGCCCAGTGCAAATGCCACATCTTCTACAATGCCTTCCTAGACTTTCTTTAGGTGTAATTACTCTTCTTATAACCTTTAGAAAGCACTTATTTCCCACTTTGAATTTGAGTTGTTTACTGATATCCTAGATGGCCTCTATCATACCCTCTTACTTCCTGAGCAGAGAACCTCATGCGGAACTCATCCTCATATTTCCCACACAGCACTTCCCATGGTAGAGAGTCAATACATTTTTTTGGCAGAAAAAGTGAATTAAGTTAAATGTTCAGCATATATTACTGGTTATTCATGTACCGTGTCTCTGTTTATTTCTGTTCATTGGCCTTTTAATAGTTCTAGAACAGGAAGGCATTGCAAAATAGTAGTAACAGCAAAGGTTAGTCTTTGGGATCAGACTGCCTGGTTTTCCATCCTAGTTCTGCCACATCTTAGCTGTGGAACTGTGGGCAAGTTACTCCCAACAAACGAGACGTGAGAGTCTCACGCAAAAGTGGATGATACCAGCTCTTACCTTCATAGGGTCAGTAGGAAGTAGAATAAGGTCACGCCGGTGGAGTGCTCAGCAAGCGGTCACCCCTCCAATGTTAGTTATTAACATTTTCATAAAACCACCTTCATGTAGGTCACTAGTTCCCCCCACATAAAAATAAAATGAGCAATGTCAAAGCAAGGAAGTTCCATCTCAGCCTGCCAGCACCATCACCCACCCACCTTCAGTGTGAACATTTACAGGATTTACACCAGTTCAAGGCAATGCCTGAGAATTTGCTATGATGATAATGTGAACTCAGTGCCCCAGAAATACTACTTCCAAAGCAGAAGCAAACTAATTCCAGGAGATCTTATTTCTTCAGATCCCTCGGTAACTGTCAAGGTTTTGTTCTCCAACTCTCTCTTTCTTATTGACAAGGTAATTAAGGAAGGACAAATATACCTCTTCCACCCAAATCTCTCATGCATGCATACTATACAATAATGCCATTTCTTGAGTCACCATATTTCTCTCCAGTCCTCAGATAATCTGTGTATTCTGTGGACACAGGGATAGCATGCTCCTGGTATCACCAGAAAAACAAAGAAAATTTGGTTTTAACCAGCAAAAATAGGGGAAGACAGAACATTATGACTAGAGCAGCCTTCACGTGTGAAACTCAAGATTAAATACGGTTGGCCTATGTTCTTGAATTGGAAGAATCAACACTGTGAAAATGACTATACTACCCAAAGCAATCTACAGATTCAATGCAATCCCTATCAAATTACCAATGGCATTTTTCACAGAACTAGAACAAAAAATTTTACAATTTGTATGGAAACACTAAAGACCCAGAAGAGCCAAAGCAATCTTGAGAAAGAAAAACGGAGCTGGAGGAATCAGGCTTCCCTGACTTCAGACTATACTACAAAGCTACAGTAATCAAGACACTGGCACAAAAGCAGAAATATAGATCAATGGAACAGGACAGAAAGCCCAGAGATAAACCCACGCACATATGGTCACCTTATCTTTGACAAAGGAGGCAAGAATATACAATGGAGAAAAGACAGCCTCTTCAATAAGTGGAGCTGGGAAAACTGGACAGCTACATGTAAAAGAATGAAATTAGAACACTTCCTAACACGATACACAAAAATAAACTCAAAATGGATTAAAGACCTAAATGTAAGGCCAGACACTATAAAGCTCTTAGAGGAAAACTAGGCAGAACTCTCCATGACATAAATCACAGCAAGATCTTTTTTTGACCCACCTCCTAATGGAAATAAAATCAAAAATAAACAAATGGGACCTAATGAAACTTAAAAGCTTTTGCACAGCAAAGGAAACCATAAACAAGATGAAAAGACAACCATCAGAATGGAAGAAAATATTTGCAAACAAAGCAACTGACAAAGGATTAACCTCCAAAACTTACAAGCAGTTCATGCAGCTCAATATCAAAAAAACAACCAACCCAATCCAAAAATGGGCCTAAGACCTAAACAGACATTTCTCCAAAGAAGATATACAGGTTGCCAACAAACACATGAAAAGATGCTCAACAGCACTAATCATTAGAGAAATGCAAATCAAAACCACAATGAGGTATCACCTCACACCAGTCAGAATGGCCATCATCAAAAAATCTACAAACAATAAATGCTGGGGAGGGTGTGGAGAAAAGGGAACCCTCTTGCACTGTTGGTGGGAATGTAAATTGATACAGCCACTATGGAGAACAGTATGGAGATTCCTTAAAAAACTAAAAATAGAACTACCATACGACCCAGCAATCCCACTACTGGGCATATACCCTGAGAAAACCATAATTCAAAAAGAGACATGTACCGCAATGTTCATTGCAGCACTATTTACAATTGCCAGGACATGGAAGCAACCTAAGTGTCCATTGACAGATGAATGGATAAAGAAGATGTGGCACACATATATAATGGAATATTACTCAGCCATAAAAAGGAATGAAATTGAGTTATTTGTAATGAGGCGGATGGACCTCGAGTCTGTCATACAGAGTGAAGTAAAGTCAGAAAGAGAAAAACAAATACTATATGCTAACACATATATATGGAATCTAGAAAAACGGTACTGATGAACCTAGTGGCAGGGCAGGAATAAAGACGCAGATGTAGAGAACGGACTTGAGAACACAGCAGGGGAAGGGGAAGCTGGGATGAAGTGAGAGAGTAGCATTGGCATACATACACTACCAAATTAAAATGGATGGCTAACGGGAAGCTGCTGCACAGCACAGGGAGATCAGCTTGACGCTTTGTTATGACCTAGAGGGGTGGGATAGGGAGGATGGGAGGGAGGCTCAAGAGGGAGGAGATATGGGGATATATGTATGCATAGTTATAGCTGATTCACTTTGTTGTACAACAGAAACTAACACAACATTGTAAAGCAATTATACTCCAATAAAGATACATAAAAAAATATGATTGGCCTTACAAATCACTTCAATGTTTCTAATTACCCAATTGTTTCCACATCATAATCATTCAAAATGAAAATGTTGGTGGTCCTTAATAATGCCAGTATAGCAATACATTGTCTGCTCCTGTTAAGGTGTTCTGCTAGCCACACTCTGACTTTTTAAAGCCATTTAATACCCTTCAGGCTTGATCAAAGGTACTGTCATGGGTTTTGGTATATAGTTAGGACTGCATGAGGTATAGCAGCCCAGAAAGAGAAGGCAAAAAATATTTAACTTGGTTTTTAACATGCCTGAGTCAATTTTTCATAATTCATTCATCCCACAAACATCAGTAATTTCTATTATATTTCAGACTCTGTGAAAGTCACTTTGGGTAAAAAGAAAATTATGGCGTGATCCCTCCTCAAGGGTCTTACAGTCAGAAAGGGGGCCAGTGTAACAGAGATTCAAATCTCAGAATACAAACATACAACCCAATTCAGGTTTTTATTAAGCACTGTTCAAAAATTTCCATGTTGTTGCCATATAGTCAGCACAAGATTTTAGAACTTCTACTTCCAATATTTCCAAGCATAAAAGCACTCTGATTTTCCTATTTTCCCCTATAAGGAAGTTGGCTAAAGTAATTAGAGGTCTCAAAAATACAGAAATGTACAATCAAAACATTCACTGAACCATTCTCTTTCTAAAATTACTTAATCAATGGAGATGTGGTATCTAAGAAATATTCATCTCCAAAGTGAAAAAAGGTAAATATCTTTCTGGGTCATAGGACTAGGCTTTTGAGATCTATTGTAATAGCATTATTCACATTCCATTAAAATTCCAGAAAACAAATAACTCAACATATAATCATAATTTAATTTCCCTTTGGAGTAGAATTACAGATTTGAAGAAGGCCTGCCCTGAACCCTTTATTTCTGATTACTATGTAGCTGAAGAAAGGTTAAGCTTTTCCTAAAGGGTTTTATTAAGGTGGTCAGAATTAATGAACTTTAGGTAACACGTTTCATTTTATTTTATTTTTTTTAATAGATTTTTTTTTGGCTGCATTGGGTCTTTGTTGCTGTGCTCGGGCTTTCTCTAGTTGTGGCGAGCGGAGGCTACTCTTCGTTGCAGTGCGTGGGCTTCTCATTGCGGTGGCTTCTCTTGTTGTGGAGCACGGGCGCCAGGCACGCGGGCTTCAGTAGTCGTGGCACGTGGCCTCAGCAGTTGTGGCTCGTAGGCTCTAGAGGACAGGCTCAGTAGTTGTGGAGCACGGGCTTAGTTGCTCCGCGGCATGTGGGATCTTCCCAGACAGGGCTCGAACCCGTGTCCCCTGCCTTGGCAGGCAGACTCCCAACCACAGCGCCACCAGGGAAGTCCCTACACCCTTCATTTTAAAATACTGAATTATATTGCTTGCAGACATTCTCCAATTTACTGTGCCAGGAGTATTTCCTGGCTTCCAGACTTGGTATTCTGAATAGATTTCTCTCTCAAAAACATTTATTATCCATGTAGTTTTCTAGAACCTACTAAACATTATATTGGATTGGCCAAAAAGTTCATTCAGTTTTTTCCCTAAGATGTTACGGAAAATCCCAAACGAACCTTTTGGCCAACCCAATATTTTCATTCCCCAAAAGGAAAATTCTTAGTGACTCCTATGTGCCAGGAATAGGCCTGAGTACTTTCTGAGACACACCATCCCTGCTCACAGGGAATTCTCAGCCCAATAAGCAAAACCAAAAAATGAAAGCAGGTATAATATAATGTGATAAATGTAATAATATAAACAACACACAACGCAGAGCAATGGAAGAACGCACAGTGGGTAAATATGCACTTTGGGAGCTGGCCTCAGAACCTCACCACAGTTTAAAAGATGATTTCCCTTCCAAAGCCATTCTCAACAACTAACAAATTACCTTGTAGAAATGCAGTTTTCTGCTCCACGCTGCGGTCCTCTGGTGACCAGAGGGCCACTGTGGATCCGTGTCTACTTATATATGCTTTTCCAGATAGAAACAGCAGAGAGCTGCCCAGCCGCCTGTCGCTTCTGTTCATCTATCACAATGCAGACTTTACTTTGGCTGACATGAAATTCCACAGCTGTTAATAAAAGATCCTGATTGTACCCATTGGGCAAACAGTTCCCTCTCCGATTTCTGCTGACCAACAAACAGAGTGTCAATTCGTACGGTACAATCTAAGGTACCCGAACGTGAAAACTAATAGAGCTGGCAATTATTTAATGGGGCCCTTTGTGGTACAGTGATAAAGGATAATGATTTATCACCATCAGGGCAAATAAACCCCTCTTAGGAAGGCATATTATTCAAGTAAAAACACTGAGTCTAAACCACCCATATGAGCTAAGAAAATGATTTTTTTTTAATTAAAAGGTACTTGCTACTAATTATAACTTTAATGAGTGAAATAAATAAGAATATAGCCAGGAAAGTAAATTCACAAAGTAGGCATCACTGGTTGCTTATTTTCTGACATTGGTCTGTAAAGTTTTCAGTAGATCACTGTTAATTTCAGGTTCACATTCGCACCACTTACTTGATTCCCTCATGTAAGAACAGCACACATTGGCATTGCTGGTCTGTGCTAGGCCCCTTTGCTCCTTGATGCTACAAAGCAACAGCACACCAGGTGTGGTCTCGGAGCCCGGGGCTGGGCACTGAGCTATGTGCTGAGAGTGTGGGGTGCAGAGTGGGACGGTCTGGGTCACATTTAGATTTCTGATACTTTTTAACATAAGGCACATTGTTTCCTTATCTATCCTGTGGGCTGTGATGAAGATTAGGTGAGCACATAAGCCATTTGCTTAGCACAAAGCCTGGTGCTTAGAAATGCAATAAAATTGTGCTTGTCTTTCATTGTTCCTGCCCCATAAACTTTCGGTCCTGACTGCTCAGGTACCTGTATTTTGTGCGACACCCTTGCTTCATCACTTACTGGGAAACCTCACACGTGTCACCATCTCTCACTTGTCTCAACCCTCAACTAAGCTCAGGAATCTCACCTGCCCCAGAGGTAGGTTGTTTGAAGAATCAAAGGGGATAATTTACATAAAAGGGCTTTGCAATTTACAAAGGATGGTCATACTGCTGATGGCGGCATTCCTGTGCTGTCAGGCAGCCCACACATAAGTCAACATCATTGTCTCTATTCCGTGCAGCTGGGTGAGACAATGGTTACAAACCAGGAAACCACCAAGCCCAGAGGGGTAGACAAATAATTCCAGAAGACCTGCCTGGAGAAATAATCCACAAAATGATGAGACCTTCCTCATTCATTTCAGACCTAAGATCAAGTCAATGAAAAACGAAGTGGGAGGTCATAAGTATAGCCCCAGAGTAGACAGGATTTGGAGTTTTAAAGTGGAGTGTTTCCTGTGTACAAGGGGCTTTTCTGGGTGGGGAGAAAATCCAAGAGCTGCCTCAAAGACAGGGATGAGGGGCTTGGGGCCACCCCAGGTCCAAGGGCCGTTGTGGATCACAGGTCCTGCAGCACTGGGTAGGCAAACGCACTCACCATGGTTGGGTATGAGACCTCTTTCCTGCCCCTGGAGTCTGATCTGCCATGGTCCAAGGTCACACCACGCAGAACTCAGGTACAGATGCCAACCAGCTTCTTGTTTAACTTCTCTTCTTTGCATTAATCCCTGTCCCATTGGTTTTCAGATTAATCTTACTCAGATCAAGTCACTGTCCTGCTCAAAAGAGTCCGGGGGCTCCTCAGTGCCTTTAAAGTCTAAATTCCTTATTATATATATATATATATATATATATATATATATATATATAGTTTTATGCAATATGATATTATATGGTATTACATTATAGTCTACTAAATATTACTAATATTAAAGTCTACTAAACACATAATCCAGTAAAATATTATATTATGCTATATGATCTTTCCCTTTTCTTTGTTCTGAATCATGACCCCAAGCAACCTTTCTAACTACCTGTCCAAGCTCCCCAGGCATTCCATACCCAAAGCCATGTAAACATGACGACTATGTGTCCAGCACAGTACTTACACAAAATACATTACCATTAGGCGTGTTCAGTGCGTTAACACATCTTTTAAGTCTTTTCTGGAATTTATTATTTCAAATTATAAAAGCTTCATACTTTTATGAAATCTGTCTCACAGACGAGGTTGTAAGCTACATAAGGACGGGATATCCATCTAATTGGTTCCTTAATTCCTCATAGTATGTAATAAAATGGCCTGTGTATTATAAACATTCAGGAAATACCTATTCAGTCAGTGTTAAATGTGGAATAGACTGAGAAACTGATTTCCAGCTTCGTACCCTAAAATCACGGCATTTTAAACCAAGCCTCTTGTATTCTTAACCTACTGAATATCCCACGCTTATTAAGTTTATATCAAAGTATAACACAGAAAGACAGAAGTATCTTCAAGTATTTATACTTAGTTTAAATTATAGAGCATTTGTAGTTTTGAAAACCTGGTATTTTAAATCTCAAAATAGAATAGAATAAAAATCAACATTAAAGATGCATTCACTCATTGGCAAGTAAGCTTGGAAATATCTCAGGATATTATAACTTGTGGTTTCGACTGTGTCATTTTAGGGTTTCATCATCTCACAATTTGTGCTTATGAATTATTCAGAGCTGGAAGTTGTCTCTCAATCCCACTGAAACTTCCACTGAATTCAGTCATGCTGGGCCCATTGGTGGGAGGAATAAGAGAAACAGTTTTTCTCCCTCTAAAAGTTGAATGAATTTTCTTTCAATTTGCCATTCTCTTACTGGCATCCATCATTTCTCAATGAACAGGTCCCCCAGAAACGCACCATACACAGCAAAATTTAAACAGAAGGAGGCACAGAGGCTCATTTAATAACATACTGGCTCATTTAAGCTTGATTCAAGTAAGCAAGTTAGGCAAAAATGTATACATCAATTACTTACTTATTATCAGGAAAGTTACTCTGATCATTGTATTTTATTCACACTGAGAATTATAAGGTAGTATTTTATGCTTACCAAAGATGACAGCATGAACAACTGAAAAAAAGAGTTTTGGTGTTTTCTATTTTTCTCCAGAAACTCTCCCCCAGCACATCGATTCACCATCTGCACTGTATTAATCCATGACCTTCAATGCACTAGACACGTGCTCTCCACTCCCCTGAACCTCCAAGGAGAGTACAGTCAGGCCAAGACAATATGTGACCCCTTCTATGTCTACATGGTTAGATTTATTGAGGAAATTCTGATACAGGTAGATTGTAAAGAAAGGCATGAAAGTACAAATACTATTACTGAACTTGCTTTGACTTAGATGAAAATCAGAAAATACTCCAAGGAAGTCACATTTGACTCACTTTGTTAACACACACACACACACACACAGAGCTTTTTTAAAAATAATTATTTATGGCACAAGCTTGTGTCCTTTTATCTATTTTACAACCCTTTTCAATAAAGGAAGAGGATGACTAGATCTCAGCTGTCATACATACCCTACTAACTTTTTTCAAATAATTTACTAAATTAACACAATGCAACAATTACTTCAGCTTCATATTACCAAGATTTAAGAAGCTAAGCAGCATAAACTTTTTGTTTTAAAATTTCTCTACTTAGCTCAAATATCTGTTTAGCACACAAATTATATTTGAGTTGCATTAAAAGCACATTTTATAACGTTTTCTTTTTAGGATAAAGGTGACACAAGGTTGCCTTCTTCTGTAACAGTCTTCCTTATCCCTAAAACCAAATAACTGTATTTATCACACCTGCTTGGTATCAGTATTTGTTGGACTCAGTCCACATGAAAGTACAAGGCTTTCTTGCATGATTCCCCACTAGCTTCATTTACATTGTACCACATTTTAAAGATCATATTTTTATTATTGTGTATTTAAGAGATACACATAAAATATTATTCAGGAGTTATTCTGAATAATAAAAACGTTCTTCCAGCACCTTGATACTGTTCTATCATGTCCTGAGTTATTTTCTTAGGATACTTAAATAATTTACCTAAGAACATTTCTCCCTTGTGTTACATTGGATACACTTTATATGTTGTTTCTCACATTAAAAATGGTTTTCTGCAGCATCTCTGAAATTTGAAGTAAACCACAATACTCTTTTGAGTAATATATTAAAGCTATGAGTTAACAGTGTGCCTACAAATACTAGAGGCAAAGGGGGAAAAAAATCTCTGTATATGAACAATTCATGAGGTCGCCACACTCAAAGGAGAAAGTTACAATCACCTTGAGCTATGGGGTCTGTATCTCTCTGTCTCTGTCTTCAGGGCTTCAATTCTCCATTCAAATGCTCTATGTCATGGCCCTCATCTGTTTACAAGATTCCTTGGCATTTTTAAAGCTTACCACGGCACAGCTTCTAGTAACTTCACACCTTTTAAAAGTATAATGCCAAAAAAGGATGAAGAGAGGTTATTACAGCTCAGTGTCTCCATACGTAGCTCAGCATCCATCCCTCTTCCCTACACCCAGAGATACCAGTAAACTTCCACTCTTGGGTCTGGATTCTATATGTGCTCAGTACCCCTACACCTCTCGAAGTGCTCTGGAGTGTCAGGAAAAACACCGAATGATGAATTCCTCTGATTACCTAGCCCGAAGAATGAAAGACAGATTGAGGTTTCACCAACTAAATATGATCTGTAAACCTCACGTGCGATTCATTGTGCTTTAAACTATTCATCACAACATGGAATGGTATGTAAATTTGTGTACTTCAAACTTTTATATAAAGCCTGTGCTCGATATTCCCCACTGGCTACTCGAAATCCACCCTCCATGACCGGGAGGCCAACGTACATGGGCTCTGCTTCTGATTCGAAGCAGGGGCATAAGGAGGAGGTCGGAAGGCTCAAGGAAGGAGAGGTCTGGCCTTTTCATCCACAGCCTCCCCCCCTGAAGTCTCTGGTTCGGCACCAGCTGAATTCATCTATGAAAGTCACCGTTCCTATGCCTGATTCCCTTCAACAGCCATCTCCAATCCCGATGGGTGGACGGGTGCTTCCCCATCCCCTCGTAGGGTATCTTAACCCTGGCTCCACTTTTGTAACCAGTTTCTCTATTAAATCCTCCTCAATTACCCATTTCAAAGGTACCTTCTGTTTCTTGCAGAAACCCTGATACGTTTTCTTTGCAATTCACTTCAACCAGGAAGTAGCTCTTTTTCACATCAATTCTACTTACTTTATATTCCGCGAATATAACATTTATACTGGAACTGCTTCAATATCTATCTTATTTTTTTCCATAAGATTATGACATGCTTGAGGACAGGGACGTGTCATACTCCTGGTTCAAATCTTGTTCAGAGTAATGGGTTAAAAAAATATATACTTAACAGATAACTCCTGAAATTACTTTATTCTAGAAGTCTGGGAAGGAGTAGTATGCTAATTTGCATCTAGTCACTAAGACCTCCTCCACAGTTACCACAGCGGAATGTCTCTTCCTGTGCTGGACAAGCACGATGGCCATGGGCTGGCCAGGAGCACTGGCCCCTTCTGAGGGATTTCTGCCTCAGCAGCTCTATCTGCATAAATTTGTTTCAGTCCAGAAAGTCAAATTCCCGGAATAAACATATCCTGCCAACTGGGCCATAACCAACTGGGCTACATGCTCCACCAAAAGTAAAAAGCACAGGGTGAGAGATTCTTGGGGCAACTACTGCCCTATGTCTTCAACCTATGGCAAACCCCCAGGATTTGGAAGTGCTGGCTCCTCTGTTCCTAACTTGATTAAGCACCCGCTGTTGACACCTTAGGCATGAAGTCTTCTCAAGCTTCCTCCATCACAGGCTGACCTTGGGGTTCTCCTGAATGCCATCATCTAGGATTGATTTTCCCCAACACCTGTACCTGTCCTCAACATTTGCAGAATACAGTTAGAAGCCTCTGTCCTACAGTGATTGGCAGAGGACACTCAGAGAGCATCCTGGGATGCTTGGGGGTAACACCATCCCCAGAGCTTTTCTGGAAGGACTATCTCCGTATTTCCAACACCATCTTTCCTTGGAAGATTTTCTATCTTCCCTCTCCTTTCTTCTAGGGAGGGTAGACTCAAGGACTTTTCTGTCATTTCTTTCCTGTGGAATAAAGCTTCCAGCAGGGAAGCCACGGTCCAGGGCAGGAGAGGACTGTATCTCTCAGGTGTGCAATGAAGATTCAGAAACAGAGTGCCATGCTTCTGAGAAAGAACCAGTCCTACCCATCTTCCGAGGAAAAAGCCAGATGTAGGTCTTCGAAAGTGTGACCATGCTGGGCAAGTAGCTTGAACTGGAGTATAAGTGAGAACTGACAAAATGTGACATCATAATCTCAGTTGCCTCCATGAAGGCACTTCTGGGGAATTTTTATCAAGTTTTCAACTCTTATAACTCCTTGTTTATGCTACACACAAACATAGAAGGTACCTGTAGTAAAAAGTAATTTTAGTCCATCTCCATCACCATAAAATATGAAGCACAGTATTGCTGTCCATTAAGGAAATTAGCATTCTACATGAACATAAACGTCTTCTGTTGCCAATACATACTTCATCGTGTTTACAGGTGCATTTTAAATGGAAAGTTAAATTATTCTGGGGAATAAAATTACCATTAGGAAGGTTTCCTAAGGTAATTACGGTAGCAGCGGATTTTTAAATTATCATCTAACAGGCTGCCAATATCAGATAAATTAGAGTAAATCAAAATAAGATTAAATGTATAAATAATATGTTGCTTCAATTCCACTATAGGTGTAAGTCATTACGTGGCAAGGTTTTTATTTAAAATAGAGAACATTCACCAAAAGTATCATTTTTTAATTTTCCCTGGTGGTTTTACGCCATTATTTTATTTCCTTGTCAGAACAGAATTCAATCTTAGATTCTACCTAACTCACCAACAAACCCCCTTTTGCCTATTTATCCATTTAGAAATCTCATATTTTAAGTATAAAAATTCTATGCTATCACAAGTAATGATTTGCTCTTGTCAAAATTACGTTATCAATATTTAAAGCATTTTTTGTGATCTAATAGTAAAACTGGTCAGTGTCCTTCCCAATGCTCCCATTAAAATTTTACTTTAAAACATTTTTTACAAGATTAGTTGAGGTTATACACTAGAAAAAAATCATTTTGAGTAAGTCAAAAGCAATAACCTCATTTTACACCAATTCTTTCTACAGCAGCTTATATTTGTTTTATAAAACAGTCAAAATTCTTTTTGAAACTATTACCTCTTTCAGGAGCTTTCTCTTTGATATCGTTAACTTTGCCCTCTTTTTTTTTTACCTTCAATCTTAAATTAATTCCCTGGGAAGCATGTAGCTTGTTGGCTGGTTGGAGGGATTAAATATAAGGGTTTATAAAGAAAAGCAGCTTTTGATACAATGCTATTACAACATGATCACTTACCCATAAATTGTCAGATACAGAGGGTTTTTTAGGTTAGACACAAATGTTGTTCATTTTAAAAGCTATTATCATGCAACAAATAGAATGTGGATTATTTTCGTAGTTTGTATTCACTTTACAAATAATCAGTAAACATTACTCCAGGACAACAAACAATGATTTCTGCTCCTGTGTTACTCGTTTGCAGATTTTTTTTTTTTTTTTTTTTTTTGGTCACAGGTTTTCACTGTGATATGCTAAATGGGCCCTTCTTATCCACCTAGTCAAAGGATTTCATTGATATTATGCAAATACGGGGATACGCCTGAAATATTCTTATTTCACATTAGCTTTTGAGGACTTTGGATTTCTATGATTGAAGGCAGCATTTATGTAGCAACAGAAGACAATCTTGTTTAAGGCAAAAGTGTGTTTTTGAAATGACCACCCAATACATTTTTTTAGGATAGTTTTTAAGAAAGCATTTTAAGCAAAAAGATTTCAGAGTGAAGGTCAGTTTTTTGTTTTAGGGTACTTCCCCAGCAGCTGCTCCCTCCTTGCTTGGTAACTGCATCCTGCATCCCTTCCAGCTGTGCATCCCTCCAGCAGTGGGTGCAGGCTCTGGGTCCCTGCCTTTCTGGAAAGGTCCACAGGACAGTCTCCCCAGGGCTTTCAGTCTTGATTAGTGTGGTGCCCAGGGAGAGAAAAACAAATCCATCTAGTTCCCTGCTGCATGCCCTGAAAAGACAGGACAGTAGTTAGGTAATAAATCTTCTTCCTAAAACTGCTCTGGATCTCTCCTGACCTTTATCCTCAGCCCCGCTCCCTGGTCTGCCTCTGGATTCTGTGAGTTTCCTGATATCCTTACAATAAACTCCTTTTCTGCTTTAAATTAACTGTGGTCCAATTTTATTGCTTGCAACCAAAGAACTCTAACTGATACAGGTGCCCTTTTGTGAGATTATCTCTATGATAAAGTAACAGACATTGACTCCATTCGAGGTGCTCTTCTCAGACATGAATTATTGCCTGACCTTGCCTGGTGGCCCCGAGGACTCCTTAGGCGGCAAACTCAAAAAAATCAATAGCATAAGGTAAACTGCTTCTAAGGCTCGTGCTGCTGCTTTTCACCCTAGGACTTCGGGAACTGATCAATAAGGTAATGCTGCATTTGCCCATTTATATAACAGACCTTCTAATTTATGACCTATAATCTCAATTATATTTGCAGGAACCCCGAGGAAACCAGTTCCGCAGACTCATTCCCACAATAAAATGAGCAGTGAACTGACCCATGTCTTTGTTTCACCTGCGAGACAGTTAAGAGTCTGCACATCCAGAGACCTATAAGTCTGGAACAATGCTGTCTTTTCTAATAGGTTTACTATCATCGTGAGGAATCTTTAACACCCTTCGAGGCATCAAGATAATGATTATACTTTAGCTGAAATTTCTGTCGGTAATTTCTTAAAACCAAATGAAATTAGCCAAACCTACAGAAATAAGATGTTTGTTGGGTCACTGAATAATGGTCCAGACTGGCGCTGACTCCAGCAGGGTACAGACGGAGCCGGGGTCGCTCAGAGATAGCCCTCATGGTGGGTGGGATCCTAAAAATGCATCCAGCCCCAGATTCCACACCGTGTAGAACTTGTAAATATGAAGACATGTCACTCCTGGGATTATACTCACTGTTACCTTTATCATCATACGCACGATGACGATTATGAAAACATGCTGATGCCATGTTGTCATATGACACAGTTGACCTTAAGAGTAGGACATTCTAATCTCTGAGTCTGATCTATTCTCTTGAGCCCTAAAAGGAGAGGGCTGTCTAGGGCTGGTGGCAAAAGGGGAAGTCAAGAGAGATTTAACAGGATGAGACATTGCTGGCCCTGAAGCTGGAGGGGCACAAGAAGGAAGGCAGATACCCTTCAAGAAGCTGAGAGCACCCCCTGCCCCATGACAGTCAGGAAATGGGGACCTCAGACCAGAGCCACAGGCAACTGGATTGCCAGCAACATGAACGAGCCTGGAAGTGACTTCTTCCCCAGATCTTCCAGACCAGCGCTTGGCCAGGGGACACCTTGATTTTGGCCTGGTGATGCGCTTAGCACAGCCAGCCAGCCCAGCCTTCCAACAGAGTAGTATGAGCTAAGAAGTGCCTGGTGTCTTCATCTGCTGAGTCTGTGGTTGCTAGGCAACCAGAGAGTGTGAATACATCAGAAAACTCTGGGTCAGTGAAAGTTACTTCTCAGACCAGGGCTTCTAGGTCTCTTCCAGTGGAAAAGAAGGTGTCTCTGGGAAGTCATTCTCCAAGTTCCTCTGCCAACCTCCTGCACCCAATACGATCCTCTAGTTGTCACTGAAGGGGAAGAGATAAGGGAAAGGATGGCAACACTCAAGGAGTGATGCTTCAGTGCCCGAGATGCTAAAAGGGCATCCTGGTGGCAGAGAATGCATCCTTGTTTCATTGAAGGAAAAACTAAGCCCCCCAGACACTAGGTTACATAGAAGGTCAAAGCTACACAGCTGCAGATGAAAGCAAACTAGAAACAAGCTGTTCTCTAAACTGGGTTTTTACTATTAAATTGATCCCAAATTACACATACCCGAAAACTACTGCAGGACACAAAGTCACAAGGATGCTAAAGAAACCCAAAGACTAGGTCTCAGTCCCAGGGCCCTCTGGCCAAAACCTCACAATGCCTGAGACAAAAGGAAATCAGAGCTTCACAGCACCATTTAAAATGAAAAATCCCAAAGGACTTCCCCCAAGCCCATAAGCAAATTATCTGTAAGCCTTAAAAATTTGTCATTTCTTATAAATAACTAATGTCTAATTTTAAGCTACATTATAAAACTTCTTGAAACATCTTGATTGAGAAACCAGCATTTAAAAACACACTAACTGGCAATTGTATTTGGAACCATTTGGCTATGGGGTCTATGTCATCAAGATGATACATTTTCTTGGAAAAAAAGGAATAAAGAAGCCTGTAGCATCTTAAATTTCACTCAGTGCTGCCCCCTGACTTTTATTAAGCTCTCCCTGATTTATTCTAGCTTTTCCAGGATACGGGACAATTATATGATTGGTACAGTGTCCCCTTGGTTCGCATTTACCAGTAGAAAGTATTTCAACAGCTCTATTTGTTAGAGATGCCAAAAAAACAAACAAAAAAAAAAGACCCATTGTGGTGTAACTGTAGGATTGATGAAATATATGACTTCAAGATGTTTCATATATCTTCTTAGACATTGCCTCAAAATAGCTCTACCTGAGATACCCTCCAGCCAGAATATTTAAGTACAAGGATCTTATTTACAAAACAGAAACAGACTCACAGACACAGAGAACAAACTTATAGTTACCAAAGGGGAGAGGAGGGAACAGATAAATTAGGAGTTTGAGATGAAAATATACACACTGCTATATATATAAAATAGATAACCAACAAAGGCCCTCCTAGATAGCACAGGGGACTACACTCAATATCTTGTAATAACCTATAGGGGAAAAGAACCTAAAAAAAGAATATATATATATAATGAATCACTTTGCTGTATTCCTGAAACTAACACAACATCGCAAATCAACTACATTTCAATAATTTTTTTTTTTTAAACCACTAGGCAAATGGTCTATTCCAGTGATTGGCAAAACTGACAAGTAAGCCAAATCCAGCTGCCACCTGTTTTTTTAAAGTTTTACTGGAAAAAAAAATAAATACATGTGAACCAGGAGAAGGCTAAAAGCCTATGGGTAACACACTGGGCTCAAGAATCTGACCAAACTGAATTGGAATCCCAGCTCTGCCACTTACTAGCTGCTAGGCCTTGAGAAGAAACGATACCCAACCTGCTCCCTCTTCTGGAAAGTGAAGATCCTAAGAGGACCAGCACCGTAAGGTGTAGCAAGTAAGGTGAGCACTTACATAGGGCTCATGAGGTGCGAGGCATGGCTGTAAGTATCAGCTCGAGAATGTTCCGCTCTATTATAACAAACTCTCCTCTACGGCCATTGCCAGCACACGAAGAGGAATCAGGAGAGACTTCTGGGAATTTCTCGTCCAGGGTCCCCCATCCCTACATCTGCCCAATTAAACCACAAATATACTCATCTCCAGCCACAGGTAGGAGAGGACCTCATTTTTAGTACATATATGAAAACTCAAAATGAATGTAAAATGAATATTAAAAACTTCAGAGTTGTTATGCAAGGAAAAGTAAGCAAGAACCAAGTAGGTGACGTGTCTGGTGAGGCGAGCCATCTGCAAGGCAGGGCCAATTAGCAACATTTACTAGTTAAACCAGCAATGCACTTGGGAATCACTTCTGAACACAAAGAAGCATTCTTTTTCAAAATGTAACACCATTTTAATTCCAAAACACAGGAAGTGAGAGGGTACAGGGCAGAGATATGCATCATCCAACGATGCTAAAAACAAAATTACAAAGAGATTTGAGGGCATCTGACAAGAGGCTCCACTTACCCACTAACCAACAATTACAAATTTGCTCATTAAGAAAACTGCTCTCAGCAAAGTCCTATAGGCAGACAGACCCTCTACTTTCTAGCTATGCTTAACTTGGCAAGCTACTTTCAACACCACTAAATGTCAGTTTCTTCAACAACAAAATGGATACTATGAGTATCTTCTCATAGTTATGAGGATTAAATGAGATAAAACATAACAATTAATAAGAAGGTCTCTTTAACTGTATCCATTATTATTATTATCATTATTATTATTCAGGCAATTCTGAGATTCACATTAAAAAAAGAACTATAGGGGCTTCCCTGGTGGCGCAGTGGTTAGAAATCCGCCTGCCAATGCAGGGGACACGGGTTCGTGCCCCGGTCCGGGAGGATCCCACATGCCGCGGAGCGGCTAGTCCCGTGAGCCACAACTACTGAGCCTGCGCGTCTGGAGCCTGTGCTCCGCAACGGGAGAGGCCGCGACAGTGAGAGGCCCACGCACCGCGATGAAGAGTGGCCCCCGCTCGCCGCAACTGGAGAAAGCCCTTGCACAGAAACTAAGACCCAACACATCCAAAAATAAATAAATAAATAAATTTATAAAAAAAAGAACTATATCACAAAAGGAGAAAAAACCCTCAAGATGAATTCATTCTTTTCTGCACATGTCAACCCTCAGAGATGTAAGGGTTTCTAAAGCACAGTGGCCAATCTTTCCTCTGAGCTCAAGGATGACCTCTGAACCCAGTTCACACACATGTCCCCTCAACGCCATCAAACTTTCCATGCTGGACTCCAAGGTCCGAACATGTCTGCGCCATCTAGAGAACAGGGGACATGGTCATCTCCCATGGGCTAGGCTGGCAGGTCCACTAGGGGCTGAGCCACACACTGAGACAGCACCCAGGGCAGAATCAAGGGTGGCTATTCTTGGGGGGGCGGAGGAAGGAAGAGTGACACCCACATGGCACACAGGTAGATGAGGCTGAGGCCAGTGCAGGGTGTGAGGACCAAAGAGAAGGACACATTTCAATATTTTCAAAGACACCACAAAGCTATAAGATAATAGGTATCTGTTCAGTTTTCCCTGTGCAAGCAAAAAAATGCCCATTTCCCCAGGAAAAGCAGTAGAGAAGCACTTCCCACACACCTCGGTCCCTTGTCTATGTGCATTTGGACAGAGGAAACACACAGCAGTTCTAACATGTGGGGACATTTTTCCTATGTCTACTCAAAAATGTCATCCCTCATGTAGTGCAGGCACACAATTCCCTCCATCACTACCAGACAGCAACATATTTTTATTTTGTGCTGCAACATTTCGAGCATCAATCAATGAAGTTTTCATGACACACTAAGGCCCTTGGAGAAAGAAACCTGCACTTTGACTATAGCACACTGCTCTAAGCAAGTCGCTGTTTACATGGTTGCTTTTGGTTTAAGGGACAAGAAAGCCATTATCACAAGCACAGAATCACACACGGCCCAAGTGCACCATCACTCATGGACTTGCCCCTCCCCGTCACACCTGATGCCTTCTGATGGGAAATATTTAGAATGAATCGTTTCTACTAAATCATACTTCAATAATGGATGAATAAAGTCTATGGCCAAAGTTAATTATGAACTTAAAAATTACATGACCAATTAATGGATCACAGTTTTCCATATTGTTTGTTTGTTTTATCAATGTTTTTATTTCACTAGAATAGTTTTCGGCTTACAACAAAATTGAGAGCAAGGTTCAGAGATTTCTCACATATTCTTTGCACCCACATATGCAGAGTCTCCCCCACTTTTGATGTCCCCCATCAGGCTGGCACATATGTCACCCAGGATGAATCCCCATTGACACATCATAATCATCCAGAGTCCACAGTTTACATTATAGGTCACTCTTGGTGTTGTACATACTATGGGTTTGGACAGATGTATAATAACATGTATCCACCATTAAAATATCATACAGAATATTTTCACTGCCCTAAAAATCCTCTGTGTTCTGCCCATTCATCTTTCCCTCCACCTCCACCCCTGGAAACCACTATGATCTTGTCATTGCCTCCACAGTTTTGCCTTTTCCAGACTGTCATAGAGAGTTGACCCTTGATCAATGCAGGGGGTAAGGGCACTGATTCTCTGCACTGTAGAAAGTCCACATATAACTTATAGTCAGCCCTCCCTGTACGCGGTTCCTCTGTATCCACAGTTCTGCATCCATGGATTCAACCAACCATGTATTGGGTAGTACTGTAGTATTTACTGTTGAAAAAGATCCTCATATAAGTGGACCCATGCAGTTCACACCCATGTGGTCCAAGGGTGAACTGTAGTTGGAATCACACAGTATGTAGCCTTCTCAGATTGGCTTCTTCCGCTTGGCAATATGCATTTAAGTCTCCTCCATGTCTCTTCATGGCTTGATAGCTCACTTCTTTTTAGCTCTGAATAATATTCCATTGTCTGGATGGACCAGAGTTTATCCAATCACCTACTGAAGGATATCATGATTGCTTCCAAGTTTTGGCAATTATGAATAAAACTGCTACAAACATCCATGAGCAGGTTTTTGTGTGGACATAAGTCTTCAACTCCTTTGAGTAAACACCAAGGAGCACAACTGCTGAATCATACAGTAAGAGCATGTTTAGTTCTGTAAGAAACTGCCAAACCACCTACCAAAGTATCTATATCACTTTGCTTTCCCACCAACACTGAATGAGAGTTCCTGTTGCTCCACATCCTCAACAGCATTTGATGTTGTCAGTGTTTCAGATTTTGGTAATTCTAAAATGTGTATAGTGGTATCTCATTGTCATTTGAATTTGCATTTCCCTGAGGACATATGGTGTGGAGCATCTTTTTATATGCTTATTTGCCATCTGTATATCTTCTTTGGTGAGATGTCTGTTAAGGTCTTAGGACTTTCCATATTGTTTTAGGCACACAAAATCTACTAGAGACTGTCATAATTCACCACAAAACTTTGAATGCTAAAATTTTACCTATAGATCTCTGAGAAAAGAAAAACCTTTTCAATTATAAACCTTGATCTGAAACTTCTTTATTAGCCATACTTAGAAATAAAACCTGGAAATCTGTAAAAAAAATTACCTTGTATGTGAAATAACTGACAAAATATGGCATATGAACATGAAATTGATTTTTAAAATTTAAACAGTATATCTTCCTAATTTTCTATATTACCTTTAATGAATATCAGCAGTTGGTAATCGCTACATATCTTGGAGGTACAGAATGCAACAAAACACTTGACTATATGATAAAATACATACTCAAAAATAAAGGGCAAAAGTAAAAGATAATCTCATTTTTTTTTTACCTAAAGGATTAGAAAAATATAAAAAGATTTGAGCACACATTGCTGGCCAAGGTGTGAGAAAACAGGCATGCTCTATGTTGCTACAGGGAGAATGAACTGTACATCCTTTGGGGAAAGTGTCTGTGATGACAGTTAAAATTTTAAATGCCCTTTGACTCAGCAGTCCTGCTGGCATGAGTCTGTTTCATAGAAATTAAAGCATCAACACTTAAAGATAGGTACAAACAGATATATGTAGTTTAAAAAATTATTTGTAATGGTAAAAAATGAAAATAGCCTGAAGCACATCAGCAGAGACATGGCCGAATAAACAATGATATATCCATCTATAGAATATTATGCTGCAATTAAAAAGAATGAAGAAGATCAATATGACCAGCAAAGATGTTCTGAAAATGCTAAGTGAAAAAGACTTTGGTAAGCCTTGGGTATGACATAATGCCATATCTATAAAATAAAACAGAGGGGTGAGCTTTATATATATGTACATATTTATATGCCTTTGCATAAACACAGAAAATATGTAGAAAGACATAAACCAAAGTGGTAACTTTGAAAACCTCAAGAAGGCTGGGTTGACAAGAGAAAGAAGACTTAACTCTTCTAACAGCAAGTTTAAATTATTTTTTTATAAGCAAAGTAAGAAGAAGAGTTGAGAGGTATAGGATGACGTTTAGATTGACATATTCCATTTACTATAAGTGAGCATATTCAGATAATTTTTTAGTTAAATATCATTACCTGATACCTGTAACAAATATAGCCCATGCGACACTCTTCTTGGATATCTGCCTGACATCAACTGCTCCCCAAACTCAGGATAGACTCCTAGTCCCACCTTGTTGGTTTTTTTCATTTAATGGTACAAGTTTCCTATTAGTAGGAAAATGGTCCCTGACCCACAGCTGAAACTGGCCAGGGTGGGGACTTGCAGGATTGGGTTGGTGGGGAGGGGTTGGACTGCATAGGCCACGAGGACTGACTAGAATCTCCTCTGGTCACTACTGTTCTTGAGTCACCGTGAAGTCCCCTTCAACAGGATGGGCGATGTCATAGCATTTGCTGGTCCGGAACTGCACACGCTCAGTGGTCCTTTGAAGGAAGACCTTCCCTTTCCCCTAGGGCCCTGTCCTGCCAGGGCTGCCCACAAAGTTGCCCCTCTGAGTGCTTCCCACTGTCAGTTCTCATAACAGAACTGCAACCCTGGATGCAATTGGATCTCTTAAGTAGGATGGCCACATATTTTACCATCCAACCCAGGAAACTTCTGGGAATGAAAGAGGGTGTTATTAGATATTAGGCTAGAAAATAGGTGTATGAAAGGAAAAACAGACCTACAGTCACCTACCCAGGAGCACTGAGCCATGACCGGGGAAGCACCCCCTTTCCTCATGGTAAGCCCTCTTCGGGGATGGCTGTATCCCTCTACTCAGTACAATCACCACCTACTTTCTAAGGGACAGTGTCCAAGTCCTTCCACACTTAGGTACCATACGTGCCACGTCCTCCCTCCCTCATTCATCCCACAGATACCCGCCAAGCGCCCCTAATCCTTCATTCACTCCTTCAAAGAATAACCAAGCGCCTGCCATTCACTCAGGCACCAGAGATAAAACAGTGCTGAGCCCAGAGACCCTGTCTCTGTGGAGGTCACATCCTGCTTAGGGTAGACAGACAATAAAGAAAGAAATCAATATGTCATTGGTTGAGTGCTAAGTCCCAAGGAAAAAATCAGACAAGTTAGGGGCACAGGGAATGTGGGACGAAGGTAGCTCTTAAATATGGGGGAGCTCTTTAATAACTCTGATGAGTTAGCATCTAAGCAGAGATTCAAGGAAAGGGCGCAGAGCCTTTCGGGCAGGAGAAAGGGCAGGAGGGGGCTCCCAAAGAGAGCCTGGCGCTCAAGGAGGGAGCCCAGGGGAAGCAGTGGGTCTGCTCGGGTAGGGAGGACTTTGGGTTTTCCTCCGAAAAATGAGCCAAGTAAATTAGCCAAGAACACTGCCACGTGGTGAGCAGACACAGAGCAGCCTCTGTGTTGATGGAACTGGTGTCTAAAGGGGACAGTAAGATATTAATCAACCAGCGAAATAAAGGCCTTCTAAGGAAGGCACCTCTCATCAACTTCCTTTTAAACTGTGGTCCATCTGCTTTTCCTGCTAAGGATAAGAGGGAAAAAAACTTAAGCTCTGGTGGATTGCCATCTCTCCACGTAGAGACTGAAACGTATTGTTTTGCTATATCTGCTGAAACATACAGCTGTTAAACCAGTAATCACTTGTCATTTTGGGTTGCAAGCATCCAATACTACTGCTGAAAAAGTAAAGTAGTTCCCTGACACAATGCACGTATTAATCTCCCAACAATTCTAAAAGTTCATGTTCAGATAGAGTCCGGTGGGGTTTTATAAACTGTAAGGAAAGTGTAATCGTTGGGTGCCTCGAAGCAATTCTAGAAATGACATATAGGTTTACACAACTGCTTTATCAGAATGGAAAGAGAAAGATCTTAAGAGGAGAAGTGAAGGGTGTTTGGGATGAGTAGCATATTAAATGTAGTCTGACTAGAAAGTGTCAGCTAGAGTAAAATCAAGAGAAAAGGAAACTCTTTAAATCCCAGATTAAATTCCCAAATAGTATCTACGGCTGGCCCTAGACTTGGCTTAGCAGTGACTTCATAGGCAAAACTGCGCAAAGTGTAGAAAATTAACATGAGTTTAGAGATTTATAAGAGCCTCTCAAAGAACGAAAAAAGTACTTCTTAAAAAATATTTTCATATTCTGAGGACTTAACAAAAATCATCTTTTTTATACTGTTCTAGCTTTTCAATAATCTGCCACATTCAAACAGGTAACACACTTGTCAGTAAGATCCGTGCAGTTAACTCTTTAGATTTGGGTGGCCCCTTAACACTAATCTTTCACACACACGCTGACCTACAATCAACTTCCAGCTGATGGAAAACTTACCCAGATGGACGTCAACCAACCATATGGAGACCTGAAATTTTGGTGAGGGGTGGGGATGAGAGTTTAGTGTCAAAAATCAGTAATACTGATTTCAGCTACATGTAAATCCTTCACGGCTGACCTGTGCAAGCCAGATGCAGTATAAGTCAGGCTCAAGGTCAAGGATGAGACAGGAAGTTCACGTTCACCCGAGCAATGGAAACGGAGAGAATCACACCCCCAGGGTTGGGATGATCAGCAGTTATCAAACTTTTCTTTCCCGAATGCCAGGGCTCCGAGGTGACCAACACGTTATCTGTCTACTGACCTGTCACTAAGGAAACAAATCAGGAGAGGAAAGAATTTTTTCCAGCAATTGCAACAATAAATAGTTTCTGTTTTCTGCAAGCCAAGAATGCTATGGAATGGAAACACTGAAGAAGTAAGCGAAGAAAAATGCCTCTGCTTCCCGGAGCTTCTACAAGCCTAGAACCCAGTTCTGGAGAACCAGAGCCAAGTCCGAACTATGTCTTCATCCCTTAGAGCCTAGCACAGCACCACACACTTAGCAGTTTCACAACAAAAAAATGTACTGAGTGAAAAAGTAAACGACTTCATCCCACCAGCCGCCAAGGTGTGCGCCCTGCTGATTATCTGCAAAAGTAAGTGTGTGAAGAAGGGTCCAAGGCAGGGAAAAGGTCAGTGGTTCTTCACCAGGTGAAAAGAAGATCAGGAAGTGGTTCTGAAAACAAGTCCAAACAGCCGATGTTTATTCTGTCCTCACCACTGGAATGAAAAGAAGTTGTGATAACAGGAAACTTTCAGAGACGCTTGACACTGCATGCATGCTTTGGATTTAACTTTTGTCTACACTTTTCTTGTCCTCAAAAGGCCTGGGCTCCTAGCTGGCTCCTTGTCGTGAATTTAAGCCCCATGTTCTTCCAGTGGGTCCAGCAAACCAGGCACCCCCCTCACACATCGAATGCCATTCAGTTTTCCCTTAAAATGTCACAGTGTTCTCAGCACTGATTATAGGTTCCCAACAAGTTATGTGAGATGATTTAAAATGCAAACTAATGGATGAAGCTGGTCAGAAGGTACCAGCTTCCAGTTAGAAGATAAATAAGTACGAGGGATGTAACATACAACATGATAAATATAACTAACACTGCTGTACGTCATACATGAAAATTGTTAAGAAAGTAAATCCTAAGAGTTCTCATCTCTAGGAAAATTTTTCTTTTCTATTTCTTTAATGTTGTATCTATATGAGATGATAGATGTTCACTAAACTTATTGTGGTGATCATTTCATGATGTATTTCAGTCAAATCATTATACTGTACACAAGCTTACACAGTGCTGTATGTCAATTATATCTCAATAAAAAAAATGAAAAAAAACCGAAACGAAATGAAATGAAATGCAAACTACCTGAGCAGGTGAAACAGTGTTTATAAAACACTGAAAGAATGAAGGCCCGAAACTAAAATGAAAATCTCTAATCCAAGGATCCTGCCAATAACACCCCAAAAGAAGAATACATTTCTATTTGCAATATTTACATGGCAGGATTATTTTATTAAAACTGATTTCGGTTATGTTTTACTCCAGGTTGATGAGAATGATATTTCTAGATACAGCTTGAGTATGCACATTGTTTCAACACGTAATTATTACCATGCCAACACACAAGGCTCTCTACTGCAAATCACACACTAGATGTAGGACAAAATGTGTCACTTTAGGGAAAGAGCCTGGGTCTTTAGCTACTCCTACTTATATTTTTGAACCATGAGAACTAAAAGTCATTTCTTTTCCATTAAACTGAGCAAAAGGACAGTGTTTGGCTTCATTTCTATGCATCGACAGAAACAGAAGGAAGAGCTTCCCAAAGCAGATCTATAGATCTGGACAGACTTTTAATGCAGTGCATTATTTTTATTCCACTGCCACTTACACAATAATGAAACATTCCTCTATTTTACTATGTAAATATGTTCTTCCTAAAAAGACAGTTGTCTAGGTATGAAACAAAAATTTCAAATAGGCTATGATTATATTTTTTTTCTAATTGAGAGTGACACAATGAAGGACGGCTAGGTGGCGAGCCCTCAGAAGCTAGCGTTACGTGGTGGGGAGGAAGGGAAGAGGAGAGGCTGGGCAAAGCAACAGCGCTCAGGACCAAAGCACAGGTCTTGCGAGCGAGGCAAGGCAGGAAATGCAACCTGACAAGGAGGCAGAGACTGCAGCAATATTCCATCAAGTATTTTTAAATTCAGTTCCACACGAGTCAACTCAGTTTTGCCCGGGGATTTTACCAGACATTTAGCTGGTGTGTATATAATTACTTGTCTCTCTGAATTGGGGGTGGGGAGTGGAAAACAGCACAAGGAGGGACAAAGTGTTCACAGAAGGGAATGAACTGGAAGATACTGAGACACAGGGATTCTTTCCAATGTTTTTTTTTTTTTTAATTTTAACATCTTTAAGTCATAGGTTTTTTGTTTTAAGTATAAAGGTTGTCACCTTTGTTTTGCTCAGAAGGATGAGAACAAAATGTAACGCCATTTATTCCGATTTGAAGAGCTACCTTCTTCGTCTTATTTATCACGGGCATCCGAGACCACCCTAGGACTCTTAGCAGGCATTACACCCTCCAATCATCTTTCAGAGTCAGTCGAGTTCCCTGCAGTACTGAAAGCACCCTTAGAATATTATCTTCAGAATTCATGTGGGGTGTTTAGTAGCTACAATTCCTTGGAAGAGGACCAAAATATAACTGCTTTATATAAGCTTCAGCTCAGTTTTGAAAAGATGATAATCTTGCAATATACAAAAGAGCACTCAGTGGTACATGACTTCGTAAGCCAGACCTCTATAAATTCGCACGTACCAAAACAGAAAGCTGTATCAGACTGCTGCATGAATGTGTGCGTGGATTCCACTTCTTATCTGCTCTGTTTCTATTGTTTATATCTTTGCTACTTGATTCACCAATGATCAAGGGGAAATATAACTGTCATCACTAATAACCATGTTCATGATCATCTATAAGTACACATTTTTTTCTGTCTTCCACAGTCTGATTCATCACATCAAGCTTGCTACAACATAATTAATAGACTGAAAATATACTTTGAATCAAAACAAACTTTTTTAAAGAGAGAGAATCCATTTTGAAAGAGAATCCATACACAGGAAGTTTTTTATCTTACAGCCAACTCTTTATAGCTGCCAATACTGTCCAACAGAGCAGGCACCAGCCACGTACGGCTACTGAACACCTGAGAGGTGGCTAGTCCAAATTGAGATGCAAGTATAAAATACACACCAAATTTTGAAAGCTTGGTTTAAAAAAATGTAAAATGTCTCATTAATAAATTTTATATTGATGACACTTTGAAATGACAATATTTTGGGTAAATAAAATGTATTAAAATATATAATGAAACGATATTAAAATTTTTTACTTTTTAAATGTAGCTACTAGAAAATGTTACATTGTAATTTTGGCTCACGTTATATTTTTATTGGACAGTGTTGAAATAGTCTAAGAGGCAATTCAACCATCCACTAAATCAAATGAAGGTATAAGATAACATGCATTTTCTCCCTAACTTTCATGTGTGTGTATGTGTGTGTGTGTGTGTGTCTGTGTGTCTGTGTGTTGCAGAGGGCTGGAATTGCAAAGCTGCCCATCAGGAAGGTCTCTGAAACAAAAGATTCAGCTCGTTGCCTTTAGCCTTATCTCTTGACATTTAAGTCTTCCAAAAATTTCCTCTGCTTCACTGCTCCCTGCTATGAAAGTTTCCAAGCAAATGGTGACCCAGTCTCCCAGGAGGCAAGCACACACTTTACGGATCACTCGAGCTATGGCAGCCACCACTGCTCTAGAAACTGGGATTCAAACAGGTCTGGGAAGGAACAGACACCTGTGCATGAAATTCCCTCAGGTTAAACACAAGCAGGACATCCACACATGTCAGACCACCCACTCAAGCCACCCGTGCCATTCTCATCCTGTTATCATGACCACCAAACAGGGGTGGAACGGGGTTATGTGCACGTGCTGAGTCCCAGACCTAAGCCTACAAAAGCTCTCCACTGCTTCAACTGCTTCCCACCCTCCTGCCCTTGCTTCCCCAGATTTCTTCTCTAACTGGACACTCCTGGTGGTCATGGGGCATTCACAACGTGGCTTTGCATGCTCTCTAATAAACGCTGGAGACAGCACATTTAGCATTTCCACAGAAGAGTTTCAGGATATACAACAGTCATTCATTCAACAAATACTGGTGAATGCTAAGCAGGAAAATCTCAGACCAGGACAAAGGTAAGGGGGAGCCTGGGACCGAGGATGCACAGAGCAGTAGTTACAGGGAGCAAGGAGTCAGCGTGAGCCTCATTGGGAAGGTGGCGTCTACACAGACCCCCCAGGGTCCAGGGTGAGGAAGTGAGCAGAGCAGGCATCCTGGAATGGGGCTGAGGCATCCGGGCCCTCTGTGGGGAGCACAGTTGGCCTGGTCCACAGGCAGGAAGGTGGCCAGTGTGGCAGCAGTCAACTGGGGGAGGGGCAGAGTGACAGAAGGACACAGAGGAAACAGGACAGACCATGCAGGACTCTGGGCCATGGTGAGGAGTTCTGTTTTCACTCTGAGATGAGAAACTGCTGCAAGGTTTTAAGTGGAGGAATGATTTGCTCTGACATTTGCTTTGAAGGAACCACTCTGCCTACTGTTCTGGATACTCTAGGGGTCAAGGGTAGAAGCACAGACTATTGAACTAAAATGTGTTAAACACTGTTGCAACTGAAAACTAAGTAATAACAATTGAGATAAAGAAAGATAAGAATCATGGTTTCTGACCTGGACTGTGGGAGGTCGGGGAAGTGGGGGAACCCAGAACCACCAGGACACAAAACTGTGTCACTGTGACCCTTCTTCACTCCAGACCAGATGTGGCAGACCCCAGCCTGGGCTGCAGGCATGCCTGCGGTGAAGGGCCTTACTGCTCTCCTTCTTTGCAGAAGGGCAGCTTTTATGAGAGTTTGACTTTTCTTTCTACATGAAAGAAACTTTCTCTAAAAGCAAACAAAAGACAACAACAAAAATAGAAAAGGATGAACACAACTGACCCTGGGAGTTGCAACCTGATTCAACATTTTATGTGAATTGCCTTTGGATTACCTCTGGCAGGAAAATGTGAGCATGTTAAAAAAAAAAAAAAAATACCAGTATAAATAAATAGTAATACAGAACTAATTTTTTAGTTCTCATTTCACTGAATAATTACACCTTTGGGCTAACATGAATAATTTATTAAGTAGCATGCAGTTTCTATGTAGCCCTGCAACTTTTTGCCCTCATTATGCAACCCTTCGAAATCATTCCAGGGCGAACCATGGCAGAAAAGGGACTTCTATGCAAATATCCTTTTTCTATCAGTCTATGGATAGTTTTAAGTGTCCCTTCAGGTTAACAAGAACTATTCAAAATGCTATTTAACAATCTTCTGTCTGATATACGTTCAGTAATTCATTAAAGTTCTAAAATGCTGAACTTCCTTATTTTTGTTAGATTATGCATACTGATGCTTAACTGAATTAAGCTTTTAAGGAACGTAAAACCATATATTTGCTTCCTGGTTTCTCCACAGTTATCCAAAGTAACCCACACTTCAACTAGAACTATTGTTATAATGTTAGTATCCTCATAAACAATTCTTTTCTTGTGGCTTGGGACCAAAGGGCCCTAGGAGAGTTCCACTTCACGTTAAAATTGTCTCCGTATTGAGCTGTTGTAATATACCAACCTGTAATGAAGCACCAATATGTAAATGCTCAGAGGTGACCTGTTTTGATGTCTCTCATACCGAGGACACAGAGGACACAGACCTGCGAGGTCCTCGTTTTTCTTGCTTCCTCACATTCTCTGTTGCACTGCAGATCACCACAAAATGGTAATCTAATTACTACAACTATTAATTATGCTCGTGATTAATTTGAAATACCTAACAAAATCTAAACTGTACAGTGAGAGACAACACGCCGCCTTAATGACATTCTAACACCTGAAACTGTTTGGCATCATTATCATTCAAGTAACTGTGCTTCATTTCCCCCAGCTGGGCATATTACAGAGCTGGTCCCCAGTATTATTTATTAAAAATGTGCTTCAACTCAAAATAACGAGCGTTCCCCTGAACTCCGGCCTAGACCCGCAGACTCACCTCTCCAGCCACCTCCCAGGCCGACCTGAAAATAGAATCATGGGTCCCTGCTTCTGACTCCCTCTTAATACTCTCCCACCCACCCTGCCCAGCACCCCATCCCCACAAAAGTCTGACTGTCTTGGAACCTCCAAATATAATAAGGTTTCCAAGCCTTTTGTAAACAGCTATGCAAACTGTTTAAATGGGAAAGAGTGGGGCAAAGGTTGGTTCATGGCAATGCCACCAACCCAGCTGCTCAGACCAGAAACCTTGCAGTCACCCTCGACCCAGTCCTTCCTAACTCAGATCCAACACGTCCCCAAATCCTACTGGTTCTACCTTGAAAAATACATCCAGAGGCTGATCACTCCATCACCTCCATCATGACCACCTGGTCCAAGCAACCATCAACACTTGCATTGAGTATGTCAATAGCTTCCTAATGGGTCAGCCTACTTCCACCTTTGTCCCTGTACAATCTATTCTATAAAAAACAGCCAGAGGGATCTCTTTAAAAAGTGAACCAGGCCGTACAGCACTATGGCTCAGAAACAATGGCTTTCCGTATACACAAGGAAAAGCTCTACACCATCCTCCAAGACTTGAAAGGATTGTCCCCTGCTCCCTTTCTGAAACCCTCTCCTACTTCTCTCCTCCACCTTCACTTTGCATCTGCCCCTCTGCTTTCATAATTCACCCTACACAGGTTCTCTCTTCTGCCTGGAACGTCCTTTCCCCAGATACCTGCGTGGCTCCACCTCCAACTTTCCCTAAATGTCAGACAGGCATTACCTGACCTCTATTCGATGGTGCAAACCACCTCACCCTCACCAAGGCTCCTTTTCTGCCTGGCTCTGCTTATTTGTTTCACAGCACTAATCCCTGACTCACAAACTCTCTTACTGGGGCAGATGATGTTTTCTACAAATACAGCTCCAACGATACATCCAGACCCAAGTTCCTCTGGAACCTCCATGATTCCATCGGTAGGTGGAGTCTCACCGGGAACCTGGGCGGGCCTTTGTGATCTCCCCCACTAACGGTGGGAGTGATGCTACGTGATTTCCAAAGCTAGATCATAAAATGCCATGCAGCTTCCGCCTGGCTTCCTCTTGGAATCCAGCCACCATGCCACAAAGAAGAGGCCCCCCCTCCCTCGGCCTGTCTCAGCCTGGACTGAGCTCCCAGCCGACAGCCACCACCAACCTGCTCTCCACTGGGCAAGTCACCAAGAAGCACCTCCTCCTGCCAAGGGCGGAGGATGTGGGATTGGTGGTGTCACCCAGGCCCTGGGCTCACGTGGACTTGTACTTGGCTTTAATGCTCTGTGGTCACCATCTTGCAATCCCCAACAACTTTACCTTTGAGTTTGTATTCTGTACGTGAAACCTCATGAGACAAGGAAACAGGAGCAGGGGACTTGGAGCCTGGGCTCCTGAGGGGTCCCTGGTCCCTGGGACAGGTCCCCAGCTGCCCACTCCTCCAACTCCTGGCTCCTCTGCCCACCCTCAGCCAGTGACCACCACCTCCTCTGCTCCAAGCTGTGGCCTGGGCAGCAACATAGGGGTGTATCCTATGATGTCTCAGGGCACAGCACGGCAGGGGCAGTCCCCCCTTAAGCTGGCAGCCATGGCACGTGTGACAAGTGACTTGAGGTGGGTGAACCCTCATGCACCCCCAATCCAGGCACCAAGCATGTCCAGCATGGAGGGTGCACCGCCTTGAGGGTCACTAGTCCACTATGGGTTGAGGTGGCAGGTCCACGGGAAGTGGGGAAGCCTGGCTTGCCTTCCCCACCCCGGGCCGGGGCACAGGGCATCTGACCTGTGTGTGCTGCATTGCAAGGTAGGGCACCCCATCCCTGCCCCGGGGCCAGGAATGGGCTGCACTGCCCAGCAAGCATCCCCAAGCCCAAGGAAACCCATCCTTTACGGAACAAATAAAAAACACTGTGACGTGTTGAGAAAGAGACCATGGAAGGGAGGAAAGATGTTCTGTATTTTAATACCTTTAACAGCACTTTTTTCCATTGATAGTTTTCAGAGAAGGGCCCTCTTATTTTCCTGTGCACCAGGCCTGCTCCAGCCCTCATGGGAACTGCCCCAGCAGATGCCACGTGAAGCCAAGAAGAGTCTTCCCGCTGAGCCCAGCCCAAACTGCCGATTCCTGAGCCAAAGCAATGGTTGCTGGGCTTTTAGGTCACTCACCTTGGGGCGGGCGTGGGGTAGGTGGCTGGTTGTGTAGGAAGAGGTAACTAGGGCACTTAGCGGCGTACCTTCACACGCTGGGAAGGCAGTGATTTTGAGGGTGTTTGCTCACTGCTGTGTCCCCAGTACCTAGAACCGTGCCTCACACGGAGTCCTTGCCCAATAAATATCTGTTCAATGAACTGAAGTCCCACTCTGATGAAATCTCTTTAAACAAGGCTACAAAGAAGTGGGTCACCAGCACAGGAAAACTTGACTAGTTGGAACTGCTGAGGGTAAATAGTTGGAAAGCTTGTGATGCAGGCCTGCTGATGGCCAGGTGATGGGGAGAATGTGGTCCTTCCCATGGCCATTGGCCGTTAGTGGTCTGGTGGCTCCAGGAAGGGGGCACCGAGCTAGCGCCAGGCACACAGGAGTGCCCTCCCCACCTGGACCAGTCACTCACCCCTCGGAGGACAACTTCCTGGCCCATGGAAACCACACCCTCACACAGGCTTGCCTCCAGGTGCCGAGGGCATAACGCATTTATCTTGCCAACAGGGACAAAACACCTACTAGATGCAAAGAAGTATATTCCAGGCCATTAAAGGAGGTGCAAACACAAACACAACATGGTCCTTAGCATGAATCTTTTATTACAACTACATACGATATATGAACGTGTTTGGGTAACTATATTGCCGCTTGAGGATAAAACCATTAGTGGTAGTAATGCCTATTATTCAGGCTCTTTCCAAACAAACAAACAAAATAATGAAAATATTTAGTGTGGAAAAAATAAAGCAGGGGAGGGAGATATGTTGTGTGTGTGTGTGTGTGCCCTTGCAGTTGCAGACGAGGCTACCACATCAGACCTCATTAGCTACCAGGAGGCATATGAATGGAGATTTGGGTATGGAGACACTGGCCATCTGAAGATCCGTGGGCAGAGTCCTGAGCTCCACGCAGAGAGATAGGAAGTGCAAAGACCCTGCGGCACAAACAATGCTAAGGAGTTAAAGGCTGGAAATGGCATCAGTGTGACTGCAGCACAGGGGGTGAGAAGAGGGGAAGGAGATGAGGCCCACAGTGCTCCCAGAACCCAGAGAAAGGCGGCCAAAAGAGAAAGAAGACAGTCTCTGCTGACAGTCACCATTCAGGCTATTCACCAGACAAACTTCACGCGAGATAAACAGCACATCGTCACATCCTCGGCTGTTTACTAAGTCAACCAAACAGTAAGTGAGCACCTGCTCTAAGTGGGACACAGGGGCTGCCCTTCCTCTGTCACACTTCATGGTCATGTCATGTCGGGCTGCATGTCCAACCTCCCAACCTACCAACAAAGCCCCTACGAGGAGGAGAAAGGAGAAAGCAAGCCCTCAAAATAGAATAAAGGGGGACTTCCCTGGTGGTGCAGTGGTTAAGAATCCACCTGCCAATGTAGGGGACATGGGTTCAAGCCCTGGTCCGGGAAGATCCCGCATGCCGCGGAGGAACTAGGCCCGTGCGCCACAACTACCGAGCCTGCCCTCTAGAGCCCTCGGGCCACGACTACTGAAGCCCGCGCGCCTAGAGCCTGTGCTCCGCAATAGGAGAAGCCCCCGCAATGAGAAGCCCGCGCACTGCAATGAAGAGTAGCCCCGCTCGCCGCAGCTAGAGAAAGCCTGCGCACAGCAGCAAAGACCCAACACAGCCAAAAATAAATAAATAAAATAAATAAATTTATATTAAAAAGAAAAGAATAAAAGGACTAAATGTGCAATCCCTAACAGGACAGGTGATGGGATATGTTGGAAATAAGAAATAAAGAGGCCAGCTGATGGAATCTAAGTCAGGAGCTGAAAACCCTGAAAAATGTCTCCATCAATCACTGACCATTCTGCAACCCCCGCACTGAATTTGTTCAGTTTTTACATAGATATATTTATGAAAGAAAGCTACCTTTTTTAAAGAAAGGAAGTCTCAAAGTTTTAAATAGATTCTCAAGCCTCCTAGGGATCATTCCAGAGATAAAGAGACAAATTCTGAGAAGCTACATTTGAGTCGCCGCACAGCCCGGAACAGCACTCAAGAACGAACAGCAGACATCAGTCCTCTTCCCAAAGGGATACGACTGAAACTCCTCATTGTTCTTTCCTGGGAAAGAGGCTTCCTGACAAGCAAGGCAAGCCCAAGCCAGCGTGAGCAACTCATAGATGAAACACCTTTCTGTTTCCCCACTGCTTTTTAAGCAGCGATGGTTCATGCAAATTTCAGGCTATCTTGAATGATGCCTCCTCTCCACCCCATACAGGCCAGGGTACAATTAAAACTGGAACGTGCCTTTCGTGGCTCAGCTCGTGGAAAACCCACTGTGTAAATGAACTAGAACAGAGCGAGGAAATGAGGAATGGAGCTTGGATGTGGCTTCTGTCATTTTGCATTACTGCTGTGTAAAGAAGAAAAGATGCAAACAGTTAGTGATGCGCGGGGCGAAGGAGGGAAATGAAAATGTCAGGAGCGGGAGGAAGCTGTGAAATGGCACCAAATGCCTGGGCGGGGTGTCTGTCTGCCCATGTGTTGCTTGTCTCTCTCAATCCATCATCAGAAAGGACAAGGCACCTCAGGAGGAATGCCTGTCCTGAGTCAGGAGCACGGAGAGGCCTGCTGTCTCTGACTGCCTACGGCAATCGTGGTCCTGTCCGGAACTGTCAGTTTACGGGCTTCACTGTAATCCGGCTGCTGTCAATGGGAAATCCAGAAATAGCAGCGCACGGGGACGCCTGGCCTTCAAACCTTCCAACGATCTGGCATCGCTGGGCTCACGGGGTAAAGATGGTCGTGTTTAGCATCTTTTAAAGGAATAATAAATGGACCGGGACACAACTACCTCCTCTCAATCTTCCGTTCAGTTAAGAACCCAGAGTTTAGCAAAAATGGTCACCACACGTCTGAAAATGTGAGGCTAGTAAGAAGCAGGAAGATTCCAAAGGGAAATGGAAGGAAAATGGGGTTGTCTCTGCTTCCTAATCCCACATCCGCCTGAGAGAGTGGGAGGAGAGAGAGGAGGGAGGATGGGAAGGGGACCAGACTGTCACTCTAGGGTAACGATGCTGCTGGGACAGGCCCACTGCTCCCCCCAGGATGACGACACGGTACCAGGCTGGAGGAAAAAGAAAACCATTGCACAAGTGAGTCCCCTCCACGAAGGAAACAGCGAAACAAGGAAAACTTTCCTAATTCTCTCAAAGAAAAGGGAAATCCAGCCAATCAGCCCTGAAAAGGAAGGTAGGTAACCCGCTGCACCTCCAAGGCGGTTCTCACTGTGCTCCTAACATGTCCCTATTTAACACATCAGCTAAAGTCGAGCCCTTGTTCTCTTTCCAACGTGGCACTGAATTCTTCCCGGGGCATCTGTGCAGTGATGGCGGCAGGAAGGGTGAGATGCACAGAGAAAGATTAACAATATATTCGTATTAACGATCCAATGACCTCAGGTAGTTGATTTCACCGGGACTATTTCCAGTATGTGAATTACTTCAAAAACTAGCCCAATTGTACCATTTGGTTGCTTAGCCCCATGTGTTTTTTAAGTTTCTTTGCTTTTTTTAATGAATAGACTTTATTTTTTGGAGCAGGTTTAGGTTTACAGAAAAATTGAGCAGAAAATAGAGTTCCCACCTATTTCCTTTCCCTTCCTCCACCCTCAGTTTCCCCTACTATGAACACCTTGCCGGGGTGTACTACGTTTGCACAATTGATGAGCTAATATTGACACACTACTATTAATTAAGTCCATGTTTACATTAGGGCTCACCCTGTGATGGACCTACAATGGGTTCTGGTAAATGTATAATGTCATATACCCATGATTAGGGCAGTTTCGCTGCCCTATTCACCCCTCCCCAAGCCCCAGCCCCAGCCCCTAGCAAACACTGATCATTTTTTTCCTGCTTTAAATTGTGGTAAAATATGCATAACATAAAACGTACAATCTTAGCCATTTTAAGTGTACGGTTCAGTAGTGTTAATTACATTTATGTTGTTGTGCAACCATCACCACAACTCTTTCCATCTTGCAAAACTGAAACTCTGTACCCATTAAACAGAAACTCCCCATCCCTCTCCAACCCTCCCCCAGCCCCTGGGAACCACCCTTCTACTTTCTGTCTCTATGAGTTTGACTCCTCTAGGGACCTCATAGAAATGTATCATACAGTATTTGTCCTTCTGTGACTGGCTTATTTCACCAAGTCTAATGCTTTCAAGGTTCATTCATGTAGCAGGTATCAGAATTTCATTCCATTTTAAGGCCGAATAATAGTCCATTATATGTAAAAACCACATTTTATTTGATCCATTCACCTGCCCATGGACACTTGGGTTGCTTCTACCTTCTGGCTACTGAAAATAATGCTACTATGAACATGAGTGCACAAATCTCTATTATTTCTACTATTTTGGAGATATACCCAGAAGTGGAATTGTGGATCATGTGGTAGTTCTAGTTTTAGGTTTCTGAGGAAACTCCATACTGTTCTCCATAGTGGCTGCACCAATTTACATTCCCACCAACAGTGTACAAGGGTTCAAATTTCTTCATGTCTTCACCAACACACACTATTTTATTTTTTTAAAAGATCTTTTTGGATAGTAAGGTATTATTGATGTTTTTACTGTCTCTAGAGGTTTGCCTTTTCTAGACTGTCATATAATTGGAATTATATAGTATGTAGACTTCAGACTATTTCTTTCACTTAGTAATATGCAATTAAGGTTTCTCCAGGTCTTTTTGTGGATTGGTAGCTTATTTCTTTTTAGCTCAATAATATTCCGTTGTCTGGAAGTAAAACAGTTTATTCATTTCATCTACTGAAAGACATCTTTATTGCTTTCAATTTTTGGCAATTATGAATCATGCTGCTATAAACAGTCACGTGCAAGGTCTTGTATGAACATAAGTTTTCAACTCGTACCTAGGAGCACAGCTGCTAAACCATTTGATAAGACTATGTTTAGCTTTGTTAAGAAACCGCCAGCCTGTCTTCCACAGTGGCTGTACCACTTTGCCTTCCTACCAGCAATGAATGAGCGTTCCTGTTCCTCCATAGCCTTGCCAGCCTTTGGTGTTGTCAGAATTCTGGATTTTAGTTCCTGTTCCTCCATAGCCTTGCCAGCCGTTGGTGCTGTCAGCATTTTGGATGCCATGGGTGTATGATGGCATCTCTGCTGTTTTAATTTGCAATTTCCTAACTGCACGGTATACTGCTCAAGCATCCATTCATGTGCTTATTTGCCATCTGTACATCTTCTGTGGTGAGGTGTGTATTCAGATCTTTTGCCCACTTTTTAATTGGGTTGTTTGTTCTCCTACTGTTGACTTTTGAGAGTTCTTCGTATATTATGGATGTTAGCCCTTTATCAGATATGTGTTTGTAAATATTTTCCCCTAGTCTGTGGCTTGTCTTTTTTTATTCTCCTAAGAATGTTTTTTTCCAGAGCAGAATTTTTACATTTTAATTCAGTTCAACTTATCAATTTTTTTCTTTCATGGATCATGCTTTTGGTGTTATATCTAAAAAGGTATCACCAAACCCAAGGTCACCTAAATGTTCTCCAACGATATCTTCCAGGAGTTTATAGTTCTGCATTTTACGTTTAGGTCTATGATCCATTTTGAGTAAACTTTTGCAAAAGATAATGTCAGTGTCCATGTTCATTTGTGGCACTGAGACAGGCTGGGACCTGGGACCCTTTGCTGCAGTGCTTGCACCTGGACAAACGTCTCCTCAAGCAACAAAATACAAAGAAACTATGAGGGACTAAAAACCGAGTGCATGCACACTTGTGCACAAATTATGGACAAGAAGATACAAAGAGACCAAAAATCCAACTGCCAGTTCTGAAGAGCTGGGAGCAAAAGCAGGGTACCGCGCATGCCCCCTGCACACACCACCACCTAAGGGGTGGGCAGACCACCTAAGCCATGCCTCCGGTCTGACCCCTGGACCTGCCCCTACCCTCACCCCAGCTCACCACCACCCACCCGCCCCCGCCTTGGGTGGGGGAGAGCAAATGAGCAAGGGAACCTGTTGTTTGTTCTTGCTTCCCCCTGCTGCAGCAGGGGTCCCAATAAAGCCTGGCCTGAATTTCTTGTCTGGCCTCTGATCAATTTCTATTGATTAAGGAGGCCAAGAACCCTGGTCGGTAAAAACAGCATGGGGATGTCCAGTTGTTCTGGCACCACTGTTGACAAGACCCATGTGTTTTTCATAATGTTCCTTCTACCTTCTGTGCTGACAGACGGTGAATGAATAAACGGGATGTGGGATGCTGTTAGGTGCTTCAGACCAGTGTGGATCCTGAATTTCCATATCACTGTGGCACTATATACAGAAAGTCTTCTTTCTAGCAATAAGAGTATATGGGTTGGTCACAGATAAAGGTAAAGAAAAAATACTGTCACCCATTTCAGATAAACTTTAAAGGATCTTTAATCCAAGAATTAAATATTTTTAAGCTAAGATATCTGAGCTTCCTATTATTTTTTAAGTCTTCGTGCCAAATACCACAATAAATTATGGATTGGGGGAACCTGACACTTCTATGCTGTTTTAGTAAGGGACAGAAGACACAAAACAAGATGTTTTTTTCATTAAGAATTTCATCAAGCAAAACAATCATTGGTTTTGTCCTTTTTATCCTAAACAAATATAAGGCTAATGTAAGGAGATCAAAATCTACCTTTTATTCCAAGAATATTATAGAAACTTAGCTTCCAAAGCACTTCAACATACCTATCTATACCAATGGTTCTCCAAGAACATCCACAGACCAGCATCAGCACCACGTGAGAACTTGTTAGAAATGCAAATTATCAGGCCCTACCCCAGTTTGGGGATGAGGCCCAGCAATCTGTATTTTAACAAGCCCTCCTGGTAGTTCTGATACCCTCTAAAGTTTGAGAACCACTGCTGTATTCTATACAACCTCAATCATGCTTCGAAGTCAAGGGAGCAAGTAGCCTTCATCACCATTTGCCAGATTCCAATCTGTTAAGAGGCAGACTCAAGAGAGAGCTGGCTGGGGACGTGGCCAGGACACACCCGGGGAGCCTTTCAAATCTAGACCACCTCTGACTATACCTTATTTCCTTATTAAAATAGAACCAAGCTACAACATCTCGTAGAAAACAACATCTTCACGGGTTCACATTGCCTCTCTCTGTCCGTGATACACATCCCTTATGTAGAAGAAACCTTTATCTGGAATGTTGCCCCTGAGTACTGATAATTTATCTAATAATTTTCTCACTCTCACTTTCACAAGAAGTAAAGGAGAAGCCCAGAACTATCACATATTAGAGAGAGACAACACTTTAAAAATCTAACATAAGATTTTATGACTGGATTTTATTTTCATCCATCCGAGAAAGAATCTGAACTGACCCTCGGGAGACTGAGTTTTTCAACGGAATTCTTGAACTTGACAGGAAACTATTGGTTCACAGTTCATCAGAGTTTTGCTTGGTTGATTTAAGGATAAATCTTTACCCTCAATGTGCATCTTAAAATCATTTCTCATTTTATTTTTCATTATTTTAAATTTTTTAAATAACTTTATTTTATTTTTGGCTGCACTGGGACTTCGTTGCTGTGCACGGGTTTTCTCGAGTTGCGGTGAGCGGGTCTACTCTTCTTTGTGGTGCGCGGGCTTCTCATTGCGGTGGCTTCTCTTGTTGCAGAGCACGGGCTCTAGGCGTGAGGGCTCAGTAGTTGTGGCTCGAGGGCTCTAGAGCGCAGGCTCAGTAGTTGTGGCGCACAGGCTCAGTTGTTCCGCGGCATGTGGGATCTTCCCGGACCAGGGCTCAAACCTGTGTCCCCTGCATTGGCAGGCGGATTCTTAACCACTGCGCCACCAGGGAAGCCCTCTCATTTTAAATTGTTTCTCTTAATATATACGAAAATGATACCTTAAATTTATTTCTCTCACCCCTGGTATCACTAAAACTTGTCTCATGACCAAGTTGCTAAAGGTAAAAAGAGCTTGTAGTGGCCTCAGAAAGTGCTCATGACATAGGACAAAAAGTACTAAAGATCATATCTTAAAGGAGGAACAGAAATCCATTTCTCCTCCATCTGTGACATTCTCCCCTCTAGAACGCCGCCTCCACTCCTAAAAATATACAAACAGAGACCTCCCCAAACATTCCAACTTGGAGGAAGCAAGGCTGAAGTAAACACAAGTCACTCGTAAGGGCTCTCCATCTACCGAAGATATGCAAACAACGTCACAGTGTGAGGAAGTGGCCAGTGTCAGCCCAGAATCAGGACAAAGTGTGCTGGGCACACCACAGGAGGAGTTGCCAGTCCTGCTCAGATGAGACAGGCAAGGTGACTCGGGGCCCTTGAAGGAGAAGATGGTCTCAGCACAGGGAGAGCAGGAGAAGGCCCTCAGCAGAGAGGTGGGCATAGTGAAATGCGAAGCCAGGTAATGAAAAACGAACATGCCCGGTTCACAGCTTCCTCTCCAAAGAGCAAGTCAGCCCAGGGTGTGAGGGCCCCATGCCCTGCCTGGGAGACAGAGTCAGAAACACAGCAGGACAGCAGGCAGCAAGCCTGGAAGAGCCCAGACTGGAGAAAAAGAGAAAACTGACATTTACCCCAAACATGGCAGTGGACGTGTTTTTTACACAGATGTCGTACGAGCCTCATACCAACCCTGAAAATAATTTGAACTTCCTGTTTTACAGACTAGGAACTAAAGGCATTAGGAACTGACTAATATACAGAAGTACCAGTATGGAACTATGCCTAGTTCCAGATAAATGTTAAATGGCTTTGGAGAGCTTCTAGCCAAAAAAAAACCAAAAAAACGATCCTTTATTTTCTGGGCATTAAGAAGGGACCGGGATGACCATCCAGCAGAGGCAGGATGAAAGCCTGACCAGGGAGGGAAGTAAAGCCTCAGAACTGCGAGGCTTGGCAATTGAGACGGCCACTTGAAAGTCAAAAACGTCACAATTCAACCCAAAATGTCGAAAGATACGCAAAGTAAGCTTTAAAGGAAACACATCAAAGGATCCACTGTTGTCACTTTGTCATCCACGGAGATTCTCGAGGCCAACACCGGCCACGTCCATCGAGGCCACAGGAGAGGGGAGGATGCCCCGGGACACCTGGCTAGTGGGGATCGCAGGTGTGTGCCACTCTGGCAATGGATGCAGGAGCCACCCCAACAAGGATGCCATGCTCTCCCCCCCCCACCAACAATATGATTTTAAGACGGACTGCGGGGTGGGGGGCAGCTCATCAGAAATCTACTTGCATAAAAAGAAAAACTGAGGATCCTGTAGGGAGGCTGAAGAATGAAGAAATGGCAAGGCCACCTCCCTTGTCAAAACAGAGACGATCCCCGGTGCCATGATACAGCTGCTGAGACGTGCCTCCTGGTTCAACCTCACACTAACTCAAGGGCAAGTTCTACGCAGAGAAGGTTCTAAGGAAACAAAGATGTGTCACTGACGACTCTGGCCACCGACACTGCTGATTTGGATCCTGTCTAATAAAAGGCAAGAACAGAAGGAGAACGGCCTCAGGTGGGCACATGGGGCAGAGTGGAGGAAGTGGGGGTACCCAAGCAGGCAGTAAGGCTGAGCAAAAGGATGCCCAGGGTGACAGTGGACACTGGCCCGCCTCTCTCCAGCCCCACAGGCCCTCCCCTTCCTTCCCCGGCCTCCCTCCCAGCACCAGCCCCCTGCCCTTTCCATGGAAACCCGCTCCTCTGCATCCCAGGGCCTCTGCACACGGGCTTTCTCTCCCCGCGGTGCTCTTCACCCCTCCTTTCGCAGGAGTAACCCCTCTCTTTCTTCTGGTCTCAGATAGGTGTCAAGTCCTCAAGGACCTGAGACCTGGCTTGCCGCCTCCATCACCTGCACTCATGGAGCCTCAGGATGTGGCCAAGATGCCTCCCGTCTACACTGCAAGCTCAGTAAGTACAGGACTCCTGCCTGACAGCTTATCCGTCTATGCAGGACACAGGCAGTGGACACGGATGCATTCCTGCTAATGTTCACATGGGCGAGTGTAAACCCGGGCCCATGTTTACAGAAGAAACCTAAGCCTCCTAGTACATTCCATTCCCTGCTTCCAGGTCCACCAAGAACAGTGTGACTCTAATGGGTCCGCACAGAGCCTGCCAACAAAGAAAGGCCGTCCTGGCTAAAGGGTGTGGGCACCCAGTTCTTTTCAAGTCTGCCTTATTTGCTCATGATAAATAATAAAATACCAACATGACTCTAGCTTGGGACAGACCCAATCCTGCAGAACTGACAAAACTCGACTTATGTTTCTTCCAAGACCAGAGGCCAGATTCTGGATCTGAGACGCTGCCCTCTTAGGATGATCTGGGCAGCTTAACGGTCTACTGGCTCTATAATGTCACTCACTAGATGGACTTTTTCTTTTAATTTCTGCAGGCGTTTTAAATCCAGAAGTGATGGCACCATGGCTGGCCTTCATCTGCATTTTCTATTGAGTTGTCATTGGTCTGATGGCCAAATGAGCAGCATTCCGCAGAGGCAGGGCAGAAGCCCAGGCATTTACTGCTACTACATGCTTTATAGTAGCATGTGTGCGTTGTAATGCTTTGCCAAGATGCATGTCAGCATCCTACCACTAAAACGGCTTTAAGTTTTATTTCCACATGCTTTCTCAAAGTGTCTCTTATTTTTTCACGATTAGAAGTACGCCAAACAAAAGCAAACCAACGCTTGCCCCTTGGATAAAACAGATGGGTCAGGAGTCAATTTCATTTCTAAACACTAAGGATTTTCCTGGAATAGTTGAAATGGCTACATAAGTAGAATGGAAACATGATTAAATCACAGGCATGCTAATGCACCTGATGCCTACTCTCCTGATAAATAGTGTCAAATGAGGGGGGTTATTTAAAAATCGCTTTTATATAATTAAATTAAACTGGTTTTTATCCCAATTAAATACTTAATATTTAATTAAATGCTTGCTGACTTTCACTTAAAAACATAACATTTCCAACAAAACTACTCCAGAGTTTAATCACACAAGGTTTTTAAGAGTTTTAGGGAGAAACACATTCTTTTTCCATTTAACTACTTTAATATGACAGAAGATGCATAACTGTTTGAAAGAGCTGACAAAAGTTGTATGTAGACATATTAAGTGAAATGAAATATATGGTTATTTTAAATATATTTATATACTTTAATATTAGTAAATTATAATAATATATATTTAAATATGTCTATAAAATTTAAATATATTTTTAAAATTATATATTTATATATACATATATCAATTTCATTTGTTTATATTTTTAATTATATACAATATATAACATTCATATTATACATACATAACATTTTATATAATATATAACATATATATAAATTTTAAAATTACATTTAAATATACTTAAATATGTTTACAAAATATATAAACATATATTTAATAATAACCGCCAAAGTAGAAGTCCAGTTGTACAACCTTCAGGAATGCTTACTTTTTCAGTTAATTGGAAAGGAGTCTCAAAATGAGAATTAAAAAATAATAAAGAAATTAAACAATTTATTTTGAAGTTAAATGACAGACGTGCATGTCATCCTCTAATCCTCTGGGGTATTGCCAAAGCCTTTTCCTGGATTTGCCAATTAGAGGTTCCCCTCATCTGTTTTGCATAAACCTCAACCATTTATGCTTTTTCTCAGATTTCCAGTCTAGGTTTCTGCTACCCCTTTTCTAATTCTTTTTTTCAGCTGGTTTGCTTACCTTAGTGCTGTTAACTTTTAAACTTTTTTTTGCCCTGAAACAGCTCACTCTTGTTTGTTCCAAAGGATTCAACTAAGTTTTTATTATAGGACAACTCTCTTTCTATCCCTTACGCACTCTCATCAATTTTCTTGATAGGGTAATTTGGTACATTAATTAGATTACAAATACAACCTGCACAAACAGGGTTGAGAATATATACAAGTGACTCTTCCTGGACACACAATTCCACTGTGTTGAACATGAGATGGACATGAATTAGCATGTTTTACAGAAGTAAGGGAGATTATTCATTGGTCATCTGTGTTAAAAATGTTTCCACAGTAAATAAAAATTTTCTGATTTGAAAATAAAATAAAGTGCTCTTCACTCTAAGAAAAGATAATCCAGTATATAACGATCTAAATTTAGAAACACAATTAACAGGGCGTTTATTTTTAAAACTCAGTCCTCATTTTGCAAAAGAATTAATCTCAGAGCATCTTTAGTCATGGAAAGCCCCAGAGTATTACAAAATACTCTATTTATGGCATTTCAATGAATATGCAACCTTTAAGAGAAAAACATTCTTCTTATAATAAGTAATACTAGTGTACAGGAAATTTTTTAAAAACAAATTCCTACAGGATTATTACATTTAAATATGTGCTGCCTGGTTATTACAAGTTTTCTTGCATTTTAAAAACTTTTAAGTTTTAAAAACTTTTTTAAAAATTTGGTTTCAATATATTAAATTGTTTTAATAACAGAATGATAGTTTGAAATTAATCAGTAGATTATCCATTCATGAATTGTACTTTTATGTACAAACACAACATAAGAAAGAAAGAGAGAAGCTGAGTAAAAATTAACAACTTTTCTTTGGGCTTCTAAAAAAAAATAAAAAGCCCAGATTATTTTAAATTGCATATTTGCTTTACTATTTAAAGAAACAGTAATTTGGATTTCTCAGTCCATTGAACTAACCTTAAAAACATGGATTCATACTGAAAATAAAGAAACATAGCTTTGAGCCTTGTTAAGAAACAGAGGCTTTCCAATAATGGCTTTTATTTCATGCCATGGCAGTATATAAAAAATTGTATTTTTATGAAGACTTATACGAAGGAAAAACAAAGCTCAAGTAATTGAAGGGGAGCATCATGAGGGAACATGTGTTTTTGCTGTTGTGAACACCCCCATCTCATGGTTTCAAAAAGGAATCCATGTCTTTGCTCTTAGAGCACAAAGAATATCTATTTTAAGAGAAGATTATGTTTAAATTTTATAAAATACTACACCATATATTCCTAAATATTGTGAAAGAATAATTTTTATAAAGCCAGTGAGTGAATCCATTCCACATAAGCTATCACCCCAAATATGGAAAATGTATTAATATCTCATTATTAAAAGATAACGAATACAAAGGTGGAAGTCTTTTAAAAAGTAACAAAACGTCGATTGAGAGGCTATTACTGAATGCTCAGGCCCCTTTACCTTTCATGTGTTTGCAGGTTGATGTGGCTGCAGGTAAGTAAGCCAGAAGGGTAAAAAGGGCCCACGATTTTCATGATAAACGTTCAGATAAGCACCACAAGTGACCACACACCACAGCTTCTGACAAATCAAGTCAACACTTAAACCGTCTGTGATCCAGACATGCTGCTGCTATTAAAAAAAAAAAATACCAACAGGAGACAACAAAAAACAAAGCAGGGGCTCACTGCAGCCTTTCCTCTCCCACGCTGTGGAATAATTTTTTCCATTCCCAAGATGATTTAAGTTGACAAATTGGTTTTTCTGGCCGCTTAGCTTCCTGACCTTGAAAAGTCCATTTTCTAACTTCTGTCTCATCCAGCTGTTGACAGGCTAATGCCACCAACCCATGTAATAAAACTTCCACGAGGTTTAGGATTAGGGGAGGAAATTGTAACGACAGTAGAATAATTAGATGTGAAGTCTGCCCAACTTGTAAGAGCAGACCTCATCTCTGAAAGAGAACAAATGGTTCTCTGGAAGGAGGTTAATCTATATTCCATTCCTCCCAGGGTACAATGCTGTGGAGCTTTTCTTGGGGAAAAAGCTGGAGACTCGCCTTGCCTAAAACACTTCTTAAAAGTCAATACAATTTAAGGGCACTCTCTGCTTCCGTGCAATCTTTCTCAGAAACAAATGTCTAATTTTCTTGTCTTCACAGAACGGAGTCAATAAGCCTAGCAGAGCTACTTGCTTTTAGATCCTAAGGTATTTGGGGCAGTGTCTGCCATGGATGCAGGTAGAAGAACGGGTGGTTGCAAAGTCAGATGCCTGCCCTCAGTATGCACCTCATGTATTCAGTGCTCCCAGACAGTGCTTTACATCCCTCATAGTACCCCAAGGGCCTGGGGTCAGGGCTGGATCCACCTTACATCATTTAATGACCCTTCGAAGCCTCAGTTTCCAATCTGTAGAGTATTATTTACAATAGTGCTTGCTTCATGGATGGAAGGGAACATTGATTCGCATGCATGAAAACACAGTGCAGGACCCAGAGTATTCAATAAAATTTTCACCTATATTTTACTACCCTATTCTCTCATCCTAACAAACCAATGTGTATAAATAAAAGCCTTCCATTTTAAAATTACCTTTGATATATATACAGAATGGATAAACAACAAGGTCCTACTGTATAGCACAGGGAACTATATTCTATATCCTGTGATAAACCATAATGGAAAAGAATATGAAAAAGAATGTATATATATATGTATAACTGAGTCACTTTGCTGTACAGTAGTAATGAACACAACATTGTAATTCAACTATACTTCAAAAAAATAAATTAAAAAAAATAAAATTACCTTTGATTAATCACTACGTTCTCAGTATCATATGAACTCCTATAAAAATGTTTAGTGATTATAGCAGCCCATCTGATACAGAAATACAGACTTGGGTAATTACCCTCTTCTTAAGATTCACACTCTCCCTCTGGTTTTATATACAGGGTATGATTAAAGTACACACATTTCTGTTATTAATATCTGAAAGCTATGTACATCTTGAGTGAGAGAATTTAAACATTCTCTTGTTACATGATAGCAATCCTATCTTGATATTATGCAGTTGGGGGATTAACAAAGACTTTTCTTGTCTCTTCCTCTCCTTTCTGATACTATGGAATATTTCTGATCACATTTATAACAACTCACCAAGAACAATTAGGCAAAATCAAATGTAAATTTAATATACACACATATATAAACACACAGTATTTAACATATAAAGACAAATTAAATCTACTGGCTGAGGTGAAACCTGTCTACGAATTACACTTTGGGTAACCTCTCTCCTTAGTAATTCAGACTTCCTTGGGGATTAGTAACACAGGAACTTTTATATGACTAAGGAAATGAAGAATTGGTTGAATACAATTCAGCCTAGCATGGGCCCTTGAATATAAAAGATGCTTCCGATAGCAAATCAAATAAGAAACACAACAAGTATTTATGAAACTCCTACTTCATTCTCAGCACTCTCCTTGGAAAAGTGAGGAATATAGAAAAACTTAAGATGGGCCCTGCTTTCGAGGAATTTAACACCTGGTGAAAGAAATGGGAACATCTATTGAAATAAACAGAAAGTGGTTGGGAAGATAACAAAAGGGCCCTGGAGCTGGAAAGCGTGGGTGGGTTGGAGCCCATGAGGATATGAGACCTATGAAAAGGCCAGGACAGCAGCCCCAGGAAGAGGCATGGGGCTAGGCCCAGGTGTGCTGGGGGAGGGAAAGGCTGAAGGGACCTGCTTTTTGAACAGATCACAGTTTACATGCCCTCAGGACTTATTTACACTCTCATTTAGAAAAATAAAATTTTTTTAAAGCAAATTCACACTTTATTCTGGTCTACGTTTATCACATCACTGACAATGAATTTGTTTTATAAAAGCCCTGTTCGCCAAAAGACTAACTACAAGCTTTTACTGGCTTCGAGTCAAGGTTCTGGAACTCAAACTTCTCGAAGTGAGAATTAAATAGACAACATTCTCCAGTGAGTCAGGCATCCTCCTAATTAATCCATCCCTTTGACCATGCATTAAGGTTTTGATGGCAATGACCTTGGCTTGGAAGTCGAAAAGCCAGACCCCACTAGCCATCAATCATACCACTCTGCTAGGTGGGTTTGCTTCCTTTTTAAGAGACCTGCCTCTCCCCTTCCAGGTGGCTCTAGTGGCCCTGCCATTACGTATGTGTCCTTCTCCCACGGCATCCTCGGAATGAGGACACAACCTAAAATTATGATACTCAACCCAATCGGCTGGGAGATCTGCAGACGACCCAAGGCAGGAAAATCGGGTTACTTCCTGATAATTTAAACACAACTACATATACAGGAGAAAGCTGCTCTCCTCCCTTATTGGGACGGCTAATCTAGAATAGGCTCAAAATCGCCACTATTATTAAAAGTCATACTTGTCTAAGGGGCCTGGTGTAGGAAACACAAGATGCAGAATTAATTACTGTCTTGTAATTTTCTTGTGTCAATGCAGGAGAAAATGGTAGAAACACCAGTAGAATAGCTGTACCAAGAAATGCAGAGACACGTCCTGGAAATACTGTCATGGCTCCAAATCCACTTCTAGACTTCCCAGTCATGTAAATCAATACCTCTTTGTTTTCAGTTTGCTTAACTAGTTTCAATTGGGGATTCTGCCACTTGCAACCAAAAACATCCTAACACACAACCACCTGTGAAAAGTAAGCTTCCTTGGATGTTGGTTTTCCTCCTGATCACAAAACTGCTCCCAATAAAATAATCTTCAAGTCTCCTTCCATATAATTATTTGTTTCAAATTACATAACTATCTGATAATTTGGAATGGTATAGATATTTGTAAGTAATCCCTTCAATTGGACACCAGGAAAAAGCTGCTTGCTGTAGCGAGTTTTGGTTTTCAAACTTGCTTATCTGTACCGGTTCAGAAGAGAGACCCAAAATGCCAATCATCAGTATAATAAAGTAGAAAGTATATGACATTTTTTTGACCTTAGAAGATACAGGAAACTTATTTGAAGTATCATTTTCCTTTCTCAGGTCAATATCTATCACGGCCAATTGTTTTTCCATCCTACCATTCATCTTTAACTGTAGACCACCTCTATCCCCACTATTCCCACCAAATAAATTCTATGTAAAAGACTGGTATTCACTTCTTTTGAATGACTTAGGAACTTGTATCTGGGTACAAGTAAAATAAAGCATGATAACAAGGCTGTTTCCTATATTACTGATCCCCTTGTTAAGAGGTGGCAGCAGGGACTTCCTTGGTGGTCCAGTGGTTAAGACTCTGCCTTTCAATGCAGGGGGAGTGGGTTTGATCCCTGGTCGGGAACTAAGATCCCACATGCCTCGGGGTGCGGCCAAAAAATTTTAAAAATAAATATAAATAAATTGCGCACATCTCTTTTAAAAAAAACTTTAAAAAAAAAAAGAGGTGGCAGCATTCTCTGGGTAAGTGTTCAAGCACAGATATATTCTAACTGGGACATGAACACTAATGTAAGGACATTTTATCTGTTCACAGGAAATCAGTCAATGGAAACAGCAAGAAACTGCATGCCCCACAATATAAGGATCTGCTAACTCAACATCTATAAGAAGTAAAAGCATTCAGAACAGTACGAGTCGATCAAATCAGAAAAAAAAAAATGCTTTAAAAGTGGAAATGAGATACCTAGTTTAAATGCATCACCTGGAAAAAAAACCACAAGGTAAAATACTACAGTGTTAGAGAAACAAACATGGTTAAGTTTATTTAAGAAGATCAAGTTTTCCACTGTGAGGAAAAGAGTTAGAAATGATTATTGCTTATGGAATAATGTAATATTTAATTAAATTTAGAAGTGTTATTAATGAAACATGTCTTGTACCAAGTGATGAAATCAAAAGAAAACCATTTTCTAAAAGACCATAAGAAATCCATCTGCATTTTGGACTATACAAATGATTGCTGAATCAAGAGAAAAAATTAATTACTCTCAGACTCCAGCACATCTGTTAATAAATCTAAAATTAACATAAGAATCAACCTAATAATACTCAAATAGCAAATGCATTAAAACTGCAATTCTAATTTAAATAACTTAATACAGTCATGTACTACTTTGCAATTTTGCCTCAGAAGACAGTCTCATTCTCAACCAATAAAAATGAACTTAAAATCATTAAAGACTGCAACAGACACAAAGGTGGACGCCTGAAGGCACATGTCATTAGACCCATGTTTAGGACATTAAAAGCCACTGAGAAGTTTGTACAACACAGGGCAGGCAGAAACACTGATTGTTCCTCTTTATAACAGAATTTGAAACTTTAATTGTACTCATACACTGCCTTTCTCCATATCCAAAACCTTGAGCCCTAGATGAAAACATCAAGAAGCACAAAATTTTTAATGAAACAAACTAGATTAACCACATAAAGTCAAAGCTATTAGCCTTCAACTTCTGTCTTCCAAAAGAGCTTCCTCATATAGATACAATGCTCTTTATCAGACATTTTATTCTGGGCCTCTTTCTACTAGTCTTGTTTGGCTGGGTCTCTCCAGGAATGGCATTAACTGGGAGCATGGGGTAGGGTAGAGAAGACATACCCTGTGAGGCTTTAACTAACCGACCTCTAGATTTCTGTTTGGTTGATTGAATGGTCTTTGGCTCACCTTCAAATCAGAGAAGAGCTGAAATGGGCTAAAGAAAGTTTAGCATTAATAAATGTATAAAAAACTTTAAATATCTGTTCTTCTGTCAAAAGCCAAGAAAAGTCTTCAAGCTTAAGTCACTACCAAAACCCCAGTAGGTAGGAAGATTAATCAAAATGAAAAATTAAGTTTTTGAACACTGCTCTGATTCTTCTGTGGAATTATCTGTTAAATTAATACAAAGCACCAGGAATGTTTCAAAAGTATCAATGCATTCTGTTCTAACGCACCTCTATGAAACAGAGTGCTTAATATTTGCACTCAAGTCCAAAACAGGAATGGCATTTTCAACCGGCCCATCTTGCTCATCAATGTCCTTATTCCCTTCTGAGATTTTTCGACATGCACTCATATGATGATTATTAGCAACCTACCATATTCCCCAAAGAAATGTTAATGGAATAGGAGAAAGAAAAAATAAATAAAACATACCATAAGGCATGCATGCACATTTACAGACAACAGACAGTGTCTGGGGCACATAGTAGGTGCTTAATAAATAGTTTTTGAATGAGTGAACAAATGAATGACACGGCTCCAAGGCCAGTGGGAAAGAGGCGGCGTGTACTCATTACGGAGTAAACACTGATGTCCTTACCTCCACCAGGGACACCGTGCAACCTACCTTCAAAGGACAGCACAGCATCTGATATTTCCTTTTCTATTTTGACTATGAAGAATCCCAATACATAAAAGAAATAAAACAGTAAAAGAACAAAAAAACCTGAACAACACAGAACTATTCTGAAATATGTCCTGCACCAAAAGGAGACCAAAGGGGAAAAATCAAATTTAGCTTAAATTTGACAAAATCCATCACTGTACTTAGATACCTACACATGGATGAAGAATTAACTTATTTTTAATGTTTAAAAGTTTAACACTTTGAATTACATAACTTCATTGACATGGCCACACAGTTACTACTAACCATGCCCGCTTCTTTCTCTTACTATAATGTCTACACTCGAAATCTCCCACCTAAGCCATTTCTTTAAATCCGAAGTTTCCTTCAAAGCCTCGTTCAAAATGCACCTTCTTCTCTGAAGTCCCCTGGATTTCTCCAGTTCTACAAAAACCTTCCCTCCTCTTAAACCTCTCAGCAGGTAACAGGCCTGCCGTCCTGTCCTGACAGTGATGCGGGCAGGTCTCGTCTCCTGCTGGGCTGCAAGCAGCTCAGAAGATGCCTCTTGTGTATGTGTGACCCCGCTATTTCTCAGCAGAGTGACTTACAATTCTGAGAGGCACAGTAGGTTTGAATCATTAAGAGAATAAATAAAATAAATATCATCATGACAGGGAAGACCACTTTGACTTGAAAGTAAATGGTACAATACAATAATGTAATGTAATGATCAATTCCATTCATTGATCTGAAAATGATTGAAGCTGCAGGCCAAACAGAGCCTTGGGAGAACCAAATGAAGATTTGCATGGAGCAAGTTCAGCAGGTGAGCCACAGTCTATCCACTAGCCAGCCCTCCAAGGATGCCTTGAATGCCTGCTAAATTCCCAGTCTTGCGATGGTTAATGAGTAACACAAAAAAGAACGGGTTACAGGCCAGGTCCGGGCTCTGAAAAATCAACTGCTCTCATCTTAAACGTGAGGGACCCCAGCAAAAGCTCTGAAAAAGGCCCCCTTTCTTGCCTGTGACTGCACAGCTGGGAAACAGAAGCCGCTGTCTGTTGTGCTGTCTCTGACATTCCCTCCTACCTTTCCTGAACAAATAGAAGCCAAATGAGTCAGTCACCATAAATAAACTGAGTAACTAATCTTAACCAAATGGGCAAGTCTATCAAATTCAGTTGAAGAGGGCCTTCTGTGGGTTTTACGGTGCCTTAGAGGTCTCGGAAGGCTGTAATGCATCCCTTAGTAATTTAGGAGAACTTTCCCAGCCAGGAAGCCGTAGACAGGCAGGTGGGACTCCTGGTTAGTTCCCAAGGTCTCCTTCTGTCTCCAGTGGCTTTTCTGGGATCCTTTAGGAATTAACTTGTCTGCGCTCAGGTGTTTCCCCATGTTTGGGCTCCGTGTTATGGAACATCAAATAAAGCGACTTAAATTTTAGAAGAATGTTCACAAGTTCATTATTTATTCAGTGCATAAATTACGTATTCATCCCTTACCATGCACAAAATTCTCTACCATCTTAAAGAATAGTTAGCTAGAAGAGACATACAAAAATAAGTATCACATAAGGCTGTATATGATGAATGCTAAGTCAAGAGTCTGAAAAGGGAAGGTCACTTCTTAATGAATAATAAAAGCTAACACTTATAGAGTGCTTACTCTGTATTAAAGTAATATGCACTTTATGCTAAATATTAGTACATTAAATCATGAGGTGCTACTTATTTGGTGGGAAGAAAAGATAAGAAGAAAATGAGATCTGGACCCAGCATTATAAAATTGCCTTTGCTGTTCAAATCAGAAGAACTTTAAATTTAGGAAGATAAAATAAAGGTTGATTTCACAATGAACAGAGTCCATTTTTTTCTATTTTTTTTATACTTTTGTAAAAATATTTAAAACTCTAACACACATATAATGTTCATTCCAAATACATTTAGAGCATACATTCCAAATACATGGCAACATTTTAGAGGGCACAATGCACATTTAAATTTTTTTTCTTAAACTAGTGATTTCTTTGTAAGTAAAAATACTCATTTTCCCCCAAATCCTAAAAACACCCTATTAGGACCAATAATAAGTCCAATTTAGTTTTGTTTTTATATTTTAAACACATAAAAATGAAATAAAATATATGCTGGTGTGTTATTAATAATTCACTGTTTATTATCCTAAGATAATAAGAAAATAACACATTCTAATTTATTATATGCATGTTATTTCTTGTTCAAGTAAGTAATTCATATACTTTCCACACTCACTGAGATCATTTGAAATATGAATTGAGAACTGTTTCTATCAGTAAGTTGGGTCAACACAGGCCACAAGGTGACAACTAAGGATACAAGACTCAAACACGAAATGAAAATAAATCCATCCTGAAGAAGCTTTCAAGGATAACGAGGAGATAGCTGCTCATCCACCACTTCCATAAGGCCCAATGGGATGGATGCTGTATAAGTGGCAGCAGACTTCAGAGCAGAGAGGGATACATTTTATTGGGAGGAAACAGACATTTTTCTGTGGGTGGCAGTCAAGTTGGGCCTTGGACAAGCAAAAATGAGAAAAGACCTTCACGGCCACGGGAACAAAGACTCAGCCAATGCAAACCTGGAGTCCGGTAAACACGCGCGTGTAGCTGGGGTGCTCACTGTAATGGCCTAAATTAAATAAGGACCTGGGCACTGCAGTCTCGACCAAATGCCACAGGAAGGGGTCTGGACTTGATTTAACAGGTCCGAGCTTGTCAAATGGGGGAGGGGTGACAGGGCAGAGGGACAGAGCGGACCGATGCAGCAGTGAACAGAATGAAAAAAACAAATCCTGGGACTTCCCTGGCGGCGCAGTGGTTGAGAGTCCGCCTGCCAATGCAGGGGACACAGGTTCGAGCCCTGGTCTGGGAGGATCCCACATGCCGCGGAGTAGCTAAGCCCGTGTGCCACAACTACTGAAGCCCGCATGCCTAGAGCCCGTGCGCCACAACTACTGAAGCCCGCGTGCCTAGAGCCCATGCTCTGCAACAGGAGAGGCCACCGCAATGAGAAGCCCTCATACAGCAACGAAGACCCAATGCAGCCAAAAATAAATAAATTAAAAAAAAAAAAAAGAAAAGAAAAAAAAAACACAAATCCCGTTCTTTATTGAGAACATCCTCTCGGAGGATATAAACTACTAAAAATAAATGGTATTTTGATGGATAATACAAGGGTGGTCACAACACTGTCAATCAACTATACTTCATTTTAAAAATGCTTTTAATAAAAATAAAATAAAATAAATATGGTGAGTATTTTAATATGGGTGGCGTCTGATCTAAAGGAATTAAGAAAAGCTGTGAGGAATACTGTGGGTGTGTATTCCGGGCAGGGGAAGCATCCAGAACAGGCTCCCAGGAGGAAGTGTGTGAAGTTGTGGTTAGGACAGGGGGGGCCTGTGTCAGGAGGAGGGATTGAGAGAAGAGCAGGAGATGAAACCAGAGAAGGGTGGGGAGCAGATCACACAGCACCTGGGGCCTTGACAAGGATTCTGGATTTTGCCCAATGAAACAGAAAGCCACCGAAGAGTCCATGACTGGTTCACACTTTGGAAGTATGAGTGGACCACCACGGGGCCATGTGGGGAGCAGGAAGCCCAGTTAGTAAGGCAATAATCCCGGAGAAGGATCTCACCAACCAAGTCCCGCATGATGGCAGGGAAGGTGGTCAGAAATATGCTGAAGGTAGAACCCACAGCATTTGCTAACAGGTTGAAGGTGGGGCAGAGAGAAAGAGGACGCGAGGAGCGCTCCAAGATTTTGGGGGCCTGAAACGGCACTGTCACTGACTGAGATGGGAAAGATGCAGGAGGAGCCTCTGGAGAGAAAGATGGGAGAATCCGGAGTTACGCGTGGGCGTGCCTGGTCCCTCTGCCGGGATGATGTATAGAGCAGGTCAGATCTGAAACTACATCTGCCGAACTCCAACGCCCGCACACTCTCTGTTCAGCCTCGATAAAGCCTGAGATGCAAGAACCAACATGGGATACAAAGAACTCTGCGCGGAGGGAAGGGAAGGTGGGAGGGATGACAAAATGGGGAAGTTACTGAACAGAAGGCGGGGCAGGGTACCAGCAACACGGGACGGGGAGGCATTTGGGGGCTTGAAGAAACCAGAAAAGACATGACTATTTGCTGGGTGATTCTGATACAGAATCGACCCAAGACGAATTAAAGGAAGGGCAAAGCACGTGGAGACTGAGGCTCAGAATAGATCACGTGCTCACAAAATAGCCGGAGAGGCCATTTCAGCAAGGAGCGGTTGCCCACTCTGAAGCACTGGGAATTTAGCAGCAACAGTCCGCTTTCCAAGAGGCACTTGGAATGTTGTTTTTACAACGTCTTATTACTACAACTAAAAAGCCCAGTTGCCTCCAAAGAGTGTAAGAGTCCATGATAGAGACTGCTGTTTAGTAATGTGCCCATGTTCTCTGGATCCCTGCACTGAATGAAGAAAGGGGAGAGTTGCTGCTTTGAGAGAAGCATCTCGCTCTGACGCTTCTGTTTCCACACGCTGTCTCAACACCGCTACTGTAATGACAAGCCGCCGTGTGATGCATCCCTGGCTAATCCTGAGGATTCTCCTGCTTTAGGATGTGCGGCATCAGAAATCTGATGGATTAACGAAAGACTGCTAATGCTAATTGCTGACATAAGGCTATTTAGGGCACCGAGGCAATCACAGAATTTTTCTAGCCGTTTTCACAGCTTTTCAGAGCACTGTACTAATCAGTCATACTAATTCCAACAGTACACAGCACACAGCTTTGGTGAGAGACCATTAAAACGCGCCTTCGTCAGTTCTTCTCTACAACTCCTTCCCAAATACCATCCCTAAATCTGGATAAATTGCCTGGGATCATTTATCACCTGTAATATTCACTTTATCCAGACTCCAGGCCCAGTTGATGGCTAGAATTTTACACATCCCTGATTAGAGCAGAAGTGGTCCCCAGTGGCAGCAGGGAGCCTTTTTCAGCTGCCCTGGCTCAGAAAAGGCCTCAGCAAAGTGAACCAGATGCTCTGCTCCTGGAAAGGCCATCAGGAGCTGGGACGCTGAGGTTTCTTAGAGATGATTTGTGTCACTGAAGACCTACGGGCCACCCACATCTTAAGAGTATGGCACAGTAAGTAGAAACACAGCCTTTAAAATTAAACGTGAGCTCCAATTCTAATTCCGACCCTTATGATCTGTGCAACTTTTAGGCCAATACACAACCTCTCTGAGCCTCACTTTCTTCATCTATAAACTGAGGATATCATTCATGTCTTTGCATATAAAATGTCCAAAAGAGCACTGCTAGGGAAACGGCACAGCCACAGAAATGTCATGGTCTGGTTCTTGCCATACGTGTGTCGCTACAATAGAAATGGATACACTATGTCAAACAGCGGATGACAAGTGGCCACTGACATCATCCCTTGTGCTGATTCCATAGGCACCCAACCTTCTCACCTGGCTTCCCCGGAGACCATTTAGATCTGGGTACCACGTGTCCATCACGGAACGTTATATCACATTCTCACTGTAAACTGGTCAGCCAGCATTTGACCTTTGGGTTTTTATCCATCTGCACCTTACAATTTTGTTTAACTTGAGTACAATCAGCACAGGATATATTGACAATCAAATTTCATTAACGTCCAGAACCCAAAACACACTATGCTAAGTGACATAAGCTGAGCACGGAAAGACAAATACTCCACGGTCTGACTTACATATGGAATCTAAAAACGTTGAACTCGTAGAAGCAGAGAGTAGAATGGTGGTTTCTAGAGCCTGGGCAAGAATGCAGGGCAGGGATGAGGGGGGATGGAAAATGGGGAGATGTTGGTCAAAGGGTCCAAAGTCTCAGTTATGCAGGGTAAGTTCTGGAGATATATTACAGCACGATGACTATGGTTAATAATACTGTACTGTATACTTGGAGTTTCCTGAGAGAGTAGATCTTAAATGTTCTCACCACAATAAACAAATAAATAAGTGGTAATTATGTGAGGTAATAGGCGTGTTATAATTAGCTTGACTGTGGTAATTATTTCACAATGTATACATATACCAAATGTACATGTATGAGAATACCTTAAATATACACGATTTTTATTTATCAATTATACCTCAGTAAAGTTGGAAAAAATCCATTAAGGTCCACAGCTAATGTTACTGCCTCACCTCTGATGGATATATATATAGCATTAGAACAATCGCAGGGAAAAACGCAGACTTGGGAGACAGGGACAGTATTAGAAAAACCACCCATCTACATAGGAAATAGGTCTGTTTCTCCAGACCATTATCTAAATCCCATACCGGACTCTACCATCCTCAGGAGCTCCACAAGGACTGCCCTGGTGTATTACAAAATTAAAATGTCAGCCCTCTGTCACTTAACTCCCAGCCATTATGAATATAAAGTGTTATTACAGTCAAGTTAATGGGAAGAATTATATCTTATCACAGTTACCCAACTTGAGACTCACTGCTGTAGAAAAGCAAGCTGATTGATTATTTAAGACAGGAAAAGTGAAAACAAAGAAGGAAATTAACACAGGTTTTGATGAGACCTGGTAATATTTTCTCGTGGGATTCAGTTTCAATTTAAAGCTGAACAGACTCTTAGAGCTTAAAGATATTGGGAGATTTGGTTAAAAATTCCAGAGGACTGGATTCAAGATTACTTTGTAATCTCATGACTTTAAAACCTTCTTAATTAAAGAGGTCCATTTGTTTTCAATGAAACAGGACATAGATTTGCAGACCAGAAAAACAAACCAGGAGGAGCGGAAAATGGTTCTGCATGGTAGTCCCTGGGGCTCCAGATTTTAATATGATGCTCAATTAAAGAGGAAAATCAGATCCTGGCCGTGGGGTCTCACTTTCAGAGGATGTAAAGTGAGCAGATCTCAGGGTCCAGGTACAAACCCACTGGTACCTCTTAAAACTACAATATGCATCTGGGACCACCCCCCTTCTTAGATAATAAGGCAGAGAGTGGTGTTCACGGTGCCTTTATCTTACCTCTAGGGGAGAAAAACAAAGCTGTGGTCTCAAAGAAGTCCCTTCTCCAGGGCTCGCCCGTGAAGAGACCGGCAACAGAAATCCATCATCCCCTCAAAGATGGCTTCAGAGTTCACGATGGAAAATGTTTTAAAGGAACAAAGTTGAAACTTCAAAAGCATTACTCCAAATTTTCTTTTAATTCACCCCCTCCAATTCTCAAATAAATCAGCAAAGAGGCCAAAAGTCTATCCCAGTTTTTAAACTGTTTTCAAACCTCCCTTCCACATCTCCTTTGAGCCACTGTCCTACTTCTCTGCTCCTCTTTGTAACCCAATTTCTCAGGAAGGGTCCTCCAAGTTCCTGTCCCCTCCAGCATCTGCAGCCTCCACGCTGCACCTCGAGGGCTGTCCCCGAAGCCCCGGCCACCTCCAGGCCAGGGAGTCGAAGGCCATCCCCTTCAGGCCTCATCTCCCCTCCTGTCCTGACTCACTCTCTCTGCCCTGGTACTCCTCCCCCGCCAGGCAGGCAGCATCAGGCATGTCTGCCTTCATCCCTGGACCTTGGGTAAGGCACTTCTCGCTCCCCAGTTTTATGCAGCCCCTGGGCCTCCGTCGCCCAACCTCTCCCTCTGAGCTCCCATTAGCCATCTCAGATCCCCTACATTCAAAACACTACCCCAACCCTGGGTCTCCTCCTCCAGGGTTCCCTCCATGACTAACTGCCATCAACCTCCACCCTTTTTTTTAATTGGAGTATAGTTGCTTTACAATGTTGTGTTAGTTTCTGCTGTACAGCAAAGTGAATCAGCTATACATATACATATATCCCCCTTTTCTTGGATTTCCTTCCCATTTAGGTCATCACAGATCATTGAGTAGAGTTCCCTGTGCTATACAGTCGGTTCTCATTAGTTATCTATTTTATATATAGTAGTGTATATATATCAATCCCAATCTCCCAATTCATCCCACCCCCCTTCTTCCAACCTCCCCTCTTTTTTTTTTTCCAACGTCCCCTCTTAATTCTCCCCACCTCCCCCCTTAATTCTCCCCTTTCCCTCACCCACATTATCCAATCTATCGTCAAGTCCTCCTGACTTTAGCTCCCAAACCCTCCTCATTTTCCATCCTCATTCACCTGGGATGCTTACCCAGTCTACGGAATCATCTGCGGCCATCCACCCCTGCCCCTCTCCTTCCACACTTTTAAATCCATCCTCTTCACAGCCCGAGTGAGCTTTAAAAACACTGTGTGTATTTGTGTGTGTGTGTGTGTACACTCCACATACACACATATATAATCCTGTTACCCTGCGCTGCTCGAGGCTAAAGATTTCCAGTTACAGGAAAGATCCTTCCCAGGGTTCAGCAAACCCTCCCCTTTCTGCACACACACCCCGACCTACTCCTCCGTGTTTTCCTAATTCAATGTTCGCTTTACTCTCTGTGTTACAGCCACGTTGGCCTTTCAGTTTCTAATACAATCCATGTACTCCCCTCAAAAAAGGGCTTTTGGACCTCTGTGACCTCTGCCACACCACCACCACTCCCACCCCACAAATGGATCATCTATTATGTTGACTGGAAATTCAGAGGATCAGGCCCCACCTAAACCTAAAGAATCAAAGCATCTCCAGGAGGCCAGAATGCATCTAACACTTGAGTCCTGACCATGCCCACAGGCCTGGGGTCTCCATTAATGAGGCCATCCATCCCTCCGTGGGCAGGTGACAGCTCTTCCTTATATTGACCTGGAACCTGCCTTCTGGAACCTTCTACCCATTGATCCTAGTTCAGTAATTCCTTAAAATCCCCTTCATAGGATGTGGCTGGCACCCTCAGCATCTCAATGGTCTTCCTCTGAGGCTGCTTCCATACTTTCTTTCTTTTTTTTTTTTTAAAGAATTTCCATTTTTAGAGCAGTTTTAGGTTCATGGCAAAACTGAGGGAAACGTACAGAGATTTCCCTGCCTCCACACATGGACAGCCTACCCCATGATCAACACCCACCCCCATCCCGCCGACTGATGACCTGCACTGACACATCACCATCACCTGGAGTCCACAGCCCACCACTCTTTTTAAGCTTAGTTCCTAACACCGTATTTGGATGGTTCCAGGTCCTCCCTGAAGCTAACCCAGGTGAGGACTCTCCCACTGCACAGTGGTCGCAAAACCAGCACGAGGGCACATGGAAACGGGCTGGAAACCCAGCCTGTCACCTATGAGCCTGGAGATTGCAAACCACGTCAAGCCTCTGTGTCCTCATTCCATAAACCGAAACAATAATAGCGCTTTCCTCTTTGGACTGATACAAGGGCTAAAATGGTTCCTGCGTGGAAAGCACACAGCCTGGTGCCTGGCCCACACATGTGCCCATAAATAGAATGGGGACTCCCTGAGGACAGAGCTTCATGTCAACTTTGCTTTGTTTAGCACTGCTAGCATCTAGAACAGTGCCTGACACAGAGTGGGCACCCAATTATTTGTTGAACGACTGTATTAACAGTCATGGACAAAACTAGAATTTAAAATAAGAAAAGTTTTCATTTTGAATATAGTAAGAAAAAAACAGAAGTAAGATGGAATTGAATTCTAATTTAGTTTTCCTTCTGATGTAAATTAAAGTACATTCTTTAAATGACTCTTAAAATGCCAACTAATGGTTCTGGCATATCACACAGTGATTTAAATATGTTATCCTATTAAATAAAATGGAATAAGACATGTCTGATTTAGAAACAAGTTTCTGCACCAGATTTGCAATGTTATGAAAGACACAGATAGAAAGCGATGTTATCTTTTTCAACTCTCATTTCAAAGATAATAACTACTGTTCAACAATAGGACACCAGGGGAATAACAGAAATACACTAAATCAGTTGCATTAATTTTAAGTAGGATCATTAAATGACTTAACATTTTTTGTTTCTGAATTATTTTAATGTTTTTATATTAAAGTGAAAAACAGTGAATGCTTCAGACACTTTAAAAAATCCAGCCTGGCCTACAGAAACCTAATAGTGGCTCTTAGAACATGTATCCTGACATACATACTTTTTATATTTCTATTGAAATAAATATGAAATATATTTAGTATCTTGCCATATGGCCATTGGAAAATATTGCAAATTCTTTTAGAAAAAAACCAGTTGGCTTTTTTGTTTTCAAATAGAGGAGGCAGGGGAGCTGCCCACACTGGGATTCCCATTTACACAAATAAGGGCCTCTGATTCGGAATAAATGGAATTCTGCTCACTTTAGCAGGGTTTCCTCCCTAACCTGTTTCCTAACTAAGCTGTACTATTGGTTTCCTTCCTACTCCTTTTAGAGGGAAAATAACTGGGTTAAAGTTCAGTTCTACTCCCTATCACAAAATCCCCCCATCTGAAACATTTCCAACCGCGTTGAGGGTAAGCACAGCCCACGCACAGGGGGGCTTGTGCGCCTGGTACCCACCCAGGGGCCTCATCCTCACCCTCCCTCAGGATCCAGCACAGGCCCAGCAGGGAGCAGGTGCTTCCTAAACATTGGCTGGCATGAACCGAGCATCACCACAGGTCCCTGGGCGTTCTGTATCCCAAAGGCTCCCTCCTAGGGGACCCCAAGGCCTGGAGTCCAGCCCTGGGCAGACAGGATCCCACTCCCAGGGGCTGGGAGGCCAAGGACAGGATGACCAGGGGGTCGAGGACAGGACACGTGAGCCTCGTTAGTGAAGAGTAAACCGCTTCCCCGTCCAGCTTCAGGGCTTCACCAGGCCCTCGAGGGAGGGAGCTGTGACCCTGACAAGGGAAAGGCCAAGGTCTGAGGCTCCAAGCGACTGTGATGTTTGATGGTCAAAAAACTGAGCAGGGAGCAGGCCCTGCCCAGAGTGCGGACTGAGTAGCTGACTGTGCAGGTCGGTGGGGTCAGGAGGTGGTAGAAACAGCTTCCAGAAGGACTCCTAATTCCACCCAGATTGTAGTGTGAGTCATCCCAGAGCCACCAGAAGAGGAGGGGACCCAGGAGTTCCCCCTGCAGAGAGGAAGGACACTAAGCCGCCCACACAGGGTGGGGAGGCCAAAGTCAGGTGTCCAAGGGAGGGGCAGCTGAGTACCATCAATTCCCACCAGGGGATCTGACTGGATAGCGCACCAGAGCCGGTCCCAAACCTCACAGCTGTAATCCAAGCAACCTAGAGTAGGATCTGGAGGAACCCATGTCAGGCTCAGATCCCGGGCAGGGGCACAGCTATCCACACTACTGTTCGTGACTAGCAGGCCATTAGGTTCATGAAGCCCCCAGCTTTATCACGGGCACAGGGGGTGAGGTGCAGTCTCCCTCCCATTCTCCATGACATCTCCCCCGACATGCTCTTCTGGTCGTGACCTCCAGGTTGCCAGCTGCAGGTTTTCGGTCCCTACATATAAGATTGTGAAATGGAAATCTTCTTGCTGCCTAAACTCTGTACATCAGGCCTACACTCTATGGACCTGCCAAGGTCCAAGGATTGTTAAGCCCTTTTAAAAGCGGGGGCAGGAGGGGGCGACAAACTTTTCTAAAGTGAGTGCTTGTCTCACAGAGGGCACACCAATTCATATTCACATCACCTGCTTGGATAGTATAAGAAAATTACCTAGTTTATGGGGCTTCCCTGGTGGTACAGTGGTTGAGAATCTGCCTGCCAATGCAGGGGACATGGGTTCGAGCCCTGGTCTGGGAAGATCCCACATGCCGCGGAGCAACTGGGCCCGTGAGCCACAACTACTGAGCCTGCACGTCTGGAGCCTGTGCTCCGCAACAAGAGAGGCCACGACAGTGAGAGGCCCGCGCACCGCGATGAAGAGTGGCCCCCACTCGCCGCAAGTAGAGAAAGCCCTCGCACAGAAACGAAGACCCGACACAGCCAAAAATAAATAAATAAATAAATTTATTTTAAAAAAAGAAAATTACCTAGTTTAAAAGCAAACCTAGTACGTGATTCTGATGCGGAGAATGAAGTTCTGATGATCGATCCATGCAGCCCCCTTTCCCGGGTGAAGAACATCATGAGAGGAAAAGGGGGGAATCCCGGGAGCCCTCCTTCCATCACACACTCTCACAAATGTTAACTCGTTCAGTCCTCACAGGAGGAAGGACTCTCTCTCGTACAGAAAATAGAAGCTGGGAGACCTGGGGGTGACCCGTTCTAGGTCACCTCGATGCACACGGCAGGCTTGGGTTTCAAACCCAGGCCTGTGACTGACTGCCAATGTCACACACCAACCACCACCACTGGTATCACTGCCACTTCTCCGGTAACTGACAAAGACAGAACAAATGCATCTTGGTGAGCCTCAACCCCCTTGCTGTGGCCCAGTGTTTCCGTTCCAGAAGGCATGGAGCAGTTATAATGGAAGCTTCCTTCCCTATTCTTTTACCTTGCAGTGTGACTTTACCATCAGGCCAGGATTAGGCCTTATTCCTTCTTCATTTTCATGCCCAAAATAGCAAACTGATCAAATCGTGTGGGAAACTAGATGTTTTAAAACTAGATGTTTTAAAAACATCTATCTGCATTCAATTTCCAAGAGCTGGAAAATTACTAGTAGGTGAAGCCAAATCAGGAAATCTGGAACTCTGGCTTATTGATATGTGATGAGGTTATTTCGTTTTGTGTTTTTCCAACAACTTTCATATCTGAAAACAAAGGAAGCATATTTGAGATGACATTCTAGTGCTGGCTTAAAAAAAACCTTTGAACTTGGAGTTTTCTTAGTCTTCTAAAAGCTTTTTTCACAAACACTTTTATCTTAATACTCTTCTTAAATATATACTCTCAATGACAGCTATAGATATATTTCAAGTTCTTGCAGTTTCTATAAATTTTGTTAGAGGCAAAAAAAATGATTCCTTCAAAGTCCTTGAAGATCTCAGCTGCCCTGTCGCTAGTGTTGTCTTCACAACAAGCCCGTGGGGCGGACCCTCTTGCTGTCTCCATTTTACAGAAGAGGAAACTGAGACTCAGAGAAGTGAAATGACTTGCCCAGGCCACGGGGCTGGGAAAAGGTGGAGGTGGAATTCCAATCCAGCCAGTCTGCAGGATGGCCACCCTTGGACTTCGGAAGATACTGATTTCAAACTAGGTAATGTGCGGAGAAGTCCCTTTACAGACGTAATCTGCCCCCCCTGATGAATAGAGAATTGGGACCCTCACCCTTTAGTCTTAAGGAGGCCTGAAGAGTCCAGCACAGTGGAAGGAAAGAACATGGGGGACCAAGCTCGGGGCTGTGGTCCACTCACAGCTACAGAGAATCAGAGGTCTCAGGCAAACCACTCCAGGCCTTCTTTTTTTCATCTAAAATGCCAAGGCTGGGGAAGGAGGGTTTGTTTGATAGTTTCCCATATATTCAGGTCTGATCAGCATGGGCAGGTTCTTGTTTAATCATAATAGCTTTTCCCACACAATTTCCTTTTCTTTTTCTTTTTATATTTTATTTTTTTAATTAATTTATTTTTTTAATTGAAGTACATTGATTTACAATATTGTGTTAGTTTCAGGTGTACAGCACAGTGATTCAGTTTTATATATATATATACACACATACATATACACTTTTTCAGATTCTTTTCCCTTATAGGTTATTACAAAATATTGAGCATAGTTCCTCGTGCTCTACAGTAGGTCCTTGTTGGTTATCTATTTTATATATAGTAGTGTGTATATGTTAATAATCCCAACCTCCTAATTTATCCTCCCCCCAAACTTTCCCCTCTGGTAACCATAAATTGGTTTTCTATGTCTGTGGGTCTATTTCTGTTTTGTAAATAAGTTCATTTGCATCTTTTTTTTTTAGATTCCACATATAAGCCAAGAGTCCTTCTTTCATCATTTGGTCTCAGCGCTCCCCACGCCAGAATGAGGGGTGGGGAAGAGCTGGGCCTGGATCCCCAAGGAACTGGGTTCACATCCCAGCTCCCTGGCCTGCAGCTGTGGGCACCGGATGTGTCGGTCTGCCTGTTTCTCTGTGGGGAACAATGCTAATCCCCTCACTGGGTTGCTCTCGGGTACATAGCCGGTCACGGGAGGAGCTTAGGAACAGGAGTTATTTTTCACTCTAGGCCTTCATCATCTCTCAACTCACATGGAAACAAAGACCCTCAACACAGCATCATTAATAGTGAAAGACTGCCAACAACCCAAATGGCCAGCACTGCAAAAAGTAAGAACATATAAATTACGGAACAGTATTAAAATCATAGGCGGCTATTAAAAATCATGTTTTCCAGGATTATTTTTTAGCCTGGAAAAATAATGCTGATCTTGGTCACTGAACAAAGCAAGCTGTAAAAACTACATATGTAGCGTATGCACTATTTTGCGTGTAAGTACACATGTATAAAGCATATATACATACATAGAAATCTGGAAAAAAAGACAAAAAATTGTTAATAGTACTTCTTTAAGTAATTGGATTGCGTTTCATTTTCTTTTTGATATCTTGTGGTAGTTTCTGGTTTTTCCTATGACGATGCAGGACTCGCGTAATCAGAAAAAAGGGTCAACAACGGAAAGTGATTTCCAACTAAGAACAAACATACATTTTTCAAATAAAGGTGAAATTAACACTATAAGCAAAACTATTTTTAAGGAGCTAAACTGTAAAATATCATCCCAACAAGAAATGACCTAACACCAAAAAAGGAAAATAGAAAAAATGATCATTTCCAGAAATTCAAATAGCACTAAAGCAAGTTTAACATACAGTGAATTTAGAGATAAAAACGTTCCACAAGTGACCACCCAGAATCACAGAGAAATCAGAAAGACAGAGTTTTAGAAAATGATTTTTCCTCTTAGGCCTGGAAAAAATATCCTGGAGGGATTATAGATTCGGAGGAGAACTTGGCCAAACTTTGGCGTGTTTGAACAGCCCCATTCTTGTTTTCTTTCTCTCCCTCAACACAGACACGCACGCACACACACACACACACACACACACAGGCTGGCCAAGTCAAGCATTTGATTCTTGACTCTCAGGTGAAAAGGGTGCAGCCTTCCCCAGGAGCCTAGCATGCTTGCCGCTTCAGCCACCACGGAGGCCCCGTCCCACGCAGCGCTGCAGCTGGCCTGGGGCCTGTCCCTGCCCCAGCCCCTCACCAGCCCGACACCTGCATGAGGGCTGCCAGCCCACCTTCGGGCTTGCCGCTCCCTCACCACCCTGACCTGGGGCCCAGACACAGTGCAGCCCCCAGCAGATGTGTCAGCCAGGCCTGTCTCAGCTGCATCTGTGCCTCCGGGGTCCCCCTGACAGTACCTCACCTAGACTCACAAATCTCAGGCATGGTCCCAAGTTCACTACCAGTCTTGGTCTTTTCCTCCAATTGTTTTCATCCTGCAGAAAACAGCTGCATCAACAGCTCCTTTCGAAAGGACAAAACCAATAAATTAGGGAGCACAGCACAGACCATAGGGAACCCAATAGAGACCCCTGGGAACCCAGTATAGACCACAGGGAACCCAGTATAGACCATAGGAATCACAATATAGACCACAGGGGGCCCAGTACAGACCATAGGGATCCCACTATAGACCACAGGGGGCCCAGTATAGACCATAGGGAGCCCAGTATAGACCACAGGGAGTCCAATACAGACCACAGGGAGCCCGGTATAGACCACAGGGAGTCCAGTATGAACCATAGAGTGCCCAGTATAGACCAAAGGAAGCCCAGTATCAATTCCTCTCATATGAGAGCCCTGACCTCAACCATCATAAGAGAGAGAGAGTGGAGATGGTAAGAAGCTTAAAAGATAAAGCAAAAGTACATACACAGGGACTTCCCCGGTGGTCCAGTGGTAAAGAATCCTCCTTCCAACGCAGGGGATGCGGGTTCGATCCCTGGTCGGGGAACTAAGATCCCACACGCTGTGGGGCAACTAAGCCCACGTGCCACAACTACAGAGCCCATGCGCCCTGGAGCCTGCACGCCACAACTAGAGAGAAAACGTGCACGCCGCAACTAGAGCGAGGCCCGCGAGCCACAACGAAAGATCCCACACACCTCAACGAAGATCCTGCGTGCCCCAACTAAGACTCGATGCAGCCAAAAAATATAAATAAAATAAATAAATAAAATCTTTTTTTTTTAAAGTACACACAGTATATATCTGGGGAGTCCTAAACCAAAAAACGAACCATAAACTACATATTTCAGAAAATGCAGTTCAAGTATTATTTATAAAAGTTTAAGAATACTCTTCTCCTCTTCATTTAACAGTCAAATTACAGTAATTAAAAGCAAGGATTCTGGGGGCTGGGTTGAAATCCCAGCTCACCAATTATTAGCCGTGTGACCTTGGACTCAACAGGTCGGCGCAGGAATTTCTCTGCTGCACCCGAGGTAAAGAAATAGCTACAAGGCCTCCTGAGCACAGTTCTTTTCCTCAAGAAGAATCTAGGACCTCAAGGGTTATATTAGTCAGGGTCAACCAAGTTATGCTGCAGTAACAATCATAAAATACCAAGGAGTGCATCACTTCTCACAGATCCTCCACGCCCACTGCAGGTCAGCGGGGGCTCTTTCAAGTCCTCCTCACCTGGGGCCAAAATATTGCAGTTTGCTCCGGCAGGGGGCATGGGACGTGGTGAGGCATACGCTGGCTCTTCATGCTTCTGCCCAGAAGTGACACATTTAATTGGCCTAAGCAAGTCACGTGGCCACCTATGTTCAAATGGACATGGAAGCACAGTTCTACTTACTCTGCCAAGAAGGAGAGTTAGGATGTTTGCAAACATCCATGCATCCATCCAGCCAGTCCCCAACACCTGCTTTCCACCTGCTCACTAGAGAACACGTTCCAGATATGTCTCCATCATGATCACGAACAGACCGACTACAGGGTGAAGCAGAAGCTTCAACCAGCTACCATGAGACAAACTGTGACTCATTCTCTCCCACCCCATCAACAGGTATTTTCTTAAAACCTAACCATCAGATAGCAAAGAGCTTAAACAGTTACTTAAGACTCTAAGCAATCATCACTATCCTATATTTTAAACACACATCCATGCCTCCATACACAAGCAGTCATTGCCAACCATCTGTACTGAAAATAAAATATTCTTTTTTTTTTTTATGAATAACACTTTTCCAGGATTGGAGTCCCCAGTGACATGTTTCTTTACAAAGCTCAGTCAATCCCAAACGAAAACTCTTTCTTTCATAGAAAATGTCATCGTCTGTAACTGTTCCCTGGGGCCAAGCTCAGGTAGGCGCTTCCAGAGTTCCTCCCAGAAAGAAACCTTCCGTGAATCGGGCTTTTAGATACTCTCAACACTTTTGGCATCCAGACGCTCGTCCAACCCTGAATTATTTATTCACCAATTTTGCACAACTTCCTAAACACCAATGGAGACTGAGCTGGTTTCAGCTATTTGATGTTACATCTTCTCAAGTGGCTAAGGAGGCTATAAAGCACCCCATTGCTTAAGCCTGCCATCTCAGTTCCATTAGCAGTAAAGACCTCTCTATTCAAACTGCTAAGTAAATCCTCTGAGAGCCCAGGGACTGTTTCATGCTTGAAAGCAACTGCTAAGAATTTGACAACAACCAAACTGTTCCTATTTAATCCTTCTCCCAAGGTAAAAAGAATTATAGGTAAACATATGCCTTCATTATTTGCTTTGCTGCATTTCAATACCCAATCCCACACAAAATTGCCAGCCAAGGATTTAATGCAATCACTTCTGTATTTCAGAGCTGCTGCCTTTGCAGAATGGAAAAAGCTTAACAAGGGCTATGGAGCTGGTTTGCCAGCTCCTGTATTTTTTTTATAACGTACATCCTAAATGTCACAGGGGTGAAGTCTGATCATAGTGATGCTTTTGAAGAGGTTTTTTTTTTAAGGTGATTCAAAAGAACAGTTCCGGGGTGGGGGGGGGGGGATGTGTGTGTGTATTTAAGCGGGCACTAAACATTTAGTTTTGAACTCAAATCAAAGGTGACACCAAACTACGAAAAGAAGAATGAAGAAAGATGTTGCAGAACTGAGGTTCTTATTATTTGGTTTGGAAAGATAGTAGATATGGGATATAAGGATTTGGGATTTCTTTTGGATTTTTTTCTCTCACGTTTTTGTTTTGTTTTGTTTTTAGCCTTTAGTAATGTAGGTGCTTGTAAAACTTCTGAGAACCAGCAGAGGACAATTTGGAAAACCAGTGTCTTAAAGCAATGGTTTTCAACGGCCCTACGATCTCCAATACTTGCCCCATCGTGACCGTAACAAACCACCACACACTGCAGTCATCAAGATACTACTTCCTTCATGGAAAACCTTGGAGCAAGATTATCAAGTGAACCACCAATGATGAACTTCCGAAGTTATGTTCCTTTATGAAGATGACCTCTCTTTACACACCAGGTAACCAAGCTCTTCCCTAACTACTGAAAAGGCTACCTAGGTGTCTCTCTCCATAAAAGCAGTTTCTGCTGTCGGCCATTTATAGGAAAGGCTTTCTTTGTTAATTTTGTTGTGGTGTAAAAAACAGTTGGTACCTACTGGGATCTTGACTTGAAAAACAATGATAACATACACATACTACTAAATATAAAATAGATAATCAACAAGGACCTACTGTATAGCACAGGAAACTCCACTCAATATTCTGTAACAACCTTATGGGAAAAGAATCTGAAAAAGAATGGATTTATGTATATGTGTGACAGAATCACTTTGCTGTACACCTGAAATTAACACAACATTGGAAATCAACTATACTCCAATATAAGAAAGAAAGAGAGAGAGAGAGAAAGAGTGAGGAAAGGAGGGAGGGAGGGAGGGAGAAAGAAAGAAAGGAAGAATGAATATTGGGGGAGGAACAATGATGACACACTATCCATATTAGCAATACCTTATCCTGTGCCAATCTCCCTAAATTAAAGAGCCATTGTACTTCCTATGAGTCTGGGACCTTATTTTCCCCAAATATACATCTTCTACTCTTTACTGGTATGTTAGAGATGGCTTCGATTAGGGTACACCCTATAGGCTGACCAACAGTTGGAGGACATCCTTTATAAATCCATACATATCAACTTGAAAAGACAGCATTTTCAAATCATGAGAGAGCAATTACTTTTAGCTTTGTTTTGTTTTGTTTTTACCTCCAGGTATTCTGTAGGTCAACAGTCAAATACAGATCGTCATTTCCTTTTTCTTTCACAGCATTTTATATTGGGTTTGCTTCTAACAGCACAGTATTTTACTACGAAGAGCCCGTTTTAGCTGTGTTATTATGAGCAGTGAAAATATGAAGTGCGTGCTTTCAATTCCTGACCAAAAGATTCAGAAGCACCCTAATAAAAAGTCTTGAGGTTGTTCTCAATAATATCCTGACTACAAACACTTGCTATTTGATCAGGTCACCTCATCATTCAAGACACATATTTTTATGGGTTAAAAGATTCCATTTTTAAATTTTTTTTATTTTTATAAAATTTTAAAAGTTACCTTCCATTTACAGTTATTACAAAATATTGACTATATTCCTCGTGTTGTACAATACATCCCTGGGTCTCTATTACACCCAATAGTTTGTTCCTCCCACTCACCCCCATACTGCCCCTCCCCCACTGGCAACCACTAGCTTGTTCTCTATATCTGTGAGTCTGCTTCTTTTATGTTATATTCACTAGTCTGTCATACTTTTTTAGATTCCACATACAAGCCATATCATTCAGTTTCTATCTTTCTCTGTCTGACTTATTTCACTACTTTTTTAGATTCCACATACAAGCCATATCATTCAGTATTTATCTTTCTCTGACTTATTTCACTTAGCATAATGCCCTCAAGATACACTTTTAATCCTCATCTGGCTTCTCCTGCTCAGTTACCACTTGTGGGCACCCTTCTCGCCTTAATCCATTTCAATGTGACAAACTCATTTGAACGAAACCAAACTGAAATAACTTAGGAGGTGAGCGAGCGTCTGAGGTTGAAGGGGTCTGGCGGTCATTATCCACAGTGTGTGATCCTTGTCGGGGAGAACTGACCTTCCTGCTGCAAAGGGGGCCACCTCTCGCCTTGCCCACCCTGCCCTGTTGACTCTGCTGGCCACCGTGCTATACAGAGGAGAAAGGGGGAAGGTCTGTGTCAGGGCTGGAGCCAGTGAAAAGGACTTGTTTTCTTGTATAAGAGCCTGAGAAGCAAAAGCAAAACAACACCAACTCTCCAGACACAACTCTTAGCCAATTTGTTCACTCAGCCTGGGTATTACGTCTTATAGACCAAGGACTCGTACTCAAGCTAACGTTATGAACACATTAAACAGAAGTTCCAAAATGTGTCAAGTCAGAGCGAAAGCAAGGGAGAAAAATACACTTTAAGAAAGTACTATTCTAGTGGAATAAATATTAAATGAGAAAAAGAGAAGTGGAGGTGATGAGGAGAAGGAAGGCAAAGTTACAAGCCTCAGACTTCCTTGACTGTGATACCTTCAGAGATTCAAGCTCATCGTCCCCCATCCCCAGTTCCCTCAGGGAAAGGAAAGACAACATTGTTTTATTCAACTGTCTATGAAATGGGAACTGTTAAATAATCACTTCCAGAAAATTTTTGTGGGTTTTTTTTGTTTTTGTTTTTGTTTTCTGGTTTGTTTGTTTCAGGGCTTTGAGCCATGTTATGAGCAAGTTGCATGTGAAAATAAAACCTTTTTTTATGAATGATGGAAGAATAGTTCCAACACCGGGCTGTCATCAGCAAGGCAGACTCAATGGCTTTGTCTTAGAGAACAGATTCCTGTCCGCTTCCTTCTCATGATCCCAGCCCCTGAAGCTCAGAATTCCTCCTCCTCCTCACAGCCAATTCACGCAGAGCCAAAAGTCCAGGGCAGCGTTCCAGCTCTTCCAGACCGAGAGTAGGTAAACCAAATTGAAACCAGAAATGTTCTCAATGTATTCATTGCTGCGGCATTCCTGAACCTCCCACTTCCCAGACATTCCGCCACACACACTAAGTCACATGGTTAACGATGATCGTCTTCTCACAAAAGGCTTACAGTGAAATAGATGTATAGTTATATACGCCCAGTGTCCAAGCTTGAGGCAAACCCTCTTTGAAACGAAGTTTTTTAATTAAGCCTTAAGTTTTTTCATTGAAACAGCTATCTTCTAAATTTACTCAGGAAAACTACATTTTTCCCATACACAGAAAGAGAAATACTATCTGATATATTTTGATTCCATTCAATAAATCTTTATTATTGAGGATGTAATTATGCTCCAGGGAAATAGAATAGAAAAAGGGAGGTTATGCCTTCAAAGAGTTTACAGATAAACGGAAGACAAAGTCACTTAAACAAATAACAGTAAGTGCTACAATGTATAACGGTCATATATTCTGGGCACTAGAAAATCATCAAGCAGGGGGATATTAGTGCTAGTCAGGGAGAATCCAGGGAGGCTTCAGGGAAGAGGTGACATTTAAGCAAGGACTTGAAAACTGAGGACGATTTTGATTCTTCAACCTACGAATAAAAATGTCTTTCCCATCGCTTCAAGTTTTCCAAATTTTCCTTTCCAAACTTACCTTAAAACTATAAAATCCCCATAGAAGATCCTGCTGTCAGAACCGTGATCCCTGCACATCCACTGACTGACATGGTTGGGTAGCTTCGGAACATGCCAGAGGCCCCGTTCAGCTGTGAATTCCACTTCCAAGGCACCTACTCAAACATACTATTTTAAATTCCCTTTTGCTTTTTGTGTAAATACGGAACCTCCCTCTCTGCACTTCTTTTGATCAAAGAGGTGCTGATGGTAAGAACAATGTCAGAGGCTCCAGCCCAGCCTCTCACATGTGGAAACACTAAGAAACCACGTCCTGGGCCCCGGCCAGGAAAGCAGGCCAGACGTGAAAGAGACGCCGGGTTCCACTTGGCCGCATGAGTGCAGACGGGCGGGTCACCTTGGCCTCCCGTAAATCCTGGCCCCAGAAGCCACCAGCAGCTCCCTCCTGGGATTGGGCAGGGAGGGAAAGGGGGAGAAGCCGGGACAACCACACTCTCTTCCCAGCCCTCTGGGAAGCCAGCCCAGGACGGGAGGAAGGAGGACGAGGCCAAAGAGGGAGGGACGCTCCGGAGCCCATCCCTGCCGCGCGCTACGGTACCCGGAGAGAGGACCAAAGCTCTGCCCTGCACACGGGCCTTTCTGAGACCCAGAACCCAAACCAAAGGAAATCAGCAAGCAATCCCCAAGGCTTTGCGGCTGTTACTTTGGGTCAAGTCTGTGGGAATCTGATGGCTGCAGAAGGGCCTTACTCTGTGTGTCTGAAACACAGGTGGCATCCCTAACAGGAGTCCCCTTACAAGAAGGGAGGAAGGATCCCACCAGAGCACCTCGAGGGAAGGGAAGGGAGAACAGGTGGCCCTCCCTCCTTCTCCTGCTGCTCGGGACCCCGGATCTTTGACCCCAGGCAAAGGCCTTCTGTGCCTCTGTGGCCACCTCTGATGTGACAGGGTGGCTCCTGGGGTCGGAAGGAGACTTTCCTCCCACCAAAGTGCCCCTCCTCTGAGTGACAAGAAGCAAACACAAACATGACCTCTGGCCCGGGTCCAAACCTGCTGCTTTCCATGACACACAATCTTTCTTCCTTTGCCCGTGTCCCCGTTTCATCAAAGCACATGTGAGACTTTAGAAAGGGCCCCGGGCATCCCCTCCATACCCACAGCACAGGAGCCCACAGGCTTGGCCAATGGCTGGCACCTGGTACTCCGTCATCCAGCACATTCCCGAGCGGGTCCCCAGGGGCTCCAGCGCTGAGCCCACTTAGAATATTCTGCAAACCATCCCAATTCTGGCCTTCAAGTAAGAATCCTGTTCTTGTTTTTTTAGGCTGTGTTGCGTCTTCGTTGGGGCGCACGGGCTTCTCTAGTTATGGCGTGCAAGCTTAGTTGCCCCGTGGCATGTGGGACCTTAGTTCCCTGACCAGGAATGGAACTCGCATCCCCTGCATTGGAAGGCGGATTCTTAACCACTGGACCACGAGGGAAGTCTTTATTCCTGTCCTGCCCCTAGGTTCATTAGAACCTTTTTTTTTTTTTTTTTTTTAGATTCCATATATATGTGTTAGCATACGGTATTTGTTTTTCTCTTTCTGACTTACTTCACTCTGTATGACAGACTCTAGGTCCATCCACCTCACTACAAATAACTCAATTTCGTTTCTTTTTATGGCTGAGTAATATTCCATTGTATATATGTGCCACATCTTCTTCATCCATTCATCTGTCGATGGACACTTAGGTTGCTTCCATGTCCTGGCTATTGTAAATAGAGCTGCAATGAACATTGTGGTACATGACTCTTTTTGAATTATGGTTTTCTCAGGGTATATGCCCAGTAGTGGGATTGTTGGGTCATATGGTAGTACTATTCTTAGTTTTTTTAAGGAACCTCCATACTGTTCTCCATAGTGGCTGTTATCAATTTACATTCCCACCAACAGTGAAGGAGGGTTACCTTTTCTCTACACCCTCTAGAGCATTTATTGTTTGTAGATTTTTTGATGATAGCCATCCTGACGGGTGTGAGGTCATACCTCACTGTGATATTCATTTGCATTTCTCTAATGATTAGTGCTGTTGAGCATCCTTTCATGTTTTTGTTGGCAATATGTATATCTTCTTTGGAGAAATGTCTTTTTAAGTCTTAGACCCATTTTTCGACTGGATTTTTTTTTTACACATCTTTATTGGAGTATAATTGCTTTACAATGGTGTGTTAGTTTCTGCTGTATAACAAAGTGAACCAGCTATACGTATACATATATTCCCATATCTCCTCCCTCTTGCATCTCCCTCCCACCCTCCCTATCCCACCCCTCTAGGTGGCGTTGTTTATTTTTTTTATATTGAGCTGCATGAACTGCTTGTATATTTTGGCACTTAATCCTTTGTCAGTTGCTTCGTTTGCAAATATTTTCTCCCATTCTGAGGGCTGTCTTTTCGTCTTGTTTATGGTTTCCTTTGCTGCACAAAAGCTTTTAAGTTTCATTAGGTCCCACTTGGTTTTTTTTTTTTGTTTTTATTTTAGCCTCTCTGCTAATGGGTGGGGTTTTGTTCCTGTCTTGCTAGTTGTTTGGCATGGGGCATCCAGCACTGGAGCTTCCTGGCTGTTGGATGGAGCTGGGTCTTAGTTTTTAGATGGAGATCTCTGGGAGAGCTCTTGCCGATTAATATTATGTGGGGCTGGGAGGTCTCTGGTGGTGCAATGTCCTAGACTCGGCTATCCCACCTTGGAAGCTCAGGCCCAACACATGGCCGCAGCACCAAGACCCTGCCAGCCACAAGGCACAAGGAAGAAAAGGAAGAAAAACAAAACAAAACAAAAAAAAAAGAAAAGACAGAACCCCAAAACAAATGGTAAAAGCAAAACTAAACCAACCAAATCACACAAAGACACATACACTCACACACTCATAAAAAGAAAAACAAAAAAACAAAAACGAACAGACAGAACCCCAAGACAAATGGTAAAAGCAAAACTAAACAGACAAAATCACTCAAAGAAACATACACACACACTCACAAAAAGATAAAAAAAAAAGAGAGCAAACAAACGAATAAACAAACCCATCAATGAAAACAAGCACTGAAAACTAAACTAAGATAAACATAAAACCAAAAATAATCAAATGCAGAAAGCAAACCCCAAGTCAACAGTTGCTCCTAAGGTCCACTGCCTCAATTTTGGGAACATTCGTTGTCTATTCAGGTATTCCACAGATGCAGGGTTTATCAAGCCGATTGCGGGCATTTAATCTGTGGCTCCTGAGGCTGCTGGGAGAGATTTCCCTTTCTCTTCTTTGTTTGCACAGCTCCTGGGGTTCAGCTTTGGATTTGGACCCGCCTCTGCGTGTAGGCCACACTCAGGCGTCTGTTCCCCGCCCAGACAGGACGGGGTTAAAGCAGCAGCTTATTAGGGCTCTCTTGCTCACTCAGGCCGGGGGGAGGGAGGGGTACGGAATGCGGGGCGAGCCTGCGGCGGCAGAGGCCAGTGTGACGTTGCAGCAGCCTGAGGCATGCCGTGTGTTCTCCCGGGGAAGTTGTCCTGGATCACGGGACCCTGGCAGTGGCGGGCTGCACAGGCTCCCGGGGGGGTGTGGATAGTGACCTGTGCTTGCACACAGGATTCTTGGTGACAGTGGCAGCAGCAGTGGTGGTGTGTGCCTGCCTCTGGGGTCCGAGATGATAGCTGCGGCTCACGCCCGTCTCTGGAGCTTGTTTAGGCGGTGCTCTGAATCCCCTCTCCTCGCGCACCCCGAAACAATGGCCTCTTGCCTCTTAGGCAGTTCCAGACTTTTCCCCAGACTCCCTCCCGGCTAGCTGTGGCGCACTAGCCCCCTTCAGGCTGTGTTCACACCGCCAACCCCAGTCCTCTCCCTGGGATCCGACCGAAGACTGAGCCTCAGCTCCCAGCCCCCCGCCCACCCCGGCGGGTGAGCAGACAAGCCTCTTGGGCTGGTGAGTGCTGGTCGGCACCAATCCTCTGTGCGGGAATCTCTCCGCTTTGCTCTCCGCACCACTGTTGCTGCGCTCTCCTCCGTGGCTCCGAAGCTTCCCCTCCTCCGCCCCCTGCAGTCTCCGCCCGCGAAGGGGCTTCCTAGTGTGTGGAAACCTTTCCTCCTTCACAGCTCCCTCCCAGAGATGCAGGTCCCGTCCCTATTCTTTTGTCTCTGTTTTTCCTTTTTTCTTTTGCCCTACCCAGGTATGTGGGGAGTTTCTTGCCTTTTGGGAAGCCTGAGGTCTTCTGCCAGCATTCAGTAGGTGTTCTGTAGGAGGTGTTCCACGTGTAGATGTATTTCTGGTATATTTGTGGGGAGGAAGGTGGTCTCCACGTCTTACTCCTCCGCCATCTTGAAGGTCTCTGGTCTGCATTTTACGATGCTTGTCAAAATAAAGGGACGAGACTTTAAGAATAAAGGTTGACTCTAAGAAGACCAGGCCATCTCAAACTACTTCCTGCTCCCTAATTCAGCAGCATGTGGAGAGTCTGCCAGGGAAGCACAGAGATCTTTCCAAGAGGGGTCCCTGTACTGTGGGGGAGGGACAGTCAAAGCCTTTCCAGAAAGTACTCGCGGTGGACAAGAGCGTATTTCAGTGTGTCCTTCCCAATGCTGGTCCACATCTGCCTGGGCTGCAATGCTCCATCCCCCCACCCACCCGTACCTCCTCCACTGTTTCCCAGCCCCTGTGCAAAACCCTCTCAGGACCCCTAATCTTATGGTGATTAGGGATCCCCTCATCCCCAACCCATACTTTCTGTGCAAGGTCGCTGGGATGCAAATGACAGAGAACTTCAGAGAGAGACAAAGGGGGTGGGAAACTCCAACATAGTCCTAGGTGCCTCCACTCCTATTTCAGCATGAGAATGCAGACATGAGAGGCCACCAGAGACACCAATTCACACACGGGTGTGACTTCAAAAGCGAAGCCAGATTTCTTCTGGAAAAAATTACATTCTATGTGGCTCCTTTGTTGGCTGGTGGGGGCTGGCTCAGCCAGTTAGGTTTTGCAGCTCCAAGGTGTGGGTAAAAACACCTGCACAGCAAGTATCGATACACGGGTAACTTTTCAGACATGCAGGGGAAAATCTTACGAGTCAAGATGACTTTGAGCAGAAATTTCTGAAGAGCTCCGACCCAGGATGTGCCATCTTCCGGAACCTCTGCCACAGAGTGACCACATCTTGGGGGAGGCCCAACTGTCCCTGGTGGTCCTGAGGTTTTGGCACCCTCATCGGTGGGCATAAGAAGAAATTTCGGGCCTCTCCCCTGTGCCAATTCCTGACCCTAAACCCCACGCCAGTCACCCCCATGCCATACGTGAAGGGATGGTCACAGATAACCCGCAGGGCCAGGGTCATCTCTGCACCTGACACCCAGTCACTGAATGTTTTACAGGTACATTGAGAACAAATAAACCCAAAGAGTAGAGAATATGAAATAAACCATCCTCCTAAAAATACCAGAATGGAAATATACAAATGACTACAGTGATTTCATTACAGTGGTAAGATCATGACTGACTCTTTTTTTCCTCTTAGAAGTCCCAAATTTTGTCTATTGTTACCTTAAAATTATAATTTAAAATACCGTAAGTGTATCTAAATGTGGAGGTATTTTTCAAGCAAAATCAAACCAGCTCCCCAAATTGAAAAATTATCAGAGTTAAGCCACAAGTGATTTTGAAGATAACCTTCCTGAAAATTCTCAACGTTAACACCAACCTCAAATTGTAAAACAGAAAAAAAAAGCCACCGGTTGAATCCTACTGTAATATCATATGTTGGTGAAGGAGGGCCAAGTAGGGTCAGAGTCAAATCCTCAACTCCAGTCTCATCCTGATGTGTAAAAACAGTTAAAGACTGACCATCTCTCTTAAAAATTTGATGAATCTTCTAAGAATAGTGGTTAGAATGAAGTTTATTTATATGTCCCCTGGAGTAGAAAACAACTCTTCAAGCCCATGCTTTAGGAAGCCACATTATGGGATAAATACATGTCTGTGCTAAAGACTGATGGCAATATTGATTCCGTGTCAAACTCATTAGCTGCTTGTCAATAGCAACTGACAATTTCTTTATGAAAAAGGAGAGGTACACTGAACTAGTGTTTCACATTAGGCAGGAAAGGCAAGAAATGTTCACCCAGATGATTTGGTTGGAGTGGATAAAATTCAGATTATTAACCAGATCAACTGCCTACAAGTGATCCAATTTTCTCTAAAGAAAAAGACATCCCTTCAGAGTGACAACAAACTATTTTGTTCTTTGTAGGATCACTTATCATTCACTCCCTCCTTCTAAGCATACAAGAAGCTCTCATCACCTCAAACATGAACATTTCTGGGTTCTTTAATATTCCTTCAGTTCCTCGGCTTCGAAACGATCTTTGATCTCATAAAATCAAACCTGTAGCATCTTCTTCTGTTTCTGAAACCAGCATTCCAGATGTACTTGATTGCCTTACATATACTGTAGGCTCATTGCCCTGTGTGTACTTTATCACTATGGCAACACCAGCTTTGCCTCCTGTTTATGCTATTTTATGCTGAGTTGGTGGTTTAAGTAAATTTCCAAAATAACCCTTAAATCATCTGCACAATTGGTAGGTCTGATTTGGATTCTGATTAACACACGTTCCCTGGTTCTGCTTCTTGCCCTAAATCATTCTGCAGAAAATGGAGGTTTTTCTCCACTGCGATGCGTTCCCCACTGCAAATCCTATAGCCTCAGTGAGCCAGATCCATCAGTCTCCCACTGATTCATCCATGTGCCATCTTCCTGTTTCCAGTAACTACGTAGCAGCCCCAATAAAGCTATCAACGTTACCAGGGAAAATTCAGATTTCCACTCAACCTTCTTCTCCATCTAAGCAACAGGGCAACTTGTTCACCTGGTTCAAGTGAGAAAAATTATTAGTTAGCCCTATTGGGGTTGACAGTAGTAATCTGCTGATCCCAGGAGATTAATCAAACAGGGTCACCTCTCCATTGCACTGAAATCAACCAAACATTTAGGTCCTGATCAATAATTGCATGAGCAACAGGGCCCCAGCTCTCAGGGGTGTTTCAATTCCTTGGAAGAGACAATGTGACTAGGTCGGCATCAGCTGCAAACATTATTTATTGAGCGCCTACTGAATGAAACAAAAGGGACTAAGACAATATATAAGTAAGGGTTCAATTGTGTTTAACCCTTAAATTAAAGGTTCTTCTTAATTTATAATGATCACAGGGAATTAACTAAATATAATAGTGCATGTCAACTACCTTTCAATTAAAAATAAATTAATTAATTAGTTAAAAACCCAGAAACTCCAATCGTTTAGAGCAAGGCCAAAAAAGATCACGAGGTCAAAACTCACTATGATTTCAGAAGACCAAAATCTCAGAAGAAGAAAGAAAGAGGGCTGGGCAGAAAAAAAAAATCTCAGGAACTCTAAGGGGTGTAGAATTATTTTTAGTTTTAAATGACATTAGCTAGAAAGGACACTCTAGACAGGCATGGACAAGTGTGTCTTCATTTAATAACAGCATAAATGGACCCTGGGGGAGTAAACAAGGATTGTGAAGAGGTTCCCAGATAGCTAACCTTGACATCTGCCTCCATAGCCGCTGATCTGCCAACCTTCTGGGCCCACGGGGACTAGTTTGCACTTCCAGGGTTTTCCAGATGTTCCTGGACTTGCTCTCTCTCCTTACGTCTGTTCTAACTGGGAGAGGCTACTCTTCACTCAGACAGCCCCACCCCAGTTCCCAAGAGAGTTCCCCTCAAATTCTTCAAGCTGTTTCAGAGCTGCCAACACTACTACGATTTTTGGCACTCCAGTTCATCCCCAAATCTCTGTGGCTCAAGCATGGGACCCAAGAATGGAAAATTCTAGTGCCTTTAGCCCTATACGGAAAATTTGAGTGCTTTTAGACTCAAGGAAAAATCGGAAGGAAATCTGGATTCTCAGCGATGGAGAAGAGCCACGTCCTTCCCATTCTCATTTTAGGGACCTCGAAAGTTCAGACATTAATTCCAGAGATCAATGCGGAGCTTCAAGGGAAAAAAAAAAATCAGATAACCAATAGAGTGGTTTCTTAATTCAATCTTACAGATCAACAAGACTGTCTTTTGCCTGGAACTCTGAGATTTTCCGTAAAAGTGGAATATAAAACATTAGTAGAACCCTTTCTTGTCTTGGACAAGCTGTATGTAAATTGGTGTGATGTCAGGAGTGTGCAGAAGCCTGCCAGCCTGAAATAAAACTTGAATCAGGAAAAATGATTCTTCGTCCCTCCAGACTCTCCCTGCCTCTCTTTCCCATTCCATTTCAATATTCTCAGGGCACTTCTATCCTGTGGTCTCCAAAAAGATCTGTTCAGAAGCAAAGGGGATTCTCATTCCTTTGATGTGACTATCAGTCGATGTGATGCCTCTCCCAGGAGTGCTGGCCTGTCCAGCCTCTTCTCTCACCAGGGAGTGGAAGCTTTACAGTTTCATTCATTACTGAACAGGTGGGGGAACAGATCCTGCAGAGCAAGAGGGCCTGATGTCCCTAAAAGGCCAGCACATGGGCAGCTGGTAAGGCTAAGATGGTAACAGGCCAGCTACGGAGCTGCCCATCCCCCCCCCCGTCCCCCCCCACCACTGCCATGCCATTTGGGATTCAGTTTCAGAGGCAGGTGGAAGAAAATCACGTTTGGGGGGTGGGTGGGGCTGAAGCACCCACGAGGACTCTGACCTATGTAGACAGGATGATCAGTTCTCTGAGGACAGCAGAGCCAGGAATGAGCAGCTTACCTACGGCATCCAGGATTCTTATTTTAGGAAAGCGACATCTTAGCCTTCAGCAGGCAGTCAGCAACTTGAAACTGAACAGCCTCGAGCCTACCCTAAAGAAGGCCCCGCAGCCCTGTCCTCTACCAGATCAGGCTGGCACAGGCAAGAGAAATCTTTACTCCTTTTCTGGTAGGAGACTATTAGAATTGTACTCAAAATGCTCGATTTAGTTAACCAGTACCTCTCATAGCGAGGCACAGAGAGGTTGAGTCATTTGCCCCAGGTCACACAGTAAGTCCTGGAGCCAGAAATCCAGCCCCAGGGTGTAAGCTCTGGTATAAACCCTCCACCAGGCTGCCTCCCTCAGGTGGGAGATAACGCACAGGGGAGACAGCTAGGCACAGCTGAGCACGTCACTCACTCTGGCCTTGGTTTATCTACGGGCTTTTCCACATGCAAAGAGCAAAGAAAGGAAGCATCGGCTGGCTGCCGTAAGAATTTCCAGAGTAAAAGTGCAAAAGACATCTCCGTTCCTTGCAGCTCCGAATCTCAGTTTCTACGTCACTGAAACGGTGATGACAGCAGCCCCTCCCCTCAGCAGCTGGTGGGAACATCTGATGAAGCAGCACGTGTACAGCATTGCACCCGGGGCCTTGCACACACCCGGCTCCCGGTTCCACCTTCCCCAGGACATTTGTGAAGTTTGAATGGGAGACTCCACATGTGGGTTAGGAACCTCCAAGGCAAGATGGAAGCAGCAGAAAGAAGTCAGTGATGGCCAAGAAGTAGAATACAGGGAGCCACTGGACGAGCTGGCGGGTCAGGGGGCCTCCACAGAGCAGCTTCGATCAAAATGAGGTAGAAGCAGTGTGTGGAAAAACCAAGGCCGAGAAGGTCAGACAAATCTGCTTCTGAATCCAGGGGCCCAAAGCTGACAAGGGAGCTTCCCCCAGCAACTACAGGACAGGCTACAGATGACAAAAGACACATCCAACTAGAGTCAGGCTCTGTGTCTGGAGAAAAGCTTAGGAACCAGGAAGGTATCTGAGGGCAGGAGGGCTTGAGGAGCCTCTTTGGGCTTTAAACCCATATAAACTAGCCAAACAACACAGCACTGCTCTGCCCACCCCCAAAAGGTAGGCGCTGTGAAACATCGCCACACTCCGCTAGCATGTAGCATGCGTGACTGTGTGTCCATACAACGCACATAGGAATCGTAATCCTTGGGTGAATCTGACAATTCAAAATCTGCCCTGAAAAAAAAAAAAGATTTTTACCTTCTCTGCTGACTTCAGAACTGGACCCTAGGATCAGGCTTTACCTGCACATCTGATTTCTGGTTGGTAGAGAACGAGAAGCAGTGTTCCCGCTGCCCCCTCCCCGTCTGGCCCCCACCCATCCAGGATCAGAGCCTTAGGTTGATCTGCATCTTTCAAGGAAGGAGGGCGATGGACCCGGAAGCAACCCCGGCTTGGGTGTGTTTTCTTCCTGGAGCTAGGCCGACCCCAAAGGCCTCCAAATCGCCTGTGCCCAGGAAGTTAGGAGTGGTGACTGATTGATTCTCCAGCCTCAACGCCATTAGCCAGAGAAGTCTCTTCCCCAGTGCAGGCCACCAGATCCTCAGGGGTTTTAAGGATGGTCCAGGTCTTCAGTCCAGAAGCAGAGCAGGTAGCAGGTAGCAGCAAGGCTAGGGAGGTATCAAGGGCAGGTAGCAGGCAGCAAGGCAGCTACCTCCCCGCCCCGTTCAGTCCTGGGAGGGGGCTGAAGGCCTCCTCCCCGCCCCCCATCTTGATCCATCCAAAGGACAAGTGAAGGGAATGGCTGCTCTGAGGGGGGTCCAGAAGAGCATCCCGCCTTCCCCATTCCCAGCTCTGCTCACCCCCAGAAGCACTTCCCTGGTCCCAAACTGCAGCCTCTGCCTGTGTCTTCTGTTCTGCAAAGGCTTATCCCAAGGGGAGGACCAGACCCCACACCCACACCACCTCCGCCCATGCCATCTCTCAGTCTGGGCCCAAATAGGCCTTAGGGAGCTGGCCTGGGCCGGCTGGGCTGGCAACACAGCAGACCCCTCCCCAAATCCCTACCACAGGCCTCAGAACCGAAACAGAACTGAAACTGTCCAAAAGAGGCAGCATCAGGAGCTAGGCCCGCTCAACATCAACTCATTGCAGGCGATTCAACTCCGCAGAGAAACCAAGGAACTAATCCTTCAAATAACTGAGAAGATTTGGCTTGATCCCCTGCAAGGTCTTGAAAAGACAATCTGATTTTCACCGTGCCTTCCTTCTACCTCTGTTGGAGAAAAGAATGTGGATGTGCTATGAACAAGAATATCTTTACTTTCCTAAAACTTTTTGTTATGAAGCATGCTACCAAAGAAAAGGGGGAAGGGGGACATTTTTGCCGATCTCTTAAAAAAAAAAAGGGGGGGGTGATAAATACAGCTAATTTCTAAGACTTGATCATTGAAGTTTTATATAAGCGCAGGCTTTTTGCTGCACAATATTTATTAAGATTCTAGTGAGTAAAACTGAAGTAGTTGATCACATTAAAAATTCATCTGTGTTAGAAGTTTCTCTCGGTATTCTGAATGTTAACAAAGCAGCAGCACCAAAGAGAAAAGCCAAAACTCTGTTTTGGGGGCCTAGGACAGCTTTAATGCAATGTAAATTGAAAATTACTGTGTAACACCACTGAGAAATAGGAGCGTATTTGAACTGTTTTACCATTCCATCCAGAACTAAGTTAGGAGAAATATTTCTCTTCCAACCGCGGCTGAAGGAAACCTGGGCTGGCAGTGACACTCACCACCCACGCATTCCCGTGGAAATAAATGTGGCACCAGGCAGACAGGACACCTCCGGACATCTTCCAGGAGCCAAGCCCTCTGTCACGTCTCTCTTTGCTTCCAGTTTCTTCTAGACCATGCATCTCACAGGATGTTAGTATCAAACGAAAATTTCAAAGTCCCTTTATTTCCTCTTCCTGAGTAGACACATTCCTTCAATATTCCTACTTTTGGTATCACCATCAATACTTATTCCCGAAACAAACACCACTTGCAAATTCCCCCCTGCAGCCCCTACAGGGCCCACTTCAGACACATCTGAATTGAAATGAGTATTTCCAGGGGCTACCACGCATGCTGGGAACTCCACGGGATTTCCCACACCAGAGAACCTCGGTTTTCTAGATTTTAGCACATATTCCACACGAATCAAGGTGGAGTTTGGTTTTTGTTTCGTTTTGCTTTGACAGAGCAGCTGCTACGTCCAAGCCCTGCCACGAACCACCAGCCTTACCTCCCGGCTTCTGGCACGTGGCCAGGCAGCCACCATGTCTCGCTCTTAACTCTCGGGACCCTAAATCTGTCTCCTGAGGTCCAAAATTTAGCATGGAGACTTGCTCGGCATGAAAAGACTTGGAACAACTCATTTGCAACCTGAATCATATTTTGGTTTCCCAAAGAGAGTGACAATTATAGTGAATCTCAAATAAAAGATCAGGCTCAATTCACAGGAACTACACCCATCCATAGGTCCCCTGAAAACCATTTCTCATATGAGGAAAAAATCAGCAAGTGTGATGTGTTGTGATGATTTCATAAAGGATTATGTTGGCATCAAAACCTATGAGGCGGCGGATCACCACATTATAAAGGATGGAGATGAGGGGGGAGCAAGCCCCGCCATTTGACTACAAACAAAAGCCGACGTGACAAATCCAAACACCCACTGGAAGTGCGTCTGGCCGGAGCTCAGGCTGGGCTGCTGCAGCCCCGGCATCAATGCTTCATTGTGAATCCGCAGGCTTAGCAGAAACTCAACAGGCCACTGTGTGTTCACAGCGGCTCCCTGAAAGGGCAGAAATCACTAATTCTGAGACAGGGGAGCAGGGAGTTTGTCCGTTTTAAAGCCATACCCACCAGCCAGCAGTAGAAAGAAAGGAAGATGGAGGAAGGGGGGAAATTTCTGGGCCCCCAACAAACTGTCCTACAGCAAAGCAGAGAGGGAGGTCGAAACGGGAGGTCCTGCACCCACAGCATCTCACGTTGATCTCGCAGAGCCCCGGCCTAGGGGGAGGAGGAAAAGCCGGGCAAGCCAAGGCCTGGCAGACGTTAATAGGCAGGAGCTCTCAGCAAAAGTCAGCTTAACATCCAAATCAAATACGCCCAAAAAGATGCCAAACGACTCTCCTAAAATGGAGTTACAAGAAGGTATTTTTGGAGTTTTGCAATCAATCTCAACTTTTTCCTTCACCATAAAGGTAAAGGAGAGCATGGACAAAGGTTATAAAAGTTATTCCAAAGACACTGTTCTCAAACGTATTTGTCATACTTTATCTTTTCCTCCCAATAGTTTTAATGTCAAATATCAACATATATATATTTAAACTCATTGAAGCATTCCCCCCCTTTCTTTTATTCCAAGTTTATTTTTAAGGTTCCAAGCTGACAGTACAAGCAGAAATGGGACTGAGTAACAGAATCATTTAACATTTGAATAGTGCCTAACAGTGTACACAGTGCTTTTTATAGAAGCTTTGTCACCATCAAATTTCCCAGATAACCCAAACAGCTAACGTGAAATTCAACCAAAGCCAACCAAACCTTTGTCCAGAGCTTCTCACTGGCTTTCTTTTGATACTTCCCTCCTATTAATTCCCTTTCCATAGTCCTTTTACTGGATGAGGCTGGAAATCTCAGAGATGGAGATTTTCACAGAGGTGGACCAACTCACCCATGGTCTAACCGCATGTTAGCGCTAGAAACTAGTGTACCAGGACCCCCTGCCCTGCCCTTACTTGAGGCTACCTCTCTGTAGCCCTGACCAGCTTTTCTTTTTTTTTTTTTAATTTTTACTAGAGTATAGTTGATTTACAATGTTGTGTTAGCTTCAGGTATACAGCAAACTGAATCTGTTATACGGTTACAGATGCTGACCATATTTAAGAGCACAGATTCTGAAGGCTACTGCCTGGAGTATATGGCCAACTGTGCCATTTGCTAAGCAGACCTTAGCAAGTTACTTAAATGCTCCAGGCCTCTGTCACCTCATCAGGAAAATGGAGATCGTGGTAACACCTTTCCCCCAGGGCACTGTAATGGCACAGCAACAGCATATAGGAAGGGCTCAAAAAACTGTACTGTTTCTGTAGTTGTTATTATTCTCTCTCTCTCAAATATGAAAAATTCCTGGCACCAATCAGATTACCAAAGTTAACGGACACTAGTTTATACACCTGGTATGATGAAACGATATATGATGGTGGTGGTGGAAACTCCTAGCACCTAGATGTAGGAGGGTGAATCATGGCCACTCAAAGCTATCAAGTCCCAATCCCTGGAACTTGTAAATGCTACCTTCTTTGGGAAGAGGATCTTTTGGATAGAACTAAAGATCTTGAGATGAGGAGGTGATCTAGGATCGATCCAGGTGGGCCCCAAATCCAATGACAAGAATCTGACAAGAATCCTTGAAAGAGACACAGAGAGGAGAAAAAAACACAGAGGAGAAGCCATGTGAAGACAGAGGAAGAGACAGGAGGGATGTGGCCACTAGAAACACGGGGTGGCATGGAATGACTGTCCCCAGAGCCCCAGGAGGACCACAGTCCTGCCGACACCTGGAGTCCAGACTTCTGGCCTCCGGAACTACAAGGGAATACATTTCTGTCGTTTGAAGTCACCAGGTTTGTGGTAATCTCTTACGGCAGCCCCAGGAAACAAATATTCCAGGGAAAACGTAGTGATCTGTTACGTAAGAAATAAAAGGGGGAAGAGCAATGTCCACAGCTAGGACTGTACTTCTTACAGAAACTGCTAGGAGGGAGAAAACTCTGATGGACCCTTGGGCTTAAGATCTATGAAACTGTTTACAAACTGAACAAGGTGGAAAAAATAGTCATCTGGACACTTGGGTCAGTTTTCTGTGTTCTGAGAGATAGGAAGGTGGACGTTTGTCCCCCGCAGGGCTAAGCTGGTCACCCAGGGATGGTGGGTAGGTGGGTCAAGGCCAAGGTGCTCTTTTCAGGCTAGCTTCCTCCAAGGACTGCCGAATTCTCCAAACGTCAAACCAGGCTCTGCGTCTCTGAGGGATGGGCTTGCTCCCGGGCAAGCAGTACTCACTGCAGATGAAGAAGCAGTTTCCCCTGAGATGCGGCACCTGGGCAGCCCTGGGAGGCCCAGGGAGTATCAAGTGTGGCTCCGGAGCACTGCAGGGCACCTGCGGGGAATCAGGAGGGGCTCCCTGGGTGCCGATGCTGACAGCTCACGGCGGGCACAGCCAGCAGCCACCTCCACAGGACTGTCCCTGGGGAGGCTCCCAGGGGAGCAGAGAAGAGACGTACCCACAGCCACAGATGTGACTGCTGAGGTGAGGCCCGGGCGACATCCAAGTCAGGGAATGGATTCGCAAGTGAGGTCAATTCAGTGCATCACGCTGGGCGGGGCAATGTGCGGAGCAGGTGTGTGAAGTGGTGGTGATATCCCTGCCCTCCGGGTTTCTGGGGCTGGGGAGCCCTGTAGGATGATGATGAAATGGCAGCAACAGAGACAAAATGAAGACGACAACGGCTGACCTTTGGGGCAGGCTTATTCCTTACCCATACACTTCCTCCATCCTGTACACTTATTTCATCTGGTCCTCGGCACAGACAGGGAGGTAACTACACATGAAGAATACGAGGCCCAGAGAGGTTAAGGAACTTACCCTCCATCAAACAGCTAGAAAGGAGGAGCCAGGCTTCAAATCCAGGCACTTGGGCTCCAGAGTCCTGCCCTCAAGCCCTGTAATAGGTTCAAAAAGGGATTCAAGAATTGGGTAAAGCCCTCTGAGAACACAGATAAGGGAGTGATGGACTTCCCACCACAGTAGGGCGTGTTGGAGGAGAAAAGTACAGTGAAAGGTGACCTGAGATTAGACTACGGAAGACGAGAAGATTGCCAAGAGGAACGTGGGGTGAACCCCACATGGAAGCCTGGGCAAGAGGACAGGGTGAGGTATATAGCACAGTGATTCAGTTTTATATATATATGTATACATATACACACACACATATATATATTTCTTTTCGGATTCTTTTCTTTTATAGGTTATTACAAAATATTGAGTATAGCTCCCTGTGCTATACAGTAGGTCCTTGTTGGTTATCTCTTTTATATATAGTAGTGTGTATCTGCTAATCCCAACCTCCTAATTTATCCCTCCCCACGGACCCCCTGAGCCATTTTTTATTTCAAGTTTGAATACAGCCCTGTAGCAATTAAAAATATGTATTTTAGCTACATCTCATAACCTAAAGCACAAGGAGGGCATCTTATTTTCTAATCAAGACTTCAAGTTCCTTTTTCTTTACCAGCTCTTAACATACTTTTACAATAGCTTCATAGTGACTAAAGAATGACCTCTCTCAACAAAAGCTGAGTTAAACTTCTCAGAAACAGGTTGCAGCCAAGAAATTCTAAACACTTGATGAAACTACTTGAGCCACAGAAGGCCACTGTGTTTCAGAATGGCAAAAATTAGGAGACAGAATATTTTTGTTTGGCCCAAAACTTGATACTCATGCTTTACCATGTACAGAGTTCCAACAACGTGAGGGTCCCTACTAGTAATACAGAGTTTATACCCTTTAGGAATGAGACTTGACTACCAAGTAAGTGGGTATAAATCATCTTAAGCTGTACACACAGTGGCTTGCTTACCCTATGTTGCTTTAAAAAAAGAAAAAGTTCAAAACTGAATTCTCAGGCCACAGAGCCAGTCAACAACAACAACAAAAAATGCTAAGATAACAGCAATGTTTAGCAGAAAAAAAAATCTAACAGGAGGCCAAAGTTGAATAAGTAAAAAAGACTTCTTCCAAGAAAGTGCTGACATCAGCAACACTATTAGTACAGCAAAGCTCGACAATGGTTGTTGGAACCCTGTTAGAAAAGGACACCAGATTAGCACTATTTTATACCTGCCTGAAAGATAACGTTACTTAATTCTGGAAAATTCTGAGTGCCTAACTTCCTCTCTCTCCCCTGAAAGAACTAAGCACTGAATTGAGCATACAGTAGGTGCTCAATAAATGCATGTAGACTGGATGAGTAGAGATAGTTTCATGAACACTGAACACATTTATCTTAACCTCATATTTATGCTTTGTGTTCATTCCTATGAAAGTATGTACAACTCAGAATACCATCACAGCACTCCATTCAGATTTCAGTTAGATAAACACAGGAACACAATTTTGAGCCATGCTATTTACTAGAAGGCATTATTTGGCTGTTGGCAATAAACATTTTGAGTTTTGCAAAACCAAAGATTTTCTTGGTAATTCTGAGCTCAGACACAAAAAATATCAGCCAATATATACTCCAATTAAGATCAAAAGAATTTCATCTTGTTTTAGTTTTGTATAAGTGGAAGTTTTTCAAATACAAGCCTTTGTTTTATTTAAGAATCTGATCTAATGTGATACCTAAAACTTCTCATTCATTTCAAAAGGGCCCTTTCAATAAAGGCCATTTTTGAAAATGCAAAATATCCCATGTTGGTAAATGCAATGCATTTAGAAATGCCATTGTTCCAGGTTTTGAACATTTCAGTGTTCATTAATGCATAAAAAACACACTTCGATAGCAAGGAGTATTATGCAGCCATGGAAATATGCTCTCAAATGTCTTCTTAAATGTTAAGGATATAAGGAAAATATAGTTTAAGATTATTTAAGGCTAATTTAATTCAAGGTCACAATTTACGGTTAAGTTAAAAAAAGAAAAGGATGAAATTTCTATGACTTTAATTCTTAAAAACACATACACAATTTGCAAACAAACTGGACAGAAAAATACTGAATTATGGTAAGGATGAATGACAGCATTATAAACATTTTTTTCTTCTTTCTGTAATTTTTACTATTTTCCAAACTTGCTCTACGAAAAAAGAAATGTTATCTTTAACAAAAAGAAATTAAAGGGGAAACTGTATAATATATAAAAATTAAAGAAACTACAAAAAAATGATTCTACTAAAATGTTCTTAGAAGATTTAAATTCAAAGTATGTGTGCCAAACACATTTTAAAAGGTTATCTACATAACGAAATTTCTGCTAGCGATGTTTTAGGGTAAAAGGTGAGGTGTCCAATGCAATAATTTACGAAACTCATTCACTTATTGAAGAAATTAGTGTCCTATACATGCTACACAGCATTCTAGGGATCGGGGACACAGAACGATCAAGTTCAATTAAAAACAATTAACCTAATTAAAAATGAGGTGCCTATCTGGTGAGAATCTTCACTGGGATGACCAAGAAGCACCCTCCTACTTATTAGGGGAAGGGGGAAGAAACATAACGCCTTGGAAAAAGTCTATGTGCGGAAAGAAATAATACTCTAGAGCTTACCTCCAAAATGAAAGAGAAAAATTAGGTCATTTTCTAAAAATAGCAAATGGGATTTTACCTGAGCAACCTTTATCAGTAATTCTTTTAAAAAAAACTCACCCACCTTAAGTATCAAGTTTATATATTTAGTCCAAATTAAAGGTTAAATATTTAGTGGAAAAGTATTTCATAACTGGAAATCTAGAAAGAAAATACAATATTTTTTAAAAGGTAACTGAAAATAATGTATTACATTTCAATTTGCTTTTGTTCACTTCTGAATTTCCGTTTCAATATCTTTACTCATTTAGAAGTAAAAGACTTGAATTCGACGTTTTAACACATGAGTATTTATTCTCCTAGTCTGTAACTAACAGATAGCTGGGGAAATTTTCCTGTCATCTTTTTTGATACATTTTCTATGGGGTCATGGGAAGAATACTGGGTGTGGACCCCAAAGGCCACTGTTCACATCCTAGTTATTAGCCCTTCCGGGCCTAAGTATATTTCCCTAACTTTAAAATGCGAGAGCTTATTATCAATCTCACGGGATTATTTTTTTAGGACACAATTAGTTTGGGGGGGAAAGGAAAAAATAAAAACTGCAAAACTATGAAAACGTTAGGTTTTATTATTATCTTGGTAAATGAAGACTTCATTGCTTCAAGTGGCCTCAGGATAGGAGATGTACATCAAATTCAAATATTCACAGATGAACGACAGAACGTGGCAAAGACCCCAAAATGGGACCAGAAGCATTCATAATACAGTCAAGAGGAAGCCCTCTATCCATCAGTGACAGTGAACATATTAAAAGTGCAGATAGAGCAACATCGCTATTGAAGTATCTGTGCCCCACTTTCTTCTATGGATGTAACCGCCTGAGACTTCTCTGTGGGGTAAAAAGCATCTCCCAGCCACGCTGCATCTCCTAGGGTGACACTGTCATGAACAGGTGTTCCCAAACACCTTTGCCTAATTATTGTCCCCCCCCCGAAAGTGCTGAACAGAACAAAAGTCACTGTTTGATAGATATTCCCCAGCACTTAAGGAGCCAATAAAAAAGCCATTCCACGTGCAGGTCAATCTGTTTCCTTCCTAGAGGGGCTATTTGCAGCTGATTCCTCCTCCGAGGCACATCAGGGAAGCCTTGAGGTTGCTTAGATTTTGATACTTCACGGGCGCCTTCCTTAGGTTTTCCTACAGCCGTGGTGCCTGCCTGCTCCAAAATCCTCCCAGCAAAATCTGCCCCTGCCATCAGCAATGGTGGGGCTCTCTGGGATCACAGCCAAGTCCTGTCTGCGCCTCAAGGGCACCCCGGCTCCTGTCCAAGTCCAGCCTGGACATTCAGAGACTGGAAGGCTCTAGAAGTCCACAGCGCAGCGACAGGGCTGCTGAGGTCTCGGCCGTCAACACGCAGCATAGAGCAGTGGGCTTCGAGGATGATCACTTAAGAAAGAAGCAATTTTTCCCTCAGCGAGGTATGCTGATTTCTGTCCCTCAATCAAATCAGCCAGGCATCCTCTGTACCTCCCACAGAGTTGCCTTCGCTGACTTGTTTTAAGTTATTCCTTCAAGCTGGAGGTCAGGTTGAAAGAAAAAAATAGCTGCGTGCATTATGCTGCCATAATGACTCTGAAACTGTCCATGAGAAGGATGGCCCATTACATCACTGGATCTGCTGACACGGAGCCCTCGGTGGAAACCCAGGAGCAGGAAAAGGGTTCCTCTCTCAGAGCAAGATTACCTTCATTTCCCTCTTCCGCTGATCGCCAGGGAGCTCACAACCGATATCTAATGGTACATACAGCTTTATTTTCCATTCTTATGTTAGTAATTTTCCTATCCTTTTACGCCCCACTTCAAATTAATTAACGGGAATTGATTTTACCATTTCTTCTATACATCTGATTTTTTTTTTTCCCTTTGAACAATCAAAAATGTCTACTGCTTCCCTAACATCTTCAGGAACTAGACTGGGCAAGAGGTGAGAGGGGTGTCATAGAGAGACATGGTGAAGACAATTCTATCCTCAAAGGAGCCCTCTAACCCTCTTAGGAACAAAATCATTCCATCTGACTTAGGAACAAAAGCCACATAGGTTTTCTGAATCTTGGTCCCCACCTTTGTGAACTGAGGGTGTAGGGCCTTCCTCACCAAGCTGCTGAGATTCGCAGCTGGGAGAAAATGTATGAGCGTTACAAGTTATAATCTGTAAAGCATTACAAGCTCTTTATGTCATGAACACAGAGGTTCAAGGTTAAAGGCCTGCAAAGTAAAATTCCTGCCATGCTCTTTCCTCCAGCAGGGAATGAGCGGGTAGCAAGTGGACGGAAGTGACTGCTAATGCATTAATGACTGACGTGTGGCAGTGACAATGAGCCACACAGATGTGTTCTGACATTAATGGAGAAATTTGCCTGTAGTCATGTACATGGCAGGAGGGGAGAGACCCCACCACCTCTTGCCTTGAACTTGGGTATGAAATCAAACGTCAGCCAAGATTAATTAGAAGCCTGGAGTTTCATTCTCCACTGCTGATGGGAAAAGAACATTTCCATAATGTGAGGAAACGTTTCCGTGGGACGCAAATCTGCCTGACATTGAGGGAAGGGCTGCTTCATTATGAACGCTGCTGGCACCGTGCTTGTCAGGGCAATTACTTTCCGCTCAAGTGGCTTTGCTTTTTAACACATTTTATTATCTTAACAACAAAAAAATTCTGGAAACAATAATTATTTATTATGTTAATTCTTTAGCTTTCTTCCTGAAATTTCTGTACGACCATTAAAAACTGGCTGTGCCATTGAAACAAACCAGGAGTTTATTAATACTCAGCCAATTAAGGGGAAAAAAGCAAAGTAAAAGAACGCTCCACACCAGCAATTATTAACTAAGCAGTCGGTCGGCACACGTTCCTTGCCACCAATTTTATTCCAGGAAGCATCCTATATATTTAACTGAGTAAACAACATGAAATGTGTTCACATCATTACAAGGACCTAGAAAATCTGGGAGGAACGGAAGGAACCTGCTGTACGTGTCTGGAAAATGTTCAGATCCAGGTGGGAGGGGAAGCCACACCCCCTGTTCACCTCTCACAAACATGGAAAGTTCCTCCAGCATCTCTCTGCCTCCACACCGCCCCAACCCCCATAGAAGGGCTGCGAAGCAAAGGGCCCCTTTATCTGCAGTTCAACCCCCGGCCCCAGCACATGTGCGCACAGACACACACACACACACACACACACACTTCACCACCTTTGCATTTACTAATTAAACCCCTTTTTTATAACACACACTCCAGTCTTTTAACTCCCCTATTCTAGGACCCTGTTGACTGCAAAGGTCAGGCCAATTAACCGACAGCCCCAGAGCAGGGGCTAAAATAAGGAGCCACTTCCCTTGCCTCTGAGACGGGAGGCTGGCAGCCACTAGCTGGGTGTGACGCTCCCCACATCAGGGGGCAGGAACGGTCCAGAGCAGGTGGCACACTGCAGCCAGCAAGGAGGGAGGGCCACAAGGCTACCCTGTGCTGGTGGCAACCAGGGCAGGGCCATCCCCACGGCATCCAGGCAGAGGAAACGGCAGACCCTGCCTAGTGGGGGAGAGGAACGCTTTGGGGGACACCCTGGGACATCCCTACAGATTTCCTGACCTGGCGTGTGGCATACACGCTGAGCTGAGCTCCCCAGGAGCTGGAAAGGCAGCGTCTCATCCCCCTCTCTTTCCTTATTGTCCTATCTGCCTTATTCTCACTCTCCAAGCCCATATCCCCGGCACAGACATGATTATGTAAAACTTCTAAAATTAACGATAGCCTTTATTTTTCTATTTTCCACGTGACTCTTGAAACCTGTGGGACCATCCAATTTAAAACCACAGTGACAAGAAAAACACTCTTAGCGCAGTACTGTGGAGCTATCAAGAAAGTAAAATTTCTGACTGCTTCTGGGTTTGAACTGTCTTCATCCTTAAGAGTACTTCAGTATCCTTTGAAAGTGCTAGAGCATACAATGCAAGGAATCGATAACTTTAAATCAAACAAAAGGCTGCTAAAAAGTTTTACTTGGTTTTCATTACTGTTGCGATAATCCTGAGTAATAAACTTTCAACTTTGGGGGGAAACGTCCACCGATAGTTACAGATAAGCAATGGGACACAGTCAGGATGCCCAGAGGTCAATGTTAAAACTTCCTCATCCATCCTCCCCAAACCCACTGCTGGAAGGTGCGCTAAGCATTCTCAGGGGCCGAATCCACCCCCCTTACTTGCAGCAGAAAGTAGCTGCCGACCATGGTTTTTAAAAAGCAGTATATTTCAGTCCATTGGGGCTTTAGTTTTCAAAATAAACATGGTCCAACTCTATTTTCTGAAACCGTTTCTCTCTCAAAGCACAGAATACCTTTACCCTGGTATCTAAATAGAAACACAGGCAACCAGAATTAAAAACCTAGTACTCTTGACATTTTGTTAGTTCTTGCTCATTTCTTTTCCCCCAAATAAAAGTAAATCCTAACAGATCTAAATAAAAAGAACAAGCTGGTTCTGGTTTTCTCTCTCTCTCTCTCATTAGTGGTGTTTAAACATACAGCAAGGAGGCTGTTTTATGTGCTTTAGAATCCTTCTGAACTTCCAGCAGTGGGGTTTTCACTCTGTGCTGTTTTATTTGGGGATGGGGTCAGACCCACTTGCTAGCCTGGCTCTCCCTCCCTCCGACCACTGGCACGCTGCTTCCCCAAACTCTCTGATCTAATTCTGCACAAATGCTTAACAAGGTTGTACAGATTTAATACAATTAGGAGTGCCGCTCACAAATTAACCAATCCATTAACACTCTAGCAAAGAAACAATTCCAACAGAAAAGCCAGCCAAGTGAGGATTAGGAGACAGCTGGCTAAGGGTACAATCTGTTTTTAAAAATCACACTGCAGTGTGTTCTCACACCTACATTTATATGGTTTGTGTCTTACACGTTTTAGAGCAAGGGAAAGTGGAGGTAGATTGTGTCCTCTGAGAATTTTCCTCTTTCCCTTGTTCAGTTCCTCTCTGCTGGTTCATACTCCCCAAATCATCACACTTCTTTACTGAGTTAACTACTCATGGAATCAACTCTTACCTAACAACTATTTTAAATAACTTTCTCCCAACATAAGATGGATATATAAACACATTGAAGGATCTCTGGCAAACATAGAAGAGTTAAAAGAAAGCAAAAAAACAACAAATCCACTATCCAGAAAGAACCACTATTAATATTTTGCTTTTATTTTATACATTTCCATAGATTTTTTAAAATAACATTTTGAATCATCTGATAAAGTTGGCATTATCCTATACACGATTTTGCCACTAGTTTTTGTCTCACATCTCGATACTGTGATCATGTTACGTCCTTAAGCATTCTTTTCTGTCATCGTTCCTAGTGGCTGTATGACATTCTCTCATAGGAATAGACCATGACTTAATCCATTCTCTATTGTTGGATATTTCCGTAGTTCCCAACTTTTCACTACTCTAAATAATGCTTTAACAAATCTGCTTTCAGGGGATTCTCCATACATAGCCACTCATTCCCTTAGGATGGATTTTTTTCACATTTAAATAAAGTTGTCCCCCTTTTGCATCCCGATGCATCACCTTTCCACACTCCAGGGGTGCACATTCTAGAGACCTGTGCTTTAGAGGGTCATCATTCTGGAAACAACCCCTGGCCCATGGGTTGATCTCAGATAACCCACCATCCTGCCATGTTTTCCAGTCTCACTCAAAGCACATTATAAATATCCTTATGTATGAAAATTACTAAAAAAAAATGACTAGCTGCTGGTGTTCTATTTTCTGAAAGCAATTCAAAGGAGAAATGTGCCTTCCTCTTAGTAAAGGGAAAATATGCTTCATCATTTTCCCAAGTAGTGGGTTCACAAAAGCTTTGCTGCCTGGCTTTAGAACTCACGGGAAACCAGAGCCCTGGCTTTCTCTAGGGCCTGAACAAACCATTTAGCCTGGGCTTCAAGATCCAGGTAGTAAGACAATTCCTACCCACATCCCACTAAAGAAACATCAGAAAGGCCACACAAAGTGGAGAGGGAAATCTCAAATAAATACAGCGCCTTGGAGACATGCAGGCCGTTTGAAGGATGGCTACAGCCCCCTGTGTCTCTTGTTCCCTCCAAGTTGTGACAATTCAACTGGAAACCACCAATTGTCCAGCAGATTTAGTTACACAATGGGAAACTAATGTTTTTGCAAGATTCTTTCATGTCAAATCAGGAGTTTATTGTTTGGTATTCATATAATTATTAATGACAGAAGCTAAAGTCCATCTAAATTACTTTTTAAATTGTAATGACCTGTTTCCATCTCAGGAGGGGGAGCTGAAGCAGAGAAACATAAAATATCTGTCTCGTCACAGACTTAGTCAAGACTAGAATGGACTTACTGTAAACCCAAGTTCACCAGCTGGGTTTCTGCCTCTTCCTGTTGGGGGAGGGGCGCGGGGAGAGACAGGCTGAGCGCAGAGGACTCAGGGCAGTGATACTGTAATTGCAGATACATGTCATTACACATTTGTCCAAACCCATAGGACACACAACACCAAGAGGGAATCCTAATGTAAACTATGGACTTCGGGTGATAAGGATGTGTCAGTGCAAGTTCATCAACTGTAACAAATATATCATCTGGTGGGGGATGTCACTGACGGGGGAAGGCCACGCATGCGTGGTGGCAGAAGCATATGGGAAATCTCTGTACCTTCCTCTTCGTGTTGCTGTGAACTCAAAACTGCTCTAAAAAATTGTCTTTTTTTAAAAATTAAGATCTCTAGCTAGAAAGATAAAGGCTACAGACCCCGAGTCATAGGGCCCGGCCCCATCATTTCCAGTGTCAGTGTGCAAGTCCCAACAGAGCCACGGAGCAGGGGACTTCCCAGCTAAGGCGATGGGAAAATTAAGGCGTACACAGCGCTGACGGGGGAAAGGGCACCAACTCCCGTCCTAGCATCGGGCAGGTCCTCCTTTCCTGCCCGCCCTTTCTCAACAGATGTCACACCATACAAAAGGAAGGCACACTTTTCCAGCATAAAAACGTCCAGGGCTTCAAAGAAACAATGAGAGCTGTAACTGTCAAGGAAGCCTTTTTTTTTTTTTTTTTAATTTATTTATTTTTGGCTGTGTTGGGTCTTCGTTTCTGTGCAAGGGCTTTCTCTAGTTGCGGCGAGCGGGGGCCACTCTTCATCGCGGTGCGCGGGCCTCTCACTATCGCGGCCTCTCTTGTTGCGGAGCACAGGCTCCAGACGCGCAGGCTCAGTAGTTGTGGCTCACGGACCCAGTTGCTCCGCGGCATGTGGGATCTTCCCAGACCAGGGCTCGAACCCGTGTCCCCTGCATTGGCAGGCGGATTCTCAACCACTGCACCACCAGGGAAGCCCGGGAGCCTTCTTTAATGATGACTCAAACACCAGCCGCTCACTGTAGGGCTCCATGACTTTCCCTGTTGTATCCATATTTCATTTAAAGGTAAGAAAACGTACCGTACTAGAGATTGAATATTTTAGCCCTTGTGGAATGTTATAAAATCAGATATATTATAAATTTAACGACCACACATCTTCCTTCCCTTGACCATAAAGAAGTCACTTCACAGCCAAAGAACTGGTGAACATTTTTTAAAAAATGATACCAGTAAATAATAATGCAAAAAAATCAGTTTTAAATGCACTTAAATATAATGATTCTTTTTTAGCAAATATACTCACACTCAAGCATGATATTAGCTGGAAATAAAACAACCGTCAAACAAGTAAAAATGTGATGTTCCTGACGCTGATTCTTTTCAATATAATTGCAACACTTTCCACATTTTTCAAATTACACAGGAAAAATTCACAAATAAAAATCCTGGAGATTTAGTTTAGGGTCTGTTTGCATTATACAGTAAAATAGTTAATATCCACTTTATCAAACATTTATTTATAAAGCAAGTTTTTCAATGAAAAGTCAACCCCAGCAAATATTTAATATTTTCTCTTAATAAAAACATGCTGTATTTTAGTTTGCTGCCGTGTCAATTTATTTTGAGTAGCACGTACTTCTCTCTTTTACATCCACAGGAAAAACTGGATCCTGGTATCTTCAGAAATTGATGTGGTTATTTTTGAAAGTATGTCCATAATTCTTTATTCCCAGAGGTAAAACACCAGAGTTCAATACACACATTCACAGGCATTTAACAGAAAAACAGCATGCTTTTTTAACCCTAATCCTCACTTTATAATACCTCATAATTTTAGGTGACCATTATATTACACTCCTATAAATTAATGAGAAACAGTATAGATCTGCCATGGTTTTATAACTTATTACAAAATATAATTAATTCTATTAAATCTACATCATTTCAAACTTGATTAAACTGCTTTTAATAATCTGTCATATTTCTTTTTGCTGTTTTTAAATCTTTTCCTCAAAATGCAAATTAACACTTATTTGAAATTAAAAACTGTTAGACTTTTTCTGATAGAAAGTAAGGTTGATTTGAATGACAGCTTTGATGAGGACTGCTATGATAAACGGAATGGTATCATACATTTTTTCATTCACCGACTAGCCTAAATCTTCATTTCTAAGGTTTGACCAAAAAACGTGTGTATGTGTATATATATATATATATTTCTTTAACATAAGATTGGGTTGGCCAAAAAAGTTCGTTCGGGTTTTTCCATAAGATGTATGGAAAAACCCGAATGAACTTCTATGGCCAACCCAATATATATATGTATATATATATTTACATAATACATATGTATATTTAAAGCATGCATTGACTATAAAGTATATTAAAATTAATATTATTTTTGTTTTCAGAACCACTTCTGAATATTTCTATAATTCTGGTTAAATAAGCTGCCTTTAAGTTAAAAACCAACAGGTGTGATCTACTCGGTTTACCTGCCAGCAAATGAGAAGGTACAGGACTGGACAACAAATGCTTTAGAGACTAGTTGGTTTCCAATTTTTTGCTTTGAACAATTTTGGGAATGAAACTAATCAAGCCGTCAACTTGTAAGTCATTAAAAATAATTTCTGTTGCTAGAAATTAAAATAGATTAAATTAAATTAAATAGAATTAAAATTTCATTCTTATACATATTTTTTGTTGCAGACAAGTTTGATAAGTCATCACTAAAAGACTCTCAAGTTTAAACATGTTATAATAGGATAAGATTCTATGGAGAAATAAAATGTAAATAACAGCTCAGGAAGAAAAATTAGTCAGGTAAAATTTCTCTCAATTAAAGAAAACCTCGTTCATGTATTTTTAAATGGCCAATGGAAGTATCAAATGCCTTTGGTATTTGGATTCTCTCTCTGATGGATGCCTTTATAAGATTTTTGTAAAAGTCTTACCTTAAAATGTCAGTATTTACCATAGGGCATAAATTTCCTCCTTCTCAACTGTATAAACATATGATGCAAAATTTCAGATGTGAGTTTATCAACGTGCAAGGAAGTGTCTGATTATTTTTACCTCTGGACACACAAGTTCCACAAATCTTGGAACTTACCGGCATTGGCTCCTGGTTCAGCAAAAACATTTAACTGGAGCAAGAGCTCATAAAGCAGGATCTAAACCTTGTTCCTGACTCTTGCCAGTTTTGCAAACCTTGTTCCTGACTCTTACCAGTTTTGCTGGTTATGTTACAACACTGTCTCCGGAATGAGTAAATCCACCCGTTGACTCTGTTGGGAAAGTCATCCCGAGAGCTGGGATTCTCCTCCGTTCCTTCAGCCTGTCATTCAGGGACCGCTGCCCTGTCCGCCTGAAGCATCCGTCCACCCTCCTGGACTCCCAGCGAATCAATCAAAGGGATACATACAAAGAGATGCAGAGTCTTGAAATAGAAGCAGGTTACATCCATGGTGTGTGCAGGGGGATTCTGACTGTGTCAGATACAAAGAACTGGCAGGTTCTGTGGCTCGGTGGCTTCAGACTCAGGCTTTGCCTGTGCAACTTGCCTGAGCTAGACCCCTTTGCTTAGCCTCTGAGCTTATTCCTTGGCCTGTGAAATGGGGGTCACTTAGGTGCTTATCAGTATTAAACCAGGTGATACATATAAAAAGCACTTAGAATAATGCCTAGACATTTTAAGTATTCAATAAGCATTGGCTGTCCCTTTGTTTTATTATAATCTTTTAACCCTTAAGAACTGCTGTGCCGATTAGAAATAAAACAGATAAAGCACCCACCAGTGCCTGACAGGCATGGCCGTGGTCATGCTTTCACTCACCACTTCTCTCTGTTGGGACCAACACCCTCTGTCCTGTCCTCACCCTTCAGAGGAGGAACAGGACACCAAGTAGCCTGTCACTGATAATTTCTCAACAATAAGAGGGATGATGGTCCAGCGGGATACGGATACCTGTTCACCACTTTCTTTTAAAACCCACCTATTACAGGAGATGTAGATGGAGGAGGAAAGAAGAAAAGGAAAAAGAGAAAGCCTGGGACAGTGATACCAAGTGTGGTAATAAAGAAGAAATTATTGGTTCCTGAACGTTCCCTAACACCCCACATTTTCCTACTTGCGGCCAAATTCCCACCCCGCACAGAGACCCTTAAACACAGCAGCAAACAGGCCCCACAGCCTGGGGACAGAGGGAGAGACACCACGTCAGCCACAAAATGATCTTCCAATTTAAAAACGTATGAAAAGTGGGTTCCTCTCCCCAACTTCCCAGGCCTTTTCCCTTCTGCGTCTACTCTAGGTAGATGACCACCACCTCAAAAACTTAATTGCTTAGGAGACATGCCATTTAAAGAGAAAAAAAAAAAAACCCAAAACACTTAAAGATGATATTTGGAAGTCACTTCTCTCCCTTCCCTCTGAATAGCACCTAGGAGTCCCCACAGGCCCCCTGGGGGGGTCCTATCTCCACCAACACCCACCCTTGTGGGCTGGGGAGCTGCCCTCAAGGGTCTCCCTTCCTGCAGAGTCAGCTTCAAGCTCCCTGCGGGCCAGCCCTCCGCCTGCCTGTGCCCCTCGAGTTTTTCTGTGGGTGCCTGTGAGCCAGCCCTCATCTTGGACACCCTTGGACCCCAAGGGCTGAGCGCAAAGCAGCCCACGAGTCCTCACCCTCGAGGCCACAGCCACTTCCTCTGGCGGAGGACCTCATCCTGCCTCAGTCCAGGCTTACTCCTCGATAATTATTCGTTTCTGGAAAAGGATGCCCTACAAACAACTCTTGAACTATCCTCCCCACCATGGAAGATGCCTCACCCCGTGTTCGGGTTCAGTCCACAGAACTGAGGCATCAACGATAATCCTGGCACATGGGGGCTGGTCCAGAAGAGAATAAACAGGATGCACTCAGAAAGCATCCCAAGAAGAAAAAATGCCAACTTAATAGCAGTTTCCCATCTACAAAGAGCAAAAGGACAACCACGTGGTGCTGGCAGCTTTTCGATTTTCACTAAACGCCAGCCTGGGTGGGGGGTTGCAGGCACACAGGTTAGCCCCCCAGAAGGTCCTGACTCAGGCTGCAACCCCGAGCAAGAGCCAACCCAGGGTGTGTGATGACCACAAGCAGCCAAGACTTTGCAGCTGAGAAAGCAAATGTTTAAATTATTTAATCTGATCCTCATAATTTAGGCACTCGAAGGAGTTATTATAATATCCATTTTATTCTTCTGGGACCTGAGTCACAATTAGGATACCTGACCCAAATCACGTGCCACCTGGGGGTAGAACCAAACATCAGAATCCCAAGGTCCAGTCCTGGCTTCTCCCTCATCCCTAGCAATGGACAGACCCCCTCATTTTACCTCCAGCTGCTCAGGAATCTTTCCAAAATAAGTACTTCCAGGTAAATTTGCATCTGTTGACAATGACAATCGTTTCACAAATACTTCTGTTAAAAAAACCTAAATCCATAATTTCTTAAAAATCACTCTGTAAGATGCTAATAACCTCTTAATATTCACTTACTCTATTTTTATTAATGCACGGTTTATTTTGGCATAGATCTCCCCAATGATGTTGCAACAAAAAAAGTGATTTAAATAAGCAAAGTACCTAACCCTTGTAAACTATTATATACCAAATAGTTCTTTCCCATGATGACTGCAATCAGACCTGACTCACTGAAGTGTTTTCAATCCTTCCAATAGGGATCTACGTGCTATCTTTGCCTTTGTCCAACCTCAAAAGCAAACGCAATTTGTTCTAAAGAAGGTGATTAACATCAATCTCCAAAGGCCTGTTCACCTCCACCTGAAGTGAAAAGTCTTAAAATAAAATCTCACTGACCTTAGTGGCATTTTGCCCGAGACCACGAACGCACACAGACAAGAGTTTTGCGAAGGTTTTTACACTTTTCACCTCAATCCGATCTCCAGATGCTAAACACAAGAAATTACAAAAATACAATTCTACCTAGAGGATTTCAAACCATGGAGAAAACAGCATTCACCCCTCCTCTGCTTGTGATAAATATGGATAACGTCTCTCATCCATTCATTTCGTATAAGTTACTTAGAGCTAAGTACTTTTCCTTCTAATTTGCTATTTCAGAGGCTATAAAATAGCAGTAGCTACAGTGCACTGCTGGGTTACACCAACTTTACAATCGTCTTTAACACCAAAATGAGAAACTGTACCAAATCCTTAAGCACACTTAAAAATTATGACTTGTGCTTTGGGCCCCAGAGGCTCCACAAAGAGCTGTACCCACTGTCTGCGCCACATCCTGAAATGTTGGGGCCTCAGTTCCAAAAAACCATCAAATGACAGAGCCACCATTTCACCTGACAGGACTGTTTTGGGAGGCAACGAACACGTGAAGGGCCGACACCTAGTGGCACGAAATATTCCTATTTCCTCTTCCCTTGCTCCTGAGAAGCCAGAGGACGCAGCAATAAGCTGATAAATCGGATTACAAATCAAAGAACACCTGGGGCTTGGGGACCTACACCCTTTGGGGCTTGCAGACATAAAGGAAACACACAAGACACAGCTCAAGGCTATCCTGTGGTCACAGGCCTCTAAGAACAGGGGCCGTGGCTCTTACAGACGGCGCGCTGCGTTCTCCACAGGGTGACCAAGGGGGAAGATAGCATCGCTCTCTACAGATGAAGAAACCAGCCTCAGAGAAGCCACGTGACTGTCCCGCTGATGAATGACACAGCCAGGATGAGAACTCAGGTTTAAGCAAACTCTGATCACCTCCAGAATACACCCAGAGACACAGCAGTTTGTAAAAGTTTCTTTGTATACCATCCATTAACATATGCGATCTCTGAATCAGAACATCCCAGAATGACCCTCTTTATAGATAAGGAACTGGGTTCACTGAGTTCAACAGCTTCCCCTCGGAGGACAGCAAGTGGCCGGTGGGCCCTTGAACGCAGGTCTTGCAATTCTATACTCCCTTTTTTCATGTGCCAATGATTTCCCAACTGTGTTCTGCAAAGCAGAGGCCATCTCGGGACACAGGCCCTGGGGCCTGGCAGAGCCCTGTGTAGGGCCCCATTCTCCCCTTGTCCTTGTGTCCACCCTTCACAATGTGGCCCTGCCGCCCCGCACACCAAGGGCAAGGCCTATTTCCCCACCCTAGATTCCAGACTGGCCGTGTGACTGGCTGTGACCAGAAGGATGAGGCAGAGGTGACAATGTGCCCTCCCCAAGCGTAAGCCAAGAGGCCTTGGCAACCCTCTGCTCTCTCTTTGGAAACTCTCCCTGCTGGGGGGTGGAGGACCACGTGAAGGGGAGCCCAGCCGAGGCCAATCCTAGACCAGCCTGCAGCCAGCCAACCCCAAAATATCAGCAGATGCCCAGCCAAGGTCAGCTGAGTAGAGACGTATACAGAAAGCATACAATCCCAGTTTAGATCAGCAGACACGCGTCCCCTCCACAGAACAGGAAAAACAGTAGATGGCTGTTGTTTAAGCCACCAAGCCTGGGGGCATCTGTTACTGGGCAGTAGCTCATCAGATATCTGGTTTTCCAATTTGGAGAGTCATTTTTTAAACCTGCCCACATCAAATTTTGTTTAACCAAAAGATTTTTATGCTTTTCTACCTATGTAAGATTTTGCTTAACCAAAAGGTTTTGATGCTTTAAAAAATAAGTTGGGGAACTATTGAACTCGGCTATCATACTCTCCCTGACGTCTTCCCACACCCGTGTTCTTCACTGTTAACGAGCTGAGACCGTGTTCCTCGTGTCACTAGGACGTAAAAGAAGTGCACATACACAAAAGTTGCGTTTGGAACGCTCAGATGCTAAGACTTGGAACTCATTTATTTTCTGCCTCACCACCACCCAGCTCCAAAAGACTCAATGCACTTATCATGATATATAAAACACAGCATGATAAAGGGGCATGAGGTAAGACAAGTGAAGAGGGGTACTAAGACTCAGGCCCAGAAAAGGAGCCAGAATTAAGGTTCTCTTGCAGAGATCGTGGCTCTTGGTGTTTGGCGGCTTTAGGCCCAGGCAGCAGCCACTCTCTCCAGCTGGTAACAGAGCCTGAGTTTCCATGGAGAAGCCTCAATTTCCGCACTCCTGTTCCCTGTGGCTCCTGCGGGCAGACTCCACGCCTGGCCCAGTGGGCGGGCCAAGCAGGGCACGAGGTTAAAGTGGGGACAGGTGATGTGAGCTGACTCTACAAGCCCCGCGGCAGGAGTGGTCTGTACGGCTCGGGGGAGGGAATTTCTCTTCCCACTGGGCTTGGAGCTGGAGGACTCAGCTCAGGAGACTCAGAACTCGCCTGACTGCCTTGAGCCACTAGGACCAGCTGGGCCACCCATAGCCTTCTCTGTTGCAAGAGCCCACAAATCCCCTGTTTGATGAAGTCCAGTTTGACTGAGGTTTTCTGTTCAAAAAAGTTTTAACTACTACAGCACACATATGTGAATCTGGCATCCTAACAGCCCACGTAAAGAGGAAAACGTGATGAGTTATACAATTCGCTGTGTCCACAAGAAGGAAGATCGCAAGGACACTCAAACTTTTTCCTGGAACTGTGACCCCGAAGGAAGCTCCCCAGAAGGTCATTATAAAGATTCTACATCACATAATAAAACATCACCCAGCATCTTTCTAACAGATCCGACACTCCATTTGAAATGCTTTTGCACAGAGCACACCTCAGTACAGGTGGATGGCATCAAATCAAGGCATAAATCAGGAAAAGGCAACCTGCATCTGTGCGCACAGGGAGGTGAGGAGCGAGAGAATACAGTGCATGCACCCCGTGCTCAGGGAACCTGGCTTTGTTAGGAATGGAGACCGCTTTACCTTCCAAAGCTCCCACCAAAGACCTCAGCCAAGCTTTGACTAGCTAGTGGGCAGCGGTAGGTTTGAGAATATCATAGCCTCTCAGCATGGTACCCAGCACACAATGAATGCCCAATATATAGTTATCACTTATTACTATCAATTCTAAGCCCCTGAAATAAGGCTTATCTATGTTGCCAAGATTTAAGCAGAAAAGCCCAGCCTAAACATCCTTGTTGCTGCAGAGCCTTTGGTGGCAGCTGTGGATGGCAGCTACATCCCCAAGTATGGAGGAAAAGAGTAGGCTTCATCTGTGCACATCTGAGCAGAGGCAGCCGATGGCAAACGTGGGAAGCGCCTAAAATCCTTCCAACATCCCTGCTACACCCACTTCCTGTTAACAAGCACCTTCCTGCTGCATCAGGCGCCGTCTCAGATTGGACCCGCTGTTGTAGACATTTCTCTCATCCTCATCTATCAAAAATGACCCAAGGATCCAGGTCTCATTCCCTTACACCGTGCTATCTGACAAACTGATGTGAACTCAGGTGACAATCCTCAGACTCTAAGTATTTGGAGAGACCCTACAGATCCTTGAATCAAACGTCTTCATTTTACGAGGGAGAAATCTGACATCTAAGGATATTAACTTATTGAGGTGATAGCGAGTTGGGGATGTCATATTTAATATGACTTAATGAGCCACCGCTCCCAGTGATGTCATTTCAACAAGCACCTTTCTTCCTTGGTCAAAATAATGAGCTGGTGGAAACTTCAAGTGCTGTAACAGACGGGGATGCCCATTTTGAGGTTAGCAAGTCTTTTAGGAACGACTACAATAAAAATGCCACGCTTTTGGCCCCTGCTTATGGGGCCCCTAAGACCAATTCTTCTACAGTGTCCATGTTTCAGTGAATGTCAGATAGAAATAAGTGCTGGAAAATTACCTCCCCAATGTCATCATGTCTTGTTATCTTCTCTGAATGAGTCATCTCAAAATTCGGCTCACAGCTGCAAATCTAAAGATCTAAAATGATCTGTGTTCTGATTCTCTGAAATATCTTTATTCTTTTATTATACCCTAAAAATTCCAGATGGATGTCACATTTACTGGAGGTCACCAAGTTGAAAGACGGGTACAAAGTGGCTTATACCGTGTTTCGTAATTCATTTTCTCTTCTGACACCAGAAAGCCTCTGCTTCTTAAGAGAAATACTCTCTAGTCAATTATAGTGTGGTACGTGAAACTTCATGTAATCATCCTCAGATGCTTTCTTAACACTAGTCAGAAAAGATGTGATAAATTCTCCAAAGGGCAGGGTCTCTGAGTCATTGCTAACGTCCTGCCAGTACGCTTTCAACTTTAACGAGCATCAAGATCATCGGAGGGGCTTCCCTGGTGGCGCAGCGGTTAAGAATCCGCCTGCCAATGCAGGGGACACGGGTTCGAGCCCTGGTCCGCGAAGATCCCACATGCCGTGGAGCAACTAAGCCCGCGCGCCACAACTACTGAGCCTGTGCTCTAGAGCCCGTGAGCCTCAACTACTGAAGCCCACACGCCTAGAACCCGTGCTCCGCAACAAGAGCAGCCACCGCAATGAGAAGCCCGCGCACCGCAACAAGGAGTAGCCCCCGCTCGCCGCAACTAAAGAAAGCCCATGCACAGCAGCAAAGGCCCAACACAGCCAAAAGTAAATTAATTAATAAATTAATTAATTTTTTTTAAAAAAGATCATCGGAGGTGTTTCTTTACCAGTTTCTGTGGCCCCATTCCAGAGATTGTGACTCAGTACTTCTGTGGGACCAGAAATCTGCATTTATAAGAAGAGCTTCAGGTGATTCCAATGCAGGTGTCCAACACTGCCTTCCAGCACTAAGCAGTGCTGGCTTTTCACAGTGCCAATTCTGAGGGGGTCATTTTGTAATTTTCAAGGGTTTTTTTTTTCCTTTTAAAACATAAGGTTGGCCATATGTTTATAAGATAAATATGTGTATAAGCACATCTACATACACATCACCCATAGAGCCCCCAGGCAACTCAAATAACAAAGCCTTGGACCCAGAAAGGGGATCTGTGAGTTTGAACCATATGACATTGTCAATATTCAAGCCTTTCTGACATAAAAACAGGGAGTTCGTGTGGTTACACCTACAAGGGGCGATGGCAGAGCCGACTGGTCCCCTCTTTTCCTCACGAGGTCTCCTAACCTCGCGGCATTCGTCCACTTGTTTAGTCTTTAGGATACTCCTGCAAGGTATTTTTTCCAGAAAAGAAAACTAAGCCTCAGAAAAATCCAACAGCATGTCCAAGACCACATGGCTGTTCAGTGGCGGAAACAGAATTTGAAATCAGGAACACCTGATGTGCTGGGGCACCTCTGCCCTTCTTTCCTCCACCAGGGTCCCCAGAGCTGACATCAGGCCACAACACCCTCCAGTTATCCAAGTCCCACTGTGATGGCCGGACCCCCGCTCCAAACCTTCCGAGGTCGGTAACCCAGGCCTCTCAGCAAGCTCCCCACAGGGGCTAGAAACAAAGGGAGAGGCTCTCTAAAAAGCCACACGAACAGGATGAAATGGTAACTGACAAACAGAGAAAACAGGGCAAGAGCCCCCATAACATACACACAGGACGTATGCCAACGGATGTCAATCGTGGAGATTTCACACCACGTTCCTAGGCCTAGGTGTCAAAAGTCAAGGAAGTGGAGAACAGATCACAAGATTGTTGTCAAAGCAGCCTCATTTTATTAAGTTTCATCACCTGAGAATATGCCACAGTGAATGAAGAAGGAATGAGAGCCTGCCTGCGTACCAAACATGAGCGGATGGAAAGATGCAGGCTGAGCTCTGAGCAGGTGCAATTAATTTCATTCTATATCAGAAATAAAAACAGGAGATGATACATACTATTGCCTGTCATGGAAACTTCTTACTGGTGATACATGTTTCTTTTAACACACCAGTAACTAAAATCGAATGCCCCTAGAGTAGAAACATGGTCAATCTACCACATAGTAAATTTCCTTTTTTTTTAGAGATCAGTATTATACCAAAATTCTGCTTTATGGCAATAACTGATTTATAAATTTTTATTATACACGATAAAATTATAGGCTCACTTTTGCACACTTAATTAACAAAAGGTAACTGCTTTCCTTTAAATTTAGCGACTGAATCTCTACGCACCTATAAATTGCTAAGGGTATCAAGCACCGAACCCACAACCTGGGCCTACTGTTAAGATGATTACAAATGCTTAAAAAAAAAAAAATCAAACTTGATAGAAAGATTAAAAAAACAGCAGTAAGCAGAAGTAATTTGATTTTTTTTCTTCCCTAAGGGAACTTTATTCATTCCTTCAACAAATATTTATTAACTTTATTAATTTACTATGTGATTACTACATGCTAAACACTGTTCAGTAACTTGATTTTATACATTATGAGTATTTATTTTAAAAGAAATGCTTTAGACAACTTTATAGTTTTGTATCTAGAGAGAATATCACAATGAGCCAACTTCAAGCATGTGGTTATGACATGATTTAAAATATCTCAAACTACACCAACTGAGAAGAGAGATCAAATAGAACCCATCGAGACTGGACTGCAGGAAGGGTGTGTCCCAGCCCCCTCACCCATGCTCAGAAGCCCACCCAAGACCCTGTTCTGATTCCACCACTGGAACCGGGGAGAAGTACCGGGCCTCTGACATCCACAGTAACCCAAATGAAAACATATTCTTTTCATTGTCTGAAATAAATCTGCTTTCTGCATACTAAATAGGAAAGAGATGAAAGTGAGCATTCACCCATCTGAAGAAAAACCAATGCTCTATAAGTGTTTCTGCTCTGTGCCCCATACAAAGCACATGCTTTGCTTCTGCTTAGGCTGTTATATTTTTTTTTTTAACTATTCATTTTTTTTTTTTTAATTTATTTATTTATTATTTTTGGCTGTGTTGGGTCTTCGTTTCCGTGCAAGGGCTTTCTCTAGTTGTGGCAAGCAGGGGCCACTCTTCATCGCGGTGCGCGGGCCTCTCACTATCGCGGCCTCTCTTGTGGCGGAGCACAGGCTCCAGACGCGCAGGCTCAGTAGTTGTGGCTCACGGGCCTAGTTGCTCCGCGGCATGTGGGATCCTCCCAGACCAGGGCTCGAACCCGTGTCCCCTGCATTGGCAGGCGGATTCTCAACCACTGCGCCACCAGGGAAGTCCTAGGCTGTTGTATTTTTAAATAAATCATTCTGTTAAACACCAGCCTCCTCCTCCAAGGAAAGGTCTAAAAACTTCTCCGTTTTGACAAGTCTCTGACAACTTAACTCCCATCTGCTCTCGGCTGCAGGTCCTGGATCACTGACCACCACAGTCTCCCTCCCCTGGAGCCCCAGCCTGAAGGTAAGTGACGCAGCCTTGCATCAGATCCTCCACCCTCCCCCTGCCTCCAACTCGGGGCCCAAACCTTCTGCTTCATAGAAAAAGTTTTTAACGACTCAGGAGTCTTCTCAGTTTTAAGCAGAAAAATGGACTGAATCCAGATGTCCATGCAAATTTCAATGACTTCCTGAATTATATACATGAACCGGCGATGCTGGAGAAGGCATCTCCTGCAGATGTAAGCGCGGTACCCCCATTCCTCGTGAACACGTCACACACACCTGCTCGTGGCCACTCTTCTGGTCAATTACCGAAAGGCCTGATGGTGAAGGCACCAGAGGTTACCACGAACTCTTAGGTAGTTGCCAGATATACTACTTCTCCAAGTCCCACTGCTATACACAGAATAGCAGCCATTTATGAAACAGCCAAAAAAAGAAGAAATCACGGCAGAGTCTAACGCTGTCTTGAGGTCAGTGTTGAGAAGTGCGACTAATGCAGCAACTTCCACTAAAGAATTTCTTTCGATGTGAATGAGTTACAAGCATGTGAAGGCCCATCAAGAGCGTGCCTTCCTTCAGCTGTAAGTAGATGCATCCGGGAAGCCTTGCGGGTGAGGCTGGGCCTTCCCCTGGTGCAGGCAGGTGGGTTTAGGGATGCAGCTACATCTGGTGATGGGCTGGGGATGGCAGCCAGAGGAGCAGGGAGCTGGAGGCCCGCCTGCCACGTGGAAAGCACTCCACCTGCCACTGATTCTCTGAAAGTCTGGTGACAATGTTTTTAAGATAAATCTGTTAAATGACATCACAATAGATTTTGTTTACCTGGAGCATTAAATGACAGAGAGTCAGGGATTGTCTTTTGTGGATAACAGAGAAACGAGGCTCTATCTTAGGAGATACATTAAAGTACATTATCAGTACTTTAAAGAGATATATATTGAAAAGCTTTTCTTTTCTGTTTGGAAGTGAAGTTCATTTCCAAAGGCAAAGTGTCACATTCCCATATTAAAATTCCAAATTTTATGCAAATTTCTCATTCTCGCCTAAGAAAGTCCTTGCTTCTTTCGATTTCAGTAGATTTTGAAACCTTTAATAATTGGACAACTTTCCAAAGTACGGTTAACTATATCTTTCCGATCTTTGCCCATTACCACCCCCAATGCCTGCCCGACCCCCTAAAGGGGCCTTCCCAACAGTAAGTGCTCAATAAATATCCACTTGAATTAAAAGCATCATTTTAATAGGTGCACTGGACTACGCCCTTCTTACAACAAGCCAACAAATATCTTCGAAACACAGTATCAACGCAGAGAAATTTCCAGTGGCTAATCGTGACTGCAAGATTTAATTAAAACTTTACACTGTGGTAAGTAAAATTAGAGGAGCCTTTTTTTCATTTTCGTTTCACAACTGGCTGGATCCAGTATCCTCCCCAGATAAGACCATTATTTGAAACGTCACGCTGGCGGTTTCCCCTAACAGGTTGAGAGTCACAGCACCATCCCATTGGCCTGTTCATAACTTGGGCCGTGCTGATGGGGGGCAGGGGTGTTCACAAGTGCATGGACGTGAGTTATATTTTCATCCCTAGGTCCTTTCAGCTCTTGTCAAGGGAGGCTGAAAATGCAGAAGGAGGATGCCAGGCCTTTTAGAACTCACACTCTGTCTGGCATCCCAAGCTCCTGGAGGGCTGGTTCTAGCACCTACTGCTGCCCCCACCCCCAGCTCCACCCAGGACTTTCTGATTCTGTCCCCCTGGCGGGGGGGGGGGGGGCGGGGGGGGGGTGGCGGGGGCAGGGGTCTGCCTGTCTACAAGTTCCTGAGTGATGCTGAGGCTGCTAATCCAAGAACAACACTTTAAAAACTGTTCTTTTGGAACAACGTTTCTCGAAAGATGGCCAGGATCACCTGGGGATGCTGTGGGACCCTCCAGGGGCCTTGGACATCACAGTCACCATGCCGGCCATAGAGACCAAGTTGGGAAGGACCACTCCCGGTGACCCTCGGGCACGCTTGGTTTTGAGCAGCACAGGTATACACATAGCTCACCAGCAGCACAGGCTGAACGCACCCCACGCCCTCCCCCAGGCCACCTTAAGCCACCAACGTGTAGGATTGTCACCCGCTCTCCCTGCCCGTTTGTCACTCTTTTGATCCTCCTCCCTAAACTCTCCATACGTTTCACCCTTAACAGCAAAGAGAGGGGAGGAGCGGCGACCCTGCCTGCCGGGATCTGCAGACCTGTGTTCTTACCGGTGAGCACACACAACCCTTCCCTTCTCAGGCCTGTGTTCTTCTTTCGTTCTCCTCTCCCACATTCCCACCCCTTTATCAGGCTCTGGCCTTGCCAGCCGCCCCCCCTGGATGGTGGGGGGACCACAGGCTACCAAGGGTAATGACTAAAGCTTTCCTGCTCCCCACCTAACACCAGCCCTACCTACTGATTTTCAGAGCAACAGTATAAACGCAGGCTTTCTGATGACTAAACGCTAAACCACGGCAGTATCTTAGGAACGGGAGAAGCAGCATCCTCTTCTGATGGGAGGTTTATGTGCTTTTGCATCTTCTTTAAACGTTTCATTAGTGAGTTTGAAAAACATTAGTAATGAAACCTTCTCGCACTTACAAAATAAGCTTATTAATAGGTTGTGGTCATAAAGATAAAAAGCCCCTGGAGAAAAGTTTGTGGGAAAGTTGGTTTTCAAAGAGAAGAATCCTAGAATTACAAAGCATGATAGACACCACCTTAAAAAAAAAAATGTTATACTGTTGAAAAAGTATGTAACTACTTATTAAAATGCCTGACCCCTAACTAAAAACTATCTTAGGATATTTAGATAATACACGCTTATTCGAGAAAACTAAAACAAAAACTGAGAGAAAACAATGCTTAATCCAAAACAGTGCCTCTACTGAAACAGATATGTACAGCCTATCAATTCCTGGAATGTATTACAATTGTTATAAAACTATGACAATTTCCAATAAAGCCATCAACTTTTATCGAATTGTCACAGAAGTACCTAAATTCTAAAACCTACTTTTCCCAAAACTAAAGGCTGTGCTCGAGACTTAGGTGGGGTTCATATCATGTGAAGACATAATTCAGATTACTTGTTCATTTAGAATTACTCAAATTACATACACACGTATCTACGTATCAATATATGTAAGTAACTTCTCTACTGAAAATCTGTAAAATAACCCTTTGAAAACATCAGAGACTAAAACCTGTGATTTTTCCAGATCAGAACAATTGATAAGCTCAAGCAATACTTCTTTACATCCACATAACCACATAACACTAAAAATGTTAAAGTGATTTCTTGGCATATTTCTATCATATGCCCTGATTTAAACTTGAAATCTTTTCATCACGTCCATTATCAATCTCATTAAAGCACCATAAAAATATAAAATGTCATGACTCTAGTTATCTGAAAAAGAAAAAATAAATCAAACTGCTAAACAAATCTATTCACACTCTTTGTAAATGGTACTGTACAATCTTGTATTTTGAAATAATTTTCAACTTATTGTAAAAACAGTACAAAGATTTCAAGTACACGTTTCGCCCGCCTTCGCCTAGTGTTGACATCTGACTTACTCAGAGTCAAATTATCCAAAACTAAGAAACTAAATATTGGTACAGTTCTAACTCAACTACAGACTCCATTCAGATTTTGGCTGTTTTCCCACAAATGTCCTTAAAAGAGTACTTTAAAAAAGAAATTTCTCAAGAAGAGTTTCAAATTCACAAGATTATATTAAGGTTTAATCTATTCCAAATACTGCGGTAGAAGCAAAGGACCAATCTGTTTGCATTTCTACTTCTGCAAACCAAGGCTTGCTTACCAGACCTTACCATATCAGTCTCATTATTATATAAAACCAAACACTTCCTTGCATAGGATATATTACAACTTGGCTTTTGAGAAAATGGGTCAAAGAGGAATGACTTCCCAGCTATGTGGCTTCTCAATCTGGAAAAGAGAATTCAAGCAGAAGCAAGAATGATTTCACTTTCTTCCTAGCTTCTTACTTGTATATCTTTTTACAGAAGTTATGTTGAATGATCATTCAAAGCCTAGATAGAAGGCAGAAAGTGAGCCTCCAATACTTTGCCTAACAAGTTAGAAATTGTAAACATGGAAAGTAATGTTTAAAATGGAATGTTTAGGGCTTCCCTGGTGGCGCAGTGGTTGAGAATCTGCCTGCTAATGCAGGGGACACGGGTTCGAGCCCTGGTCTGGGAAGATCCCACATGCCACGGAGCAGCTAGGCCCGTGAGCCACAACTACTGAGCCTGCGAGTCTGGAGCCTATGCTCCGCCACAAGAGAGGCCGCGATAGTGAGAGGCCCGCGCACCGCGATGAAGAGTGGCCCCCGCTTGCCACAACTAGAGAAAGCCCTTGCACAGAAACGAAGACCCAACACAGCCAAAAATAAAAATAAAATAAATAAATTTTTTAAAAAATGGAATGTTTATATATACTAAATAAAAGTCCTCCTGGACAAAAAAACCTAATTCTTTTCTTTTTTCTTCCAATATGTTTAGCACTCTATTTCTGATATCTGGCATTCAAATTATGTGTAGTACCTTCCAGAAATGATTAATCAACAGTCACATCAATTCTGAATGCATTCCAAAAGAGGATATGAGGATGCAGACGGGAAATAGCAAAGTGTCTTGTGTATAAATTTTGGTTACACACACACACACACACACACACACACAAACCTCCACTGATTACATAAAACCTCCTGATTCAGTCCATTGGGTGCCCTAAGAAGAATCAGCGATGAAAATGTTAATTTCAAAAGAAGGGCTGGTGCAAGCCAGTCTCACAATCTCTCCTCTCCCTCCCTTCTATGTCAGCCAGTTCACATACAATTTGAATGTTTGCAAAAATCAGAAGTCACATCACTAATTTATTCAACAAACAGTGAATGTAAGTGCTTTATGGGAACCAAGAAGGAAAAATAACTGCCTTTGCCCTCAAGCCGCTTACGATCGAGCTCCTCTGTCTCTAAAAGGATCCCCATGTCAGGGGACAGCAGCGAAGTATTTCAACGTCCAGAAGACTCGTAAAGAGAAATAAGTGTCAGTGTCACTCGTAACATCAGAATTAACTTTCCCAACATACAAAGAAAAAAAAAAAAAAAGACTTTTCCAAAGCATTAAGTGCTTCCCACATGTTCTACCTAAAACCCAAAGTGGAGAGAAAAAGCATAATGCACTGCAGTTTATCTGATCCTTGCACACACAAATTTTGCCAACTTCAATTTTTTTTACTTTCATCGTTGCTAAGCATTCTCTCTGGGATACTGCCCTTCATTTCCTCTTAACCCTCTAACATACTAGGATAACTCTGGCTTCCAAATGAAAAGGAGGCACAGTTCAATCAGTGGTATGATAACAAAAAAACAGAATGACATATTTCCTCTGAAAGAAAAATCTGGCTAAAATTGAGTTAAAAAAAAAGTCTTTTGGTTTGACTATTAATTTACATAAGCATTAACAAGGACACAGGTCAGTACTACATAGGCTGAAGTCCCTTTTAATGATGAGAAACCGATCATTTAAATAAGCTAATAAATATTTCTTTCCACCCCCTTGCCCACAACTTGAAAATCCATCCAAATGCTTTCTGACACAGCTTAACTTGAAACAAATCCCAGGCAGGGAGCTATGGATTCTTAATAAAGAGAAAACCATCAACTAAGGCCCTCATCCTTGGCTTCTAACACTAATGAGTTACAAGGCTCTATAACTGGCGAGTCTACTCCATAATTCACTAATAAAAAAGAACGCAGGCCAATATCTACATCAAGTTTACAGCGGACAGCAGTGGATCAATTTGTTAAATCCTCCGGCGCACGTGCAATTACCAGACAGTTAAGGACATATTAAACTTGGGAAAAGGGTATTTCTCTATTGAAGTTGACAGCACAGAGCGAGCAGCCAACTCCACGCTCGGCTTCCTGGTGGCGGCCAACTGTGGTCAAGGGTCCTTGGGCTCAGGGACGACCGGGGCACGGCCTCTGCGCCTGCGTGTCCCTCGGGCTCCGGGAAAGTAAAGATGTACGTTTCCACAGATCTGACAGAGGCAAACGTTTGAAACGTTTTAAAATATGCGCTTTACCGTCAGTGAAAATATCCTTCATGAAATATAAAAAACAAACAAAAAGTTCAACTTACTCATTCCTCCCGAATAAACATAGAAACCTATTTTGCAACCCAAGTTCAAGGCCAAATAGCAGGCTTTTTATTAAAAGAAAAACAAGCCCGGTGCCACCATTCTACGTGGACCTTAATGAAACTGACACACACGAGAAAGAAAGTGTGCTAGTGTGCAGGTGTGCAAGCGCCGGCTGTCCATCCACGTGTGTGTTCCAGGTTAACACCGTGCGGGGTTCGTGCCCCTCCTGACCCCCGACTCCCGGCCACGCGTCCTCCGGCAAGGAGCTCTCCGAGCTCGGACCGCCCGCGCGCAGCAGGCACCTCCCCGCCACTCCTTTCCTCCCCACCCGGCACCGCGGGCCGCGAGGCGGGCTGACCGATGCCCCCGGCCGGGCGTTCCGCGGGGCCGAGGGTGCGGAGGGGGAGCCCGGCGGGGCACAGCCACGGCGGCCCAGGGCCTGCGGGCCGGCCACTCCCTCCGGGCCGCCGGTCCTCCCTTCGGGACCGACGAGGACGCCACCTCGGCTCTCCCGGGCAGCCGCGCAGCCACCGGGACGAGCCGGGGTCAAGGCCGCCGCGAGCCGGGCGACAGGGGGAGGACCGACGATCGCCGCCGCTGCCGGAGCCACTGGCTGGTCGGGCGATCGCGCGGGCGCAGCGGGCACGGCGACCCGGCCCGGCCGCCGCTCGCCGTGGGAAGGACCGCGCAGCGCCCACGCCCGGCGGCCGGCGGCTGCAACTCCCAACTTCAGGCAAAGTTTTCTGCTGTTGCTATCGGAACCGACCCGGGACTCCGAGTGGCGCCGTCCGCCCCGACACGCGCCCAGGCCGCGGAAGGGCGGGGGCTGAGACGGGGGCCAGGCTCCGGGGCCAGCGCCGGGACTCGTCCGCTCGGCCCTCCGGAGCGCTAGGTGCCCGCCCTCCCCGCCAGCCCCGCGCCCGCGCCGGGGACGGGCAGACGCGGTGCCCGGCCCGCCGCGCCCCCTGCCCGGCCCTGCCGTTCGCCGCTGGGGCTCTCCCACCAGGAGCTGCCCGGGTCCCGGGCCCCCTCCGGCCCGCGCGCCCCAGGCCCCGGCAGGCGCAACCCCGCTTACCTGAAAACGTGTCCCCCGCCGCAGTTAGCAAAAGTCCGGTCAAAGTCGCCAGGCAAGTCCCAAGTCTCCCCATGGTGCTGAGTGCACGCCGGGCCGCTCCCGGCGGCGCTGGGTGGGCGCGAGGGCGGAGGGCGGCCGGGAGCTTTGCCTCCAAGGCGGCAAGAAGAGGAGGGTGAACAGCCAAAACCAGAACCAGACGCCCAAAGTGCTAACAGTTGCAGAAGTCCCAACTCCGGCGGCTCCCGGGGCCGGGGGCGAGGGTCCTGGGTCCTCCCGCCCTATCGCCGGCCCCGCTCGGAGCTGCGCTGCTGCGAGACGGAGCGGAGGGCGCGCCCGTGGAGCCAAAATCCGCCCTCCGTGCCGGCGGCTGCGCTGGCCGCCGCTCTCCTTCCCCGGCTCGGGACCCGAGCCTCCGGCGCCGCGGTGGCCGGGCCCGGGGCCGTGGCCGCGCGCGTCCCGCCCGCCGCCTCTGCGCCGCCAGGCGAGCCAGCCCCCGGGCGGCGGCGCGCCGATGGCCGAGCCCGCGCCGGCTGCAAGCGGGGCTCCTGCTCCCCGACTGACTGGCGGTGCCCCGCAGGCCGGCTGAAGGGAGCGCCCACGTCACGGCCGCCCGCGCCGCCGCGGCCCGCTAGAGGGCGTGAGCGCCCGGCCCCGCCGGCCCGCGCCTGGTGCTCGGCAGCCGCGGCGCCTCGGGGGGAGCCGGGCGGGGGGTGGCCGCGGGGGCGGCGTCACCGCGCGGAGAGCGGCGGCCGGGCGGTGCCACCCGCTCCCTCCCGCTCCCCTCCCGCCCCGCCGCAGCTTTGGTTTCGCGGCCGGCTTCCGGGAGAGTGACCGCGCAGGGGCCGCGCCAGGACCAGAAGTTTGTCCCGGGTCACGGGCCGCCGGGAGTTGGCGAGCGCGGCGGGCGGGACAGCGGCCTGCGGCCCCGCGGGCGGGCGGGCGAGGCGGCTCCGATCCAGGCGCCGGACGGCAGTGTCGGCGGGCAGGGCCGGAGGCACCGGGAGTCGCGGGGCCCGCGCTCCCCGGCGGCTGCGGTCCAGGCGAGCCGGCAGATCCCGGGGCTGCGAGGGTCTGCGGCTTCTCCGCGCCGCGGGCGCCGCGAAGTTGGCGGGCGCCCGGGCAGTTAGCTGCGGCCGCGGGCACCGAGACCCCGCAGCGCACCGGCAGCCCCGCGGGACACCCACGCTCCTGCCCCCGGAACCTCGCACCCTCTGAGCAGGACACGCTCGGCCGCTTCATTGCGTCCCAGCCGTCCCGGGTGGGCCCGAGCGAGCCGCGGGCCATGCACGGAAGGCGGCGGTCACACGGACCTACGTATCCTGTGATTTCTGTGTCTGGTGCAAAGTGTTGGGAAACGCGGGAGGAGGCGTGGGTAATGAATCAAATGATGTCTTGAAATATATAATTTACCATTTGGGGTGTGGAATGCCTATTTCATTAAGTGGATAAAATAGCTTCCAATGCTTCAGTAAAGAGGTTCAGTTTGTAAAATTGAAAAAAAAAAAAAAGGCGGGGTGAGGGGGGGAATCATCCTTCTGTCTCCCTTGGAATAACACACATGGAGCTGCAGACGCCAGGCCTAGCTAACTGAAAGCAGTAGAAGGCCTGGGAAGAGGTTAAATTAGAAACCAAGTAACTACCCGTGAGTTGCACGGTATTCTAGGGCGGGGAACCGCGCCAGCAAGAGGGCAAACCCATGAAGCAAGTGGGCCACGGGCTCCCTCCCGGTACTGACAAAGGCCCAGAAAGTGCATTGATCCCACGCTAACCTCGACGCTGTCTCCAGTGGACCCTAGAACCAACAGACAAGGATATGTCACAGCTGTCACTTCCCCGGGGCAAATTGAGGGATTGGACTTTTGATTTTGGTGCCCAACGAACAGCTAGCTCCTCTTTCTTGCAGAATTCCACTTATTAGATCCTTATCAGAAGTGCTCTTTCGAAGGCTCTGTATTAATCATTGACGTTTTAATACTACGGACCTTACATCATCCTGCTTCTTCTCCCAAATATGTACTTGTTGAGCCTTATCTCAATTGCAAAATAACATTTGAAGTATGGAGAGGCAGGGGGGTCACATACCTCCAAGGATCAGCAGTGAGGGTCTGTCACCTGGGCTTTCCCTGGTGCTGAGGTCCTGTGATGTGATGGAGCCCAAATTTCCTTTATTTGAATGGTCATGCGCTTTCCAATGGAGCTGTTATGTTAGTAGATGTGAGATGGATCCAGATAAGGAGGGAGATGTCAATCTAGTCATTTTTCTTCTTTGAGTTGGGTGAAGAAGTTCATATTAAGGTAGGATTTCATTTGCAAAGTATGTGAATTCTTTCAGCAAATATCTAAGAAGGCCATATATCTGCCAGGCACTGAGCTATGGGCTGGAGGTTGTCTTCTGGTGGGCTCCCCCAGGAACGGGCCTGAAGTTAAGGATTTAAGCATAAGGGGTTTTAGGTTTTATTGGAGAAGTAATCCCAGGACGCAGTACAAGAGGAATGGGAAAGTGAGACAGAAGGGTGAGGTGGAGTCAATATAGGGTGTATGAATGAGCAAGTTGCCACTGTGGGCAACTGGGACTCACTCCCCTGGGGACCTCCAGGAGAAAGTATGGAACAGCCTTAGAGCTGGAGCACCCCACCCCGGGGCAAGGACGTGTGTGAGGTGGCTGGGTGGGGGCATGGGAGACAGCTGCGCAGATAGGGGTCCCTTCACCAGTGGGGAGAAAGCCCTGTAGGGACTCCCAGTGCTGTTACCCTGGTAACCGGAAGATGCCCTGTCCCTTCCTCAGGTTACTTAAAGCTCAGTGGGAGACCTAATGAATTTCCATTATCTCTGATCTCTAAACATTACAGTGTTAAGCCAACTCTGCCCTTATTAGCCTGAAATCCGCATTGCAAACAGTGGTGGGGTTTTTGCCAGCAGCTCCTTCCCTGGCAATTCTAACAGCTACTGTTTCTTCACTCCCTCTTCCAGGTAACTGGCCAAAGCAGCACTGAGCCCAAATGGAAGGCCTCTCTTCAAAAGGAATGGATTGGACTTCCTCTAAGGAAAGGATGCTGTAGGAGTCCTTCCAATGGGACATTTCTTGTCACTTTTTTTTTTTTTTTTTTTCAGCAGAGAGGTTTTTTTAAATTTTAATCCAACCACATGACACTCCTGTCTCTCTGGGGACAACGGTGACATTTGCAGAATGGCTGGTCACAGGGGTGCTGTCAAGCCAGCCCCCATCATATGTCTAAATATTTCGAAGTTATTCATCAAGCTGGCAAACTATTATATAATATGTTATATCTTCCTACCTTGACAAAGATAACAATACTGAAAGATAAGAAAGCCTATAGTTTTCATATGATGAAAGTCAGCAAAATATCAAAGACAACTGAATATATCATTGTGCATATCTTAATTTTCTGTTGATAGTCTGGCTGTATGGATCAATAATAAAGACATACATAATTGATGCATTATTATGTATTTATTCCATAAGTTTTATTTTGCCTTTATTTTAGTAAAATTGCTCATATGTTGCCATAATCGAGACTGTCACATAATTTTTGTCCTAGTGATAGCAATGATCTGTTCTGTATGGAACATTTATAGCCACATTTCACCCAGTTTTGTTCCTCAGTGGTGCTTGCAAGTATTCAGTAGCTACATGTGAACAGCACAGATATAGAACATTTCCGTCATCACAGAAAGCTCTTTTGGAAAACACTGAGAAAGGATTAGTGTATTCAAATTATGCAAAATTTGAGTATATATTTTCATCAAAAATGTAAATTCAAAAATTTTTAATCAGAAAATTAAAATTACTTTCCTATAGTTGCTGAAAATTCCTTTCTTCCCAATGATTCAAAGATATCTGCTAAAAGTAAAATGCAAACTACAAATTAGGATTATGAATACCAAGACTGAAATAAAATGATTCATAAAAAGCTTAACATTTTCTTTAATATTTTAAATTCAGTGATACGTGATGAATTTTGAATAAACAGAAACCTATTAGCCATGTGAGCATTCAATGTCCACCTAGTTGTCAATGTAAAGAATCAGTATCCTGTTTCATGTATAACTACATATCTCCCATTTTAACAGTAATATTAATCATTTCATTTTGAAAGATGTTCCTCAATCACCAAGTTCAACACATGCAAATACTACACTAGCGTGTGACTTCTTACAGACTTGGAACCCAAAGAGAAGCAAGAAAATTGGTGGTTGGCATTACGAGGAAACCCCACTCACTCAAATTTAAGACTGTGTCCTATTCCTGCTACCTGAAAGCAAGGATTTGATTTTTAATTGATTGGACTTTTAACGAAGTGCCTCTGCCATGACATCATCTACCCACCTAGATGTGTCCATGTGCGTGTCAGTGGCAGCACACCCTGGAAATCTTCACAGTGCCCTTCCAAGGCCAGGGGACAAAACTCAGGGTGAAGCGTTTCTCTGGAGCCAGCCCAGAGCTGGTTTTGAGACTGGATGTTTAGGGTTATGGTTTATGGTCTCTCAATACTGAGCACCAGATCCCTAGTGACAGAGGTGACCACGTGCCCCTTAATACATTTATTTTTATAGGTCAGTGATCCCCCAGGGTCCTGTAAGGCCCAGGCCCAGGGCAGGAGCCCACGCTGCCCACTGTCTGTGCTGTGATGGTGTTTTTAGCATCAGTAACTCTGTTTGTGACATTTGTCCCAACCTCTTGAAAGTCAAAATGTAAATAAAAAAAGAAAACTGACCATAACCTATCCCAACCTATCCTCAATGTCAGGTTGAATTTGGAGGTTAACCACAGGCAGAAAGTTCCTGATCCATCAAAAGTATCTATCACACCTGCCGAAAAGCATCGACAAAAGAATCATTTAAATACCTCCCAGGTGGCTTAACTGGGGCTAACATGACCCAGCAGAAACGGAAAACATTGTCCTAGAAAACTCACGTTTTGTTCTCTAGGCCCTGCTGCAATGATTAATTCCCTTTTTAGAGGCACGTTGAGATTGTGGAAGTGTATTTTGAGATAATAAATGGAAAATGTAAATAAGCCCCCTCGTATGGGTTTCACGATGATGTATTCTTTCATTGATCAAAGACAGTATGTTGTTGAAAAGAAAATAACTAAGGGAAGGAGGGAGGGAGGGAGGGAGGAAGGAAGGAAGGAAGGAAGGAAAGAAGGGGGAAAGAGAGGGAGTGGGAGACAGAGCTAGCTTGGAATTTGGAGTCTAGCTTGATTGAGTCCCAACTGTGTGATTTAAATTAGTTTCCATTTCCTGGCTTGCAGAAACGGCATTACACGTGGCAGCTCTGCGTGTATCTGAGGCCCTGAACAAACCTCTCTGATGAAGTAAAGCCCTAAGGGTGCAGAGTGCATCCCAGTCTCTGCCCGCCCCCGCCCCCGCCCCCGCCCCCGCCCGTGCATCACAGTCTCTGCCCGCCCCCACTTGTCGTTACCTGGAGAAGCACGTGAGCCTCGGGGCAGCGCTGGGGGGCGGGGAGCGTGGACGCAGTGCTGAGCAGATCCCTGCCGGGTGCTCGCCCTCGCCGTCAGAGTCGGCTTACTCAGTCAGGACTTAACAGCTTCACTCACCTTCTGAATGTGTGTGAAAAACACAACATTAGCGGTTCACGGGGTCAGAAGAAACCAGGGCATTTAAACTTTCACCAGTGAAGCCCTGTTCTCACCTGCACAGAAGAAAGAATGGGGGCAGGTGCCCTTTTTTGAAGTTGTTCGTATCCTACCTGAGGCCAGAAACTGTCACCAGCAAAAGGCAAGGCTCCTCCAAGCAGACTTCAAAGCCACTTGTGCATAAAGGCTTAAATTTTTTGAATTTTTAGATGCCCCAGGAATTCCTTCTCGAGGCCTAATTAAAAGGGGAGAGGGAATAGGTTTCAGTTCTTTGCTTTGCCCACATTACCCTCAGAATAGAAATTAAGCTCCTGAAATGCTGATACTAGGACAATGCATTTGCCTATTTTTAAAAATCTTAATTCTGACACCCTTAGTCTGTGTGACATTGGGCAAGTCACTTAACCTCTCTGTGCTTCGGTTTCCTTACCTGTACAATGAAGGTAATAATTGTACCCACTTTACTGAGTTGTTGAGAGGATTAAATGAGATAGTGATATAAAGTGTTCAGAATAGTTCCTGGCACATCATTAGAGGTATATAAGTTATTATGCGCTGGTTTTAAAATCAAATACTGAAGAGAACCAACTCTGCACGAAGTTCTGTGCTGGGGTTCTGAGCAGGGAGATGGGACAGAAACATCTAACTGGGCCCAATTACCATTTAGATGGGACGACCTTCAACAGGGCTTCCCCTCCATCTTCTCTCAACAGCCTCTGCTTTTGGGCACATAGAGTTTATATCAGCTGCCAGACCCAACACCAGGCCACATCCAAGGGAACCACAAGATTTATCATGACAGCCCTTTCTCGTTTGCTCCTCTGCAAAATGAGAATAATAATTTCTGTCCTGTCTACCTCATTGTGTCATAAGAGTGTCAACGACATTGTCGGGACAAGTTCTTTATAAACAGGCCCCCGATGGCTAAACTTTTAGTTTACTATGCAACTCTTCTCTTTCATCTTACCAGGTGGGACTATAAGTTCGCGATTTGCAAATAGGTCATATTTTTATAACAATCTGTTTCTATGGAACTTTTTCCTTTTGCTTTATTTTAGGTAAAATGGTAGGTTGATATTCTCAAAACATTCCCTGCTTACTTGTGGGGTCTGTAGCAAGGTGGACCCCACATGGTGACGTCAAGATACTAGAAAGTATGCTTATTACAGCCACGTCCAAACCTGTGTTCCCGGGAACGGCAGATATAGGAAGGGCTCTGCCGGAGAGTCCCTGGCAACCGTCTGATCTCCAGAAAGTCTGTCGCCTCTGCGGGCTGCTCTGTATGTTCTGCGGGGAAGGACACAGCTCTCTGGGGACACAGCTCCCCTGCGCTGGGAGGGCAGGATGCTCACGCTGCTGCACACCGAGGGCCCCTCTGGGGAAACAAGCCATGCTGTACCCTTTACTTCCACCCCTGCATCCTGGACCAGGGGAAACAACTGCCTGCACAAAAGCACCCCTCTGACCAGAAAAGCCTGTCTGCCCTGTCCCTGGGGATGGAGAGCCAGCAGCAGGCTTTTCCTGTTGGAAGCAGCAACATTAGAGACACGGTAACAGCCTTCCACACACACATCAGCCATAGTTTTCAGGCTGGTTCATTGAATATGGAAAAAGACAAAGGGGAAAAAAAACCAAAAACCCTGATTTCTGAAGATTTTTTCGGAGTCCACTGGTGGTCCCTGTACAGTCACTCTGTGTGTCTTTTGTTTAAGTCTGCAAGAAGTCCTGGAAGAAAATGCTTTGTGCAGGCTCTTTTGGAGCTGTGAAGCCTTGGAAATCTGCTAGCTCAGTCAGAGGCCGTGAGGTGGCACTTGGTTGTCTGATTCACATTCACTTCAAAGGCACCAGCTCCCCACGCAGCAGCCACTCTCCACATGGGGGTTCATTAAAGGAGAGAATGACTGTCTTTGGGTCCCTCTTTTTTTCCCCAAAGGCTTTGAACTAACGTTTTATATCAGTTCTCGTGCCTTTGTACCAGACAACTGTTTTCTCAGAACACAGTTTGGAGGTTAGGCAGCTTTTCCTAAACTCGGGGTGGAAATCATGGTATCCAATCCAGTTCCCATGAATTCTTACTTCCTTTTTATTTCACTTTCTTTAAAACAAATCCTTTGAAGTCAATAGGTAGGTTCCTTCAAGCTCTGCTTGACTAATACTATTAAGAAACGTTACACTGACAATGTCAGAATCCTCCCTCAGATTAAATTATTGCAACAATGGTGTGCAGGGGCCTGTGATCTGTAATAAGGCCAGGTTTTCACTAGAATATGAAAAAAAAAGAAAAAACATTTCACTGCTAACATCAAAGAAAAGATCATCTTTACTTTCTCTTCATCTTTAATATTTTAAAGTTTCCAAATGTTGCATTTTGAATTGAAGATTCCAGACAGTCATTACTGTGAAGATGAGACAAGCCACAGAGGAAAACATTCGAATTTATCTCACTATGTTTTGGGGGCTAATATTTACTGAAGTCTTACTCGGAGCAGAGCATTTTGCTAGGGCATTGAAACTCTAAGAGACATGTATGATTATTATGCCCATTTGAGAGATGAGGAAACTGAGGCTTAAAGACAGAATGACTTAGATTTGCTAAAGATAAGGCAGTATAATTAGACCACAGTCAGTGGTAGCCGGTAGATCTGTGATTTGTAGGCAATTATCCTAAAGTTCCCTTTCTGGTTCACTCTGCTATATATATATATTTTTTTAATTTATTTTACTGAAGTATAGTTGATTTGCAGTGTTGTGTTAGTTTCTGGCGTACAGCAAAGTGATTCAGTTATACATGTATATATGCATTCTTTTTCATATTCTTTTCCATTATGGTTTATCACAGGATATTGAATATAGTTCCCTGTGCTATTCAGTAGGACCTTGTTGTTTATCCATCCTATACATAATAGTTTGCATCTGCTAACCCCAAACTCCCACTCCATCCCTCCCCAACCTCTTCTCCCCCTTGGCAACCACAAGTTTGTTCTCTATGTCTGCGAGTGTGTTTCTGTTTCGTAGATAAGTTCATTTGTGTCATATTTTCGATTCCACATATAAGTGATATCATATGGTAGTTGTCTTTTCACTGTGCTGTATTTTCTGTCTTCACCTTTGTCTCTTTACCTAGCCTAAATTCTTCATCAAATTGTTGTCTCACTTGCCCTCCTCTGGCACACACTGCACCGACATGTATTGATATGATCTGAAAGCTGCCGTCTAAACTTTATCCATCCTTCAAGGATGGATAGGTTAGGGTTGCAATCATCTGTGGGTAACAGAAAACCCGGCCAACACTGGCATGTAGCCAGTGGTCAAGGGGATGGAATTGAGGAACACACTGCCTGTGTTCAAAGTCCAACTTCTTCCACTGACTAACCGAGTCGCTTGGGTAAATGATTCAACCTTTCCATGCCTCAACTTCCTCATCTAAAAACTGGGATGACAACGGCACCTACTTTCTTTAAGTTCTTATGAGGTTCAACTATGAATTCAAGTAAACTGCTCAGAAAATGTTTTTTAAAAAAAGAAGAAGAAGAAGAAGTTACCATGCTATAGTTTCTCACCTGGAGATGGGTAGCCCAGGTGATGCAGCCCCATCCCCACGCCATGCAGGGCTTACGTTCCTCCGGTCTTACTACTCATTCTCAGCCTTGTGAAACATAAGTGCCTCCTTCTGCACTCCAGGCAGGGAGGAAGAGGAATGGCAAGGGACAAGATGACTTCTTCTTGAGGGCTTTTGACTTTTTCTGGGGAAGGGAAGGCCCCCGAAAGGACTTTCTCCTACAGCTCATCAGCAAAAATCGTGTCCTATGGCCACGTCTTGCTCCCAGGGTGCTGGGAATTTCAGTCGCAGTTTCCCAGCCTCTCTAGTGGAGGAAGCATAGGAGAAGGTGGCTGGGAATGTTTGTTGGGTGAATTGATTTCTAAGAACACCGAGAAGACCCAGCTCACCTCCCATCTGCTTGTCCTCCCTAATTATCAGCTTAATGGATATGACTTACCATTGCTTCGGACTTAATTTATGGTTCTCTCTGCCTTTTGCATGTTGGTTTTTCTCATCCTTCAGGTTCCAGTGAATGCCTTCTCCTGGGGAAGGAATTCTCTCATGAATGAATCCAGGTCTCTCTTCTTATCCTCTTTTTCGTACTCTGTTTATTTCCTTCATGATGCTTAATTCAATCGGCAGGGTAAGAGGGATGATTTTTTTTTTTTTTTAATATTCTCAACAAGCAGGGCTTTCTCCCTGCCTATGGTACACTACTGTGTCCCCTGCTACGAGGGCAGGATGCAGTCCCCTCGGGAGGGAGGAGGATGTATGTGAGAGTCCATGTCAAAGAGAACAGAAGGTGGAGAGCCATACCCTTCCTGCCACGGTGGAACATTGGAAGAAAAAAGGATGTGGGGACTTCCCTGGTGGTACAGTGGTTAAGAATCTGCCTGCCAATGCAGGGGACATGGATGGGTTCAATCCCTGGTCTGGGAAGATCCCACATGCCGCAGAGCAACTAAGCCCGTGCGCCACAACTACTGAGCCTGAACTCTAGAGCCCGCGAGCCACAACTACTGACCCTGCATGCCTAGAACCCGTGCTCCGCAACAAGAGAAGCCACCACAATGAGAAGCCTGCACACTGCAACAAAGAGTAGCCCCCGCTCGCCGTAACTAGACAAAGCCCACGCGCAGCAACAAAGAACCAACACAGCCATAAATAAATAAATAAATTTATTTTAAAAAAAAAAAGGACGTGAAAGTAGAACTAAGAGGCCAGACATCAAGGCAGAGCTGCCCAAGAATGGTGGTGTCAATGGCCCAATTTCAGAGACAGTCTAAGAAGATGGCATGCCTCTTGCAGAAATCCCAAGTCCACCATGGCCCTAATCCAACCAGGTCAGCCACCATCACTCAACAGCTGCCCAGGAAAGTAGCTAGATTGTGTTGAATGAATGAATTGTTTTGAATGACATATTTTGACAGGATGTGAATATCCCATATTTTGATAAGATTTGAGATCTCGACCTCACTGCTATGATCTGATGTCTTATTCCCTCAAAAATGATGACTTCTTCAGGGCAGAGGTCGCCTTTTCCCTCTTTGTATCTCATCTGGGGCCACCTACCAAGGGACTCCATGGCTATTTGTTAATTCACTAAATAAGGGGCTGAAGATAAAAATGACAGAATTAGGATGAAAAAAAGGATGATAAGCCCCAAGGTTTCCTGTATTTTTCTTCCAAATGGGCCGTACAGCTCAGCAGAGGAGAGAGATGCTAGTAGATGGTGATTGCAGATACTGTGTGCTGCCTTCTGGGTTTCCATGCTCCTTTAATACAGAAGAATAGCCATGAGGGTAATAAGATTTCCAGAGGACATCCAAGATAAGAAAATCAGTATTTAACCTTAAGAAATAGGGCTTTGTGCTGAGATAATGACTTGTGTCATACGCATCCTTACCAGGGAATCTAATTTGATGTCTTGAAATCTTGATTAAATTTCTAGGTTTCATTCTGTTTCCCTAACCACAAATTCACCTGGAATTTTTTTTTAACCATTTGCTTGATAGAAACTGAGATCTTTTATCCCTGCCTGACACGTTCATTTTTTCTGAATTATGTAGACATTCAGTCAGCTTCCAGAATCAGCTCTGCTCCTCTCCTTGCTGTCTGATCTGTTCAAATAGCTCCATCAGACCCCCAGGCACCCAGAAGCACTGCATATCCAACTCCATCCCTGGCTGGCATGTGACCTCCGGCAAAGGAACCTCTGTGTTCCTCAGTTTACTTAAGTAAAAGGACTAACAGTACCTGCCCTAACTGACTTATAAAAGTATCAGGAGGACGAAAGGAGATATATGTGAAACGCTTTATACAGTGTAAAGCGATGCAGAGATGAAAATGATTGTCTTATAAATAGTATCATGAGCCTATATTTATTCCCCTTTTATGGGAAAAGATACTGCAGACAGAAAGACCCATAAATGTATTAGTGCTTTGGGTTAAAGCTAGTATATTGAACCCACATGTGTACCTTTGCCTCCTCCCGGAAGCCCCAAATAATGATAATCACATGGTGACCACACTCAGAATCTAAATTGGACTTCTGTTGTATTCTCGCCATTCAGTTCATTTTTAAGCAGTTTAATGGGTACATTTTAGAGTCTTCCGTTTTGTGTGGAATTAGATCCTCCCCTTCAAATGCTGTAATTAACATCACTTAAAATAAAACTTGAATGAAATATTGAAACCTTAAAAAAAGGGATAAGGGGGAAAACAGAATTAAACCCCAAAGACAATAAATGGGAGAGGGGGCAAGGGCAACAAAATTTTGAAAGTGGAAAAGTGGAAAGAAGAATGGCAATTTACCCAGCAGAACAAGGAAAAACAAACCCTACGCTGGCGTTTAAGAAATTCAAGAAGCACCCGGAGTCCCAAAGGCTTTAGGAAGTAGGGGTCTATTTGGACTGCAAACAGGAGGACTGGCTAAGAGTTTGTTCAAATGTAGTTAACAGCCCCCGGCCAAATCATCCTTCGTCGGCTTCCACAGGCGACGGCTTCTCATTGGCTCTGGTGGAAGACAAGAGGTTAAGGTTCAGGCAAAGTCACGACAGGAGGTGACACAGCTTGGGGACATTCGGCACCACTGAGGTTGGGAATACCAGGTTGAAAATGAGCTTAAGGGACAGTGTAAATAATGAATTTTGAAACACCTCAACCATTTTTTTCCCCACTCAGGTTCTAGAACACTGACAACCAGGCTTTCACCTTCCAGATGGAAGATGGGAAGATTCTTCTCTGAGCAATCCGACCAGCCCAGGAGACATGATGTGGAGTCTGACATTGGAGTTCTCCCAGTGAAACCATCCAGGAGCTCACTGAAATTGACAAGACTCACCCACGCTTGGAGCTTCATAATACCCCATTGTTTCTCTTTTGTCTGTTTACAGCCCTACTGAGGTATAACTTACAACCATAAAATAAAGCCCCACTTTTACATATGAGGAGAGAACCAGAGACTAACAAAAAGCAGAGGAAAATCTCTACTATGAAACCCATAAATAATAAACAGAAAAAAAAAACAATACCACATATTGGACAGAGACATGAAAACTACAAGAAAAAAATCTATCAATAACACTCTTAGGGCAATGAGACAGAGCCTCTTTAAAATGAGAACAGGGGCTTCCCTGGTGGCGCAGTAGTTGAGAATATGCCTGCCAATGCAGGGGACACGGGTTCGAGCCCTGGTCTGGGAGGATCCCACATGCCGTGGAGCTACTAGGCCCGTGAGCCACAACTACTGAGCCTGTGCGTCTGGAGCCTGTGCTCCACAACAAGAGAGGCCTCGACAGTGAGAGGCCTGCACACCGCGATGAAGAGTGGCCCCTGCTCGCCGCAGCTAGAGAAAGCCCTCACACAGAAACGAAGACCCAACACAGCCAAAAATAAATAAATAAATAAAATAAAATAAAATGAGAACAGGATGTTGGAGAAAAGGAATATCCAGATAATAAAAATGAATTCTGAGAAATTAAAAATATAATAGCAGAAATGAAAGATTCAGTAGAAAGGATGGAAAATAAAATTGATGAATTTATTCGTTAAAGTAGAAAAAATTTAATTTCCATTAAAGTAGAACAAAAAGACAAGGAGATGAAAATCACAGGATTAGGCCAGGAACATTCATTATCTAGATAATGAAGTTCCAAGGGGAAAGATAAGAGAAAACAGTGGGAAAGAAATAATCAGGAAATAAACCAAGAAAATTTCCAAGAAAAGAAGGGCCTCCAGACTGAAAGGGCCCTTTGAGTGCTCAGCATAATAGAGGAAAATAGATCCAAACCACAGCACATCATTGTGAAATTTCAGAACAATTGGACAGAGAAAATACACCTGAGCTTCCAGAGAGGAAAAAACAAGCTTCAGAAAATGCAGTGTGACGCACAATGACTTCGACTTCTCAGTACCACTCAGAAGGGCCAGAAAACAACAGAGCAAAGCCTTCAAAATTCTGAAAGTGAATTATTTCCTATTTGGAATCACATTCTCAGCCATACTGCAATAAGGGTGAAATAAAAACCTGTTCGAATATGCAAAGTTTCAGAAAAATTAACTCCTTCTAAGGAAACTACTGACAGATAAGCAAACCAATAATTTCAAAAGCATAGAATTTGGGATAACAAGGGAAGCAACACAGAAAAGACAGAATTCTCAGGATTAAAGCATAGGGACATCTAGGAGAACAGCCGTGTGGAAGATCCAGAGAAGACTGCACTGGGTCAGGAGTCCAAGAGAGATGTCTCCAAGAAGATGAAATTAATAAAATGCTATGTTTAAACATACTGGGAGGAGATTTAGATATTTGTAGGTAGAGTTTGGAATGAATTGGTGATAGAAATTAGATGATTAGAAAATTAAGCCAACAAAAACCAAGTCTCTTGTTAACTGAGGCTGGTACAAAGATAAATGAGATAAATTGAGTATTTAGCATAATCAGATTTAATAATTGTAGAGTTTCTTAAATTCAGATAACCAAAGCTACCTCAAGTTTAGGTAACTCAATTAAAACCGCAGTCACACTTTTAAGAAAATAAACATAATTTTAAAAAGCAAGTTGCCAAAAACAGAGATCAAGTTAGTGTTATATTTTTATACTTTTTAATTTTACATTTTCTCTCCAATTGCCCAATTTAAATTTCCTTACTTAACTACCTTGGTATATGTCTAAAATATGGTTTTTATTAACCCCCTTGAAATCTTCTCTTATGTTTACTACCAGAAGTATAAATGTTAAATGTAGTTAATTTATGCACATTTTCCTCTTCGTGCTTTAGAACTGAATTGCAGATGCCCTATGAAGGGGTACATATATGATTATGGAAAATTATTCTATTGAAAATAACAGTCGTTTTTATAATGATGTAAATCTGAGAAAGCAAAAGAAATTGAGGTCGGAAAAACAGATGTATTCACTAAAAAACTACTGTGCACACGTGGTGAACTAGTTTCTAGCAAGATTCAAATAATGCAATCAGTGGGAATTTGACTGGTCCGTGGAGTTGTCAAAGGCGTGCGGGATGTACACATAATAGCTGGAAATTTGTTGTGGACACGAGGCTATTAAGCTTGTCTACTGCTGCATTCAGTATGGTAGTAAAAACTATTATTAAATAACGGATTTTATAGCAACTGTTAAAATTATTTGGCCCAACTATAAATTAAAGTTCATGATGTATGCAAATGTATGTCTTAAAATGTATAATACTAATTTAGGTTCCTTTCCCATTTTAAAATAACCACTCAGACGAAAGAACAGTGAGTACCAAAATAAGAACAAATTAATAAGGCTGCCAGGAAGGCTTCACAAAAGTCTGAAACATTCAGTGAGTCTTTTATTTTCAAATACAGAATCCCACAGTTAACAGGGATCTCTTCCCTAGCTTAAGTGCCCACAACCTCGCATGAGCAGAAATGGGGTGACACGCGTGAAATTCTGAGAAACTGTTAGGGACATAAATGATGGGTCTGGTCCCCCAGGGCCTCCTGTGTCACATGCAGATGTGCAGAGGGTGGGTGTATGCCCACCACATCTGGAGAGGTAGAATCGTAACTCCTTAGCCAGCTGTTGTCGGTGATTCTTTCTAGCCTTTGTTTCTACCTACATCATTGCTTCCCTAGCACTTCCAGAAATAAAACTTGTCAATTTATGGAAGACAGAATTCTTGAGCAAAAGAAAGGCTTGTTGCATGTCACATTCAATGTATCATGGAAGCTTTTTCGGAATGACAGTTTCCCAGGCCTGTATTTATCATCCCTGAGGCTGGAGATGGGGGTGGGGCATTTCCTAAAGCTCTTGATGTGATTGGAGGTTGGGGTTGAGAGCAGCAGTGATCCCCGTGTTCTCCAACTCAGTATCCGGCAAAAGATAAACCCATGATGTATATTTGAGGATGGATCGATTTTAAGGAATACTTTAAAAGATGTGGACAATTTGGAAAGCAAAAATTCTTAGGTGCATAAAAAGTTGGAAGCTGCTCTAGAATCTAGAATCTGAGTTTTAAAAATTAGCCCGTCTGATCATCACCTGGGGAGGTTTGTAAAAAGATACATTACTGAAGTCTCCTTCCTAACTACTGAATCTAAATTTCTGAAATATGGCCTGGGACTCTGTATGGCTTCAAATGTTGAACACACGTCTTATGACTTTGGAATTATATTTTTTCTCACTAAGCGTCTTAAGCATCTTTTCAGTACTTCCTCCTGCCACTCATCACCTGGTCCCTATCCTTTGGACCAAAGCCAGTTTACCTGGTTCTCACTGAAAGCACAGTGATTGCTATGGGCTGAGGGTCATGGTTATCTCCCCAGTTCCAGACTCTGTTAGTCGCCAGACAACCAAGATTCAGTGAACTCTTTTGGCAACTTAAAAAATTTTTTGGCTCTAGCCATTAACCAAAAATAACTGTTTTTTTCCTGAAAGTGCTGTTAAGCCATAGTTCCCTCATCTTGAGTTTGTGAACTTGAATGTGAACCTAATATAGAGGACACTTAACTTTGGTTTCATTAGATTTAGTTCAAGATCCAGCTTGACAGTTTCATTTTGGATTCTATCACTCAGTATGTTCATCTCTGTCTCTCCCAGCTCATGTCATACTTGAACTTGATAAACATGCCTGAGTGAAGTTACTAATAAACACATCAAATGAAAGAGAGCCTTTAGCAGATCTTCTAAATCTGCTGTTATCCATGTCTGGATAAACATGGGTCATCACCCCCTTCAATCTAGTTTTCACCTGGCCACACACTCAGCACATATCCAACTGTTCAGCCCAAGTTTCCCCATCCTGTTAGCAGAAACACCCTAAGAAACTTTTTAAAAAGTCATCTGCTTGAAATTAAATCTTGAAAGCTACATTGCTTCATGACCCCAAATCTCTGTATCTGCAACATATATTTTACTTTATATGCTCAGAATATTTTATACCAAACATTTTAATTGTCAACAGCTAATTGCCCATTTTACAACTTAACTCTTTTCTATTATTTTCTCTTCATAGAAGAACTTTACCAATGTGAACTTTCTTATGATTCTTCTTTCTAAGCTTCCATCAATATCTGCTGTCTCCTCTCACAGCAAGATTCTAGCTGATCCAAAGGTTACAGTGTCTGACAGTAATTCGCCAAGGTACCACATTTCAAATGACTCAGCACATTTCAGTTAGGAGACCTTTGAAGTGAGAAAGGAAAAGACATGGAGTGAGAGTCAGGTGAAGTCGAAAGAAAAACAGCATGAAAGGAGGGGATAAGAAACACCTCCAGACAATGGAAAAAGAGAAAAACAAAAACAAAAACAAACAGGAATTCTCAGAAACAACTTGATTCTACCTTTGACTCAAAGTAAATGATCATAAAATGCACACATGGATATTCCAAAGTATTGGGTTTAAGTAGAAAATTGCCACTCCCCTAGATTATGAAATGGGCCCAATGTGAGACACTTTTCCAGAAGATGTATTCTAATAGTGGAGATGTAATTTATATTGCTCTATCTGTGGGAAAAAAAAAATCTGGCTGAAGGAAAAAGGGAATTTAGAGGCTAAAATAACTTGTAGTCCAGAGGCTGACCTAGTTTGGGGCCTGGCTGAATCCTGAAAGGATGTCATCAAGACCTGTGTTCTGCCCCACTTCTCCTCCTGCTGGTCCCTTCTCAGGCAAGAATTCTACAGGCTCGCCCACTGGAAGCAAGCCCAAGTCCAGAATGAAAAAGATATGTTTCCTGTCATTAATTCTGCCCAGATGCAGCAGGCTGAGAAATGGCCACCCAAAGATGGAAGGTCGGCATCCCTCAAGCCAGTAAATGTTATCTTATAAGGAAAAAAAGGTCTTTGCAGATATGATTAGGTTAAGAGTCTTGACGTGGCGACATTATCCTAGATTCTCCAGGTGGACCTCAAATGCAATAACAAGTGTCCTGATAAGAGAAAGTGGAGGGAGACACCACACACACAGAGGAGGAGGAGACCACGTGACCATGGAGGTGGGGATGGGAGCGATGCGTCCAGGAGTCTAGGAATGCTGGCAGTCCCTAGAGGGACCATGGCCCTGCAGACACCTTGACTGTGGCTCAGGGAAACAGATGTCAGGCTCTAGCTTCCAAAACTGTGAGAGAATAAGTTTCTGTTGTTTTAAGCCACCAGGTTTGTGTTCACTGGGTACAGCAGCCACAGGACACTAATACATCAGATAAAGCAGGTCGCTCTGGTTCGAACACCCTGAGTCACATGACCAACTCTGAACCAATCACTGAGCACTGTCAGGTCAGCCGGCTTATCCATCTCATCCTTGGAGTACAGGCAGAGACTTTCAAGGGCAAATGAACTCCAAGTGCAGGAGGGGGAGGTTCCCCAAAAGGGAAGCACAGCTGGAAATGGATGAGGGTTGGGGAGAAGGGGCAAAACACGGCAGATATCTGCTTCATGTTTGAAAGGAGAAGACAGAAGAGAGGACAAAGTTAACATATACACGCAAGACTTAACATCAGTGCACTTGAACTCACTTTGTTGCTGTGATGACAGCATCTTCTCAGGGATACACTGAGTTGAACAGACACCACTGGCTCAGAGCAGATTTGTTTTTATTCCCAATCACTGGACCTTCTGCAGCTCTGACCTTTCTCCTTTTGGAAAAGTTGAACATAAAGATCACACATATTATTCCAAAGAGGAATGTACTCTGATATAAAGTTAGGATAATATTTTGTATTTACTTTTTAATATTCTTTCTGATTATGTCTAAAAACTTGTATTAACAGTGTTTGCTACAGTAAGAGCTTGTGCCCGAGTCTGTGGTGTGTGCCCACAGTACTTTCCACACCGTTTTCTTGGATAATAACTGCCCAGCCTTTGCAGACTGTCAGGGGTAGCTCTGCCTCTTATGAGCTTTATGACCTCAGCTAAGTCACTTACACTTTCCTCATGTCAGTTTCTCCATAGGTAAAGTGAGGATACATCATTTTACAGGATTTGTTTGGAAGATTATCTGAAAAATATGTGTGAAAGCATCTAACAGATGCTAGTAATGTTCTGTTATGAAGCTGTAATCAATAAGCACAATTTAGATCATTATTCCTATAATTTGCCCTCTTCTTATCCACACTGAAGCCCTTTCAGTGGCTCATTTCCACTTCAAAAGGTCTACACGTCGTTTCCATTTGGCTTGGCCCATTTCTTTGCAGGAGAGCCTGATGTCAAGTGCACATTTGGACGTCTCACCATATTCTCCCCTTTTTTGAAACTTTGTAAAATTGACAACAAGACCAGTTTCAGTGCTGAACCAGGCAGCGTTCTACCTGCTTATTTATTCCCAAAGAGTTTTCCATGCTAACAAGATGTCTCTGATAGGACCGAATATCACAGCCCCCTACCCAACCTGACATGGCTCATTTGCCTTTCTTTTGAAACTGTCAGATTTTATTTTGAAGGTTTATGTTAATTGGATCTATTAGTTTTCCCTTTGCTCTTTCATTATTTACTCTCAAAAACGCTAGTATATAAGTCAGGCATAATTTCCCTTTATACACATTTTGCTGGAGGGAAGAGGAAAGCTGGCTTTGTTTGATCCACAGGGAAGAGAAGTCCCCAATGAGGGCATAGATTAGCCCCTGATTTGCTGCACCCATGAGCTGCTTTGTCTCCTGGGGAGCAATGTCACAGCAGCTCTGAGTTCCCTCCGGATATTTGGGAAACCAATGGCCAGGCTGGGCAAGTTTGGGGTGTTTGTATTACCCTATCTTAGCCCAGGAAATTTAGAACCCATTGGCAGAGCCCTCATAGACATTTGATTTCTGACCATTGTTACTTAATGAATATCTATTTATATTCAGGGTAGTTGTCATTCCCAACATAAACCACATCTAAAATGACTAGATTTTACCGGGCTTCAGGGATTTAGGGAGGCACAGAGATGAAATATAGAGAGATGACCTTCACAGATAGAATTTAAATGTTTGATAGAATTTAAATATTTGCTAAAATTTAAATAATGGGAACTTACCACTTAATGGGGAATTTTATCCACCTTGTATTTATTATTACACCTTGTGAAGTATCACAAGATTTCACCTGTGAATACTATGCATTCTGGAGATAGATATTCCAAACCCCCAAATCCTAAAAGTAGCTGGATTATGAGTAATTTAAATTTTTTTCCCTAGGCATATTTCTTAAAATTTTTACATTTAAAAAATGTCATGTTTATAATATGAAAATTTTGATTAATATTTTTAAGAAAGAAAGAACTTTTTAAAGAAACAACAATCATGAATATGCATTGCCATGTTCGTTTTATAAGTTAAAACTGGAAATATATCCAAGAACAGAAAACTGTTTAATTAAAGTTTCATATTCATACAGTAGAATGCAATTATCCCTTACTTAATAAGTATTTGTATTCATTTGGTGGTGAGGGGCATTACCTTAGAAATGTATATCTATTTTCCCAATTATCTGTTTTTTTATCATTGTTTAGCAAAGAAGTCATCCTTTTGACTCTGTTCCAGATTTCACCAAAAACTGTCATATTCTAGTACCCAGACTGGACGGCTTACACCAGTAAGATGCAAGAATGACATTAATTAAAAGAACACCGATTTATGTTTTCTCTTGGCTCTTCTGAAAGTCTGACTTCACTGCTAATAGCCAACTGGAGATGAAAGGTCCCTTTGAATGGTGAGGAACTAGTAACATGGACACAGGGACATTTGGACTACAGCCAAAAGTTTCTGGAATTCACAAATGAATGTGAACATGAGAAAGCAGAATATTCATAAGTATTTCCTCTCTGAGGTTGAATAATAAAAATATGGTTTGAATTTTTCAAAAGAGCAAAACTCCCTGAGGGTAAAAAGCGATTGTGTAAAAGTGTGAATGATTGTAAAATATGGGCACTCAGGATTGAACAAAGCAAGTCCAATGGTTAAGTCCAGTTCTAGTGAAGGAGTGATGCACACATGCGGTTGCCAAGTAAGTCCCCCAATTAGAAGGAGAGAGACCTTTCCAGGGAGGGGTCTCCTGGGTTGTTGCCCTTTTATCTGGGTAGAGGAATTCTAGGCCCTAGAAAAGAAAACATCGGGTGTCTTCTGAATGTCAGCCAGTGTCACTTAAGATCATGACTAGAGGCGTAAGATCAGCAAGGCGCAGATAAGGACCGACCCACAGTAATTAAAATTAGATAATACAGGCTCTGTCACTTGAAGGCAAAGTAGACCAAAGTGACACATTTTTATATCCTATTGCTCTAAAGTCTTCAAACACCACATAATGAGCAAGCAGAACCAAGAAGTTTCTGAGTGTACATAGAGACTCAAACTGACTGTAGGGTTTATTGTCTATTTAGCCCCGATGAGAAAAATCCATTTATATTAAATGCATTGATGACCATCAAACTGTAATGGTTATAAATTTTATTCTGCCTTGGTATAAGTATTTTTTCATGTTTTCTCATATATTTTATCCCACTTTTCTATCAAGAAATTAAAGATAGGTATACATGTCTATGCCCTTATTTTCAAGGAGTTATTTGCATAAAGAAAGATCACAATTAGATATATCATGTACTGTCTTACTGCTTTTTCTTAGTTGTCCGCACCTGAAAACCTAATCAGTGGTCTATGTAACCCAAGCCAGGCCTCATCATTCTCCCACAGAGAGTCTGGGCCACGTGCCAGATGTGGAGTGTAGTTAATTTTTCTGGTTTTATCTGTGTGGACGCTAAGCCAGAAAGCCCCTTAGGAAGGGATCTTAGTAATTCCTTCTCTGTGATTTGTTTAATCAAAACGAAAAGACCCAGGCTTGCAGAGAATGGCCCAGAATTTGTAACCTGTTCTGGGCTCTGGCTCTTCTTCGCATTGTTCTTACTACTTCACACCTTAACTCAGAATCTATTCCTTTTCACTTGATCAGAGCTGCAAACCAGTAGACCTCGTGTGTGTGAAATAAGAGTTCATTGCAGCACAGAGAAAAGTCTCCCATGTGGCATGGATCCAAAGAGAAGCTTCTATGCAGTGCAAACATTAAAAGAGATTAAACTTGGCTTCCATACCTACCACATCTATAAAAGGCACACTTCCACCTAAGTCATCTTTTGCAACTTTAGGTCATAGTCTTTGTTACTGAAGTAGGCTCAGAGTCATAGGATCTGCTCAAGAGGGGGTGGTATTTATTTCTTCCTGGGAGCAGAATCTAGAACTCACGGATGTGCTCTCAGCTGCACAGTGATGTCTCCTTCAGGACAAGCACATTTTCAAGGCCTGTTTCAGGTGTGGGTAATGGAAAGACCACAGATCTCCCACCTCATTCATGACACAGTGGGATCCAGTGTGGACAGACATGGTGATACTAGGGACCCTTTTCTCCCCAGGCATTCACACACCTTAATACAGCATATGCTCCAGAAGCCTGATTAGATGTAGGAGAGAGTTCCAGAATAGTTGGGGTAGAATTACCTGCTACATGGCTGGTGCTTAGACTCTATATTAGACTAACAGAATAAAGAATGATCATATTTCTTCCACATGTAAGACTCATACCTATTTCATTATCTTAACAAATGGAAATTATAGAAAATCTCAAAGAATCAAGTTAGGATCACTCATAACAGTAACACCTAGACGGGTAACTACCATTACTATTATAGAGTATCTAGATTTTCTGTGTTCATGTGTTGTGTGTAGAAATCTCAGGTATCTAAGAAATGTAAATAAAGTTCACCTTAATTTTTATTTCTAACTCTCAGTCTACTGGGAGCAAGAACTAATCTCATTTCATGATTTCCCCCTGCCCTGGGGTTGTACCTGAAAGTTCCAGGGAGCTTGCATGGACCTGCACCCTCACCTGCCACAGTCTCCCCAGGTCTGGCTCTATGTCAGAAACCTTGGGCAGGTTGTCTGTGTTGCTCTGGAATTATGGAAACCTCTCATAGTCTGAGGTCTTTCACCACAACTAAGTCCCACCCAGGGACAGGGGAAATTATGCTCCTTGCTCCATATTGGAACTTGGTCTGGATTCACCATGCAGATGTTTCTTTTGTCCCTGCATTTATTGGGCATGGAAAAATCCAAGCCCTTTCTAGTTCTCCCAGGTTTGGCCCTGACCTGGGAGGTCCCCTGTGAGGTCAGATCTCCAAATATCTCCAGGAGTTTTATCAAAAAACATTTCATTGTATGAAAGAAGTATAATTTACTTAACCATTTTCTTGTTTATATATTTAGACTGCATTAATCCTTTACTATCATGTTATGCTATCTTGAATATTTTTGTAGTGAGAGCTTTGTCCATTCCATTATTATTTATTTAAGAGTAATTTCTAGAAGGGCAATTTATGTGTCAAAGAATATGCATATTTTAGGGCTTTTCTATATGTGACCAAATCACCCTCCAGAAATTTACTTCTCAACACCAGTGAATGCAAATGCTCATCTCTCCACATGGTAGAAAATTTAGCAGTAAATTAGTTACACAGATCATATCCTTGTTATATATTTGTGTGCAATTTCTCTATGTTGTTCATGATTCCATCATAAAAAAATACACTTTGATAATTTGCAAAGTAACCAGTGGAGAACCACTAATAGAGTTAAGGGTTGGAAATGATTTTTTTAAGGCTAAAAAATTAGGTTACTCATGAACCATGTGACTAAGAGATCACTTCTTGGCGGGGTTTCAACAAGGTTAATGATCAGCTTTTTTTTTCCCCTGCAATTTTCACTGAGTAGAGAATTTATTAAAAATGAGAAAGGTCTGTAACAACAATAATTATTGTTGGCTGTGGTAAGCAGAATGGCCCCGTAAAGAAGTTCACACCCAGATCCCTGGATCCTGTGAACGTGCTACAATTCATGGCAAAAGGGACTTTGCAGATGTAATGAAGGTAATGTATCTTAAGATAGGGTGGGTGCTGTTCTGATTTATTCTGGTAACAGGAAGTCAGAGAGATTCCAAATATGAGAAGAATCAATGCCCTCTTGTTGGCTCTTATGTTCAGAGGCTCACATGTGAGGACTGGGAGAGGGGACCTCTAGGCCCTGAGGGCAGCCCCCAGCCAGCAGCCAGAAAGGAAGGAAATGAGGACCTGTTTCTATATCTGTAAGGAACTGGGTTCTGTCAACAACCCAAATGGACTCCCATCTGAGCCTCCAAATAAGACCCTGGCTGGTTGATGCCTTCATTTTGACCTGTATTTCTAACCTACATAACTGTGAAATAATACATTTGCATTGATTTAAGCTGCTAAATTTGTGTTACTGGCAACCGTAGCAGTAGAAAATGCATACATTGGCTGAATAAGTAAATGGAAATACATAAATAAATGAATAACAATGAATTAATGAATAAGTGAATCAAATGTAGGTTAGGAGTGGAAATTGTTAAATAGTTTCCAAGAGAGTTGTAGAATCACAAGTCACTTTCACTTCCAAGGTCCTTTGAATCCTTTCTTTCATTTTGTGGACATAGGTCAAAGTTTTGTCTCATATACAACTTCCAAGAGATGGATGAAACCACCATCTCTGCCCTGTTGTGACAAGATTTACTATCATTTTTAGTGTGTAGTAACTATTTTGTGCTTGTGATTCCTCATAATTATCACTTGAAGAATATGAGGGTTTCCTATCCAGTACACAAACTACTATTCTTCTTACAAGTGAATTCAGATTTCATCACCTACATACATCTATTCTTTTTCCAACAGGTGTTTACTAGACTCCTGTTCTGAGTATAGTTTTCTGTGAGGCTCTGAAGCTATTACAAAAAAAATACAGATAGTTCCCAAATGAAAAAGTGATTTATGTTCTAGAAGTTTATTTCTAAGTTAGGGCCTTGTCATTCAGAATGCATTTCCACATTGAACCAATACTAAAAACACTGACTCTGTACCTAAATCAGCCTACAAAATCCCATTAAACTCAAAATTTACTTGAATTAATTCTAAAATAATTTAACCACTATTTATTTTTTCTATGTGAAGAAAGATCCAGGGCTTCCCTGGTGGTGCAGTGGTTAAGAATTTGCCTGCCAATGCAGGGGACACGGATTTGAGCCCTGGTCCAGGAAGATCCCACATGCTGTGGAGCAACGAAGCCCGTGCGCCACAACTACTGAGCCTGCGCTCTAGCGTCCTCGAGCCAAAACTACTGAAGCCCGCATGCCTAGAGCCCATGCTCCGCAACAAGAGAAGCTACCACAGTGAGAAGCCAGCACACTGCAACAAAGACCCAACACAGCCAAAAATAAATAAGTAAAAAAAAAATTTTTTTTTTAGTTAAAAAAAAAAGATCCAGTTTTCCAATTTGTAATGTTAGAAGCTCAATATCCTGCCTGGAATAACTGACTCTAGCAATAATATAGGGCATCAGAGGCTCCACTGAGTAATGGAGCATATAGTTATGCATTTTTAAAAAGTCCTTGCTATATGCTTGAACCATCTTGTTTGTTTTGTTTTAGTTGTCTGCGTCTGGAACACCAATTACTCTTACTTTGGATCTTCTTGTTCTCTCTTCCATGTCTACTACGTCTGCTGCAGTTTCTTTTATTGTACTCAGATTCTGTAATCATCATTGTTAAGTCTCAGCATCTGTGCATCTGTCACTTTAAATGTTTCATTTCCTAGAAACATTCTAAATGATAAAGAAATGGCATTTAGCTCCACAGAGAAGTCAATGCTCAGGTCCAGAATCTAAGCTTCCTTAATTTTTCATGTCTTGTCATTTATAAAGGTGGTGCAATCCAGTCAGAAATTATCTGTGATCCTTAAGACATGCCACCCGCACCCAGGTAATGTTTTTCTACTTGGAGACAAGTCATGTGCATGAATCATTCCAATAGATAGGTTGATAGATAGCTTTTTTAATATGGTATATATGGAGAGATGATATGGCATAGCTATAGAGATCAGTTACATACAAAATAAGTGGTATAGACAAAAAATATTTTAGGAGTTAAGAAAATGGAACTCAGCTTGTGCTGGATTCAACCATTCAACAATCCCTAAATGTATGGGTCATTTCCTTGTTCATAGTTTTATCTCTTCCTTGCAGACTCCTCTTCCCCCACTTTTACTATCTCTGTATATCTAAATCTTACCTGCTTTAATGACCCAGCACATGTTCATGCCTTCTATGAAGCCTTCCCTGACAGCCCCATCTTGCGCTAATCTCCCCTTCCTCTCGTTTCCCTGGCAACTCATCACTACTTTTCTTATAACATGGCAGAATGAAAATGGATAGGTGTGTTTAGAAACCTACAAGAATGATCTGTAAAAACCGTTTGTTAAGCAAATGATGGGGTAACTTGAGATTCATATTTTAAAAAAAAAGAAGCAGGGAGAACATTTACGATATGGTGAAGGTGGTTGGAGAAGAAGATAAACAAAGGCATAGAGGCTGGAGGTCAGAGGGATGACTTTCTGGAAACAGAGGATCCTGAATGAAAATGGCAGAAAGTAAAATGTTCACAAGTAGTTGGTGAGCAGATGGTGTAGGGCCTTTCACCATGCCTCCGGGATGAAGAGTTTGGGCTTCATCCTAAAGCAACAGGAAGCCATCGAATGCGCTGTTAAAGTGGGCATTTAGGAAGATTAACCTGGCAGCTGCATGTAAGACGGAGGCAGGGAGCTTATTAAAAAGATATTTTAGTCAGACGAGGAGAGCAGGCACTGATTTGAAAGGTCCTACTCAAGTGGGCAACAAGAACATAAACAAAACCCGTAACTGCCCTCATTCTCTAGAATTCATTTCAATTTATGGTGCTAAGTCTCCATTCTACTTGCTGAAGAAATTGTACTGTAGTCACTTCCAGGTAAAACAAGTCCTCAGGGTTGTGAGCTCCACCATTTCAGGAGGGGGCGGAAGGAGTGCGGCAGGAGGACATGAGAGACATTCATGTTAACCTTCTCCACACTATGGTGGAACCTGATCCCCATGTCACTCGTCTCGTCTGTCCTCTGTGTGGGCGTGGGATCATGGTCCCTCAGACAAAGGCTGGATAGTCATTGGGAGCAGAGATTGTCCCCATAGAATCCTCCTTTGAGAGCTCCCTCATTCTGACTGTGAGAGCCCCCACAGACCCTCCCTTAGATAACCCTGGTTTCCGGAACTGGAGGACTGTGGGATCCTCCAGACACCATCCACACCACCCCAGCCCATAGGGCACCAGGTGGATTGTCCCTAGCTGTCACAGCATCTGAGCCCCACCCCCAGCTTCTTCTCAATGATGGCAGGATAGATGGGCAGGGCTGGGGAGGGGCTTCTCTCTCTGAGTTTTGCTGTCTGCTATCTCCCAGCCCCACTCTATCAGAAATACTTTCTTTTCATGGGTCCCCAAACTTAATAAGAAGATCGGTTATGTCCTCTCTCAGGACTCATGCTGAGCGGGCAGAAGGCACGGCACACTCTCACACTCACGTTTAACTCTACTTCTTTTTCTCTGCCAACCAATCCCCTCATTTCTCTCTTTTTCAGCCTGGAGATTCTTTTTTTTCACTCTAGGTAGGGGAGTCACAGATGTGGATCTGGCTCAGCATTACCCCAACGGTTTGAACTTAAGAATCAAGAGTTTTCTGCTTTTGCTGCCTTGTCTTTTCCTGGTTCCCTGGTGATGATCGGCATCTCCTGTCTAGTTCTTATCTACAGGGGGCGCTTAGGGAACAAATGAATGACTGACATGGGAGTAGGGGTGGGATGAGTGGGCACAACAATTGGTACTTTGAAATAATTTGCCCCCACTAATTATGCTGTCCTCAAGGCTAGACTTAGGTGGGAGAAAGGATAAGAAGGAAAAATCCATTGGCTCTGATGAGTGTTAGAATAGGATGTAGATAGAGAATTCAAAGAAAGTCTTTAAGATTTTGAGCCTGAGTGAATGGGAAATGGATGAAGTTGGGGGGATTAAAAAAAGCATGAGAGAGAGAGAGAAAAGAAACTGGTTGTTTATGCCCCATGTCTTTTTTTTTTTTTTTTTTCGATTTTTTTGATGTGGACCATTTTTAAAGTCTTTATTGAATTTGTTACAATATTGCTCCTGTTTTATGTTTTGGTTTTTTGGTCCCAATGCATGTGGGATCTTAGCTCCTCAACTAGGGATTGAACCCACACCCCCTGCATTGGAAGGCGAAGTCTTAACCACTGGACCACCAGGGAAGCCCCTATTCCCCATGTCTTGATATACCTGAAATTGAATGAGAGCCACACATGTAGAATGTACGTTTATTTTATTAGTCATCTAAGATTAGCAGACTCTAGGGGATCAATTCCCTTGATCCAACTCACTGAGTGGTTTGGAAATGAGCATATTCATCCATTAATTGATCTTGGGAATTGTATCTAATAGGATGACTGTTTGTGGTCCTTCGCACCTGACTCTCGGGCCACTCAGATGGGAGTTGGTTGTTGGTCATCTGTTGGATCAGCAGACTGATTCGTGAACATAGAATAAGAACAGATAGATCTGGCTGTAATTAGGGGCTATCTAACTATGCAACAAGAAGAATGGTTCTTTGTTCATCCTAGGAACATTCCTAAGATACTCCCTAATAGTCTTTAGAATCAGCGTATTTCCTTCCCTACAGATTGTGAGGGCACATTGACAAATTCTACTACTTGATTCATATTCTATATTCTTCCTTGAAGGAATGTCTGTTCAGATACTTTGCCCATTTTTAAACTGCGTTATTTGTCTTATTGTTATTGAATTGCAAGAGTTCTTTATATATTCTGGATACAAGTCCTTTTTCAGATATATACTTTGTAAATATTTTCTTCCATTCTGTTGGTTGCCTTTTCATTTTCTTGATAATGTCTTTTAAAGCACAAAAGCTTTTATTTTGATGAAGCACAATTGATCTATTTTTTCTTTTGTCCCTCGTGCTCTTGGTGTCATATCTAAGAATCCTTTGCCAAACCCAAGGTCAAAAAGATTTGTCCCTGTGTTTTCCTCTAAGAGTTTTTTAGTTTCAGCTCTTACACTTAGGCCTTTGATGCATTTTGAGTTATTTTTTTTATATATCCCAACTTCATTCTTTTCCATATGATTATCCAGTTTCCCCACTAGCATTTGTTGAAAGGAATGCTCTTTGCCATTCGTTAATCTTGACACCTTTGTTGAAAATCAATTGACAGTAGATGTACGGGTTTATTTGTGGACTCTAATTTCTATTCCATTAATCTCTATGTCTACTCTTGTGTTAGTACCACCACTGGCTTAATTAATATTGCTTTGTTGTAAGCACTGAAATTGGGAAGTGTGAGTCTTCCTACTTTGTTCTTCTTGTTCAAGATTGTTTTTGCTAATCTGGGTCCCTTGCAGTTCCATATAAGTTTTAAAATAAGCTTGTCAGGACTTCCCTGGTGGTCCAGTGGTTAAGACTCTGTGCTTCCAATGCAGGGGCAGTGGGTTCGATCCCTGGTCGGGGAACTAGGATCCTGCATGCTGTTTGGTGCAGCCAAAAAAAAAAAAAATTAAAATAAGCTTGTCAATTTCTACAAAGAATTCAGCCGGGATTCTGATTGGGATTGCACTGAATCTGTAGACTAGTTTGGGGAGTATTGCCATCCTAACAATATGAAATCTTCTGATCCACGAACACAAGATATTTTTCCAATTATTTAGAACTTAATTTCTTTTTCAGATCGTTCAAGTGTATAGAAATACAATTGATGTTTGTATACTGATCTTTTATCCTGAAACCTTGCAGAACCTATTTACTAGCTTTTTTAAAGTGGATTCCTTAGGATTTTCTATATACAAGATCATGTCAACTGTGAATGAAGATAGTTGTACCTCTTCCTTTCCTATCTAGATGCTTTTAAATTATTTTTTCTTGTCTAATTGCCCTGGTAAGAACCTCAAGTACAAGGTTGAATAGAAGTGGTGAGAGCAGACACCCTGATCTTGTTCCTGACCAAGGGGGGAAAACACCTAGTCTTTCACCATTACCTGTGATGTTAGATGTGAGTTTTTCAGATACGGTCTTTATCATGTTGAGAAAGGTGCTTTCTGTTCCTAGTTTATCAAGGGTTTTTTTTTTATCATGAAATGGTGTTGGATTTTGTCAGAAGCCTGTCTCACTTCCAGATCTGACAATTTGCCATATTTTTACTTCAGAATATCATGAAGACTACCTGAAATTATGGACTGGTGAATCTTATCTCCCAAAAGGTTACAATTCAAGGATCTATTATGACTGAAAATGGGGGAAAACATTGATAATACATTTGTGGACATCCAGTGGAGATGCAGTCACAACAAATGTGATTCAGAGAATAAAAAAGGAGAAAAGCTGTAAGAGAATAGAGAAAGAAAATGTTACATTAGCTAAAGAGTTAATATTAAAAACAAGAACCCTCCAAATTTTTATAATAATCTTTAAAGTACTGCAAAGCCATACCTCTTGCCAGATCAAAATGAAATCCCTTGTAATATATACTGTATGATTGCTGATCTCTGTTTATGACATTTACCTTTATGAATTCATTGAGTTCATAAGGGAGAAAGGCTAAAATATTATTGGCATCTTGCCTCTTTTCAGGAAGAGAAATGTCAATGTCAGTATAAAGATGTGGAGGGCTTCCCTGGTGGCGCAATGGTTAAGAATCTGCCTACCAATGCAGGGGACACGGGTTTGAGCCCTGGTCCGGGAAGATCCCACATGCCTCGGAGCAACTAAGCCCATGTGCCACAACTACTGAGCCTGCACTCTAGAGCCCGCAAGCCACAAGTACTGAGCCCACGTGCCACAACTACTGAAGCCCGTGTGCCTAGAGCCTGTGTTCCGCAACAAGAGAAGCCACCACAATGAGAAGCCCGCACACCACAACGAAGAGTAGCCCCCGCTCGCCGCAACTAGAGAAAAGCCCGCGAGCAGCAACGAAGACCCAATGCAGCCAAAATTGAAAACAAAACAAATAAATAAATAAATTTATTAAAAAAAAAGAAGATGAGGTATCTTTTACAGAAGCATACTCCTTTTACATTATGTTATGAAATAATAAATTTGAAAAAAAACAGCCTGGTGTTTAAAATGTCTTTAATAAAAGCACGAAGAAGAATATATTCTTTTTTTTTTGAAAAATAATAGAGTTATGGATACTCAAGATTATTTGTATATGGCTTTGGAAAATACATTTTGAACTGCAACATGAATTTGGGTGTATTTGTTATTCAGGGAATTCATATCAAATGAAATACTGAGACCATGTTGTGAAGATCCACTCAGGAGGAATTAATAAGGTCTCCATATTTTACCTCTGGTTCTCTGATCACTCGTCTCTAATTCCATTTTTGCAAAAGTTGCCAGCACCTTTCAGTTTTAGGCAAAGCACATTTGCCTTTCTCAACTTGCTTGTCTGTCAAGTTCTCAACTTTCCCTGGGGTTTGAAGAGATAAATAAGCATTTTTCTGTTTTGGAAAGACTTTTCTGGTAGTTGGGAGTAAGAACCTGGACTGTCTTTCCTTCTAAGTTCTGCAGGTTGCACAGGTAATCAGGGAACATGATGAGTCAATAAGAGTTCAAAAGAGAACAGAGGACCACAGAGAGAAAGAACTAAATGCTTTTCTAGGAAGGAACCGTGGATCACTGTTCCCCAAACTTGTCTGTAACATTTGTTAAGCAGCTATTATAGGTACACTCAAATCCACACCTCTGGTTATATGTCCATTTCTGTTTATCTACAGCTATAGATGCTCCTCCTAACAATGAGGGAAAGAAACAAATGGATGCAGTCGCAGTGACCTGCCTAGAATGGCAGAATCCTTCACTCTGGGGCCGACTTCCTAGAGGTAATCTTGCTGAATCTCTCACTGATTGTTAAGGACCAAAATCAAAGATATTTCCCACTCATGTGAGACACACTCAAAATCAATACATAAATCCAATGTCATTGCTTCCAGGACACATTCTAGAGTGTTATGGAAAGCTAAGTATTGTGAGGATATCAAAACAATAAGAATGCCATGATGAAATCTGATTTTCCTACTGGTGGGTATCTTACCATATTTTCCAGGCTACTTCCTACAAGCATATGCTTTTCACTTGCATCAGAAGTTCTCTCATTAAGAGGATCGTGTCCAGGGTTCTCTCCAGCTGGTACTGAGCAACAGACCCACCAACTAACTGCATGAATAAGGCTTCGCTCAGGCAGAAAGATGAGTTCTTGTTCATTTTTTTTCTTTGCTTTTGTGACTTAAGGAGGGGAACAGTGATATACAGCTTATGTTCCCGGTGATTTGAAATTGAAGCACACAGCACAGACAGAAGCTGAGTGTGAGAACAGAGACAAAGGGTCTATAAAGCATGAAAGGATCAAAGGAAAATGTCAGCGTGAGGTAGATGGAGAAGAAAGAAGAAAGGGGAGAAGTGGGAAGAAGAGGCTGTGAAGGAGAGAGGCAGCCACCTGCCTATAGCAGGGGAGGGGGAAATGATGGGGCAGCGAGTGGTACCCACAGGAGGTACGCTGAGGGCTTAGCCTGATTGGACAGAGGCTTAGGGTTACATGACGCTCTTCTGTTTTAATAGCCCGTTTTTAGCAAATGGTCCATTGAATTAGACTTGCAAAATGAGCACCATAGATTTATTATAATAAGGAAGAAAATGTATTAAAACTGACACTGCATCTAAAAGATGGAGGGGGAAGTACTTAAGGTTGTAAACATCTAGAGAGCTCAGGGAGATGCAGCATGACTCATGCTTCCTGACTTTCTCACTTTCAGAACTTGTCCACATGAAGTCAAGATGGTAAAGGTTTTATCTCACAACAAATGTGGGGAAGTGATTTAGCATCTTCAGTTCCTGAGAACAGATGGTCGTAGATCATACACAGTGGACATGATAAGGAGATAAAGTAAGAGGTACATGCATAGCTCAGACATGGTGGTATCCTATTCAAAATTCCAACTGACTTGAAGTCATTCCATTCTTAAAGCTTCACTGCTCTGGTTTAGGACATATTTTTCTTTGCTGTTAAAAGGAACTGATGGACAGTCTATCGGAATAAAGTACTAAGTAGCAGGGAACGGGGAGGGAATGGGGGGGATGGGGGGAAGAAGCCACTTAGAACATGTAGGGAGTTTCCTAGGACTTAGGAGGTTTCCAAGTGTTAATCATTTTCCTTCTTTCCTTGACCTGAATTAGATCATTACCACTATCCTCTTCTTAATGAATATTTAATAGGAACACCTGGGGAGCTAATGTTCAAGTGTCTCAAACAGAATTATGCTTCTCCCCCAAACCCTCCCCTTACCACACACAAAGGGGATATTTAGCAATGTCTGAAAAACTTTTTTGGTTGTCACAACGGGAAGGGAATGCTACTGGCAACTAGTGAGCAGAGGCCAAGATGCTGCTAAAGACCCCACAGTGCACAGGACAGAGCCCCACCCCAAGGAATTATCTGGACTAAAATGTCAAAAGTGCCAAGCTTGAGAAACCCTGGTACCCTGACTCAGCCATATAAATGAAAGACGAAGAATTCTGGGCAAATTCATTTGTTCATCCATCCATTCATCAGCAAACATTCAGTGTATGTTTCAGTGCATGCCAGGCGCTAGGACGCAAAGATGAGATGCACACAATCCTTGCCTTTAAGAATTTGCCACTTTCAACAAGAACGCCATATAATGTATGATATAACCATCCCAAGCAAAAAGAGATTAATCCCAGGTGTGCCACTGGGGGAGGCTTCAGGAAATAGCAGTGTTTCAGTGGACGGGCTGTGGACGCGCGGAGGAGGATGTGCTCTCTGAAGGGAGGAAAAGGAGAGCAATTAGGCGGAACAGGAAGCAACCCCCCGGGACGCGACCAGAGCTAACTGGAGCGGAAAGAGGGAAGATAGTGTTGGAAGGGCAGTTGGGGTCAGACTGCTTGAAAGCCAGGCTGAGATGGTTCTGTTGCAGCTTGTTCCTGTCTGTCTGTTTGTTTTTACTGCATCTTATAGAAAAGGGAGTCCATTAAGGGTTTTTTTTTTTTTTCTTCTTTTTTAAAGAGGAAGCCATGGCTTATTTTATTTATTTATTTATTTTATTTTAAAATTTTTGGCCGTGCAGCATGAGGGATCTTAACTCCCCTGACCAGGGATCGAACCCACGCCCCCTGCAGTGGAAACGCAGAATCTTAACCACTGGACCACCAGGTAAGTCCCCATTAAGGGTTCTTGACAGGTATGTGCCATGATCACAGACCTGGAGTTGAAACATTTTCCTAGCAGAAGTATGAGATGGTGACCTTCCAAAAGTCCTACGTCCCCACTGCCCCCAGCCCTGTTGCCCAGTGAGAGAACTGAGTATGTGCTCTGTTCACAGCCTTGAGTCTGACAGTCCTCACCTGGTCTGTAAGCCTGGGGCCGCCTTTCCCATGCATTGATTTTGCCAATTACCTCCCACTTTCTTCCTTTCCTCACAGTTACAATTTCATCTTTATTACTATTTTGGGGACCATGACTTCAGGTCCTCCCAAGGACATGCTTTGTCTCGAGACCAAAGTGGTTCTCACACATTAGCATCAGAATCTCTTGGGGATGGTGGGGGGACAGGAGGGAGGGATTACCAGGAGGTGATGAATTTGTCGACTGTGGTGATGGTTTTATTTTGTGTGCACGTGTCAAAACTTACCAAATTGTACATTTTAGGTCAATGCGATTTACTGTATGCCAATTATATTTTAGCAAAATTGTTTAAAAAAAAAGTCACCTGGAGGGCTGGGGATTTTGCATTTCTAACACTTTGAGAAGCACTGCTCTGTACGACCTTGGATAAACCAATTCCCTTTCCCTATCTGCGTGATTTCCAGATTTTTCTGTCAGGATCCCTCTTGAAGGGCTATTCGGCACATAATGAACTTACTCCATCAATTGCTATTTATCTTTGGCCATTGCAGCCTGGCTTCTGGCTTCTGCCACACTGACAGAATTGCTCCTTCAAGGATCACAGATGATACTCATATGCCAGTTTTGTCCTAGATACTTGACGTGTATGTTAACTCCTGAATCATCAGAACAAGCCAATGAGATAAATACTCTTATCATTTCCACTCTAAGTTTGGAAAACTGAAGTCCAGGGAGGTTCACTAATGGGCCCAGGTCCTATTGCTTGTAAACGGTGGAGTTAGGACTTGAATCCAGAGAGTCTAGCTGCAGAGTCATGTTCTCAACCATCATTTGTCTTAACTGCAGTATCAATGGTCTCTTTCACTTGATCGCTGAGAAGGAAGAAAGGGCAGCCCCTGACACTCTGAAGCTGGCCTGGCGCTCGTGGCTGATCCTGTTATTCTCCCGTTAGACGTAAACAGCCTCAGACCCTGGTAAAGGAGCCAAAACAAGGCCACTTCATAATTTTGCCAAAGAACAGGCAAGAGCAAGGTCACGGTGACACCACAAAGTACCAAACCCCACCCCCACCCCCACCCCAGCCAAAATGAGAGACTGCTTCTTCTCCACCACCTACAGCTCTATCCCCTTCCCAGTCCCCCCTTCCCTGTGGGTAAGATTCACTGAGACACCCAGTCACAGAAGGGCCCCCGCTCTCAACAGCACCCAGGCCACAGTGAGATCAGCTTCCTTAGATGCCTTCCAATCACTCAGCCGAGGCCCAGACCCTGTAGCGGGATCTGACTCCACCTTGAGACACTGCGAGGTTCCCCAGGGTGTGGCCTCCCCCTTGCAACACTTAAATAAATGCTCAGCTTGTTCAGCTGCAAGCGGGCTCCTGGCGGCTTTGGCTGGAGGGCATTGACTCCTCTGTGCCACATATGACGGACACCACCGTCTTCAGACTCTCTCCTACTTTGGGTGACTTCGCATGATTTCCACCCCTTGGTATTCGTGTCCTTGTGTAGTTCCTTCCCCTGAGTGGGGACTGGACCTAAGGACCTCCTTCTAATGACCAGAAGACACCACAATAGGGAAAATAGGATGTCCCTTCTGAGAGTAGGTCCCCAAAGACTCCAGCTTCCATCTTGGTGTCCCTCTCTTGCTCTCGCATTTGTTCTCTCTGATGGAGCCAGTTGCCATATTGTGAGCTGCTCTGTGGAGAAGCTGACAGGAAGTGGGTTTTCCATGGAGAGACCCAGAGCAAAGTCTCAGGGAACCAGGATAGACGTCCAAATAACAGCCAGCAAGGAACTGAGCCTGCCAACAACCCCTCGAGTTACCTGGGAACTGGATCCCCCCAGTCTAGCCTTGAGAGGACCACCTTCTTGGCTGACACCAGCTGTGCTGGATTCCTCACCACAGAAACCATAAGATAGTAACTTTTAAGTCTTCAAGTTTGGGGATAATTTGTTGTGCAGCCATAGAGAATTATTGCAGACCTCCGTGATATAAAGGTTAATTGTTCTACAGCATTAATTGTTCCACCAGTCATGTCACAGGCATAGAATCTTCTGTGGCTGACAACTGCCTCTAGGACAAAGGTTCATAGTCTGACTGAGCTTTGATGTAGCCCGTTGCTTTAGCCACAATAAACTGCTCATAGGTCCCAGAACATACCAAGTGGCTTTGATTGTACTGTTTCCTTTCCCTAGAATGTTAAACATTCTGTGAAGTCATCCCAAGAGCTCCCATATTGGAATTGCTCCTCCTCTGGGGTTCCAGAGCCCAGAGAAAGAAGAATAAATAAAGGCAGGAAAAGTAGAGAAAGCACACAGAAAGGAGGAAGTAAATAAATGTAGTAACACAAGAGAGGGCAGCTAGAAGAATAATAGAAATTCATTGATTCCAAAGAAAACAGACCGAGCACTGCAGCAAAATTCAGACTTGCCCACAAAGGGGAGGGAAGACGTTCTTTGTAAGAATCGGTCTGATTCTCAGGTTGAGAGTTACATTTGTAGCTGGGAGGATGATGGCAGAAGCCTTAGGTGAACGCTTGCTGTTGCTATTTCTGGCGAATCAACATAAGCAGCCCGAGGCAGAGGCAGCTGCCTGGAGCCCTTCTCCTGTGGGCGCCCATCATGCAATAGCCTCTGGGTACATTGACAAATATTATTTTTAGATTTCATTTCTGGCTCTCAGAACTTTTGGCTATCAGAGTTCCTTCCCTCTCCACCCTTAAATTAGGCTTCTTCCCTGTGGAATGTCAAGGATTCTAGGATGAAACCAGATCAACTCTGCTCGGAATTGCTATTAAATCTTCTTTTGAGAATCTTGTTTTTATTTTTCCTGTTAGGGGTGGCCCTTTGGTAGAAGGAAGTTTACACGGAAAAAACCTTTGCTAAAGGCATCCGAGCTGAGAAATATTTAACAGTATGCAAATCAGGCAGGCAGCTCCCAGACTGAAAGAGAAGGGAGGAAGGCTGTTCTGCTCTTATGAAAAGATGTATTAAAATGCAGTCATTAACTGGTGCAATGTTCTAGAATTGGCCCTGACCTACTGGGAATTTGGGTTAAGTTTCTCTGAGGCTATAACAAAACTATACATCCTCATGGGAAGCGGGAAAAGAGGAGGACTTGGAGCTGCGGGGCGTGGATCTTCGTAGCAGAGTGGAGTGGAGATGGGAGAAGAAATGTCTTCCACGTCATTATTTTGATGGAAGGTGAGGAAGGTTGCCCGTGGCTGAGGCAGGTAGAAGTCGTTAACGGGGTGGTGGGGGTGGGGGGGTGGGGGGTGGGAGCAGTTCCGCCAGGGCTCGCCAGCGGCCACGTGTTACTCATTTAGGAGGCAAGAGTTTTGACACGAGAATCCAGGTAAGTTTTAAAGAAGCGCTCTAATCAACGGTGAGGGCTGTGGGTAGTTGATTAGAAGAATACTAAATTGAGAAGGAATGAGATACACAGTGTAATGATACAAGTGAACTTATTTCCAAAACAGACAGTCACAGACATAGAAAACAAACTTATGGTTCCCAAAGGGGAAAGGGGGGTGGATAAATTAGGAGGTTGGGATTAACATATACACACTACTATATTTAAAAGAGAAAACCAACAAGGACCTACTGTATAGCACAGGGAAGTATACTCAATATTTTGTAATAAACTATAAGGGAAAAGAATCTGGAAAGGAATATATATATATATGTACACATATATATTGTATATATATATAAATATATGTGTGTGTGTGTATAACTGAATCACTGTGTTGTACACCTGAAACTAACACGATATTGTAAATCAACCATACTGCAATTAAAAAAAAAGATACACGGTGTATCTTGCTATTGTTGAACCATGGATTTTTAGGACCCGGAAGAGGCCTTAGCACTGATAATAAGATTTCTTACTTTGATTGTCTCCGGTCATAAGAGACGTCTTAATATGAAAAGCATGTTAATATTTTATCTGGTTTATGAATTTCTAGAACTAATGCATGTAACCCAGAGTTATCATCTTAACTTTTATTCCTATGGCTCGTCTGCTTGCTTCCCTGCCTTTCCCCGCCACCCCCCTTCCTTCCTCTCCTTACCCTATATTCTAGGCACCCGTCCAGGAACTGGGCAGTGCTTGCACTCCAGGGGTTGCCCTGCCCCCAGACCACAGGCTAGCAAGCCCAGCCCACGCGGGCCTTCACGGCTGCATGTCCCCTGCGTCAGCCGAGGGCAAGTCAACCCTCCAAGGTCTTCGGTTGCTGTTGGCCCCACCAGCTGCCACCTCCACCCACGGGCAGCCACCCCAACCTGGAGTGTCCTGGGGTTCAGCCCATTAAGCCTCCCACCTCCCCAGCTGCCTCAGTCACCACTGGAAGTCCAAGCCTCCAGATCACCATCACTGGCCAGGTTGTCCTGAATATGCCCTTAGTCTGACCTCACCCTCTACCCTTTCCATTCTCCCACATCATTCCAAAGGTCCCTTTGAAATTCATGGTCCACCATCAACAAAGTCCCAGAGTATCTTCAATTCCTCGCCTGAATATTCCACTCCCCTTCTTGCTCTAACTCAGGGGTTAGCAATCCTTCCCTGTGAAGGGCAGAGAAGTACATATTTCAGGCATCAAGGGCCATACGGTCTCTTGCACCTGTTGCATACTTAACTCTGCCACGCTAGTGCAAAAGCAGCCTAGGAAGCATGTAAACAAGCGTGACTGTATTCCGGTAGAGGTTTATTTACAAAATCAGGGGGCAGGCTGGACTTGGTAGTTTTCTGATCCTTGCTCTGACAGGAACTCGGCTACTCCACGGGGGTCCTACTATCCTCAGCTTTGGGGTGAAGGCTGCTTTTCCATCTTAAACCTTCCAAGGTCAGGGCTGTCAATTGCCAACCTCTCTGTATGTTCCCTTCTTCTTAGATAACCTGAGTCACTTCACTCTTAACCCAGTCAGCATTCTTGGAGACTTCAGAATTTAAGAAATGGTTTATCCAATACCTTGGTCTCCCAGTTCCTTAGTCTTTTGGACCCAGTAATCTTTTATTCCACTTGACTTCAACCAGCCACTCACAAAGCCATACCCCAGAACTTCATGTCCCCACTTCTCTCCTAGACTCCATGATCTAGCACCAGAACTAGTCCCCAGAAAACACACAAAACCTGTGGGCCCCCATCTCCTCATCATACTCCAACCCTGGCTAAACCCAAATATCCTCTGAATTGATACCCACTGCCGAGCATTGAATGTGGCAGAAGAGAATCACACACCCACAGGGACTGGATTCACTGTACAAAAGATAACAGCAAACCTGACACAAATCCCTGTCCTGGTGGAGAGAAAAGGCAAGAAGCAAGATAAATAATTAAAACATATAGTAAGCTAGAGAGTGATAAATTCTGAGGAGGAAAAATTAAAGCAGGGAAGGAAGTTATGATATGAGGGAGGGATGTGAAATATTAGATAAGGTGGCCAGGGAACACCTACCAAGCAGATGGTTTTCATGTGAAAACAGGAAGTGAGTGAGGGCAGAAAACCATGTGTGTATCTTGGGGAAGAACATCCCAAGCTGAGGGAGCACAGCGAATGCAAAGTCCTCGTGATGGGTATGCGTCTGGCTCATCTGGGACACAGAAAGGGGGCCTGTGTAGCTCAAGCAGCGTGGATGAAGGAACAGTATTGGAGGGATGTCAGAGAAGTAACAGGACTACATCAATTGTCTGTTGTCCCATAACAAATTACAGCAAACTTAGAGGCTCAAAAACACCCATTTGTTAGCTCACAGTTTCCTTGGGTCAGGAGTCCAGGGGCAGCTTACCCAGGTCCTCAGCTCAGGTCTTACAAGGCAACAGTCCAGGTGTCAGCTGGGCTGTGTTCTCATCTGGAGGCTCAACTAGGGAAGCATCCATTTTCAAGCTCTCTTGGGCTGTTGGCAGAATCTATTCCCCTGCAGCTGTAAGACTGTGAGCTTCAGGGTTTTTTTTTGCTGGGTGTCAGTGAAGCCACCCTCAACTTTTAAGGCTGCATAGTATTCTCTTCAGCATGGCCCCTCCACAGGGACAGAATCTATTCCCCTGCAGCTGTAAGACTGGGAGCTTCAGGGTTTTTTTTTTTTTTTTTGCTGGATATCAGTGAAGCCACCCTCAACTTTTAGGGCTGCATAGAATTCCCTTCTGCATGGCCCCTCCACTGGCCATTCACTACATGGCAGTTTGCTTTTTCAAGGCCAGCGGGAGAGTGAGAAAGAGTCTGTCAGCAAGAGAGAATGTTGTACAAAACAATGTAATTACAAGAATGACATCCAACACTTCGCTGTATCCTGTTGGTTAGAAACCAGTCATGGTGCCTCCACCCACACTCAAGAGCAGGGCATCCCAGGAGGGGGGATCATGGAACCACCTTAGAGCCTGTCTGCTACCAGGACTCGGGTCACACAGGGATATATGGACCCTTGTAGGGACTTTGCCTTTTTCTCTGAGTGAGACTGGGAGCCATTAGAAGGTTTTGAACTGAGGAATGATGTAATATGAGCTGTGTTTTCACAGGCTCACTCAGATGATGGGTTGAGAATAGACTTCAGGGGGCCAAGGGCAGAAGCAGGGAGATGAGTTAGGAGGTTATTCCAATAATCCAGGTGAAAGTTGACAGTGGTAAGTGCAAGGTGGTGGCAATGGAGAAAGAGAGGACGAATTCTGGGTATATTTTGAAGGCAGAGCCAGCATGATTTACTAACAGGTCAGATGTAGAATGTGAGGAAAAGGCTTTTCCTGAGGTTTTTGGCCTGAACAACCAGAAGGATGGAGTTGCCATTAATTATGAAGGAGACGATTGAGGGAAAGCAGGTTTGAGGGAGAGTATCAGGAGCTCTATTTTGATATGTCTGAGCTGCCAGCCAGACATATGGCCAGTCAGTTATACTGGACACGTTCAACTCTGGAAGGAGGAGTGATTTGTCCTTATTAGAAGTGACATCTATCTCTTTGCAATCCACACCTGCAGTACCTCTGCAAGCACCACTGTCTGAGAGCTTACAGAATGATTCATTTATAGGCACAGAATCCAAAAAGCTTTGTCTTGCACCAAAGGACCCATTTGATGCCAAAGATATATGACAATGGGCATGTGACCACGGAATGCAGTGGGTTCTCCCATACATCTCATTACCTGGAAGCAATAAGAATGTTGGAATGGCTTATTAAAGGTTCCAAAAAAGCATGAGCTTGGGATGCTGTCTTTCAGGATGGGGTATATGTGTTGAATTACTGGCTGGTATAAAGATAGCTTGACTTCATGGGTGCAGAAGCTAAGGGGTAAAAGTAGGATTGACTCTTTGACCATCACTCTCAGTACACATCCACCCCATCACTCTAAGCTCTAATGGGTTGAAAATTTAGGTTCCCAGTAGAAGATTTCTTTAACCTGGGCACAGTAAGCTTCCATGGAAGCTAAAGCATGTCTGTCACCTGGGCAATTTGGTCTCTTCAAGCCAGATTAGCAGGCAAAGAAAGGACTTCCTATGCTGTCAGGGTTTATTGAGGTATAATTGACACGTAATGTTGTATTACTTTTAGGTGCACAAGATAATGATTGGATATATGTATATCTGCAAAATGATTGCCACAATAAGTCACACTTTTTTTTCTTGTGATGAGAACTTGTAAGATCTACTCCCTTAGTAACTTTCAAATATACAGTATAATATTGTTAATTATGGTCAGCGTACTCTACATTCCATCTCCAGGACTTATTTATCTTATAACTAAAAGTTGGTACCTTTTGAGCCCCTTCACCATTTCCCCCAACCCCTCACCCCTGCCTCTGGCAACCACCAATCTGTTCCTCTGAGTTTGGTTTTTTAAGATCCTGTATATATATGTGAGATCATACAGGGTTTGTCTTTATCTATCATTTCATTTAGCATAATGCCCTGAAGGTGCATCCATGTTGTCTAAAATGGCAGAATTTCCTTCTATTTTATGGCCTCATAATCATAATATTCCACAATGTATGTATATCACATCTTCTTTATCCATCCATCCATGGACACTTAGGTTGTTTCCTGAGTCTTGGCTATTGTAAATAATGCTGCAGTGAACATGGGGGTGCAGATATATCTTTGAGATAGTGATTTTGTTTCCTTTGGAAATGTACCCAAAAGTAAATTGCTGGATCACACAGTGGTTCAATTTTTAATTTTTTGAAGGTCCTCCGTACTGTTTTCGATAGAGGTTGCACCAATTTGCATTCCCACCAAGAGTGCACAAGGGTTTTTCTCCACAACCTTGCCAACACTTGTCATCTCTTGTCTTTTTGGTGATGGCCATTCTAATGAGTTTGAGGCGATATCTCATTTGGTTTTGATTTGCATTTCCCTGATGATTAGTGATATTGAGCACTTAGCCATTTGTATGTCTTCCTTGAAAAAATGTCCATTCAGCTCCTCTGCTTATTTTAAAATTGGATCATTTGTTTTCTTTCTTGGCTATTAGGTTGTATGACTTCTTTACTTATTTTGAATATTAACCCCTCATCAGATACCTGATTTGCAAATATTTTCTCCCATTTGGTAGGTTGATTTTTCATTTTGTTGATGGTTTCCTTTGCTGTGCAGAAACTTTTTAGGCTGATGTAGTTCCACATGTTTATTTTTGCTTTTGCTGTCTTTGATTGGTGTCAAATCCAAAAAAATCATCGCCAAGACTGATGTCAAGGATCTTACACTCTATGGTTTCTGCAAGGAGTTTTATCGTTTCAGGTCTTAGTTCAAGTCTTCAATCCATTTTGAGTTCATTTTTGTGTATGGTATAAAAAGGTCCAGTTTCATTCTTTTGCATGTGGCTGTCCAGTTTTCGCAACACCCGTAATAGCTTGTTTTAGGTATTGATACATAGGGAAAATTCTGTATTGATTAAGAAGAGTTTAAAACTTCTCCCTCCTGACTGGAATTGAAATTGTATGTTCAACCTCACTAGTCCCGCCCCAGAAAAACTACTATTCATAATCCCTATCGTTAAGTCATTTTTGACTTGAATTGGATGTAAATAAGGCACTGCATATTCATGCATTGGTTTATTGCTTTTATGCTGAAGTTTCGATTTCATCTACGTGATTTCCACTCGGAATGGGCAAGACAGGAAATAAGATCGTGTAAGTCTCTTTGATGCGCAATTAGGTGCTTACCATTTATATCTTTTTGCTAATCCTAAAAGCGTTTCTTTCCCTGCTTGAGAATGACACTCCTTCTTCTGCTCATTCGGTTATGACTGTGAGTAAATATATCACACATGGAAAAGAAATCTTTTAAAATTATATGCATCCTTTCTTATTAAATCAGTTCGAACTATCATTTTGACAAATGTCCTAAAGCATTAGCAGACCTAATTTTCCAGAGGTCAGAGTGGGGCGGAAAGAGGTTTGAGAGAGAGAATGTTGGTTAATGATCTCGCAGGCTTGAGTGGGAAAATGGAGAGCGTCCCACGCAACGATGACACAGGGGCCCGCCTTCCATGCTTCACCCCAGCTCAGACATCACAACAAGTGCCAACGTTTATTAGATCTCTAACGGATGGTTAGTAGTTCAAGCAAGGGAATGTCCCTTCTTATGATCTGTCTTTCAGGGCGTACACTTCTTTCCTTTCTAACTAATTGCGCTCTCTCCTAAGAATGAAAGCAGTGGTTCATAGGGCAGTGTGTCTTCTGACCAAATGAAATCAGTAAAGAATCAGATCTCGCTGGGGCATTGCTATAGTCTATCCGACGAAAACAACTCCTGATCACTGACAATGGTTGTACAGTTTATGAGCAGCATCCTCTACTCTAGCTGGCACTTTTTCTCATGCCTTTGAGATGTCACGCTGGGTTCTCGGATGTGAGAAGTGAGAACAGCCCTGGGCATCATATCCAGGTAGTGCTTTTGTCCATGTATGAGCACGGATTCTCTGAACTAAGGATGCTCTACAGAAATGTATTTTCCTTAATACACAACATCCTATTTGGAGGTGATTAAAAGACAAATATTAAAAGCACCATTTTGGTTTTGTTTTTCTAACTTAATAATACAGAGTTATTACTTAGCAACTCTTTATGTAGAATAAATATTAGGTTCATTTCTTAATCAGTATAAGAATATGCTATTGGGCTTTTTTTTTTTTTTTTTAGCTTTGGCTGCTACTTACATTTGAAAACAGCAAAGATAAAATCAATGAAAAAAGGCACTGTATTTTATTATTATAAATGTCAGAGGAAATGGCTGGATTGAGTTTCTCTGACTGCACAACTGAGGAAAATTTTTAGAGGTGAGGGGCTCCGTAGCCTTGCTGGGATTCAGTCATATATGCACTGGGTAGAAGCTCTCTTATGCGGAGCTTGGGGCCGGGAAAATTACAGAAACTCAAACATAGATGTTTGAATGGCTGGACGAACTAAGAAGCAGGGCATGCATGAGACCGAGAAATGGACGGCACGGTCATGTGGTGATCTGGCCAGTTTAGGGACACTTCTTCTCAGTTGAGCGACCCTGGGAACAGCTCAGAAGGCTGTGCTTTGAGGCCATTGGCGGTTAGGAAGAGACTGCCCAGTGGATGGCTTATGTCCTATTATTGTATTAAAGGGACCTGCATTCAGCCTGCTCTTGAAATGAAATCTAAGTAATCATTAAAGGAAACAGACTGATTCAATTTTTTTCCAATTTGGAAAACACAAATAATATGCAAAATAATTTGTCCTTATTGTATTCCTCATCTTTTTAAAAAATTATTATTTATTTATTTTATGGCTGTGTTGGGTCTTCGTTCCTGTGCGAGGGCTTTCGCTAGTTGCGGCAAGCGGGGGCCACTCTTCATCGCGGTGCGCGGGCCTCTCACCATCGCGGCCTCTCCCGTGGCGGAGCACAGGCTCCAGACGCGCAGGCTCAGTAATTGTGGCTCACGGGCCCAGTCGCTCCGCGGCATGCGGGATCTTCCCAGACCAGGGCTCGAACCCGTGTGCCCTGCATTGGCAGGCAGATTCTCAACCACTGCGCCACCAGGAAGCCCCTCATCTTTTTAACAGATGAAATAAAATTCAAAAGAGCAAGAGTTCAGACCTCAGCACTAACTTTCTCCTGACCCAGCACAGCAGACTTGATCATGTTCAGTGCCAGGTCCGGCCCTTCTGTTACTTACAGTTTTATTAATGATGTTTCATGAATTCAGTGTCTATTGTTTAAGAGTCACATTGGTCTCACAATTTCAGTCCTTTAAAGATTAGTTCCTAATCTCCAATTCCTATGGCTGTCTTTGCTTTCCCTAGCGAAGTACCTTTGACTTGAATTGTATACATCCTCTTAATTGTGTGTCAAATTATTTTTTAATTATTTTATTGAAAGATGGGAAAAGGATTCTCAACAAGTAAATATGATCAAATGAAATATTTACATAGCAAGTGCTAAGAAAAAAGAACTTTCAGATTTTTGTTTTTAAAAGATGATATAAATTTGAATTAAATCTTGCGGTCCTATATATCTGGTCTGATTCCCTTTCCTCCAATTAACTGAAACATCAGGAGTTTAAAGTTGCTTATAATTTTGAGGTTTATATTTTATAAATATATATTTTGAGGTTTGATTACTTGATAAGGAGCATTAAGTATTCACCATATTATTAAGGTTCGTATATATTTTGAGGTTTGATTATATATATTTTGAGGTTTGATTACTTGATAAGGAGCATTAAGTATTCACCATATTATTAAGATGAAAACCTATCTTGGAAAACAGCACTTTGCTGTATTACTCCTGTTTCAATCAGGTCTCACTCACCTTCACCAACACATTCATTCTGCCTCAGAGATCTGCTAGCCACGGGCCATGGACCAAGTTGGCCCACAGTTGTATAGCACATGAGCTAAGAACAATTTTTACATTTTTAAATTGTTTAAAAAATAAAAAGATAATATTTTGTGTTGCAAGAAAATTACATAAAATTCAAATGTCAGCGTCCACAAATAAAGTTTATTGATCCACCTTCATGATTATCCTTGTATATACTGTCTGTGGCTGCTCTTAGACTACGATGACAGAGTTGAGTCATTGCAACAGAGACCTTATGGCCCACAAAGCCTGAGAAATCTATTTTTTTATTTTTAAATTAAAAAAATTTTTCATTGACGTATAGTTGATTTACAATGTTGTGTCAATCTCTGCTGTGCAGCAAAGTGACTCAGTTATACATATATATACATTCTTTTTTTTTTTAATATTCTTTTCCATTTTGGTTTTTCATAGGATATTGAATATAGTTCCCTGTGCTATACAGTAGGACCTTGTTGTTTATCCATTCTAAATGTAATAGTTTGTGTCTACCAACCCCAAACTCCCTTTCTATCCCTCTCCCTCCCCACCTCCCCCTTGGCAACCACAAGTCTGTTCTCTATGTCTATGAGTCTGTTTCTGTTTTGCAGACAGATTCATTTGTGCCATATTTTAGATTCCACATATAAGTTATATCACATGGTATTTGTCTTTCTCTTTCTGACTTACTTCACTTAGTATGATAATCTCTAGTTGCATCCATGTCGATGCAAATGGCATTATTTTGTTCTTTTTTATGGCTGAGTAGTATTCCATTGTATATATGTACCACATCTTCTTTACCCATTCATCTGTCGATGGACATTTAGGTTGTTTCCATGTTTTGGCTATTGTGAACAGTGCTGCTATGAACATAGGGGTGCATGTATCTTTTTGAATTATAGTTTTGTCTGAGTATATTCCCAGGAGTGGAATTGCTGGATCATTTGGTAATTCTATTTTTAGTTTTCTGAGGAACCTCCATACTGTTATCCATAGTGGCTGTACCAATTTACATTCCCACTATCAGTGTAAGAGGGTTCCCTTTTTTCCACACCCTCTCCAGCATTTGTTATTTGTAGACTTTTTAATGATGGCTCTTCTGACCGGTGTGAGGTGGTACCTCATTGTAGTTTTGATTTGCATTTCTCTAATAATTAGTGATGTTGTGCATCTTTTCACGTGCCTACTGGCCATCTGTATGTCTTCTTTGGAGAAATGTCTATTAAGGTCTTCTGCCCATTTTTCGATTGGGTTGTTTGTTTTTTTGTTGTTGAGTTTTATGAGCTGTTTGTATATTTTGGAGATTAAGCCTGAGAAATTTATTATCTGGCCTTTTCCAGAAGAAGTTTGACAACTTCTGCTCTGATTAACTATTTTTTTATTGAAGTGTAGTTGATTTACAATGTTGTGTTAGTTTCAGGTGTTCAGCAAAGTGATTCAGTTTTATATATATATATATATATTCTTCTTCAGATTCTCTTCCCATATAGGTTATTACAAAATATTGAGTATAGTTCCCAGTGCTATACAATAGGTCCTTGTTGGTTATCTCTTTTTTATATAATAGTGAGTATATGTTACTCCCAAATTCCTAATTTATCTCTCCCCCACCACCTTTCCCCTTTGGTAACATAAGTTTGTTTTCTATGTCTGTGAGTCTGTTTTTGTTTTGTAAATAAGTTAATTTGTATCATTTTTTTAGATTCCACATATAAGTAATATCATATGATATTTGTCTTTCTCTGTCTGACTTACTTCACTTAGTATAGTAATATCTAGGTCCATCCATGTTGCTGCAAATGGCATTACTTCATTCTTTTTTACGGCTGAGTAATATTCCATTATAGATACGACATCTTCTTCGTCCATTCATCTGTCGATGGACATTTAGGAACTTTGTTGTACAGGCAACCCTGCCTACCTCCCCTAGCCTCTAGCATTAGTGACCTTTGAGTCTGACCTTAGCTCCTCATACTCTGTGAAGCTTTTGTTTATATTAAAAGTCCACACTGAGTTTTTCTTTCCTATATGCCAAAAAGCCATCTCCAAACAGAGGGGCCGTGACATGGGACGTGTGGTAGCCAAGTAGCCAGCCCTGGACGGCCCCGGTGATCCTGGCATTCACACCCTGTATGCTCCCCTTTCACGTTGCACTAGGATGGTGTTTAGGACCAGAAAAATAAGGTGAAAGTGATTTTATGCCATTTCTGAGATTACGTTATAAAAGACGCTGTTCTTAGTTTGATCTCTTTCTTGCCTTCTCCCTGGAGATCACTTGGCTTGTGGAAATCATGCTGTGATCAGCTCTGCGGAGAAGCCCACGTGGAGAGAAGCCTCTTGCCAACGCCATGTGAGTGAGCCTGGACGTGGATCCTCCAGACCTTGTCAAGAACTCAGAAACTGCAGGCCCAGCCAACAGCTTGATCGCAACCTCGTAAGAGACCCTGAGCCAGAACTCCCAGCTAAGTCATTCCCAGCTCCCCAGCCCACAGAAAGAGTAAGAGAAAATAACTGTTAGTTGTTTCAAGCAGCTAACTTTGGGGTAAACTGTTATCTCAGCAATAGATAACCAATACAGAACTCAAAAAGCCTCCAACTCTCTACCCCACGACACTATATTTTTTTCCCACTCTATTTCTGGTGTCTTTTGCAATATATTTTTCTTTCTCCTTTATGGCCTGGCCTCATCTGTGGAATTTGATTTCTGAAAAATTTTCCTGCCAGGGACTTCATAGTTCAGGGAAGATACCTTGGTGTTTTCCGATCCTGGAATAGGAATCATTCTAGGTTGTGGATGTCAAGGTCTCTCAACCAGTATTCTTTTTTTTTTTTTTTTAATTAATTAATTAATTTATTTTTGGCTGTGTTGGATCTTCGTTTCTGTGCGAGGGCTTTCTCTAGTTGGGGCAAGCGGGGGCCACTCTTCATCGCGGTGCGCGGGCCTCTCACTATCGCGGCCTCTCTTGTTGCGGAGCACAGGCTCCAGACGCGCAGGCTCAGTAGTTGTGGCTCACGGGCCTAGTTGCTCCGCGGCATGTGGGATCTTCCCAGACCAGGGCTCGAACCCGTGTCCCCTGCACTGGCAGGCAGACTCTCAACCACTGCGCCACCAGGGAAGCCCCAGTATTCTTTTTTTAAAAATTTTATTGGAGTATAGTTGATTCACAACGCTGTGTTAGCCTCAACCAGTATGTTAAATAGGAAAACAGGGAGAAAATTCCCCAGTGGAAAATGCTTGCTATTTTTTGGGAATATTCTTGCTAATATAATTATCTTAGGTTAGCCTTTTATTTGAAGAAAATAAAGGATATAAAATAATTTAGAAAATAAAAGATATAAAAGAATTTAGAAGCAGGGAAGAAATTCAGAAGTGGTTTAATACAACTACCTGATTTAAATATGATAAACGAGGTTCCCAAAGTCACTCAGCTAGTGAGTGGGCCCTTTAATGCCCTGAAAGACCATTTAAAGGTAATAGGTCTGTGAAAGGTTGTTGAGGTTAAGTCGGGCTTTCTGTGGGGGGATAGAGTGGGGCTTTGCTGAGGATGTCCATCAAGCTCTTCTGTCTGAGTGTATCCTGGTGGATTACCAGCGACTGGACACTGCATCCAGTCATTGGTGTGACTCAGATGGCTGGTCAAGTAGCAGCTACCAGATCTGAATATCCAGCTTCTATAAGAAGATGTAAGACTTTTTTCCTGTTGATGATTAACTGTGTTTTGATTCTATGGATCTGTATTTCTTCTATTGCTACACAGACAGAGAAAATAAGGCCAAATTGAATCTTGGGGGGAAAAAGTCAACACAGGCTGACAGAATGCCAAAGAACTGGACTCAAAGTATAGACAGTGAAAGGGTTGGATATGAAGTAAGTGAAGCTAGGTGAGAGCAAGTATTGGTGTTTGACTCTATATTTTTAAATCTTTTACAGTAAGAATGAATTTGGCATTTCTTAGGTAATTTTCACAAGGTTTTACAAATTTTTACCAAAAAAGTGCCCCCACTGGTCATAACCATTTTAGAAATCGAGTTTGAAGGTGTGTGTACTTGTCCTTGTGTGTTACAAGTACACAACTCAAACAGTTGTCCCTCTCAAACAAATGAGCACAAGTGAATTACAGGCAAGGAAAAACTAAAACAGCATCAAGACAGATACCTGGAGAGAAGTGAACATCACAGGTGATAGAGTCAAATACAACTGATCCCAGGAGAAGAAGTGGAGTTATAGTTATGGCTTAAGAGATTTGAATTAACTGCAGTGAAGAGCTTCTTTACAGTAAAGCTATCCAGAGCAGGAAGGAAATTTAGTAACAGGTGATTCGGGAAAACTGGGAGTCTTTTCCTTTGGATATTTTACAAATGGAATTAAAGCTCTTATTTCCGACTAGTTAGGTATAGTGCAGCTGTGGGTTGAATTAGTCAATATCTTCTCTATTTGGTTAGTAGAGAAAAAAACTAATAGCAATTTTGAGTGTCACAGTCACCATGCATTCATTTTTAAATGAAATAAAGGTGGGTGATAAATTTGTGTGTTCTAATTACCTAACTAAAACCTGGGGGATGAACTGAAGTCTAATTTTAATATCTCTTATGAATATCTTCATTATAAATAATCTTGATTATTCACCTGATGGTTCAAGTTCAGACCTTCAGATCTTTTAAACGTTTTAAAACTTAGCTATATTTCCTATTATTTCTATAATGAACACATATCTTTGTGTAATTAAATATATATGTATATGTGTGTATATATATGTATATATGTGTGTGTATATATATGTGTGTATATATATATACACACACGTATATGTACTACAAAGAGACAAAAAGGCAAATTCCTGGAAAAGTTAATACACTAAAATCCCACTATTTTGGACTTGCTGGGAGAAAAAACAAAACATTTCATTTTAAATGAATTTAAAACTTTAAGGTAAATGTGATGCATAACATAAACTAGGATAAAAATAGTTGTTTTTAACAAACAAATAAGAGTCACCTGACTGCAAAAAATATGTAAGGCTTGCTGGTTATAAATATTTTAAACATTTATCTTGGTTAAGCTATTAGTTTATAATAGCAGTAAAAGGAGACAGACTCATTTGGAAAATCAGCCCCTATCTACACTTAATTCCAATTTTGAAATAGACTCTGCATTACTGTGGTTTGACTTCCTTGCTTCCTTTCTCCCTGTGAAGTGACAATCTTTGTTTTTGATTCTGAACGGAAAGGGACCGAGACAAAGAAAGGAATGAGGAACAAACACCAAGCACAGCTTCTGCAAAGGAGAACAGCAAACAAAATGCTAGCAATTAAACATCCAGACCTGTCGTCACACACAATGAATTATTCGCCAGAGTTGATTTGCTTTAAAATTCATCCCTCAAGGAGTATATTTAGCACTCTCAAATGCTTACATCTTAGTCAAAAAAAGACACAGTAAAGGAAATTTAAGTTAACCTGAATATCATATTGAAATTCTGCTTATTAAGTAATGTTAGAAATTACTGAAAATAACGTCTGTTTTCAATGAAGATGTTTCAAGGCTCCCTTTTTGTATTGTGATGTTTAGATGTGATATGAACTTTCCTGTTTAATTTGCTTTCGCTTATTTTCAATTATTAGCTCAGTAGCCATAGTAATATTTAAGGATTAAACAATTATGTCAATGGTAGACGTATGACTAGTTAACAGTTTATTTCTATCTTTCGTACTTTGATGATTTCTCCCTTTTCAAAAAGACAAATGAGCATCTATCACTTTTACAATAAGAAAGAAACTCCATGTTATGGGTTAATGAAAGAACAATTGATTCAGAAGCTTGTGTCTTTCAGGGGAGAGGTTCACCCTGAAATCCTGTCTGCAGGGAGATTTGGAGGACTCTGTCCAGCCATCTCCCCCAGATCAGAAGGTCTGGGAAGGCTCTAGGCTACAGTGAGCCTCCACCCCTTTTTAGGGCGTGCCTGGGGAAGCCAGGGATCCCTCCTGCTTTCTCAAAGCCTCCAGGAACCAGGAAGAGGAAAGAGCTGGTCGGATACTTCTTCCCTCCCCTCCCCTTCCCACCTTCCCCTCCCCTCCCCTCCCCTCCTTCTCTTCTCCCTCCTCCTCCTCCTTAATGCAGAAATAAATAGAATTTTTAAAAATTCCATTAGAAAAGTATTGTCGGCAAAAAAAAATATATGTGGGCATCCATTCATTCATTCACCCATTCATTCATTCCTCCGTATTGGTTGATGCCTTTGGGAATACTGGGTGGTGCTGGGAGGGAAGGAGACTGAATTTCCAGAGTGCACCCTCTGCACTTTTTGACTTTTCTTCCATGTGCATGGAATACCTATTCCAAGAAGTAATTACCTAAAGAGAACTAGGTGGTCTATATATTCTCTTTCCTAAATACGTTTGCTTCCTTACTTTTTTCAGATTCTCCTCAGGTTTCCAGGGAGATCTGCCTCTGTCCTTCTTTATCCCTTACCCAGTTCTTTTCTTTCCCCCCACTCCCCGCCACCGACATAACCTCTGGTGCCTTATTATTTGCTTATCGTCTGCATCTCTCGACTAGTATTTAAATCCCATAACAGCAGGGACTTGGTTTTGTTTGCTGCTGTATTTCAGGTGCCTGGAATAGTGCCTGGCACATGGTGGGTACTTAGTATGTATTTGCTGAATGAATGAATGCATGAATGAATGACTTGCTAGCCATCCTTCTGGTTTGCGTTCTGCATCTACTCACTCACCAATATCTGTAAATTCTTCACGAGGCTTTTCCTTTCCTTTTCCTGGTCATCATCACAACCCAGTGCACCTTCTGCCTGGAGACAGGTCTCCCAACTTCCCCTCAGTCTGCTTTCAAATCCACCCTGAACACTGATGTGAGTTGATGTCACACCTCCCCTCCCCGCTTCTCTCCGTCTCTCTCTTTTTCTCTCTCCAGTCGAATATCTGAAAAACCAAGTTACTCTCTATTGCCTTTAATATAAGTACAAAATCCTTAGCTTGACTTTCAGTGGACTTCACATCATGGTATTAAAATACTTTCAAATTGTATTTCCAATTATTCTCCTAAATACATCTCTCTTGCCACTGTCTTGAACCAGTCCAGGCCCAATCTTAATTCCAGATCTTCCCTCACTTCCTTGCTCTAGCTTCTCAAATTGGGCCTAAATTACAAGGCTTGGCTCACAGCCCACCTTCTTCTGTTTTTGTTTTTTGTTTTTAATTTAATTTAATTTTTTTAAAATTAATTTTTATTGGAATATAGTTGGTTTACAATGTTGTGTTAGTTTCTGCTGTACAGCAAAGTGAATCAGTTATATATATATATATCCATTCCTTTTTAGATTCTTTTCCCATATAGATCATTGCGGAGGACTGAGTAGAGTTCCCTGTGCTATACAGTAGGTTTTTATTAGTTATCTATTTTATATACAGTAATGTGTATATGTCATTCCCAATCTCCCAATTTATCCACCTTCTTCTGTTACCACTATAGCCCACTGACACCCCCTCTGAATTAGGAGCACTTGCTCTTGGGATCACTTACTTTTCCCCTCATCCTATGATACAGCTTCCAGATATTCTTCCTCTGAATTTAAAAATTTAAAAAAAAATTTTTTTTTTTTTGCTTAACACTCCAGTGATAGTTATCTTTTAAATTTGTTTTTGTTCCTGCCAAGATGTGATAAATTAGGTTATTGTTAATTAAGCCATTCAATATGAATATTAGTCGGTATAGACTAGGTCGCTGCAGTGACCAAGTGACCCTCAGATCTCAGTGGCTTAATGGAGCAGAAACTTCTTTCTTGTCGGTGCTACTCACCCAGTACAGGTCTCTGGGGAGCTTGCCCCTCGTCATCCCCCGGAGAGCCCGGCTGACGGACACTGCACGCTTCACAGGTGAGCTCTGTGGTCATTGTAGTGGGGAGTTGAGAGTGTGGGGAACTCACTCCAGGTCTTCAGTTCCTCAGATCAGACGTGACACCCACCACTCCCACTCACAGCCTTTTGACCAGAGAAACTCCCAAGGCCCCGGCTAACTGCAAAATTTAGGAGAGCACATAGATTTTGAAGCAAAAATTTGTATCATGAATAACTCACAGTCATGCAACTTGGTTGACCTCACCTAGGATGGTCAGACAGTAGTTTCAAGATAGTAGCTGTTTCACACCACCGAGAGATGTCACATCATCTATTTGCAGAATTGAGAATAATTATCTTCTTACTGTGATTTCATTTAAGGTGACAGCTCAATTCAATGCCAAACCATAACAAGCTTATTTTATGCCTTGGAGTTAAGAATCAACAGGTGTTGATTCTTGTGGACACAAAGCCACTATTTTTAAAACTTATTTGCCAAGTCCTAAAGGATTTTCGTGTATCCCAAGATGACTATGGAACTCACCTCCTTTTTTAATATGTGGTCGATGCCTGGTTAGAAAGAAATGTCACTTTCTTAGCCTCTCTTACTAGAAATTGGACAAGGAATTCTAACACTTGGTGTGTCACTCAACCTTTACCGAAGGATTTTCAGGTCAGAGTACTCTTCTTGGCTCCCCTGCTGAAGCGACAAGATCTATAATCAGTTAATGAAATGTTTTCATGAATCATGACTTGGGTATTTCACTCAAATGTAACTGAAATAGCACAGCCTATTCTGGCTTGAAAAGATAAAGCTGTGTGCAAACTTATTATGCAGTAAAGAATAGCGCCATGTTCATTACTTTCAAATCACGCTTGGGAGACTTGCATTGGATAAGTTGGAGTCAGGGTAATGGCTGGGTTACATTTTTTTTTTTAATAAATTTATTTATTTATTTTTGGCTGTGTTGGGTCTTCATTGCTGCGCGTGGGCTTTCTCTAGTTGTGGTGAGTAGGGGCTACTCTTCATTGCGGTGCACGGGCTTCTCATTGTGGCGGCTTCTCTTGTTGCAGAGCACAGGCTCTAGGTGCACGGGCTTCACTAGTTGTGGCGAGTGGGCTCAGTAGTGGTGGCTTGCGGGCTTAGTTGCTCCGCGGCATGTGAGATCTTCCTAGACCAGGGCTCAAACCCGTGTCCCCTGAGTTGGCAGGCAGATTCTTAACCACTGCACCACCAGGGAAGCCCCTGGGTTACTTTTAAAGATGTGGATCTGTGGGACAGAAGGAGGCTTCTGGGAGGAACTGCCCAAATCCTAATAGCTGTTCATTACTCTGTATCAAACAATATTCTTATTGTCTTTTAAAGCCAGATTTTCTAATTGCAGCTTTCAAAAGACTTTTTTCTCATCATGTGAAATAAGATTTTTACCAGAATCTTTGTAATCTGCGTGTGTGGCAGATCCCTGTAGTATCAGCACTCCTTTTCTTCCTCCCTCCCTTCTCTTTTCCTCCCCTCTCTCTTTCTTCTTTTTTGCCTTGGGTACAGAGTGTTGACTTAAGCATTTATTAAGCCTTACTGTTCATGGACATTATCATTGGCCCATATAAGGCTGTACTCTCATTTGCTAGTGAGTGAGTGAGTAAGTTTGGTTGTTTTTATATTTAGTCTCTTTTATCAGCATCTTTCACTACCCTTCCTGTCATACTGTTACAGGCAAATATTTAAACGTAATATGCATCTTTGTATTTGCATGCCTTCTTGCAAAATGCATATTGTTTTTTTTAGGTATCTTTAGCTAATGTAAATAGTATTTTAAATCTCATTCTACCGTGGTTCTTAGGTTCATGTAGGTTGATATGTGAACTTCCACGGGGTCTAATTTTTGCACGGTAGAGCACAGTGTGCACCTGCCATGGGTCACCTTCCCAGTGAAGGGAACTAGGTCACCTCCAACCTCCTGCCACCATAGACAGTGCTTCGCTGAACATCCTCAGACATGGACCCTGATGGGTACACATCCTAAGTTCCATGACATTTGCACCAGAGCGAAAAGTGGGGCTTCACCATGTGCTTTTACTCTCTGAAGTGGTATCTGGCACTGCACTGTGAACATGGATGCTGAGGGAGCCATCATCTTAGTACCATTTGATCTTGCCTCCTGGCCTCAGTTGGCTTGACTAGGGTCACTATTGAATTCATGCTGGGCCAGTGAGTTCAATGCCAGGGTGTTAGGACTCGGTTAAGGAAGGATTGATTTGGAGGAAGAAGGAATTTCAGTGCATTAAGTCAGGGCAATGAGACAGAAGCCCAGCTATCTGGAGAGAAGCCTCTTGCTGAAGATCCAGAGGAAGCTGAAGAATGATGGATGTGAGGGCACCCAGGGCTCAGTGGATTGCTAGCTTCAGGGCCGTCCCCGCCTAGAAGCCCCCCGAGCCTCAGCGGTTGGTGCCGGACCGTGTGGTGAGCAATGAACCAGTTTCAGCAAAACATCATCATCTTTGCATTAAATTAATGATGTTAATTTTAATGTTATTGCTTTTGTAGTTCTGCTGGTAATTAATTTGTAAATTTGTTTTGGTTTTATAACTGTAAATGAGCCACAATCTTAAGACGTTTATACCTAATTTTATGTTTCTTTATATTTGACTAGCAATGTGGTAATAAAAAAATTTTTTTAAATCGACCCAGAGGGTGTCCCTCTGTTTCTTCAAAGTGTCTGTGTTTTCCAGCTCAGGCTGGAGAAGTGTCTCCAGCTGCAGTCTGCTCTCATGGATTTGGCTCTTGGGCCCAAATGTAGGGTCACACAGTTATCCCGGCTTGATGTCCTCTTAATAGGTTGCATTTCTGAAGACGTTTTTCTTCTCAATTCTGTCATCTAATGGACAGCAGATTTGGAAAGGATGCCACAAGTCAATGTTCTTAGTTGCCTGCAACAAAATCAACTCTGGCTGATGCGAGCAGAGAAGTAATTGATTGTAAAGATTTGGGGTGGCTCAGAGTCTCACTGGGAAGGCCACAGAAGGACCATGGGCCAAGGCATGGAAAGGGCAGGCTGAGCTGCAGGAAAGATGCCATCACAAACCAGTCTATGGAACCCCACTGGGAGGACGTTGCTGCCACTTGTGCCTGGATGCACAGCTTCCCCAGCCTCTGGCCCTGGACCGGGAACATGGCCCTGCGGTGGGTGTGCCAGTGCGGCCCAGAAACCTGGAACTAACAGTGCAGCCCATCTCCTGCCACCAGCAGGGGTTGCCCCCAATTACTGCTCCGAGCCCCCATTCTCTGCTTCAGAGCTGGGGGGTGTGAGGCCGAGCGGCTGGGCCTAGCTCGCCTCCCCACCCCCCAGCGGCAAGGAAGGCCGGGAACACAGGCGTCTGGTTCTTTCAGGATCTGGTGTCGAAGGTGAGCCCTGCTCCCAGCAGGGCTTGTTCTGTAAGCAATTCTCCAAACACGAGAAGGAGGTTCAGACGCCCAGCAGGGGGAAAAAAAGACAAATATACACTCTCCATGCCTTTTATATCTTTATCCAAGTAATTGTCAAAAACGTAGGCTAGGGCCAGGATGAGGATGGCTAGAGTTGGCAAGAGGCTGTCCCCCTGCCATTCGGCCCATATTGATGACCAGCAGGACGATTCCACCGGTGGGATCAGGCCGCATCTGATGTTCAGCCCCGCTCTCTGCCTCATCCACAAATCATATTTTCCCCCAAATCCACATCCATGAGCGGAGGTGGAGGGAGGAGTTGGGAGGAGAGCATGTTATTTCTTGTTTCGTTTGTGTTCTTTCATCTGACTGGATGCATTTCCAGAACCATGTAAATCAATGGCTTTTTTCATTACTGCAATAAAATTTGCCTTTGTACCTGACTCCCCGGGGAGCTGGACCGGGAAGCAGAGCTTCTGCAATTCACACTTCACCACGCTGGGCTCAAGGTCTTTGTTAAGACTCTGTTTGATCATTTTGCTTTTGATCTGCCCATTTGCTTGGAAGGAGCCGTCCCAGTCTGCTGAGGGCCCTTGGATGGCAACCCCTCGAGAAGACCCTCTTAGGACCCCTAGTTCTCACGCCTTGCTCTACGGCAAACCTGCCGGACTTGATAAAGCACGAACGCACGCAAAGTCCGGGGCCTGTTTGTCAACACACTTGTCTTTAAACAGCCGGTGTAGGGTGAGGGTGGGAGGTGGGAGGCTGATGAGGGGATGGGAAATCATATCAGCAAGCCCAGGTGGCCAGTAGCTGGTCAACGAGAGCCAAGTTTTGTTTCCCTTTGGACCAGAGCGAAAGAAAGAGGGGGAGCCGAGGGAATGCTATTTTCCTTCACGTTCAAGAGAGAATGTAAAGTAACACATATAAAGGGAACCCAAGTGTGTTAATCAAATAAATGTATCTAAACAAGCTATATACATATTTACAAACAATAGTAGGTCAATGAGATTTATAAACAGCAATTGTAATCTTAACCCAAAATCCAGGCAGTCACTTACTTTCACATGGAATGAGTAACAAAAGCCAACGTCTAAATATGGTGAGGAGGATCCCAAGAGAGCTGAAAAATATCATAAAAATGCTTGAATTATAGCTCCTCTGGGGCTGCTTACCCAATAATCCTGCAGGCTGGCCAGAGCCTTCATAGGGTAGGAGGCAGCTGCCAGGACCCAGGGTTTGGGCAAGCCCAGCTGGGCATCCTCCCTCATCAAGGAGGTGGTCCCGTCCTGTTAACCGCATCCCCTGGGGCAGAGGTACAGGGTCGGGCAGCCTGCAGAGCCTCAGTCTTCAAGCTGAGGTGCTTTTGTTCCAGATAAGGGGAAACATCTGATCCACCCTCCCTCCACTCCAGCCACTTCTACTCAACCTGGAAAGGAGGATGCGTCCACCTATGTTCACTCTACGGATAACTAAGGCATCTTCTTTTTTTTTTTTTTTTACAACTTCACAGTTATATATCCTTTTTTTAGTACTACAAATTTTTAAATTTTTTTATTTGTTTAAAAAATTTTTATTGAAGTATAGTTGACTTATAATATCGTGTAAGTTTCAGGTATACAGCACAGCAGTTCATACATATATTTCTTTTTTCTTTTTCAGATTCTTTTCCCTTATAGGTTATTACAATATATTGAGTAGAGTTCCCTGTGCTATACAGTAGGTCCTTGCTGGTAATCTATTTTATACATAGTAGTGTGTATATGTTACTAAGGCATCTTCTAAACTGAAGTGACCGCAAACCATACAAAGATGCCCAGCCAGTTGTTAGTATTTAATTACTTGTGAATGTTAGCATGTTGGTCTCAAATAGGATGTCTTACTTATTCTGTATAGAATCTGTATCTGGATGAGGCCTTTCACTGTGGATGGAGCCGTGAGTGGACAATGCCTGGCCATTTAAGCTGGATATCAAGGCAGCTCAGTGTCTGTTTGTTTGTTGCAGTCATCATCAAAGGTACTTTGATAAGAAAGCCTTTGATCCATCCTTGTTTAATAGAATTGGAAGCAGAGAGACAGGAGAGTTGAGCCTCTTGGGGTCACAGTGATCTGGTGTCAGAATACTCTGATAATTAGAATGATGATTATTAAACACACTACAGGCAAATTAACCATGTGTAAGTGAAAACAAATTTGTCCTCTCTTCAGGGAGAAGCAAAATGAAAAATTTCGCCATTAGCTGATAGAAGCCAGGCCAGAATTCTCTCTCCCAGATATTGGGGAAGCCATCTGTCCTGGGTCCCTGTGTCCATGCCTGTTTTTCCAAGGACATGGTCCCTCTCATCCTCTCCGGGCAGTGGAGAAGGAGCTTGGAAGGGCTCTCGAAGCGAGGGCTGCTGAGATCTGGATCCCTCTCCCTGGGTTTTCTCTCAGCCCCACCATTAACTTGCAGCCAGGTCCCCTCCCCTCTGCAGAGGACTTTCGGGGTCCTGGCCAAGCTGTCTCAGTTTGGGGTCCCATCCATTGCTGCGTGGCTGTGGACTCTGGAAAAGTTACTTCCAAGTTTCCTCCACTGTGTAATGAGGACAGAAACAGTATCTACCCCACAGTTTGTTAATAAGAGAATCCATCAGGAATGCGGGTCAGAGTGCCTGGCACATAGTAAATTCCCAATAAACGATGTTTATTATTACTTAACTAATCCTCCTTTATTGTGCCTTTTACTTGACAAAATGATTGAGAAGACGTAGATATACTAATGATCATATATTTGTGTGACACCTATGGAAGGAAGAGACTCTCAGATGTTTAGTGAAAAGAACACTCAGTGTTGTTTTTTATGCTTCAGTATAAGGCTGAATACCATTTCTTCTTGAAAACAATCCCGTTACATGATTACTACAGAGCACATGTTCATGTTGGAACCCTACAGTGTGTTTGTTTAGGAGATTCTTTTGGGACTCTGTACTGCAAGGACGCACAAATCCAGTGATGTCCACATAATCCTTATGTACTATGTCTGGGTACACTCTAGTCTGGATTTTCAAATTTGATTCCAAAACATTTATTTTTCCTTCTTCATGAAGTCTGATACAATGACAATACAACTCCAAGTGGAAAGTTATTTAGTTTTCTATGACACTTTTTTATTTGAAAAATATGCTTTTACATAAAAAGTATACTTTTGGCAATGATCAAAACAAACAAACCAAAAAGGATGGAAGTGTTTTGAGAGGTGAGATGCTTTTACTTTTACTAATTTATTCTTCCATCAAGCGGTGTTTTTCGATTATAGAGTCATGCTTAACGTGGGAGGAGTGAGAACTCTGTTAATGTGACAGTTCTGGAAACTTCCAAATTTTTTTTTTTTTAACAACAACAACGAAGCCTTCTGCTTAAAAACAGTGATATATTTTCATTTTTCAGTCTTTAGAACATCTGAGTTTCTAACTTCAGGCCCCCTAATATCTTTTAGTCTTTTATTATACTCCAGAAATACATGTCTACCAAATTTCCAAATCCAAGGTCAAGTCTGGTTAGAAGATGTCTTTCTAAGGATATCTTCCCAGTAGATGGATTCTCTTAGCACGGATTTAGGTTATGCATTTTCATGATGTGTTTAAAGATTCGGGGGTTCTGAACATACGTTTCCCTCAATTCATAAAATAATTTATTCCAATTCATTCCCAAAAATATTCTGATGGCTTCCCAATAGCTTTTATTAGAGATACAATTAGGAAGAAAAATGTAGACCATAAGATTCAGTCTAACTGCTTCTAATGGTATTGCTCTGAGCCTCCTTGCTGTGAAAACAAAGAGGAAAATTAGATTAGTTACAATATTCACGTTGTTTTGAAACCTAAATGCCCACTATTTGCTTCTGAGGAACACGTTTTGTCCTGGTCCTGAGACTTGAGAGAAATTTTCCAGTTGGGTCTCATAAAGAGAATACTATGTAATATAATTTTTCAAATGTTCCCCAAAATGAACACAGTACTGAAATTGTATGTGATTGTCCTTACATAAGTAGAAAGTATGATGCAAAACTAACATTCAATGAAAGCAATTCTACAAAAGGCCACAGCAGAGACAAGTAATCTGAGACCCTTGGGTCATGTGAGGCCTGCCCTTCTTCCATTACGAACCAAAATCTAATTCCAGGAAGCCCTCACAGGTAAGGAGGTGACCTGCCCCGATCCATAGCAGGTTGGCGACAGAGCCAGAACAAGATTGGGATTTCTTCCACTCAGGCAGACCCAGCGGGACTCCTCACCCAGAATCAACAGCTGGGAGAAATATGATGCTTTCTAGAGCAGAGCTGCCCAAGAGAACTTTCTGCAATGGCCGAGATCTTCCACGCTCTCTGCTGTCCAATATGGTAGCCGCTGGCCACGTGTGACTGTTGTGTATGTGAGATAGTGAAACTGCAGAACTGAGTTTTAAACTTTTTTTACATTTAATAACTTCAAATTTGAAAAACCACAGTGCCTAGCAGCTGCTTTATGTCTACAGCGCCCTGAGGGGGGCACCCTGCTGACTCTGGACCTCCCCCACCCCGTGTTGCTGGCATGCTTCCATCAGCCAGGCCTGGCCAAGAGAGGAAGTTGCAAAACTTGTGTTTGTCTGGAGGGTGGCTCTGAGCATGACATGGTCAGGGGCTCCCTCAGGGATGATGGGGACAAGAAAGGCTGGGGCACGTGAGTAGGGTTCCCCAACTGCCCCACAATCCTACGACGGTCATAGGTCCTTGGGCACTTATGGCCCTCAAAGCCTTTAAGAACGGCTGCTGCCTGAGGTACCTACCTGATGGCCCTGGCTGCGGGAAGGTGATGTGGAGATGAGTCTGGGATTGAAGGCCTGACGGGAGCCAGGCTGCATCCAGAGTGGTGGCTCTGGGGACAAGTTCAGGGTCGGCTGTGTATCTATCCCTTCTCCCTTCTCAGGCAGGAGGTGTGGAGTTACCCAACTGAGGAACCAGAGTGCTGTGAGTAATGATGTCTTACTTCATTTTAGTTATGCTGCTTATAATAGAATTCATAAGCTTAAATTTAAAAAAAATTTTTTAAAGAATGCAACAGTAAGAAGTAATAAGATGCAAACCTCATTTCACAATACAGATCCAGTTAAGGAAAGCAAAAATAAGCCCGATTCCATTGTGTCTTACTCAACAAAATGTGTTTAAAGGACGACAATACAACAAAGTGTTCCTCCATGTTCTGGTAATTTCTGAAATTTTACCCCCAAAAGGATACTCTCTGATGAGATAGAAATAATGAGAATATTGTGGAACAGTAGTAGATATTGTATTCATTATTTGAAAATATATAATTCTGAAGTAAAAAAGAACGGTGCTTGTAATGTTTTTTTTTTCAAAAATATTTTCCTTATGCAGAAAAAATTACTTGCTCAGAAGCAGACCAATGTAATATACTTCAAATAAAAAGCTTTTTATACACTGGCTTAAACCAAGGATTTCCCTAAATATGTTATGTGATTTTTCATAATAAACATAAATATGAAGGTAAATGAAAAACCATTATTCTCCCTCTTGCACTAATATATGGCGTTAGCTATGGAAAGTGATGTCAGGTTCAAGTCTAATTACTTCTATTTCATTCTTGCTATTTTTCTATTCTCTTTATTGTTTTGTTGTCTGAGCTTCCAACCCTTTCTTAAAAGATGCAATATTTCTTTAGCAAGTAGCAAAAGAAACGATGCAAATAATTCCTTATAAATTAAATGAAGCCAGTCCTCAGAGCAGAGGGAAACAAATCATTGCTCTGTCCTGACAGCGAGAGTGTGGGGTAAGTGAAGAGTTGTTTAAATAAGGGATACGTCTCAAATGCAGGTCTTTCTGGTTCCAAGTCCTCTTGCTCATGGTTTCATTCTCACAAGGGAAATAGATTTTTAGGGCATGAGATTCCTCACAGAGTCCAAACAGGTTGAATCTATTTTCATTCCCTCCCACTCTCACCTTTCTGAGTAAGAACGTTAAAGGTTTATCATAGACTGTTAAGACCCCTTCCTCTTCTTTCATTTTTTTTAATTGAAATATAATTGACATATAACATTGTGTCAGTTTAAGGTATAAACCGTGTTGATTTGATACATTTGTGTGTTGCGATACAATTAACCCCATAGCTAACACCTCTGTCATATCGCATAATTATCATTTATTTTTTGTGGTGGGAACAATTAAGAGCTAGTCTCTTAGCCGCTTTGAAGTTTATACTATAGTGTTGTTGACTATAATCATGATGTTGTGCATTAGCTCTCCAGGGCTTATTTATCTACTAGTTCCAAGTAAGCACCCCAAAACACCTCCCCAACACCCCCCATCCCCAACCAGCCTCTGGTAACCACCATTCTACTTATTTCTTAATTGGTCTCAAGTTTCAAAGTACATCAACTTTATCCATGACACTCAGAATATTAAAGATTATATTCATGAGGTCCTTTATTCGTATTATCTTTTCCAGATGGAAGGTCCCAATACTTTTTGTATTGATTGTGGGAGGGGACTCTTCTTTCTGACATTTGCTTGAACTGTTGGAAAAGCAGAAAAATAGAGGTTTGGGAACTAGTTTTGCAGGATGGAGTTCTCAGCTTTATGAGGAGGCCAGTGGGTGCTGTTGACCCAGCAGTTTGATAGATGCCAGGTTAATGTTTATAATGCCATGTAGTGTAAGGCCTGGGTTGCTACTGTGCCTGGGTTGAAATCCTGGTTCTACCCCTGTGTACTGAGGGGAGTAGCTTAACTTGGTCCACGTGGGATTTCTCATGTATAAAATGGGGCCGTCTATCTCCTAAATGGGGGTGTGAGGTTTTCATTGGTCAGGAAGTGAAAAGCCCTGGCCCAGGGGGATCCATCACTCAATAAATGGCAGCCTTGTGGTCTGGGGCTGAAGTGGCATTGTGACAGCTCTCAGGGAACAGAGATAGCGCACGGCCAAGTGCGGCCTGTCCTTCCTACGAGCGGTTCTCAGCAGACTTGCGTAAGAAGAGATGGCTGGCGCATAGCACAGGGAGATCAGCTCGGTGCTTTGTGACCACCTAGAGGGGTGGGATAGGGAGGGTGGGAGGGAGGGAGACGCAAGAGGGAAGAGATATGGGAACATATGTATGTGTATAACTGATTCACTTTGTTATAAAGCAGAAACTAACACACCATTGTAAAGCAAGTATACTCCAATAAAGATGTTAAAAAAAAAAAAAGAAGAGATGGCTGGGCATTGCTAGCTCCTCTGGGTTCTTGCCTGGTCCATACAGTCTGCTGCATCTATATCCAAAGGAAAACTTGGCTTCTTACACAAGATTGGTGTCCTGCTCTGTCCCGCTGAATGTTGCATGGCCCGCTATGGTCTGGCACTGATGACCCAGGGAACATGCTCCCCCTGCCCCCTTTATTTATTTTCTTCTTCTGCATGGATCCCCATTGGATTCCTTTTTTGAAATTGGAAATTCCAAAATGTGTCCTGGAAATTTACCAAAATGTTTCCTGGTGTTGATCATTCACATCCCTTTTCCTCAGGACGTGGATTTGTTGAATTCATTCACTCAACAAATATATATGGAGCTCCTACCACATGCTGGCACTAGTCTGGGTGTGTGGATGTGTCGTGAACAAGACAGACAGAAGCCTCACCTCTAGGGAGATGATATTCTCAAAGAGGGAGATGATCAGTTACCAGAATATAAAGAGTAAATTACACGGTGTTTTGAAAGGCGACTATTGCTCAGAGAGGGGGAAGGCCCTGTAGGATGGAGCTGGGTCACAATGTTAAATAGGTTGGTTCGGAGGGCCTGACTGGGAGGTGACATTTGAAGGAAGTGAAGGTGAGAGGCACGTGGTTGTCCTGGAGGATGAGGGGCCTGGCACAGGGAGCCGGAGAACTCAGGGGAAGCAGCAAGAATGCCCATGTGGTGTGGCTGCACAGAGGGCAAGGGGAGGGGAGGAGGGGAGAGGGAGGGGAGGGGGAGGGGAGGGGGAGGGGAGGAGGGGAGGGGGAGGGGAGAAGGGGAGGGGGAGGGGAGAAGGGGAGGAGGAGGGGAGGAGGGAAAGAGGGAAAAGGAGGGGAGGAGGGTGGAGGGAGGGGAGGAGAGAGGAGGGAGCAGAGAAGGGAGAGAGAGACCTAAGGACCTAATACTGTCAAATCAAATATGAGTCCTAGGATATTGGCTTGAAGAATGGAATGAATATAGGACCACTAATGAGATGAAGAAGATCAGGAGATGGATGTGTCTGGCCGTGGGAGGAGATTGTGCAGTTCGAGTCAGAATATACTGTTGGAGATGCGTAGTAGACATCCAAGCCAAGATGTCAAGATGACAGATATGGATGAAGAACTCAAGCCACCAGCTGGGGCTCAAGAAAGAGAGACCCAGGCCCTGAAAACGGAGGTGGGAAAGTCAAACGGGCTGAGGTCCAGGAGTCAGATGGGCTGAGGCAGCCTGTCAAGGTCCACTATCCAAGTATAAGAGTGGAAGCACAGGGACGACCTTGGGTGTTGGAACCAGAGCACCCTGGCAGGAGTATGGTTAGTGTGTAGCCCCCAGAGATCAACCTATGTCTTTTTAGATTTGGACTTGTCCAGGGAAGATGGCTTTGCCCGCCATGGGAGCAGGTGACAGCTGGGGCCTGGAAGGGAAGCCACGGCTGAGGCGAGTCCAGGGTTCCATGGAGGACCACTCTGGTGGTCTGGGCATCTCCCCAACCCACATCCAAACCCTCCATCCTGCCCGGGAGGGAGGGTATTTTTGCAGTTGTGAGGAACAGTAAAAGGATACAGATGTGAGTAAGGAGAGCAAACATGTTGGTAAGTATGATTAAAGGTGGTTAAATAGAAAATGTTGGAAGCCGAATTATTTTGTTAAAAGCTTGCAATGTTTATATACACTGCCACAGTCTTATGGTTGTTTTCCAAATACTGTGCTTTGACCAACGTAGATCTAAGAATGAACCATAAGTTGTACTTCTTAAAGTATAAAAGGAGGGGCGGTAGGTAGGATCTGTTGACAATTGCACAAATGTAATGACTTACTGACAAGTTCTTGGCTTCTGTTGGCATCTGTGCTGCCTTGAGGAGGCTTTTCAAGATTTTAATTAACCTTAGAGGAAACCAAACTAAGAGAACTTAAAAAAAAAAAAAAGCTTACTAAAGAAATACTGCCTACAGATTATATCCACTGCAGCTTCTTTTACCAGGCACACCCTACCCCCAACAAAGCCTGGAGTAGGAGCGTATCCTCCAGGGAGGTGTTCGCTGGGGCCCATTGTAGGGCTTTTGGCTTATATGAGACCCTTTGCTCCTTTCTGCAATTCAGGCATTTCAGTGACTTTAAATAATACTAGTGATTATAGTCTATGTCTAGACTCTAGACAGCAACTTTCCCCCTTTGTGTGATGATAGCTATGAAAGCCTTTGACTCACAGGCTCACAATTCCTAAGGAAATAAGGGGAAATATTGGTTGCCAAGCAGAGGTTCTTGTGCCCTGGTTGGGGATGGGTGGCAGCTCGTCTCCCTGACCCGACAGCTGTGTTGGGGTCTGGATGCTCTGTACCAGTGATACAGGGGCAGCCCCTTTGCCCCGGGCACTACTTTGCATCTTCCTTGCCTCCCTTTGCTGTATTTTATTAAATCTAAGATGCCATCAGTTGTAGAATGTGCCATTATTTAGTGCAGCATTAATTTAAAAAGTTGCTGTCAGTCCTAACTGCAAAACACTATCAAGGCTAAGACACATGTGCTGTCAGGGATATGAACGTGTGGAAATGGGGAGAAGCAGAGAAGCATCTTAGAGGAAAAGGGAACTTAAGCTAGTCTGTGGAACTGCCTGGAAGAAAATGGGCAGGAACCTTAGCACAGCCTGGGCTTTCAAAGACAAAAATTAAAATGGCAGGAAAAGCCATAGGATCCCCAAGAAAGAACCTATGCGGTGGCATGAGGGAGGCTGGCGAAGAGCCCAAGGGGCCGAGGGTCAGTGCAAGGGCCCAGGGCCACGAGAGCCCCTGTGCACATGAGGAGGATGGCCCTATGTGACCGGGAGGGCTGCGGACACGACCTGAGTGACATCAGTCTCTCTCTGTGATGAGGAAGACAGGCCTGCATGGCGGGGGTGAAGGGCGGGCGCTGGACCACACATCTGGGCTGGTGGAACGGCCTGCAGTCAGATGGCAGCAGGGGCTTTGGGGGCCCGGGGGGTGGGAGTGGGAAGAGGGGGAAGCAGTCTTCAGGATGAGCTGAAAGTGGGTGCTACCTGTACAGGCGTACGAGGCCCCCAGAAGGTTAATAACTGCCCTGGTCACGCTGCCTGCACCCCGGAGGGTTACGCCCTCTACCACAGGGGCTGCAGTAAAATGGATCCGTAAGTGCCTGGCTCCCAGGAGGCACTGGACAGAGGGTGGCAGTGACCCACTGCCCAGTGCTCTCCCCACCACACCAGGGGCCAGTCCCTTCTTTTGACTGATGGTAGAGTTTGAAGGAAATTGGAGCTATGACTCCGTTGACACTGAGCATCACAAGAACTTCCTCTTGATTATCTATAATGAATCAAAGGTGTCCCTGATTTATTGCCTGCAGTTTAAATTCCATTTACACCGCCAAAAATTAAGCCATGTGAAGCTGTTCACAATCACATGCTCTTTTGTAAGGGGAAAAATTTATTGATTTCCTAATCCTGCCTGGTATTTCCAATTTTTCTGATTGTAGCTACTTTGTCCATAGAAAAAGCAGCTTTGAGAGACAGGTCTTTCCTTCTCCTGCTGGAGGATGACACTCTGCTTTGTCTTTAGAAAGGATCTTCCTGGGGACTGTTTTGTGAAATGAAGCCAGGTAGCAGCTAGACTGGCAGCCCAGATATTGGTGGAGAATTAACCTGTTAAAATACAGCCCAGTTATTAGACATACCCCCTTGTTTCCCTCTTTTGTCTTTATACTATTCCAAATTTAGACTGAATCAGGAAACATGAAAGGGAGAAGGGTGATATGAAGATGCTGTAAACGAGTCTCTCCTATCCACTGCTGAACATTTTGAAACTCTTTTTTTTTTTTAAACTAAATCCTTAAAAAGTATCAGTCATTTTTATTCTGGGTATATGCTCTGCCCCATGTGTGAGAACAAAACAAAATAATACAAATACATAGAAAGCGTATCACACTTAACTCGACTGTAGTGTTTTTTATTTGGATTGTTTTGACAACACACAAAGGACTATTTCCTGGACATTAAAAACATATAACAGACTATGTTGATATGATTACACCTTCAAAGTCACAAAGGGATGATTTCAGTTTGATTTCTGTGAACTTAAGAACTTAAAATTTTTACCAGCTTCTAGGTGTTCATCCTTATAAGTCAAACATCATTCACTCTTTCCATAATCCTACCAGTGTATTGGGTTATAATTTTTTTAATGGAGGTGTAATTGACCTAGAATGAAACTCTTTAACTCTGGCTGCAAACTGTGCATCACTCACACCTGAGCCCGTGCCTCCAGCTTCCTCCAGCCTCCTGATGGAGCTCATCCTTGAGTGTTCATTTGCAAGCTCCGAGTGAGAGCCGCAGTTACTAAGTGGGCACCCCGACCCCGTAATGTGCCCTGGGCTAGAGAGTGAACTGCGTTCAGCGGTGGTACCATGGGATGTGAATGACTCTGCTTTCCCCAGCTAGAAATGTTGTGCTTTACTAAATGCCTAGAGAAAACCACATTTACTCAATCACACGTCTTTCATCTGACAAAATATGTATCATCAATTCCATCTAATTGCTTAAATATTCATCATTTTTGAATTTGAAAATTTTTAAACAATGCTAGAAATGACACGGTTCTCCAACACATTTATTGTTATTTATAGAAAAAAGGAACAAATTGAAATATGCTACAGTAATGGAAATCATCACGACCGCAAAGTTTTAGGAAATACGTGTTTTGGGTTTTTGTTTTTGCTTCATATTCAAACCCTTTGTGCAAGATGCAAGTTCCTGCTCTATTTCCTGGAGTCCGGAACATGGAGTTCCTTAGCATGGCTTCCCTAGGAGTGTGGAGACAGCCAGCATCCAAACAAAATATAAAATAATAAGGACTTCAGATCAAAAAAGAATGATGGGCCAGCTGGGTTGGGTGGTAAAGATGACAACCTTTAAAGCACTAACAGGAGACAAAGAGCCCTGGAGAGCCCCACCTACCCACCCAAAGACGCCTGCAAAAGTCACATGTCCCAGCCTTTGCTTCTTACCCCAAATCACAAGCATTATTCTGCATTGCAAGGCTGACAAACAAGTGGGCTCCAGAAAAGAAGGCTTCCTCCTGCAATCTGGCTTTTGCTTCCTCTTTCTCCCAAGCCATAGAACAGGAAAGGAAATGTTTCAGCAAACTACCTCCCCGGGAACAGCTCTCTCCCTCCTTCCCTCCCAAGCACAGTCCCTAGAGCATCACTTAGTTTTGTCACATGTTTGGATAAAATGTGTTGTTTCCATGTGTGTGCCTTTCCACATAGGCTGCAGATGAGACCCGAGATGTCTCTGAACACGGATATTCTTTCAAAGGAGACAGAGAAACAAGTCGTGTGCAGATTTGGGAGAGCACCCCCTTTTGCCCCCGTGGGCGATTGATTACCTGTTTGCCACTGAAATCCGTACAGAGCGTTTCTCGTTGTAGAACCAGCAGCTGACTTGATGCTGGTGTTTGCAGAGCCAAATATCAAGAAGAGAGTGAAGAAATAGACTGTCCTATCGGACAGAAGAGGTGGTCCTGCTTGTCTTTTCTTTCTCTTGGCATGAGTGTACACATTTTATAAGCAGTGGGAAAATCCCACTAGAAGCCCTCTCCATGAGGTTTTAGATATTCTGCATAAAGTTGTGTCTGGGACTTTTCACACCATTTTCTGTAGCTGAATCCAGTCTGTATTGTCTTTCAATCCATTCTGAGTACAAGTCAAAACTGACTTTGCAAAGAGCTAACGTTCACTCCTGCACGGTGCTCTAAAACTTGGATTTCGTCCTCTCATTTCTAAAACACAGTTTGAGTGTCTTTGTCAGAGCTTTAGTATTTGGGGTCTGGCTGAAGCAAAATGAAATGGCATCATGCTGGCTAGAGTTCAGCATTTCACATTTTAGAAAAAGTCTTGAGAAGGAGGGCGGCTGGACTAGACAGGCATCTACACCAGGTTGGCCATCAAAGGGACAGAGGGAGCCAGCGGTGGGAGGCCCACCTTAGAAGAACACCAGGGATCCACACAATGATTGGCAGGGGCGAGGAGAGAGAAGAGCTTTCTTGCGGTGACCATTCCAGAACTTTCCATTGGTGCATAAAGGGACCAGAGAAGCTGATCTCTGACAATGACATTGCTACATCAAACCCAGCTTCGCGAGACTGTTTAAAATGGGTCTCTGCTGCTCCTTGCTGCCCTGATTTCCATGCAGTGAGGTGCAAAATGGCTCCAGCCCAGCGCCTGGCCTGCAGGGCTGGACCAGAACGCACAATGGATGCCTAGGGTCTTAGTAAGGCGAACTGTGCCCACGTGATCAACACCAGTGAAACGCCAGGCGACAACAGTGACCCAGAGAAAGGAGTTCTATCAGCGCCACGGCTGCTGCAGGATGTCACCTGTTGCCTGTCCGTGAAAGGGCAGGCGGATGAGCTGGCAGCTTTGAGAGGGCTAATGAGGACCAAACCTCCCTGCAGCTGTGCGAGGGATGTCTCTCCCCGGCCCAGGGCTGTCACGCTGAGGAAGGGCACAGAGGCTGCAGGCTGATGCCACCGGGAACTTAACAGCTCCTGCACACATCTGAGGAGAGTCAGGTGAGGCAAGAACAAACAGCCCATGAACAGAAGGATGCTGATGAAGGGGGGAAGGCGTCCCCACCTCCTCAGTGGGGATCACAGAGAACAGTTGCTTCCTCAACAGTAGATAAGGAACATTTTCACTTATGTGCTCAAGAAGAGGTTGGACAATTCTTGGCAAGCAACTCGATATTAAAGAAATAGTGGATTTGAATATCAATGGTTTTAAAAGGTAAAATTAGCTGACCCCCTAGAAAAGAATTGAGACGAAGTAGGAAGATGCCTACCTATTTAGAGAATTTGCTGGAAAAGATTTCAGAGGGTTATTGTTGTGTTTTTGTTTCCAGTAATAACAGCTCTATCAGAAGCAATGAAACTATGAATAGAAATAATAATATGTAGTAATCCCGTCACAAGGAGAGTTTTGAAAGCTCATAGTCGCGTTTTTTCTGGTCCAATTTTAGATTTTCCTACAAAAGAGAAATAACAAGGATTGTGGCAAAAACCCTTTTTCTCTCCTCTTTGAAAAACATTTACTCCATAATTATAATTTTTGATTCCATACTAATGAAGTGAGATGGATGCAGGGATATTTGAAATTCACAGCTAATTCGTAAATATTATCTCGCCAAGAATTTCAGCCTCTCCCCGAGCAGACCTCTCTGTATAGAACACTTGAACTAAGCTAACCGGTTTTGGGCTCGGATGCTTTAGCTTTGTTGTGCCTGATGTTGGGTGAGCTGACACAGAGGAGAATTCAGCAGAGTCCTGGTGATCTTGTTTCAGCTGGAGGCAGGCTCATTTAGGGACTATTCTGGGTGTCAGGAGACTTTGGTGGGTGTTACTAGAAGCTGATCCCTAGGGCCAGTCATTAGGAAATCTGGGAGGGTGGAGCTGTAATTAAGTCTGAAGAGGTTAGCAAAATTCTAATTCAATTCTAGTAAATACCTGTTTCCAAAGGAGGTTGTAATCATACAGTCCCCTTGCCCTGAATTAGTCCAGGACCAGGTAGCAGACAGCTAGGGACCACCCCTATAGCCCCTGGGCTGCCAAAATTGTTCAAACTGTCCAATCCTACGTCTACTCAGTGTGCCTACCCCGCCTCACCATTCCTTCCCAAGGAAACCCCGATACAGGCTCTGGGCCATGCTCTCTCCAGTCCTCTTCTGTCTCTGGATGGGTCCTGGTGCTTCCCCATGTGGCCCTGGTGGCTTGGTGTGCATCCTTTTCTAAGGATCTGTGAGTATAAACTTCTTCGTGACACTCATTTCCACGTCTGCCATCTTACTACATGTGACTAAAACAAAGCCCAGGGACTTCCCTGGTGGTGCAGTGGTTAAGAATCCGCCTGCCAATGCAGGGCACACAGGTTCGAGCCCTGGTCCAGAAAGATTCCACGTGCTGTGGAGCAACAAAGCCCATGCGCCACAACTACTGAGCCTGCACTCTAGAGCCCATGAGCCACAACTACTGAGCCCACGTGCCACAACTACTGAAGCCCGTGCCTAGAGCCTTTGCTCCGCAACAAGAGAAGCCACCGCAATGAGAAGCCCACGCACCGCAACGAAGAGTAGCCCCCGCTCGCCACAACTAGAGAAAGCCCGCGTGCAGCAACAGAGACCCAACACAGCCAAAAATAAATAAATAAATTTATAAAAACTAAAAATAAAACAAAGCCCAGTACATTTTTAACATACAGGGTTCCTAGTCACATGAGACGGGTTGGAGGAGGCTGACTTTCCTGTTTCCAAGCCGTGCTGTAGGCTAGGTATGCAGACTCGATCTGCAGCTCCTGTCGCGGGGGTGGGGCAACCAAGAATCTGCATCTAATTCTGCTGAAGGGGGTCTGAGTATCAGAACTGACAAACACAGGACTAGGAAAACCTAGCAGTGGGAAACAGAACTGGTAGAACCAGGTCAAGAAGAGAGCCCTCACTTTACCTTTTGACACAGCAATTCCAATTCTAGAAATTGATCATAAGGAAATAACAAGATATGCACCCATATCCTTGGAAATCTTTTTATATTGCCCCTTATCTGTAATAAAAAAAGAAATCACTCTAAGTAGGCAGCATTAGAAGATTTGTTAAGTAAGTAATGATAGTCATATGATGCATTACTTAGCAATGTGAAAATAATAATAAGATTGTTAATTTAAGAAATCAGTTAACAAAACAGTATTATGATATAATCCCTTTTCATAAAATAGACATAGACATATACACGGAGATTAAAAACTGGGGATATCTCTGAGTCATGACATTACCCTTGTTTTGGGTGTGCTTATTTTTCTGCATTTTCCAAATGCTGTACGGTGAATGTGTATTAGTAATTTAACTTAATTATCTTCCGGAGTACGGACTGGGTTCTCCCTAGAGCAGGACAGAGAAACCCGAGAGATTCCTGGAGTAGGAATATGGACAATGAGATACCCCTCCCCCAAAGGCTGGAGAAGTTCTCCACGGGGGGCTTTGTGAATCGTGAGAGTTGAATAAGCTCAGGCAGTTTGGCCTGAGGACAAACCCTGGTAGAAGTTTATTTCCAAACCCCACCTGCTAGCGGGTAAGAGGCTCCGGTACTAAGCTCCCTGGCTCTGAGAGGAAGCCTGGTGGCTCCAGGGCATGGGAGGCTCCCCTGGCCACAGGGGTGTTATCAGACCTGGGCAGGGATGCATGAGGCCGTAGTGATGCTCCAGATGGTGTGGAGAACTCGTAATTAGCAGCAGCGGGGTTACGTAGCAAGGAGCCCAAAGAGGAAGAAGGAAGGAGAAATAACCTACCAGCCAAAGGCAAGAATGATCCACTCACCAGATCATCACCCCCTTAATAACCAATCAATCCGTTTAATAACCAAGGGATGATAGTACTTACATTAAATACGCTTTAGAAAACACTGAATGCAATGACTATGATAAAATACAATGATTTGTGAAGAGGGTAAACATAATAGCATACAGTAGTTAATCCATCTTCAAGGAAAGGAAATCAACATTGATCAATTCGAGAGCTCTATTTTCATGAGAAAACCATTATTTCTTTCTCAAATTTAAGGATGAGGGTAGCAGTGCCTGTCACTTTCAATCCCTCAAAGACGCTCAGAGGAACCCAAAACCTGGAAACCTCAGGTGCATTAAAAACAAATGCCCAGAAAATATCTGTTGCGTGTAACTGAAGTCATGTGATGTTTTTGTAATTACAAAGAATTATTATTAAAATGTGGGTGCCCCAAATTTTAAGTCTGCTCTCTTCACAAGGCAGCTTGTTTCCTGACAAATAACTGGTGACAATTTCATAACACGGAGTTCAGAAAGCTCATTAAACCACACGCATGGTGCAGCTGAAGCCCTCAGTGGTTTCCGAGGGCTTGTGAAAAAGTAATTAGGCAAACCACAGGCATCTGTAAATGTGCGCATTTGCTCCAGACGGGTGGGTGGCATCTTGGGGTGCCCCAGAGCTTTCAAGGCGACGATTCACTCTCAGTGTCAGCGACTCGAAAACACACCTAAGATAGTCTTTTTGCTCTGGCAGGAGAAAGTATCGCCAAATGGATGGATTAAAGAATGAAAGGTTGCCGGGTTTGGTTATGCCCCTGTGTGTGCCATCAATCGCGGATGGGAGCTAGGACACATTTGGGGCTACGAAATGGGAGCACGGTTATAATCACTGATGGGACCTTGCAGGATGTATCTATAGGATGGGCTATAGGTTCTAAGCAGAAAATACACGTGACCCCCGTAGAGATAATTCCCAGCGCTCCTCCCTGGAGCAGCCTGTTGGCCATTCTGACGGCATCTGTAGTAAGCTGTTCAATGGATGTTGGATCTACTAGCTGGTGAAGCTGAGGTAATAGGAGGAGGAAGATGAGATATCAGCACCCTGTCTGGAACATGGAAGAAAAGTTCCCAGGAAAGGGAACCACTGAAATGTGCTACCGTGGAAAAAACAGAGGCTTTGGAATCTGACAGATCTGAGCTTGGGCTCTGGATAAACCATGGACCACCTTTGCGACCTCTTTAGATGCTACTGAGTTGCATGCTATTTATTTACATGCTATTTACTATCTCTGAACCTCAGTTCTACCTTCTGTAAAATTAGGGTAATAATATTTTCCTTATGGCATTTCAGTGAGGATTAAATGATACGATATATGGCAAGATTATTTTGAGAAGTGTTCGTTGAAGTATACCCCCAAATTTTCTCTCTCTCTCTCTCTCTTTCTCTCTCTCTCTCTCTCTCTCTCTCACACACACACACACACACACACACACACACACACACACACTCCTTTTTACCTCGAAGCAATCGAGGCCCCAGTCCCCCCCACCCCGCCCCCCCCAGCGTCTTTCCTGTCTGGGCATGCCCGTGGAGGAGCTGTGGAGGTCAAGTTGTAGCTGGGTGGGTCTGGATGCAGAGGACACAGGACAGCCCCCTGAGTCTTCTGTGCCCTAAGAAAGGTGGATTGTTTGAAAATTTTTCCTGCCCCAGAAAGAGGATTTGTCGAGAGAGGGCAGAGAGCCGCAGAACTGATGTGCAGAAAAGTGGTGAAGGAACCCAGAGGGACGTATCAGAGAGGGTTCCAAAGTGGGGGGATGCCTGTGGCCACTGCCACCCCACAGGGAAAGGTGGGCTGGGAGGGAAGTTCATGCCTGAAGGGATGGAGAAAAGCTGTCATTGCCTAAGACTACATTTTCTGCCATCGGGCAGAATGGGGCTTGAAATGGAGCTTGAGTTCTAGAACAACGAAGCCTGTTCTAATGTCTTGCATACTTGAGTAAATGGCCAGAAGATACAAACCTTCTCTGTATTCAAAGTGGGTGGTGCTCAGTAGACCCCCTGATAAAGCATGGCTGCCGTCACTGTGCAAACAGGATTACGATGAGTTACTGTGGCACCCGCCCCAGCAGCTTGATTGCTAGAAATTAGTCTCTGAAGACGTTCTGCAGGGATGTGAGGGGTCCCGGGAACATGGATCAGGCACTACCCCTGCACATGGCCTCCGTGGCCTCAAGGTCAGAGGTGTCCCCAGGAGCGCAGCTGCAACCCCGCCCTCTTTCTTATCTAGCCACCCATGGGATTCATCCCCACAGCGCGAAACACACACACACGCAGGTCTGAATTCCATAGTCACCAAGTCAAGTGTGTAAAAGGGAGACTTGACTTCTCTATAAATGGAGTTCTTGAGCCCCATTTCCGCGGATGGCAGAGAACTTGTTATTGCCAAATGAATAGAAAGTATGTTCTAAGGATTCCTCACTCTATTTTGTGTACATCCTTGGGGATGTTTTCCTCTCCCTTCTCAGCACCTCCCCCCATGGGTAATGTAAGAATCACCATGGCTTCAACAGCAGGGAGCATTCATTTCTTCTTATTCAGCTCAGTTCAATATTGCATCCATGGCCAATGTCACATCCATGTTTTCATTGAATTCTCCCGTGCTTGGTCTACTGTTGAGGGTCCCATGTTCTACTGTGTTTTGGTCTTCAGGTCGACCCAGGTCTCTCCGTGTCATCTTAGCCCTGCTCAGAATCACAAGGCCTCTTTAAGGGTCCCCTGCCCACCAGTCCTTCCCTGTCCTTCTTGTGGGCTTGGAAAGCTTTGGGATGGGCTTTCTGCATTAGCTTGTGACAAGCAACCTCCCCCCTAAAATCCCAGTGGCTTGCAATAATAAAGGTTATCAGCTGCGGCTTTGACTGATGTCCTCGTATCATTGGGATCCAGGCACAAGTGTGCAAATATTTTGAGCAAATAACAATCGACTTTACTCTCTTACTGCTCTGGAGTTGGGAGAGGCTCGGGGCAAAGAAGAGGTACATGTTCAGCTCCCCTCTGCTGAAAACCCCTGATCCGTTTCTACAAGCCACACCTTGTCTGCAGGCTGGTCCTTTACTTCAAGACCAGCTGCTTCTCAGGCTCTACTGCTGAGATGCCCCCAACCTCAGGGGGGCCATTCTCTCTTCCCCTGGCGCTTAGCCCAGAGGGTCAGGGAGAAGGGGCCTTCCCGAGGCACCCCTGCCACACGCACTCTGGCCATGCTCTGCTCTAGAACCTTCCCTCCCATCAGTTGCTTGATCTTTTTTATCTTTTGGGTAAAAGCACTGCCAAAATGTCACCCTACATTCTCCTCGACTTGTCCCAGCCTTGGAGGCTCATAAACCCTTCTCAGCATCCAAACAACCTAACTCTGGCAATAGAAATACTCAGCCTTCGGCATCTCTGTTATCAGTGAAGAAAACTGTATTCAAACATTCAGTTGATGTCTTTGTTCTTGGTATGTCTGACACCCCGCCGCAGTGGGTGTCACTGCTGGAATGGATAGAGGGTGAATACCACAAAAGATGACGTGGGGGAAAAACAGTTCTTATCTTCTCAGAGCTTGATCCTGCCATGCTTTCCATCAGACTTTACTGAAGTTTCAAAAACAGCAGAAGAGACTGACGCTGGATAACTTACACCCACCCCACCTGCTCGGCCCTCACTCCCCCGGCCCATCTCCACCACATTGAGTGCCACGCGGCTGCACACCCATCACAGCGCCAAACTCACTCCTGGCCCCAGGGAGATGAAGAGGCTCATCTTCGCCCTCTGGTCCTATGTTTACTTCCAACCACATTTTCTGCCCTGGGATAGGCACCCTTCCGGGGTGAGTGACAGCAAGACCATCAATTCCCTTAGAAGGAAACTCTTCACTCTCACTCCTTAGAGGTTCCTTCTGACCCTGTGCTTCCAACAACAGAAACACACTAATCAGATAACAGGACAAGTGCCAAAGTCCGGGTTGTTAAGTCTTAAATCACAATTTATGAGAGCTATCAATAGCTCAGTCCACTTTGCACGATGCTCAGACTAGCTAGTTCCTACTAAATGTTTCTCAATCTGTGTTTCAATAAACCTCAGAATCCAGCCTCACTCAGGGTCCTTTTATTCTTACTTAACTAGCCTCGTAGCCATCTCTGGACCAAGTCCACCTACTCTCACCCTATCACTTATCATCCCTCACCTGCCGTGCCTCACCCTGCCAAGTCTCATCTTTTAAAAAATTATATTGTAGGCGTGGTGCTGTCTTGACCAATTTTACTGTACCGTGTATGTCCTGACCTCTTTTTAAAAGCCCTAGTCCTGGGACTTCCCTTGTGGTGCAGTAGTTAAGAACCCACCTGCCAATGCAGGGGACACAGGTTCGATCCCTGGTCCGGGAAGATCCCACATGCCATGGAGCAACTAAGCCCATGCACCACAACTACTGAGCCTGTGCTCTAGAGCCTGCGAGTCACAACTACTGAGCCCGTGTGCTGCAACTACTGAAGCCCGCGCGCCTAGAGCCCAGGCTCCACAACAAGAGAAGCCACCGCAATGAGAAGCCTGCGCACCGCAACGAAGAGTAGCCCCTGCTTGTTGCAACTAGAGAAAGCCCGCGCGTAGCAACGAAGACCCAACGCAGCCAAAAATTATAAGTAAATAAAATAAATAAATTAAAAAAAAATAAAATAAAAGCCCTAGTCCTATGAATCCTGCACTTTTTTAAACTTTTTTAAAAAATTTATTTATTATTTATTTATTATTTATTTTTGGCTGTGTTGGGTCTTCGTTTCTGTGCGAGGGCTTTCTCTAGTGGCGGCGAGTGGGGGCCACTCTTCATCGCGGTGCGCGGGCCTCTCACTATCGCGGCCTCTCTTGTTGCGGAGCACAGGCTCCAGACGCGCAGGCTCAGTAGTTGTGGCTCACGGGCCCAGTTGCTCCGCGGCATGTGGGATCTTCCCAGACCAGGGCTCGAACCCATGTCCCCTGCATTGGCAGGCAGATTCTCAGCCACTGCGCCACCAGGGAAGCCCAATCCTGCACTTTTGTAAAGGCTCTAAACCCTTCTTCATAAAACCCTAGAAGAGAACTCTTTTTTTCCCTCTGTCCTGAAAAAAAGGAAGCAACTAAGAAATAATTAGGGAAAAATTAGCCAAGCAAGTGACCTCTGGGGCTAAGCATAATTTTTCTGTCCTCATGGGCTCCCAAAAGCAATTGAATAAGAATTATTCCAATTATCATTGTGAAGATGCCGCAGCCCTAGGTTGAGGGACCAACATCTGATGCCTGGACGGCTGCTGATGCCTGGACGGGCTGCTGATGCCCTGCATCACTGAATCCCAGAAGCTAACAAGGGATGTGATTTCTTCTGCCTCCCGCCCACGCGTTTCATGGGGAAGAACCAATCACCTTCATGATGGGGTGACTGTCCCTGGCGGCTCCATAACAAGCAGTGAGGTGATTGTAGACAAGACCCACCACTACCAGTTCATCTTCCTTTACACCCATTTTTCGGAGTCATGTGGGCTTTCTGCTTTTAAGCAAGAGCAAGACGTAACTCATTTATAATTCTTTACAGATTCAAGTCAGGGTATTTTTATTCTACTCAAATAGCATCCTTGTTGGGCTGCAAATCCAATGAAGGGTTTGGAAATAGACAAAAAAAAAAAATAATAGTCAGTTATTGTTAGCTCATTTTATTTCTTCTTAGAGTGGCTTCTTTTTGGAACACAGAACAACCGGTTTTGAATATGCCTGCTCTACCGGACCGTACAAAAGGAAATTAATGTCATGTATGACAGCCAATCCCTGGGCCATTTCAGTTTTTAATATTCCACAAGCATCATCATTTTTCAAGATTCTATTCATAAAGGAGATTTCAGAGTGCTGATGCCCATGTAATTCTTATAGACTAATGGATAATTTTCAGTTTAATAACACCTTGCATTTAAACTGGTGTGGGTCATCTTTAATTGCTGTCACTCAGCAATCTGTTCCTCTAACTTTGCCGGGAAGCAGGCGGAGGTATCCTTCATGTTACGCAGCTGAGCCACGCAAGCCTGAGTCGCAGACAATTTAAGGGCTTATGTGGCTGATTAAGGGCCAGACCCCCACTAGAACTTTGAATTATACTCCAATTACCTTATCATGCATCTGGAAAGAGCACTGGATTTGGCAACAGAAGACTCGGCTTTAAACCTGAACTTGCTGCTTATTACATTTGTGGCCGCTATTTCACTGGGTGTTTGTGTAGCTAAGTGAGTGCATGAAGGTAAAAATATCACACGAATGTGGGCTCCTGTTCCCCTTGGGAATCTAGACAGTCTGGCCACACTGAGGGCATAAGAGGGCCTCCTTCCACTTGGAAGATGATTTCATATAGTCCCACTGGGATGTGTCCACCCTAGTGGTTCTCACCTGGGGAGGGGCAATGTCTGGAGACACTTCTGGTTGCCACAGATGGAGGGAGGGGGCTCCTGGCATCTAGTGAGTAGAGACCAGGGATGCTGCTAAACATCCTACAATGCACAGGACAGCCCTCAACAAAGACTCTTCCAGCCCCAAATGTGAGTGTCGAGGTTGAGAACTCCTGCTCTAGAGTAGGGCTTCTTTGTCTTTTTAAAATTTATTTTATTGAAGTATAGTTGATTTACAAGGTTGTGTCAATTTCTGCTGTATAGCAAAGTGATTCAGTTATATAGATAGGTGGATAGATAGAGATATAGATATATAGATTCTTTTTTGTATTCATTTCCATTATGGTTTATCACAGGCTATTGAATATAGTTCCCTGTGCTATACAGTAAGACCTTGTTGTTTATCCATCCTATATTTAATAGTTGGCACCTGCTAATCCCAAACTCCCAATCCTTCCCTCCCCCACCCCCCTCCCCCTTGGCAACCACAAGTCTGTTCTCTATGTCTGTGAGTCTGTTTCTGTCTCGTAGATAAGTTCATTTGTATAATATTTTAGATTCCACATATAAGTGATATCATATGGCATTTGTGTTTTAGAGTAGGGCTTCTTAATCTGAGAACCACGGACTCGGAGATGGGCTGTGAGGATCCAGGAACCCACCTAAACATTATAAGGTCTACTTGAGGCCAGTGTGCACTTTTCTGTGGCAATTGTCCATGACCGTCAATAGATGCTCTGAGAGGTCTATAGTTTCAGATCAGCTGTAGCTGATCTGTGTCTTCATACTCTAGCTGTGTCTTAATACCCAGTGATACTGCTCCTTATGCAAAGTTTTATGTCTTCAAATACTTTGGGGGGATTTAAGCTGGACCAAGTAATGAGTGAGACAAAGAAAGATGCCCTGGAAGATCCAGCAGATGATGGGGCCGCCATCGCTGGGCAGGAGAGTGCGGGAGGTGCTGGGAGGAGAAATCATCCTCACTCTTGATTTCTTTGCACTTTGTTCAGGGAGAGTCAGAATGAGACTCGGAAGTGTCTCTGAGTGACCTGCTCATACGATGAGGAGATAAACTTTTTTTTAGGGCAACCAGCTACTATCCAATACATTTTCTTCTGTGTGCTCAACAGCAGCCTGAGAAGTTTACTTATGTCGCCTCATTTGAGATCATTTTACTCCCATGGTATAGTTTGTTCGCCCCAGATCCAGGTCTGACTCTCTTCCTAGAAGCAATTGGGAGCCCTGGGGAATCTAAACCTTCAGACATCCTAGTTAAAGGACCAGAAGGCAGATGTTGTCGTAGTGTGAAAAATTCAATACTTTGCTAAAACAATGCTTCATAACCTAATAAATTATACCCACCGATGGGAGCCTGATGAAGTTAGGAATCTTCTCCTCAGAAAACTGCTCATGGACCCCCAACACCTAATGCTGTCTTTTCAAGATGGCAAGTGTCATGTTCTCTCTGGGACACAAACAATTACATCTTGATGAGAGCACACCCATGCTTCTTTGTCCCTGTATCCTGTAATATTTATTTCATAAGATCTTGAATTCACTTTAGCCCTTCTCCAGCTTAACTTTCTAAATTGCCCTCTTAGATTTTCTGGCCGTTGGGGGAAATAAGATAGAGGAGAATAGTTCAGGCCAACTTTCAGACAGAATACTTTATTTTAATGGCTATGGGCTGCTCAATTGGAATACATTTTTCTTCTCTAATCTCTATGCATTGAACATGTCCAAAATACAAATAGTTATTGCGAACGTTATTGCCCAGTTCATATTGTTTCCAGCAGGGCATGAATTCTGTGGGTGAAAATAGCCTATTCCTCTCTCTATATATCTTGACTGTTACTCAAGAAAGCCCTGGAGGTGGATTATAATCCTTACCTTCCATTTTATTCTGGATTATTATGCTCTTCCCCAGAACATAAATGAAGTTTACTGTAAATGAGACAGTTATAAAACTTTTTTAAAAAGACAATATTAATGTGGAGGTAATCCTTTAAGGAAAAAATTTTAAAAGCTAGCCAGACCTTCATATGGAAAATGGGTAAAATCGAGAAGCTCACCTGCGGCTCCCATGGTCCAATCCTATCATAGCTGAAAGTAATCATATTGTTCTATAGCCAATCTGCTGCCCGTCTGGTCTCAGCCCAGCTCCTAATTCAAGTGCCTGTGCGACAAAAGCCATTGGCAGCCTCCATTGGCTTAGGAGGGAGCAGTCATGGAAGCTGAGGTGCTCGCCCTTCAGGGCAGGTGTGGGCTCATCAGTTGTAACAGACCATACCTCTGGCCCACAGTTCCTTGTAAGCATGAACTGAAAAAACTGTTTCTCCAGGGATTTCCATACAACATCTATCTTCGGAGCTAAACCCATTCAAAGGCACTGAAAGAAAAGTAACCCATCATCCCCTCGTGCAAGTAGGTAATGCAGGTGAGAGTCAGGGCTCCCCATGTATGGAGAGTACAGCCATATCCTGAAATCTATCGTTAGCCTTTTACAGGCTCACAACATCAGATTGATCGATTCTGGCAGACTCAGACACGGCCAGTTAAAGGAGCAGACAGACAAGAACTGCACATCTGAAAGGAAATTATTTCCCAAGTGTCAGGACATGCTAGAAGCAGGGAAACCAGTCTGGTCATGAAATATTTGGGATAAGGTTGGTTATGTTTTAGTATAAAGTAAGCGTGAAGCACTGACTCTTTGAGATCGTGAGATGTGATGAAGAGAACAGACTGCAAAGAGAGCACCAGGGTTCAAACGCTGAGACTGTCACCTCTGTGTGTGTGATGGAGGGCAAGTCACTTAACTCCCTGTGACAGGTTTTCTCATCTGCCAGCTGGGGTGTGAGCACTGTGTTATTTGGGTTGTTGAAATTTAAGTGACGTGTTATATGTAAACTATGAGATCCTATGGATAGTGCTTGAAACAATCCCTCATTCAACAAATACTTACTTAGTGCCTATGGCCAGGGCTTAGCATTATGGGAAACAACAGTGGACCAGAGACAGAAGTCACGCACACACACACACACACACACACACATCTCAAAAGCTCATGGACTTCACATTTTATAGCCAAGACTCAATAAATGTTCTCATTTTATAGCAAACACTCAAATAGTTCTATGAAAAATCTAATTCATTTTTTTCACCACGAATGTCACAAGCATTCCAGGAAGCCTAAATCCTGTCTCTCCAGGCACATTGCACAGAGGATGTGACCACCTTGGGAGAATGTTCCTAGTTTTCTAATGAACCCTTTCTCTTCCTTGACAGTTTAAATACAGCTTAAACTATGGCATCACCAGTGGCCAATGAACCAGAGACCGGGGACCACACACAGAACCTCCCAGCCCACAAGGCCCCTCTCAGGACAGAGGCCCTGCCAGCATGGGGACCTGCCCTGATCACTGTAATTGCAGCAGGTACAAGGTTTTGGCTTCGATGTGACACTTGAGCCCGTCTGTCTTGATAGCTACAGCCCCTCTTGACCTTCAGTGGGACTTTGTCCCCAGTTAGTATGTGGAGGCTGTGAATGAAGGCATTGTTGGGGCCTCTGCTTCTGGGACTTGGAGTAGCTGGCGGGTGAGGGTTCAGCCACTGTCTGTCTCCAAGCAGTCACAGAGGTGACACCCGACACCTGAGACACTGCCGTCCCCTGTCCCAGGGGTAATGGGCCAAGCAAAGTTGCTGACCCCTCCTCCAGTACGTTCCAATTTCCTACCGTTAATCTCCTTCACATTTAAGGTTGCATGCACAGCTATGCAAATTAACAGAGGTTTATATGCTCAGGATTTGAAAGAAATTGAGCTGATCTAAAATAACTAATGGACAAGTGAGGATTTAACTAAAAATTTACAACACACTCCACAGCCTGCCACCGGGGAAAGAAAGGTTTAAAAAAAGAAAAAAATGTTTTACATATATATATATATATATATGAAATATTATCAATATATAAGGGTTAAAATCTTTGATAGTTTTTAAGCTACCTGTGAGGTATAGCCATATTACATTATGGTATATATTACATTATATAGACATATACATTATACATATATCTATATATACACATATAACCATGTCTGTATAAGTTATTGAAACGATATACAACTTTGCTATATAAGCACAATCTACACTAATATGTATCATTTAAAATAAAATCTATATGGTTAGCTTTTTAAAAATTAAATAAATAATTAATTAATTTTTGGCTGCATTGGGTCTTCTTTGCTGCGCGCGGGCTTTCTCTAGTTGCGGCCAGTGGGTGCTACTCTTCGTTGCAGTGTGCGGGCTTCTCATTGAGGTGGCTTCTCTTGTTGCAGAGCACGGGCTCTAGGCACGTGGGCTTCAGTAGTTGTGGCATGCAGGCTCAGTAGTTGTGGCTCGCGGGCTCTAGAGCGCAGGCTCAGTAGTTGCGGCGCATGGGCTTAGTTGCTCCGAGGCATGTGGGATCTTCTCGGACCAGGGCTCAAACCCGTGTCCCCTGCATTGGCAGGTGGATTCTTAACCACTGCACACCAGGGAAGTCCATATATGGTTAGCGTTTGAAGATGATATATCCACGATAACTTTTAAATGAGATAACGAATAAACAAAATTATAGATCTATAGAGCTGAGATGCAAATCAAACAACTATCAGCTTGGTTCAAGTTCAGAAATTATTTTCATGTTCCACAATTATGTTAGAAAAGATTCAAGTTTACTTGCTGTTTGAAATGTGTTTTCTCATTGTTTTCAGTTTGCTGAATTGAGTTAAATAAAAAAAAAATTACGACATTTTCAGTTGGTTTAGATGGAGACTCTAAAAAATGCACATGACTTCTTTTGGTTCCATAAAAGTTGCTGCCAAAAACCCATGAATTTCATTATAATTTAAAGATTCTAGTTTCTTCCATTAAATATTCTACAATAATAAGTAGTAAAATGGACTTATTTGAGTTTTTATTTGTGGTATCAGAGGGTAATTGCAAAGAAGGAAAAAGTGATATAATCCACAAACTGGATCAGAAACCCCAAAATAATTGAGTTTAACATTTGCAAGATTCATGTATCCACTGTGAAAGAATTAGAAGAAAAATGTAGAACTATCTCTGAAAAAGCAGAAAAGTGATTTTGAAGTTTGACTTGCCCCTTCCCTGAATATTTTTCTTATTAAAAGAGAGTAGATGTTATAACTTCTGTTATAACTCAACTTGAAATAATATTACGGTTGCCTCTATTGGTAATCTGTTTGGAATATTCTGAAAGACCTCAAGTATTTTTCTGTTTTTCTTCTAATTGCTAAAATCAGTATTAGAAAAATTATAATTTTTGTATTAATTATTTTCAAAAGCCTCTTTAAATGCAAGTGACCCAGAACTTAAGTTAAAATACCAGTCTTTAAAAAGTAAACCTAATACCTCCTCCAGGAAAACCGTATTTTTCAACAAGATACAGAGACATTGATGTTGTTTACTTTTTATGCATTTTCCTCTTAATTCTCAAAGTAAGCTCACAGTGACAGAATCATTAAAATAAAGCTTAAAAAGAGCTAAAAGAGACAATGAACTAATGCTTGTGCCAGACCACCCAGGTGATAGGATAATGTCTGCAAGAGATACAGAGAACTGTAAAGTATTTCTTTTACAAATTTTTCGTTCTCTGTTTTTATTCCAACTGATTAAAACAACTCACAGTCAATGGTGTTTTAAAGACCTTGTTTATGATCGAACACGGATTTGTAGACCTGGAAGAGTCTTTAGAGATCATTCAGTCCTGCCTTCTCACTTTACTGGAGAAGTGAAAGAGATTGGGAGCGGAATCACATACCTGAAACCACACAGGTGGAAACCACCTGGCTTAGCCCAGCGCTCTGCCCCGCCCCCAGCACATACACATGTGCTAACACTTCTATCAAATTTGCATTGTCCGATGTTCCGGAGAAAAAGAGAGGGCGTATCTAGTCTCCCCACTGTGCCTTTTTTCTCAAATGCTCAGAGCTAAGCTTAACTCCAGCCCTATCTGCCCCTCCCTGGCATTAGGCAAATGAAGGAGAGCATACTAGCCTTTCGTGGATAGTACCTGTGCGTGGCATAGACCCTGGACGATCTTTCAAAATAACCCTGAAAGTTCTTTATACCCCTGCGGCCCTCTTTCACTCCTCACCAGAAGTGGAAACACACATTTGTGGCTTAAAAAAAAATTGTGGGAAAAAGGTGAATGGCTGGCTGTGTCTGTGGGTGGACGGAGGGATGGGCTGTAAAGGGGCAGAAGGAATCTCCCGAGGGTGACGTAACTGTCAAACTCAGGGCATGGGGCACTTTCCATGGATTCGGTGTTTGAACATAATTTCTCCATAAAGTAGAGTTTAAGAAAACTACTTAAATTCCTATCGTAGGAATCCTACGATAAAAGCTTCTAAATGATTATTTTTCTTGTTATCGAACGAATAAAATAGGCTCTATTATTGTTTGATGTAGGCTTAACAAGATTGTCAGAAGGTAATTTTAAGAAAACAGCATTGCCTCTTTATACGATATGGGAAATGAAAGATTTCTGATTATCAGCATGTCCTAACATATAAGGCTGTGTCATTCAGTTCAGGATTCGTCCCTTTCCTACACAGGAAAGGACTGAAAACTGATCTTCATGGATGTGAGAAGGAAGAAGCCCTATCTTTTTACTTCTTTACTGACTGGAATGTCCACCTCAGTCCACAGGCAAAAAAAAGAAATACCTTTTAAAAGCTTACTACTTTACTTATTTTCCATTTGACCTGATATCTAAAAATATATAGCCGTGCCCTAGTCTCCCTTTGTCCATCACGGCAGGTAGTGAACCCACAGTCTGGTCAACTATCTTAAATCCACCAGTTCACTTCTACATTTCAGCTCGCCTTTTCCCATTGCCTCTGCCAGAGTCTCTGGGGAGAGCGTCTAAATGCAGTGCCCTATTTTCGTGCAACCTAATGCTCTTAAACTTGAGCCTATCTCTTGGATCTTGGATGAGGTTTGGTGTGAAAGGCACAGAGTCAAGGCAGCTGAAAAGGCCTCAATACTTCTCCTGTAAGGCCATGGAGAGTATGTGATACAAAATGGGAGAATTACAGGTTTCCTACATTAAATGGGTGGAACTTCGCACAGCTAAGAGCAAGTAAGACCAGTTAGGCCCTTTGCCAGTGCGGCTGGGTCTCTACATAACAGAGCAGAACACCCTCTGGGGAAGATGCTGTCCCCTTGCAGAAGCAGGACACAGAGGGCAAGAAATAGGGTCTTGCCCACCCACACTTGGGGACGGGAGGACCCGCCCCTGGCTTCCTCATCTCTTCTGCCGGCCAGACCAGGGCACCTTTCCTTCTGTCCTTGCTCACTTCTTTTCTTTTCCTGTAGAAGCTCTCCTGTTTGTAAGTATGACTCATGAGAATTCAGGACCATAAGCAATTTAATGACCAGAAGTTAGGTAAACAAGCTAGATTTTTCTCTCTCTGAAGCCCTTTCCCTAGTGTTATCAATGATTCTCTGTGTAGTGGTTTATTTTTCCCTTTGATCTGGTGTATTTTCATAAAAGGCTACCATGTTTTATGCAATTTTTTTCTCTACCGATATATATTTCATCTGTGGACATAAAGAATGGAAAGAAGGAGGGATGTGCCTGAGGGTGGAATGGAGATCAAAAAGGGGATAAACATACAAATCATGGCAAATGTCATAAGCCAGCATTCTTGTTTTACGCTGGTGTGTAGGAGAGGCGGAATGGGGCCGGCCAAGGGAAGGACGTGGGCTTTGAAGCCAGACTTCCCTGGAAAGGAATCAGACTCTGCTACCTACCTATTGGGTGACCGTGGGCACACACATTAGCTTTATTCAAACCTCGATCAAGAATATTTTTGGAGAATGAATCAATAAAATTTTCCAAATTGAAATTCACAAAATTAAAAATCACTTTGATTTGCAATTCAGTGTAAGTTCTAAGTTCTCTCATAGAGAGTTTATTTTAATAATTTAAATATACTTTAAATAAACTACTTAAATATCTAGCTTAGTTTATTTTAGAACTAAGAAAAGTACTGAGACTTCAATTCTGGCCAAGATGCAGTGGTCCTGTTGTTTCCTACTCCCACCAACCTTGCTCTTAACTACAAATCCATGGACATAACACAGTAAGTGAGCACAGAAAGATTCTGGAAGGTGGAAGGCAGCCTGGGGAACTTGCACCTTTCTCTAAAATCTGCCCGATGGGAGGTTAATTTCTGCTTTCTTTCGATTAATGTTGACATGATACATCTCTTCCCATTTTTTTCTTTCAACCTACCTACACACAAATATATTTGATGTTTATTTTAGACAATATATAGCTGGGTCATTAAAAAAATTCAGTCTGCCTATCTCTGTCTTTTAATTGGTGTTTTAAGATGAGCTGAATTTACGCTTAATTTAATTATTAGTATGTTAAGGCTTAATTCTACCACTTTACTGTTTGTCCTCTTTTCCTTTATTGCACTTTTTCTGCCTTCCTGGGCTTTATTTGAACGTTTTTTATAATTCTGTTCTGTTCATTTTCCTTTCTTCTATTCCACTTTTTCTGCCTTCCTGGGGTTTATTTGAACATTTTTTAGAATTCTGTTCTGATTTGTATAACATTTTGTTTTGTTTTGTTTTGTTTTTAGGCCATGCCGTGCAGCTTGCAGGATCTTAGTTCCCCGACCAGGGATCGAACCTGGATCCTCGCAGTGAAAGCGCCCGGCCCTAACCACTGGACTGCCAGGGAATTCCCTGTATAAAGTTTTTGAGTGTAGCTTTTGTACAGATACTGAGTGGTTGGTCTAGGTATTACATTATACACAAATAACGTATAACTGTCCACTGATCTCAGTGTTTTAAAGTTTGAGTAAAGGGAACATATCTTTCACCCATTTAGTCCATTTGTCCTCCCCCTTCATAGTACAGTTGACTTTAATATTTCCTCTACACGTATTGAGAACCACATCAGATAATGTTATAGTCTTTGCTTCACTCATCCAACATATGCTATAAAATTCAAGGGAAGAAGGAGAGTCTATAGTATTTACCCTCATTTGTATGTCTTCTCATGCATTGCTGGTGGGGATGTAAAATGGCACTGCCACTCAGAAAAATATCTTGGCAATTTCTTTAAACGCTCAACACAGTTACCATATGATCCAGAAATCGCACTTCTGAGAATTTATCCCAGAGAAGTTGAAACTTACGTCCACACACGAAAAGTGTGTACACGAATGTTCACAGTATCTTTATTTGTAATAAGGACTGCAGAGTTGGAAACGTCCTACAATGCATAAATGGCAAAAAAAAAAAAAAAAATTGTGGTACGGCGACACCGTGGAATCCGACTCAGCAAAGGGAATTATGCTGAGTGAATTAAAGCCAATCTCAAAAGGTTACATGCTATATGATTGCATTTATGTAACATTCTTGAAATGATCGCAGAAATACAGAGATGGAAATAGAAAACTGATTTAGTGGTTACCAGGGGGTTAGGGACAAGGTTGGGTGTGGTGACCATCAAAGAATAGTACAAGGGAGCTTTTTGGTGATAGAGCTGTCCTGTGTCTTGTTTTTTGTGGTGGTTGCACAAATCTACACATGTGATTAAATCACACAGAACTTTGCACACACACGCATGCAGACACACGCACACACAAGTGCATGCAAAATTGGAGAAATCTGATAAGGGTACAATAACATTGTACCAATGTTAGTTTCCTGGTTTTGTTATTGCACTACAATTATGCTACTATTGATGTTACCACAGGAGGAATGGGGTTAGGGGTACATAGGACCTCTCTGTACTCTTTTTGCAACTTCCTGTGAATCTAGAATTATTTCAAAACTAAAAGTTAAAGAAATACAGAGATGCAAACAGAATATAAAAAAAAATTATCTTACTCTCCAACACTCTACCCTCAGTATGGTTTATTTTTATTTTACTCATCTTTTTCTTTTTATGTGTAAATATGCAGGTATTTGCAAAAAGGGCTTATAATGTTCACACTTCTTTCGTACAATTTTTTAAATTTAACAATATGTCATGCATACGTTTCCATGTTTACATTTTTTCCCTCTAATATCCTTAAATGTATCTTGGTGTTAAATGGATGAAGACAACCCAGTTGTTTATAAACTCCTGTAAGTAGCAAAATACTTCTTTCGTAAACCTTGGTATTACAGGGAGATTCATGTGGAGCTGATCTTTTCAGAGCAGGGAGCGGGAGGCATAATGAGAAATATTTGAAATTTTATTGAAGTATAGTTGATTTAGAATGTTTCGTTAATTTCTGCTGTATGGCAAAGTGACTCCGTTATAGATACATATCTACTTTTTCATATTCTTTTCCATGATGGTTTATCACAGGATATTGAATATAGTTCCCTGTGCTATACAGTAGGACCTTGTTTGTCCATCCTATACATACTAGTTGGCATCTGCTAATCCCAAACTTTGTGTAGTCTCCCCCGTTGGTTCCTATAATGGTCCCTAACACATCTCTAGCAGACCTTAGTGCTCTGGGAGGGCAGGTGGAAAATGATGTCATTTCACAAAACAAAGACAAAAATGCCGTATCAAATATATCCGATGCTAGATTTTTAATTGTACTCACCCCCTCCCTACCCTTTACCAGAGGTGGTAGTCACCTGGGCCTCAAATTTAACTTTATAAGGAAACAAGAAACAAATGTTTGAGATGTAGTCGCTGTGGTGACAAGCAGAGTCAGAGGAATAGACTAGCTGAATTTTCCTTGTCTTCCAGAAGTTTTCATTTAAAATTCCTCCTTTCCTAAGTTGCATGGCCTTGGATCCAGACCGTCCATCTTGACAGCTGAGTTTCATACAACATGTCTGCGTCTATGGGAATTAGTTACTGGCATAACACTCGTAGCAATGCTGAGTTTTTCCTACTGAAATTGAAAATATGTCAAGACCCCCAAAATCTCCCAGGCAGTAATTAACCTGAGCACGCCCCTATATGGTTTTTGCTATTCTAGAAAATTTGTAAATATGGCACAATTGCTTTAAAAGTTTTAGCATTTAATAAAACAGTCAACGATGATGTATAGATCCAGCTACATAAAATGCCTCTTACCAAAGCACGTACTAAAAATTATATTTAGACTGCCGCTTCCTAAGAAAACAATTAATGCATCATATCAAGTAGCACATACTTCTGCTATAACTGAATGAAAAGGCAATGTTCTCTCAGCGAGACACGCCTTTGGCAATTCATTCCATGTGCAGGCGTCTCAGGTGCCAAAGTTGCTGCTAATCGGGTTTTCTATCTCAGCTGACAGTCCTGGTGGAGTGCCATGCTTTTACTTCCTTGTGCTATTTAATGTCACGATTCAGAACTTTAGGCAAAGTGGGATTGTCTCTACCCGGTGCACAATGTAAAAGGACAACCAGATTTCTGATGACCCCACCCCCCCGTTTTCTGGGGAAAACAGTTACTGATACAAACTGTAAAAATCGCTCCCAGAAGATTCTAAAACTTAGGCAAATTTTAGAGTGTCATCACATCAAGGATCACCCTTCCTCCATGAACTTATCAGAGCCCACAAGCACCCATCTCATGCCATTCACTGTGCAAAGCTCAATTACCTTGCCGCCTAGACTAAAATGCAGTTCCCGGGGGTTGGGGAGGTCCCAGAATTCCAAGATGGATGTAAAGGCATTTCAACCTCATTAATGTTTCCTGTGAATTTCCATTAATCATGTTCCATTTCAAAGACTATCAAGAATATTTTCTGAAAAGTAACCCAATGAAGTGATTAACCAAACTGAAGCTTTAAGAGAACACATTTCTTCGAGATCTTGATTAGTGAAAGCAAGTGAAGTAGGACAAGGGACTGAAGGAAGAGAGTAAGGGCCACGTGCTGGGCTCTGCTGGACTTCCCATGGACCTTGCAGCTTCTCACGTGGAAAGGATGCATTTTTCTGTGCAGATGCAGGGAAAAGGCTTTGCACCCTTCAGTATGGAGTCAAAGTTTACTCGTGTCGTGTTTGAAATTTACCTGTTTCTTAATGCAGTGGGACCTTCCTTTCCCCATAAGGCAGGCAGATAATGGAGCAATTTTTCATTTGTGAGATCAGGGTTCTTCGTGTATAGTTTGATGCATAAGCAAGACATTGACAAAGTGAAAGAGGGTCTGTGTGTTCTTAGTGACCTCAAGAAGTCGATGTTGATGATGTGCTGGGTAATTTGGACTCGGCTGAGACGCCCTGACCCCGAGGCTGGGATTTGCATCTTGAGTTCCGGTCATATTGTATGTATTTGATTCCCATCCTTGTCTCCTTTTTCTGAGCTGCCCATGATCTACAACAGATGGTTATCAATTTAAGACTAGCACATCATGTATTCTGAGCGGTTCACAGTGACTGCAACACAAAGCACATACTTATTAGTGACATAAATCAAGGGTTTCTGTGCCTGTATCAAGATTCATCTGTAATCTAGACCTGGAAAAGGAGAGCTGGGAAGCAGTGCTGGCTATCACTGTGGTAAACACTAATAACTCCCTCCCCTGAACCCTGGCCATACAGTGTGGATTCTGTTTCCATGGGAAGAAAGAGCAAACAGGAAAGTCGGCCCAGGGTTTAAATCAGTTAGGGCCTCAGAGGACCCCAGATGTGGGAGCTTTCTTAACTATGATACATTTTCATGATGGAGAAGGAGACCTGGAAAAAAAAAGAGTTGTGACCAGCATAAAAGATAACACAGGGGCCTTCTGTACAAATAAAAACCTTCTGCCTGCCAGATCTTTTCTGATGATGGAGCTAACTATGATTTGTCTCTCCGAGAGCCAGGCATGACCCAGGCCAGAAATTTTGACAATGGCTGTCTCCTTAGCAGCAAATGGATGAATTCAAGGTTACATGACTTTCAGGGCCCGAGTGAGTCGACTTGAATTTGGATGCCAAGCATTGCCCCAACGGAGGTGAATAAATGCTCACAGGGCATCTGGAAAGCTTGTAGGTTCTGGAAGGTGGTGGGGAGTTCACTAAATGAGGCAAGAACAGCCGTTGCTCATGAAACTCCTTATAGACCCTTGACAGGGAGTTGCAGTCCAGACCTGGTGAGGCCCAACCCCTGGGCAGGTCTCCGGGAGAATCAGCGGGCAACGGCGTAGCCTAGGGCACCCAGGCCGTGCTGCCACTGCACCTGCACCCTGGACCAGGGACTCTCAGGGACGCTCTTCACCTGCGGCGGGAGCAGTGATGATTTCTTATCAGGCTCAGAATCCCGTGATCTCCGTGAAGTCTACCGTACCCACTTAGAGGATTAAATTACGAACGTGGGGAAAAAAAGAAAAAATAGGTATCTTGGAGCACTGTTTGACAGCTGATGAGTAAATTGCCTTTATTTTTAATTGAGGAGCAGGGGACATGTCATTGTGACCGGCACAAAACTACTGCCAGGTCAAAAAAATAAGCTGTCGGAATAAAGGCGTCCCAGTCCTTGGAACATAACTCCCAAGACTGTGCTCCGTCGGGGCGGGGGAGGGTCAGCGTGTTGAGTGTACGGGGTGTGTGTGCACGCACATGTCTTCCTCCTAAACCACTTTCTTAGGAACTCCCTTGGAGGCTGTTAAGCCCTTCCTGATGTAATAGTCAAATGCTGAATCCACTTTTTTCCCCCCTCTCTCTTGTACCTTTAGAATACTCTGGTAAGTCAGTAACTTTTTGCTTACTGGAAGGAGCATTAAAATGTGTACTGTGATCACATGCGGGTCTTTTTCTTCTCCCGAACATTTGTTCCCAACGTGGGATAAGCCATTTAATCGGGATCACATTCTTCTAGTTTATGTCACTATATTTAGAGATTTACGTTTCTTTCTTGCAATTTCCTTCGTACACAATGCCATGCCAAGATAAAAAGGAGGTGGGCTAGGCTCCTCCACTCCCTACGAATCAGATGGTTGTCTCCCATCCAGTCAAGAGCCTCAAATCAGCATCAGAAAAAAGAACAAGCTTCAAGCTAATCACCGCTGAGGAAGAAGAAGCCAGTGGACGTGCTTCCACCCGCTCCCATCACCGCATCTTCACGACAGCCGGCACCTGTGCCCAGGTCCTCAGCCTGACCCCGAGGCTCTGGCTGAGCGGGCCCTGCCCCTCTCCAAGGCTGGACTCTCCTCTCAGGCCCCTTTTGTCTACCCCTGGGCATCTCTCCCGCGAAGCTTCTGCCTCTTCCTGTTCCTTTGATCAGACGCAAACAGGTTTTCTTCCCATCTTAAAACTGGCCCCACTCCAGGTCCTGCTCCGTCTCTGCCCTCCCTTTACAGCAAAAGACCCCAGAAGAGGGACGGATACTCTGTCTCACATCCTCCCTCCTATTCGCTCTTAAATCTGATTCATTTGCGTTTTTGTCCCCACTTCTGCACCAAAACTGTTCTTGCAAAGGTCACCAATGGCCCCCATGTCATTTACTTGGTTTATCAGTAGCACTGGCCCAGTTTCTCACTCCATCCACTTGACTTTGGGGCTACCATGTTCTGCTGGTTCCCTTTAAACTCTCTGCTGGCTCTTTTTCCCTTGTATCAGTTTTCTTTGCAAGATCCTTTTCATCTTGCTGACCTCTTGCTTGAAGTGCACAGGGTCCCAACCCTTTGTGATATCATCCATGCTCATGGCTTTAAATATTATTGTAATAACCATGTTTTTTATTTCCTGCATGTTGATGCTTTGACATCTGGGGCCTTGCTGACCCTGGAGGGACTGCCCCTCCCGGGGCTGGCAGATTCCGAGATGTAGTAAACAGCTCTCCTGCCTCAGAGTTCACCTTTCAAATGCAAACCAACCAATCTAGAGCCACTATCCACCTGCCCTAATCATCCTGGGGCCAGGTACCAGACATATAGACACAGCCCTATGCCCCAGAGCCCACTGAAGTTATTCCAACTAGCCAGTCCCAAGCCTGCTTACCCTGCTTTGCCCATTCTTTCCCACGGAAACCACAATAAAGGCTCTTGCCCACAGCTTCCTTCTCTTTCTGTCTGCCCACCCATCTCACCTTGGTGCTTCCCCCTTGGCCCTACATGCCATGATTCCTGTTTCTACAGAACTGTGAGTATAATAAACTCTTCCTTCATGATATTTATTTCTGTGTCTGTGTGTCTTACCATACCTGATTAAAACAAATCCCAGATACCCTTAAAACAGCAATAACCACACACACACACACATTCACACACACACATTCACACACACACACACATTTATACACACACACACATTCATACACACACACACACACATTCATACACACACACTCACCCCAAACTCTTCGTCTCTATCCAGACCGTGAACACCTGCCTTCTGAACATCTCCACTAGATGCTTATATCCAGGCCCTGATCTCCTACTATTGCCCCCAACCTGCCCCTCCCCCAGTCTCCCTGTATCATTTACTGTCACCATTTAGTCCCCTCTTTCTCTGCTATCTCACGTCTAGTCCATCAGCAAATTCTTTTGCTCTGTCTTCAAGTGATGTCTAGAACCTTCTTTTATAATGCCATGCCGAAATAAAACCCCCTACTGCTGCATGGTCTTCAGCTCATAAACATATACCTGGAATGCAGTATATGTTCCATATATAGGTATTGAATGACTCTCACAGTAAATGTATTCCACTTATTCTATGATCTGATTAGCTGATCAACTAATGTATGTCCTACATTGTTACAAATGGAATAACATGACACTTTATTTCGGTCTTCTTAGACTTGACGAAAGATTAAAATTTATTGGCCCGATGACAGCTGAGCCCTGAGATCAAGATGAGATTGCTTCAAATCCAATTCCATTCTTTGTAGGGTTCAAAACCTTTCCAAAGATTTCCATGAGTTCCCAGGGAACCAGATCCTCATGCTCACCTCTGACCCCAGCTTCCATGGAAATGGGTGAGTCTATGGATCTTTCTGCAACATGGAAGTTGACACCTGCCTCATTTTTCACTCTCACAACCCATTCTGAGTGTAGCTCAATTTACTGAATAATTGTGATTCAAGAGGAGTGAATAATATTTCAGAAGCATGACGGTTTCAGACCAAATACCACAAGTCCTTGTTCACCCAGCAGTGGGTTTTTTAAAGGCAGTTCACGTCACAGGGTCCTCAGCATCACACTTTTTCCTCCCTGTGTCCCTCATCTCTTTCCTCCTACTTTGCTACTCCACCCCTACCCTTTAAAATTCTTCTCATTCTTTGCAGGAGCAGAAAAAATGGACCTTCCATGTTGTAAGTAAGACCTTCCTCCTAAGGTAGTAGTTGTGGGTTTCTTTGTCTGTTTGTTTCTACTATAAATTACTTTTCACTATGAAAAATTTCAGACATATAAAAAAAGAACGGACAATGAACATCCAGACATTACACCATCCAGATCTAATCATTGTTAATATTTTGTCATATTTCCTTCATCTATAGTTTTGCCTGGACCATTTGAAAGTAATTCACAGATATTATGGCACTTATACCTTGAGCATCATGTTCAACAAATGAGGACATTCTTGTACATAACCACAATGCAACTTCTGCCTCTAACATATTAACAAGATTCCTTAAAAGCATCGAATGCCTAGTTCATGTTCAAATTTCTCCACTTGCCCCCAAACCGTTGTGATTTCAAAGAGCAATTTTATTGGTTTATTTATTTGCTTGGTTGAACCCACATTTAAGACAGCGTTCTATTGTTAGGAAACATTTTCATTTGGTTGCATGCTTTTCCCAGCGCCTCTCCTTGTAGAAGAGGGGACAAATACAAGTAGCCAAATGTTCTTTATTAAATTACCTGTTGGAGTAAACCAGGACCATTAAAGTGGTGTCTCTATTTTACACGGCTGTTTAATGGCATAAGATGTATGAACTCATTTGTTAAATTGGGATCTGTGAACAAAAACAAATGGGAGGAAGAGCAACAGAGACAATGACTAATGGAAACAGTTTCCAGACCACAGAAGCCGGGGCTTTAGTAGAAAATATATGCAGCCCCGAGGAAAGGCTTTCCGGGGTCCCTGTGTCTGTTACCTAGCAACAAGCCCATTACACAGGGCATACCGGAGTCCAGTCAACAGGGCTCAGGGCGAGCACGCGGGTGTGAGGACCACATTTCCCCTTTTCTACTATGTTAATAACTCAGGTCTATAGCTTTCTCTGACAAGGGTGAGTGTCTGAAGAAACCATCCCTGTGTAATGCTTTCCCCGCATTAAATCCCTAAAGGAAGAAAATGGCTTTAGCTTAATTTATTGTGCACGTGTCAATACTTATTTGTCCATATATCCATCCGATAAGAGTTAAATACACCATATGAAACAGAAAATCATCCAAACTCAAATTATTTTGTTTCATGGTGCAAGAGTCCAAGACCCATCCAAATTCATTCCTAATAGCAAATGAAGTCTGGGTCACAGATTTACTGTTATTATTTTTTTCCTTTTAAAATTGCTTTTAAGTAAATGACTGCATTTTTTCAGGTTTGCCCTCTTTCTACTATTAGGGTGTTAATGTGAGCCAACAAGATAGCTTCTCAGTCATCTGTTTTTTGCCTACAATTTGTCAGGGCAAAAACGTTTGTTTTGCTAGTGCAGTGTTCTAATAATGTAATTATGCCAATGGTCCTCAATAACAAGACCATCCTTTTTAAAAATGCTCAGGGACTTCCCTGGTGGTGCAGTGGTTAAGAATCCACCTGCCAGTGCAGGGGACACGGGTTCGAGCCCTTGTCCAGGAGAATCCCATATGCCGTGGAGCTACTGAGCCCGTGTGCCACAACTACTGAAGCCCACGTGCCTAGAGCCCGTGCTCCGCAACAAGAGAAGCCACCGCAATGAGAAGCCCGCACACCACAACAAAGAGTAGCCCGCACACCACAACAAAGAGTAGCCCCTGCTTGCCACAACTAGAGAAAGCCCGCGCACAGCAACGAAGACCCAAAGCAGCCATAAATAAATAAATTTATTTTAATAAATGAATAAATAAATAAAAATGCTCAAAGTGCTTTTCTAGTACTGCTTCTCACTTATCTTTTAGCTAAGTCGAGCTAAGATATGCATGAACCAAACTCAAAATAGGAATCCAAATCTCCTGATCCCTGGTCTAGCTTTCCATTCATTCAACTGTATTTTTCAATTCTGTGTGTGTGTTTTTAAGTTTTTTAACTGTGGTAAATAACATAACATTTAACATAACATAAAATTTACCGTCTTAAGCTATTTTTAAGTTTCCAGTTCAATAGTGTTAAGTACATTCACATTGTTGTACAAACAATGTATATAACATTTTCATCTTCCCAAACTGAAATCTATACACATTAAATGACACCTCCCCCTTCCTCCGCATCCCCCCGCCCAGCACCTGGCCATCACCACTGTGCTTTCTGTCTCTATGAATCTGAGTACTCTAGGGACCTCCTATAAGTGGAACCATACAGTGTTCATCTTTTTGTGACTGGCTTATTTACCTTAGCATAAGGTTCTCCAAGTTCATCCATGTGGTAACATTTGCTAGAATTTCCTTCCTTTTTGAGGCTGAATAATATTGCATTGTATGGATAGACCACCTTTGTTTATCCATTCACTAGTCACTGGACATTTGAGTTGCTTCCACCTTTTCACTACTGTGAATAATGCTATGGACAAAGGTGTACAAATATCTCTTCAACAGTCTGTTTTCAATTCTTTGGGGTATGTATTCAGAACAAGAATTGCTGGAATATGTGATTATTCTGTTTAATTTTTGGAGGAACCTCCACACTGTTTTCCATAGTGGCTGCACCATTTTATATTCCCACCCACGGTGCACAAGGGACTGTGCACACATCCTCTTAACCACTTGTTATTTTGTGTATTTTGATAGCAGCCATTCTAATGAGTATGAAGTGGCATCTCACGGTGGTTTTGATTCACACTTCTCTAATAATTCATGGTTGAGCTTATTTTCATATATGTATTGGCCATATGTATATGTTCTTTGGAGAAATGTCTATTCAAGTTCTTTGATCATTTTTTGATCAGGTTTTGTTATTGTTGTTGGGTGTAGGAGTTCTTTATATATGCTGGATCTTAATCCCTTATCAGATATAAGATTTGCAAATATTTTCCCCCATTCCATGGGTTGCCTTTTCACTCTGTTGGTTGTTTCCTTTGACACAAGTTTTTAATTATGTTACAGTCCAACTTATCTTTTTTTACTTTTGTTGACTGTGTTTTGGTGTCATATCCAATAAATCATTGTGAAATCCAATGTCATGAAGCTTTCTTCCTACATTTTCTTCTAACAGTTCTATAGTTTTGTCTCTTATGTTTAGCTCTTTAACCACTTGAGTTAATTTTCATATGTGGCATAAGGTAAGGGTCCACTTTCATTCTTTTACATGTGAATATCTAGCTTCCCAAAACCATTGTAGAAAATACTGTCCTTTCCCTGTTGAATGGCACCTTCCTCAAAAATCATTTGACCATATATGCGAGGGTTTATTTCTGGGCTCTCTATTCTATTCCTGTACCATACTGTTTTGATAATAAGTTTTAAAATCAGGAAATGCAAGATCTCCAACTTTGTTCTTTTTCAAGATTGTTTTGGCTATTCAGAGTCCCTTGAAGTTCCATATGAATTTTAGAATTTTTTTTTTCTATGACTGTAAAAAAGTCACTGAGATTTTGATAGGGATTGCATTTTTGAAATTTTTTGAGGTTGAAGAAACTCATTTGCCTGGTATGCTGTGAAATCTCCAAAGTTCTACAGACAATGAAAGCAGGACTTAGAATTTACTTAAAAGGCAATGGCCACATTGGCCATATTTTCATTTTTTGGGAAAATAATTCTTGATGTTCAGGGGGCTCTGAGATTCCAGAACAACGGCAAAACTCTAAATAAGGTTTACTATTTGCTAGGCACTATCATAAATGATTTAAATGCATTAAGTCATTTAATCCTCACAACAGCCTTATGGACTAGATACTATTATTAACCTCACTTTATAGTTGAGGAAACCAAGGCACAAGGAGTTTAAATAACTTGCTCAAAGTCACAGAGCTAGTAAAGGACAGAGCTGAGAGTTGAACACAAGCCACATAATTCCCAAGTCTATGCTCTTAGCAACTATTCTACCCTGTGCCTTTACATTGGTTGTTCATTCATTCATTCATCCAACAAATCCAGTTGGATTTGTTGCCTAGAACATGCTGGGACAGTGTAGGGTGGGAGACCAGGGCTCTGGAATCCATGGCATCCCCCTGGGTCAGGGGGCTGCTCTTGGAGTGTGGTGAGTAGATCTGTTGCCTTGCAAATTGCTGCCCTGGGTGAACACTGACTGTTCGCTCACCTCACTTCCAATAGCCCTGTAAATTCACTGGTGTGTGATGTAGCACTGTCCCTGCCCTCACAGGCTTATCCTCATGTCTGATGGACGTACTAGCCAAAAGCTTATGGTTGTTGCTGTCCTATGTCACTCTGGTTACACCAAATTATATTAAACCTGCAGGGAAGGTCACTGACAAATTGTCAAAGATCAGGCTTTTTGTCAGAGAGATATGACTCCTCATTCACTCATTGATTGACTTAACAAACATCTCTTGGATACCCTTACTATGTGCCCGGTGCTGGGTCAAAGTATGTTGCGGAAACAAGGATGCAAAGAATGTGCCCACGCGCTAAGGACTGGCTTTTATAAAAAGAAGGCTCAGGTATTTGGAGATCATAGTGAGCACTCCAGCTGCTGAATTAGGAGGAGGCTTCCTTTCAGGAAAAGGCCCTTCATCCTCCTCTGTTCATCTGCCTGCTTAGGAATATATATGCAATTGGTATACGACCTTTTATTCCGTAGGATCTATAGGGAGACTTTCACCCAAGCCCCTGTCAGACAAGGCTTTCCCTTCCACGGGCCACTTAGCGACTAATCTTCTAAATCCTTAGTATTCCCCATCTACATAACTCTGGGCCACCACTTATGAGCATCATTCACCAAAGAGCCACGTGACTCTAAGTTCCACGTAATATATTATTGTGGAATTCCCTGGTAGTCTAGTGGATAGGACTCTGAGCTTCCACAGCAGGGGGCCTGGGTTTGATCCCTGGTCAGGGGACTTAAGATCCTGCAAGCCACGTGGCTTGGCCGAAAAATATGTATATATGTTATTGTGATATAGAAATGAGAAGCCATGAGGGGCCATCGCAGCACCCCACCTGTATCCATGGCCCTCTCCACTTCAGTACACTGGGTTTACAGCTCTCAGCACCCAGATTTCCTTTCCTGGAAGCATTCACTGGCCTCCAGAGTGAACTTCATCCACCCATGGTAAAAGCCAAAGTGCCGAGGGACCGTGAGTCCCAGGAGCAGCCCTCAGCCAATAACAGCTGGTGGATGTCTAGAAGTGTGTCTTCTACACTGGCTCCTGGTTTCTACAGCAGGATGGAGCTCCAGGCACCTGCCACGGGAACTACCTTGCTCTTTCTTAGCTACCTTTTCTTCTCTGTTCACTTTCTGTCCTAAAGCTGCTTCCTGGGTGACCTCTCAAGTGTTAATTGCACTTGAACCGTTGTCCGGGGGATTACATCTGGGATGCCCAACCTAAGACAGGGCATGTCTGAGAACTCCACCCCAGATGCTCAACAGGGTCCTGGTACTGTTTCCAGCAGGCCCTTCTCATCCACACGTGCATCTCAAGCATAGCTGTTCCACGAGAGATCTTCATGCAAAAAACATCTTGTCTTCCTTCAAGCAGAGACCAAGAATCTCAGGTAGGTACAGATTTGCCCTTGAGAAGCTTTCATTACTCCCTCCACTACTTGGCCTTCCTATGTCCGTTTACTCATTCCATCTGGATGCATTGTTTTGAAAGGCCAGTGTGTACTGCTCAAGCAGGACCCAGCAGATTTGCTTCAGTGCCTCTGGTCTGCATGTTATAACAGCTCGGGAGGCAGGGCCGTTCACTGTGTCATTGTTTTGTAATTTTTACCACAGGTGAAATCTGTGCTTGAAGCTACTTTCCTGGAGGTGCCAGCGGTCTGGGGAAGCATTTCTTCCTAGTTGCCCCTATATCTTCTATGACTGGAAAAAATTCTGCTGAGTTTGGGGAGCGCCATCCTGACCTCCCAAAACACGTTGATATATATATTTTTAAGCTAGAATGGCTTCCATTGAGAGAGGAACGGAGGGAGATATACTGTGTTGGTAAATCAGGGAAGAAGGCAAGCATCTGAAGATAGAAATGATGGAAAGGTCATGGGGGAGGCAACGTTTACAGAGTTTAAGAGAGAAACTGACAAAAGGGAGGAGAGAAAGGAGCAGGAAATGGGACCCAAAAAATCCAAATGTGTTTTCTGTCTGCTTCGCTGCTCTACATTTGACCCCTCTGCTTGGAAAACAAACAGGAAAGAGGAAAAAACACAGACAATCAAACAGCCTCCAACATCCTGGTGGAGAGCAGCCCAATACTCCTCACAGGGTCTGGCAAATCATTCCTGCAGCACTTCAAGTGTTCAGACGATTACTGCCAAAGAGTTGCACTATGATTTTCGTTTCTCGTCACACGCCACACGCCACACCGATCGACAGTGTCAAAATCAGAGTCTGTTTCAGACTCTGGGTTTATTAAGTGGAGGCTTAAAGATTTCTTAGGAAATGAGAGGTAGCCAAGACCAGCATTTGGGCTCTATTTGACAATTGCATTATTTTCCATATTTTGCTTCCACCTTACCCGCCTCCTTTTTTTCCCCTCAGGGCTGGTAAATGACAAAATGAGTTTTATCTCCCTACCTCTTTGAATACTCTTTAACCAAAAAATGAATTGCAGCAAAGCAAAATGCTTTCCTGTTTTCAAATTTGCGGGGCATCCTACGATTGAGGGAAGTCAATTTCATCAGCCTGATGGGAAAACACTGTGTCCTTTTTAAATGGAATCGTCCCCTCAGAAACCAAAGTTCCAGAGAGGCAAGTTACCAACTGCGCTGGCGCTGGTACAGGATTAAAGATGGGGGTTCCATCTCTGTGTCTGCCGCCCCTCCCCATTTCTAAGCCACCAGCCCACAGAAACCACCTGACGGGCTTCTCATCCAGGGTCATCAGGGCTGGGAGAGCCACGGCCAGGAACACCAACAGTGCACAGCCCCTGCGTGTCATGAAAGGAGCATCCAGCCCAGGGCCTGGGATAAACTTTGCGGAAATGTCCCCAAGATACTCAATGTCCACAGAGAGCAGATGGGAGCCCTGCTTCTGCAAGGTCTTCTTCCAGAGACACCTCCCTGCGCAGCGGCCGGGGATGAGCCTGGATTCCCTCTGAAGGAGGAAAAGCTCAGTTGATTTTGCTTCTGTTCCAGTCTGAGCTTTTGGCTGTGACTCCGACGCAGAAGGAAGGATGCAGCCTGGGTGGGAAAAAAAGAGGCTGTATTCATTGCTCTCCTGTGCGTGTGGCTGCTCTCGGCCCTGGCTGGACGGCTCTCCCCATCTGTGAAATGGGGTAAGGATGTTGACCTCGGATGAATGTTGGAGATTTAATGTATGCATGCAGGGCTTTGAAATCGAGACCAAAAGCTGTGATCTGAAGACAAAGCATTGTTATTTCTCTCACACTTCTGTCCCAGCCCCATTGCTCCTCACTGTACACCCTTATCCAGGTTTTTGTTCAGAAATTGTTGCAGCTCATCCAGCAACACTGAAGCCACCAAGCCTCTGGCCTCCCGTGTCCTTCAGAGGGTGGCTGGTTGCCCTGACAGCACAGGGACTGCCCCTTGAGCCCACCTGACATTTTTGCTCCTTCATTAAACGAAAACTTTAAAACACACACAGAGATGGTGATTTTCCATAAACACTGGGAAATTTTCTGCTTTAGAATAAAAGCCGACTTTTATAGAGACGCCTTTCATCTTCTGTCCCAATGTACGCAGGCTGGTCATGGCATCTTTCCGTAAGGATCCCAAGGCTTTGCGCTGGGAAGGTGAGTGTTTGGGGTTTACGAGGATGGAAGGTCGCCGGGTCCTTCAGGACCGCGGAACTCAGGGGCTGAGGATGGGGGAGGGGACTCTCTTTACTATCCCCTCTCCTACATTGCCGCCGTAAATATCTCCTTTTTATTATTTTTTCTGCTGTTTTTCAATTTGGCTTATGGATGCGGTTAATGCTGTACCTGAATGTTAAGGGAATTGCGTCCTTGTTAAGATTCTGACCACTTGGTGAGGTTTGCTTAGGCTTTTTCTTTGCCTGCAATAAACGCACCTGGTGGATGGCAAGGGGGTTATTTTTCCCCTGGACGCCCTGGTGAGTGTTTGGTGGAGTGAGTTATAAGCACCAAAGCGAGCATCCCCTCCAACATTGAACGTGCTTTCATGTTGGCTGAGGAAGATACTCATCCTTGTCTGCAGTTACGGAGGAGACTGCAGGGAGCCCCCCACTCTGGAGCAGACAGGCTGAGTCTGCATCTTCATCCCCTATGAACAAGGAAGGCGCAGCACAGCCGAAACTGGTGGGAGCCCATCCCCCGTGGGGCGTGCCCAGCGTCAGGGCATGTGGGCTGCTGGGCACCAGCTGTGTTCCCATCCTGTCCCAGAGGGGTGGGTTTTGGAAGGAAGCGGTACTCATTCATCAATCAAAATCCCAACGCCCTTGATGACAGCCTTCCATAGAGTCTTGGGAACAGAGCCAAGACATGCGTGTGTGTGTGTGTGTGTGTGTGTGTGTGTGTGTGTGTGATTTCTCAGCCAGCACTCCGTCCTGCCCTTCAGAGCCCTATATCTGATGGCCTACATCTCACCTCTACTGATGTCCCAAGGCACCTTTAACACAGCATCCTCAAAACCCACCCCATATCGTTTCCCTCCAAATTCCTTCTTTCTTTCTCCTTATTTGAGAAAATCATGTGCTATTTGGGATTAGCAGATGCAAACTCTTATATATAGGATGGATTAACAACAAGGTCCTACTGTATAGCAGAGGGAACTATATTCAATATCCTGTGATTAAACCATAATGGAAAAGAATATGAAAAAGAATATGTATGTGTGTAACTGAGACACTTTTCTGTACAGCAGAAATTAACACAACAGTGTAAATCAACTCTACTTCAATAAAACTTTTTTTTTTAAGTTTTTTTCCCCCCCCGCAGTTGCATTTTTAATTAATTAATTAATTTATTTATTTATTTTTGGCTGTGTTGGGTCTTCGTTTCTGTGCGAGGGCTCTCTCCAGTTGCGGCGAGCGGGGGCCACTCTTCATCGCGGTGCGCGGGCCTCTCACTGTCGTGGCCTCTCTTGTTGCGGAGCACAGGCTCCAGACGTGCAGGCTCAGTAGCTGTGGCTCACGGGCCTAGTTGCTCCGCGGCATGTGGGATCTATCCCAGACCAGGGCTCGAACCCGTGTCCCCTGCATTGGCAGGCAGATTCTCAACCACTGCGCCACCAGGGAAGCCCAATAAAACTTGTTTTAAAACAAGAAAATCATGTGCTCAGCTGCCCGAACCTGAAATACTGCCGCCCCTCCTCCCACCCTGTTTCCTTGGCTGCCAATCCACATCCACTAAATCACCGGTCACGTGGATTCTGACTCATCAATACCCTCTCCATCCTTCCGCTCTTCTCTATTCCTCTTGCCGTCAGCTCGACTCAGGCTGCCCTTCTAACCGGGATTCCTGCAAACAGCCCCCAGTCTGACCCTCCGACCCAATCTGCCCGTGCAACGAAGAGTGACATTGAAAGTCACATCACCTTCAGATGAGGGGGCAGGCCTGTCACGTGACCTGGAAGGCTTTGCGGTCTGATTCCTCTCACGGTCCCCAGCAGCTCCAATGTCCTGGCTGTAGTGAATTTCCCACACTTCCTCAAACCATCCCTGTCCGTTAAGTGGCCTTTGCTTGTGTTTTTTTTCCTACCAGGACCGATCTGCCTCGCTCTACACCTAATTCTAATTCAACCTGCAATTCCTGGCTTCGATGCTACTTCTTTCAAGAAGTTCTTTCTGCTCAAAAACCCTCCAGGTGGGCCAAATACCCTTCCGATAGGCCCCTCATATAATGCCCACCGAGCACTCCCGACCCAGAGGTCAGGCCAATCAGGAGGATCGCGATGGAGGGGGGGACCTCCTACAAGTAAGGACTTTTCCTAAATGCCCGCTCCCCGCCGCAGCTGATCCCCCATCCTGAAAGGACCTCAGAAGCCTTGGCTCCCAACCCAGCGCCTCACACCCTCCCCACACATTGGGCTCTGCTGTAACGGCCCGTTTACCCCTGAGTCCCCCGTACAAGACCACAAGCTCCTTGAAGGAGGCTGACTCTATATTTTGTTCATTTTTAAATTCCCAGCGTAGAGCGCATTCCGAGCATCTAGTCAGCACGTACATATCTGTTCTATTAAAAAACATCCATGCGTCTTTTTACATCCAGTGCAATGGTTTTCAACTATGTATGGTTTCCTTTCCTCTATTTCTCCTATTTTATTTTAAACTCTGTGTCTTGATGTTCAAGTCAGCACATCCACATAGACCCACAGGTTTTTTCCCTACACAAAACTGTGGTTCATCTTACCCAACTAGAAAACAGTTACCAGTGAAGCTGGAGCGGTAGCAGCCACAAGAACAGTGATGGACAGCACTCACTGAGCACTTGCTGTGTGCCGGGCGCTGTCCTAAGCCTATACTTTTTATTTCCCTTAATTATCGCCAGAACCCTATGGAGGAGGAACGATTAATGTGCTCACTCCAAAGATAAGGCAACCAAGGTATAGAGGAGTGAAGTCTATCCCATAATTAGGAAGTGGTAGAGTCAGGGTGCAAACCTGGACAGACCGACTTTCAAATCCAGCCTTTGAATCAATAAGCTACTCTTTGTAGAGTCGAAATTGAGCTAAAATATGGTATTGTGAATGTTTTCTCCTGAAATTTTCTTCCAATGAGAATCACATAGTCCTGCCAGATTTGTGTCATTAACAATGCATAGGAGTGAGTGAATTTCAGGGAATTTTTCCCTTCAGGGAAATTTTCACTTTCTTCTGAGGACCTGGACCCAGATAGCCAACTGCATCTTGTGAACAAAGGCGTCTCGGGTCTTTTCAGGATGGGGGTCAGCTGTGGTGGGAAGGGTTTTAGGAAAAGCCCTCCCTTGTAGGAGGTCCCTCTGTCTTTCTAGCCATAAGCCTTTTGATGGACTTTGTCTCTGGTTCTGGAATGCTGTGTAAGCATTCAGCGTAGAGTATGGAGTGTGAAGATTGGAAATGAGAACTTCTTTCCTGTTTAATCCCAAACACGGTGGCAGAGAAAGGCGTTAACTCAAAATGTTAAGCATAAGTTGGGGGCTGAGACAGTGCCCAGAGGAAAAGTGTCTGAAATATGCAGGGACCGTATTTACAGAGAGTACAGAGAGGACGGACAGGGTGACCCCATGGGAAGATGGAGAAGGCATAGCAGTTCGTCCAGGCTTCTGGGTACAATTGCCACATCACGACGGCACCCACTTGAGGGTATGAGGCTTTGGGGCGGTCACTCCAGGATGGAGACACCCCGTGGATGACCTCGCCCTGGGGGCTGCAGGGGTCCTGCTGTCTCCCATCTCCTCATGAGCCCCAGCCTTACTCAGAGACATCCTGCCTCCTCTAAAAATCCCTTCTGTCACTGGTACCAAGCCACCTAGTAGGCAACAAGCTCCTTTTCTCTCTTCCCTTCACCTCTGATCTTTCTTCAGTTCTCAGAGACAGAAGGCTTGAGGAAAAGGAAAAGCAATAGGGTTTCCTAAAGAAGCCACGGTCCTCTACCTGTGCTCAAGTTCAGACACATCTGCTCCTAAGGTAACAACTCCAACTGTGATGGGGGAAAGATTAGAAGCTTCGATTTGAACTTCAAGATTTTAACCAGTGGGCCAGGCTTGAAGAGAAAATTACTAGGCTGATTTCTGGTACTTTCATGCCAGAGTGTTGGGCCAACATTTCTGCCAGGGAAAGTTGGCTTCCAGATGAGGCATCTGGCATTAACTGTGCCCAGAGGTTAAGCACCTACCCTGTGCCCGGATCTGGACTGAATCAACTCTGAGTGTCTGGCGGCAGCAATAGCCACATTTGCCTTTAGCCTGGAGATGGCAGAGGAGCAGGAGGGAAGAGAAGGCAGTGATGTCGTGAGCTCTGAACATTTTTTCCAGGGTGTATATTTGTCCAGCTCATTGGTAAAACGGCTTCCTTTAGTGCATTTTTTATTACAAGTCATACTTCTGCCCCCTCCATGAGGCTAAGAGGACAGTGCAAATGGGCAACAGGAAAACTGAGGGGAGGTCAAGAGTAGGCAGCTCCTGGACATCTGACTGGCAGAAATGTACTCAGTTATTTTTAAATTGTCCACACACATAGTGCTTATCGTGTGGTCAGTCCCTGTGAAATGTTCAATATATACTCATCTTAGCCCATGACACAGCCTTATGAGTATTATTATTATGATCCCCCTTTGACGGATAAGGAAACAAAGGCACAGAGAGGTTAAGTAACTGCCCAAAGTCACACGATGTGGATTTATTTGGCCAACATCATGGACCACATTCACTTGCCAACACTCACAAATTGGGAGATTTTGAGCACAGTGTAGAAGAGGAATCCGAGACTCAGGGAGGTAGGAGCTTGGACCTGGACTAATCATGGAGCTTGGACCTGGACTAATCATGTGTGACCTGCACGTCCGTTCCCCGCCCCCCCGGCCCAGCTGCCTCCGGAAGGTCTGGAAGACACTCTGCACTAAGGCGTAGAGACTTGTATCAACGAGGGGAAATGCCCACGTCCGTGAAAAGCTCTAGGGTGGCCCCTTTTTGTAGGCCAGGTGTGAATGCAGGGGATCTGGTCGTTCAAATGGGCTCCTTGATTTCAGTGAAGCTGAGGGCATCCTGCAGTTGCAGAGGCCAGATGGGCACACACCTCATGTATGATGGTCCCTGAACGGCAGGTATAAACCCACGACCCCAGGAGGCAGAGTCACCATTTTCAGGATGATTACTGAAGCCTTTTGCCCAGATCCAGATGCAATATTTGAAGTGTTTGTGTCTGGAATGTTGACTTTTGATTGGGGTCTTTCAAATAGTAACTAACCACCCCTGGAGTATGGATTTCTAATTTGAAGGGTCCTTTAATGTTAACTGCACCTAGGGCGTTGATTAAAATTAAACTGTACACACGTATGAATCCTACTGAATGCACTGAAGTATTTTAAAGTAAATTAGAGGCAATAGAATCAACAGTCTTTCTCACGTGATGATACTCAGCCACTCTGAGAGACGGGCCCACGTGCCCCATTTCACCATAGTCCCCACCACTCCCTAGAATCTCCCTGCCAGAGCATCAGCTGCCATTTGTCACCATGTTTGCTCTGTCATTTCTTTCACAGATGTGTTCAAAGGAAAGTGGAATCTTGATTGTACTAGGTCTCCACCCAAAGAAGGAAAATGAAAATTAGACCTGGGAGGGTTGTATGTTTCAAGAAAACTAGGAGAGAGTATAGTGATTATTTATTTGTAAATGGTGTCTATACAATCAATGTGCAAAGCAAAGACAGTCCATTTGGAAAGAGGACAGTTTAAGACGCTGTGGGGAATGGTTTTTCCAAAGATGGCTGTGGCGTTGTCTCCCTCCCATAGGCTCTCCTGTAATGTGACTGGTCACCCCTCAACAACACGGGGCGTTTACAGTTGAGGAGACACTGGTGGAGGGTCTTGCTCTGAAGCCACTCAGGTAACCTGCAGTACGACCAGATCCCAGGCCCAGTTCCTCTGATTCCAGCACAGTGCTCATGGCAAAGTAAAAGGGAGCCAAATTACAATGGAAGCAGGCTCCTTCTAGAGTGATGCCTCATGGGGGAATGCAAGCTTGAGAGAGAGACTGAGAAACCAATCTGTGGTCAAATTCAAAAGGGACATTGGAGATAAAGGCAAGCTGTTCAGATGCAAGAATGTAGAAAGTAACAAAGAGACTTGAATCCGGGCTGATCTGAGGGATTTGCTTGGCTAATAAAATGTAGAAGGAACATTCTGGGACTCCTGGGGCAAGGTCTCCTTTGAGTCAAGTCAACCCATAGAAACATGAGAGAAAATAATAAGCTGTTGTTTGAAGCCTTTAAGTCTGGGCGTGGTTTGTTATATAGCAATAGAAGGCCAAAATCGAGTCCTCGTGAGGATTATAATCCTCTTTCTACTTACTTCTGCCCGGCCCCAGTAGGCACGTGAGTTGGGGACTTCCCATTTTGGAGTTTTGTCCTTGTTGCGGACTTACTGTCAAGCACCTGTCTCAACAGGCATTTATCCATCATGAATATTCATGGTGCACACGCGCATATACAGTTGGCTTCCATGGAGCAAATGTTTTCTTCCTTGGGAAAGAAGAAAAATTTCCAGCCCTTCCCTAATCATTCTCTACCTCAGAGATGGGTTCCTGGGCCCTATAGATGCCCCTTCAAACAGGTCTGCACTTTATACTTAGGAATAGTAGTTAATTTGTTTTTCACTTTAACAACTAGGTTTGCTTCACACATCTTCAAAAGACTTCTCAAAAGAGGTTAAATGAAGCTGTTTCACGATGGGGTACAGTGGTTCCTCCGTGGCCATACCATGGTGGGGTAGAATCCAGGCCTTTTCACCGTAACCTCTGGTGACCCGCTAAGAACCATCCCGCTTGCCATTTGCAGCAACAAGGATGGACATAGAGATGATCATACTAAGTGAAGGGAGCCAGACAGAGAAAGGCAAATACCATATGATATCACTTATATGTGGAATCTAAAATATGACACAAATGAATATATCTATGAAACAGAAACAGACTCACAGACATAGAGAACAGACTTGTGGTTGCCAAGTTGGGGGAGGGAAAGTGGGGGAGGGAAGGATTGAGTTTGGGATTAGCAGATGCAAACTATTATATATAGGATGGATAAACAAGGTCCTACTGTATAGCAAAGGGAACTATATTTAATATCCTGTGATAAACCATAATGGAAAAGAATATTAAAATAAATGTATATATATGTATAACTGAATCATTTTGCTGTATAGCAGAAATTAACACAACACTGTAAATCAACTATACTTCAATAAAATTAAAAAAAAAAAGAACCATCCCGCTGCCAGCCCTACCCCTGCTGACCCCTCCTCCTGGCTTAGTTCCTCATTCTGTATGTATGTTCTTGTCTTCATCTCCAATCTGCCCTTTGCAGCTGGAACCCAATCCAGTTTGTCTCTCTTTCTCTCAATAAGCTCACCCTCATCCACCAGGCTCCACCCTCCAGCCAGCTCCCAGGAGCCCTGGTTGCTTGGCCTACTTTGCCATGAGCACTGTTCTGGGATAAGGAGAACTGGGTCTGGGACCCGCTGGTGCCCAGAGAAGCCAGGTGGCTTCCCAGAAGGACACCTGAACTCTGTCTCTCCCCTTCAGGGAAAAGGAAAGAGTGGCCCGAATCCTGGGCTGCTTCTGTCTCCGCGTTCTCACGCCCACTTTCATCTTCCTCAGCAGGCAATGCGTTTCTCTCTCACACCCTCTTGGGCTGTTGGACCATCAGGAGGCTTTGTGTGGATGTGTAGGGATGGGGTTCGACCACAAAATATATTTTATCCCTCTCTTCCGAATATATTATTTTGCCCTTTGCCCTTGGCAGTTTCAGACATCCCAGGGAACAGCTGCCAAGACGACAGCCAAGCTTGTTGTGACTTTGGTATTTCAGAAAAGCGATTGCTTAGCTCTGTCCCACGCTAATCAGATGGAGATCACATCATAACCTTTTTCAGAACGCGACAAAACAGTTGAGGTCAAATAATGCCTTTACCAAGACCCTAATCTATTGTTCCAAACAATTCAACAGCATTCCTATCAGAGAAGGCCATCTTTTTCCTGCCCAGGGCCAGGGAGCCCCACTCTGGGAGACACACAGGCAGACAGGAAGCCACTCCTCTTCCTCTTCCTCCATCTGACCTCAATGCCAAAGCCCCGGCTCCGGAAAAGGCCTCGGTGAGCCCAGATGCTCCGGCCCCTCCACTCAGCGAGAACTTGGGGCCGCTGGGAGTGGCTGTGTCCCCTGAGGTTTCGCCCTCTGCACAAAATCCGGTCACTGTAAGTGGTCCCCCACTCTGGAGTTTATCTCCGTCTCTTTCCTGAGTCCAGCCGGCCCATCACAGCTCACCCATGCGATCAATGCTCTGCTTTTCCCCTGCAGATATGCTTGGGAACAACTTCGGAATACAAAGCCTTCAAAACAATGAGCAGTGTTTGAGCTAGTAGGGCTGAGTCCTGAGCAAACAGCTGGACCAAATACGTCTTTATCTGTGACTGTCTCCAATTTAAACAACCCACAAGATGTTTGTTCAAAACCCCGGTCAGATCTGGCTGTGCTGTGTTGATGAATTCCACGCCACCCCGCCTCCCATCAGCTGCAGGGAGAAAATGACGTCTTTTCCTGAAAGGAGATTACTTTCTCCTCTTCTCGGGCTGCACTCCCACCAGAGTCAGTGCCGGGTTTTTTGGTTTTCTGAGGGCAGTGGCTCAAGGTAGCCCTGGCACCAGTTCCCGGCGGGGCTGGCGTTCCCAGCCCACGTTTCCGGGGTTGAACAGGGTGGGAACGCTGCTTCTCCCCCAGGCAGGAAAATCTGGCATGTAGCTGCCTGTCTGCCCAGGCCTTTCCGATCTCCAATTCGGTTTTAATTGAATGCTTTGCAGAAGATGCCGGGGAACAAATTACAAGAAGAAAGTCATCAGTGATATTTACATGTCATTAATAAGGCCAATGAGGGATCCAAGCGGAAAGTTCTAGAAGGGGAGGCAGGGAGGAGCGCAGAGCTGATGCACAGATGGGGGCTGGAGAGCAGCCCAGGGCAAGAGCCACCTTGACAGCAGGTTTTCTGTCTGGAGTGAGTTGGGTAGGTCCCTGAAGAGGAGGATGGTTCTTGGATGCTTGAGTTCCTGTTGACCCTGCCCCTTTCTGTCTCATGACCTGGGGATCCAGATTCTCAGAGCTGTCGGTCCCATCTTGACGTTTCCTACATCTCCCAGAAAAGGGAGAAGGTGTGTCTGCATTGGTGTGTCTTCCTCGTGCCCTCCCTCTAGACACCAGGTCAACGTGTCACTAGAAAGGTGTTCTCACAGCCGCCATGCACCTCCTTGCCCTAGTGGAACCCACGCCCAATGACTGTGAAAACTCCATCACAGGGACCACAGGAGAAACAGAGCAGATGAGCCAGCCGAGCCAGGGATGAGGCCGGCAGAGGAGGGACAGCCCCGAGGGCGTCCTTTTTCACTGACTCTAGTTCTCTTGCCTCCAGATCCTGTCTTCTTTAGTGTGTGAAGAGTCCTGACACGTATGCCTCACTGGCCGACACTGGGAGGTGAGAAGTTGGCAAACTTTCCTGACGGTTGCTACCAGAGAGGTAGAGGTACCCAGCTGTGTTCTAGCTTCTTTTTTTTTGCCCAGATTCAGAAATATTTCAGAGAGGTGAGGTTGAGTACAAAGTAACAAGTGCATAAATAACAAGGGACCCAAGATGTAGGTGTAATAAATACACCAAGTGCCCTTTCAGGCTGTGACTTATGGGCCCTCCTGCCTGCCTGTCCCGGTAACTCCGCTAACCTGGATGAGGAAGCCGCACGGGGCCCCTGTGTTGCTTTCCTAATAGGAATAGGTGCTTGGCTCTCTGCAAAGGGCTGTAACTACCAAGTCCCGGATCACAATATAGTAGTACAGCACGGAGATTCGAGTTCCATCCTGAGAGCACCCTGAAAATCAGCACATTGCTAATTATAAATGTGGCCGCCAAGGCCCCAGCTTCCTTCTATTCTTCTTACATCCTGCAGCTGGCCAAACTTAGGAACTAATTATCAGATTCCTCTGGAACGGCAGCTGGTGGCTTGATAAGGCGGCATTTGGGGTTTGGGCTGTGAGAGACAGCATCTCTATCACGCTGAGGTCCTGCCTAGGTGATCAGGAAGACACAAGAGCACATCTTGCTCCTTGGCTCGCTACAGGTGGATAAAACGCCACCCTGCCTGATCCTTGGGCATCCCTAGCTCAGCTATAGGTTTGTCCCAAAGGACCTGTCCTCCCATAAGTGTGACTCCCCAGAGTTGGAGGGTGGTGTACAAAGTGGGTCATTTCATCCACCCAGAAGCAGGATTAGAAATGGGCAGGTGGGCGTGATCTAGAACAGTCTTTTCTAAAAGTAGAGCTTGGGATCACCTTTCAGGGAATATGCCTATTGGCTCCGTCCAGCGCACGAGGCGACAACTCAGCCTCTCCCCCCACGCTGGGAACAGAGCACTGTCACCGTGTCCTTCTAGCCCCGAAGCTCCTAGGTGGTTAACAGTTCTGGATATTTTCTTCATTATTATTTTTAATATGGCTGGAAATCTGCCCAGCTGTATGTATCCTGCAGAGAATCAAAATGAGAAAATGTAACACTACCCGTCCAGATATCTGAGAGCAGATAGAAGGACCAATGGACTCAGGGTCAAGATCCTGCATTTAAAGCCGCTCCATCCCTCCCTCTCCCTGGCTATGACCTTGGGCAGGTCACTGAATCACTCTGGGCTCCAGCTCTATCTTCCTGTAAAATGAAGGACATACTAGGAGCTTTTCTAATCATTATTAGATATTCAATCATTTAACAGCTATGGGTTCCCTACTTGTGTCAGGTGACATGCTGGCTGTTGAACCGAACAGCTCAGGCCACTGCCTTTGAGGGGTGTGCCCTGCACACTGGGGTACAGATGGGCCCACGGGCAAAGGGTACCATCCCGCAGCGCGGCAGACGCAGGGCCGTTCGCCCAGGTCTCCGTGCAGGGAAGAGCTTGCTGTCCAGATCAGAGAGCTGGGTCCAAGGTCACGCCCTTCCTGGGCAGTAGCATCCAGTGACCCAGTGAGGAGCCCGCAGGGTTGGTCAAGTCTCCAGGGGCCTGGACTCCAGCTGCCTCCTGGTTTCCACTCCAGCCGGGCCCTTTCCTTTCACAGGGGCCCATCTCCACTCCACGCCTTGTTCTCCATCTCAGCGTCTGCTCCCAGAGAGCCGAGGGCAGTACACAGAGAAGGGTCCCGGGGGGGAGTGTGGGGAGGGGAGGCCCAGGGAGAGGCCTGCAGCCCCTCCTGTTGTTTCTCCACTGCTGTCCTTGCTGGGGAAGGGCTGCACCCCAAATACATCCTGTCTTAGTCTGGTTTTCCCCAAAGCAGAGCCTGAGTCAAGCCTTGGGTGCAGGGCTTTGTTAGGTGATGCCAGGGAATGGGAGTAAGAAATGGGAAGACGAAGGCAGGGGACGAGGAAAAGCCACTGGCGGGCACTGTTGAGGGGTCCTACCCGGGGCGGCTGGGCTCAGTCCTCCAGGGACCTGCTAAGGAACACGCAGGATTCTCCTTCCATTCCCTTCTCCTCACCCACTCGCAGTCCTGATGGCTAAGGGCTGCCTCCCTCTTCCACATCCTTCTCCCATGTCTGGGTTCCCTTGTTCTTGGGCTGAGTGAGCTCTGGGGGCCTTGGAGAAAGACCTGAGGCTGGAAAAGTTGAAGGTGCCGTGGGCACCTGGAGTGGTCCCACAGGCAGCATTGCACGGACCATTTCCCACAGCAGCAGCCAAAATGAGAGGTGGCCAAGGGGGTAGCAGGGGGCCCTGGGGTCACCACAGCCTGTTAATTCTGCCCCTAAATTGGGTTGCTGCTATCCCCTTCGCAGGGCCACCCAAATCTTCCCAGGAATGAAAGACTGAGGCCAAGCCAGGTGTGGACATGCTACTTGAACAGCAGAGGCACAGCAGCAGGGCCTTGGCCTGGCCTGAGACCCGGGTGCAGTCCGCAGCCAGCAGCACATGGGCTCAAACTCTGGCTTTGCCACTTAGCTGCTGAGAGATCTTACATCAGCTACAGCCCGTTTCCTCGTCTGTAGGACGGGGATAATCAAATCGCTCGCCCCGGAGGTGGTCATGAAGCTCCCGTGAAATCTCGCTGGAAAGCACTTTGCACGGGGCCCAGCCCGGATGCTGAGGTCAGTACTCGTCAGCGGTCAGTGTTATTAGCTCTTTCACAGAGTGTCTTTCTTGCGATGGGAATCTGAACACTGCTTCCCCAGCCCACATTCCAGCTGCAGGGCATCCTCTATTGTCTATTATCATAACGGCCACAATGGCCAGCGTAGGAATGCAGACACATTTCCCCCCGCAGTTGTGAGAAGTAGCCCTGGAAGTATTTCCTTCTCTATTCGTGTGTAAAAGGGCAAAAGAGGCATTGCCTGCATAAAGAATAGATGGCACCCCTTCCAACCTCAGGCTTCCTGGGCAAGATCCCTTGCTGATTCAGAGCCCGTCTGAGGTCACTTACATCCATAATTGCTCCAGGATAACTGTTTTAATGCTTGCACTCAAATCACCCTTTATGCTCCATGAAACAAACTGCTTTACAGTCATCTTTCAGCAGCTTTGTTTTGTGTTTAAATTTATTTATTTTTTATTTTATTTTTGGCTGCTTTGGGTCTTCGTTGCTGCGCGTGGGCTTTCTCTAGTTGCAGTGAGTGGGGGCTACTCTTCGTTGTGGTGCGTGAACTTCTTGTTGCGGTGGCTTCTCTTGTTGCGGAGCACAGGCTCTAGGCGTGCGGGTTTCAGTAGTTGTGGCACACAGGCTCAGTAGTTGTGGCACGCGGGCTTAGTTGCTCCGCGGCATGTGGGATCTTCCCGGACCAGGGCCTGAACCCATGTCCCCCGCCCGCATCGGCAAGCGGATTCTTAACCACTGCGCCACCAGGGAAGCCCCCTCTTTTGTGTTTATTAAATGACTTATTCTACAGTAAACCTGATGAGAGGCATGCTTCAGTATTCTTGAGGTCCACCCTAGCAGAAATATAATAATCAGGGATTCAAGCGCTTCTGGGTTGCTTGTATGTTTCATTCATCCTTCCCCTCCTTCTCTCCTCCCTCTCAGCATCTTGTGCTACCCTGGTCACCGGCCTACCCCTCCTGCTGTGACTGGGGTCATTTTGTAGAAAGAGGGAGCCCTCCCTGGTGTGGAGGTGTTCATCAACCCTCTGAAGGGTACAAATCAGGACAACAGAGACACAAAGGGTAACACAAGACAGTTACAACTGAGGACTCTGAACTCAGGCCGGGGTTCAAGGACTGACTATGCCACTTGGGAAGGAACTTCATTGGGTGAATAACATCCATCCCACCGGGTAAAGCACTGAGCACCATGCCTGACACATATGAAGCTAAGACAAGCCTTGTTTAAGTGATAACGGGATGTATTAAAGCTAGCAAAGGTTTTGAACTTCAACACACGTGGTTGAAATCCCAGACAGAGCACATCTAACCTGTCTTAGGTTTGAATTTCAAAACCCTAGTTCAAGCTTTTAACTTTCCTTCAGAACGGGTATAGTCTCCCCAAGGGTATTTAAGGGTAAATCTAGAACATGATTAAAGGCCTTTTAAAATATTGTTTAATATTTATTATTATAATTGTTCATTTCCATGCCTGGGAACAACGAGGGAGAGAAAAAGAGAGGCATGTATGTTGGATGGGGGGCAGGGAGGCAAGGAGGGAGGGCCCACAGCATCTTTCTGGCCCTGGCTCCGTGTGGATCACGGAAGGCCCTGCCCCCAGGGGAAAGGACACTGGACAGTCCTGTGAGCACAGACCAGAGGAGCACAGGTGTTCCTCACACACGAAGCAAAACAGGCCAGCAAAATACAAATTTGGAAGTAGTTGGTAAAGATGCTGCATCTCAGAGTGGCTTGCTCCAAGCTGATCTCCACTCAGCTGAGCCTTGTCGTCATCAATTAAGTAAAAGCCACATGTTTGGAACCTCGGTCCTGGGTGTCAGGTGTTCAGCCTATGATGGTGGCCCCATGCTCCCCACTTAATCATGAAACCTTCCAGGCTGCCTTTTCTGTACTCAGGTCCGCTGCCTTGACATAGTTCTTACTTGGCATATTACGTAGGGTAGGCGAGGTTATGCTGTGGGTCACGTGATTTTCAAGGACCACAGTCCTCCAGGTTTCCCCTTATATGATAACTCAGGGATTGGGCTCCATCCTTGACGGAGTCCTTTGTGCTCAGCCTCACAAAAAGGAAAAGGAGAAGAAAGCCTGGGAGGCAAGGATTCCCTTTGACCCACAGACCACCAGCCAGGACTCAGCACGTGGTCCCTGTTGGGGCCATTGCAAGGCAGGCAGGGAAATGCAGTCTCCTTGAGGGGCAGGACAAGTCAATGGTATGGTGGGCATCCAGCCCATCTGACACCCTGGGCATTATTTCAGTCATCACCTCCACTCATAGTTCACTGACTCTCTTCTCTGCAGTGACCTTAGACAGTTCACAAAAATGAATTTTTGTTCAGGGGAGTTAAGTGAAATGTTCAGGTTCACAGGGTTCGCTGAAAAGGTTGAGTTACCTAGTGTTCAAGACCCAGTTGTGTTAGTTGGGATAGGCTAGGCGATGCTACAGAATAACAGCCAGATCTCAGGGGCTGGAGACACGAAGGCTCATCTCTCCAGATCCCATTGTGATCTGTGACCCACCACCCTCCTGGCTGGGGCTTCGTCTTTCAGGCCGCTTGGATCTCTGTCTCCTCCTTCTCATCATGAAAACTCCTTCATGTGTGGCTGCAGGGGGGAAAAGGGTGGGAAATTGCACACTGACTCTTACACGCCTCCACTCATAAGTGACCCACATCATGTCTGTTCCCATTTCATTGGTCAAAGCAAAGCACAAGGCCATGGCTCCTTCAAGGGGGCAGGAAGGGTGACCTTCCCGGACGTCTGGGAAGGGAGAGCTAAGAGGCTGGGTGAACCCCCAAAATGGAAAGGGGCTCATGAATGCTCCTTGGACCTGATATCAGATGGTCACTTACACTCTTTATTTCTATCACTATTTTTTCAGAATATAGAACCTCAGAAGTCTCTTGGACCTGAAAATGTCTGAGGCTTTTCACCCACCTGCACCCTTCTTTCTGTTCCCACCCCCTATGGTTCTGGTGGGATTGTCTGACCCGAGATCCTGCATTTCTATTAAAATTCAAAGCCTCTTTAGATTTTAAGGCAAGGCAGGTTTCAGTTTCTATAGCATCAGGAACAGAAAGGAAAGGGGCTTGAGCTGACAAGAGCCACTTTCTTAAGTCTTGTCTGAGGACAATAGGCAAAGGGGAGAAAAGGATAGACAGAAACACACACACACACACACAGCAGGTGTGTGTGTGGGAGGGTGTGCCCCTTGGATGCAACCACATCTAATCCAGCCTACCCTTGGCCTTCAAAGTTGCAGGACCCCATAAAGCCCCAACTCATACTGTTTTGCCCTGGGCTGATTTGAGTTGAGTTTACTTTACTTACGAATGAAAAAATTCTTATATATATATATATTTTTTTTTTTTCTCAAATAGTCTTCTGGAGAAATGCAACTCTGGCACCTGGATGGAGAAGCAAGCAGGTGCACTGTTATAGACATGCGAGAGAAGCTGATCCATGGATCCAGACCAGGGAGGCATCGAGGAAATGGACAGATGTCTGGATCTTTGGCTAAGAGCCAAGATAGGATTAGGAGTGGGAAGACAGGGCACCATGGTTCTCCAGCGTGTCTGAAACCATTTAGGGAGAGGGTACTGAGGGGTGCACCCTGAGTCCCAAGTCTGAGCCATTCCACATGACTCCAGGAGCTCTGCATTGGGATGCTTATTTCCTATGTTATCTCTGGCAAGAGCCGTAATGTAGGATATTTCTAATGAAACTGAGTCCATACAGCACATTAACTTTCATTTAGTTTTTTCTATGATTTTTTTTCTAGCCAAGTTTTAAGAAACCAGGGAGGACCTTTCTGAAGATCTGGATGCAGTCAAACTCCCAGCCCTCTGGATGCTGGGCTGGGGAGGTAATCAGATCCACCTGGGTGTGAATGGAACTTTGGGGAGAACCATCGAGGAAGAAAGAAAATGAGAAAACTAAATTATTTAGTATTTGCTCTAGGTGCCTGCTTCTGCATATGCAGTATGTTTAATCCTATTCAATCCTGAGAGGAAGTTTACTTATTTTTTTTAATGAGGAGATATAGGCTGAGAGAGGGAGGGTAAGTCACTTGCCACTGCCTTAGAGCTGGCAAGTCGCAAAGCTGGGATGGGAGATGGCTTTCTCTGATCCCAACACCCATGCACTATCCAGGGAACAATGATGCCAGGCCAAAGACAGCCCCCTGGACCCTCCACTCCTGTTTGTAGAGGCCAGAAGTTCTGATAGAACCGAAAACACTACAGGCTTTCATTCGTGATCAAAAGCAAAACTTTTTAAGATTTTGAATGAGAGAAAGAGCCCCCCAAATCAGGAAAGCTTATGTTCCTGGAGACAAACTTCATCCATTTCATAACTTTGTGCCTGGTGGCAGTGGGTCAGAGGTCAAGGGCGGGCTATCAGTATGGCTGGAGTAGGAGTAAGTATGAATCTGCCTGGGAACATCGAGGCCCTGCTTGTCAGTAAATACTGAGCTGTACACAAATGAGGGAGCGGTGATAAGAGTCAGGACTTCTAAAAAAAAAAGAAAAGTTTCCATTTCATTTCTCCCGCTGTGTATAAAGTGATAGAGAATGAAGAAGAGATAATAGCAGATAAAGCCAAAGGGTAATACAGTAGCACAAAGGCAGCACACACTGAAAAATATTTTGAAAAGTTAATGGTGGAGAAAGGGTTTCCTCTTTTGAATGCTCTGGAATTATGGGGGTGAAAATGAATGGGGGACACTGAACATTTCGTGGCTTTATAAAGGAAAATGAAGGTGGGAGATGAATTTCAAGGAGAGAAAGTCGAATAAAAGTCTTACAGTGGAATACCATGCTCAGCGAAAATAACTAGAGCTACAAGTAACCACATGGATAAATCTCAGAAACAACGTTGAATAAAAGTTACATGTTGCATTATATTGTTTATATAAACTTTAAAAAACCATGCCAACCAGTTAGTTCTATATATTGTTTAAAGGTTCATGACCACGTAAGGTAAGTATAGTCATGCATTGGATGAATAAATACCCCATCAATGATTGCAGTTACTTCTGGGTGGGGAGGAAACAGGATATTTTGGATGAAGAACAATACAGGGGGTTCCCACTGCTTTTGATAGTCGTTGGTTAAGCTGAGTAGGGACAAACCGATATTTGCTACTTGTCTCTGCGTGTTTTTGATGTCTGAAATGTTTCCTAACAAGTAAGAGAGAGAGGTAGGTGACAAAGATGAATTTAGCATAGGAAAGCAAAGGGCAAGGGGGCCATGGAGCTGGGGAAGGATCCTAAGATCCCCTTAGAATGGTTTGTCCAAAGTATGAGGTCCTGCTGTATTGCATATTCGGCTATCAGTAAAAGGCAGCTTAAATGTGACATTTGGAAATTGTTTTTGCTGATGAATCATACACGTCGTATGTCTTACCTCTCACTTTATGCAAATACAATGCCAGTCACACAGTGGAAAAATCTCTTGTGGGTGATTCATTATGAGAAACTGATATGTTTTCTTTTCTAGTCTTTTTATCTTGGCCAAATTATAAATATTTTAAATGTCAAAGACCAGGAAGAACAATGTCATGTGCAGTCCTTTGGGGAGACAGGTAATCCAACAATAGAAGGCAGAATTCAGGATGAACAGAAGTATTGTCAATTCCCATCCCTGCAAATTTACAAAAGCAGAAACTTATGTTACTATACCTTTGGGCTTTATATTGATTAAAATATCATAATAACCTTTACCATATAAAGAACTTGTATAAATCCAAAAGAAGACAAATACTCTTTAAAAATTGGACAAGGAATATGAAAAGACACCTTACAAAAAGAAACATAGATGACCAAAGATATATTAAAATGTTGAATTTCATTAATGGTCAAAGATATGCAAGATTAAATACTGAGATCTCATTTCAAGTTTTCACTTGTCAAATTGCAAGAGATTAGAAAAATTGAAAAGATCATCTTATCAGAAGGTTCCCTGGCGTGCTGTGATACATTGTTTTCCTTAGGACAAGACCAGTTCCATATGGATAGGGAAATATGTCTTCTGAAATAGGCCTTCTGAGTTGTCTTTGTAGTAGGACTGGCAGTGTACTGGAAAATCCTACAAAATATCTCCAAATTGGCCTAATATAGATAATTAAGTTTCTTCTCCTGCTCAGTCATTAGATAAGACGTGGAGGGCATTTATTAAAATGCAGCATATTATCTGGGTGTGGCAAGCCCTTAGCCATTATCAGCTATTAAATCCACTGCTAAAATTAGTTTATCTGATTAGCTGCTAATTAGCAACTAACAAACTCTTTTTCCTCTAAATTTTTTTTAATAAATTTATTTATATTTATTGATTTTTGGCTGCGTTGGGTCTTCGTTGCTGCCCGCAGGCTGTCTCTAGTTGCAAAGAGTGGGGTCTACTCTTTGCTGTGGTGCGTGGGCTTCTCACTGTGGTGGCTTCTCTTGTTGCAGAGCACGGGCTGTAGGCGCGCAGGCTTCAGTAGTTGTGGTGCACAGGCTTAGCTGCTCCGCGGCATGTGGGATCTTCCCGGACCAGGGCTCAAACCCGTGTCCCCTGAATTAGCAGGCGGATTCTTTTATTTATTTATTTATTTATAAATCCACAGCTAGTTTTTTTTTTTATATATAACATCTTTATTGGAGTATAATTGCTTTACAGTGTTGTGTTAGTTCCTGCTGTATAACAAAGTGAATCAGCTATACATATACATATATCCCCATATCCTCTCCCTCTTGCGTCTGCCTCCCACCCTCCCTATCCCACCCCTCCAGGTTGTCACAAAGCACTGAGCTGATCTCCCTGTGCTATGCGGCTGCTTCCCACTAGCTATCTATTTTACATTTGGTAGTGTATATATGTCCATGCCACTCTCTCACTTCGTCCCGGCTTACCCTTACCCCTCCCCGTGTCCTCAAGTCCATTCTCTATATCTGCGTCTTTATTCCTGTCCTGCCCATAGGTTCTTCAGAACCATTTTTTTTTTTATGGTTCCATATATATGTGTTAGCATATGGTATTTGTTTTTCTCTTTCTGACTTACTTCACTCTGTATGACAGTCTCTAGGTCCATCCACCTCACTATAAATAACTCAATTTCGTTTCTTTTTATGGCTGAGTAATATTCCATTGTATATATGTGCCACATCTTCTTTATCCATTCATCTGTCAATGGACATTTAGGTTGCTTCCATGTCCTGGCTATTGTAAATAGTGCTGCAATGAACATTGTGGTACATGACTCTTTTTGAATTATGGTTTTCTCAGGGTATATGCCCAGTAGTGGGATTGCTGGGTCATATGGTAGTTCTATTTTTAGTTTTTTAAGGAACCTCCATACTGTTCTCCATAGTGGCTGTGTCAATTTACATTCCCACCGACAGTGCAAGAGGGTACCCTTCTCTCCACACCCTCTCCAGCATTTATTGTTTGTAGATTTTTTGATGATGGCCATTCTGACCGGTGTGAGGTGATACGTCACTGTAGTTTTGATTTGCATTTCTCTAAAGATTAGTGATGTTGAGCATCCTTTCATGTGTTTGTTGGCAATCTGTATATCTTCTTTGGAGAAATGTCTGTTCAGGTCTTCTGCCCATTTTTGGATTGGGTTGTTTGTTTTTTTGATATTGAACTGACAGGCGGATTCTTAACAACTGCGCCACCAGGGTGGTCTCTCCTCTAAATTTTTTATAGTTTTGAGCAGAAAATACAACTGCAATAGCAGAACTCATGATACATATACACCAAACTATGACAAATATACACATATATATTTATATTATACATATATAATGAAACGCTATAGAAATGTATCAACTTTAGGTCTCTCTCCATAATAAATACTCCTTTATTTTCTTTTGTAATAAAATGAAACTTATAACAAAGTTAATTTGGCATACTCAATGAGATACATGGTTATTTTTGTACTATGCAAAAGTGGTGGGAACCCCATACAATTCTGAAAATTTTTCTCCTTTCTTGTTTTGTTAGTTTCAAAAAAAAAAATCTATAATCAGTATCAAAAAGTCTATAATCAGGAACCTCCATACTGTTCTTCATAGTGGCTGTACCAATTTACGTTCTCACCAATAGTGATACATGCACCCCAATGTTCATAGCAGCTCTATTTACAATAGCCAAGACATGGAAGCAACCTAAATGTCCATTGACAGATGAATGGATAAAGAAGATGTGGTATATATATACAATGGAATATTACTCAGCCATAAAAAAGAATGAAATAATGCCATTTGCAGCAACATGGATGGACCTAGAGATTATCATACTAAGTGAAGCAAGCCAGACAAAGACAAATACCATATGACATCATTTGTATGTGGAATCTAAAAAAAAAAAAATGATACAAATGAACTTATTTACAGAACAGAAATACACCCATAGACATAGAAAACAAACTTATGGTTACCAAAGGGGAAGTGGGGGGAGGGATAAATTAGGAATTTGGGATTAACAGATACACACTACTGTATATAAAATAGATAACAAACAAGGACCTACTGTATAGCACATGGAACTATACTCAATATTTTGCAATAACCTATAAGGGAAAAGAATCTAAGAAAAAAATATATATATATATCTGAATCACTTTGCTGTATACCTGAAACTAACACAACATTGTAAATCAACTATATTTCAATAAAAAATCAAAATTAAAAAATCTATAATCAGTATCAAGTTAACATTTTTAATACAATTAATATAAAATATTTAAACTTCTTATACATAATATCACTCATTCTTGTTAAGAAATAAAGGTTTTCAATGAGGCTTCCCAAACCTTTGTGTTCCTTGGCTTTTGACAATGGCCTAGAAGCAGGTACCAAACATGATCAGGTGTCTTGGGTGTAGAGGAGCTTGATGCGAAGGTACTCTTGGCTTACAAATTTATGGACTGTAGACTTAGGGGTGGGAGGGAAGATCTAATTAAGAGTTGATGGCACGGAGGGAGAGAAGGATTGCAGGGAGAAGAGAGGCTGAGTCATCCAAAATAACGTATCTTAATAGTCATGAATGATGGGAAGGGACAGAATAAGAATGGGGAGAAGAAGATGGACCAACAGAAGCGTCCCCCTCTTCCTGCTGACCCAGTGCTGGAAGGCATCCTGGAAAGCCCAGGACACGTTTACACTCCAGCCTGAGCTTAGATGTCACTTGGTACCAGACAGGACAAAGCCTAGTCCTGCTATCCCCATACTACACCTGTCTCCCCGCCATGAGCCAGTTTTCCTTTAGGTGTAGGCAAAGCTGAGTGAAGAGGATCACGAGGGAATCCACGCCATCTGCTGCCTGAGAGATTCAGCCCAAGAAATAGCGCCATGCTATGAAGTCAACTACTATCAGGAAAGAAGCCTCCAGTGATTGCACTCCCCTCGACAAGAACTCCACCAGGAGAAAAGGACAGCATAGCAGGGCTCCAAGGGAAGGGCAGCCCGCAGCACGGGCAGGACCCATCCTCTACGGGACCGGGTTGGGGGTCAGGCAGTGATCTCCCAGAGCAGGAGGATGGCACAGAAGTCAGAGGCTCCTGTTCTGTCCCGAGCCAGCCTGCGTTCATGGGCACCCCTCAGGCTTGGTGAAAAGTTCAAATGCAGCTCTCTGCCTCCACCCCATCTCCTTTAGAATCTTGAGAAGCCGACGGAGGCAGCTGCTGTGCTATGAGTGGGGCTTTGGGGAGACAGATGGTAAAAATGGATTTTTAACAACTCTGCTCAAATTTATGAATGAAATCCCTTCTTGGTCTTTTTTGAAAATGTATTCAGATTTTTTAATTGCTTTGAATTGCTCCTTTTGATAGCTGACTGGTGTTTCTTTGGCATGTGATGCTGTACTGAGAACTTGAAGGTTTAGATTTATTTGGGTTACACACATAAAATGTAACTCCCATGCCTCTGGTGGAGGAGAAATCAGCCAGATGTGTTCCCTACCCACGCACACAGGCTGAAAGCCACCATGCAGGGACCACTGGGCTTGGAGGGCCGGGTGCTGGGTCAGCCCTGAGCAGAGAGCGTTTCCAGGGCCAGGCAACTTTTCATATTCTGGACTTTCTCCCCAGCAGACCCAGCTCGGCTTTCCTGCACCTGGGCATTTCCTCTGCAGGGATCATCTTCTCCAGTGGCCGAGAGAAGAGTCATGATTAGGTCAGAGGCCTGTCCTCACCTGTCATACATCACTGGTCATCGAGACAGCTTTTTCACAGCTGCATTTCCAATGCCTAGAATCATGCCTAAATATCTGTTGAATGAAACCACATGGATGGAGGGGGATCCCTCAATGCCCTAGGTTTCACATAGGCTCTTTTATAAGAACCTTTCAGAATGTGCATTACTTCATAATAAAGACAAAACAAAAGCTGGGGTTGACACATCTAAATATTGCACAGCATACAAACAGGCCAGGAAAAAAAAATGGCCTAGAGAAATAGACATGTTCCTGAGAGCATTTTAAGTGGAGGAAAATAGGAATCCGTGCCGTCGGCTGCCTGAGAGATGTAGTCAAATACTGCTGCGCTGTGAAATTAATTACTATCAGAAAAGAAAGCCTCCAGTGATTTAAAATTATATTGCATATATCTGTGTAGTATATTACAGTACATTAAGAAAGTTAAAGTAAATTAAAAGCCCTGAAACAATCCACATATTATTTTGAGATCCCAGTGGCATATTAATTATGCTTTCTGCTCTATTCGTTTGTCTCTTTTGTAAATACAGGCAGCTTCAGAAGTAAACCGCTTGATGAATACACAGAAACATAGAAACGGCCATTGGCCCGCCGACCCCTCACAATGTCACAAGGGCTGCGGCCACCAAATATTCCGGTTGCCACTCACCCTACCAACACCCCAGAGCTGCTGCTTGTGGAGCCCCCGTTGCTAATTTCCAATCTCAATGTCTCCCCTTTATGCCTGAATACCTCCGGCACTCAGGTCTTTGGAGACTCTGAGTAGTATTCCAACTGTGTTGATTCCAACTGTGACGAATCAGGCTTTGAGGGTGAGCCTGAGAATGTGCCCATCCTGAGAACAGTTGGCTCAGTTGTGACTCAGGGCAGCGTGTTTAGTAAGAATGTGGTTCTGGAGGCCTCAGACCACCTGTGTTAATTTCCAGGCTCTGACATTGGTTAAGGGTGTGAGCTTGGACAGTTCAGCAACACTTTGCCTCAGTTTTCTTCTCTGTAAAATGAAAACAATAGTTATAACTGATCTTATAGGTACTATTATGGGCTGAATTGGGCTAAAATTCGTATGTTGAGGTCGTAACCCCCAGGACCTCAGAATGTGATGTATTTGGAGATATGCCTTTAATGGGATAGTTGAATCAAATGAAGTCCTATGGGTGGGCCCTAATCCAATACGACTAGTTTCCTTATAAGAAGAGGAAATTAGGACAAAGACACACACAAAAGGAAGGCCCATGTAAAGACACAGGGAGAAGATGGCCATCTACAAGCCAAGGAGAGAGGTCTCAGAAGAAACTAACCCTGCTGACACCTTGATCTTGGACTCCCAGACTCCAGAAGTGTGAGAAAATAAATGTCTATTCTTTAAGCTCCCCGATCTGTGGTATTTTATTAAGGTAGCCCTAGCAAACTAATATGGGTGCTTTTGGGGGATTCCATGAGATGAAGCATGAGTCAAAAGATGCTCAACATCACTAATTATTAGAGAAATGCAAATCAAAACTACAATGAGGTATCACCTCACAGCAGTCAGAATGGCCATCATCAAAAAGTCTACAAATAATAAATGCTGGAGAGGGTGTGGAGAAAAGGGAACCCTCTTGCACTGTCGGCGGGGATGTAAATTGATACAGCCACTATGGAGAACAGTATGGAGGTCCCTTAAAAAACTGAAAATAGAGTTGCCATACGATTCTGCAATCCCACTCTTGGGCATATATCTGGAGAAAACTCTAATTTGAAAAGATACATGTACCCCAGTGTTCATAGCAGCACTATGCACAATAGCCAAGACATGAAAGAAATCTAAGTGTCCATCAACAGATGAATGGATAAAGAAGATGTGGTACATATGTACAATGGAATATTACTCAGCCATAAAAATAATGAAATAATGCTATTTGCAGCAACATGGATGGACCTGGAGATGATCATATTAAGTGAAGTAAGTCAGAGAAAGACAAATATATGATATCGCTTATATATGGAACCTTAAAAAATGATATAAATGAACTTATGTACAAAACAGAAGTAGACTCACAGACACAGAAAACAAACTTATGGTTTCCGGAAGGGATAGCGGGTAAGGATGTGGGGGATAGATTAGGAGGTTCACATTAACATATATGCACTACCATATATAAAAGAGATAAACAACAAGGACCTACTGTAGAGCACAGGGAACTATATCTGAATCACTTTGCCGTACACCTGAAACTAACACAACATGGTAAATTAACTATACTTCAATTTAAAAAATGCTTTTAAAAAAGTTAGAAAAGTGTCTAGCATAGCAGATGTATGATAAATGTTAGCTCTCATTTTTTATGTAGGCCAATATGTTGCTAATTCTAAATAACTTTCTTAGAATTAAGATTTAGATTACAACCTGTTCATACTGTGCGTATTATTACGTAGTAGAATCACCGGGAAATTTGTGTTTTTTACATTAAGCGTTCATTTGTTCATTCACTCATAAAATAGATGTGTATTCACTGCTGAATTTGAGCCAAGAACTAGGGTGCCAGGAGGACAGAAGGGGTAGGCCACAGCTCGTAACCCTTCCTTAAGGAGGAGCTTGCAGCACCTCAAATGGTCCAATATGGGGCTCGTTGTCTTTAGTACAACAGAGTGGAGGCTGCAGGCCATAGGGTTGAACATAGCAATACAAGAGAACTACTCTCTGTCTGCAGGGTAGGCAGAAGAGGGGCTCTCTGGACCCTCTACCCGAACACACTCTGGCAGAGAAGGACCGCAACAGTCACTTACGCAGTCCTTAGGGAGGCTGCCTGCATAGCCAGGTTAGATTTCTTTGCAACTATAATGTCACTAATAAGTTTCACAATTTCTTTATTTTCTTAAACTATTTCATTCAGATATAATCGATATATAATAAAATATACATATTTACATTGTGTTATTTGGTGTTTTGACATATGTATACACCAGTGAAACATTGCCACAATCAAGATACTAAACATATGTTATATATATGTATCCCCAAGTCTCCCCATGCCCCTTAGTGATCCCTCCTTCTCACCCCTTCCCCTCCCCCTGCCTGCGGGCGACCCCTGATCTGCTTTCTGTCACTGTAAATTAGTTGGCGTTTCCTACAATTTTATATAAATAAAAGTATGCACTCTTTTTCGTCTGGTTTATTCACTCAGTGTAAATACTTTGAGATTTGCCCATGTTGTTGGTAGGTATCAGTAGTTCTTTCCTTTTGTTTTGGTGAGTGGTATTCCATTGTATGAATATGCTGCAATTTTGTATCCATTCCCCTATTAATGGACATGTGGGTTGCTTCCTGGTTTGGGCTTTTGCAAATAAAGCTACTATGAACAGTTCTGTCAAGACTTTGTATGGATATATCCTTTCTTTTCTCTTGGGTAAATACGTAGGAGTGGAGTGGTTGTATCCTATAGGTGTATGTGTACTTTCTTCAGAAACTGAAAACTGTCTTTGGAAGTGGTTGTATCATTTTACTCTCCCACCAGCAGAAAATGAGATTTCTATTTCCTCTATGTCCTCTTCATTATGTTCAGTCTTTTCTAATTGCACTTATTTAAAAAGTTGTGAAGTGGTATATCATTGTAGTTTTCATTTGCACTTCTCTAATGATGAATGATGAAATGTTTCTTCAGAGCTTTTGCTGATTTTTTTATGGGTTGTTGGTTTTCTTGTTATTGTTTGGAGGGTTTCCTATATTTTCTGGATTCAAGTCCTTCATCAGACATATGCTTTGCAAATATTTTCTCTCAGTCTGTGGCTTAGCTTTTCATTCTCTAAACATTGTCATTTGAAGAGGAGACTTTAATTTGAATGAAGTCTAATTAATCAATTTGTTCTTTTATGGCTCATGATTTAGGTGTCATATCTAGAAAATCTTTGCCTCACCCGAGTTTCCAGTGTTTTTTCCTATCTTCTTTTCTAGAAGTTCCATAGTTTCAGGTTTTACATTTAGGTATATGATCTGTTTTGAATTAATATCAATCAGGTCCAGTGGATTCATAATTGTGTTCACATCTGTAGCCTTCATGATTTTCTAATTGTTCTATCAATTATTGAGAGAGGGATGCCAAAATCTTTGATTATAATTGTGGATTTGTTTATTTTTCCCTGTACTTCTATCAGTTGTGGCTTCATGTATTTTGAAGCTCTATTATTAGGTGCATATTGAGGATTGTTATGTCTTATTGATAAATTGACCCCTTTATCATTATGAAATAACCTTCGTTATCCCTGGTAATATTCTCTTCTCTGAAATCTACCTTGTGTGAAATTGTTATAGCTACCACAGCTTTCCTTTAATTAATGTTAGCATGGAATATATTTTTTCATTAATTTATTTTTAATCTGTGTCTTTATATTTAAATTGTGTCCTTTATTTAAAGCATATAGTTGTGTCTTGCTTTTTTATCCAATCTGGGAATTTTGGCCTTTTAATTGAGGTATTGAGACCATTAACCATTTATTGTGAATATGGATTTGCGTAGGTTTATATCCATCACCTTGTTGTTTATTTTCCATTTGTCTCATCTTTTCTTCATTCCCCTTCTTCTTCTTCCTTCTTTTGGATTAACTAAATATTTTTATTTTTCCATTTTCTCTCCTTTGTTGGCTTACTAGCTCTAACTCCATTTTGTAATTTGAGTGGTTCCCTTAAGGTTTATAGTACACATCATTAACTTGTCCTAGTTGGACTTCAAGAGATATTACACCACCACACATTTTGCATTAGACCATTTGGGCTGCCATGACAGAAGACCATAGACTGGGTGACTGAAACAACAAACGTTTATTTCTCACTGTTCTGAAGGCTGGGAAATCCAGGATGAAGGCACTGGCAGATCCAGGGTCTGATAAGAACCCTCTTACTGGTTTGCAAATGGCCTTATCCTTGTTGTGTTCCCACCTGGTGGAAAGGCAAGAGAGACAACAAGCTCCCCTGTCTCTTTTTATAAGGGCACTCATCCCATTCATGAGGATGGACCTTCAAGATTTAATTACCCCCCAAAGGCCCCACCTCCTAATATCATCACATGGGGGGATTAGGATTCCAACATACACATTTCAAGGGACACAAAACATTCAGTCCATAACATATATGAGACATACAATAGTATAGTCCCTTTCTCCCTGCCAGCCTGTGTGCTATTGCTGTCATATATTTTACTTTTGCATGTTATAAAACCCAGAATGCATGGTTATTATGTTTGTTTAAACAATCATTTATCTTTAAACATAATTAAACAACAGGGAAAACACCATCATCTATTTAACCATTAGTTACCATTTTCTGATGCTCCTCATTTCTTTGTGCAGATCCAGGTTTTCATCTGGCATCCTTTTGCTTTTGTCTGAAGGACTTCTTTTAACAGCATTTCTTGCAGGATGAGTCTCCTGGGGTGATGAACACATTCAGCTTTTGTATGTCTAAAAATATCTTTATTTTGTTTTCATTTTTGAAAGATATTTTTTGGGGCATAGATTTTAGGTTGACTCTTTGTCTTTAGAGATGTTTCTCCATTGTCTTATCTCGGACATTGGCTCTGACAAGAAATCTGCTGTCATTCTTAAGCATGTGCCTCTGTACATGTACATACGTATCTTTTTTCTCTGGATGATTTTAAAATTTTCTTTATCACTATTTTTGAGCAATTTTGTCTTGATTTGTCAGTGTAGTTTAATTCATGTTCACTGTGCTTTGAGTTCATTGAACTTCTTGGGACACTAAGTTTATAGGTTTCATCAATTTTGAAAAATTGTTGGCCATTGCTTCTTTAAATATTTTTTCTCCCCTGCTCTCCCTTGGAGATTCCAATGCCATGTATATTAAGGTGCTTTAAGTTGTCTGACAGCTCACTGATGCTCCTTTTATTTTTAAAAAATACTGTTTCTATGGTCGTGTGGATAGTTTCTGTCTTCAAGTGTATTGATCTTTTCTTCTGCAGTAGCTAACTGCCACTAATCCCAGTCAATGTATTTTCAACACAGACAGGTTAGTTTTCATCCCTAGAAGTCGGGTTTGGTTGTTTTTTTTGTTTTTTCTTCTCTTTTTTTCTTTTTCTTTTTTTTTCTCTTTTCTTTTTCTATCTTTTTTCTTCTTCTTTTTTTTCTGGTTGTTTTTATATCTTGTATGTCTCTGCTTAACTTTTTGAACATATAAAATACACTTTTAACAACTGCTTGTCCTTGTCTGCTAGTTCTAACACCTGTGTGAGTTCTAGGTCAGTTTTGATTGACTGAGTTTTCTCTTCATTATGAATCATATTTTCCTGCTCTTTGCATGCCTGGTAATTTTTTTAATGGGATGCCAGAAATTATGAATTTTGCCTTTTGGGGTACTTGATATTTTGCATTCCTATCAGTTTTTTCTTGAGCTTTGTTTTGGGATATAATTAAGTTGTTTAGAAATAGTTTGATTGTTTCAGGTCTTGCATTTACGATTTGTTATGTGGGACAAGAGTAGTGGCATCCACCACTGAAGCAAGACTCTTCTGAATGTTTTACCCAGAGCTCCGTGAATTATGAGATTTTCCATTCTTACTGGTGGGAACAGGCACCATTCCTGGCTCTCTCTGAATGTCAATTACGAGTCCTTGTCATCCTTTAAGAGAAGAAAGTGTGGTTCTTTCCCTGTCCCTGGGTTGTTTTCCTCACCTACACGCACTGATCAGTACTCAGCTGAACATGTAGGGGTGACCTGCAGATCTCTGGAGTTCTCCTTCAATGCCACTCTGTCCTCCCAAAAAGTCTGTCCTGTAAACTCTGGCCACCTTCTTCTCCTAGATTCTCAGCTCTGTCTCCTCAATTCAGTGAGCCTCCTGGTTGCCCCCTTCCTGTGCTGTGCCCTTGGGACTCTCTCAAGGCAGTAATCTCAGGTGGTCGCGGGGCTCCCATCACTTGCTTTCCATCTCATGGCAATCACTGTCCTTCGTGACTGATGTCCAGTGTCCTGAAAACCAGCACATCGTGTATTTTCTTCGCAAAAAGTATGATGTCTTATGACCTGGCCTCAGAAGTTACACCTCATCATGTCCACAAAAGCCTGCTGGTTAGAGAAAGCAGCCCTCGCCAATGGGTGTATTTTGGGGAGGGGGGCATGACTTTCTTAAGTCAAGGGTCTCTAGAGGCTCGTTACCTCCCACAGGCAGTGAGCACACAAATGTGGGGCGTGGGAAAACTAGATTGGATGGGCGGGTTGGGGTCAGATGGTAGTACATCAGAAAGAGTTGACAAAAATAACCTTTCTACTCTGTACTCTGTAAACACCTCTGTCTGCATTGAGATTTCATCACACTGCTTCACTATTATTTAAGTGCTGGTCTCCACTAAATTGAGAATTTGGGGAAAGAAGAGACTATTTGTTATCCATCCTGCATCCTCTGAGCTCCTAGGGTGATGCCAGATTTAGAGCAGGAGCTCACCATGCTTTCATAAGTGAAATCAGAATAAATGGGCTGGAACAGCCCTCCAAGGTGGCCCTGAATTAAACCACGTTGGCCAAGCCTGCACGCCCTCCCATCACCCAGCCATCAGTCCACAGTGGGATGGGGAGTGACCTTGGGGGAGAGGCTCTGTGCCGCTCCAGGTACAATCCCTGAGGGCTCAGCCACAGTGTTCCCAGTAACAGGGCAACAAGTCCTTCTCCGACAGGACATTTGGGTGACGCAGCACAGAGTTCACATCACCGCCACCCCCCATCTCCATCCCCAGCCTCGTGGGTTAGTTATTCGGGGTTCTCATCACTTTTCTTCTGAATCACTGCAGCAGGGTCCTAGTTTTCCTGCTCACCTTCTTCACCCATTTCCAATCCATTTTCCACACAGCTGCTGTGATGCACTTTCTAAACACAGACCCAGTCGTGCCATTCTTCATTTTAAAACCACACGATGGTTTCTCATCACCTGTGTGGTTCAGTCTGGACCTCCAGCACCCTACACCCTGGCCCTGACAAACGCCTCAGAAATGGTGCCGCTTTTCACAGGTCTTCTGGTTCTTTCTCTGCCACATGCCTTTCCTCTCTGACCTGACTTTTTTTGCTTAGCTGATGCTTCCTGCCCTGTCCTTCCAGATTCACCTCCTTTATGAAAGCTCCAGGACTCTGCTAGCCTGGGTTAAGTGGCATTTCAGTATGTTATTATAGCCCTCAGTATTTGCCTTTTGTAACATTCATTACACAATGCTGCAAATGTCTGTAACCAGAGACTCATCCTGTTGAGGGTATAGACAGACAGCTTTCTCTCTTTCCCCAGCACCTAGCACACAGCCTGGCATATAAGGGGCTCTCAAACGTTTGGACGGTAAATGAATTAATCAAATGGTTTTGGACTTCCTTGGTGGTCCAGTGGTTAAGACTCTGTGCTCCCAATGCAGGGCCTGGTTCGATCCCCGGTCAGGCAACTAGATCCCGCATGCTTCAACTAAAGATCCTGCATGCCACAACTAAGACCCAGTGCAGCCAAATAAATATCTTTTTAAAAAACTCTTAAAAAAAATAATGGTTTAAAAAACACCCCAACCCAATTTTATTCTACTGGTTACCAGCCACCCCTTTTGAACATTGGACAGACAGTTTTCAAAAGCAGGAATCAGCCTGTGAAATGAGGCTTATTTATGGATTAGCTGGACTTCCTAGTAAAAATATTGAAGTTGAGCCCAAGAGCTACTTTGGCTTATTATGGAAGATCTTCCTTGTGGCTGCTGAGGAAGGCCTTAGAGGGAAGGGAGTGGCTGAGGGTATCCCTGCCCCTCCCAGGGGGCTGCAAGCTGTGTGGATGTCTTTCCTGCACTGGTTTCTGGGTTTCAGGTTTCTAGACTGGCTGAGATGAGAAAGTGACACTTGAAACATCCCTCCTATCCCCAGCCCCAGCCAGTGCTGTCCAGACTCTACCCTCTCACTTCTTCCCTGAAACAAGAGAGAATCTAGAACCCTCCCAACCACCCATTCTTGTTAACAGACATTCAATGCCCGCCTCACCGATGCATCACTGAGCTGTAGATGAGGGTCACACTGATGAACAGAGGTGATCCCGTCCCCAAGGACCCGCTGAGTTTTCCTGAAAGAGCTGCATGCAGGAGCTTAGAGGCAGTTGTATGAGTCGCAGTGATCTTTCAATATATTCTCACACCGCATTTAGGATTACTTGTAAAAGGATGCTTACACAGAATCCTGTCTTGCTTCAGATACCACTGGCTTTTTGGAAGTCACAAAGACACTTTGGGAAACTTTAAATAATTTATTTTACAAGGCTATCCCCTGTCCTGGGAGGTTTTCATGTTGAATTCTATTAACCACTTTTGTCTTTTGTTATAATGCATATATGAACAATTAAAAGCCATTTAAAATAAATGATTCCATTCACTAAAGCCAACAAATTAATTAACTGATACATAATTAGTCAGAGCAGCAAGGCATCCCTTCTGAAGGGACCAGAGAGGAAAGCTGTGATTTGTGTGTTCAGGAATGGAGTAGGTAACAGTCAGCTGTGCTCTTGGACCAGATACTGATACAATCAGGGTCATAATATAAGAACCAAAGGTGATAGTCCAGGGTCAGGCTGGGTCTGATAGACGCAGAGCTCCGGCTCTCAGAGAGGGGAGGGTGAAGGTCCTGAGAGCACGTCCTGGTCCACGGAGACGTACAAATCCTCAAATCGCCATCCCAGGAAGGTGGCCCTCAACAGTTTGTTTCAGGTCCATGAGATGAGTCCTGACATTGAGAATAAGCATTTAGAAACTTTTATAGAAACTTGACAGAGTCATTTTATGCTTGCTGAATCTAATATTTTAAACTTAGGGCTTATATTTTTATGTCCTTTTTCATTTAATTTTTCTAGTAATTCATTTTTATCACATTTAAAATATGTATCAGTGTGCAATGAATTATAAATAGTAAAAAAAAAGCAAAACAAAAACAAACTGGTCCTTTGCCAAGATATTTCTAGAACCACTGGTTTGGATCATTCCAGAAATCTTTAAATTCAAACCTTGCAAAACACTGTCTGGCCTGAACACGTTCTAGAGGACGTACTAAGAGGTCTAATATTCCTTTGCAACTGAGTTGGAAAACAGGATTGGTGCTTCCTTGCATCTGTCTTTCTGGAGACGCTCCTGTGCTCTGCAGAGCCAATGCCATCCAGGCAAGAAGGGGAACAAGGATGTATCAGAGCTGTGTATGCTGTACATAATGCAGATGCACTGATGCTCATTTTGAATATGTGCCCACGGAGAGGGTCATGAGTCAAGTGAAAAGTACGATTATGGTACAATCACCAGCCACAGCTGTGCATTAGAGCCCATTCCACCACAGTGAATGAATGGTCCTAAGTCCCATAACAAGAGTGGCGGGGACTGAGGACCTATATCTCAGGGCTCTTCGCAGTGAAATAGCAGAAGAGAAGCTCAAGAGTCATTCTTTGTGATAGTAGGATGTTGGTGAACAGGTTAGAACAGAGCTAGTTAGTCATGCCCAGGCTTTCCTAGTAAAATGGAGGGAGTACAGCCACTTACTCGGACCGAAATGGACACTTGTTGGACCTGATTCAAGTTGTCCTCGGGTCATTGTCTTGGGAACATCTTCTAGCAAGTTTATCTAGAGGCTTTTTTGGTGCTAAAGCAGCTGTAATAATTTCTGTAGCCTCTTGGATGGGATTCCAGGTGGGCCTGCCTTGTGATTTATAAGTATCATATATGAATATATACACCCCAGGGGATGACTCCCCACAAATCCATGCACCACTTCCCATTCCTTGAACTTCTACCATGAACAATAGCTCTGACATGGGAATGAAGAAGGCTTATGGTTTGATTCTGATGTGTGAACCATGAGCTCCAGATTTTAAAAAGTAAAATTGCTAATCTGGAAAGAGCAGTTGCTTATTGACAAACAGCTACTATATTTACCATATCATAGTAGAAGTGAAAATCCCTCACCTTCTATTATGATATATGGAGATGGTACATGGGATCCATTGAGTCAAGTGAATGGGGACAAATCTGATGCCCTGAATCAGGAGTATTATACTTCCAGAAACCTATGGGACACTCAGTGTAACACACCTGATACTTAATAGCAGTGGGAAGTATCAGCAGTGGACAAAATCAGATAGAGCGGGTTCAAATCCTAACTTCTCTGCTTCCTGGCTATACAATCGAGGATACTTGACCTCTCTGAGTCTCAGTCTCCAAATCTGTAAAATGGAGATAATAACACCAATCCTGAAAGCCTAACACTGACAGAACACTCCTTATACACTAGTCCCTGTACTAAGTATTTAGAGATTTTTTCACTTATTCTTACAGCAAATTTTCAAAGTTATATACTATGATAACCTGATACCCAAATCCAAACACTTACTCGTTACAGCTTCAGAGATAAAGCATGTAAAGGACTGAGGACAGTGCCTGGCACATAGTAGGTTCTTAATAAGTAGAGTCATTAGTCTATTATTATTATTGCTGCTACTGCTTAGGGAGACAAAGGCAACACGGGAGGTGAAAATGCACACTTGGCTTTTGCTCAGAATTCTCTCCTCTGCTGGAGGAACCCAGGGCTGCCCTGCTCTAGGGTGCTGTGGGGTGGTCCAGGATCCAGATTTCTCAGGCCCCACTCCCAAGTGCATCAGTAAGGAAAGCAGGTTTACCTTCAAGGCCAACCGTAGGCAGAGAATGATTTAAAGGACAACTAGAAGGCTCCATGACCCCCCCCCCCACCAAGTATCTCCCTTAAGGCCTGGATGTCACCTGAAACTCATTTCAGGTGAGTTCGGCCATTCATTCTGCTGGGATCTCTAGAAAGCTCTACTCTGCTAATGCCCAGGAGAGGTTACACAGAAGTGTGAAGAAATTTCACGCAAACAGTATAAGATGATATCAACAGCTGTGCTAGACAACTTTTGACATGTAGAAGAGCAATGGTCGCCTGGCAGGGGTTAGAAGAAGATGCTCTTGAAAGAAAAAAGAGGCCGGCAACAATTTGGGGAGTGTCTCCGTTTGTACCCGGCTGACCCTGCTTATCTTCATCTGTGTGCAGATAAGTTACACGTTGTGAGGACAGGTAAGAAGCCTCTGGAAGGAGCCTGCCTGGCCCTCGGCGCACCTCAGCGAGGGGGGCTGCCACGTGACCCAGCACATCTCCCCTCGGGCCGCGGGCTGCGGGTGTGGATGTGCATCGCCCCCTCCAGCCTCCCTTCCTCCCTTCTTCCTGCACGAGGCACGGCGGTTAGTAAAATCAGGCTGCCGGCCTTCCAATCCCAGCTCCCCACTTGACAGCCACCTGATTTTGGGCAAGTACTTAATCTCCAGGAACAGGGAACCCACGGAGATGCGTGAGGATGAAAAGATGCCGAGCGCTGCTCGGTGCCCACGTTGGACCCGCAGGCAGTGACCGGCCAGCTGGGCAGGTGCCAGGCCCCTGTCTCCTCAAACCAACCCTGCCCGTCAGTGAGGAACGATTACCACTTACAGAGATAACACAAGTTCGAATGTTTCCCTTCTGCTTCCCAGGGATACAACCCAGTGACGCATCTCTTTTACGTGAACATGGGTCTAAAGATACAAACATCAAGGGTGGGAGATAGGGCTTCTGAATGTCACACGTGGTCTGTGACCCCGCAGCCACCTTGCTCACCCCTCTGTGTCGCTGTTTCTTCCGGGTAAAGTGAAGGGGGTGCTTGAGACAGCCCTTCGGAGCTCCTTCGGCAGCACCTCTCCTGGGTGTCGGTCAGCGAAGCTGTATTATACTTCCCAATTCTCAGTTTGCCTGTCTGTAAACCCCACTGTCACTGCCTGATGGCAACTGACTTCGTATGAACATTAATGACCTTCGCATTCGCTTTCCAGCTCTCTCGAAGCATCCCTCATGTCATGCAGCCCTCCCCCCCCCCCCCCGGGAAAAAAGGGAAACGAGAGCTTTAACCAGCTTCTGGGGACTGTACATAGGCTGAAACTATTTGATGACAAAACCAGGAAGGAAGTTCAGTCAATGTACTTTTACATGCAGTCAATAAAAAAGTATTCAAAAGATCCTGTGGAAGGATCACAGATACCTGCTGAGTTCCTACCGAGTGCTAAGTTCCTTGGATAAATTGAATTCACGTCCTTGCTCTGAAGGAATTTGCAGTATATTATGGGGAGATAAATGCATGTATCCGAGTAGCTCCAATTCCAATTCAAGGTCAGAGGGGATAAACGCCACAAAAAGGATACAAAAGTATCATATTAGTTCAAAGGAGAGAAAGTTACTCATGGCTAGGAAATCAGGCCCCCTTACACTCTCAATGCTTGTTGTAGGAAGGCTTTGTGGAGGAGTCCGGGTGGTGAGTAGGTAGGACGTGGATCTATGAAGATGGGCTGGGGGTGGGAGTCTGGAGGAACATTCCAGGGCAAAGGCAGGAGGGGGGGAGGGGAAGGTGGCGGGTAGGTCCCCCGTCAGTGGGTGGCCCATTTGTTTGACTTGGTTCTGAGTCATGAGGTTATAAACGCTGGCTGAGATCTCAGAAAGCCTTGAACTCTGGGCTACATAATTCCTGCCCTATTCCTTAAGTTCTTAGAAAACGTTGCAAGTTTTGCAGGAGGGAAAGATATGTAGGGGAAAATAGGAGGAGAGCTGGAGGGGAGAGGGCTCAGTGAGGAGAGCCTGTTACTAACGCAAACTAGAGGGGATGGTGGTCCAGAGAAGCAGTTTCAGGACAGAAGGACCACACAGCCTCCAGGCTGCCTGGGACTCTCGTGCCCTCAGCCTGCTGTTCTGGTGTGATTATTAAGACCTCTCTCTACAAGTGTACCAGTTTGCACAATAAATGATAGAATCACTCTAGTTAAAGCGGAGTAACTGGAAAGGTAGGACGGAGAAAAAGAATCAGGTTTTGGAGGAAAATGAGTCTGGTTGTGGACACACTAAGTTGGAGGTAGTGTTTGGGCTTCTAAGTAGGAATAGATAACAATAATAACAGTAATAATAACAATAGCCAACAGTCCCTGAGCACTTCCCCTGTGGCAAGCTGAGTATTACCCACTTATTCTTCACAATAACCCCATGAGGCGGACACTATTATTATCCTCATTTTATGGAGGATGAAACTGGGCAGAGAGTCATATGAGTAGTAAATAGTTGAAAATTCAGGCCTCGACCTCAGGAGGGAATTCAGAAGGGAGACAAGAATCCAGAAATTATCCACCAAGAAGAGGTAGCGGAGGCTGAGAGGTCCAGGCAGGTTGCCAAATAGAGAGCGAAGCAGAGGATGAGAGTTAAAGAACAAATAAGGACATAGCAGGAGGAAGGGGAGGTCGGAAAGCCCCAAGAGGAACACTGGGTTAGGAAGAAACCAAATGACAGCATCGCGAAAACCAGGCAAGAGACAAGAGAATGACTGGCTCGTGAGCACAGGATGCTCTGGAGAAATGGGGCTAGAGGGGGGCAGTCACCAATGCTGGATTGGTGGCTTCTGACCCAACTGCATGCCTGTGAATTTCTCCATTGTCAGAAGGGTTTCCCTTGTACCAGCTCGTCAACCCAAGCCCATAAGGACAGATGTCAAGTTCCTGGCGGGGTTCTGCATGGTGTGGGGATTGCGTCCCAGGCTCCTGCTTTGGGGGTAGCAGCCCATCTGCAGGCCGCTGCTGGCTCTGGAGGGGACCGGCTGACACAGGAGTGAGAAAGGCTGTGTGTGTGTGCCAGGGGTCACTTCTGCCTGGAGCTTCCACTGAACTGGGTTTTTTAAAAGAAAAGTGATCCGGCGACTCCCTCAGAATGGGAGTAGATAAGAACTGCAAGGCTTATCTCACCTCTGACTCTCGAAGGCAACTCGCTGACCTCCAAGGGTAGGATTTTGCTAATCCGTAAGCCTAACTTGGCCTGAATCTCACCCAGATTCAGTGTAGGCTGTGCGTGCCAGGTGGGGATGAAATGAAATCTCAGTGTTGTTGTCATATCGTGTGCCTATTACTATTTTTTATTTTCATTGAAGTTTAGTTGAATTACAATGTTGTGTTAGCTCCTGGTGTACAGCGAAGTGATTCAGTTATACATATACATATTATACATATATATGTATATACATATATATTCTTTTTCAGATTCTTTTCCATTATAGGTTAATATAAGATAGCAGAGTTCCCTGTGCTATAAAGTAGGTCCTTGTTGTTTACCTATTTTATATATAGTAGTGTGTATCTGCTAATCCCCAAATCCTAATTTATCGCTCCCCTCAGACTATTGGTATTTGGAATCTTTGTCTTGTGTACTTTTGAAAGTAGGATGCAATTAACCTGACGTTCCTGCTTCTCTTGGTGGTACGTATAATCAGTGACTGTGCTGAAACTATGGGCCCTTCCAAATCTGGAGTAGGCTAGGATTTATTTTCTCTCTCAGTTTCAATTTCTATTCTTCCCCATCTGCATGACCTTCCTCCTTGAGGAATTCAGTCCTTTAATGATGAAACTATCTTTTGATTCAGGAGAGAAATGGTGAGCTTCTCAACCTCAGCGCTATCGACATTCAGTACCGGATCGGTCTTTGTTGTGGAGTCTGACCCTCGCGTTATAGGATGTCCAGCCGCCTCCCTGCCCTCATCCCACTAGATACCAGCAACAACCAACCCCTCTCCCCAAGCTGTGAAAATCAAAAATGCCTCCAGCCACTACCAAAGTCCCCTGGGAGCGCAATCTCCCACATTTGAGAACCACAGTGATTAGCTCATTCAGACTAAGATGTTAGTGACTTAAATATGTATTTCTTTGATGAATATTTCCATGTTGTAAGTGGAACCAAGGAAGAGCGATGCAGATAGGCAGAAATGTCAATTTCTCTTTTTTTCTGTGACCCAATTAGTCTCTCATTCATGCTTCCTGATGGCAGAAATACAATCCACCTAATGGATAGACTTGGTCATCTTCGGGATTGGATGCACTCAGTTCAATTCAGGATTCCTCGCTCAGTCCTGGGACGTTTACACGGCGCTGTGATGCCCGTCAGAAGGGAGCAGCAGTGGTCGTTGGGACTTGGTCCTCCTTGTGCTGGTACCCGCGGTGTCATGCGAGCATCCTCTTTGCTTCTCCTGCGGACTCCTCCCTGACGCATCCACTGGGTTCTACCATCACTTCAAAAGGGCTTTCGCCACTCTGCATCATCCTTGTCCTGACCACAGACTCCTCTGGGACATAAGAAACTTGAGAACTTGCTCCCTGTCTTCTCTGAGATGGAGACAGACTCTCCTGGCCTGGACGCACCCTGCTCTGTTCCTGTCCACTGCTGGTGACGCATGCTGGTGTGATTTCCCTCTGTCACTGGGTCCTTGTGCCCGGCTGGGCTCTCCCCCTTTCCACCACCCCCAATACAGGTAGAGGGAGAGGCAGCCAGTGTCTACCTATTTGCTTTTCCTCTCCCCCAGCTTAGAGGAGGGAGAGGGAAAGAGAAGCCTCTTGAACTTCAAAGTCAAGAATTTAATGCCTTTGTTTGGTTCTGCAAAGGCAACTTCCCCCTTAGACAGTGATGAATCGCTGCTAGTTGCCTGAGCTGGAGGAAAGCCCTCGGGGCCTCGTGGAGAAATTGACTGGAAAGAGAACACATGGCTTAATGCCCTTCCCACCCCCCACTTGGCACTCCTCCCCTCCTCTGTCTGCGGGGTACTGCGACTCTGGATGTACAGACCAGGCAGCATTTTCCAGGCACGTCCTCCATAATCCGAGAGACATTGCACTGGGTTACTTACTTTACCTAATTCCATCAGTCTCTTTGATGGGTGAGTATGGGCCGCAGGAGGTACGGAACCTAAGAGAATCCATTTCTTATCATCAGCCATCAAGACTACAGTAAAGTGTCTACATAAAGTGTCCCTGCAGACCTGAGGATTCTCATGGGAAATTTGGGAGGGTGACGACATGAACGCAAATATTACTATACGTGTGCATTCGACCTATAGAGAGTAATAATCCCCTCTATACTGGGGACACATAAGACCCAGTGAAAAATAGCTGTGTCTTCCCACATCTATAGTTAACAAGAAACAGCGTCAAGCGTCTATCCCGCAGTGGGGAATAGCTCATGTGGTCTTACAGTTACCAAGATTACTATCTCACACCCTCTCTTTCTCTAAGCCTCCATCCCCTCCTACACTAACCCTACCCCGTGATGCACTTGCTTCCACTCTCACTGAGAAAGGAGAAACAGAGAAAGTGGACACACACCGCATCCTTTGCACCTGCGCCCGCATTCCCTGCCTCTCTCCCATCACTGCGGTCAGGACCAGCTCCCCTCTTTTCACTGGACCCCATCCCCTCTCCTTCCTAGAATTCCTTCATTCTTTCATCCTCCCCGCTGTTTCCTCTCTTGTCAAAGCCTGCCTTTCTACTCTTGTGTCCTCACCAAAAGAGGGAATATACTATCTTTCCGCTTCAATATCGAAGGAAAAGAAATAAATAAAAACTCTCTCTGGACCTTGCTTCCCCTCCTCTACCACCTGATTTCTCTCCATCCCGTTACGGCAAACTCCTCAGCAGAGCTGTCTATCCTCACCTTTCACCCACATTCGTCCACGCCATCACAGAAACTGCCCGGATCCAAGGCACTGTGAACTCCAGGTGTGAACTCAGTAGTACTGCTCACTGCTCGAGGTTGTCGACCACTTTTCCTTCTTTATACACTTTCTTCACTTGGAACCCAGAACCCCACAGCTTCTCTTGTTCTCCCATTCCTGTTCAGTCTCCTTTGCTATTTCCTCTTCTCATCTCCCTGGATGTTGCAGCATCTTTGGATGCTTTCTTTCTTCTATCTGCACTCACACCCTGGGAGAGTTCAGCCAGCGCATGACTTTAAGTCCACGTATATTCTGATGACACCCCAAATTTATATCTCCAGCCTGAATGCCTCTCTTGGATGTCAGACTTGTATGTACATTTACCTGCTTGAAATTTCTGCCTGGATATCTGCAGACATCTAACAGCTGTCATGTCCTTGGCTGAGCTCCTGACCTCCCATCCCTCCCCTCCCCCACCTCGATCCTGCCCCCCACCCCACTGCCCTCCTCACTTCATCAACAGCACTGCTATCCTTCTGGTTGATCAGGTCCCAACCAAGGAGGAATTCTTGACTCTTTCTCTCAAATCTACGTATGGTCCAATCAGCAATTTCTGTCAGTTTTACCTTCAAAATATATCCAGAATCTAAACACTCCTCAACGTCCCCAGCACCACCATCCTAGTCACCCTCTGTCCTGTTATTGAAATCACTTCCTCCATCTTGACACCACACACGAGGTCCATGCAAACCTTTGTTAGACCAGTGGGGCTCACACGTTTGGTCTCAGAACACTTTATACCCTTAGAAATAATTGACGACCCCCAAAAGCTTTCCTACGTCAGGTATATCCATTGATATTTACCGTATCATGATTTAAAACTGAAAATTTAAAAATAATTCAGTAAAAAAATAACAAACCCATTGCACATTAACATAATTTTATGAAAAATAACATTTTCTAAAACAAAAACAATGCAGTGAGAAACGTAACAGTATACAGTTTGAAAAGTATGTTTTGCAAATCTCCTTAATGTCTGGCTTAATAGAGTTTAGTTGGATTCTCTGATCTGCCTCTGCTTTCAAGCAATTGAACGTTATATGTCGTGTAGCCTCTGCAAAACTCCACTGTATACTCGTGAGAAGATGAGAATGGAGAGGGAAAATTAAGCCTTACACAACTATGAAAATATTTTGACTTCATGAGGGTCCCTGAAAAGGTCTCAGGGACTCCCAGGAGGTAGGAGACTATGCTTTGAAAAGTGCTAAGTTAGATGATACCATGCCTCTGCCCGGACCCCTCAGTGGCTCCCAGACACAGGAAGAATAAAAGGCAGAATCCTTGTATCTTATCGGGGAACAGTATGATATGTCCCGTTCCCTGACTGGCCTGGCCCTCTCCTTCCTCTGTTCCTGCCATACTAGCTTCCTTCCCAGCCCTAAACCATGGTGCTGCCTCAGGACCTTTGCCCTTTCTGTTTCCTCAGCCCAGAAGCTCTTCCCCCTGGTGTCTTCACGGCTCACTCCTTCACATCCCTCAGGACTTTACTCAGTGTCACCTTTTCCATGGTCTTGCCTGGCTACCTCTCTAAAACTGCCATCCTGTCGCCTCTCTCACTGGTCCATTGATCATCCTTATCCCTGCCTCCACTTTATTTTCTCCTTAGCGTTTATCTCCATCCAACTTACGACTTATTTTACAATTTATTTTTGTTCACTTCTCCTCTACTCCCAACCACATCCTATAATCATTTATGACCTTAAAATAGGAAATAATCTAAATATCTAACAGTGATGGGTAAGTTAAATAAAGGATGTTGCCTCTGTTCTATGCATCCCCACAAGAAAGCGGGCAGGGAGTTCCGCTGTTCTGTTCACTGATGTCTTCTCAGCGACCAGGCAGGGACATCGTGCCTTGTAGGCACTCGATGGAGTTTGAAGGGTGAATGAGTGAAGGAGCTAGTGAGTGAACGACTAACCCTGTGAGGTAGCGTTATGATGTCTGCATCCCAGCTGGGGAAGCAGAAACCTAGTGACGGTGAGACTTTCCGTGACTCATGGAGCTGGTGAAGAATGAGCCTTGGGTGCAGGTCTGTGACTATAAACCCTGGGCCCTCCCAGCCCTGCAGCCCCACCACGCACACCGGGTGCACCCTCCATCCTACAACCAGCCTCCAGCCTACCCGGAGAGCAGGTGTTTCCAGGTCCTAAGTGTGCCCTCTGTGCTGGAATAGCCTTCAGGGATGGTGGGATCCAGCACTCTGGTCCCCCAGGTGAGACAATGGCCCAGAGATGTGCCATGACTTACCTGGTGTCGCAGGCCCCAGAGCAGGAACTGGAACCCATGTGAGACCCACCAAGGAAATGCGGGTCACAGGGGACTTGGTTTAACCCACTACATTCTGGTCAGACATTTGGCTTTTGGAGGATTGATGATGTCACAGTCACATGGACGGTCTGGCACGGTCTTGCTGCAGAGACATGCACTGGGGTGTCTATTTTCGTGGAGACGAGTCGGGACACATACTGGTGCCGTAGAGCCACCTTCCTCAAGGTCAAGGCCAGGCTGCTGGTCTCAGGTGCCCGGAGGCTCTGCTTGACCTGCTTTCCTAAGGGCAAGGGCTTAGCGTGGACCATGTGTCTTCTCCTCCATGCCAGCACTGTGCTTGCCTCCTTACCCACCTTCATGATCTCATTCACCGCCCAGGACAACCATACAATCTGCTTATTATTATTATTTCAACCCTCGAGCTTAGAAAGGCTAAGTAACTCGATTAAATTCAGAAAGACAATGAGTGAGAAATGACGTACCTTATAAAATAGGTGTGCAACACGCCTGCCATTCTAACCTCGTAGGAAAAGCAGGAGACAGGGCTTAACCTCCCCGAAACCAGGGCCCTCGGAGCAGTCGGGGTGAGACAGAAAAGGAAGGAAGTAGGTCTTATCTGGTGATCCTTTTTTATACTTCTCTTCCTGTCTTTTAGAAAGAATTTAGAAAGTGTCATATTTGTTTTAAAGTACTCTAGGGAAACAAAAAGTGTGTGTGTGTGTGTGTGTTGGGGAGGGAAACAGATGAAACAAGATGGACACAATGTTGATAATTTTGAACTTAGGTACTGGGTTTGGGGTTTATTATATTATTCACTTTAGTTTGTGTATGGATGAAATTTTCCATAATAAAAAGAAAAACAAAGGAAAAATGATTCAGCTAAAAGAATGTTCATCCAATAATTGTTTATGATCGCAAAATGTAGGTAATATTCTAAATATCTAACAATAACGGGTACATTAAATAAATGATGTTACATCTGACCTGTGCATCTAGAATGATATAGATGTAATTTGTTGATGTGGAAAATATCCACCATGTGCTAAATAAAAATAAAAAATAATTTTTAAGAAAAGATGTATATTAAAATTTCATTTTAATTGTACATTTATAGTTTAATGCTTGTGTTTCTGCATGGAAAAAGTCTGGAAATATTCTTTGAAGACTTAACTTTACATATTTAGGTAACATATGAACTTTCAAACAAAGTATGTATCATCATTGCAATTAATTAAAAAAAATTTTTTAAAGCAGATCATAAAACAGCATGTATAGGATAATTATATTTTCATTTAAGAAAAAAAAAGGAAGGAAAAAGGAAAGACCAGAGCCTGGATGTAGGATGCAGACTAGGTCTCAAAATTCCAGGACCAAAGCCAATCAGCTGGAAGGAAAGTTTGGGAGAAAACTCTGGGACCAGATACATTGCTGGTTGCACAGAACATGAGCAACCCTCCACCCCAAAACTGGGAAGGGGGCTCTAGTGCCCAGTGCAAGGCAGGGCTCAGCCAAAGCTTGTTAAATTTAAAAAGCTCTTCTCTGCTCTGCTCTGTGCATTTCCTGAACAGAGGGGGAGGATCGAGTTCATTATTTCTTAGATTAGAAAGTTCTGATGGAAGGAAGCCTCCTTGGAAGAGAGAAAGGCAGCAAGGAACAGAACAGCAGGGGAAGGTGCTGCCAAGAGCGGTTCAGGCATCTGTCTAGTGACAGCTCTGCTGAGGGATGAGGGACAAGGGGACCGGACGCTGCCTATGTACTTTTACTCCAAGGGAGGCTGGGGTGGGGGGAGGTAAACAAGTGCATTTGAATGTGGTGGGCACTCGGCGGGGCTGTAAGTGCAGACATAATCGGAGCCACAGATTCTTGTCGTCGGGCTAAATGAAAAATCTGTAATTCAGACCATGAAGTCAGCATCTGGGTTTGTTGCTTTAGCAAACATAAATCTAAGGTCAGAAATCTTACCCTCGATGTGATGCGGGGCAAGGTTCTCATCTGTATCCTTTAGCCATCAGCTACCAAGATAAGCGAGTATGTCAATGTGATACTAATGGGGCTCCGTGGATCCCGTTACTCAAGTGTCTCCAATCAATTAGGGGTTTTAACTTAGTCATCCCAACATAAATATCCTTTAATACCCAGTTAAGGCCACTGTTCATCATCATGATGGCTTTATCATGGTATGTGGGGTTTTAACGCTGCTCAAATTTTAACAGAGAGGAAGACAAGACATTCGGGACTGAGGAGGAGATGTCCTGGCCCCCTGACCCACACAGGTGCCAGGGAATAAGGATCACACCTGCCCTATAGATGCTCCGTACCCAAGTGCTCCTTGAGCTCGGGGGAGGGGAGGCATTCCAGGGGACAAATCTTTCTCAGCAGCCTATTTTGAGAGAGAAACTCTGCGAAGTCTGAGACTTTGTCTGCTACACTGAATAAATAAATTGAAGCCCATCCCCTTCTGACAAGGTTTCCAAAGTTAAGTAACATCAGTCAGTAAAAAATGTCTAAATGCTAAAGAAATGCAGATTGGACTAAACATTACAACCTCTGATTTAGGATGGAACTGCATCCAAGGCAAAGCGAAAAAAACAATTCTATAATGATTTTCACCCTCTTCCTACTGTCACAATCCTCTCCCTTCTTCCCCGCTTAAAAATCTGCAGCTGGGGGTGGGGTGGGGTGGAGGGGCTCTGTTCTAATTGCCCTGCAGCGCAGAACCTTGCCATGTGGACTAACGCAGGCAATGAATAGGATCTGAAGAATAAAATGCTTTTAGGCACCTTGAATTACATCAGGTCATAAAAACTTCTCTAAAAGATTCCCGCAATATTTATTTAAACAGGGGTTCTTCACATTTTAGCCGTAGGTTGACCGCAATTTCCGAGGGTTCTCAGAATCCTGTACACCCACGCAAGAACCTCCAGTTAACGTATATAAACAAATACTGCCCGTCCATCCGTCCCTCAACCCACCCACCTGCTCATCTACGAAATTCATTTTTACCCATCTTAGGAAGAAGAAATTGCCCTGAGACGGGGAAGAACTGTTGGCAAATCACAATTGGAATCATTCAGGCATTTATGTTATTTTTTTAAAAACTGGGGACTTCTCTGGTGGCGCAGTGGTTAAGAACCCGCCTGCCAATGCAGGGGACACGGGTTCGAGCCCTGGTCCGGGAAGATCCCACGTGCCGCGGAGCAACTAAGCCCGTGAACCACAACTACTGAGCATGCGCTCTAGAGCCCGTGAACCACAACTACTGAGCCCGCAGGCCGCAACTACTGAAGCCCGCGCGCCTAGAGCCTGTGCTCCGCCGCAAGAGAAGCCACCGCAGTGAGAAGCCCGCGCACCGCAACAAAGAGTAGCCCCAGCTCGCCGCAGCTAGAGAAAGCCTACACGCAGCAACAAAAACCCAACACAGCCAAAAATAAATAAATAAATAGATAAATTTATTTTTAAAAAATTGTATTGAAGTATATTTGATTTACAAAGTTGTGTTAATTTCTGCTGTACAGCAAAGTGACTCAGTTATACATATATATATATATATTCTTTTTCATAATATTTTCCATTATGATTTATCACAGGGTATTGAATATAGTTCTCTGTACTGTACAGTAGGACCTTGTTGTTTATCCATCCTATGTATAATAGTTTGCATCTGTTAATCCCAAACTCCCAATCCTTCCCTTCCCCAACCCCCCATCCAGGCATTTAGGTATTTGTTAATACTCATTCAGAAGTTATACACAATTCAGATGCTATGTATGATTATCCAGATATGACGTTTCTCAAACATTTGTATTGTAGCCCCTCCATAAAAAGCGTTAAACCTCCTCAATATATACACCTATGTTCTATATATCTACCTGTGTCATTGTGCTATACGTTATGTACATTATAAAATATACATTTGTAAATGCTCACTTTAAATGTAAGGTTCTGATATTTTCTTCCCTCACTCCTGTATCTTGTGTGTACACATTTCCCTTAAAGGCACTGGGTTAGAAGCTACTTTGTGTGGCCTGCTGGCATGAGTGGCAAATCTCATATTCCATACTTGAACAGATATAAGAAATAAGCAGTGGCAGCTCTATTTTCTCCTGGAATCTCTGTGGGGAAGGGATGCTTCCCTTGTCCTTTCAGACGGGCAGACAGTGTTCCCGTAAAATGTACGGGCACGGTCAACTTCTTGTCTTCCTAAGTTTAGTTGAACAGGTGCCGGGGGCACCCCAATCAACAGGGCACTCTCCCGGCACCATGGGCTACGAGGCTTATCGGGTGGCAGTCATACAAGTGGGTCACTAGGGCAGCGTGCCGAGTGCTGTGTGCTGGGGGCACAGAGGAAGGGGCTGCAGACCTGCCACCACTCTCCTCCCCCAAGATCGCTGGCAAGATCCAAGGTCAAATCCAGCTGTGCAGTTAATGTGCCTCCGTGAACCGTTGCTTCTTTGTAAACCTCAGTGAGATCACACATTAGACTTCAACACCAGAACTCCTTGAGAGAAAAACAAACATACACCCAGAAGGGCACAGCCACTCAGCTGTCTTGCTACAAATCTGCTATCCGCTCACTTACTTTGTCATCGTGATCAGTGCTGCGACCAACGGTCCACCTCTTCCCGCAGTGGATGGCTGGCGGCAGCTCTGTACCAATGCATCCATCCCCAAAAACGAGAGACAGAGACCACCGGTGACTCGTGATAAGGCAGAGCAGCATGGGAGAGCTCTGTTATCTCCTGGGAGATAAGGGAAATGACATTCATTTTATTTCACCTCCCCCAGCACAGAGCCTGGCACAAAATGGAATTTCTACAAACGTTGAATGAGGCAGAGAGTCTCCGGGATGCAAATGAGCTTTAAGGACAGAAGTGAAAAATTAGGTTGGGGACATCAAGAGATGCTGATAGAGCTTGGAATGCTATACTGATGAGTGAAGCCCTCCCTCAGCAGCGAGGACCTGAAATGATGAAAAGTTTTTGAAGGGAAGGGGGAAACCATGAAAACCTCTTGGGAGAAGGATAAGCATGGTAATAGTCTCACCTGCCTCTATTGGGTGTTTACCAGACCCCGGCACTGCCTGATCGCTTCATCCTGATCAGCTCAGCTGATCTTAGCTGCAGCCTTGCTAGGTGGGTACTTTCATTTCCACTGCTTTACAGATGGGGAAACTGAGGCACAGAGGATGAATAAGGGGACACTAACACAGGGCAGAGCACTCAACACCGGCTCCCAGACCCTGCCCGTCACATCAACCTCCTATCTGCGTGGGAGGGAGTCAGCTTGGAGAAAACAGAAGCAAATATGAGGAGACTATGGGCTTCTAAGACTCTACGATGGTGGGGAATAGAGAATTCTGGAAAGGAGTGATGAGCATAGAACAAAAGAGACAAATAAGTTCCCTTTCTGCCCAAGTCCAGCTTTGCCATCTGCTTAAGCAGCCTTTGTGCAGATTTTCCTGGAGTCTCTGCACATCGCCCGGACGTCAGGACTGCATAAACGCACAGCAACAGCATAAACATTCAGCATGCAGGCCAAGTAAACCTGCAAATCCTCAGTCGCGTTTCCCTAGAAGGTTTCAACCACAGGACAGCAGGCCGCCTTTCTCCTGGAAGTTGTTTTGAATACAAAACGATCTGATTGTATCTAAATATGTTTTATCCAATTTGACCTCACTGATGTTCTGCAAACATTAGCTGGTGTTAAAAGACATAGCAAACAGTCTATTTAGAGAGCAAGCAAATCACTCCTTCTCTCAAGAGATTTTCTTCTCCTTCAGATTTTCTGGAGTGGATCAACATGGATTTTTAGAGCTGCTGATGGATTGATTGGGAAACCACTTTGTATGCCAGTTCAGACAAGTGGTGACTTTTTTTTTTTTTTGAGAAAAATGAAAACAACCTAAATCTATTTGTTTTCCTTTCATGGGCTGCTCTTAGGTCTGAAACCCAGCTTCTTTTCGTTACATGTCTTCACTTCGTGTTCCCAGGATCTGATACGCAGGTGATCACTGCAGACAGCTGAGCCCGGCCTCCCATCCTGGGGGGAAAGTGCTCAGTGTGTACAGAAATGACCAAGACTGGGGCACCTCTCAACCCATCGGCACCATCGGCACCTCTCAACCCATGGAGAGGCCCCCATGCGCTCTGCTTAGAGACAGGCTTTGCAGGAATTTTGAAAGAACACCTCATGTCTGGCCTCCCTCCTATAAGCCGTGTCTTCTGAGATCCTGGGTCCTGGCAGGTTCTGTTTCCCATAATCATTCCCCATCTTTCCCCCTCCTCCCCCCAATGTGCTTCTGTTCCTCTAATTCACCTGTTTTTATGTCTTAGCATCTTTTCCTGGTCCAAACTGAGGGCATTTTGGTCCACGCTCTTGTATGCTTCATGTCACCATCCAGCATTCTTTGGTTTGACTGTTGGCTTTTTCTAGAAGGATGTCGTGGGCCAGCTGTCTACCAAGAATAATCCTGACTATGTGACTTTGTTATTAAACTAGACGTTGCGTTACCCTGCATCGTTAAGTTTACCTAATTTAGGAAATTATGTTATCATCCTTTAACTCAGTAGTTCTGCTTTCTTTGGAGAAGTCGGAAGGGTTTCTCCTCTTCGTGGCATGTGTTAAACTCACTTTTTTCCTCACACCTGACAGGGAAACATCACCTCATCCAGGTCCCTGCCTTCTCCTCCCTTCCAGGCTGCTCTGGTTCTGTGCCATTTGGCGAGTGAGTGTTGAGGACCCTCTTTTTAAAATACAGGTTGGATTCTATCATTCCCCTGCTTAACCCCCGGGGTAGCTCCCATACAAGTTCCTATGTGATTCCTTCTCTAAACTCACCTCCCCCGCCTGCCCCCTTGCTCACTGGGCTTCTTTTGGCTCCTTGGACTTGTGTAGTGCTCTCCTGAGAGTGAGATCCCAGGAGCCTCCAACATCCGCCCGCCAGGGGATTATATTAGACCATTCTATTGGCTCTATTCGCCTTGTCAGGAAGTGGCTCAGAACAGACAAGCTTACACCTACTTGGGCTAATGAGGAGGGAGGGGAATTCAGCAGGGGAGCATCGGGGAAGGATGTCCTCACTCCTAAGGGAGACGAGGGGGAGGTGGGTGTGGCTATCCCAGCCATTTTTCCAGTCTTGCAGAAAAGCAGGCTTGGGATGAAACAATATGGGTTTCCAGTTTGGTTTGGGAGCACAGGTGCGTTAGCCTCGCAGAGAATGTGGTCATGAAGCAGTAGAATGAACAGGACCATGTCTGGATGGCTTACGTTTCTGGGTGGCTTACGACTTGAGGGCCTCGTGCCTGCCTCTTCGGCTGCTTGATGTGATTTCATCCTCATAGAATCAAACAAGGTGGGTACCATATTCTAGATGCGGATGCCAGGCTTAGCCAGATGCTACCTAACTCGGCCAAGGCCAGGCCTGCACCAGTCCTGAACCCACCCTCTGAGCCATTGCTCTGTCCCTCAAGTGTCACTTTGGGGCCCAGGGGGCCTCGGTGTCCACGGGGCAGAGCAGAAGCTCTCTCTGGAGGGAGGGAGTGAGCGGGCGTCCGCTCTCTATCCCACACCCCGGGCTCAGCATCTCAGGAGATAGCTGCTGCCGCCAGCGTCCCAGCCTCCCGGTGGCGGGTCCCCGGGGAGCCATGCAGCGAGCTCACTTTGAGAATGACAGCAGGGTAGTTGAGGTAAGAAATAATGCAATTCTCCAGGCAGAACTGCAGTCTTCCAGCCCATATAAATGATTCCTTTAGTAATTTTGCCAAGGATTATGTGTTATGTGTGCTTGGGGAACCAACCCAGCCTGAGAATCTGTCAATATATCTAAAGAAGAGTGCATGTAATCAGTCAAGCATTCCCAAAAAAATGTAGTCAATGATTTTAACAGCAAGTGGTTTTGACTGTGAAAGCATTTAACTATAGTTTTTTGGGTTTCTTTTTCTTTTTCCCCAAGAATCACCCGGAGCAATTTCTTAAAAATTGAAATGTTTCTGGGATAACAAATCATCCAGTATTCTGGTTCGGAGCTTTATCACTCTCCAGTTAATGGGTCTGAAGAGAGATTTCAGAAGTTTCTCCAGACTGCCATAGAGAGCCTGCAGCCAGAAGGAAACACAGGGAGGTGCTGTCAGGACAAAATCATGTGGGTTACAAGCCAGCTTCTTCATTATGCCCTGAAACACCAAGGTGAGGACGAACAATGGGAGGGCTTGTAGGGAAGGGGGCCTCCAGTCCAAGGGGGCATGGGGTGGGGGTGTGAGGGGGTCTTGGGGGAGATGCGGTGAGTGGAGCTGTGTCGAGGCTGGGCATTGCATTCATGCAGTCCCCTAAGCTCTGCCCCGGCTGCGCACCCAGATCTGGCTTGGTTAATATAATGTCTGTCTTTGTACGGAGCCATTCATCATTTTGTGGAGAACCAAAAGCAGAGATCTGTCCTGGAAGTGACTTTTCTTTGGAAAAGAAGATATAATGATTTATTACCAGGTTACTGTATTTTGGACACTGGCTCAAATTTGCAGTCCTCCAGGAAACATTACTGACAGAGCCTTACTGGTTTCTAAAAAATATCCACGAGCACCTTTGCTACAGGAATGATCTTTGAAGAAGGAGAGATGAGAAGGGTGACCACACACTAAGGACAGAGCCATATGCTGCTCTTGTGGGTGAGATGAAGTTGTCCCCAAACCACCACGTTATGAAAGGAGGGGCAGGATGGATTTGACCTTGACTGAACCGTCTCAGGTGTCCCTGAGAAAGTCACCCACTGTGAGCCCTGTGAGGAGAGGTTCTGGCCCCCCTGGCTTCCCCGTGACCTCTGTCTCTTCTCCATCCTTCCTGGCCTTGTCACACCTGTCACAGGTGACTTGAAACAAATGCCAGGTTCAAGTTCCTATCCTGCCCACCTGAAATTCTCCTCTGGCCTCTTATCAGTTTCTATTGGTTAAAGAGTCCAAGGGCCCTGGTCAGTTACAGGAGAGGTTGTCTTCAAGTAACGGCCCCCCTGCCCCGGTAGGAAGTAGGAATAGAGAGTGAAGGGATGAGAATGGCTGTGTTGGCTGCCAGGGCCGGGAGGACACTGGGGTGGGGAGCGCACCGTAACCTGCTGGGGAAAGAACCTTCAGAGGGGTGATGATGGTGCCCTAAGGATGCTCACCATGTGCCTGCCCTGTTCCCTGGGTCCCTCATTTAATTCTCATAAGAACCCTATGGCTTAGGTACCATATCACCATTTAAGACATGAGAAAATTGAGGCTGAGAAAGGTTAAGTTACCCTGTTCATCACTCAACCAATAGGGGTGGAGCTGGGAGATACAGGCGAGGGCTACTCCGCGAGGGAAGCCTACAGCAGACGGGTCCCTCTCCTGACCCCAGGGGCTCAGGTGCAGATGAAGGTCGCACTTAAAACAAAGACGGCACCAGGCATATTTCTGGGTCTTTGCTAGGTTCGATTTTGTATTTGTCTTGCATTTTCCAGGTGCCGGCTCTGGGGTTGGTAGGGGCAGAGAGGAAAGAGGGATGGAGGGGGCGTGGCCCCGAATCCACGTTTTGTTTCCCTGTGATTAAAGACCAAAAATAATAGCCTGTGAGAAGTCTGTTTTGAAAACTCAAGGTGCTGCCCACCCAGAAAGAGTGAGCTTTGAAATCCAAAACAATGAATGAAATGTTTTAGAGCCAAAATGGAGAAAATTAATCCACTCATATAATACAAGATATACCAAGGCACCTGCAGCGTAAAAAGGAAGGGTGGAAAAAAAACACAGAAAGAATTGACCCTAAATTTCCTAGGATACCAATAGATGTGAATTTTTTGAAAAAAAAATTATTTGAAGGGGGATTCTATTTCTCCTTAAAAGAGAAATAGAGGGAGAGGGAGAGGGAAGGGGAAACTGTAATCATAAATGTGTTAAAAGCTGTTTTGGGGATGAGGAGAGTCAGGGGTCCATTTTTCTTGTGCCCTTGTGTGGATCTCCCCAAAGCTTATGTGGCAGGGCCAGGGGGTAGGGGCGTCGTGGTGCTTAAGTGATTTCTTTATAATCTTTCCCAAAGCACATATCAGTGTTCATGATATCAAACTAAAAGCATGTAATCCATTCTATAATGATATTTGTATCAAAGGCACCACAATTTGGGAACTACGAACATGGACGGGATATGTAATTCGATGATTAAATGATACGGATTTTACAGTGGAGAATGTATTTTCAGACTTGAATTAGAACCAAAATGAGCTGTGTGGATTCTTGTTAACTAACATGCATTATCTGGTACATTATAATATTAATAAAACTCTTTTTTCGTGTCATGTCCGAAGGAGTCAGGGAGCCAAAGTGGGCGATCCGAGAGAATGGGGTTTCTCCAGTGAGTCCCCCGTCCGCGGGGCCTGAGGACAGGCCTGTGCATGATATGCACGCACAGCTCCAGAACCCTCACCAATGGGCAGGTCACCGGAGATGCCCACAGGATGCTGGGGATCAGGCATCTGATGGGAGCTGGACAGATGACCTTAAATTCCCTCATGGCTCCATGATGGTCGGAAACTATTGTTCTTGAAGAGGTTATTCTGTGACTTTCCTCCACAGGCAACTCCGTGCTCCACAAGGTGGGGAGAGACAGGACTTGCTGTTCTGCGTAAGAAGAGGATCCTTTCTAGGTGCTGAAAATGTGCCATCATCAGAATTGCTATTTACTTGGGTAGTCTCCAGCCCAGCCGCAGGCATTTCTTGGCTTACTATTCATACAGTTTTTAAGCTCTTAGAACAAGTCCCCCTGTGCCAAGACAAATCGGCACCTCCGCTAATTGAGCAAGAAGACTTAACCAGTAAGTTTACCCCACTCATTAGCACGAACCAGTCTCAGATGCTTCTCAGCTCCTGCCTATAAGGAAGGGAGAGGCTTCCTTGGCTGTGCCGTGAATCAGAAAGGTGGGTTGGCCTCATCCACCTTACCCTTGGACCTTGAGCAAGACACAAGTCTTCACTTCAGGGAAAAAAAGAAGAGAGAAGAGAAATAGTACCTTTTCATTGTTGACTAGCTTGCCCGACGCCACTTGTACATGTGTCCTCTTATTTAACTCTCACGAAATCCCGACAGGTAAGGGTTGCCATCACTACTTTACAGATGAAGAAACTGAGCCCAGAAAGGTTAAGCAAAAGGCCCATGATCACATAGCTCTAATTCAGAGGTGATGTAGAGAATGGACGTCCCTTCCATGTAGACCTTCAGCAGGGTGATGTGGCTCTGCCATCGTCACCTTTCCCCCTTTCTCCCAAGGAAGGTAGCTCCCCAAGCCCCAAAGAGGAGATCACTCACACTGATCACGGACCTCCAGGAGCTGGAAAGCTGGCAGGCCTGTACCATGGATCCTCCCGGCCCCCCTCCTACTTCTCCGTCTTTACCCACTGCATCTGCAGGTAAATACATGATTGAGAAAACAAACATGTCTCCTGAAGTTTGTGTAGTTTCCGTCTCTGCAGACTGAGAGCGTGTGCATTGTTCCTCACTGCTGAAGACAGTTTTCACATAAATAAAGGTTCCAGTGTGACTCCTTTCACCAATGTTAAAATTCCATTTAAAAGTCAATTGACTTCCTGAAATGTATGTACTGGCAGCAGTGGCTATCACAGATGGTATTACATTTTACACTGAACAGAGTGCTGTTTGCCCTGACAGATTCCATATTTTTTCATACATAAATCAATAGAGTGATGTTTGAAAAGCTTGAATCCATCTCTCATCCTCCCCCTACCCCAACCCTGTGTTCTGAAACCCATAAAGAAGGAACTTTCTAACAGGTGTCATTTAGTGGGAGACTATTATTTACAGCGTTTGACTGTAACACCGTCAACTGTAAACTCAAACAGGAAATGCTGGGAGGGAGAGCAAAGAATCTGGGTGGGTCTGAAAAAAAGCATTCTAATGAGTTTTTTAAAAAGAATTCGTGTGTGTGTACACTTGTACGTGCATGTGTGTATGGGGTGTGTGTGTGTGTGTGCACGCGTGTATGCTTACGTATGGGGGGTGTGTGTGTGCATATGCGTGCCTGTGTGTTTAAGACTAATTCTATGTAGTTTTCCCATGACCCTCTGACCCGACCGTGGTGGCCATGGGTGTGGCGAGGAGCCCCCAGCCGAGGGGGAACCATCAGGCTGAGGGGGCTGAGAGAAGCAGGGAATGAAAAGTGGTGGGCAATGGGGGAGTGGGAGTGGAAGTGGGAGTGTGTGTGATGGGAAATGGGGCCTCAGGGGGAAGTTCAGAGAGGATGTGAGTTTGGCCTTGGCTTGCCAAGCATCTCCCTTTGAGATCAGCATTTGGCTTTGAGAAGGAAGAAAGCCACCTGGTCCCAAGCCCCCACCCATCACTCAACCCTCTGCTGATCAGCTAATCACATTCTGGGCTGGAGATTTGGTTCATTTTCTAGTGGGTGGAGCTTGGGACTGTACAGGACCTCATGCAGAATAACGGGAGTCTCCCTGGCTCCATTTTTTTTAATATAGCGGGAAGTCAAAACTTTGGCTAGAACCTTTTTTTTTGGGTCTTTGAGACTAATGACCCATCGTTTGTTGTTACCATAGAACGACGTGACTTGTAGCGTTATTTTCTAGAACTGGTTGATGAGTCTAAGACAAAGAGTAAATCAAGAACTTTCTGGGGCCTTTTACTATTTAACATTGCAGGAAAAGTCGGAGATGCTGAGTCATGATAGAGGCCGATGAGGAGGGGACGGAGGGGAGAGAGTGGGCATTTCAAGCTGAGAGCTGACCCCGTTGTCTGTGTTCGGATGGCCCAAAGGACAAAGCCAAGTCCAGAGCTGCTGCAGTAATTCTGATATTGAAGGATGTCTCCATTATTCCCCTCCCCAACTTGCTTTTGAAAATAAATATATTTTCTTTTATTTTAATCTGAAACATTCTGTTTGCTTATGTATATAAAAATTCTCTGAATAGTTTACCTCATTCCCTGGGCTTTGTAGTGCCTAGATTTTCACATCATTTATTCTTTTCAATAAATGATATTCATTGGAAAGGGAATCCTATATGATTTTGTTTTTATTCCTTTGCCATCCGATGTATTCTACTTTGCAGATCAGAAACGAGGGTAACTCCTGAGACTTTCCAGGGGAGAGATGTCTCCTTGCCTGACTCCATGGTCAAGGAAGAAATGAGCAGGGCCAGCGGATCAGGCCCCATTTTCGGGCGGGTCGAACTTGGAGATGAGCATAAACTCTTACAAGGAAATGAGGACTCTCTGTTCTAGTTCTTATCTGTCAGGGATAGAAATATATGGCTTTTCTACGTGCAACAGTATAATCTGAAGTTTAGGTTTGGACAGAGAGAAATGTGATTACTCAGGCATCAGTCCTGGACAACTGAGTCTTTGCCAAGATCCAGCCCAGCCTATTGGAGTTCTACACTGGGATCTGGGTCAAAACCAAAGGCAGTGCCAACTTCCTTAGCCCTTAATATACTAATCATCGTCCTTGAACCTCAGAGACTTAGGCGAGAGTTGTGATGATGGGTTGGGTTTTAATAGTCCTGGCTCCCTGAGCAAGTGCTCTCAGAATACCATTCCCCGTATAACAACTCTACCGATCGGTCCCAGGATATTGATAGTTGGGGCATAAAGAGAATTCAATCCACCAAGATGCAGGGCTAAGAACTGAATGAGAAGAACCTGGTTTAGATTCACTGGCTGGAAGATCACAGAGAGAAGCAATGCGGTGAAGGCACAGGAAACTAAATCAGTGTACTGTTCCCTAACGGAGGCTGGAGGAAGGGCGTTAGCACTTGGCTGGCTCCAGGGAGGTCTCCGATGACTTTTTTTTTTTTTAATGTCTTTATTGGAGTATAATTGCTTTACAATGGTGTGTTAGTTTCTGCTGTATAACAAAGTGAATCAGCTATACATATACATATATCCCCATATCTCCTCCCTCTTGCGTCTCCCTCCCTCCCACCCTCCCTATCCCACCCCTCTAGGTGGTCACAAAGCACCGAGCTGATCTCCCTGTGCTATGCGGCTGCTTCCCACTAGCTAGCTATTTTACATCTGGTAGTGTATATATGTCCATGCCACTCTCTCACTTCGTCCCAGCTTACCCTTCCCCCTCCCCATGTCCTCAAGTCCGTTCTCTAGTAGGTCTGCGTCTTTATTCCCATCTTGCCCCTGGGTTCTTCAGGACCTTTTTACATCAAAGCACTCTGCTCTTCCCTGGTAGCGGAGCACAGAACACCGCCACCGCTGTGTAGACTGTACCCGTTCCTCAAGATCCAGTTCAAGTCCAAAGTCTTCCCTATGGCGCCAGACCACAGTGATCCTTCCAGAATTATTTGGAACATAATATGATGGCTTCTTCTGTTTAAGGTTTTCTTTTTTATTCTCTGTGATTCCTCTTCTCGACTAAGTCATAAAGACGACGTCTTGAAGGTGGTTGCCATGGTTTATAACTCTCTGCGCGCTGCACGGAGCCGAGCAGAGTGCCTTGTACACGGTCTCTGCTCATATACTATAAATGGATTTTTGAATGGATGGTCTAAAAGACCCAGGAATGGGAAACCCTGCATGTATTTTTGGTAAAAAGGAAAACGAATTCCTCAAGTCTTCATCTTCAGATCTATGATGCTTCTACCTCCTTATTCCAAACTGCACTTAAATGAGTTAGAAAATAACCTAGTTTGGGAAAGAAGGTGCATACTGTATTCCATCAATTCGAAATGCACTTTTTTTTTCATTTTTAACACTGATGACTCTTATAATTGGCAGTATTTTTTCCCTTTCTTAGTGTTATGTAATAATAGTGCTTCCTATAATGGATGATGACGGAATACAGTGTGTTGGTCTCTATCATTCATCGCCTGCCTATCTAGTAACTCATCTATAACTCCACGCAGTGGCCTTCACTTGACAAATGAATGTGGAAGGTGTCCGTAACATATCAAAATGCGACAGTCCCCACCATGTTCCTTCCCCCTGCTGCTACTGCCATGTATGTTCATAGGTGAAATAGAAGGAATAGTAAGAAAAGTGCATCCAAAGGAAGACACCTAGACACAGCTGGACCCAGGCACAGCTGGACCCAGGCACAGCTGGCTTGCTTATCTACTTCCATTTCCTCCTCTTTTTATTATCTCTCTCTGTTTATGCAGCCTGAAATTTCACCAATCCGTGATTTACTGGGATGTTGGGGTTAGAAATAATCACCTACTTTAACGACACGAATACCTGAGTTAGTGACTCATCGACCTCAGTGTGTCTTAGTGTATCTAGCAACTTCTTACTAGTCAACTGAGATCAGCAACACCAATGTGGGTGTAGGGGGAGGGCGTGGGAGAGGGGAATGGTTGGCATGAAGAACTGGGGGAATTGAACGGGTTATTCTGCACTAGGCTTCTAAACATGAGCTCTGCTATGGGCCACTTTGGCCTCAGTGGAAGCCTGGGTATGCTGGCAGCTGGGATTTAGGGAGGAAAGGTGAAATTGGAGGTTTCCAAGCTGGCATCGTACAAAGAGCAGAGAGAAAATGCTTCTTGCTCTTGCTTCTTTCTGTAGCACATGTGTGGTGAATGGGGGTGATGTACCTGGCTGTCCAGCATCCAGACTCCCTTCCTCTTTTTTCCTTTATTCAGGTATTGATTGGTCCTTCCCCCGTCAGTCCAGGAGTTTCAAGGAGGTCTTACATCACCCCCACCTCCTGATTGGCTGAAGTCAATGAACACACCCTGTCCCAGAGAAAGTGTTTGGAAATGGACACATGACCCAATTCAGGGTCCTGAGATGTGTGTTTCTGAGAAAGAATTTTCTCTCTGCTTCTGAGGCAGCTGGGAGATGAAACGCTTTCCCATGGCTTGGACAGGGTGATGTAAGGCTATGGTGTCCATTCTCTTTTACGGTTGTATAGATTCTTGTAGGTTGACCTATAAACCTAACTGACGTATATCATTTTTATAATAGAAAATATTCATCTTGGGGAAAACAGTTGACTTCAGACAAACTTTTGGAAACCAAGCTGTTCATCAATCCAAGAGTAATAGTGACAATTTCTGAATAATGAGAGTCATTGATATGTATCAAAGAAGTGACGATCTTTTCTACAATTTTTCAAAAATCTGCGAGTGACATTGTGTCCTGAAGTGATATATGAGATTAGAAGGGAATATGACATCCTGATATAAAAAATGCAAGAAACGGAAGTAATTTATGAAGTGCCAGCAGCTAACTTCATGTTAACTCCTACTGGGTGGGCACTAAATTATTTTGGACACTGTGGTGAGACGCATCAGTAACTTTTTAGGAAAGTACCAAGTTCAAGGTCCAATGGTGGAAGGTGGGAAGCTCTGGGGAAGGGGAGTCTGCCCAACATATTGGAGAATAGGTCTATTTCAGCTCAATCTGGTCTGAGGATGGGGCCCCAGGGCATCTGACGGTTGAGATCCATTTGGACCCAATATGGTCCTGAAGGGTCTGCTTGATGGGTCATCTTCCCGCCCACATAATAAATAAACAAAATAATGATTAACAGCCCATGACTTCAGAGAACTTTCCAACTTGTAAGACGCTTTTACATTCATATTTCAGGTGCACTCAGGGAGGTAGACTTCCTGTTCTAGAAAAGCAGCAAACAGGGAAGGAGGAGCTCAGGGTCTTACAGCAGAGCTGGGACCCCAACACCCTTTTTTGATACCCAAACAAAAAACTTCAGTTCATTAACTTATCTAGATGTTTCCACTATATCTTGCCTTGAGTTTTACCAAGAAAATTGAGACCACCTGGTGGGAATTCCCTTGTTTTCCATCTTCTGCATTTTGACGTGTCTTCACAATCTTCTGTACTCTCTAAATTTTCTCTTGTCTTAACTAAAAGGAAACAACGGCCCCTCCCATAGGTAGACTGAATTCAGTGGCTTGCGTTTCTCCCTCTACCACCTGCCCGAGACCACCTTTGGTTTCTTTGTCTCCTGCCTCCTTTCCCTTTGTTTACCTTTTGTGTTAAACTCTCCTCTATACAAAAAACAAAACTTTTATCTGTGGTCACCTTGTTCATCCTTCTTCTTCCTTCCCCTCCATCCCTTACCTTTTAGGAAACGCGGTCTCCACGGCATCTTCTCCCTTCCCCACACTTCCAGCATTTCACTAAGAGTTGTTGGTTCTGCCTTCATGATGCCTCCAGATTTTTTTCTTCTTCTTCACGGCCAAGGAAACCATCTTCATTCAAGCCCTTACTATGCCTGTTATGGACTGAAGTGTGCCCACCCCACAAACTCACAGCTTGAAGTCCTAATTCCGGGTACCACACAATGTGACTGTATTTGGACATAGGGCATCTAAGGGGTAATTAAGATAAAATGAGGTCATTAGGGTGGGCCCTCATCTAATACGACCATGTCTTTATATGAAGAGGAGATTAAGATACACACACACACACACACACACACACACACACACAGGAAAGACCATGCGAAGACAGAGGGAGAAGACAACCACCTATAAGCCAAGGAGAGAAGCCTCAGAGGAAACCAACCATGCCAACACCTTGATCTCAGATTTCTAGCCTCCAGGACTGTGAAAATCCACGTCTGTTGTTTAAGCTCCCCAGCCTGGGATACTTGGTTACGGCAGCCCTAGCAAACGAACACAACACCCAAGCTCTAATTAGCTTACTGACCACTTTCCACGCCCCCAGTTTATCCTCTTCCAATGCCAAGGTCCTTCTGCATGACCAAGAATAATTTTTCTACATCATCCCGTTGACTACAGCGCACCCCTTCTCAAAAAATTCTGACAGCCTCTTCGTCCCTGTACAGAAAGTCTGGAGAGCTTCATCCTAGCATTGAAGGCTTGCACTGGTTTGTTACCACCTCCGTTTCCAGCTGCATCTTCCTGCTCTTCCTATCTGCATTTCTGTTCCTTGCATACGCCACTCTTTGCCAGACCCCACCATGTTTTTCCGGAGCACACCCCTTCCCTCCCTCCACTTAACATCTCCTTTTATGACAACTTGGTGCACATGCCAAGGCCAAGGCCAAATGGCACCTCCAAAAAGCCTTGCCTTAACTTCTCTTTTCTTCTAAATTCCAGAGGAAAATAGCATATATTCTACTTATAGGACACAGAACCCTCGTCATCTAATTTCATAGTTTTGTGTGCACTGGATACAACTTAATTCCTCAGCTAGACTCTGATCTCCTGGAGGACAGGATCAATGTTTTATTCCCCTTTTTTTGTATTCTCTATACTTCTTGCCAGAATGCTTTATACATAGCAAGTGATAAATAACTATTAATAATAAAGTAATAAATCAAAGTTCAGGTTAAAGTGAGTCCCTATTGTTTCTTCTTTCCTAGGTAATAAAAATAATATGATGAGGGGTATTAGAAATGTGAGATCCAGCGCGATGTTCTGCAGTGGATCTTATTTATTTTTACATGTCTATTGCCTTGGTTTTTATTTCTCTATCTCTTGTGTCTAACCTGTGGATTGTTTTGTTTTTTTATCTGGTTACAGAGAACTGTTGGCATAGAACACGGCTCTATTTCACTTGGGTTCTCACTTAATTACTTTTGTAATGTATTCATTGTCTTATTTGAAGTAAGCAGCTCCTGCACAACTTTCATGATGGAGTGTATTCATTTCATGAAGATTAAAAATGGATAGCAAATCATTTTTATTATCATATATGTGTGATTAAGGAAAGGATGGAGCTTTTGATTCAGAGAGAATTTCCCTTTGTTTACTGTGTGGCTGAATAATTCCCCTGCTCGCTACCCCGACTACTCTCCAGAATAGCTCTGGCTTTGGCTGTGCTTGCTGGCTAGACAAATAGATCACTGCGATCGGAAAAACATCACAAGAGGGACGGTTCCAGGTTTGAAAATAAGGCAATTAGCTCTCAGCATGAAAAGGTGTGTCAGATGTTCCTGAAACTGAATGACAGATAATGTTGGCTTGAGCCAGACATAATACCAATGGCTGAAATGGCCACGGGGGATGCCTCCCTGCCGGCTTCTGCCAAAGAGGATGACTTCTGACCTGAATTCCACTGATTTCCACCGCTCACCCCAGGAGAACTCGCCCGTGGGTGGTTGTGCAGAGATGTATGGCTATGGGATCAAATACTCACTCTCATTGTTCCCTTTATCCGTAAGAGGAGGAATTTGCTGCACAAATGATGTGTTAATTCTTCAGGGGAATCACCATCATAGACACTCAGGGTGGGTAACTTCCTCTGGAGAGCTGCCTGTCCACAGCTCTTGTTTCCAGTGGGGCTACCAATCGTGGTTCCTGAGAGCCTGCCTGGGGACACATAGCACCAGCCCCGTCCCAGGGGCTGGTCACTGCAGTGAGCGTGTCACCCACATGAGGCCCATGAGAGAGCTTCAGGAGGCGGAAGATGCTCTTCTCCTCTGGGGTTGCTGCATTGACACGACGTAAGCCTGGTTTCAGCAGTGCCCCATGCCAAGTCAATATAAATTGTTTGGATTAGAAGGGAAAGAACAAGGCAACCTACCAAAATAAGCAAAGACAAGCTGGAGAGAGAGAGAGAAAGAGAGCGGGAGAGAGAGAGAGAGAGAGAGAGAATGATGACATTATTTGCATCACTGCATCTAGCCTTCCCTGAGGCCGTTTCTCCCAAGGTCTTCGCAGTCCCACAAGTGCACAGTCACACAATTGATCCAAGTATCGATCTGTATTAGGATGAAGAGAAGCTCCTGGGGAAGGGGGTGCGGAAAGCGGGGACACTCTCTCACGGGAGGGTTGCCTCTTTCCCTCCCTACACAGGAGTCGTGCTTGGATCTGCCAGGGAACGCTGGCTGGAGGGTCAGAAGTGACCACATGGCGTTTTGGTCTGCCTCACGGGAGCTGGGCTGCCAGGCAGGATAGCCACGGTGGTTGTGTGTGGCTCTCTGGTTCCTAGTTTCTGTCCAAGACTCTTCCAATCTAGTCAAGGAGATGGGACAAGACACTCAGAGAAACGGAGAACCTTCTAGGTCACCTGCGTCAGCCGACCAACATGCGTGGCAGGGTCATTGAGCTGACGGTGCTTGTGGTTGTTGATCAGCGGCTTGGAAGGCCGGCTAGAGTTTTAGTCAAATAGAATCCCAACTCTTTTTCTAAAATTTGTTTCCATTATGGTTTTCATTACAGGATACTGAATATAGTTCCCTGTGCTATGCAGTAGGACCTTGTTGTTTATCCATCCTATATATAATAGTTTGCATCTGCTAACCCCAAACTCCCAAACCATCCCTCCTGCACCCCTCCTCCCCCTTGGCAACCACAAGTCTGTCGTCTATGTCTGTGAGTCTGTTTCTGTTTCATAGATAAGTTCATTTGTGTCTTATTTGAGATCCCACATATAAGTGATATCATATGGTATTTGTCTTTCTCTTTCTGACTCACTTCACTTAGTATGATAATATCTGGGTCCCTCCGTGTAGCTGCAAATGGCATTATTTCATTCCTTTTTATGGCTGAGTAATATTCATATATATATTTATGTACACCACATTTTCTTTATCCTTTCATCTGTCAACGGACATTTAGGCTGTTTCCATGTCTTGGGTATTATAAATAGTGCTGCTACGAACATAGGGGTGCATGTATCCTTTCGAATTATAGTTTTGTCCAGATATATGCTCAGAAGTGGGATTTCTGGATCATATGGCAACTCTATAGAATCCCAACTCTTTAAGTGACAGGATAAATTTATTCTCTTCACCTTTTAGACTTTTAGAATAGCTGGACAAGTTTTATTTCTACTTTTCTTGAAGGTTTCTTTTTTTTCTTTAAAAGGAAAATTTTATTTTTAGTATACCAGAATCACATGCAAATATTGCCATCTATTAAGAACAACAGCAACAAAATATGGGTGAGGTGGCAACATAAGCAAATATGTCCACTTGGTAGAAATCATAGGATTATAATGTAATTTGTAATAATAAATTCTACACCAAAAACATGTCTTTATTTTTTCGACTCATTGTAATAGACTCTTACTTTGTCTTCAAATTTGCAGAACCAAAATTTAAACACAATTATATTTATAGTATCATTGGATAACAAAATACGCAGAAAAAAATTAATGGAAGATATTTAAGACCTCTACACTGAAAACTACGAAATACGACTGACAGAAATAAAGACCTAAATGAAGATCTATACATACTATGTTCAATGAATGGAAGTATTAAAGGTCTTATTCTCCCTGAACAGATTTATCGATTTAATGCCATCCCATTCAAAATCACAATGGAAATTTTTATAGCACTGACATACAGATTCTTAAATTTATATGAAAATGCAATGAACCTAGAAGAGCAAAAAAGATGAGCAATTTTGGAGAACTAACAGCCCCTGATTGCAAGACTTATACAAAGCTACAGTAATCGAGGAGAGTTTGATGTTGATGTCAGGATAAACAAATAGATCAATGAAACTGAAGTTCAGATAATGACCTACCCATTCAGTGTGGAAAATAAAGTCATGTTTAATGTGTTGAGACAACTGGTAAACAAATGGATCTTCATTCCTACTCATATCACACACAAAAAGTAATGTGAAGTAGCTCATAGACAGGAACATAAAATCTAAAACTTTAAAGCCTCTAGAACAGTGGTTGGCCAACTTTCTTGTTTTTTTTATATTGATAAACAATTTATTCAACTCATTGTAAATTAGTTGGTTTTTTTTAATTGGGGTATAGTTATTTTACAATGTTGTGTTAGTTTCTACTGTACAGCGAAGTGAAGTAGAGTTCCCTGTGCTATACAGCAGGTTCTCATTTGTTATCTATTTTATACATACTAGTGTATATACGTCAATCCCAATCTCCCAGTTCATCCCACCCCCCACCTCCCAGCCCCTGCTTTACCCCCTTGGTGTTCATACGTTTGTTCTCTATGTCTGTGTCTCTATTTCTGCCTTGCAAACAGGTTCCTCTGCACCATTTTTCTACATTCCATATATATGTGTTAATACACGATATTTGTTTTTCTCTTTCTGATTTACTTCACTCTGTATGACAGTCTTTAGGTCCATCCACATCTCTACAAATGACCCAATTTCGTTCCTTTTTAATGGCTGAGTAATATTCCATTGTATATATGTACCACATCTTCTTTATCCATTCATCTGTCGATGGGCATTTAAGTTGCTTCCATGACCTGGCTATTGCAAACAGTGCTGCAATGAACATTGGGGTGCATGTGTCTTTTTGAATTATGGTTTTCTCTGGGTATATGCCCAGTAGTGGGATTGCTGGGTCGTATGGTAATTCTATTTTTAGTTTTTTAAGGAAACTCCATACTGTTTTCCATAGTGGCTGTACCAATTTACATTCCCACCAACAGTGCAAGAGGGTTCTCTTTTCTCCACACCCTCTCCAGCATTTGTTGTTTGTAGACTTTTTTGATGATGGCCATTCTGACCGGTGTGAGGTGATGCCTCATTGTTGTTTTGATTTGCATTTCTCTAATGATTAATGATGTTGAGCATCTTTTCGTGTGCCTCTTGGCCATCTGTATGTCTTCTTTGGAGAAACATCTTTTTTGGTTTTTCTTTCTGTCTTACCCTTTTGTTGTCCCAAGTATTATCAGGGCCAAGTCAAGAGAGCAGGGCAGACTCTGCACTCATTCTGGTCTTGGCCAAACTGGGGTGCCTGGCTGTCACAGCTGCAGGGAGAAGTGTGTGTCTTTGCAAAGTGGTCACATGGAGGCATGCTCCTACTTGTTCTCCTTACCTCCCAGTATCTTTGTGACCAACCAATAAGATCATCTGTGTGATAGCACTTAAGAAAAGCAAATACGAAGCATTATCAATCAATGTCTCTCACTCAGATACCAAACACATCCCCCAAATGAAAGGACAATAGCCTTGTAGATTTGGTCTGCATGGGTCAGCACGGTCCTTGCTCAGAAATGCCGCGACCAGATGGACGAGGTGGTCTCCATTCAGACTGTTATTCTGACCAACAATGCTACCAGATCCTTCCACTTTTCAGTATTTACAAGGAAAGAACTTATTCAAGAAATTGTGAATGGGAAATAATAACAAAGCATTTATTGAACCCTCTGCATTTACAAGGAAAGAACTTATTCAAGAAATTGTGAATGGGAAATAATAACAAAGCATTTATTGAACCCTCTGCAATTTATAAAATTTTACATTTATAAACTCATAATATAATGCAGATTTAAGACAAATTAAAACTAGAAAAAAGAATAAATAGTGGGAGATAGAGCAAAGAGAAAGAATCTATTTGTGACAAGGACTGTTCAAGATAATTTAGTTTCAGGGACTAAATTCTTTTCCTGCAGATCAAGAACCCCTAGGAAGACAGAATTGATGGAGCCATCTCAATCCATCCCACGTGAGTACTAACACCCTGAGATAGTGAACAGCTTTTAAAGAGATGAATCTTCATTCCAGGGATGAATATTAAATTTCACCTTTCATAAAAGACTTGAGTCAGATTTACTGTGTGAAAAGTGATTCTCAGTTACCTTCGTCCACAGGAAAGAGGGCACTGTCTGCTTGCTTCTAATTTGGATTGTCTGGTTCATACCAGCAAAAAAGGCAGTCATTTCCTCCTAATAGTCACCTCAGCTGTCCCTTGTACCTTAAAGGTACTGGAAGGATATTTAATTCTGGATCAGGAACAAGAGGTTTCTGAAGCTATCAAGATTTGTCCAAACCCAAGTTTGGTCATCAAGAAATATAGCGAATATAATCTCTGAGCTTCTTGAAACTTGTCCAGCTGGTAAACACGGTGGCATAAGACTTACTCATCAGAGAAAATGACTTTATAAAGGAATGTACCTTTTGGACTGTGCTCCCCTCAGACCTCTGAAGAAGTATGAGTTTGCTCAGGAAAGTAGACACCACTCTAGTAGATCAAGCAGGAAAGGATTGAATAGAGGAAATCAGGTGCTTATAAAACCACTGGAAGCCTGAAGGAGGGGGAATCAGGCACCACCATAACTTTCAGATTTGCTGTTAGAGACCAAAGAGGTGCTGTCGCCCCAAGTCAGGAAGCTACAGAGAGTTGCTGTGGGTCCCCTAGATGAACCTCTGCAGGCTGATGCAAATGTCAGGGCTGAAGTTGCTGATAACTCATCTGCTGGAAGCACAACCATGGCTTCCAGAGGAAGAAAACATCATCCTCCCGCTTTCCAAATATCAACTGAGCTCATCTCATTGATGGAATGTTAAATGTATGCCAAGCGCTCCTGGCCAGTGAGGAGGGGAAATGCAGTTTCCAAATTTCTGGCCTGTGAACCATGAGAAACAACAGCAGGAGATGTATCGCCAACAGATAATTCCCAGCCCAACATCTATCTTCAGTACTTCTAGTGTGGTACCCTTCCTTCACCAACCACGTGCCTTCCTAGCTTTCAGCCTCTGTACAGTGTTGACTGGTGCTTGTCCATTGATCCTTATTGTCCTTGATAAATGCATTTTCTGGATGAAAAGCAATGACCAGGTGGTCTTCAAAATAATTCTCCATTCAATTCTATTTTCTCTCCTTTGGACCCAAACCTCCACAACACCTTCCACTTCTGCTTTGCTTGATTTTTTAAAAAATGCATAAGTCAACATTCTAACAAAGAATGGGAATGTCAGTATATGTCAAATGGATTAGATCTGATAACAAGACGTTACCGTCATAATGAAAGCTGTTGAAAGTGTAGTCGCTCTGTCTAGTTTCAAAGTGCATTAATTCAATCCAACACATCCATTTGCATTTAACAAAAGACCCACGATGACATTGTGACATACTTTTCTTGCTCTTATATCTGATTTTTGTGAAGAGTAAGACCAGGTTAAGGAAACAGGAGTATGTAATGATGGGAGGGAGGTGAAAAGATGGGAGTGAGGAAATTTCATTTGAATCTTCAAGCAAAAGAGAGGAAATAAGTTATGTTACGTTTAGTGAAATTGTATGTCACATTGGAGCAATAAGAGGAAATGGGTCCTGTTCGCCGTCTAAGTTGAGCCCATGGGGGTGGGAATGAAGTTCCATGCATGACTGGGCAATGTCTCTACACCTTGCCCCAGAGGCAGGGGCCCTGACTGCGCATCACTGTTGTGCCCTGGCCCCGACCTGCCAGTGGGGGGCGCTAGAGGGAGACGGCAAGGAGGGAGGACGAAGCCGGGACTTGATCCTCCCACGGCTCCCCAGTCCTCTGAGCATCCCTGCTGGCTGCGCTTGGCGGCAATTCCTGTCCACAGCAGCGGCCGACTCCAGTTTGCAGTTTTTCTGACACTCACAGAACCGCTCTCATCATACAGGCTCAGAGACCCGCACCAGCTGAGCGGAGCCTTCGCAGAGCTGAGACCCAGCAAGACTAGCCAGAGCTTCCAGAAATGATACCCACCCCCATCCCCACCCCCAGGGGACAGCCACTCCTCCCATCACCACCGCCCGCTGGAGGATACCTTGCTCTTGTTTTGTCTATTTGGTTGCCTAATTAACAATTTATGCAGAGTTTGCAGTTCTTTAGATTAAATTCTCTCCCTTAAAACAGCTGATGTGGTTTTTGTCTCCTGATTGGACCCTGACTAATACATGGGCAAACAGCACTTTGGGAATACAGGAGGCCTTGTGTTTGCTGAATGAATGATTGCAGGAATGAGTGAATGAACCAGTGCCCGGTAGCTGACCAAAGGCATGCCCATGCTCCATCACTGGGAATGAGCACAGGTGCCTCCCGGGAGGCCAGCTGGGTACCCCTGGGAATTGCCCCCATCACACTCCTTGCTTGGCATAGACGCCCTCCCAGCTTTCTGGGGAAGCCTTTTCCCGGCTCCAGGCTCCCTTGCCTCAGACAGGGGAGAAGACAGGCTCCACACCCAGGGCAAACATGCCCCGTCAAGACGGCGTCTGCACGAGGCCACTTGGAACTGTCAGGAAGGACACCCAGCTCTGCAGGAAAATACAGCACTTAACGTCTCTGCCAGACCTGCCCTGACCACTAACCCCCATCTCGGGCAAATCTCAAACCTCATACCCTGCTCTAGGAAAGAAGATAGCCAGGGGAGAAGCCGGGTTGACTATTACCCAATTGAAGTAACACAGTAGGAAGCAAATGAACCCGATTAAAGAAAATGGAGTACATTTCTGGCTTGGCAGAGAAAAAAAAATGCATAAATTTTTATATGCACCTGAAATTTTCCGTGGTTACTGCCGCACTTAGGAGCTGGGATCCTAAGACGAGAGCGCCATCTGCTGTCCATGTTCAGAACCTACAAGTAGTGCGTATTTCAAAGCAGACGGCCAGATGTGGACATTCTATGTTAACGTTGCACGAAGCCATACATGCATGATGCCTACATCACGTAGTTCCCACGAGAGGCTTGGCCCAGCTCAGAGCAGGTAAATGTACCACACGTCCATAGTGATTCCAAGGGATGCATGTTCTCCAGCATCTGGGTCTTTAAAGAGGCGCATCGCCCGAAGATTGGAAGTATGCCACACTTTACGGCAACACTCTTTGGCAGATGCAACTGAAAGTGAACAGTTACTGTATCGAAATAAATAGTTATGTCTGTGGATTAGACAGAAAAAGAAGATTGCAGGAGCCTGTTCCATGGAACAGGTCAACCGCAGGATGTTAGAACTAGGAAGGATTTTCGAATATTTTTTGCAAGAACCGTAGCAAGCCTCAAGGGTAGGTGATGTGATTGACAACTTATAGATGCCATTGTAGGGTCCTGGAGAGGATGGTGCCTATGGAAGAGCTTTGAAAGTCTATAATGGTGATTATGATGATGATAATGATAAATATTTTTTGTTTGCTCACTCCTTGGATGAGGGAAAAAAAGACCACCTTTTTTTTTTGCTTCTTAACACATTTTATTTACTTATTCATTTATTTATTTTCCCTTTTTATTTTATTTTTTTATATCTTTATTGGAGTATAATTCCTTTACAATGCTGTGTTAGTTTCTGCTGTACAACAAAGTGAATCAGGGACTTCCCTGGTGGCACAGTGGTTAAGAATCCACCTGCCAGTGCAGGGAACATGGGATCCCTGGTCCGGGGAGATTCCACATGACGCAGAGCAACTAAGCCCGTGTGCCACAACTACTGAGCCCATGTGCCACAACTACTGAAGCCCTCACGCCTAAAGCCCGTGCTCCGCAACAAGAGAAGCCACCGCAAGGAGAAGCCCGCGCACCGCAACGAAGAGTAGCCCCCGCTTGCTGCAGCTAGAGAAAGCGCACGCGCGGCAACAAAGACCCAATGCAGCCAAAAATAAATAAATAAATTTTAAAAACAAAGCAAAACAAAACAAAGTGAATCAGCTATATGTATACATATATGCCCATATCCCCTCCCTCTTGAGCCTCCCTCCCATCCTCCCTATCCCACCTCTCTAGGTCGTCACAAAGCATCGAACTGATGTCCCTATGCTATGCAGCAGCTTCCCGCTAGCCATCCATTTTACTTTTGGTAGTGTATATACAAGACCACCGTTCTTAATCAGTTTCTGAAAATCCTAAAAAAGAGACATAGCTCTTTTAGAAAAAATTCAAGGTGAGTATTAAAATGCAAATACCACAGAAAACAAGAAAACACAGACTCACATGTGTTTCTCCAAACAGCAAAGGGTTTTAAGTTAAGTTCTTTCCTGAAATAAGTTTTGGAGAGATGTGAGGGCAGGGGTTATCTAGCATGGGTGAGCTAGAAATTAAAAAAAAAAAAAAGGTTGACAACGGCGATCACATCAAGGGGGCAGAAGGAAGCACAAAAGACTAGGGTGGTATCAGACCAAGGACACGTGATCAGGACAGGTGATCTCAGACCGGCTAAGTTGGGAGGGGGACAAGCCTCATCCTTTTCCTGCCAGCTCAGCCTCTCTGCCTGGCAGCCCGGGAAAGTGAAGAGGGGCCGTGGGAGCCACAGCCCTGCTTACAAAGCCAAAGACATGTATAACCTCTGATAACTTAACACTATGGTCTCCAATGTAAGAGCGTCTTTTTCTGTCAAGTTTTATCTTTCAACTTTTCACTGCTTTGTTTTTACTTCGTGTGGGACTTATTTCACAACTGGTGGGGAAATGTGATTTATCCCCTGTCCTACCGCCAATAAGAGTCCCCATTCTGGTCCCCGTGTATTCATGCCATCTCTCTCTGCAGTGGACCAAATAATCCATCATGATTCACTGGCATACGGGCAGAATCAGGTGGTCATCACAGCAGACACCACAAGACCCCAAGGTGCTCTGAACCATCCATGGTTGGGTTACATTCAGTGAGATTCTAGTATCAAGTCTATTTTCCCATGACCCAATTTCCTAACATCGCATATCAGCCTTGCTAAATGTGACATTTGGTGATTCCCTGTTAACCAGAATATCAGCTGACCAGAATTTCTCTCCTAAGCGTGTTCACACATCGTTTGCAATAGGAGCCTAGAAAGTCAAATTAATTTCTGATATGACATTTTCATTTCATGCCGATATGACATTTTCATTTCAGTGATAATTTGAAGGCTTTCTGGGCCAGAGAAATGTTCCTTAAGGTAAATCTCAAAAAATTATTAAAGCATGTCAGTCGTAATAGATATTTTTATGATATTGATAACATTGACTAAGAAAACTCTTAGCTGTAGTTCCTCAGACTGTGCTTAGCCGTCTGGGGGAAGAAGAGTGAATAAGATGGGGTCTTACCTTCTCTGCATTCTTGGTCCAAACCTGCTTCTTTCTGCAACTGCTTTCCCCCATATTACCATCTACACCGTTAGCCTGGATTAATTTTCCTCTATAGCAGTTAACACTCTCTGAAATCATATATAGCGGTTATAAAGCAAACTAACGTATTGGACACCCATGAACACACCCCCGTCATGCATTTCCTTCCTCGTTGGTTTCCTGTCTCTTCCCAGAAGAAGGTAAGGTCCATGAGGGGAGAGACTTTCTTATTCTCTTCTAAAACCTCAGTCAGTGACTAGAAGCACATAGGAGGTCTTCAATAATTATATGTTGATCCAGGAATGATGGCTGAAAAAAATCTATGTCAATATTTGGGAGTTTTTTTATACTGGCTTCTTTTTTTCCATTTTAGGTTAAACCTGGTTGTTTCTCGTTGAGGCAAAATGATTGTTGAAAGGTATGAGGTGCCTTTAATTGCTATGCATGATACGTTTCTAAAAATGAAACATTTTCTAAGCCCTATATATCTTCCCAACTCATTCATCTCCTACCAAATGATGTGTCTCGTATGATGAAACACATCCCTGACAAAGAGATGAGGTGCTGGGAGCAGAGGTGGGCTGGGCAGGTCTGCTAACCCCGCCCCTTGGAAAGACGTCATGCCCATCAGCCCCTAAAGTTGACCAAAGGTTTGGTCTGGGGATGTCCTACACATCTGTCTACACATCTGGTCCCACCTTCTTATTTTGTGCTTGTTGCTGTTACATTGTTTTCTCTAAATATGAAAGCAACATATGTTCATATAGAAACCAACACATTCTGGCCCATTTCTCCTTGGTCTTTTTTCTAACATCTACCCACATGCATGCATGTGCATGTATTAAAATTTGAATCGCACTGTATATGTAAAGTTCTGCATATTTTCCCTCGTCCTTAAAAATTGACTGTTTTTCATGGCTCTTTGCTAAGGTTTGTGTTTTAAGTTTTCTGTTAGTGCACGAGGTTCTTCCTGCTCATACCTTTCCCAAAGATTTGGAAGTCATCCTATTTGAAATCGAACAAGAGCTTTCTTTGAAGCTTTAAAAATATGACTTCACATGTATTTCCCAGAGTGACTGACAGGTGGCCGGAGCAAAGACCCGTCCGTGTCACATGCAGCCAGTCTGGTCCTCGGTGAGTTTGCAGTCATGCTGTAGAAGGCTTAGCCAGTGAAGGGGGCCTCTGGGACACAGGAACAATACAACTGCTCTTGTCTCCCTTAGAGGTAGTACTGTTTGATCATCGAATGAAAATAATCCAGAAATGGATACTGACTACTTAACATATAAATTAATAGGGTGCCATGAGTCGATTTATCTAAGCAGTTTGGTCTTGAATTAACAACTCTATTTATTGTGAGCCTGGGAATTCTGAATAAAAGCTCTTCTTTCTCTTTTTTTTCTTTCTTTTTTTTTTCTTTTATGCTGCTCATCAGAAAGCCAAAAATTGACAAAGCCTCAGCTGACCCCAGTTTTGTGAACAAGCAAACCAACCACCGTGCTGGGGAAGGTCTATTGTCTGTCCCTCTGTTCACAGCAGATACCAAATTACAAGGTGGGAGATAAGAGGAGGTACTTTTACCAGCATCCTCCACCCGAGAAGGGAGCTTGCAGGAGGCCTGTGCAAATTCTGTCCACAAGGGAGAGAGAGAGAGTAATTTTCTACGTGTCCTTAAATCCATGGTTTGTTAATTGGAGGAAAGCATGCCGGGTTCCCTGAAAGGACCAGGAAAGAAGGACCTCCCTCCCCTGACTCAAGGGGGTCCCATGATTTAGTGAGCAGCTTTCCAAAACGTTCAGCCACTCAGCCATCTCATCAGGGGGTGCTTGGATTAACAAATGCGAGCATTCGAACATTACTGGAGGGATTATTACATCGTGTTAAATATTTCATTTATCTGACATCACCCTACTGACTCACGGCTATCATTTACTAAATCAGCCTCCAGGTAAAACGATTTGATCGTTTTTCACAGTGGGACTCAACTTTCAACGCCCTCTTGTGCCGCACCTGCAAACCTGTGTCTTCCTTTCTGCTTCCCTTTCCAATTCCCCGCAGGTGCACGTGCACGTGGGGGATCCCGGCTACGTGAGCAGAGCAGATGTACCGGTTGAGGTGTCAAGGGGAGGTGGTGCATCAAAAACTGGTGTGGACGGACATCTGGTCAGTCTCGTGGACAGAATCAGGACTCGGGCAGAAGGCTTGGAAATAAGGGGCCACCCCCGGGTCCAGATGCCTGAGCAGACACTGAGCGGACAACTCGGATGCTTGGAGCTGTTGGAACGTCCCAGTCAGCGCATTCCAGTGGAAAGCAGCCCAGGTCCCTCCAGGTCCTTGGAACAGTCAGCGAGGGACTTCTACACCTCTAGGGTAGGCTAAGGTCTGCGGCCCCTGTCCGGCAGGAAGAAGTTTCAGAAGCAGAGACCTTCGGCCCCTTACCCCTTAAGAATAAGGGTGTAGTGTCTCAGGGGGGAATGAGACCGGCTGGGACCTGGGACCCTTTGCTGCCGTGCTTGCACCTGGACACACCTCTCCTCAAGCAACAAAATACAAGGAAACTCTATGGGACTAAAAATAACTGGAATGCATGCACAGTTGGGGCAAATTCTGGACAAAAGATACAAAGAGACCAAAAAACCCAACTGCCAGTGTTGAAGAGCTCGCAGCAGAAACAGGGTACTGGGCATGCCCCCTGCGCACAGCACCACCTAAGGGGTGGGCAGACCGCCTGAGCCCCCCTCCGGCCCCACCCCTGGACACACCCCCTACCCTCACCCCCTATAAGGAACCAAGCAAGGGAACCTGTTGTTTGTTCTTGCTCCCCCCCTGCTGCGGCAGGGGCCCCAATAAAGCCTGGCCTGAAAAAAAAAAAAAAAGTCATCCAAAGGTTAGTCCCACTGAGAGCTTCCTGGTAGGACATCAATGTACCTTTTGCCTCTGTTTTCCAAGATCGATTCCTTCTATACAAAGGTACATTATCCACTCATTCAATGACAATTTGCAGAACAAGTGCTACGTGCTAGTATTTACCATAGCCAAGATATGAAAGCAACCTAAGTATCCACCGACAGATGAATGGATAAGGAAGATGTGGTGTATATACACAAAGGAATACTACTCGGCCATTAAAAAGCATGGAGTAATGCCATTTGCAGCAACATGGATGGACCTAGAGATGATCATACTAAGTGAAGTAAGTCAGAGAAAGACAAATATCATATGATATCACTTATATGTGGAATCTAAAAAAATGATACAAATGAACTTATTTACAAAAGAGAAACAGACTCACAGACTTTGAAAACAAACTTATATTACCAAAGGGGAAATGAGGGGGGGGAGGGATAAATTAGGAGTTTGGGATTAACAGATACACACTACTATATATAAAATAGATAATCAATAAGGACCCACTGTAGAGCACAGTGAACTCCACTCAATATTCTGTAGTTACCTGAATGGGAAAAGAATCTGAAAAAGAATGGATATGTATATGTATAAAAATCACTTTGCTGTACACCTGAAACTAACACAACATTGTAAATCAACTATACTCCAATATAAAATAGAAAATTAAAAAAACTGACAAGTAAGCCAAATCCAGCTGCCACCTGCTTTTTTTTTTAAATAAAGTTTTACTGGAACATAAAAAAATTACTATGTGCTAGCTATTTTAGGAGCAATGATGATCAAAGTATGACTCCAGAACACATGGACCTACACAGTCAGGTGAAATCACTGCTGGTTACCTGTGCCAGGTAGAGAGATCACCTTCAATCCTGCCAGCACCCCAGCAACGATAGGGATTATCATCACCATGTTATAGAGGAGACGGTAAGTACCTCTTGTGAGTTCACGCAGCCAAGGAGCTGCTGACTTAGCACCTAGACTCTGATCTTCGTGACACCAGAGCCTGTGCTTTTTGTAATAGAAAGGGGTCCGACTCACCCTAAATAAAGCTCAATGTGTTATCCTTCGTCTGGCTCTGAGTCAAACGGTAGCGTACACCAGCTAGGACTTATAAACGAGTCAAAAAATGACCCTCCACCTTCTGTGCTCCTGGGATCTAACGAGAGGTACTTGTGTTTCCTTGGCCTTGCTGACACCTGTGGCCTTGGGTTCCTTGGCCTTGCTGACACCTGTGGCCTTGGGTTCTTTCGTTGGAATCCTCTCCCATGTTCTGCACCCCTCACACCTCCCTGCACCAGGAAATTGGGTCCATGTTCACTCAGGGAGGCTCCCTTCCAGGCTTTAATGGACAGGAAAACCTGGTTACAGACCAAAGTATTTCAGCTCAACTGGAGATCTTTGTCATTTTTCAGAGACTTTAGCATCTTGGATAAAAAGCCCCTATCTACCCAGGGAGTCCAGATGGTCACATTCAAGATGCCTGGGGTGTGAGGTGGGTGCACCTCTTTCCCTGTCTCAGAGACAGGCCCTGGAGGTCTGAGCCAACGTGAAACTTCTGTAATTATAATCAGATTATTATATCGAAGCATTTTTATTTGTAAAATACAAAAGACACTTTCAATCCTGGCCCTCGTTCCACCATATCCCCCTTTCTGTTCCTCGGAGCTCAAACACAGCCTACAGCAGTATTTAAATGATGGCAAGGTCATTTCTGCCTCAGTCCTTTACAGCTGGACACTTTACACCCCTGACAGAGTGGCACTGTTTCTTCAGTTACTACTCCCCTGTGGTTTTCTAAGTGGATTCTTTTGATTAGATGCACCAGGCTAGATTACACTGAGGAATGTAGTGTATCTTACAAGCCAGTTAACCGATCTGCTGCGACCTCAGAATAGAAAGGGAGAGAAATAAAGCTATCCTGTGACTTACATCTCAAAAAAGAATGATCATCTTCCAGTTAAATAAATCTATTTGAAACAATGCATTTTCAACTATTTAAAAATAGAATAACCTATCGAAGCTGAATAAAAGTAGATATAACAAAATATGAATAGCAGCTACTTCTGGATGGTGGGATTAGTGGTGATATTAACCTCCTTATCAATACTTTTCCATTTCATTTAGTGTCTGCTGTGAGCATATAATGTTGTTATAATCAGAACAAAGGCAATAAACATTTTGTTCAATCTTAATTTCTGAAATGTTACCCAAAACACTCACATTAAAACTGTATGTTATACACGCATAAAGTTACTTGAATGCTAGAGATGTAAACTGACATTTTCATAAAGTCTGAATTCCAGGCTTTTGTCTCTAGCACATGGCCACACCCAATTGATTCCATATAAAACAGGTACAAATTCTGGGTATTGTATTTTTTTTTTAATTTATTTATATTATTTATTTATTTTTGGCTGTGTTGGGTCTTTGTTGCTGCCCGTGGGCTTTCTCTAGTTGTGGCGCGTGGGGGCTACTCTTCGTTGGTGTGCGGGCTTCTCATTGCAGTGGTTTCTCTTGTTGTGCAGCAGGGGCTCTAGGCGCACGGGCTTCAGGAGTTGTGGCACGTGGGCTCAGTAGTTGTGGCTCGCGGGCTTATTTGCTCCGAGGTGTATGGGATCTTCCCGGACCAAGGCTCGAACCCATGTCCCCTGTATTGGCAGGCGGATTCTTAACCACTGCGCCACCACGGAAGTCCTGGGTGTCGTATTTTAAAAAATGTTTTCGATGCTGCAGAGACCTGGAAAGTGGGGATTTAGAGAAAGACAGGAATTACCGAAGCACGTATTTTCCAAACTAAAGTATTTGCCAAACCTAGATGAACCTGAGCTTACATGTCCATGGCTTTTTAGGGCATAAGGAGAAGGAGACAAAGCCAGGGGTCTGTCCAAGGTGAGAAGTCTCCCCCTGCCCCACAAAAGAACGCAACTTCAACCAGATTGCCAACCCTCAAGATAAAGGTGAACTGGAAATAAACCCACATTCCTCTCCCCAGGAGATAGCTAGAGAAATGTCCAATTTTAAAGATTTGAGCTGGGTACAGAAAGAAAATTTCCACCTAGTATTTGTAAAGACAAGCCAGGCCTCAAGCAGGTGAGTCTTTTATGGGTAGTCCAAAACTTAAATCCTATACATTAGCTGAAAGCCATCCCTGGTAGCTAAGGCACCCAGGAACCAACAGAAGCAAATGCAGATCCTCTCTGAAAGAATCTCCTTCCCACCTTTAACCTATTTTTCAAAGGATGCTTTCAGTTCCTTCAGATAAAGCTTCATGGTTAAAAATCGTGAAATTTACAGGGAAGCAAGGCCCATGAGCAAGAGGCAGAAACAAAATTCAGCAGAACTGGAATAAGATATTAGATGTTGGATTATCAGACAACAGACATTAGAACAAGTACATTTGATAGGTTCAATGACATGGAAAGAAAAGGGATCAAAAATAGTAATGAGGAAGAGATTAGAAAGAAAGACCTAGGAGATTGGATTAAGAGCCATGTAGAATGTCTAGAAGTGAAAAATATAACCATTGAAATTTAAAATTCAGTGAATGCTATTTAACTGACCAAGACTCAGATGAAGAGAAATTAACGAACTAAAAGATAGACCTGAAGAGATTTTTTAGAATTCAGTCCAGAGAGAAAAAGTGATGAAAGGAGGTTAAGACCCATGATCGAGAGAGAAAAATATAACGGACACTACGACATGGTCTCTGTGGCAACCGATGGCATGTCAGGAATGGTTTCAGGCAGAAGTGGGCTATGCCAGGTAATTCACACATCACTGGACGGCGTCCACGAGGCCACAAATCTCCTGTCACCCACAGAAGGCACAAAAGGTTCTGGTCGCTCAATCAGATGACATCTTTGGACAAGTGTCCCTCACGGGCACATACCTACGACTATGCTTGGGCGCTGCTGGGACACCAGAGCCAGAGGCTGTGGACACGGGTGTTTCCTTGTACAGTACAGGGATTAGCCTTGTTGAAAGACATGATAAATATAGTGCAGGACAGGCGGCTCTACAACGTGGCTTTTGAAATCAGAGGCACAGCAAGAGCCTAAGAGGCAAGTGACACTAATCCCCTTCAGCCACTTAACAAGGACGGCCTGGACCACGTCTCACTTGCAGCTCGTGGGGGATAGATGATCCCATGACCGTGTCTTGGGAAGTGGGGAGAGGGCTCCCACAGAGCCCTGGGATCAGAGAAGCCAGTGGCTGACCCTGTTCCTCCACAAATAATGTTTCGTCCAGCAGAGGGAGATAGCTTCAGAGGACTCTGCATGGAAACCAGAGCCAGAAATGGAACTAGGAGCCACTGCAGTGGGCAGGAAATGAAGCTCTACCATATGGAGACTTCAGGACACATGAGGAATGCCTGGGCCTTGGGCTTGAGAGGACTCTGCTGGTGAGACAGTCAGGGCAGAATCAGTACCTGAGAGGTGGGCATGGCCTGGGAGGATCCTGCAAGGGACCAGCCCGGGGTGCCTGGCAGAGCTGTTGATCTCTTTGTTGTTTGTCTCTCCCAGTGAGAGGCTAAACACTGAGTAGCGTGCCTGGACTCCCATCTCTTGCAAGGATATCCCGGGGCATGGAAGTTCCCGTGGGATGAGACTAAACTTTGCCAGACATTAAATTTTTTTTTCTTCTGACTTAGAATACATTGTGCAAAAAGCATGCTCTGCGTCAGCAGCCAAAGCAACTCATCTGGGACATGCAAGCCTCATCCATCACGTTCGGCATTTTGATCCACTGTTCCATCTGAGGCTTGAAATGACAGAGCTGCCACCATATGTGAAATCTGCCTTCGCTCTGTTTACTGTTTCATTTCATCCTTGATTTCCTGTCGCTTTTCGAGGTATTGAACGCATTATTGAAGGGCTGAGTTGACGTCTACAATACTCTTTCAACTGTCTTCGATTTTCTCGGCCAAATATTTTAACACAGTTACTGCAAATGAAACCAGGGTGTAAAAATGTTTGCATTCGTTTATTGGAAAAAAATAATCAGTAAAATCTTACTACAATGTCTTGTGGAACTTACTACAATGTTTGAGTCAGAAATGATAGACTTTCTAGGCGGACACATTGGCATTTGAAGCCCTGAACGATGAAGTTGCTCTGGAGCCCGGGATGCAGGGGGCTTAGCACTGGCCAGCTTTGACTGTGGTTTGGAAGCGTGTCACAGACGGCGTTCCACCTGGAAGACCACGGCTGCCAGCCTCAGCCCAGAGTCAGACAGAGGATGCTTGTGGGAAGAGAGAGGATGGGCCACCGGGGTAGGGACAGAGCCCTTTCTGCCAGCACGCAACCCACATGAGAATTTCTTCCCCGGAAAACACCAGGGAAGTCTGAGAACAGGATGCCCACAGGAGCCAAGGATGCTCTGGAGCCTGGGGTGGGAGGCCCACATCAGAGGCACCTTGACTCCCCAGGGCTGCGAGTTGGGGCATCAACCACTAGGAACTCAAAGATCATCTTTGGGAGAAATGTGACGGTGTGGGAGGGTGGTGATATGCACTCCGTGCAGCTAAAGTGCAAAGTCTGTCCTTGGAGGACGTGACCGCAGGCCATCACAGCTCAAAATGAACAGCTTTCTTAGAGGAGCTGGTTGTGGTTCAGGAGGGTCCACTATAACCGTGACAGCAGGGACAGTGCCGGCGAGCAGGGAGGTGAGGGGGAGGCTTTCCCAGAAGCAGACGAGACTGCCCCCAAGGCTCCTGGCAGGTGGCCGGAGGCACGAGGATGGGCAGAGGTCTGCCCGCCTGGCCAGCGCCCTCGGACCCATTTACCTGCTCAGCACCTGTGCCGGAAGCTTGGAGATCCAGCCCCCTCTGGTTTCACTTTCACGGCCCACCCCTCCTTTCTCTTATTGGTTCCAGCTTGGACTCACACTGACTTCTGATCAACCCCACAACAGTCCCTGCCTGGGTGGCACCCCCTGTTCGTGAGGGTCCTGACTCTTGACGTTTCCCTAAGGAAGCAGGGATGCGCCCAGCATCCCCGGGAGGTGGGGAGGAGGCATCCACTCGCTCCAGGCTGGCTGCTCCATGACTTGGACACAGTGTTCGCCCCACTTTCCTTATTTATGGAAAATACCTAATTCACAGAGTTGTTGTAGAGATTAATTAGGAGATATAAATCACTATAGTGTTACCCAGGGGGGATCAGTTCCTAGACGAGGACTCACCAATACCAATATTGGGGAATTTGGTAGTAATGCCAGGAACTACCGTGGACAAGCTTGAGTATTAATCTCTTTCTTAAATACATGTTCAAATGCACAAACAGAATTTAATCATCAGTAAACTACATAGCTCTCTTTACTTCAGCTGAGTTAAGCTGAGTTAAGAAATCTTTTGTGTGCTATTAAGGGGAGATATCTAAACAGAAAGGAAGGTGGTCCCCTGTGCCCTCCCTGGGCAGGTCAGGGAAACGTACCCAAGAGACGACACAGAACAGTGGAATCAGACAGACCTGGGGTCGATGCCCTGCTCCTTCCATTGCTAGACTGACAAGTAATTTAAGCTCTCCAAGTCTCAGTTTTCCAACCTGTAAAGTGGGAAGATGATATCCATGTAATGGAGATCTTATAAGAATTAAATAAATCTGACTCAGAGTAAGTACTCAAGGAATGTTATCTATACTTTTTACGAGATCACATTAAATCATTATTATTTATTCCACATACTACCAACTAAGAAACATATGTAACTAAACTGCAGCAACTAGGTAATGTCGTCCACCAGACAAACAGTGAATGAGATGATACTGTGCGCGGTGGCCATTCGGTCCCCAAGGTCATCATTTATTCATTTAACTCATGACTGAGTGATTAATTATGCACCGTTAATGTTAGCGTTAACCTAAATAAGTGATGACCACTCTCATCTGTTTATTCTTTGCTTCTCAAGTACGATATTTTTAAATGAATGTAACTTTGTTATGTACCAAAAAGCACTTTTTCATGATGGATACACATACGTCATTTTATTTCATCTGGTTGATAAAACAAATTTCAACTAAGGCACGATTTTCATATTAATGATTTTGAATAATTAGATATGAATGCATTCTGTACAATGCATTAAGTGCTTAATGCGGCCCAGAAAGAAAGTTACATGTGGGTCAATGCAGCCGTGAAATAAGGAAAATACGCTGCGTGCTGTCATAGGGGTGGGAGATAGATCCTTACTAGTTGTACGTGTGTATATGTGTGACGACATGCATTTAATTGTATGTGCACACAGTTACACACACATGTATATAATTTCAACTGTGGCAGGCGCTAGGAAGGAAAAGTGAAAGGCCAGGGAAAGCTTCTCTGAGAAAGTGCTTTTGATCTGAAACCTGGAGGGCAAGCAGGTGTTAGCCGTCAAGGTCATTCCAAGGAGAGGGGAGAGTGTGCTTGAAAGTCCTAAGACAGGACAGTGTTCAGAATCTTCAGGAACTAACGAGGGCCAGGATGGGTGCACATTCATAAGAGAATGAACAGTGGAGCTGGAGTTTGCGGAGCCTGGTAGATCGTGTTAAGGCTTTTGGATTTTATTGCAAGTACATTTCGATAGGACATTAAGCAGGGGTCTGCCAGGGTCCAGTTTGCATTTTTAAAAGTCCCTCTTGGTGCCTGTGTGAAGGATGGATGAAAAAGGGACCAACGGAATGAATATGGAGGCCAGAATGAGGCCCAGTGGTGGCTTGAATAGGACAATAGGAGGAGGTGGAAAGAGGATTTTGGAGGTGGAATCTCAGGATTGGGTGAGAGATTAGATGAAGGATTAAGAGGGGGAGAAGGCTAGAATGCATCTCAGTTTTCTGGGTGGGTGGAGGTTCCATTTATTGAGATGGAGAACAGGGAGAAGACATATCAAGAAATCGATGGACTGGACCATTTGCACATGGGTGGGCCCCCTGTTGCTGAAGAGTGTTTGAGCATAAATGGTTTTTTTAAAGATACATATGGGGGAAGAAATTTAGAGGAGATGAATTTTAAGGTTCATTTCTTCTAATTCTAGAGTTTGCAAGTATTGGTTGGATGGCAGCCTGGTAGTATTAAGAGAAAAAACATAAATGCTTGGCCTATGGAATTGGGTACAAGGTACAGTTTTCTATTACCTTCAATACCAAAATAACTGACATGTCTCTGAATTATACAATATTGTTATATTATATGAAAATTTGAGTTTTATAGATTTGAAATAATGTGGTGACATTAATAACAATGCCTCATTTCTTGCACAAAATTCAAAATAATGTCAATCCTCTAAGTTAAAAAACATTAAGAATTTTCCATCAACAGATGAATGGATAAAGAAGATATGATATGTATACACACACACGCATACACAGACACAAAATGGAATATTAGCCATAAAAAAGAATGAAATAATGCATTTTGCAGCAACGTGGATGGACCTAGAGATTATACTAAGTGAAGTAAGTCAGACAAAGACAGATATTATACTATATCACTTATCTGTGTAATCTAAACGATAATACAAGTGAACTTATTTACAAAACAGAAACAGACTCACAGACATAGAAAACAAACTTATGGTTACCAAAAGGCAAAGGTGGGGGGAGGGATGAACAGATACACACTACTATATATAAAATAGATAAACAACAATGATTTACTGTATAACACCAGGAACTATATTCAATATCCAGTAATAACATATGATGGAAAAGAATCTGAAAAGAATTCACTTTGCTGTACCCCTGAAACTAACACAATATTGTAAATCAACTAGAGTTCGATAAAAGAAAAGTCAGGAATTTTAATTTCAAAGGTGATTAATCCTGTGAATTTTGAATTGTGTGTCTGTTACTTTCCTATGGCTGTGTCATTTTAGTGGGTAAACTGAAATACTGATCATTCTTTTCTCGAATGAATGATGAACTATGACAGTTTTGAATTAGGTGATGTATAGAGGAAAACATCCTCACTTAGAGTGAGATTCTGTAATTCTTCCTATGTAGCAGAATTATGGAATTTAGCTTAGATATGAGCTTGCCCAGCCCCCATGGATGTAGCTTTATAGAATGTGATACAGCCAGTAGAATTAGTGAATCATCTTTTCTTCCAAATATTACACATATTTTCTCAAACGTATTATTTTAAGTTCCTTCTTCTCTTCCCCTTTGTCTCTCATCTTCCCAAAGTATAGATTTCAAGTAAGTTATTAGCAGGTATGTAGACAGTCTTCAAACTGCAGTGGTACATGGGTAGAAAGCAAGTATCAAATCGGAAATTATTCCTTACATTTTTGTTCCCCCAAGGAGGAGGAACAGCAAGATGGCAAAAGGGCTGTCATCATCAAAACGTATGTGGAGAAAATAATTTCCCAGTGAGAAGCTAAAATTCTGTGGGCTATCTGGTTTGAGCTGGGAGTGGTTTGAGCTGGGGGCATACAATATGTTCAAAAAGACTTCTGTTTGCAAGATGCAAAGGACAATGAGGTTATTGGACCAATACGTGGGTAAAATAAGAGCACATACATGCCAGTAGGACTTTTTCTTTGTTTTTCAAAACTGTTCAGCATTTTGTTTTATTTTCTTTCAAATACCTGTGCAAAAAAAAAGGTGGTGGGGGGGAACAATGGATCACATCCTGCATTGATCCCAGAAAGGGCATCCTTTCTCTCTGTGACTTATGTAAAACCGGATCAGAATGTATGGGGCAGTTTCTCTGTTTTACATGTAAGAGTCATCATCCAAAGTACCATAGTTTCTCCTTGTACCTGACTTCATGGTGTTTCCATGCCTGTGGAGAGAATATGAAACGAGGCCAAAATAAAAGATCATATTTATTTAGAGTTCCAAAAGAAAGCTCTTTGGTTCTGCTTAAATAGGAGGGGCATTGGTAATTCCGATCAAGAAAAGCAGCAGAATACACACGACACCAGAGAGTAACAGAGAAGCCTTCTGGGCCCCTTGTCTGTGGACCCACCCAGATGCCATGGGGTGAAGCAGGTATGTGCAGTACACAGGTAAAAGAAAATGCAGGGCCAGCTCATCAATTATATTTGTCACATTGTGCACTCTAAAATGTTTTTATTAGAATGATAGATTGGAGTAAAAATTTCATTTCCAAAGTTTGGAGAGGAAATCTAATGCAAGTGTTGAGTTTGCTCCCCCTCACCCTTGTTTTAAACAATCTTAATCATGTTCCTTAAGATCTAAACAAATTAAAACACACAGAGAAGGAAAAAGGGTGAAGGAAGACAAATTGAGGCTTTTCCAACTGTGTTTCGGTGAATCTTGAGCAATACCAATATATTTGTCTACTTGATGACTGACTAAAATCACCTGCCAAGTAGGACAGTGTGGATGGTAATTTAGCAGAAGGAAGGCAAATGGGGCACCAGTGTCCACTCAGAACTTGCCTTTCTGTGCTCTAATTTCTATGTGTCTAGAGAAAGCCTCTCTTCCTGTTAACCAATAATTTCAAGGGTTTTCACAAATACAGCTCCGAGATCTAGATATAGTAACATCCTATTTATCCAGCACCTGGAAAAAACAAGCATCACCAAACATGGAATTTTCCAGCTTACTGAGCATAGCACTTTGAGTACCAAAACTTAAGGAAAAAGAATCACCAATTTTCATTGAAGCCCTTCACAATAGATACATTTTTTCCTGACTTCTTCCTGTGTGTTTTGCTGGTGATTCCTACATTTATATCTCCAGTGGACACTTCTCCCTGAACTCTATTTTCTTTATCTAAGTACCTACTCAGCAGACCCATTTGAAAATCTATTAATCATCTCAAAATTGGCATGCTGATCCCTCTTAAACCCTTCCTCTCTCAGTAAATGACAATTCTACTCTTCCAGTTGCTAAAGTCAAACCCATTGAGGTTATTCTGTACCTCTCTCTCTCTCTCTCTCTCCTCATATCCAATTCATGAGCAATTTCTGCTACTGCTATTATCAGAGTATCTCCACAGTAAGATCACCTCCACCACTTCTGCCCTGGTTCAAGCCACCATCACCTGTCACTTGAAATACTGCAACAGATTCCTATCTAGTCTCCATGCTTTATTCTTGCCCCTACAGTCTATTCTCAACAGTAGTCAAAGTAACGCCTCTAAAATGTAAGTTAGTATGTGTTTCTTCTCTACTTAAAACCTCCAATGGCATCCCACCTCACTCAGAGCGAAATCCAAAGTCCTTCCAACAGCCCAAAGCTGTCCATGAGCCATCCTGACACCAAAGTGACCTCAGTGCCCTCCCCTGCACCCACCTCAGTCCATGGACATGCCAAACACACTCTATCTTTCCATATGCTTTCTCTTCTGTTTGGAATATTTTCTCCTACAATACCTACGTGACTATGTCCCTCACTTTCTACAGGTCTCTCTGTTCCAACAGTATGCTGTTGGCAACTTTCCCAACCACCTTATAACAAATACCTTTCCCGCCATATTCCCTCTCACTGCTTTATTTTTCTTCCATACATTTATCATTATATAACATAGTATGGGTGGATGGATGGATGAATTCATTCATTCATTCATTATTCTTATGGCTTAAAGCTCTTACCTATGAATAAATGAGTAAAATGTATGATGTTAACTCTGGGATTTAGCTATATCCTGAATAACTGAGATGGACCTATAAATGACTTCCGAATAGAGTAGAATTATTCCACCTGGGGGGAAATTGTGATATGCCTAATAGATTCTCAAAAGTTTGTGTGAGGAAAAAGAATGTCCAAAATGATGTGGCAGCTCCCACCGGGCTGCTTGGAGTGAGTGGGAGTGGAGGAGGGAATGGTACCCCAGGTTGTCTTCTCTGGGACTCGTGACATCCATCCCTTGTGGCAAATCCAGCATGCCCCCAAATTTGGGGTGCTCTGCAGCTGGCTTTCTTAGACAGCTCCCAGAATCAAAACCAGACAGGCAGACACCAAAGGTGTCTGGATATTGTGCTCAGGATTTCCCTATAAAAAGAAGAAACTATACGGCAGGTGAGTTATCTCCCAGGAGGGCAGACCCCACATGTGGCCGGCATGGAGGAGGAATGTGAGGACCTCCCGCTTCCCTTTTCTTGCTTTTTTTCCCAGCAAGTATTCTTTTTTTTTTTAGAGTATAATTGCTTTACAATGTTGTGTTAGTTTCTGCTGTACAATGAAGTGAATCAGCTATAGGTATATATATATATCCCCTCTCTCTTGGACTTCCCTCGCCCCACCATCCCACTCATCTAGGTCATCATAGAGCACAGAGCTGAGCTCCCTGTGCAATACAGCAGGTTCCCACTAGCTTTCTATTTTACACATGGTAGTGTACTTGTCAAACCTAATCTCTCAATTCATCCCACCCTCCCCTTCCCCTGCTGTGTCCACCCATCCATTCTCTATGTCTGCGTCTCTATTCTTGCCCTGCAAATAGGTTCATCTGGACCATTTTTCTAGATTCCACATATATGTGTGAATATATGATATTTGTTTTTTTCTTTCTGACTTACTTCACTCTGTATGACAGACTCTAGGTCCATCCACATCTCTACAAATGACCCAATTTCATTCCTTTTTATGGCTGAGTAATATTCCATTGTATATATGTACCACATCTTCTTTATCCATTCTCTTGCTTTCTTAATAAAGTCTACTTTTTAGCTCATGCTTTTTGGAGTCCACAAGAGCACCCTCAGGTTCAACAATTTGCTAGAAGGACTCATAAAATTCAGAAAATCTCTCATATTCATGATTATGGTTTATTACAGCAAAAGGACACAAGTTAAAATCAGCAAAGATAAAAGGAGTGCATCCAGGCAGAGTCCAGGAGAGATCAGGCACAGCTTCCCATTGTCCTCTCCTAATGGAGTAATTTGATGATCATTGCTTAATTCTCCCAGCAATGATATGTGATGTGTATGGAGTATTGCCAACCAGGGAGGCTCACCTGAGCCTTGGTGTCTAGGGTTTTTGTTGGGAGTGTGTCTTGGAGGCATGGAGCTCCCCGTGGCTGACCTTAGTACCTCGGTTCCCAGCCTCTCCAGAAGTTACACAGCTGTTGTGTTGCCCAAGACCTCACCATAAATCACACTGTGAGCCCAGACTGTCTGGTGTGACCCATGGTCCCCAGTAAACAAAGATGTCCTTATCAGACAGGGTATCCCAAAAGCTTAGAGGTTATTTCCCAGGAGTTGGTCAAAGGCCAGACCTTTCTTTGAAATGTACAGAGTTTCAACACCCAAGAACTGCTGAGTCAGACCTTTACTGCACACATGCCACGTGGTTTTGTCAAGTGCATCCTTGGCCTTTGCACAATAGATGATGACCATGAAGGACCCAACTTCAGTGGCAGAAAAAAAGGAACCTGTTCATTCTGATCAGAAAGGATTACATTCCCTCTTCAGCCACAGAAGCAAGCCAGCTAAAATGACAGTAGTGGATGGATCCGTGAGACCCTGGCAAGTTCATGTACAAACTAAGTGGGTCGACTCAGTTATTCTATAACTAACACATTACATGGTTAGTTGAACAATTAAAATTTTCTGTAACAAACATATACATTTCTGAGAGATTAAACAGATTTCTTGATTATTTACCATAGACATTTAATCATGATAAAAAGAAAGTATAAAACACAAAGTAGACATTTATCCTTCTTGCTAGATTCTTAGTTTACACTACTCCTGTGATTTCCAGAGTGAAAATATTCCTGAACCTTCACTCATAAACCTTGGCTGAGGAGGATAATACCAGAACCATCCTTTGAATTTTCAAAGTACTTATGGCAACAAAATTATTCAGGACTTCTTATCCAACACAATTGTAATTTGCCCTTCTAGAAGGAAGGGTAGTCAAAAACCAAATTATAGTCATTAATTTCTAATTTCCACACTGTAAATATCACCCATTTGTGGCTTTGATTAAACCAGTAGAGGCAGAGAGAGGAGCAATTTTATTAAGAATCAAAGAAACCAAAGGAAGAGTTGTTTTGCAGCTTTCTGCGTGCCCACCTGCAGGAGTTGCTTTGGAAAATTTATAGCAAAATTCAAGTTTGACTCACATATGTATGTGGACTGAGACGTAGAGAAGGCATGACTCACAAGAGTTCAACTCAAGCTTTGGAACACATTATGCTTTCTCTTTTATAAAAGATTTCAGCTCTGCATACCCAAATGATATTATTTCATCAAATCCAATTCGTTCTTTTTTTTAATGGGAAACAGATAATTAGGAATTCCTTCTCTTCCAGAAACGTAAGAGGCGCTTCAAATCTTTCAATCAACAAAGCCAAAGAGAAATATTCCCTCTGAGCCTCCAATCCAATAAAAAGTTAGAGATGGAATCCAGACAATCTAGAGGTCTGCAAACTCCTAGACTCACCCTGAATAAAGGCTTAGCTCTTTTCATATTTTTGAAAGTCAACCAAAATTAAATTATACTTTTTTATGGTACTGCAAGGAGGTAGTGATCTTGACCCATTTCATCAATGTTTTTGGCTTTTCTTGAGTCATCACAACAATCTTTATCTCAGGTAGCTATTTACTGAGGCATTAGACAAGGGGAAGACAAAGAAAAAAAAATACAGTCTGAATTTCAAAGCTAAAAAAAGCTTAAAGTGAGTTTCCTTTAAAGTGAATTCAGTCGCCTCACTTTATAGAAAACTGAGGCCTGGACAGGTGAAGTCACCTGTACATACTCGTTCACTTCCTCATCTATTCATTGAATGCATGATGATTGAATCTCTTCCCTATGCTGGATGCGAAGATCCAAGTCAGCCAAGAAGACAAATTCCAGTGGCTTTGCGATCAGAGAATCAGCTGCACCAGAGGAGCCACTGAGGCTGGAATGTGGATTTGCCCCCAGTGGCATGTCCTGGCTCTTCTGGGGAACTCAAGTCGCTGAAGACCAAAGAACATGGGGGACTCTATGATGTTCCATAGGCTGCTCTAGCTCATTTTGCAGAAGCCAGTAGTACTGTAAATTTCATAATGTACGCTTCTCTCCAGAGTGTCCAGAAATACTTTGACACTTTCCTGATGGACTCAAGTTCACTTTCATTTTCTGTCCTGTGCTGAAATAAGAAGTAAGTTTAAACTCCCCTCCCATCCAGGCTGCCACATAACATTGAGCGGAGTTCCCTGTCCTATACAGTAGGAGTTTGGGGGAGAATGGATACATGTATATGTATGGCTGAGTCTCTTTGCTGTGTACCTGAAACTATCACAACATTGTTAATCGGCTATACTCCAATATAAAATAAAAAGTTAAAAAAAAAGAGAAGTAAGTTTAAGCAATGGGAGATAAGCTCTCTCCTTGCAAATAGATTCCTACGACACTACAAAAAAAATCTGGTAAAGCAATTATACTCTAATAAAGATGTTTTAAAAAAAATCTGCATAGCAAGCCTGATGCTAATAGCTTTCAGTTATGCTTGCCTAATGACGCCCAAGCTCTTACAAATTCATTATGAGCCTTCTCTGCTTCCCTTTTATTACTATGCTGTCATTTTTTTTAATTAGTAATGCTTTGGATTCAACATATAACTTGATGGGTACCATCAAAGGAACACTCGTAAAAAGTTCTTTTCTCAACAAGGTCAAGATTGTTCCCATTATTGTTTATGATAGCTTTCATGTTCCTCTGAATTTTGTTTCATTTTCTTAAAATCTATGAAAAGTTGTATTTTTATGCTCTTGGATTAATGATAATTACATCACGGTTACCAGTACTTAGTTGCGCATTTAATCTAGGCTGGGGATTTTGTGTTTCTCTATATCTCACACAGTGCTGAAAATAATTCTTTGGTGGGATAAGAAGATAGAGTACATGTGGATACTTAAGGAGGTATTGATGGAGTCATGGAGTAGTGTCTTCCTATTAGCTAAATCTAACAGATTTAATGTTTGCTTTTTTAAAAAAGACCATTTCCTGAACTCATCTTCTGTTTTTCACTTTTTGTAACAGAATCTCAGTGACTTTGTCCAGACTCTCCCTCACCGATGTATGTTACTGATGAGAGGCACCCCAGCCCAGCTTCGAGCCTCACTCACCCTGGTCATCTCAGGATGTTGATACCTGCATCATCTTCCAGTGACCAAGCCCACAGTGCTTTCATCTTCCTCTGTGTGTAATGCATAGCCATCCACATGCCTACTCAGTCTGTGCTTTGAGGCATAGGAAATGGAATTTTAAAATGCAATACTCCATTCCCACAAGAAAAGGGTTTAAAGTATCTCTGCAAATAATGACAGCTTTCCCTCTCCATCTCTTTGCAGGCGTGCCTGGTTGTGAAGCACACGTGCACCCTGATTGTCTCTCTGGTTAATATAGAGACGCAGTGCATTAACTAAAGCCTGAGAATGGAGCCCATTTCTACTATTAACCATTTATTAAGTCAACAAGTAACTAATGACAACACTCTTCTTTCTAATGTGCAGCAGTTTTATGCATTTAGCGGTATTATTCCTTGAACAGATGTGTCTTTTCAAAGCTGTCTTCCTTTCCTAGGAACAGAGGATTTCTTAATTGTATGCTTGTAAGCTGCTTCGAAAGGTGTCTCTGAACACACCACTGAGATCCTTCCTTACAGAGGGCCCAGTGACATGCAAACCACCCCATCTTCAGGACGTGAATGGCCAGCTCCCCACATCAAGCACCCAATTAGCTCGTATTCTTTTGCTAAACGTACTCTTCAGCCAATGCAGTGAGCCTCAGTGCCTTGATTTGGAAGCCTTAGAAATACCTGGGAGTTATTTGAATGTGGCAGTATCAGAACTACAAAAGATAAGCAGGAAGCATTTCACAGCCCGTCAGCAAACTGTAGGATTTGAGAGCAGACACCCAGGGCTGTATCAAATTCCCTCCACGTTCATGTTTTGAATAACCAAGCACGTTAGCCGGGTTTTTGCTCAGCACTTCCCTTTATCGATAAAAAGGAGCATTCACAAAGAATCAATATCTAAAGCTCATCAGGCAACCGCAATTACTTTTATGATGTCCTCAATGCCGAGCTTTAACAAAGAAAACCTCGCTTCTATACTCTGAAAGGCACCGATAGATGCTGGCAACCACATTGATAGCACTTTTTTCTCAAGAAGTATAATAAGCTCTTGGGTCACCTTCAAAATATGGTTACGTTCTTTCCCTGGAGTAGAGTTACCGTGAGGCATCAAGTGACTGAAAAAGCGAGGAGAGGAAATAAAATGGTTGCTCAGCAGGAAAAGCGTGATGGTGGTGTTCCAGCCTGCCTCTCCGCCAGAGCAAGGTCATGGAAATTCAGCGTGAGCCCAAGTGGGTCTTCAGCAGCAGACACCATGAGCGCGATCCTGGCACAAGTGGTGTTTGTGTGACAGCTGCATATATGGGCTCCAGCTCCAGCCTCAGTCCTGCTCTGCAGAGGAAGGTGTGTCCCACAATTTCCCACTGAGTCATGAGGTCAAGTAAGAATTCCTCTGATGTCTTTAAATAGTCTTGGCTCCAGCAAGCAAACGTGGGTGTGGTTACTGAGTGTGCCTGTGTGTGCCTGGCGGGGATAAGCAGGTCTCCGGTTGCTGCTGGAGGGGCATGTGGAGGGGACTGCAGTTGCCTCCCAGTGACACTGGTAAGATCTGTTTGCAGTGGTTCAACACAAGAGCTCATGCACTAAGGTGCTCATGGAATGATGGTGTCTGATGGTAAAGGCAGGAATTGGCTGCCTTCTTTGCTGGATGGGAAGTTGATGTTGGGTTCTGTTGGAAAAATCACTTGTCCTGTGAAGAAGTTACATGGATTCCCCCCCCAGCCTTGAGCAGCTCTTAGAAGATGTAAGACGGCAGTCCCCCATACTAAAGCTGCCTAAGTCTGAACCTGAGAATGAGCCACCCACTGCCCCAGGCTTTGTTGCCCTTCCCCACATGGGGTGAAGGCAGAAGGGGGAATTAGGGTGAGATGACTGCTAGAATGGGGGTTTGACTGATTCATCCTGATCGTGTCCTTTGGTTTCTGAAACCCGGGGCTCAGTCTGCTCTATGCCATCTAGTGTTTTATCTTTGCTTCAGTCCTTTGCTTTAATTTCTCTTTCATGGGGATCACAACTTGCTACATTGTGGAAACCCAGGAGGGTCTGTCTCTTTCACCAGACTTTGAGCTCCTTGGTAGAAGGAGCTGAGCGTTATTCCTCTCGAGGTCCTTGCCCAGGGAAGGTGCTAATAAACTGAATTAAATTAAGGGTAGTAAGAAGTTAGATAAATCCTAGCAGCAACCCCCATTCCTATCTTGCTATTGTTTGTTGTGTCCTGTAGACAAACGTGCCAAGAAACCCGAATGCTTGGACTTCCCCTGATCTGAAGGTACTGTAGGTTCACTGCCACTTTTTCATTCTAATTCTTGAACTGTCACCACATAGTGATATCTCAGGGGCTCTTGACTGCTGTGACAACAGCGAGGTTCAGTGACTCTCGTGGCAGGAGCTCTGTAATTCCTCGTCCTGATTCTGCGTTTAACTGACAGCTGTGTACTCTTAGAATTAAAAACCAAACAAACCATATATTTACAGATCCTTTTGTCTAAAGAGTTTTGCATGTTGCTCAACTTATTTTTAAATGTCCATATGGGAAAGCCAAGTGGCAAATATCACCCTTCTCTGAATGTGAAAAAGGTAATGACTTTTTTGGGTGGCCTGTCTTTGCCTTACCTCCTCTTTCCTGCCTTTTGGCCATTTTTTCCCCTATTATTAGCTCATCTCTGAGGAGGCAAATGTAGTAAGGGAGGAATAATGAAATTATTAAAGGATAATGTAACCACTGGCAAGCGTCTTTAGAAAAGCTCAAGGATGTGACCGCGAGTGCAAGAGGAGGATTGGGAAGGAAGGTGGACACTGAATGTTAGCTTTGGTTTGTATTTATTCTCTGAAAGCCATCACGCTGTACCCCCGTCACTCACCACCAGACATCAGCATGAGCGCCTGGATTGTTACCCAACAGTCAGTCTGGAGGCAAAGTGCCTGTGGTTGTTTCCCCCCGGACTCGTGGCGAAGCTCTGGCTGATTTGGTCATTGCCGGGAGGGCAGGGCCCCAGCTTGCTCTTTGGTCCCAAGTGATGCTTGATGGCGGCTGAGGTGGCAGCATGTCTTGCCATTGCTACCCAGCTGCACGTTGCCCATTCAGGGGCTGAAACCAGATGGTGTCAATGCCTCCTATATCGTACCTGGCCCACTGCACGTACTTAGTAAATATTTCACTTTTGATTGACTTTGAATCAGACCAGCTGTTCTCCCTTCCAAAGGCTGAATCCCACCGCTCCCCAGAAGAATCAGAATTATTCCTCTTTGGGGAAAACCCAAGTCCTCTTTCAATTAATGTTTAGAAGGAGATGAACATAGTATGATGCAGGTTATTAAGAACATACAGAGCTAAAAGCAAACACCTCCTTAGAAAGGGCGTTCAGTGTGATTTAGCAAAGAATAGCACAAGCATCGACCCACAGAAACAGGAAGAGGAGAAGGTTTAGACCAGGAAAGTACCCGGCTGAGTCTGTCTGTGTCTCTGGCGCCCACGTCAGGTGTGTTTTTTGTCCTTCAGGTAACTAAAGAGCATCTCCAGACCCCCCTCCAGCAGCTCGGGCAGAGGTTTGGATAAAGGGTTGTGGGAAATGTGGAGCCCTTTGTCCATGGGGTTCCAAGCGATCCTGGCCAGTCTGCACAGCAGGTAGAGTTCCTCGGGGAGGGTCTGGATGTCATTGTTGTTCAAGTTCAGCAGCTCCAGCCTCGTGAGAAGGCAGAGGGAGCGGGGGAAAGTGTGGATATTGTTACTCTCGGCAATGAAGATCTGCAGGCTGGCCAGGCACTGGATGCTCTCGGCGATGTTCTCCAGGCGGTTGGAGCCCACGTGCAGGAAGTCGAGCTCCCTGAGCGAGAACACGCAGACAGGGATGTGGGCAAAGCGGTTGTGGCTGAGGTTCAGCTTGCGCAGCCGGGAGAGGTCGGCGAGGCTGGCGGGGAGCTGGGACAGGAAGTTGTGCGACAGGCTCAGGACCTCCAGGTTCCGGCAGGCGCTCAGCTCTGCCGGCAGCTCTGTCAGGCAGTTCATGTGCACAAACAGGACCTTGAGGCTCTGGAGGAGGCTGACCTCCCGGGGCAGGGTCTTCAGGCGGTTCCCGCACAAGTTCAAGACCACCAGCCTTGTCAGCTTCCCCACCTCGGGCGGGAGGACCCGGAGCTGGTTGTGGGACAGGTTGAGCTTCTGCACCTCTGACAGGCTCCACAGGAAGTCGGGAGCATCCGTCATGCCCTTGGTGACCAGGCTGAAACTGACGTGCCGCAGGCCCCGCTTCAGCAGACACCGTGGGTCCCTCCCCGAGAGCAGAGCATCGTCCCACGGGGAGAACTTCTGCCTCCCCCGCAGGACCCCCCGCCCCGGGGGGCCCTTGTCCTTGCAGCGGGCAACAGACTGCCTGGCCCCCATTTACCTGTCTTACTCGTGCTCCCCTGTCGCCACAGGTGGGGGTGGGCTCCCAGCCCGCTGCTGAAGCCCGGCAGGGAGCCGATCGGGTGATGGGAGCTGTGGCCGGTGGTGCCGCAGGTGGAGTAGGACTTGGGGGGAGGTCCCAGATCCCCGGCTCTCAGGGTCCCAGATGCCTGGTCCTCGGGGTCCCAGATGTCTAGCCGCGCCGCCGAGAGCCGCCCGTCTTCCAGGCTGGGTTGAAGTGGCTTCTCTGGGAGCAGCCAGGCTGTAATGATACCCTTGTCCCTGAAGCTGCAGAACTGAACCTCTCGGGTCCCTCTGAACACCACGGGGCAGCTGTCACTGTCATTCTGCCAGCACTTCATTGGCCTGGTGTGTGCAAACAGGTCAAGGGGAGGCCGTGTCTGACTTTCCTGTCTCCGCTTTTCTGGGTGTCACAGCTGAGCAGGGCGATTAACCAGCCCATCTCCGAAAAGAAGCCAAGGGGAAAAATAAAGCCAGGGTGTCTGCAGGTCTCAGGCTTATCCGGACCGTGGAGTGGAGCTGGGCTGAATGTGAGTCACAGAGTCATGTTCCCAAAGTGAAGGATCGGCAGACGTAACATGCACACCGATTCAAACCGCGGTGAATCATGTCGTTGTGAAAAAGTAACAGAAGGAACCCGGACACCTGGAATCCTCCAGAACAGGGTTTTACACAGTACTGGTCAGAGGTGACTCCTTGAGGAGAGGGTGAAGGGGTCTTGACCGCACTCCCATTTTCTCCCAGAGAAGCTCTGGGGTCCTCTGTTCTGCAGAGAGCTCCTGGGTTTGGTCGGGTGCTCTGTAAATGTTTGGACAGCCCTTGACTGGCCACTTAGTAAGGAAAGCACGGTGCCTATTGTCCTGGAAAGTAGTCTGAAGAGGCCTCCCTGGGTACACACCTCTCTCCATCTCTCTCTCTCCATCTCTCTCACTGAACAAGTTAACTTATACCCTAAGTAGGTAGAGTCAGTTGTTGGTGTCATGGGCTGAACTGTGCCCCCGCTCCCAAATTTCCAACGATGAAATCCTAACTTCCAGTAACTCAGAATGTGACCGTGTTTGGAGACAAGGCCACATGAGGACACAGGAAGAAGACGGCCGTCTGCAAGCCAAGGAGAGAGGCCTCAGAAGCAACCTACCTGCCAACACCTTCTCTTAGATTTGCAGCCTCCAGAATTGTGGAAAATAAATTTCTGCTATTTAAGCTCCCCCACCCCGCCCCGCTCCGGCCAAGTCTATGGAGCTCTGTGTGACGGCCCTGGCAAACTCACCCAGCTGGGGCACAGGCGGACACATCTGCATAGGTGAAAAAATCCTAAAAATAAGTTGTGGTTAAGGGGAGAAGAGATATCGAGGTTGATGGCCCAGGTTCTGAGAAAAGGGCGTATGGGCTTTGCGAGGGCTGGCTTGGCCCGCAGGCCTGCGGCTTTTGCTGGCACAGCCCTGGCATAGCAGTTGGGCCTCCTGGACAGCAGTGCTGGTCCTGTGACTGTGGTCTCAGAACAGTCATCACCAAGCCAGGACCTTGAGCTAGGCTCTGGCTGGGTGCCACCCCGGGGAAGCTGCAGGCCCATCCACTGTGGCAGAGCAGCAGGAGGTGTAAGACAATGCCAGGCCATTTCTGCCCCACTTGGCATTTGAGAGCGCTCTGACCCCTTTCAACTGAGTAAGCCCCAGGCATTCCTGGACAAAGGTGGACACTCTAGACTATTTTTATGGTATACTTGAGTATACCATAGGTATTAATTGGGGACGGCGGTGGGGGAGTAACGTGACTAAATTTGTGCCCTAGGTTTTTGGAGCAGATCACACCTTATATATGTAAATTTCATGTGACAATAGAATTCTGCTGCTTCCATGAGCCTGAGAAATTATGCTAGAATATCTGAAATGTGGGGACCAGCAGGAGCTGGGATGGTTTGAGAAAGAGTCATGGCTTTCTTCTTTGTGACAATTCTCTCTCTTTCCCCTTAATACATTCTTTCCAGTAAATACTTTTTGAGCACTTATCAATAGCCAATATTGATCGAATATTTACTGTGTGAAATGCACTGCACTAGGCACTTTACATAGAAGATGAATATTAAAATTATCTCCATTTTAATATGAGGAAAAGGAAGCCAGAGAGAGGTCAAGTTACTAATGCAAGATCAAGTCACTCGCCCGAGTTCAAGTATCTACTCAATGGCAGGACCAGAATTCAAACCCAGTTAGTCTGACTCAACAGCCCCGGCTGGAACCATAAGAAAACTCTGGGCTTAAACATATACAGAGCTGGAATAACGGTGGCTAGGATATGGTTTTCTGTTTTCAAGTTTCTATGGAGTAGGCCTGGAGAGAACATAGGTAAAGAAATGACTATGTAACCACATAATAGAAATAACTACATAATTAGGCATTAACCCTACTTTCTCTCCCCCAACACAACTAGGAGAAGCCAAAGTTAAAATACCATTCCCGAAGATTTTGGCATAATGGATTTAATCCCCTCCCCAAAATAGTTCAGTTCTTTAGCGAGATTCTCATATATCAAATGGACGAGTTGTGTGGATAGCTGACTGTTTCTTCTAAGTTTTTGAAACATGGATGATGCCTCTTATTAACCATGGTGATCCAGTCCGAGCTCCAGTCAGAGCAGGTTCACGGAGGGGATGGTCATAGTCTCTGGGTTGTGTCCTCGTCTATGATGTGGGCCGTTTGTGGGCGGTGATTTCCCGGAGCCCCTTCCTACCCTGCGAGTCAAGATTCTCACTACAAGTGAGACCATTGTAGGGAAATGCAAGTCAGATTTAACGCTTTCTGGTGAAAGCAGGCAAAATCCAAGGCAGCTTTTATTTTCCTCGCATTAAGTTTGGTCCCTGGGGAATAAACAGTAACAGGAAATGCTGTGGGGCTTTGGGACTTACTATTAAGCCTACACATCCAGTTTTTGCCAAAAGAGACTCTTTGAGGCTGAGTGGATTTCAGTTTGGCATAAGCCTCAGAGGGCAGCATTGTTGACAAGTTTTTGAAATTCCAGGGCATGTAAGTAATTTGACTGCCTTTAAAACCTAAAGAAGTTATAGAATTATAGAAACATATTTAATAAGCCTACCATGTTAACTACATTGTGATATATTCCAAGTGATTCTTGTTCAACATATGAAAATCAACATTTCTTATTTCTTTAACCCTAAGTAAAATACAACTGAAACGAGGAGAGTATAAAATAGTAGGTTATGAAAACATCCAGAGCTTCTCCTGAATTTACACTAATGGAACATCCATTGAAAATCTCTTTATTGTCACTATGGATTTTCAGCTTATGTCTACAGATCATGTCTGTTAATTTTGGAAGAAAGAAATGTGCCCGTTTCAACCGTTTGTTAAAATAACCATTTCATTGATTTAAAGTTTTTAAAATAGAAAGTATAGAAAAGTATGGAGACAATCCAGTTAATGTTTTGCATATGTAAATTTCGAGCTTTTTCCTATACATATCTACTTCAATGTATTTTCTTGTACCAAAAAAAATTTCTTTTCATCTGTTTTAGCCCAGGTTTCCTCAATAGCATAGTTGGAAGCAGGAGCTCTGGGGCTAAGTTGGCCACATCTTTGCAGCAAGCCCTGCCTGTTGTTAGGTTTCACAGACATCTGCACGGTGGCTGGACCACCATGTCTCAGAACAGTCCCTGCTTAAGCATCTGTAAAATGCATGTAACAGTGAAACCCAAAGTACATAACAAAATGCCTTAATTCATGGTTATTAATGGTACATTGAAGGTTCATGGTGACCTCAGTAAATGACAGTTGCCCCATGAATGGCAGCTATTATACACATAGACCACCCGTCCCCCCCCCACAGACACCCCTAGATTCATTCACTGAACATCCCCACACGTTTGACGCTTATTTTTCCTTGTTCATGAACTTCACACTCTCGTCAAGGGCAATCAGACCTGTGTCTATGAAGCGTCTCTCACTGATCTTTCACTCACCTTCTGTTTACAGAGTATTTACTTAGTGCCAGGAGCTGTTTTAGACACAGTTATACAGTCTACCTGATATTCAGAAGACTCGTGAGGTAGATATTGTTAACCTTAGGTTAAATATGAGGAAGCTGAGGGTCAGTGGGGTTAACTGATGCATAACTAGTTAGTATCAGAGTTTAATCAACACCTGGTCTTCTGATCTAAATCCTGTTCTCTTTCTACCATGTGACTAGCCAGCATCCCTCTGCACAGCTTTTCTTCTTAGTAAAGTGGCTTATTACTACTCTGATTAGAGCATGCCCCCGCCTGCCAGCTCAGAGCCACCGCAGTGAGAGGCAGCCCAGCCTGGTGGTCAATGTCGTGAGCCCTGGTTGCCAGGGCTGAGCATCTTGGGTTGTCATCCTAGATTTATTACTGAAAGGCCATGTGAACCGGGGCAAGGTACTTCGCTTGTATGTATTTCCATTTCTTCATATGTCAAGTGGAGATAATCACAGTATTTTATAAGGGTGCTGTGAGAATTAAATGGCTTAATACACATAAAATTCATAGGACCCATCTCCATAGGTAGCCCATGAATGGATACTAGACGGAGCACAGGAAAGACGGCCAATTCCACGGCTGCCCCGGGGCTCAAGTGCCAGGAACTTCATCCGTGCAAGGTGAGCCTCGTCCTTTCCTCTCCTGGACCTTCCTCTTAGCCAAGCTGTGCCAACAATCAGCTCTTTCCAGGGCACAGTATGCTCTCCTGGTGAGCAGGGGGTCCCGGGGCAGATCCAAGTGCAACTGCTTTCCCTCAAAGTCCGGCTCCTCTTCCAAACTCACTTATCCGCAGGTTTGTTCAGTCTCAGTCTGTTCCTTCAGCTCAGTTAGATTTCAAGCTCCTTATCTCCCCAGATCCCTGAAACAATTCTGAGGACACAGTAGGTGCTCAATAAATGCTCACTGAAACGAACAAACATCTGGGTGCTGATGGAAATCTGATGTGAGAAAATAAAACAACAGAGAAGGCACCTGACTTTCCTGTTTGTTTATTTGTGTGTTGTTTTTATTGATTGATTGATGTATAGTTGATATACAATATTATGTAAGTTACAGATGTACGACATAGTGATTCATAATTTTAAAATGTTATACTCCATTTATAGTTGTTATAAAATACTGGCTATATTCCCCATGTTGTACAATATATCCCTGTAGCTTATTTTATTTTATTTTTACTTTTTAAAAAATTTATTTATTTAATTTTTAGAATTTATTTTTGGCTGTGTTGGGTCTTCGTTGCTGTGTGCGGGCTTCCTCTAGCTGTGGCGAGCAGGGGATACTCTTCGTTGCGTTGTGCAGGCTTCTCATTGCAGTGGCTTCTATTGTTGCGGAGCACAGGCTCTAGGCGCACGGGCTCAGTAGTTGTGGCTCACCGGCTCTAGAGCGCAGGCTTAGTAGTTGTGGCTCACGGGCTTAGTTGCTCCACAGCATGTGGGATCTTCCCGGACCAGGGATTGAACCTGTGTCCCCTGCATTGGCAGGCAGATTCTTAACCACTGCACCACCAGGGAAGCCCTGTAGCTTATTTTATATGTAATAGTTTGTACCTCTTACTCCCCTCCCTCTACACTGCCCCTCCCCCCTTCCCTCTCCCCACGGGTAACCACAGTTTGTTCTCTGTATCTGTGAGTCTGTTTCTTTTTTGTTATACTCCCTAGTTTGTTGTAATTTTTAAAATTCCGCATAGAAGTGATATCATCCAGTATTTGTCTTTCTGTCTGACTTATTTCACTTAGCATAATGCCCTCCAAGGCCATCCATGTTGCTGCAAATGGCAAACTTTCGTTCTTTTTTATGACTGAGTAGTATTATCCCGTTTGCCTTTAATAGCTTCTCTGTTACTATATTCTGACATTTGTCTGTTTAATGCACCCCTCCGTTTACCCGCGTCCTGTGTGCATGGGCTCATCACATAATCCAGAATTGTTTTTATTGGCCTATAATTGACATATAACATTATATTACTTTCAGGTGTACCACATGATTCAACATCTATACATATTGTGACGTGATCACCATACTGAGTCTTGTTAACACCCATCACCACACATAGTTACAGAATTTTGTTTTCTTGTGGTGAGAACTTATAAGATCTACTCTTTTAGCAACTTTCAAACATGCAACACGACGTTAACTCTAGTCACCAGGGTGTACATTTTATCCCCAGGACATTTATTTCATCACTGGAGGTTTGTACCTTTTGACCCCCTCCACCCATGTCGCCCACCCTCACCTCTGGCAACCACCACTCTGTTCTCTGTATCTATGAGCTCAGTTTTTTGTGTTTTGCTTTTTCAGAATCCCCGATCTAACCGCCATGGCAGCAGTTCCTCGAACAAAGCTTTGTCCCACAAGCCAAGTCTAGTCCATCTCTCAGAGGAGGCCTCGGCGCCGTCTCAGGAAGGTCCTGGTCCCACCCTCCTGCGAGCCGCAGGGCATCGGGCAGCTGAGGTGCGGCCCCTCCACGTCCCCGTCTGTAGATCGTGATTATGCTTCCTCCTCACTGGCCTGTAGTGAGGATGGATGGGATGACACTAGCAAAGCGACGAGTAGCAGGGCACCTCGTGCTACCCTCCCGGAGCCCTCTGTGGTCCATCCGCTCCCCCCCCTCCCCCACCCCCGCCCCGGGCCACGGCACAACCGCAGTCTTACGTCCCACCCTTCCCCCCGGACACACCCACACCTGACTAAGGAATTGTTCCAGATACAAGAAGCCAAAAGAGAAACGACAACTAAATGCAATGAGTGATGCTTGATTGGATCTTGAACCAGAAAAAAATTAATTTTCTCATTTTATTTTAAGGACATTAGTGAGATAATTCTGAAATTTGAATAAGGCCTGTAGATTAGATCGTAGTGTTGCATCAATGCCAGTTTTATGCTTTGAAAATCATTTCATGGTTATATAGGAGAATGTCATTTTTAAAAAAGAAATACACACTGAAGTATTTAGGCACAAAGAAGCATAATGTCTACAACTTACTCTCAAATGGTTAGGAAAATGTGCATATAAGTGTATTTTTAAAATGTAATATATATATAAAACCGAATAATAAAGCCAAAGAAGTAAAATATTATCATTGGGAGATTATAGGCTAAGAATATGTAGGAATTGTTTGTACCATTTTGAAACTTGTCTCTGTCCAAAATTATTTCAAATTAAAGTGTTTAAATTTTTTTTAAGTAATGGAACATGAAACAAAAATGGTAAAGATGAACAATTAAATAAGTTGCAATTACTCTCTCAGTGTGAAGTAAATTGTAAGAATCATTCAATGGTGGGTTGGCAAGAAGACAAGAAATTGAAGTTTTAAATGGTAGTGGACATTTTTTAATACATAAAATGAACAAAAGAACTGAGGAATTTACCCAAGATGTGCTTAAGCGATAGGAAAGGGAAAGCATAGTTAAAGGCAGCAGTTGGAGAAAATAAAAACATTTCACTTTTGTGCCCGAGCTCAGACTGTTCAATGCACGAGTCTTGCTCTTATGACCTTATATGGAATCTCGGGAGAATCCTGAAAGCAGAGGGGCTGCAGAAAAAAGAGGAGATTGAAACTATTTCTTCACTAGGAGAGGGCGGTGTGCTGCGGGGGAGATGCTGCTCTCAGGAGTCCGGATGCTGGGATTCAAGTTCAGCCCCCGCTTTGCTATCAGCTGTGTAGCTCTGAGACCATCACTCAAGGGCACCAAATCTCAGTTCAACTATCTATAAATCCAGAGGCCGTAAACCAGAGACCAGGGAGTCCTCCCCACTTTAGGAGCTAGGTTTTTGTTAAGCATTTTGTATGTTCATTGTTGATGTTTAGACCTTTCAACTGTTTTGAATTATGAGATTAGAATCAGCAGGGGAAGAAGACAGACTTCTGTTTGATGACCTACTTGAGAGAGTCTTTGGTGTCTACTGGTTAAAAATAATTTACTTGGCTCCAAAAAGATAGTTGTGAAACTTTTTGGCAGGATGTTATACGGAAGGACTTGACTGTGGTTAGGCCATTTCAAATGAAGCTTGTTGAAGGTGCTGAAGACAAAATCTTTCTTGAATACTCTTGTAGAAAAAGAGGCTGCTGCTGTGTCAACTTGATTCTGAGTGCAGACTACAATGACTCCTACAATGACTTTCAAAGACGCTAACCTTCCCAAATCCCTCCAGCTCTTATTCTCAGTAGTCATTAAACCCTACGTCCTTTTCGTATTTACTCCATGCACTTTCTCTATTTTGTTCTTTCCCTCCTGCTCCCCACCCCCTGCTTTTCTCCATTTATTTTCTCTTCCATTTAGTTTCACTGTCTATTCTACTCTTTGGAAAAACGCCTAGGGCTCAATCTCTTACAGACTTTCAGTAAACAGAAGAGTTTTATTGTGACATTGGGGCTAGTCTAGCTAGTTGATAGAACTGCTGAATCTGTTAGACCTGTAAAAAGTCATTCTTGGGATTATGTTAAGCCTTGTAATTAGTTAATAAAAACCATTACACTGTCAGAAGTCTATTCGGCCCTGCAATGATATCTTCAGTTTCCCACCTGCCCTCCCCCATCACCACCTCCTCCTTCTGGCTGCTGCTCAGGGCAGGGTCCACATCCTGGTGCTGCTGCCCTAGCAGATGCCAAAGTGTCTGATACTCAGCAGTGATGCTGGATGGAATAAGAGACAGAGGACTAGAAACGCTAGGTATGTAGTATAGTAAATACACACAGGCAGATTGGAAAGGGAAGAATTAGAAAAGGTGAAGCAGACTCAATTCCTTTGATGTTGACTACCTAATTTTCCTAATGTACTTCCTGATTTCCTTTCCCCCCTCCCCCTCCCCCTTCCTCCCTCCCCCTCCCCCTTCCTCCCTCCCCCTCCCCCTTCCTCCCTCCCCCTCCTCCTTCCTTCTCCTCCTCCTCCTCATTCTTCTTCTCCTTCTTCTTTTCTGGCCTTTGTTACATCGCTTTTCAAATCTTTTCTCTAGACTTTCTCATATTTCCTTTCTCCTCCGGGTCTTCAGGTGAGCTTGCCCCTCCCAGTCCCACCCACCCGCAAGGACCCCCTCTCCAACCCCCTCTGTTTGGATAACTGTCACTAACCCTGCAGCTCTCCCTGTGCACAAGGACGTTTGCATTTTCAGTTGGGTTTCCCTGACTTTGTGATCTTTTTAGAGACCCAGCCACCAAGGAAAGGTGATCTGGATTTGAGAAATCACCCACCATGATCCATTCTGGTTTGGATGAAAAGTTGTAATGTTTTATTAGTTTCCCTGACAGCTCTTGGTATTTGGTTTTTATTTTATGTCGTTATTTGGTAATGTTATTTTTTAATATTCCTTACTAGCTTAAAAAAACAGTTAAGGGCTTTGGAGGTATGAAACTGTGGTCAGAAGTCAGTATTTTTAAAAATTATGAAATGGAAATGAGGAAGAGCACAAATAAACAGTGGCAGATGGTGAAAGGCTAGAAATGAGAATGATGGAGAAAAGGACAAAGCAGTCCTAACCAAGGAAAAGAAGGATCTATGCATATTCAGTAACTTAATTCAGGTGAATTCACTGGAGTGTCGGCTGTGAATGAAACAATGGAAGCTAGATGTCCTCAGACAAACATCACTACCATCAGGGAAATGCAAATCAAAACTCACATCTGTTAGAGTGGCTGTTATCAACAAGACAAGAAATGACATGTTGGCCAGGGTGTGGAGGAAAGAGAACCCATGTGTACTGCTGGTGGGAATGTAAACTGGTGCAGCCACTATGGAAAACAGTTTGGAGGTTCCTCAAAAAAATTAAAAATAGAACTACCCAGCAGTTCTACTTCTGGGTGTTTATCCAAAAAAAAATGGAAACAGGATCTTAAACAGTTATCTGCACTCCCATGTTCATTGCAGCATTTTTCACAATAGCCAAAATATGGAAATAATCTAAATGTCTGTCAATGAATAAATGGATAAAGAAGATGTAGTATGTATTCATACAATGGAATATTATTCAGCCATTAGAAAGAAAGACATCCTGCTGTTTGTGACAACATGGATATGCTTGAGGACATGCTAAGTGAAATAAGTCAGAGAAAGACAAATACTGTATGATATCACCTATATGAGGGACCTAAAAAAGCCCAACGAAAGATTTAGAACCCTTCCTAGTCAACTTCTATGGAGCATGTGATGAGAATATCAGCTCTTTTTATCATGTTTCTATTTGGGAAGAGTTAACATGTGAACAGCTTGGAAGTTCAGAAAATAGCTTGAAGTGGTCCTCTGTTTTCATCCCCACCCATTAAGTCTACTTTTGTGTCAAGGTCCAACTCCACTCCCTCCTTCTCTTTAACACCTTCTCTGGTCCTTCCATCTCCTAGCCACCTGTCCTCATACTTTGGACTCTGATGGAAAGTGATGGAGCAGATTTACTCCACCAGAATCCCCTTTGGGAAAATCACTGGAAAGTCTTCTTGGATTAAAAGTGAGATTGAAAAGAATGAATCAGTAACAAGAGATGGCCACCAGCTGCCTTCGAAAGAGGATGGAGCTGCTACCTGGACAGGTCATAGTTCTGCTGAAGAACGGTGACTAGTTCAGGGATGCAAGTTTGGAGGGCAGTTGCCGGTACAGAGCAGAAGTTCTTTCCATGACAGAAAGGAAAGGCATTTGAGGGGAAAGATGCCAGAGAGGCTGATATAGGGTAACGGGAAGAAGAGAGGCCACGCTACAGCCAGCTGTCTGGCTGAGAAATCACTTTGGAGAACATCAATGTCAATGTCAAGGTAGGACATTCGAGTTCTTTGCTGAGGAGCACGTGATCTAACCCCCCTCCCACACCCCCATCCCCCAATGTTCACTAAAGCTGACAGTGCTCACGAGGGCTTTCACCTGAACTCGCAGAGCTGAGGTGAGCGTCCGGGCTGGTTCCAGGGATGGAGATGCTGTGTACAGACAGACCTGGCAGGTGAGGGGTATCATCTGGGGGAACCGCTGCTCTGCACCTCACCTGTCACCTAAAGCCACATATTCAGGTCTCAGCCTCACGGAGGAGCCAGGCAAGGTACATAAACACAAGGAACACAATCAAAGGTTGCATCCTAACTGTAGCCCTGTGTGAAGAGATGGGGGGAGGGAGGAGTTTGCTTCTTGGTACCTTGGTCCGTGCACTTAGTAGGTTCTCACTTGTCTCTACTCCTTCTGAACATCTTCCTAGGCTTCTCTTTCATGTGGGAGGGCACAGTTGAGCATCATGACTACCCCCACCAGGAAGATATAGCCCTTTCTTTGGCTAAGCTTCTATTAAGGAGAAGTTACTATATGATTCGATGGGCAGCTCAAAAAATAAGCAAAAGTTTAAAAATCAGCTCATGTCAGATTTGGAGCCTGCAGAGACCGCCAGTGTCCCAGTAAAAGTTGGTAGCACCCTCTCATGAAACTTTTATTAGGATTGTGGTTTTGCAAGTGACAAATCAATTAGTAATGTTTCTTCTGGTAGATGGAGAAGCACAGCTGAGCCTCACACCCATCACGGGCTGACATTTCCTTGAACCTCCCAGATTCAGCCTTCCAGTGTGTTGCAAACGTATGACACAAATGTAGCAGAATGGAATGCTCCCACAAGGGCACCAGCCACTCTAACAAGGCCAGCACAGCTGCCCGAATGCCCAACATAAATAAAACATCAGCAACTACAGGACAAACAGAACGCATAAATGAACTGAGATGCAGACAAGAGTCAGGTTTTGTAAGATCATCCCTGAGTGGATGCGGCTAATGGCTTCCTCGTTTCTTCTCAGATCAGGGCTGAATGGTTGAGTAGGAAGCCTTAGGAAGCCCCTAGCAACCAGGGAAGGATGCTTGCAGAACTTCCAAGTGGCAAATACAGGCCGTCTTGCTGGGGAAATAGTTTTCTAGGAGGCTTAGGAAATGAATGGAGGGAGAAGCAGAGGAAAAAAAGAAATGGGTAGGGGTATTCTCTGTTTCAAAGAGTAATCCTGAAGTCTCAGAAAACCTGTTTCCTAACTGCATTCAACTCTAAGTCCATAGGGGACTATGGCTTATGCCAATGTCTAATACCTGCTTGACACCAAGCATGATGCTTCATGGGTAGGAGGAACCCAGTGAAGGTATTGAACTAGTTTTATCTTTAACTTGATTAATTCTCTGTTCCTTCTTTCCTCCAAACCCTGGATTCTCATTTGACATGACTTTGGTTTCATGAAATCCTAACATCTGATTAGAAGTGGAAAGGCAAGCAGAAAAGACAGAATCATGTAAATCGAAATTAGTGTAAATAGTAAATTTGAGACTTTCACTTCTAGTCAAGATGGGATGTCTAAAAAAGAGGACAAAATCCATGAAACAATGATTTTTAGACACTGGACAAAAGCAAAGGACAGAGATTCCTGAGATAGGAGAAACAAACAAGGTGAGTCCCACCATCGCCTGGAGGAGAGGGCAACTAGGAAGAGCTGGGCAGCCTCCCTGAGTTCAGGAGAAGATGTTGGGAGGAAGAGGAGGTCAAAGGGCTGGAGTTTTCAGGGCAGAGAACCAGAGAGGCAAGAGCTCCATAGAGAGAGCTCTAGAATCTGAAAATGGCCCCTTCCCCTCTCTCTGCAGAGTGCCAATCAGCATAGGCACGTCATGAAACGACCCGAGGCCAGGAAAAGAACCACCGGAAAGGATTACAGAGAACAGCTGCTTCAACTCACACAGGACCAGCCATCGTTTTTGCTCCAGAGTGGAACCATTGCCATTTATACACATCAGCTGGGGGAGGGGGGTGGGGGAGGGATGGATTGGGAATTTGAGATTAGCAGATGCAAACTATTATATATAGAATGGGTAAACAACAAGGTCTTACTGTACAGCACAGGGAACTATATTCAATATCCTGTGATAAACCATAATGGAAAAGAATATGAAAAAGAATATATATATATATAATTATATATATATAATTGAATCACTTTGCTGTACAGCAGAAATTAACCCAACATTGTAAATCAACTATACTTCAACAACATAAGTTTTAAAAATATATACTACATCAGTTAAAGGACTCATGTAGTATTGCCTCAGTAGTGGAAAAACTTCAAAAGCAGATGTGCTTGTACCCAGTCAACAAACCTACAAGCAAGTCACAAAAGGATAGAATCCTTTTCAAGGAAATGAATGGCATTCCAGAACAAAGCTTAAAAATATTTATAGTAACACAAAATATCCAGGCTCTAACAAGGTAAAAATCACAACTTTATTGTTATCCAATCAGAAAATGCTAGGTAGGCAAAGAAGTAAGAAAATATGACTCAGCTGCAGACTGGAGGGGACCCCTTTGCAGATCTAACACTTAAGGAAGAAATAATACCAATTCTATACAAACTCCTCAATGAAATTGCAGAGGAGGGAATACTTAACAACTCATTCTATGAGGCCAGCATTACTCAGATACCAAAACCAGACAAAAGTATTACAGGAAAGAAAACTACAGACCGATAACCCTCAAGAACATAGATGTAAAAATCCTTAACAAAACTGTAGCAAATTTAATCAAGCAATATATTAAAAGGATAATATATCATGTCCAAGTGAGGTTTATTCTAGAAATGCAGGGTCGATTTAACATTTGAAAATCAATCAATATAGTTCACATATTAACAAGCTAAAAAAGAAAACTACATGATCATCTCAGTAAATGCAGAAAAATCATTTGGCAAAGTTCAACATCCATTCCTGATTAAAAAAACAAAAAAACAAAAAAACAAAAAAACTGTCTACAAAGTAATAGAAGGAAACTTCCTTGACCTGATAAAGAGCATCTAGAAAACACCTACAGATAACATCACACTCAATGGCTAAAGATTAAAGTCTTTCCCCCTAAGATCAGAAACAAGGAAAAGATGCCCACTTCACCACTTCTATTCAACATTTGCTAAAGGTCCTTGCCCATGCAATAAGAGAGGGAAAAGGAAGAAAAGTCTTCTAGATCAGAAAGGAAGAAGGAAAGCAGAGAGGAGCAAAAATTACCAAGGAGTATGAAGAAATTTTCAAGTTGTATCAAAGGGCAGATTCCTTGCTAAATAGGGATGTCTGAGAATGGAATGGTGTTGGCCTTCCAATCAGAGTCTTTCTAGGAAATGAAGAAAAGTGGGTAAAGCATCACTAACAATCAGTGCTTTTATTTTCAATTACCTACCCCAAACTGGTCTATTCAATTTGAGAACTAGACAGAATATTCATCCCTTTTATGTGTTTTCAGCTGTATTCCCCTCTGCAATGACGACTCTCTTCTCTGTCTGCTCCATGTGACTCCAGGGCCTCTCCTCACCAGGTGCTACCTAGAATCAGCCACCCCATTGCAGGCACTCTTCCTCTAAGCCTCATTTCCAGGACCACCCCTTTTACAAATCTTCTCTGGCCACTTAATGAGCCCCATTTTGCTCTCTGCCCTCTCCTATCACTTTATATTTGACGTGCAAATTCCTAGTGGCTTTTCAGTTCCTACCTTGAACTTTAATTGTTCAAGGACACATGTATTTCCTTCACTGCAGAGAAAGCACCTTGAAGGCAGTATTGCATTTCACTCAACTTTCTAATCACATGAACCTCTCTCCTGGCTAATTCATAGCACTGAGCAGATACCAAGATGTGTAAGAGAAAAGAATAAGGATACAACGCACAACTGTGTGCCCACAGCTTAGATTAAGAAATGACTAATTACCACGACCTTGGGAATCCCACCCGTGTCTCTCACCAACTCCATGGTTGACATATTATTTAACTTAACCAAGTTTAAAGCCAAGCAATAGCTCCATAGTTTTGCTAAATGATACGAGGAACTTGGAACACCATAACTTTGATTACTCCTTTTTTTGTAGTGCCTTTTTCTGTCTTGTTTTTATTTCATCCGACAGGGTTGATTGATATTATTTTATACAGCCAGTGTTTGCATAAATGTGTCCTTTCTCAGTGTTCCCTCTTACATCTCAGATCTATATTTGGGGTCCTTTTCCTTTTCATGAAACACTTCCTTCAGAATTTCCTTAACAAAAGCTATTGGCTTTTTAAATTTTTTTACATATTTTTTAGTTTTATTTATTTTATTTTTTAATTTTTGGCTGTGTTGGGTCTTCGTTGCAGTGCGCAGGTTTCTCATTGCAGTGGCTTCTCTTGTTGCGGAGCATGGGCTCTAGGCGTGCGGACTTCAGTAGTTGTGGCGTGTGGGCTCAGTAGTTGCGGCACACGGGCTTAGTTGCCCTGTAGCATGTGGGATCCTCCCAGACCAGGGCTCAAACCCCTGTCCCCTGCATTGGCAGGCAGATTCTTTACCACTGTGCTACCAGGGAAGCCCTATTGGCTTTTTTATTGATCTGAAAATTATTTAAGTTGACATCTATTTTCTCTAAGTGCACTAAAAATAGAGTTTCCCTCTCCTGGGCCTCCCACAGTTGCCTGTGAAAAATCAGATCTCAGAGTAAATCTCATGCCATTGTTGATAATATGTGTTTTCTCCCTAGCTTTTGAGAAGATCGCTTTGTCTCATTGGGATGCAACTAAATGTGGATTTCTTTTCTCTTTAATTGTGTTTGGAAATTGTTGGGTTTAAACTTGGAATTGAAATTTTTTATTAGTTCTGAAAAATCCACCACAATTATCTCTTCAAATGTTCCCTTTGACCCATTCCTATGGTAGTAGAGCCTTCATATATATATATATATATATATATATATATATATATATATATATATATACACATCCGAATCACTTTGCTATTCACCTGACACTAGCATGACATTATAAATCAACTACACATCAATTAAAAAAACCAAGGGGGTCTCCTATTAGATTCTCTTTCTTGGACCAGCCATGAAAGCCAAAGACCAAGGCGCCAGGTTTGGCAAATGAACCCAGGGCTAAAACCTGCTTGCAATGTACTTTCTATTTCACGTTCCACTTTCACTTAGTTTTTGGCCTTAATTTCTTTTCTTTTAAGACTTGTTTTTCTCTTTTTTTAATATATATATATTTTTAATATATATATTCTTTTCCCTTATAGGTTATTACAACATATTGAGTAGAGTTCCATGCGCTATACAGCATGTCTTTGTTGTTTATATGTTTTATATATAGTAGTGTGTGTATGTTAATCCCAAAGTTCTAATTTATCCCTCCCCCCCCTTCCCCTTTGGTAACCATAAGTTTGTTTTCTATGTCTGTGAGTCAATTTCTGTTTTGTAAATAAGTTCATTTGCATCATTTTTTTAAGATTCTTATTAGTTTGTCAATACATTTAATTATTTTGTAGCCCAGCAGACTTAGTTTATGTAAGTGGAAGAATTGGTCAGGGTCTCTCGCACCCGAGTGTTGGAATCACAAGACTTCTACTGTCTTTTCATTGTTATCTCAACAATGATTATATTGTGTCAACATAGTCTCATTCACAATGATTGAACAGATGCTACTTTGGGAAAATATGCTTCCTTTTCTTGTCCCCATAGCTAAGTTTTTGAGAGCGAATATTGTAGAGAGAGGGGAGAAAAAACAACAACAGAATCAAAGAACCAAGGTCACCAGGGAGACACAAAGGATTAAAAACAGGCAAGTGGGAGACAGGATATTAACTCCTGAGCTGGAAACAGCAAGCTCTCCTCACTTCCAGGGATTTCCGTGGTCAGGACAGGTGCATTTGAAGAGGCTTAGGAGGATAGAGAGACCCAAATAACCACTGCTGCACATTAGTGGGGATCCAAATTTAGATCCCATTCCAAACATTATACCCATTTAGATGGGGTTTTTATGACCCATCACATTCTGTTAATGAAAACCAATTGATTTGAAACTCATTTTTCTAGGTCTCTATATCAGAAACTCTATGCGTAACCATGGATTATTCGATTTTTTAAAAATTGGAGTATAGTTGCTTTACAATGTTGTGTTAGTTTCTGCTGTACAACGAAGCGAATCAGCCATATGTATACATATATCCCCTCCCTCTTGGACCTCCCTTCCACCCCATCCCCCCATCCCACCCATCTAGGTCACCACATATATTTCTGCCTGAAAAATCCAAACAACTTTGAACTTTTCACTTCCTGGTTCAAAGCTTGAACTTCTCTTTGTTCTTTTCACTGAATGCCTCAAAATGGTGGGTTAATATTAAATGTTAACCAACCCTGTACAGCTTACATTTAAAAATTTAATTTGTTAAGAGCTTTCCTCTAACCCATCAAGTGAATGCACTTAGATTGTGAATGAATCCCATGAATACGTGTTCTATTCAACGATTAGTAGAATCTGAAAGAAGTAATTTCTTCTCTATCAAGCCTTTTCCATTAGATTATCAAATCTTATTGATTTGACTTCTGTATCCAATTTGTGGCTCCATGTAATTTTGGCCTTTGGGTCTCTTTCCATTTAATTTTCAAAGTCTTCTGGGAATCTCTCCTCTCCCGTGGTGCATTAACTGAGAATTATGCAGAATAACTTTCCACTTGGATGAATGAAGCAAGTAGGGAAGACAGTCATGAATATCCCAGTCTCTACTAAGCATTGTTCACACCTGGAGAAAAGAAAAATTGAATATGGGTTTCTTTCTTGGCATTTTATAATTTTCCCCAAATGTATTAGTGACAGTTTCTTAACCATATTTATTAATTTCTCATGAAAATCCAGTCAAAATATTTTGGTCTTACCAGTAGTCTATCAATATTTGCTATTCGTTTAATAAGCCCTTGTAATTATGTTTTGATAGGTTAAGATGAATGATTGTTCTGAGCCAATTAAATTCACTTTTATCTGTTTTTTCAGATTTAAGACTCTTTAAATAAGGGCATGATATTATAAAGTCTTTCAGTTACAAATAGAATAATTGATATATTGTTTACCTTATTCCTAACTGATAATCAGAAGTTTTACTGATACGTTTTGATTCTACTTGTGAAGATCTGCAATAGAAAGAGGTTTGATCCCGACTTTGTGTGGATTGAATGGGGTTTTTAAGTTAGCTCATAGAAACGTTTAGTACCCCTGTTATTTCACTAGGGAGAGCTGTTGGTCCTTCATTGTTCAGTAAAACAGCAGTGGCTCTGCCCTGTCTGTGCAGCTACTTTCTGATTGTTTCATTATCACGTCAAGCTCTGCACAATTATAAAAATACTCTCTAATCATTCAGAGAGGCAGTAAAGAAGCTTCAAAAGAGAAGCTGATAAACTCAGATACCTTGAAAACTTCTAAAGAATGTTCAGCTGGCTTCAGGCCCATCGTCAAATACTAACTACTCTAACATAGAAAGTAAAATTATAAAAATTCCATACAAGAAACTCATTTCATTACAGTCGAAAGGAATGATAGGTCAAAAGGGACATGGTAAATGGTCTCAATACTGCCTATTAAAGAACAAACTACCAAGAAAATGTTGTCAATTAGCTTCCTTTTTTTTTTTTTTTTTTTACTTTTTTTCTTTCCAATCCAGTTCAAAGAATCTGGATATTCCTAACCTTCACAGCTCGAGGGTGCAAAAGAGTTCATATGATCACCGAGATGTGGATTTTCAGTGGCTTGCTAGACCCATTTTGTCACTGTGGAATCTTGGCCCCATTGGGAAGTGCTCCCGCTGTTCTAGAATCTGAGAGCCCCAGCAGTCTCTCCAGGTAGGGAAAAGGCTCCCTCTTTTATGGTTCTATCTTCTCCCGGGGTCCAAATGGTTACAGAAGCAGGGAGGAAACTCTCCCCACCGGCACAGAGCCTTTCCTCCCAGGATGTAAACATGCCGCAGGGGCCCGGGCAGGAAAGGCTGAGGGAGCGACACCGGGCATCCCGGAGCCCAGGTGAGCTCACCCTCCTTTGCTGGAGGCCCTGCTCTTCCTCCTGCTGGTCGGTTCTGTCAACCTCCTTTCCTCACCATCTTGCCAGGCTTATCCACGGGTATCCTCGACCTCCACATAAAGCTAAGGAAGAGAAGACTTTGACAATGTGAAGTTAAAGGACTTCTCATCTTTCCCCTCAAAGTCATGTCCCACGGTCACCTTTTCCCCATTATGGAAGAGGAGACGGCAGATTAGAAAGAGGACCTGATGAGAAAACTCCCATCTGGAAAGAAAAAAGAAATGGGCAGGCAGGGATTCTGGCCCCTGGGGATTGGAAGAGAACAGAATGGAACGTGAGGGAAACAGCAGAGAAGAGCCGTGTTCTTGGGGCTGAATTGTGTCCCACACCCCAATTTCATATGTCGACGTCCTAACCCCCAGCACCTCGGGGTGTGATTGCATTTGGAGACAGGGCCTTTAAAGAGGTGACTGGGGTAAAATGAGGTCCTATGGGTGGGCCCTGATCCTGTATGGCTGGTGTCCTTATAAGAGAGGCACCAAGGGGGGGAAGCAGGGGCAGGGGATGGATTGGGAGATTGGGATTGGCACGTATACACTAGTATGTGTGGAATGGATGACTGATGGGAACCTGCTGTATTAAAAAAAAAAAGTAAAATGGAATTCAAAAAGGAAGAAAAAGAAAAAAGAGGCATTTAGGACACAGGCACAGAGGGACGACCAGTGAGGACACAGGGAGGAGACGGCCATCTGCAAGCCAAGGAGAGAGGCCTCAGAGGAAGCCAGCCCTGCCCACACCCTGCTCTTCAACTTCAAGCACCCGAACTGGGAGACAATAGGTTTCTGCTGGCTGAGCGCCCAGTTGGTGGTAACACAGGCCCCGGCCTCCCTCTACTGGTTGACATCTGGAGAAGGGTTGATGTGTGAACAGGCTGAGGGGAGGCTGACGGCAGGTCATTTGTTCTCTGGACATTCTGGGGTTCTGGGCAGAAAACCTCCACAAGACCTCGATCTAGTGAAGGGGTCCCGCCTGCGTGCCACGTGTCCAGAGCTGGGCTGGAGGGTGGCTTCCGCTGTGTGGGCCCTGCGGAGGGTGGGGCAGGCAGCACCCACGCCGGAGGACAGTCACCCTGGGCGGGCAGAGGAGGCCGGACTCTAGGAAGACCGCGGCTTGGACTCCCTGCAGGGGGCACATGGGAGTCAAGGTCGGACCTTGTTCCTGGGAGAGGGCGGTGAGGCCAGGCTAGCAGGGAGCACACCAGGCCCAGCTGAGTCGGGGGTGGGCCACCGGCAGCAGACGCCCACAAAGTGAGTAGTGGCCGCGGCCGAGGACCGTCGAGGCCCTGGGGCTCAGCAGGCTCCCCTTGGCCAGACGGACAGCATCTTGGGGAGGGAGACGTGGGCTGTGGAACCTGAAACCCTGAACCTTTCCCGGAAAGGAGACTGAAAGATGGTTCTTTAGCAGCCCAGCTTTCTCTTCCATCTGGCGGATGGGGAACCAAGTTTGCGATCTGCCTACACAGGCCACAGGAGGGCCGCAGGTTTAGCCCTGGGATTCCACGTAGCTGTCTCCACTTCCGCTGTCCATCAAGGCCCGAGTTCCCTGTGGGCCCCGGGGCCCCAGTCTGTCCTGCTGCTGCATGAGCTGGTCCCTGGTCCCCAGTGAAATGTCCCTATTCGTCCTTCTTCTTTGTCTTACTTCTCTTTTTTTTATATTGCTATTTTTTTTATTGGAATATAGTTGATTTACAATGTTGTGTTAGTTTCAGGTGTACAGCAAAGTGAATCAGTTATACACACACATAGATCCACTTTTTTTTAGATTCTTGTCCCATACACTACCATATATAAAATAACTACTGTATAGCACAGGGAACTCTCACTTCTCTTTTCCTCTTTTCTTTCTGTTATCAAATTCCAGCTCCGCAAAAATATCACCCAAACAATCTGCTGATTAGCAGACCCAGCTGTGTTTACTCTTACTGTGCGGGGAGAGGGGAGGAGAGTCAGAGGGAGGAGGCCAAAGCCGGGATCCTCACCGAGATTCTGAAGGCTGGTTGAGGTGGGTTTTCATGTGAAGGAGCCTTGATTAAGGTAGGGTGAGCTCACTAACCTCACCCATTAAGATGAGAGTTGGACACCGCAAGGCAAGGATTAGAGAGGCAGAGGTTGAAAGCATCTTGGGGTGTGAACTACTTTTGATGCTCTCTATTGAAAAGCTGATGGGCCTCTGAAGAAGATTTGGGAAGCCAAAGTAATCTGCAACTTCCTGGGTGAGAGTTTCCTGGAATAGTAAACACTTTGGGGAGCACCATGGAGTCACATTAATGCAGACAGAGAGCTGGCAACTGGAGACACTTCCTTCCAGGTCTCAGTCGGGGGAGAGCCTGGCTTGGAGAGAGCGGGCGCTGGCTCTGCACTTATTCTGCAAGGGATTTGGGCAAGTTACCCAACCTCAGTGCCTGGGAGGTAACGCGTCCTTGCTCTAATGTTGTCAGACTCTCTCCTGAGCCCTCAAAGACCTCCAGCATTCCTGGAGTTGCAGGTCACATAGGAGAGGCCGGGGTGGGGAGCAGGGGTTTCTAGGAGCTCCAGGAATCAACAGGCCAGTGAGCTGAGCTTTAAAGGAAGTGGGGTTGTTGGGGCGAGGGAGAGGCATCTCTTCATTGAGGGGATTTGGGAAATCATTGCTGTCAGCCTTCACGACTCCTCCCTCGATGGTCTCCACTCCAAGCTCAGACGGAGGCTCTGATGGCCACGCATTTCCAACCCTGTCTCTTTCCCAAACACAGTCGACTGATAAAATAGAAAGAGCAGCAGGCCTGGAGCTGAGGGCACCAGGCTCGCCTCCCGGCAGGTCCTGGCATCACAACTGAGTGCCTGACCTTGGACGAGTCACCTAGCATCTCACCTCTCACTTCCCACCTGTGCCATCTCTTCTGTGTACCTCACAGGGCTGTCCCTGAGATGGAAGGACAAACTGTACTGTCCGTCAAACGTCCTCTGCTAATGAGAGCATCCTTCCGGGGCCTGCCCTGCACTTTCCCGCCTCTCCTCCCCCATTGCCCTTGCATCCCTCCCCCACCTTTCCTCCCCCCCCATCTCTGCCTGTGTCTCTATTTATCTCGTTGTGTGTCTTGGGCTTCATTTCAGGGTAAAATCTCTATTCCAGGCCTACATTTGTCTAATTTCACTAAATACACGTATCATAGATTACAAGCACTCCAGGCGGTCCTGGGAAGAGCTTGGCTTTGGAAGCAGAGTCCTAGGATGAACCCTGGCCCCTCCCCTTACCAGTTGAGTAAACTGAGGCAAATTGCTTCAGATATCACTGAATCTGTTTCCATATCTTAAAAATGAGTCAGTTTAAAAAAAATTTTTAAGAGCATAGTGTAGGCCATGTAGAGATGTTTTTTCAAGTTAGCCAGGACCAGGACGGGTAAATGAAGGAATGGCTTCCTCACATCCCCAGGTCTCTGACCTCAAGGATGGCCCAATGCTCCTTCCCCTCCAGTCGTTTTAAGGGAAGGTGAGCCCAGTGTCTGAGAGCACAGGGTCAGGGCCAGGCTTTCTGTGTTCAAATCCTGACTCCACTACCCAGGGCAGGACTAGGGTAAGGAGAGGGAGGCCCTGGCCTTGGGCACAGAATTTAAGAGGCTTCCAGACAACTCATTAATCAGGACAGATACTATCTTAATGCAGTATTTTAAAAAGTCACGTTAGCACTACTGAAGCCTGCGCACCTAGAGCCCGTGCTCCGCCACAAGAGAAGCCACCGCAATGAGAAGCCCCCTCACGACAAGGAAGAGTAGCCCCCGCTCGCCGCAACTGGAGAAAGCCCGCGCACAGCAACGAAGACCCAATGCAGCCAAAAATAAATAAATAAAATAAATAAATTTATAAAAAGAAGTCACGTTAGCAAACCATGGCTCCCAGGCTGGCCCCTTCTTTTCATAAATAACGTTTTATTTCAGAGCTGGGATGAACATGAGGCAAGTGAGGTTGTGCAAACACAGGGTCCAATCTGATCTTTAGAATTTTAATATGTTGCTCATCAGGAATTTTTATGTTAATTTTGATTTTTGAAAATATCGTATTAAGATATTATCTCGATTACTAAGTGTTTTTGGTGTGCATGTTGTGCTCGCATGTCTGTACGTGTTTTACGTGTACTGTGTGTGTGTGGTCTGTGTTGTGTTGTATATACATGTACGTGTGTGTGTGTGTGTGTGTGTGTGTGTGTGTGTTTGTGTGTGTGTGCGCGCGTGCATTCAGCGGGGTGGGGTAGGCTGCCTTCTTCTCTGAGTCTCTGGACTAAGGGGAAGGGCTGGCAGGAGGTGATCGGCAGTTTCCTCCAGTAAGGAATCTGTTTCCGGGTGGATTTCCAGCATCCTTTAGGGCAGCGGTTATGAACCCTCATCCCCACTGGGGCGGGCTCCTGCCCGAGGAGCCGGGAGGCCTGATGGGGGTCTGGTGGGGGGCTCTGTGGTGGAGGTGGGCTCCAGGTGGAAAAGGGAGCACAATTCCCAAATGCAACCTGGGTTTATCTTTCGCCACTGCTTTCTGAACCTGGGAAATATTTTGCTGATGCTTTACTCTCCCCCTGAAGCTTATAAGCATCTTCCCACCCACAGGATGAATCTTGTCCTCTTCAGCAAAACTAGAGGCTTGAAAGGCGGACTATTGTCTTGAGAGAGGGCTTTCCAGATCCCTCCAGGCCTGTCTTAGCACAGACCCAGCAAGGCGCCTGCACTGCTTGGAGCCAGTCCCTGGGCTGGTGAGCCTGGAGAGTGGCAGCGGGGCTGGGTGCCTGGGTGACCCGGCACTTGGGCTGCTGGGCCTTGGTGTCTTCATCCATAGAGAGGGGGTGACAGTGGACGACTTTGTAAGATATTTGTAAAGGTTAAAGGAGTTAATACACGTCCAGAGCTTCGAACAGTGCCTTCCCAACCCAGCAGGTAGTGAGCCCTTAATAAACACCAGCCCTCCTTTCATGAGGTCGGGGAGTGATCTGCTTTATCCACGGGGGAGAGAGCGTAAGAGAGACATCCAGAAAGAAGCAAAATAAGGCTCCTCATTTCCTCTCTCAGGGAAGCCCAGGAAGCAAAGAAAGGAACTGTTGCTCTCCACCCACTACTATCCCCCCGGGGCAGAGTTCTAGAAAAGCAATGACAGCGGTTTCAGTGGTATAATCTCCAGGTTGGCATGGCCTTGGTGGCAGCTCCAGACAAGAATTCGGGGTGGTCTTCCCAGGAAGCCCTGTCGTGGGAGTGCTGAGTGGCCTGTGTGGGCCCAGGGGCAGAGCAAGGAGACGCCCAGGAGGGTCTGGAGGAGAAGGTACCCAGGAGCCATGCAGGTGAAGAGGGTCCCAGGGCCCACAGTGGGGGGAGGCCAAAGACCCCAGGGCCCTCGGAGGGGTCAGAGAGGCAACCTATGTGGGCCTCAGACGGCCCCGGCAGCCCAGGGACCCTCCCCAGGGCAGCAGGCACCAAGAACCAGCCGGAGGCCAGAGGTTCCCCCACCAACACCTCAGAGCCCTGTCCCCTGAACCCGCATTAGCTCGACTTTGCCTTAGTTGGGTCCCCAAAATGCCCACGGCCTCCCCAATGCCACCTGACCTTAAAGAAACTTCTGGAAAGGACAAGTTGGAGTGAAAAGATAGGATGCTCTTGACCCACTGCAGTTAAATCACCTTAATTTTGTCAGTCGGATATGCCATTAAGACCATGTGACAATAGCGTGGGTCGCTCTCAGGCCTCACAAGGAACCGGAGGAAGGAGCTGCAGGTTCATTATGTCTGCAGGTAAGTCCTCCTCTGGCTGAAAGGAAGCAGAGCATAAAGGGAAACAAGGAAAAAGATGAATTTTCCTCTCAGTTAAACCTCTGCTCATTAAACTCCAGGTCTGGTCTCTGTTTAGATGAAGGATTAACTACTTTCTTTGAAAGATACAGTAGAGAGTAAACAGCCACATATTAATGAATTCAAGCTTGCTTATAAAACCCTCACCATCAAAAATTAGATTTGGGGCAGGTTAAAAAAAAAATTTATCTTCAAACATTCCCTTGGAAATGATGTGTGCAGAATATGAATATCTATAACCCTTGACCTTTAAATTCTGGTCGTTGTCTATTTTCTTTAGTCTTTCTGACCTTTAGTCACTGAGCAGGTTACTGCTATACTTTTTTTGCTTTATGGTGTTAAAAAAAATTTTTTTTAACTACTCTGGGGTAGCGTATACAGAATATCTCATAATGGTTTCAGAGCACAATCTTTGGCAACATAAAGTCAGGGCAGGTTAATTAAGAAATTTAGAAAATTCTCCGATAGACATCTCTGTGCCCTGAGAGGAAGGGTTATAATTAAGATAGATTCGGTGTCATTAGGATCACTTAAGATGCCAACTCTTCAAAAACTAATAAAGTCAGTAGGGAGAAAACGTTGGGTGTGTTTAACTCATTTATTGAATGAACTGACCTTGTTCAGAACAAGGAAAGGGGAACTTTTTCCCCCTCTCATCCCACTGTCTTCATACCTGTAAGATCTGATCCCTATCTCCAAGGCCTGAGGATGTCCCTAAGCTTTTCCTGTCGCTTTCAAGGATTAGAACCGTCTCATTTTCAGACCTTGAGAAGTCAAGACCCTTGTGACTCAAAATGTAAGTCTGTCCTTCAAATCAAAGCTTTCCACAGCTCGGGCCTGGCCGGGTTTGGGAACTCATGGGGCAGGGGCAGGATGGAGTGAGGAAGGAGGAAGGGGCTGCTGTGAGAAGCCCTCCCTCCCCGCATGCGGCAGGAGTGCCAGGATGAGGGCTAGTCCCATGGCTGCTCTCGCAGGGCTCAGGCACACACACCTGGGATGGACGTCTAAGGCTGCTACTCCCTGCAGGGACAGCTGGGCTTCGAGTCCATCCCTGAAGCACGGATAGGAGAGCGGGGAAGGCGTGAGGCCAGGGTGAGCCTTCCAGGCCAGGCTCCAGTGGCCAGCAGACATGGCAATGACCTTGTATTCATTTCCTAGGGCTGCTGTCACAAAGCACCACAGACTGGGGGGGGCTTACAGCCACAGAAAGGTACTGCCCCATGGGTCTGGAGGCCAGAAGTCCAAAGCCAAGGGGTCAGCGGGGCCGTACTCCCTCTGATGTGCGGGGGGGTGGCCTTCCTCACCTCCTGCAGCCTCTGGTGTTTGGGGACCATCTCTGGTGTCCCTCTCTTGGCTTGCAGCCACGGGGCTCCAAGCTCTGTCTCCCTCGTCATGTGCCTGTGTCTCTTCTCTCCCAAGGAGGCCAGCCGTGTTGGACCTCATCTTACTTTAACCAATTACATCTGCAATGTCCTTCTTCCAAACAAGGTCACATTCAAAGGGACTGGGGTCAAGACTTCGTATCTTTTGAAGGGGAGACACACGTTCAACCCGTAGCAGACCTGGAAAGCCTTTGCCGGCTCCTCATAGCTCAGAGTGTTTAGGTCTCGATGTCAGAGGGGCACACGCGGTCCATCCTCAGCAGTCCCTCCCATCTTACAATCAGCCAACCTCCCACTGACTCTACACTAAAGCTTCAGGAACTTCTTAGCGGGGCTGCATGGGATGGTCGCTGTGGGCCTCCCCACCCATCCCCAACCCTCCGCTGAGTGAACTCTTCCTGGTTCAAGCTCAGCGTCACCTCCTCTGCAGGGTCTTCCTTCAGCCTTCCAGCATCAGGAAGAACAAATCACCTGCCCTCTGCGTTTTCTTCAGAGCCCTATTACAGAGCTCACAATGCGATACTGTTAACTAGTTGTCATCCCTGCCAATCATCCCCTTTAGGTTCGGGGCCCCTGACATGATAGGATTGTTAGGGATCTCCACCAGCCTCCCCAAAGCCTTTAAATCCTTAGTCTAGTTGAAGTAAAATGCTGCATTTGACAACTGGTCAAACAATGTTTATCCTAAGGAAGACTTGAGATGCCAGGACACCTCCCTCCTTAGGGGTAGAGGGAAGGAGCTGAACCCCGGCTCCAGGTCTCAGATGGTGGCTTCCAGAGTCAGGCCAGGTGTTTGCAGGTGGTCCTGGCAGATGGCTGACGAAGGGCGTGGGTCCCTAGGATGAGGGGTCAAAGGCTCTGGCTCTTTTAGGACAGCAATAGGGTTTTGAGGAAGAGAGAGGTAGATGGGAAAGAAGGAAAAGAAGGAAATTCTAGGCGTCTACTTAACTGAAGGGACGGTAGCCTTCTGCTGTTGTTTGGGAAACCTCAGGAAAAGGACCCGGGGTTAGGAGATAGGGTTTGATAGTTGATTGTGTTCGGTGTGCTACCCATTATCAGGAGGTAGTGTTTTTTGTTTAGTGAGTCAGATTGTTACTAAAGACAAATGAAATGGTAGACTCACTTTGTGATATCATCCAGGAATTTACACTTGTTACATTTGAATCAGACGTTTGGAAACTGGCTCAGAGAGTGCGGATTTCTCCTGATGAGTGGATACGCAGCGCCATCTAGTGGCTCCCCGAACAAACTGCCCGTGCTCCGGAACAGGTAAGGACCCACGTCCTCATTCCCATCCAACTCTTCTACTCCGTATGCATGTGTTCAACTTAATTTATTCCAGATTAGGGTATAACTTTAAAGAGAAAAGACTTCTGGGAGGAGTGAAGGGAGGAAACAGGGATCTTTGGCTGGAACAACATTTTATCATTTGACAGATATTGAATGCCCACCGTGTACCAGACCCTCCCTGGGCTGCAGTGGGGTGACCGCAAAACCCTGCCCTCGTGAGAAACGCATAGTCTTGTGTGGGCACCCCCTCATATTTAAGAGAATCTGCTTCACACATTTGCATCCTAGGAAATTATAGAGAGACGATCTTGAGCGTATACAATTTTCTAGAACACTCAAAGGTCTGCGTTTTTTGATATACAAGGAACGTCCTAATTTTAAATTTTTTAGTTTTGAGTATTAGTATTATCTGTGCCATCCCAATGGTAGGCTCATTTCTGCTACTCCCTACTCTCCTTGACTACAGGTGCCCCCCTGGGAGCTGTCCTCAGCCCATGTCCCTCTAGACCCTCGACTTTAGCTGCCGCGTCTATGCTGGTGACTCATACACTACAGCCCTTCCCAGTCTCCCTCACATTTCCTAACACCCATCAGTCCTCTCCCCAAAGACGACCTGCAGGCACCCAAAACTCCAGTGTCATTACTGGGCCACGAGGTAACCTTCAAGAAAGAAGCCTCAGAGAGAGAATGATGGAGCAGAAACATTCTGAAGACTTTCTGGAATCTCCAAACCAGTCCTGAACTGGCTCCTCCAAAATTCTTTGTGAGAAAATACAATTATTTTGCTTTTTCTGTTATATGCAGTTGAATTTGATGTAAACAGATGTAAGATCAAACACAGTAAATGATGTACAGAAGAGAAAGCCTGGAAGGTAGGTTTGTGCACTGCACAAAGGGCAAAGCAGTGAAGCCCTGATCAGGTTAATAGACCAACCATAAGGAGGGGTGTTTTTTACATCTATTTCACCAAGTGTCTGTCCCACCGATGTCCTCAAATCCCCCTTCCTTTGAGGACTGTTTCTTCCTTTAAGATCACATTGAAATGAATCAGTCCCCACTCCATCTAGGGTAGCAAGTCTGGGCCCTGCCGCCTCTTCTGGAGCTTCTCTGAAGGATTCCCTCACGGCCCCTGGGTCACTTCCTGTTCAGACTCTCTGCTCCCGAGGAATTCTCCGTCATCCCCTGTGTCACCCCCCCCCATCACCTCCTCCCTCCGTCTCCATCCTCCTCCTCATCCTGGACACCATCCCTCTCTCCTCACTCCACAAAACTCCTCTAAGACTGGCACGGAACAGACTTTTTCTGAAGAAAAGGCCATTTTAGTGGGGTTTTTAAACAAGTTATCAGAACACATCACCGTTGTTCAACTTCTCCACAGTTACGGAGAGACCCTCACTCCATGCTCATTCCCTCGTGGTCCTACCTGCCGCCATTTTGCTTGGATCCCTCTCTTCCTGCCAAGAGCATCATTGGGACGTACATGCTTCTTGAATGTTTAATTGTCTTCTCCCCTGAAAATATGTAATAGAGAGATTGTCCTGCCCCCTGCATTTTAACTGTCTGTGTGCCAGAGGTGATCCTTCACAGCCATCTACTTCCTCGTGTCCTGTTGGCACTCCTGCCAGAATCTCCCCTGTCTGCCTTCACCAGGCCTTCTTGGATCTCTTTCCAAGGCGCTCCTGGATATCCTGGCTGTGAGTTACTCTTTCTCTTTTCCCTCGGGTATTGAGAAATAGTCCCCTTTAACGTATGACTCTGGTGATTTTTCTGTCACATTTTCCACATCATCTCAAGCAGGTCTGTAGACGTGTTTCAACCAGTTGCACACATAAGGGGAAAAGAAGTCGCTTTGTTAGATTAGGTTCTTAGGACAAGCGAAGTCCAGCTCCTTCATAGTTTGCCGAGCATTTTTTTTTCCACAAAAGGACTCAATTATATTCTTGACCATCCCTAATTTAGAAAACAAGAGGATAACAGTAATAACTTCCCAAATAAAATGTTTGACGCTTGCTTTCAAAATGTGAGGGAATCTCTTTAGGATTTTTCCATCAATTGAAATAAATAAGCAATACCAGCAGAAGGATATATATATATAATATATATATATATATATAAAATCTAGGAAAAAAAGAAATCTATTGTTAGGCCTATGTTAGAAGTGAAAATATAATTATGACAATTATGACTAAACTTATTATTTGGGAGGGTTTTGCTCTTTTGTTTCATTTTGCTCCCTCATTTAATTTAAATTTGCACAGTATTTAATAGAATGTGCCAGATAACAGAGTAGGGGGCTTGTCAGGAGTCAGCTCACTTTTGTCACCTGATGTTTTGTCCCCTGCAGACATTCCTAGAGAGATGTAGGGCGTTTCATGGACTGGAATACTTACCTTTATTCATGTTAATTCTCCTATAGTTTCTTCAGAAAAAGACTGCGCCATGCCCACCAGTGTTCAAGGAGCTTTGTGGAGCGAGGAAATGAGAGGTGCTTGCTCACTTTTCCTGTAAATCTAGAAGTGTCCTAAAAATGAAAATCTTTTCATTTAAAAAGTAACTATTCAGAAAATGAAAAGACAAGCATATGCTGGTAGAAAATGTTTTTGAAGCATATCTGCTAAAGGATTGATATCCAGAGTACATAAAGGACTTTGACAATTCAATATTAAGAAGATAAACTGAGTTTTTAAAAAAAAAAGACAAATGATTTGAACAGACATGTCACCAAAGAAGATGTACAAATGACAAATAAGCACGTGAAAAAATGATTATCATATCATCTGTTGTCAGTGGTAAATGCAAATTAAACTACGCTGAATTCCCACCGCTGGAATCATTGGTATTAAAAAGAGGAACAATACCGAATGTAAGCGAGGATGTGGAGCAACCGGAAATCTTGGAAATCAAGAATTGTTGATGGGAACGCCGCTTTGGAAAGCACTTTTGCAGCCTCTTAAAGAGTTCTCATATACCTGCCTATGACTCAGCAATCTCACCCTTAGATATTTACTGAGAAATGGCGACACAGGTCCACGCAAAGATTTGTCCTTGGATGTTCACAACAGCTTTGCGAGTATGAGCCCAAAATCTGTCAGCCATCCAAACCGACGAGTAAATTATGGTACTAGAGGTGTCCGGGGGAGAGCCGCTCAGCCACGCGTCGAAGAGGCCACTGAATCACCGAGCATCATGGAAGAGTCTCAGGGCGTTAGCTTAAGTGAAAGAAGGTACACAGACCTCATACTGTACGATTCCACACACGTGATGACTTAGCGAAGGCCAATCCATAGTGACATAAAGCAGAGCAATTGTTTCTAGAAGGTGGGGGAAGGAGCTGACTGCACAAAGACAATAGGAAACTTTTGGGGGTGAGGAAAATGTATGTCGTGAACCTGGCAGTGGTTACAGGGCTGTTTATGTTTGTCGATCTTTTCAAATTGTACACTTAAAATTGCTGGATTTTATTATGTGTAGAAGTATATACCTCAATAATACGGATTAAGAAAAGAACTGAGTCACGAGCTTTATCTAAGCCAGTCCCTGGTGAACAGAATAGAATTCCCTGATCCATCTGGGTTTATCGAGATTCACGCCCTGGGGTGGGGAAAGAGCTCACCTTCCCTCAAACACAGACCATCAGAAACCTGGATTAACTGGGGGGTTGTTAGCAAGAAGGAAGGTGGGGTTACAACCAGGTGTCTCTTCTACCCAAGGTCAGATCTACAGGCTTCAGAGAACACTAACGTCCTTATTCGAATTAATCATACATGATCATCTCATAATTACAGTGCAGCCTTTCATGAATAGGTAATTACCTGTTGAACCCTTCCTGAGGACCCAAAGTGTGTAGCTGTTACTGAATAACAGCTGTTCAATGAAAAGACACATTCCAAGCAAATCCTGCAGCTCCATGAGCTGGCACTTTAGGGAAGAGAAGATTAAGCTCCCCTTGAACGAGCTGTGATATTGTGACCGGCACATGTGGTGAGTGACCTTCTTTAAACTTCTCTTTTCCTTCCCTTCATTTGGGTTGTTTTGTTTTCAATCCTTGGCTACTTTGCTTGTCCTGCTGGCTTTGAAGGGAGGACATTTTTGGCCAAACTCTCAGAGACGAAAGAATATGCCGCTTTGCTCTTAAAATCTGTTTATTTTTCCCCACTACATAGGTTTTGCTTCCATTTCTGATGTCTGTGCTGAAATTTAAGAAGCCTGCCTTGCACCAACGGTTCTCATTAAAATAGGCCTAGGCTGGTCCCTGCTACTATCTAGATTTCAGGAACAAAACTCTTTTATGGGTGAGTTACAGGACTGTGCATAACTTGTTATCTACTCATGATGCGTTCCTGGTAGTTGTCAAAGAATTCACGCATAAATTGACTGAGATCTAGTACAAGCTTAGCTGAAACATCTGATACGTAAGAAAGACAATCTAGTAGAAAAATAATCAATGCATTCTTCTACCTTCTTTAGGTTGTAAATACCTTAGGAATGTAGGTAATCAAAAACCAAACAAACATTATCTCAAAAGTCCCTTTCCTTCCTAAAAGCCCTCCCAGAGTGACAGATGTGAAGCTGTGCCCTGGACACTCAAGTAGGTGAATATAAGAGTCTCTGAATTGCACTGTCACTTGGAAACCTGTAACGAAAAATATTGTCTGTTATGCCAGTAATTCACAAATAGTATATTCATCCTGGAATGTATTTACACTTAAATGTTTGTCTTTGCAGATAAATATCCATGTTTTATTTTATTAGAAAATGAAAACTAAGTAGCTCGGGGCATTTTCATTTTTGTGTTGGTTGTTAGGAAACATAAAGTTAAAACCTTCTGAAGAATTGTAACGATGAGCCCAGCTTAGACACCTATTAACAGCTGATATGTTTGTTTTTCTAACAGTCTGGCACATGCCCAGCCATGGAGCCCCGGGCCCTGGGGATAACATGATTCTGGCCACTTCTGTTACTGAAGGCCTTTCTTGTCCCCAGTGAAGTTCTCATCCCACCCTTGAATTGCTAATACATTATCCCAGGGCAGACTTGGAGGATGGCTGGACCAAAAGGAAAAGAACCTTCTCACCCAGTACGGAACAGAGTTTCCTGAATAGGAGAGAGCTCAGGAGAACTCCAAGCTGCTCTAACAGTGAGCTTCCCTGTTTGCAGCAACCTCCATCCTCAGAGCTGCCGTTTGGAGAGTGGCCCTGACTGTGCTTTGATACTGCTGCCCCCTCACCTGGCCTCACCACCCGGCTCTGTCTCCCTTGCACCCCATTTCATTCTGCATACTCAGCTAGTGTCCCTGTGCTATCCCTAGACTATACCACACCTGTGTTCTAGTTATGTGTCTCATGTCGTAGCAGAATCCACAAGAATGTCTCTGCGGCTGTCATTAGCAGCCTTTCTCCAAGTATTTCTGGGTCTTCTCCACTTATAGGCTCACAGTAAGATTCCCCTGAGGCTAGTAAGGCCCAGTGACTTGCCTTGGCCCAAAACATGTACATGGAAACTTTAAGAGCTGGCCTGTGATGTACCTCTTCTACGGACACAGTGATTATGGAAGCAGGTGTTTTTTGCTTTTGTTTTATTTTTAACATCTTTCTTGGAGTATAATTGCTTTACCATGTTGTGTTAGTTGCTGCTGTATCACAAAGTGAATCAGCTATACGTATACATATATCCCCATATCCCCTCCCTCTTGCATCTCCCTCCCACCCTCCCTATCCCATCCCTCTAGGTGGACACAAAGCACCGAGCTGATCTCCCTGTGGAAGCAGGCATTGAATGAAGCCTCCGTCAGCTTGGATCCCTGAGTTACAAGGGTGAACAGAGCCCACTGCTAACCCACCATGGTTGGTCAGGAAGGATACCTTTGTTATTTTCTCTTCTGAGGTTCGGGAGTTGTTTGTTACTACGGTACAGCTGGCATGTCCAGACAATACGTCCTCTCCTGTGTTTGTCTATTATTTTTGTTTCACAGTATTGTATAAACTTTTTGCATCCTGTATTTTACTGGAGCCTTCAGGACTTGGTTTGCATTCTTTTTTAAATTTTTTGCCTTATTATCTATCCATCCTTATTCTTTTTGACTTCCACAGCCAAGTTCATGACCTTCAGTATCTTCGGCTCATAGCTGTGCCCTCATTACCTTTAAAACTTTTCTTTGTATTAGTCAGCATCCAACAGGCTCATGTCCTGGAATTCATTATTCTAAGACATCTACACCAAGACTGTAATCACTCAGTCAAACCTTTCTTCCAAATTCCAAACTCCTGACCCCTCTGCCTGGACTCATCTTGGTTAAGCTACCAGGCATTTTGAGCCTGTTTCCTCACTGAAAGATAAAGCTAACGACCGTGCCGGATCGGATTGTGGTGGGGATTAAATGAGATCATGCATAAAAGCCCTCAGAGCAGTGCCTGGCCCACTGCAAATGCTCAACAGCCATTAGCTCTAATCATTGTTGTTATTACCATGTGCTGTAGGCAGCTGCTCTCTACCACACATTAGATTCGCTCTCCGTTCCTGTTATTTTGGATATTTTGTTCTCATTCTAATTTCATCCATCCTAAATTTATTAATTTCGAAGTCACGGAATCTATTAGCATCCTCGGACCATGCTGCTCTCCTGTGGTTTAGCTCCAGGCAATCCCGACCATGGCACCCCCTAAATCACTAGTTTCTTGTGAACGTGCCCAGGGAAGACCAGCAGGAAAAGCTCCCCGCTGAACTGGACCACCTGCCAACCCACAGAATCGTCTGGAGGAAAATAAATGATTATTGCTCTAAGCCATTACGTTTGGAGGTGATTTGTGACCCTAGCAGAAACGAACTGATATACATTTTAGCTGTGTGACTTTGAGCAAGTTGGTTAACCTCTCGGAACCTCTTATTGTTTTACCCTTGAAATGGACATAATGTTGATTCTACACGTGAGGGTTAAGCAGCTGGCGTCATGACTGCTCAGTAAAGTGGGTGTCACTCATCTTCCCTACAGCTTCCTGGAGTGCTCACCATAGCCATTAGTTCATCCTCTGTCCTATTCCTTCCTCGAATCTCCTTCCTCTAGCTCTTGCCTTCCGTGGATGATTCCGCACCTCCTTTCCACAGAAGGCTTCGGCCGTTTGCCAGGAGCCCCTCCTTGCCTTGTTCTCACTTGAGTCCTCACTACCTCTCTCTCTGAGCATCCCACTTCGTGAGCTCACTTCTGTCTGTGACTTCACGATCATGCAGAGAGAATGGAACTCTCCATCTGTCTCGAATTTCCAGCTGTTTTTCTAACATCTCCCTTGGACTATCTTGTAACATCAGAATTACAACAAACAACTGGCCTCGTGATTTCCTCTGCCACTGGCTCGCCTGCGCATCTAACCAGTTTTTTGCATTTTTGGAAAGAAAAATGTAAATCCCCGATTTCCTTGATCATCTGTATCCAATTAGTTACTAAGTCGCGTTTCTTCTTTTGAAATCTCGTTTTATCTTATTTTTCCCCCATTCCCTCTCTTCTCCGTCCTCCCCACCTCACCTCCATCACCTCCCAGGTCACCCACCTTCCATTTCGCTTGATTCCACTCCTCTGTTCACTGCCAGCAGACAGACTTTTCTAAGAAAGACTTCGCTCTTGTTTCTCTGCTTAAGAATCTATAATCCCTTCCCATCCCTTCTGTTTCAAGCTCAAATTCCTCGCCCCAGTTTCTCCCTACACACCGTGGTCTCACTGCAGTAGCCAAACCAACTTCCCACTTGTCCCTGGTTGCTCTGTTCTGAGCCCAGCATCTCAGACACAGATGCAGAGGCAAAGATTAAAATGCTGATACTCTAGCTGGGAGGTGAAATCCATGGCAACGAAGAAGAGGAGAATGAAGAGAGATGGGAGAGGGGGAGGCAGCACAGTGAGGCCAGGGCTGGGTTTGCTTCTGCATAAGCCAGAGCAGCTCACGGGCGCTCAGCAGACCCATCTGCCTGCCGGCTTCTCTGGGCGGAGAAGGAGACCCCGGGCCTTCCCGCAGTGCCTGGTAGAGAGAAGCAAGAGGGCATCTCAGTCTGGCTCATTTGTCTTCTATTCCCCATTGGTCAAAACTACTGGGGAAGAGAGGGGTCCATGCCTCTTCCACCCCCACCATGGGCACAGGATTTAAGCTCTGCCAGTGACTGGTTCCCCAGGTTTTGGAAGTTGAGCTAGAAAAACAAAGATGAAGCGGGCATCTGAAGGTCGGATGGTTCTTGGGCTGTAGTGTGCGTCAGCTGTTCTGTTTGGATGGGAGACCTTGCCCTTGGGCCTGTTGCCGAGCGTCTGGAATTCTCTCAGTTCCTACCCGCTCTCCAAGCCCCATCCTCCAGGTTCCTGTGGATTCTGTGACCCCCATTCTCCCCACTCCACAAATATCTCCCCAATTAACTTGCCCTTTTTTAGGTGACCAGAGTCAGCTTGTGTTGCTTGTAACTGAGAACTCTGCTTGTACTTCGTAGCTTACATTGCCTTCTGCCACCGTGGGATGTTTAGAGTACTTGGAGATAGTTTATGTGATGTGTTAGCATAACGCAGGAACTGTACCAACATTATTACATAGTGTTGAATGCAGCAACATTATTATCATTTTCAACAAGAATTTGTCTAATTTCAGACACTGTGGGAAGTGTAAGACAAAATAAAATAGAAAGGGGCAGGCATTCGTTGCTTAATGTGAAAAATAGGTTAATAAAATCCACAGGTTGGTTATGATGGAGATTGCATTACAAGGTACGTTGGTGACAAAAAGGAGCAAGCAGTCCTTGAGCACTGGACCAATCACAGAAGGCTGCCTAGGGGTTGGGATGTTTGAGGTGGGTCTTGAAGGATGGCCAGGAATTCAACAGGAGGAAAAAGGAAGAGATGGGCATCCTAGCCAGAGGGAAATGCGGCTGAGCTCTGAAAGGATGGGGTCGATCAGTGGCATGTGAACAGTTTAGAGCAGATCCTGAGATCTCCAGGCAATTCTAAACGTCGACTTTAACGACTGTGGGCATGTGTTGAAGAGACACTGGTCAGTGTAGTTCTCCAGCCTCGTTCCACGGACATGATGCAGTCCAGCGGACATGATGCAATCCTGGGACAGAGATTGAAGCAGAATACGGGAGATCACGGGTGTAAAGTACCCTTTCAACATTCAGTACCTGGTAGCTGTTAGAGGCAGTAATTACGACATCTGTTGTTTTCCAGATTTTACAGAGGAGAAACACCGAGGCTCAGAGAAGGTAATTGATCTGTCCAAGGGTCAAATAGCTCATATTTTCCAGAAACACAATTTTAATCTTAGATCTTCTGAATTTCCAATATACAACGTTGCCTTCCAGAATTAACTACTTCCTGAATCCTGTAAAGGACCTTTTGATGGAAGAATGCTCTCTATTCCTACCGCAAATCCCATTTCTTAGTAACGTCTTCTTCCTAAAATTTGAATATTGTCTCTGCCACTAGATCACTACCAGGTTTATAGGTTATTTGACTATAAATTGACTTCCTGATGAAACATATGTAGAAGGTGTTATAAAAAGAGGAAAGACGGGAATCTGGAGGTAAACATGGAGAAAGGAAATGCTCTGAGAACTGAAAGTGCAGAATATTGTAGAATATCTGCCTCCACAAGGAGTGAATAGAAGGAAAACTTAATAAAAAACAGAAGAAAGCACCAATAACAGTGATGGTTTGTAGGCGTCTTCTCCCAAACCAGGGAGGATGAAAATGACACGACAAGTATCTTTATAAACATCTATTTCCTGATGCAAACTATTATATATAGAATGGATAAACAACAAAGTCCTACTGTATAGCACAGGGAACTATATTCAGTATCCTGTGATAAACCATAATGGAAAAGAATATGAAAAAGAATGTATATATATGTATAACCGAATCACTTTGCTGTACAGCAGAAATTAACACAACATTGTAAATACTTCAATAAAATAAATTTTAAAATAAACATCTATTTCCTAATTTTCAGGTAATTTGTGTCCAGCTTTAAATTTCTTGTGTGCTGCAAACCTTGATTTCAAAATCTAACTTTACTGTTGAAGGTTTTCATTGTTACAAATACCCAGCAGTCAGGGACGTCCTGCAGGGTCTGGGGGACAAATGCTGTTTACATGTCCTTATGAACAGCTGTCTTCCAGACCACCCCCCACCTCCCAATTTGGCTTCCTCTTCCTTGATGAAAGAAAAAACACACTTACCAAGTTCCCTAATGACCAATTCCCTGCCAAAATTTTAAAAAATCTTTTTGGGTTTTGCTATAGCTGGTCGCTATTTTACATTAATCGCTATCTACTACTTGGCTTTCAGGAAGATGATCGTTTCTAGTTTGCCTTTCCCCTCAGGGTCTCTTGTGCTTCTTCCATATAAATAAGAAGATGAATAATGGTTTATCTCTTCACGTGTGTCCAACTGCCTTTTATAAGCCTGTGCTGACAAATCTGCCCATCTTCATGACAGTGGCTGTAACAACATTGCTTCCTAATCCTCTGATGATGATGATGACAATAATTGAAGAAAATAATTATTGGACACTTACTTGATACTGGGCACTATGCTAAGAACCTTGATTCTCATCTTTGGATGTAGGTCTTCTATGTGTCCCCATTTTACAGATGAGGAAACTAAGGACAAGAAAGCAGAATAATTTCCCAACGATCACCCAGTTAAGTAAATGTGGGAACTGGTATTTGGCCTTAGGCTGTCTGATTCCTGTATTTTTTGCCATGGCTTGTTTTGTGTGTGAAATTCTTGTGAAAGTCTAATTAAATGTATTTTTTAAGTATGCTCTGAAAACTTAGATTTGCAAATGTAAAATAATACAAGCACTTTAAGAAACCATTAAGGGTCAGAAAGCAGATGTTACCTGACATTCTCTACGATCAGTAATGGAAGGTATATAAATATTAAAAAAGTGCATTAAGACTCAGTTTCAAGTGACAAAAACCCAACTCAAAATAGTTAAAGAAAGAGGAGAGTTTATTGGCAGGTGGATGTAAGGAAGGTTGAAAAACCAAGATGGTGCTAAGATTCAGGTACACCACCTAGGTGGGGTCTCAGACAGTGACTGTGATTGGCCAAGCCACGGGGGGTGAGGCGGGGAGTGGTGGCCTGGATGTGGGTGGGTAGAATAAGGTCATGTGGTGCCAACTGGGTCTTCTTGTGGTAACAACAGAACCATGGGAAGGTAGTTCTCAGAGTGTGTGGGAGTGTGGTTAAACCATCCCATCCGTGTCTACAAAGACAGTGGAGAAGCTGGGAAATTTCCTTAAGAAATGTTTTCTAAGAAATGTCATCAAAAGTACAGGCCTAAATTGAATGGTGAGAAATGTTCTCATTTGATAAGGCAGTTCTAGACCAGGCAAGGCATGTTAGGCTCCTGACATTAATTACAATTCTACTCATGTGGTTCTGTACTCTTGCAAACAAATATTAATAACAGAGTTTTGAAAAGTAAAGCTTTCCCTGACATTGAAGCAGATATAAGACAGAATGTTTGAGGCAAAAGAAAAAGCTATGAACAGCCAAAAAAAAAAAAAAAGAGAAAAATCTTGTAAGAAGTAATGAAATGAGGACATACTATTTGAATCAAAATTAATTCAAAGTTAAGAAATTCAGGGTGAGGGAGAAAGTAGCTTTCTACTCAGGCCTGGAGCACACTGAGGGTAAGATTCGGCTTTGAGATGGTATTTATCTTAACTTCTTTTGAAGCTGACTCTTGTGGAGTGGCTAGTTCATTAAGTAAGCTTAGCTATCTTAAAATTTTTCTATTTTAATTTTAAAATAATCTGGTGGAAAGTCATGATAAGTTACTTCTGTTAACTACGTAGAGAGCCTGGTTTTGGGGGTTATAGGATGTTAATACATGTAAGACTATGTTGGCTTTATAAAGGACTTCAAAATACAATGGCTTAGCTTAACAACATTTTATTTCTTTCTTCCAAAATGCAGTCCCGGCAGCAAGGCAGCTCTCCTTCATGAAGTTGTTTATGTTCCTTTGCCATCCTCCCGGACTGGCCCACAGTTGTGGGGTAGAAGCTTCATGGCAAAACAACATGTGAGTTTAAGCCGGTGGAACAGGGGCCAACCCAGCGTGCAGGGCAAGGAGGTCTTTGGTTGGAGGTGGACTGAAGTCACACACTTCACCTCTGCCCATTTCCTGTTGGCTTGGACCTAGTCAGAGTCTGTTATGGACTGAATGTTTGTGTCCTCTCCAAATTCCTATACTGAAGCCCTAACCCCTAAGTGGGGGTGTATTTGAAGATGGGGCCTCTCAGGAAGTAATTAAGGTTAAATGAAGTTATTAGGGTGGGACCTTGATCCAATAGGACTGTGTTCTTGTAGGAAGAGATAGCAGAGAGCTTTCTATCTGCACACAAGGGAAAGGCCATATGGAAACACAGCAAGAAGACCAGCCGTTTACTAGGCTGGGAGAGGTCTCGCCAGGAACAGAATAAGCTGGAATCTTGATCTTGGACTTCAGATCCGTGAGAAAATAAATTCATGTTGCTTAAGCCATCCAATCCGTGGTATTCTGTTACAGCAGCCTGGGCAGACTAATACTATTTCTGCCTAGCTGCAAGGGAGGCTGGAAATGCAGTCCCACCTGGGTGACCATGTGTTCAAAAGAGAAGCCTGGATCTCAGGAGGCAAGTAGCTATCTGTCCCCTTGGGCTACAAGCAGAGTCCTGCCTGTCACTTTATAGCTGCTTTGCCCACTCGTTTACAGAATTTGTAGAACATCAATTCTTACACGAAAACCAAAGCTTATAAACCTCACGGTCCCTCAGAAAAGCAGTCCTGTCCCTCCCCAGGCCCCAGGCCCTCCTCTACTGCTGAGCTCTGAGACCTTCTATTCTTTTTTCCCTTCTCCTTAATAATTCATGTAATTTCTTCAAATTATCCCTTTTCCTGATCTTTCTTTATCATGGACACGAATGGAATCTTTAGTATCTGCTTAGATCTCAATTTTTATCTGCTTAGATTTTAGCTACTTATTATTTTCCCCCCCTAATATCATCTATATCTGATTTCTGGGCCACAGTCTTTACCTAGTGTCTTGGTTCCCCATTGCAGCTATCACAAATCACCATAAATTTAGTGCCTTAAAACAACACGAATTTATTGTCTTACGGTTCTGGAAGTCTGAAGTCCAAAATGGACTTTCACTTGGCTGAAGTCAATGTGTCCTCAGAGCTGGTTCTTTCCGGAGCCTCTGGGGGAGAATGTGTTTCCCTGCCTTTCCAGCCTCTAGAAGCTGCCGAGTTTCTGGACACACGGTCCCCTTCCCCTGTCTTCAAAGCCATCAATGGCAGGTTCGGTTTTGTCACACTAAATGTCTCTGATTCCCCTCTCCTCCCACCCCCACCCCCCGTTTCACTTACAAGGACATCTGGGATTACATTGGGCCCACCCAGAAAACCCAGGAAAATCACTTCATCTCAAGATCCTTATTTATACAGAGAAATGCATGGACCCTAAATCTATATAACTGAATGAATTTTGGTGAATGTGAATGTGAAACATTTGGTGAATGTTTGTATGCATAAAACCAACACCCCAACCAGGATACAGAACATTTCCATGACCCCAGGTTCCCTTTTGTTTTTTTCCAGTCTATCTTCACTCTCTCCATAGGCAAGCACTGTTTCCTTTTGATTAGTTTTGCCTGTTGCTAAACTTCCCTTAAACGGACTCTTTTGGGTCCAGCTTCTTTCTCTTAGCATAATGTTTTTTTAATTTTTGGCTGCGTTGGGTCTTCATTGCTGCACACGGGCTTTCTCTAGTTGAGGCGAGCAGAAGCTACTCTTCGTTGCGGTGCGCGGGCTTCTCATTGTGGTGGCTTCTCTTGTGGCGGAGCACGGGCTCTAGGTGCATGGGCTCAGTAGTTGTGGCTCACGGGCTTCAGTAGTTGTGGCGTGCAGGCTCAGTAGTTGTGGTGCACGGGCTTAGTTGCTCTGCGGCACGTGGGATCTTCCCAGACCAGGGCTCGAACCTGCGTCCCCTGCATTGGCAGGCGGATTGTTAACCACTGAGCTACCAGGGAAGCCCAGAATGTTTTTGAAATGCATTCATGTGGTGAGTGAGCCAGTGGTTCATTCTGCTTTACTATCAAGTAATATTCCATTGCAAAACATCCAACATTTTAAAATCCATTCTCCTGGAGATGGACACGTGGTTTGGTTCCAGTTTGGGGTTATGAATGAATAAATATCAATAGATAAACTTATTGTAAAAATTCTTATTTAATCATGCTGCAACTTTTCATGCATTTTGTCACGTAGCATAACATCCTCCCAGGTTCCAGCCATTAGGACGTGCACATCTTTGGGGTGCACTATTCGGCCTCCATCCCTAATTTGCTTACTCTGTCTACTGGACCAGTACCCCCTCACCCCTGCCTAAGGCTTAGTCTCCTAATCACCTTATTTACTGCCATGGGACGTTAAGAAGCTTAGCTTACACTCAGCCTCTTTAGCTTTGCCTTGGGTCAGATTCTGACACCATAACCCAATTTTAGTGACTGACCTCTTACCTCTTTCCTGGTGATTAACCCCCCAGCTTTATACTCCAGGCTTGGTGCCTGAATCCTGGTATGATGTCCCTGCCTGGAATCTAAATTCCTTTAGAACTAAAGGGCAGCCTTGCTTATTCCAAGCCTCCAGAGAAACGGTCCTGCCCCATGCTCTGGGCATCACTGGCTGGGTTCCTGCTATGTGGCTGTCTGTCCTCGCGGGAAAACATCTGTCAGGCCGTGCTTCCTCTTCTTGCCTGTGACCATACTTCTCTGAGACTGGCTCCTCCAGCCTGCCCAGCCACCAATGACTAGACCTGGATTAACTTCCCTGCAGGAGCTGGCCAGTCTAGCCCAGGGTTTCTCAAATTTTGTTGCACGTTAGGAGCACCTGGAGAGCCTTAAAATATTTTAATGTCCAGACTGCACCCATTACCAACTGAACCCGAATCTCTGGGAGTGCAAATGAGCATCAGTATCTTTTCAAACTCCTCCATTGATTCCAATTTGCAGGCAAGATCAAGAACAGGCAAGCCAGGGACTTCTGTTCAAGGTGTGCTCTGCCTACCAACACCATCAGCATCACCCAGGAGCTTGTTAGAGATGCAGAAACTCAGGCCTCCAATCCCAGCCCTACTGCACTGGAATCTGCATTTTAACAAAATCCCCCAAGTGGTTCTGAAAGCTCTGATCTAGCCCGTCTCACTCTGTCTGAACACTTGTTCTGAAAAATGTTCATAATCGAGCAGGGTTTTTTTATTCTTTTAATTGAAAAGTATAGTAGTATTAGAAAAAAATTGAAATAATAATTCATCTTTCTTGAGCATTTAGTGTATTCTAGGCAGAGTGTGGGTGATTTATAGACATTGGATCATTGAATCCTTACGACAAAGTTTCTCAGCAAAACCTTCCCAAGCTGCCCAATCAATGCTTGGTCTCAAATCCTCTATTTCAGTGAACTGTGGTTTCCTTTACAGAACTTATTACGTTTATCATTTTAGTATACTTTTCTTTCTGTCTTAACTGTCAGACTGAATGTTCCACAGAGGTGAGAACCTGTCTAGTTTAACGGTGAATCCATCGCACCTGGTACTTAACAGGCACTTAAAAAGTATTTGTTGAATGAAGGAAGTTGGCACTATTATTATTCCTATGTTACAGATGAGGAAACTTGCCCACAATGTCATTTCTAGTAAGTGAGGGGGAATGAGAGCCGTCTCTGAGCCCGGCTCAAGTTCTTTATCATTGCCAGCAGCACCTACCCCACCACTTGCCCTCTTATCAGCTGAACACAACTGTTTTCTTCTGTATCCTGCCTTCTAGTGTCTTGTTTACACATGTGCTTATTTTATATAATTACAACCAGGATGCCCATGTTAACTGGAATTTTGCTTTTCTTACTTAACTTAGTGTTTTTTGTAAATTTTAAAAGTCTCATACTTTAAAAATGGGTACATAATAGCTTATCACTTGATTACTGTAAATTATTAACCATTTAACCCTTGCTTAGCATTTAGGCATTGTCATTGTTCTTTATTTACAGGTGACATTGAAGCCAGCATCTTTGGGAGCCTGGTTGAGCTGAATTTCTACTTTCTCACAAAACATGAACATTCTTATATCGTTTTCACCTTGAACGGGCCACCTCTGACCTTCCATGGTGCTGTAGCTAATTTAGATATTTCCAAGCCTGCTAAAGAATGGGAACATTTGCACTGCAGGGTTTCATAAGACACGTAGAATTGTGACATTTTTACTGTTCCATCTTACCCAAGCTTGTTCATTAAAGTGGCTTCTGAAATTCTTCTTTCGCTGAAATCTTTCTGCTTAATTTTGAGCAGTGGCAAAACGGGCCAACTTGGCAACTTTTGATGCTTCCTATTCACTCCTCAGATGTGCTGACCCTTTCCCTAAATCAGGAGCCTGAGTTCCCTGTCTGCAGTTCAAAGACAAGGTCTGATTGAAGTCCGGAGGGACTTTCTAGGAACCCAGGATATGGGGGGGACAGGTGACCCCTCGTGATTCCCCTGTTGCCTTTCAGCTCATCCTCCACGGTCTCAGTGCAGCTAGGGAGAGAACGCGGGACCAGAAATCAGATCTGGGGACTAGCTCTGGATGGGATATTCGCTGACATTGGGACCTAAACCCCCTGAACTCACTTCCTCATCTCTCATACAAGGGTAATTGCATCTTCTAGAACTGGGAAGATCCCATGAGCTAATCTACATGAATGCTCTTAAGACACTCAAAAAGATAAATCTGTATGTGTATAATGTACATACAAAGTTATTTCAGTGCAGAAACACTTGTAATTCTGTCTTTTAATATTAAATGCTCAATCCTTGATTACTTATTAAATACTGAATGTCATCATTGATTTGTTAATTAAATACTTAATACTTTAATACTTAAATATTTTAATAGTTAAGAACGTCTGCATTTTAAATTCAGTACTGTGATGAGTACCTTCTTACCCAACCATATCGCATCCTTTTTTTTTTTTTTTTTTTTAATTTATTTATTTATTTATGGCTGTGTTGGGTCTTCGTTTCTGTGCGAGGGCTTTCTCCAGTTGCGGCGAGCGGGGGCCACTCTTCATCTAGGTGCGTGGGCCTCTCACTATCGCGGCCTCTCTTGTTGCGGAGCACAGGCTCCAGACGCGCAGGCTCAGTAATCGTGGCTCACAGGCCCAGTTGCTCCGCGGCATGTGGGATCTTCCCAGACCAGGGCTCGAACCCGTGTCCCCTGCATTGGCAGGCGGATTCTCAACCACTGCGCCACCAGGGAAGCCCTGCATCCTTTTTAAAGGGCCAAATTCTACCTGTTCTGTACTTCTATGATTAAAAGTAATAATAATTGCTAATATTATAATATTTTATTCATTAAGTGCGGAAGGATATGTCTTGAGAAAAACTGTAATTGGTGAGGTTGTCAAATTGATTGACACAACTGAAATAAAGTTATCTCCCTATCAGGCAAAAAAAAAAAAAAAAGACAAAAATGAGAGCGTGGGCCATAACGTTATCTTGCATGTTTATATTGTGAGAAAGTGAGATCTGCAAAGTGTTATGAATACTTTCAATAGAAAAAAAATCAGAGGAAATTAAAAATTCTTTAACGGGGACCAGATGTAGTTTTGAAAAAAGAACAAAGCTGTTGAAATCTCCTGTTAAGACTGAACTCCGCTCCCCCCCATAAGACCTCTTTTTTGAACAGTAAGGGTATGCTAATGATAATAATTAAATCCAAGCGATCCTTCTTGCCTTTCTTAGGCAAAGTGGGAAACAAATTACAACTCATTTTCAGAAAAATCTTCACAAAATCCTTTACCAACAGCAGAGCAGGGAGGCTGGCAGCTAAAAGCCCCAGAGAGTCCCTTCCTGGGAGGTGAGGCTCTCGGCCAGGCCCGGGCCACCACCCCCTGGGGGACAGGGGCGCCGGTCAGTAGGCCCGGGGTCCCATCCTCGGGGCGAGGCCGGGGCCCCTCGGGCGCGGGCTGGAGGAGCGGCGGGCGCGGCGGCGGCGGCGGCGGCGGCGGCGGCGGCGGCGGCGGCGGCGGCGGCGGCGGCGGCGGCGGCGGCGGCGCGGGGTGCCGGCCTCGGACTCTGCTGCAGGGCCGCGTTGGGCCGGGAAAGGTCAACAGGGCAAATACTTTCTCGGATCCATCCGCCCCGGCCAACTTCGGCAGAACTCCCCCCAACCCCCTCCATCCCACTTTCTCCGCCCGCCCCCCAACTCGGAGCCCGCGGCTGCACCGGGTCGACCCCCACACCACCCCCGAGCTGGGGGATGGCTCTGGCGGGCCCCGCGGGCCGAGCGCGGGGTCCTCGGGGGGGAGGAGCCTTGGGGGGAGGGAATCTCTGTGGGGAGGGGTCTCCGGAGAGGGGGAGGAAAGCTCTCGGGGCTGGGGGGAGGTCTCCGGGGGGAGGAGCCTCCACGGGGAGGGCTCTCGGAGTGGGCGGGAGGTCTCCTTGGGTAGGGGTCTCCGGGCAGGGGGAGGAGGTCTCCAGGGGGAGGGGTCTCTGGCGACGGCCGTGGGGCGGGGCCGGGCACGGCGGAGGTCGACGGGGGTGTGTCCGAGGGGCCGGCGGACAGCGCAAGCTCGCGCTCCGCCGAGTCCTCGCGCGCGGTCGCGGGTTTCTCCCCGGAGCCACCCGAGCGGCAGAGACGAGATGCGTGGCGGCGGCGCGGGGCTGGCGCTCCTGGCCTCACTGCTCTGGGTCGCCGCGCAGGGCCAGCAGAGAGGTGAGCCCGGGTCGCGTCCCGGTCCCCTGGCGGGCGGGAGGCTACGGGACAAAGCCCCACGCCTGGCCGCGCCTGAGGTCGGTGCGCGCATCCGCGTTCACCCCCGACCGGGGAACAGACGCGTGGGTCTCCCGCGCGGCCCCTGGAAAAGTCGCCCGGCCGCGGGGGAGAGGGCTGGGGGAGCACCCCTGACGGACGCAGCCCCCTCATCCGCGACTCGGGCTTCCCCTCCTCGGGCTCTGAGTCCCCGGGTCAGGCTTGGCGACCCGGGAGCCCCTATGGAGAGCCGCGCTGGCCCGGCTCTCGGTCGGAGCTGCGGCGGGTGGGCGGAGAATGAATGGGAAAGGCGCCCACAGAGTCCCCGCCACCGTCCGGCGGCGGAAAGCTGGTGGTCCGCGGCCGGGAAAGGGGGCGGTACCCTGGCCACTCGGGGCGGGCCGGCGCGCGGGGAGTGCGCGGGGAGGAGCGGACGTGGGAACCGGCCACGGGCGGCGTGCAGGGCTCGGCCGCGCCTCCCGGCCGCGCTGGGTGCAGGCCCCGAAGTGGCCGAACCGGCAGTTCCCTCGCAGCACAGACGGTGGTCACTTCGGGGTGAGGGAGCGGGAGCGAAGAGGGACTTGGACGCTGGCTGGCTGCGCGAGCACGCTGACTCGCGGGGCAAGGTTGGCGAAGAACAGAAACCCGAAGCGAACTTTCAAAGCTTCTGTCAATGCCCCAGAGAAAGGGAAACCCCCCTCCGGTTTCTGTGGACAACACCGTGCCCGCTCTCCCCAGAGGCTAAGTCTTCCCGGCGCCGGCTGTTGGCTAGGCGTTCACAAATATTTGTTGAAAACGTCTTAATGTATGCAATACGTGACCGCGGGCATGCTCCCACAAATACACGTGTCATTAAAAACGGAGGAAAGTACAGGTCAAAAGTAGGTAGGCGGTGTATATATGCCAATACACTACTATGTATAAAACAGATAACTAATGAGAACCGACTGTATAGCACAGGGAACTCTACTCAGTGCTCTGTGGTGACCTAAAAGGGAAGGAAATCCAAAAAAGAGGGAATATATGTATACGTATAGCTGAGTTACTTTGCTGTACAGTAGAAACTAACACAACATTGTAAAGCAACTAAACTCCAAAAAAAAAAAAAAGGCAGGCAGAACGCGCAATACCCCGTGGGAAAGATGGGTGTTTGGCACCGTGCTGAGCTGTGAACTCTGCAGCCCGTCCCATTCATTGGCGCATTCGTGGTGGAAGCGCTGGACCGGAGCGGGCGACACGCTTTGAATGTCTGGGCGTCCGCTCTGCGCGAGGCGGGGGCTGGGATGCAGGGAATTTACATAGTTATCCCGGGAAGAAAGGGGCCGGCCTTGCGGGAGAGCGGGCTTGGACTCCTTGAGCTGAACGCCTTTCTCTAGGGTTGCTGACAGTGAAAAGCCTGGTTTCCCACAGGGTGGAGGGAGAACAGCTGGACTCAGCTTCCTTGTTCTAAGAAATTGAAAGTCCTGGACTGGGGAGATGCCCTGAGTGTTTTCCGCGCCCCTCTGGGCTCAGCACTTGGCCTGGGCGGCTGTGAATGGTGTTTGGAGAAAGTGGGACCGCGTGGGGCTTTCCTGCTTTAAGATGCTGCGGAAAACCACCCACTGCGTGGGAGCCTTTGAATCTTTCACACTACCTTCCAGATTTTCAGTCCTCACCCCACAACCATCACCCTTCCTAACAGGCACCTTTAAGGGAGTTTTGACTTTTTAAAAAATAAGTTGGGTCCCCATATATATAGCATGAATGACTAGTGAAATGGTGTAATCTGGTCATAATATAATAATAAAATAATTCTGACTAGCATCATCAGTGAGTTAGTTAGTTATCTGGTGCTTATATTTTTTAAAACAATCATCCTCTAGCATTCAGATTATTAGGAATTCTCTATCATTTCACAGCCTCTCTGGATTACTTTACATTTCATGGTATGTGACCCAATAGCTCAGTTCCTTTGAGATGTAACCTGTGTAAAGTGAGCTATTCCTAAGTATAAAATACTAGGTGGTATATTTCTAACAATAATGTTGTGTTTCGTCCACAGCTGGCAATTACATGGATTATAGTTGCTTCACAGGTCAGCTCAGCAACTCTTGTTTTGAACTGTGTTTTTTTTTTTTCCTTAGTGAAAATAGACAATTCCAAGGATAGAGGAAAAAATCTATTCTATGACTAGAGGAAATTTACTTCATTCTCATAAATGATGTAGCATTCAAATTTAGCGTGTATGTGCTCCCCAGTGAAGTGTGTGCCTGAATGGCTTTCAAAGGTTCATTTTTCTTTCCTGTAGCTGTATTCCCCAAGTAAGGGCCAAGAAAAATACTGATTTCAGTAGTTGGAAACAAGGATTGTATAATAAAAACATCACTGCCCACTTCCTACGTATCCCAGACTTTGGCCCATTCCTTTTTTCTCTTCCACTTTTCCAGACATTAATATAAAGCCTACATCTGTAGTTAATATAGCACGATCGAGAGTTCAAATGCAACAAGGATATGAAATAAACACATGCTGTTCCATAGTGTCTCGTGCTACTCTTAGAATCGCGAGTATTGTAAAATGTTATATGACCACTTATTTCAAGGTAATCTTTCTTGAGACACCCTACAATTTTAGAATAATTCATTCGTAAGTTCCTACAGATATTCATTATCATCTACAGTAGGTTTTGTATGGAGAAATGACAAGATATGCCTTTAAGCTTTAGGTGTTTTACTTTTTGGCTTTACAAGCTGTGGGAAATTGGGCAAGTTACTTAACCTCTCTGTGCTTTGGTTTCACCATCTGTAAATGGGAGTAGTAATGGTGCCTCCCTGGAGAGACTGTTCATGATGAAATGAAAGAATGCAAGATAAGTTCTTAGAACAGTGCCTAACCCAGGATCAGCCCTCAATAAGCATTATCTAAACATCATTATTACTATTTTGCACAGAACTATTGGGAGGCCCTCTTCCCAGCTATATTGTCTGGAATTTGGAGTCTGGGTTTGGAATCAAGTAGTCTTGGGCTCAAATGCCAGACCTGTCACTTTGATGAGCCGTGATGTTGGTTAAGTTTCTCAACACCTCTGGATCTGTGAAATGCAGAGAACTGATGTGATTCAGTAACACAGGGAGAAAATTGGCCCAGCGTTGGGGATGTCAGCATCATAGGCACGCAGTCCATGGTGATGGTCTAACTGTCCCGCTTGCGGTGCGTCCTCACCATCCTGGACCCACATTCATTTGGGCGGTAAAACTTGTTGATTTTACCTCTTGAAACTCTGTGCAATCCATCTCCCATTTTTGTCCCCACTGCTGACTAGGCTCAGGAACTGTTTGTCTTTCCCATGAAATATTGTGACGATTCTCTCATTGGGCCTCCCTCTTCCTCTCCTCTCCATCTTTAGCACCACCATCACCGTGATTTTTCTAGAAGCACCACGCTATAGGCTTGGACTAACTAACGCCTCTCAAACTCCTGACTTCATAACACGGACACACAAAATGACATTGGAGAATCCCATGGGACTAAAGGAGGAGGCTGGGACCCAGCTGGCCTGCTGGCCCAGAGCTCAGGGTGTTACCTGGGGACGAATGTGCCCCTGTTCATAGCTGACCAGCGATGCCGGGCGCATGGGCTATTCAGTGCTGGACAAGCCTCCCATTTGCAGTCTAAAACCCCCAGAAACCTTCCCGGTCCCGTCATTGCTGAAGTATTTATGATGTGCCCTTTCCTGGACTCCTGGTGCTCTGGTCCCTTAGCGCTATTGTTGTCCTTATCCTGGTGGCCTAAGCAAGTGGCTCACTGATCTGTCTCACCCACTGGCCTGGGCTTCCTGAGGGCAGGGGCTGTTTTATTCCCATCTGAATGTCCATCGCTGTGCAATGTTCCTGGTGGTTAATAACCACCTGTCTTGGTTGAGCCACATTGAGATTAATATCTTTATTCACAAATCAAGTAACTTTAAAAACTATTTTTGAATAGGTAATCCATGCCCATGGTACAAAGTTCAAAGATACCAAAGGGTATATAGAAAAGGTTAAGTCACCTACTTTTGAGGCAACTACGATTTTTAGTTTCTTGAGTATCTTTCCTTAGATGTTTCTTCATGTAACTCTTAAAAGCAAGCTACTTCCTAAAACCTGCTTCCTCCCTAGCACTTCCTAATAGTATAAGAAAGGTACTAGTTATCTCCTGATAAAACAGGAAACACTCTTCCTAGCTCCACTGCCCTTCCTTCATACTATTTCTTTAATATCCCTGCTGCCAGATGTTAAATGCATCACTTAATCAATGTCTACACTTACCGACTTTTCACTTTCCAACTTGTCCCTTTCAACGTGGCCTTTGACAGACGTTATTAGAGCCTTGTTTCCTAGATCTTTTGGAATTTAAAAACTAGCTCATTGATTGCTTTCATGACCCTGTATTCCTTCTGAAAGTATTGCTTACTGTAGCATTAATAAGCTATTCCTGAAGCCGTAAATAATTTTTTAAAAATATATTTAGACGATTTATGATGTAGAGAGGTTAAGTTTAAGAATAACTCTATCAGAAGTTAAGGATAGTGTGTTATTTATTTTTCCAAAAAGTATGATTTATTACTGGAACGACAATGGCAGACACAGAAAAACTTAAATTTTAAAAATAATTCCTGATGAATAAAGTTAAGCCTGTACCTTGAATACAAAGTTAAGTGGAGATAACCAGAGAGAACTCTTGCTCTGAGACCTTAGCTGAACCTGTCACTGATATTCCTCAGAAATGTTTGGATGAACAAGATAAACTATAGTCTCCTAAGAAGGATGTATGTAGCTTATTTACATGCTTGCAAATAATTATTTTACTTGTTTTATTTCTAAAATCCTAGCGTGTATCCATGGACAGTTGAGTAAATAAATGCATTTCAAAATTAATGAGGAGAAAAAACTCCTTTATAGAAGTAATTTAGGTAAGTTCGTGAACTTGGGTTCTGTTGGGACATGCCTGCCAGGGAGCTATTTCAATGTAAAATGCCGCACTCCAGCTGGGTTCATTGCATCTTCATGTCCTTTGTACTGAGGTGACAGCGCTCAGAGTAACCATTTCACGGCACAGATGCTTGCCACCAGTGTCTTTGTTTTCTCAAGGTTGGATCGGGAGAGCTTTCTTTGGGGTAACTTGTTCCCAGTGATTTTGTGTCTTGCTTAGGGGCAGGAGACAGACAATGGAAACACTGAGATTCCACACCAGCGTGGTGGATAACATTCTTGCCTAGGTAAGCATTTACCTCAGAGGTTAATCCAGAAACGATGCTGTGGAAACACATCAGATCCTGATTTCAGTGTGTGTGTGCATTTTTTCCCTTTTTTGATTCAACCATTTGAAGTCTGAATCTCTTCATTCCTGAACTTATCTTTGAAGTCGGATCTGCTGGCCCAGCAGGCAGTATGACTCCAGTTCTTGTGCCAGAGAACCTCCTGCCTTGCTGATGGGAATGTCAGATTTAGCTCCATGAGTATTTATGGAAAGTGCCATCTTTTCCCATTCCCTGAAGGATTTCCTGCATTTTGTTGCATTGCTCCCTAATTTCCTGCCAGAACCTCAGGAAACTCTTTACAACAATATAAAAGATGCTTAAGTTTAGCAGAACGTTTTTAGTTAAGAGGGGACATTCAGAACGGAGAAAAACCTCACTCCACGATGCTGATTATTGTACACCCCTCTTTGTAATGGCAGGATTTTACTCACTAAAAGCGATTATCTTGTTATCTCAGGCCCACCACAGGAATTCTTTCCTGCTCCAATGACTTCTTTCCCTATTTTTCCCAGTTTATGGCATTCTTTCGGTCGCCTTGGTTTCATCTTCCTTTTCTTTCTTTTCTTTTTTTGTATTCCCCCTATCTAAATCATCCCTCTGCATTTTTGTTTCTTCCTTTAAAAAGGTCCCTGAGTTTTTCTTTTTTTTTTTTTTTGCCTTTGTTCCCCTTTATTACACTGCAGATGATCACTGTCTGTCCAGATGGCTATAACCAGCCAGTTGGAATAAGTCTCTGATGGCAGCATCCGCTCACCTAATCTAGTCCCACATGGTGGTGAGACGGGTGCTCCTTAACCACTGTCTTCATAATGCACCCCTGGCTTTACCCGCTGGCCGCAGCCGTCCATCATCCCCCCAGATTCACAAAGTCAGGTATTGACTTTGGGCTGTGTGATTTGTTCCCATGACTCCCTCACCTGAGTGGCATCCCCACTCTCTACCTGAAGCCTCAGCCGATCCCCCATGGCCAGTTGGTCCCCGCCCCAGGGCAGACTTGTTTTTATGGCCTCTGTGTCCGTTTTTGAACTTGCATTGTATTTTGTGATCAGTCAGGGTTCCCATCCAGCCAGAGTTGCCATCTGGTCCTCTTGTGGATGGCTTGCCCAGAATGCCATCGATCAAGGTCAAAAAGAGGGGACATTTTTCTTTCAAAGAGCAAAACCTTAGCTCCCCGCATTTCTTTCCACACACAGATAACTTGCGGGCACAGGTTCTAGTGCTGGGACCTGAATCCTAGGCAGTGAGAGGGCAGTAATGCCAACAAACCGCCCCCCAGCCCCCGCAGAGGCAACGGGGTTGCCTTAACAATGATGAAACCCTTACCCAGCCCCTGGATTGCAAACCCAGCCCTGAGCCCGGCTCCTCTCAGGGCAGGAGGTCCTCCAGCTTCCTAGATTTCGTACCACTGGAGGGAATTAGGATTCCACAGGTCTGAGTAGGATCTAGAATCTGTTTCAGGAAACCTTATTCCTATGTGGATACCAGAGGCGGAAGGAATTTTCCAACCGGCCTTCAAGCTGAGCCTTTTGGGTTTCTAGTTTAAATAGTTGTTTCCAGAACTATCTTTGCCACTTGGTGTACTTTCTGTCCCTGTTGCTCTGTCCTGTGGTGGGCTAGCACTCTTTCCCCATCTTCAAAATTCCCACTGTCCATCCTTCAGCCCCTTCCTTCTGAATCTCCAATTCAGGCATGTCTGTCTTTGTTTTTGTACGTGATCTGGTTTTCCAACTCTTTACAACTCTGCCCTGGCTTCATGGCTGCACTGTTGTTCATTCTAGAAGTTTGGGGTGGGGAGAGTTGGAGATATCCATGAACGTTGTGAAATGTCTTTGGGAGCTGCCATTGCTCTTCTTGTAAGGCAGTGGGCATTTTAAATCCTTGATACCTTCTTGGGGTAGGGAATAATGTTTTCTTGTGGGATCGTCGTCATTTCTAGTCAGTGTTTCTAGATTTTTCCCCGTGTTTGCTCATTCACTTACTTGCTCAGTTTCATGCACCGAACGTGTAGTGGACCCTCGACCTTCCAGGCCCCAAGTCGGGGTGTGTCCTGAGGTCCTCGTTCTCAGCCGCTTTCCTCATTATGATTCCACTATGGACATTCTTGATGGAATTGTTTTTGAGGAAGTCCAAGTGCATAGCTAGAAAGAAATGTTGTCCATGAGAAATCATGGCTGAGGGGATTCAGGTAGCACAGGTGGAAGTTAGCATGTATATTTTGCTTGCTCCCAGTCACATAAGTTCAGGTTGCAACAAGCAGGCCCCGTCAGGGGGAGGGAAGGGGAGAGGGGAAGGGCAGCGAGTGCCCTGTGTTAGCTTCCTCACCAAACCCCCTGCTGGGTGACACCTACTCCTCCAGACTTCCTGTGTCTCAGGGGGCCTCACAGCTCACCTGCTTGGCCAGCTCTTTGCGCGTGGAGAGCAGGTACAGTTAATTCAGAAATTCTCTGTCTGGGCTGCTGGTTAGATTTTAATCACATGAATGCCCAGGGCCCCGCCTCAGGGACTGCAATTTATGTGGCCTGGGGTGGGGCCTGGTCACTTGCATGTTAGAAGGTTTTTTCAGTGTTTGGCTTATGACTTCCCTTCAAGCTCCAACAGCAAAATAAGAGCCTTTCTTCCTTCTACATCCCTAACACACACCACACCCCACACCACACACACCACAGACACACACCACACACACACCACACACAACAGACACACCACAGACACACACACCATAGACACACACCACACACACAACACACATCAGACACACCACAGACATACACCACACACACACCAAACACACCACACACACACCACACACAACAGACACACACCACACACCACACACACCACACACACCAAACACACCACACACACACCACACACAACAGACACACACCACACACCACACACACCACACACACACCAAACACACCACACACACACCACACACAACAGACACACACCACACACACACCACACACACACCACACACAACAGACACACCACAGACACACACACCATAGACACACACCACACACACAACACACATCAGACACACCACAGACATACACCACACACACACCAAACACACCACACACACACCACACACCAGACACACCACACACACCAGACACACCACACACACACCAGACACACCACAGACACACACCACACACACACCACACACACACCACACACACCACACACACACCACACACACCCACAGCCCACCTACACTGACCTGCAGACCAGCTCTCAACTAAAGGCTTAACGGTACTGGAGGGTGCTGTACTTGACTAACCCCAGACTGATGGAGCTGGAATCTGGACCCGGCCCGTCTGCTGGGTTGGGGCAGGTTCTGCAGGAATGGCCAGCCGGGCTGCAGATGCTGGGATGAGTCTAATGTGGCCAATAAAAGTTTCCCTGGGGCCCAGAAAGCCGTTGGCATCTGAAGCCTCCCAGGGGTTAACGGGCCGTGAAGCTGATGGGGTCATCCCATCCCTGTGGAATTGTTTCAGTGGCTTCTCCCTCTACTGAGCAGGACTTACAAGGCCCTCTGTGGTCTGGCCCTGCTCCAACCTCTCCACAGCTGCTTCTCCCACTGCTTACCCTCTTGGGGCCATTCTGACGCATCCGTGGTTCCCATAATGTGACATGGTGGTTCACCTGTGACACTGCCTTATTCTGGTCCACCAGTCATCCAGGTGTGCCTCCTGCTTGTTGCCATAGCAATCTGTGCACACCTCTGACCAGCACGTCATTTTGTAACAGTTTGTTACCTTGCCTGTCTCTCCTGGAGGGCAGAGATTTTTGTTCTTATTTCTAATACCTACACAGCGTCTGGCATTTAGTGTTGATTCTGTAAATATTGGTTGGATGAATGAATGAAAGTCCCAATTCAGACAAGCACCAGGGGCTGTGAGGGAACCCAGTGGATGGATAGTATTGAGAGGTTCAGACAGACAGGCAGTTGGGATTTGGGAAAGTCCCTAATGAGGAGGCGGAGTGATGATTCCTGGGCAGAGATGGGCTGGGAAAGGACAGATGTCAGCTCGAGAAGGCTGGGAGGCCTTAGCAGGTACCCAGACAGGATGCAGGGATGGGGAACAAGAATGCAGGTAACCAAGCTACGGTAGGAGATAGTCAAACATTCTGGGGACCAAAGCTCACATTCTGAACCAAAACACATGACCAGGGACAACCTAGTAGCAGAAACATTAAATCCAGATACTTTCCCTGCTCGCAGATGGGGTCCAATACAGAGAGAGAAGAGCCACAGAATCTGGAAATCAGGAGGGGCTTGACAGCTTGAAGAGATTATTAACCTTTTTTTCCCCATATGCCAGTTCAGTACAAAGGAGAAAAAAGGATTACGTTTTTGTAATTGAAATAATATTGAATGACGAATAAGGCTTAAAGCCCAGATCATACTTAACAAAATCTTATTTCTAGATTTGGAGCCACTGACTTCTAGGCATCTCAAGCCCACAACTCATTAACTCACATATTCAGTAAGTATTTGTTGAGTTTCTAGAGTTCTGCACACTGGTCCTTGAACCCCTAGAGCTGTAGTCAAGCAGGCACGAGAAGTGCCCAAGGAATCCTAGGCTACGTGTGTCCATCAGTTCAAATTTGGAGGGATTTTTGTTTCTGAATGCCTGGACCACCAATATCACCCCACTTATTGCTGTAAAATAGTGTCACCGTAAACAGAGAGAGAACTCTGATTAAACACTGCATTTCTACTGCAACGTGTTTCCTTTTAGTTTGAAGACTGTGACTGTAGAACACTCTATTTTGCCTTGACTTCAGTCTTGTTGGCATTTGTTGACTAGCTCTTGGAGTTACATTTTTATATAGAGTTTTTATTTAAAGGAACTCTACCTGCCTGCCTTTGGAGGACGTTGTTTAAGTGGGGAACAGCAGTTCTCCTCCAGGCATTTTGGGCTAAGCCAGCCTGGTCTTCTCAGGAACAGAACAAAGGCATACAGAATTTATGTCACAGATGGATTTTTGTGTGATAGAAATCACTTATTACTGAAATGAATGAAAGAATGGCCTATTCTCTTTAGAAATATGAGCATAACATCTAGTGTGCCTTTAGTAGCTTCCAACCTTGTTGGTTTAGTTTTAATTATTAAAATTGACTAAGTTAAGATGTGCCTCGTTTTCTGTGGTCAAACATTCCCTGAAAATTTGTGCATAAGACAGTTTTCTGTAAATGAAGTAATTTCAAATTCAATATTCAAATAATTCTGAAATAATATTTGAAGGGATCAGCTAGATTTTCAGTGTATAGTTCTGGACCCTCTTTTGTTCTATTGACCCACGTGTCTGTCCCTGTGCTAACATCACACTGTCTGGATTTCTTTGGCTTTGTAATAAGTTTTGAACTGGGTGATTTAAGCCATTCCACACTTCACTTTTGCTAAATTGCTTTGATAGTTCTAGGTCCTTTGCATTTCCATTAGTATCAGCTTGTCAATTTCTACAAAAGAACCAGCTGAGATTTTGATAGGGATTAGATTGAATCTGTAGATCAGTTTGGGGAGAAGTGCTGTCTAATAATATTGAGTCTTCCTGTCTATGAGTAAGAAACCTGTCTTCATTCATTTAGATATTATTTAATTTCTCTCAGAAATGTTTCACAGTTTTCAGTGTCTTGGTCTTGAATTTCCCTTGTTAAATCTTTTCTTAACTATTTTAGTCTTTTTCAATAAAAAAAGCCTGGGAAGTATGGAGAGCTGATCTGGTCCTTCTTTGATGCCCATGTGCCCAGGATCCCCTGTTAAGTGTTTGGCTGGTCTAGCCATCTGTATCTTCCCCTACTAGGATAGCAACCTCAGCTAGCCAAACTACAGGGTTTCCCCATTTGTTTTCTACTGAGTTTACAACTTTGTCAGCATCACGGAGCATCTGTTTCCACTCTCTGCTCCAAATCAAGTCAGCCGTCCATCTCCAGCACTAAAGCTGCTGGTTTTCAGGGCTCACCCTGCCCTGGGAGCGGGGGTGAGTATGGAGTAGACCCAGGCAGAAAGCTGCTCTCTCTCTCACAGTCTGACCTGAAACCCTAGCAGCCTTTCATAAAGAAAAGCTTCCCAGCTTGTTGTTTGTTGGTTATTTTCAGAATCCTGAAATGGTTGTTTTTGAAAATTTTGTTCAGTTATATAACTGTTTTTGTCAACCTCTTTACTTACCATAGCCAGAAGTCCCACTAAAATATTTTAATTTATATAAATATCTTGACTACCATGAAATTCTCTTTATGAGATTCTATTTCTGTTGTTCGTGATTCTGTTTACAATCCACTAATTTTACTAATAGCCCATTTTAAACATTTTCCTCGCTAATTAGCAAAGTATTGGTGTTGATGGAGACAGAGAACATTATGGTGAGTGCCCCGACCCTGGACAGTCTTCCTTATTGGAATACGCCCTGACCACCCCAAGAGACGCATCATTGATTTTAATACCAGCTGCAAATGGGTAGTTTAACCTAAGTAACACACACACACACACACGATATCACGTGCACCAAGTCACTGTCTTTATATTGAAGTTTCTTAAAGTTGATTTCAGATACTGTACTAGTTACTGTTTATGTTGAGAGGATGCTCATCTTGAGTCAATCAGTTTAGATCCTCGGTTTCAAGACACTCAAGTGAGGGAGGGCTCTGGAAATTGCAACCCCCAGGAGGGAACAATTGCCGCACTCACAGAAGTTCTGGACTGGCCAGTGGGGAACCAATCTCAGAGGTTGAAAGAAGGGCTGACATCCTCCTGTAAACGAATTAGGCTCCTCACCATGCTAGCTTGTCCAGTGTAAAGGGCAGAGGATTGGAGAGGCAGTAGGGGGAGGTCTGTGCTGAGGTGCCGACCCGAGGGGGAGGGGCAAGTATGGAAAGTGCCACTTAGGACTAAAACAGAGAGAACTCACCGTCCACAGTCCATTGGTTGAAGATGTGCACTTTGCTCAAAGTGGGGGACCTACATGTGAATCCTACTGCAGTGTGCAAGAAAGACAGGCTATTTGGTTTTTACTGGTTTGTTTGAAAAGAAAATGTATTAAAGAAGATGTATATGAAACGAGGACCTACTATATAGCACAGGGAACTATATTCAATATCTTATAATAACCTATAATGGAAAAGAATCTGAACAAGAATACACACACGCACACACACACACACACACATATATATAAAACTGAATCACTTTGCTATACGCCTGAAACATTGTAAATCAACTATACTTCAATTTAAAAAATAAAAAGAGAAGTTGTATATAAATGTGGCCTGTTTGAGAGTCACCTATTCATGCGGTCCAGGCTGGGTTCTGATTCACAACTAATGTGTGGAAATAGACTAAATTTTCCCTATTATCATAATGAAAATATAGGGAAGAATTCAGAAAATGAAAGAAAAATAATATTAGAAATCTTAATTTAATATGATGGGGGAGGAGGGCTCAAGGGCACTGCTGTGTCCTTGACCTTCCCCAAGTCTCTCCAGCTGTTTTCCTCGCTAGGATGGGGAGACAGCCCCACCTTCTGAGAATGGCCCTGTTTTTGCTCAGAGGCTCTTTTGAAAACGCTTCCTCTCCTCTGTCACCTAGACCTGGACCATGTCCCGGAAGCTCAAAGGCAAGGTCCCAGGGCAGCCAGGGGATGGATATCGTGCTGTCCGCTCTGGCCCACCCCACCCTCGTGTGTAAAGCCCCCTCCAGGCCTCTGTGAAAAGACTGCAGGTCAGAATACCAGCACCATCAGGACAGGACAGGCTGAAAGGGCTGGGTCTCTGTCAGCAATAGGCAGCGCAGGTACATAGCCTTCTTTAAAATTTAACATCATCGAAGCATTTCACCATGTCTTCAATAGCATCATTTTCAACATGGATGAACCAGCCAGTGGCAGCATCACTCGGGTAGAACAGGACTGAGGAATCAAAACACTGGTTTGCTTTAATAGATTGTCCTGGTTGATGCTCAGGTGACCTTGTTTGTATGTTACATCTTAATTTTGGAGGCCTTGACCTTTTTTCCCTCTTTACAATAAGCCAAAAAACTTTGTTTTAACCAAAGTCCCGAATTCCCTCTAAAAATAGTTGCCAAAGGTCTCCAAAACATAAATGCAGGACGGGGAATCTGGAGTTCTGGTTAAATAGTGACAGAAAACTCTGGAGGAAGTGTGATCTTACTCATCAGTGTGATGAACTTTGTGCCAGGGCTCGGCTGAATTGGCCAACCCCAGAGAGTTAGAGCTGGAAAAAACCCAAGAGACCATTTCATCTGCTGAAGTCAAAGCAGCAGCCCCAGGGAGATATTTAACCAGGAGGTAGCTCAGCCCCAGCCCTGCCCTGCAGAATCAGAATCTGCATTTGTTACAAGATCTCCAGCTGATTTGATAAAAGTTTGAGACGCTCTGCTCCAACCCTCTCTTTGCCCAGTTGAGCACAGAATGACTTTCGTAAATCTTGTGCATAGTTCAATTATAAGGATCAAATCTGTGGATGCCAAGGGTCATTTTCTATTAATTCAATCTTAGGTCATGTTCACTTTTCTCATAGCACCGTTTTCACGTTGTGTGTCCCTGTCACCAGGAACTAGAGCATCTTTTCCGTCTTCGCCCAGATTATGCTGTGCTTGCAGGTGGGTTTGGGGAAACGTGGAAGGTCCTGCATCTATCCCTGTGAAACTTATACTGGATTTATTTTAGCCACTGTTGAGATTCCACTCATTCCAGGACCCAGTGTGTTCACTTCCCATGCGTGTGATGCCTTGTTCTGTTGTTATCCACGTGGGGATTAATCATATCGAACAAGGGAGTGCTGGGCACGTGGGGTGGAAAACTGAAATAGTGTTTGGAAATAGTGTTTGGAAATAGTTTTGGGGGAAAGTATACGCCTCCCGCTTTCCCCCTGAGAATGTGCCTGTATGGGGGATGGGCCTCTTCTGCTTTCCTGGGGACATCGGGTCATGGGGAGAGTCTGGATCACTGGCAGGGACGGCCAGCAAGCTGCTGTGACAGAGGGAAGAACTAGGTGTCTGCAGTATGACAGGGCCAAAAGAAGAGGGGTTTAAACCAGAGAGAAGAGTCCTTGTTTACAAAAGCTACCGTGAGGTCCAGTAAACTGCAGGTGAACTGCACGCTGGGGATGGAGACCTTGACGAGGGCATTTTGAGTGATTTAAAGGAGGAGAATCCCAACTGAAGTTGAGTGAAGAGCCAGCGTGAGGCCAGGAACTGAAGACAGTGATCACGATTCTCATATACATCCTTGACTTAGTAATAGCTCTAAAAAAAATAGACAGATTATCACATTAAGTGTACGTATCTAGATAAAGAAGCAGCCCAATCTCAGAAAACACAATGGTACTAGAACTCAGAAAGTACAGTGTTATCAACCCCAGTGAGAATGATACCAAGATAATGTGACCCTGGACTTCTGGTTGGGGTGTTTACTCTAGTTGTCAAATGTGTTTGTCTGTTGTTGGTCTCTGAGGTGGAAGATATTGCAAATGCTTTCGTGGTTTGTAAGCTGCCCCTCTCAGTATGTTCTGGAATAAATGGAGCTGTAATCCGGTGGATCCAGCCTCCTTGGGGTCATTGTCCTGGTGTTAGAGGCAGTAACGCATCGGGCTTCTCGAATGCCAAGTGATCCAGTCAGAGGTCCATGGATGCTCGTGAGGACAGTCCCTGACTGACGCTTTCACAAGGCATATCCAGAACCAACTACATAATTTTAAGAGCTGGTGCAAAATGAAAATGTGGGCCCCCTTGTTTACATTATGAGAAATTTCAAGACAGTGTCAACAAGGCTCTAAACCAAGGGCGACTGCACATCCACGAAGTGGCCTTGGGTACGTCCCTAAAGAGCATGCCAAAGCTTTAAAGCATAAGCAAGTAAAATTTATATAATGGAGCACAGGAGTGGCAGAAGAAGGGGGAAGAAATAACTAAGACCTTGAAGCGTTCATAGAAAAGTTGGTGGTTTTTGGAAGCGTTTAGCTGGTTAGAAAATGTTGAATTAATTGATGTTTTTAGGTATTTAAGCAAATGATATAAACATTGTAGACATGATAAATGATATTGATACAAGCAGAATATAACTGCATTTTCATTCAACAGAGCTATCAATATTCCACCTAAAGGCTGCACTTGCTTTTTGATTTCCCTTTAAGCTGAGTTCCCTCCTGTAAGAATTTAGAGGAGGGAGGAGGGGCAGTGGCTTCCCAGGGTAATGGGAATAATATGAAATATTAAAATACTTACGAATGTTGAGGTGCTTTCGCGCTTTGCCTGTGTGCTATAGTGATTTCGATCCTGTAGAGCTTTTTAATTGTTGCCCTTAAATTTCAGTTTTGTGGCAACAAAAGAGAAAACCTCTTGATGGATGAATTGTAGTTATGGTCTCTGCAACTAAACTTGGGTATTGAGTCAAAACCCACAGTGTCATCAAATATAAGCATTAAGGAACCTTTGTGGCAGGAGGAGGTGGTCTTGATAAGGTGTTATTTTCTACAGACAGTATTCAGGCCTAGGTCCTCATAGCTTGTTTATCTTACAGTGAAAACCTTTGTCTTTGTCAAGGACACCTCAAGCCCATTGCTATGGAAATGGACTCTGGCAAAACCCTTCCAAGGCCTTTTGCCCACCACCCCATCTGGTTTTCTGAGATTAAATTTCTTTTCATCTTCCCACGTGAGAAAAAAAGTCAAGGGTGTTAAGTGCCAAACTCCCAGGAGCTGGGATTTGACTCCTCCCTCAAGTTCCTGTGGGGTCTTTCTCTCTCTCTCTCCCATCTTTTTTTTTTTTCCCACTGTGCTGGAAAGGGCCTTGGAATCTCTAGAATATTTTAAAGCTTTTTCTTTTACTAACTGCCATCAATGATTAAATTGGTTTCGTCCAAAAACCAAGTATTTGTTTTTGGGGGGCGGGGGGAGGGGCCATTCATTCTCTGTCTCGGCTGAAAGGGGTCCGCTACAGCCCACAGGGGACTCAAGTCACTTTCCTTCACAAGTGCTCCCAAGTGGTAGAGTTTTGAGAAGTAAAATAACTGGTAAGTTTGCAGAATTCTCATTGGAAACAGAAGCCCTGTTTGACACCAAGCAAGCAAAACTTTCATCTATTTCAACTTCAGTGTCGATGTTTTATTGTTTCAACATTCTGAAAATATTGGTATTTGATAAACAAAACAAGATCATTTAGTAATGATTAAAGTGATTTTAATTTATAATAAATAACTTGAAATAGAATGTCTTTAAATGGTGTAGTTCTGTTTGGCAAAATGTTGGTTGTAGGTTTCTTGTGGGAAAGAAACAGGAATAAGGAATCCCTTATTGTCAGAAGCCGCTGTCAATGGCTGATCAATCAGAAATAAAAGTGGGAAAACAGTTTCATTTATAATATTTTTCAAATACACCTACTTCATTATATACATTTATAATATTTTTCAAATACACCTAAGGTAAAGGATCTGGGAAAATATGTTCAGATCATTTTTAATGGCATATTTAATATCTAACCTGGAGGTGTCCAGGCTTAAAATGGACTGTCCATTCTAATCATGGGTTTACTATCACCTCTATTAGAATCACTAGTGCCTGTAACAGCAGCTTTGGGTAAGAAGTGAGCATGTGGGATTTTGAGTCAGAAAGCCCTTGGCTTGAATTCCGGGTCTACCAGTTGCCTACTAAGGGCTTCACCTCCTTGTATTGTTTTCTGGGAAAAAAAAGTTTGAGCTAAGATGAATTGTGACACAGCTTGTAAAGAGCCTCCTGAACATATCTTAGGGGTTGGGATGCATTACTGTAAGTAATTTCAGTTTAAACGTTCCTCTGTCTCTACCCCTCTCTCCTTTCATGTGTGGTCCTCGGCATCCACAGAGAGCGTGCCCTGAAAATACGCTCGTGTGCCAAATGTGGGAAATCAGATGATAACCTACATCTCATGAGGGTGATTGTATTCCCTGGGAGAGAGGGAAAGTTTTCATTAGTTTCCTCAAGGCATCTCGTCTTCTGGTCCCGCAACCTGGCTGGCATTAAGGACTCATTTTCCACTTAGGGCCCTGAGCTGGAGGCAGCTGCTTCTCCAGGCCACCTGGTCAGGTGGCTGAGGACTTCACCTGAGCAGGACATTAACTCCTGCCTTGGTCCAAGCCCCTCTCACCTTCACAATCCACCTGGATCAAAACGTCGGGGGCTGCCCTTGTCCAGGGATGAGCTAGGTTCGTGACAGAGGAGGTGGGAAAGCAGACTTACAGAGTCACCTATGCCATGAACTCCTGGCTCCAGCACTTTAGCCGAAGTGCTTTCCCTGCCTGGGTTCTTGACCTTTTGGCGCCAGTGGACCCCTCTGACAAAGCTCACAGACCTATTCTCAGCATGTTTTTAATGCAAGGAGAATACAAAGAAAGCCAAATGTATTAAACGATAGTGCTACCCCTGCATGGCTAGTCCCTTCTCATTTTTGAGGCAGCTGCTCAAATGTCACCCCAGAGATGCCTTCCCTGTCAGCTTACGGAAAAATGAGACGAGGAGATCGCTGTTTACAAATGTACGTTTAACTCGGATCCAACTACACAGAGTTGCAAAGGCAACAACAGAAAGAGTAATAAGGAAAAGAGGAGAGGGAGGGCCGGAGTGTGGGATGGGATGAGTGAGTCGGGGGAGCACTCCTGCTCAGCCTTCTGTGCAGGGACCCCCTGCCTTGGAGGAGGGTGGGGTGACCCGAGGGGCTGAGTTTCCTCCACGCCTCTTTCGTGATGCACAGCTTTCTGGGCTGCATGGTCCTTCTCTATAAAGGTAGATCCTTTTCGTACTTGGTGACCCTTAAATGCAAACCAACTACTTCATCTAAAATTTAATCAGAGATACAGAGACCCCAATAGATGAAATATAACCATGAAAGTCTAATTATATTTGTATTAGTGATATCCACTGATAATATGAAAATAATCATAGCAATTATTTATTGAGCCCTTCATACACTGTATTAGGCCCTTTATGACACAGTCTCATTTAATGCTCATAAATATTCCTGGGCCTAGTGCTTCTCATTACACAGACAAGGAGGCTGAGAGGGGAAGCCCTCAGCAGGCAACTGGTAGACCCGGAATTCAAGCCAAGGGCTTTCTGACTCAAAATCCCACATGCTCACTTCTTACCCAAAGCTGCTGTTACAGGCACTAGTGATTCTAATAGAGGTGATAGTAAACCCATGATTAGAATGGACAGTCCATTTTAAGCCTGGACACCTCCAGGTTAGATATTAAATATGCCATTAAAAATGATCTGAACATATTTTCCCAGATCCTTTACCTTAGAATTGCAAATCATTTTCTTTTCAGAATATCACAATGACTCTGAGTATGGATTAGACAAATATAACATTTGGTAGAACCCCCCCAAATTTTTTTTTCCAAAAAAGAAAAAAAAAACTCATTAGAAAAAAGTCATGCTTCTCTCACACCCAAAATGCATTAAGGCCACAAACGGTTGGCCCCAAATCATTTGAGAAATATCGATAAGGAAATTGCTGCAGTGAGCCTTGCACCTTGGCGCTAGTCGGTATTTGAGATACTCCATTTTTAAGATAGCAAAAATATTTTTTGCTGGAAAAAAGCCCAGAAACTTTTAAAAACAAATTATTCAATGTGGAAAGTATCTCAGCTAAAAACTGCGCTAATCATGTGTAGTAGCATTTTTTGTCCTCAGTTTCATGGTAGTTTTCACCCACTATTAATGAGGGAGTTTCCAGTAGATGAAAGTGGTCCTAAAATGCATTTAAGAAGGCCAAGTGGACCCAGACTGTGAATAAAGGGGTTTAAAAAAGAAAAGAAACTACTGGTGAGTGAGAAGGAATTTATTTCATGCTCGATGGAGTTTGGTGTCATGAAGTCTTTAGCTACTGGTTAAGTATAGGGGTGGAAAAATGATTCCATTGTGTGTCCCGAATGGGGGCAAAAGTACAAGTCACAGTTAACGCTAACTAAAGTAAATAATGTCTCTCAACAAAAATGTATAGTCGTCTAATATATTAAATGCACGGCCAAGTGATGGGAAATTGTGTCACATGTGCCTGCTGCAGACTTCGTTCTGCCTTTGATTTTTATGTGTAAAGCCGAACTTTTGTTCTTGGCAGGTTCTTGATCCCAGTGCCCTTTCTGACCCTTTGATTTCCTATTTCTCCTCCTACCTGAAGCTCATGTTAGATGCCCTTTATTGAAATATTTCAGTAGTCTTTGAAAAGATTCAGCAACCTGAGGAATGTTTAAAAATTCTTCTTCAAGCATGCTTCCTCCAGTACAAATTTCCAACTTTCTTTTATGTTCTAGCAGCTGTGGTCATATGCAACAAGGAATAATTATTCTAGAACTATGAAGTGAGAGCAAATGTAATAGGTAAGGAATAATTTTTAGTGAATTTTTTTTTTCCAAACATGAGCTTATCTGAGAAGAAAGATTTAGTTTTAGTGAAAGGCAACCCTATAGATTTTAGAAATTAGTCAGTTCAAGGTGTTTCTATACAACCCTGCTAATGAAGGGACTTATCTTTCTTTTTATTAAAAGTGTTTTTGGAATACCAGCCAGGTAAGGAAGTGTGGAAGTGCTTTAAAACCTGTCTAGTGTAAGACCTACCTGATTCCTACAATCGAGATATTATTCACCAAAGTTATGTTATGTTGATGTTCACAAGGTTTAAACTTCTTTTTCTCAGTGACTCAGAGCACAGGCTCCTGAGTAGAGAGGCAGGTGCCCTCCTGACCCCCGCCCCCTTCACCCTCCGCCCTTGCAGGTCGGGGTGATGGGAGCCCTGGGCAGGAAGTGGGCTGTTCTCTTGATGTCCAGCAACTGGAGGGGGAGAAAAAAAGAGAAAGTGGGAACATTTTTTTAGTTAACTGGTAAAGGATTTGTTGATAGAGAAATGCATTGTTAAATTAGTTCCTGTGACCTTTTTTCTTCTCCTTGCTTGGCTAGTCTGTGAGAAGGGAAGGGGTAGAGTTGATTGCACTGCAAATCGAAATGCATAGACGTGATCCAGAGCCCGGAAAACACCACTGCAGCTATTTGGATGTAACACCACAGTTATTAAAATTAATATTTACCTCGGTACCAAACAGAATAAATATCAGCTCCTCCCCCCATGTAAGTACCACTCCCAAGGATTACATGTCGCTTTAGGAACTAGATCATTGCATAAAAATAATAATTTGGGGACCTGCATAATTAAATGTAAAGGTGCATCTATTTTTTCATAAAGCCTTTTTAATTAACAAAGAAATCCCTTTAAAAGAATATGATAAAAATAACCAACTTTAAGTTAAAAACAAAAAAATATACAACATATTAAAACTTTATATGATGTAAGTCTGTGTTATGTTTCAAAATTAAGTGTAATGCTCTAGAATACAATATTCCATAATTATTTTCTATTGAGAAGCTAAGGGTCTATTGATTTGAGTAGGGCCATTCTTCTAGGATAGAACTGCTAATAGGTAGCTCTGTTTTATGTGGAAAGTCTTTGGAAGACTACCTAATAAGTTATTTTTTTTTCTATTTATATTCCTTTTTATTTTGACTGAACCATAAGTTATTATTTTTAATAGATGCATGGTGAGTTTTTTTTTTAAATATAGCAACTCATAAAAATAACCATTTTTATTTTATAATTTAAATTATTAAAACATTTGTAATAGAAAAAGTTGGGAACTCCCTGGCGGTCCAGTGGTTAGGACTCCGCGTTCTCACTGCTGAGGGCCTGGGTTCAACTGCTGGTTGGGGAACTAAGATCCCACATCCCACAAGCCATGAGGCGTGGCCAAAGGAAAAAAAAAAGAAAAGGTCATTGAAAACATTAAGCAGTACCTAAAAAATAAAAATTAAATATATGAATTCCTTCTAGATTACTAAAATTATATTGTGCTTTTTCAAATTTCACTGGAAAAGAAATATTTTAGAAATAATATTGACTCTGTGCCCTTTATAAAGAAAAGTTTATCTTCTGTGACCTTGAGTCAAGTTCTGATAAATTAGAGGAAGCCCACTTAACTGAAACCCCTCCTCCTCACACTACCTGAGTTCACAACATCCATTCGTGAAGAACCCCTCTTCTGTATCACTTGCCCCATCCTTTCTAGAACTTTATAGAATCTTCACTGCTATGATCCTCTTTACCAAGATAAAGTCAAATCTCTGAAGAACCTAATGGAGTTATTTTTCTCACAGTCATCCAAAGGTTGTTTTCTGAAGAGTTTGGATCAGCTGCTTAAAGATAAAAATCTCTGGAGACAAAGAGATTATACAAAGACAGAGATTCATACTGACTTGAAGAGAATTTTGAAAACTGGATCTTTGTGTTCTAATGTTTTCTTCACCAAAGCAAACAGGCAGTAAAGAAAAGCAAAGAGAGAGAAATCCTGGATAATCGTAGGAAAGACCTCGTAAGTGCTAGCAGAGGCACCTGGAACAAAGTGAACACAGGATGGATGTCCTAAGTGAAAGTTGCTTGAATTTCAGTGGCAAATACGGGTTTTGGGTCATTTGAACCTTGTCTTAAAACCTACTTTCCCAACATTTTATTATGAACATTTTCAATCAGAAAAGTGGAAAGAACTGTACAGTGAACATCTATGCTCCTACCTAGATTCTGCAACGAACATTTACCTACTCTCTTCCTCACCTGTCCGTCCATGTATCCATCTCTACCCTTCAATCCAGCTTAATTTTTTGATGCATTTCCAAGTGAGTTAAAGACCTAAGTATACTTTGCTCCTAAACTGTTCAGCATTTGCATCAATATTTTTATGACTCTTTTTAAAAAAAATTTTTTTATGACTTTTTTTATTTTTTGAGGTCACATCAACCTATAGCGGAATACACAAATCTACCCAAACCTTGTGCATTCTGTGATTTTTCACACCTGCGTGTGCCTGTGCAATGCAAACCTTTATCAGGTAGAGAATGGAGCCCAACCCCACAAAATTCCCTCCAGTCCCTTCATGGTTAGTCCCCATCCTTTGCAACTGCTCTTTGGTTTTTCCTATAGATGAGCTTTGCTTGTCCTAGAATTTCATGTAAATGAAATTGACGTATATACTGCTTTCCTATAGGGCTCCCTCCACTCAGCATGTGAACTTACCATCTTTTTATTTCTTTTTTTTTTCTATTTATTATTTTAAAATTAATTTTTTTTTTTGGCCACACCGCATGGCTTGTGGTATCTCAGTTCCCCAACCAGGGATTGTACCCAGGCCACGGCAGTAAAAGTGCCAAGTCCTAACTACTAGGCCACCAGGGAACTCCCCTCTTTCTTTTTTTTTTTTTTAATTGAAGTATAGTTGATTTACAATGTTTCAGGTGTAAAGTGATTCAGTTATATATATAGATATATTCTTTTTCAGATTCTTTTCCATTATACGTTATTATACGATATTGAGTAGAGTTCCCTGTGCTATACAGTAGGTCCTGATTGTTTCTCTGTTTTATATACAGTAGTGTGTATCTGTTAATCCCAAATTCCTAATTCATCCCTCTCCCCTCCTTTCCCCTTTGGTAACTGTAAGTTTGCCATCTCTTTCTGATTTGCTTGCAAAGTGAGATGAAGTGATCTGACCTTTTGGTTTCAAGTGGCGGAGCTGATCTGGTGCCTTTTGACTTTCAGGGCTGTTCCCTGCCATTCTCAACCTTGCCAGCAATGCCCACATCAGCACCAACGCGACCTGCGGGGAGAAGGGGCCGGAGACCTACTGCAAGCTGGTGGAGCACGTGCCCAGGAGGGCCATGCGCAACGCCCAGTGCCGGCTCTGCGACGGCAGCAGTGCCAACCCCAAAGGCAAGTGGCGCCCCCTTCGGGAGGACCCGTGGAAATGTACACCTTCCGAACCGACTACTGGAGACTTGTGTTAGGGAGCCGCAGACCTGTGTTCTCCTCACCGCTGTTCATTTCCACTGATTTTACAGCTTAGAAGTTAAAAAACTTAAACCAGAAGCTGAGAGCATTGCGTGTTTTTGTTTTCTTTCAACAGAACGCCATCCCATATCAAATGCCATCGATGGCACGAATAACTGGTGGCAGAGTCCCAGCATCCAAAACGGGAGAGAGTACCACTGGGTCACAATCACTCTGGACTTGAGACAGGTGGGTAAGGCCAGAGCCACTGCAGGATGCCTGTGGGTTGCTGGGTTGTAATCTCATGAGCTTCCGGAAAGTCCACTTGTTTCTTAATATGTTTACATTCTGGTCTCACTGTTTTTCCACCCGGTGGATTTAAGACACAGAAGTTGTCCTTGGTACCGTTTCTTGTCACGTTTATCATGCCCGGGTATCCTTGGGGAGATGAGTGGAGTGTTTCCACGTGGTTTGATGTTCTTAGAAGCTATGTTGGGATGCTGATCATCCATCCGCCCAGGATGCCATGCCAGGCGGTACCCAGGTGTCCACACACACTGCAGGTGGGGTCACAAAACACATGCATTTCCGGCCTTTTGAGCTCGTTATCTTGCTGTTATCGCTATGCAGCTGTTGTAAAAGGGTTCTACATTGAAAACAAAGCTTGGAAACAAAAGAGGATAGTCTTAAACCTCTGGACACTGCCTCACCCCTGTCACACTGTCTGCAAGGGCTGTGAGTACCTAGGGTTGTCCATTACTGCTGTGAGCAAGCCTTCAGCACGAGCTGGGAAAGGCAGGGTTTAAAAATGGCTCAGACCCCACTTGCATCCCCTTGCTTTGCTTTAAGACCACATAGGAGAATGGAGAGAAATATGATATGGGCTCTGGCTGCTCCAAATATTTCTGGGGAAGGGAAGGAGAAGGAAAGAAATCTGAGTGGAAAGGATGAAAAAGAAAGGTGGCAGCTATTGTCAAATTTCTGATTTCAGTTCTCCAGAAAAGTGATGGCATAGCCTCCTTATTTATGTCCATTCCGTTTCTCTTGGGTTAGAACTCATCACTGTCGTGTGAAATATCCTTGAAAGAGACAACTAGTTGAAATGTGCACTGTAGGATTGAAATAGGAATTTTGGAGATCCCATGATGAAGAGTCATAATTCTTTGAATTAGTGATCATGAAAAAATATGCAGGATTTTAAGTAGAAAACAAGACAATACTGTGTCTGTTCATGTACAAGGAACTTTTGAGCTCTAATCGTAACAGTAAATGAGGTAGTAAAATGTGAAGTTCAGGAGACATTTTTAAAGTTCAGGTTCATAGTATCAACATAAGTGAAATAATACTTCTGGGTGTTTCCAGCCACGAATCCTGAATTAATATGTCATGCCTTTGTATTTTCAAATCTGCCTGAAGGAAAAGAGAAAAAAGCCCCTTTTTGCCCTGGTTTTTGTTTTTGTTTCAGTGGTAAGGATGCTTCTGCAGGAAATGTTGGTTTTCTCATCATCTTTTCAATGTATTTTCCTTCTTTAAGGGAAAAACTACAACATTTTCATCATTACAAATGTGATACTACGTGAGTTTGGCCAAATTAACAGCTGGACATTTTACTAATAGACTTCAAATCCATGTTCAACTGTTGTTTATCTTGCAATTTGTCAATTTCAACTTCTCCTAACAGGAGATCTTTTTGCTGTAAGTTGGACTGAATCAGCTTGAGGAATTCGGGGCCTCAGTTTTAGGTCTTTAAGGCATATTCAAACACGAGCATACACACAGAATTATAGGCTTCTAAGTACTTTCTAGTGTTTTTACATAAGCTTCTAAATTGATTATTTAAAATAACAAAATACTCAGAATTTTCTTTACCTTTTACACAACGTAAAGTTTCTACTGTGCTTTCAGTTTAAAAAAAAGTGCAATATGATTATCGCTGAGCAAACCTTTCTCAGATATATTTATTTATTGAGCCTTTTTATTGTGAAAATTTTTGAATATGTAGAAAACAGTATTATTGTGACACACACATACCACCCCCGAGATTCAGGAATTTTTAATCAGTTTGCCACATTTGTTTCATCTTGGGAACACTTTCCAAGTGAATTGCAGTCATGGTGACATTGGACCAATACAGGATTTTTTGTATCTTCAGAAAATAGGACATTTGTTCTGAATAGGCACCAGGCCATTAGCTAACAAAACTAACAGTAATTTCCTAGTAACTATTTCTCCACCCATATCCAGTTGTCCCAATTTAGCCACCAATGTCTTTTATAGCTTTTATTTTTCTTTTTCAAACCAGGATCAGTAAGGAACACTCATTGCATTTGATGCCTGTTATGTGCTTGTTAAATCTCTTCTAATCTGAATTGTCCTCTCTTACTTTTTTAAAAATGATATTCAGTTTTTGAATAGATGAGGCCAGTTGTCTTGTAGAATATCCCACATTCTGGATTTGTCTGCTGGTTTCATTGTGATTTTGTTAACATGTTCCTTTATGCCCTCTATTTCTTATGAACTAAACTCAGCTCTAAAGTCTTGATTACTTTCCAGTTAAATATTTTTGGCCAGAACCCACCGTTGGCGATCCTGGCTGCTCTGTTGCATCCAGAGCTGGTTGTCCCATGAGGAGTGAGGCTATATTTGGGTCCTGCTTAGGTATTGACAGCCGGATCGCTCCCTTCCTCCTCATCTCGTCCTTGTTTCCTGGGCCTCATTGACACTCAGCTCTAGAACGTGGTTATACCTTCTGATGACTTTTCTGTCGTCAAAGTCTGCATGTTTCCCTGTCAGGCCAACCATTCACCAACTGCTAGTTAATTTCTAGATTGTACAGCCCATGAGGGCAGGGACCACAGCTATCTGCTTCCTCCTTTCTTCTTCCTCTTCCCTTTTCCTTCCCTGTTAACGTTTATGGAGGCTTGACTTCACGCCCAGACATCGGCAGAGGTGAGGCAGTGAGTGTGTAATCGCACTGTGAATCAGTGCTTTATTTTCACACTCCCCTCCTTTTTTTGGTTCACAACCTGATAAAAAGATGACCATCAACTAATAACCCATTGACTGCTTTGTTTCACTCCTATAAAAATGTAAACTCTGAAGTACAGGTTTCTAAAGTAAAATTAGGCAGACCTCAGTGTTATCAGAAATCAACAATTTCATGTTGTAAATGTGTTCGTGTAACTTAATAAATATGTCAGCCCCTGGGGTTTTATGACCAAATCAGTCAGCTTCGTTCTGTTTTGGCAAATACCAAAGACATTGATACCATTCTTTGTTCTCTAGTTGATGACAGCTGTAGAAATTATGGCATTTTAGCCTCTGTATATAATGTTTGGTTACCTGAAAGATAAACTAAAGAAAAGATAAAAAGTGGTGTTATCAGAAAGTCCATAAATGTTGTGTGGTTTGCAATAAGATTTAACTACAGAGTGTTTGCTTTAGTAACACGTTACAAGAGGAACGATTAGATTTATTTCTTTACTTCTTTAAAATAATGCCTGCTATTCATTTCTTGCATCGATTCACCATATTTTAGAATTTACACTGATATCTAACAGTGTCTTACTTAAAAAGAAAACAATCTGTGGGAATTGAATGAGTGCGGTAGTTTTGTTTTTAGAAAAAAAATAAAACTGATGCGTCACTTTAACAAATGTAAAACTAACATATACATGGGTGGTGTCCAGTCATAAACTATTGCTCACTGTTCAATGACTTAAGGGTTTATTCTTTAGCATGATACCATGGACATGAGCCCAGGATCTCTTGTGATAACTTAAAATTTTAAAGAAATCATTCTGAGAGAGTGAGCATACACCTTTGATAGATCTTGAATTTTATGATTGTCAACATTCTTTTAGTTGTTAATTATATCAAACTGTATATATTCTATTAAATATATTAAAACGTATTCCTATGGTAGAGTTTCTCAACTTAAGAACTCAAAGATTTCCCGTTTGAGATACTCTAAGTTAAGACACTGGGCAGATAAAAAGATGTTCAACATCTTTCATCATCAGAGAAAAGAAAATCCACAATGAGATACCACTTTACACCCATTAACATGGCTATGATCAAAAAACAGAAAATAAAGGTTGGTGAGGGTGTGGAGAGATTGGAACCCTCGTGCACTGCTGGTTGGGAATGTAAAATGGTGCAACACTATGGAAAACAGTATGGTGGCTTCTCAAAAAGTTAAACAGAATTTCCATATGATCCAGCAATTCCACTTCTAGCTATATCCCCAAAGGAATTGAAAGCAGGAATTCAAAATGATATTTGCACACCCATGTGTTATAACAGCCTATTCAGAGTAGCTGAAAGGTGGAAGGAACCAAGTGTCTATCAACAAGTGAATCGATCAACGAAATGTGGTCTGTACATAGAATGGATTATTTTGCCTTAAAAAGGAAGCAAATTGTGATATATGAACAACGTGGATGAACCTGGAAAATGTGTTGAGTGAAATGAGCCAGACACAAAAGGACAAACACTGTATGATTCCACTTACCTGCAGCCCGTAGAATAGTCGTATCTATGGAGGCAGAAAGCGCCAGGTGCTGAGCAGAGGGGGATGGGGAGTGAGTGTTAGTGGGTGCAGAGTTTCAGTTTGGGAAGATGATGAGATTCTGGAAACGGATGGCGGCGATGGTTGCACAACAATGTGAATGTACCTAATGCCACTGAATTGTGCACTTAAAATGGCTGGAATGGTCATTTTAATGTTATATGTATTTTACCACAATTAAAAACTGTTAAAATGCTGTGAAATACATGCTGTTTTCTATCAGCCAGGGTCCAATCAGGAAAACAGAAACCACAGCAGTTATTTAAAGGGACATGTCTAGTAGGAGGAACTGGTTAATTGGCGTGAGAGAACTGGGAAAGAGAGTGCCTGGCTAACTCAGAGTTAACCACTGAGGAGGAACTGAGGGAGGCGATTGGGGTTACTCACAGCTAGAGGCTTGCAGGAGAGTACCCCACCTCTGAGCCGCGGTGAGGAGGCTCATGTGGGGAGTTCCAGAAAGCCAAAGACTGGGGCCAACTGCTGCTGGGCGAAGGACACTGACCGGAACAGCAAGTAGACAGAGGGGAAAAATCGTACCTCCCTCCTCCAGCCTCCCTGCCTCCCTCCTCCGTCCTCCCTGCCTCCTTCCTTCAGCCTCCCTGCCTCCCTCCTCCGTCCTCCCTGCCTCCCTCCTCCAGCCTCCCTGCCTCCCTCCTCCGTCCTCCCTGCCTCCTTCCTCCAGCCTCCCTGCCTCCAGCCTCCCAGTCTCCCTCCTCCAGCCTCCCTCCTCCAGCCTCCCTGCCTCCCTCCTCTGGCCTCCCTGCCTCCCTCCTTCAGCCTCCCTGCCTCCCTCCTCCAGCCTCCCTGCCTCCAGCCTCCCAGTCTCCCTCCTCCAGCCTCCCTCCTCTGGCCTCCCTGCCTCCCTCCTCCAGCCTCCCTGCCTCCCTCCTTCAGCCTCCCTGCCTCCCTCCTCCAGCCTCCCTGCCTCCAGCCTCCCAGTCTCCCTCCTCCAGCCTCCCTCCTCTGGCCTCCCTGCCTCCCTCCTCCAGCCTCCCTGCCTCCCTCCTACAGCCTCCCTGCCTCCAGCCTCCCAGTCTCCCTCCTCCAGCCTGCCTCCTCTGGCCTCCCTGCCTCCCTCCTCTGGCCTCCCTGCCTCCCTCCTCTGGCCTCCCTGCCTCCCACTAGTGCCTTCAAACCCCGAGAAGCAGAGTACAGCAGGTGGATTTGCAGTCACTTGGCAACCGGTAGTAATACTGTCATCTCAGTAGGTGATCACTGTGCCAGGGCAGTGACATGAACACAGATCGGCAGCCTTGAAATCCTGGGTCAGAATTTTGTTATACAGTGGTCAGCCAGATTCTGAATATGCTTTTATAAGTTTTTAGATTAACTTTGGAATGAAAGTGCAAAATTCATAATCCTCATGACGAAATCATGGACTGCCTTCTAATACGTGGGCAGACTAGGTGTCCTGGGATCTCATCTGAGAGGCTACCGTAGGTGACACTGTGACTTTAAGGACAGTGGTGGGGGAAGTGGAAGCAGGTCTGTTTATTTCTGTATGTATTTATTTATTATTCCTTTTTGGTCGTGTGGCATCATGGCGGAGATGTGTCAAGGGTGGTTGGGTGCTATGCTTTCGGACAACTTACAAAGTAAAATGCAACACTTACTCTATATAAAATGGATAAACAACAAGGACCTACTGTATAGCACAGGAAACTATATTCAATGTCTTGTAATAACTTAATGGAAAAGAATCTGAAAAAGAATATACATATAAAACTGAACCACGTTGCTCTATACCTGAAACTGATACAACATTGTAAATCAACTGTACTTCCATTTAAAAAAAAGAATGAAGGAGGGTTCCTGGTTGAGCACCTGACAAATTCCTTATAAAAAATATGAGTTTCCTTTCCCCCGTCACACTGGTAGTCTGCAAGTGACTTAGGAGTCCTAAAAATCTTCAGGTATCACATGGGAAACATTAAGCAAGATACAATCTAATTAGAGTTAGCTAATAGGGTTAGCTAAGAAGTGCAATTATGCAGATTTCCAGAAAATAAACTCATAAGTCAATAATTCTTGTTTTTTTCTTAATTAGGGAAGTCATATAGGCTCACTGTAGAAAAATTGGAAGGTACAGATAAGTGTAAAGAGACAGAAAAACCTGTCATCCCTTCACTCTGACACGACCACCAATAACATCAGTGTACTTGCTTTTAGACTTTTGCATGCATGTCTATGTATTTAAATTAATAATGCAGTCATAGGGCTGCCGTTTATTCCATACTCCTGCAGGCCAGGCTTTCTGCGGAACCCTTGCTCTGGACGAGCTCATGGAACCCTCGTAATCACATTATGAGTTTGGTTCTGCATTATCTCCTTTTGACAAATGACAGAACTGAGCCTTAGTTGAAGTAATTCAAGGGTAGAACTCATCCCTGTCTGCATCCTTCCGGCTGAGGTTTGTGACAAATATGTTTGTGTCCTGATGTTTTATTTAACTTTATAGCATGATCATTTCCCAATATAACTAAAATCATTATTAATAATTTTAAAGCTGCGTTAACATCCTACTCTATGGCTTACCCATGATTTGCATAATAGCTCCCACGCCTGACATGTTGGTTGCTTTTCTGTTATGGGTAATAACTTGAGGTTTCAGTGAAAAAGGATTGCATGCCAGTGAAGGAGTGCAGTGCATACAGATCATTTTCAAGGCTCATATGGCAAGTTTCTGGTTAGTTTTGAGTATCCCTTTCAAAAGAAATGTTCATTGCCTGTTGTGTATGGGAATCTATACATATATTCATATATATCATGTATATGTGTAGGAATCTATATGTAATATATAGAATTTAGTATTATAGAATTTAGAATAATATAGAATTTAGTAATATAGTATATAGAATATATACAGTATATTATCTATGTAGCATATAGAATCTACATATGTATATGAACACTCAACCTATATATTGTATATTCATATACTATGCATATGTGTGTCTGTATACATATATATAGGTATCTATATAGGTATAGGTTATAGACTCTACAGCATTTTTTTCTCATCCATATTACTTCATCTCCAACAATCCTGGAGAGGAGATGGCCCCCTCTTTGCAGGTGAGGAAGTAGCAGTGCAGAGTGGTCCCCTGGCTTGCCCAGTGTCACATGGCTGTACCTGCTGCAACTGGGGCTGCACACCACGACTTCTGGTTCCTTCCACACCACCCACACAGTGTCGCCTCATTTGTTCCTGGTCTCCCATCATTGTTTCTCTTTCTGTTACGATTTCCTGGGGAGGCTGGCAGGAGCTCTGACAATTTCCTCCTGATTTGGGAGTGTCTGGGTTCTTCCTAAACCCCTGTTTTCTTTGTCACTCAGCGGGGTCCTCTCCCCTGGGAATGGGGCAGAGTATCAACACTTCTCTCATGGTAAATCTGGGTGCTCTCTAACACGTGATTTTTGGCCAAGAAGCAGGAAAATGAATCAATGTTTAGTAATCTCCTTTCAAAATGTTTAAACCTGGGCAAAATGTTCACTGGGAGTGGTCAGATTTGTGAGTAAAAATGTGTAATGTCCCTTTAGAAGACAAAGTGTGTTTCGTAAAAAAGGAAACATTTCCTATGGCATTGAAAATAAAGGCTGCTTTTTTGAAGCAGTGCTTTATACTCTGTGTAGGTTTAATTAGGAAGTAACACTTTGTTGTGGGCACATAATCACAGAAGGGCCTTTGTTTTATGCAAACCTTTAGACAAGAGCTACTTGTTTGCTGGGTTTTATAAAACCTCATTAATCTGGATGTCTGCTGTTGTTTTTTTTCCCCAAAAAAGGTCTGAAAAATTGGCCAGAGCGGGATTGAGGTTTATTATTGTATCGTCCAAATGTAAAGTGTTTGCTAAGCACATTGGCACGGTAAATAAAAAAAGAACAGGCAAATTTCACATTCTTAAGGCAGAAAATCTTGAAACACTTTTAGAACAAGAGTTGCATGTAAATTGGAGCTTCTCATTACAAATGAGTCTTGGGTGTTTGTTAAAAGAGTTCAGGCAGAAATTGTTCCTGGAAACCCTGGTAGAAATGACCATGACTGTGCACTTGTATTTATTCAAAATGATTTTATTTCAATTTTATATTACTTCATACTGGGCTCAACCAATTTCAGATTTTTCTTGAATTTGTTTGGCAAAATGAATAGATTAGAAGAAATCAAGCCCTTCATTATGATTTGGAAGTAAGCCACACGAAATTCTTCTCCTTCATTTTTATCTTTTCCGTCCTATTCTCCATGAAGCTGCTTGTCTCAGAGATATGTCTGTCTTTTGTTTTCACATTTTTATTATCTCATTTTGTTTTCTCCTACACAGCGGCTTTTCCAATTATCTACTGCTTTGTAAGAGACCACTGCCAAACTTTAGGGCTTAAAGCAACATTCATTTTATATCTTTCTGGGTTTGTTTCTGGGGGTCAACGTTTCAGGAAGGGCTTGACTGTGAGTGGTTGTATCTCAGGCTGCAGTCCTTGGGGTGGAGCTGCTGGGGAGGGGGTGCTGGGCAGCTGGGAAGGGAGTCTGGGCAGCTGGGGGAGGGGGTCTGGGTAGCTGGGGAGGGGGTCTGGGCAGCTGGAGGAGGGGGCGCTGGGACAGCTGAGGGCTGGCCAAGGCTCTCCCTTCATGTGGTCTCAGGGCTTGTCTGTGTGGACTCTCCTTGTGGGCTAGGGGCTTCCTCACAGCATGGCGGCCCTAGGGCAGCATTGCGAATAGGGCAGTTCAGGGCTCCAGTACAAGTGTTCCAGAGAAAGAGGCAGAAGTTGCATCCCTTTAAGACCTGGCCTCAGTGTCACACAGCATCTTCCTCTGTGCTCTTTGGACCTCCCAGTCTCTGAAGTGGGCAAAGATTCAAGTGGAGAAAACATGAGGCAACCCCAGCCTGCCACGGGAAGAGGGGTAAAGACTTTGAGACATGTCTCAACCCCCTACTGCCTCCTCACACTTCTGAAAAGAGGCTTCTCTCTGCTGGTCTCCCATAGCTTACCTTTTAGGGGCTATACCTTTATCTTTAGGTGATGTAAGGAGCTATAGGACCAAGTGGCAATACAGATATTGTACCTTAAGTTGTTCAATGTTAACGACTAGTGAGCTGAATACATGAAAATAATTGAGGCCATATGTGGAGCTTCCTTTCCTGGCAAGATTTATTTTTAAGCTTTATCCTTTGTCTGTCATGAACGGTGGTCTGCCGAACAGTCAAGCATAACCATTTTTCCAGTTAGCACAACTTAGTTTACCAAACCTTCCCCCTTTTTTCTTTTTCTGTTTTAAATGGCAGAGTGTTGGCCGTACTGTTACAGTGTTGCTTGCTCTACAGGGCTTCTTAGATCGGCCTTGGGAGGGTTCTGGGAAATGAGTGAAGAGAGTTTTGCAGGACTCTGTCAAAATATACTTTTCATATCTCCAACTGTTTTGGCTTCAAAATAAAGCTTTTTGTATATTTATGGAAAGAAAGGGAGGTCTGTTCTGGAATTATTTCTTCCTGTTATAGTAAAGCTAAAAAAAAGATGTTTTAGTTTCTGAAAAAATTTTTCTTTGAAAAATACGTTTTGGAATCCATTCTAGTGTTTGCTTTTTTTTTTTTCTGCTTTTTACTTAGCAGTGTATTCAAATTGGAACATCTAACATCTTCATCTTTAAAAAGAAAGCTGTAACAAAGTAAAAAAACAAAGTAGCTCCTGAATACCTCTGCTATCCCTCAAAAGTTATTCATGTGCTTTTTATGTCTTCAGTGGAACTTTTCTCTATATAGAACTTCCTTTATTCTGATACAGAAGCAGAACTTTTTTAACATAAGAAAAGAATTGTTAAAAAAAAACTCCCTTGTGATCCTAACAACCAGGAATTATCTTCTGATCCATTCCAGCATATCTGAGAGCATTGTCTATATTTAATGATTCGTAATGTCTGCTTATTGATGGCAGGGGTCTCAGGATTCCTTGATGAACAAGACAGTAGCGACATCCAGGGAAAGTATTCAACAAACCGTAGGTTCCATATAAATGTTGGTATCATCACTGTACTTAAATTGTTGCTTAAGGCTGACCCTGGTCCTCAGGGGCTTCTGGGCTAGCTAGGGAAAGAGGCAGGTAAGCTGATCACTTCTGCTGGCTGATATGGGGGTCACGGGAGCTGAGCAGGCATGGGACACACATAGGAAGGGCAGCTCAGAGCATCAGAGAAACAACCCGAATGTAGGACCAGGTGGAGGAAAGGAGCTGGGAGTGAGGAAAGGTGCCTGGGAGAGAGCAGCACAGGAAAGGCCTGTTTGTGGAGCTAAAATAGTGCATCCAGTGCGATCATAACAGTTGTCTTTCATTTTTTCTTTCTATTGAGATACAATTTACATGCAGTGATGTGCACACATCATAAGGGTATAGTTGGATGAACTTTGACAAATACAGACACATGTGTAAGCCTCACCGCTATCAAGATGCAGAGCATTTCCATCACCCAGAATGTTCCCCTGTGTCCATCCCGTTCCGTTCTCCACCAGCTCCCCTCCCCGACACCCGCTGACCAGAGGAACCACCGTTCTGAATATTTTTTCACTTAGATTGGCTTTGCCTGTTATATAACGTCATATAAATGCAATCACAGAGCCTGTTTTTCTTGTGTCTGGCTTCTTTCTCTTGGCATTATGTCTGCGAGATTCCCCCATTGTTGCTTTTAGTGGTTTGTTCCTTTTATTTCTGAGCAATATTTCACTCCGTGAATATACCAAACTTTGTTTATCCATCCTCTTGTTAGGGTGTTTGGGTTATTATAATTTCTTCTATCAGTGCCTATTTTATTTTATTCTGTTTTATTCATCTATTTAGATATAATTGAAAATAACGTTGTGTAGGTTTGAGGTACAAAACACGTTGGTTTGATAGGTTTATATATTGCAATATGATTACTACAGCAGTGTTAGTTAACACCTTTATCACATCACATAATTATCATTTCTTTTTCTGTATCGAAAACAATTCCAACTCTGACGTTTATAATCCAGTATTGTTGACTATAATCACAATACTGTGCATTAGATCTCCAGAACTTTTTAGTCTACTAGTTGCTACAGTTTTGTCTATTGTAAATAAAGCTGCAGTGAACATTCTGTAAAAGTCTTTCTGGACATATGTTTTTATTTCTCAAGGAGTGAAATTGCTTGGCCAAAGGACGTGTGCACATTTAACTTTGTAAGACATTGACACACCAGCCTAGAAAGTGGCTTCAGTAGAAAACCCTTCTGTCCAGTTTCTAGTTGTTTATTGCCAGAGGGCCAGGCAGTACCAATTTCTTCTTCATGGATGGCATCTAAATTTCTGTAATAATTTTTAAAGGCAGAATAATATGTCATCATCTGGGTATACAGAGATTTGTTTAACCAGCTCACATTGTTGAACATTTAAGGTGATTGTAATTTTATAAATTACACTGCAACAAACATCTGAATAGTTTTGCGGCTGCAGTGCTGATTATGTTTTAGCGTAGATTCCAGGAAATGGGATTTCTGGGTCAAAGAGCTTAAACAGGATCGCGAGAGGCCGCCTCGGGGGGCGTAAGGCCCTGGCCGCAACGTGGGCTGGGTGCCAGCCCCGCGCGCGGGAGGGGCGCCCCGCAGGAAGCAGGGCATCAGGTTATTCTACATGAGTGGAGAAGGTAGTTGTTGCAAGTAGAAGGGACACAACTTTTTTTAGGATGTCTGAAGATGAAGAAAAAGTGAAATTACGCCGTCTTGAACCAGCTCTTCAGAAATTTACTAAGATAGTAATCCCAACAGACCTGGAGAGGTTAAGAAAGCGCCAGCTAAATATTGAGAAGTATCAGAGGCGCAGAATCTGGGACAAGTTGCATGAAGAGCATATCAATGCAGGACGTACAGTTCAGCAACTCCACTCCAGCATCTGAGAAATGGAGAAGCTTTGTTTGAAAGTCCAAAGGGATGACCTAGGACTTCTGAAGAGAATGATAGATCCTGTTAAAGAAGAAGCATCAGCACCCCACAGCAGAATTTCTTCAACTCCATCTAGAATCTGTAGAAGAACTTCAGAAACAATTTAATGATGAAGAAACCTTATTACAGCCTTCTTTGACCAGATCCGTGACTGTTGGTGGAACATTTCACGCTACTGAAGATGAAGCTGATCCTCAGAGTATGACTCAGATATATGTGTTGCCTGAAATTCCTCGAGATCAAAATGGTGCAGAATCATGGGAAACCTTAGAAGCGGACTTAATTGAACTTAGCCAACTGGTCACTGATTTCTCTCTCCTAGTGAATTCTCAGCAGGAGAAGATTGACAGCACTGAAGACCATGCAGTCAACAGTGCTGCTGTGAGTGTTGAAGAGGGAACCAAAAACTTGGGGAAGGCTGCAAAATACAAGCTGGCAGCTCTGCCTGTGGCAGGTGCACTCATCGGAGGAGTGGTGGGGGCCTGAATGGCCTCCTTGCAGGCTTCAAAGTGGCAGGAATTGCAGCTGCACTTGGTGGTGGGGTGGTGGGCTTCACAGGTGGAAAACTGTTACAAAGAAAGAAACAGAAAATGATGGAGAAGCTCACTTCCAGCTGTCCAAATCTTCCCAGCCAAACTAACAAAAAATGCAGTTAAAAACCAAACTTCAGTATTACTGGTGCCAACATGTCTATCCTTTGCTGCTGTTGGACACTCATCAGCTTTTGGAACATGATTATATTGAAATAGTGGCTATTGATGCTCAAGTGGGATTGAACTGTGATAAGTGGATATATTTTGTTGTTTGCTGGGGTGTTAATGGGGATGTTAGAGACTGAGGAGCCTGGACTGAGGGTGTACAGTGTTTGTCAGGTAAAGTTTAAGGACTGCCAGGGAGCAGACTTTTTACCTGGCAATGTGAAAACCCAACCCATAACTTTGATAAGGACTTGTGATGTGTGAACATGTTGGGTTACGGAAGGACACTTTTCAGAATAGTTTCTTCCATAACCCTGACATGGAGACTCCAAGGCTAAGCATATTGTAAATATGCTTCTTTATCTCCTAAATATAGATTATTTAGGCATTTTAGCAGAGAAAAGAATGGAAGTTCAGTAGCTTTTTGTATCAAATAGGGAAATCAGGATCTAGCAAGGGGCACAGTTGAATTGCATAATGGAGTCCATTTGGTGAACCCTACTGCAATTTGGTCTAACAATAGTTTCAAGTGAAGGAAACAAATAATGTAAGAAAATGGAAAGAAAGGCCCGACTTCTCTTTCAGATATCTTAATCTGTGACACTGGCTTCTTCTCTGAACTCTTTTTTCTGCCTCTCTGTAAACAAAGAACACAGAGTCTCAAGTGGTAGACTTATAAAGCCAGTCACTAAGCTTGCTCTGTCAGCCTGTCTCTTTTTTTTTTTTGAATTTTTGAATTTTATTTTATTTATTTTTTTATACAGCTCCAACCAAAAGACACAGGCTCGCTGAATGGATACAAAAACAAGACCCATATATATGCTGTCTACAAGAGACCCACTTCAGACCTAGGGACACATACAGACTGAAAGTGAGGGGATGGAAAAAGATATTCCATGCAAATGGAAATCAAAAGAAAGCTGGAGTAACAATACTCATATCACATAAAATAGACTTTAAAATAAAGAATGTTACAAGAGACAAGGAAGGACACTGCATAATGATCAAGGGATCAATCCAAGAAGAAGATATAACAATTATAAGTATATGTGCACCCAACATAGGAGCACCTCAATACATAAGACAACTGCTAACAGCTATAAAAGAGGAGATTGACAGTAACACAATAATAGTGGGGGACTTTAACAGCCTGTCTCTTAACACCTCAAATATCTAGTCCCCTCTGCCTTCCCTCCCTTGTAATTTTGAAAAGTTCTTTGACTTATGGGGTGAATTCTACCCATGTGTAATGCAGACTTTTCTCATAATCTGTTTTGTTTTTTTTGTTTGTTTTTTGTTGTTTTTTTGGGGTTTTTTGGTATTGGCTGCCATCTCTGTTCATCCTCTACTGTAACCTCTAGGTAAAAAAGAAAGTGAGAGAAAGAGAGGTGTCGATCTCCAAATACTTTCAACGTTGTTAGAGTTTGAGCTAAAAAATAAGCAAGGGGGGAACACCAGATCATTTCTTGGGGCATCTTACAATTTCAGGGGCCTCATGTACTTGCCGTGCAGGGAGTGTTTGACCCTAAGTCTCTTCAGCTGGCAGTTGGAGGAGCTAAGAACTAGCTTTCTACCTCACTTCTGTTACTACCATCCTTTTCCCCAGGCTTTGCTGTCTCCTGTGATTTCTTTCACCTTGCACAGCTGCTGTTTCTTCCCAAGAATGGCATTCATGCTTGCCTTTTCTCACATTCAAGGTTGATGATGGACAAAGCCTGATGCCAAGACTCAGTCCTGGTGGAGGATTTGTGGTGCTAATCTCAACACTTGACATTGACAGCAAGCATGGCTCAGCCCAACCCAATGTCTATCTCAAATAGCAGAAAAGTTTTAAATTTAGGAAAAAAGAATTTAAGATTATAGGCAGACTTATCCTGTACTCTCAACTCATTTGAAATAGGAAGGAACCACCTTTTGCCTTATTCTTTATTCTTTTCTGAGGACAGAGGAAAGGGCACCTACACCACAAAAGGTATGAGATCTCTGCTCAGGAGCCAAATGGATTCATCAAGCAGTTGAATGGCTTATCACTTGTCTCTTGCTGAGTTTACTCTTTTTTTTCTTTTTAAATTTTTTTCTGCCTTTATTTTTTTTTATTTTTTTAAATTTATTTATTTATGGCTGTGTTGGGTCTTCATTTCTGTGCGAGGGCTTTCTCTAGTTGTGGCAAGTGGGGGCCACTCTTCATCGCGGTGCGCGGGCCTTTCACTGTCGTGGCCTCTCTTGTTGCGGAGCACAGGCTCCAGACGCGCAGGCTCAGTAGTTGTGGCTCACGGGCCTAGTTGCTCCGCGGCATGTGGGATCTTCCCAGACCAGGGCTCGAACCCGTGTCTCCTGCATTAGCAGGCAGATTCTCAACCACTGCGCCACCAGGGAAGCCCCTGAGTTTACTCTTAATAACTTTTATTGATTGCTACCTTTTACTTCTATGTCTAATCTAAAGAGACCTTTCTCTTTCATACTTTTTGCTTCTCACCAATGAATTCCAATGAAGCAACACACCATTTCTTATTGTTCTTAAATAACTGGAAAACATCAAGTATTGCTACCTGCTGACTCATATCTTTAATATAATACCAAGAAGGAAGTACTTTGACTGTCAGACTCTGATCCAGTATTTGATATTGGATACCTGTAAGGTTGGGATAAGTACTTTTGAACTCCATCCTTTTATATTTTCAGATCCTTGCTGTCCCTTTAACACAGGGCGTTCAAACGAGAATGAGGATCAGAATTGCCCAGGGCGCTAATTTAAAACAAGATTCCTAAACTTCAGTCCCATAGATTCTAATAATAGCCAATCTGGCCTGGTTAGCTAAAATTATAAATTTAAGATACAGTTATATCAAGATTCAGCTGTATCATTGAATTCTGTAATTTCCAGTATTCTACCCTTCAGCCAACCTAAAATTCCTATTCTGCCAACCTAAAATTGGCTAACTCACCATCTTAACAGCACTAGGGACTCATTCTACTGTCAGGCTGGCTCTACATCAAGACCTGAAGGAGAAAAGAGGCCTGTTATTGACCCTCACATTTTGTTTTGGGAGCTCTCCTTTTTACTGAGCCAGTGTGGGACATCACTGTATGTGCTCATATAGGCCTTTGATTTTTACTACTCATCAGGATGGGAATATTACTCTAGCAGTCTTCATGCTGAGGCAAGTTGCAATCCTTTTTAAAAGTTTTATAATTTAAAATTATTTAGAAATTATATCTAATTTCCCCATAATAGAACCTAATAGCCAACTTTTTGTAGAAATTTCTAGATGTGTTTAATCAACTATAAATGATACACCTATAAAGTGTTTAGAAGTATAAATCAGTCAGTATAACACAGAAACCAATCTTAAAATTGAATTTAATGCCCTACAGTACCAGATTAAATTTATCTTCTCTATGATTCATGTCGTATTTTTACTGCAACAAGTTAGAAGGTAAGGAACACTTTAAGTTCTTAAAATTTACAGAGTCTCATTTGGATAAAGGCAGCACTGCTAAAGCCTTTTTAATATAATAATCTGAGAATTTCTCTGTAGAACAGAGACTTTGAAACTTTTTGGTTGTAATCCACAGTAAAAAATGCACTTATATCAAAACTCAGCATATGCATTATGGAACAATACTTACCATTATGTGCAGTGTACTCTGATGTTTTTTGTTGTTTCAGTTTTTAAAATATGCTAGTTGTAACCTACTGAATTGATTTCATAATCTACCAAAGGGTTTTGACCCTTAGTTTGAAAAAAAAAAACCCACCCTTACAGAGGAACTGATATTTATGGAATATTTTCTGTTTGCCAGGCACTTCACTAGACATTTTACAGGTAAGGAAACTGGGTCTCAGAGAAGCTGAATAATTTGCAGAGGGTTTTTCAACTACAAAAGGGTGAAGCCAGGATGTAAACTAGGTCTGTTGAGCTACAAAAACTTCTGTTACTCTCATACTGTGTTGCTTCTGTATATTAAAATTGAGATGGGCTATTCACTCTGCTTCACCCAAACACCCATATATTCTGTAAGGCAGGCTTGCTTTGAAATTACACATGTTGTTCATTTGCACTTTTCTTAAAATCTTGTGTTTCCTCACCAAATGTCCAGCAGCCTCAGTTTTGAATGGTGGCCAGTGCAGAAGTACATAGCGCTGAATTTAGTCCTTAGACTATAAAATTAATAGCGTTTCCATCCCACCCACACATCCTGCAAATTTCCTTATATTTGTGGGTCACAGCCATCACTTAAGCAGTGCTTTTTATATTGAATTTTAAAATAAACTCTAATATTTTTTAAAACAATCATATAACTCATAGAATCAAATGATTATCCTTTAAAATGGTACCCTTGGGAGGCCATGCACTTACTGTAGTGATGCTAGTATTACTTAGAGTATTTTGGAAACTTTTCTTTTGGAATTGCCTCTAAAGACATTTTACAAATCACATCAAAAAGCCATCTCAGTGTTTATTAGTCGCAGACTCTGCTCCCTTGTCCTTATGACCTCTCCTCTCTTCCTTCCTCAGTTTTGCTTTTCTTCTGCTGATTTAGCTCTCCCACCCACCTGTGCTGGAGCCAATAACCTAAGAGGCCCCAGAAAAGGGTGTGCTGGCCAGAGTTCCTGGGGCAAGAACTTTCAGGTTATACTGACGCTGAGTGCTGTATAGGGAGAGTTCTGCGAATCCAAAAGCCTTCCTCTGTGGGCTGCCTGCCTGCCTGTAAGTGCCCTAAAGTAGTTTGCAGAGGAGTAAGGACTGAATACTGGCGTTATCTATCAATCACAAGAAGCTGAGGAAACTTACATATATAGTGTACAACATTTTTCTCCAGTGAAAGTCACAGAAGCCAAACCAAGCCACTCTTTGTGTTAACTTAAAAACGGAAAGGTCGTTTTCAGGGTCCCCCTTGCCCTTCGTTGCTGCCACATGAAATCTTTGGGAGGAAGGATGAAGAAGAGCGTGGGGAAATGGTTCTCCTGTGAAATGGGACATTTTCTTCTCGTAATAAGGTATAACATGGTGGTGGCTATCAGGTACTTATGAATGCTAGAAACTCTTTTTAAGTAGTCAGAGGCCTAATAAAAGGTAGGGAAGCTTCCTCACTAGCCTAAATTAATGTGAACAGTTCAGGTTCTGTTTGTGTTTTTATTAACATTTCGTGTTGTTTCTAACAAGATGTTCTCAGCTATTTATATTCATTAATTTGACACCATTTCACAGAGACACTTCTTAGGTATTATAAACAATCAATGGTAAAAGATCCACATAGAGTCCATATTACTGCCCTCAAAGAAATTATTTACTGTGGGAGACAAGAAAAACGTCCGTACAATATTAACAAAAGAAATAAATTCATATAAAAACATAAGAGGTGTCAAAGGCAAATGATTTGCCCAAGATTAGAGCTAGTTAGCACAAAAGCTAGAATTATAACCATGGTCTAAGAAAAAAAAATCCTCAAAGTAATTTAACTGGGTTTTTGTTATGCCATATCAGGTTGCCTACTGAAGCTTGTGGTCTTTCAGACCAGCTTTAACATTCCAAATCAGTCAACAGCTACAGTGCAAAGAGAATTGGATGGGGAATCAGGAGGTCAGAGTTCTACTTTTGGCTTTGTCTCTTATAGTAAGCTTTTACTCAGGGGTGGCTGCTTTCTCCCATTCTAGTCAGGGATTCTCCATTCTTTATATCTAGCCTCTTACTGGGTCTTGTTAATTGTTTGAATATTAGTTGCATTCATTTCTTAAATATATTCATAGCCATCACTCTAGTAAAAGACTTTATTACCTCACATCTGCTACCTCATCTTCCCCAACTTGAGGCCATTCCTCACGTCACTGCCACAAGAACCGTCTTTCATTTTTCTGCTGAAATATTTTCAGCAGATCCTGTTGAATACCTGATAAAGTTCAGCCTTCCATATACTGGCCCCAGCTTTGTCTCTTCAGACTCACTATTCAACCATCTGACAATGCCACTGAAAATCAGACATTCCACAAGAATGATTTTAAGGTTTTTCTATGGTGAAGGTACAAACTGGTAATAAACTATGTTTACATTTTTTTTCCAGACTAAAGCAATTTCTGTAATACTACATTTTACAAAACTAGTCAGCTGAGTTTTAAGCTCTTGAACAAGTCTAAAAGTTGTTTCCTAAGGAGAAGAAATCTTTTGTCCCCTCAGAGGAAAGTACATTCAATTTCTTAACCTCCAAAACAACCTCAGTCTTATCACCTGTGCATTGGATAGCCAAAGCATGAAGATTTTAATTTAGCAGCATAGATACTCCAGACTTGAACGGACCATTGTCCAGCTCCTGTGAGAAACTTGACTAATACATATTTGAGGAAATTACTCAAGAGTACGTACATATTATCCATACATTTCTCAAGTACTTGAGATGGTCTTTTATTAAGGTTAATCACTAAAAAAGATGTTTACCAAGGTTTCATTAATTAACCCCCTAAAGATGTTTTCCATTTTATTGTTAAAACCCTTGGTGTTAGCAAGGGTCAGCACAAAAAAAGCCCCAATGGTGAGAATTTCTACAAATTCTGTAAAGCTTACTGAATTCGCTTATTATGTTGCAGAGTGGTGCTTATATAAGGAAACATGCAATAAATTCACTCATTCAACAACAACAAAACAAACAAACAAAAAAAACCAAAGAGCTTAAACATTTTTGAAACGTAATTTTTATTGTTTTATTTTTTTTCAAAAATATTGTTCCATTTATATACTCACTAACAGTGAATGAAAGAGTGTGTCTCACAACCTCTCAGCAGCATGGAGACCAAAAGGCTCTTTCTTTCTTTGTTCTCTGTTAATTGAATAGCAAGGAATTTATTCATTCATTCATTCATTCATTCATTCATTGATATAACATATATTCATTTATTTACATTTTGTCACTGTATTGAACATGTATTTGGGAGCACTGGGCTGAGTTCAGATGCTTAGACAATATTTGTTTGGTCTTGTTTATCACCTTCACATGTGTAAATTATGCCATGATTATTAATCTCTGATGAGGCAAATGCTTTGTCAAATGGTGGTGACAGTTTTAGATATTTGAATATCAGTGTAAGAGGCAGGACAGAATTTTCAAGTCATAACAAATGAGAAAAATATTGAATGAACTGTAAATATCATCATCTTGAGAGGTGCTAGTTGTCAGCAGAATAACTATGGCACTTAGGGAAAGTGATTACAAATCTCACAGTGTTACCTTACATCTGTATTGTGCATTTTATAAAGTGTTTTTCTATTTGGTATTTCACACTTAACAATGTGAGAAATCGGAATAACATGTAGATCCATATTCACAGTATTCGTTGTGAATAATGCAGTGGGGTGTAGAGAACACAGCTGGATTTATCATTTTAAGCCTGAATCATGGGAAACATTAAATTTCCTTCTGTAATTCTCTGGATTGTAAGAAATTTCAGATCTGTTCATCACCAATCACTACCTTTTTGGGAGGAGGGTGGGGAGTAATTCTGGAAGTCTCACTCTGCAAGCATTGGCCTTGGGGAGGTGATGAAGCTGCCAAAGTAGTGACAAAGGTGGAAACTCTTTAGGGACTGGGCCTGCTTGTGCCAATGCATTCAGATCTGTGCTCCTTTGAAATTTCTGCACAGATACTTGGAGAGCACTGGCTCGCCCTGGCTTGGTGGCCTCCATGCCCCATAAGGTCCGGAAATGAAGCCTGGGAAAACTGTGAGATCAATTTAAAACCTGCAGATAATTAGCTGGGATGCCACAGCTGTCTAAGCCCACATACCTGAGAAGTTTGGTGAAGCCTGAAAACCACTTATTAGCTTCTGTGCAGCCAACTGGAGGGGTTTAAGCTTTCTTAGAGTAACTGATAACTATTATAACGTGTGTAAATAGTTCTGTTCCTTTGTTTTGTGTGTCTTTTTAAATTAATAGACTTTATTTTATAGCAACGTTTTAGATTTACAGAAAAATTGAGTTTCTATATACACCCTCTATAATAGTTTTTTTTAATCAAATTTGAGTTATTCTTAATCATCTTTTTAAAAGTAAAATCATAAAGTGACCTATCTAGTGTTGTTTTAATAGTGTCCAATACCTTTTCCCCCCTAATTAGGTGACCGTGAGAATTGTCAGTCTTATAATTTAAAATTTTGTTTTCTCTATTTTATGGCATACAATCAGAAGATATTTATCTTTGTTCTTCAGGTGCTAGAAGCACAAGAAAGCCCATGAAATAACTGTTTCTTAGGCCTCCATTGAGATGCTCACCATTTAGGATCATTTACAATGCCGTACCAGACTCCAGGGCCAGGCCAGCAATAGGGCTGCCCAGAGGTCAGCCGGGCACTTAGTCAACGTCACCAGGAGGAGAGGCCGCCCTCTGAGCTGAGGGTCTTCAGTCACGTCACTCAGAGGTCTCCTTTCACTCTCAAACCCTAACAGTTTGGGCTCCAATTTTGTATTTTGTGACGTGTCATCAGGCCTCACTAGAGCTTAGTAAGAAACTGACAGAAATAGGGTCATGGGAAAGACAGGGCTTCACGCATCCCCTCTGAGCTGCTAGCTTGCCCTCCAGATGGCTCGGTTGGCTGCAGGGTTAGTCCCTCATCATGTTCAATTTAGAAATCTCCATCTTCCACAAAAAGTTGAGTCTTTGTATCATTCACTTTTCTCTCCTTATTTTCACATCTTTTTTTTTTCTTGTGGTAAAATATACATAACATAAAATTTACCATTTAAACCATTTCTAGGTGTACAATTCACTGGCATTAAGTGCATTTACATTGTTGTGCAATCATCGCCACCATCCCTCTCTAGAACTTTTTCATCATCTCATACTGAAACTCTGTGCCCATTAAACAGTAACTCCCCGTCCTCCCTCCCCTCCCCAGCCCCAGTTTTCCGCAATTCTAATTTGGGTCTCGATGAATTCGACTATTCTAGGTAACTCATGTAAGTGGAATCATGCAGTATTTGTCCTTTTGTGTCTGGCTTACTTCATTTAGCATAATAACTCCAGCTTTATCTATGTTGTAGCAGGTATCAAACTTTCATTCCTTTTTAAGGCTGAATAATATTCCCTTGTATCCCAGAGTTTGTTTAGCCATTTATCCGTGGTAGACATCTGGTTTGTTTCCATCTTTTGGCTACCGTGAATAATGCTTCAATAGACATCGTTGTCCAGATATCTGTTGTTGAGTCCCTGCTTTCAGTTCTTGTAGGTATATACCCAGAGTGGAGTTGCTGGATCACATGATAATTCTAAGTTTCTCTCTTGAGGAACCGCCATCTTGTTTTCCATGCAGCTGCGCCACTTAGCTTCCCACCACATTTTTCTAAATAAACAAAAGCCTTCCTGTATAAGACCTTTGTTCAGATATTCCGTTTTAAAAAAAAGCTTTAAATGTGATGATGTGTCAGCTTGATGCCTGACAAATGATAGATGCTCAGTGAAGTTAGAGGTACCTAAAGAAAGATGAGAATCTTCAAATAGCATGTAGACCAAGGTTCCATGTACTGAGTGAAATCTTGCAAAAACAAAAAATGCTTTCTAATCTCTCTAGGGCTAAAACTATAAACGATTCAGCTAGATTTAGTGAAAGAAACACATAATTATTGTGTCTAGAGGCTGTAAATGTATAACTCACAGGTTAATGTTTAATGGAGTTAGTCAAGTGCAGATTTGCACAGCTTTTCTAGACGGTGTCGCCAGTTGGATTTGTGAGGCTTAATGATTAGGGGCCTGTTTTACTTTCTGAGGTGCAATTGAACTGTTTTCTCACGATGAGGGATGAAAAGGGGGCTGTCAGGCCGTATGCTGCTAACCGTTGCTGGACCTACTGGGCACCCTAGGTCAACGTGAGGACCAAGAGAGGAAGTCAAAAGAAGCTTTCAAATGTTTTCAGCCAGACATTCTCTGGGACTGAGAGAAGAAGGGCAAAGTGTGGGCTTTGGGGCCATGTCGGGGAGACCTGTCCCATCTTCCTGAGGTGGAGAGGGGGTCTGGCCAAAGCTGGAAAGCCCTGCTGTGCCTCCGTGTTTTCTTTCTCACTCACACTGGACCTTTTGGCAAACTCTTTAAGACCCACTGGCTTTTTTCTCTACTTTAGTCTTGGTCTTCACTGTGTCAACACCACCAGCTCTCACGATTTCCCAGCACCAGCATCCAGTTCCGGCATCCAATCTTTTCATCCCTGGTGACCTGGTAACTCCCTGGTTTAGGGTCTTCGAATGGTCTAGAAGTTTTAACGTTTCACAAAGAGCCCTGCCCTGTCCAGTCCCCTCCCGTCTCGACACTCAAGCCAACCGGGCCTCCCGCCATGTCCCACGCTCCATGCTCTGGCCCTGCAGGGTCCCACCCCCTGTCCCTCTGACCTCCCTCTCTTTACCTAGACATCTCCTACTCAGTCTGCCCCTCTTTCCAGACAAGCCTTCCCTGACCACGCCTTCTCCAGACTAGGCTGGCCCCCGCCAGACACCCTGGCCACCTTCTGTCCTTCTCCCGGGGGACTTGGCCCACCTCTGTCTCCCCATCAGGACATCCAGGCCACCCTGACCATGTCCCCCACTTCACTGCTGTCTTTGTGGCACCCGCCACGGTCCTGTTCCAAAGCAGATGCTCAATCAGTGTTCACTGAATGAATCTCCAGTGAAAAGGTGTTAGGGGCGTCCTTGGTCCCAGCGTCCTGTGTCCTGGTGGGGGGAGGAAGGGGAGCTTCTCTGACAGTAACATCTCTGCCGCCTGCCCTCCCCCCCAGGAGAGGGGCAGTCATTTTTCTAACTGGGAGACGAGCTGACTGCATCATTCCGGGGCTCCATCTGTCTCTCTTCCGGGCAGGCTGTTCTCAGGAGGCCCAGGTCCCTGACCCACAGGACAAGGCCACCGAGTGTGTGTCCACTCAGCCTGTGCCACCAGAGGCAGAGTGTCAGGCTGACCTCTGCAGCCACCGTCGAGGCCGCCACCTCCAGCTTTGCTTTCTCCTGGAATGTTGCTGACTTCCTTCCATCTCCACGATGGACTCCCGAGCCTCCTTCCACATTCGGGAGGGGAAGGAAGGAATGGTATTTACTGCCCGCTGTGTTCCAACGTGAACAAACTGCACTGCATTTGGGGGAAAAGCCCAACGTAATTTCAAAGGCTGAGATGTTGTTCCTGGGTGGAAACCGATGGCTCCGGCCAACCGGTGGTCAGGAGTCGGGGGATGGGAGAGTCGCTCTTTGCGTTTCCCAGGTCCTAGAATGGGCGGTAACTGCGTTTCGCAGTGGGTTCATCTCATTCTTGGGGCTCAGCTGTCACCCGGCACCTACAGGTGGGGGAAAGCAGTGAAGATCCCCACAAAGGACATTTGGTGACCTGCCTGACTGTGCTTTTGAGGTCCTTCCAACTCACCTCCCACAAAACCTAGCAAAATCTTCCCAGAACCCTTGGTGAAATTGAACTTTGGGAGCAGTTCTACAGGGAGATCCATGGAGACTAGGAACGGAAACCAGCCTCTTACTTTCCAGTTTTGATTCTTAATGTAGCGCAACACGTAGCCTTTGAGGTAATCCCCCTAGTCATCCTGAGACAGAACCGGTGGCTCATGGACCATGGGAGAGCTTATCGTGGGCTCTCTTTGAAATAACTTTTCTAGTTGATGAGAAACAGAACTCCTTCTGAAGGGGTTTTAAATACCCCTTTCCCACCTTCAGGTAACTGGTCCTGGTTCCCCTTTTACTTCTGTGATGGGCCCCTCTCTCTGCCCTTCCTTCCTTGTTCATCAGCTTTCTCACCCTGGCTTTTCCTCAGTGTCCACGCTTGCTTCCGAAGTGAGCCTTCCTTGACTTCCTGAGACACGAAGCTTAAGAATTTTAAGGAAAAAAACCTACTTCATCTAAATTTGCCATTACAAGTAGCCAGTCCCTCCTGCCCTCAATAAAAAGAAAAAGCAAGAAGAAAAGTAAGGGGGGGAAAGAGACTGGATTCTGACGTGTTTATCCCGCACTTCTATGGACAGCAGCAAATTTAAAGAGACACAAACCTATTTTATTCCACACTTCTCATTCATGAAGCTATTTCCTTTTGTCTGTTAATTTTGTATACTGGTCCTAAAACGAGGCAATAATAGTAAAACAGCCACTAAAATCGAATAGAAATGACATTTCAAGATCATTGCCCGTAAGAGATTTACCTAAAATGTGTATCCCACGGATCCTACGTGCCAAGTAAACGTCCAAGCCCCAAACTTCTCTTGTTCTGCCGAGTGTTTGTTGCTACTTCACATGATTATCAATTGATTAGTTAGTTCGGTGATCCATACTCTGTAAAACCAGAAGGGAGTCATAGCTGCATTAGTGATTAGACTTCTAGTAAATAGTTATTTCTTTATTCTTGAGTAGTAAACATTGGCTCAAATGATCATTTTGAATCTTATTGTCTAATAATGTCCTAAGAAATAACGCTGACAAAGCACAGATTCACCACTTTTATAGGGATAATTGAGCAATATTACTTACCAAATAGACTGAACTCTTTTTTAAAAGTTTAATTTGACTGTTAAAACTAAATCTCTTTTGCCTGTGAAAAGGTCATTCCCATCGGGTAAGAGAAAACAATTCTCCATTCAGTGTTTCGTTATGGCCTTGGAGGCAGGTAAGCGCTCGTGTGGAGAATTTCCAGCCAGGGGTCCCGTGTGGTATCTGGGCCCCTGCAGCTTATGCACCTGAGCTTTCTGTGGAGAAGAAACACTTTGCTTCCCTGAGCACATCTGAAGCTGGCCCCTGATAGTGGAGAATTACGCTCTGTGTATTTTTCTTATCTCTGTGCCTGAGGTGGTTTTAATATATTTAAGGTTGAGGCCCACATGAAAATTCCTGTCTGGATTCCTGTGTAGAAAGCGAGCGGTGTTTGGTGTATGTGTGCTTTATTTATGTGGCACTGTTTATGTGCATTCCAGTGATCATTAACAGAGCCCTCTTGGTAGAAACCCCTGATGAAAGTGGATTTGAAAGTGGCTGTATCAGCTGCAGGTTTGGCAAGACCTCAGTGACTCTGAATTTAGTGAAAGCCCTGCATCATCACTTTGTGTTCAGCCAACCTTATATGGAGAGAAAAGGCACTTTAGTCAACCATGCTAAAAAGCAGCAACAGAAATATCACGGATTTCATTTGGGCAAAGGCTTAAAATTCTATATATTAACAGAGAATTCCTTACTTTTTCTATAGGGGCTGTTAAGACTGGTTTGTCAACACACAATTGGTGAATTAGACTAGCTTGTGTTCATTTGCTTAGGGCCGCCGTAGCACATACCGAAACCTGGGGGCATAAACAACAGAAATTTGTTAGCAAACAGTTCTGGAAGCTGGAAGTGCAAGAGCAAGGTGTTGGCAGGGTTGATTCCTTCTTAGACCTTGCCCGTTGGCTTGCAGATGGCCATTTTCTCACTGTATCCTCACAGGGTTGCCCCTATGTCTGGGTCCTAATCTTCTCTTCTTAAAAGGACACCAGTCAGGTGAGATTAGGGCTCACCCATATGACCTCATTTGACCTTGATTATCTCTTTAAAGACCCTCTCTCCAGATACAGTCACATTCTGAGGTACTAAGGGTTAGGACTTCAGCCTGTGAATTTTGGGGAGACATAAGTCAGCCAATAACGTGACTTAAGTGAAAACAAATTGCGTTTAGATATTTCATAGCTTCCTCTTCCTCTTTTGCAGATTTATATTTCATAGTCCCTTTCTTGGCTTGTTTCCTGGTCTCCAATTTGGGGACCTAGAGAACTAGTGAGAGACTGTGAGAACAATGCCCAGCTTCATAGCTGAAGGCCTTGATCCCTGGAGGGATGGTCCTGAAGTTTTCCCATTATTGTGGTTCTTCCGCTGGGTTACGTTTTGTTACATGTGACTAAGCTGTCTGTCTAAAAGCTGACAAGGGTTTGATGAAAGGACAAGAACATGGTATTGAAATAATTGCTACTGGTTGAGGTCAGTGGTTTGGAAAACCAGATTGGTACCCACCAGCTGCTCAGCTGGGAGTTTCATTCTTTTTCCTTGCAATCTGTAGAAGTGTGGTTTACATATTAGTACATGTGAGATCCTGGGAAGATTATGTAACCTTTCTGTGCCTCAGTTTCCTCATCTGTGACGTAGGGGAAGTAACAGTACATATTTCATAAGAAGAACGTAGTTGGAAGGGTCTGAAGACTAGTAATTCTAATAAAGGACTTAGCATTGTCCTTGGCCACAGCAAGCGCTACGTAGCATTAGTTTTTGTTCCTTGCACCCTCTCCATCCCCTCCACCCCGCACATCCTGGGCTGTCACAACAGAAACTGCAGAGTTAACAGAAACAATTGCCACGGTGCCTGTTTAGACATGAACCCAGCGCCCAAGTGAATGTAGGAGTCTTCTTCTGGGGTTACAAAAAGAAAATTCAATGACCTTAGTGTGTGTGTACATTTGGGGGGGTGTATAGTGGATGCTAAGGACTCTGGAGTGAGACCCCTGGTTTCTCATTGGGACCTGCAACTCAGTAGTTTGTCTTTTAACCTCTCTAAGCATCAGTTTCCAAATATGTAAAATGGGAACCACAATGACTTGAAACTCATGGGGTTGTTTGGAGTTAAATGGGATGATATACATGAAGTTCTTAGCACACAGGAGGTAAACCTGTTGGTTCTTTCCATTTTCAAATGTGAAACTGGAAAACAGAAGGTAAATGCAGTCATTCCATTTGTCAGTGACCTTGATTTCCATCCCTCTCAAATGGGCTGCCTGATCATGCCATCTCACTTGGTACCTGCAATTTGTGAAGTCTATTTTAACATATTCCACAGTGGTCCACATGCTCATAGACTTCTCCTTTTATGGTGAAAATAGTTGCAAGGCAATTGGACAGTGATGAGTGAAGAAGAGGGTGTCCTCCCTCCAGTTAGCTTGGGCATCAGTATGAAAACCAAATGGAAAGCTACTTAGGCCGGATTCCATCATGGTGTTCTGGGACAGTGCTGGAAGTTTGCAAAGGTGAAACTAACCTCCCCCAAGCTGCATTAAAAAAAACCCTGATGTTCTTCAGGACTAGTTCTAGAGGAGACAGTAAGATTAATTGCCAGGTATTTCTGAGAAGTGTTTGGTTTTTCAGTAATATTAAAAAATAGTAGACTTTAAAAATATAAATTATGGAATATATGAATTACAAAATTGGGGAAAAGGTTTTTTATTTTTTTAAATTGAACCATCTTTTCCCCTTAATTTATTTATTTATTATTTATTGCTGTGTTGGGTCTTCGTTTCTGTGCGAGGGCTTTCTTTAGTTGCGGCAAGTGGGGGCCACTCTTCATCGCGGTGCGCGGGCCTCTCACTATCGCGGCCTCTCTTGTTGCGGAGCGCAGGCTCAGTAGTTGTGGCTCACGGGGCTGGTTGCTCCGTGGCATGTGGGATCTTCCCAGACCAGGGCTCGAACCCGTGTCCCCTGCATTAACAGGCAGATTCTCAACCGCTGCGCCACCAAGGAAGCCCAAAGGTGTTTTTTTTTAAAATAAACTCCCAATAAGAAAAAAAATGTAATTATGTTCATAGGAGAATGTTCTGGAGATGTTTATGCTAGGACAAAATGGCCTTTGCATTATTTTAATTTTTAAAAAAGTGGTTTAAATCGATGAAGATGGTTCTAGATTTTTAAACATTGGACATTCAGCTCGAGATACAAGCTTTCATAACAGATACACAGTTCCTGGTTTTCCTGATTATTGAAATCTGAGAACATTATTTTGCTTTTAATGTGCTTTAGAAACAGTGATTGTGTTCTAGAGGAAAATTGCACATGAACATGGGTAGTCAACATTTCACACTTACATCATCTATAGACTAAATTTTATTGGGAGACATTTCTTGTAGGTGAACAGAGTTATTATAATTAGATAAAACCGTCCTTTGCAGGGAATAATTCAGTAAATGAATGTGAAATATTGTGGCTTCAGCTGGGTTAATTTTAAGGGGCTCTTGTGTTGCTAGAATTGCTGAAGGCTAAGATGGGGAGACGCTTAAAACCAAAAATAAAAAAACAACAAGCCCAGAGGCAATATAGTTGGAATCATCCTGTATGTAGCCTTTTCACATTGGCTTCTTTCATTTAGCAATATGCATTTAAGTTTACTCTATGTCTTTTTGTGGATTAAGAGTTCATTTTTTAAATCACTGAATAATATTCTGTTGTATGGATGTGTCACACTTCCTTTATCCATTCACCTATGGAAGTTTTCAACTCCTTTGGGTAAATACCAAGGAGTATGATTGCTGGATTATATGGTAAGACTGTGTTTAATTTTTTAAGAGATCACCAAACTGTCTTCCCAAGTGGCTGTACCATTTTGCATTCCCACCAGCAACGAATGAGAGTTCCTGTTGCTCCACATCTTCACCAACATCTGGTGTTGTCAGTGTTCTGGATTTTAACCATCGTGATAAGTGTGTAACGGTCTGACTTTTTTTCTCATATTCAGATGTGTTATCTCCAAATCACTATATGAGAAATACATTTAACACGACTACTAATGAAATATAATACAACTATTATCATTCAGAATCCTGATGGAGAAAGACATTGGAAACAAGAAAACAAGCACTTATGTCAATATTAACACTGTTAATAATAACAATAATAATAATACAAATTTATTTGTGAGTATTTTTTGAGTTTATTTTGAAGACAGATGCCACCAGGAAAACATTTACAAGATACATTTCTGATTAACACTTATGAGCAGTTAGCCTCAAGAGCAGTGAGTGACATTGGCCATCATCAGGTGGCAATGCTCTCAAGAGGCACTTTGGTTTTTGAGCACTTGTTACTGATTTTCGATTGACACTTTTCAATGTCTTTGTTCCAGGTCTTTCAAGTCGCTTATGTCATCATCAAAGCTGCTAATGCCCCTCGGCCTGGAAACTGGATTTTGGAGCATTCTCTGGATGGCATGGAGTTCAGCCCCTGGCAGTACTATGCAGTTAGTGACACAGAATGTTTGACTCATTACAATATCACTCCAAGACGGGGGCCGCCCACTTACAGGGCAGATGACGAAGTGATCTGCACCTCCTATTACTCCAGGCTGGTGCCGCTTGAGCACGGAGAGGTATGGCGCCCCCTGCCGGCCAGGAGGTCTGTTTTTCATCAGTGTCACCTCCAGTGACAACCTAGCCATCACAGAGCCAACAGGAAACACTCAAAATAGAGCTCTCCTGGTACAGATCACAGAGAGCTTCAACTATCTAGCTGCTGTAGTTAAGGTGCCATTGACTGGTGTCTACTGATGATTAATGCCACCACTGACACATTTTACTTTATTGATTTCTTCCCTTCAGGGAGATCCCTCAACCTTCACTCTGCTGTGATTTAATAACTCCATCAGATCATTCTCAGAGCATCTTTCTCATGACACCAGGGCCGCAAGATTTGTTAAAATATTAAAGAGAGAGCGAAAATGCTTCTAAAATATAGAGCTCCCGGTTTTCTCTGGGAAGTTCTCCCTGTCCCTGGAGGTGTTGAGGGTTGGAGATGGTTCATGAACTATTCCAGCTCCGTGCTCTCCATGCCCGGACTGCACACACATCCTTAAATCAGAGTGTAATCAAAAACAAGCCATGCCTTGGTAGCATGCCTTGATGAGCTAAAACGACAAAAGCCCTGCAAGTGATTTTCACAGCAGGAACTCTGCAGCAAGCCCTGCATTGTTTCAAGAGCAGAGATGAGAAAATGGGAGTTACAAAGCTTTCTGGCACTTCCCCCCACTCTCCCCAGTCTGTTCATAACATTTAGAATCTGTTTCAGAGAAGCCTGTGGATACATGTTAAAACGCCCTCACCTCACTGGGAGAAGTGCTCCTGTTTAAAAGTTTCCCGCAATCTCTGAGACGCTGGAACGAATAACTTCAGTAAACTGAACTTGGGTTGTGATCATGCTGTTCACAAGTGTCAATGAATATCAGACAGATTTCTATAAGAACCCCGTTGTTTGGTTTGATTTTAGATAGTATCTGTAAAGATTATGTCCTGAATGTAAACAATCAGGGCTATTTTTTTACATGCTTAAAATTGATATTTGTTTATTTTGATGTCTTTATCTCTAGATTCATACATCGCTAATCAATGGCAGACCAAGCTCTGATGATCTTTCACCCAAGTTGTTGGAATTTACTTCTGCACGATACATCCGCCTGCGCTTGCAGCGCATTCGAACCCTCAATGCCGATCTTATGACCCTCAGCCACCGGGACCCTAGAGACCTCGACCCTATTGTCACAAGACGAGTGAGTGTGACAGGGCTCCTGACCACTGAAAAGTTTATGTTGTTTCAGGGAAATAGACTTTTCCTCCCAGGTTGGCCTTTTTTCTTATTTTTGTTGAAGATCGTTAGTTATGCTTTGTTAAAAATGCCACCTTTAAACGAGGTTATGGTTCTGACGTGGTGCCCTCAGGTCCCCCCGTCCCCACCCATCCCATAACGCCATCATGCAGCAGATGCAGTGGTCATTTCTTCACGTTCTAATCTGGCTCTACATCTGATCAAGCAAGTGAGAATGGCTGGGGTTTTTTTCCCACTTAAAAGAAAATTTTAAAGTTTGAGATATAAGCTACATCCAGGAAAACGTACATATTTTCAGTGTATAGTAAACATATAAGGCTTGTGGCGACAAACATTTCCAAATCCCTTGGATAAAGTAGGAGTGGGATTTACTGAGTTACAGGATAGCTATGTGTTTAATTTTTAGGAATTTTCTAAGCCTTATCAAAAGCAGCTGTGTCGTTTTACAGACCAGCAGTGTGTGAGGGCTCTGGGTACACCGCACACTTTCACACACTGGGGCGTCGGTCACTGCCACCTCAGCCGTGCTGATGTGCATGTGGTGGCATCTCCTCGGGGTAATTAATTTGTATTTCCCTGATGACTGATGTTGAGCATGTACTTATTTGTATCTGATGACATTTCTATCCATTTTTAAATTGGGTTATCTGTCTCCTTATTCCTGAGTTATAAAAGATCTCTATACATGCTGTGTAGAAGTCCTTTGTCGAATGTGTCTATACTGCAAATCCCTTCTCTCTGCCCTGGCTTGTCTCTTGCTTATCCACTATGACTTCTGAGGAGTAGATGGTTTAATTTCGAGAAAGTCCAGTTTATCGTTTTTCTTTTATAGTTAGTGCTTTCTATTCCTCTCTGGAAAATATTTGCTTATCGCAAGTTTACAAAAATATTTTCCGATGCTTTCTTGTAATAGCTTTATAGTTTCAGCTTTCACATCTGTTATCCTTTTCTTGTTAATTTTTGTATTTGGTGTGAGGTAGAGGCGAAGGTTCTTTTTTCCCCACGTGTATATACAATTGTTCCAGCACTATATGTTGAAAATACTTTCCTTTCTCCCTTTAAATTGTTTTGGTGCCCTGTTGAAAATTACTTGACCTTATTACTGTGGGTGCGTTTCTGGACTCTATACTGTCCCAATGATCTATTTGTCTATCCTTATGCCAATAACAGTCTTTCTTGATTACTGCAGTAAATCTTGAAGTCAGGTACCATAATAGTCCAACTCAGTCCTTTTTCAAGATGGGTTAGGCTGTTCCAAGTTCATTGTGTTTCCTTATAAGTTTTAGAATCAGTTTGTCAATTAATACCAAAAAGAAAGAAGGAAAGAAAGAAAGAAAGAAAGGAGAAAGAAAGAAAGACAGGAAGAAAGAAATCCTGCTAAGACTTTCATTGGGATTCCATTGATTCCGTAGATCAATTTAGGAGGAATTTTGGAAGACATTTTGACAATATTGGATCATCTAGCCCATGAATGTGCTATACCTCCCCACTTATCTCTGTCTTCTTAAGGTCCTCTTGGCAATGATCTGTTTATTTGTCCATCTTTTGTTCAGTTTATTTTTAAGTATTTCATGTTTTTGAATATTAGTGTTAATAGTTTTCTTTCTAACATTTATTTTCCATTTGTTCATTGCTAGTATACAGAAGTACAATTCATTTTTGTTGATTGAGACATTGCCAAATTCACATATTCTAGTAGTTTTTGATAGATTTTCTATGTACACAATCATGTCATCTACAAATAATGACAGTTTAGTCTTACTGTGCACTCTGTTTGCTTTTGACTTATTTTTTCTTGCATTATTGAACTGCCTGGCACCTCCCGTAGAATGTTGAATAGAAATGGTAAGAGCAGATTTTAAGAGGAAAGCACTTAATCTTTCACTGTTAGCTCTAGGTTTTCCATAGACACGCCTTCATTAGACTGAACAAGTTCTCTTCTACTTCTGGTTTGCTGAGTTTTTTTTTAATGATGGTGTTGCCTTCTGTAAAACGCTTTTTGTGCATCTAATGAAATGATCATATGATTTTTCTCCTTTATTCTGTTAATGTGGTGATTTACATTTATTGATTTTTTGTGTTATATTAACTCTGCACCCATGGGATAAATCCTACTTGGTCATGAGTTATTCCTTTTTTATATACGGCTGTATTCAATTTAGGAATATTTTTAGGGTTTTCAGTAACATGAGTTTTGAATATGACTGCCTCGGTTTAAGATGCAGCCAAGTTGAGAAATTCTTTTTAAACTCCTTTGGTTTCTGTTGATGAGCTAAGTTGAACATTGTTTACATTAATTGAACATAAATATTTTATTTATATTTACTTGTGCATGAAATATAGTTTAAAATGTATATCTGTGTTTTTGATTACCAGTAACAACTGAGATATTTGTTGGAGTGCCAACGTTTTCTTCTCACTGGAATAGAAGAGGTTTTAATTTTTGCTTGTAACTTTCTTTTTCCTTAGTATTACTATTCAATAAAAGACATTTCTGTTGGAGGAATGTGTATTTGTTATGGCCATGCTAGTAGCTGCCCATGGGATGAAACTATAAAGGTGAGTTGTAGTATTTCACATTTTACTAAAAATTCAAAATAGCAGTTGTAGCTATAATGTTTGCATTGCACTTTTTTATTCAAGGCATGTGTTGAAAGTTATAAAATCAAGCCACAAAAAAAGATTTTCAGATAATTTAACTGGTTTAATTTTTTTAAACAGTTTAATTTTGTGTTGGTTGGAGAATATGTTTCTAATTAAATTCTTTCCATAAATATTTTTTTGGGAGGGGGTAAAAAAAAACATAACGTAAAATTTAACCATTTTAATCGTTTTAAAGTGTGCAATTCAGTGGCCTTTTGAATTTTGAAGCTCTTCTCTATAAGATAGTCAAGTGAAAATCACGTGAAGTTAGAAATTATGTTTATACTTTTTAAAAGAAGGATTCCCCTCCTTCTGACTTCTCCCTCTTTCTTTTTTTGTGAAAATATTCCCTGTTTTAGGATAAGTATTACGTGAAGAAGATAGCATCCTCTTTTCTTCTTTTAAAAACTTACATGAAGTTACTTCTTATTTTTACCCAATCTTCGTAATATTTTAACTCCTGAATAGGATTTTTATTTTTTTTAATTTTTGTTTATTTATTTTTGGCTGCGTTGGGTCTTCGTTGCTGCACACGGGCTTTCTCTAGTTGCGGCGAGCAGGGGCTACTCTTCCTTGTGGCGCGCGGGCTTCTCATTGCGGTGGCTTCTCTTGTTGCGGAGCACAGGCTCTCGGCGTGTGGGCTTCAGTAGTTGGGGCACGTGGGCTCAGTAGTTGTGGCTTGCGGTCTCAGTAGTTGTGGCTCGCGGGCTCTAGAGCACAGGCTCAGTAGTTGTGGCGCACGGGCTTAGCTGCTCCGTGGCATGTGGGATCTTCCCGGACCAGGGATAGAACCTGTGTCCCCTGCATTGGCAGGTGGATTCTTAACCACTGCACCACCAGGGAAGCCTAGGATTTTTATTATTGCTGAAAAACAGAGATGAATATCAAGAAAGTTACTAGTAGGAGCTTCCAAACCTTTCAGGTCAGTGTGTCTCTTTTGAAAAGTTTTTTTTTGTTAAGCCATATGTTAGTTTTGGTTTATTCCTTCTCACTTCTGTTTGTAACCAGGTCATATGTTTATTTTTTTTCTCTAAATATTAAATGCCAGTTTGCTTGATTGTAAACTCTTGCTGTGTATTTGACTATGATGGGTTCTTCCTAAATAAAATTAAGAAAAACATACAGGTAAATTTTCAGATGCAATTTTATATTCCGTACTGTCTAGAAATTCCAGTGTCAGTGTGAACATAACACGTGTGGTGACAGCTGCAATCGGTGTTGTCCTGGGTACCATCAGCAGCCCTGGAGGCCCGGCACTGTTTCTTCTGGTAACACGTGTGAAGGTAAGGTCACTGAGAATTGCAAGGATGTAAAGTTTTCCCCCTTCATATGCTTCAGTTTATGGTGACTTAACATTTGTAATTAGTAAATAACTGGTTTTCTTAGATATTCAAGTAGTTCACAAAGAGGCAGACTACCTTAATAAAATTTAAAGGATTGAGACCCGAATGCATTGATTATCAATTTGCTATTTCTCTAAGATTCCGCTTCCCATATATTAATTTATTCTTTATAAATTTGGATTTAAATTTTAAATAGGCAATATATTCACAAGGTTCCAATATCTACAGTATATAAAAGTATATTTATATATTTCTGTCTCCATCCTTCCTACTTTTTATGATTTCCTGGTAGGTTCTTCCTGAAATGTTTATGCAAGTAAAGCATAAGTTAATATATTCCTACACGTCACACTGTTCGTACATAGAACCTGATGTGCTATGCGTGTCATTCTATGCATTACTTTTATATTTAACAATATATCTTAAATAAAATATCTCCATATTAACACTATGAAATGCTGTTTTAAAAACAGTTGCACTGAACTCCATTATATGGATGTAACATAATCAAAACAGCTACCTACCCGTGGTATTTTGCTTGTTACAAGTCCTTTGTTAACACAAGCAATGGTGCAGTGATTCACCTTTGTCATTGACAAGTGAGCAAGTGCTTCTGCAAGATATGATCCCAGAAGACAGGTTGATGAATCAAGTGGATATGCACACGTATAATTCGGATAGCTACTCCCCAATGCCTCTGAAAGATTGTTACTAAAATGACTTCTTCTATAATTTTAATTTAATTTATAGTCATCAAAATTTACTAAAGGAGGGAAGGCTTTTCTTTATCTAGGACACGGTGTCTGTATTAATTGAGATGTTAAAATATTCTCCTAGAATGCAATTGCCACAATAAAGCCAAAGACTGTTACTATGATGAAAATGTGGCGAATCAGAAGAGAAGTCTGAATACTGCTGGACAGTTCAGAGGAGGAGGGGTTTGCATCGATTGCCTGCAGAAAACCATGGGCATCAACTGTGAAACCTGCGTGGATGGGTATTACAGACCACACAGGGTAAGAGTGCCTCAACTGTCGCCCAGCTTCGCGGTAGAAAAGACATTCAGGCCGCCACGCATCAGTCTCAGTGTTGAAGACATTTCCTTTTGCAACATTTCTTCTGTATTCTTATAATATGCTGGTAGTGTTCTTCAGATATCAATTTCCTGCTCTGTCCGTCCTGTTTTCTTGCTCAGAGTAGGATGTTCACCATTGTTACTTAACTTGAACTGTGTGTCTACTGGCTACATCATCTCAGAGTTTTGTGATACTAAGTGTCCATGTGGAGAGTCAGCCAATAACTAAAGCAGCTGTATGTTGCCCGTAGGAAGTGCTCACTCCTCAGTTGACACCATATGTAGCTGTCACGGGAATCCCACGGTGGCTAAGTCATAGGAGAGGCTTCTACATGTCTCCAAGAGACAGCGGAGTGAGGGGAAGGGTAGCAGTGATAATGAAGAAGGATGACACTCTGCTAGTGACGCCAGCTGCTGTCACTGTCAAAAAGATGTTTGCACTTTTTTCTGGCTTGACCTGCACCCCCTGGGTACACAGAATCATTGTGAAAGTCACATCTTGGATAAAAAGTCAATACCTTGTCATTGGTATTACTCTCGATGTTAATACTAATATTGCTGTTATTTCTAGCAAGATAATCTAGGGCAACCTCTGCCTTTCAGGTGTCTCCTTATGAGGACAACCCTTGTCATCCCTGTGACTGTGACCCTCTGGGGTCCCTCAGTTCTATCTGTATTAAGAATGACCTTCATTCTGACTTACACAGAGGTGAGCACTTGATTCATTTTTGTGCTTGTAATTGATTTGTGTGTGTGTGTGTGTGTGTGTGTAAGATTTGTACCTAGTGAGACTGTTACCATTGTGTAATAATTTGGTGGTATGATTCTCTATTGATTCTTTCACTCAGCAAATATTTACTAAGCACCTACTAGGTGTCAGGCAGTTTTCTAGGACCTAGGAACATACATATCCTCGAACAAGATGACCAAGGTCCCTGCTCACAAGCAGACACTAAACGAACAAGTACATAAATAATATAAAGCCAGGTAGGAATCAGTGCCCTGGGCATAAAGCAAAATTAGGAATCGTGATGGGAGGGAGGTAGAGGGTGGAGATGGCAATGTTGGGGCGATGAAATGACATTTGAGAGGTTAATTAGCATTTGACGAAAGAAGAAATAAGGCTCGGTTTCAAGTCATACGTGGAACAGTAAATAGCAATCACTCTATTTAGCGCTCAGAAGACATGCAGAGCCTTTAGCATACGTCCTCCCACAAAGCAAGCAAATCCCCCAGTTAACTTTGTAAATGTCAGTGTTCTTTCCATTTCAAAAACTGGCAAATGGACTTGCAAATAGCAGAGTCTCCTGAAGAGGTTGCATCTGTCCAGAGACCCCTGTGACCCCCTCCAGTGGTCCGTCACTAGCAGTGAAAATGGATATTGATCATCAGGGAGGGATGTGCCTCTGTGGGCCCTGCTGACAAGGGGGAGGGTAAATTACAGCAGGGAGTTGATTCTTACCCGCCACTCATGATGAGATGCTGATGGCAATGACAATCACCCTTGATTGGGTTCACTTTAAAATATATATCATTTCAACTTTAAAGCATAGCAAATAAAAATTATTTTACCCAATTTATAGGCAAGGAAACTGTAGCCCAGAGTACGTAAGAAACTTGGCCAAGAGTACACAGCTTTCAAAGCTGGCATTAGAAGCAAAGACAGTGCTCATTGCCTTCCACCACTGGCTTCTGTGCTTTAAAAAAAAAAAAAAAAAGCTTGATTTTGTGATATGATTGACTACCACACAGTACACCCATTTAAAGTGTACAATTCGTTGTGTTTCGGCATATTCATGGGTGCAGCCATCACCACAATCCAATATTGGTACATTTTCATCTCCCCATAAAGAAACCCCTTACGCATTGGCAGTTGTTGCCTGTTTTCCTCCATCCCTTTGCCCCAACTCCAAGCTCTAGGCAGCCACTGATCTAGTTTTTCTCTAGAGATTTGCTTATTCTGGCCATTTCATACAAATAGAAGCATACAATATGTGGTCTTTAGTGACTGGCTTCTTTCACTGAGCATGATGTTTTCCAGGTTCATCCGCGTGGCACGTGTCAGTGCTTCAGTCCTTTTGATTGGTGAATAATACTCCATTGTATGCATATTTAACTTATCCACTCATCAGCTGATGAATATTTGGGTTGTTTTGACTTTTTGTCTACTGTGAATAATGCTGCTACAAACATTTATGTATAAGTTTTTGGGAGGATGTATGTTTCCATTTTTCTTGGCTAAATACTTTTAGGTATGGTATTGCTGGATCTTATGGTAACACTATGCTTAGCATTTTGAAGAAGTACTAAATGGTTTTCCAAAGCTTCTGCACCATTTTACATTCCCACCAGCCTCTGTGCTTTCCACCTCTCTTTTCTTTCTTTAAACCAGGAGTTGTCAGACTATGGTCTATGGGCCATATCTGGCACCACTGATTTTTATAAATAAAGTTTTATTGGAACAGAGCTATACCCATCTGTTTATGTATTATCTGTGGCTGCTCTCAAGCAATACGGGCAAAGTTGAATAGTTGCAACAGAGACTCTGGCCAGAAAGCCTAAAATATTTACTCGCTGGCCCTTTACAGAAATAGTTGGCCAACCCCTGCTTTAAACCTCTTTTACCTTCCTGTTGGGTCATTTTGCCGTTTTTCTTCGCAGGGAAGTGGCCGGGTCAGTGTCCATGCAAGGAAGGTTACGCGGGAGAAAAATGTGATCGCTGCCAGTTTGGTTATAAGGGTTACCCTGCGTGTGTGCCCTGTGACTGTAACCCAGCCGGCAGCGTGAATGAGGAACCCTGCTCCGAGGCTTGTCTCTGTAAGGTATGTGTGGAGGTTAAAGCTGCCCACGAGTTTCCTTTGAGGTTTCCTGAAAATGGGATGCATTTCATTGGCTCAGATGATCAGGTCCTGAGCAAAGCATCGAGGTGTAAGTGCCCTTCCCCCGAGCCTTCCTGAGAAGCATGACATTATGTCACAGCGAACTGGCCACAGAATATGTCCTTGGACTTAGATGGGCACCTGATTTTCTTTTTTGGTGCCTTCTGGGCGATGGCCAGATACTCCAGAAGTATTTCTGTGACTTCCTGGTTGAAACCAAATACTGCTTTTCTTAGGCCTTGGCCTAATGCCTCTTCTATGACATCCTTTTTAAGCTTTATGTTTAGAGGAGAACCAAGTAAACACTACATTTCTAAGAACATTAATTAAAGGCAGATAGATTATTTTGGACTTCTCTTAAAAAGGAATTGAACAATGATAAGAAATGCATGAATCTGGTGCCAGGGAGGCGTTTTTTGGCTATCTGACACTAGTAACCATCTCCCCCGTAATTCAGCGGACTTCCGGCTGTGTCTTGTGCTCCTTCCCATGTAAGCAGAGTCTTAGGCACATTACATATGATGGAAAATCATCTTGAGCATTTATTAACAAGACAATTACACAGTCCTCTTCAGATTTTAAAATGCTTGAAAGATCAGCAAACATAGAAGATTTAAAACAAAGCAACACGAAAAAGCCATTTAAATATAAGGACCAAGCTCTAAGATCCCTAGCCTCAGTCTTGACTACAAAATGAAATTATAAGTATTTCAGACTATCTGGAAATCGTGGCATCCTGAGGCTTCTCATTGACTTTGAGTGTCTTTCTGTTTACCTGTGTCTCCGGATGGCCAGACATCTTTCTTGCTAATGTCATGTTAATGTCATTTTAGTCTGTCTACCTATTGGTTTCAAAAGCTAATTTTTTACTCCAATTTGCAGGAGAATGTTGAGGGGAAACATTGTGATCGATGCAAACCGGGATTCTATAACTTGGAGGAAAGGAACCCCCAGGGCTGCTCGGAATGCTTCTGCTTTGGTGTCTCTGACGTTTGCGACAGCCTCTCCTGGCCCATCAGTCAGGTGGGGGCGTCTTTTGAGAGCCAGGAGCTGTGTTAGAAAGTGATGAGGCTGGCTTTTCTGTAACACCACTCTCATCCTTTGGACCGACGTCGGCGTGGATCAAAGGCTGCCCACTTACCAAAGTGTCACTAAAATTCCTAGATCATGTGTTTGTTCCCTCATACATTTTCCTATGGAAGTAATAGGATGCTACGGAATTGCAGAATGCATCGTGTGTAAATTTCTTCTGTGGGGAAATGCGTGGAGTTGTGGGGTCAGATCTTACCCCACCAGCCCCACCCCGGTCTCAGGCCGGGAAGCACAGCAGGACCTGGGGACACGCAGAATTTTCTAGCTCGAAGAAGCAGGCGAGGTGGGAACGCAGCAGGTGGCACAGTTTATGAGGAGAGGCAGGGCACTCCATTTGTTTGGGGAATCGAGAATTCTGGGGGAACGAGTTCAGGGTGGGTGCTGAGTGGGTTCTAGGGAGGACAGAGTGATGGCTGGAGGTTAGGGCTATTCCCTGACCCTCCCTCCTCCCTCCTTACCAGCGTCTGGGGAGGGGGGATTCGGATCAGTACTTGAGAATGGGGTGCGTTCCTGTGGGTGATCTCCTGTCATCTCTATGTAGGTGACAGAGTGGGAGGATAGTATCTGGAGGTTGTTTTATACAGTTTTTGGCATTTGGCTAAGAAGCAGGGGGCAACAATGAAGTCAGAGTTAGCCAGAGACACTGTGTTCAATGCATTTATTGAGTTCTTTGCTGTTTTTTAATCTAAGATATATACCCGTGGCCTTTACAGTTTTGCTCATTATTTGCTTCTAATTGACCTGGGTTTGGGGGACGTGTGACTCGTTCTCAGGTTTTCTGGGTCCTTTGACGAGTACAAGGGCCACCGTGTGTTAGCTCCGTCCTCGCCGAGCTTTCTGGGTCTGTCCCTTCACGGTGAAGATACTAACGCTGGGCTGGGTGAAACCTAAGGTGACTTCGATTTCATGTTCTAAAATTCTTGGATCTTTTTTAAGGTGAAAGATATGTCCGGCTGGCTGGTCACCGACTTGGTCAGTTCCAACCAGCTCCGGTCCCAGCAGGACGTGCTGGGCGGGCGTCACCAGATCAGCATCAACAGCTCGGCGGTGGTGCAGAGGCTGACCTCCCAGTATTACTGGTCGGCCCCGGAGGCCTACCTGGGAAACAAGGTACTTCCAGGGCCGGCGTCTGGGGCAGAGATCTCAGAGCACATTAAGGAAGAACTTGTGTTGGCTTTTCAAGTACTGTCGTTGGTCTCTTTTGAGTTTAGCAGACTATCACACAGCGTTTACTGACACCTGACTCACACGGTCTTTTTATCCTTGTTAGACTTTACTGCATCTTTAAAATATGAACCTGTGTCCTTCTTGGCCCCGTCGAAGGTGGTCTGTTGTATGAAATCTTGTCCCCTCTCCCCGACAGACCTTCTGTTTTGCTCTGGGTTCCTGGGTCACCTGGGCCTTTGTGAAGGTCCCTCGCATCCCTGCCCTGTGGAGCCAGCCGTGTACCTGTCTTACCTGGTGTATAGAACACCCCTGGGAAGGGTGTGCAGGAACCCTTGCACTGCCCCCTGCTTCTTTATCATGATTGTTGCTCACGTGAAGTTCATGTTTAGGAACAGATAGAATCCTTTCCATTGTAAGAAAACGCTCAAAGGTGATTCCACAAAGTGGGAAGTTGGCGGCTATGATTTAACCTCTCCCTTCAATGACATGCATGGTCCTGTCCCTCCTCACCAATAGGCAGCTTCCCTCCAGACTCTGATCGATCTGAAAATATATTCAGTGGAATCTCTCTCAATACCTACAGCTCCCTGCTCACCTTAACCAGGCCTTTGGTTTGTTTGAAGTCATGGTATATGTAGTGTAGGTCTCATACCGTGGTACATTTCCAGTTAATTTGATGGTTATATTTTAATTTTATAGCTGTTTTGTGTATGTTTAAGTAGTGTTTATTTTTGAAAATGATTACTTTTCCCATCAAATTATAATCTTAGAAGACATTTTCTATTTAGAGTGGGATCTTATCACCAAAATTCAATAGTTTTGTTTTGTTTTGCTTTCGTGTCTGGAGAGCACCTCTCCAATTTTATGGTGCAAAGATTGGATTCTGAACGTTGTACCATAGCTGGCAGAAAGAAAATCTCTCTTTTACGTTAAAGGATGTCAGATCGGGAAGGAAATCCTTAGTCCTTCCTTTAGCTGATCACACGTGTTGCTCTTGCCCTCCTCTAAGCAGGGCGGTGAGCCCCCCAGTGTTGAGATTGTGGTCCTGGGTCACACTCCCCGCCCCCTAAAGTCCTGAAGTGAAATAAAGGTCTATCGTGGGACTAGCACAAGTTCAGAGTAATTTACCTCGGGGTCTCTAAGAAGGAGTACGTTTTTTTCTATGCATTTAGACAATATCCTACATTTCGTGGTATCAATTAAACAGAACATTCATATAATGTGCTTCCTTTCCACTGCCTTTAATGTGAAATCCTTACGTATTGTGGCCTCTGGGACGCCTCGCAGCCTAGTTGTTGCCAGGTGGATCCTAGTGACCGTGTCCTCTTACCAAGGGCTATGATCCTTCCCCTCGGCGCTCATTGTCACTTAAACATTCCAGCTGACGGCGTTTGGTGGATTCCTGAAGTACGCGGTGTCTTACGAGGTCCCAGTGGAGACGGCGGACGGTGACCCCATGTCTCACGCCGACGTCATCATTAAGGTAATTGCTTTCGCATAGCTTTGCTAGAGCCGAGGGCTTCGTGGGGCAGCAGTTTTATGACTGAAGGTGGCTAAGCGAGGTCGTAGTGGCAGGAGCTCAGGGCCAGGTGGCCATTCAGCAGTGCTTTGCCTGTCTGGACTCCGCTGAGACTGGGAATTTCCAGAATTGCCTCAGGGCAGCACCTGTAGCTCTTGGCTTGCTCCTGTAGCTGACCTGTCTATTCACAATTTAGAGGGAGAGGAGTTTTTCCTCGATGTTGGGACTTCCTTTTCGGCCCTTTGGGTCCCTCCTCCCCTCCTGTAGCGTCCTCCCCACGTGAATGACTAGGCAGCAGTGCCTGGCTGTGTGGGGACCGGAGATGCATTGTCATTTTTGTCCTCCACCTCTGTCCCTGTTCCTGTATCCTCACTCCCATCACAAAAAGACCCAGCAAGGCCTTGGCCTTTGCTGTACCCCTGAAACACTGTAAATCAACTACGCTTCAATTAAAAAAAAGATTAGAGGTGTCAGATTGGTTGCTTTGAGGGAAACTGTGGGCTAGTGCATGACTTTGTCTCTTTTCTGAGATCGCAGCACAGGCACAGTCTTTAGACTTATCCGAATGCCTCTGAGAGGAAGATAGTGATATGTTTTCTCTGGTCGTTCTGGACTATGGACATCATTACATGTTTGCCAAAAACCTGCACACAAATGAAAAGCCACGTGGCTGAATACAAAATCTGCTTTCAGTGTTTGATCATGAAGTTGGATTATGAATGTATTTCCTCTTGTTTTTAAATGTTAGGGGAATGGGCTCACTTTAAGCACCCAGGCAGAGGGCCCGTTACTGCAGCCCTATGAAGAGCACTTGAACGTGGTTAGACTTGTGCCTGTGCACTTCCGAGATTTTCACAGCAGGAGGGAGGTAGATCGCGACCAGCTGATGACCGTGCTTGCCAACGTGACACATCTCTTGATCAGAGCCAACTACAATTCTGCAAAGATGGCTCTTTACAGGTGTGTACTGAAAAGGAGGGAAAACGTAGGTGATCTTGTCCTTATTATCATATATTTTAAGCTGGATATACTTTACTTGATTATCTTAAGGACACAGCTAACGGAGCTGTCTTGGAATTATTTTTTATCACTATAATTTTATCGCAGGCGTCAGAATTGTTGTCCATGACAAATGTATCTAGTAGGAGATAGACTTGGCGTTGGGATCAGAAACCTTCAGGGTGGATTTTTGAGAAATGCCCCATGAGGTGACGGTTGTTAACTGCGTTGCATCTGGTTTTCACCCTCCTGATGTTAATGGTCTTAGGTTTTCACAGACTATTTAAGCTCATGAGTCCATCCTTAGTCGTTTTGTTACTTTGAGAAGGTCAGTTTCTGGCAATGCCAGGCTAAGCATACATGTTGGATGCAGCTAAAGCAAACAGAGAACTGCACATTCAGGACCATCTCTCTGCCCTAGAGAGAGTTCAACTGCATGGGTTCGTTCTTCTGGAGTTCATTCTTCGGAACGGGCTTCTCAGAGCCTTCCCACGGCTGTGTATGGACCGCAGCTCGTCTTGTGCCAAATGTCCAAGGCATTTCCAGGGACTAATGACAGCTCCCAGAAAGCGTACTGTTGTGAAAATCTTTACTTACTTAGAAAAATCACATCACCATTTTGTTTGAATTAAATCTTTCTTAGGAATTCGTCTTCTGTGAGGTGTTAGATGCCGTGTGCGAGTGTTTAAGTCCTGTAACGGCCCTGCCTGTTTGTCTGTTGGCAGGTTGGATTCTGTCTCTCTGGACACAGCCAGCCCTAACGTTATAGACCTGTCCCTGGCCACGGAGGTGGAGCACTGCGAGTGTCCCCAGGGCTACGCGGGCATCTCTTGTGAGGTAACACTCCTCCCCCTTCCTGTCTTCTTCCTTTTCTTCTTCCTGCGGGGTTGGGGGAAGAGCGCATTGAAGGTGATGTCGTGACGCGTGTTTGAATTTTAACTTTGGAAACCCAGTGTTTCTAAACATCAGACTTTTGGAGGCTATTGGAACATTGGAAACACATTGTTTAAGGAAATCTAATTCCTCTGGGGCATCTGGGAATACCCTAAGTAAGTGTCACTGTCCTGCTTAGTCAACAGGAAAGTTGAAGCACCCATGCCATATTTTACATTTCTAAGGAGGATTGAATTTGACTGTATTTGAACATTTACCGATTACCAACATGCAACCCCGGAAAGCTTTAGACAAGCCAGGCCTTTTTGGAGACCTTTGATGGCCCCAGGCTATGTTACTTAGGTGGGCTCTACCTCACATATGCAGTATATGAAACTATACTTGCAGTCATGGATGCAAGTAATCTGTTGCTTAAAAATTTTGAAATATTTTTTGAAATTATTTGGACATACATATTGATAGTAACTCTCTTTTACTGAGAACTTTCTACGTATTTGGCACTATTCTGAGCCCTTTCCATATGTTACCTCATTTAATCCTTACAACAATCCTATCAGGTAGGCCCTTCATATACTTTCTGTTCCGTAGATTAGGAAACGAAGACACAGAGAGGTTAAGTAACTTGACCAAGGTCACACAGCTAGGATGTGGTCTTTGAACTTCATCCCTGCTAATTGCCATGAGGTCCTGCCTCTCACGAGCCCATGACTGACTGTGATTGTGAACATTTGTCATTGGCTGTGATTTCTTGGCAAGCATTTTTACAAAGTGAGAACATTTAACCTATAATATGTTTCTCTCTTTATTAGCTTTGCAGTTAATAAAGTTGGCCTAAAGCTTCGTGGTGTACATATTTAATTAAATATTTTTATTTCTATTTTAAATATTTTGCAATATTTTTTTTGGCCACAGGGTCGGGACCAATGAACTTATTTTTACATCTCATTTATTTTTAGGACCAGCAAATGTCCATAAGTCCTAATCCCTGTGGGCCTAGTGCTTAATGGATAAATGACCCTCAGACCACCTCATAGTATGTGGATGTGGGCTTAGGGGGGCGACAGGTAGAGCAGGGACAACCGTGGAAGTGGGAGCCCCGCCAGCTGGACCGGGAGGGGACAGCAGGGAACAGCTGCTGCTGGAGAACAAGTAGGCGGGGCTTTGTTCCCAGAAGTGCTGGTGCGCTTGGGTCAATGGCTCAAGCATCACATAGGAAGCTCAAGACTCCTTTGCAAGAGTTTGTGTTAAGCAGAAGAACTCATTCTTTTATCCAGCTCTTACTCAGAAACTGACTTAAAGAATCAGGCAGCTATTGGTTGGGAATGGAATTTGGGGGAGCCCTGTAGCCGCGACACAGACCCCCAGGCAGCTGCCTGCTCAGTGCCTACTGTAGACAAGTCCACTGTCCCCGGGGGAGCGTGGCTGCGGAGCGGGGTCGGGGGGGAGGTGTCAGGGGACTTTCCCAAGGTCAGTGTGAATGAAGGCATTATGTATTATTACTATAATGAAATGCTCTTTAAGAATTCTTAGGACAATAAAAAGCAAATCCACACCCCCTCCTCCCATGCCCCCAAGGGAGTGTGCCAGCCTCCAAATTAATTACTCCCTGGTCTGCACTCTGGACGCGTTTCTTGTCTGCTGTGGCCCCGGGCAGCCCGTGGACATGGGTCTTGGAGGTGTGCACACCTGGTGTGGCATCACTGCATGGCGAGTGCCGTAGACCGTAGCTAACACGCCGTGTTCCGGATTCCAAGTCTATCAGATAGAGAGCCGATTTCTCAGGGTCGTCACAAGGGCGACATAAAGTACAGTGTCTGGGGTGGCTCCCCCGCCCCTGAACCCCCATGTTGCCTGTCCAGCGCGTAGCCAGAGGGAAGCTCACCTGCAACGTTTGCTCTCTTAAACTGATGCCGTTTGATGCAGACCTGCATTTAACACTTTGACGGCAACATTTACTAAATTTTAAGCAAAAGAAAAAGTGTTGAGAGAAATAAATCCCCTTGATTGAAACACTGGTTAAAAGGCTGTTACATGATTTCTAAGAATATTGCAGTGGAAAACCGCTATGATGTCCGCTGACTCATTGCATCGCCATTACGTTTTTGTGTGCATGTTTCTACCTTTAAAATATATAAGGAACTGGATTATGGTGATGGTTGCACAACTCAGTAAACTTACTAAAAAAAAAATCATTGAATCGTATGCTTAATATGGGTGCATTTTATGGCACGTTTGGGCAAAAAAAAAATAAGTTTCCATTCATGGAAAATTGAGTGGTTTATGTTTCTAACGTATTGGGAAGAAGATGATTTGCGTTTTGTATAAATTTGCCTTCACCCGGACAGTCATCCGTCCTTGTTTTGCAGTCCTGTCTCCCTGGCTATTACCGCGTGGATGGAATACTCTTTGGAGGAATCTGTCAGCCCTGTGAATGCCATGGCCATGCAGCTGAGTGTGACGTTCATGGCGTTTGCTTTGTGAGTCTGGCTGAGACCTTGAGTGCACGCCCTCCTCCCACCATGAAGCCCTCACTGTACAGAAGTGATTAAAAAAGAAGCTTCCTCCGCAGGGAATATCCCTGCCCTTGTGGACCCCAGAGGAAATCTGCAGGTTTAAGTTTAAGTCATAAAATGTTTCCTGCTTTTTTCCTCCTTTTTTTTTGTGAAGAAAAGTTGCTTTGGTGATAGCAGAAAAGAGATGTATAATTTCACTGCAGGTTTTTTATTAGAACAATAAGTAATGATTTACTTCGCAAGATTAAAAAGCAATATAAAGGGGAGAAAACGTCCACTGATTAAATAAAAAGGATCAGATCTTTTAAACGCAAGCGCTAGTAGATTTTAACATTATATTACATAGTATATCGTAAGAGGAATAATAAAAATTTCTAATAATCTCACTCATTTGTATAATATATAATGCTTCATAGATGTTAGTTCAGATAAACTCTGCAAACAAGTACCTCTTTCATGCAGTTGGAGTTGAAATAGGGCTTAGCAAATATGTAGTTAATCTTGAGAATGAACTTTGGGGCAGATACAGGGCAAGACTTGTTTTTTAACTTCAGTCAGGAATTCTTTTAGGCTCTTATGCCTGGGAGCCAGGCCACACTCCTGGGTTCTAATGGATTCACTGCTCAGAGATGGAGTGAATGCATATGGTAATCAGCTGAACCCTATTCACTGCACAGGGAAAGGATCATGCTTTTTCCAAAAGAGCTTGATTGAGTCACAGGGTTAGGAAAAATTAACGATCAGACCCATGGGGAAGATATCGGCATGATGCCGCTGATTGCTTTTTCTCTCTAGAGGCTAATTTTTCTTTTTCTCTGCAAGTACAGCTTTTGTTTTGTTCTTTGTCCATGTCTTTGTTCTGTAAGTGAAGCGTCCGTAGGATGGCATGGAATGATGTTTGCACGCACACTCAATCCCTCCAGAATAAGTTCCTCAGGTGCAACTTCCCACAAGGAAGGGAGATGGCTGCTTTTTTTTTTATTTTAATTTATTTATTTGGCTGCGTTGGGTCTTCGTTGCTGCGCGCGGGCTTTCTCTAGTTGCGGCGAGCGGTGGCTACTCTTTGTTGCGGTGCATGGGCCTCTCATTGTGGTGGCTTCTCTTGTTGCAGAGCACGGACACTAGGTGCTTGGGCTTCAGTAGTTGTGACGTGTGGGCTCAGTAGTTGTGGTGCACGGACTTAGTTGCTCCGCGGCACGTGGGATCTTCCCAGACCAGGGATCGAACCCATGTCCCCTGCATTGGCAGGCGGATTCTTAACCACTGCACCACCAGGGAAGTCCCGGTCGCTGCTTTTTTAAAGCCTCTCTCCCCCTGCATTTGGGTTTGGAGGCCTCTGCCAACACTTGAGGGTGGTCAGCAGGTCGTGGTTGTACCACCTATGGCTTTAGTGACAGGCAGGCTGGAAGAAGATTTGCACATGCTTCTGTTAATAGATATTTCCAAAAATATATTCTCCTATGAAAGTGAAGATGCTAAATAGCCTTAAAGCTCTAAGTATAGAAAATAATAATAATTTTTATAGTTTAAAATTTTTTAAGGAATAATATCAGATTTACAGAAAGGTTAGAAAAATAGGATAGAGAGTTCCCGTGTAAGCATCGCCCTGTTTCCCCGGATGCTCATCTTACACAATCTGTATGGTTATCAAAACTCAGAAATTAACATGGCACAGTCCCATCAACTAAATGTCAGATTCCATTCAGGTTTCATCCTTTTCCTTTCCGGCATCAGACCCACCGTCCCGTACTGCATTTAGTGGCTTTGCCTCCTGCAGGCTGTGGCAGTTCCTGGTTTTCAGGACTAGGGCACGTTTGAGATCTTTGGACCTTCTGTGGACTTTCCCTCAGCTGGAGCGGGTCCACTTTCTCGTGATGAGGTTGAGATTATCCATTTTTGGTGAGAGGACCTTGAGGTGACGTGCCCCCCCGGTGTGTGCTGTCAGGGTCCGTGATGCCACTGGCTTCTTCTGGGGGATGTTAATTAGCCTGGGTCACTCGGATAAGGGGGTCTCTGCCAGGTTTGTCTGCTGTAAAATTATTATTTTTCCTTTTTTAAGTAATTAAAGGAGAAAAGTAATAAAAATTTAGATTGGAATACAGGGAAATATAAAAACTTGGTAAGATCACTTATCTGTTTCATCTACTTTGCTTTTTAAATTCTGTTTTAAAAAGAAACCTTTAATTCTTCCTTTTGTGTAACTGTAAATAGCCCCTGGCCTTGTATATAGTTATCTAGATTCTAGGGGTTGACTCCTTATATACATTTTATTAGAAGTTTCCAGTTGTTCTTAGTGTTCCTATTCTTTTTTTTTTTTTAATTTTATTTATTTATTTATTTATTTATTTATTTATTTATGGCTGTGTTGGGTCTTCGTTTCTGTGCAAGGGCTTTCTCTAGTTGCGGCAAGCGGGGGCCACTCTTCATCGCGGTGCGTGGGCCTCTCACTATCGCGGCCTCTCTTGTTGCAGAGCACAGGCTCTAGAGCACAGGCTCAGTAGTTGTGGCTCACGGGCCTAGTTGCTCCACGGCATGTGGGATCTTCCCGGACCAGGGCTCGAACCCGTGTCCCCTGCATTGGCAGGCAGATTCTCAACCACTGCGCCACCAGGGAAGCCCAGTGTTCCTATTCTTGTTTTTTTTTTAAGACTATTTTTAGAGTAGTTTTAGGTTTACAGCGAAATTGAGAAGAAGGTATAGAGATTTCCGATCTACCCCCTGCCGGCATGCTCATACGCCCCCATTATCAACATCCCCACCCCACAGAGTCGTGCATTTGTTACAATTAGTGACCCCACACTGACACATCACAGCCACCCAGAGTCCATAGTTTACCTGTGTCCTTATTCTTTTCTCTGAGCTCTCTCTGCTCTTACTCCGAGGAGAAGTCAATTTCTTTTCTTTGGAAAGACAGGGGCATAAAATGCAGTTGTGCGTGTCTTGGGCCCTCCTGGTTTTCCTTTTCCAATCAAGAGAAGATGCGTTCACTCCCCAAGGAGGTGAGCATTCCTATCCCTTCACGTTCCAGATCCACCAACAGGGATCATCACTTAAAGGGATGTTGGCGCCCGCCTGAGAAAGCATTGAAACAGACCTTCAGCAGGTTTTTCAACAGAACTACATCGTAGTTTTCCCAAAGAGAAAGAAGACCCAATCTGGCCCTTTGAGGAAAGGAAGCAAATCAGAGACATCTTGCAATTGAGCATAATCAAATAGATTTTAATGAAACTAATTATTTTGCATAATTCTTTTAGCACAACCATGTAGCTCTTTACCAAGGCCAGTTGCATTTTGAGTAGATTTGGGTTAATGATCAAAACCAAGGTCATATGAGGGATGAAAAGAAAAAAGAAAAGCACATGGGCGTCATCTGGAAGCTTTTTTAGAAACTCAAAATCGCAGACCTCCAGCATCAGAGTCAACATTTAACCCACATGATCTGTATACACATTAAATTTGGAAGCTCTGGTCTGGGATAACCCTAAATAAAACTGGTGAAACCGTGATATAGAGGATGCTACACAATTAAATTGAATAGATGGGAAAACTTTTATCAATCTCAGGAATGATAGAAAAGTATGTAGTTAGCAACTGGAAATATTATTTGAATAGTCAGATGAAAAATGTCCAGTAAATGTGTGTAAAATGAGTGGCTTTAAGAGAAGGGGTATAAAAGGGCATGGAAGACCCCAAGGGAGAGGAAGTGAGAGGAGAGGCCCCACAGGCGGGGCTGGGGCTGGGAGTACGGGCAGGGGAGGGCAGAGGTTGTAGGAGAGAGCTCTGGGTGGCATCAGCACCAGGTGGGGGCAATAGGGAGACCAAGTCACGGGAGAAGAGGAGCCTGGAAGGAACGTGCAGGAGAGGAGCCACCCAGGGGCCTGTCTCCCGCACACCTCCTACACCTGACGCAGGGTAATTTCACTGTCTAAAGAGGTGTTTTAAATGAGGAAAAGAAATCTTTCGTACTTATTCATGTATTTACCATTTCCGATGTTCTCCATGCCTTAGTATAAATTCAGAATTTCCTGGACTGTCTCCAGGGGGAAAGACATGCAATTGCAGGACCCATCCCGCTGTCTCCCTTCCCTCCACATCCTGCACCTCTGCCGTCCAGGGTCTGAGAGCAGCTCTTTGATGTATTGTATTCCGTTCCTACAGAGGGCAAGTCTGCTGCCAGTTACTCTGACACGGTTGGAAATGAAAGCTCTTATGCTTCCCGCTTACATAAATTAAAAATTTTTATCGGCGAACCTGGAAACTGGCAACCCCTCCTCATATAAGAGAGTTTGGTGACTTGCTTTAGCGTTTTGCCTTTTTTCTTCACTTGGACTTCAAGCTGTTTGAAGGTGAATCTGAGACTCCTTTAAGGAGGCCTGAGCCGAGTCTTCTTTCCATGCATGTGTCCTAGGCATGCCAGCACAACACCACTGGAGACCACTGCGAGCGCTGCCTTCCCGGCTTCTACGGGCTGCCTTCCCGAGGGACCCCTGGGGACTGCCAGCCGTGTGCCTGCCCGCTCTCCACGGCCTCCAACAAGTAAGCCCGGCTACTCCACCCGCCGATCCTGTCCCGCGTGGCCTGGGTCTCCATCCAGACGTGCACTGATATCTTCAGATCAAGACCTGTGTGTAATGAGAGTGTTAATTTTGCCCTGGGGCAATTAATTGGGATTAGAGATGAAGGAACAGATTCTCTCTTCTTTAAAAAAAAAAAACAAACTTTGATGTATTAAATTATGTAAGGCAAGTTGTGTGAAGGCAAGGACATTTGCATGGCCTTTTTTCCCCTTGGTCTAATGTTGGCCATCAGTTCCTTCACACGTATATGTTGTGTGCCTACCACTGGGCTAAGAGGCAGAGGAGATGCAGAGATGAATAAAACATGTTCCTGGGCTGCAGGAGTATTTGAGCTAATGACCAAAATATGTAAATACGAGGCTCATTGAGAATGGGCTGAATTCATTTAGTTAATTCAACAAATCTTTACTGAGCGCCTGGTATATGCTGGGCATCATGGTAGGTGTCCTGGGTATCAAACTGTTCCTCCGTGGCTGCCGACGCCGTGGAATCCACAGTGCGGTCACGAGGGCAGAGGAGGTGGGTCCACTGTGCAGAGGGAATCTGTGCGGGCGACTCCCTGTGGAAGCCCTCCATCTGAGATTGGACGATGAGAGGGAGCGTGAAGGCAGCGGAGGAGAAGGGCCTGCTAGGCGGGAAGAAGTGGTGCCGAGGTCCGGCAGCGTGAGAAGCGGGTCGGTTTGGGGAGCTGCAGGTGGTCCCGGGGCACAGAGCACGAGGGGAGGCGGAGGACAGTGCCAGTCAAGGCCTCGACCAACATGCTGGGGCTTGTGTGCCCCCAGGCCAGCGGGTTGAAAGCCTCTCTCACTGTTTACCCTCTAGAACTCTCCCCCCATCCACGCCTAGAGGATTCTCCCACGGGGATTTTTATTTGGAACTCCAGTGTACAAAACAGCGATCAGGGCTGCTCTGGTGAAATCGTGGGGGCCTCGCTATGGCCCCCGGGCCTCCCTTCGAGGTCCTCCCAAGACCCAGGAATGGAGTGTGAAGGGACCTCGGTCTGCCTGGGGGCTTCGGGGGATGCTGGTGACACTCACTGAAGTGCGGAGCCCCTTGGCTCTGTCCTGTAAGCGGGCTCACTCTTGGCCAGGTGGGCAGCTCTAAGGCAGGCAGCCCAGTCCCGGGAACTCGAGGAGAGGAACTCTGCCGGAGGGGACCGCTGAGCTGGGCGTTGGGGGTGAGCCGGTGAACCCGGGCAGAGGGGGAGAAGCGCAGTCGGGCCGAGGGTCGAGCAGGAGCAGGGAGTGTCCAGTGTCCACGGGCAGGCTGCGTGGCCTGGGGCCTTGGGTTCTGGGCTAAGGAGTGAGGATGCGGTGAAAGTTCGTAAGGACAGGAGTGGTATAAACTAAGCATTTTAATATTTAGGAATTCTGCACCATCCACTGGAGAACCACATTCATTTCTACTGCTTTGTCAGTTTCAGCCCCACCTGCCACCTCGACGATGGAGATGAAGTGTTCTGTGACCAGTGCGCCCTGGGATACGCAGGGGATTGGTGCGAGAGGTACTCTGCTTCGCTCGATCGGTTTCCAAAAATTTTTTTACTATGAATTCTATGTGTTTATTTTTAAATGTGTGGTTAAGTGTGGCTTTAGAGCTTTTGGTGTGTCATTATTATTCCATCGGATCATAGAGAAAGACCAGTCGATCGATTAAAAAATTAATGTTGGAAGTCCCTGGGGATTTTTTGATCTCCTTGAGCTAATCTCAGTTTTCATCAATATCAATAGGAAACTGCCAGTAGTCAGTACTTCTGTTCATACGTTTGAATGTCCCGTTACTCTGGATGATTCCATAGGCAAGGGGTGGTTTGATTTAATAGTTGTCTTCTGGCGCCTGGAAGCCAGGGTTGTCTGTCCTGCGTGTATGTCTCAGTGCCAAGTCTGGCTGGACTCCGTGGGAGGTGACATCGCTGAGTGGTGGGATGCGGGTCGAATTGTCTGGGCCCGGAGCATGTCGCCGGGATGTTTGGCTCCTTTTGGACGCCCTCCCCATGCCTCACAATAAGTGACGGGAATCTGTGAATGCCTGAACTCGAGCAGCATTCCTCTCACAGTAAATCTTCGGTAAAGAGTCGGTGTGATTGATTAACTACTCAGAGAGTCCCTGGGTGGTGGGGTAATGTCTACAGTAATCGCATTTGTTTGCATCCCTCTCTCAATCTTTTATATAGATGCGCAGACGGTTACTATGGAAACCCAACAGTGCCCGGAGATTCCTGTGTCCCGTGTAACTGCAGTGGCAATGTGGACCCCTTGGAGGCCGGGAGCTGTGATTCCGTCACCGGAGAATGCCTGAGATGCATTGGGAACACCGACGGCCCCCACTGTGAGAGGTGTGCCTACGGGTTCCATGGGGACGCCGTGACTGCGAAAAACTGCCGCGGTGAGTGTGTGACCCGGCGGTCGGGTCCATTACTTATCACCCTGTGAAGTCTCCATCCATTTACTTACTTGCATCAAAAAGTGCTCGGCCCAGGAGGTCACTTGACCCGATCTGCGCTGGGTTAGCTTGATCAGTTACTCCAAATGAAGGTCAGATGGCCTAGAAAACATGCGCCCTTCCATTTCAGGAGAAAGTGGTCCTTCACAGGGTGCTGGCACTGCTCCCAGTGACCCAGGAGGCCAAGGAAGCCTGTCCCGTTCGTCAGGGAGATGCTATGGGCTTCATGAGGCAGATGGGATTTCAGAACGTGGAATGGGAAATGGGGAGACCTTAGCCCCCAAAACTGGTGCGTCTCAGTGGTCTGCGCCTGAGTCACCAAATCCCCACGTCGCTCGGCAGGGCTCTCTGCTTAGACCCTTGAAATTACAGACCATGTAAAACCAGTTACTTAGAAAAGTAGATTTTCAAACTCCTAGAATGACAGACTTATAGCCTTAGGGCTGATAACAGCTCTCAGATTTTTTCACACAGTTCTTGAAAAAGGAATGAAAGAGTAAAAGTGACAATTATAAATTATTTTGATAATTTCCTATAATTGCTGGTCCTACTGTGCTGTTACAACATGGAGACACAAGAGGGAGCTAGCGATCCAGAAAAGATGTTTTCCTAGGACCAAGTCAAGAGATTGACAAGCTTCTGTTGCCCTGGGCCTATGAACCCGACCTTCAGCACCTTGACTGGTTATCATAGGTAGATAATTATGATAACCGGTAATTGTATAAAGCTTCAAAGTTTATGGAATGCTTTCACAATTCTCACGGCATTTCTTTTCATCCTTACTGCAAACCTTGATGATTAATTTCTTAGTTCATTTGTCATTTATTAAGTGTCTGTTACTTCCCAGGCACTATGCCAAATACTGTGATTGGAGTTGGAAATTTATTTAATCAGACTTGAAAATCCCAAGTCTATTTGGAAGCTACACACGATGGTGTAGGAGAGAGGCATGTGTGTGGATTCAGGGCTTTGGAGTCTGACTAATTTAGAGTCCAGGATTGGTCACCAACCAGCCCTGTGACATTAGGCAAATTTTATTAACCTCTCCTAGCAACTATTTCTTCATACATAAAATGGACATAATTATACGTATACACTAAGGCCTTTCTGAAAAGTCAGTGGGATGACAAATTTAAAGTTCTAGACAGTAAATAAATGGTAGCTATTACAATTGCTAGTAATAAGAGCAGTCATTTTTATTATTTTTCTGTATCAGTGCTGTCCAACAGAAATGTAAGTCACACATGTAATTTAAAATTTTCTAGTAACCACCTTTTAAAAAGTATAAAGGAACAGGTGAAATACATTTTAATAATACATTTTATTTAACTCAATATATAGAAAGTATTATCATTTTATCATGTAATCAAGTTTTCAAAGTATTAATAACTGTTTTCTTTCTTTTTAATACTGTCTTCAAAATTCAGTGTGTGTTTTATAGCCCATCTCGATTAGGATGCTAAGTTTTCATCAGAAATACTTGATCTGTATTTAGATTACATAAAGTTCAATGTTGAAGAAATGGATTCATACACCGAAGTTGTTCAAACATATTTAAAAGTTTTCCATCATGTTTTCCTTTATGTGCATCCAAGCTGACAAAGCTGCGTCAGCATTTTGCCATGGGGATAAAAGGGAAAATGTAAAATAGAAGGTCTCAGGGATGAGTGGAGAGTGGGGGGGAGTGGGGGGGTCAGAACAGGTGGGATTTGGGTCTAGGTCCACGTTGTTGGCCCAGGGAGCTGGACTGGTTATGGGCTGACCCTGCCTGGCTTTCTCTAGTTTCTGAGCACTTACACTTTTTATTCTTTTCCTATCTCCTTTTTCCCCCATTCCTAGCTTTGACGAGATGCATTCCTACAACTGTTGCTGAACATTTCACTAGAAATCCTTCCAGGTCTATAATAAGGGTCCTTCTTATGAACTTCCCAGAAGTCTCCACACGATAACATAATACCATATTTTATTAGGTGAACCCGGTAAAAATGCCAGTATTCAGTATTACTGACATCAGCTTTGGTGTGATAGATGCAGTAGTGGCTGTGGACACAGTTGTCCAGGGCAGAGAGTGGTGTGGAGGGAGAAAAGGGTGGTGGGAAGCCTCCTGGGCACTAATATTAAAGAAACCTTGTGCGAAATAACTTAAGTAGGTATAATTTTTATATTGTGGGGTTCTTCTGAGAATTAAAATACCTGTAAAGAACCTGGCAGAAGGTAATTGCCAGATATTTTAAATTAGTATTATTTATAACATGAACAATTTTTATTAATAATTGCTATTATAATTGTTGTTATAGAGGGATAACTGCAAATAACAGTGTGACCTCTGGCTAGTTACATCACCTTTCTAAGTGTTAGACTTCTCACCCCAAAATAGAGAAAATTATAGTACTTCCCTCGTATGTTTGTTATGAAGGTTCATTCATTTATTTCACGTATTGACTGTAACATGGAGACACAAGCTGACGGGTGCGTGATAAATATGATTTGTTATTATCATCAATATTCGGTGATGATCATACTCGAAGTGAACTTGGAATATTCCCCAGAGGAAGGGTGGGGTTTGAGTGAGGCACAGAGAGGGAGGATCAGAGGGAAATACAAGAGAAAGAGGAAGGAAACCAAAGAGTTTCGAAGGGGTCCTGAAACCTTGGTAAGAGAGAGGTTCAAAAGGGAGAGAGGGGTCCATGGCCCATCCCACCAAAAGATGCATCAGGACGGAGGCAGGATCTGCTCACTGGATCTGCACCCGGGAGTCCTGGACATTTTAGGAGGAGCAGTTGTAGCAGCCGAGGGGCCAAGAGTTGGACTGGAAGATTGGGTGGTGCGAAGGGGAAGGGAGGGAGCGAGGGAGACGGTAGGGAGAGTCAGGGATGGAAACTCAGAGAGAGTTAAGGGTTTGGGGGGGGATGGCAGGGTGTGAGTGAATGTGTGTGAGTGGGTGTTTTGTGTGTGTGTGTGTGTGATGTTTTCCCTGGGAGACAGTTAAGAGTGGTGGGAGGCTGAGGACGGTTTTAAATACAGGCTTTATTATTATTTCGGCACAGCAAGGCCAGCAGATCAGGAGAGGACCACCATCACAAAGGCAGTTTGTTACTCTGGAGGCCAGGTCGGGGGAGAGTCAGGGGGCGAAGGGGACACCCCACAGCATGGGGGTGGCTACACGGGGAAGCACCTGGGTTGGTCAGGAGGGGAAGTGTGGACACGAGCCTTTATGTGCAGGAAGAAAAGGGCGGGCAGGGTAAGCAGGTCTGGGACTGGCTAGTCTGAATCATTTCAGCCGGTCCCGGGGCCCAGGGACTGTGCCTCTTGTCTGATGCCGGGCCCTGGGGTAACTAGGACTGGTGGACAGCGGAAGGTCAGGGCCCAGAGGAGCCTGAGAGCCAGTGAGGAAGGCATGGGGTGTGGGCTCTGGATTGGATGGTTTGCACATGAAAGGCATTCCAGCAGCTGAGCCGTTTACAGGCTCTGGAAATTGACTAGCCCTGGGTGTGGCTGTCTCTCCAGGGTCAGCAAGGCCCCAGAAGTCAAAACATCAGAAAAACAGAAAATAAAAGTTAAACTACAAGAATGGGCAGCTCTGTGTTGCGCCCATGACACTTGACCAGCCTCCTACAGGAGCTGTGAACATCGATCCACGCACACAAGGGAAAAACTAGGGGGGAGAGGCCCAGTGACATGGCCGTAGTCACCCAAGGAAGCAGAATCCCACCCCGTTTCCTCTGACCATCAGCCTATACCATAGGACGGAGAGTGTGCATTTTCTGAGCCCAAGCATTCATAAATGGTACACGTCCTGGGACATCTTGTCAGTGAACATATTACAAATTTTAAATGAAGCGCATATTGACAGCTGTGGTACGAAGTAAACGGTTCTTGGACCCGTTAAATTGAATCACTTTGAGAAGGGGGGGACTTTGTGGCTTTAAACATCAATATTCTGGCTGTAGATAAAACGGAAGCATCTGGCCAGAAGGTAAGAACCTCAAAGGACTAATGACTCAGAACAGGGAAATAGTTCATTAAATCATGATGTACAGTATTAGTTATCTAGGTCGTTATAACTGAGCTTTAAAATATTAAATACGTATGATTGGAATGAGCAAGTGGCTAAATTGATTTTGAAATCTTCTTTGCATGTTTTTTAATGAAGATTGGTTGATATACATTGGTGGCTCATTTTAAAAATTTCAAAGAATTCATGAAATTGGTTAAGTTCGTTTGCCAATTATTATCTTAACAGCTTCAAGTAATTTTTTTTCTCTGTGATGGTTCCTTTCACCAACCTTATTTTGGCTTACTCTTCAGAAAAATACTAAATTTTTCAAGTTACTGCACAGCAATAATTTTGTTTTATGATTTGAAACATGAATGTTAAAATTTCTCCTTTTGGGATTAAGGGATTTTATAACAGCCGTACCCAGAAATGGGCACAAATATGCCTTCTGTGTGTGTTAGCCTGTGAATGCCATGGCCAAGGCTCCCTTTCTGCTGCCTGCCATCCTGAGACTGGACTCTGTGACTGCAAACCACACGTGACCGGACAGCAGTGTAACCAGTGCCTGGTAAGACGCCTCCTGGTCATTACATACGATTAACGTGTGTGTCAGTGTTAATGTCTATAAATGATGCCTTAACTGGTTCAAATGAAATGGAATCCCGACCACCAGAAAGAGCAGGGTCCTGCAACATGGCTGGTGAGTGCTATGCGGCCCTATCTGGAGAGTATGTATTCGGTTTACAGAGCAGTGGAATGATGTCACGAACACTTTATGAATCTATGACACATGCAGTTGTTGATTTGGGAAATCTTCTAGTAGATACTAGCCACTTACTAAAATGTATTTTGTCTTCCGTGGCTCTGCCCCCGTGAAACAGCACGGCTACTACGGTTTGGACACGGGGCTCGGGTGCCTGCCCTGTAACTGTAGTTCGTCGGGCTCCCTGTCGGACGACTGCACGGAGGAAGGCCAGTGTCGCTGTGTCCCAGGTGTAGCTGGGGAGAGGTGTGACAGGTGTGCCCGCGGCTTCTATGCCTACCAGGATGGTGGCTGTACACGTAAGCTCCTGAATTCACTGTTTGAGACTTTATTGTAATTCCCAGACTTTTCTTTGAGCTCTCCTTTGACTTCTAATTCTGTTAAGTTCCTTTACATTTTTTTTTCTGAACATATAGGATTTCATACCTTTTTTCTATTTCCTGATCCCTATTCTGGGTAAGTCCACAAGCCTTGGTCAGGCTGTACTAACCGTGTGAGCTTAGACTAATTACTTAACTTTACTTAGCTTCGGTCTCCTCATTTGTAAAATGGAGAAGTCGATTATTCTCTCCATCCAGGAGTTACCGTCAAGGTTGTACTTAAAGTCCTTAGCATGGCGATTGGCAAACAAGTGCTCGGTAAGTGTTAACTCTCTGTTCTCCCCACCGGTGGAGGCCTTTCCCGGTCTTTTCTCTGTTTCTCCCAGTATGCCCAATTATCTCTCATCCAGGAGCAACTCTCCACAAGGAGGAGCATTCACCTCCCGTGAGACACGGCGGGGTGCTGGGGATCACGAGTTTTCTTTCAGGAACTAGAAGAGTGATTGAGATTATTAACACAAGGGAAATAACTTGCAGCATCAACTCTGACCCCTTCGGTTGACCCGACGGTCCTGATCTGTAACAACACCCTGTGTCTCTGTTGTAGCCTGTGACTGCGCTCACACTCAGAACACCTGTGACCCGGAGTCGGGGAAGTGTGTCTGCCCACCTCATACTCGGGGTGCGGCGTGCGAGGAGTGTGCGGACGGACACTGGGGCCACGACCTGGAGCTCGGATGCCAGGTGTGCACTGTCACCTGCACATTTTCTCAACTGAGAATTACTTTGCTGTGTCAGGTTTCACTCTTCTTCTTTTATCTATTCGCTTGATTTTAACCTGTTGAATAGCTTGATGGTTTTTATTCAAAACTCAGTACCGATTGTAGGAATCAAAGTGGAAGAAGCAGCATCCTTAAAATACAATATTCTAAATTTTCTTCAAGATTCTAGCTGTGGAATTGATGGTTAGAAGATCAAAAATTTATTTTGGTGCTCTTTAAATATATTCTGCAATATATGCTATCTTCCAGGAGAAAGACATAAATCACTTTATTGGGGGTGGGAGAGGTATGTCCGATCTTCAACGGTTCTGTTTTTCTATGTTACTTTTGTTGGTTAAACTTAGACTTTGCATTTTGAAAACAGAGGGAGCGTTACTGGACTTCTAAAATAATTTTGCTGGACTGCTTTGACCTATTAAGTAGATTAAATTTCAGGCCACGGTTGAGGCCCAGCCTGCACGTGTCACAAAGGTTCACTAACGTCCAGCAGCATAAGTCCTGGCCTCTTGATGGCTTGTGGCAAAGTGAGTCCATATGGCAATAGTGAAAGCGATCCATTTGTTTGTATAATCTCCCCACGTTTAGTGTTTTCCTGTAATCCCCATATGTGTACATTATGAAAATATAAAAGCTGCCTTTTTATTTATTCAGTATTTTTCTTGCAGGCCTGCAATTGCAGTAGCGCGGGGTCAGCCAGTCAGCAGTGCGATGTGCTCACTGGCCATTGCCCGTGTAAGCCTGCATTTGGTGGACCGACCTGCCACCAGTGCTCCCTGGGGTACAGAGACTTTCCGGACTGTGTGGCCTGTGACTGCGACCTGAGAGGGACACTGGCCGACACCTGTGGCCAGGAGCAGGGTCTCTGCAGCTGTGCCCCGGAGACCGGAACCTGCTCTTGCAAGGTACTAGCGCTCGGCTCCACTTCCTCCCTCCCTCCCACTCGCCATTCTGACTTTGGGGCTTTAACTATTTAAATAAGCACTTGGGTTTTAGACGCTTCTCATAATGAGTTTGCACCACCTTCTGGGTCTGGGTTTAAATTCTGTGTATGCTCTTCTAGAATGATGGATGATTCCTTAGAAGGAATTTGTACTGTTAATTACAAGTGTCAGATGATGGGACTGATTTGAAAAACACGCTGAGTTTTCTACCATGTGTTTCAGTTGGCTGAGTAGCCTATCTGTCTTGAATATACAGGTAAAATAGATAACACAGGGCTTCAGGAAGATTTGTGATTCTATACCTGGTAAGTAATTATTCTGTTGTGCGTGCTGGCCAGACTGGAGGACGTTTGTGTTTTTTATTATTTTCCCAGGAGGTTAGATTTCAACATCATACTTAACTCCGTGTATTTCCTTTCGTTTTCCCGTTGTGCTTTGTTATTAGAAGGTCCTTGGCCATCTTCTCTGTTCCTTTCCCAGGGTCTGAGAGATGGAATCCTGGTTGATTAGTGGTGGGGGAGGAGGAAGGGGAAACTCATGTGGCTGCGGGGTAACGGGAACATCAGTGGACGTGTGCTTGGTTCACCACATCTGTGGTAGCAGTTCTCACCACGGACGGTCAGCACAGGAGGACCTGCCCTAATAATCATCTGGCCCGTGGCTCTCCACCTGACTGATCACTGGTCACCTGGGACCTCCAGGAGGATCCGGGCCCGCTCCTGGAGACTCACCAGGGAATCTGCATTTTCCAAAAGCTTCCAAGACGATTCTGATGATCAGCTGAGTTGGGGAATCACTGAGTCTGAGAGAACGGATGCTCAGAGAGGTTAAGGAGCCAGCCTGAGGAGCAGCTAGTTCAGCAGTGTTTGTTCATCCAAAGTTATTTTTGTGTTTTTTCCCATTTCTGTTTGTTCATAAACCGTGTCTCTTTTTTTCAGGTAAAAATGAGTCTGTCACTTTGTCCCCTTTAGGAAAATGTCATTGGCCCTCAATGCAGTGAGTGTCGAGCTGGCACCTTTGCTCTGGACGAGGCGGACCCTCGGGGGTGCACCCCGTGCTTCTGCTTTGGGCTGTCACAGCTCTGCTCAGAGGCCGAGGGCTACGTGAGGATGCCGGTGGGTTACACACGCAGATAAATGTTCTGTTTGCAACCCTCTACCCTTGAGAGTTGGGTGAGGGTGGGAAAGGCAGCCAAGTACTTACATTAAATTTTGCTCTTACTGCGTCAGAAATTCTAGGAAGCTGATTTGGGTTAGTCCAGAATCAGAGGTCTGCTTCCGCTGTCCAGGAAGTAAATGGAGCAGGAACCAGGGCATCAGTGTCGCTCTGTGCTAATCTGTCTGCAGCTTTAGTCGGAGTGAAGAGAAAACTCTCAGCAGTCTCCTTCATGTAATTGAACCTGGCCCAGTATAGGAAGAGTTTGACCCTAAATGCAGTGGTTTAAAGGCATTTTCAGTTCATTTTAATCCAGGTGTTTAAATGGAAAAGAAAAGTCTTTCTTATTCCTGTTTTAATAATGAAGCTGTCTCGTCTGAAACAGTGGAAGAATCTCATGGTCAAAGTGCGGCGTTAATTCACATTCTAAAGTGGCTTTGTCCTCCCCTCCGTGACTAGGTAACGCTGGGCTCAGATCAGCCTCTTCTGCGTGTGGTTTCTCAGAGTAACCTCAAGGGTACGACCGAGGGCGTGTATTACCAGGCCCCTGATGTCCTCCTGGATGCCGTGACCGTCAGGCGGCATGTCCACACAGAGCCGTTTTACTGGCGGCTGCCCGGGCAATTTCAGGGAGACCAGGTGAGACGTGCACCCAGCCTCCAGCCATCCACGTTTCCTGGGTGCACTTTGAAATCACAGTGGCCTGGGTTGGCCTATTGCTAAGTGGAGTAGTTATTAATTTCCTCTTCTAAGTGGGGATGGAAAAGGTTAACGCTTGTAAAAATCCCCCAGATGAATGGCTCTTTAAATTTCTCCATTAATTTTGAAAGTCTTTTAAAGTTCAAAACATATTCTTTTTCTTCTTAAAGCAGTCATTCGACAAACATTTATTGTTTTTACTAATAGAGGCTCAATGCAAGCTTGGGTGCTATGGCCCGAGAGGGTCTTCTCAAGAAATTGGCACTCATTTTGGGGGGGGAGACAGAGACTTGAAGGCATCATATGCATCTTTGTTTATATAAATATAGCAGTCTGTATATGAATTCAGCCTGATTTTTAAAACTTGAAAATATGTGCTCTGATGGCTATCCATAATTTTTCATTCAAAGGAGCTTGAAAGTAATTAGAATGATTGTTTTGTTACTTTGGAGCTTACCTTTGTTAGTATCATCAAGAGGAAACATTGGGAGGTGATGGCTGTGGCTGTGGCTTTGGTGATGGTGGTCCCATGGGTGTGAACTTATCCCCAAACCTGTCAACCTGTATACAGTACATAAGTACAACTTTTTACAGCCGATCACACCTTCATGATGCGGATTTTAAAACTTTTAAAGGATCGCTTACTTAGGAACGATAGTCTGGGTCAATTTAACGATCCATAATTAAGTAGAATTAGAAGGAAGCTCATATCAGACAACGTATTCCACCCACGTGATGTATTTTTAAGACACAAGAGCTCTTTCAAAAGGCAGCAGGCTTATGATAAAATAATTTTACACCAGTGCTATGCCAGAGAAGTAAACAACACTGTACCCTTCGACAGCTCATGGCCTACGGCAGCAAACTACGGTACAGCGTGGCCTTCTATTCTTCCAGTGGGATCGGCACCTCCAACCTGGAGCCTCAGGTGCTCATCAAGGGAGGCCGGACCAGAAAGCAAGTCATCTATGTGGACGCGCCCGCCCCCAAGAACGGACAGAGACAAGAGCAGGAAGTGGGGATGAAAGAGGTGACCGAGTGCTCTTTTCACACATGCCCCCTCGGGCTGGGAACTCTGCTCTGCATGCAATGAAATCATGAAGCTGCTGTAATAAGAGAGTGAGGAAGAAGGCTTTGGGTCAAAATTCCAGTGGGTGTAGCAGGACTTCTACAAAGATTCAGATTTCACATTCTCAAGAAATGTATATTAGGCTTATGTTAATTTAGTGCAAATTGCATCTTAAATCCTTTATCGTGGTACACGAGTCTCAACCTGCATGGATATGTGGTCTGGAGTCTTTGGCTGCCCTTGAATTTGGAAAGTGTGGATTCCTAACTCCAGCAGATGTTTACTGACTGTCCTCTGCATGGCTAGCGCTGCCAGAGGTGATGTGAGGCCATTGATAAATGAGATGGTGCGGCTGCCACCCCTGGGAGGTGACACAAGAGCTTCCTCACTTAAACTCAGTGTCACTTAGAACTGGGCTCACTGCCGGAGAAATTTCTAAAGGAATTAAGTTCATATGCCTCTGAGGATCTGTACCCTGAATTTAATTGAATGTGCTTTTCATCCACAGAATTTTTGGAAATACTTTAACTCTGTTTCTGAAGAACCCGTCACACGCTCAGATTTTATGTCCGTTCTTAGCAACATTGAGTACATCCTCATCAAAGCATCTTATGGCCAAGGATTACAGCAAAGCAGGTACTTGGAAACTTCTAGAAGTTTCAAAATATTTTCCTTATTTGAAAGCAAACTGAAGGGATTTGGTTCACTTTACCCCCATTACCTCCTATCTTTAATATCATATATATTTCTGTCCCTCACCAAAACCTTATTAAATATTAATATTATTATGAAATATGTGAAAAGTGACATAGATTATCCATCTCCTGTGTTAATGTGGATATAACATGTAAGTACATAATGGTGATATCTTCTATGTAAACAACAAAACAGTTCTGCTGTTTTCTGCCCTTAAACTGCAGTGCCCATTTCTCTGTCACAGTGCATCAAGAATGCTGTCCCCTGCTCATGTAGTACTAATCCCATAAAGAAAGCCACCTAGGTTATGGCCAAACTAGTACTTCAGATTCTTTTAGGTGTGCTTTCTCTAACATTATATTGAAGTTTTAAAATTTTGGCTGCGGACCTTCCCTGTATAATGACTAATGTGCTTTTAGTGTGTTTTTACCCATTTCCTTTACAGCTGTGAGTAGGAACTACTCTCAAACTGGCAGGAAAGCTCTGGTTTCATATATGTGCCAACATTATTCTGTAATGTGCTGTTTCAAGAAAGTGTCTTTTTAAATATTAGTGTCTCCTCTCACATTTCTTAACCCAACGGTTTCACAGAATCTCAAATATTTCTATGGAGGTTGGCAGAAAGGCTGAAGAGTCGCACCCCAAGAGGGAGGTGGCATCCCTTTTAGAGAAGTGTCTCTGTCCTCCTGGCACAGCTGGATTCTCATGTCAGGTAGGGAGGCTGTGGTTAAAATCCGTTTCCTGGTTTGGGGTTGAAACATGCTTGTTACAGCAGCTCTGAGTGATGAAGAGAACTGTGTGTATCTATTACGTCATTTTTCCCTTTGAAAAATTACTTGCGGTAAAATAGGCATAAACATAAACTTCACCATCTTGACCATTTCTAAGGTGTACAGCTCAATAGCGTTAAGTACGCTCACACTGCTGTACAACCAATCTCCAGAATTCTTCATCTGGTAAAACTGAAACTCTGTATCCAGTAAACACTAACCCCCCTAGGCCCTCCCCCAGTCTCACCCTTCTACTTTGTATCTCTATGAATCTACTACTGTAGGTCCCTCATGTAAGTGGAATCATGCAGTATTTGTCTTTTTGTGACTGGCTTATTTCATTTAGCATGATGCCCTAAAGATGGATCCATGTTGTAGCATGTATCAGAATTTGCTTCCTTCTTTTTTTTTTAAATTTATTTATTTATTTTTGGCTGCGTTGGGTCTTTGTTGCTGTGCGGGCTTTCTCTAGTTGCGGTGAGCGGGGGCTACTCTTCGTTGTGGTGCGCGGGCTTCTCATTGCGGTGGCTTCTCTTGTTGCGGAGCACGGGCTGTAGGCGTGCTGGCTTCAGTAGTTGTGGCTCACGGGCTCTAGAGCGCAGCCTCAGTACTTGTGGCGCACGGGCTTAGTTGCTCAGCGGCATGTGGGATCTTCCCGGACCAGGGCTCAAACCCATGTCCCCTGCATCGGCAGGCGGATTCTTAACCACTGCACCACCAGGGAAGTTCCTTGCTTCCTTCTTAAAGCTGAATAATAGTCCATTGGATGGATGGACCACATTGTGTTTATCCATCCATTCATCAGTGGACACTTGGGTTGCTGTCACCTTTGGCTATTGTGAATAATGCTGCTACAAACATGGGTGTACCAGTATCTCTCCAAGACCCTGCTTTCAGTTCTTGGGGTTTATACCCAGAAGTAGAATTGCTGGATCATGCAGTAACTCTGTTTTTAACTTTTTGATGAACCACCATACTGCTCCACAGCGCCACACCTTTCTAATTCCCACCAGCAAAGCACAAGGCTTCCAGTCTATCCATACTCGTGCCAACATGTTATTTTCTGGGGGATTTTTGTTTTGGGGTTGTTTTTTTTTTGATACTAGCCATCCTAATGGGTGTGAGCTGGTATTTGATTTGCATTTCCGTGATGATTAGTGTTACTGAGCATCTTTTCATGTGCTTGTTTAGTCATTTGTGTTTCTTTTTTGGAGAAGTGTGTATTCAAGTCCTTTGCCCATTTGTTAATCAGGTTTCTTGTTCATTTCCTTCGCTTTTGCATTCCCTCAGGACTGCGCACCTGGTTACCACAGAGGGAAGCTTCCAGAAGGTGATGGCAGGAGACCGCGCCCTCTGCTGGCTCCCTGTGTACCTTGCAATTGCAACAAACACAGTGACACCTGTGACCCTGAAACGGGGAAGTGTCTGGTACGCTGGTTTGTTTGGGTGCTTGCCTGACGCTTAGAATTAGAGCAGGCCCTGAGCGTCTACATTTCCAGTTCGAGGTCATACAAGCTTCTTGATTTAGAGAGAGTTTACATTTAGCTAAATGTAAGATACACATATATTTCCTTCAGAAAGGTCTAGCTAAGTGGTCTGATATTGTTGGTGGAAATTCTCTTATAAATTTTACTTCCTTGAATCTGTTTATGGACATCAATTTGGGAATTAGTCAAGTGTCTCTTGTTTTTACTTGTAGTACTGGTGGTTGTAGCCAAAGTACATGAGAACTTTCTGTCATAGAATTTGAAGGGTCACCTGGAGGTTTCAAAATGAGTTATTGTCAAAGTTGAAAATGTGTTTCTCTGTGTAAAGTGATGCCCTCTCCTTGCATTTGTTAAAAAGTGCATGCTGTCCTGGAGGTCTTAGTGCACATTTGTTTCCTGGCCACCTACCCCTAGGCCGTCAGGGACACAAGGAGAGTTCTGACCACTGCAAAGGACCAAGTGACCCAGACAGAAGTCTTGTGTTCCTGAGGACAAACTCTTGCATCCAGGATTTTCCTTAAGCCGACGAGTCCTTATTGATAACATAGAATAACCCGATATTCTTTCCCTACTCGTGAAACCTCATTCTTTCTGATAACTCATGTGGGAACATTGGTTCCTTGTCTAAATTGTGCCAAGACTAACCTGCTTCAGGCAAAATAACTCACTGAAGGAAAATGAGCTCCCCACCAAGAAAGACACACCAAAGCCTTAGAGATCTTGGCTGTGGCCTAAACACAGGAACCAGGGTTCCCACACCAGATCCATCTTCTTCTGTTTGGAAGCATCTTTCATATGTGGAATTTAAAGGCAATCTCCACTGGGAAAACTGTTAAACCATAGCAGTGCCCAGGTGACTTTAGAAGCTGAAGCATTGCATGGTTCTCCTCAGTTAAAAAGATATGTGTTCACCTTTGCTGACTTCATTATATATCTGGAATCAAAGAATTATTCCAGTCATTCAAGGTAAAATGGACTTAATGAAGATGCAGATAGCTGCAACACTGTTAAAAAATTTATTCATTCTAATCAGCTCATGCTCCAGGCAGAAGTAAAGTCCTAATACAGAAAATGAGAAAATCTCATTTAAGGATTTAAGGAGAATTAATTTCAGGCAACTTCAGGTGAGATGTAATTAGCTAGGAAGGTCCCTTGGCCAATCACGGGGACAAAGGTCACAAGGATAGTTTGAGAAGTTAATTGGTTCTTTCATGCTGCATCTTTCCTTGGTGCAGCTAACCACTCTGACAAGATTAGGTACTCCTAGGACATTAAATGATTCCCCTGCCTTTCCTGACCTACCAGAACAAAGTTCTCAGGTCAGCGGCTGACCTGTCAATTTCTACCCAGGAGAGAACACAGCCCACTTAACCCACCGTCGATTTCTTGAATCATCTATCCGTTCACTTCTGCCCTCTCAACTCCCCAGTGTGATCATGGAACACCGACTATGCACAGATCAGTGTGCTTCACATCGCTGTTTGGGTCCCTATACATTTTAGATCCATATTTTAAGGCTCTGAAAGCTGGCCGCACTGGGTATATTTTCTATAAGAAGAATGTATCAGTAATTTCTAGGTTGTGTCGGATGAATGCAATCTTATAATGACTGAAGGCCACAGAGCTGCCAATGTGTCCAGGATTTTAAAAATATGAAGAAAAATGCTCACCTTTCCTTGAGAACAAAAAAATGTCAACTGATATGAAACGTGGTAGTGCTGGGCTATTGCCGGATGAGAATGAGTTCTAACAGTTTCCCATTGTTTTCCTCTCCTTTTGAAACGTGGGGCGCCAGAACTGCAGCCACAACACCGCCGGAGACCACTGCGATGTGTGTGCCCCCGGGTACTACGGGAAGGTGACCGGCTCGGCCAGCGACTGCTCTCTGTGCACCTGTCCTCACGGCCTCCCTGCCAGGTGAGCCTCGCAGGTGCGCCGGCACGCCTGCACCACCCACTGCTGAAGGCGGGCTGCTTCCGTTCTCAGCTTCACTCTCCAGGGTCTCCGCGTGATCTGTCTTAGTGAATACTCTGCGTGTGTCGAGAAAGGCTGATTTTAAGAAAAAGTGTTCATTCTTCCAGCATTTGAAGAGAATCTTTTCAAAAGCAAAGTATCTGTGTGTTAGTTTTGAGTGTTAGAATGGAACCCATTAAAGAAAGGACTTTCAGGTTTTGTGTTTTTGATGACTCATTTTAGCCTCCAACCTATGGAACCAGTGTGCCTAGAGATGAATTGTTATTAATTTTATGAATAATGATACGAAGAATTCAGTTCCTGTTTAATGCAATGGAATGGGGTTAGAATTTATACATGCTGATGTCTGATGAAGTGCAGAAATGCTGCATGGTAAGGAAATTGGGGCCAGGTTCTACCTCGTACTCATGATGCTTGTATAGAGTTATCTGAACACATAAAAGAACCAGAGATTTTAGGCGGGAATTGGAATATCCGTGGGTCCTCTTTGGTTTCAACGAAAATTGTAACTCATAAATAACATTTCATTATTTCTTAGAATATTTGACAAGGCATTGAACATGTATAGATCAAATACCAACTTTTGGTATACTAAAATGAAGTTTTCCTTTTAATATTTGTTCTAATCTTCTATCTTTTATTGTCTCCAAGTAAGTGTCGCTTGACAGCGAACACCTAATGAGAGGCACTGTGTAAACTTCTCCTGTAAACTATCAAACATCCTAAAATTTATTGCTACTGCTATTTTTTGTATAAAACCTGTATATAAAGTTTGAATCATCAATTTCACTCATGTAATCTAAGCTATATGAATACTTGCATATGTGTGTAAAGATGGGCATTGCTTGTACTCACAAGAAATTGGAGGGGGGGACTAAAATATCTACCTACAGGGGATTGATTAAATACCTAGAGTGTATTGTGGTACATACCTAGAGTGAAATAGGAAGTGTACCAACACTGAAAAAAGAATAAGGCATTATCTGTATGTACAGAATTGGAGAAATGGCCAGTGGAATTATGAAACTGACCATATGATGTGATGCCATTTTGGAAAACATTCGTATCCGTATGTATGTCCATATCCACAGCTCCATGGCTATACGTGCCCAGGGAAATGTCTGGACGGGTGTTTTACACTTCTACTTTGCACAGTTCTATACTGTTTGTGTATTTTACTTCTTCAGTTACAGAAAGTCCACACCATCCCCACAGCACACACCCCCTACACACACATACAGACACACACACACACACACTAATAAATTAGTACACTATTAGGAAGAGACGGTACGAGTGTGAACGTTCCATATGTGCTGTGCGTCTGAGAGGCCCCGAAAGACGTGCTTTGTTTTCTACATATTTTGTGTTTTCACCGAAGTCTGTCCCTTTAGTGTTTAAGGAGGACAAAAAGTCAGAAGTGAAGCAGGGCTCATAGCAGCCCTGTAACTCATGCTGGGAACTTCTCTTACCGGCCAGATACCCCAGCTGTTTTTTCAGGGGTTTGCAGGTACCCAGCTGAGCCTCTAGTTGGTGATTTAAAATGTGGAGGCGGAGGTTATTGAGAAAAAGGAATACGCCAGAAGCTGAAGTCCGCGAGTGAGGGGATCCACATCTGAGTGGATTATCCAGTCTTTGGTTCTCTGTCCTTTCGCTGCTGTAGCCCATCGCCTGACTCCCCACCTTTAGGTCCAGTTATCCTCAGAGCCCGCCCTCACTCTGCTCTTCTTTCCCCTGCTTTTCCCTCTTGCCTTTCACTGCAGTCAGGTGTATCCCCAGCACTGGTCCACCTCCCTTCTCCCTGCTGTTCTGCATGTTTGCTCATAGTCACGTGCGGCTCTCTCCAGCCACCTTTTCATCTAGTAAGTCAGATAATTCACGTACATCTCAGAACAAGCCCCTTTTCACCTGGGAAGCTTTCTTGTTTGGTGACTAATTAGTTGTCTTCTGTAAATCGGGCTGCATCCCCTCAGCACTCACATGGTTATCACTGGACAGGCATCTGTGAATATCTTCTAGATACAAGAGATGCAACCGCTTGAATCAATTACATGTTTATTTTCTTTTTTGCCCAAAAGAGTATAAGCTCTAAAAAACTTGTCCAGTTGTCCAGTGTAATCCCTTATTTTTTAGAACAGTATCATGTACCCTAAGAGTAATGAATAGGTACCCTAAGAAAGATTTGAAGTTGTGTATCCGAAAATTCAAAAAAAATTCTTTTCTTCCAGTTTTAGCCCCACTTGTGTCTTGGAAGGTGATCACGATTTCCGCTGTGATGCCTGTTTTCTGGGCTACGAAGGACAATATTGTGAAAGGTATGTCACCTGCCCCTTTTATACGCATAGGACATATTTATGAAAGTGATCGGGAGCCCTTATCAGTTTGGATGTGTGGGATTGATAATGCAAAACGAACCCCCCCCCCGGGCATTAAGATAGGTAGATGCACTTCCTTGTGACCATCTCATCCTCCTTTTAGGAAATAAAATGCAGAATGAGGTGGGTGGGCCTGTGTTCCCTGCACTTCACATGGCAGAAGTGATTACTGTCCTTGGGAAGCTGCTCTGTGTGTTTACTCACTGCTGTTGACCCTCCTGTCTGTCCTGCGTGTCTCCTTCTGTAGGTGCTCCTCGGGCTACCGTGGGAACCCTCAGATGCCGGGCGGCACCTGCCAGAGGTGTGACTGCAGCCCGCACGGCTCTGTCCACAGTGACTGTGACCGCGGGTCCGGGCAGTGCGTCTGCAGGCCGGGGGCCACGGGGCTCCGCTGTGAGGACTGTGAACCGAGGCACATTCTGGTGGAGAGCGACTGTGTGTGTGGGTATCACTCCTTTCAAGGATGAAAGATGGTTTCTCCTCTCAGATGGTTTCCCGCTACGGTGCCCAGTGGCGTCGGCAGGATAGAGAAAGTCCTATTTTATTTTAACTCATCATAGATTCCTTTGCATCTGCCGAACTGAACTTTGTGAGGTGCATTTGGAGCCGAGGAGAAGGTTCTAGGATAACAGCATTTACCTCTCCGGCACCGTGAGCAGCACAGCAATGCCAGCGTCACAGTTCAGCTGGTTAATGTTCCCTCTAGTGGAGCCAAGGGTCAGTCAGAGCAGAGAGGACACCTTTGTGGCTGGTCATTTGTGTCACCAAATTTCACGTATGGCCTCAGCTCTTGGCTGTCGTGGAATTTTTTTTTTGCCAGTTCTGATTTATTTGAATAGCAAGTACATGAGGTAGTGACCTTGGGATGTCTCCTCAGTGGTTCGCGGGGAAGGTAGGGAGGAAGCAAGGTCAGGATCATGGCAGTCCAGAGCTCTTTTGTTTTACTTCGTGTGTTTGTCATTAGCAAGACACATCCGTTACTTTCTCCACTCCCCTTCATTTGTACTTGCTGAAGGTGTCTGCAAACTATCTGAGGAAATCACAGACCAGGCCCTGACAGGACATGCACTTGGAATTCATGGCCGTTGGTCCAAATCAAAGATGGGCAAACGTGCTGTAAAGGTTGGAGCAGCGTTTCTGTGTGGCCCTGGCGAGTCACTAATGTGACCTGCGTCTGGGCATCGTCATCTGAGAACAGGGGCTTGGGACCTGCTTACTTCCCGAGGCACAGTTGGCATGAGGATGAGATGGGATGAGTCCTTGGAAGCACTGTAGATGTTGTTATTACAGGATGCCGTGCGCACACACGGGAAAACATGCCGGCCGCTTTGCTTTGACTTGAACTTCCTCTACCCTGTAGCCTGTGACGATGAATGTGTAGGCGTGCTGCTGAATGACATGGACCATGTGGGCGAGGCCATCCTCTCTGTGAACCACTCCGGCATCGTCCCTGTCCCGTATGGGATTTTGTCAAACCTGGAAAATACAACGAAATATCTCCGGGTAGGTACTAGGAATACAGAGATAGATAGAAACATGTATCATGGGTAGGTGAAGAGTCGGCCTGGACAGTAGGGGTCATTTTCTCTGTCCATGCTCCCCATCGGTGCAGGAGCCTCAGTCCCAGTGTCCAGCGCTGGTAGGTGCCAGGCCTTCTTCCCCTGAACCTGACCGGGGACTTCATCATCCACACGATAACTCGTTTCACTGTGGGACAGCTCTAATTGGTCAAGAATTGATCCATAGATGCCTCCTTGTAGATTCTTCCTCTGTGTTCCTCTTTCTCCTGCCTTGTGGAATATGACAAAGTCCACTTACCCCTGTTTATAACAGGTCTTTGGATAGTTGAAAACAGCTGACCTAATACAAACACAGAAAAGGAATCAGGATGGCATCTTCTTTAATGTGCTGAATGAAGATGAACTATTTTCTGTCAGTGTATTATTCTTAACTGGAATTGCAGGGCACAAAAGTTCCTCCTCCCTGGAAGACTATATGAAAATCTCTGGGGGTAAATCATAGTTTTATGTTTAGTTAAAATCTGTGTTTTGATCTGGGTCCAAAAGAAGGTGGGAAGGTAAGAAATTGACTTACTAGACAGCATTTTTTCATTCTAATTGGGAAAAAATGTGATTCCTAATTTGGCTTAAAGCCTATGCATGAGAATTTGAGATATTCAATTCACTGTGTTAGGCAGTAATGCCTGTGTGTGTGGGCGCGCGTGCGCACAGTGGAATCCAGCTGCGTCAGTGATCCACTCTTGTTAATCCCGGTCTTTTCTCTAATGGAGTTAAGAAAGGTTAGGAAACTCTAAGAGATGTTTCTATATTATTTTTCCTCAAATGGAACGAAATGTTTTGAAAGATAAGAAAAAAAAGGCAGGAAAGAAATGTTTAAGTTTTTTTTCCACTCACTATAGACACGGTCAGTACGTACTACCTCTGTCAGTTTGGGCTCCAGCAGTACAACTATATTTCTTTTTACCACGTGAGATAAACACTTGATTTCAACTTTAACTCTTTTTGAGTGATTTTCCATCATTTAAACCACCTTGTTAATTCCCTTAAATGACTTTTTATGTTTATGTAAAGTTCTCAGGAGTTTAAGGTTGTAAACCCTTCACTTTTTCTTATTTTCACTGTTGACCTACACTGCAACTTGGGCAAGTTGATAACTGTCTTGACCGTAAACAATAATCTAGCCCCTTCAAGTGTTGTTATAAGGTTTGAATAAAGTCATACAAGTAAAGAAATTAGAAGAGTGTTGGCATAAATTAAGCACCTAGTTGTTAGTAATTATAAAGGCTTTTCTTTACTTAATACTTTTGTATTTTAGCTTAGTAAGCGTTTTTTGAGGTGTTAGCAATTATAGTTAAAATTTACGTGACTCTACTGTTGAAGTTCGGCCAGACTCACCCAGGAATTGCAGCAGTGTCTGTTCTGCATAACCCACCAGACTTTGAATTCATATCTACATAGGAAATACAAGCGAAAGATGGCAGTATGGAACCATGTTGCTGAAATCAAAACTTAAGTGAATGTGATTCATTTTATTTTTTAATGCAATTTCAAGGAAAGGAGAATTTCTTTCTATGAACAAAAAAGGTAATAACAGGTGATTGTTAGTTAAGAACCAGAAGATTTATTTTGAAGCGTTATAATTTGTTTTCTTCATTCTTTTAGGACTCTTTATTAAAAGAAAATATACAGAAAGAACTGGCAAAGATGCAGCTTGAAGGTGTCTCAGAACAAACAGAACACCTGCAAAGGAAGGTCAGTTCTTCACGTAAAGGGCCTGCTCCTCCCACCCACCCCAGCCCTTGTGAGCCCTTGCCGGGGGCTGCCTGGAAGGTTCTGATCAGATCTGGGCAGCCTCTTCCTCCCAGGAGCTGTGCTCCAGCTACTTTGTGTTCAAATTGGTTCTGATGCTGCCAGCTTCTGTGCTTTAGTGGGAAGAGGCTTCTGATTTAATTTCTGCTGTCCTGTCCGCTGAGGGAGGAGTCGGGCTGCCACTTCACCATCACCTCTCATTACCTCCTGTGAACCAGGGGTGGGCGGCATGAAAAGATGGGGCTTCTTCCCTGTCCTGGATTCACTGCACATGGTGAGAACGGAGGTCCCCACCCCTGCCCCCAACACCAGCGCAGCTCCTTGTGTGGTGTCGGCAACACTCAGGCTTCAGCCCTGTGCTTCTGATTTGTGGACTTTGATGTCAGCAGGGGGTTATTTATTCTGTTTAGCCCATGCCAGATGAATGGTTTCTAGTGACCAAAAAAAATCTCATTTGCAGATGGTGAGGGAGGCCTATTGCTAAATTTATAATTTTCACTCATGGATTTTGTGTGTGTGTGTGTGTGTGCGCACGCACACACACATAGATATGCATGTATGCACGTTGATATGTGTATGATAGTGTATCTGTGTATATATGTAGCTTGTCTCTGTCTCTCAACATCCACACACGTATACAATTGTGCACCCTAAAATGTATTAGCCTGGCTCCTGTTAATTTAGAATTAATGATGATTTGAGAAGAGCTTAAGGGTTTATGTGTGGGCTTTAAAGTACCTCAGCAAGCAAACATTTGGTAGGAAGTGATAAGCTGATGAAAATAAATTCTTTCTATCCATTAAAGAAGATTCTCTTTGGATTTTGACTAGAAAACACTTTTAGAACCATTCTGAGTTCCTTTACATTCCTGGAAATTACGTTTGCAATTTGTGAAACCTTTCTTTTCACAAATTAGAACATTCCTAATAAAAATAACAGCTGAGAGTAGCCCTCAGCCCCTGGACTGCCGGCCTAACAGACATCATCCCATATAATCGTCATGAAGTCCTGTGAGGCAGTGTTATTATGACTCCAGGTTACTGATGAGGCTGGGGGGTGTTGAGTACCAGGTCTCCAGCCTGGCAGAAGCAGGCCCGTTTGCCTAACTCTATGTCTTAACTCCTTGACTAAGTTCTCACGGTCAATAGAAATTAATAAGATTTTACTTGCTAGGTTCTGCATATTTGGGTCCTAAAGTGGACATGAGGTCTTCACAATGGAGACACTGGGGGAGTCTGTGGCTTCATGGCCAATTAGGCTGCCTTTAAAAAAATAGACCATCTTTCCTCACTTAGAGTGAGCAGTAAATCAGTTCATGAACGACCTAGTTCACTTCCAACCCAACTGTTGACCTTAGCGTAGGTGATGGGGTACATCTTCACTCTGTGTTCTAGAATATGTTTTGTTGCTTAAAAGAGACGACATCTGGAGTGCCGAAGTTCGCATTGTATTCAAAGTCAAACTAAACTGAGGCCTTTATTTTCCATCAGCTGGACAGAGTGTTAACACGGAGCCAGCACGTGACCAGGGCCACCGGAAGAATCCTCGACAAGAGTCGCGACCTCCTGACGTTTACTGAGAGGCTGCAGGCAGACATCCAAGGTAGTGTCCTCGGAGCCTCGTCTGGCGGGTCTGGCTTCCTCGGTAGGAAAAGCTTATTCGCTTCACTCAGCACATGAGTAACCATGTCCTAGACTCCTAGACTGGACACCTGGAGCCTTCCCTGTGTCCACATCGTTGTCTTTCATTGAGAGTTCTATCTTTTAAAAAACGGGTGTTTCCTTTTTTCTTCTGCACGTTATGCCGTACCCTTCGGTCCTTAGTATCAAGTAGATATGGTGCCTCCCCATCCATTATGAATTTGTCAAATGAACACTTGTTAAACGGAGCACATTGGCCGAGTGGTGAGCCGAGGTCCAACAACAGACCATGAGAGAAGATGAGATAGAGCAGTTGATTACTCAGGGGGGTCCAGCCTGAGGAAGTAGCCAGCCTACCTCAAGGGGCCACACGAGGTGGTCAAGGCAGGGTGCAGGCAGAGAGAGGGAGACAGGACCTGGAGCACAGGCCTTTATTAGGGTTTGTGCGTGGAGTGCTTTGGGGTTCCTGGGCTAAGGCCAGATTGGCCAATCCAAAGCAAAAGAGCAGGGTTTTGGTAAGTCCCCGGGGACCTTATCTACGGGGCATGTAAGGGGAAGGTGCTGGGAGACAGGAAGACTGTCGATCACTAGGGCCATTGGGGAAGTCATATCCAGAACTTATATTTGCTTTGCCTCTGCGGCTGCGTCTAGGACATATGCTTGCATGAGGGGCCAGTGTTAGTTTAAGGTCCCTGCAGGCCGCTTAGCTGAATGAAATGGACACAGAGGCAGCAATACCACAGAGTAGCTTAGCTAAACTCTCAACACCATCTCTCTGCCCAGAATAGGAGTTGATGGGATTTGGAGCTTCAGTGTGGTCCCAAAGTATGTCCTAATATCAGAGTAATTTACTCCCTACTCAACTGGGATGTCCCATCTGATCTGGCTTTTAGAATGCTATTGTCAGTTTTTTGGCTACCAGAAATTCTGGCTTTTCATTTTGGATTATGGTGTAAGGGCATAAAAATATAGACTCCAATACGAATCAGACTTTATAGGGCAAAAGGTAAGGATATTATTAGAACAAATGACATGTTTTTTAATATCAAGTATTGGTGGTTTGTTCCTGCAGTAAATATTACTGAGTGCTTCTACATGCAAATGTTTGTGCTAGGGGCAGGGAATGCTGCCGTGAGCATGGTAGCCACAGCCCCTGCCCTTACAGAGTTTATGGGTACTGGGGAAGCAGACATGAAATAAACCAGTAATCCCAAGTCCATGAGTGTTTTGACAGAGGATGTCCAGAGTGCATTGGGATATATGGGCTGACCTGGCCCGGCTAGAGGTTCAACCCAGTTTAGGTGAGCAGAGCAGGCCTTACTGGAGAAGGTTCTAAGTTTTTCCATTTTAGTACTGTCCATTTTTGAGAGACTTATTCAATGATTGATAAATTTTCTCCATAGAAATCATCGAAAGGGCAGCAACTCTAAATCAGACCTTGGATGAAGATGTCCAGTTACCCAGTTCTACTCTTCAGAATATGCAAAAGAACATTACTTCATTGCTGGAAATCATTCAGAAAAGGAATTTCCTGCAGTTGCACCAAAATGCCACCCTTGAACTCAAGTAAGTGCCTGAATACCATTCATGACACAACCAATTAGAGGTAGGAACTTGAAAGCTGAGGGGGAAGGAGGCAAGTGGAGGAGGAGAAGGAAAGAAAGCTCTCAGTGGGGCAGAAGGTCATAGGAGAAGAGCTGGGTGCTGGCCCCTCCACAAGAGAAAAGTGTGATCAGTAGAATTTCTATCTTTGCTATTACGTCATAGGTTCGGTTTTTCTCTGTGACCCTGAAACAGCATTTCTACTTAGTGTGAACAAAAAGAACCTCATGATACTGTCTTTATTGAAGATTAAGTATAATGCTGTAAACTCTCATGGAAGCAGACACAGGCAGTGGCTACCACTGAAGCTGTGAACTCTAGGACAGATTGACATCATGCCAGATTAATTTAGCTCAGTTATGCACACTGTCATCAAAACCCATGATGTGAAATGACAGATCACAAAGAATTGTTAGACATGGTCACTAGGAGCTTGTAATTTGCTTTCAGGCTTTTTTCTTAGTATTTTCACACAGTAATTACTTGATGTAATAGCAAAGCTGTCTCTCTGCCAGGTTGTGATAAATGTCTTAAGTACTGGTTTAGTCACATAATACTCCATCAAAACTCCAGTCTCTATAGTGAGATGTTTAAACTATTTTTAATATATTTTGCTATTTTAAATAATGTTGTAATGGACAACTTAGATAAGAATCTTTTTCTGTATTTCACATTATTATCTTATCAGGGTACATGTTAAGGAATGAAATCATTTAGCCAAAGAGTTTGCATTTTGAGGATTCCTGACTTGCGTTGCCAAATTATTTTCTAAAAGGCTTTTAAAAACAACATCCACTTCTACCGGCAGCACACAGGAGAGCTGAGCTTACATCTTTCTTCATCATTGAATGGGATTTTTGACATTGTTGTTAATTTGTTCTGTGAGAAACAAAAGGAGGAACTTACTGTGGCGTGGGATTTGGAGAGGGGACTAGTAATCTAATTACTAGAGCATTTGTTAGAGCCCAAGAAGGGCCCTGAGAGGACTATGGACTGGTCCAGGGGAGCTCAGAAGTGGGCGAGGGCCCAGGGGATGGGGAAGGGACTGCTGTCTACGGAGCACCTCTTCTGTGCTGGACGGTGTGGACTTCACCCCTCATGGACTGCAGGTGCTCATCCCCGCCACCTTGTTAGCTGGGAAATATCCAGCTGGAGAAACTGAGGCCCAGAGAATAGTAGTAACTTGCCCCACGTGCAGGACAATATGAAATCTGGCTACACACCTAAATCTGTCTGACATTAAACCCCGTTATTTTCCAGCCCAAAACAACAGGAAGTACTATTTTAGACCCAGCCCATAGAAGATGGGTGGGTGGAATTTCGATGGTCAGCTCAGAGACCATGGCTGTGCACCTACACTAGATTATAATCACCTCTCCCTGACCCAGCCCCTCCCCTGCATCCTCCCTTCACTGGATGCATGGTGCGGGGACCCCCACGGGGAAAGGCTCATACCTCCATGCAGGTGGTCCCAGGACCCGCCTGCAGTTGAGGCAGCCACCCCAGGGCACCCTGCTCTCTCCCCACCTCCCTCAGCTCCCTGCTGCCTCCTGGACCGCATGTAAACATCACGTATTCATTCCTGCCTCCCTCTTCACTCACCATCTCCCCCCATCCACCCGGCTCCAGCTCATCCTAGGCTCAAGGTCCTCCCAGTGCCACGCGTGGTCGGTCATCTCATTCATACTCTCCCTCGGATGCACATCTCTCTCTCGGATGGGGAATCCCTGCAGATCCCAGGAGTCATTTTGCGGGGGTCCTCCCCCTACCAGTACCTTCCATGGTCATGTCATTCAGTCAATAAAGTGGATTGAGCCCACAGGTGGCCCGCATTGTGCTAGGACTTGGGGACACAAAAGAGAACAATAACGCCTTTTTGCCCACTAGGAGCTCAAAGTCCAACTGGGAAAAGTTGACTTTCTGAGTAGCAGTCGAGAGGAAGGGGAGAAGGCAGGGGGCCCTCTCCCCACCTGTGCCCCCTGACCCTCGTCCCCACCAGGCCCTCCTCCTGTCACCCTTTCTCTGTCATTGTAGCTCTTCTATTTCTATTTGGAATAAAGTTATTAATAAGATTCTTGATCTCTCTCTTGAATTTGTAAGTTAAATTATTACTACTGAGATCTTTTATTTAAAAAAGATTTTTAAATGCATTCTCAGGCCTCCACTTTCTTCCATAGATAATCCCTGTACTTAAGTCATTTCAAATTTCATGGATTATTTTAGGAATTATTTCTCAGCCTTTTAATTATAATTCTTAGAAGATTGATAATTTATGCTGAAGTACGGCAGTCCTGTAAGTGAGAGTACTTAGCACACAACCTCATTGCTTATCGTGCGTGTGTCAGGGTCCCCAAGTCCACCTCCACACTCAGAGTTTCACCAGGACTCCCGTGACTCAGGGCTGAGATTTCCTAGAGCGGCGTATTAAGGATGCACCGCTGGATCATGAGGAAGATGCAGGGGAGCTGGGAGGAGTCCATGCGGGCTCCCTACACTCTCTCCATCCCAGGAGGGACCACGGAGCACACTCTCCCCCCAGCAATGAAAATGCAGCGGCTTGTGTGTGATGCCCAGGGAAGCCCATAGAGTTCAGCATTCGAGGTTTTCAGTGGGGGCTGGTCCCATAGGCTCCCTCTGCCCAACACATACCCACATTCCAGACTCCCAGGAGGGAAGCAAGTGTTCAGCCTAAACCACATTGTTTGCACAAACAGTCGAGGCAGTGAGCCACCCTTATCAGTCAGGGGACAGCGGGGGCACTTGCAGACGCCAGCCGAGGGCCAGCCTGGCAAGCAGGCCTTTCTAAGGGTAGCCAACTCCGGCCTGCTATCTTTCCCTTTACTGCACCCTATAAATTATCCTTTGTAGCTGTGTTTGCCAACTGTTTTCCACGCAGGTGTCCCCGGACCTACCAAAAGATATTTCACTAAAGAAATGTGTCCTGTGCCCAGATAATTTGGGAAATGCAGTGTCTTAAGGAGAGACAAGGTCTTTACTACAAGTCTTCAGGCTAACGTTTCATGGATCTCCAAAAGGAGCCTGGAGAACACAGCTAAATGCACTGCACCACGCAACCCTTTCTCATGGAACTTGCTACCGGTTCACGGCACTAGTGTTGTGGAGAAACGCAGTTTGAGAAACACTGTTTTACTGTGTTAACTAAATAAATTTTACAGGAAGAAGCTAAGGAAGAGTGCTGAGGGGTTTTGTGTTTTTTCTTTTTAGTCTTTCAAGTCACTGCTGACTATATCATTTCATCTGATCACAGTTTAGGTGGTAAATGCATTTCATAGATGAAAATTTGACCTCTATATTTAAATTTCTTAGAGAGATACCTTCTTTAACAATATGAATTGACAGATTCATGGCCAGACGTTAGGAATATATTGGATTTGTGTGTTTCCCATGTGCTTTTTTTAGTTCTTGTTGCCTGTATCATAATGTAACATCTTGCTATCATTTTTATAATCATTAAAAATCATAAGAATGTTCAAATAATTCCTGATGATGCTCTAATGATGTCAGAGTTCAAATATGTATCTTTGGAAAATGTTTTTTTGTGGTGTTTAGCCCAGCGATCTGATAATCTGTGAAAGCTAAGGGTGATTTACAAGGCATTTTTCCATGAAAATTTTCAAAGTTCTTCTGACAAATTGAAGCAAGAAGTTAATGGAATATATTCAACCACTGCAAAGTTCTGTAGTATGAAAATTGTATCATTCTATAGAGCTTTAAGTTTAAATTTGATTGAAATAGCAATTTATAAAGGAATAGGGGAAAATGTCTTTCTATTTCCTAAAGCTTGCTTTTATCAATGGTACAAATTATATCTTTATGGCAATTTGGATTTGAAAGTTTTTATAAAATCTGTTTTTTAACTAGCTGCAGAAAAACCTTTATATTGTATAAATACACTGGTAACTTGAGAGCAAATCACTGAAGAGTCTCCCTTCTTCAATTTCTGGCCATATTATAATGAAAGATTTCAGTTGCCGTCATTCACAGACTATGGTCCCAATTTTCTGAATCAAGATTCACTGAGATGGTTTCTTTTAATTCCATTACTAAAATATGTTAGTAAGTTTGTAAATAAGGAGAGTTTATTAAGGATAAAGTGTAAATCTGCCATACTAATAGCTGTCTTAGAAAAATTGTTTCCCTTTTTAAGAGATTACGAGGTACCACTTAGGACGTCACAAAGAAACTCAGAACGATTATGTAAAAGTCTCTTCCACTATCGGGGTCGGGGGGAGTGGTGGTGGGATGAATTGGGAGATTGGGATCGACATATATACACTAATATGTATAAAATGGATAACTCATAAGAACCTCCTGTATAAAAAAAAAGTTTCTTCCACGATCATTTCAATGATATGAGCTTTGTTGTTCATTTCTTACCATGTGAACTGTCTATTGTTTTCCCAGGGCTGCTGAAGATTTATTGTCACAAACTCAGAAAAATTACCAGAAACCACAGGAAGAGTTGGAGGTATTAAAAGAAGCAGCAAGCAGCCTCCTTTCAAGACACAACAGTAAAGTGCAGGCCGCAGAAGAGCTCCTGGGGGAAGCAGAGAGGAAGACCCAGGAAAGCGGTCGCCTGCTGCTCGCTGTCAGGGCCAACCTGCGAGAGTTCAACGTGAGTCTTACCAGCTCTCTCCCCATTAGAGCTGGTACCCAATTCTCCCATGTAAACGATACCAGTCTTAGCTTCTTAAAAAATGAGCCCCGAAGGCTAACTTCAGCACATAGTGTCAGGCACCGAGATTCAGAAGCCGACTTGCTTTTATGAAGCATCCTTAGAGGTGATTTTTGCTACAGGATAAAAAGCTGCGTGTTCAAGAAGAACAAAACTTGACATCAGTGCTAATCACCGAAGGAAGAGGGCTGCTTGATGCTGCCAGTGCACCTGCAAATGCTTCAGGAAAGGCTCTAGCAGTAAGTCCCAACTCAGCACAGCTGCAATACCCAAAGTTTCCAGAGAATCTTCCCACGTCTCAGATACATTGTTAAATAGTTGCACATGTAGTCACAATGTCGATTTCTCTATGTAGCAGTTAGAGCATCACCGGGATAAGCTGCTTCTATGGACTGCCAAAATCAGGCACCACGTAGATGACCTGGTCGTGCAGATGTCCAAAAGAAGAGCACTGGACCTTGTCTACAGAGCGGAGGACCATGCCACTGAGCTCCAGAGACTGGCAGGTGCTCTGGACAGGTGAGACCACACCTTGCAGGAATTCTCAGGTTGTGATCTGTGGATCAGAGAGGATAAGCATGGCTATTTTGATCACAGTGTTGAGTCAAATTCTTTTTTTGTCTAAAAATGAAGTCTTCTCTTTTATTTCCATGGCAAGGAGGATTTTCTCCCATGTCTGGTAACGTGGTTGACCATCAGCAGGACTGTATGATGGAAGAATGCAAACTGAACCAGATAGGAATGAAAACAAATATTGTGCTCTGATATCAAGCCATCGAGGCCTTATGTGTCTACCTGGTGCTCAGGACTTTATTGTTAGGTTGCATATGGACAGAACCAGATATTGATTGATTTATACATCTTGTCTTCTTGGACCTTGTGATCCGGCGGGCTTTATGCGTGGATGCAGGTTGTGGTTGCCCATCCTGGACCACTAGAAGTGTTGGGAATCTATTTTCCAACTCCTGAATGATACCATCTCCATTACCTTCTACTACCTGAAGGTCTACCATTGTACTATCATAATTTTAACATATATTTTTGGATATTTGTCAAATATATCCTCAGCTTGTTAAAAATACCTTTAAATGAGAAGCACAGCTTTAGGCCAGTGGTTCCCAAATTGTTGCAGCAATACCCTGGGGAACTTTAAAATACTGATGACTGTGTCCACTTGCCTCTCTCCCATCCCCCGAAGACTGTGGGATGTGAGCTGTACTTTTCCTTTTTTTTAAGATACTCAGGTGACCTAATGTGCAGCAAATGAGGGAATCGGGGTTTTAGGCCTTATCAGTGATTTACACAATATTGTTAGTTGGTACATTTGTTTCTTTAGAATCTGTTATAAATTATGAGTGGAAAAAGTCTGGACACGCTGGAATATGTCTGTTTCTGTGTGTTGGGTGTGTTTTGTGGAAGGAGAAAAATAAGTATTTTTCCAGTTTGAGGAATGCTGCCATAAAAGATTAGCTCACACAATGAAAGCAACTGAAAACGATGTATTGAATAACATAGACTATTGCTTAAATTATGTGCTGCATTGAGCACTACCGCCTATGTCTGCCATCGGAATCAGAAAATGGAATTAGATACTCAGTTCTTCTCCTTTCCTCATCTTTCATTGTTTCCCAAAAGAGAAAAGAATGTTCTGACTACAGGCATAGCTACAACAAAATCTTTATTACTTAGTATGAGTAGTAAAAGCAATTTGGTGTGATACGTAAAGTTAAATAACATTATTATCTTTTATTTATAAGTCACTGAATTTTGCCAGTGAAGTAGTAACAAGTAATAACTGCTGGTGTCTGGTTTGGGAATCACCCAACTCAATAACCTCGGGAAGAAGATGAAGTAGGTTACTCAGCAGGCAAAGATGTGTCAATTGTCAGATTTCATTTTGAAGCTAGGGTGAGCTGGATGAAATTGCACCGTTACCAGCTGGCAACTTCTTGAGTGATATGCCCACTTACAAGAGTAAAGTTCAGATGATTGAAATATTATCTGATGCTCCTCCAAAACCCCTAGTGAATTTCCTCAAATTGGTCCATACTATTTGAGCAATAAGATTCAGCATCCTCATATATGCTGAGGAAAGCTTTTTTTTTTTTTTTTTAATTAACTCGTGCCGTAGCAGGAGAGATTACAACCAATGCAAACATGCAGCGGCACCCCAGACACACGCAGGGGGTTTGAACAGAGATCAAAGAATGGATGGTTTAAAAGATGGGACACAGCAGTCATCTCTTCTTTGGATGTTAATTAAACAGCTGTTCTTAGTGTTATCACTTCTTAAGATTACTTTTGGAGTTAGAGGGGAATCCACATGTTGACATGAAATCCTGTCTTCCTCGTTGATGATAATTCTCTAAGGGGGAAGAAACTGGAAGGCTTTTAAGAATAGTGGGGTAGTTCAGTATAGTTGATCATAACATCTCTAAATATGTTGATTTCACAGTGGCCTTGGAAATGTTAGTCATGTGTCCCTAAATGCGACCAGTGCAACCCATGTCCATTCCAACATCCGGAGCCTGATTGAAGAATCAGAGAAGTTGGTGAAAGATGCTCTCAGGACTGGGAGCAAGGCGAGCATGGTAAGAAATGCCCTGGGGGCTTCCGTGTGTGCCTTCCTTTTCTGGGCACTGTGGGGCAGCGATCCTTCCCTGAGGTGCTTGAGCAGAGATGCACTGGCTTAAATTTATGCTTGGCAACATTCTTTTCTGGTGGGATCTGTTTAAGGCTTCTGTCATCATGTGATGTAAAGTTTTCATTTCCTAAGTCATAAATAATTCTTAGAACAAAAATGATAATGCTACTTGATATCCACTTGAGACAGATTTCTTACCCATGGTGAAGATCTTCATTTAACGGCTGGTTTTCGTGTTTATAGATTTTAAAATGGCTGTGTTCTTTCTCTTCAGCCACAAATTAGAACATATATTAAACATAAGATAGGACAGTTTAAATTGTCCCTGCCTGTTATCTGGCTGACTTCCTTGTTTGGAACTACACTGGAGGCTATTCTGATAGAATGGAGTTGCTTTCTGCACCTCCGCCCTGCCCTCCAGTTGCTATGTTTAAATTGTTCTGTTTTACAGGCCTCAGAATCTCTTGTTTCTAACGGGAAAGCGGCTCTCCAGCGCAGTGCTGAATTTCTAAAAGAAGGCAATAGCCTGAGCAGAAAGCATGGAGGTCAGTTTCCAGCTTGGACTGTGTTGATATCGGAGTGATTGTGGACACATCTCTGAACATACTTCCAGAACATTCATCTTTCCTGGAGCAATTTGAAGCTTAACATTTCTTTGTCACAATAATATTCCAGTTTCCTATCATAGACACATCATATAATTTTTATTTTAGTGATATCTCATTTAATGTGCAGTCCCCTCCAATCTTCCATAGACTCGATAAGCCTTCCGTGAGAACCAAAACCTCTACTCGCTACTTTAGTTCTTCACAGCGTTTGTCAGGTTACCTGTGATTTCATGTGCTTCTCTATTCATCCCTCAGGGTTTCACAGTCTCTTGAAGAGATGTATTATGTTTGATTCCTCTTGTGTCTTCTTCATAGGGCTAATGTAATGTTAGACTCGTGGTAGGTTCTTATTAAATAATTACTGAATTAAATCGTTATTGCTTTATCTATTTAAAAAAATACCTATGCAGTTTCATTTTTCCCAAGAGTTTCAGCAAGCAGTTTTGGCATATGTAAGAGTTATCCAATAAGCGTAACACAAAATGGCAGAAGAATCTGTTGTGTAAGAGAAACATACAAGTTTTATAATGTATAGTGGGGCTTCCCTGGTGGCGCAGTGGTTGAGAATCCGCCTGCCAATGCAGGGGACACGGGTTCCATCCCTGGTCTGGGAAGATCCCACATGCCGCGGAGCAACTAGGCCCGTGAGCCACAACTACTGAGCCTGCGCGTCTGGAGCCTGTGCTCCGCAACAAGAGAGGCCGCGATAGTGAGAGGTCCGCGCACCGCGATGAAGAGTGGCCCCCGCTTGCCGCAACTAGAGAAAGCCCTCGCACAGAAACGAAGACCCAACACAGCCAAAAATAAATAAGTATAACATATAGTGTACCTATCACCTTAATATACTCTAATACAACAAAAATATTGTCTTTTTCTATGGGAGTAAATAGTGGGCCATAAACAAGGCTCATACCCCTTAGACTACTTCCATGTCCAGTCCTGGACCCTTCCACAGCTGTCTGGGCCAAGGGCTTGGATAGGTGCATATTTTTTGTTTCTCTGTGAGTGGCACAATTTAGAATTTATGTTCATCTCACAATATAAAAAGTCCCTAATTCTCGATCATAAAGCTTTTTTTTTTTTAAGCAGATATTCATTTTAAATTATTATTTTATTTATTTTTGGCTGTGTTGGGTCTTAGTTTCTGTGCGAGGGCTTCCTCCAGTTGCGGCAAGCGGGGGCCACTCTTCATCGCAGTGCGTGGGCCTCTCACTATCGCGGCCTCTCTTGTTGCGGAGCACAGGCTCCAGACGCGCAGGCTCAGTAGTTGTGGCTTACGGGCCCAGTTGCTCCGCGGCATGTGGGATCCTCCCAGACCAGGGCCCGAACCCGTGTCCCCCGCATTGGCAGGCAGATTCTCAACCACTGCGCCACCAGGGAAGCCCCCCATAAAGCTTTAAACACAAACTCTAGCATCACTGTTGATGGGTGGTAGCTTTAGTTTACATAACTAAAGGTATTTTGTAGGCCACAAAATAGTGAACTTTCTGGCAATTAAAACTTTACGCAGAACCATCATGATCATCATGGATTTTATCAATAATTTATTTTTTAACCAGGCGTTCAGAATCCAAATGTGATTGTGTATTATGAACAGCAATTTTAAAAGTAAAAGCTTTGATCCAACAGCTTTGATCAAACATGAAGGAGGACGAGTTGAGTGCCTATTGGGTGGTCAGAAGGGAGCAGGAAAGTAGGGGAGGGACCCTGGCTGAGAAGCAGGTGGGGGACTGAGAAGAAGATTCCAGAGCAGGAGCCCGTGTTTGGGGTCTTACAACCTAGGGGACAAAGGTGGCCAAGATTTGGGTGTGGATAGGAAGTTAGTAAGTCTGATTAAGACTGAGTGACTTAAACACAGTTTTTCACCCGAGCTCTAATTAAATTGTACATGAATTTAGGAAGAAATATTAGTGAGAAGGGAAACAAAGTAGAAAAAATGATCAAGTAAGCCCCCAAACACACAATTTTTATAAAGAGTGGTGCTAAGTCTTGCTGGAAAAACTTTCAATATTTGGGGTCTCTGTAGAAAGCTGCTGATTTTATAGATGGGTCAGGAATGATAAAACTCTCATCTAGGCAACTTTTTAGGACTAGCCTAAAAGGGAACACTTTTTCCCCTTTGAATAGGTATCGCTTTGGAACTGAGTGAATTGAAAAATACTACAAAGAGATTTCAAGAGGATGCTGATAAAATTACTAAGCAGACCAATGAATCACTCTTGATACTTAGAGCAATTCCTGAAGGTAAGTGGAAAGGGGGTTCTTGATTTAATTAGTATCTTCTCGTTGCAAAACCCTTACACATGAGCATGAGGAAGACCTGCCTCAAGTCTGATGGAGACCCCTCACCGGAAATGAGGCCAAGATTGATAGAGGAATATGGTTTGGAAGTGAAGATCACTATGTTTTTTATAACATCAGAACACCTGCATTGAAGTAGTAGAATTATACCTGAAAAACAAAAGCCTTAGATTCTTTATGCTACCGTGTTAATTGCTTACTTTTAAAATGGGCCTGAGATGAAAGAAGGGCCATTCAAAGAAGCCAGGAAGTAAAGAAGCTGGAATGTTCCTGCTTTAGGGGGAAATGCTAGATTCATTACAAATGTGGGAAATTAGAGAATTCTTGCTTGGAAATTAAAGAAATCTTCCTTTGTGAGGCGATAAGCATTCTAAAATAGATCACTTTAATATTGATGGTTTGGAAATGCAGTGTTCATTAAAATTTTAAATAGGATAACTTTTAAAAAGTATAACAGGTGAGTTGTGCTGCGGTGATTTATTTATTTTACACTCCTTCAACCTTTTCTTTTTTCTTTATAAGATTATTTTAAAAGTCTTATAAGATAGCCAAACATCTCCAAAGTTCTTCTGTCTGCTGGTTCATCTTATAAGCATGAAAGTTACCGTGGGGAGCTGGACTTGCGGCGCTTTGGACTGACTTAAATCAATGGAACATTTTCTGATATGGAAATTTCTTTTTCTCTTATCTGTTTTTAAGGATACATGGTGTATGTTGATCAAGCACTCAAAAATAACTTTTTATTTGGAAGCAATTTCCAACTTGCCAAAAAGTTGCAAGAAGAGTAAAAAACACCTGCATACCCTTCATCCAGCTTCTTCTAGTGTTAATCTTTGCCCCGTTTGTGATTAAACACTTTAAAAATGAATACGAGTGCCTTTAAAAAAAAACATCAACCAGATTTTCTAGAATAACTGAATTCCACTTTATCTTTAGTGACTGTTTAGTTTTTACTGCACTGTTATTTCCAGCAGCCAGTTGATGTTGTGGGCAGGTACACTTCCTCTAGCCTAGGACACTTCCATGTCACCTACAGATTTAAATTCCCAAACCTTCTTATCTAGACGCAGAATGATTTGGAGACGGCGTTAATGACCATGAGAAGGGAGTGATAGGAAAGGGACCAAAGAAAGAAGTTTAGATTATTAACATGTAAGACGCTGAGCACATGGCATCTCGTCGTGTGTTGAAATCATATTTCAGTACAGAGGGTTGTCATCAAAAATATTTCATTCATCCGTAAAAGGAAGCAGTAGAGTGTATGATATGCAGCCTTAATATTGCCATTAAAAACAGAAGCCCCCTTTTGTGTTCAACAACCAGCAAAAAATTCTGTAACATGTGTCTGTGTAAAATTACATTTGTTGTGGTTTTATGGTTTTCTCTGTGTATAACCACCAGAATGCATGCTTGCGTATAAATTTATTTCAGGTGTCAGAGACAAAGGAGCCAAAATCAAAGAGCTGGCCACGTCTGCAAATCAGAGCGCTGTGAGCACGCTAAAGAACGTCGTGGGATTGGGCCAGAAGCTGCTGAATACGTCCACTGACCTGTCCAGGGTTAACGCCACGTTACGAGAAACAGACGAACTCCTCCGTGACTCCTCAGTGACCAGTAGGTCGTGGTCTCCCCTCCCATTAGGAAAGTCTGCGTCGAGCCGTTTGAGTTTGCCAAGGGCACAGTGGTGCCTTGTTCACAAACAGCAGTCCTAAAAAATAAAAATGCACCAACATCTGGATTTGCACTTATAAAAAGAGAAGGGCCTTGGGTGATGCCTTGTGCTGGTGCATTTTTCGTATATTTACCAAAATGTCAAGGATTTGATTATTAGGATATTCTAGTTTATCAAGTGCATTAGTAAGGACCAATTCATTTCTCTTGTTTCCTCCCTCCTGCCAACTTTCTCGCCACCTCATATTTTAGCTTTGTTAGCTGGAAGAAAAGTCAAAGATGTGGAAACACAAGCAAACCTTTTATTTGATCGGCTGAAGCCTTTGAAGATGTTAGAAGAGAACCTGAGCAGAAACCTATCAGAAATCAAACTGCTGATCAGCCAGGCCCGGAAGCAAGCAGCGTCTGTGAGTGCCCAGCACCCCTGCAGCTGAGGCTTCTGGAACTGCAAGTCCCAGAGGCCTCCTGTGCAAAGGGCCTTCGGTCACACTTTCTACTAACCAGCTCTCAGTAACCCCAGATTCCTCACAGCCTTGTCTCCAAGTATATTTAAAGCCTTGTCTTATATATATTTACCTAAGTCTATTTAAGTCTATTTAATTAGTCTCATTTTCTTTGAGTCCTGCTTTTTTTGATGTGTTTCAGAATGTTGTTAGCAAAGAGATCTCTGTGTCCTTATGGACATTTATCATCGTGGCCTAGATTTATAGATCTGCACCAATTAGCTAGATGGTGCAGAACACATTAGGTCTGAGTGTCAGCATCCCTGTAAGTCTCATTGGTTGCATATGGTGCAATTTCCATCATTTTACCAACTTTGTGTTCATAATCCAAGTACTCTTCAGAATGTTCATACAGTGTGGGCCTCATCTCTATGATTCTGACAAAACAGCTTGAATTGCATGAATGCTGCACAAATCCAGGTCACTAACTGCATAAAACACACAATTTGAGAGACTGTTTCCTGGCCGTCCTCGGCACATGGCATTGGCCGTGCGCTCAAGGAGAGGCATTTCAGGGAAATAAGACTTGAGAGAATATCATTTGTCATGCTCCTGGGGACCTATAGACAATAGATGTGACCTCTGGTCCAAAGAGTATCTTCGTGAAGTTTCTAGCCAAGAAAAAGGAGCTCTGGATTCTTTGATCCCTGAGTGACTTCACTTTGGGAAAAGGGCTGTAGGTTTACAAGAGCTCTGGTTTCCATCTGTTTTAGTTCCAGTCACCAAATAAATGTAAACCCAATGGATGGTTCCAAGTGCTCTGGTTAGTATAAACTTATAATCTTGAAGGTTAATATAAGGATTATATGCAAGTAATTACTTATCAGAGAAATATGTAAGTGAAATAATTGCTCTATAAATATTTGCTGAATAAGTAGATCAACCCTCCATTTATTCCATAAATGATCACCAAATGTCCTGTGTCAGCTATAAGATTCCAAGGTGATTTGGATAAGCTCCTTCTGTTTAAGGAATTAAACCTCACATGATAGAGTTCCCAACATAAAATTCCCTTTTAAAACCTGACTGACTTTTCCATATTAAAATATTTTACCAAATAAAATAAGTTTCAGCATCATCTGATTTTCACCTTATGAGACATGAAGCATTGTGCAGTATCCAGAGAGGAAACCTACTAGCAGTGACGATCTGGAACAGAATAGCACTGTTCAACTCCAGGCGTGCTGCCACCGTGGGGCCCTAAATGATTTTTAGGCACTTAGGGAACACTTCCCTTTTCCTTCTACAGATCAAAGTTGCTGTGTCTGCAGACAGAGACTGTATCCGGGCCTACCAGCCTCAGATTTCTTCTACCAACTATAACAGCTTAACACTAAATGTGAAGACGAGCGAACCTGACAACCTTCTCTTCTACCTGGGGAGCAGCACCAGTGTGAGTATGACCCGCAGAAGCGACGCCGAGTCTCTAAGGGACAGAGTGTATTTTCTGAATTGGTTAAAAAAAAATTGTGAAATCACTGATTCTTCTACGAGAACTAATCTTTTGCTAAACTGGTAACATTAGATTAAAAATAACCAAACTACAGAACTGAATGCCTGTGAAGAGAAGAGTGGCATTTATGAAAAGTACCTCCCTCTGCCATCTTAACTGTGAGCTGTGGGACAGAGCTTTTCTTAATGTCTCCTGTGACCTCTGAAGCCACGGAGTTGTGCTTTGGGTCTGTCGACCTGGGCGGCTGTTACCGGGAGTGGAGGCGTGCACCACAAGGGGCATATCAGAATCGTCAAGCTTCCCCCCAGGCTCTTCCACCCAGCGAGATTCCCAGGGTTCCCAGAGGGCACGTCGCCTATGGAAGACTATTGATTCATTTGACTGTGTCTTTGGGAACAGGTCAGAGCCCTTGGGTATGTTAGGGCAGAAAATATTAGCAAGCACAAATGCCATCTGAAATGTCTTCTTAAGATACAAGGTGCAAAGCACAGGTCAGTCCGTGATGTAGGATTTCATGGCTCCTGTCTTGCTGTACATCTCACATTCATGCATTGCCTTCTCAGACTGGGCAAACAAACAAGTGCAATGACTCCCTTCATGACCCCGGTAGAGGCTGGTAACCCCCAGCAAGTTTTCTTGGAGAACTTCATGGGAGGCTTCATGGAGGGCTACACTGGGCAAGGGTGGTGGGCGGTGATGGCCAACGGTGGCCACCATCTCCAGTACCAATACTCCAGGTCATGCTCCAGCTCCAGGGAGGGGAGTATTTAAAGACAAAAGACGATCGTTTTTGTTTCCTACTTTAAAAAATTTTTTAAAAATAGAGAAAATGCTGTAAGAACTCATCTTTTAAAGTGTTTTGGTAGTCATGCACACAGTCTGGCATGTGAACTCATCCCAACTCATGCCCTGCACCCCAGGCTGATTTCCTGGCAGTGGAGATGCGGCGAGGGAAAGTGGCCTTCCTCTGGGATTTGGGCTCCGGGTCCACACGTTTGGAATTTCCAGACTTCCCAATTGATGACAGCAAATGGCACAGTATCTATGTAACCAGGTAGCAGAGAAAGTTCTCTCTGAGCATCTCGCTTTTTTTTTTAACTGCATCTTATAAGTAATTACATGTTTGTAACATCATATAACAGTCTTTGAAATTTCTGGGAAGTCAGATTATAGTGAAAGAATACTTGGTTTAGATTAACTATAGAAATAATTTTTTTTCGTTATTACAGAAGAAATAAAGTTTGTTAGCAAAACCAACAATCAAAAGAAGAAAAAAGTTAAAAGTTTATGTTGCCTTTAGAATGTTAGGTCCAAGTCTGAGGCAGCCAACCCAGTGAAATGTTTGCGCCCCAGCAGAGGGGAGTAAAGTGCAGCGTGGTGGAGATGCCACGTGGCTGGCAGTGGTACAAGTAGGACAGAAGATGAGGGTACAAGTGGGGGATGCGTTTTCTCAAAATTCAGGCACGAAGCAAAATTCTTCCTTTTAAAGCCCCTCCCCAGAGGCAACTGCTGTTAAGCGGCTGTAGGTATAGCTTTCTTTTCACTTTTCTGTAATATCACAGTTGGTTGGTGATGGTGTGTTGTTGGAAATTTCTGATTTTTACTTTGTTATCTGAAAAAATGGGGTAATAATAAAGGCAGTAGACTGTTCCAAATATATTTAGTTCATTATCTGAAACTATTTTAAGCAAGGAGGTAACATGATGGAATTTATGTTTTAAAAAGAAATACTCCACAAGATTTTGGAGTGCAAACTAGGGGCGGGATGGGCAAGACTGGAAGCAGGGAGACCGGTTGGAGACGTGGGCAGAAGCAGATGGAGGCTGTGTGTGAAACAGATGTGTGTGTATGTGGACCAACTTGCAATTCTGCAGGTGCTCTTTTTGCAACTCTGTGACCCGTAGGTTTGGAAACATTGGTTCGTTGAGTGTAAAGGAAATGAGTGCATCTCAAAAGCCACCACCAAAAACAAGTAAATCCCCTGGAACAGCTAATGTTCTGGATGTAAACAATTCAACACTAATGTTTGTTGGAGGGCTTGGAGGACAGATCAAGGTAATCTTCTGAACGTTCATCTGAACAGTGCTGTTTGGCTGATTTTACCAATGTATAAAATGAATATGTTTAAATTTTTGAAAATATTCTAGGCAGATGAAGATTTTCCTGCTTCTATTATTTTGTTTAATGACAGTGCATCTGCAGAGTTGGGTTGGTTTTGTAAAGGATCATGCTTAATAGATAGCATAATGGAAAAGAAGCCAATGGTTCATTTTATTATTTGTTTTTTTCCCCCAATAATAAAAGAGGAAACTCAATATTCCACATGAATTTCTGTAAACTCCCTTTATCTCTATTCTGACTCTAGTGGTAGACTAATACTAATTAGCAGCTAGCAAAAGAGCCCATCGTATATATTTTATTACATCAGTTATTCTCTCACCCAATAAAGTTCAGTCACCTGGACTTGGTTCAGTGCTCTGAAATGAGAGTAAGGGTCCCAGTTCCCGGCAGGCCCTCACCACTGACCACATTCTCTGGGTCTCTTTCCTCATTAGTTAAAGGGCCTTCTCTCCAGTGACCCTAGTAACTGACATGACCTTTGAGATCTTGTCCTGCTGTCACTCATTCTAGGATTCCAATTCATAATTGGAAGGAAGTTCAGTGATTACAAACTGGTCGTTTTCCTGGATGTTGTTTCCTCAGAATTTGGATCTGTTAGATCTGAGCTCCCAAGGAGTTTTGTGCACTTAGAGAATATATTTCTTTTCACCAAATATACTTGGATTATGTTTGTTTGTTTGTTTACATTAGAAGTCTCCTGCTGTGAAGGTTACTCATTTTAAAGGCTGCATGGGAGAAGCCTTCTTGAATGGACAGTCGATTGGCCTATGGAACTATATTGAAAGGGAGGGGAAGTGCCATGGCTGCTTTGGAAGGTAACGTGTCCCATGAGTAACACATAAGATGCTAATATGCACAGTGACACTGTCCCGGGAGAAGGTTAGAGTTGCAGCATTTCCCAAACTCATTTGACCCTGAACTCTTTTTAAAAAGGAGCATTCCAGAGCTGCTTACGTTCCATAGAACATAATTTGCAAGTGCTGAAGTAGACACAAACAGGTGCTTTATACCTACATTTGTAAATGGATTAAACTGTCTTCAGTTTAGATAAGTGCCCCTACCTACTAGCCAAAAACTTTAGCTCAGTGAGTTAATAAACTACTTCTAGCAACGGAATCCATTTGAGCGGGCCAGTAATTAGAATTCATTGCGCTTTTTACCTTTGTGTGTAATTTTCCATTATTAAATCATTAGCATGGTCCATTGATGTCCTTTAGATTCAAAAAAATTTTTTCTTAATATAATCATTTACCTTTAACTTTGATTTATATTACCAAGTAAGCTAACCGATTTTTTTTTATTCCTCTTTGAATATACTTACACTTCTTTAACATGGTGTCAGCATATGTTTATAATTATGAACAATCTCTCAGATCCTTCAAGGATAGTATAAAATAAACCATTGATTCTAACAGTTCACATCTAAATATGGGAAAAAAACTTTCATTTAGTCAACAGGCCTTTATTCTTGTGTTAGTTTTGAGAGGCTGTTGCAATAGAGCATTGGCTGCACGGCTGACCTTGACCGGACAGTCATCTGTTTCTGGGCCCTCTGCTCGGTACTGGTGATGGCAACATCAGTCACCCAAGCTTATCTCCTCCAATGTCTCATGGTCTACGGAAAATTACCTAAAATGCTTTTTTGTGGTAACATAAAAAAGAGCTCTGCGCTGTAGGGGCAATAGTAGGTAGAGCATCCTGGGGTTGGGGCCCGAGTGATGCCTCCTCACTCACGTGACAGCTGCATGGAGTCTGACGGGTCCCCATCTCATGAGTGACAGCTTGGATCAGAGCAGTCTAGTCATTCTTCCAGGGTCACGGGGCTGAGAGCTGGGAGGGAGGGCATCTGCCCAGTCCTGCTGACCGCAGGGCTCCCCCCCGGCCCCCCATAAATGCTGGGCGCTGGAGGAGAGCCAGCCATGAAGTGCTGTCATTTGTCCCAGCCTCTTACCCAGGCAGGGGCCTGGAGCTGCCTTCCTGAGGCCCAGCTGGGGAAAGGCACGCGGGCCTCATGGTTATAGAACGGAAGTCTGACCCACAAGGGACGAGCCCCAGAAATGTGCCGGTGACCTGAGGGATGTCAGCCTTCTCAGGAGAATCGCATTCAGTCGTCATTTCCTTTGCATTCATCCCTCTTGGTGGCCACCTGACGTGGGCAGGCCCTGCTGAAGGAGAGAAGCCAGAAGCAAAGACTCAACCTTCCTGAGAACCGAGAACTCCTGAGCTCTGGGGAGGGAGAGGGCAGACGGATTTCTGGAATTTCATTTGAAACCTGGCTTTGCAATTTCTTGTGTGTGTTCTTGGGCAAGAACTTAATCTTTGAGGCTCAGCTTTTAATCGGCAAAATGGGACCCCACTAGGACCTCTGAACACAGTACAATACTCAGAGCTAAACCAGAGTGAACATTTGCTATGTACCAGGCACCGTTTAAAGAACTTTACATGTATTAAGTCATGTATAGCCCTTCCAGAGAGGTTCTAGTGTTACCCTTATTTTACAAATGAAGGAAATGAGACACAGAGGGGTTAGGTAACTTTTCTGAGGTCACACAGCTAGTAAGTTGGGGAGCTGGGATTTGAACCCTAGCAATCTGGTTCTAGAGTGTGTGTCCTTAGCTACATGAAACCGGTTGCCAAAAGATAAAGCAATGGAACATGCTTCTAGGAGGCCAAAGTTTTAAGGATTAAATAATTGAGAATTAGGCCACAGTTTGTTTATGCAGAGTGCATTTCCTTAAAGTTATACTTCCTTATAAGAGATCTCAAGAAATTTTTAGAAAAAGCAGGACTGTAGAAAGCTATAAATTTGAAACCTCAGGTTTTACAAAGCACTGCTACATTTTGTTTTGTTAATGGAAACAATTTCACTGTTGGGTTATTCTGTTCCTGGTTGGAGATGTGACACAGAGTGGTTATTACACCTTCAACTGGGAGAAGTGCAAATTCATACCCCAGAACACCCTAATCTAATTCACTCTCGAGCCCTATGACATTCCAGAAAAGTGCTTTTTGAACATAATAATATGTTCTAAGTACTTTGTACCTGAAGAGTGAATCAAGTCAGCTTTTTGAGATGTGGGGAAAACTGGAAAACACTTATCTAAGAAGTACTGGGGTCCATGGTATATAACTGCTGTAAGCTCATCCTGCAGATTTTTGAGATTCTTTTTTGTCAATGATATTTTTGTAAACTGATCCTTTTGGCACATTGATACATATTTGTTTTCCATCATTAGTCCAGTTTAGTTGAATTAGTTAAAAACGAGCATAAGGTGATACATGCCAATATAAAATTTATTCTGTAAGTGCTGGAATTAAGAAAGGACATTAAAGGAAACTAGACATTAAGGGACATCAAAGTCACATTAAAGGGAATTAGAACAAATGAAAATCTAGTCACTAAGTAGAACTATTTATAGCAGTAATCCATCCTTTGAGGGAATTTCTTTTTACTACAGTGAACACTGCCCACGTTAACTTTCGTTTCCTTACAAGGCAACTGGGTGCTTGTCTCGCATAATCTCATGGGGAGCATATTTTAAGATATTATGACTTATACTTGTTATCAAATTGTGGAAATAAATGCTGTATCACAAATTTTGTGAGGAAGAACTCAGTAAAAGTATCATGTGTTCTCTTTAACTACCTTCCTAAGAATAGATTGTATTTCACCTTCTCTCCTTGCAGCCCCCAAAATGAAGATGCTTCCTTCCATTTTGATGGGAGTGGGTATTCTGTCATGGAGAAGATGCTCCGGGCTACTGTGACGCAGATAATTATGCTTTTTAGTACCTTTTCACCTAATGGGCTGCTTCTCTACCTGGCTTCAAATGGCACCGTAAGAGTCTGTAGGGCCCTGCACCCTACTGTGTATATATAGTTGGATTGCTATGAGGATATTTATGTTTAATGATTGTTTTCTGAGCACATGCTAGTATAATATGTACGTATGTATGCCATACTAGTCCCCCATTTTAAATGATTTATCAGTACAAAATCATTGAAGAAAGTTTGGAAAATATAGAAGCATATCAAGTAGAAAATAGCTTCCTATCATTATAAATATCAGTTAAACATTTGTTATTAAATTTTGAGCTTGAATAAGACGTCTTGTTTTACTCACTGTGACCACCTTGTTTGAATTTCATCGCAGGAAGTTCATGTTCTTATTTTTATCTTGTGTGCTGCTGATTTTTCTCAATCTTCTAGTTTTATTTTTAGGATTGGCCCAGTTGTCAACCTAAATGAAAAATGTAGAGATTCCACTTCTCTTCTTGCATTGTAGATTTTGATGACCATGAGTTTATCTGACACATGTCTGTATATTATTCTAGAAAGCCTTTGTGGACACTTTTAATTTTGGACTGTTGGGCCAGATCCTGTTTTCTCAGTTTGACTGTAGGAGGTTTCCGCCATCCCTGACTTGGAGAGAAAGGAAATCTTGTGATAATAATGTAGCCTTGGGTAACTCTTTTCTTTTTTACAGAAAGACTTTTTATCCATCGACTTGGTCGACGGCAGAGTTAGAGTTACAGTTGACCTGGGTTCTGGGCCTCTTGCTCTTATTACCGACAGACGCTATAATAATGGAACCTGGTACAAAATTGCCTTCCAGCGAAACAGAAAGCAAGGTAAATGCACAGGTAGACAGACGGAATGTCGGTCGCCCTCATAGGAATAGAAATCTTTCCAAAGTCAGCAGTCTTTTTTTACTTTAGCTTTCTAGGTATTCTTAAATGATATTCTAATCAAAAGCCATTGTTTTCTTTGGAATACTAAGCATCAGGATTCACATTTTGCTGGAGGAATATTCTAATTCTCTTTGTCTATGGTTTCCAAATGCATTATTTAACGTTAAATGCTGAATTGGAATCAAGGATCAAATTGATTCTATTTTCTTTCACACACATACTGCTACCATTTAGCATGTATATTCTGGATTTATTGACTTTTGTAAAGAGGGTTTTCATTTGTCCTTTAACAGTCAAGAACATCCCCTGGTCAAATTTGCAGAATGTAAAAGAATATGCCTTTGTAAATGAACTTTGTTAGATGTCTGTGTTTACTTTATTGTAGAAAATGACTCATTTTCTTGTCTATTCCTCTTGATCTTCTCTAGGACTCCTAGCAGTTATTGATGCATATAACACCAGCTACAAAGAAACCAAGCAAGGGGAAACTCCAGGAGCATCTTCTGACCTCAATCGTCTAGATAAGGATCCAATTTATGTGGGTGGATTACCTAGGTCAAGAGTTGTAAGGTATGATACCACACTGCAGAATTTTCATGTCCCTAATTACCAACTGCCTTAGTTTCCGTAACAAAGTTCCACAGACTGGGCAGCTTAAACAACAGAAATGTGTTCTCTCACGGTTTTGGAGGCTACAGTTCCAAAATCAGGTGTCAGCAGGGCCGCTTCCTTCTGAGGATTGTGAGAAAGAATCTGTTCCATGCTTGTCTCTGAGCTTCTGGTAGCTTCAGGCATTCCTCAGCTTATAGGTGGCATTCTTTATCTGTGTGGACACGCTGTCTTCCCTCTGTGTGTGTCTCTCAGTGTCCAAATTTCCCCTTTTTATAAAGATACCAGTCATACTGGATTAGGACCTACCCTACTGACCTCACCTTAACTTGATTACAATTGTAAAGACCCTATTTTCAAATAAGGTCACATTCACAGGTACTGGGGGTTAGGACTTCAAAATCTTTTGGTCGGGGTGGGGAAACACAATTTAAGCCATAACGTTCTGTTTTGATTAGTATGCCATATAATTGGGAAGTAAAGAAAGCCTTCTGCAATAGAATTTATGATTTTCTATTTATTGCCTATAAAACATCTAAAATTTGTTACTGTGCAATATTTGGAGACCCACTTTCCATCACACGTCACTCTCCTGTCCAGACATTCTAGAGTAGTAGAATCTTTTTGGTGACAAAAAAAAGAATCATGCTTTCTGCAGACTTATCTGGATTCCCCTTTTGGTGATTAGAATGAATAATGTATGTGAAAGTTTGAAGACCAGCATCAGCAAGTTGGATTAAAGATAGCAGAGGAGAGATGCACTGATTCTTGTGCTTGTTTAGCTTTGTGACTTTAATAATTTCATAAACTTTCTGTAGTTCACTCTCCTCAATTTTGTAATTTTGGACTGGGGACAAAGTAAGCTCTAAGTTTCTTTCACACCATTATAAAAAAAGGCATATACGGCCAGCAATCAAGGCAGCCTAGCTTCCAGGGATTGGAATCACCAAATGTCCCAACCGAGTCACTCAGCCCAGTGGTTTTCAAATGTATATTTGTAGCAGTACCTCATCTTCAAGCCGGGTTCTTATACAGAAGTGCAGCCACTCCAGTTGCTATGGGTTGAGCAGCCCAGAATCCACTTCCTGACACACCCCCTTCTCTGCCAGAAATGTGTGAAAGTTCCAAGGAACATAGTTTACAACCCCAGTCACCCGCCTGCAGGGTCTTGGAAATAAATGTCCCTAAACTTCAGGGTAGTTGGTCGCTTGTCCCAGGTCTTACCCCTCTGCCAAGGCAGAGCCGGGACGGGAAGCCTCTCTCCTAATCCCTGATTACAGATGTCATTCCTAACATAGTGGCATTGGGGATGTTTCTGAGGTTACCAGCTGTGTTGTAATTCATTTGTTCTTTACCTAAATGGTACACAGCGTAGACCCTGGAGAAAAGGACAGATTCCCTTTTCTAGGAAGACATCTCAAATCACAGACTTTCATGGTAGAAGGGTCTTGGGTATCATTGGGGCCAGTCTCCTCATTTACAATGGAAGAAACTGAGATTCGGAAAGGTTGAAATTTGCCCTAAATCATGTGGTTTCTTAATGGCCGACCGCTCATTGCACAGCACAGAGAAAAAGTGAGATATGACATGTAGCAAGAAGCCATGTTCCTGCACAGTTCTCCTGTCACTAGCTGATGCTTCAGGGTGTAACTGGGAGATGTTCAGTAGTCTCCATCATTTGGAAATGTTAGCCTGAGTACATTAAAGCTCACCCCACCCAGCAGAGTGGCAATTTCTGTTAATAAAAATATGGTATTGGCTTAGTATCAAAGAAATAAGGGTTTTGGATAATCCCAGACTTCACCAAATGCAGTTATTTCCTTCAGGAGGAAGTTCATGAATATGTGGTATGGACAAGAGCCGATGCCGTCTCTAACCAAGAGATCCTGGGAAATCACATTGCCCACACTTGCCCCCGTGGGAGGTGAATGTTTGCTCTACACAGAGACTAGATTGAAATCTAAGTGCTATAATTTCCTTATGGCAGTGCACTGTCTCTCTTACAATTAGCCTCTGTTTTAGTGAGTATATCTAAATGGTAATGACTATAATAGTTTCCCTTAAAATATTAAGCATGCTTTTATCTAGGTAGCCATCTAGGTAATCAGCCTCACTAAATTCAATCCCTTTCTTTAGTCCTAAGGAGAGTACATGTTTGACCTGAATTCTCACCATCAAGTCTTGTTAGAGGGAGACCTAGACATTTATGAGAATGACACGTGGAAAGAGATCTTTCTTATTTGTAGGTCCATTTTTATTTCTTATTCCAAAACTGGAGTTATAAAATCCAATTTTGTTGCTGTTGTTCTCTTGCCCTTCCCTACAGGAAAGGTGTCACCAGCAAAAGCTACGTGGGCTGTATCAAAAACCTGGAAATATCTAGATCAACCTTTGATTTACTCAGAAATTCCTACGGAGTGAGAAAAGGCTGTATACTGGAGGTGGGAAGCGTTTTATTAATATTGGGATGAGTTTCTATAAATGCCCACTGATTTACTAACATAATAAGGCAACAGGATCTAAACCAGGGGTTTGAACAGAAAAGAGGTGGTGGGGAAAACGGCAGCAGCCTCCAGGGTGGGAGGTTCAGCATGCGGGTGGGCCTCACGGTGCTTTCTCCTCTCCTTTGTGACCAGCCTGTCCGAAGCGTTAGCTTCTTGAGAGGCGGCTACGTTGAATTGCCACCCAAGTCCTTGCCACCAGATTCAGAATTGTTGGCAACATTTGCCACCAGGAACAGTAGCGGCATCATCCTGGCTGCCCTGGGCCAGCATGGGGAGAAGCAAGGTCACCGGCAGGCCCACGGGGTGAGTGGCTCAAAGGCTCTCAAGCCAGGAGCTCAGGAAGGAAATGACTTCAGGAAGCACTGGATGGAAGATGACTTAGTCATGACATGTATTCTACAGCATGTGTGCCTGGTTGTTAATGGGTGTGCGTTTTTAATAAGTAAAAGTGATTACTGCTGACTGTCTTTCCCTTACGAATCAGCGGTCTCTTTGTGTTGCATAATCCGTCTTCCTTGTCTAGCCGTTGAGAAGGATCCTTGCCGTCTACCTAGGATTCTTATAGGATAGGTGATATTTACCTTTCCTCTGCTCACACTTTGTATATTATGTAATTTGAAGAGATTCACAGAATGCTAATGTATTGTATTAATGAAGTACAAGCCATGCAGCTACAATTCAGAGTACTGTTCTCTACTGTGAAAGGTATTTTACAGACATGGCTGTACAATTATTACAGCCACACTTCAGGGTGGATGCTGCTTCCTATATTTTGCTGAGGGAGAAATGGATTCAGAGAGCCTGGCTAACCTGCACAAGATCACACAGCCGCTATTTCAGAGCCTGACCTGGAACACCAGTCTGTAGACCCCAGATACCTCACAAGACACTGAGTGAAGGTCTGACAAGGAGAGATTGGTTTATGGGCTCCACCAATCTTTTTTTCTTTTTTTAAGTTGAGATGAAATTTACATAAAATAAAAGTAACCATTTTTAGGTGAAATAGTCAGTGGCACTTAGTGCTTTCATAATGCTGTGAGGCCACTTTCTCTATCTAGTTCCAAAACATCTTCATCACCCCAAAGAGAAGCCTATGCCTGTTAAGCAGTCACTCCCCATTCCCTCCTCCCCCAACCCTGGCAATCACCAATCTTCTTTCTGTATCTATGAATGAATTTACCTATTCTGTATATTTCATATATGTGGACTCATATGAGTGATATTTTGTCTTTCACTTAGCATGTTTTTGAGGTCCATCCACATTGTAGCATGTATCAGCACGTCCTTCTTTTTCATGGCTGAATGTTATCCCACTGTATACGTAGCATAATTTATTAGTTCATTGATGGACGTTTGGGGTTGTTTCTACCTTTTGACTATTGTGAATAATGCTGCTACAAACATCTGCATACAAGTATTTGTTAGAGTACCTGTTTTCAATTCTTTTGGGTATATACCTATGGGTGGAATTGCTGGGTCATATGGGAATTCTATGTTTAACTTCTTGAGGAACTATCAAACTGTTTTTCTCCACCAATCTTAATAGGACCTCTTGTAAATCAAAATTTGCTACTAAGTCAGCAAAAAGGAACGGTGTCATCCAGTGCTGGCAAGACCTTGTGAAACACTCCCAGTTCTGCTGGTGGACCTCTCTCAATGTGGCAAAAGAATGTTAAGAGCTTTAAACATTTTCAAACCTTCAACTCTTTAATCCCACCTTTAGAAATCTTAGAAAAATTTCACAGGCAAAAAAAAAAAAAAAAAAAACCAGTTAAATGTTCATTACGTATGGTAATAAAAAATTAGAAACTACCTAAATTTTTAAAAAAGGAATAGATCCCACAGAGAGATTTCACCTCACACCTCTGAGAATGGCAACCATCAAAAAAGATAAGAGATAACAAGTGCTGGTGAGGATGTGGAAAAAAGGGAACCCTTGTGCACTGCTAGTGGGAATGTATAATATATTGGTACAGCCACTATGGAAAACAGTATGGGGCTTTCTCAAAAAATTAAAAATCGAATTCCCATATGATCCAGCAATTCCACTTCTGGGTATGTATTTGAAGGAAATGAGATCCAGCAATTCCACTTCTGGGTATGTATTTGAAGGAAATGAGATCCAGCAATTCCACTTCTGGGTATATATTTGAAGGAAATGAGATCCAGCAATTCCATTTCTGGGTATATATTTGAAGGAAATGAAATCACTATCTTGAAGAGATATCTATACCCTCTTGTTCATTGCAACATTATTTACTGTAGTCAAGACACGGAAACAAACTGAGTGTCTATCAATAGAAGAATGGATAAAGATGTGGTGTGTGTATGTGTATATGTATATATCAATATCTATTTATTTATTTATTTATACAGTGCAATATTATTCAGCCATAAAATAGGAGGAAATCCTACCATTTAAAACAACATGCATGAACCTTGAGGGCATTATGTTAAATGAAATAGGTCAAACAGAGAAAGACAAATACTGTATGATCTCATTTATATGTGGAATCTTAAAAAAACAAACTCATTGAGACAGAACAGATTGGTGGTTACCAGAGGTAGGGGCAGGAGAGAAGTGGGTGAAGGGGCTCAAAGGTACAAACTTCCAGTTGTAAGATAAGTTTTGGGGATGTGATGTACAGCATGGTGACTATAGTCACAATATCATATTGCATATTTGAAAGTTGCTAAGAGAGTAGATCTTAAAAGTTCTCACCACAAGAAAAAATTTTGTAACTATATGAGGTGATCATTTTACAGTATATTCAAATATCCAATGGTTGTGTCGTATACAAGACTAACACAATGGTATCTCAGTAAAACGGAAAAGGGAGAAACAGATCAATGACTTACAATGTAACTATTTGTTAGTACATAATGTAGCAATAAATAATAAGTATGAAGACTGTAGAAATGGAAATCTTTGATATGGTTAGTGATACTAGCATAATGCAGAATGTAAATTATGTCAGCAGAGGTTAGAAAGCAATATACAAAGTATAAAATAGTTGTGTTAGATGGTGATATTCTTAAGGAACTGCTTCCTTGGTGCCAATACTCCCACATTACCTTCATAAGATGATAATTCTTTAAATCCTATAGTAATGTCTTTTCTATGGGAATTCTCTGTGTGACCTTCCCAGCCCTTCTTTTCCATCATGCTAATTGAAGGCCACATTGAAGTGCATGTTAATCCTGGGGATGGAACCAGCCTGAGAAGAGCTCTCCTGCATGCTCCCACGGGCACCTATGGCGACGGTCAAGAGCATTCCATCTCCTTGATAAGGAGCGGGAGGTATTTGCGTCACCTTTCGAAAGTTCCCCAGTAGGAAGCCTGTATGCAGTGAAATGATTGGGAAAATTAGTATGATGTCATTCAGAGTCTTTATAATTCCAAAATAATTCTAGAAGCTTGATAGAATACCTCTTTGGAAAACAATTTCATCTGCTTTGTAATAAGATATTTGCAGAATTTTCATAATTGAACAATCTTAAACCTGCCCTTTTCTGGGGCCCGGCATAAATTGTCTTTACACTGGAATAATTCTGTGTCAAATAGTGTTACAGTATTAGTAAATTCTAATAGTGAATGGTAAAATAGCAAATAGTGACATAGTAAATAGCAAAATGTAAACAGTGAAATAGTAAACAGTGTCACATCAACATTTCTATATAATTTCTCTCCAAAACTGTAGACCAAAAGTTTTAAAAAAACACTGCACATTTTGTCACAGGTAAAGAAGTAAAAGATACTCTCCAAAAAGCAATTGAACTGAGTAACATTTAATCACATTCCATTCATTTCTGGAGAACATTTAGCTGCAAGTTTTAATATTCAAGATTCACTTTTTTATTCACACACATGTTCAATGTCATGTTAAAATGTATCTTCAAGGAACTTTTATTATTCAGTAAGAACTTGCTGGAATTAGATATTAAAATGGACAGTTATGTTTCATTATATTTTAAAACCTTTATTTTCTCCTTTAACCTTTTAGAATTATCACTGTCCAACTGGATGAGACAGCTCCTGTGGAAATGAAGCTGGGCCCATCAGCAGAAAGCAGGACAATAAGTGTGTCCAACCTGTACATAGGTGGTATTCCAGAGGGCAAGGGGACACCCATGCTCAAGATGAGAAGCTCATTCCATGGCTGTATCCAAAACCTGATCTTTAATATGGAGTAAGTGTGACTGTGCTCTCAGCATGATTTTGCACTTCCTGATCTTTTAATGCCCAGTACTGTCACTGATCTACAACCTAATTTTGCTGTTTGAGATGGCCCCAAATTCTACAAGTTCCCAAATAACAAGTGAATCCCTTGTTCTATAAAGTCCCCCAAATGGATTTATTAGACTAGAATGATGGAAAAATCTGGTCATCATGCATGAGAAAAAAAGAACCACTAAACATTAGTTCCATAGTACTGTCAACACACAGCAGAGGTCAAATACATTTTGACATGCATTTTTTTTTAATATCTTTATTGGAGTATAATTGCTTTACAATGGTGTGTTAGTTTCTGCTTTATAACAAAGTGAATCAGCTATACATATACAGATATCCCCATATCTCCTCCCTCTTGCATCTCCCTCCCACCCTCCCTATCCCACCCCTCTAAGTGGTCACAAAGCACCGAGCTGATCTCCCTGTGCTATGTGGCTGCTTCCTACTAGCTAGCTATTTTACATCTGGTAGTGTATATATGTTCATACCACTCTCTCACTTCGTCCCAGCTTACCCTTCCCCCTCCCCATGTCCTCAAGTGCATTCTCTACGTTTGCGTCTTTATTGCTGTCCTGCCCCTAGGTTCTTCAGAACCATTTTTTTTTTTAGATTCCATATATATGTGTTAGCATATGGTACTTGTTTTTCTCTTTCTGACTTACTTCACGCTGTATGACAGACTCTAGGTCCATCCACCTCGCTACACATAGCTCAATTTCGTATCTTTTTATGGCTGAGTAATATTCCATTGTATATATGTGCCACATCTTCTTTATCCATTCATCTGTCGATGGACACTTAGGTAGCTTCCATGTCCTGGCTATTGTAAATAGAGCTGCAATGAACATCATGGTACGTGACTCTTTTTGAATTATGGTTTTCTCACGGTATATGCCCAGTAGTGGGACTGCTGGGTCGTATGGTAGTTCTATTTGTAGTTTTTTAAGGAACCTCCATACTATTCTCCATAGTGGCTGTATCAATTTACATTCCCACCAACAGTGCAAGAGGGTTCCCTTTTCTCCACACCCTCTCCAACATTTATTGTTTGTAGATTTTGATGATGGCCATTCTGACTGGTGTGAGGTGATACCTCATTGTAGTTTTGATTTGCATTTCTCTAATGACTAGTGATGTTGAGTATCCTTTCATGTGTTTGTTGGCAATCTGTATATCTTCTTTGGAGAAACGTCTGTTTAGGTCTTCTGCCCATTTTTGGATTGGGTTGTTTGTTTTTTTGATATTGAGCTTCATGAGCTGCTTGTAAATTTTGGAAATTAATCCTTTGTCAGTTGCTTCATTTGCAAATATTTTCTCCCATTCTGAGAGTTGTCTTTTCATCTTGTTTATGTTTTCCTTTGCTGTGCAAAAGCTTTTAAGTTTCATTAGGTCCCATTTGTTTATTTTTGTTTTTATTTCCATTTCTCTAGGAGGTGGGTCAAAAAGGATCTTGCTGTGATTTATGTCACAGAGTGTTCTGCCTATGTTTTCCTCTAAGAGTTTTACAGTGCCTGGCCTTACATTTAGGTCTTTAATCCATTTTGAGTTTATTTTTGTGCATGGTGTTAGGGAGGGTTCTAATATCATTCTTTTACATGTAGCTGTCCAGTTTTCCCAGCACCACTTATTGAAGAGGCTGTCTTTTCTCCATTGTATAATCTTGCCTCCTTTATCAAAAATAAGGTGACCATAGGTGCGTGGGTTTATCTCTGGGCTTTCTATCCTTTCTATCCGTTAATCTATATATCTGTTTTTCTGCCAGTACCATACTGTATTGATTACTATACCTTGTAGTATAGTCTGAAGTCTGGGAGCCTGATTCCTCCAGCTCCGTTTTTCTTTCTCAAGATTGCTTTGGCTATTTGGGGTCTTTTGTATTTCCATACAAATTGTGAAATTTTTGGTTCTAGTTCTGTGAAAAATTCCATTGGTAGTTTGATAGGGTTTGCATTGAATCTGTAGATTGCTTTGGGTAGTAGAGTCATTTTCACAATGTTGATTCTTCCAATCCAAGAACGTGGTATATCTCTCCACCTGTTCGTATCATCTTTAATTTCTTTCATCAGTGTCTTATAGTTTTCTGCATACAGGTCTTTTGTCTCCTTAGGTAGGTTTATTCCTAGGTATTTTATTCTTTTTGTTGCAATGGTAAATGGGAGTGTTTCCTTAATTTCTCTTTCAGATTTTTCATCACTAGTGTATAGGAATGCATGAGATTTCTGTGCATTAATTTTGTGTCCTGGTACTTTAGCAAATTCACTGATTAGCTCTAGTAGTTTTCTGGTAGCATCTTTAGGATTCTCTATGTATAGTATTATGTCATCTGCAAACAGTGACAGCTTTACTTCTTCTTTTCCGATTTGGATTCCTTTTGTTTTTCTTCTCTGATTGCTGTGGCTAAAACTTCCAAAACTATGTTGAATAATAGTGGTGAGAGTGGACATCCTTGTCTTGTTCCTGATCTTAGAGGAAATGGTTTCAGTTTTTCACCACTGAGAACGATGTTGGCTGTGGGTTTGTCATATATGGCCTTTATTATGTTGAGGTAAGTTCCCTCTATGCCTACTTTCTGGAGGGTTTTTATCATAAATAGGTGTTGAATTTTGTCAAAAGCTTTTTCTGCATCTATTGAGATGATCATATGGTTTTTCTCCTTCAATTTGTTAATATGGTTTATCACATTGATTGATTTGCGTATATTGAAGAATCCTTGCATTCCTGGGATAAACCGCACTTGATCATGGTGTATGATCCTTTTAATGTGCTGTTGGATTCTGTTTGCTAGTATTTTGTTGAGGATTTTTGCATCTTTGTTCATCAGTGATATTGGCCTGTAGTTTTCTTTCTTTGTGACATCTTTGTCTGGTTTTGGTATCAGGGTGATGGTGGCCTCGTAGAATGAGTTTGGGAGTGTTCCTCCCTCTGCTATATTATGGAAGAGTTTGAGAAGGATAGGTGTTAGCTCTTCTCTAAATGTTTGATAGAATTCACCTGTGAAGTCATCCGGTCCTGGGCTTTTGTTTCTTGGAAGATTTTTAATCACAGTCTCAATTTCAGTGCTTGTGATTGGTCTGTTTATATTTTCTTTTTCTTCCTGGTTCCGTCTCAGAAGGTTGTACTTTTCTAAGAATTTGTCCATTTCTTCCAGGTTGTCCATTTTATTGGCATATAGTTACTTGTAGTAATCTCTCATGATATTTTGTATTTCTGCAGTGTCAGTTGTTACTTCTCCTTTTTCATTTCTAATTCTATTGATTTGAGTCTTTTCCCTTTTTTTCTTGATGAATCTGGCTAATGGTTTATCAATTTTGTTTATCTTTCAAAGAACCAGCTTTTAGTTTTATGGATCTCTGCTATTGTTTCCTTCATTCCTTTTTCACTTATTTCTGATCTGATCTTTATGATTTCTTTCCTTCTGCTAACTTTGGGGGTTTTTTTGTTCTTCTTTCTCTAATTGCTTTAGGTGTAAGGTTAGGTTGTTTATTTGAGATGTTTCTTTAAGGTAGGATTGTATTGCTATAAACTTCCCCCTTAGAACTGCTTTTGCTGCATGCCATAGGTTTTGGGTCATCGTGTTTTCACTGTCATTTGTCTCTAGGTATTTTTTGATTTCCTCTTTGATCTCTTCAGTGATCTCTTGGTTATTTAGTAGTGTATTGTTTAGCCTCCATGTGTCTGTATTTTTTACAGATTTTTTCCTGTAATTGATATCTAGTCTCATAGCGTTGTGGTTGGAAAAGATACTTGATACGATTTCAATTTTCTTAAATTTACCAAGGCTCAATTTGTGACCCAAGATATGATCTATCCTGGAGAATGTTCCATGAGCACTTGAGAAGAAAGTGTATTCTGTTGTTTTTGGATGGAATGTCCTATAAATATCAATTAAGTCCATCCTGTTTAATGTATCATTTAAAGCTTGTGTTTCCTTGTTTATTTTCATTTTGGATGATCTGTCCATTGGTGGAAGTGGGGTGTTAAAGTCCCCTACTATGATTGTGTTACTGTTGAGTTCCCCTTTTATGGCTGTTAGCATTTGCCTTATGTATTGAGGTGCTCCTATGTTGGGTGCATAAATATTTACTATTGTTATATCTTCTTCTTGGATTGATCCCTTGATCATTATGTAGTGTCCTTCTTTGTCTCTTGTAATAGTCTTTATTTTAAAGTCCATTTTGTCTGATATGAGAATTGCTACTCCAGCTTTCTTTTGATTTCCATTTGCATGGAATATCTTTTTCCATCCCCTTACTTTCAGTCTGTATGTGTCCCTAGGTCTGAAGTGGGTCTCTTGTAGACAGCATATATACGGGTCTTGTTTTTGTATCTATTCAGCCAGTCTATGTCTTTTGGCTGGAGCATTTAATCCATTTACATTCAAGGTAGTTATTGATATTTATGTTCCTATTACCATTTTCTTAATTGTTTTCGGTTTGTTATTGTAGGTCTTTTCCTCCTCTTGTGTTTCTTTCCTAGAGAAGTTCCTTTAGCATTTGTTGTAAAGCTGGTTTGGTGGTGCTGAATTCTCTTAGCTTTTGCTTGTCTGTGAAGGTTTTAATTCTCTGTCGATTCTGAATGAGACCCTTGATGGGTAGAGTAATCTTGGTTGTAGGTTTTTCCCTTTCATCACTTTAAATATGTCCTGCCACTCCCTTTTGGTTTGCAGAGATTCTGCTGAAAGATCAGCTGTTAACCTAATGGGGATTCCCTTGTATGTTATTTGTTGTTTTTCCCTTGCTGCTTTTAATATTTTTTCTTTGTATTTAAGTTTTGATAGTTTGATTAATATGTGTCTTGGCGTGTTTCTCCTTGGATTTATCCTGTATGGGACTCTGTGCTTCCTGGACTTGATTAACTGTTTCCTTTCCCATATTAGGGAAGTTTTCCACTATAATCTCTTCAAATATTTTCTCAGTCCCTTTCTTTTTCTCTTCTTCTTCTGACACCCCTATAATTCGAATGTTGGTGCGTTTAATGTTGTCCCAGAGGTCTCTGAGACTGTCCTCAATTCTTTTCATTCTTTTTTCCTTATTCTGCTCTACGGTAGTTATTTCCACTATTTATCTTCCAGGTCACTTATCCATTCTTCTGCGTCAGTTATTCTGCAATTGATTCCTTCTGGAGAATTTTTAATTTCATTTATTGTATTGTTCATCATTGTTTGTTTGCTCTTTAGTTCTTCTAGGTCCTTGTTAAACGTTTCTTGTATTTTCTCCATTCTGTTTCCAAGATTTTGGGTCATCTTTACTATCATTAGTCTGAATTCTTTTTCAGGTAGACTGCCTATTTCCTCTTCATTTGTTTGGTCTGGTGGGTTTTTACCTTGCTTCTTCATCTGCTGTGTGTTTCTCTGTCTTCTCATTTTGCTTAACTTACTGTGCTTGGGGTCTCCTTTTCGCAGGCTGCACGTTTGTAGTTCCCGTTGTTTTTGGTGTCTGCCCACAGTGGCTAAGGTTGGTTCAGTGGGTTGTGTAGGCTTCCTGGTGGAGGCGACTGGTGCCTGTGTTCTGGTGGATGAGGCTGGATCTTGTCTTTCTGGTGGGCAGGACTGCGTCTGCTGGTGTGTTTTGGGGTGTCTGTGACCTTATTATGATTTTAGGCAGCCTCTCTGCTAATGGGTGAGGTTGTGTTCCTGTCTTGCTAGTTGTTTGGCATAGTGTGTCCAGCACTGTAGCCTGCTGGTCGTTGAGTGGAGCTGGGTTTTAGCATTGAGATGGAGATCTCTGGGAGAGCTTTCGCCATTTGATATTACATGGAGCCGGGAGGTCTCTGGTAGACCAATGTCCTGAATTCGGCTCCCCTCCTCAGAGGCACAGGCCTGACATGTGGCCAGAGCACCAAGACCCTGTTAGCCCCATGGCCCAGAAGAAAAGAGAGAAAAAAAGAAAGAAAGAAAGAAAATAATAAAATAAAATAAAGTTGTTAAAATAAAAATTTTAACAATTATTAAAAATAAAAAAATTTTAAAGTAATAAAAAAGAAAGAAAGAAGAGAGCAACCAAACCAAAAAACAAATCCACCAATGATAGCAATTGCTAAAAACTGAAAAAAAACAAAAACAAAATGGACAGACAGAACCTTAGGACAAATGGTAAAAGCAAAGCTATACAGACAAAGTCACACAAAGAAGCATACACATACACAGTCACAAAAAGAAAAAAAGGAAAAATATATATATATCTATATATAAAAAAAAAAGGAAGCGAGCAACCAAATCAATAAACAAATCTACCAATGATAATAAACTCTAAATACTAAACTAAGATAAACATAAAACCAGAAACAAATTAGATGCAGGAAGCAAACCCCAAGTCTACAGTTGTTCCCAAAGTCTACCACCTCAATTTTGGGATGATTCATTGTCTATTCAGGTATTCCAGAGATGCAGGTACATCAAGTTGATTGTGGAGATTTAATCCGCTGCTCCTGAGGCTGCTGGGAGAGATTTCCCTTTCTCTTCTTTGTTCGCACAGCTCCTGGGGCTCAGCTTTGGATTTGGCCCCGCCTCTGCATGTAGGTTGCCTGAGGGTGTCAGTTACCCGCCCAGACAGGATGGGGTTAAAGGAGCAGCTGATTCGGGGGCTCTGGCTCACTCAGGCCAGGGGGAGGGAGGGGTACGGAATGCAGGGCGAGAATAAAGGACCCTTTACTGCTGGGCTACTTGCAACTTCAGATTATTAGTGGCTCCTCCTCGAACAATTACTGTCTGATTAAGAACTGGAAGTCTCTGCTCCCGCGTGGAGCTGACCATGAGGAAGGGAATTATATGTGCCCACAGGCACTTATTTCCTCTTCACTGCCCCTCTGCCTGTGGTCAGCATGCTGGGGGACAGAAGCTGTGCTCTGTCCTGGGCGGTGCGGGGAGAGGGTGGACAGAACCCGCACAGGAGAAACTAAATGTGCCCGAGTGTCAGGAGACTGAAGTTCCCCTCCTTGCTGGGCTGCTGACCTGCTCTGTGACCTTGAGCAAGGACTTGGATCTTTCATGGTCGCAGTGTCCTCTGTGAAGGAACCTCTTAGGAGCCTTGAAATTTAAAAGAATAAAACGTCGTCTTGGGTTTCAACACAATGATGATGTCAGAACCTTGAGCAGTTATTTGTAACTTGATATATTTATTCACCCAATTGTTTATTAATTAACTAATCAATTAGGCATCTTCTTGTTCCTGAAAGCCGTGAGACTGGGAACCTGATAGGGCAGAAACATCTATGTACTACTATTCCCAGCCATGTCCTCGGAAAGTGCCAACAAAGGACGTGCAGACAGGGGACATGTTGTAGAGTAAAGGGACATATGACAAGGGTAGTTCACGACTTCCTGGCAAAGGGAAACTGTGAGAAAGAAGCCAGTGTTTCATGGAGGCCGCTGGGCAGTGCTGTGGGAGCCACAGCCAGCTTCTTGCCCTGAGGCAGCCCAGCCAAGGCTGCAGGAGCAGGTGACAGCATTTGAGCCAACTCCTGAGGGACACTCAGGAATGGCCAGGTGGACACAGAGGGATGGGCTGTGGGGTGGGCGGACAGGGGGCTGCCATTTCAGGCAGAAGAATCAAACAAGACAATAGATAAGGGAGGTTATGTGGACTTCTAGTCACTGTGGGAAGACGGTCGATTTGGTTACTCTAAGAGTATTAATGTTTTTTAATGGATTTTAAGTATTCAATAATCACATGACCTTGGTTCATGTGTTGGTTTGTATTATCTCCATTAATTTTGAAAACACTTGGTTTGTATCTAGACTTTTGGATTTCACTGGTGCCACTGGCTATGAACACGTGGACTTGGACTCCTGCTTGCTCTCAGAACGGCCAAAGCTGGCTCTCCATGGAGAGGACGGCGAACTCCCGCCAGAGCCCCAGCCTTTACCAAGTCCAGTAAGAAGGGCTTTCTTTAATTCTATGGTTCAGGTCCAGTCAGAAAAAAAGAGCGCCACCCAGAGGACATTAAAATGGGGACCTCATGATAAAGCTGCAGGAGCACACAGGAGCCATGAGCACACAGAGGGAAGAGCCGGGGCCGCCCAGGGAGCGAGTCTGAGCAGAGGGTCTCCCAGTGGGTGCTGGAGCACAGAGAAGACAGGCCCTGCCAGGGAGGCAGGAAGGAGGGAGAGACACGCGGCTTCTCCCATTCACCCTCCAGCCTCCCAGCACTGCCTTCCATTGGCTGGAAGAACCAGCTGGAAGCCACTTTCCAAAGGAATCTGGGAGAGTTACAGGGTCATCCCTGTGATGAGAAGCAGGGGGGCAAGCGGGATGGCTCTCTGAGAAAACAGTGTATCAGACATGGCAGAGTGTCCCGAGCTGCAAGCTCTAATGCTCGGGCGCCTCTTTTGGTTGCCACACAGCCAGCTTTGAGGCAGAGGCTTTATAAGGACTCAGTATCACTTTGGATTTAGTCAGAAACATGAAAATAAGTATTTATATAGGCCATCGTACGTATCATTGTTGCTTTAAAAAATAAGATTTGATTCATCTAGGAAAAGCCAGTTTGACCAAGTATTTTTAACAGCAGCCATTGTTAGTTTTCACTTTTCTTTCCCTTTTCTGATTTCTCTACTTCCTTGGTTGAAAGTTTACACTCTGATTTAGATGGCACAATCACACAAAAGCAGTACCTTGCAAGCAGGGCCCATCTTTGAGTTCAGGACAGTTGTCTTGGTAGCATCCATCCACCGACCTGGAAAACTGAGTCTAAGGCCTCACTTGGTCCGGAGTCAGGGCACCTGCCCCTCCAGCCTGGCTCCTCCTGGCTGCACCTGCTCCTGTCTGTGTGGAACAAGCTCGGCCTGTCACCTGTGGGCACTTACAGCTGCCCGGTGCTTGTGAGGCAGGTGCTCCTGTAACCGCTGACATCCTCAGGCCCTCCCCAGAGCAGGGGTTTCAGGGGCACAGGGGCGCAGAGCAAGGCCTTTGCCCCTTAGGCCTGATGAAAATTCATGGGAATTTAGGTGAACTCGAGTGGGGCTGAGGTGAAAAACGAAAGCTCTAATTGCCTTCTCAGAGAGATAAAGAAAGGGATGTGGAGTCAACTGTTTGAAGCAAAGAAGGTAAAATCGGTGCTTGTGTGTTTGTGTTGCTGGTGCTCTGACACAGTTGCTTCTGAGATGTTTCCTCACGGAAAAACATGTCAGTGTCAGTGGGGGTCCTGGTCATGCGTGGCTGAGAACCATGTGCGTCTCTTACAGGCATTGTGTGCCGTGGACAGAGCCCCGGAGTACATCCCCAGTGCCCGCCAGTTCGGCCTCGCAGAAGGCAGCCACTTGGTGCTGCCCTTCAATCAGCTGGCTGTCAGAAAGAGGTAGGCACTGCTCTAATGTCCTCATGAGGCATCTCATTGCTAGATGAATCCAGGACGTATGCTTCAGCAATGGGTCTTTTCTAGAAGAAGCTTCTTGTGTTTCACCATGGAGTGTTCAACTTGCCACCATATGGCAGCAGTGAGAAGGCAAAGAGAGGAAGGCAGCCTCTGTGGACCTCAGATGCATAAACATGGTTAAGTGGGGTTCTGTGGTTTGTCTTTACCCCATCTTGATGATGGCTGGTTGCTGCCTCTCTGTGTGTGTGTAGGAAAGCACGTAGGTATCTAAATCCCTCTTCCTTCTGGAATCCCAGGTTCTCTGGATCGATCATCTGGCCTTTGAACCCCATTCTACAGTAAGCATTCACTAATCTGATGAAACTGCCTACCCAAACTTTCACTGTGCCCCCAAATTCCTGGTGGCACACCCACACCAGTCTGCACATTCCCCCGGCCCTCACACACGCCTGTCCCAGGTACCCTTCTTCATTCGGTGAAGCCGGCTCACATCCCAGGGATCTCATGGCCAAGGACCCACAGTCCTCCCCGCTCTTCCTGTGACTCAGCCCTGAGGTCCGCACCTTCTGGCCTGCCATGCTCTGTGCCTCTGCTGTGTCATCTGAGCTCACCGCCCCAGTACACATCTCGGCTCAGTGTCTTCTCTCTGCAGCCCCTGCCATCGTTCCCCATGAGTTCAGCAGCTGCCCAGCACCCCATCTTTGAGGTCCTCTGGCTTAGATCTGTCTTTTCATCCTTCCCTCCGAGCCACCCTCTCCCCATGCTCACACCCTTGAGTACTTCATAAGTACCCACCCACCTCCACACTCTCTACCTTAAGCATCCTACTAAACCCTCTTCCTCCTCCTTACTTCCGGCTCCAGCAGTCCCTCAACCGCATCAAGACCCCTGAGCCCTCTTGCTTTCTCACCATCATCACCCATTTTCTATCTCCCACAGCACAGTTTACCCCCTTACCCAGATAGGCTTGATGCCTTTATTACAGGTGTTCCTCTGCAAACTCCCTTAACCCTCTCATCTCTTCACTGTGACCCCAGGTGAAGCCCATACGGGGCCTAATCCACGCCAGAACCCGAGCTGGTGGTTAGGGCTGCAGAGCTGCATCTCTTTTTCCTACCTGGTTTGACTTTAAAGCTGTGGCCACAGATCTCAGATGGAACCTCCAAACTCCAAACGTATGGGGAGCCAGTATACTTCTCTAATACATTCACATTTTTTATTTTTCGTAGCTTCTTCTCTTCTCTCAAAACTCTATGCATCCCCACAGCTCCCTTCATGCCCCAGCTGCTGTCTTGCCTCACTGAGAAGAAAGAGCCCGTTCTTCTGTCCACCATCAGAAGGCGCACCCTGCCTTTGTCCCCACCCCCTCTCCTGCCACATGGAGGAAGGGTCCTCGTCTTGCCCACCAGAGCCGTCACCCCTCCTCCCAGAACACAGGCAGCATCCATTTCTCCCTCTTTCATACCTGATCCTGTCAGCACACAGAATCACCTCCATCACACCGTCATCAGTGAGACCAAGGAGCAAACACTTGTACCAGAGACCGTCTCGGTATTTTACACACAAACCCCAACTTAGTCCTCATAATTATCCTGTGAGGAGGGTATTATCTTCATTTTATAGACCAGGAAATTGAGGCACCTGCTCAGACTCCCACCCAGGTGCTTGTGACCACTGTGCCGACTTCCTCTCTAGGAGTTACTAACTTTTAAAACAGAAACGCTCCGGTACACTGCACACCCCCGCCCACCCCACTCAGTATCCCGGCTCTGCTTCACAGTGAAACGTCTTGGAAGAGTTGCCTTACGTGGCTGTCTTTCCCCGCCTCCCATTCCCTCCTCTCCCCACCCGGTCAGCCTCGCCTCGCTCCTCGCCAGGTCGTCGGAGCCCTGCTGCGGCCACGTCCGTGCGTGGTGGTGCCGCCCCCTCCTGGCGCTCAGCGGCATCAGCGCCCTGGGCCCCTCTGCGTCCTTCGCGGCCGCGGCCCCACGCTCCCCTCACCCCCACCCCGCCCGCTGCTCAGTCTCTTTCTCCGGCTCCTTTGCTATCAGAGGGGGCAGCGCCCCTCCCGCCTCCCCTCCACGGTGCCTTCTGTGTTCCAGTGGCTGTGAAATGCCATCTATTCGCACCAGCACCCACATTGCTAGCTCTGAGCCCCACCTAGAACTCAGGGGTTGTACACCCAACTGCCTGCACATCTCCACGTGGATGGGGACAGGCCTCTCACCCTCAATGCACGGAGAGAAATTTCACCGTCACCCCGAAACCTGCATTTCTGTAGGCGTCACCACCATTCACCTGGCTGCCCAAGGCCCACACCTAGAGCTTGTTCCTTCCCTTGCTCTCCAAATTCAGTCCCTCAGCAAGTCCTGAGGCTTCTTCGTCCAGAACATTTCATGTATTAGTTCACCTCCTCCGCATCCCCCCCAACCACCCTGGTCTGAGCCCCAACCTGGCCTCTGTGGACTCTTGTAACAGCTGCCAGCCTGACACCTGCTGTCACCCTGGCCCCATCTGATTTGCTCTTCGCATCACAGATTCTTTTTAAGATATAAATCCAGCCATGCCCATTCACCTTCTTAAAACCCTCCTGTGACTTCCCACTGCACTTACACTGAAATCCGCCATGCTCTCCTTCCCCTGTCCCCGTGTGCCTCAGTGACCCTGTGCTCCCTTCTGTGGGAAGACACCCAGACGAAACCTTCCTCCACCCCTATATGGTGCCATCTCCCACGTGGCCCCCTTGGGGATTCCTGGCCGACCACCAGAATCAAACAGTTGTTTTCACATACTCTGCACTGTCTGAAAACGAAATGCAGGGCTTTCCTGCGGAGGTTTGTGGGGCTTCCTCCTGTCTTTCTTTCAGATCTCAGAAATAACCACCTTTCAGAGTGGCCTGCCCTGACTACTTAATGTAGCCACCACTTGGGCCTTCACATGACCCAGTTTTAACCCTCTGATATATTTCTGGTATTAGTTTCAGGGGGGAAGGGACCTTCCTCTGTTCACCACTTGATCGTCTGCTCCTAGAACCGTTCCTGGCAGGTGGAGGTGCACAGTAACCATGAGTTGAATGAATGGATAAGTAAATGAAGGGATGAATGACCTGAGATGTTAAATATAAATGTTGAAACACTTATTGGGGTCTCTCTTTGAGGTTATTTTAAAGAGTAAAAGTGAAAGCATATTCCTGAGAGCTGAGCTCTTGCTTCCCTCCAGGCTCTCGGTCCAGCTAAGTATCCGAACGTTCGCCTCCAGTGGCCTGGTTTACTACATGGCTCATCAGAACCAGGTTGACTACGCCACGCTCCAGCTGCACGGGGGCCGCCTCCACTTCATGTTCGATCTTGGGAAGGGCAGGACAAAAGTCTCGCACCCTGCGCTGCTCAGTGACGGCCAGTGGCACACGGTACGCTCTCAGGAAGCTGTGATCACTCGTTCTGAGTTTTGCTCCACCTGTCCCTAGTGTCCACTCCGTTTCACGGTAGTGGGATCATCCCCTTTGATTTCCAGCTTGCTTTGTGTTTGATATCTGCCCCATAGAATGTAAGCTCCTTGCGGGCAGGGACCTTTTCTGCTTCTGGAAATATCCCCAGGGCCTCACTCAGTGCCTGACACTTAGTAGGCACTCAGCAAACATTGGTAGAATGAACAAAAGGCACCAGAAATGTCCTTGGCTTGAAGAGAAGTAAATCAAGCCCAGGGTGGCATGAATGGGCCAAACCTGACATCATGGCATTTGTGTCCTTGTGACTAGGACTCTGGAGCACACTGTTTTGGTTTATTTTTGAATTTTTGAATTTTATTTATTTTTTTATACGGCAGGTTCTTATTAGTTATCCATTTTATACATATTAGTGTATACATGTCAATCCCAATCTCCCAATTCATCACACCACCACCCCCTGACCCCCGCCACTTTCCCCCCTTGGTGTCCATACGTTTGTTCTCTACATCTGTGTCTCAATTTCTGCCTTGCAAACCTGTTCATCTGTACCATTTTTCTAGGTTCCACATATATGCGTTAGTATACGATATTTGTTTTTCTCTTTCTGACTTACTTCACTCTGTATGACAGTCTCTAGATTCATCCACGTTTCTACAAATGACCCAGTTTCGTTCCTTTTTATGGCTGAGTAATAGTCCATTGTATATATGTACCACATCTTCTTTATCCATTCGTCTGTCGATGGGCACTTAGGTAGCTTCCATGACCTGGCTATTGTAGATAGTGCTGCAATGAACATTGGGGTGCATGTGTCTTTTTGAATTATGGTTTTTTCTGGGTATATGCCCAGTAGTGGGATTGCTGGGTCATATGGTAATTCTATTTTTAGTTTTTTAAGGAACCTCCATACTGTTCTCCATAGGGGCTGTATCAATTTACATTCTCACCAACAGTGCAAAAGGGTTCCCTTTTCTCCACACCCTTTCCAGCATTTGTTTGTAGATTTTCTGATGATGCCTATTCTAACTGGTGTGAGGTGATACCTCACTGTAGTTTTGATTTGCATTTCTCTAATAATTAGTGATGTTGAGCAGCTTTTCATGTGCTTCTTGGCCATCTGTATGTCTTCTTTGGATAAATGTCTATTTAGGTCTTCTGCCCATTTTTGGATTGGGTTGTTTTTTTTTTAATATTGAGCTGCATGAGCTGTTTATATATTTTGGAGATTAATCCTTTGTCCATTGATTAGTTTGCAAACATTTTCTCCCATTCTGAGGGTTGTCTTTTCATCTTGTTTGTAGTTTCCTTTGCTTTGTAAAAGCTTTTAAGTTTCATTAGGTCCCATTTGTTTATTTTTGCTTTATTTCCATTTCTCTAGGAAGTGGATCAAAAAAGATACTGCTGTGATTTATGTCAAAGAGTGTGCTTCCTGTGTCTTCCTCTAAGAGTTTTATAGTGTCTGGTCTTACATTTAGGTCTCTAATCCATTTTGAGTTTATTTTTGTGTATGGTGTTAGGGAGTGTTCTAATTTCATAGTTTTACATGTAGCTGTCCAGTTTTCCCAGCACCACTTATTGAAGAGGCTGTCTTTTCTCCATTGTATATCCTTGCCTCCATTGTCATAGATTAGTTGCCCACAGGTGCGTGGGTTTATCTATGGGCTTTCTATCCTGTTCCATTGATTTGTATTTCTGTTTTTAGAGCACGCTGTGTTCTAACCGGCTCCAGGCTCAGCCTCCTCTCAACACCAACTGTGTGAAAACCTGAGCCATCCTTTAGGATTTCATTCAGGTTATTACTGCTATTTCTCATATTCCTTAGAAATTATGCATGTTTTCACATTGCTCTAGGTCAAGACAGAGTACTTTAAAAGGAAGGGCTTCATGACGGTTGACGGCCAGGAATCGTCCATGGTGACCACGGGGGGAGATGCTACCACGTTGGATGTGGAAGGAAAGCTGTACCTAGGAGGCCTTCCCTCCGAGTACAGGGCCAGGAACATTGGAAATGTAAGCAGCATTTTCTCTGTGGGCCCATTTTGCCTTTATTGTGGTTGTGTTTGTTTTGTGGAGGAAAATGTTTATGATTAAATTATCTTGTTTGGGCCCAGGGCTTGGCTGCAAGATGCAAGCCTTTCAAACCACATTCCTAGATTGTGTGTTGGAGCTCCTCCTTGAAGCCCAACCAGCCTTCCTCCTGGTTAGTTAACAAACAGTTCCCTTTCTACAGCCACTTAGCCCCAGTACAGTGCACGAAAGTCTGGCAAATTTGTATTTGCAGATTAGAAAACCCCATATTCTTGATTTCCACAATATTTACTCAAAATAATATAAAACCCTTTTACTACATTATAGTAGCTTTAAGTTAGACATTCATGTGAAGTATTGTGGCAATTAGATTTTTAAAACCGAAAGGTAGTATTTTAATGTGTTTTGTTGAAGTGTAGGGAAAATTTGTGCTTGCCCTTCTCGTTGTCCTCACCATCATCTACTCCTGCATCATTTGGCTCAGATCACCCACAGCATCCCCGCTTGCATTGGGGAGGTGACAGTGAACAGCAAACAGCTGGACAAGGACAGCCCAGTGTCTGCATTTGCAGTAAACAGGTGCTATGCAGCAGCCCAGGAAGGAACTTTCTTTGAAGGAAGTGGATATGCAGCCCTTGGTATGTATTATCAACAATCTCGAAAGAAATCTCTGGGATGCACCTGCACTCTTAAGATGATATGGATCCAAGAATTATATGATAGGACAGGACCCACTGCACAAGCTGCAGCAAGACCATGTTTCGTGAATTGTTCTAGTGTATTCTGGTTTCTCAGCTTCTAGTGTAAAAGCCTTCTCACCTCTTGTGCTATCCAGATGGCTTCCTCCCACCAGGAGTGGTGCCACTCCAGACAGAGTGCAACATGTGGTGTTGGTTTCATCTTTACTTTCCCCAAATTTACATAAGGCATACTTTCCCTGTCCAAGTTAATTAGGACCTTTGAATTCAAAATCAGTAGCATAAAATGTCTGGACCAGCCAGCCAAATGTGAGTCAGATTTGATGAAGAAATTAACTCCATTTAGATTGTTGAAATATTAATCAGTTATAAGTAATATAAGTATCTAAAATGCCTTAGAATGTAAAGTCCTCAAGGTTTAGAACTAGCCCTTGTAATATATCTTACATTCTCTCCCCATTTTAGATGCTTGATTTGCTGGTTAACTTCCTGTTTGCACTCAGAACCGTGCCTCTCTGGCCCCTGTTCTTCTTTCTGTCACCGGGAACTAATTTCTGGGCTCCTTTGCCCTGGGCTTCCAGGAGGGCTCTAGTGGAAGATTGAGGTTGGGAGGGAGGAGGGGGACAGCCAGCAGGCTTCCTTCCTTCACTCTGTACTTCCAAGATCTAGTAACACCACCTTCTCCCATTTTTCCTTCAGCCCTGGGCACGGTAACAACTTCCTGCTATTGCTAATATCCCTAACCTATCTCAGCTTTTTTATCACCTGAGTGAAAAATTCATTCAATTAAAAGAAAGCCTAGTGTGGACTCCGACTAATGTACTCAGCAAATAATGACATACCCAGTAAGCAGGTACTGGGAAAATAAAGTGCACTCTTCCTGGATAGATGATGATGGAGTTACGTGGATCAAATCCCTTGTGATTTTTTTACCCCCATGGCTGTAGCTGAGAGGATGTGCCTGCCTCAGCTCTAGTCAGCCTCGTCCTACAGAGGTGCAAGCTGAGGCTCAGGGGTTGGAAATGACTTGCTGGTGGGGGTAGAGCTGGATTCAGAGGAAGAGCTGGAGCCAGCTCTCCTGACCCTCATCAGGAGCCCAAATGCACAGCCAGCCAGCCCAGCCTGAGGCCATTCTGAGCCTGGGCCTTCCTGGGCAGGGCAGGCCTCACCACCATCTGGGGGTCTTCCTTGGTTTTTCAGTCAAAGAAGGCTACAAAGTACGATCAGATGTGAACATTACGCTGGAGTTTCGTACCTCCTTGGAGAATGGTGTCCTCCTGGGGGTCAGCAGTGCCAAAGTGGATGCCATCGGATTAGAGATTGTAAATGGCAAGGTGGGTGCTGAATCTGGATGGGGTCCCCCCGCCTCGCCCCCGTGTCAGAGACAGAGCAGTTAAGAAACAGTCGACATATCTAGAACCAAATTTCCAATTATTCACTTTAATGGAATGGAGAAAAGGTTGATTAATATTTAAAAACAGATAATCCTAAAAAAGCTTTTTAAAAATAATTTCTTTTATATTTTTGAAATTAAATGTAAAGCAAAACTGCAACTACAATACAAAAAACTTTTTTTTTTCCCTAAAAACCATCTGAAAGTAAGTTACCAACCTAATGCCCCACTCTCCCTAATATTTGTTAACTTTTTATTTGGAAATCATTATAGATGATAAGAAGTTGCAATGTAATGTACAGGGAGGTTCTCATGCGCCCTTCACCTAGGTTTCTCCAGGGTTAGCATCCTGCATAACTAGTACATCAAATCTATGAAACTGACATTGGCTCAATCCACAGAGGTTATTCAGTTATGCTAGTTATACACGTTTACGAGATGTGTGTAGCTCTTCACAATTTTATCACACGTGTAGCTTCATGTAACCACCACAATCAGGACAATGGTACCATTACCACAAGGCTCCCTCAAGCCACCCCCTTCATATCCACACTGACTCCCTCCCCCTGCATCTCTCACCCCTGGCAACCACTGATCTGCTTTCTGTCGCTCTGATTGTTATTTCACAACTGTTACATAAATTAAATCATATAGTATATATTCTCTTGAGATTGGCTTTTTACACTCTGTCTCATTTCCTGGCAGTTCATCCAGGTTTGTTGTGAATATCGACGACAATTCATTTCTTTTTATTGCAGAGTATTCCATAAGATGGATGTACAACAGTCTAATTTTTTTAATACAAAAACATAATTGTTTTCTATAACTTCCTTATCCCCAGAGGGCCAGATGAGAACTTGGGAAGGTCTGCTATACCACTCATCAGACATGGGGAGTCAAGGTGGTGGTCTCTCGGGTCCTCTCTCTCCCTAATGCACTTTTACTGCACTGTGGTCAACTCATGTTGTTGTGGGACTATGATGCTTGACTCTTCCTGAGCTACTTACTGCCTCCTGGAAGGCAAGGAACAAGTCTCTTGATTCTTCCAAACTTATTAGCTTGTTTCTCACATTTCCCTACTTACTCTCCACTGGGACTTTGGCCCCTAGGATATCCTAGAATGGGGGTGGGAAGGATATAATAAAGTCACAAGTCCTTCACCTCTTCTCCCCCTTTATGTCATCTTCATGTTGAAACAAAAGTGCCTTTACATCCTACTGCTGCCGCTCTGCACTGTGGCTTATAGCCAACATCTTTTCTTAGCTGTACTTCAAAAGAATTTTGAAATTTTTTTTATCCATTTGCACATTTTAAAAAATTTTATTTTATTTATTTATTTTTGGCTGTGTTGGGTCTTTGTTGCTGCATGGGGGCTTTCTCTAGTTGTGGCGAGCAAGGGCTACTCTTTGTTGCGGTGCGCGGGCTTCTCGTTGCGGTGGCTTCTCTTGTTGTGGAGCACGGGCTCCAGGTGCATGGGCTTCAGTAGCTGTGGCTCACAGGCTCAGTAGTTGCAGCTCACGGGCTTAGTTACTCCACGGCATGTGGGATCTTCCCGGACCAGAGCTCGAATCCGCATCCCCCGCCTTGGCAGGCGGATTCTTAACCACTGCGCCACCAGGGAAATGCCATTTGCACATTTTAATGTGACATCTGAAAAATGTTATCAGAAGTGTAACAGTTGCAAAAATGTAATTTCTGATTATTGTATATTTTACCTCTATTATTGGCTTATTATTTACTGTTCTTTTAAAAATATTTCTAGTGGTTGCCCAAGTCTTTACAGTATATCTCTTTAATTTGTCACAGTCTACCTTGAAATGAGTAGCTTCACATATAGCATAAGAACCTTACAACAGGATAGTCACAATTCTTCCCTCTCACCTTCTGCAGGTCTCCAATTTTTTGTGCTACCACTTGCTGTAATAGAGCATCTATGGTTTGTCAGAAGGGAGTTAGTAAATGTTCCTTCACAGGTGCTATAGCGACTTCTAGGAACTGACACCCTCAGTAAACCCACGGGCTCCTGTTGTGCTGAAAATGAGGCAATGATCTGAGGATGCAATGCTAAGATCGTGGCTCAGGCTTGTTCCCATGGAGGTGGCCATTTTCCATTCTGAAACCTTGGGACTAGGATAGCATCAGAACCCTTAAGAGGCTATTTTTCAAAACCATTGTTTGTTTTTCATAGTTAGCCCTCCTTTTTAGAAGAATGCTCTGATTTTTTCCACGCCGAGAACATTATGTGAATGGACTGTGTTCCTTAAATAGGGAAAAATTCACCAAGATATTTGCTTGTGTCTATTGTTTGTTTAGCTCTTGTTTCATGTTAACAATGGTGCTGGTAGGATAACAGCCACATACGAACCCAAAACTCCCAATACTCTCTGTGATGGAAAATGGCACACACTTCAGGCAAACAAAAGCAAACATCGCGTGGTTCTGATTGTCGATGGGAATGCAGTTCGAGCTGAAAGTCTACACACCCAGTCTACCTCTGCTGACACCAACAATCCCATTTATGTTGGTGGCTATCCTGGTGCGTATGTCGTCTGCTCTGCTCATTCACTTTTGAGGGGCATTGCCACTGGGGAAAGTCTTATTAGTTCATGTGGATATAGAACAGGGATGAAGAAAAATACATGGCTTGGGTGATAAATCCTTTACCATTTTAGAAAGTCTATTTCAAATTCCTAGGAATTCTTGGAAAAATTAAAATAATCTACACATATAAGGTGATCACTAGGTAAGACTCCGAGAACATCGGATGTGATGTACAGGAAGCTGGATGACTTCACTGAGAAAGATCTTCTCAGATGACCCCCAAGTTGGGAATCATTTTAGGGGTCAGTAATCATTTTAGAGGACAAACATGTGTCTTATCCTCTCACATCGATTTTTGGATTCAAATTATGCATTTTAGATGTTCCAAGTAATTGATACAAATGTTAATAAAATAAAAATCCCTTTTATGACTTTTTAAGTCACTATACCTTAAAATTGTTTATTAATAGTTTTCTATGAATTCTGCTATCACTGAAGCCACTTACGTAGAAAAGTATTCTTCTAATTTTGATCTGGAAACCACAAGAAGTTATTTTTGTTCCTATTGTGCTACCTATGTCATTTAACAAAATTTAACACTATTATCTTCTCTTCTTTCCTGAACAGCTGATGTAAAGCAAAACTGCCTGAGCAGCCAGACCTCCTTCCGGGGCTGTTTGAGAAAACTCACTCTAATTAAGGGCCCACAAGTGCAATCCTATGACTTGAGCACAGCTTTTGACCTACAAGGAGTTTTCCCTCATTCCTGTCCTGGGACTGAGTCCTGAACTTTGGGGAACTCCTCAGTTGGGAATCATCATTTATATTTTGAGGAGAATTATTTGGTGAATTAAAACCTTTACAGTTCAGATTTCATTTCCAACTCAGGTTAAATGTTTCCAGAGAGAAATTTTTTGTTTATGTCAAACTAAAACCACATGTACAACAAATACCTCTATTAAATAGTTTAAAATGTAAACTGAATTCACTGGCTCTTTTTTTAAAGTTTTTTAAATGAAACTTTTAAAATGTTGATTCTATTGATTACTTGACAGTATTTCATGTTTTGCATTTTGAACTTTTAAAAAATAAAATATCACTATAGACGATAATAGATTAGAGCAGAGTATGAATACTTTCATTTCTTTATCAAGATGTTAAGCTCCAATTCCTACAAAGAACAAGTATTCAATAATACTACTGGGTACGTTCCAGCAGAGGGCACCAGCTGTTTGCCCCAAAAGCACTTTAAACAGACTCCAGCAAGTCACAGGGCAAAGGGAACATAGGAAGAAGGCAGAGCCTCCTCTAGATATATCCTTGTTTGGTAAGGACCTAACCTAACAGAGTATTTTGCAAGACAAAAAAAAAAAAAAGTGGCATCATAACTAGTTAGCTCTTCTTTTACTGTTAATTTTATTTTCACTCCTTGGGATGAGACAGTTTTCCTTGATCAGCTACTTTTTCTGGGAGAATGTGTGTAAATTCCAGACGAAGGAAAATTTTAAAGCCATAAATATATTTTAACGAACTAAGCAGTTTTAAACTAAGATCTCTGAAGGATCATTTAATTCCCTGCAAATATATTTTAGTTCTGCTCTGCAGCCGTGGCTGGAGTCAAAATGGCTACTATTCCATTTGCTTCAGAAAAATGATTGCACTTTGCAAATGCTTACTTGAAGAGAGGTCTTTACCACTCTTAGAAATGACCTGCTTTTATAATATGGAAGGTGATAGGTTCAATTTATATTTCTGTGAGAGATTTTAATTTCATAAACAAGGAAGACAACTGTGGTCCTGGGCCCTGTCCTTCTGTGCCTTGCTCATGTTTCTGAACCCTTGTGGCGATCTGCACCTCCTGGCTGATGCAATTCCTTCCCAATAAATAACTGCATGAAGATATTAGGAAAGGTAGCAGCCATCTGTGGGAGTGATGTCTGTTCTATAGCATCTGGCAATTTAAGGAATTCAGACAACTGCAGACTTAAGGCAGCTCACTTGACAGCTGGATTAGGAAAAGGGCATTTGCCATCTCAGCAGTGAAAATGCACAAGGGGCCCCCTCACTGTGCCGTGGGTGGCCTTTCTGTTCATGTTTCTATGGAAACCATCTACAGCGAGAGATGACAGCTCAGACATTCTAGACCTTGGTTCATCACACTGGGTGAGGAAAAGATCCAAACCAGGAGAGACAGCAGGTTGTAGAGTTGCCATGGGCTTTTGCCCCTCTCTCCCCCTCCCCACTTATTAATAAAGCTAAAACAGAGTTTGGGCCTTTCGTGGTTATAACTATTCCCAAGGCCTCTCTTAGAAGACCCCCTCAAGGGAGCACCCAGCTCTCTCCCCTTTGGCCTTTACAGAGCACGAGTACAGCCACCTTGGTTTGGCTGTCTCCCCATGATGGTAAAGAACCTGGGCTCCAGCTCAGACACCTGGCTCTGACTCTCACTGCAGGGCCTTATGCTGGTTCCTTAACCTCTCTCAGCAAGGCAGAATTCAGGTCTTTAGCGTAAGGTTGCCAGATAAACTACAGGACACCCAGTTAAATTTGAATTTCAGATAAACAATGAACATATTTTTAACTGTTCCATGATATCATATATTTTTTATTTGCTAAATCTGGCAATCCCACTTTACAGGCTCCAAGGGCCTAAAAAGATTGATACCCCTTCCCTCCCTACCAAATAATTCAAAAAAATTTTAAAAGTCTACACCTTAAAAGACATGCAACATAATTTGTTGAAGATCAAATTTTTCCCATGATGCTTTTATTGAAACATCAGATTATTTTCAAAACCTATTTTTGGTGGCCCAAGCATTTGCTTAGTTTGTTAATCCATCACTTTTTTAAAATTGTGGTAAAATATAGATAGCATAAAACCATTTTTACTGGGACTTCCCTAGTGGTGCAGCAGTTAAGAATCCACCTGCCAATGCAGAGGACATGGGTTCGAGCCCTGGTCTGGGAAGATCCCACATGCCACGGAGCAACTAAGCCCATGCGCCACAACTACTGAGCCTGCGCTCTAGAGCCTGTGAGCCACAACTACTGAGCCCATGTGCCACAACTACTGAGCCCACATGCCTAGAGCTGGTGCTCCACAACAAGAGAAGGCACCGTAATGAGAAGCCCGCGCACCACAACCAAGAGTAGCCCCTGCTCGCTGCAACTAGAGAAAGCCCGCGAGCAGCAACGAAGACCCAACACAGCCAAAAATAAATAAATAAATAAATGTATTAAAAAAAAAATTTTTACCACTATCTTAACCATTTTTAAGTTATTTAACCATTATTTTAACCATTTTTAAGTGTATAGTTCTCTGGTTTAGGTACTTTAACACTGTTGTGCAACCATCACCACCATCCAGCTCCAAGACTCATTTCATCTTGCAAAACAAACTGTGTACCCATTAAACACTAATTCCCAGCTCCCCTCTCTCCCCAGCTCCTGGCAACCATTTTACTTTCTGTCTGTAGGAGTCTGACTACTCTAGTCACCTCATATAAGTGGAATCATTCAGCATTTGTCTGTCTGTGACTGGCTTATTTCATTTGGCATAATGTCCTACAGGATCATCCATGATGTATTATGTGTTAGTTTCCTTCCTTTTTAAGGCTGAGTAATATTCCATCATGTGTATATACCATATTTTGTTTATCCATTCATCCACCAGTGTGCACTGGGGTTGCTTCCACCTTTTGGCTATTGTGAATAATGCTTTGTATACCGGTAAACAAATATTTCTTTGAGTTCCTACTTTTGATGTTTTCGGGTATATACCTGGAAGTGGAATTACTGGATCATACGGTAAGTCTAAGTCTATTTTTAATTTTTTGAGGAACCGCCATACTTTTTTCCCGTAGTATCCAGTGCTGTTTTTAAGCCTCAATCTTCTACCTGTAAGGTGTGGTTATGATACCAACCATGGAAAGGCACATATTTGGAAATATTACTAAAATTGACTCAAAAAGAAGGAGAACATATGGATAAGCCAATAACACTGACCTTAATCCTCAGTGAAATTTAATCCTCAGTCACACCTGCTGGCAAAAAAAAGTGCAAGGATCAGTTGGTTTAAAGACAAGCTTTATTAAACACCAGCAACAAGAAAAAGAAAACTAACCAATGCATTTTACACAGCCGGTATAACCTTTATGAGACCTGATTTATTTAATACCTTATTGATTTTCCTATATTGTCTGTCTGTACGACCATCTCTAAAAGGATGCATCATAATTAGGGATGATGTACACGTGACTGGATATGGAACAACCATATTCAACACAGGCTTATGAATTAAGTGCCAACTTAGTATCCAAACCAGAAATTGAGATGAAAATAGATAAAATGCTCTATTAGAATTGGTGGGCCAGGAGGCATGTGTAGTCTCACCTTATAACACTATAAATCAAGGGCTAAGTTGTGGTACCACGAGAAAGACAGGTCTGGGAACGTTTAAAGAGGTAGCTGTAACTAGGCTTTGCAGAATGCACAACAGCAGCTTTTGTGGGCCACAGACAATTTACAAAGTGCTTTCTTATGTACGGTGTTGTTTGGGTCTAGAGAGGAGGTGTGGAACCATGACACATGGGTCTAAGCCGCCCAGCTGAAAGAAAGGGGACTGTTAGGAATAATGGGGGGCAGGTGGGAGAACGGGTAGGTGGAGAGAGAACAGAGTGGATGGGGCCTAATCATGGAGAGCCCAAAAGTTAAGGAGGTAGGAAGGAGACTGGATGCAATGCCTTATGAAGTGTCAGGGTTTTCCATTAGGAGAGTGGTGTGATGAAACGGTGCATTTGAAATCATAAACTAGCTGGAGAGTGCAGCCTGAGTCAGCCAGTGGAGCAACACTAATTGAGTGGTGGCTGATATCAGGGCAGTGATAAAGGACAAGAGAGGTGTATGGGAATGTTAGAGGCTCCAGCAGTACGTTAGCTTTACGCAGTAAAAGATTGGGAGCTTGGACAATGAGAACGGTGGTTCCACAGACAGGAGGTAAATTGAGAAAAATTATGAACTTAAGCTTTGAATGTATTGAATTTGAGAGAGAACATCTGAATGGTGAGAACATCTGAACATCTCTAGAGCCTGCAAGCCACAACTACTGAGCCCACGAGCCACAACTACTGAAGCCCACACGCCTAGAGCCCGTGCGCCACAACAAGAGAAGCCACCGCAGTGAGAAGCCCATGCACCACAACGAAGAGTAGCCCCCGCTCGCCACAACTAGAGAAAGCCCGTGCACAGCAATGAAGACCCAATGCAGCCCCAAATAAATAAATAAATTTATAAAAAGTAAAAATAAAAAAAAAAATGTAATTCTGTACCTCTGAAGTTTGATTAAATTGATCATGGAGTTTAAGAAAAAAATACCAGTGAGAAAGGCAAAATGTGGAAAATCATCTGGCAGGCTAAACTCACTAAGTCTGGCTGGAAAAAAATGTTCAAACTCAGAAGACTGAAAATCTTTCAATCTTCTAGGTGAGATCAGAAGTGAACTGAAGAAAGCACTTCTTAATAGGCTAACCTAAAAGAGAACACTTTTTCCTCCTCTCGTTATATTGGAATTGAGTAAAGTTGGGGAGAAAAAGGAGAGGAATCCTAAACTGATAAAGTGACTAGGCAAATCAGTGAATTATTGCTGACTCTTATAGCAATTCCCGAAGTCAAGTGAAAGGTATGCATTTGTGTGTGTGTGTGTGTGTGTGTGTATGTGTGTGTGTGTGTGTGTGTGTTTTAGTTGATATATAACCAACAGAAAGTGGGATAAAACTTATGGTCTGAACATAACCTAGTTGATTTCTTACTAAAACACAAAACATCAACAATTCTTCAGTAACGTATAATAGGACCCAGGGTCTACAATACATAACATTCACATTTGTTATGTCCAGGATACAACTCAAAATCTTTCAACATATTGATACATACAACCAGGAAAATAGGGCCAATTCTCAAGGGGAAAAAAATGCCAACCTCAAAATGGAACTATCAGACAAAAACCTTAAAGCAGTGATTATATCTATGCTACATAAGGTCAGGGTAAACACATTTGAAATGAATGAAATGATATAAATTCTCAACAGAAAAATGGAAAATAGAACCAATTGAAAATTACTGAACTGAAAAATACAATATCTGAAGTGAAAAAAATCACTGGATGGACTCAATATCAGAATGTAGATGATAAAGGAAAGGGTCAGCAAACTTGAAGATAGAACAATGAAAATTATCCAACATAACAAACAGAGAGATAAAAGATTGAAAAAAAACCCAGAGTGTCAGGTAGATAACTTCTACAGATCTAACATAGCATAATTGGAGTCCCATAGGGAGAAGAGAGAGTGGTTGGAACAAAAAAAATTTTTTCATCAAGAATGGCAAAAAGTCTCCCAAATTTAGTGAAATACATAAATTTACAGATTCAAGACACTCAGCAAACTCCATACAGAAAAATTTCAAAGAAAACAATGCCTCAACACAATAATCAAACTTCTAAAATCCAAAAATAATTAAAGAATTATTGAAATCAGCTAGAGGAAAAAAGCACACATTACATACCGAGGAACATTGATTCAAATATCTATGAATTTCTCAGGAGAAATCCCAAAGGCCAGAAGACAGCAGAACTACATCTTTAATGTACAAAAAGAAAAGAGTTTATCAACCCAGAATTCTACATCCAGTGAAAATATAAAAGTATCTTTCAGAGATAAAAGCAAAATAAGGACATTCTCAGATGAAAGAAAACAAAGATAATTCATCAGGAGCAGTCCTGCTCTTGTATCTGGAATATATAAAGAACTCTTATAACTCAACAATAATACAAACAACCTAATTAAAAATGAGCAAAAGATATGAATGGATACTTCACAAAAGAAGAAATATGAATGACCAAATGCAGAAGAAAAGATACTCATCATCATTAGTCATTAGGAAACTGTAAATTAAAACCACAAAAAGATTCAACTATATACCACCTAGAATGGCGAAGTGTTCACAAGGATGTTGAGCAACTGTAACTCTTGTACACTGCTGGTGGGAATGTACAATGGTTCAACCACCTTGGAAAACAGTTTGGTAATTTCTTTAAAAAGTTAAGTATACACCCACCACATGTCCATTCTATTCTATTCTTGGTTTTTATCAAAGAGAAATAAAAACATATATCTACACAAAGACTTGTAGATACACATCCTTAGGAGATTTAGTTGTAGTAGCCAAAAACTAGAAACATCCCAGATGTCCATCAATACAAGAATTGATAAAGTGTGGTATATTCATATACGGGAATATTACATAGAAATAACAAGGAATAAACAATTGATACATCAACAACATGGATGAATCTTAGAAATATCAGTATTATGCTGAATGAAAAAAGCCTTACACAAAAATACATATTGTATGATATCATTTATATAAAAATCTAGAAAATGACTGAGGTCAAGGAGAGAGGAATAGATTTACAAATTGGCATGAGGAGACTTTTTGGGGTGATGGAACTGCTGACTATTTTGTTAGTGGCGATGGTTTCATGGGTCTATACGTATATCAAAACGAGTCATTTTACATATCTGCTGTTTAACTGTACTTAATATACCTCAATAAAGTTGTAAAAAAAATAATTTAAAAATGTTGACAACACAAATCCTCTCTCTTTAGTCCTATGGCTATTAATAGGCTCAATTTAAATTCCACATGGGCATTTGAATTTGATACATCAAAGCACGCTTATAACACTGAACATTCTTGCAGGGAAGACACCGTCCCTGCAATCACATTACATGACTGACCAAGGACCTGGGGGGTTTGCAGTTCTCCATTAAGTGAAATATTCAAGGTAATTGAAATCTCTGCTTATGTCAGTATTAACTACAAATTTCCACGTGTTTCAGATTTCTCCAATTAACTTACTGTCTATGAAATGATGAGAAATGAATTTTTAATTGATTGAGGATCTGGCTAGGCCTCAGGGTAGTCATTTTAAACCTGTACAAATAGCAGGTAAGAAAAGATAGAAGGCTTATATGATCTGACCCAAAACACTCTAGAAGGAAATTTTAAAAAATAAATACAATTCTTCTCAGACCTGTCTAACACGCCCATGCAGAAAACAGGAGAATATGCCAGGGAACGAATATTGAGGGCTTGGGAAGGGGTGGGCTTAGAAGCAGGGGAGGTGAATATATGGCTGGCTAAGAGAATATTTATTGCTATGCGGGCACTTTCCCCACAAAAAATAAAACATGGTTCTTGATTTTTGTTATATATTTTTTTCTCTTACCAGTCTGATCTTAAATCATTGAAAACTCATTTCAGTCATTTCAGGTCATCGATCACTATCACTCTTAATATTATGTTTTTAATCATGTACAAAATACTCTTTAAATACTAAAATTCCATTTTTGCTTGACTTCACACTCTGCAGATATTCAGTGTGTGTTTTTCTCAGATAAATGTTAATAAATTTCACTTCCAATCCCCTAAATGTGGATGCTCCCCAAATTTCCAATATTGACTTTGTCTTTCTGTTTTTCCTGTCTTTAACTTCGACCTCATCTACATATAAGGTTTCAAACATATCCGAGGTGCAAAGTATTCCAAAAGATTCAAAAAATCAATATTCACAGTCCTGACTTGTCCTTCAAAATCCAGTTCCTGCTGCTACGAGGCATTTCCACTTAGATGTGTCACCCAGCACCTCAGACTCACCTTGTCCAAACATGCCTATTTCCTCCCCACCTCTAGCCCACCCAATTAATTTCATCTCTGGATTTCCCTATTTTTATTGGTGCTACTATCATTCTTTCAATAGGTTGTAAATTATCCCATTGTTAGAAATGTCAGGGTAATGCTAATACTCATATCCAACAAGTCAGCCAGTGTTACTGCTTTTCCCTTCAAAATGTGTTTTGCATTCCCAACTTTATTTCCATTTGCTAGTTTTTGTCTTTATCCACTCATTCAATAAATACATATACAGCAATAACTATATGAGAGGCACTATTCTTGGTCCTGGGGTACGAACGAAACAGACCAAGTCACGCCCTCCTGACTTCATCTATCCTACCACCTTGGTGTCAGTCTCTTCCAGCTTGAGGGGGCTGTCTACTCAGTGCAGCCTGCTTGCACTGCTAAAGTGCTCCTTTGCTATATCACTACGGCCCCTCTTGCCTCTCAAGGGCTCTGTAAGATAAATTCCACCCTCTTAGAGTTCCATCCCCTACAGTCTATAGAGGACCATCCCAAACTCCTTACCTCCCTGGCCCTCTGTCCCAGCCAAAATGGGATCTTTGCTTTTGGCTCATTCCCACTTCATTACTCTTGACTGTTATACTTTTCCATCTAAAATTTATTCTTCTCATCTCTCTACATGTGACATTCTTAAATTCCCCCTCTTATGTGAATTCTTCCCAGCCCACTTCTACCTTTCTTGCCCACTTCTGAATTATTTTATCACATATACCTGGCAATTAATCATAGTTTACCTTAGGGCATCTATTGCATTGCAAAGGACTCCTTATAAACTGCATTGTTATTTATCTTTAAATGTTTGTCTTTTCACCAATCTTAAGTAGTTAAGTTAAACAACAGTTGATACAATATATCTGACTGCAAGAAATTGCATACCAGTCTGTCCTCCCTAACTCATAAAAGTTTGACCAAACCCAAGATCAGGAAGACAGAGTTGAGCCCTGCCTCCTGTTCTCCTTGCTGGTGGACCTAGTAATAAAGCTCTTATTTTCTCAAGGCTGGTGCAATAGTATTGGCTTCCATATGCATTGGGCAGTAAGCCCTTGCTCGGTAACAAAGGATGTTTACATTTTGTTAGAAAGAAGTGAGGGGACTTCAATCAAAGGGGAAAATATCATTTGAGAGTCTATACAATAATAGCTTAGTTGACATTTGAAGAAAAATGTATTCAATTCTCCTGCTCTTTAAGATATAAAAGCTAATAATAAAAACATTCTTAATTTCCTTATTAAGGCTTGTTTAGAAAGAGAGAAAAGATGCAGAAAGGAAGAAAATAAGATTTGTTGATTTCCAGGGATGGGGAAAAGATGACAGACACCAAGGGATAGGAAAGGCCATCTCTTCAAGCCCACCCTAATGATCATTCCGATTGTATGGCTACCATAAATACCATACTTTCTTCAACTATTCAAATTACAGATATTTAGTAACACTATCCGCATAAGTTCCTTTGTACTTGTCCACAAGTTCTCATGTTTTGTTAGGAAAACATTGTCACCTGTTTTACCTAGGCCTCAGTCTAATCCCTATTGCTTCCAGTCTCTCCCTCCTGCTGAATGCTTAGCCAAAAAGTGATCCTTCTTTTCCCTTTTCCCTTACCCCATTCACCCTGTGCCACACTAGTGCAAGCAAACTCCCCTCCTAACTTGCTTAGGTGATGTCCATCCCATACCCCTATCCCCATTTCCTCTGGGACAGCAGCACTTTCCACCTGGCCACCTTCATCCTCCCAGCCTTGGGTTAAGACATTTACAGAAGTTAAATAATCTGCACTTACTTATACAACTAGTAGGTAGCAGAGTGAAACCTGAATAGAGGTGCTTATACCTGTATACCTCTCCCTATTCCCTCGCTCTTAATTACCACACTAAGTATAATTATAGTGATTAAGGAAGATTATAAAGTAATGAAATGGATTTTTCTGTATGGCTTGTGACAAATCTATAAGTACTGCATATATCATGTAAATGAGACCATCTATGCAATATTTATGCCTGATTAGAAAGACTTCTCATGGGTTGTCTTAGGTGAGCACTGGTCTGCATTCTGCTGAAATACTTCCAGTTTAATGTGCTTTTAGATACTGTAGTCAAGAATGGCACATTTTATACCTAAAGATTCCAATCCACAAATGAATTGTTTTCTTGCCATTGAGCAGCGACTAGAAAATGTGCTTTGCATTACATTTACTGTAAGATGCAAATAAAACATTAGAGAGCTTAGCTCCTGCACAGACGATAAAAGGATTACTTGCAACTGTAAGTACCTTTAAGAAACCTTTCAGAAGATACCAAGTGTCTTTAAGAAGAAACCAAAGTTTAAAAGGGAGGATAGCAAAAAAGTCTGTTTTCATTCTTCCATATGGGTAATGTGAGCTGTAAACAACGCATAAGGTTGGAGAAGTGGGGCCTGGATCAATTACTGAAAAGGAAGAATAACAAAAATATTTCTCCAAGTTTCTAGAGTTTTAGGGTTCTAGAAAGAGTTCTAGAATTTTCAAAGTGCTCTTACATATATGACCTCATGTTACCATAATGATCCCCGGCAGCAGGCAGAGTAAGTGTAAGGTTCTCCACCTTACAGAGGAGGAAGGAGGCTCAGTGTCAAAATCCTTTATGAAACTTTTCACACCTAATAAATAACAAGGAGGCACAAGTAATCCGAATGTTGTTTTAAAAACCTTTGGAAACAGCTACCTACTTCCTGAATGGCAGCACTGACCTGACAAACTAAGTTTTCCCTGGATGACTTAGACCAAAAGTAATCTATAGGGGAGGATTTTTAGGCCAAATTATTAATCAAGGTCATGCTGATGGAGTTTTGTTTATTACAGAAATGGATCTCAGGGATCAAATGTAGATAATGAAATAACAGAAAAAAAGAAAGGAGCCACAAGATCTTATACTTCCAAGGTGTTAAAGACAACATTCCTTCCCTGGATAAATATATATTGAGCAACTACCGCGCACCAGCTACCATGTTAGATGTTAGGAATCCCATGGTAAGGAAAACAGGTATTTGCTCCCATCCTCACAGAGTTTACAATCCAGTGTGTAGGGTGTAGGATGAATGAGATGTATATCAAGTTTTTAAAAGAAATCTCAAAACTATATGATTACAAACCATGCTGGCACCCCGATCTCTGACTTCCACCTCCAGAACTAGGAGAAGTAAACTGATGTTGTTGATAAGCCAGCCGGGCTATGGCATTTTTGTCCTAGCAGCCTGAAGGGACACTTAGGAGGACGGATCTAACCTGGTCCTCTGGGGGGCCAGACGAAGCTTCTCTGAGGACGTGATGGAGATGCTGAGGCCTGAAGGATGAGCATGAAGCCCGGGTCTGCTGCTGGGGGGCAGGAGGTTGGAGTGGCACTGGAAGGCTGTTAGGCAGGAGAACAGATGGCGCAGAGGTGCTGAGATGCGGGAGGGGAGGAGCACCTCCCAAGAAACCTGAGCTTCTCAGAGGGCTGTCTCCACCCCCGCCTCCCTTCCTCCCTCTTTCCTCAATGGAGCGTCCACCCCAAGGTCCCCTGACACGGTCTGCACTGAGGTCACCAGCGAAGGCCAAGGTGACTCTAAAGGTCACCTCTCCGGGACCACTTCTCTGCTCAGCAGAGAAGTGATTAAGGGAGATTATAAAGTAATGAAATGGTGACGCCGGTGACGCCCCACCGTGTCCCCCGGGCACCGGCCAGACCACGCCGAACCTGAGCTCCCACCGCCAGCACCGGGCTCTTACCGGGCGCGGCCCCCGCTCACCCACGGAGCGGCCCCGCCTCGGCCCGGGTTTGGCTCCCTGACCCCGGGTCTCACCTGGAAGCCTCGCCGCCTCGAGCCCCGGCGGCCTCTCGGGTCCGCAGCCCCGGCCCAGCCCGGGTCCAGCGCGCGCACGCCTCCCGGTCACTGTCACGGGGCCGTGGGTGTCACTTACTCGCGGAAGGGACAGTGCAAATAACCGGGAGGAGGCCGGCGCGGGGACCGGGCCGGAGTGGCCGGGGCCTGGGTCCCCCTCCGCGGCCGGGCCGCCCCCTCGGACGGGCCGCTCCCGGCCTCGGGTCTCGGGAGTCCCAGGAGCCGCCGTTCTCCGTCGGAGGCCCGGCCCTCGCCCGCCTTGAACTCCTGATGGAATATTCGGCCCCGCCGGGTTGGGCAGTTTCATGGTTCTCTGGGGCCCTTTCCTCTCCTCAGACCGGGAAACCCGGGGCAAAGTTCTTCAGCGCCTCACCTTCCAGGTCAGCGTTGTGAGGCGCGCGCGACGCCCTGAAGTGCGGGAAGCGTCGTCTATCAGGCCAGTCAGGCCCGCGAGCGCTAGACGTGGCGGGAAAGGATGTGCGCCCGGGAGCTGAGGGCCGCGCGCAGATGCCACGTCACGGGGTGTGGCCTGAGATCCCGGGAGGGCTTGACGGGGGCGAGGCCGACCTGGTAGTGGGCGTGGCGATGGGGCGGGATGGGCGGGGTTGGCCTTCTTCAGAGGGGCGGGGTCGGGGAAACGGGACGGTGCACAGAGGGGCGGGGCCAGCCTGGCGGTGGGTGTGGTGGTTGGCAGGGTGGGCGGAGTCGACCTGCAGCTGGGGGGCGGAGTAGGGAAGTTGCGTGGGGGCCCAGAGGTGACTGCCCGGGCTTTTGTGACTTTGGTAGGACGGTTGGTGGCCGTTGACGGTTGGGTGGTGTGGTCTCAGCCCCGGGGGCGGGGTCAGTCATACCCAGGCTGTCCAGCTCTGCAGAGAGCAGAAACCCACGGCCACCCCAGGCTGCAAAGAGCATCTGCTCCGAGAAGCAAGGACCCTGCGAGGCCTGAGAGGTGGGGAGAGAAGCTGGGAACGGTGCGTTGTCACCTAGCGATGCTCAGTGATTCAGGGATTGCTCAAGAGCCAGAGGGTATTTGCAGCGAGGCTGGACATCGTGATTTCATGATCTCTCTTTTCGTAAATTAGAGAGCGGAGTAAAATTACTCTGTTTATCCGGAGTGGACTTGGGGCTCTGTGCCACTCAGGAGGGGAGGCGAGCGTGTGCCGTTAGTGAAGCAGCCCTGGAACGAACGGGCCAAGCTCACCTGGGACAGTTGCTGGAGGCCTGTGATGGTCACCTTCTAACAGGAGATTCTCTGAGACTCAGGAATGCGGGGACAGATTGCGGGCAGCAAAAGGAAGCCGTTTGTGATCTTCAGTTGAGGGCAAGTTGAAAATAGTGGGGCCCCGGGGCTGCCGCCGCTCCTCCTCGGGAGGCTCTCCCGATTAATGTGGATTTGGGGGCAGGCAGGGTCTCTTCTGAACTCGAGGTGTCATCTACCTTTTTTATTCTCTTGCTTCAGACAGCAAGGCCAGGCCCAACGGATGGAAGCTACAGGGAGGCCAGTTTAGACTTGACTGAAAGTAAGGATGCAGCCACCAGAACAATGGGCATCCCCATTCCTAGCACTGGGCAACCATTTGCCAGGCAGGCAGAGCTTGACAGTGAAAAGAGCATGGCTTTGGCAATGAGACGTCTCTCTGCTTAAGGTTCTAAATTGATCATTTAATTCTCCAAGCCTGTATTTCCTCTTTCCTTAAGAAAAGAACATGCTACTGTTCCTTCCTTGTGTTTTTCAGTCAAAGAAGGCTGTAAAGTGCAATCAGATGTGAACATTACACTGGAGTTTCGTACCTCCTCAGAGAATGGTGTCCTCCTGGGCATCAACAGCGCCAAAGTGGATGCCATGGGATTAGAGATTGTAAATGGCAAGGTGGGTGCTGAATCTGGATGGGGTCCCCCCGCCTCACCCCAGTGTCAGAGCAGTTGAGAAACAGTAGAAACACCTATCACCAACTGCCAGTCATTCGCTGATGGAGTGGAGAGGTCTCCTCACTGTTACAAAGCTGATAATGCAATGCCTTTTCATGAGGCTGACAGTTCAGAGGCAGTGTCCTTCCCCTGCTCCCAGCCCAGACCCCAACTTGGCAGACGTGGAAGCAGAATCTCAAGTTACATGTCAAATGCATGTCAGGAACACACATCTGTCCACAGAGGAGGAGAGTGGGACACCCAAGGCAGACATGTGTGACCGCAGCCCATGTTTGGTACTTGAAGTTCCTATGAGTGCCCTGAAAGTCAGTCATTAAACCCATGAGATCTCCAGACACTGAAATTACCTTTTTTTTTTTTTTCTGAAATAGAAATTGCATCTCTCCTTTTGAGTTTCACAGGATTGATCTGTAAGACCAGCCCTTCATCTGATAGCATCTGGGGCTTTCATTGTTACAGCTGCTCACAAAGCGTCTTGTGAAAAATACTTTGCAAATGTTTCTCCCCTACAGCCTTTCCAGAAACTAGGGTACAATGACCTGCCTTTAGATTTTCCAGTCTCATGGCAGAGGCTCTGAACTCAGGCAAACCTAAGTTTCTTTTTCTTTTTTTTTTTTTCCCAAAGCTTACAAGCTTTTTCTTTTTTTTTTTTTCCCAAAGCTTACAAGCTTTTTCTTTTTTTAAAAAAAAAGGATATAAACTAATAACAGCAAGGGAAGTACTGTATATGGCTATTCCCTTTCTGGAAACAAATAGTACATGAATGGAGCATTATAGCACCACACAGATAGAATGTTCACAAAAGAGAAGGTACATCTAATTGAGTGGTTCTCAACCAGTGGCAGTTTTGTCCCCTAGGGGACATTGGTCTGGAAATATTTTTGTCACAACTGAGGAGGAAGGGGAGGGGCTCCTGGCATCTAGTGGGGAGAGGCCAGGGGTGCTGCTAACACCCTACCATGCCCAGAACAGCCTGCACAGCCAAGAATGATCTGGGCCCAAACACCAACAGTGTCAGGTTGAGAAAGCATGATGTAGCTCCATCTTCAAGTTTTCTTCTAAGGAAACTTTTTTGTGGACTTATTTATGGAAAATGTCCATCCCTGATATTTTACTCTTTGGGATTTAGCTGTTCTAAATGTATTTACCAAAATCAAGAAAACTTTTCCATTTTCCTGAACAAAGTATATCTGTAAACTGTACAATTTTAAAAAATTAAGATATATAGAACTCAAATTTGTGTATACTAATACCTTGAGAAGCTTTTAGAGAAGTAGGTTTTAAACGTCAGTCTTACAATTTTTAGGGGGGGGTCTTCTGCTAAAGGAAGACAGCTTGGGGCAGCACACACACTTGAACATTAAGAAGGCATCCGTGTGCCTGAGAAGTACACACAGTCTGGGTGGACTCACAGTTTGTCGACTGTCATGTCTCTTTATGTGGGGACCAGCGTTCATGCTACCTTAGCCTCAGTCTCATGAATTGCACCATCACATCAGCCCCTCAGGAACCTTCGACAGTTCCATGTCCACTGCAGAGCTCTTCCAGGAGTGCCACAGTCTGAGGAGCGGCCTCCTTCACAAGTTCCCTCACTTCATGCACAGACCACCATGCAGGGCCTGGTGGCAGCTTGTCCCCTTGCTGTGAGGTCAGGTTCAGGTGGTGACCGGGGACTTCAGTTCTGTGTGTGGATTTGACCTCAGGTAACTGTCCTTGGTCGCCGTCAGTGACAGTTTATTCAGAACTGCTGATGAGCTTGATGTAGCTGACACAGGCTGGAAAGATTCCTGTAGTAAAGGGAAGAGTTGATGGGATTTCTCCAGGCGTGGTTCGGAGAGTTAGTTTGCTGAATCCATGGGTTTTCCCGGAAAGCCTTTGTTCTTTTGCAGGCAGGCGTGTCATTTCCTCACGAAACGATATTAATGCATCTGGCGGGTAGAGCTCTATTTCGGTGGGCATTAGGGGAGAGAGGGCTAGCCTAGGATGGAGGCTTCTGGGAATGTCATTTGGCACTTTGGTTTCCTGATATGTCTTCTTTGGCTGATTGACTTTGGTCATTTCATCTTGAGGAGGTGTGACTCACTGAAGGAAGGTGGGCAGGGTTCCTTCCCCACCCCGAGGAAGCAGCAGCCGCGTCCCCTCCGTGGAGGAATCCATGAACTGTCCAATTTGGAGGGCACGATCCACACGAGGTGTGTGGGCAGCGGCAGGCCCTGCTCTGCCCGGGTGAGCCCTGGACCTTCCCCGTTGGTTTCAGAGACACGGGCTGCAGAGGTCCCTGCCGTGCTGGGCTCAGCGATGTCTTCCTCTCCCGAGGGCAAGGCCAGGGCTCTGTCTAGCAACTCTACCCATGTCGAGATGTAGGAGAACACAAACTGGGAAAACTCCCTTTATTCCTACTTTTAGGCCTTTTTAAGTGTATGAATGCTGATTTTTGTCAGGGAAACATTTTTGAGAAATTAGCCTTCTTGGGGCCTGAGGTCTGTCCAGGCGGCCCAAGCTCCCCTGCTCTCCTGACTGCTATCCTGGCGGTTGGGGGCCGTTTTCTCTGGACACCACGTTGACCACTAAGTCACTTTGAAAGGAGACTGTGTTTTTGCCATTATTTCCTGATGGTTGTAAGACATCTGTCAAGTGATATTACCCGACTAGGAAATATCTCAAGAATTATAGCAATGACAAACAGCCCCTCTCTAGGCATTAAATGTAACACAGTTTATCCCCTTTAACGCCTCCACCGTTGCAGGCAGATCAGATAAGGGTTCCTCCTGTCTGTTGCTTCATTCCCGCTGTAAATTAGTGAAGGCTGCTTTGGTAATTCCTTCTTAAAGAACGTGGGGTTTGTGACTTCAGATCCTTAGTGCTCCTGAGAGGAACACTGGCCCAGTGACACATCCATCTGGAACCCCGGGGAAGGCTGAAGTAAAACGTCTTGGTTTTCCCCCGCATGTCCCAACAGGCTGTGTGTCCAAGGAATCCAGAAGCCTCTGTAAGTCATTTCTGTTGTCACTGCTGTCCAGTGTTGGCTGTGACATGGTCCCTGGAAGCCCAACAAGGGCAGTCAAACCTGCTGAAGAAACATGGAGGCTTCATGCTCCCCTTCAAACCAACTTTGAGGTCATTGGCGGGAGGAACCGCGGACTCTCCCGACTCCTGGGAAGGAGCACGTGAAGATTCGGTCTCTTTCCAGAAATTGTTCCAATGGAAATCATCGTTTTGCACAGGAGATATTCTTGATTGTCCTTCTGGACAGTCTCACGATCTAAATGTTGTCCCTGGTGTCCTGCCTGGTGCTGTTTTCCAGGCAATGGCAGTGGGCGAAGCCTGGCCGTTTTCCAGGGTCCAGTCACAGGGGAATCCAGGGCACCATGTTTGGGAGCCCAAGCGCAGAGCCCAGGCCTACGTGTGTGCAGTTGGTTTCTTTTACAGCTTTATTGAGGTATAACTGACATACAATAAACTTGACAGCACATACTTGAAAGTGTACAGTTTGATGACGTTGAGCGTATGTATCCATCCCTGCGACCATCACCACATTCAGGATAATGACCATACCCTTCACCCCCAAAGTTTCCTCCTGCCCCTTTGCAACCCCTCCCTCCCAGTCCTCCTTGAAACACCTCACACACTATTGCAAAGCCGAGGACAAAAACAGGAAAGCTACTCTACCCATTCAACAAGTCTGGTCTAACCCTTGCTCCAAAACAAGGTAAGGGAATTGTAAGACAATTATAGATCAACTTTACTTTTGGACCTAGATGTGAAAATCCTCAATAAAATGCTGGTTAGGGGCTTCCCTGGTGGCGCAGTGGTTGAGAATCTGCCTGCCGATGCAGGAGACGCGGGTTCGAGCCCTGGTCTGGGAAGATCCCACATGCCGCAGAGCGGCTAGGCCCGTGAGCCACAACTACTGAGCCTGCGCATCTGGAGCCTGTGCTCCGCAACAAGAGGCCGCGACAGTGAGAGGCCCGCGCACTGCGATGAAGAGTGGCCCCCACTTGCCACAACTAGAGAAAGCCCTCGCACAGAAACGAAGACCCAACACAGCCAAAAATAAAAATAAATAAATTAAAAAAAAAAAAAGGATTAAAAAGGCTGGTTAGCTGAATTCCTCGATTATAGAAAAAATATGACCAATTACAATTGCACCCCAGACTCCCTTTTTTATTCTCCAGTGTGTTATATATTTTTCACTAAATCTATGTTCATTTTCCAGTTTTTCTTCCAATTTCCCTGCAGTATTAACTTTGGTTGATACTCTCATTTTATCCTGACGTTACAAAGCAGGTTGGCTGTTTTCTCACAAGCTCCTGGAGGGGAAATGAGTCCTAGAGGAAGAAAGGATGCTAGTGGGTGGCAATCACCCAGATTTCAAAATGAAAGGGGCAGAGGATGAGGGAAGTTGTATTCAATTCCAGTTTTCTTAGGCGCTTTTATTGCTTCTCAATCTCTTGAATGGGTCTGGAGAAATACCACTGGAGGGCCTGGTGCAACTTCACTTTGTGTCAAAGCTCCGGAATACAAAAGTGGCTGCTTTGATCTGGAGGATAGGGCATGGGAAGACTTTAAGAAAGTAGCTGTAACTAGGCTTTGCAGGATCTGTAATAGTAGCACTTGTAGAATGACAGCCCAGTTTGCAAAGTGTTTTCACTGTGGTGACGGAAAGGTTCAGGGTGGGGTGGGTGGTGTGTGGACATAGCTGATCTAAGCTGCCTACTGAAACAGAGGGTTCCGGGTTCAGAGTAACGGGAAAGCCTACAAAGTGGGCGGGGCCTGATCATGGAAAACCCAACAAAACTGCCTCATGCCCATTTCCAGCCGATCCCACTGCAAGAGGCAACCAATTTCTGATGTCTATCACCACATAAGGGAGGTGTATGATTAAGCTCATACTACTCTGCCAGTTTTGCAAAGTGGTTCTCCCATCTTACATGCCCACCAGCAATGAGATCGCCAGTTGCTCCATACCTTTGCCAACACTTGGTATTGTAACTCTTTTTTAATTTTGGCTATTATTAATCAGGGTATTCTTGTGTTTATGTAGTGCTATTACATTGTAATTAGCATTTCCCTGAGGGCTGATGATGTTGAGTACCTTGTCATGTGTATCGACCATTACTATACTTTGGTGGAATATTAGTTCAGGTCTTTATTTGGCCGTTTAAAAACATGAGTTGTCTTTCTTTTTTGTTATTGACTTGTTAGAGTGCTTTACGTATCCTGGGTGTTAACACGTGCATGTCACACACACACACACAAATTTTCTCCCAATCTGTGACTTGACTTTTCAGTTTCTTAAAATTTTGTGGATCCAATTTATCAATTATTTCCTTCTATGGCTAACTTTTTGCTGTCCCATTGCAGTGTGACATAGTGAGGGCCACATGGTAGAAAAGCCTGTTCCCAATCTGTCATCTAAAGACATGGAGCTAAGGGCTGCACTGATGTGCAGTAATAAAAATGTTACACAAATGCAGGGCAACAGCTGAGAATGAAGTGTTAGAGCATAGAAGTTCATAAACAAGATGACACTCTGTAGGAGTCCGCATGTGATTGTTAGTTGATAAAACTCAGATGAACCTTTGGCGACTGCCCTCCACCTGCTCCCAGCTTCTGTCTGGCCTGTCAGGAAAGGTGTCATTTACTGCTGGGATGATACGAGAAGCAGGTCTGTGGAAGCCCCCAGCATCCCTGGGAACTCCTGAGTCTTTTCCATCTGCTCATGTGCTTTGCTGTCAAACCCCGTTTTGCAGAGATCTTTGGAATTGAGCTAATGTACTACATCACTTGTTACAGCCAACAGGATTCCAAATTGATGTAGTGGAAGAGGTTGCAACTGGGCTCAAGCAGGGTGAAAACCTTCCAGGACGGCCAGCAGAGGAGAGCACGCACTCCATAGTCAAGAGCCAGGGGGAGAGGGACTTCCCTGGTGACGCAGTGGGTAAGACTCCGCACTCCCAATGCAGGGGGCCCAGCTTCAATCCCTGGTCAGGGAACTAGATCCCACATGCATGCCACAACTAAGGAGCCCACCTGCTGCAACTAAGACCCGGTGCAACCAAATAAATAAAATTTTTTTAAAAAAGAGCCATGGGGAGAGAGAACCCAGACATGCCCTCGAAGCCACTAACTGGGGGCCTGGGAATGACGGTTTCATCAACCATGGAACAGGAAATGTGGTTTTAATTTGCATTTCCCTAGTGGTACACGATGCTGAGCATTTTTACACGCGCTTATTGGCCATTTGTGTATCTTTTTTCGTGAAGCGTCTGTTCAAATCTTCTGCCATTAAAAAACAATTAGGTTGCCTGTCTTTTTGTTAGTGAATCCTTTATATATCCTGAATATCAGCCCTTTGTCAAATATATGCTTTACAATTATATTTTTTCCCCAACCCATGGTTTGCTTATTTGATTTCCTAATGGTCTCTTTGAGTTTTAAATTTTATTGAAGTCTGATTTATCAATTTTTTCTTTTATAAGGGTTGTTTTCTGTTCTGAAGAAATCTTTGTCTACTCCCAAGTCACAAAGCTATTCTCCTTTGTTTTCTTCGAAAAGCCTCATGGCATTAGGTTTTAAAATCAAAAATGATCGATTTTGGATGAATTTCTGTATATCATGTGAGGGGGTCAACTTCCATTTTTTCCACATGGATATCCAGTTATTCTAGGACCATCTGTTGACAATGTTCTTTCCGCATTGGGTTGCTTTGGCACCTGTGTTGAAAATCAAGGGACCATATATATGGGCAACTATTACTGTGCTTTCTATCTTGTTTCACTGATGTACACATTGATCTTTATCCTGCATGATATTGTCTTAAAAATCACTCATTCTAAGTCCTCCAACTCTGTTTTTTTTTTTTCTAAGATTACTTTGGATGGTCTAGATCCTTTGCATTTCCATATAAATCTGTCGATTTCTACCTGAAAAGCCAACTGGTGTTGTTACCAAGTCCAAGCTATCTTTGCTCGCCGCACGACAGGCCAATGAATCAGAGACAAGGTGTTGAGGCAAGGAATACGACTTTATTCAGAAAGTCAGCAGGCCAAAAGATGGCAGACTAGTGTCTCCGAAAACCATCTTGTCAGGGTTTGGATGCCAGTTTCTTTCATAGCACAGACAGGGGGAGGAGATGAGGAAGTAAAGTAAAAAGTCCATAAGTTTTGCAAATGTCCCCTGGAATGGCCAGCCTCGAGGAAGGGATGTGTTAATTTCTTCTTTCTTGTAGCCATCCACAGGTGGACAGGGTCTGGATGTTTCCCTGAACAAAGGCACTTACATTCAGGCAGAGGGGCAGGGTTCCCCGAGGCGAGCCATTATGTATAGACAGTATCCTTTTAGTGAACAAAAGCAGCGGAAAGCAAAGGTTAAAGTAAAAGAAACAGATCCAACATGTAGTCAGATTTGGTTCTTCCCTGTAACAGTGTTATGAACTGGGATCGCACTGAATCTACAGATATATTTGTGGAGAACTGACATCTTGCCAATTCTCTTCCACCCACCTCTTCCCATCTAGAAACATACTGTATCTATATATTTGCTCAGCTACTTTCATTTCTACCACAAATATTTTGTTTTTAGTATAGTAGTAGTTTTCAGTATACATGTTTTGCATATATTTTGTTAAATGCACTCACAAGTATTTTTTTGTTTTTTGATGCTATTCTAAATGGAAGTTTTAAAAATTTATTTTCCAATGGCTTGCTGCTAGCATAAAAAATACTACTGATTTTTATATAATCATCTCGTATTCCATGACCTTGCTAAATTATCTTATTAGTTCTAATAGTTGAAGGTACCTTAGGCTTTTGTATATAAATAATCATATTATTTGCAAATGGAGACTATTTTATTTCTTCTTTTCTAATCTTTATGCCTTTTATTATTTCTTTTCCTTGCTTAGGTATACAGTAAAATGTTGAGTGTAAAAAAAATCATGAATGAGTACTGAATTTGCCAAATATCTTTTCTGTATCTATTGAAAAAATTCTTTTTTTTTTTTTTTTTTAAAGCACAGATTAAAAAGCACCAACTCAAACAAGTTTAGTAAATAGTTTTTGCACAAACATCCACCATTACCCTAGTGCCTCGTGATTTTTGCACAAGACCACCATCTGGCTAGTAGGTGACAGAGACTGGGCTCAGACACAAACCTTTTGAATTTAAAGCTCCTTTTCTTTCACCAGCACCATGGTAACCTCAGACTAGTTGAATATAAGAATTCTCATGATAATGTTTTTAGTTTTTTCCTCTTTATTTTTATGGATAAAATGCAACATACATATTATACTTTACAATGAAACTTATGGGATGAAAGAACATTAACTTTTGAGATGGGAGACAACATAAAAAATTGGCAACCTAGTGACAGTATGATTTTTCAATCAAAGCACATAGTTTTAGAAAAGTTGGAAAATGCCTGAAAGAAAAGATGTTATTTTTAAATTAAGGTGTGTGTGTGTGTGTGTACAACTGTTGAAAATGTTTGAAAGAAACATTTTAATCCATGCCATATTTTTTTTTATTAAGTGACATATTTATGAAAAAAAAAACCAGTTGAAAGTGCCTGTCAGAAAACAGAAACTATTCAATCCCGTAATATATATTCCTTTCAGACATGTGATACATTTACGAAAAACAGTTGAAATATGCTTGATAGAAAGAAGTTTAATCTCACACTACTTTCAGTCAAGTGCAATGTGGGGAAAGCGGTTGAAAATGCATGAAAGAAGATGAAGTGAATTCCTACATTTGAAAACCTGTGACTCAGCACAGTTAAACACACAAGACAATGACTAAGGGACACGGATTCTCTCAGCGTCTACACCACACATCATAGTTACAGATTATTTGGTTTTAAAGCTTTTGCTAACAATATTTTACATCATTAAATGTATATTATTAAATGTACACTGAAAGCTAACTGAAGTGACTTAAATAATAAGATTCAGGAACAGTTTGTAACAAAAATTGTTAACGTCCGTTATTTTTTTCTCCCAAGAAAGACAAGTGAGGTAGTTTATACTGTATATACATTGTAAAGAGATTAATATTCCAGTTTGTTCAAAGGTCACTCCTTGAACTCACTAAACTCATTGTTCAATGACTCCAAGAAGCATATCCCCAAGTGAGCTGTTTAGCAAAGGGATCTTCTTTTGTAGAATGGAGGAAAGAATGAGCCTTTTCTAGGGGTTTTTTTCTGAATAATTGTTCCTAAAACGTTAACTTTCTCTAATGTTTTTGTAGGTATAATTTTCCTAACTGTACACCAAGAGCGCTTGGGAAGAGATGAGGTGGGAAGCTATCAAGAAAAGAATTTAGAAGCCTAGTATCTGACTCTTCTTTTGTTTGCAGACATACTATTCATGTTTGCTTTTACACTATTCACTTTTACAGATTACTGTAACTATTTTAAAAAACAACTCTTCATAAGGCAAAGACAGTTTTTTCAACACTTAGGTGACCAGCAATTTTGAGTTTTAATTGTAGGGGTTTGTTTATTCATTAAGAATAAAATTATTCATTAAGAATAAGATTAGTAAAAAAAAGAAAAGTAAAAATTAGTAAAAAGAACTTCTTTAACCACACAAAAATTAGTTTGTGTGTCTACTGGAAATTCTTCTCTAATCAGTTTGTTAACTTGATGACTAAGAATTCAGGTTATATCCAATGATATTGGTATTGACATGGGCTTCCATATCATATAGTTATTTGAAAGTTGTCACATATCCTTGGATGCACTGAAGTGATTAATTTAAAGTTATTGACTGGGCTAAGCCTTTGACATCTAAAACCACACAAAAGTGGATAAGAAATTCAGAAACAATTTTTTTTAATCTGTCATCTGTTAGCCATTTATTTAAAACTAATGACTAATGAAGTAAATCTTAAAACCTTTAGAACTTATGCATCTGTCCTAATGTGTTTTCAGTCAAAAGAAATAAAAATTCCCAAATAAAAAATTAAATGGATAGATCTGTGAATTTTCTAAACACAACAGAATATATTCTAAATGATAGGAAATTCAGTGAGAAAAATCAGTCATTGTTTTAATACATACACAGAAGTGTAAGGCAGCTAATTTGAAGAATATCTTCCATGTATGTGGGCATAAATTACAGCCATCTTATGTCTTGGACCTTTGCAACTAAGTCATTGTTTTAATACATACACAGAAGTGTAAGGCAGCTAATTTGAAGAATTTCTTCCATGTATGTGGGCATAAATTACAGCCATCTTATGTCTTGGACCTTAGCAACTACATGAAGTAAAATGTTTACTCCTGTTGTTTGAATTGCAAAAATGATAACGGCATTTTCTCAGACCCTCGAAGTTCATTATGTAAACTCACATGCCGTCAATTAGCCATACATTGAAAACTGATGAAATGTAGGAATAAATATAAACCAACAGAACACATGTTTATCTTCTAATGGGTTTTCAGGCAAAGGAAATAAAAAATTCTCAAATAACCAAATAAAATGAATGGATATTTGAGTTTTCTATAAAAATATAACAAAATTCTAATGGCCAGAAATGCAATTATCTACATGTTGAATATAAATTATGTTTTTATAGATATCAAGGCATAATGAGCATGTAAAAGATTTCTTCTATAATATAGGCTTAAATTATTATCACATTTTGTTTTGAGACTTGGTAAGTAGATTAAATGTATTCTGCATTGGTGAGCAACTTTGTCTATTGTTTGATTTGCAAAAGAGAGTCATTTGGGTGTTAAATCTCATTAAAACTGGTGTAAATTCATCAAAATCTCAATCTAATTAGTAGATTCTAATCCAAAGCACACACATGGGATAAATGAGACCTCTGTCCCCATTTCTAACCAACCCTAGAACGACTATACTGCAGTCTCCAAATGAAAGGCAGGGCTGCCGGAACCCCCAGCAAATTTCAGATTTGCTCTCAATTAGAATCATGAATTGTGCTTTCTCACCAACTGCAGCTCTGGAAAATGGCTCCGCGGGATCTTCATAGCGAGGCAGTTTTCAGCTCACCAAACATTCATCTGATTTTAAAGCCTGATGCTAATCCACAGTGCTTGGCCAAGTCTATGACTGATGAACAGAAACAAAACCTGTTTTTACAGCATATAAAATCTGGATATAACAGTATTTTTCAGCACTCTTGAAGAAAGAGAAGTTGGACAAAGGCAGTTCTGCAGTTTAAAACTGGGGCTGCAGAAGTGATTCTCTACAGCTGTGAAATATAAAAAATGATATGTTTGATGAGGAAAGGAAATCTGTGCCTGGCACATGGAAAGCTATTCACTGAGCACCATAATCATGATGAGGAAATAGGGGCCCTGTGACCGCTGACTACACCGAAGGTTATGGAAGCACAAGAACAGCCTTTGTCAACCTAACCTTAACTATGGGGACCTGTGCTCATAAGAGAACAAGCTTTAAAAATATCAGTTTTCAATAGCCCATGATAGGGAAATGTTCATCTGCACCAGAATGCAGACAGCCACAATACAGTACAGCATACATAACAATACAGTGGTTTTTAAATAGAAGGTTCTCCTCCTCCAATTCAGGAGCAAGTCAGAGCATAAACATTGTTTGTGTGACTCTGGAAACTGATTCTCTTTGGAAAGTAGATCTAAATTATTTTTCAGAGCAGAAATTTTTGTTATTTCTGGCATCCTTGTTCAAAAAGGTCTATATATATATAACATAAGTATAAAAAAAAAGTCTTTTCCACCTCTTGTGTTTGGTAGCATTTGCTACATCAAGAAGTGCTTCTTATCCCCAGGTAGAGGACCAAGTTCATTTCTGCTGTGAAGCCAAAGTGTTAGAAATGATTAGAGTTCCATATTCTATATTGGCCTTTCTTCTGGAAGGATCACATCCTCTTTCCTTCACTCTTATCAAAGAACCATCATGAGAAAGCTTCAGCTCAAATGGTCAACCAGCTCCTCTTCCACAATTCGTGCTGACACCAGTGGGAGACACCAGTTGGGCTGAGAAACACCAAGAGGGTTCTAGGAACTAACATGTCAAAAGCAGTCTTGTTTTTTCCCTACCAAATGTAGGACTTCTTGGCATGTAATACACGATAGCTGCCATCTTGGGGGGTATTTCAAACACTTGGTTGGGGTTTAATCACCCATTCTGCCTGGGGATTTACATGATATACATCCAATATATAAGCCTCTGGATCCAAGCAGTGCTGTCCTAAAAGAAAGAAAAATCAGAGTATGTTTTCAAAAGTGCACACTTCCGTGCGTGTGTGTGCATGTGTGCATGTATGTGTGTTTGCAAGGCTCAAATAAGGCCAGTATAGTTCCCTCAGCCAAAAATAAATACATTTTAAAGTTTCCTAGCAAAGCCAGCCTTCCTCCCCTCTTTTCTTTGCTTCTTTCTGACTGTGAAGTACTTCAAATAAATCCCACATGACACTGGGGAGCAAATAGACACACTAACCACAAGCAAGTTGTTCCCTAGACTCACTACATCAATTAGAAAAATATGACAAGAACCTGTTTCAGGTATCAATTCATTTATATGGTAATGAGCACTAATGATCATTTAGATGATAATACATGTCCTCTGATGGTTTTATAGATAGAAACTTGACCAGGACTAGACATTAATATCAAGTTCATTTTAGGGAAGGTCATTTCATTCTTCCTGTGGGCAGGAGATCTGGAATTGATAACAACAAAAAGATCATTCCATGGGGGCAAATACATTTGAAAATTCTTCTGTACAGTGTGTTCGAAATGTATACTAAAGTCTCAAACAAAACTACCAATATTTAATTGCTTGCCTGATTTCATTCATTCATTTCTCAAATATTTCTTGGGTTATTACATGCCAGGCACTATTGTACGGGCTGAGGCTACAGCAATGCATCAGACAGTCAAAAATACTTGCCCTCGGGGTGCTTACATTCTAAAAGTGGTAAAAGGCAACTAGCAAATAAGCAAGTATGACAGAAAGTAAGTCTGATGGTGATAAGAACATGAGAGAACAAGAAATCGGGGAAGGCGCAGAAAGAGGGTCCAATCCCGGAAGGTCTCACTGAGAAGCTGATACAATGGTGAATACCTGACAGAGGTAAGGGAGTGAGGAGGGAACCATCTAATGGAAAGCATCCAGGGCAAAAGTCAGAGCAGATGTGAAGGCCCAGGGCAGGATGTGCTGGGGACTGGATATGAAAGCTGATGTCCAGGGGGGTCTGCCTATGATGTTGAGAGGTGGGAGCGTCCAGGTGCCTTCAGAGCAAGGAGGTGGACTAAGCTCACCACAGTAGGTTAAGTGTAGAGAGAAGTTCCAGCGCTCCGAGGTCGAGAGGATGAGAAGTAACAGGCCAAAGAGACTCAGAAGGAGCAGCCTGTGAAGTGGGGAGAAAGCCAGGAGCTTAGGGGGTCCTTGAAACCAGGTGAAGAGAGTGTTTTCTTAAAGAAAGGAAAGATCAACCCAGGCAGTTGTGAAGACAGAATGAAGCACTGGATTTCACAACAGAAGAGTCCTCCGGCGACCTCGACGAAAGAGCAATTCTGGTGAAGTGTTGAGGGGTAAAGCTGGACTGGAGTGGCTTCAAGAGAGAAGGAGAGGAAGAAACTGGAGTATATACACAAATGATCCAAGGAGTTTTTGCTGTAAGTGGAGAAGAGAAATGGGAGTAGACTTGAAGGGGGTCAAGAGAGAGTTTTGTGGAGATGAGAAAAATTACAAAACTGTTTATGCAGAGAGAAATGGTGTGGTTGGGAGGGAAAAGCTGATGACAGAGGAGAGGATGGCAGATTGACCAAGCCCTCGTCCACAGGAGGGAGGTGCCGCCCTAAAGAGGAGCACGGGTATTTCATCCCAACGGTGAGGCGGGGCGAGAGGAAGGTAAGGACACAGAGGCACGTGGACGGAATTTTCTTTTTATTCCTTTCTGTCCCCCTTCAGGGGAATAGGAGGAATGAATCTGGACTGAGAGTTGAGCAGGGAAGTTCAACACAAAGGATGTCGAGATGCTGAAAGTGCCACAATTTCTCCTTTCATTTGCATGAATCTCCAGACTCTCCAACTTTCAGAGTCACATTTAAAAGACTCAAAAATCTACTCCACATCGACTAAAATATTTACATTTAAATTTTGAAAATATTTTAGGAAAGTCATACTGTTCTTATGTGAGATTTAAAAAATCTGACACAGTGATTTTGATTTTCTATCTAAAGAAATCTGTAAAGTACACTTTTACAATAATAGCATCCTATTTCTTTTAGAGTAATCAGAGAATATAGGAGTAAAAACATTAAAGAATGCTTACCTATATTACCTCCAATTTCATACAACCTTTGGTTCTGAATCTTAACGCCTTCCGATGAACCATGACTGAGAAAAGAAGAAAGCAGTATAATTCTAACCCTCCTCTGTGATTTGGGGTAAACCTGTGGATTAAATAACCATGGCAACAAACAATTCATTCTGCCTTGGGTGAAATACACCGCACAAATCATTATTATGACTGAAGTGATGATAAAATCTTTTTTTCTTGTTTGACACAGACAAGCATCTGAGGCAGAAAGGAAGCTGGACACCGCCAGGCTTCACAGCCACCCCAGCCCTTCCATCCACCACGGTCAGCTCCTCTTAAGAGAGGACACCTTACTGACACATCAAGGCTGGCCAAGGAGCAGCTGGATGTTTAATACTGCCTTGTCATGGGCCACATTACTCTCAGTTCAAAAGCCATCAGGTTTCATTTCTGTATTTGCCAAAAATTGAATGAGATTCTTTCCTCAGCCCACGTCACATTTCTAAGCTTGCCCAGTGCTTTGTAAACTAACGTTGACTTTGTTGCATGTCTCTGCCCTATAATGAAAGCAAGTCAGAGAAAATAATTGCCCAATTTTAATCTTCCACCCCAGACTAGGCTGCCGGAGCAGAAGAGTCTGGAAAGACCATTGCTGAGCTCCTGCCCACTTGAACTGTCAGCTTGGTTACTCAAAAAGATGATCTTCGGCTCTCTGCTGTGAGGGAGAAGGATGTGCACACTCTTTGTTTAATTAAACATTTTATTTGAGATAGTTGTAGATTTGCATGTGGTTATAAGAAAATATACAGACACATCCTTGTGCACTCTTTACCTAGTTTCCCCAGTAGTAAAATCTTCCAATACCCTAGTGTGACGTCACAACCAGAAGTGCCACATGGATTCAGTCAAGGTACAGAACATTTCCTTCCCCACAAGACTCCTCTTGTTCCCCTTTATAGCCACACCCACCTCCCTCTCCCTGTCCTCATCCTCCACCCCTTATCCCTGGATTCTACATTTCTATAAACTTGCCATTTATAGAAACGTTATAGAAATGGAAACACATGGTATGGAACATTTTTGTATTGGCTTTTTTTTTTTCAGTCAGCATAGATCCCTGGAGATTCACCCAGGCTGCTGCATTTTTACTGCCACGTAGCACACTGTGATATGGATGGACCACGGCCTGTTTAGTCATTTACCTGTTGAAGAACATGGGTTTTTTTTTTCCAGTTTTCGAATACTATAAATAAAGCTGCTATAAGAATTTGTGTACAGGTTTCTGTGTAAATATAATCTTCATTTCTTTGGGATAAATGCCCAGGAGTGTGAATGCCAAGTCACACGACAGTTGCATATTCAATTTTATAAGAAACTGTCAAACTGTTCTACAGAATGACTAGACCATTTTACATTCCCACCACCAATGTATGAGTAATTCAGTTTTTTTGTATCTTCACCAGTACTTGGTGTTGTCATTATTATTACTTTTTAGCCATTTTCATAGGTGTCTAATACGTCATTGTGGTTTTGTATTTCCCTAATGGTTAAAAATACTGAACATCTTTCCATGTGCATATCTGTCATCTGTATATCCTCTTCTGTTCATGTCTTTTGCCCATTTTCAAATTGGATTGTTTGTTTCTGCACTGTTGAGTTTTGAGTGTTCTTTATACATTCTAGATACTAGTCCTTCGTTGGATATGTACTTTATAAATATTTTCTCCAAGTCTTTTCATCTTTTAAACAGGGTCTTTCAGTGTATAAGTTTTCAATCTTGATGAAGTCCAATTTACCAATTTTTGTTTTGTATGAGTCATACAATGTCAAGTTTAAGAAATTCTTCACTAGTCCTCTATCACAAAGGTTTTCTCCTATGTTATTTTCTAAAAGTTTTATAGTTTTACTTTAACATTTAAATCTGTGATCCATTTTGGTTAATTTTTTAATAAAATGTCAAGTTTAAACTGAGGTTCTGTTTTTTTTGGCCTATGGACTTCGAACTGCTACAGCACCATTTGTTGAAAAGGCTATCCTTCTTCCATTGAATTGATTTTGTACTTTTGTCAAAAATCAGTTGCTAGAATAGTCAAATTCACACAGACAGAAAGTAGAACAGTGGTTACCAGTGGCTGGGGGGAGAGAGGAATGAGGAGTTACTGTTTAGTGGATACAGAGTCTGAGTACAGGATGATAAACTTTCTGGAGGTGGGTGGTGGGGATGGCTGCACAACAATGTGAATGTACTTAATATCACCAAGCTGTTTACTTAAAATGGTAATTTTGTTATGTGTAGTTTACAATAAAATTTTTTTAAAAATTGGTTGGGCATATTTGTGTGAGTCTATTTCTGGGTTCTCTATTCTGTTCCAATGACCTAAGTGTCCATCCCTCCATCAGTACCACCCTGTCTTGATTACTGTAGATGTAAATATATATATATATATATAGTGTATTGTCTTGTAGCTATATAGTTGGCCTTAATATCTGGTAAAGTGTTTCCTCCTACTTTATTCTTTTTCAAGATGGTTGTAGCTATTCTAGGGCCTGTGTTTTTTCATATAAATTTTTAGAATAAGCTTGCACATGTTTACAAGATATCTTGCTGGGATTCTGATAGGGATTGTATTAAACCTATAGATCAATTTGGGAAAAATCAACATCTTTACTATGCTAAGTCCTCCAATCCATGAAAAGGCTATGTCTCTCCATTTATTTAGGTCTTTGATTTCTTTCATCAGCATTCTGTAATTTTCAGCATACAGTTCCTATAAATGTTTACTTAACATTTATACCTAAGTATTTAGGTACATGGCAATGTTTTTACTTTTGATTTTAAATTTGATTTCTACATGTTCCAATGTCAATGATTTTTATGTGTTGATCTTATATCCTGTGACCTTGTTGAACTCACTTATTAGTTTTAGGAGGTCTTCTTTTTTTAAAAGATTTAAAAAAATTTTATGTAGATAATCATGTCATATGCAGATACCATTAATTTTATTTCTCCCTTTACAATCTGTATGCCTTCTCTTTTTTCTCCTTCCTGTACAGGCTCAATCTTCCACTAGTATGTTGAATAAGACTGGAGTTCTTGATCTTGGAGGGAAAGCATTCCACCTTTCATCATTAGGTATGATGTTAGTTGTAGGTTTTTGGAGATGATCATTATCCAGTTGCAGAAGATCTCCTCTTTTCCTAAATTTGCTGAGTTTTTACCGTGAATTGGTGATGGATTTTGTCAAATGCTTTTTCTGTACTATTTTACATGATCATATGATTTTTCTCCAATTGATATGATGGATAACAGTAATTGATTTTTGAATGTTAAACTAATCTTGCATACCTGAACTAAATCCCACTTGTTCTAGGTATAATTCTTTTAATATACTTTGGATTAGATTTGTTGAGGGCTTTTGTATCTAAGTTCATGACAGATATTAGTCTGTAGTGTTTGTTTTGTATTATTTTAGCCTGGTTTTGGTATCGAGGTAATACCAGTTTCTATGATCACTCTCCTCAACCTCTGGCAATCACTCACCTACCCTGCATTTCTAAAATTTTGTCATTTCAAAAATGTTATATAAATGGAGTCTTGCAATATGTAACCTTTTTTTGCTCAACATGGCTACTCCTTTTCAATATGGTTGGAAAGCTGCTTTTAAAGGATATCCATCAGTGGTACTAGAGACCATCAAACTGTACCTGCTTTATCATGGTTAGATTTAAACTAGTGCTTCTCATCTTTTAAAAAAACCTCAGGGCAAATGTTTATCCCTGAATAAGTATGCCTGGACAAAAATTATCATGATTTATGCTCTTTAAGGTGACTTAAGGCAGATATGCAAAAAATATTTTGTCACCATCACTCTGATCCTAAGGTTTATTGGTAGTAGGTTCTAGGGAAACCAACAGCTATGATGTTCACTCAGCTACATAAACTCTACTTGATATAGTCATGTTAAAGCCCAGTGGAGCCTGGAATAATGATATTCCTAGAAATCTATCAAGATATCTACAAAACTAACTTGCTAATTTTTTCATTCAAATAAAAAGTAAAACCGATTGAGTAAATGAAGACACCGGGACAGAAGATACCTATTTAAGAATCCCAATTGTAGAAATTCCTTGAAAAAAACCTTTTGTTACTGATAATTCTATGGTCTACTTAACTTCTTTCTCTACTTTTGATTCTTCATTTACTGGTGAAGTCCTTAAAGTAACAGGTTCTAAGTTTTCAAAAAGGGCAAATTTTCAAATGCCTGGAGTTTCTCATCAGATAAAAGTTCATCTTCCTGTACAGAGACTCATATTCACTTCTACTCACCTGTTCTCATATTGAAATTTCGCCAATATGTCTTTGGCTTTGGTTTGACTGTTGAGTTGAATGGCCATGGACACCTTGGAAAGAAGGGGCGCGTGGATCCTTATGACTCCCTCCGGCACGTCAGACTGCCAAGGAGGAAACATGCGGTACCTTCTGTTAAACTCAATGATTACACTTAAGAGACATGAAAATCAGTGGCATTCCAAATTAGGGAAACATGTAAACATGACCAGGACTTAACCAGAATGAAACACTGCTTTCTTCCTAACAGGAGATTTACTAATGACTAAACTTAATCTGGGATTTTACTTTTGTTACAGGCTTAGGTCTCACTATAATGCCTTAAAATCATGAGGGAAGAAAACTGGGTTGTGTTCACTGCAGCACTATTTACAATAGCCAGGACATGGAAGCAACCTAAGTGTCCATTGACAGATGAATGGATAAAGAAGATGTGGCACATATATACAATGGAATATTATTCAGCCATAAAAAGAAACAAAATTGAGTTATTTGTAGTGAGGTAGATGGACCTAGGTCTGTCATACAGGGTGAAGTAAGTCAGAAAGAGAAAAACAAATACCATATGCTAACACATATATATGGAATCTAAAAAAAAAAAATGGTTCTGATGAACCTAGGGGCAGGACAGGAATAAAGACGCAGACGTAGAGAATGGACTTGATACGGGGATGGGGATAGGGAAGGGTAAGCTGGGATGAAGTGAGAGAGTAGCACTGACATATACACACTACTAAATGTAAAATAGATAGCTAGTGGGAAGCAGCTGCATACCACAGGGAGATCAGCTCGGTGCTTTGTGACCACCGAGAGGGGTGCGATAGGGAGGGTGGGAGGGGGACGCAAGAGGGAGGGGGTATGGGGATATACGTATGCATACAGCTGATTCATTTTGTTATACAGCAGAAACTAACACACCATTGTAAAGCAATTATACTCCAATAAAGATGTTAAAAAAAAAAAACTGGGTTGTGACAAAAATCTAATGTTTTTATCAGTGCATTTTCTTGAACAATGTCCTAAATAAGCCTACTTGAAGTAGGACTCTGTATTTCAATTTATTTTAAGAAGATCAACCTTCTGAAAAATTTAAGGATCTAATTGAAAAATGTGGCTTTTCAAATATCCTTTTTCTTTAGTCAGTAGCAATGAATGGTCACTCCAAATTGAATTCCAGATGGGCACCAAACTTGATCCCTCAAAGTGTCCTATTAACACTGTGAAGAATGGAGTGTGGACAGCTGTTGGGGAAGAGTGTCCCTGCTTTCAGGTGCTCTGATTGGCTTGGGGACCTCAGAGCTCTCATCTAAATGAAATATTCAAAGAATGGTGCTGTCTAATTAACAATAAAGTCTCTTTTGTTAGAATTGAATGGAAAATTCCTTTTGTTTCAAAATCTTGAATGTTTTAAAAATTAATTCTCTATTTAGAGATAAGCAGAAATAAATTTCTATTTGAGGATCTGGCTACTCTTCAGGTAATTGTTTTAAATCTGTATGTTCTCAAGGGACGATACTGTTGGTGTAGTTTTATGTGAATTGACTCAGTATATCCCCTAGAAGAAATGTGTTATGGATTGAATTGTGTCCTCCCTCCCGCTCCCCACCAAATATGTTGAAGTCCTAAGCCCAGGGCCTCAGAAGATGACCTTTTTTGGAAATAGGGTCATTGCAAATGTAATTAGCTAAGACGAGGTCAAATTGGAGCACGGTGGGCCCTTAATCCAATGTGATTGGTGTCCATATAACAGGAGAAGACACACACACACACACACACACACACACAGGGTGAATGCCATATAAAGATGGAGGCAGAGATTGGAGTGATGCATCATCTGTAGGCTAAGGAAGGCCAAGGACTTCTGGCGTCACCCAAAGCTAAGAATGATGTCAGAAACACATCCTCCTTTCACGACCTTCAGAAGGAACCAACTGAATCAACACCTTGATTTCGGAGTTTTAGCCTCCAGAACGGTGAGAGAGTAAATTTCTATTGTTTCAATCCACCCTGGTATTGTTACTGCAGCACTAGGAAACTACTTTTTAAGGGTCAGTTCTAACGGTACTTTTCTACTATTACCTGCGAGAAGCAGGAGAGCATGCCAGGGAATGGCAGTGAGTGGTTTAGAGCTGGGAGGGGGCAGGGAGCCCCTGGTTCACTGCAGTCAAGAGCACCCTCCCAAAACACTCCTGTGGGCATCTCACGTCCCTCCCCTGCCAGCTCCACAGAAGCCTCTTCAGATAAATTCCACACTCCTGATATCATTGAGCCAGTTATAATGATCACATTTTCCCTCTAACTTTCTAGAGTATTCACTCTTGTGAACAGAATGTCTAACCACAAATTCTGAGTCATCAATTAGTTGAGTCCTTATACATTCCTTCATGTGCTACACTGAAAATGTCAAGTTTGAAGGTGTATCATGAGCAAAATTATACACAGATAAGGTGGATATAGCCAAAGAATACTATGTAAGGGGTTAATAATTAGGGAGGAAAGGAAATGATTTGCTTTCTTACCATTCTTCTTGTAGAGGGTGATTTTTGTAGTACCTTTGAAGTCTTGGGGCTTGTAACCTAAATAAAAAACATTTAGTCTTTAGGATTAACGTTGAGAAAACAAGCATATGCTGCTGTTGGAAGTGTAAACTGGTACAATCTTTATGGATAACATTTTGGCAATATTTATCAAATTATAAAATGCATATGCACTCTGACCCAACAATTCCACATCTATAACTTTATCCTTCAAATAGACTTCATTTGTGAGAAATGACATATGAACATGTTTATTCACTGATGCATAAACTTTAATAGCAAAATATTGGACACAGTCTAGCTGTTCGATGATACGGAAATACTAAGTTTCAGTGTGTTTATGGAATATCATGCAAAAGAAGCAAAGAAGGCTTGTGGACTGATGTGGAATAATCACCATGATTTCATAAGTCATTAAAGAAGATGCAGGACAGTGTTTCAAGTATGTTATCATTCATGTAAAAAAAAAAAGGGGGAAGACCATATATTCATATTTGCTTGTATGTCATAGTGCCTCTCTGGACATATATGTACCTGTGTGTTCCTGTGCACACACATGCTGTCATTGGTGACATTACTTGTCTTCAGGAGGGGAAGTCAGAGATGGTCAACTTTTATTCTATAGTTTTTCCCCTTCCAATATTTTGAATTTTGTAAACTGTCAATGAATTGTCTATTCCAATCAAAGTCAAGAAGTAAAAACATGGTATAGTACAACAGAACTGAAGAAAGACTATTTCTTCATCTTTAAGTGCTTGCTTCCATGGTACTTATAGCCTTTTAACATTTTACTTAGTTCTATTTATAATTAAAACATTAAAGCAACTGACATTCATATAGCATTATACAGTTGACCCAGTGCTTTACACCCACATTATGTGAGTTGATGCTAATGACAACTTTGTGAAATAGATATCATTACTTTTTTCCCCAAATTGAAAATGTTTTTTAAAAATTTTGTTGGAGTATAGTTACTTTACAATGTTGTGCTAGTTTCTACTGTACAGCAAAGTGAATCAGCTATATGTATACCCATATCCCCTTTTTTTTGGATTTCTTCCCCATTTAGGTCACCACAGAGCACTGAGTTCCCTGAGCTATACAGTAGGTTCTCATTAGTTATCTATTTTATACATAGTATCAATAGTGTATATATGTCAATCCCAATCTCCCAATTCATCCCACCCCCCCATCCCCCTTGGTATCCATACGTTTGTTCTCTGCATCTGTGTCTCTATTTCTGCTTTGTAAATAAGATCGTCTATGCCAATTTTTTCATATTCCACATATATGCGTAAATATACGATATTTGTTTTTCTCTTTCTGACTTACTTCACTCTGCATGACAGAAAATTGAGGCTCCGAGAAAGACTTTAATTTGCCCTGGCTCACAAAGCCTGACCTGACCCCAGCTTCAGCTCCACACATATCATACTTAGGCCATTGAAATTTTCCAGAATGAAAATGGCAGAGTAAGGACTCCAAAAGTCTGTACCTCCATAAAAGTAATGAACAAACTGCCAAAAACTGACATTGTCAACTTCTTCAGAACTCTGGAAACTAACCCAAAAGTTGCAACCTGGGGAGTGCTTAAGTAAGAAAAACAGCTGAATCTTGATAAGAAGAGTGAACTTTGTGGCATTTTAACTTACACTTTCCCTTCTCAGCTCCACAGTTCAGTGACAGCCTTAAAAATAACAGCCTAAATTCCTGGTACAGATACTGAAGGGAACAGAATGGACCTCATTCACAAACAATTCTAATTATTTGTTCCCTGGAAGACTGGCTTGCCTTTATCTTGCCTAACTTGGAACTTGACCAGTACTAAAGTGGTGTAATGTTGAAAACATTTATAGGCAAATGTTTTAATCACTGCTGCCTGATGCAGTGGGTAAGAGTTGGGTGAAAAAAAAAACTAAAAATCTTGGGAGGCAAGCCTAGAGAATGAGATGCTTTGGGGAATAAGGTCTTTGAAAAGCTCCAACATATTCCTGAGAATCTAGAAGGCTATGGGCATGCCCAGGGCTGTACACATATTCAGGAAAGACCTGAAAAGAACTTAAGCTCTCACCTCTGGCTGACCTTTAAGCTCTGTCCAAACAGGAACTGAAGGCTCAGGCCAAGTTGTAAACTGCCTGGCTGAATACTGAAGGTGTGTCAAGCACACGAACACACAGAGCTCGTCTGCAAAGACTGGGAGATTTTTTTGGTTTCAAATATTTAAGAAAATCTCTGTGCAAACATCAGCTAACCACTAGGCTAATGGAACAGAGACTTCAGTAGCCACACTAAACAAAGAATATAGACATAACAAAATTAGTTCAGCAGAAAAGTCGTGAACAAATAAATAAGAGCTATAACAAGCAGCAACCATGGGGAGAGGGGAGAATCCAAAGCCGCCACATTTTAACATTCAAAATGTCCATTCTTCAATAAAAATTATGAGACAGGCAAAAAAAAATGGCAAGAAAATATGGCCCGGACCCCCTGGTGGTGCAGTGGTTAAGAATCAGCCCACCAATGCAGGGGACACAGGTTTGAGCCCTGGTCCAGGACGATGCCACATGTTGCAGAGCAACTAAGCCCATGCGCCACAACTACTGAGCCTGCGTGCCACAACTACTGAAGCCTAGAGCCCGTGCTCCGCAACAAGAGAAGCCACCACAATGAGAAGCCCGCACAGTGCAACAAGGAGTAGCCCCCGCTCACCACAACTAGAGAAAGCCCTCGTGCAGCAACGAGGACCCAACGCAGCCAAAAATAAATAAATTAAATAAATAAATTAAAAAAAAAAAAGAAAATATGGCCCATACACAGGAAAAAAAAATTAGTGTCAATAGTTTCAAAAGAAACTCCTTAAGGAAGCCTAGACATTGGACTTACTTGAAGAAGCTATTTTAAATACTTTAAAAGAACTAATGGAAACCGTGTCTAAAGAACTAAAGAAAACCATGAGAATGATATCTCACCAAATAGAGAATATCAAATAAAGAGAATACATCATAAAAAGAAACCAGAAAGAAATTATGGAGCTAAAAAAAGTCCAATTGAAATGAAAAGTCTGCTACAGAGGTTCAACAGCAGATTTAAGAAAGCAGAAGAGGGAATTCCCTGGTGGTCCAGTGGTTAGGACTCCATGCTTTCACTGTTGAGGGCCTGGGTTCAATCCCTGGTCGGGAACTAAGATCCCCCAAGCTGCATGACGTGGTCCAAAAAAAAAACAAAAAGCAGAAGGAAAAAATCAGCAAATCTGAAGATAGGTCATTTGAGGTTATCCAGTCTTGAAACAGGAAGAAAAAAAAAAAAATGAAGAAAAATGAGCAGAACCTAGACGAACTGTGGAACAACACCAGCACACCAACGTACACACAGTTAGAGTTCCAGAAGGAGTGGAGAGAAAGTAACAGAAAGAACGTTTGACGGAACAATGGCTGAAAACTCCCCAAATTTGCCGAAAGACAATGATCTACATATCCAAATAGCTCGACAAACTCCAAATAGGATAAAATCAAAGAGATCCACACCAAGAAACATCATGATCACACTGTCAAAAGACAGACATAAAGAGAGAATCTTGAAAGCATTAAGAGAAAAATCAATTCAAGTACAAGAGCTCCTCAATAATAATAGCTGATCTCCCAGCAGAAACCATGGAAGCCAGAAGACAGTGGGATGACATATTAAAATTGTGAAAGAAAAAAAATACTGACAAGCAAAATTCTACCTGGCAAAACAGTCCTTAAAAAATGAAGACTGGGAGTTTGGGGTTGGTAGATGCAAACTATAACATTTAGACACTCCCTTGATAAGCAAAAGCTGAGAGAGTTCATTGTTAGCAGACTTACCTTAAGAGATATGCTAAAGAGAGTCCTTCAAACTGAAATGGAAGGACACTAGATAGCATTTCTTCACCACATGAAGAAATAAAGAATATCAGTAAAGGAAATTACTTAGGAGAATATAAAAGGCAATATAATGTATTTTTTGTTTATAACTTCACTTTTCCCTTATCTAACGTAAAAGACAAGTGCATGACAACTATAAATTTATGTCAATGGGCACACAATTTATAAAGCCGTAATATGCAGCAATAACAGCATAATGTGGGGGGACAGAAGAATATAGGTAGAAAGTTTTTATATACTTAAGGTATATTAATATGAACTAGATTGTTATAAATTAAGATGTTACTTATAATCCCCAGGGCAACCACTAAAAAGATGATTCAAAAATATATAGTAAAAAACAACAGCAAAGAATTAAAGTGGTACACAAGAAAGTATCTATTTTACACAAATGAAGGCAGTAATGGAGAAACTGAGGATTAAAACATGTAAGACATATAGCCAAAAATGAAATAATTTAAGGGAAAAATAGAAAGTTCTACAATAGTTGGAGACTTCAATACTTCACTTTCAATAATGGATAGAAAAAGTAGGTAAAAGACCAGAAAGAAAATAGAAGACTTAGACAACACTATCAACCAACTAGATCTAACAGACATATATAGGACAATGACAGCAGAATCCATTCTGAAGTACACATAAAACACTGCCCAGGGTAGACAGTATGTTAGACCACAAAACAAGTCTCAGTGAAGTTTAAAATATCAAAATAATACAAAGTATGTTACATAACCACAATGGAATAAAATTAGAAATCAGTAACAAAAGGAAATTTAGAAAATTTACAAATATGGAAATCAAACAACATATACCTAAATAACCAATGGGCCTAAGGGAAATTAGAAAATACCTTGAAATGAACAAAAATGAAACACAACACACCAAAACTTACTGGATGTAGGAGAAGTAGTGCGCAGAGGAAAATTTATAGATGTAAATGCCTACGTTAAAAAGAAAGATCTCAAATTAATAGCCTAACCTTCTGCCTTAAGAAACTAAAAAAGCCAGCTAAACTCAAAACAAGCATAAGGAAGGAAACAATAAAGATCTGAGATTTAATAAGGACTAGAGAATAACAAAAAAATAGAGAAAATAATGAAACAAAAGTTGGCTCTTCAAAAAGACCAATGAAATGGACAAACCCTTGGTTAGATTGACCAAGAAAAGAGAGAGGATTCAAATTATTAATCAAGAGTATAACTGGGGACATTACTACAAACGTTATACAAATAAAAAGGATTATAAGAGAATACTATGAACAATTTGTATTTCAACAAATTAGATAATCTAGATAAAATAGATAACATCCTAGAAACACACAAACTGTCAATACTAACTCAAGAAGAAATAGAAAATCTGAATAGAGCTATAACAAGTAAAGAACTTAAGTCAGTAAACCAAAAAAAAAAAAAATTCCTACAGAGAAAAGTCCAGGACCAGATGGTTTCACTGGTGAATTTTACCACACATTTAAAGAAGAAGTAACACTAATCTTTCTTAAACTCTTCCAAAAAATTTAAGAGGAAGGAGCACTTCCCAACTCATTCTATAAGGCCAGTATTACCGTGATACCAAAGCCAGACAAAGACATAGCAAGAAATGAAAAACTACAGACCAGTATCCCTTATAAAAGTTGATGCAAAAATTCTCAACAAAATACTAGAAAGTCAACATAGAGTTCCATATGACCCAACATATGCCCAAGAGAAATACAAAACAAATGAAAAAAAAGAAGTGAAATACTGATACATGCTACAACATGGATGAACCTTGAAAACATTACACTAAGTGAAAGATGTCAGACACAACAGGCCACATACTACATGCTTCCATTTATATGAAATGTCCAGATAGGTAAATTCATAGAGCTAGAAAGTAGATAAGAATGTGTCAGGGATTGTGGGGAGGGGGTAATGGGGAATGAATGCTTAATTGGTATGGGGTTTCTTTTGGGGGTGGTAAAGATAGTCTGGAATTAGATAGTGGTGATGGTTGCACAACTTTGTGAATATACTAAAAGTATATACTAAAATTTATACATTTTGAAATAGTTAAAATGGTAAATTTTATATTATGTGAATTTTTTCTTAAAACAAAAATTTTTTCCCCAAATTTAATGTGCTGGTTCTAGTTGATCTGAAGTCACTTTGCCTATAATCAATGAGGGAACACAGCCATTCAGCCTGTTTGTGATAAATCAATTAGCAATACTCCTACCTTACTGCCTTGGGATTTACTATTCCTTTCCCTGAATGAACTTTCCCCTCCTTTCTCCCTTCCAAATGCTACTACCCATCCTTGAAGATGCAGCTCAAATGCCACTTCCTCCGTGAAGTCTCCACACTTTCCACGTTGGAGCACATTTCTTTCTCCTCTGCGTGATTCCTGGCACACTGTCTGCACGACACGTCTGACACTGAATGCATATTCATGGCTCTTGTGTACATTTCTCTACCAGATATTTCTCTACTAGATATACGTTCCTTTAAGGACAAAGTGAGTTTCCTGTACCTCTGCATCCTCCTCAAGGCCAAATGCTATGCCTCACGATCATCCTCAAATTAAAGCGATAAAGATAATTCTAAAGCCTGTTTCCATTATCCATCTCCACACAAACAACTGCGCTAAGGCAAAAATTCTTTGAAATGTAATGAATTTACACGAAATGATTTGAGGATTAGATATTCTTTTAGGATCCGATCACTACAGAAATCTCTATCTCTACTTATTAGATATACTGACTACTGGATTGCCCTTAAATCCAGTTCACAGGGACTGAAATGTTGACTTTCAGCATGTAAGAACCATTTTGTCCTTAAGTAATCTTCATGACAGAGATAATTCAAAAACTTCAACTGCAAAGCACATAATTCAACAAAGTGGAAAGACCACAGTACTCTGTCATGAACACAATTTCCACAATGTTTATAGTTACAAGACTGACATTTTATGAGAATATAACAATTTTGGTTCTAAATTACAAGCTACTTTGTGCATCACTGTGAGAAATAAGAGTCCGGGTGGTCATGATATTGTGCATTTATTTAGTTATTACCCCTCGTTCTATGGTCTTCCTCCTTAGCAGTTTTTTGACACTTGGGAGCTGTTTCTTTAACAACATGGTGGCTTCATTCATTCTTCTGACTTGAGCGATTAAGAAAGATGGAACCTGGAGAAGAAACAGAGCTTGACTAGAAGGAAAACACTTGAGTTAAACCTCCCTGGTAGAGTCTGTCTTCTGGCCACTCAGTATCCAGGAACCAGGAACTGTGCTTCTGTCCTCGTAAAGATTAGGAAAATCTATGAGGATTCCTGTTTAAAGGAAAATGTGTTTGGGAGCAGCCTTAAGGAATGATAAAGATGCCACCAGCAACCTGGGATTACTGTCTCCCACCTCTCCCTGTGCCTGAGGGCACTGCTTGCTCACGAGTCTTTACATCTCCTGGGCGCTAGCAGACACGAGAAGAACATCCTAGTCGTCACATTGTCACTCACCTTCCACAACATCTCCTGGTACTTTAGCATCAAGCGGATGATGTGGGCAGCGGTATTTGCTAAGAGTAATTCTTCACAGTCAGAATGTTTGCTTCTACTGAAGAAAAGATTTGGTGCCATTATAGTAGAAATGTTCCATATACTCATTCGGTTTTTTGATTCGTTGGCAATGACTTTATTGAAGAATGTCATGAGGGCCTGATAGGAAACAGCACGGTGTCACTCTAGTCGTTGTAAATTATGAAAAGGCGTCACTGATTACTATCACTCATTTCTATACCCGTTCACTGGGCCTCTGGAAAATTGTCGGAGTTACAGAATGGTTGAGTGTGTCCTGTTTCCCCTCTAACTGCTTAAAAGTGCTAATGAGAAATGTGAAGAGTCTTTTCATTTCTCTGCTTCATAAAAGTAGCTCCATTTTTATGGAATTTGTTATGTTGGGATCTCTATAAATAATAGTTTGCATTTTCTTATTTTCTTTTATCTTAAACAAGCTTGACAAATATTAAAATTAAACAGTAAACAAGGGAGAGAAAACACTACAGCTCAAATAAACATGAAATGCAGTTTTGTCGTGAAGGAAGAAAAGTAATTCACTCTTAATTTAAGGCATTACTGTTAAAAACTATTTTCTGCTTCCTTGGGAAAGGAAAGTCCATTGAAAAAAATGAGTTTTAAAATAAATAAGTTATGAAATAAATGTCATGGGGATATAACATACAGCATGGTGACTATAGTCAATAATACGGTATTGCATATTTGAAAGTTACAAAGAGAGTAAATCTTGAAAGTTCTCTCAAGAAAAAAAATTTTTGCAATGGTGATGGAGGGTAACAAGATTTCCTATGGTGATCATGTTGCAGTGTATACAAATATCAAAACATTATGTTGCTTACTTGAAATTAATATGTTATATGTCAATGATACCACAATAAAAAATTTAAAAATAAAGTGAATAAAAAGAAAAAAAATTAAAGAATAAAAACAACAAAATGAGTATCTCATGCCTCAGTTCAAAAATATCTCAATCGAAAAGCTGAAAACTTTCACTTTTTGGGTGTCATTTTTGTACTGCTTTTCAATTTTGGAATCTTCAGCAGACCAAAGGAAAATGATTACATGCACCTGTGCTCAGCATTGAAAAAAAAAATTGAGAAAGCTTAATAAAAGTTTGGCTGAGCCACCAAAGTATAAATGCCTATCAGAACTTTCTGAAATTCACCAAGAGGGCTGAAATCCTAAAAGGAGATGCTCTTTGGTTTTCCAAGTTTGAATTCTGCTATAGTATGTGTAACGAGAAAATGGACAGCACATACTAGTGATAACAGCTAACATTTATTTGAGGGTTTACTGTGAGCCAGGCATTATTCTTAGTACTTTATATACTTCTACTCATTTTATCATCATTCCAAACCCTGTGAGGTAGGTACTATTATTGTTTTACAGATGAGGAAACTAAGATGGGGAGGGATTAAGTAGCTTTGCCCAGCGTCACTTAATTAAGTGGCAGAGCCAGGATTTGATCCAAGGAAGCCTAATTCTTGAGCCAGACATCTTGATCTCTACAACACACTAGCTTCAATCTTCATTCCAGTCACAATTCAGAATGGAAGAGGGAGGGAGAGAGAGAGCGAGACAGAGAGGATCTTCTATTAGAAATGTACTGAATTCTTTGGTAACTGCTACATTCTCAGTTATATGAAAGGGGAAATGACATTTTGACTCAGATATCTGATACTAGATTCATTTCTTTGGATAAAAAAAAAAAAAGCATTGTTCAGACAAAGCCAAACAAAAAAAAACAAAGCTAGTAAATTTCCAGCTTTTGAAAAATTACCAAATTGTATTAAAACAGACATTCTTATGCCTTTGCCAATCCCCATTCTTGGGTGGAGGATATAATATAATTGACATAGATGGTTTCACTTGGTAGGAGGAAAGGTCCTCACCAAATTGAAATGTCTGACAAGAGGTAGCACGAAGACTCATCTTTGTTTTCAGCATCATGTTTACTGGCCTCAAAATTATAACTCTTTCCAACTCATCCTCACCTCAATTTCATTTTAAAGATTCCAAGCACCTGTGGTACTTATAACAGATTTCCTGTTGTATACAGAATCATTATCAAAACAGCAACAGAAACTTTGATTTTTACAAACATAAAACAGAGAAATGAATTTGAAATAAAAGGAGGGATATTTGGGATGGAGCACTATGGAATACAATTCTATCAAATGTTCTATTTTATGTTCATGGAGAAATCACTTTTCTGAGCTTAATTTTCTTAATCTGGAAAATGGCAAGGTCCTATCAGGTGATCTGTAAAACTCTGGGATTCTATAATTCTTTAAATTGAATTATGGTAAGACATGAACATCCTAGAAATTTCATTTAAAGCAGGGGTTTCATTCACTTCTGACATTATTCCATTTAAGTCTTCCATCTTTGTTTCTTCCTCCTACTCCTAACCCTCGCCCAGTACCTGGCACACTGTAGATGCTCAACGTCTCTTACCAGATTGAATGAACGAAACAAATGTTCAAAGAAGATTCCAGGATTCACATTCTTTCCTGGCTTCCTCAGGAGAACAGTGGTGGGAATGAGGAAAGGCAGCGGGTTTGCTGCAGGCTCAGCTGGTTGGTAAGCTGTCCTCTCAGTTTTCATTTTTCCACCTGAGCCATTTCCTCTGACCAATAAGAGTCAATGACAGACCATGAGGTCGATACAACATACCTGGGCTGTGTCCCTGTTCGCCTCAGGCAGTGCCATGATCATGAGGTGTAAGGCTTGAAACTGTACTTTGATGTGAGGCCCTCCTAACAAGAAAACAGAAATAACCACACATTTTGAACAACGCTGATGCATTCTGACAGCATTTCTTGCTAACATCTGGTGGCATAGGAGGGCCCTGACAGCTTTCAGTGGTAAAGACTCAGGTTTTGTGACCGACAATGTAAGTCTGTTCACTTGGACAGGAGCCTCAGTCTATCAACTCCTTTTTAGCATCCTAGGATGCCACTGTAGGGGCAGGTGGCCAATGAGATCCTCAAAATTATTCTGGATCCGTATAACATTTCTCTTTTCAAAGTACTTTCATAGATCTTGCTTTACTTTTATGCTATAAACAGTTGGCTTGAAGCTCAATTCAAGAGAAAATAAATTTTATTTCCATACGATGAGGCAGCCAAGCATAATCATTAGGAGCAGAGATTCTAGAACCAGATTCAAATTCTGCACGTACTATTTAGTCACTGAGTGACCTTGGGCAGGCTATTTAACCCCTGTTGCTTCTATTTTATCATCTGTAAAATGGGAATCGTCATCATACCTACCTCACTGGGCCATTATGAAGGTTAAATGAGTTAATGTATAGAGGGTTTACATCAGTACCTGTACATAGTTACCTCCATAGGTGTTTGCCCTTGTTATTATGATCAGTAACATTTATTTTAGCTCTTAAATGGACATGAAGGGAAGGTAACCACAGTTGGATCTCTGAAGATCCAGAAGATGGCACCAGAGGGTTGGCATTCTACTACTGTGTGTTCTCAATATTGGCTCTTTTCCCATTTTAGGGAAAGGATTTTAGAAAACCTATCCACAACTGGATAATTCACAGCCAGCTGTGTTGAAAACGTAGGGTATTCCAGAGCATCCAGGCTTTGCCTGGTCTCTCTGTATTCTCCCCAAAATGGTCTCTTGGTAGGGAGGTCCTGCAGGGAAGCATGACGTTCTGTAATCCCCAGGGAGCTCTCAAGTTGAAGGAAAATCTATCCATTTACGACTCAGTGGATAAAGGCAGTCAGCTGCCTATAGAGTTACTTAGCTTTACAGTAGTGGAAACACTCTCGTGACAAACTACTAGGTCACAGGAGGTCGTGTGCATCCGAGTTAGGAGTAAATGATTATTGTGTGTAACCACGTAATGAAGGAACAGTTGGGAGGAGTATTTATAGGCTCATACTGTCTCAGCACAATCCCCATGTGGATTTTTTAAAATTTATGTCAAATTTGTAAACAAAATGACACAGGTCCAGGTTGTTTTTGGAAATGGCTAATGCACACTGATGTGAGTTTGCCTGAATAACAGGCACTAACAGGAGCATATCTCAGTGCAAAGCATTTGGGGGCAGATAAGACATTATTTTAGTGCATCAATTGCAGGCTAAGGGCTGTCTATAATTTTCCAATGCAACCCAAAAAAACCTCTGGGGGGAAACAATAGATGCAGATGCAGGCTCTCTATTTCCATTAATTCCAGATAAATTATGAAGTTCCCTTTAAGATTAAAAATCTAAACTGGCAAATAATCCATTTTCATTTTGCTTAGGAAACCCGGCCCTACACTGTTTTGTGGTTAATAGTTTTGTAGTTAATTCATTTATCGCACCCTAGTTAAGAGTCATTTTTTTCATCCCTGAGGTCATTATTTTCCCAGAAAGTTATTAAAGTTTTCATGAAAGTATCTAAGGTTTGATTGATGAACTATTAGTCTTTTAATTTTATGGGCAATTTTTGGACCAAGTTTGAAAAGAGAAAAGAGAAAGTAATTACACTAGTGGAAAAGACTACATTCTCCGACCTCCGTTTTAGAGTAAATACAGGGGCAGCTTAAACACACAGATGTCCACAGTTCTTCCCTTCAGAAAATCTCATTACAACTAGAGCTTACTCCAGGTGGCAAAAAGACCATTCTCCCCGATGGCAGCAGCCCAGAACTTTGGGCTTCCTGTGGGGTTGGCTGGTTATCAAATCAATCACGACAATATAGTATTTTTCACTTTCAAAGTCATACAAAGAAATGTGGATCGTCCTGTGAAACTTTTCAGGATATTTTCCAGATTCTCTCCCTTCATTGAAGTGTACTGGCTTCAACATCTGAATAATGATAGTAAGAAAAACTAAATATGATTTCCTTCTTAAATATGATTCTCCAAACAGGTCTTACATGGTGATTGACTCCTCCTTGCATAATTCCACAAGATCAAAAAAAGAAAAACTAAAACAAAAAAATCTTCTGTGGCACCATTTGTTTTGATGAATTGTTCGGTATATAAACTGCAGATCAAAGTGAAGTTAAGACTTCTGCAGCCCGTCTTCCAGGACAGCAAACTGTACAGAAGATCCTGTGTTTCTCTGACTTAGAAATAGAGGGAGGGAGTTCTGTTTCTGGTATGGCTGAGTAAGCTCTTACCCAATCAACCCTCCTTAAGACAACTGTACACTTTGGACAAAGTACAAAAAACAACTACCTCAGGCAGTGGAGAATGAACAAAAGCAGGCAGATTTAGGAGAGCATTGGACACTTGGCATTAGGGAATGGCACAGGGAGAGTGTCCAATTTTCTGGCTTTTAGTTTGAGGTCAGGCCACAGACAGCAATGGCATGAGGTGGCTGAAATTCCAAAAGAAAACCCCAATCTTTCTGGCCTGAACAAAGAGAGGACAGGGTTCAGGATGACCACAGCCACTGGGAAGTTATGGGGAATCCCAGAAAGGAAAGGTCAAGAGATAGAAGGCCCTAATTCTGGTGTAAAATCCACCCAAATGTTGGCTCACCCCATAAACCATGCATATGTGGAGTAGCACAGGTAAGTATTAAATAGAAAATTGCCTGCTTAAATACAAACAAAAAACAAAACTAACCAAAAAAACCCCACTCCTTGGAGAAATATTACAGAACACAGAGTTTCCAAAAAAATATTCACAAGGTTCTGGATACAGTTTAAACTTACTTGACATAAACAGTGACCCATTTTCAAGGGAAGAGACAGCCAACAGAGACCAACCCTCAGATGACCCAGATGTTGGAACTAGTTATGAAGCAGCTATCATAACTATGCTCAATGATATGAAGGTAAATATGCTTACAATGAATGAAAAGATAGGGAATGTCAGCAGATAAATAGAAAATAGTTTTAAAGTAGCAACTGGAGATTCTAGAACTGAAAATATACAATATCTGAAATAAAAAAGAATGAAGAGAACTAGTTCTCTCTTTCTTTTATAAAACAAAACTACTACATCATACAAAGAAAAGAGATACTGGTCACAGCATGTCAATTAAAGCTTAGAAAAGGACTGCCTTGTCTTATATTCTTTTCTCTGAAGACACAGCGGATTATTTTATGAATCTGCTTTAGTTAAAATTTTTAAAGATTTAGAACCAACTAATTTTTAGGACAAATTTTGTCATACAATTTAGAATGTGACTATTATTTTCTATGATTGTGATTTTAAGGATTTTATACTTCTGGTCAACCTGCAGAAGGTTGTAAACTGGCAGATACGGGTAATACTTCCTATGCTCATGTAGTGTTTTAAAATTTGAATTTGTGGCTGACATTTTCAAATGAAGAGTTTTGTCATTAAAGCCTGGATTTTGGCTTTCACTCTTGCATGGTAACCATTATCCAGAGCTGAGCAGTGGCCAACCTCTTTATATGGGATATGTCCTCTCAATCTGGCCACAGTCCCTTTCTGTCCATATAGAATCACCATTTACTGAGCATGCTTATACATATTTAGACTTGTGACTCCTGAATTCCTCAGGTTGGTAGTCAAAGCCCACACTATGTAGCCCCATCCTACTTTTCTAAATTTCTCTCGTCACACCTTCTTCAATATTCAACCTTTAGGATGAAATTACTTTCTGACTGCCAAATACAACACACTGTCCAGTTTCTATACTTTTTATCCAAGTACCTCAGTTAAGGCCTCATCTATGTGACTTTTTAAGTTTCAGAAACACTATGTGATACTGTAATTTTCAGAGACAAAACACCTTCTTACTGTATGCTACATCACCAGACCCAGGACCTCGGATTTAAAGAAGGGAGAGATCTTATATTTTTTGAAGGACTATTATACACCAGGCACTATCCTAGATGTCTTCATTCAATACCCACAACAACCCTGACAAGTAATTATTATCTGTAATTTACAGGCGCAGCAGTGAAGCTCAGAAAGGTTGACTGCATAGTTAACAGATGGTTGAGCAGGAATTCAAATCTCAAGAGCCAGGTCTTTCCGTAATCCTCTCTGCCTTTTAATGATTATAAAACCCTCTAAATCATATCAACCAGACTCAAAAATATAAACATGCAAAGAGATGACAGTTTACCATCAAACTCAATATATCATCAAGCAGTACCAGGAAATAGCAAATCTATACATTTATGATCACATATGATTACGCATCTTTCTTCTGCTCTGTGCCACTTTATTGACCTTGTATCTTAGTCCATTCACACTTAACTTCTTCCACCTACTTTCCATTAGAGTGATGAAAGCAGGTATATATTCCACAGGGAAGAGAGAGGTGGGTAGTTCTCTGAAAAATGCTTTCAACATTACTGCAGCTTCTCTGTGGCACATTTTCTCCCATTTAAACTTATCAGCATTAAACTTGGCATCCAGTTCTTCACGGTATTGCTGAAAATCAAGGAAAACAGTGAGTTTTACCACCTAATCCTCCCCCTTTAAAAACTGTCATTACATAAACTATCTTTGTAATTAGATTGAAAAGCCAATATCTACTAAGCTTATCTTTTTTCAACATGATTAAAGAACTGAAATAGCTATTTCTGAATATATTTTTTTAAAGTTTTCTAAAATCCTTTTAGAATAATGTTAATCTTAAAATAATTTGCCATCTACACAAATACAAAAGTTCTTTACTCAGATCATAGTTTCATTTATATGGTTTTGGCAGAATATTGCCTATGCCCGCATCATAAATGCACTGCTAGATTTTGACAAAGCCTCCACTTCCCCCTTTTTTTCAATGATCCCTTCCTTCTGCCACCCCGTCTTCTGTTTCTAGATTAGATCAAGAATGTATGCCTCTTGGCTAGTTCCCATACAGAATGAGAAATATCCCAACAAAGGAACTCTGACCTCACTGCAACATGCACACCAATGATATCTTCCTGGAGCAGTTACAGCAAAGTTTTATGCCAAGACGTACACATGTCTTCCACATGTCTGCATGTTTGCCCAATCTTTCGTAAGGTTGGGAACACTGTGTAAATACTTTTTAAAAAAATCACTAATCGTCCTTAAGTTTTACTTGGGTTATACATTTTACATTATTCATTCATTTGATGACCAGTGCCCCCCATTCTACTGCTCCCTTGAATTACAGTTTACCAGTAATACCAGGCAGCTATAGTCAGTTTCCCAACTGACAATAACTGCTTCAAAAAGGATTCTTAAAAAAAAAAAAAAGGGGGAACTCTGAAAATCCTTAAGGCCTTTGCTTTATTCTCATGAGACGCCTAAGTCTTCCAGCCTTGAACATGTAAGAGAAGCTAGAGAACAACAAGGTGAGATTTATCTTTTCTGACAGGCAGGCAGAAAAGTGATTTGGGGGAGTGAGGAACTCGAGCACTGGCTGGGGGGCAGGCTAGAGATGCAGAAAGCAGTTATCGGGCTAGGGCACCATTTCTGGTGATGGATAATCGAGGACTAACCTGGATAAGCAGTTGTAGGATAGAAAGAAGAGGTGGCACTTAAGAAACGCCTAGGAGGGAAAATTCTCAAGAATCAGTAATGGATTGAACATGAGACTCAGAGGGAGAAATAAAAGTCCAGGATGACTCTCAGATTGTTAGCTGGAGTAATGGGCAGATGGAGGTGTTGTTAACAGGAAATAGAGGGGGAGGAGGAAATGTTTTCCGTCCACTGCCTGGTACCACTGCCATAAAGCAAAGGGGAAACTGTTTTTCAAGTGGGAAGAACGCACTGGCAAGAGCAGAATAATTCAAATCCACTGCCCACAGACCTGTGCCACAGGAAGCTACCTGAAACACTAAGGTGATTCTAACCTGTCACTACTTCCCTGCCACCTAAGAGGCAACGTGGCACCAGGGTCAAGGGCAGGCTCTATAACCACATTCTTTAGGTGTTTATCCCAATTCCACAACTGCCTAGTTGTAGGCCTGTGAGGTTTCTCGCTCCATAAGAGGGATATTAGGGATTTCCCCAGTGATCCAGTGGTTAAGACTCCACCTTCCAGGGCTTCCCTGGTGGCGCAGTGGTTGAGAATCTGCCTGCCAATGCAGGGGACACGGGTTCGAGCCCTGGTCTGGGAAGATCCCACATGCCGCGGAGCAACTAGGCCCGTGAGCCACAATTACTGAGCCTGCGCATCTGGAGCCTGTGCTCCGCAACAAGAGAGGCCGCGATAGTGAGAGGCCCGCGCACCGCGATGAAGAGTGGCCCCCACTTGCCGCAATTAGAGAAAGCCCTCGCACAGAAACGAAGACCCAACACAGCCAAAAATAAATAAATAAAATAAAATAAAATAAAAATTAAAAAAAAAAAAAGAAAGACTCCGCCTTCCAATGCAGGGGGCGCGGGTTCGATCCCTGGTCGGGGAACTAAGATCCCACATGTCATGTGGTGCAGCCAAAATTTTTAAAAATAAATAAATAAAATAAAGTAAAGAGCAATAATATTTTTTCTGAAAAGATGGATATTAAAACGACCTCACAGAGATTAAATTGGATACCACAATGTAGAGCTCAGGGGGCAGGGCCTGCATACAGAGAGCGCTCAGGAAATGCTGGCTGCACTTACCCTCCCCTCGTCTGGGTCTGCTACAACCTCTAGTGTTATTACTACGGGAAACCCATGTGTATGTGGTGTGGATATTCAGGTAATAACAGCACCTCGTCTTGTCTAGGTGGCCAGCGTGAAACAAACGGAGAAGTTTGGACCAGAGCACAGTGGAAGTAGAAGCAGAGCTGACATGTCCATGGTGGTCCTAAACATGAAGCCATATGAACCAGGGGCTGAGTTTTCCTTGCCAGAGACGTGTACATGTTAAAAAAAAGTCATGCTTTCTGTCCACCGTTAATGAGAACACCAGGCAAGGGTCAGGAGCCACGTCCTTCAATCTCCTCTGAGCAAATATCTAACCTGCTTCCAATTCTGAGGTAATTTTATAAAAATGCAAATAACCTGCTTTCAGCTTCAAAAACCAGTTCAGGAAGGGAAACCAGCAGACCAGGTAACATCACTATAAAACATCTGGAGCAGCCTCCGAATAATTGAAACGAGTCAAAAAAGAAAACCGTGCATGTCAAACCAGTCTGCCTTCTTCCATCAAATATATTCCCCGGTGTTTGGCTCAAATTTCTGTCATTTTTGGACAAGAAAATCACTGGAAACACCAAAGCATTAAATTGGTTCCAAATGATCTGAGGCCTCACATCCAGGAATGGGCTGGGCAGTTACGTGCCCCATGTGGCTAAAACCAGCAGCGTCCCCCAGGGCTGCTCCCCTGTGAGTCTAACTTGAAAGCACAACCCAGGCTGGCTGCTTCATAATGATACCTTAGTGTTAGTGTCATCCACTTGGCACAATTTGAGGGTAATTACAATGGTTTTTTTTTTAACTTTCTTTCCCCAAGCACATTCGTAGAAAAAACAGTCTAACAGATGAAAAATTTTTTTAAAGTTTAAAGTTTGAACAAAGAAGAGAAATAAAGGCCCCTTTACTATATCAAGTTACAATGCCTTTCTAACTGCAATATCCCCCTGTTTCTGTTCACTGGCCCGGAGTTCTTTCACATTGGCTTTCTTGGAGCTCAAACCACGAAAACATCTGGATTACATTTTTCGGACTAATAAGAGATGGAATAAATAGGCTAAAACTAAATAAAACCTATTAAGGGCCAAAAGGGACTTTCACCTAAATGTGGTTCAGGAATGCATGTGCCTATTAGAACACGTTAAAGGAATTATTGGCCTTTGATAAGTATTTTTCAGTCAAAGATTAGCTAAAGAAAAGCAACTTGTGCTATGATGTTAAAATTCATACACACAAGAAATGTCGTGTAATGTTGTCTCCTTTTGATTATTTTCAAAAATAGAATTTTAAGTCATATCCATTATGTTCCCCCTACACACACACACACACAGTAAGAGTCAGTAAGAATATGTGCGAATACAACTTCCCTATTATAGAGGGAGGTTTAGAGGGATGGAGTCTAATTCTGTTTAGGAAATTCATTTTCCTGACTTCATTTTGGTTCTCTGACTCTACAGACATAACCATAAAGACTTAACCAAAACTAGTAACAGCTTTTGTCCTCAGATTTAGGATACATTTATTTAGAAGTGTATATAAAAACCATACCTGTGAGAACCTGAAACAAAAAGTAGATCCCATTTAGAAAGTACAAACCTTAAGGAGCCATTAGGAATTTTCCTGCCTTCCAAATGAACTTGTGCCAGTATTTAGGAATTTCTGCTCCCAGGGAAGTCACAGCTCCCCCAGATGTGCTGATCCCTTTGTCACTGGCAAAGTGCAGAGTACTGCTCAGGTCTCCCTTCAAAAAAGAACTGGCTGTTCATTGGCAAAAAATGCAGGTCGCTGACTCCCCAGCTGCTGGCACCTTCTGTCTGGCCTCAGGCCCTTCCCTGCAGGCAGCCCCAGCAGTGACAGTGCAGTGCGGGGCCGACAGGGCACAGGGAGAGAGTCCCACCTGCACCCGGTCTGAGGCTCAGCCCGCCCAAGCCCACCTCCTCCCCCTTGATCCTTGAGAAGGACGGTCCCCCAATAACCGTCTTCTACTCCTAACTCTGTCCCAACACCTGCTTTCTGGAGCTTCCAATAGACACAGCCTATTTATTCTCAGTTTCCCCTTTGAAAAATAGCTCATCATACGTCTATATAAAAACTCTGAGACTTCTGATACAAATAGAATTTCCCAAAACATGTGCCCAAATGAATTAGTGAAGAGATGCTTTCCTGCCCCTACACAATTCCTTTTACTAGTTCAAACACAACCAAGTTCACTTTTCCCTCTCCCCGAGATTTTTTTTTCTCAAGGATTCATTATTGAGAACTGCTCATGTTTCCATGTCCACCCACCAGGGAGTGTACAGGGCAGGGAGGGACTCTTCATTGCGGATGCACACCAGCACACAAAGTGGGATATCTTACTGGAAATTTATGAGAAAAGCTTCTCTTTTCTAACAATTCTTTTCTTTGCTGTACTTGAAGAGTTTCCCACCATACAAAAGTAGGAAAGTAAAGGAATTCACATTGCACGGGTGGTTTTACATGTAGAAACTAACATTACCTTAAATGGAATTGGGTTTTAGAACTGCTGAGTGAGTGTTCTAGTGGTTACAGCCATTCCTACAAATTCTTATAAGGACTTCCATTAAAAGGAAAGCCAAAGAATGTTTCTAAGTTTGAAGCAATTGACAATGGAAATCAGGGATCATCCAATACTGGCTTAGTGAATTCCATGACTGAGAGGAACACAAAAAAGCTAAAGTGTTTAACACAAAAAACAATGATGGGACATTTCAGCTTTACCAAATTAAAGACAAGCAGCAGTTTTTGATAGTGAATTGATGTGTTCTTTCATTGTTGTTGGCTTTTTATTGTTGTTGTTTTAGTTTAAAGGAATACACAACTCAGGATCATGGAACATAGGCATTGAGGAAAGTTCTATAGGGCCAAGTGATAGTATCAAAAAAACAACAACAACAAACAACTAGACACACCTGATGCTTGTGTGAACTTGGGTCTAGCTAGCTGAGATCTCTAATGAGGAAGAGAGAAAATGTTTGGTACCTTGACTTTGGCAGTACATCCTGAAAGTCGAAAAATCCCTTCAGATTCCAGACCCGATTCTTCAACTTTCTGAAAGAACTGGAAAGCAATGATACATTACAAAAATAAATACCTCCATATGATTACAAACATTTGAAGTAATAATGATGATGAAAACAATCGATACATTATCAAGCATATATACATGCCTGGTACTTGAATGCCTAGTTAAATGTTCACACTCTCCCAGGAGGTCAACATTAGCCTCCAATTTGCAAATGAGGAAATGGAGACTTAGAGGTGTTTTCTACTTTCCCCAGGGTCAACCTCAAAAGTAACGGCACCAACTCTCTCAAGCTTGTGCTCTTAACCAAGAAACTACACTGCCACTTAACTATTTTAAGATCTGATTACTGTGTCTCTTTCTGCAGATTGACCAATAAGAAAAGATCCTAAATTTAGTATCATTAGTTGCACTATTCTGGCTAAGAAACTATAGGGATTCTCAAAATCTGACCAAGGGATTACATACTGTAAAGGCTTATAGGTCTCATGAGCTCTCATGGTAATGACGATGGTTTATTATTAAATAATAATAAACACTAACATTGATTGTGCACTTACTGTGTGTCAGATAACATTCTCAGCACTTTATGTACATTAACTTACTTAACCCTCACGATAATCCTATGAGGCGGGTACTAATGGAATCCCCATTCTACTGCTGAGGAGACTGAGGCATGGAAAGGAGAAAGGATCTGCCCCCGTTCACACAGCAAGAGCAGGATCCAGAGTCTCTGCTATTTTCCCTTCAAGAAATGATGGTGCCTGGAGCTAAGGTAGTTCCTGTAGGTATGAAGAGAAGTAGATATTTAGGAGGAAGAAACATGTTCATAAGAAAAGACTCTCCCACAGGAGTAGAAGAGCAATGCCTCAAGCTGTCTTAAATGAGGAGCAGTAACTAGAGCTAGCACCTATTGAGATGCTAATACGAGATAAACCCAGATTTAGTTTTAACTAGCATTTATTGTACACCTTCCATGTGCTAGGTTTTTGCACCTACTTAACAATATAAATTCTTGTGTTGAATCTTCTCAGTCTTAGATTTTTATGCATTTTCTTCAGACTCTGTCCTTTCACTAAAGGACAAAGGGTATTATTCTGGTTCTAATTCAAGGAACGAAAGGAAATCTTAGAGTCACCATGGACTTGGCCTTGGATATACATACTGTGCTCCTTTTTGCATCTACCTCTTGTGTTTTCTTGGGCAAGTTATCTCACCCTACGATGCCTCCGTTGCCTCACCAGTAGAAGGGAGATGATAACACCGACCTCCTGGGGCTGCTCGGTGCTGTCCAGAGCTGACACGATACAGAGGGCCGGGTGCAGGGGAGGTGCCCTACAGACGCACACACTGGGTGTCGCCAGCATCCTCTGGCCCCCTGGTTGCCATCCTCCCTGCTCCTATTGGCAGCCAATCAATCACCTGATTTGAGAAGCAGCTCAATTTGAGGTATTGGTAGCAAAATTAAGGAAGATAGTAAAGAGACATAGAATTGTTATTGTGAATAAAGTAAGTATGTTTCCTCACTCAGTATTTTCACATATCATTTAAAAACTGAATTGAAAATTCAACAAGATTTGTGTTTAGGGATTGGAATTTGACTTGTGCCACCGGATGTCACTGTTGAATAAATGCATAATTAAACCTGTGTAAATTGTTGGCTATAAAAAAACGTGACACAAAAGCAAATGAGCCATTAACCAGTGATGGTCACAGAGACAACCACATACGAAAGTTCAGGTAATATCAGTTTCAAAACCTCCCAAACCAAAATTCTTCTTTGTCTAAATGGATCGTATCTTCTCAGTCATACCTCAAACACCACCAGAATAAGCTGATTTTTAGACTTTATTTAGCTTTGTCTGGAAAATTCATTTAAACAATTATACATACACATTTAAACACACCCAACCTGTGATATATCTCAGCAAATACTTGTATGATTAGTAAATGGACTGCTAATAATTAACAGTCATCTCTTATACAGGACAGAATAATCAAATACACACACACACACAAACACATACATACACACAAATAACATTTTTTAAATATTCAAAGAAATATAACTGAAGGAAGCCATGTGACAGAGCATCTCCGCTCACCACCTGATGCTTTATGATCAGACAATGAAACAGGCTCCAGAAGTTCTCAGCAAGGCAGACATGCCCAAGTGTTTGTGGATGTCATGTGGATGTATGGAGGAAACCTGGAAATCACCAAGGCCCAAGTCCTAATAGGGCTTTAGTGTCTTTAAATCTAAAGGAAAATTCATCAGTGGGTTTACAAATAGCACATTGCAAGCACAGGGCTCTATTAACTCCCCCTTTATTTACATTGAACTCACTTTTTGTAACACAAGGGGAACTTTCACTCCAGCATCTTTCCTTCGGTCATTTTCCAGCAGGACTGTAAGAGGAACTCCAAAAATCCCACTGTCTTCATTGTAAAATAGCCGAGAAAGAAAAAAGAATCAGAAAAGCACCATCTTATTCCCATGTATCAAAGTGTTAAAGCCAGAATAAGTCTTTTTGTTTTGTTTTGTTTTGTTTTCAGAATAAGTCTTAATACCTCGTCCTTTTACTTTCTCCGTTTTGTTTCTTTTCAGTTGAATACGAAAGGCATCAAAAAAGGCCGTCAATTCAATCAGAGAGAGATGGCGGATTTTCTTCATGTCTTCAGCAGACAGATCTCCTGCTTCAGTTAGGCCAAATCTGGTTTTCTGAACAATGAATTTCTAAAATACATATTGAGGATATGTATTTTTTATGGCAAAGGAAAATTATTATACCTTCATTCAAATGCCACCCGGACATCCTAAATCTGTACAGCAAGACATGCTATTCATAAAAAAAATCTCTGAGGCGCATGCTGCATCATAGAAAGATTATGAATATGATTTTTAGAACATCTGCAGATCACTACTACACTAAATTGAAACAAAACAGTGATCTGAGTATACCGTAACGTCATCATCACAACTGTGATGTAAAGACTAGGTAATTTCTCAACTGAAATTGATTGCACCTGCTTGCTGAGACAATAGTTATTCTACCTTAAAAATCAAATTTAGGTAATTCAAAATATTCTTAAAAAAGAAAAATGCATAGAAAGTGCCAAATAATTCTACTATCATTTTGAAGCCAATTATATTGTTATATTCTCCATTTCCACACTAGGAAACAAAATACAGTAAAAGAACAATAAAAAACCCTTCAACAGTCCAGAAATATTGTGAAGACTGTAAGAAGTAAGACCTTTAAAAAACAAGATTGTTCTTGTAATAAATAACAGAAATATTACATATAAGTAATAATAATAAAATATAAGTATTATATAAGTTAATATATAATTACATAATAAGTAAAATATAAATTCTATATTTAAGTATATATATAAAATATATAACAAATACTTTGCTCTCAGAAAACCTGGTATTGAAAGAAAATGGCTAAAGTAGAAATATACAATAGTTATTTAAATTACCAAGTTGTAAGTATACATTCTCCATAGGAGTTCCCTAAACTAGAGCTTCCTTGGGATTTTTAAAGCACCTACCAATTCATTCATTCATTCATTTACTCATTCATTCAACAGCTGTTCTTTGAAATTCCAAGTATTTAAAAGCTAAACAACAAAACATAGTGTGTGGGCTGAGGCATACCTTGTGCTATTAAACACTTGGTTATTTTATCTTCTTTCTGAGACCAAGACCCCACATGACAATAACACATAACAATAGCAACACAACAAGAACTGCAATCATTACTGAGCAATTATTGACACTACGTGCTACACCCTATGCAGAGCTCTTCATGGGAGGCTGCCCTGCACCCCAGGTGAGCCCAAACTCAGGAGGAGACAGACATGATGAGGAGACTGGGGGTCAGCATCCTCTCTCGGCCAATTCTCTCCAAAGATTCAGAGGGACTCCCCCTGCAACCAGAGTCCCAGAGCTGGGTTCTCTCTTTTGTCCCAGAATGCCACTGTGCCCTCCGACATAGAGGCTGCATAGGGTCCAGGAGGGGTTTTGAAGATGCATACATGTAGGTTTAAATCCTGTTTCTGCCTCCTATTAGCTGTGAAGATTTGGATATGCTACTTAGCTTGTTTGGGCCTCAGTTTCCTCAACTGTAAAATGGGAGCAATCACTAGGATGATGAGAACTAGAATACCTACTGCAGTGTCTGGCCCATAGAAGGCACCTGGTGGATCTTATTCCTTTATTTTTTTTTATTATTTATTTATTTATTTATTTATTTTTGGCTGTGTTGGGTCTTCGTTTCTGTGCAAGGGCTTTCTCTAGTTGCGGCAAGCGGGGGCCACTCTTCATCACGGTGGGCGGGCCTCTCACTATCGCAGCCTCTCTTGTTGCGGAGCACAAGCTCCAGACGCGCAGGCTCAGTAGTTGTGGCTCACGGGCCTAGTTGCTCCGCGGCATGTGGGATCTTCCCAGACCAGGGCTCGAACCCGTGTCCCCTGCATTGGCAGGCAGATTCTCAACCACTGCGCCACCAGGGAAGCCCGGATCTTACAATTCTTGCCCTGTCCTCTTTCCCTCCAACACAGGAATGGTCCAGGCCACCTGGGGCAAAGCCTCTGCCTGATTCTAGATGACTCATTCCTCTAGCCCTGAAACTGCCTGAGCCCTGCTCATCATGCCTCCAGCCCTGATCAGCACAGAATATTCACGACTCCACATCTTGAACTCTTCACAAATGCATTTACTGAGTAGCAAATAGATCAGCGTGGCATATTTCCTGTATTGGGCTTTCAGAATATAATTATCCTGGATATATATAATGAGGTTTTCAGGCTAATGAAGTATGTAGCTCTACTTTCCCATCCCATAATAATATTGCAAATTCTTGAATTTATTTTTGATGAATTTTTAGTGTCTGCCCTATAAGCTCTCACTTCTTATTGTTAATGACTGTGACTTTCTGCAGTGCCCCATCATGACGTGTGGCTTCTAATGCACAAGTAGGTATACAGTCACAGTTAGAATCGGCATCAACCTATAAGTAAAGTAAGGATATAAAGTGCATGAAAGCACACAAGCCAAGTGGAAATCCTATTTCATCTATAAAGCAGTACTCAAGCATATACCCTTGCAACTCTTCCTCAACCCAGGGCTGCCAGGTACAGCCAGGCAGGCTGTGTACTGCACAACAAATAATGTCCCTGGTGTGACGCAACACTGATGCCTGGCCTCTCCCCATGCCCTTGTGCACACACAAAGAAATTTTTTAAAAAATCCTAGTTTGTCCCACAGAGAAGTCACAGGAAGCTAGTGGAATAATCATGAAAGGTTTTTACTTACAGGTAAAACATAGTCTTCTTTCTTAAAATCTGACTTCTTAAATTTATTTCTTTTTGGAGCCTCTGTAACCATTTCTGAATAAGATACTTCAAAGGACAGCTCTTCAGCTTGTAGCGGAATGTCCTTTTCCAGATATTCATCATCTAAAGAACAGAGGATGTGGAATATTTAATATGCCATTTAATCAATCAATACCATTTACTGTAAAATAAGCACAAAATATTTACAAGTTAATCCGTAAGCACGTTAGAATGTTTACATCCCAGGAAAAGCATTAGACTCACCCAGAATGATTTCAGTTAAGCAATTAATGTAGTGTCATCAGATTTCCACATGAACAAACTTCTATAATCGCTATCCAAACAAACTTTCTATTTAATCTGATGTTTTTAATTTTAGATGTTTATGTCTCATGAAAAGCATTGAAGATTATTAGATTATTAGAAAGTCCAAAATGAAGTATTTCTATATATTCTCATGATATTAAAATTAAGTCCATCCAGACCCAACGTTGCTGCTATTCGGGAAGCAAAAGCTTAAAGCAGAGGGAGAAAGGGTGGAGGCCCCACAGAAAATTCCTGCCTACTTTCATTCCTCTTGGGTTTTTTCCCAAACTGTGGAACTGTGCCTCTTAAGATTTGTTCAAATTCAGTTTGCCCTTCACTACTAGATTCGTTCAGGTGAATTAATCCTAATTCTTGTGATTTTGTATCGTTACCTGACCTCGTATGATGCACATTACAAAGCTAAATAAGTGACAAGTACTGTTCCATATCCATGTTTCTCTCAAGTCTGAAATTAAGACAATAGATTCCTTACCAAAAACAAGTGAAATCATTTGAGTAAACCTAAATCTGATTTTTGACTAAGAGTTTGGCTTGCGATCTTGTTTCATTGCCTGGCAAAACTGTTCATATGTCATGAAAAGAATTATTTAATTACAAAAAAAAGAGCTCATCTCTTTTACCCTCTTCTATAGACAGTGACTAAATGAAAACCAAATAGAACAAAAGGAACAAAAGATAGAAATGATAGAAGACCTAGTTAATCTCAATTAAAAGTTTAACGGAGAAATCTGTAAATCAACAAATTTAAAATTCTAAACAGTTATACTGAATTAAAACACAATAAATGGATACAGTAAGAACTTAGAAAATAATGAGGCCACAGTTAAGATTTTCACTCATCATACAGAGGATTGCATGCAAATCAGAGTAAGATTAATTGTTAAATAAAACGCTAACTTCTTAAGGACCTATGGACAGATTCTTTGGACAGTGTTGATTATACAGGCCGATACTCCAAATCACCAGACTATTCCAGGTAGACTTTTATCTTTCAGTGGTATGAGCTGAACTGAATAACAATATGGCAGCAAATAGAATGATGCGGAATAATTTACAGCAAATCCATTCTCTTCGATTTTTCTTTTTTTTTGGAAACAGCTTTATTAAAATGTAATCCACATGCCTAGAATTCACTTATTTGAAGTGTATAGTCAATGGTTTTTAGGATATTTGCAGAGTTGTACAACCATCGATCAATTTTAGAACATTTTCATCACCCCAACTTATTTGAGTTTTGAAGCTAATGTTGCAAGTATGGGGTTCTGCTGTATCTGAGAAGACGGTGCATTATTTAGGGAAAATTTTGAGGAATCACAAAAGTGTGGCCTAAAGGGGCCTATTTCTAACAAGGAGGATTTGAGATTCCATACTGAGCTCATGCAGAGTATCCAATGCTCAAGTGGAAGAGGCCCATTTAAAAGCTAACCCTGTTACTCTGTATATCACAAGCTGCTCTGCTGCTGCATTTACTTGAGCATAATTAGAGGTTCTTGGAAGTGATCTACTTCCTGGTCTGCTTGATGCTGTTAAGCAGATCCAGATTACCTGTGAGAGAGGCCCCAAATCAAAGACACTGCCTAAATGAGTAGTTTCTAAATGATGCAGTGGGAGTAAAGGTGGAAAAGGTTCTGCTTCCAATCTGGCTCAATTAGTTTCGTCTGGTGTGACAGATGGGCTGTTTGGAGGTGATGGGAGGAGAGGCCCGGGTGACAGAATCAAAAAGGGGAGAAAACACACTTACATTTTGCTTTCAGAAATTCACTGCTCACTGAATTGAGTGCCAGCACAAAAGCAAAAAGACACAGCTTGAGCTCAGTAGGAGTTTGTGTCACTCACCACTCACTGCGTTCTGCACCGACTGTCCAGGGTCTGCTGAGCCATTGGAATGAGCTGGCACATCTGGAATAGTCTCCAGGATAGACTGTGAAACAAGGGAAGACGAACACAAAACAGCTTATCATAAATACAGTCTACCCTATGTTTCAACCTGATTTATGTTCTGCAGTATATTTGAATTCTTTTCACAAAAAGCAATTCTTGATTCCATGAAGGGCTTGCATCTGATTTCCTTTGTTTTCTCACTCAGTTCAGACCTGTACAGCTCACACAGTTTTCTCAAAAGAGAACTAAGTCAAGTTCAAAATAACCACATCTTCTTAAATGTTTGTTGTCATACAGTTCCTAACGTAAAAATTACAATGCTTGATGTCACATAGTTTGACGATTATTATATTTGTTATTCTTGATGCAGCTGGTCACACATTTTGGTCGTAAACTCTAAGTCATGACATAGCTAGATGGTTAATAACAGGGATGCTGGAGCCAGATTGCTTGGATTCTAATCCTGGTTCTTCCACTTCGTGTGACTTCAAGCAAGTTACAGGACTCTCTATTGCTTAATCTCCTGATCTGTAAAATGAAGATGATAACACAACATATTTCAACAAGCTATTATGAATTTTAAATGACTATAAATCACATGGAACAATATCTGGCACATAGTGAGTACTGCATGAGGGTTAGCTACTATTAATATACTCATACATTAACTTCTTCGCTAGGAAATACAGAGTGATAATAACTACCAAAAATTTAAGTACGTTTTCTAGTTCAGTGTCCTCTCTTAATTAATTTCCTACTTTCTTCACTGCAATACTGCCAAAGCACTGCACTCCCCTGCAATGTTATCAGAAGTTGAGTAATTAACTTTGTAGAGCTCTGTAGAGCTTTGTAGAGCTCTAACTCAGGTTGGATGGGTACTAGTAAAAACTTACGCACAAATTCTACCATTTCTACCAATATAAATTTTAACATGGAAGTTATCAGCTGTGAGTATGTGTGAGGGTGAAAATCTGCTATTCCATCAAGAATCTTTTTTATGCTCTTCACACGTAAGTCTGTTCTTTTTTCCCCAGAGCCTGATGTCGTTTCTTTTATGCTCATATTTATTTAGCAATATGAACTGAACACCTGCTTCATGAAAGATCCTTTATCATGTAATACAAATTGCACAAGGGAATCTCGAATGCTGAGCTTTGCGTTCTCTTTTTCCTATTTTATTCCAAAGGAGATGACATATCTTATTGTGTAAACAGAATGTGAATATATTGCCAACTATTAAAACACAGATGCTCAATTATGTAATTGGTGGCTCTAAAAACTAACACTACAGAATAAAGATTACCTATGCGCTAAAATCCTTAAAAAGATGTGGAACACTTTTCAGTGGTTTCCTTACGTTTTTCTAGAAAGAAATGTTTTATTAAACTTTGTAATAACTCATCTATAGAAGAAAACACTCCTGAAAATTAAGAAACACTCATGTAAGGCTTGAAGCTGATGGCTTGGGATCCTTGAATGGACTAAATGTCAATTTCGTAATCTGTAAAGTGGAGAAGTGCCATCTGCTGTCTGGTTTAACTGGCCTCCAGCCAGCCTATAGTATTGAATGAGGTCCCGCTTTTTGTAATATAAATTATTCTGGGACTTTCCTGGGGGAAGCAGAAATTTAAATCGTGGCCCTTGCTCTTTAGCTATTTATAATGAGGAGAAGAGAGTAACATTTATGGAACATTATTAAAAGACAATCCACTCTTAAGAGCTAATTTCTACACTACTAGTGTTTACTGGAGAGTAAAGGAGAGGAAAGAGGTGCCACCCAAAAGGTTTCACTGAAGAGGTGGCTGACCTTGCACTGGAACTCAAGGAATGATGAAGAGGACTTACAAAGGTAGGGAGGTGGGCAAAGCATTCAGGCCAGACATGGAATTATAAATTTCAGGTATGGAAACCTGAAGCATTTTGGCTTCATGAGAGGATCACGGAGAGGCTGATTTGCCAGGAGTTGAGACAAGGTATTAGAAAAATATGAGAAATATGTTAGTCAAGAAGGTTTTGAAAGCCAGGTAGAGGTTCTCAGACTTCGACTCATGAGGGTTAAAACACAACAGAACAAACAAAAGAACATTCATGTGTTAAAGCAGGGGGATGACTTGGTGAAAATGAAAAGGAAGATCTCTCTGCCAATAAAGGGACCCTGAGTTTTGAAACAGGTTGAATGAAAAGGCTCAGTGCTTGGTATTCATAATTTTTAAACATCTATTTACTCATTAAACATATTAATATTAGAATCTTTAAAATATTTTTACTAGTGATTTTAATGTATTTCAAACATAAATCCCACTCCCATTTAAAACAAACTTCCTTAGCTTGTCCATAATGGATCCTACCATTTCCCTACATGCCCAACCACTAGATTTCCCACTGGGGCCTCAGCTGCTTTAGGAGAGGCAAAGCTTCCCAGCTAACAACACTTGCTCTGCTGCCCAAATCCTACTGTACTGGGATTGGAGAGTAAGGGTTGAAGGATTATTATTTTAAATTCCAACATTTAGAAGGTTAGCACTATCAGCTTGAGTTCTCTTAAAACTAGACTTTGACTATCTGATATTTCCTTCACATTAAAGAAACATCATACCAAATATTTTCCATGTTCATTACTTACAGGAGAAACTCACCGACTCAAAAGATGTTTCTGACCTTCCTGACTGGCTGCTTGGTTTTTTTCTCATGGTTGCAATCTATGTGTTATAACTCTATATACTTCATCTGCCTGTGCTTCAGTCATTACAGACAATAAGGCTCCCCATATTCCTCTTCTGCATCTGAGATCAGAACTGATAAATCCACCTCTTGCATCCACTGTGCCAAATTCCCCAGAGCTGAACGTAAATAAGCCACATTCACTGACAAATACGTAACCAATTTTGAAATAAAAAATATAATAAAAATTACAAAATCTATCCAAATGTGAACTTAAAGGCATTCCGATGACATCTATGATATCTGAAATTATAAACTAAATATTAAAGACAATGAGAGTAATAAATTCCAAAAATCCATGTGAATAGCCGAAGTATTATTCAGATTACTTCTTAACCTTAAACACAAGTAATAAAGTTTAAAAATAAATGGACACCAAGGGGGGAAAGCGGCAGGGGGCTGGGGATGGTAGTGTGATGAATTGGGTGACTGGGATTGACATGTATACACTGATGTGTATAAAATTGATGACTAATAAGAACCTGCTGTATAAAAAAATAAATAAAATAAAATTCAGGAAAAAAAAAAAGTTGCTGATGTAATGAATAAGTTCCAAGCAAATTCTTCTAAAAAGGGATATTCTGAAATTTTTGTGTCTGACATTAAAATGAGTATATATTTCAAAAAACAAAAAAAAGAAAAATGTTTATAATCCAAGAGACTAGGAAAAATTATCCAAGTAGACCCAAGAATGAATGAAAAAAATTAATAAGGATTAAATAAATTAATACAATAGAAAAAATAGGCTTAATTAATTAAAGGTAGTGACTTTTAAAAAAAATATTGCCAACACAGGTAAGTATTTACATTCTGATAGACATAAATTTTAGGAAGAAAAAAGGAGTAATAGCTACCTTCACAGAAAATTTTTAAATTATGCACCTAAATAAATGTGTGTATGTATATATATATATATATATATATATTTGTGTACATATGTGTTTACACACACACACACCAACATATATTGAAATTTTAAATGAACTGGATGTTTTGCTAGAACAAATACACATTACCAAATTCATATAAGTTGGGATTGAAAGGAATATAATCCCTAAACCATATCCATTGAAAAATTAGTCAAAGCATTAGGTCTACAATGATGCCAAGCCTTGGCATAAAACTGTATATAATAGTTTTTACAGATTATATGTTTACACCAAAGTTTAATAAATAGCTCCAAAATACTGAAAAAGATTCAAAGTTCTCAACATGTTTGTACCAAGATTAGCATAACTCTGGTAATAACAAAAAGAAATTATATATTATAGGCTAACCCCACTTACTAGAATAGTGGTTAAAAATGCTAAAATGGTAGCAAATCATATTCAGTAGCATAAGAAAAGAATAATATAACACAAGTAGGGTTTAACTAAGCAATGAAGTTATACTTCAACATTAGAAAAACCTATCAATGTAATTTCCTAAAGTAATTGCCTTTTAAAGAAGAAAAAAAATACATTCATTTTAATAGATGATACAATCATTTGATATAACTCAATCTCTACTCCTGATAAAAGTAACTACAAGGCTCAGAAACCCAGAACAAATATTCTTCTTAATAGTGAAACTTAGAAGAATTCATGAGAAAATCAAAAATGTATCAAAAGATCTCCATAATTATTATTCAATGTTATAAGTGCTTGAGGTTGGTTCAATAAGATAAGAAAAGTAAATAAGATGAATAACTACAATCGTCCCTTGGTATTCATGGGGGATTTGTTCCAGGCCCCCAAGGATACCAAAATCCTCGAATGCTCAAGTCCCTTATACAAAACATTGTGGCGTTTGCATATAACCTATGCATATCCTTCCGTATACTTTAAATCATTTCAAGATTACTTATAACACCTAATACAATGTAAATGCTATGTAAATAGTTGTTGGTGCACAGCAAATTCAAGTTTTGCTTTTTGGAACTTTCTGGGATTTTTTTTTTTCCTGAATATTTTCAACCTGCAGTTGGTTGAATCCTAGAATGCAGAACCTAAAAATAAAGAGGGCTAACTGTATTTTAAAGATTGGGAAAATAAAACTTTCAGTATGTCAGACGATGTCTGCACAAATTATAAAATCAAATGAAAAATTCTAAGAAATAAAAAAGAATTTTCAGAAAGGAAACTATAAGAGAGACTTTTGTGAGTAACAAAAATACTTTCCTTGTATATCCACAAAAACAGACAGGAAGATACCATGAAAAACCCTTACCATTTAAAATACCAATGAAAGCTATTAAGTTCCTAGTAACTAACAAATGAAAAAATGTGTAGGAAAAAATATGAGAGGAAATTATGAAATTTTATTGAAGGATAGAAGATACAAATGAATGGAAAGACACAATTTTTTCTCAGTGGGAAGATTCAATATTTTAAGATGTGAATTCTCTCCGACAATCTTTAAATTCAATGAAATTCTTAGTGGAGTACTAACAAGATTTTTATTTAATGGGTAGTGATAGCCTCAATATAAATGCATCTGAAAGAAAAAAATTTCTGAGAAGAGGAAAGAAAATTTTGATTCTAAACAATGATGGCGAACTTGTAACAAATGTAAATAAACAAAACATAGAGTCATAGTAATTAGGATAGACCCTGTATACATAGAGAATTCACTTATCATAAAGGTGCAAATCAAACAAGTAAAAAAGATGAAAGAATGAAAAAACAAGATGTTGCTCAAGCCAAGGCTATCCCCTTGGAAAAGATAAAGTTAGGTTACCTACTTTATCCCATTCCACAACATAAATGCCAATAGTGAAAGTTGTCAAGAGCCTCTGGAGTCTTGGAGATGACAGTAAATAGTCAGTGAGATTTTCCCTGACAGGCCGGTGAGATTTACCTTTATAGGCATCATGGCCAGGACCCCTGAAGCCCTTGCCTCCACTGCACTGAATCACTGGAAATCCCACCATGTAGAAGAAACTGGGGAACCAAACCGGGGTGCCCATGGCTCCTTATAATCAAGAAGCAGGGAAGTCAAAAATGTGTTTACGTCATGGTAAGAAGTTCTAGAATGATTTTCAGTACAGGTGCAGAAAGAGTTAAGTTGGCATCTGTGGGCTACTTTAGCAACTAAACAATTTGTTTAACATTTCAAAGTAAAGATATTATGAGTAACAAACAATCCAAAGTAAGTCACACTAGAGACAGGTACCAATGAAATTTTTTTGAGTGTCATTACTGCTGAAACTTTTACTTATATCATTATTGACATTCAATCAGTTTTCAGAAAAACAAAATGAAAACAAAAACGAAATCTGAGTGACTAACTTACCCCAGGAAGCTCTATCTATAACTGCCATGCAAGATCATTTTCTGTCTCTTACACTGTCAAACTTTCAAGGATCCTATCTGTAGACAACATGTGTTCAATAAAGATTTGGTGAATGAATAAATCAATGAATCAACAAATCAGCAAAGAATGAAGAAATAGAAAAACGTCACAAGCATTGTGGTCACAAAGCTGCCATGGAAAAGCCTAGAAAACAGGCCTACCCAACCTCCTCTTCTTTAGCAACTCAACCGTGCAAACACCATGCTTCAAGTTTTGCTTGGTGTGTGCACAGAACTACACACAGTACTTTCTTGTTGGCTTATAGAACAGGTGAAGTCAGCTAGGGGACAGACGAGGGGTCAGAGACAGGAGCTTTCTAACTAACTAACACTAACACTAACTAGAAAGTGGGGAGAACCGCTGCAGGCATGGAGCAAGACTTGCATTTTAGACCCATGACTTGCAGCCACGGCGAGGATGAGATGGAGGGTATAAGCTAAAGTCCGGGAGATCACTTAGGCGGCTGCTTCAGTAACACAGAAAGATGATGAGTTTCTGTACTAAGGAAGTAGTTGTAAGAAAAGAGGAGAGTAGACGTATTCTAGAACTATGTACAAGATAAAATCAACAGGTGTCAGAGAAGACAGGTAGAGGTGAGGCTAAGACTTAGGCCTGAGTCTTGGGCACATGGGTACCTCCAGCTGAGACTGAAAATGAAGGATCCTGGGCAAGGCCTTACTTAGAACAGGAATCCCCGGTCACGGGGGGGACAGCACAACCATGTAAGGTCTACTGTAGGAAACTCCTCATTTCTAGGAGTTACCAGTTTGTAAATGACTTACTTTGTTTTCATCACTAAGTGGGGTGAACTGGAGATTATCTCTAAAATAGAGATATTCTCACTTATTTGCATTCCAATGCGTGGTCTTAAATGGGAAAGTAACAGCTGAATTTAAAGCCAGTAGGTCAGAAACTGTGGGTAAGCCTTAGCCTATCAGTGCTATAACCTGTAGTGAGTGCTACTGACAAAAATCACTCACATTATTTTATGCTTCTTAAATGACCACTATGAAACAAAACAAAACAACCTCATAACCAAAAATCTAAAAACACAACAGAAAAACTCATTCACATGGGGCTAATAGCATTATCTCCCTGAACAATGGGGGTGCCCTGGGAGTGCGTTGTGCATATGAACTACCTGGTGTATCAACCTCGACAACAGATGAGAAAGTACTGCCCAGGAGGACGCTGAATGTGCCCCCTCCATCTGCCCATCTTGTCGTGCTCTTTTGCCTTCCATCAACTTGCCATTGGAGAACCACTACTTTATCTAACAGGGTCTCTCACTTCTTCTGGTCCATTATGCCCCACCCTGCCAGGGCTCCTGCACAGAAACACCAAGTGGGGTTCCCAGTGGAGGTGGGGTGGGGGGAGGAATGACGAGAGTTTGAGACAAAGAAAAGTAGAAGTTCTACTACTCAAGGCCACGTGAGTTAATCTGTCGTAAGTGGTGGGTTTGTTTGGATGAGTCCTGAGATCCAACGCTGGACACACAGGCAACAGTGGAGAGCCTTCAATATCAGGAGGAGGAAATTTTAATTTATCCTGCAGGTAAAAGGACTTCTGAGTTAAGATGGCAGAGTCAGGACAGATCATCTGTATGAACTCAGACAAGGGGACAAAAGTTAACAAATCGCTCCATGTTTGATGCTCCTAAAGAACACTGCATCAGTATTAATTTATGGAGTCCTCTTTCAAACTGATCTATTCATTCCTCAGTTTTGAGTCTCTTTCTTCCTAATTGTTATAAGGTTGATGGGTCTATTGGCAGCTGTGGTTTCCTCACAGTGTTAGTTCAAGCTTTTCTCATCTGTTTGAAAGAAATTGCTTCTTCTTGCCTTGAATTTGCAATTTTGCCCCAACATGCAATCATCTGGGCATGTGATGACTTACCATGGAGCCACTCCTGGGAACTGCAAAACTCCCTTCTTCATCTTGGGACCCATCTGACAGGGTAGTAATGTTGAAAGAAGCATCATCTGGCTAAATGGAGAAATGAAAGCACCATCTTATTCAGGCAAATACTTTCTAACATGTTTGTGTATTCCACTATGCGTATGTATTTAGATATGTGTGGCAATGCACAGAGTTATGACTGCCAGGGCATGGGCAATTGCACCAGCCCTTCAGGGCTCATCACTGCAAACCACCTAAATGCCTGGCCCTCTGACAGACCCTGGCCCTGTGGCAGACACTGCTCTTGTCTGCCACAAATTCCATTTTCCTTAACAATATCTTGGTTTTGTTCCAGGGAGTGAGGTGTTAAACCAGAGAACTTGATTTCCAGGCTTCTTTGCAGCTAAAAGTGATCATGTGACAAGTATGGTCAATGAGGTGTAAGTGTAATATTACGAAGAGTGCCTCCAAAAAAGTTAAGGCTTTCCTGACCAAAAAGAGTAGGGTCAGCTGCTACATGCTCATAACAACACTCTAGGTGACAGCCTGGAGTTGCCAGGCATCTTGCTCCAATGAGGATGATGGATGGCAGAGATGGCTGGGTCTGTGCTAAGGGGCATCACGTGGCTGCCCTGTCACACTTGGACCACCCCCTCTTAAGCATCTCCACGTGGAGCAAAGCAACTCTGACTTTTCTATTACATGCAGCCAAACACAAACTTAACTTGTCTAATCTTATTTTTTTTAAACAGACCCTAGGACTATCTTTCACAGTGATTAGAATTCAATAGCAATAGTACCAGATTGTTTTTTCATTTATAAAGCTTGAAGTAGATTTTTGCTTTAGTGTACAATGGCATTACTGAAATTTAAGAAATGAATATTCTTTTCTTTACTGAAGGAACCTTATGGCAAAATCGAATATATTTGATACTTATAAAAACATACGATATTTTGTTTTTTAAAAAACTGTAATTCATCTTTCTTGACCATATTTTCTAAATTTTCTATAGACAGTATGTGTTACTTTATAAAATAAACATAGGACTCTTTTTTCTTTAAAGGAACAAATAGAACACAAGATCTAGCACAAGAAATTTAAGTCAAGATGGCAAGCTGACAATCACCTAACTCCCCTCACCCCAAATCACTAAAAATGGCAGAAAATATGTAGATATATATTTTAAAGAAACAGATTGTTAACAGCAATGGAAACCAGCAAAGAATTCCGTAGCTGATAGAAATTTCTAGAAGAAAAGCTAATAGAATTGATTTGGTAAAATAAAAACCTCTACTTGAAAACAGCATAAAAGAAAATTTTTAGAGAGAGAAGAGAATAATAACAGAATGTACAAAGAGTAGGAAAGGGCCACAGGCAAATAGTTAAGAGCTGTTTACAAAATATTGATAGAGGTCAAGTAGACCATCCCTCTTTAAATATGCATACAGCCCCTAACTATAACCCTAGAACCGCCCCCCCCCCCCAATTCTGTCTAAACAAAATGAACTAACTGCCTTGGGGTGGGTGGGCTCCTAGTTTGAGTACAGTTGACCCTCTGTCTCCAGGGGTTCTACGTTTGCAGATTCATCCAACCAGGATGGATAATATTTGAAAAAAAATTCCAGAAATTTCCAAAAAAACAAAACTTGAATTTTGCATATGCCAGTAACTATTTATATAGCATTTACATTGTGTTAGGTATTATAAGTAATCTAGAGATGATTTAAAGTATTCAGGAGGGTGTGTGTAGGTTATATGCACATACCACACCATTTTATATAAGGGACTTGAGCACACATGGATTTTGGTATCCTGGGGGGTCCTGGAACCAATCCCCCATGGATACTGAAGGAGGAGGGGGTCTAAAAGAGAAGGAACTTGGCAGACCACAACAAAAGAAATGGAGGGGCGGCGGAAAATGAAATCGGCTTTGCCTGGATGAAGAATTCTTCATTCCCTTCATCAGTTTTGCATTTGGGGAGTGTTTACTGCACTAACCCACCTGCCCCCTCTATGCAAGATGAATGAAATAAGGGGCTGATTCTTGTGAAAGTTCAGAATTCCAGCTATAAATTCAAAATTCAAAAAAGTTGCAGAGAGGGCAAACACAAAAAGCTTATTTATAAAGGAATAAGATTCAGACAACCAAAGTAAGAAGAGAAAAGAAACCCAGATTGTCATGTAAGAGTGCAAGAGTAGGTCAATGAGCAATATGGGAAATGCCACTGTGCGGGTTCTCCAGGAGAGCTAAGGTTTTCTGTTAACAACGAACAGTCAGTTGGCACATGTTCCTAACGGGATCCAGAATTTGCTAACCATCTTGTAAGTTCAAGGATTAAATCCACATGCTATGGTGGTGGCGTGAAAGGAGAAAGTTAGAAGTTTCGTGCTAAGGTTGGCACTGCATTGCACTGCAGTTGTACTAGCCTTGGTTTATCCACCATTAGTTGCTCACTTTGTGATTAAAACAAACTCCTACTTGTTTAAACCAAGGTTCCTTAGATTTTCTATACTACAAAGCAAACATAGATGCAATTGATCATTTTTAACAGAAGGTATGATTGTATTTTGCAGCGAATTATAAATCAATAGCAAATGTAGCTATTTGATTTTCACTTAAGACATTGGAAATAAACTAGATGGACTACTTTGCCTTTGAATTAACTAACACCTCTAATGACTAATTCATTTATGTTGACTACACATAGGAAAATGTTTCTTTTATCTATACAAGTGATTTGTAGAGTAGTTTGTAAGGACTGTAGACTGGGTTGTAAGCCTTCTGTACAGGTTGTAAATCTTCTGTAAATCTTTTGTAAATGCCCAGATTTAGTGGCATTTGTGATTTAGAGTCAAGATTCAACCATGTATAATATATAAACAATAGACAATCATCTATATTATAATAGACAATTCCTTTATTGTAAGTAGCTTATTGCAAAATAAATGTGTTCGATATTAAAGAAATCATAAAATACTATATGGACTCTTTTGTAAAGGTTTCTTGAGATAGATTATAAAGTATACAATTTGATGAGTTCTGACAAATATATAGACCTATGAAACCATCACCACAGTCAAGACAATGAACAAAACCAGCACTCTCCAAATGTCCTCATGCCCCTTTGTCATCCCTCCTTCCCTCTCCTCCTCACCAACCCCTAGGCAATCACTGATCTTCTTTCCCTCACTATAGGTTAGTTTACATTTTCTGTAATTTCATATAAATTGAATCTTTTTTGTCTGGCTTCTTTCACATGGCATAATTATTTTAAGATCCATCCATGCTGTGTATATCAAATGTTCATTGCTTTTTATTGCTGAGAAATATTCTACTGTATGGATATATCACAATTTGTTCATATATTTAGCTGCAGGTAAAACTGGGTTCTTTCCAGTTTGGGGCTATTAAGCTATAAACATTTGTGGATAAGTCTCCGTATGAATATATATTATCTATGAGTAGAATGGCTGGGTCTATATGGAAGGTATGTGCTTAATATTTTAAGAAACTACCAAATTATTTTCCAAAGTGGATGGACCATTTTACATTCCTACCAGCAATGTATGAGAGTTCCAGTTGCTCTGCATCCTTAGCACCAGTCCATACGGTCAGCTTTTTTAATTTCAGCCATTCTACAGGGTATGTAGAGATATCTCATCGTGGCTTTATGTGCATTTCCATCATCACTGATGATACTGAGCACTTTTCATGAGATGATTCGCCATCCAAATCTCTTTCTTGGAGAGGTGTCTATTCAAATCTTTTGCCCATTTTAAAAGATGAGAAAAGACCAAACAAAATTTTATCACTGGAAAGCTCCAAGTATGTTCTTGAAACAGAATGTTGATTTGTTTTCAGAAGTAGAGGATTTGTGTGATTAAGTCGAAGGAACTAGGACTTCCCTGGTGGCCCAGTGGCTAAGACTCTGCACTCCCAATGCAGGGGGACCGGGTTCAATCCCTGTTCAGGGAACTAGATCCCACATGCATGCCGCAACTAAGAGTTCGCATGCTGCAACTAAAAGATCCTGCATGCCACAACGAAGATCCCACATGCCACAAGTAAGACCCGGCACAGCCAAATAAATAAATAAATAAATATTATTTTTTAAAAAAAAGGCGAGGGAACTAAAGCTTGGAAATACCAGCAGAGAACAAATTGGGGATAATTTTAATATAAAAAGAAAGAGTTGGGGCTTCCCTGGTGGCGCAGTGGTTAGGAATCCACCTGCCAATGCAGAGGACACGGGTTCGAGCCCTGGTCTGGGAAGATCCCACATGCCGGGGAGCAACTAAGCCCGTGCACCACAACTACTAAGCCTGCGCTCTAGAGCCCACGAGCCACAACTACTGAGCCTGCGAGCCACAACTACTGAGCCCATGAGCCACAACTACTGAAGCCTGCGTGCCTAGAGCCTGTGCTCTGCAACAAGAGAAGCCACCGAAATGAGAAACCTGCGTACCGCAATGAAGAGTAGCTCCCACTCGTCACAACTAGAGAAAGCCTGCGCGCAGTAACAAAGACCCAACAAAGCCAAAAATAAATAAATTAAATAAATAAATTTTAAAAAAAAGTTATGTATTATTTCTGTAAACAATAGGGATTATATTCTGGAATAAAATGGGAGAGTTAAGTCAATGACCAAGCCTTTCTCTCCTAAAACCTAGTAGAGTCAACAAAACATAATGAAATAAAGAAAAAAGAATCCCAGCAACATTCACACGAGTGGTGGTCAGAGAGAAATATTCCAGGAATAATGTAAATTCTTTTCCAAAATCTGCCTTCCTCCTAATCAAATGGAGACACTTTTGAAATAGACAACTACTATCACCTCCAAATCATGAGGGAAAACAACTGAAGGTGTGAGTAACCACATCTGGGGTCAATATGAGCAGAGCCCTTGAAACTCAGTCTCTCCCCAACACCATCTCAGTAGGGAGGAGGGAACCTATTGGATTCACCATTTTGCTTTTTTCTACCTGGGAGGAAGTGAGGGGAGGGAATATGAGAATGGAAAAATTAAAGGAAAAGTAGAGTACATAAGCTCCACCAAGGGAGAGAAAAGATAGCTTAGGATAGAAGTGCAAGTAAAAACAGACGTGAGAACAGGCTCTGGCTAAACCATAAATAAAGCAATCTTTCCCGTTTGTAAACTGACAGAAGCTGGATCTTTCTCCCAATGTTTGCCTGACTTTGTCCTCCTCTGGGTAAGTGGAGAGAGGAAGTGGCTCTGGGGAAAAGCAGGGGGATGGGGAAGGGGAGGGGCACTAGACACCTAGGGTGAAGAGTGTGGTCAGAACTCAGATGCCTGGCGTTCGCCCTGCACCAGGGAAACAGTGGACAACCTGAGGACACCTACTGCTGTCCTGTGACCTGACGTCCATAGCTGGTGGAGCTGTGACTCAATGGAACCAACACTCTTATGAGAATTTTTCAAAATAAAAGAAAAATGGAAAGGAACTAAATCTGTCATAAAGAAATGCCTACCATCGTTGGTCTTCTGGGTTTGTATCTGTTTTAATAGAGCATGTAGTTGTTTGTGGCTTTAACTATTAAACTCGGGTTCATTTACTGCTGAATGGCTTCCTACAAATCGAATAAAGGTAGATAGGCATGTTGACAGCTGTAGTTGTCCAGCCACCTGAATTATGTTGCATTGTTTTGAAGTTTTGCATGATTGTCTTGAAGGAACGGCTTCTTTTTTCATCCCTACCCCCAATTCTCCTGCTAACACTTACCAAGGAACCACTTGTTTTGATAACTCCCGGCAGCTCTTTTTCCTCCTGGGTGCCGTCCAACTGACTAGGATGGTTGTCACAGGTATCGCCTGGCTAATGAAAGAAATGAAAGTCATTTTTATCCAGGCATATCTTTCCCAACGTGATTGTTTATTCAATTGTACATTACACTAGAATCTGTTTAAATGCACAGCCATGTGGACATACACGGAGTTAATGACTACAGTGCAATTGGTAGCATTCACCAATTCCTCCAAAAGGATACTGAGCCTCATAAATGTCATGCACTGCAATAGAAATGAGTCTCAAAAGCAGACACTGCTACCTGCCTGCCAAAACCCATTTTTCTTTTCTTCTTTAACATATGAATATCATGATCTTGCTCCAAGATGCTGTGTGTCTATCTAAAAGGACTAAGTGTGATCATGTGATGGTTCCATCCAAAGAGATTCCAGTGAAACCCTACTTGGTAGAGCATCCAGGTAGGCTAATGTTTTCTTGTTGAAGTGCATGGCATCAGCTGGCTGATGCTTCTCCCAGAACATGGGCCTGGTACCTGTGATGCCAGACATCCTGTAAGCATTAAATACTAGCCTGTATGCTGAGTGGAACAGAATGGAAAGATAAAAATTTGGTAGGTCCATGAGAGGGATATTAGTCAAACCAGCCGCAGACTTCTTATTTTGTAAGGAAAATAAACCTCTAATTATCTAAGTCAGGAAGCTTACTGATTAAACTATGCTACTTAAAAATCAGACTTTATGACTGTATTTTGGAGTGATTTACAAATCAAAAGCAAGAGTATTCAGGGGTTTTTTTTCATTATGAAACTGGAAAAACATTAGACTGATTATCTCACAAACACATATGACTGAACCAAATATTTCATTCCCATCACTGAGTATTGGAAAAGCTCTGATTTTCACTATGCAGCAAATGGATTTGAGACTATTCTAATTGTGATGTGCTGCACTGTAGGCCTTGTGCATACGCTCTAAGATTTTTAGCAGCATTTGTGATATAATGGCATTTCCCAAAATAAGATGCAAATATTCTACTCCATGATTAAAGCAACTTTTTGCAAAATTAAGCATACTGGATATTAATGAAATAAACTTTTACATGAGACCTTAGAAACATTTTTCATCTAGCTTTTCCATACTTTCTAACTTTCCCCCAGTGTGTATGTATTATATTGCTATGAAGAACACACATCTCTTTGGAAGGGGAAACAATGCTAAAAAGGCAGTACAAGAAAACTTAGGTCAGGATGGAGGTCAGAGAGTGTACCACTCCCAATCACTCAGAATTAGAGAAAGGGCGTATTTTTAAAGTATAGTTCCAAGGGCACTGAAAACCAACAAAGTGTTCTAATAACAGATTAAAAATTGTTAGAAATTCCTGGAAAATAAAAAGTAAGTAATTTATTTCATAATTGTAGAGAAATTCTCAGCCTAAGAATAGCATAAGACAAAGAAAGGGCAAATCCACAAAAAAGCAAACAGACAACCAAGCTTAGAGTGGAAACCACACAGGACAAGAAGGGGCCCCAGGGCAACGGCTAGGATAATTTACTGTAAAGTGTTTCCTTAATGGAAGGGCCCGACAGAACTCCGAACAGTTCCCTTTACACTGAACAGCAGACAGCAGCCACGTATGGACCCAAGGAAAGCACTCTGAATGAAGTGAACTACCTGCCTTGGGAAGATGCCCAGGGTTGGGACCAAAGCAGACCTCAATATCAGGTCACTCTGGACCTTCATGAAAGACATGGATGGGAGCATAAAAGAACATGAGTTTTTTCTCGGAATGATGTCATCTGCCACTCTCCCTTTGGCATTGAAGGTATGTGCATGCATGTATCTGTGTGTGTACGTGTGCATGTACGTGTGTCTACGCATGCACACATGCACGGACTCACCCATGTGTGCTGTTAAAATAACGTCCATTCACAGACTGCTCACATACCTTACTGCTTACACAGGACCCAAAGTCAGCCCTCTTATTCAACAAAGAGCCCTTTGGGAAAATATCTATATAATGGCAGAGAAATCATACAGCAATGACATATCCTAAAAGTCATTAACTAGTCAATCCAGACCATCACTAAGGATCATCAGCCACTGGAGAAAAATCAACATTATAAAAAGAGTCAGCTGTGGAGAAAATCAACATTTTGAAAAAAAAGTATAGTGATATACATTCTAGGAGAAAGAGATAATTGAGGGAAGAGAAAAAGGCTTATAATGATTTAATAATTTCAGAAAGATCTGAGAGACTATTGCAATCATAAATCAGGACTAACTATAACAATAAAGGGTAAATCAGTGAAAAAAGGAGGAATTCTTATGAATTAACAGTATGATCGCTGAATTTAAAAATCAACAGGGACCCAATTATAATCACTCATGACAAAAATTAGAATTAGGTTTCCACAAAATGATGCAGACAAAATCTGCTAGCATACAGAACAAATGGGAAAAAAAGACATGGGAAATATAAGAGACAATTTAAGAGCTGTGTGAGTTTAATGTAAGAAATGAAAAGAAGAAGAGAGAAAATGGAGATAATGAAGTAAAAGAAATAATGGGAAAAGAATGTTCAGAACTGAAAGGAAACATGTTTCAGAAACAAAAAGCTGAGTGCTGGATCATGATAAAAAAAAAAAAAAAAGATTTCATATCCTGATGGCAGTTCAGGTCTCTAACAACAAAGATAAACCTAAAAGCTTCCAGAAGTATAAAAATGAGAGCAGGATGCAAATAAAGGAATGATTTAGAGAGGCATCAGACTTCTCAACATTAACACTATATGAAACGCAAATAGATTAATATTTACAAATTTCTGAAAGGAAATGATCAACAGCCTAGCACACTGATACTAACCAGTTTAGGATTTAAGCTTTCTAGTTATTAAAATTTAGTAGCCAGAGATATTTCTTGCTGGATTTGCTCAAAGGATAGAAGATGCAATCTGCTAAGAAGATGTAATAGTTTGTAATATATGTGATTATGGAAATTAGTATTTCTACTATTCTCTGTGGTCATTCTGGCGGGCTAGCTCTCATCCTCCTCCAGGGATACAGAGCAGTACTGCTTTCTCATTCTATAAACTGGTGAGTAGTTCAGGGGTGTGGCAGGAATAAAACTTAATCGTTCTTGTCCACCTCAGTGGGAGATTTCTTCATGTGTTCGTCACCACACTTGCCTTTAACCTTTAAAAGATGACAAGACCGTCAAAGAATTGAAATAAAAGGGATAGTGATAAAAGAGAAAAGAAACAAAATAAGCATAGACTCATCATGAGAGTCCGTGGCTGGATGTGGAGTGTCAATGAGGCAACAAGATCTAAAATAAGACTCACTCTTACACGTTGCCTTGACATCCAGTAAAAGCGGGAGGGCCATAAGTGGTCTAAGCCCAAGTTCCCCTCCCACTTTGCTCCCTCAGATAAGGTCCCCTAGTAAGACAACAGTCCTTACCCAGGGGGCCAGACACAGTTCTTGCTTATCCCTGAGTAGTGGGTTTCAGTTCTCTGTCCACCCATGGAATTATTCAAACAAGCCAATCCATCCTCTGTGAGAACCAGGGGGGCACTCCCCCTCTTTATACTACAAAGCCTGGTTGTTCACTCTGTTCCCAAGTGCATCCCACATGTGGCTCTGTATGGTGTGCGGTGTCCTCCCTTCCTGGGCTGTGAGAACATGTAATAAATTGCTGTTGTCTCACCTTTCCAGCGTCAGGGGTCATGTGCTGAGCCATCCCTATAACCCCAGGGTGAAGAGGAGACAATCAAAACAGTAGATAGAGGCAGGTGGGGTGAAAAGCTCATAGAAATCATTCTTTGAAAACACCCCGTGTCTATCTGACTTGCCCCTCCTCTAGCTGAGGGAAGAGGTAGTGGCTGCTGTGAAGGGGAGCGGGCGGGCAGAGAGGAACAAATGTCTGGACCGAGTGTCCTGGCCGGAAGGATGGTATAGAAGACTCCCCGAACCGAGGGAAAAATCTTCCAACTCAACAGAAAATGTAAAGACCTCTGACTAGACAGAGTTCACACTCTTATGAGAAATGCAATGAAATTAGAAAAAAATGAGAGACAAAAATCTGAAAACAGGATTGCTCACATCCCCAGCTGACCACCCTCCACCTCCAGACCTTGACCTACCCTCAGGCAACAGAAGAGCAGCCAGAACACAAATTGGCCACATCCAAACCCTTGAGCAGAATTTTGGAAGGGACCAGGGGCTAGCCTGTGTCGAGACAATTGGAAGATGTGGACAGAGTGCCCCACATAAAATATATGCAAGATGAAAGTAAACTGTAGAGAATCTAAACATCATCATCATCATCTTCATCAGATCAAGAATGGTACAGGGGTTACTCTTAGAACAACAAAGAATCCCTCTTCCTCTGCTGGGAAAGAAATAAAGAGCTAAAGAGAAGGAAACACACAGAAGCATGATAGAGGAAGGTCTCTTACTGTAAATTTTCTGCTGCCATGAGTCCAGGTGGAGGAAGATGTCAGGAACCCATGTCCTTCTCAGGGTGAAGGGTCACCACTTCAGTAAGAGGACCCAGGCCTCATGCCAGGAGGTACAGATCACAGCATGAGATTCATCTCTTTCACTGAAATAGCTTCACTGACAGTTTGGAACTCAGATCATCACTGTTTGAAACTTTGTACTAAACTGGGTGAGGTGGGCTCTAAATAAAACGTGTTTACCTCCTGTGCAAGACTGTGCACTTTTTCCACTTATTGTTACACGTTCAAGATGCTATAGTGCTGCATCCCACAATATATTTACATTTAGAAAGTAACTTAAATGTCAAAATATTTCGTACGGTGACAATTAAATTAATTTTGAAAGATTTATAGAAGGTAGCATAAAATTTTCCACTATGCACTCAGCAAAGAGAACAATAGTTTAGCTGATGACCTCCCACATGTACTGACTTCTGGCTGTGGCTGCAGCTGCAGCTGTGATTGTTTTTGTTATTGTAGGTACAAGTAGGCCCCATAGTATTTGCGGATTTAACTATTTAATTATTCATTCCTGAGTCTGAGTCCCCTTTTTTCTTCATTGTTACAAGGTAAGTAGGCTTTTTTTTTTTTTTAAACTTTCCAGGCTGCCTTGAAGTAACGACTTCTCTGGACCCCCTTGCTCTGTCTTACCAGTTGACCATTTCTGCAGGGAACTGCCGGCATCCCTTCTTCATCTGGGTTCACATCCAAAAGAGGAGCTGGGATACAACAAAAATCATCTGGCTATTGAGAAAAATGAAAGTGCATTTTTATTCAGGCATGTTCTCCCAAAGGTAACTGCATTTAATCACGTGTTACGCATACGATGGGCACATTCATACAAACTTGTTGAGACACCCACAGATATGACTGCCTATGCACTGATCACTGCATTTGGCCACTTAGCAGCCAGTCCTGGGAGCTCACCACACACCAGGCCCGGTGACAGACACTGGTACGTGTGGAAGATACTGTCAACCGCCTGCCCCAAACCCAGTCACCTGTCTTCCTTAACAGGATCCTGATTTTTTTTTTCAGGAACTTTTGTGTACAATGAAAAAATATCAATTTCCCAGGCTCCCTTGCAGCTAAGGATGATTGTATAACACTTCTAGGCAATGAGAGGTAGCTGGAATTCTACCAAGTAAGATTTCTGGGAAACTGAAGTCAGAGAGATAGAGTCAGTTGGTACAAGTTCCAGGAACTGCCAGGAACATGGGCATGGTGGCAGGAGTGGCCCAGCCCCCTTGGCAAGCAAAAGAATGAAGGCCACATGTGAAAGACAAAATAGAAAGATGGAAGGAAGCTGGATCTACGCTAAAGCAAAGATCAGTTTCCTCTGAAAGAGAGAAAAAACAAATTCATATTTGTATAACTCATGATTTCTTGGGTTTCCTGTGCCATGCAGTCAAATGTATATGTGTGATATAACATTTTTTTTTAAGGACTGTATGCCTATATTTATAGTTAATTATGAGTTAGTCCCACCTTTAACTGTTTATCAATTATGAAATTGGAAATATATTAGATTGACTATTTTGCTCAATTAAATGTGTTACTGAAGGTAATTGATTCACATCTTCTGAATATTCGAAAAAATCTGTTGGAGCACTGAACTTCTGCTCATGATGAAATGGATTGTAGACCTTGTATTATGTATCCAAAAGGTGATTTAATATCTGTGATTAAGTGTATAAGAGCTCTACCAAAACAAGGGTTAAATATTCTATTCTTTTATGGTTAGAATTTCACTGAAAATTATATTCATTGGATATTTAATTAAATCATAAAATTTTATTTGGGCCCATAGAAATACTCATTTTTTACCTCGCTTGTCCATATTTTCTAAATTTCCATTAAAGACGATGTATAACTTTTATAATAAGGAAAAAACCACATTTTTTGAAAGGAACAAATACTACTGAAAAATCAACATAGGAAAATTGGATCAAGATATCACAATGCACATACCACATTCTCCTCTCCCTGCAAATCACTAAAAATGTCAAAGAGATACCTTTCTCAAAGAGTAGATCTAGAAACCACTAAACATTTCCATTAGCAGAACAGAAATTGTTGGATGCTCCTGGAAGATAAACAGCAAGCAAGAACGGTTTGATAAGGGTAGAGAAAAACTTCGGCCTGAAAAAAGGTATAAGAGAAAAAGGTGTGGAAGGTAAATGCTGATCCAGAAAAAGCATATATCCAGAATGAAAATAAAAACAGCAGGAAGGCATCGCCCAATTCAGAAGGCAACAGCTGTTTAGAAGAACAGCAGGCAGCAGCTAAATGCAATTCCAGGATAAAACCCAAGTGTCCCCTTGGTGACAGAGTGACCACCTGCCTTGGGAGTGGTAGTGGCTGTCCTAGTATGGGTGCGGTGGTCCCGGGTGGAAAGAATGTTGAATTGCACTTTATTGGGGCCTTCTAAAAGGATATAGACAGGAGTATAAAAAGGAAAGTTGGGTTTGCCTGAAAAGGAAACAAATTATGATTCTGCAGGACTCTCGTTACTTTGGCATTGATACCATATTTGTTTCTTAAAGTGAAGTGTGACAGTTGACATTGACACACTTCACCACTCACACAGGCCCAGACTCCTGTTCTGGGGGAGAGTTTTTGGGAGAAAACGGGTCTACATAACTGCATAAGAAATATATGACCACTATCTATACTAATCAATCAGTCAATCTAGTTCTCCATCAATGAATATAAATCAATATCCAAAGATTAAAGTCAATTGAACAATAGCAACGTAATGATGCCAAAAATAAACAGATGACCCTGAAGGAAAGAGATAATTCAAGGAAAAAAAGAGAACCTTGGAATTTAAGGTTTAATTTAGTGCCTTCAGAGTGCTGAGAGGCTACTGCGGCTGAGAAACCAGAACAGACCACAAAATAAAGGAAAAATCAGGGGAAAGGAGGTGCTTCAGTAAGTTCATAAGAGGACTATTAAAGTTTTAAAAATTAATGAAAGGTAAAAGTGTTAATACAACCAAGGCCAAATTAATGATATAAAAGATGAAGTTGAAGGGACAGCCAAGAATGTAGAGCAAACAGACACACAAACAAAGCTTGGAAAATATAACAGGACATTTAAGAGATATTGAGATTCAATCCAAACAATGAAACAATCATCTAACAACAATCATCTAACAACAATCATCTAATATCCAGAAGGAGACAGTGAGAAAATGAAGGGAATAAATACTTGTTTTAAACGTTAGAAGAAAATATGCAGAATGAACAAGCTGAAGAATGAAAGAGCTCACTTGTTAGTGACCAGGATGAATTTTTTAAGGAAGTAAAACTGCTAAAATTTCAAGGTTCCGACAATAAAAAAGGAAATTCACAAAGCTTCCACATTTGTATATAAAGGAATGAAGTTGATGTAGATATTGTGCTTCCCCACAGCAATAGTGCATGAGAGAAGATAACGGACAAATATTTTCAAAATTCTGAACAGAAATGATTTTGAGCCTGGGATTCTATCTGCAAAAAATTAAGAAAAGAACTAGGATAATCTACGTATCTATTTTTTAAATTATTTATATCTTCATTTGGTGAGTATAGTGGGTCAGATTCATAATTCTAAGATTAATGCATAATTACCTTATGCAACTTGTAATGTTAAAACTTCATTAAGAAAATGTAATGAAAACTTTATGTAATTGTTCTGTTAATGTAGGTAAACGATGACAAAGGCAGAAATAAAGAATAGGAGAGAATAAGGAAGGGAGAGAGGGGAAGAGAAGGAGGAGGAGGAGGGAGGAACTGGTATTCATGATGTCAAATTCAAATAGGAAACTTAAAAGTTTAGGTATATTTCTAAGAACCTCCAAGTCTATTTACCTGCAGAAGCAGATGCTGAATTTTTTAGGAAAATAAATCTTGTGGAAATGTTTATTAGGATTTACATATTGTAAGTATACCATATTTTTTAAAGGCTGGCTTTATAGGGCTTTTTACATTTTTGACAAAGAACAATGTGAATTTTTAAGCAGCATAATACAATGCCAGGCTTTCCCTGACTTCCAGATGCCCCACTTCTCAGGACAGCACAAGACTTCTACTCCCTGGAATATATAGTCATTCTTTTACCTGCGACCACTCCCCCTGCCTCATTCCCCATTCTCTCTAGAACTGGGGCTTCAGCAGCAAGACTGGGGGGTATGTGGGACAAGAGGAAGGCAGACAGGAGGAAGAGCCCCCAGGGCTACTCCCCTTGCCCACCAAGAATGTGGCTCTCTCTCTGCCTTTGCTGGAGTTAAACACCAAACAGTTTATTGCACTTACATGTTACGGAAAAGTAAGACTCTTCATTTCATTTTATACTTAAGCCCTAATGCTAAGTGCCCACCTTACGATTCCCTTCGGGGTCCAAGTGAAAGAAATGGGAGGAGCACTGTATCTATGTGACTATAGTGCAAAGTTTTGGGAAACCTAGAGAGGCTAGTTATGCATTTTCTTGAGTAACTGGAGGATTCAGGAGAAGCTATAGGCCCATATTTTGCAGTTTGCTAGGGAAGAGGAAAAATCTTAGTCTGAAGTAGTTGGAAACAGAAATGGGGAAAGGCCAAGTTCTTAGGATTCTCTCAAGATGATCTGGGAGACAACTGGAAAATGACCCAGGGAATTTAAAACTGCAGGGTAAACCTTTTCTTTGATAGGCATCTTGTCCAGGACTCATGTGGCTGGAGCCCTAGCCTCAAGCTGTGGACATCACCTTTACTCAGTTACAGCTTGAGACAATCTCACCTTCCAAGAAGACCCAGGTTTCAACTAGGCTGAAAGTTCAAACAGCGTAGAACTCAAAATGGCTTACCTTGAGTATATCATTATATACAGCAGAGGATTCTAGAACTGTGTTCATTATACTGGCTACAAGCCACATGTGACATTTTAGATTCAAATCAATTACAATTAAAATTTTAGTTCCTTACTTACACTAGCTACGTTTCAAGTGTTAATGCCACATGTGATGGGGGCTACCATATTGGACAGCACAGAAATAGATCATTTCCATCGCTGTAGAAAGTTCTAAAGGACAGTGCTCTTCTAGGACATTGTAAACACAAATACAAAGCTTAACTTTGTATATGTGAGCTGCCCTGGCAACACCCCACTGTGATTAATGTATCTAAGAGAAGATTTGACTTACAGACAACCTAAACTAACTCAAATTAGAGACTGTCTTCAGTTATGCCAGCTACCCAATATCCTTGAAGTTTTAATTTATGTCATTATTGATATTACAATTAAACAAATGAGAAACCTAAATCAAAGGGATTAACCAACTTGCCCCAGGCAACTTTACCTGTGACTGCAGCAGAATATCAAGTTCCCCTTTTCCTATATATGAATTACCCCAAAGTTCCAAGAATCCTATCTGCATAGAACCTGATATAAGAACTGCACAGAGAATGTATCCAGTAATTATCTGTTGCATCAATGATGCAATTATTTCAATGCAACACTGCAATGATGCAATAAATGGATGAATGAGTGAACTGTAAAGCAGAGCTACCAGTAAAACCACCACAGAAATAGGAGGACATGACTCAGCCTCAGAAGTAAAACTGTGGCCGTGGAATAGCCAAGGGTAAGCTGGAATTTCAACCAGCCATTTCTCAGAAAACATGTGATGCTTCCCTTATGGTTTTTTGAATCATTCTCTGGCCCATTTGATTAATGCTGTATCTTTCACTTTTCACCATTTTAATTTCTTTGAACATAAAGGGTACCCTAACCACTCTCCCATCCCCACCCCCAATTAAAACAAACTACACAGACTTGCTCATAATACTTGGGCCCACTTCTCTGGGACTCCTTTGCCTGTCCACAGAGTTTCCATTCAGTGCTGAGGTTTAAATAAAGGCTCCGTGTATCCCATCCACAAAGACTTGCTCCATTACCAAAGAAGTGATCAACTTCAAAAGAAGGGAATAAATTTTGTGTGCAGGGAGACTGCTGTATAGGGAATAAGAAATAATCACTTACGTTTCAAATTTGCAAAATTTTGCAGTTTGCTGTCTGCTTTAGTTTTCTCTTAAAGCTAGGGGATGATTGACCTTTTCTGATAATTTTTCCACATTCCCCTTCCCTCCCCTCAATCAAACCAAACCTTTTGAGCCCTGTTCACTACTTACAGGAGATTCGCTGACTCCAAAGATGTCTCTGACGTCCCTGACAGATTGCTTGTTCTTTTTTCTCATGGTTTGAGTGTAAGTATTATATCTCTTCTTCACTGCAGCTGCTTGGGTTCGAGTCAAAGTAGAGAGCAAGGCTTTGCCATCCTCCTCTTCATCACCCGAGATCAGGGTTGATAAACCTACATCTTGCAACCACTCTGCTTCAAGTTCTCCTTCTGTAAGATGAAGTTACCAAGAGAAGGTTAGAATATTCTGAGATTGGAAGCCATGTATATCTGTAAGTCTGTACACATCAGCGAGTACGAAATAATCACTAGACAATATATTAAGACCATCCTGGACCTTGAGGACATTATGCCAAATGAAATAAGTCAGACAGAGAAAGAAAAACACCAAACACCATATGATCTCATTATATGTGGAGTTTAAAAACAAAACAAAGCAAAAAGTCCGAGCTCATAATATAGGGAATGGATTGGTGCTTACCAGAGGCCAGGGGTGGAGGGTGGGCGAAATGGGTAAAGGTGGTCAAAAGGTACAAACTTCCAGTTATAAAATAAAATAAATAAGTCATGGGGATGTCATGTACAGCATGGTAACTATAGTTGATAATGCTCTGTTGCATATTTGAAAATTTTTAAGAGAGTAGGATCTTCAAAGTTCTTACCACAAGAAAAAACATTTTGTAACTATGTGTGATGATGGATATTAACTACACTTATTTTGGTGATTGTTTCACAATGTATTCAAATATCTAATCATTATGTTTATACCTGAAACTAATATAATATTGTATGTAAACTAAACCTCAAAAAAATTTAAAAGACCATTCTTTTTCCCATAGTAATTGTGAGAACGGCCTATAGGAATGAATAAAAGGTCTGTATTGTATTTTTTTAAATAAGTCAAATTTTTAAAGTAACTTCTAGTAGAGTAAGGTTATTTGGCAGATTTGGGAAGGTAATTTTCCTTACCAGAGAGTTAAATATAAGCCATATCTGAACAGCCAATTTCAAAAAATGATAAAATATGAATATCTAAACTAAAACCATGACAGAAAAAAAGTGGTTTAATGGCACACAAAAGAATTTTTTAATCACACAAATTCAGGTTCAAATCCCAACCACCATTTACTAACTGAATGACTTTGGAGAGTTTTAAGTATCTCTAGATCTCGTGTCCTCTTGGCAAAATGGAGGTAATAATAACCAAAGTATTAGGTGGCTATGAGGATTATTTTATTAATGAATTTGTGACAGATGGCAAAACTCTAGAACAGAGTATGTGTTCAATAGATATTCGTTCTCTTACTTTTCTTCTTATTTTGAACATTAGGTAATCTTTCCTTTTCTCAGAAGGCAGCTAAAAAACTTAAAATTCATCATGATGAGGATCAATCGCTATTATAAATAAGATGTGCGGAAATACTAAAGAATTCAGAATAACAACATCATGTAACAGAAAATCCACTGTACACACTATAACATTCTGGGAACTATGCTAAACAGGCATTACCTGAATAAGGTTTCTTTTAAAGAGCAGAATTGACTGGTTTGCAAGTACACTATCAAATCATCAGTCCAGAGGTGTTGGACTCTGCTTATGTTATTCTATCACTGTTACATGAACAAAAGCCTTCCCACATGCTTTACAAGAAAATGAGAAAACATTTTAAACTGAATAATAATGAAAATATGAAATATCAAAATTTGTGGGATGGAGTGAAGTCACAAAGGAAAAAGTAAAACTGTCTCTATTCACAAATGATCTCTTTGTTTATGTAGAAAATTCTAAGAAATCTAGTAGTAGACAACTACTGGTAAGTGAATTTAGAAAGGTAATGAAATATAAGGTCAAGTACAAAAATCAATTGTACTGCATATCAGTTGCAAACAATTAAAAAATGAGAGAGGTGAGAGAACAAGAGAGAGACACCCAGTTAAAAGAAATAGTCAGAAGATTTCACAAAGCAAGATATATGAATGGACAATAAGCAGAGGAAAAAGCATTTGACATCATTAGTCATCAGTGAAATATAATTACAACCACAATGAGATACCTCCACACATCCCCAGAATCATTCATGTTAATAAGTCTTAAAACATCAAATGTTGCAAGGATGTGGGGCAGCTAGACTTGTCTGTCAGATACTGCTGGGAGGAGTGTAAAGTGGTACAACTACTCTGGAAAAATGCTGGCAGTTTCTTATGTAATTACACATATTCTATGAAAAATACATATATCCAAGAGAAATAAAAATACATCTCCACCGAAAGACTTCTACAAGATTGTTCACAGCAGCCTTATTCATAATGGCCAAAACTGCAAACAACCAATAACAGTTAAATGTATACACAAATTATGGCATTGTTCACAGCAGCCTTATTCATAACGGCCAAAACTGCAAACAACCATTAACAGTTAAATGTATAGACAAATTATGGCATATTCATACAACAGAATACTGCTGTCATGGGTTGAACTGGGTCCCCAAAAAGATACACTGACGTTCTAACCACCAATACAGGTGAATGTAACCTTATTTGGAAACAGGGTCTTGGCAGGTATAATTAGGATTTAAGTTGAGGTGAGGTCATACTGGAGTAAAGAGGGCCCTTGATCCGATATAGCTAGTGTCCTTATAAGAAGAGGAGGTGAGACACAGACAACAACACAGGGAGTAGGCTACGTGACTACAGAGGCAGAGAATGGCATGTGTTGTCTACAACACATGGAACAGCTAGGATTGCTGGCAACACCAGAAGCTAAGAGAAAGACATGGAACAGATTCTTCCCTACCATCTTCAGAGAGAGGAGGGCCCTGCTGACCCCTTGATTTTGGACTTCTAGTCTCCAGAACCACAAGAGAACAGATTTCTGTTGTTTTAAGCCACCTAGTTCTGTGGTACTTTGTTACAGCAGCGCTCGGAAACTAATACAAACTATCCCATAATAAAAAGCAATGAAATAGTAATACACCAAATGAATCTCAAAAATATTATGTTCAGTGAAAGAAGCCAAACCCAAAACTGTATGCTGCAAAAACATCAGAACCTTGGTTGTCTCTGGCTAGGGACAGCAAGTCACGGGGATGATGAGATTGGGAAAAACCATGAAGAAATTTTGAGTTGATTGAAATGTTATGTCGATTTGTGTGAGGTTACAGGGTTAGTATTTGTCAAATGTCACTGAATTGCACACTTAAGATCTAGGCATATGCTTCAAGGAAAATAATATCAGTCAAATAAATTTTAAACTCCAGTTAGTAGGTATGCTTTTTGTAGAAGTTTATGTTAGCAAGCCTGAGAATGTTTTCTGTATACTCTAGGCTTGAGCAAATGAAAAAATACATTGAGGAAAGTAAGAACCAGGTTTCTCATTATTGGAGAAGGGGGTTATAAATACAGAAAAATGGAAGACAACAACCAACTTTGTGGTGTTGGATTGGAATTGGAGGTTATCAGTACGAACCCATGATTTTTAATATAGCTAGCTAGCTAGCTAGTAAGAAAAAAGAAGTGGAGAATAAGAGGTATTTTCCTTTATGTGTCTTTCTGGATCTGAAAAGGCAAAATGTAAGTACGTAAGGAAAAGGAATAAAAATACCCTTCTCTGATGCGGGATAGTTCCCTTGAATGGATTTTCATTAAATCTGTGGTGGGAATTTTTACTTCTAATGCTAAGTGAAATATACTAATTGTGGTACATCTGAACTATTGTTTTTCAGATCTAAGAAGGATAGGCTTGTAGAAAGGGAATAAAGAACAAAAAAGTTTTTTAAAGTTTCAGTTTATCTTGATAGTTGTCTTGAGGTTAATCACTGGCTAATGAAAACATTCTTAGGTACTTACTAAACTACCTTCAGTCTTTCTTATGCATTTACTTGTCGATAGGTAGTACCTGGAGAAGATAACCTATGCTTTTAATCTCAGGTGAGTAATTTTGTACTTTTTGACAATTACGGACAATTATACTTTTTGGGTCCTCAACCTTCTTGTTTAATTTCACTGGAAACTAGTATAATTGACATATCTGACACAGCTTTTATTTGGTGAAGTACTAGATTATCCGTTCTCTAAATACATTAATACTAGTACATGTTTCATAGTTAAATATTTTTAATCCAGAATTATGTTGGTAAATTTTTTTTCTGTCTGTCTCTTTTGGTAATTAATGGTCAAGTATACAAATATAAAAGCCATCAAAACGAGAATACTCAGTCTGCTAGATGATTATGAATCAAGTCAACAGACAGGTACAGCATCCCTAAGTGGTGATATGTAAGGGATCAATTTGGATTGTGTTGACAGCCCTCCTTCAGGTCATGTCACCTTACACAGAAGCCACCCTGAGCCAGACCAGCAGATATAAATCAGCGGGAGCAGGCAGCTGATTTGCCAAATTCTACTGATTCACTTGTTAAACTACTAGTGGAATGATTTCTACCTGCCAACAGAACAAGAGAGCATACAAAGAAAGACAGCACAGGGGAAGACCAATCTAGCACCTCACCATCCAGGGGCTTGGCCTCAGCTGGCGTCTGCTCTTCCTGAACTCCCAGGCTGTTCTCTTTGATACTTTCTATTTCCCGCCAGAAATCCTCCATGGAGGCGCTGTCTATGGAGGCTTGAGAGTTGGAGCGGCTGAATGCCGGGGATTGTAAGGATTCATTGGAGAGCATCCTGCTAATTCTTCGGCAGCGAGAAATGGATTTTCTGAGGAAAGAATAGTATCTGTTAACGAAAATCAGTGTCTCATGTTACAAATCACAAAATTAAATTTAGGTGTGATATCAATGGAGAGATGGAGTTAGTGTGATAGAGAGGGGTTTGAGGGAATAACCTCCAGTCAGCAGTGGCTCCGTCCTTTTCATTCTCTATAATTCATAATGACTTTGTGGCCATGCGGGAATTACCACAAAAATACTTTTTATAACTTTCACACACTCATAAAGTGGGAAGTTGTTCATATTAGTCAAAACATATATAGTAAAAGTTAGCCCCTGTAAAGTATCTAAGGTGATGTCAGAGAAGAGTGAAAAAAGCTGGCTGCTCACATCCAGTGTGGTGGCTACCATTAAACAAACAAAATATATAAGCATTGGCGAGGATGTAGAGAAACTGGAACCCTTGTTCATTGTTGGTGGAAATGTAAAATGGTACAGCCTCTGTGGAAAACAGCATGGCAGTCCCTCAAAAAATCTAACGGAACTACTGTGATATCCAGCAATTCCACTGACTATACATACAAAAGAACTGAAAGCAGAGTCTTGAAGAGATACATGTACATCCATGTTCATAACAGTGATTCACAATAGCCACAAGGCAGAAGCAACTTAAATGTCCAGACAGACCAATGGATAAGCAAAATGTGGTCTATTCATACAACGAAATATTATTGAGCCTTAAAAAGAAAGGAAATTCTGACACATGCTACAACATGGATGAACCTTGAGGACATCATGCTAAGTGAAACAAGCCAGTCACAGAAAAACAAATGCTGTATGTTTCCACTTATATGAGGGACCTAAAGTAGTCAAACGCCTAGAGACAGAAAGTAGAATGGTGGTTGTAAGGGTCTGTGGGGAAGGAGGCATGGTGAGTTATTGTTTAACAGGTAGAGAGTTTCAGTTTTACAAGATGAACAAGTTCTGGAGCTGGATGGTGGAGAAAGTTGCACAACAGTGTGAATGTCCTTCATACCACCGAGCTGTAGGCTTAAAGGGGTTAATATGGTCAATTTTATGTCGCACATTGTACCAGAATTTAAAAACAAATATTTTTAAATTTAAAGATACATTTTTTAAAAGTTGGCTGTTGAGAAAATGAGCCAATGAGAGGAAATAATCCATGACATTAAACGGAAAAACTCTGGATTAGGATGGGGAAGTGGGGCACTGACTCAGTTCAGGGAGAACTGGATCACCACCAAGGGTAAGGTCCAAATGCTTAGGGGGGCAGCGAAGCTCCAGGTATCACCACCCAGCAGGACCACTGCTAACCTAGCAGACAACAGCTGAACAAGGCACAGAGCAGCTCCATGGGGTACTTTCCTCGTGGGATTGCTGCGAGGACTAAGTGAGTTAGCACACGTAAAGCATTTAGGACATAAAAACATCCAACAGATGTTAGTCTAAAAAACGAGAGACACAGTAGGGGAGACAGATGCCAAAATGCTGGAATTCTGAGAGTGTTTGGTGATTTACATAAAAATAAAATATTTTATGTGCGGTGGTGGATGCGTTAACTAACCTTACTGTGGTAATCATTTAGCAATATATACATATATCAAATCTTCAGGTCGTACTCCTTAAATTTACCCAATGTTACATGTCAATTCTATCTCAATAAAGCTGGAAAAAATTTTAAATGTTTGACTCTATGATATATGATTGACAAATATTACACTTCTTAGGAACAGAATGTTTGATTACATACAACACTTCAGTCTTCAACCAGGAAGAATGACTGAATTACTCTATGCAGTATGATCTTCTGTTCTTATTTTTACAGGATTTTTTTTTTCTTTTTAATTTGCCAGTTGGAGTGTGTATGCAACTCCTCCACGCTTGCTTTCTTCTTCTTGGGTCCAGGTGGAATTGAACCAAAAAGTTGAGACTACTTAACCAATGTGTGGTCAGAGCTGTTTTATCCAAAACAAGATCCAGATGGAAAGAGCAATGACATAGTAATGTCCAACCATGGCATTCTGACTCGCTTAGGACAATTCAATTTTGACATTCAGAGCAGCAGTGGATTACTAGCAAACTTAGCCGTGTCCTAGAGCATATGTAAAGCACACTGATATGCATGAGAGTACAAAAAGAAAGGGGAATAAGAAAAAAATTCCATGTGCTCATATGGTCTATACCTCTAGGAATCCTAGATTTCTCAATCACCTTTAGTATAAATTTCTAGAATTTGATCATTGATCCTGAGACTGTACCAGACTGTAAGTAGTTCTAGTTTTGCAGTGAGTTAGCCAACTTACTTTTAAAACTCAGAGCATTTCAGGAAAATATTAGATATCCACTTTTATTTTTTTTATTCTTTGCTGTGTGATAAAAATAATTTTATGTCGCTTTGATAATTGGGTGATAAGAGTTCTTCACTGAATTCTTTACAGTTTGACGAGACAGACACATTCTAGTAGTTGAAATACATAGGAAATCAACACAGGTTATGAAGGCAATTACTGCTCCCTTTATTATTTTTTAGGCTCTTCAACCTTTTCCCTTTTGAAAACCACTAACGAATTCATAGAATTATAGTATATAAACATCTACCTCTGTGAAACTGTAATCAATTACCACTGCTCACACAGCCTACTGCCCTCCGTGTACCATATTCAGTAAAAAGTATATAGATGCCCAAAACTTTCTCTAGTTCCAGTTTTTTTTTTTAGGTTTATTCTTTTAAAATGAATATGACTTGTAAAAAATTAACAGTCTTAACAGACGACATGGACTAAGTTTTTAAAAATTATAAGGCGGTATATTATAAGCATAAAAGTTTAAGTAATACACAATTTATAAAGCAGAAGTTGAAGGTTTCTTCCCATCTGTATCATATCATATTGTTCTATAAGCTGCTTTGCTTTCCCCACTCAAAAACATGTCACAGGTCTCTTTTCCATGCCAATACAGAGATAACACCTCAATGGCTGCATGGAACAGCACCATTTATCTTAGAAATTAAGAAAACATGCAGATATACCTAAGCACTGAAAATGTTTGAAAAAGTGAGACATTTGGGAAATATTAAGTGAATCTTAGAAGATGAGGAGCATATATATTTAGGGCTAATAATGATTATTTTAGTTACAGCACGGTTTCTTACTCATGCAAAGGGAATACTGGTAGAATCTCAGAGAAGAGATCTTCATAAACTTCTGCTGGGAGCAGGAGGGCCAGAGGTGAAATACAGGTCATGAACATCTGCGTAACACACTGGTTTCATCTGAGACAATCCACCCAAAGAATCCTTTAATTGCAATGGTCAACTATTTTTTTTGGCAAATAAGTCAAACAGCATTTTTGGGATAAGCACATTTGGAAGAGTTCTCATTTTTTTAGTTAGGGATCCAAATATTTCCCCCTTCACCCCAGGGTAGAGTAGGGACCATGACCTTCCAGTCTTAAAGTATTACGTAATTGTGATGCTTGGGCTCATCCACCACTTTGATGAGCCCCACAGCTTCAAACCTCACCATATTAGGATAAACAGAGCTTCAGCTTCATCAGCTGTTTGTCATTTTTTATTCCAAAACAATACCAGGAAAACACTACATGAAAAACAGAATGCAACTGTTACACAGCATTATATAGCAACTTTTGTTGGGAAAACACCATTAGGTTTGTGGGGTTTTTTTAGCCACGCTGTGCGGCATGCAGGATCTTAGTTCCCGAGACCAGGGATTGAACCCGTGTCCCCTGCAGTGGAGGCACGGAGTCTTAACCACTGGACCTCCAGGGAAGTCCCAAAACACCATTAGGTTTAAAATTAGATTTAAGTGGATGATAATTACCATAAATTCAAAGTGGCATTAATAAAAAAATTGAAAAAAAAGATTTTACTATTCCATTTTCCCCTCCATAATGTTTTTAGAAATACCTTATATTATATTTTAATGATTACTGGAGATGCTACAACTTCAGAACAATGCAAATAACGTATAAGAGTTTAATTCTCCCTCCACCCCTTATTATATTACTATTGTCATACATGTTGCTTCTTCACATGTTTACACCCCACAATGGTTATTATTTTTGTTTCTTTTAAAAAGTCAATAATCTTTTTAAAAATTAAATAAGTAGTCTTTTATGTTTATCCTTTCTGGTGCTCTTCACCCTTCCTGCATGTCCATGTATCCATAACAGATCATTCTAATCGGTTTTGAGAACCCCCTTTGGTATTTCCTCTCTTTTTCTTTAGCATTTCTTGTACTATGGATCTGCTGGCAACAAATCCCCTCATATTTCTTTCTGAATATGTCTTTAATTCACCTTCATCTTTGATGAATATATTTCCTGGGCATAGGACTCTAGGCTGGCAGATTTATTGTTGTTTTTATAATCCTTTTAAAGACGGCATTCCATTGTCTTCTGTATTCTTGATTCTGATGAAAAGTCAATTATAACTCTTACTCACATTCTTCTAAATATAATGTTCTTCCTCTCTAACTGCTTTTAATAGATTTTTTTCCCTTTATCTTTTGTTTTTAGAAGCTTAATTATAAAATGCCTAGATTGTTTTATTTGTATTTATTCTACTTAAGGTTTACTGAACTTCTTGAATCGGTGGGTAGATGTATTTCATCAACTTTAGGGTAGTCATCCATTTTCTCTTCAAGTATTTCTTCTGTCCAACTCTCTCTCTCCTCCTCTTCTGGAACTCCAATAACACAACCATTTGATATTGTCCCAAATGTCCTTCATGATATGTTTGTTTCCCCTCCAACCCTCACCCCTTGTACTTCAGTTTAGGGAATTTCTACTACCCTGTCTTCAGGTTCACTTTTCTTTTCTTCTATGTGCCCAGTGCTAGTTAAGACCATCCAATGAATGCTTCAATTCTGATACCATGTTTTTTCATATCAAGAATGTCCTATTAGTTCTTTTTAAAGATTCTATCTCTCTGTTGACATTATTCATCTTTTATCCCTTTTATCTGTCTTCTTTTTAACATACTTATTATTGTTATTTAAAAGTTCTTGTCTCTTAATGCCAACATCTGTGCTGTCAGTGCATCTGCTAATATTGATTAAAAAAAACAGTCAATTGTTTATGGACCATATTTTCCTTTTCTTTTACAAATCTCACAATTTTTTGTTGACTTTGTTTTTAAAAGAACTCTAGAAAACTGGAGTAAATAGTAATTTCCCCAAGAAGGGTAAGCTTTCTGTCTGGTAATTGAAATGAGGTACAGATCACTTCAACCCATTTAAGGAGCTGAGCTGCAACTTTAACCAGTTTTAGGTTACCTCTGACTCCAAATGCTTTGAGGGGGTTGATCTGTCCTGTGTGTATTACAGGTCCCTCCCTCAACAGGGCTTTGGAATAAACACCACAGGACTACAGGAATTGCTCTCTACTTTAGAGCCTAGCCACGAGCCTCCTGTGTTGTTGGGCTCTCAGCAAAATCCCAAGGGGGAGAGTTGTCAGATGTGGAGAACTAGCTCTGCATTTGGGGCTTCGACAGAATCCAACCTTTTGCGCCAGTGCAGTCAGCCCCATGGGTGTCTCCTCTCCCCATAGAGTCCTTCTGCCAAGGGAGGTGTGATCTTCTGCCCAGCAGTGCACAGACTCAGGGAGAGACACACACTGCAGTGACTGCTGGGCTCTGCCCACCTAGGAAGAGCTCTTCCCTCCCTGGAACTGAGTTCCTTTAGACTTTGTGTCCACAGCTCTCCATTATAAACAGCTTTAAAACATATGATTTTACATGCATCGTCTCTTCTCTAGTTGCAACAGTGAGAAAGATAATCGGCCGCAACCTAGTCTGTGTTCTAACTGGAAATGGAACTCCCACAGAACACTGTAAACACATCAGATATTTTTTAAATGCTGCATCTACTAATGAACTGCTTGCTCTAACCACAAGTTCAATTGTTCTGAGTATATTCCACAGAATATTTCAAAAAGACATACTTCTTGCTAAGAAATACTCTGTGGCCTTTATTATTTCTTATTTTATAAAGAATTTCACATGAAACAATTTACTATCATACATATTCCATCATTTGATCCTTACCTTAACCTCCTGAAGTAGTCAAAGCAAGTATTATACATCTCAGTATACAGTGAGGGAAACAGTTACAGAGAGTAAAGTGAAGACACATTAACTTCCCACCACAATTACAATAAAATGCATATTCTTTTCTATGACATCATAGCCCAGCATGTTCTGTCCTCAAACATCTTACCCAGTCTCACCTTATATCATTCTCCCCTAGCATTAGCACCAGGCCTGCTAATCTTTTCTCAGTTTCTCTAAAAAGTCAAGCTCTTCCTTCCCTTAGGAAATTTTCTCTTACCGTTTTTTTTCTGCTTGGAACATTCTGTCTATTTCCATGGCAAGATGCTTCTCATCATTCAGCTCCTAATGTAAATGTCGCCTCCTCAGGGGATCTTTTCCCGGCCACCCTAACATAGCATTCCTCCAATTACCCACCATCTCAGCTTTCTGCATTTCCTTCTTCTCACTCATCAACAACATATATTTTATCTATTCACCTACTTCATTTTTGGGAACTATTTTTCCCACTAGAATATAGAGGAACTGTGTCTGTCTTATTTACACAGTATCTGGCCAATAGCAGGAACTCAGAAATATTTGCTGAATGAATGACTAGGGACAGTGAAGCCAGGATATGAATTCACACCTTTTCAATTCTTTCCAAATGCTTTCCCTACAGTAATCCTTCTTAATTTCAAACGTCTCCTCAGGTATTTGTGTATCTGTGTATAGCGCTACATATTTTTATACCAGGGAAGGAATATAGTATCGTGATTTAGAGAAAAACTCTGAAGACAGCTGGTCCAGATTTGAATGTGGGCTCTGCCACTTCCTAGATCTACAACCTTGAGCAAGGAATTGAACCCTTGGGCCTCCATATCCTAATCTGTAAAATGGGAATATTAATCACATACATGCCCTGGGTTATTATGAGGATTAACTGAGTAAATATATGTAAAATGCATGGCACATAGTAATCCCATGTGTTATTACTATAATTTAACTAATTTGTTGGCATGCCTATGGCTAGGTTTAGGGTCAGGCTAAAACGGGTGGTAAAATATCACAGCAGCACTAAAATTTACTAGGAATATAATGAGATAAATAAAACTGCATTTATCAGAACTCGTCTCTGATCCAACCCCACTCCCAAGCCTTGTTTCTCCAACTCCCTTAGGCCAGAAGCGACCATCTGACACAATTCTGGCCAAGTCACATAAGAAAAATCCCTCTCCATGGTTTCAGTGTAATCTTTTATTTTCCTCATATAGGTGCTATCCTTTTCTCTTCCTACCTCTCCCTTACTGGAATGTAGACAAGATGACTGGTGCCTCAGCAGCCATCTTGCAACCATGAGAAAAAAGCCATGAAAATTGTAGTTATCAGCCTTGATATTATTGAGTCTCAGAAATAACATCAGATGCTGCCTATACTCTGGACTTCCAGAAATGTGAGAAAAATAAACTCCTATTTTTAAAAACTACTCTAATCTCTGTTGTTGTTGTTATTGCTACTTGCAGTCCAAATGATTCCTAAGTGATATACCTAGAAGAAATACTTTAATAAGTCATTTGGGGTGGGGTAAGATGAGACACCATCTCCACCCCACTAAGGAGACTATTCAAGTAAGATTAGACAGTCAGTAACCTGCCTCCTAAAGGAAGGTGGAATCTAATGTAATGATTTTCCATTTTAAGGGTGACCAAATTATTAGCCCAACCCCAGTCTTGGTCTGGTCTTGATCAGTACACTATGGAGTTAAACTTCATTCCTGCTAAAGATCTCCCTGCCTGAATATGCAGGGAATATATTCACATTGCTCTCAAATCAAACATATTCCAAACATTTTAGGAAGAATATATCAAAATCAAAGATTTCCCCTTCTCTTTCTGAAAGAATAAGACTGCATTCCCCACTGTCATTATCACTGAATGAGGCCGGTGGCGGCACAGCATGACCATCTAGAGAAATCATCTTGGACCCTGACGGCAGTGGGCCTGTGCAGCAGGGTTCTCGCAAGAGAAACCTCTCGCTCTCTGGGACAGACGCTGGGTACAGTCCCAGTAATGCTGCTGTCTGCCCTCTTAGCTTCCTGGGGAGGCCACTCAGCATGAGAAAGAAAGAGGACAAATCCCTTGTTTTCAGGCTCTGGCTTCTCCATATCTTTGGATTCTAACAGGTTTATAAACAAGCTCAAGTTGGATGTCTTGGAAAAAGCACTTGAAAGGCAATGGTGATAAAAAAAGAAGCTATGGTTTCAGATTAACAGACGCAAGAACACAGAGCAGTTTCCCGCTCTTTCTCAGGCTCCCTGACTCGGTCTTTCACTATCATTCTGGCATCCTCTCCTTCGCATCCTGCCAGCCCAGTTTTCTCTTCTGTTCCTGGCCTTCCTCAGCCCTCCTAGGGGAATGAGGAGAAAGCTGATGAAGCTTTTCCTTCAAAAGGTAAACAGGTCTGCCTGAACCTCTCTGTTGGCAGAAAAAGATACAGAAAAATGTGTTTGTAGATTAAGGGGAGGCTTAAAACAGCAAACAAACCTCAGTCACTCGGCAGGGAATATTTGAAATGGTTTTGAAAGCTAGAATTCTTTTTAACCAATTGAGGTTCACAGCAGCAATTAAATCCTCATGCAGCCGTGTATCACCTCTGAGCACAGGCACTGGGCTAGAAATGGGAAAAGTGAGAATGAGGAAATAATAACTTCCAACTATTATACACTGAACTCCAGTATTTACAAAGGAGGGGGCTCAAATGGGGCCACAAGCTCTTCTGTAAGAGAGAATGACAGACCCTTTTCCTGGAGGTGGGAGGAGGACAGCAGGCTTTTCTGTACTTCTACTGTGAAAGGAAAGCAACTCCACATGCTTGACTTTGAAGGAAAGTAACCTGTTATGTTCTGTCTACTGCTCTACCAAGAAAAGCCACTAACTAAAATCAGTGCTTGTACAGTTACCACATCACTTATACGGATACATACAAACATACACATGACAAAACCAAAATATAATGGTTCTTAAATTTCCCCTACTTTGGCTGAGGGGAGGGAGGAGTAGAGAGTGATTGCTAATGGGTGTGGGGTTTCTTTTTGGAATGCTGAACATGTTCTGGAATTACTGGTGATGGTATCACAACCTTGTGAATATACTAAAAACCACTGAACTGTATACACTTTAGAAGGGTGAATTTTATGTTATATAAATTATCTCTCAATTTTTTAATTGTATGAGAAAAAGATCACCTTTCTTTTTTTTAAATTTTGATAATTACCAGTGCTTTGACACTGACAATACAAAACCCTGGTGAGGATGTGGAGCAAGAAGAATTCTCATTCCTTGTGGGTAGGAATGCGAAATGGTACAGCCACTTTGGAAGACAGTTTGGTGGTTTCTTAAAACTCAGCACACTCTTACTGTAAATCCAGCAATCGCTCTCTCCTCAGTATTTACCCAAAGGAGTTGAAAACTTATGTTCACACAAAAAGCTGCACATGGATATTCATAGGAGTTCTATGTTCATAACTGACAAAACGTGGAAGCCACCAAGATGTCCTTTAGTAAGCGAATGGATAAACAGTGGTATATCCAGATAATGGAATATTATTCAGTGCTAAAAGAAATGAGCTATCAAGCCATGTAAAGATGTGGGAGAATCTTAAATGCATATTACTAAGTGAAAGAAGATAATCTGTAAAGACTACATACATACTGTATGATTCCAGCTATATGACATTCTGGAAAGGGCAAAACTATGAAGACAGTAAAAAGATCAGTGGTTACCAGGGCTTGGGGGCAGCAGGGGAAGTGGGAGGGGGAAAGGAAGGATGAACACATGGAACATAGAGGATTTTTAGGGCAGTGAAACTTTTCTGTATGATACTACACATTTGTCCAAACCCCCAGAATGTAAACTATGGACTTTGGGTGATTATGATGTGTCAATATAGGTTTATCAATTGTAACAAATGTACCACTCTGGTAGAGCGGTGTTGTTAATGGAAGAGGTGGTGCACGTGTGGGGCTGGGGGCATATGGGAAATCTCTGGTCCTTCCCCTCAATTTTGCTGTGAACCCAAAACTTCTCTAAAAAGATAAAGTCTTTTTTTTTTTTCCCAAGAAAAGTACTTTGGAATTTCAAAGTAAAGGCAAACTTAGGAAAATGCAAAAAAGAATCAAATTTGCAAAAATACCCATGGGTTTAGAAAGAAGGAAAGAAAGGAAAGATACTTCTATGAAAAGCTACTGGCTGCTTTGAGCAAAGAATAACAATCACAGATGGGAAATGGTCCTATCTGCTCAAATAATAATCATCTAAACAAGAGACAGGATGAAATGTCTGCTATGCAGGCAAAGGAAATCACCGAGTGTGAATGCTTTATGTTCTGTTTTAAAACTAGTATGCAGTTTATGAGCTTGATGTATATATTGATTTTGGTGAAACTCAGTCAATCCCACAAGTGACTCTTATCACATTATCCTTAAGGATAAGTTAAAATTATGAGTGGAAGACTAGTTTGGTGACACCTAATTATTGCTCAGAGGCTCATATTTTTTATTAAATTAGGAGATGCCCAGGAAAGAATCTATAAAACAGAATATGAGCAAAAAGCAGCTTTCCCTTGCTCTTTAATAGAATTCTATCCTTTATCCATTCAGCGACACGTGTCACTATAAGAGTCTTGGTGATCTATATGTTTTGTGCTTCTGAGATTACTCTTCTCCACGTAACCTGGATAAGTAATTTTTAAAGGATGTCTTTTAATATCAAATGTAAGCTACATATTCCCTTTATTTTTCAGTACCAAATAGCAGTATGTATTTTTATTATGTAGTTTTGAGGAGCCTGCCGTGGCTGGTATTGCTATGTCTGACTTTCAAAGTAATTAAACAGATGAGTCCCCCATTCTGGTGTCTACTGAGGGTCTGCCTTTGTTTTCCAGCTCCCTGTGTGCCTCTCTGGTGCTGTGATGATTTGCTGGAATGCAACCACTCAACCTCTGTTTCCTTCACATCTCTGGTCTGTATTTATTGTCATTATTACCCAGCCATTAATCCTCAGCCACGCAATGTGAAAATGTTCTTCTACTGCATCCTTGTACTGTTTTTCAATTTCCTTTGTCTGTTGCCTCTCTCCAGCTCCAAAAATTCAGTAATAGCAGGACAGAAGCACAAATGGGATCTCTGGGAGTATCAGGCAGTCCCACATGGTCATTCTCATGTGGATGGGCCTTAAAGAGCTCTGTGGTCCATCCCGACAAGGCTTTCCCTCAAGTGGGACTGACCTTCTTCTTCACGGGGCACTGGAATCAGCTCAGCTTTAAACTATTTGGTATAGAATCCAAAGTAGAATATAAATCCAATTTATCATATTCTGACAGGAGTTGGTCATTTGGATGAATAATTATCCAAATTGATTTCTCTTCTTTCGCAATATACTTTTCCACACTCAGACTCACTCCATGATGGCTTTAATTCCACAGCGTCCATTTGAGCAATAACCATTTTGTATTCCATTTGTTTTCACTGTCTAACTTTAAGACAGCTGTTTCCTAACTTCCCTACAAACAGCTTTGAATTGGAGAGCCACAACTAGGATTTCCAATGAAACAGAGGATCCTAGAATTGGAGAGCTAAGAGGGAATCTGAGAAATGCCAAATAAAACAACACGTTTTAAAGATAAGAAAAATGAAGCTCAGAGAGGTCAAGCAACTCACCCAAAATCACACAGCTAATTACTGAGAACTAGAACTGCAAACTTGGCCTCCTGATGCCTTATTCCATGCTCTTTCCCCCCTGACCACCAGTCTCCTAATTCATTTATGCTTTATTCTTCACCCACTCACCAAAATAAATAAATAAATAAAGCTTCACATTTTCACATTAGAGATTATCCTCTTTGTCCCCTTAATGTATTTCTTAAAGAGCACATGATAAAATAATCAAGTGGATAATATTTTTATCATTAAATATGTTGGAAATTATGTCCCCAGTCAGTTTTCATTAAAGAACAAAGAGCGCTATATGCAAAAGTGTCCCACAAAATAAAGATTTTTAAAAAAACAAAGTTCTCTGAAAATCTGAAAGTGAACTAATAAAATCGGCAAGTATAGCAGACCAAAGACACCAATTATCTAAGTTGTATATAAAATATAGACAGATAACACACATTAAAAAAACAACTGCTATATAGCCAATATAAAAGTAATATATTAGCACTATTAAACATAAATCACATTTTTAATTTATCCATTGCTTGGTATATTAGAATATATTAAAATTTATTGAAATAGTGTCAATAATTCATTCTATTTTAAAACCATTCAAGGTAGTAGAAGCTAAGACTCCCATTTTACTCAGCTTTCCTTGTGGCACACAGAGACAATTCCCAGGTGTCATAGCCAGGTTAAACTAAAATACATTCTAAATTCACATTTTTGTTACTGTTGCTATTGGTAATCATCATCATCATCATCATCATCATCACCATCATCCGATTGAAGGCATTTTAAATTAGTACTCTACCTCACCCTCTCCAATTTACTCAAAACACTCTTCATCGCCAGATAAATTCCTTGAGCAAATCAAAGAGCCAGCAGTCAGAGCACTTCACACTCTCTAAATGCCATAAAAACAACTGTTGGGACTAGCATCCTCAAAGTCCTTCTCACAGCATGACAAAGAAAAGCACAGACTGGTAACCTGAATGCCCATGTTAAAAGTGAACTTTGGAAAGACAAGAGCTGTAAGTTTCACCAAAAGAGAATCAAATAACTAGTTTCACACTGGCTGACACTTCATGTGGTGGGGCTCTGAAGATCTCCCCGCACTGGAGATGAATGGCTTTAGTAGCTCAGTATCTGACCCCTGACAGCAAATCCAGAATGGCAGGATCTACAAAGTGAAACTGCTCCAGGAATTGGCATAGAGGTTGCCGTGACTCTTTGGTTAAACACCTATCCGGGCTGCATAAGTTAAACCTTTGCAAGAACTGGTAAAAATTAACTCCTGAGGAAAGAACCAGGGAGCTATAACCCCAAAAATTTCCAGAGTTCAAACAAAGCCAGGAATATGTGTATGTACATTGGTGTGTATGCTAAAAATTTATCAAGTGAACTTCTGCTTTCAACCATGACAAAGTTTCAAACATCACACCAGGCAGAGTAGGGATATGATAGAATCCACAGGACATACAGTAGAAACCTTAGAAGTCTCTTGTCGTAATAGTAATGTTTGCCCTAGCTAGAGGCTACTCTAGAATGCACTCACCACCCCCCTGCAAAATCAACAAATAACTATCTGCCAAAATAAAACTGTACACTCTTTAAAGAAATACAACAAAATATACCAATATGCAACCTAAAATTAACAAGTTCAAGTATCTAAGGAAAATTAAGATATATGAAGAAGGAAGAAAAAGTGACTCATAACCAGAAGAAAATCAGTCAGTAGGAAGACAGAAATAATATAATTAGCAGAAAAAAATGTTAAAACAGCTATAATAAAAATACTCAAAATACTTAAGGACCTAAAATAAAAGATGAACATAATGCAGAAAGAAGTAGAAAATATAAAAGATGAAATTTCTATACATAAATAATATAATATGTGAAATAAAACATTCACTGGGTGGAATAAATGACAGATTAGACACTGAAAAAAATCAGTGTAAAGAGGAACAACGAAAAGGATATCAGCAAATTTCATGTTAAAAACAATACAATCCAAAAGACAGCAGAGCAGTAGCTTTAAAACACTTGAAGAAAAAACTATCAATCTAGAATTACATACTCAGTGAAAATATCTTCAAAAATTAAAGTGAAACTAAGTTTTTATTTCAGACATAATAAAGTTGAAAGATTCATTAGCAGTAGAACTTTCCTGCAAGAAATGTTAATGAAAATCCCTCAAGCAGAAGGAAAATAATATCAGATGGAAATATGGAGCTATACAAAGGAATAAGGAGCATAAGAAATGGTACCTATAGGGATAAACACAAAACTTTTTAATGTATTACTTAAATCTCCTTAAAGGTTAATTGATTGTTTGAAACAAAAATAATATAACATTTCATGTTAATAATATTAATATATAATATATAATCAAATGGTAATGTACATTAATTGAAGGTAGATTATAAGTTAAAGATTAAAATATGTAGTTAAAGCAATTGCCAAAATACACAAAGAACTAAGTAAAAAATACTTGATTTATCCAAAAGCCCCCCAAAAAGGAAAAAAAGGATTAAAAAATAAAAACACAAAAAATATATAAAAATAGTAGATTTACACCCAATCATATCACATTAAAGTGTAAATGGCTTAAACCTCCCAATTAAATGCAGATTTTCAGATTAGATTAATAAGCAAGACACACACACACACACAAAAAAAACCCAGTGTTGCCAAGGAGTCCACTTTATATGCAAAGACACAAATAGGTTAAAAGCAAACGGATAGAAAAAACACCATGCTGAAAAAAAAAATCAAATGAGAGCTGAGTGGCTATATTAACATCAGAAAATTTGATTACAGAGCAAAAAATACCACTAGAAGTTAATGGAATCATTTTCTAATAACAGAAAAGTCAATCAAGAAGAAATACGACTCAAAAATATACAAACAGCTCATGCAGCTCAATATCAAAAAAACAAACAACCCAATCAAAACAATGGGGGAAGATGTAAATGACATTTCTCCAAAGAAGACATACAGATGGCTAAAAAGCACATGAAAAGATGCTCAACATCACTAATTATTAGAGAAATATAAATCAAAACTACAATGAGGTATCACCTCACACCGGTCAGAATGGTCATCATCACAAAATCTACAAACAATAAATGCTGAGGAGGGTGTGGAGAAAAGGTAACCCTCCTGCACTGTTGGTGGGAATGTAAATTGGTACAGCCACTATGGAGAACAGTATGGAGGTTCCTTAAAAAACTGAAAATAGAGCTACCATGTGATCCAGCAATCCCACTCCCAGGCATATATCCAGAGAAAACCATAATTCTTTTCAAGTATACACAGAACATTTACCAATATAGACATTATTTGGTCCATAAAACAAATGTCAATAAATTTAAAAGAATTCAAGTCATATAAACATGTTCTTTGACTACAATGGAAATAAATTAGAAGTCCATAGCAAAAATATATGTGGAAAATCCTGGAAATTTTTGAAACCAAATAACACACTTCTAAATAAACAATGGGTCAAAACAGAAGGCAAGATGAAATTAGAAAGTATGAAAACTTTAAAAATACAGCATCACAAAAGTTTTAGAATACAGCAAAAGCAATGGTTGGAGGGCAATTTATAGCACTACACATATATAGAAAAGAAAAAAGCTACCCAACCAATGACTTCAGCTTCCACCTTAAGAACTAGCAAATGAGCAAATTAAACCCTAATAAGCAGAAAACAGAAAAAAGCAATTAAATAGGAAACATAAAAATAATAGAGCAAAACAATGAAACCAAATGTTTGTTCTTTGAAAGATCAATAAAATTAATAAACCTCTATCTAGACAGATTAGGGAAAAAAGAGAAGTCAAAATTAGCAATATCAGGAATGAAAGAGTAACATCACTACACATTTTACAGATATTAAAAGGATACTATAGGAATATTAGAAACAACTTTATGCCAATAAGCTCCACAACTTAGATGTAAAGGACAAATTTCTCATAAGATACAACCTACCAAATCTCATTCAAGAAATCGATAGGGCTTCCCTGGTGGCGCAGTGGTTGAGAATCTGCCTGCCAATGCAGGGGACACGGGTTCGAGCCCTGGTCTGGGAAGATCCCACATGCCGCAGAGCAACTAGGCCCGTGAGCCACAATTACTGAGCCTGCGCGCCTGGAGCCTATGCTCCGCAAAGGGAGAGGCCGCGACAGTGAGAGGCCCGCGCACCACGATGAAGAGTGGCCCCCACTTGCTACAACTAGAGAAAGCCCTCGCACAGACACGAAGATCCAACACAGCCGTAAATAAAATAAATAAATAAATAAAATGCAGTAATTTAAAAAAAAAAAAAAAAAAGAAGAAATAGATAACCTGAGTGGTCCTATCTGTATTAAATAAATTGAATTTGTAGTTAAACACCTCCCCACAAAGAAAACTCCAGGTTCATATGGCTTCACCAAAGAATTCCACCAAATATTAAAAAAAGGAAATAATACCAATTCTACACAAACTCTTTCAGAAAATTAAAGAGGAGGAACCTTTACTAAATCATCCTATGAGGCTGGCATTACCCAAATACTGAAACAAGACACATACTACAAGAAAACAAAACAGACCAATGCACCCCCCCACCCATGTACATAGTTGCAAACGTTCTTAACAAAATTTTATCAAATCAAATCCGAGAATATATAAAAAGGACAATAATACATCATGACCATTTAAAAACTGTTAATCCATTTAATTCATCTAATTTATCATATTAACAGAGTAATATGATCATGTAATAAATGCAGAAAAAGTATTTGACAAAATCCAGCATACATTCTTGTTAAAAAAAAAACAAACTCTTAGGAAATTAGGAATAGAAGTAAAGGGCAGCTAGGAAAAACAGCTAATAGCATATTTAATGGTGAAAGACTGAATGCTTTCCCTCTGAGATCAAGAAGAAGATCTGGACGACTGCTCTCACCACTTTTATTCAAGATTGTACTGGAGATTCAACCAGTGAAGAAAGAAGCAGACTATATTTAAATTAGATATCATAATTATCTATGTAGAAAATCCTATAGAATACAGAAAAAAAAGCTACTAAAACTAACAAATAAGTTTAGCAAGGTCACAAGGTAAAAATCAGTATCAATACACAAAAAGCAGTTGTATTTCTATGTACTAACAGTGAGCAATTAGAAATCAATATTTTAAAACAATATCTTTTATAATTGCATTAAAAATGTGAACTACTTAGGAGAATAAATCTGAGAAAAGATGGGCAAGGCCTGTACACTGAAAACTACAAACATTGCTGAGAGAAATTAAAGCCCTAAATAAAGGGAGAGATGTGACTTGTAAATGGATTTGAAGATTCAATACTTTAAGATGTCAATTCTCCCGAAATTGATCTATAGAGTTAATGCAATCTCAATCAAAATTCCAGTCGGATTTCTCTGTAGAAATTGACAAGCTTTCTAAAGTTCATATGGAAATATAGAAAACCTAGAACAGCCAAAACAACTGTGGGAAAAGGAAATCAGAATACTTATGTTACCTAAATTCAAGACTTATAAAGCCATGGTAGGAAGCAATAGAGTAGTGCCATCAAATAGATACACAGGTCAATGAAACAGAACAGAGTCCAAAAATATACCCACAAACATGTTATCAATTGATTTTCAACAAAGGTGCAAAGGGATTCAGTGGGGAAAGAATAATCTTTTCAATAAGTTGTGCTGGAACAAATAAAGAACCATAATCAAAACAAAAACAAAAACAGAAACAACTTCCATCTTTACCTCTATTCTATATACAAAAATTAACTTAAAATGGGTCATAGAGCTAAAATGTAAAACCTAAAACCTTTTAAAACCTTTAGAAACCTTTGTTTCTAGAAGAAAACATAAAGAGAAAATCCATGTGACTTTGGGTTAGGTGAAGATTTCAAAGATAGGTCACAAAAAGAAGATTTGAACACTTTACCAAAGAAGAAAATTGTACACATCATTGAGAGAAAAATGAGATGTTTTACAGACTAAGAATTGAAGTACCACTGTCTCTGATATTATCCCTGATCTTACCAGAGGAAAATTATCTGCCAGCATATGCCACTTACATTCTTGTATTACACTGACTTGAAGATAGGACTCACCTCAACTGTTAGATTTTAAACTTGAAATTAGAAATTATATCAGATTTATTTTGACATCTCTCAGTCTATCACAGGTCCTGGCATGATGCCTGCTTCATTGATGCAAGTGTTAAGAGCATAAAGGTAGATGAATTGTAGGTATATATGGAAATCCTTTTGTAAGTGAATGTTTTATTGAAGAAACACGTTCAGAAAATTACTTTGTAAGTTTAATAATTTTATAATTTTTTATGTGTTCTAGAAAAGTTTGAATTTCATTAAGGAAAATAAGTACCTATCTTCTTCCTCCTTCCAAATTTAAGGCTTTTCCTTTAAACTCAAGGTTGCATTAAAAAAAAAAAAAAATCAACTTGTTTTTAAAAACCATTATCTGAAGTTAATCACTATTCTCTAATTTCCTTTCTCTCACAGACCTCCAAGTTGTAGGAATCGGTTCCAGGCAGTGCCAGCTCCTAAAAGATAACAAAGCTATGCTATTATGGAAGCAAAGAGGAAACAGAAGACTAGGGAGAGGGAGGGGAAGAAATACCACACAAACTTTCATGGAAATCCAGTGCCCTTGAGTTGCAGGTATTGTCCCAGAGACAACTGCCAGGATGCTTCTGGCCTCAGATGACATTCTGAAGAAAGGCAGATGCCTCAGCTATGAGAGCCTCAGGAGAGCAGGGATCTGTGAGTTGACAGCCATCTTTTCTTTTCCAGTCTCACAGTGACAGAGAACAAACTCCAAAAAGCATCAAAGTGATCTAGGTTTTTCCATTTCTAAAGTCTTGCTTCAGGTGGGGCACACTGATGCCAAAGAAAAAATAAAGGCCATCTGCCACAGAGCAGGACAGATTTTGAAAGTGGATACAGCTAACCACAGAAAGCCAGCCTCACATAATGCCTGAACAGTAACAAACAAACAGGCAGGGACCAAGTAGACCCCCAGAGTCTATTTACTTTCAATAAATATTTATCAGACATAGACATACAAACTTGTCCCCCTTCTGGTAAGCTCTGAAGCCTGCCTAGATAAACCTTATTTTATTGCCATCATCAGTTTCCAGAGCTCTGTACCAACCAGCCACCCTGGCTAATGTTTGTTTCTCATTTTCCATTTGTTATTTGTTAAATTTAACTTTTAAATTAATTTTGAATGAAACATAAAATCACAGAAGTGTGCGTGTGTGTGTGTGTGTATATATATATATATATATATATATATATATATATATATATATATATATATATACATGAAAAGGAGAAGTGCAAATTGGCAGTTTTAGACTAACCTGGGATTTTGCTCCTTTAATTCACCAAAGGTCTGATGGGACTTCGTTAAATAGGTTACTTTGCCAGTCTCATTTATAAGACCTATAGGATGTTATAATTAGGTGTTTTTGAAAAATGACAACAAAGCTGAATTTCATAGAATTCAGAGGGGAAAAAGAGACAGAGAGATTAAAAAGAGGGCAGTGAATTAGTTGCTACTGAATTTCTTAGCCTGTGTGACCACCTAACTTTTCTGAATAAAATGACTAACGTGTCAGATAGAAAATGTTGTATTCAAATAAGTGGTTATTGATTTAGAATGAAGATGATCTGAGCATCTTTAAAGGCAAGAACAGGAAGCTTTTAGAAAAGGAGAGATTTAGCCGTAAAGAAAGAATGAAATAATGTCATTTTCAGCAACATGGATGGATCTAGAAACTATCATACTAAGTGAAGTAAGTCAGATAGAGAAAGACAAATACCATATGATATCACCTATATGTGGAATCTAAAATATGACACAAATGAACTTACAAAACAGACTCACTGACATGGAAAACAAACTTACGGTTACTGAAGGGGAAAGGGTGTGAAGAGGGGGAGTTTGAGATTAGCAGATACAAACTACTAAATATAAAATAGATAAATAACAAGGTCCTACTGTATAGCACAGGGAACTATATTCAATATCCTGTAATAAACCATAATGGAAAAGAATATGTATATACATATATAACTGAAGCACTTTGCTGTACACCAGAAACTAACACATTGTAAACCAACTATACTTCAATTAAAGAAAAAAAAGAAACAAAGAAAAAAAAGGAGAGATTGATCTGTAAGGGAGGGGCCCGAGGGGACTGAGCAAGGCTGCCAAGGAGGCAGGAAGGCAGGGTTCAAGCTTAGCAAAATCCTGTTTTTCTCCGTCAGGTATAGAGGGAAGGGCGATGAAGAGCTGTAATGGATAAAGTATGTGTGTGTGTCTCTATGTGTACGTAGATATGTGCACGGGTGTGTGCACATGCACGTGTTCAGACTGTTTCTATTTATTAAGAACTTCCTTCCAGTTAGTTCTTGCCAGTAGATCCTTGCTGGCTACCACTAGGGCACGTTGCTCTTGGTACCTGGGCTTGAGAGTTAATAAATACTTGGAATCTCACCCTCACATGTTCCGTACATTTTGTTAAGCACTTCTATCCATCCATTTACCAGACTGTCCCCAAACACAGGAAAAGCCTGCAGGCCTTAGATATGACAGTCTGCCTTGTGCCACACGTTTTAGTTTGAATCTAGACTCCAGTGTTACACATGAAAATGTAAGGGTATAAATGTTACTTGGCTATGGTTTAAAAATTTCCTTGGGATGCTCCAAGCAGTGGCCTGGATACCACAAGTGCTTTGGGAGGCCCAACCTCTAAATGTCTGGTCACCCTTCATGTGGATGGGAACCAGACCCCTAAATGTCTCCTCTCACCTTAAAGGTCGGACTACACCCCGGTCACCCCATGAGAAGGAGGTTCAGTAAACCACACATGGACAAAAATGGCTTTACTGACATCTAGCCTCTCCCACTGTTGAAGTAGCCCTTGGCTGCATTCGTGCTGCAGTGGCAGAGTTGAACAGTTGCCATAGAAGTGCTATGGACCACAACGCTGAAAATATTTACATCTGACTCTTTACAGGAAGTGTGCTGACCCCTGGCCCAGAGCAAAAGAAAATGTGCTTTTGCTGGTGCAGGCTGCTGCTGTGTGCCACCTCGGACAGGTCTAGAGACATCCGTCCCCGCCTCCAGATTAAGAGAGCAGACGGTTTCCTGAGGAGCCCTGGCGCTTAGCACACCCGCCCCACTTCTTCCCCAAGAGCACAGGCTGTGTCCTCCGGGCACACTGACAAACTCTTAACCCATGACTCTCCTCCCTGGACCTCAGGAAGAATGGGAGGCTCAACTAAACCTTGCCTGTGCTCTTTTCATACTCTGAGTCGGAATTTTTGTATAAAGGTCCACTTATCTAGAGAGAAAAGTGCTCTAAATTCCACTCTTGGATTTAGAAAGTTAGTTTTTAATAATCCAAATGTGCAGAAAAATACTCTAATGGCAATCTGAGAAAATATAATTTCAATGCTTCAGTTGATTTCTCCAGAAAGCCTGTTTAAACCTGTTTAATCTTCCTTGGTACATCTAGGAAAAACCATAACTGAAAAATTCAATCGGTCACGTGATATGAGAATTCAGAGGCTTGAATTATTCTGTTGAATGAACAAAGAGCAAGATCTGGAAATAAAGACTTTAGGCCCTTAACGTGACTCTAAAGAATGTACGAGAAAACTGAAAACCGTGAATGTTTAATATCACAAGTTAAGGAAGACAATGACTCCAGAACAAAATCTATCGGCGCGAAGGTATGACCTCTGACAGACAGAACAGCAACACGATGTCACTGACCAGTGGAGGATCAAGCTCCTCCTGGAAGGAATGGTTGGTTCCAAGACCCTTCTGCAATTCACAGGACCATGGCCTCATTTTCCTATTACATGCCGAAGGCCAATGAGCCAGTTTTTAAAAGTGACAGTTTTTCTAGTGTTTGAAGTCAGGCAAAAACATCAAGCAAAAACCACTGCAGTTTACTTACCACGTTATGAAGGAAAAAAGATGGCTCCTGACAAAACTTGCTAGTCTATTATGAGAGTTAGTTTGTGGGGAGCTTCCAAGGGCTTGGGAGAGGAGTATTCATCATGTGCAGTGAGATATACCATAGAAAATACAGAACCAACCCGGCAGCTATCAGAAACACGATCAGTTTTCTGTGTATCTATTTTGCAGCACCTTAAGCCTAGGATTGCACAGCATACACATTCTCTTAAAGAGAAATATTGTTGAAGTAAGAAAACAGCTGATCAGTGTTTGTTATTTAATATTTTTACTTTTCTTAACTGAAAATGAATAAAGAATATAATTAATTTCATCATTGTACAGAATTTACAATGTATAACCCCTCTCTCCCCTTTATACCCATTGTAGGAATGATCTAATAGAGCCTTGGGCAAGTAATCCAGGATAATCTCATATTGATGAATGCGTTTGGGTGTCAAATTTTGTATTCGTATTGTGAATTGTATTTTCTGATGCCCTTCTTGATTACTCGTAACCTTCGTGGATCTCCCTGAACAAACTGGAAGCCAGTTTACAACCTCTCCTGAGGAAAGCAAACAGAGGGTAACTTACCATCTTTTCAATGTCACTGCCCAGAAACACATGCAGTGTTTTACAATTCACAGCGTGGCTTCATGTGCAGTTGAGGTGGGACAAGGAAGGAGAGTAGGGAAAGACGTTTAAACAGTTCCCTAAAAATAGACTGTAATTCTTTATTCTCTGCCACTCAGAACATAACCACCAGAGCCCTAAATTTAATTCTTTTCTTCCATACTGTTTCTACCCACCCCAAATTTGCCAGTCCCCTTTGGGCATGAAAAGATAGAAAGAAGAGGAAAAACTGAACATGAAGTGAAATAGAGGTATATGTAAGAGGAGCATCCATGGTCTGAATATTTAAAATAATACTGCAAAGAAATATTGAAGGAGCAAGTTTCTTCATTTGTCCTTATTTTAAGCATAAGAAGACCTTACCTACTCTCACATGCCAAGGTCTTCTATAGTCAGCCATGGTCCATACCAATTATGGACCTTATACTTTATAGCATTTTAGAGTTTCACATTTATCATGTCTCATAGGTATTCTAATTACGAAGAAATGGAACCTGCAGATGTTAAGTGACTTGCCCAAGGTCACAGGACAAAGTAGAATAGTCTTTTGGGAAGAAATGAGGAAAGCTTTTACACCCAAATGATCAGTATAAAGGCCACACAAATCACCCAGAATAACTGAGGTGTTTCTTTCAGGATCCTCATTAAGTTCTGCTTAGTGTTTACAATACAAATTTGAACCAGGTAATTATAAGCATTGGTCTGGAAGCAGATTTAAGGAACAAATTTAGTTTGTAAGTGGGCTGGAAACTGCTTGATCAGAGCCATTGCTAAGGGGAACTGCAATATTTGTATATCTAATGAATTAACCTAAGAACCTATAGCTGAGAGAGGAAGGAAGGGATTGAAAAAATTTATGTAGAAACAATGGAAAAACTCTAATTGGTTTACGGAGGGAGAACCACAGAATTCTACAGAGGTCAAAATTACTGCACCATCATGTTACTTCCCCTCCATTTCTTGCTTAGCCAGAACTCTAAAAACTAAAGAAATCTAAAGACTAAGGAGGGGCATTTGACACTGTGAACCCATGCTTCTCTCTTGGACTGCGTCACTCCATAGGGAGTGCTCTGGAATGCTGTGGGAGAGCTTTTAGATTGTCGAAACAACTAGGGGCCTTCTGGTATTTAATCGGCAGGGCCAGGAATGCTAGGAGTCCTACGATGCAGTGAACAGTCCTGCACGGAGAAAGAATCGTCCTGTGTCACACGTGACTTTCAAATACCCTGCTGGACACTGACCACAGGTGAAAGGCTTGTTTGTAATCATTGCAACCTAGAGCCCGATTCAGTTTTAGACTTAAGACAAAGTATTTTTTATGTACGGAATTTTCCAGGAACACAATTACTGTGTAAGTTGAGGGAAAACTGTCCTTTGTTTTGTTCGAATATCCACCCTTCTGGAAACTCAGGTCCTGTGCAGTAACACAGGACAAGCTCTTTCGGCCCAGTCTCCACATGCAGGGTCTCCGTCCACACTGATTCTGCACGTCAGAGCGACCATTTGACTCCTTCACAGTGTCGTCTGCCTGAGCTGTGTCCCAACGTTTACATATTGAAACACTTATTATATAAAATATACTTTCCATTTTTTTATATATTACAGTTGGGGCATTATGTTGATTTTTAAAATTATGTGCACAAGGAGAGTATATTATCTGTAAATTTCATCTTGGGATTGACAAATGGAACAATGTATCTGATATGGTTGAAAGTCAGGGCCGTAGCCATTCTTTCTTTTCTGGAAAATCTCTCATTCCCGGCTTCTGGGACAATGCTATCTCCTGGTTTTCCTGAACCCCCCTTCCTTAGTCTACTTTACTGACTCCTATTATACCCAACTCTTAAAAGCTGCAGTGTTCGGAGTTTCATTCCCATCCCTCTATTTTTACTGATTTATCTCTCTTGCTTGCTTTGACTAACACTTACTTGCCAAATGGCTAGACCCTGAGTTTCCCACTTCTTTTGCTGAATTTCACACCACATTTTCACTTGCCCACTGTGTACCACTTGTATTTTCTACCAGTGCAGTATCTCAAATGCAGCAAGTCCAAAACAGAACGCATTATCTGCCGTGCAAAGTCTGCTCCTCCTATATTCCTGTTTTTCTTGGTTAAGGATGATATAATTTACCAAGTCTGCCAAATTAGAAAACTGGAATCATTTTAGAATAATACATCACTTTTAGACTTCCCGAAAGTAATTGCTCACCAAATCCAAACAAACTATTTTATATCTTGAATATTTCTAAAATCTGGAGCACAAGTTTTTGCACTTTTTCTGAAATACAATAAGTAGCATTACAGTCTTAATGTTACGTGTGGTTTAACTCATTTTTACTTAAGTTATATAGCCTGTAAAACTATAATTTTATACAGCTTTATGCACAAAGATGTTAAATATAAGGTTATTTATGAAAATTTGGAAACAACCAGCTAAAGGAATGGTTTGGTATTTTTATTACGCATCCATACAAAAGTGATTTTGTAGCCATTAAAATTATGCTAATGGAATGTCTTTATTATAATAAGAAATGTTTTTCATAGTATTCTATGAAAAATCAGGATCTAAAATTATCTCAACCATATAAATTATGCAGGGAAAAATGAGTGGAATGAATCACTAATGGTGGTTTATCCCTGGTGAAAGGATTATAGATGATCTGTATTTTCCCCTTAATATTTTCTTCTGCTATCTTCGTGATTTTCCACCATGCATGTTTTTCCTATAAGTAATTATTTTAAGTCCTTTTCAAGTCTTGTCGATAGTGCCTGGACCATAGTTCCATCACTTATCACAGCCTTCGCATACACTTTCCTTGCTTCCTGTATCTCTTCCCTTCTGTCCATCTTCCACACTGCTTTGAGATGAATATTTTCAAAATGTAGATTTGCCCCTGGAGTTCCCTTTCTGCTGGCTCCCTACCTGTGCAAAGGTCGAGGCGCAAACACATACACATGTCATAAAAGATGGGAGAACCTGTCTCCCAAGTCTCTTTTTTCAGCCTCATCCCCTGCAATTCCTCACCAACAAACAGACCTTCCACCTTTGCTTGAACAAGCCATGGACTGTGGCATTTTTTTGCAAGTATGTTTTCTTTGACAAAAATGTCCTTTTTCTCTTTTGCTGCCAGGTCAAATAACACATTTGTCCTTTAAGACTCTATTCAAATGCCATTACAGCCTGAAGCTTTTGCTGACAGAGATAGAGCCTCTCACACTCTCCTCCCAAATATTGTTGTGGATACTCTCTGTTAGCACTTATCTCTTGGTATGAGAGAGAAATGGCCACAGGAGTTCCTCTTCCTGGGAAAATACTGTGTCTTAGTCACCTTTGTATTCTGAGCCCTGATACAAGGTCTGCACTCCAAAAGCATTTGATGAATGACCAAATTAATGTATGCAGCCAAAAGCTGCAGGAAGAAAATCTTCAAGCGCCTCACATACCCAGATGGCTTGGAGGAGCTGAAGCCGAGTTTCTGACAAGACAAAAGTCAGAAGTAAACAGAATGTGCCGAAAGAAGAACACTAAGTTAAGTCAAGTTAGTTAGGAGGAAATGGCAGCTGGATTAATCAGTAATTGATAACTGGTGGAAATTGTTAGAAAAGATGAATTAAGCTTTTACATTAAAACAATACCTTGTGCCTATGTATTTATAACAGAGAAGTCTTTAACACTTTGGTTAAAACTGTGTTTTTGAGTAGTAAAATAAAGCCGCCATGGGAACACCTACGGGAAGCCGAGACACCAGATTAATACTCAAGGTACCATCACTTTGTCTGCACATCCCAACTTTTAAAATCTTAAAGCCTGGGCCACATTCCAGATCAACTGAATCAGAATCTAAGGGCCGGGGCCCAGATGTCAGTATTTTTTAAAAGCTCCCACTGTTGAGAATCACTCATCTACATAAAAACAGTTTTCCCCAACTGCAGATCATCTCCCGAGAAGGAAATTAATACTTCATGATTATTTTCATTGTTAACTTTGTTCCTAAAAAGTGACAGCAAATGATATACTCAGTATCAAAGAAAGGTAAATAACAACAATGTAGTTTAAGTAACCTTCTTCACTCAAGGGGCGCCGATTTTTACTTTAGTTGATTTTTTTTCTATTCTCAAAATACATTTTCAATATAAAATTCAAATCTGCATAAATGATCATATTGTAATACCATACTCCGATACCATATTTTGATATTTTTAGGCCAAAGGAAGAAAAACTGGGGAATAAAAAATTTTATGGTAAGAAACTGAGCTCGTATGGACACGGAAGCTCTGCCAGCTTGTGGAGGGAGGGTCGCAGTGGGACAGCAGTTGGGACCCGGAGTTAGGAAAGGAGACTGGAGAGGTAAGCTGATTCCAACTCTCCTTCCTGAGGGCTGCTTTCCTCCTTTGGGTTCTCATATCTTTACCCTCGTTGTCACCAATTCATCCTGACTTGGGTATACTTACCCCTTATTAGACTCTGGCATGGTTAGAAAAATTCCCTGAAATTTTTCTTTAAGAATCTATGACAGGATAGTTTTTCAAAATTTATTTACTAAAAACTGAAGAAAGGAGGGGGAAAGAAAATGAAATGATTAAAAAAAAAAAAACAAAACAGGAAATTTGTAATGCGTAAGTATGTGACCAATAGTGACTTCATAATGCAGTTTAACTGGCATAATTTAACAATGCTAGAAATCATTATCTTGTTCACTTGATCTCAAAACGCTCTTTTGTTTAACTGACTTTTCTCTCCATTTAAAGACAAGCACCTTATTCTCAATTCTGCCCCCCTCTTAAAACTTCTCCTTATTTCAAACACTATCTCTTAGTGGAGTGTTTTTCAAAAATTTTTTAACTTCCACTCATATCAAGAAATATAATTTATATCTCCACCCAACACACACATAAATCATATATGCAACAAAAACAAATTTCATGAAAGTCTCATTATGTGTGACATGCTCTGATGTATTTTCTATTCCATTCTTTCACATGCTGATAGTGACCTACCAAACTGGCTTCACAACCCACTACTGGGTGGTGTGAGCAGCTGGAAAGCTAAGCAAAGCCTGCAGGGTCCCAGCGCAGTCTATTTAGTGCTCGTACAGACACAGAAGCTCGTTTCCACATCAGACACAATAATGCTCCTTTCCCAGTTTCTCAACTCCGCCCACTTTGGGAGAATTCTTAGAACCTGCTGGTTGGCTCGTTCTGATACATAAGGACTATGACATACGGGGGTGGGAGGTGTGTGAGAATAACAGAGTCACAGTCACGGCATCAACTCCTGTAAGTACTGACAGAAGTTAATCCAAGTTCCAGCTGCTTACAAGCCGGGGAAGCAGAGAGAAGGGAGCAGTACCTGCTGGTCTGGGGCCAGAGGAGGGGGAGTTGAGGCTCAAGAATCCGGAACGGAGAAGATATCTTTCCTCTATCACTCACTTCTAGCGCCAGGAAGAGGTAGCAAAACGGCAGGTAATGTGTATGTTTTGAGTGACGCACCTGGTTCTCTTGAATGAACAAATGAATGAACGGTTAAATCAATATTCATAGCCCTAAGCCAATATTTCTTTTTAAAAAATTCATAATGGTATAAAAATTGTCCCCCCCATCTTGCTTGGATAATTTGGAATCTGTGTTATTTTGTGTACATGAATTATGCAGAGTCTTGAATGGGAGAGTTGCTTACAGGTGACAGAAGATGGGGGCCTAATTAGGGACTCCTATGAGAACCTTATGAAAGGGAGACTTAGATTCTTTAACAAGCACTGTAATTAATTCCAAAGACAGCTTATGAAGTAATCAGTTGGTTTTTCCTCCATGAATTTCCTTTCAGAAAAAAATCAGCTCCTTAATGTCTTTAGAGCTCTGGGTGCTCATCGGCATTTGCTGCTCAGCAGCTGCCTCGATACAAACAACTCTGACTCCGCAGATTGCTGGCTGGTCCTGGGAGAGATGCTGCTATTTGTCAAGTGTGACATTAGGATGAAGTTTGAGGACAGGGGATTACAATCAGGTATCTTTACTCAAGACTTTCAAATGTGACTAAAATTAGAAAACAGAAGGCTTTTCATAGGATTTTACAGAGGGACTTCCGCACATTCATCAAGTAAAGTAACTTGAATTTTGATACTGTGGCCTTTGTTTCCACCTCATTTTGTTCCTGCCTCTGTTATAGCGTGTACTCTTGTTGTCTTCACACTATGAACAAGTCTTCATTCTTTCATTAAATCCAGTTCAGAGCAAGGATGTGTCTGTCACCTTATTCTTCTTTGTATTCCTAACACCTAGACGGTACCTGGAGTTGAGAATGTGTCCAATAGCCATTACATAAGCAAATAAGAAGAGGGTAAGAGGGATGTGAGCTTTGCTCTAGGATGGGGGGTAGTGGGGAGGTCGGAAGCAGGGCAGGAGGAGCCAGAGGAGTTGTAGGCCGTCCCAGGAAACGAAGGAGATGACATTCAGAGTAGCAAGCTTCAACCCAACAGGGCTCCTGGCCACTTACTTCCTGAGAAGGAAGCTTACCTTTACAGCAAGGCTTCCCAATCCCTAAGGTGCATATAAGTCACCTAGGAATCTTGTTAAAATGAAGCTTCTGACTCAGGAAGTCTGAGTCAGAACCCTAGAGTCTGATTTTCTAACAAGGCTCCCAAGGGTTCCAAATGCTGCTGGTTCAGTTTAGACACACCTCAAGTAACAAGGCAGCCTCAGGACCTGCGCTCTAAGTGTCTGTAACTCATGGGTTCAGTTGGGGTCCTGGGAAGAAGTAGAGAGCAAACGCAAACAGCTTAATTGAGGAGCCTTAACTAAGATGTGAGTAGCATTAGGGGACACCAGCAAGAGAAAATTAAGGACCTTAAGACTTGCAACTGAGAGGATGAGCCAGCACTAGCCCCAGACCAGAAGGTGCAAAGGGAGGGAGAGGTTACCAGAACCAAAGAACTCTGAAGCTGGAACAGGAACTGTAGGACAGGGTCATGAAAAGAGCTGTGTTCTTGGGTATCTTGGATAGAGGAGCAAAGGCACTTCTTAGGCAGGGAGAGGGAGAATAAATATACGTCTCCCTCCCTTCACAGGTTCCGACCCCCTCCCATGCCTCCCACTGGCCAGATGCAATTGGGACCTAGGGGACAAGGAGGCCTTGTTGATGAGCCCCCTAGAGCAACCCGGAGCACAGAAAAGAGAGTGGATTGGACAGCACAGGGAGCTAGCCAGCATAGGAACTTCAACCAATTTAGCAATTTACTATTTCCTGTGGTTAAAAGTAAATACTCTTAAAACACAAAGAGTCTGGACTTGTCTAAGGGAGCTACAGGAAAAAAGACTGCACCAGACTGTGTTGATTCATTAGGCAATCTTTAGGAGGAGAAGACTCTCAAGGGGCTTGTTAAGTAGGGGCAGCTTTAGAGATAAAAGAAAAACAAGCTGACTGCCTGAGGCAAGGGCAGAAAGGAAGTGCTGGGAAGCCATTAAAAGACCAGCCCAGGAAGTGAAGAATAGAGTGGCCCCAGGATCTCTTAGAGAAACAGGACCAGCAGGTTGGCGCTGGGGGCAGGCAAGCGGAGAGCCTTCGCTTTGCTCTCAGAGGCACTTTGCCTAAAAATTTCCAACTCCTTTTTAAAATTTAGATGCAATATCATTGGTTGAATTCCAAGATTTGGAGAAGAAAGCACACCCAAGGAAAGTTAGAAAGAGTAAGCATCATAAATGCTAGCTCCTAAAAAACTCCAACCGGAAGCCTGTTAGAGACATATGATTAAAATTATATGTGTATGTATATATACATGTATTCTCACACACAGAGAGACACACACACGGTTCCTCATTAGAGCTCTAATCAAGGCTCTTCGGAAAACACTAAAAAAATGGGAAGAGCAACATCCTCATATGTAGATTTTCAACATGCTAAAGACCAGCATCTTTCACAATAAAAGATAGTGTCACCTCTTCACCCCTGAGGGATGTGCCATGCTCCTGGTCAGTGCTAAGCAGAGCAGTCCTTCCCAGGTCTGCAGGGCAGCCAGAAATGGCTGGACTCCCAGCGAAGTGAGAACGCAGTCTGGACCTTGACTGATGAGTGAGATTTGGTTGCCTTTTGCCAGGATGATATGATATACTTTTTTTTTAATTTTTAATTTATTTATTATTTTTGGCTGCGTTGGGTCTTCATCGCTGTGCGCAGGCTTTCTCCAGTTGCAGCGAGCAGGGGCTACTCTTTGTTGAGGTGCACGGGCTTCTCACTGCAGTGGCTTCTCTAGTTGCGGAGCGCGGGCTCTAGGTGCGCAGGCTTCAGTAGTTGTGGCTTGCAGGCTCTAGAGCACAGGCTCAGTAGTTGTGGCGCACGGACTTAGTTGCTCCGCAGCATGTGGGATCCTCCCGGACCAGGGCTCAAACCTGTGTCCCCTGCATTGGCAGGCGGATTCTTAACCACTGCGCCACCAGGAAAGCCCGATGATATGATATACTGTTGACTGATGTGTTCCCTCTTCACCACCTCCGCCCCCTTCCCTAAACCCATATTCCAATAGATTTGGGGTGGGGAGCTAGTTCACCACTTGCCCCAGGGGGAACTGTCAGGAGGAAAAAGAAAAGAAAAGCCAGTAAACAAAGATTCCAAGTTCTTGGCTCTAGTTCAAATGAGAGACAAAAATAATTTTGAAAAGAGATATGAACTGGCAGGAGAAGTTTTTTGTTTGTTGTTGTTTTTTTGTTTTGTTTTGTTTTGTTTTTTTTATTTTTTAAACCACCCCCCTCCAAACTGGGAAGAAGGGAAAATTTAGAGAGGAAAAAGAGCATTATAAGCAATTAGAGGCTGTGCATTCAGTGTCCCATCCCCAGAATAAAGCCCCGATGTTATCAGGTGGGAGTTGGGGTCATCACAGTTTTCTCTCCAAATTTGGGGAGGCTCTGGGAGGACACCTGCTTCCTGCTTCCCTTCTTTAACCATTAAGGGAGGCAGCGGCAGAGACATCCCTTAGGACAAGGGCAAGAAGAATCGGGACAGAGGATCCTGGGGGGGCTAAGGCAGATGGGGTCAGGAGTTCCCTGCCTTGCCTATGGGTGCTGATTTTAGCTGACAGACAGAAAGAGGAGATTGATTGATTCTATGTCTAACAGACACTCCTGGCTTGAGGTAAGAGTCCTGATAGCAGGGGCTGCCTAGCAGGTAACCAGGTGGGAGCCACGCCTGTGCCCACGGATCCACGTCTGCATCCCAGGAGCACTGCCCCCAACTCCACTGGGGTCAGGGGGTCAGCTCTGGGCTCCAAGAAGTCAGGGGAGGGGAGGCTGAGTCCAGAACCCAAGTCCCTGACGGCCTCTATAGAGGCACTCCTTATAGCACCAGTAGGGAGGGGAACGAGGAGGATGGAGGGGAAAGATCCTGAATATTCCTGAATCTTAACTGGAAGCAACTTGCTCCAAAATTGGATGTGGCTGACTGGCTGTGGCTGTGACTAGATTAATTTTTCCTGCTATCTGTCAAAAATAGGGGATTAGAGTTAGAATACAAATTTTGTTGCCAAAATAAAGAAAATTATTATCTGTGACTGTGAAATTCATGTGCATCACAAGTGACTGATTTTTCTCAGCCTCACTGCTTAAATGTTATATGTGAATATTCAGTCAAGGTCAAATTCTATCCAGAAAAAGCCGCCCCATGGTCTCACTTGTGCCAACAGTGGAGAAGCAGATTCTTGTTGGCCATCTGGCCTTCACCTTAATCTCACCTGAACTCTGATTTAGAGCTGGGATGGTCTCATAGGTCCAGTCCATGCTCTATAAGTGGCAGCCCTGCCTGGAAGCACCTGCCTCTCCAGGTACCTGGTCCTGCCTGAGAGGTGACATGCACAGCCAAGTCCCGCTAACACACGTCTCGTGGCTGCCAGCTCCCCTGATCACAGGCAGGGTCCGACTCTTCTGCTTGCCTCTCCTTCCCAACGTCTTACTGCAGCCTCGTACTCCCCCTGCAGTTTCCCAAACTATCCCAGTTCCTAAGGATCTCTTTTACGTAAGCTAGGTGCTCTGGAGTTCCCTGACAGTGACATTTTGGGTTCTCTTCTATTTACTTTTGTAGTGGGATGGTTGCATTTCTGCCAGAGTGTTGTTAGAAAGACACACATTGGCCAGAATAATTGTGAAGCAATAAAGAAACGTCAGAAGCCTGCTCGAGTCTTGACAAATGGATTTTCATCATTAACTAAACATCTTTCCTGATAAGGAGGGTGATGGTTACAGTGCTATACGAGAGCAGGAAAACATTTCTCCTCTCCACAAGGACTGGCGAGCAACTGAATGTGACCTTTGCCCTGGAACCAGGGCAGACCTCAGTCATAAAATAGCTGTTTGGGGATCATGGCATACGTGTACCCTGGGAGTCATATGCTGAAACTTTGTGGAATTCTGATAAGAACAGCATGGAGAGCTCAGAATATAAACACAGTATTGATATTCAGTTTGTGAAAACCAACTCAGTGCAATGGTACAGATTCTTGCAATCTTGTTCTATCCAAGGAAATGTGATAAATGTCTTCGATTCCTGAAAATGTCTAGTTTGCCAGCACTGTTATTCATTTTCCATCATGCGAATTCCGCAACCCTGATCAGCAGCCCAAGGAGAACACTTCTGCTTACTTTGCAGAGCTTCGATGTCTATCTGAATACTGCGGTTTGGGGGAATTTCCCAGATAACACGATGTACGATCGTTTTTATATGCAGTACACAGTGCACCCTTCAATAATACCTGGATCCAAGCTAAATTTGATTTTTATAATGGCCTACTAAAAGGCTGGACCCTTATATCTGCATGATTCTCTGTCATGGACATTAAAGGAAAACGTCTACTGTAACACTCAGGCAAGCATTCTTTGAGGCCTGGACTGGAGAAGAAAGGAAACAAACATACCAGAGCTTCAGCGGATCGCCTCAGGTGTTCTGAGCCCTGCTTATGCTGCAGAGCTAGGCCAGCGCTCTGCTTACGGCTGTGAAGGGGTCATTCTGTAAGAGGAAGGGAGGGATACCCTGAAAAAGTATAGTCTTCCAAACCCATCAGAATGAACTGCTGCGACAGTCCCATGTCCCCTTATAGCAGAGAATCTGTCACTCACAGTCCCATCTAGCTAGAAGATGGATTACATTCAGGAAAGTCAGATAAAACGTTCCCAGATAGTACAACAGTCACAAACGTACTAAAACAGAATAAAAGATAGAAATTGACTCTAGTCGGTGTGCATTAATACTCACTAATTATATACAGCACTCTCCTGCCCAAAGTGGGTAAAATACCTGTCAAACATCCTCAACAATTCTATGAAAAATATTACAGGTACTATTATAATTGCTTCACAAAGGTTTAAGGAGAGCTTGCTGCGGGCCTGAGGACTCTTAGCTGGTAAGGGGAGGGTCTAAGATTCGGACACAAGCAGTAGGACCTCACAGCCAGAACGCTTTGCTCTGTGCCTTGGGTATTTTCCCACAGGCTACTTGCAGTGTTGTTACTTCTTGCGCAGTGGTCATTGCTAAATATCTGTCTATGAGTGGATGATATGACCAATTTTTAGAGAAGTTTCGCTCGTTACTGGAGGAGCACACCACATTAGAATCAAGCATTCTCACATTTTTAGGACCTGGAAGCTGCTAGTACAGTTTCCAGGACATTTCACAAGAAACCTGGAACTCATTAAGGGATCGTCAATCATTTCATGTGGATTCCATCACTGTACTAATTTATTTTAAAACTAGAACATGCAAACTTTATTTTTAAAAGTCCTAAAGAAAAGCTGGGACATCTAACAACCAATTTATGAGTGAGTTATACATATCTCCAGACTATACCAATCCTTAGTCAATTTACAGAGAGCAAACTATTTCCCAGGTTTAGAGTCAATTATCTGAGAGCGATACTAGTATGAATCAACGGCCAATGGCTTAGCCACTGTCTAAGGAAGGATGCTTGTAATCATGTTGATCGAGGCTTGGGAAATACCTACATCTAATCCGAGTCCTTAGTGCAGCCATCAGATTGGCACACTGCTGAGGATGGTCATACCTTCAATATTGCTGTCTTTCCTGGGTTGTGTCCTTCATCCTTTTTCAGTATCTCACTACTTGCAGCATCCCCAGCCCCTCCCTGTGACCTTATCCATTGCCATGGCTATACTTACAGGCTGAGGATTCACTCATCTTTGGCCTGATGGCTCTTGAGCTCTGACCTTTCAGGATGTCAAACTGTCTTTAGTACGTTCTCCTTCACCTGAAACTCACGTCCCAAACTCAGCCTCCTCCCAACTGTAATCACTCCTTTTCCCAACCTCAGGAATGGCATCGTTACACACCCTGCCATTTTTTATTCCCCTTCTTTGCCCTCCATATTGGACAGGTCCACAAATCCAGGCGGGTCTACTTCAGACACATCTCTCAACCCACCTTTTTTGATTTTGATGCATATCCAGTGTACAAACTTATATATCTAGGCTACTGCACCACCTAACTTGTCTCCCAATATCTTGTCTCCTCCCATTTTAATACCCTTTACATACACTTGCAAGAGTTAAGCTGCTAAAACAAAAATTACATAATGCCATTCTCTTGTTAAAAATCAGTTGACGAGGCTTCCCCAATTGTTGGCAGGATGTTCCAAAATCATTAGCTTTCATAAAAGTTTCTTTACAACCTGCCTTAGCTCACGTTTCAAACTCATCTCTGTCCCCGACTCCAATCAAATACACTAAAGTTTGGCCATAATGATCTAATCATGGGTTCCCTTGAATAGGCAGGCATCAATGGAGACAAGATAATACAGTGGTGGGCTTCCCTGGTGGTGCAGTGGTTAAGAATCCGCCTGCCAATGCAGGGGACACGGGTTCGAGCCCTGGTCTGGGAAGATCCCACATGCCGCAGAGCAGCTGGGCCTGTGAGCCACAATTACTGAGCCTGCACGTCTGGAGCCTGTGCTCCGCAACGGGAGAGGCCGCGATAGTGAGAGGCCCGCGCACCGCGATGAAGAGTGGCCCCCGCTTGCCGCAACTAGAGAAAGCCCTTGCACAGAAACGAAGACCCAACACAGCCAAAAATAAATAAATAAATAAATAAATAATTTAAAAAAAGTTTGAAAAAAAAAAGATAATACAGTGGTTAAGAAAGAGGGTTTTTCATTTGGACTGATGTGAACTGAATCACAGATTTACCTCTTACTCATGTAATAACCTATGCATCCATTCTGAGACCCAATTTTCCCTCACCTCAAAAAATGGGATAACATCATATGGTTATCATCAGAATTAATTAAGAAAATGTGCTGTTACAATCCTCCTCCTCATCCACATCTACTACTGAACGCACAACAAATTTTCAAAGAAGAAACACTTTGAAAAATATATTATTGTTAGTTGGTTGATGATGTACTCAAGGCTTGTATTCTTTAGTCTATAAAGAGTCTTGAAGTGATAGTTTGGGGAAAAAATTGAAACAGATTTGCAGCAATTAAGAACCATCCTGTTGAGACTCTTAGAATACTTTTCTACACCACTGACTTAGTAATTCACTGAGTATAGAATTTCCATAGAATATGCTGTATATTATTATTTTATTTACTATGTGTTGTATCTCCAAATAAACCTGAGCACAGAAAGTTCATCTTATAATTCTTAGCATCTCAACACTACCTAGCCCAAAACAAGATTCTTGGTAGTCCTTCAATAAATACCGAGGTCAGAGTGAGTTATCCGGTTAAAGATTGCTGCTCCCCACGATACCAAAAGTTATCAATAAATGCATGAGTTTCTGAGGTTGCTCGACCGTGATTTTTTTTTCCAAGGGAATAAAGGAAAAGAATGTTTTACAGTGTCTTTTGTCACACTATATAAAGCAAAATGCAAATTGGCATGAGCCCACGGCACACACATTACAATTAGGCTTTAAGTAATTAAGTATTTTAATTACTATGTTGATAAACAGTTCATAACATGGAAGCCATATTTCCCCAGGTTACCTGCACTACTTGATACCAGTAAACATGCACGGTGCTTATAAAAATGTTGGCTAATATTTGACTGCAAGTGGGAAAAAATCTGAGTCTGCCTCTAGTTGGAGACCATCTCACAATGACTCTTTGGGAAAATGTTGTTCCTTGACAATATTCTGTCTCCATAAATTCATAACTATTTCCTCTGACATCCATGTTTTGAAAATTTTTTAAAAATCATGTCCATAAGTTATTCTGAGCTTCTTCAGTAAAATTCGCATTCACTGAGTATCTATACAGATAGGTAACAATTATTAGCAGTTACTGTGGCCAGACACCATTCTAAGTGCTTTAAACTGTACTAACGTTTTCAGTCCTCATGATAGCCCTATAAGGTAGGTACTACTGCCTTCATTTTACAGATGTGACAACCAAGGTTTAGGGAGAAAAATTCACGTGCCTGTGATTATACCATTACTAACGCGTTCAGCCTGGACAGCACACAGACCGTCCATTCCCAGAGCCTCTGCTCTCCACCACCATGCCATACGCTTACAGAAAGTGCAATTCAATAAGAGCTATGAGTTTTAGACAACGTTTTGGGAACTCAAAGGAAGGAGAAATTACTTCCTATTAAAGTTCAGGAAAGACCTCAAGGAGAGGATGTGCAGGATTCTGACTGGCAGAGATGGTGGAGACGTCCATTCTAGGCCCTGAGTGAACAAAGTCACGCAGCCAGGGAGGTGCAGGGAACAGGGTGGGATGGACAAGGAGGCCAGTTTGGCTAATGGTGCAACAGAAAGCATAGCTGGAAAGACCCTTCAGATACCACAGAAAGACGCTTTGGGGCTTTAACCACTAGGCTATGAAAATCCTCTCAAGTTTTCCTCAACAAGGCAACATGAGTAGAGACATTCTTTGGGAAGATTTATTAGAATTCTTTAAAAGCTTAGAAATTTTTTTTCTCAGAAGATCATTTTCCTTACTTCTCTAATAGGCTATTTTGGATAAGAATCCAAAAATCAAGAAATTCTCCATTGGGAGGAGTGATGGACTGATGCTAACGAGATGAAACTTAACAGGAATGAGAATGAAGCTCTGAAACTTCAGCTGCACATGTTTAGGGTGATTGCTTCCTGGCACGAGTACAGTTCATGTGAAAAAGACAGAGATTCTGGCCAAATGCAAGGTCAGTACAAGCCAACAGCATTACATGGATGCCAAGAAAACTACGTAATTGGATCTTAAGTGGCATGGAGGTATAGAAGTATTATCATACAAAAAGGCGAGATGATTATCCTAAATGCAGCAGAACTGGAATTCTACTCTGGGCACCACATTGGAGAAGGATGTTGATGGCCAGGAATGAATTCAGAGCAGGATGGATGAAGAGAGACTGTCAAGAAGCTGCATCACATGTGGAAATGCTGGAAGCACTGGAGAAATTCAGAAGGCTCCAAGGACGCATGATCACTGTCTTCAGACATTCCAGGAACTGTCTGGGGAGAACAATCTGTGTAGACGCATGATACAAAAACAGAACCAATGGGAGGATGATATAACCAATGCATCAACTAATACCAAAGGCCAGCTCCATATGAGCGATGGGGGAGGAGGAATGTTCCTGAGGTAAAAGAAGCAATCAGTATCCAATTGAGGCCTACAGGGTAGCCAAAGAGACAAGATAATACTTTTAAAAAGAACACCTGCCTTGCTGAGTTTGGGAGTATAGAAATATTAAAGGAAAGATATTGATAGCCTAGTCTTTAGAAATTTGGAAATGTCCATGTGAGGGGAGCGGTGAGACAACAGTGCTTTAAGGAGAAGTGGGGTGAGGAATTTGAGCTGGACTTTGACAAATGAATCCCTTTACAAATCCAAAGGGCTCAAGTAACCACCAAAAAGCCAAATCTTCAGTAAACAGAATTGTAAACAGATTACTACTGAAAATGCTCAGTGAGTCCTCTTAGGGCTTGAGAACATACAGTAATTCTTTGTAATACATTCCTTCTTAAATGTTTGCAATTCGTAAGAAGTAATGTGATTCCTTTCCCGTCTTCTCTCACAACAGCGCCCCCTAAACACACACACACACACACACACACACAACACGCTCGCACACATACAAGCAACAAAATTTACATATTACTGGGGAAGAGGGATAGATACTATCTCTTCCTTCAAGAGAGTCAGTCAGAAAGGACGTAAAAATGGTCAGAGTAGAGAACCTGGGAGCCCCGGCAACGAGGAGAAGCGGCCTGCCTGCGTTGTTCAAAGTCCTGCAGCTACTTCCAGCAAAACCTCAGAGTTCTTCTACGACCTCCAGACTGAAAAACACAGACAGGTAACAAACTGTGCCGCTCACTCAGCACTGTGTGGGAGGGAGTGCCCAGGCCTCTCAGGCAAACAACGTTTGGTTCACACTCCCACCCTGCCACGTACCAGCTGTACAAACTTGGGGAAGACGCCTGGCCTCCTCGTGCCTCAGTTTCCGTATCTGTAAACTGGGGATAACCACCTCTGCATGGAGTCTTCGTGAAGATGAATGGAACGGTATTTGTAAAATGCCTGCACACACTCTAATTCCACTCCTACCATGATCACCGAAACCTACGGATTTGTAGCGGTAGATGTTTTGATAGTTCAGGCGCTTCCGATGCTTTGGGAATTACACTACTTCTTGAAAACGTTCGAGATGGGTTTGTCTCATGCTGATGTCTGATTTCTTCTATTTCACAGATTGGAAAGCAGTTTCGGAAGGGACTGTAACTTCTTATTGGTAAGGGATCTCCACAGACTTGCCTGATTCAAAAGGAGACTGTGCCTTAGGGTTTTTGTTTTGTCAGAAGGAGGAGGAGGAGGAAGAACGGAAGCAGAAGCAGCAGCAGCAGAAACCAGAGACGGATCAAGTGATACATCCTGTAACATTTTAACTGAACTACACTAAACATTCATACCTACTGAATAATTTGAGGTTGTCAAAAGAATGAAAGACCATTGATGTATACTATGCTATTAAATAAAAAGAATCTTTTGAAGTACATGTAGGCTCTGCTGGCCTCCATGATAATTATATTGCTATAATACAAAGCACTCTGTCTGGACTATTCGAACTGCTCCTGTGGATGCCCGACACCAGCGCTGAAGGTGCCTGGTCAACCACCAGGCTCCCCAAACTGCCTCAGCAGGCGGCACTGACATGTGGTTCCTGTCTCCTTATCTCCAGGACTCCTTTGAAGTTTATGGAAGCACTGTTTGGAATTAGCACTGCAACTCATGGAACAGGAAGAAAAACAGGGTGAAAACATCTATATTATCACCTACTTATTCCAGAAGTTTCAGATAGTCAAATACCACTTCAGTACACAAATAACCAAAATACTGTGCCTTCTGTCTTTTGAAGCAAAATAATGGACGTTTCACGTCCCAACTAGTGATTTTTGTGAAGTACCAAGCTGGATTCTTGCAAAGTCTAAAACAGAGATCTGCATTTTTAGCAGGAGATATCCTTTACATATCTGGCCCCAATTTTACTACGTATTTTCATAAGAGAAAGAAAAAGGTTAAGTCTTCATGTTCATTTGCTTAACTACATCTAACAAACAGAAAGTGAGTAACACAGACCTTCATAGCTAACAGAGACAAGACCTGTTTACTCTGCTCACTTACAAACCCTGAGTTTGTTTGGGACCTGAGCTCTGTAAGCCTATCATTTATTCATCACTCAAGTTGCCTAGCAATGAATGTCCATCTCATCAGCGCTCACATTGTCCAAATACTCCTCTCAATAGTTTTTTCCCCTTAAATAATCCACAGGCTTCTCTATCACTATGAAACAATTCCCTTTTTCTCAAAGCCTCCTTCCTTCTGTTTAGACAAGCACTCGGGGGCAATTGTTGGTGCAATCTTCTCTCTGTCAGTGGTCTTACTGCCAGGTCGCAGACGCCTTCAGAGAGAGCTGAAAGGCTTTTGCACTCTGTCTCCCAAGACGGCAGTAAATTGCTTCCCCCCTGTCTTTCATGTAACAATACTGCACATCTTGACTAAGCTGCCTTCAATCTCTGCTTTTGGAAAATTTCCAGGCAGGGTCTGTGTTTACGTCAGCAAGACTGATTCAAAACACCATCTCTGGGGTTTTAAACAGGCTTTGAAACACAGTCCTGCACTCAACTGGGGTCAGTAGGAGGCCTTCCAGTAAATCTGTTATTTCACTTTATCATTCTACTTATTGCAGAGGGGCACTGATTTCCTTTTAGCTCATCTTATAAGCTATTTTGTTATTTTTCATAAAATTTCTGCCAAAACCTTGGCTATTAGAGCCTTGCATTATTATGCCCACTGTCTTCAGAATTCCTTATCTGCAGAGATTCTGCTTGTTTGGGTAAGCTAAGTGTTGTTGTTCTGTTTTCCATCTGGTTTTTTTTTTTTAACTTTAGGATCATAAAAATAAAGTCCTTCAGAGTCATATCTTGTTAAATTTGCCTTTGATTAGCACAGCTGCTCTTAGATTAATCCCTGGGCTTAGAGTTTAACAAGGGCCTTACAAAACTTGTAAAAGATGGGACATGTACAGAGGGGGCAGGGCAGGGGGTTTGTGATTATATGCAGAACTACAGGGGCTATCACAATGAAACTGTAGAATGTGAAACTGAAAACAATTTCTAAATATGCAAATTCCTTATTACTTGCAAGATTTAAAGTTAAAGGCTTCTTATTTAGCAGTTAAGTGTGAAATTATTTTCACAAACAAACGAGTACATCAAGCTATTGCCACAATCCTAGACATCATGCCAGACATTTATCCCCTATCATGAACCTTGGTTTTGCTTACCACCCCCTGAAATCTGTGATAAAACTAAAAAAAAAAAAAAAAAAATTTCCCCACACTATACCCAAAAAAATAATATTGCATTTGGGTAGGCTTTCTTACCACACTCTAATCTAAAAAGAAGGCTCATTGAGGCCAAAGTAGACTTTACCTTTGATTACAAAATACACTAGTAAAACAATTTAAAAACAACAAAGAAACTGTAAACACACTTGCAAAATATAAAAATGATGCTACTTAACTAAAAAAAAAAACCAGAACACAGTAAAGCAAATGATTCTAATCCAATTTAAAGGAAATGAATTTCAAATAAGCAACAAAACCATCCTTCCTGATACTTGCACTTCCCTCTAAAAGACAACACAAAGGACAAGAAAAGGAATAAAAAGACCAGCAAGGACCCTTAACAAAGTGGCTGTATGGATAACAGTGCTCTAACAATTAAACATGAAACAAGGTGAACAGATATTATGGAAGTCTTTCTCGGAAGAGCATGCACTTGTGTTTCCTGAAGTAGACCCTCTGCTTGCGATTAATCAGAGGAATTTTTGGCTTCGAGTGTACACTCTATAACTCAGGCACCAATGTCTCGAAGAAGGTGCATAAGAGAGGAGCAGGCAGAGGCCAGTAAAAGATCAGAAGAAATGGACGGAGGCAGATCACACAAATCCCAGGGCCAAATGAGGGCAGGCACATGTTGAGAAAGCCTTCCTCACCCACATGTCTTCTCTTGGACCAGGGCAAGGAACACAGCCATTTCTGGTTGGTGCCCTTTGTCCCAGCACTGAAAACAAGAGGAAAGGCTGGTAGCCCCACCAAAGAAATATTTTAATTCCATTAAAGAGTGGACGAGCTTGCTTGAGTAATGGCGTCTACCTCAGTGGATGTTTCTAAAATTAGATAATCATCTGGAAAGATTAGATGAGATAGTTGAAAGGCTCCTGCACAAAAACAGGAACTGGAATCAAAAGATCTCCAAGCCATTCCTTTTTATGCATCTATTAAGATCCCATTTTAACTAGTCTTCCCAAATTAGTAACAAGGCTTATCTACTTGCCTTCTATATTTGAGCTTTAGAAACTTATATTCACACCACAACAAAACTTTTGAAAGGTTAAAAAGTAACAGTTTACTGTCACTTAACATTATGTACCAATAACCTACTAATAAAACTGTGAGCCCCACACATGCATTCACCTAAAAATGGATTTAAAACAAACAAAAAAAGCTATAGCAACGCTTTGCTTTCTCCTTTCCTCTTTTAAGTAAAAGAAAGAACCAGTCTGCAGAAAGAAGTCTGTGGCCCAAATTATTGATTTAGGAAACTTACCTTTCAGCAGGTTGAAAGTCTCATGGATGATATTCTTAAGGGAGAAGCACAAGACCTCTCTGTGGCCCGGTGTCCTCATGGCCCAGAGGCGGGGATGCCACCCTCCAGCCCACTTGCACCCTCACACCTGCAGAGCTCGGCCTCCACCTCGGAGCAGGACCTCGCCAGCTGCCTCCAGCCCTGCAGGGCCAGAGAAACAAAGGGCAGGGGAGCTTCTCATCTGAGTGGAGAACAATTCCCACCGCATGGCAGCTGTTTAAAGAGGTGGTGTCTGCAGGACGAAGGCTGCCTCAGAGCCTTCCTGTTTGTGTCCCAGCTCAAATTTTCATCCATTTCCTAAGGAAGACTGCAAAGAGTAATCAGCCCTGAGAAGGCTGAGGTTTATGAAAACCCATGCGGGGTGCAAGGGCAATTTTTAGAAACACTTTTACCCTTTCCTTCTTTTCTCCACCAAGTAGGTAAGAGGCTTTATTAAAAGTACTTTTAAAGTCAAAAGCAAAAGCTGTATATGTTGTGATCTGGTAAAAGTTTTTCTACTCCTGAAAGATTTTTCACCTGAAATGTAGAAAGGAAAAATTTGTGGCTGATTAATCCAATACGTATCAAGTAATTAATAATGCAGAGGAAAACCATGCAACTTTTGGTCAGAAAGCAAGGGTTTGAGTCGAAAAAACCTTTACCATTTACTAGCTTTAAATAAAGAAATGCACTCAATCCCTCTGGGCCTCAGTTTCTTTGTCCAAATAAATGGGACTAATAACGTGTGCTTTACATGTCTATTTGTGAGAACTGCATAAGATGACTAGAAGAGACCCCATACTTTGCCCTAAAAGGTCAGAGCACGCTGTCATTACATCACAGTATCCAATTTCCCTGTGGCCGTTACATAATATGAGACATTAGTAGCTGGCAAACAAACAGCTAATAAATCTCCTCACTTCTCTCCAAAATTATACTATATATGTATTTGTTTGTTTGTGTATTAGCTGACTTCCCCACTGGCACGCAGGTTGCCAGAGGGCCCAAAACCTCATTGGTAATGCTGATTTAACAATATCCCCAGTACCAAGAATAAGTCTTCACATTTATTAACATGCAATAAATATTTGTTAAGTAAATAAATAGATAAATGCATAATTTGAGGCAAAATCAAGCACAATGCTCTACAAACAGTAAGCCTGTAACAAATACTTATTAGTGAATGTACCACCACTTTTTTTTTAATAGAAAAACATCCCAGTGAAAATGCAATGTGATAGAATTTTAAGACACGTTGGAACTCTGAAAAACATTTGAGATAAATATGACTGTATGTTTTGTTAGATCACCTTGTTCAAATATATTATTAAGATGGTTAATGTACAAACTTCTTACCTCATGGATATTAGGTACAATATCCAATATGAATTAATTCGCTGAAAAAGTTTACCTTACTTTGTACCTAAAATCCTTCCTCAGGCCTGTTTTTGTTCAAAGTGGAAACTCTCTTTTCGCTGTTGCCCTTTAAGTCCTAGCTTGGTGGCAATGGGATTGATAAGGGTTCATTTATTTTTTTTAAGAGCATTACCCAGCCAAGAAGGATAAAGATGTGTGGTCCCTCGTGGCTCTTATGATCCAACTACCAATGTTTAATATAACATAACAACATGCCGGGAGACAGGAGAGTCTCGGGGATCTGAAAAAACAGATTTAGTTTTGAGCCTTCACATCATTGCCTGAATCCAGTTCAGGCCAGTTCAGGCCACTAGAGACTAAAAATCAATTCTCTGACAGCTGCTCATTAATCTATTATGTGTAAAGAAGAAAGCGACTATAGTGGATATTTGTTCACTTTATAAAATTACAAAGAGAGGAAAGATCCTGAATCTTAAAAGACCATGTGAAACATAATTCCCTCTTCTAAGGATTTCTCTTGCTTTGCTTGAGAAATAGGACCCTCCTTCCCCGTCTCTTCTCCTTTCCTCTCTGCCCTCTCTCGGCTCCTGCTTTATAGATAGGACAAGAGCTATCCCACTATATACAGATCTTTTCACAAGCGTTAAAAGTGCCAAATAAAGATTTTAAGTTGCTCGCTCTGAATGAAGTCATTTTAGTTCCAAAATATGAGGAAGCATCTCATAAACAATGAACCTGAAAGTTCTACAGCTTTTGGCCAACGAAAAAGCATCTCTGAAGAACAGAGAGTGATGATCAAATAAAATCAGAATTTATTACCTTTAACAAGTATCTATCCTGTTTTTCTAAGTTCAGAATTTCAGACACTGACGACATTGTTCGCTACATCCCTCCTCCTCCTCCTCTCACACAGCTCCCCCAGTGCTAGAGGCATTTTTAATTGAGCAATTTAAGATTTTAAAGAAGGTTCGATTTTTGATAGCTTCCAGCAGCAAGCCTTTCTCACCGTGCGGGTAGCCTCCAGCCTGACAAATACCAGTCTGCCTGGGGCTTGTGAGTTCAACCACGAGGGTTATCAGATGCGCTTAAATGCCTCCGGGAACAGGTACAGCTGACACTGGGGGAGGGGCTGAATTGTGGAAACCACCATCCAGTAGTCAAGCTGCTTCTTCATCCAATAAAGAAAGAACTTCTTTAAGAAGAGCTCTTCAAGAAGCTCTGACATCCTCCCCTGGGGCTGCTGGCGTACCCCACTAGCTATTTGCTATAAAGTAGTTTTATTGCCCTAGTAACTAACAGACTTAGTCAAGATATCACTGTGTATTTGGTTAACAAATAAAAAGATAAGTTCAAATTACTGATTACAGGGTCTTATTATATTATTTCTATCATTATTTGAGATCACATATCTTATTTTAATAAACATTTATCTAATGCTACAGAAAACATAAAAATCAATCTTGTAAGGGACAATAATTTATAGGCATGAGTAAAAGGAGCAAATATCATAGAACACATTATCCCAAAGTCTATCATTACGAGGTACGTACACCGGACAACAGAACAATAATGAATACTTCCTTTTTGCCACCTGTTGTTTTATAGGACAGCAGATTTCCTGTCAGCTGACTCAAATAAGTAAAACAAAGTCACATTGAAAGATTAATCTTATTGATAAGGATGTATTTTGATGGCAAGCTAGTTCTAAGAGGTTAGGGCTATTTCTTTTCCAAAATGAGAAACAAAGAAGATAATATCTTTTCCTCCTTTCCTCCCTCTCAACTGGATGTGGGCAAGCGCTCTGCTAAACGCTTTAAGAACATACGATGTGTAAGCACAGGGTTCCTATCCTCAATCAATTCATGAACTGGTAAGACAGGTACAGAAATATCTAGTACAAGGTAGTGTGTAGTAAAAGAGAAAGGAAAACCTCAGATCAAGAGTGCAGGGCACGGGGACTTCCCTGGTGGCGCAGTGGTTAAGAATCCATCTGCCAATGCAGGGGACACCGGTTCAAGCCCTGGTCCGGGAAGATCCCACATGCCGCGGAGCAACTAAGCACTTGCACCACAACTACTGAGCTTGCCCTCTAGAGCTCGAGAGCCACAAGTACTGAGGCTGCAAGCCACAACTACTGAAGCCTGCGCCTAGAGGCTGTGCTCCGCAACAAGAGAAGTCACAGCAATGAGAAGCCCGTGCACCGCAACGAAGAGCAGCCCCCACTCACCGCAACTACAGAAAGCACATATGCAGCAACGAAGACCCAATGCAGCCAAAAATAAATAAATTAAAATAAAAAAAAAGAAAAGAGTGCAGGGCATGAAGTGAGGACACAAGTTCAATGGATTTGCCACTTCCAAGCTGTTTGATCTTCGAGAAACTTGTTAATCCCTCTAAGCCCTGCTTTTCTCATGGATAAGATAGAGATCATACTAGTATCTGCCTCCTAGGGTCTTGATGAAAATTAAATGAATTTATGAATGCCCTTAACAGAATGACTGGATTTTGGAAGTCATCAATAAATAGCACTGATGCAGAAGAAAAAAAATTAAAAGAAATACTTAAATTGCCCTGGACAAAGGAGAAAGAAAATTCCATCCATAAATAAAATAAAAGACAGAGGATTCTGCAGCTGAGAAACTGCTCCAGGAATAGGTTGAATGTACAGGCTGTCCTTGACTTATATCCCTTCAGTGTGAAAGATGACTGAGGAAAAGTACCTGGAAAGAAAAGGGGCCTCAGCCCTCTTATCTCCCAGATGCCATGCCCCCCTCTTTTCTGGAATGCCCACCCATGGTCCTGTGTGCAGTCTCAGCCTGTGCCATCCAGGGCACAGTAAATGGCCTTGGAGCCTCTTCTCTCTCCCCCCAGAATTGCTTCTCTCTCAACAACAGAGATAGTTTCAAAGACTACCTTAATGTCTAGGAGAAAACATCTAGAATATTCATAAAAACAGAAACTTCTGTTTCTGGCCATGATGCATTAACTGGGACTGGATCAGCCTTCGTGCCTAAACAACTGGAAACTGGATAAAATACAGGGAAAACTATTTACAGATACTAGACAAAAGGAAGCCCAAGATGTGATCCCTGAGAGAAGGGGAACAACTTAGGTGAGTCTGATGGTTAACCCAGCTTGCAGAGCAGCGAGAGGAAACCCAAGAACCTGGGTCTCACTGAGTAAAGGGGACACAGAACAGAGTTCACAGAGGCAAAGGCAGATAGAATTTTATAGAAAAAGTACCAGACAGGAAGGATCTATACTGACAAAGAGCTCAAGAAATCCACACGGGGTATCCTTGAGTTTGTTGCTGAATATTAAGTTGCACATGGGCCGGGTCAACTTCATAACACTGGGCAAAAACAAATGAGGATCTACAAGATAAAAGATCCCCAGATCTGGCAAAGGGCTGGGAGCCACTTGAGTTTTTACCAGCCAGAATAGAAAGTCTTTGGTGAGCACCTGGGGCTTTAGGTCACAACCCCAGAAGATTCTTTAAAATATTTGTTTAGTAGTATGGTTAAATGAAGCCTAGAGTAAAGGTTACTACAGACCTGCCCTAACAAACCTTTTAAGAGAAAGACAACAAAGCTGGGCACTGAATCAAAATAATACAAAAACAAAACCAAAAAACTAAAAACAAAACACCACCACCCCCCACCAAATCTAGCATTCAGTAAAAAATTTACTGCACATGCAAAGAAGAAGGAAAATGGGACATAGACTTGGAAATGACAGAGCTGAGGAATTAGCACACAAGTACAATTATAAATATGCTCAATATACTTAAGGATTTAAAAGAAAGATATGAGAAGATAAAAGGAAGATTAAAAGACAATGAGATGTTACGGAAGTGAAAGAAATATTTGAAATAAACAATATACCGGATGGGATTATCAGGACATTAATGAACTGCAGAAGAAACCAGTAAATTCAAAGACAAAACAATGTAGAAAATACCTAAATGTAAATAGAAAGAGGAAAAAAAGCCTGAAAAAATGAACAAAGCCTCAGTGACTTGTGAGACAACAAAGTGGTCTAACACATGTGTTATCACAGTCCTGGGATGCAGGTGGGAATAAAAATGATAAAAACAAATGATGGCTAAAATTTTTCCAAATTTGATGAAAACTATAGACCAGAAATCCATGAAACTGAATGAACCTCAACAAAGATATACAAAGAAAACCAGAACCAAGCATATCATGAGGCAATTGCTGAAAACCAGAGATAAAGAGAAAATATCAAAGGCAGCAGAGTGGGAAAAAAAGACATTATGTACAAAAGATCAATAAGAAGAATAACTACAAACTTCTCATTAGAAACCACACAAGCAAAAGTCAGTAGAATGGGGCTTCCCTGGTGGCGCAGTGGTTGAGAATCTGCCTGCCAATGCAGGGGACACGGGTTCGAGCCCTGGTCTGGGAACATCCCATATGCCGCGGAGCAACTGGGCCCGTGAGCCACAATTACTGAGCCTGCGCGTCTGGAGCCTGTGCTCCGCAACAAGAGAGGCCGCGATAATGAGAGGCCCGCGCACCGCGATGAAGAGTGGCACCCGCTTGCCGCAACTAGAGAAAGCCCTCGCACAGAAACGAAGACCCAACACAGCCATAAAAATAAATAAATAAATAAACCCAAAGTTTAAAAAAAATTAAAAAAAAAAATAAAAAAATAAAAAAAAAAAATAAAAAAATTCTTAAAAAAAAAAAAAAAAAAAAAAAAAAAAAAAAAAATCAGTAGAATGACATCTTTAAAGACCTGACCGGGGAAAAAAAAAAGAAAGGTCAACCTAGAATTCTATATCCAGTGAAAATATCCTTCAAAAAATGAAGACTAAATAAATACTACATTACACAAACAAAAGCACAGAGAATTCATGGCCAACAGATTTGCACTACAAGAAATGTTTGAGCAAGTTTTTCAAGAAGAAAGAAAACACCAGATGGAAACTTGGACTTACACAAAAGAATTAAAAGTGTGGGAATTTGTAAATATGTGGGTACATACAAAATAGACTATTTCCTTATTTTTTTATTTCTTTAAAATGAAATTGACCATTTAAAACAAAATAATGTATTGTTAGGTTTTTGACATATGTAATAAATATAAGGTATGACAACAATATCACAAAGGAAAGGAAGGAGAAAATGAAAGCATAAAGTCATGAAGCTCTTACATGACACATGAAGCAATACAATATTATTTGAAGGTGGGATATGATAAGATAGAGTGGTGTATTGTAAACTCTAGAGGAACGACTAAAAATAATGAGCAAAGAACTATAAGAAAGAGAGGAGATAAAATGGAATACTAAAAAAAATACTTAAGTCACCCCAAAAAAGGCAAGAAAAAAAGAGAGAAAAGGGAAGGAGAACAGATGAGACAACTGATGGGAACATACTGTACAGCACAGGGAACTCTACCTAATGCATGGTGGTAAACTAAATGGGAGGGAAGTCCAAAAGGGAGGGGTTATCTGTATGTGTATGGCTGACCCATTTTGTTGTGCAATAGAGGCTAACACAACATTGTAAAACAACCATAATCCAATAAAAATTAATTTAAAAAAATAGAAAACATACCGCAAGACAGTAGACTAAGCACAGCCATACATGCTGTCTACAAGAAACACACTTTAATTATAAAGACACAGAGTAAAAGAAACACACCTAAATTATAAAGACACAGAGTAAAAGCAAAAAGATGGACTAAGATATGCCATGCAAACAATAATTAAAAGAAAGTTTGGATGGCCATGTTAATTCAGACAAAGTAGACTTCTGTGTCAGTTTGGGTCCTGGGAAAGAAGATGTCAAGACTGAATCAGAAGTTCAAGAGATTTATTGGGGGAAACACTTGTGAAAGATAAAGGTTAGAGGGAACAGGATTGAGCAGGGTAAGGCCTTCAGACATGAATGCGGATCTGACACCTGTGAAAGGAGAGAAAGAGAAAGAAGGTTTGGGTCAGAGGAGCCTGAGACTGCAGGCTCTGTGAAAGTCTTAGCCAGGCCGATGGGGAGTCCCCAGCTGAGACTGCCCATCGGAAGAGCTGGCTTTGGGCAGAAATAGTTGGGGTCAGTCATGAGCTGGCAGCACCATGGGGAGAAGGTAACCACAGTGGGGATATGTGGCAGATCCCCAAACTGTGGCAGCTGAGGCTGTGCGCTAAGTGTACAACTTTGGGGAAAGGAGGTCTGAAGAGCACAGCTCGATGGCTTCCACAACTTTAGAACCAGGGGTATGACCAAGGACAAGGAGGGATATTTCTTAATGATAAGAAGCTAAATTCATAAAGAGACCCTAACAATCCTAAATGCACATGAACTGAAACACAAGGCTTCAAAATATTTGAAGTAAAAACTCTTAGAACTGAAAGGATAAACAGACAAAGCCCAGTTACAGTTGAATATTTCAACACTCCTCTCTCAGCAATACATAGAATAAGTGGACAGAAAATCAAGAAAAATATGGAAAACTTAAACAATAGCATCAACCAAATTAACTTAATGGATATTTTTAGAATACTCCCAACCAAAAGAGCAGAATATATATTCTGTTTAAGTTCACAGGGAATATCACCGAGATAAATCATATGCCAGGTCATAAAACAAATCTTGATAAATTTTAAAGGATTTAACTCATACAAAGTATGTTCTTTGACCACAAAGGAATTCATTTAGAAATCAGAAAAGAAAGATATCTAGAAAATCCCTAAATATTGAAAGTTAAAGGACACACTTTTAAAAAACCCACAGATCAAAGAAGAAATCCCAAGGGAAAGTAGAAAATATTTTTAACTGAATAATAAGAAAACTACAACATATCAGTATTTGTAGGATACTGCTGAAGCAATCCTTAGAGGGAATTTTATAGCATTAAATGCTTATTGAAATAGAATAGAGGTCTATAATCAATGATCTAAGCTTCTACCTTAGGAAACTAGTAAAAGAAGAACAAATTAAGGCCGAAATAAATCAAAGGAAAGAAATAATTAAGGTAAGAGCAAACAAAAATCAATGAAAGAAAGAGTAAACAGGTGAATAGAGAAAAATTATTTAAAAGCTAGGTTTTGGAAAAGATGAATAAAATTGATAAATTTGTAGCTATTTTATCAAGAAAAGAGAAGAGAAAAATTACCAGTATCAGGAAGGACAAAGAGGATTGTCCCTAAAAATCCTAAAGATAGCTAATGGATAATAATGGCATAAAATAAACAACTATACTCCAAGAAATTAAACAACTTACATGCAATGGACAACCTCCTTGAAAGATATAAACTACTAAAACTGACAGCAGAAGAAATGGAACCTACCTATATTTATTTTGAATATTGACTGATGATTTTATACTTTCCATGTAGCAGTAATTTATTCATGGACAAAAGAAAACCAGCCTCACCAGTGTGATAACTTTAGCTTCAAAAGTCCTTATGCCAATAAAAATTAAAAACCTGAAAGATACCTCATAGTAACAGATAAAGCAGGAAGGAAATGAAGGGTGAATGAATATAACCAAAGTAATAGTGAAATGGAGCAGGACGCTATGGTCCTTCCCCCCCACCATGTCTTCCACCTGCCTTTTGTCTGTGGAAAAACTTCAGCCAAAAAATAGGTTTAATCAGAGAAGTGAGAAAATGCAGAAACAAAGGAAAACAGTCCAACAAGACTAAATAATAATAGTTTAGTCATTAAGCACAGTCAAGGACCTTCAGTTCCTTCTCAAGGGCTATAGATAGATATATTCTGAGTCACCTCCTGTGAGCTGTCTTATAGATACTGAAACCTCCACCATGTGGAAGAAGTTAACTACATGATGACCAGACTGTAGCCGTGACATAAGCTGCCACAATTCTGAGAACTGGCCTCAAGGAAGTGGGAACAAACCAACCCTGGAACTGAAGACTAACTGTACTTGAAACAATCAAGACCACGCTGGTCAGACCACCCATGACCAATTTCAAGATGACGGTCAGAGCTGACTGTGCTGTTTCTGCATGTAGCCCCCTCCCTCTGTCTATAAAAGCTCTTGCCCACTGGTTGACAGTGGGGAGGGAGGGGGAGTCGCCTCCCCCCCCCCATTGCCGGCATCCAAACTAAAGCAAACTTTCCTTTCCACCAAGCTTGCCTCTTTACTGGCTTTTGAGTGGCAAGCAGCTGGACCCCACTTTCGGTTACAACAGTACTTGCATAATTAGGGCAAAATTATTATTAGCTAATACCCTTAATTACAAGTAGGTTTTAATACGAGTCTGGATCTCAACCCATCTCTTTTTTGGAATTAAAAAGTCTAGAAGTGAAACTATAGCTTCCTTGACAACACAAACGGTCCCAAAATGATTCCTAGGAACAAAAGAAGCAAGATGATTGTCAGGAGGAAGTGTGCTTTGAATCCAGGATAGCAAATAGTTCTTGTTTTACAATAAGCTGTGAGCAGCCAGCTTTGACTATTAGCAGTTATGTGCCAATGATTATTAACTCAACTGCATAGTGAGGGCATTAAGTCACAGGAAGACTGTTGCTTTTACGCTGTACTTCTACTAAAACTTGATTTTATTGCCCATTTTCAACAGCTCTTGGGCTTGGGTTGTAAACAACAGCCTTTTGGTAATTCTTCTGCAAAGGATGCAGCCGGTGAGTAAAATTTAATCATATATGTATCCAACAAGGAAGAAAAAATAACAAAAAACAAAATAACACAATTCTCCATTTACAAGTCAATCAAGTTATGTGCCTTACCTAAGAAGTTATGTCTTTAATTCTAATCATTAGTGATCATTAGTAAATGAAACAATTTTTATTTTTCTCAAGTGTTTATGTTTCTCATATTAAGAAGCCAAACAATAGTCTAGACTTTCATAGGGAGACGTGTACAATCAAGATGTCATGCCAGGCTTAATATAATGATAATAATAAAACACTTTAGGCGTTTACTAGGTTCTGGTTAGTATCTTAAGTGCTTTACATATACTAACCAATCTCATCCTCCATACCACCCAATGAGATTGTACTATTACTCCCATCATTTTACAGATCAAGAAATGAAGGCACAGAAAGGTTAAGTAATTTGCCCGGGATTCCACAGGTTGGCTTCTGATGCTGTATGGGGCACAGAGAGGTTAAGGAATTTGCCCAGGACTGCACAGCTAGGCTCTGATGCTGTAAAAACTGAAGAGTAATTCCCCAGTGCACCAGTTACCACCTCTGCTTTCACATTGCAGGAATTAACATTTTTACAAGTTTTTTACTTCTGGGAATGACAATTTTTGTCTCTATGGTTTTAATAAGCTGAATCAGGAAAAATACAGTGTGAGGAAACATTAATTTGGTTCTGTGAGCTTCCCAGCAGCATGTCACCTTGCTGGGATGAAGAACCTTTTCAATAATCCAGTAGCACACTCCAAGACTACAAGTGCATTTGCAAACAGCATAGTAACAGCCTGTGAGAAGGTGTTATGTTGAAAGGTAAGCAAGGTAGAGCGGAGACCAGCACAGCTGACCCAGAGGAAAAAGAAATCAATCCAGTCCTAAAAGCAAAACTTAACGAACTTCCACATCTTGGAATGAGAAAAGGATGTGACATTTATTTACAGAACCTTGTCTTGGAAACCCGTTCTGCAAGACAAGAAAAATCATACTTGCTCAAGTATCCTCTTTGCGCAGAAGACCTGCAAGGAAAATGCAATCACTGGGTGATGTTTACATGACTTGTGGAAAGGGAAAGGGGAAAAACTAAACATTTACTGAGTCCCCAGGTTGGGCCAAAAACTGTGTTATGTTGTTTCCACTTCATCTGATTAAATCTTGACAATGTACCTATAAGGTATTATTCCCATTTCTAAGGTTTAGAAAAACTGAGGACAAAAGAGGTTATGTAAAGTGCCTGAGTAAATATGCGGGGAGGTCAGAAGTCCGCCTCTGATCCGTCAGATTCTGAAGCTCGCACCACACCCACACCACACACTGACCCCTGTGTCTGCCCACCCCAGAGGGGCATCTTTGTAATAGGTGGTCTACTTCTTCTGGGGGGCTAGACTGTATCATGTCAAAGGTTGAGCTCTAGGATAAGACTCCTGGGTCTGAAGCCCAGTTACGCTGATGACTAACCATTGACAAGTTACCTGACCTTGCTGTGCCTCAATTTTCCAGCCACGGGTGACAGTACCTATATCATAGTGATGCTGTGATTATTAAAGGACTTAATATATATAAGCCCTCCTGTATATTTCCCCATAGCATTTATCACAATACACTATATACTAACTAAAAATTCAATTTATTTATTTCACTTATTTTCTACCCCCTAGAATGTAAGCTTCATGAGGGCAGAAATTATTATCTATTTTGTTCTGTACAATTCTATATCCTCAGTACTGAGATGAGGGCCTGAAACTCACTAGGTTCAATAAATATTTGTTGAGTGGTGGACAAGTATAAGCCATTAATTTATTAAAGATCACTATTTCATTTTTGTATGAGTCTGAGCATAGAAATACATGGTGATACATGCTAGGAAAAAAATAAAAGGGTCGACATATGGGTGATGACGGGGATGAGATACCAGTAAAACACGAATGCCCCTTTTTTAGAAATTTACTAATTTTGTATGTCAAACTGGAATTTCAATTCCTGTATTGCATCTATATTCATGGAAAGCAGAGGAAGTTATCTCTGTTTTACGGGAAATGAAAAGATACCTAGTCTTTCTAGCTTTCTCTTTGCCTGAAACTTAGGGGTTGACTCTTCATTTAACCTAATTTAAAAGTCTTTTTTTTTTTTTTTTTTAAATCAGCAAAAGCCAATGATTGGCTTTCTAATCCTAAATTCCAAACGGGAAGAAAATTTTCCTTTCCTTAACCAGGTCTTACCAACATTCAGTGTAGCAATGAGGACACAAAAATGCTTTGAGCAGAGATGTCACCCACTCCTACTCCCTCAGGAAATTTTAAAAATCTCACTTCTCTTTCTTAGATTATTTTATTAATCGGGATATTTAAAAATTAAGATGATACAAATAATATTAATAAGCTATGCTTTTTTGCAGATTCCTTATAAATACAACTAGCCCTAAACATGCATGTCCTCTGTCACATGTGTTACAGTACACATTAAGTACAGCAGGTCAGTCCATGCACTTATTAATTATTACATTCAATATGATATATAGAGAATCCTCCATAAACACTGCATTTAAAAGTTAATGCTCAGTTTTAATTTTTTGTTTCTAAATAATAAATAAAATAATAAATAAAATTTATTTATTTATTTGGCTGCGCAGGGTCTTAGTTGTGGCATGCAGGATCTTCGTTGCCACCTACAGGATGCGGCATGCGGGATCTAGCTCCCCCAGCAGGGATAGAACCCAGGTCCCCTGCACTGGGAGTGCAGTCTTAACCACTGGACCGCCAGGGAAGTCCCTCAGCTTCTTTTAAAATTACAAATCTCATTTAGCTTTCAAAACCCTACCCAGATGTTACTACCTCCAAGAAATCTTAACCAGTTTCCCTCACTACTCAGACTTAAATACCTATTTTTGGGTGCTGTTAACACCTATATACTAAATTACTTATTTACATATGTGTCTCCCTACAAGACTGTAAACCGGAAGTCAAGACATTTATCCGTGTATGCCGGAGCCTAGAACAATACCTGGCACAAAGTAAGTATTCAATAAATGTTGAACTGAATTACTGGACATAGATTCAAGATAAATGTAGTCAATAAAACAAAGTCACAACTGAGTATAAAAAAAAAAATGAACACTAGAGTTAGAGAGTACGTGTACTTGGATGATGGCTGTATCAACTTTTTGAAAGTCACTTTGTTTTGAAGTGACTTGGAAAATATTTGAAGGTAATGGGATAATTTGCAAGCATCTTCATCTGTCCTAAGAGAAGCAAAAGGGAGAGAGTCTGTGTGAAAGTCACTTTTGATGATGATCCCCTAAGAAAAGTTATATGCAACATGCCAAAAGAATTATCTGAAATCACTTTTTTTTTCTTTTTTTTTACTATTTCTAATAATGTGTGAATTGAAACAGGATAGTGTAGCACGTTGACGAGAAACCGAATGAAATTAAACCCTTCTGTAGTATAGACTGCAAAAGAGGAATACCAAGAGTTGAAGCTAGAATGTGGAGACAAATCAGGCCATGTAAGGCCTCTAAGAGAGTTTAAATATAAAGCAGTTGGAGTTTACCCTAAGGGAATGGGAAACCATTGTAGAATTTCAAGCAGGGTGTGTATGTGGCACAATTGAACTCCATTTGAGAGAGAAAAATCACTCTGCCTGCATTATAAGAAGTTTTTTGGAGGCAGAGTGAGTTTGAGGCAAGGTGTTTGAAATAAGACAGGTGAGAAAGGCTGATGCCTTAAGTCAGGCCATGGGGTACAAGAAGCTGATACACTCCGGAGAGCTAATCAATGGACTCTGTGATTGATGGGGCAGGAAGGAAAAGGAGAACAATTTCCACATAACCAGAAAATGGGTAGATAATGGTGAAGGAAGATGACAAAGTTGAAATGGACCTTTTGAATTTGAGAAACCTATGGGACTGCCATTACACCACTGGCTGTTGATAATATCTATGCTTACTAAACCCTGACTATACACCACAGAGTGTGCCAAGAAATTATGCAGATTATCATGCACCTTTCTACAATACAGACAAGGAAGCTGGGCCTTAGTGAGATACGTAACTTGGCCATGGTGCCACATCCTTTCTACACCCATACCACCCCTACCACCACCCCTGGGGCACCACTATCTTAACCTCTGATGCCACAGATTAGTTCTGGCCACTTCTGTACAGTATATGAAGGCGATTGTACAGTGTATGCACTCTTTTGTGTATGTCCACATGCATTTTTAAAGTCTGCAATTTAACTTTAGGAAAAAAAAGAGGTTGTTACAGATGGAGACATAAGTATAATCTTATGAACACATTTTCTTATCTTCTAAGGACTCTCGCATGGATGGATACATAGTACCTACAACATTCATATTCCCAGGTAAAATCAGTAATGTGAAATGAATCCAGAGAAGGACAAGGCCCATTGCAGTGTTGCATCCTTTAGAAGAGATTGAGTCACAGACCCAGACTAACTGTAACAAATCCCTTCAGAGGAATTAAAGATTAGGATGTAAAGTAACAGTAATGGTAAGAGAGGTTTTAAAGGGAAAGTTCTATTGTAATAGCTTAAAGTAAATTTAGATGATAATAAATGTGAAATCAACTCCAGTTGTTGCTTTATCAAAGTAATCCCTTTTTCTAGTTAGGAATCTTTCACACTGCTAAGGAATTGAAAGTGACTTTAGATAGTATTTTGAATGTGTTTTAAAAACAACAGAAATGACAGTTAACTTTTTCATTAGTTTTAAAAATTCTTTTCTAAAACAATTTCATAGAAGTTGTACATTTAACTTAATATTTTACTCTCTGCTCATTATACTGTATAATACTACATTGTACTTGCTGAATTCTGAGTTTGTTTCTTCCCTGGACCTAGGAATTTCTTGGTGGGGCAGGGATTACAGTCTTATTATTATTATTATTATATTTTTTAATTTATTTATTTTATTTTTGGCTGCGTTGAGTCTTCGTTGCTGCACGCAGTCTTTCTCTAGTTGCGGCGAGCGGAGGCTACTCTTCGTTGCGGTGCGCGGGCTCCTCATTGCAGTGGCTTCTCTTGTTGCAGAGCACGGGCTCTAGGCGCGCAGGCTGCAGTAGTTGCAGCACACGGGCTCAGTAGTTGTGGCTCGCGGGCTCTAGAATGCAGGCTCAGTAGTTGTGGCACACAGGCTTAGTTGCTCCACGGCATGTGGGATCTTCCCGGACCAGGGCTCGAACCCATGTCCCCTGCATTGGCAGGCAGATTCTCAAGCACTGTGCCACCAGGGAACCCCTACAGTCTTATTTTTAAGGTAAGAGGATCTTGGCTTTGATAGTACTCTTATGAATTATACTACTTTTGCTTTCAATCACAGTATTAAAAAAACTGTAAAAAGAAATTTGACTTGGAAGGTGAAAACAATCATATTTGCAAATTTACTGCCATCAAACTTTTAAAGTTACCCAATGTTTGTAAACGGAGAAAAAACTTATCTATTCACTTAACTGTTCTCCACAACAGGTTTGTTTGTTTGTTTGTACCTACATAGGCGTGCACAGTTAGGATATAAGTCCATTTCAGAGAAGAGTCCCATCATTTTTTAGCATAGTGAATTCTTTGAACTCCTACTGCACATCTTTTGATCACATGTTTTTCTTAAACCCCTAAAATTCCCGATTATATCTGGATGTCCCTCTCCTACAAAAGAGCCAACATTTAGCCTAATCTTCTTGTTGAGCCAAACAAGGTTCTGATTACAATCTTAATGAACCTCCTTTTGAGAAAAGAATCCACCACCTATGACCAATATTTTGACTGCAGGATACTCTGCCTTTAAACTCGGTGGGAAGCAGCAACTTCCAGGTGAATTGTCAAGTCAGGTTGTTTTTAGCTGAGAAACTCTGCAGCTGGGTGTGAAAGCCTAGTTTCTCTGTCATATCTTTAATTTTTTCAAGGTCAGATAGGTAAGAATCTGTGAAAGTATTCAAATTTTAGCTACTTTTTACTTTTCATTTCTGCTCTTATAATTTCCATATTCATTTCCTGTCATGGATGAGTTGTAGATTTCAGTTCCTTCACTCATTTAAGTCTGATGTCCCATAAGCATCTCTGGCTTATTTAAATTACTCAAACTTGTTAGGTGCAGAGCACAAGCTCTAAATATACATGTATATGTATTTTAACTAACGAACCATGCAGGGATAACTGGGTGAAAATTAGTAACATTTTAATCATAAATTAGACAATCACAGGAATGAAGATACGTCATTGCAAAGGTATAAAACAAAAAAGAGTATACCCAAAGTGGGGCTTTTATTGATCACCAATAAGATATTCTAAATGAGAACTAGAATTTCCTTATTCATTTCTAAGCTTTTCTTTTTGAAAAATCTGATTTGTTCCAAATTTGCCTACCAACTCTTTAATGAAACTTTCTGAAACTTTAGAAATTGTGTCTAAAAGGATTAGAGTAAGAACTAAATCCCCATCTGCCAGGATATCTGAATTTGCCTCCTTTCAAATTATACATAAGGTATCTGTGGTGAAATAAAGATTAGGAGAAAACAGTAAGCATTTAAAAGGAAAAGCCCACTCCATGCTTGCTAAGTATTAAATTTTCATTGATTTTAGCCAGCATTTTATTCAAACTTACATTTACAATGTTGCACGTTAAATGAGTATTAAAAAGTCTCAATAAAAACCCATTTAATAAAGCAACAAGATCCATATTATTTTAAAACAAATCTAAAGCAGTCCTATGCCCTTACCTGACTCTTGCTCACAATAAATCATCGTTTCCTGTCTTGCCTTTGATCTTCTCTGATTAAAAACCACAACTCTCATTTATCTAAGATGATAAAAGGACAGATATAGAGCAAAAAAGCCACAAATACCATTAACACCTCACTTTCACGTCTGTCTACCTACAAATCTTTAACTAGCCCAACCATCCAGAAGGAAAATCGGATAATTTACATTTCCCTTTCTATCCTTTCCTGCTTCCTGGAGCAATATTAAAGGATAAGCAAGCAACAGACTCTAAAGCAAATTCTATGCCCTAAACCAAAGAAGAATAGAGTATCTTATACATGCTCTATTATAGAGCATCTTATATATGCTCTATGGATTTTAACACCTCCTCCATCCCCATTTCTCATCTGATACAATTATAGTATGTTTGCCACAGAAACTTCTTATTTTGAATCTTCTAAATAATATTTATAGCAGACCTACAATCCCATACAGTGACATGTAAAAATAATCATTCCTCAAGCTTCTGTTTCCTAAATAAACTTGAGAAATAGCTATTTAACACAGCACAACGAATGGACTTCACAGCACTTGGAAAATGGCCCTCGAAGTCAAAATTATATAGCTCTGGCATGGAATTTCTGAGGTCTACCCCTGGGGAAACCATCCTCAAAGCCTCCTGACAGGTAATCCAAGGAGCAGAGCTCATTAATTTTCTTCTGGGGCAGTGCAGTGTGAAAGCCTGATACCAGTCCTGCTTGTGTGGGGTGAACAACTCTGTGTTCAATGCTTTATTCTATTGAACTCTGGAAACTCCCTTGACATCAGTTTCTAAAGAATTTACCAAAGTTGCTAAAAACATTGGCTATTCACTCTGGTCCTGTATCTCTGATGTCACAGGTCCCATTAACTGGAATGATGGAGAGAAGGACATAAAGAGTGAGAGATCACGCAATTTTGGAAAATTATATGTGCCCTGTCATGGCTTAATTCTTAATCCAATAGGATAGGTAGGTAGAACATCAAACACTACTTAAATTGTTCCTTTACCAAATCTGTATGAACTTTATTTCCCGAGGGTAGTAACATCATGATAGTTGTCAATCCAAACTTTGCATTAATCATCAGTATGTCTCTATAACGCCTAATTCAGATACACTCCTCCTGATATGCAATGCTGGCCAGGTTTGTCTTCTCATTTATCTCTGACTCTGACCCATCTCTCTAGACCCATTTTACTTCTTAGGTTTTGCTCCATTTGTTTCTCTTCCTGTCCTTCCATCCTGCTCCACTCCCCATTCTCCCCTCTCTCTCTCCACAAAGTACATAACAGAGCTTTCTCCTGTTTCCCAAACTTCACCACGTTAAAGAAGAGTGGCTTATTCTACTAATCAGCTTCATGTTCCCCAAAATACTGCTATTTCCCATATGTGATGACTACTGAACAGGCCATATTCTCTGCAAAGGGTCAGAAAGGATATTTTATGCTAGGTACTCCTGTGTTTAGGTTTTCAATACATTAAGGTGGTAGAGGTGGAACAGGGAGAGGGGGAAGGGAAGGAGGGCAGGAAATGATGATTCAAAGGACTGTGCAAAAAAAGAACGGTGCTTCATGGGGATATAAGAATGTGAATAAGAGTAAGATTAAGAATAACAAGTTAATTCTTACATAGATCTTACTATGTGGCAATCATTGTTCTAAGGTCTTTACTTATATTGATGTCTTTAATCCTCACAATAAGTCTAGGAGATTAATTCTGTTATTATCCCCAGTGAGGAAAATGAGGGGCTGAAGGGCTAAATAACTTGCCCAAGTCAGTAGAAGAGCCAGAAATCTTGCTCTTTGACATTGATTTGCTTCTTTTAAAGCTAACAGAGGGGAGTTCCTCCCTGGCGGTCCAGTGGTTAGGACTCTGCACTCTCACTGCCAGGGCCCCGGGTTTGACCCCTGGTCAGGGAACTAAGATCCCGCAAGCCACGCGGCGGGGCCAAAAATAAATAAAATAAAATGAAATAAAATAAAACAAAACAAGCCCACTAAAAGGAAAAAAAAAGCTAACAGAGTTGATTATTTCAATACTGGAGAGGGTGAAAGTGAAACTGACTTATGATCAAAATGGCCCAGTTCCTTTGTGACCAATATATGAACCCTAATAGTCGAGACACATACTAACTTAAACTGATTTTTTTGGTGCTTATTGATAATACAGAAAAATTGCTTAAATGTTGTCCTGGAATGATATTCATTTTAGAAAACGTGGAAGACATTTTAAAGTATTTGGGCTCAGGCATAGGGTGACCACATGTGCTGGACTGTTTAGAAAAATCTCAGTTTATACCTGCTGTCCAGGCATGATTGTATAGCACCTACTTTCACTTTTAAAAGTGTCCCATTTCAGACAAGAAAGTATATAGTCATCTTACTTATGCACAACCAGTGTAATTGGCACAAGTCAAATTGCACAAAATTCAGATCCAATCTCTTTCCTGTATTATTTTCAGGTCATTCCTTTTAGCAACTCCAGAAGCTATTAGTCTATGCCAACAACAACCAATGGCTGTTCACTGTCAGCATTTATTCCATTATCTTTATGCACATTTTTTCTTGTTTCATGGTCCCATCCCCAAGCTTTCTATTCAACAAGAATCTTTCACTCAGTTTTTTCTACCTGTAAAATTAATTAGGATTACTGATTAACTCTAAAACTTCTAAAAGGCAAAATCAATACAAAACAAACACCCTCCTTCCCTACTTCAAGACATATATAATTTAAAAACTTTCTGTGCAACTAAAGCCACATAAAGTTACCTCAATAAATGTTAGTTTAAAATCATATATGCTCATAAAAGGGAGAGTTCTATTGATCTTATCTTCTTAAACATTTTACAGGATTTGGTACATCACCATGTGAATTTCAAATGATCTCTTATTCATCTTCTGAGACTCAACATCTGCATAAAAACTGATAAGTGCTGCATTTGGTTTTAATAATTCTGATTCTTTCATTTCCTCCTCCTAAAATCAGTTGTTTTTACCATCATGAGCTCAGTGGTGCTTTTCCCCATTTCCCTTTTTTCTGCCTCTTCCTACCTTCAAAGACTTCATTTCCCTCTAGTCCTTTTGCCAAATTACTCCCTCTCCTCCTCCAATACTTTCTGTTCTATAATAACCACTCTAGTGACACTTCTGTCCTTAAGGATTCCATTGTCACTTTTTGGAAACAAGCCACTGTTCATTATTCACTCTCTCACATTACACTTCCAGTAATGCCCCCAACTCAGCAATTGCCTTAGCAGGCCTATGCTTTCTCCATAGCACTTTATAATTCTTCTGAAAAATTACTTACTCTTGGTCTCCTTACACAAAACCCCTGACCACCCTACCCTTGGATCAAATTATCCACTCAGATGTACAGTCTACTTGGGAAACTCAGCTGACAAATAAAGCTTCCCAGCTCCTAGGCTTCATTCACCTTATTGCTTATGAAGATCCTTGGGAAACTGACCTACAGAGAGAAGGGAGGAAATTCCTGCCCTCCATCCATAGGAGATCAGTTTACGTACCCTGAAGCACTGGACTGCATTGTTTTACTCTTATGTTGGTCCACATAGCTACAGATGTTCGAGGGTACAGTTGACCACTAGGTCTGGAAAGTGCTCCATGCCAGTGTAAATCAGTATGAGGTAGACAATAGCCTACAATGTCCTGCTTAGTGACTTAAAAGTTTTGACAATGTTTTGCAGATCTTAGTATTTAAACTTATCTTGATTATGATACCCAACATAGAACTGTATTCATCTTTAATTTCCACTAAATGGCCTCAGCTATCCAAAGAGGTTTAATCTCACTATGATAATGACATATCATTAAAGGGTTCTCTATAAAAGTTGCTTTGGATGTGTGGTACCTTTTGGGGAGAAACTGCTATAAGGTTTGAAGATCACATTTAATAGAAGTGAATTTCATTAAAGATGTAAGGAAAGTAATTACAGCTTCAGAGTCACACGGCCAAAGGCAAATTATACATTCCATTCTATAATAATGTTTTAAATAGACATTACTTCCTAGTTACCTGTTACCTTGTTCCTTCATGAAAGTGGTCTTATTTGCAATAAGTAGATATCCTGAACAAAGCTGGAGTCATTGCAAACAGAGAATCAATTGTATCACATATTTTAGAGCGATGAGGTGACACTTGAGCACATGTTCGCCAACACATAGACCAAAATTTGACCAAATCTTAATCATGAAAAACGAGCATGTCTCTGCATGTCAGCTTTACAATTACACTCCTATAGGAATTTTGGTAATCTCTTTGTCTTTTATGGACAGGGACAATATTTACTAAGACAAAAATCAGTATGCTTGGGGTGAAATGTTTCAAGATGAAACCCAACTAGAGTCAGACACACGCAGAAGCCACAGCTCTGGGAAGACCATCAGAATTCAAACTTTAAAACAACAACAAAAAGAAGACACCTCAAAGCATTCGATTCCATTTCTCCAAATGTCACCCTTTCAATTATCTTAAAAATACCCATATTACTAAGAATAATTTTTAAAGGTCAGTCTCTAACTAAACCTCATACTGTGTGAGGTTTTATATATCATTCCTTCCAACTATGGACTGCACTTATTGAATGAGCTGGAACTTTACTGTGTGATATAGAGTAAATCATATGATTGCATTATCCCCATGAATCACAAATACAGATAGGGGACAGAGAAGAAAAAAATATAGTTGATTTCAGTTTGGTCTCACTGAAAACACGATACTTGTTCTTACTGTCCCTTTACATTAGAGAGAATAGGAATGTCTAAAAAAATTTTTGAAAGGCTAATTTGAAGATTCATTTTTAATTAGACACAAGCAGTGGCTCTCACGTCAAATTATTTTTTTTTACTTTAACCTTTTACAATTGCAATATTGTACTGAAAGTAAGCAGAAATATTTAATAGTCTTATTTAATAGTCTCTTTCGAGGACACTTTCCTTAAAAAAAAAAAACAAAAAACAAAAAAAACACTACAAAATCAGCCCTCAGGTACCATTTCACACTGGCACCTAGGTATCCCAAGGCTCTTATTTCACTGTGCCCTCCCAAATTATAGCCTAGACTCAGAATCACTTGACTAAGTGATACTTCTGTAAGACACAAAAGCTACGGATTTACTGAGAGGCTTGAGGCTCTATTTTTACTTCATCACACTCCTATGTATAGTGTTTATAGAAACAATAGAAAAAAATCATCCTCAATCAGTGAGTCAAAGACAAAATCACATAGAATGATTATGAGCATATAAAGAGGGAAAAATAAACGCATACCTTGGTGGGATGATACTGAGGCATTTCTTAGGAGACTACTCTCTGCATTCCTGAATTGTGACCAAGATGATAATAAAGTGTGGAGAGGAACAAGTGACCTCATTGTCACCTGTCCGTGCTCTTTAGCTGAGGAGGCAGAGCCTGTGTATCACACGGCAATTACCACACGGCAATTCCAGCTAAGAACTGACCTTGCACCAGATGAGAAGCATCCAGAGCCCAGCTCACAGAGTCCCTTCTGTTTAGACATGGTTCTCGTTGTACAGAGGCTGGAGTGAATTCAGCAACTGGCTTTGTCGAGCCTGGAACCTATGCTATGCCGCACGAGGTCTGTGTTAACTGAAGACACAAATGGTCTCGGATGTAGACAGAAAAGACTGTGAGAGACGGAGTTAGAGACAGGATCAAACAAAAGCTCAAATTTGAAAGTTAAGCGCTAGTCCTTGGTTTACTTGTGATGCCAGTGATACAGTCAGAATAGATAAGGAGGTCTGTTTTGCTTCATTGTTTGAATTTGGGTCTGAGGACCCAATAAGTTATGATAATGTTCACATTCTTTTGCAACAGTTCCAGAAACTGTGGTCGTTAAATTCAGTAGGGGAAAGAATTCCATTTGGTTCCACTCATGTTTTCCTCCCAGAGTAGAAATGAGGATTAATAAAAGCACGTCTGAGTAGAAATCTTATTAGTCTACCAAGGGTGAATGGGCATTGGCGGATTCGTAAAGGGAGCTAAAATTAAATTCTTAATACAATTTAACATCAATTAAATGCATGTAATGAGAATGACCACCCTGAAAATAACCTATTTAATAGTTAAAGTATAATCAAATTGGTCTGTTCTACAAATGTAGCTCTCCTTCCTTTCTAATTAAACACTACTTTATGAAGTTGGACTTCCCAGACACCTGGAATTTTTTTAAAAGATTTGTAGGCATGTCTTCAAAATGAGAGGGACTTTGCTACTTCTTATAATAGAAAAATCGGTTTCTTGTCTTAGCAATTGCCAATTAACTTCATAACCCTAGAGAATTTCAAGGAAAGGAAATCAAACTAAAATCAGAAAGGAAAATTACGTAGCAAATACCATGGTTTACACCATCACAGAGACAGCACTGTTGTATTCTCTGATCTACAAAGCTGCTGCCACTGCTCTTACTGGGCCTGGCAGTGCCACCTCCAGATGTGACACCCCAGTAGAGAACCAGTAGATACTTCAGACACCCCAGTAAAGTATGTGTGTGCCCACCAGTCTGAGGCTTCTTGTTGACCCAGCTGGCACGGCTCACTTTGCCTTTCTATGCCCCAGTCCCAACAATCTCAATTTCTATGTATATTCCTCATGGCCATTATTTTCCAGTCTTTAAAATTATATCCTCTAATATCCTCTGAATCATCCCTAGCTACTGAGTCCTAAATTAGATGCTGCATTTTAACAGGAGACACATTATCTCTGAGAATGACTGTCTCAAATGAGGTCATGGACACTCTAGTTTTACAGTTTGAAAAACAAAAGCATTTCCCTTTTCTGTTACCTGCCAGGGATTTTTTTCTTTACAAGAGAGAAAATCTGACAAAGTGAAAGCATAAGCAACTGACCATGTGGAACCTGACCCTGATTAGCATTTCCCTGTGTTTCTTCAGTGTTTCATTTTCTCTTTCTTATTGTAAGAAACTGTCTTCTACAGTAAATTTTAACCAGAGTCGATTAGTTTGTTTTCTAGTTTTGGAAAAAAAAAATCATACATGGCCCCCTTCCCTCCATTTCACAGACATTTATGGGGCATGTTGCTGGACACTGAGATCATAAGGACACACCGTGGCTCCAGCTCTTACGGGGCTGCGAGCAGTGGAGTACAGGGGGCAGCTACAGAGAAGTCACATCAGCATTATCATCAAGAATAATAACTTGAGGGCAGCAGTAGGCCCAGGGTTCACTGGGAGCACAAAGGAGAGAAACTGGATACAAACTGGAAGAGAAGAGGAAAAGGTATTAGGGCAGGTTTTCTAGACAACAGAAGCTGTGGTCCAATCCCCAGGGATGACAGGACTTAACCAGGTGAAGACTGGGGAGAAGGCTCTCCCAGCAAGGGAAGGAGGATGTGCAGAAAGGGCTCTTGGGACCTCAAATATGCTATAAACTGCTTGATGAACAGGCTATATGTAATCAAGGCAGGATACAAAACCCTGTATAAGGAGAAATATCTGTTCAGTCCAGAAATCTGTTGGACAACGCTGCCAGGGAATGTTTGTAGGCAAGAGCAGTATTTGTTTGGCTGCTACCTTTTTAACTTTCCTATAAAGATATGCTACAAATTTGCAACTCATGACTTCAGCTCACCTTTCTTGAATCTATTTTCAGTGTGGTACGGCTACTGAATAGATAATGTGCAAACAGACCAGATCAGTTGTTTGCTCTGATTAACTTTCAGCTCAAACATTTTTTTCCTCGCGTTATGATTATATTGGTCAGAGATGTACTAGAAGCTTTAACTCCAATCGCAGAAATGCTTCATTTACAAAAGCAAACACTTTCCTCTCTGTCTTGGCACACAAGACTAGGGACTGGTGGTCTCATGTGCCGATCACACACCTGCACAGGGATCCAAGGAAAGCACTAGAAACACCAAGCAAACTCCCATTCAGGACACCGAACTTGGACTGTGGGTATGAGGATAAAAAAAAAGGGGGGGGGATTAACTTACCTTGTCTTCCTATTAGAAAACAATTATACAATTTCCCACCCCTCATGTGTGAAATACTGAAAGGCTTCTGTTTCCTCTACACCTTCTTCGAGAATGGCTAAAACTCAGTACCTTCTTGTGCCCTGATCTCGTTAAATGTTGACTGCCAACATTTTTCACTTCTGAGAACAGAAACATCCCATTCATACAGGTATTATCTCATAAGTGCAAGGCACCCCCAGCTTCTGCCCCATTGGCTTTCTCATATCAGCCAGAAATGCCCAAGCCCAGACGCTGGCCATCACAGCAATGCCACCCGGAAGTGTCCTGACTGTGGGGAGACACACAGGACAGCAGGCATTCTATCTGTTTTTATATTGAATTTGTCCAGCAGTTGTTCAAAGCTCACCTCAAGTCCTGGGGAAACACTCTGAATACTATAAGTATACTCTCCAGGTATATGAAATGGTCCTGATAAATGTAAATGTAAAGATATCCTGGATAGAAAAAAAAGAGAGGAAATTTTAAATAATTTGACCAATATCTTCTTAACCTGCGGTCCACAAATCACCTGAAAATGCATGCAAACTTGTACAGCATACATATGTGTACTTTTCATAAAGGTCTAAGGCTTTTATTAGATTCTTGAAGCATTCTATGACTTGAAAAAGCTAAAAACTACATGATAAAAAGTAACTCTTCTTATTTCGGTATGTAAAAATACAACTCAGGCGCACAAGCTAGAAATATCAAGGAAACATAAAATACATCACTTTTTGCCTTCATTTGTGTATCTTTGAGCAATGAATACAATTAAAAGATAGTATTTGCTACACATGCTGTCTGTGAAAAGTTACCTTGCTTCAATAGTTCATCAGATAATTCTGACAATACACTTTGTAATTTGACTTTAAATAAATTCACCCTAACACCAGAAAAAAAGATATTCTGGATGTAAAATAGTTCCCCAAAGTAGGTATTGATACAGTAAATGGTTTGTTTAATTGAATACTTGCTAAATTTGAGGTCCAATCACACTCGGGTATGTGGAGAATTCTATTCTAGGAGTAGCGTAATTCCAGGAAGATGGAAAACCTGTAACTGAATCTCCTTCACCACTTTCCAAAAACAAATAGGGGTGCATTCCAAACACCAGCAGCCACAGGCTTAACTGCAGCTGACCAAGTTTGAGATGACCTACAAAATCTTCTCTGTTATTAGTAACATTCCTGCCTTCATGGAATTACCAAAATGCATGTGGGGGTCAGGGTTTCATTAGTGTTGAGTTAGTCTTCTCCCCCATCTGCCCTGTATCCCTCTGGGGCACAACACTAGGAAAATTCTGTCATCCACAATACCCAGCTGTGTCACCCAACTGCAAGCCAAGTTAATGGGAATAAAAGCTATGCTAAATGTGAAGTCTGAAGATGGGACTTTGGCTGAACCACTAGCATTCCAGCATATGTTTGTGATTATCATTAAGCCACCTACTCCCAAGATATAAGCTACTTTGTATTGGTTATTTGACTGGGGGAGTAGAGTAGGGGGGTGGGTAATAAAGTTCTAAAAGAATTACGTTTATGCTTCAGTCTGATTCTTTCAAAATGAATTCTCATTAATTTTGAAAGAAATGTACAAAGAGTTGAAGACACCCTCCCAAGGTGAGGTACTCTCATTAATTTATTTTCATTGGTTTGGCTGTGACAATATCTCTTTGACAATTCACTCATTGAGCCAATCCCATCCCACAAATAAAATCTTGCAAATATTTGTATAGACGTTACCACTACTTCCCTCACCAATTTCTCAGTACTTCCAAGCTGAATTGAGCCCCCTTGTATACCCTCTCTTTGCCGCAAGCCCTACCCATACACTAGGATACCCACATCACCCAGTATGTCCACGTGCCCAACTAAAACACCACTCCTCTAGGAAGCAAAGCCCGTGTTCTCTCCAGAGGCATGAAGCTAAATAAGACATGGTTCCCAATGGTCTTGGGATCCCTTAACAGCCCCTCAAGCACGGAAACTCCATCCTGTTTAGCTGTGATCCTTCACAGTGCCCTCAGGGAAGATACTCAGAAGATACGTGCTAAGAAAGAAATTAAAAGAAAGAATAAATGGATGAATGAACTGAATGACAGAGAATCTAGAGGTCTCTATTTTCTCAGTTTAATTTTTATTTTTTTCACACACTTACAATGTTAGAACAATTATTTGGACAAAGTGTTCAATATACTGGTTTTTTAAATCAATTAACCTGTTTGCTAAATGTATAACCCTCATTCTTTCTTAGCCATCCCTTGGTTTGGTTTCCAGAATACTACCACTGAATTCCTAATTTTTTTTTTCTCTCTCTCTCTCAACCTTTCATTCCTTTAAAATATGTGAGCTAAGACAGCTTCCCCAAATGTCAGTCTGATAGTATATTTGAGGTAATGTGACTCATATCCATCACAAACTGAACAGGGCAGAGAACACTAGCTAAAGACCTGGGGGTTCTGAATAGTCTGGGCTCTTCTTCCACTGACTCCTTGTGACCTTGAAAAGTCACTACTCTGAGACTCAGTGTCCTCGCTGAAAGGTGAGAGGTTGTTACTAATACAACCCCCAGTTCCTTTCAGCTTTATGTATTCTTGAGAATAAATTCTCTGTATCTTGCTATTATAGGCTTACAAGTTTCATGAGTAGGCAGACCAGGAAGCTGTCTACATTACGGGACTGAGTTCTAGGGCCCACGGGCCACATCCAGCCCACTGCCCATTTTTGTAAATAAAGTTTTGTTATAGTACAGTCATGTCTATTGGTTTATCAACTGCTGCTTTCATGCTAATGATGGTGGAGTTACAACAGAGACTGTATGGCCAGCAAAGCCCAAAATACTGGTCTTTTGCAGGAAAACATAGCCAATCTCAGTTCTACAAGATGTGCATTGAGGATTGTGACTTCCTACCGAAAGATCTTGCCTCTCTTCCTTGAATGAGACCTGGAATTTCACCATTAGAAGTTACAAAATGTATATATGCTTTGGAAAGGCAAAATGCCTCAAGTGTTAAGCAGATAGTCCCCTAGTGGTAATCAAATGATCCCTATCTGAGACAGCAAAGGAAAATGGAAGGGCCCAGGCAAGCCAAAGCAAATTGAGCAGGCACCAAAGATAAATTTGCTTACTTCCCAATTTTGCCTGGGTCCACCACGGAGAGATAAGTCTCTAGATTTTGATATTGTGATGGGTTTTCATCTAAACCTGCTCCCTCACCTAGCCCCTCTTTTATGTAACAGCCGATGCCTATGGGACAGCTGGATGACAATCAGGTACGACAATAAAATAAAACCACCAAAGGGTCTACATACATTTTTCCCACTTTCAGGCTCTGATGAAATGATGTGTTTGAATCTCAAAAGCCATTACTCTGAGGAAAGGAAGGCAGACACAAAACAATATATACTGTAATGTTCTGTTTATACGACTTCCAAGAATAGGCAATACTAAGGTATGGTGATAGAAGTCAGAAACTGGCAGGAAGTAAAAGGGGCATGAAGGACATTTTCAGAGTGATGGAAATGTTCTATATCTTATTTTGGATGGTAGTTACATGGGTTAAAAATCAACTAGCTGAATCCTTAACTGTGCATTTTACTCTATATTAAGTATATCTCAACTTTAAAATTTATTAAGTGACTATTATCACTAAATAAAGGCTTTTTTTTGTTTGGGGATATGTCTTCAGAAATCTTGAAGATCTTTAGGATCACTGTCATTATATAAATTTCCCCCCATAGGAATGCTTAAGAGGGTGAGGGGAAGGGGAGGTGGCTCTTGGCCTCTGCGCCCATTTCCCTCACAGGCACATTCTTGCAATATGTCATCGGATATCTCAGTTTGGGGACCTACTCTTTCACAAAAACTCAAAAGCAGAAAATGAGGAAATAGTTGAAACAGATTTGTCTCCTTAAATTGTGTGTATGTGTTGTTGGACTATTAAAAAACACAGAGAAGATATACAACAACACGCTCACATGTTTCTTGGAAGTCTCTGCTTTACTTAATTTGCATTAAATTTATTCTAATATTGTGCCAAATAGAAGTATTAAATCTAGCACATATGATATTAATAAAAATGTATCTTTCAAAAAATTAAGTTATTAATAAATGCTCTTTTAAATCTGAACAAAAAATAATGAAGTGCCATGGCATTCTTCAACAGTATCTAGCATTCCTATTAACTGGGCTACCAGTCTACAATCATCTGAGAAATAAAAATCAGTTCTGCTTATTGGACAGGCTATATTTTTCAAAGAAAAGCTGAAAGACAAATACCTTACTGATATATTAATCTGACTTTGGTAGCTTGTTTGAAATGAACCAAACTCTACTTAAGAGTAATCAAAGGTACTAAATTAGGCAACAATACATGCTTACTGCACAGACAGCATAAGTACCCAAGAGATCATTTAAATAGGCAGAGTTAAATGAGAAGGGGAAAAGTGTTATTACAAAATTAGTACAGGTCTGAACCCGTGTTTTGGTTAAAAGTCTAGAATTATCTAATTACCTTCATTTCCAACTTAACAATTGAGAAAAAGAGAATTTACGGGTTAGAAGGGATCTAGAGGTCAGCTAATGGAAGCCCTTCATTATTCTAATGAAGAAACTGGGCATGTAACCGAGTTCAGTCTGACCTTCATCGTTTTACCCAAAATGCACAGTAAGTGGTCTCTCCCCTCGCTGGGTGGTCTCATATTACGTGGCCTCAGGACACCAGCAACTGTGGCTACAGTCGCTGTCCCTTTTCCTCAGACTGGCTCTTCTGCCAAAAACTCTTCCCACTCTCATTCTTCCTACTAACTCATGCTCATTCTTTAAGGCTTAATCTAGTTATGACTCCTCCCAGATGCTTCCCTTGACCCCTTTCTCACCCACATCCATTTGAGCCCCGAGTGTTAGTTACACCTTCTCTGCTTTCCCAGAGCACCTCATGAGTTTTTCCTCAATCATTCTTTCAACCATTCAAATACTGAGTGTCTGCTCTGGGCCAGTGGGCTAATGCTGGGGAGACAGAGAGAGAGAGAGACTTCCTTTCTATCCTCAAGGAGCTGTACTTCAGATGCAGCTGAAATGCCTGTTAACAGTCCATCTATTTTCACTGAAGGACTATTAAACCATTTTTGCAGCCCCAGAACCTGACAGAGTGTATGGCATACAGAGGCTCAATAGATGGCTGTTCAATTTCACTTTTATTGTAAAAATCAGGAGTTCCAGTTTTTCTTCTTTTAATGAGTAAAATGACCCTTGAGCAAAATTTAATCTTTAAAACAATGGAGGGTATATTTACCTTCTATTAATTATCCATACTGCTCTCAGTTTTATGTGTCATGGCATGTTCATTTACAATTGTTGCCAGTTTTGATTTTTATTAATTATTCTTTACTTCGTAGCGTATTACCAAGAGTTTATGTTATCCTATGACTAAAGGCTAATTTAGCAGATTCTGGGAAAGCAGGTAGTATGCAAGGTCAGAACAGTATATTCTCCAACACAACACCAATCCAAGATTTCTAATACTTCTAGGGTCAAAAATAATAGCAAATTATGAAACTATCATCATACATTTAAAAGGAATATTATCTTCACCATTATTTAATGAATTAATTGTTAATTTACTCAAAAAGCATATATGTACCTGTCACTGAATTAGGCCAGGGACACGGAGATGAATAAGACATGGTCCAGGGCATCAACAAACTCCTTGTCTTTAGAGAGGTCAGCTATGTAAGTACTACCGTAAGTAGTGGGTAAGTGCAATACTAGAAGAAAGTAGAGGTAGAGGAGGCACAAAGGTGGAAGTGACCAACGTGGCTTGAGGAGAAAGCAGTCAGGGAAGACCTCACAAAGGAAGTGATGCTTCTCAACCCAAGGAGAGGCTACATTTCCACAAATCAGCCCCCACTGTGTTTACTCAGCAACAATTTGTTAAGACTGCTGAGTGTCAGGCCCTTTAATGGGGGGGGGGAAGGTAGTGAAGGATTCAGCAATGAAGAAAACAGACAATGCTCCTGTTCCAGAAGTGCTTAAGCACTACTGTGGGGCTAGTGATAAAGATTCATCCTAAATGCAAAAATATTATCAAAGGATTATAAATAGGAGACTAAATGTGTTTAAATCTTGCATTCTAGAAATGCTAGGTTTCCTTCTTTACGTTTAGCCAATTTTCAGCTCTTTTTGCTAAGTTTTAAAAGCTGCCCCCTTCGGTCTCTTCACCTTCCCATAAGCTAAGCTCCTACAACAGGTTCCACTTGATGCCTCTATTTCCTTACCTCACACTCACTCTTCAACCTGCAGCAGACAGGCTTCCACCTCTCACTTCCATTAAACACACGCTCGCAAAGATCTTCATTGTTATCCACACTACAAATCCGGTGGACAATTTTCAGTCTTGACCTTATTGGTCACTTAGCTATCTTGCTATGGTTGTCCACTCATTCTGAACCTAATGCCTTGGTTTCCAGAATGCCCCATTCTGGTCTCCATCAGAGGCTCCCAAAGCTCTGCCTTTCCCTAACTGGCACTGCTCCTCGGGTTTCCATCTGTGCTCCCCTGCTGTCTCTATAGAGACTCTATTCTCTATTCTCTCCTGCCAGATCTCATCCAGTCCCAGTTTTCACTACCTCTCAAATGCTGAAGATTCCCATGAATAAATAGCTTAGAAGTCTTCGCCTTGATCTCCAAGCTTCCAACTTGTATAGCCAGCTATCAGCTGGGTATATACACTGAGCTCAAAATTTCACAGGCTAAACTTCTCCCACCCACAATCTGCTCATCCACCAGAATCCTCAATTTCAGTTAATAACACTCTAAAACAAAAACTCAAGACTTTTTTCCTGGTCCCCAGTATGCATTTAATTACCAAATCATACCAACTTCATTGCTTGTCTTCCCAAAGACTCCATTACTCCCTTCCATCCATATTCGAACGACCCTAGTCTAGGCTCTCATCATCTTTACTTGGACAAGGGCATTAGCCTTCCAAATAGTCACGGTGCGCCTTAAAGCCACCTGTTACACTCCAGAGAAAAAAAGACACTGGGGGATCCTGGAACAGAAGGAGCAAACAGTTACAAGATCACAATTTTGATTTTATGGATTTTAATCCAATAGCTCTGAAACCAGATTAAAATAGTAATGATCTGAATCGGGTATGAGCAGAGTGGGGTTGGGGAGTGGAAAAGACAGAAGAGAGAATAAATCAGTGTAAAATTTGATTAACTGAAGAGAGTTCCTCCTTAAGACCCATTAAAAAGTCCTCTGAGTGCAAAGTACTTCCATGAATACTAAAGAGAATTGGTGCTAATTTTTTTAACTCCCACAATAAGAACTTTTTTAAGAGTCTGTATAAGAGAAGTATCATGTTTGTTTAGGATAAGTATAATTGAAATCAGCTTCACTTGGGCTTCTTCTAAGCAATGACTCATGTTGTTTTAGCTGGTGTTGACTCACTGCCCCACAAAGGATGACACAGCTTTAAACAAGCAGAGCAGGGCCTGCTTTTTCCAATTACATGCTTCCAGCAACTGAAGAGGTGGGAGTCCTCTGGAGTGGAGCCTTCTGCAACTAAGCACAATTTTGATTTTACAAAAACAGTTGCCAAGTCGACCTTGTAATCACTGAGCTTTGTAAATGAGGAGGAGAGAAGTTAAGTTGTGGTATGTTAAAAATCACAGGGGCCAGGCATCCTCTGTTTTTTCAAAACAGAATCTACGGAAACTTACAGTCAGCTCTTTTCCCATTTAATTGCTTACTCTATTGAGGTCAGCAAATGTTTTTCTTTAAGATGCCAATGAAAAGTCGCAGCAAGTGTTTTCGAGACTCTCCAAGTTACGTTTGGTGAGATAACGTGCAAGGGGAGTTGTAATAGTGTTTGAAAGGAAGCTAAGGAAATGTCGTTCTCATTAACGGTCACCACCTTTTCTCCAGTCCTAGACCTTTAATGTTCTCCCATCTGCGAGCCAGTTTTCCCCTCCTCCATGTTTTCCTTGCTGGTGGCCTGACTGCTCCCAGAGCACATTGGTCCATGCTGTGGGCCTGAGTAGGCGCCGTGGTAATGCAAGCAGGTGACGAGGGGTCAGCAGAACAAATTCAGAGCCTGGCTCAAAAAGTTGGTTATTCCTTGTGAGGTTTTCGACAAGACACTTTTCCATACTTTGCTTCCCAGCTGTACCACAGAGATTAGTCCTCACTCATTACTGGTCTTTCATGATGTTTAGTTCCTATTAGTAATACACTCTGAACAAGTTGGCTAGTTAAAAATAGTTAGAGAAGACTTCTAAAGACATGGCAGTTGGCAGAGAAGCCCAGACCACACTGTTTAGGTATAACTAAAATGACCGTCCACCCTCTGTAGTTCCAGTGTTCTAAAAAACAAAGCTTATCAAAATGAATACCTCAGAAAATGAACACAAGTGCCTGGAGGCCACTCTGATTCTGACCTCTCCAGAAGACTCAAGTCCAGACTACAATGGGCCCTGGGTTTGTTTTCTAAACAGAAATCCTTGAAGCCCAATTTAGGTTCAGCATTATCCATGGCTCCAAGGTCACTGAGGGATAGGGGCTGTGCTCAGGCTGATGGGAGAGCAGGGATGGCTCGGGGTCCGGACTGGATTGCACGACCTATCTTACCTTATCCTAAGTTTCTGAGCACCATTTTGAACAGAACTGGTCTTCACAAAGGCATGGTTCAGGACCTGCTTGTCCCTTGGTTGGCTTCAAAATCAAGATAAGGTGAAAACTTGATTGAATATTAGGAGACAGGAGAGGAAAACCCCATTAATTCTCATGGAGCATTGCTTCTCAACCTGCATTAAGAACTGTTATGTTATAAATCACATGGAAGGAACAAAGTGAAAAATATGTTTTTAACCATAGAAATCTATCTTAGTAGTTAAAGAAAACGATTAATAAAACTAACATGAAAAATTCTAAGAACATGAACCTAAGGGTTAGAGGATTAAAAATTGCCCTCCCCTCCTTCTGCCTAAAAAAGAGCCCTAGGAAGATTTCCTATAACTCATTGCTTGGATCTCACTTTCCTGGTCAAGTTGAATGACTTCTGTAGCACATTTTGTCTATTTTAAAATATAGTTACCTAAATAAGACTGCAAGATGGGCAAGTATATAGTTTTTAAATTTTAAAAAATCCTATTATTTTACTTCCTTCAAGTGGCAACAAAATTTCTCAAACTATTTATATCCATTCATATTTAACTCGCTCCATGCTCATTCCATTAACACAGAATAGACATGACTGCAAAAGGAAAGACTAAATCAAAACTGAGTATAATATCTACTATGTGAAAGTTAGTATTGCTGGTTGCTAAGCAGGGATATGATAATACTGTCCCTGCTCTCAATAAACCTATAACCAAATTGCGGCAGAAAAACACTAAATCCACAATATACTAAATAATGTTTCAAGATTTAAATAACGGGTTAAAAGCACCAGTTTTAGAAGGGCTGTCATTATCTTGCTGTGCGATCTTGGGCTATTTCTCTGTGCCTCAGTTTCCTCCCATGTCACTGGATTGTGGTGAGGATTAAATGAGATAGTGCATGTCAGGCTCCGTAAGCTATCAATAAAACCTGGCACCTTTTTTTTTTTTTTTTTTTTTAAAGAATTGACACCACAGGACTGTGCGTGATGAATTACCAACGGATCATTATTGTTATGGTAGGTAAAAACCCTTCTGGCTACTATTGTGAAGGAAGTCTTCAGAAAGGAGGTCTAGTCCTTACTTCTTTAGCTACATTTATCCTCCTGTGTTTCGCTTTACAGCTCAGCCACTTAAATATGGGTTTAGTCCCAACCACTGACCTGTTAACTTTGGCTACTACGTGAATTTTTCAGTATGGTAATGAAGGTAGGGAAAAGTGGGGAGGAAAGAGATCAAATATCATATTATCAGTTATGTCATTTTAGTTTTCTAAACACCTGTCAGGTTTCTCTACAGCTCTATAAAAATATAAATCCATTGATGGGCCTTTGTATAAAGCCAAAGGCACTGTCCAGTGTTTTCTAAATTGATTTTCATAAATCAATACTGAACAGGAAACTTCAAAGGAAGTCTTGTCCCTATACATTGCAGATGTACAAAAGCAAATTTTGTGGCTGACCACAAAATTTAACATAGGAATAAAGATTTATCTCTTATACGTAAAAGATAATCAGCACCACAACTTAGAATTATTAAAATAGTACAAATATATCTCAAGTGTTTCACAATTTAAAACTACTACATACTATTCTGCCTTTGGTTTCCAGTCTCTCCTTCTCCTTCCTGTCTTTGGTATTGTGTGTTTGTGTGCAGCCATCATCTATTCATCGAAGGGATCAGAAATGGAATGCATAGGTTTAATTAGTTTTTAAGAGTAACATGAGACACCACAGCTGGTTCTCAACTTGATATTAGCATACGTCCTCCCACACTTGGAATTACTTGGCACTTAATGCCTGTCAAATGGATAGTTTTACCTATAATATTCATTTACTGAAGACTGATGTAACACATTTGATACTCAAAGAATGTGTCATAAACCACAGATATTTAGGAAGATAATATATAGTAAAACAATCTACTACTTTCTTTAGTTCCCACTTTAGACACTTTTGGACACAACATTAATATTTTGATGCATGTCCTCTAATAATCACAAAGAAATGGATACATGAAATTCCCCATTATAAAGAACAACACATTATACAAAACTCACTAACTCAAGTAACCAGAACATAGCAAGAAACTGAAAGCAAACAAGCAAACCAAAAAATTCTCAAAGAAACTGAAATAAATGCTATCAAAATCTTTTGTTAGATTATACATTTTAGTTCTTTGAGCAGCATTTTCTTTACACACACAGTTCCAACAAGCTTGATTATCTAATCAAAAGTAAATTACAAAGCATGTTAAAAATAGCAATATTAGAAAGAACAAAAGTACTGCTAAAGGCTTTAAGGTCTGCCTGAAAAGAAGGAAAACAACAACAATAATAAATAATATTTAAATTATATAATCAATAAAACAATACACCAATATAGGCTATTTACTTTTTTTTTTTAACATCTTTATTGGAGTATAATTGCTTTACAGTGGTGTGTTAGTTTCTGCTGTCTAACAAAGTGAATCAGCTATACATATACATATATCCCCCTATCTCCTCCCTCTTGCGTCTCCCTCCTTCCCTCCCACCCTCCCTATCCCACCCCCCTAGGTGGTCACAAAGCACCGAGCTGATCTCACTGTGCTATGCGGCTGCTTCCCACTAGCTAGCTATTTTACGTTTGGTAGTGTATATATGTCCATGCCACTCTCAGGCTATTTACTTTTAAAGCAAGCAAGACATCCACATCTCAATCAGTGCCTGTACTACAGTACTGTAATTCTTACTGACTTAATGATGATAGTCATTTAGAAAAGGTTCTTTTCTGCACTAAAGATAGATTTGACTTCATATATTCATCCAAAGAGGCTTAAAAACAAAATGAAGTCTACTGTTTAAGTGGATAAACTTTATTTCCAAAATTTTCTTCTGAGGAACATTTTACTCCCTTCATTTGCTTTTCTGTATAACATTCTACTTCTAATCTTTGCTAGAACCGATATCTAGAGACCACAGATTGAGAAAACAGAGAATGGATATGGGTTCAAAAGTGAAATAGTTTGGTTTAAGGATGGAATGAGAAGAAATTTTGATTATATGCAAATTAGAATGTTTGCTTTAGTTATGATACATTTGCAAATGTTCAAGTAACATCTCTGGAACACTGGTAAGGGGAAAATGTTTCCCATCAGATGCAAGCATAGTGCCAAGAAAACAGAAGGACAGCCTCAGTAACAAGTGCCAGGCAAAGTGGGACCTAATAACCACCCTCTCTGAACACAGCATTTAATTTAGCAACTTTCTGATTATTTTTTCTATTAAGCCTGTAATAAAATTTTGCTTTCAAAAAATCATGGATTTTTAAAATTAGGGAATTTATAGGTTTCATGAACTCAGACCAGATAAAACTAAGCCATTTTACTGTATTTTGTGGCAAAACTGTGAAAAAAAACAGTAGGTTAGATTACATTTGGTTGACTTTTTAAAGGCAAAAAAGCCACAAATAATAAAATTAGAGAGAATACTGAATGTGGATTTTATAGTATGTAAAATAAGTCAAACGTAGGAGGACTGAGAAAAACTGAAAATCACTATTAGAACATCACTGTAATAAATGTTACTGGCAATATCTGTAGATGGACATGAAAATCAGAGGAGGAAAGTTTGGGGAGAAACAGGATGTTAGCACAGTCAAAATGTATCTCTCCCAAGATATTTATTAATTACATAGGGAAACCTGGCAGACAACACCTTAACCAGGTGATCAGAGCTAACATCAACATTAACGAGACAGTGACATCGTGAACCCCCCAAATGATGCACTGAGAAAGGCCTGACATCATTCTGTGGAATTCTCACCCAAAACACATAACTTCAACGCAGTCATGAGAAGACATAAGACCCATCCAAATTGAGGGACTTCCTGCAAAACAACCAACTGGTACTCCAAAAGTGCCAAGTCACAAAAGACAGCAGACTGTCATGGATTGTAGGAGGTTTGGGAGTCATGACTAAATCCAATGTGGGATCCCGGATTCAATTCTACAACAGAAAAATTCCAATTCTAATGGAAAAACTGGTGAAATCAGAATAAAGTCTATAGTTTAGTTAATAGTACTGTAGCAGTGTTCATTTTTTGGTTTTGATAATAGAACACAGTTCTGCAAGATATTAATCTTAGGGAAGATAAGGGAAGCTGGAGAAGGTTACATGGGAACTTACTGCACCACTTCTGCAAATTTTCGGAAGTCTAAAATTACATCAAAATAAAAAGTTAAGGGAAAATTATCATCTTCCTCCACATGAAAATGATTCTACAACACTCTACGTTCCCTGAATTTTTTTGGATACATTAAGGATTAATGATCAGGGAGAGCTGAGCAGGTTAAAAATGGACAGAGCAACTGGCCAAATGTTAAGCCAAATGACAGGATCAAAGGAAATGTGCCAGATGTTTTCCAACAGCTCTACATATGGAGGCACCTACAATCAGCAGGGACCCCACTGTAAAAAGAAACCAGAGCCACCAACTCTGGTTTCAGCTTTCACATAAAGAATGACCTATAAATACCTCATTCTCTCCTAAGAATCCTATTTCCATTACTCTTTCTGAATCCTCTAGAAAAGTATACCTACTATGCCCCAGAATTTGGTGTACCTGTGTATATGTTTGTAAGCTCACACAGACCTACATTAATGCTTAACTGAACAAGAGTTGGCACCTTGAAATAAATGTCTTTCTAATTAATTAATTTCAATCCAGGAATGTACCTCTAAATATGTGGTACATTCCTGGATTTTTTTTTTTAGCCCAGGTCGACAAACTTTTATTGCCATTTCTGGCTCCCCCAGCCCCAGCAAGACCCCTGCTTACACAGTAGAAATATTGAGCTCTGGTGCAGAGGAATGGGGGTTGTTACCTCTCTTTCTCTGCACACTGCCAAGGTTAAAAAAAAGAAACCCACTTACTGGAGAGGGAAGGCCATACAGGGTTGGAGTTCAAGGGCATGTATGGCTTGGTCCCACCTCTGATGGCTGCAGAATATAGAGATCATGGTTCCAAACATTTTTTAAAGGAGGGGAGAAGTTGCCAACTCTAGTCTTTTCCACAAACAAAATATTTACTTTCTATTCATCACTAATTCCATTTTAATCAAATCATTCCCATTATAATGAACAGTTATGCTATTAGGAAACAATATGCCCTTGACAAAAGTTTTAACATTGCTATAGAATTAGAATTCATAGGATAACCTTGGGGAGCTTCTATATTTGTTTTTCAGGAACAGTTGGCTCTTTTCCTCCTCTATTTTTGTCCTCTTTCAGGAAGTTTATGGTATATTGAGATAAACATCAGAAATACTCATAGCCATTTTATACTATACCTTCACTAAAAAATGTTGTATATGTTATTTGTATATAACTTAGGAAATGTCTGAAAAACAAGATACCTAGCTTCATCTTCAGCTACCTTTCATTTTGTAAGTGAAATCATTTTGAACATATGTTAACATTTTCACTCTCGATTCTGAATAAGGGTCTAGGAGCTTAGCTTCTCTAAAAATCACATGATTCTAAAGATAATTCCAACCATTTGTTTCAAGAGAACTGAGAATTTGTAATCCTTCGTTCTCTTTTATCCTTACAACAGAATGTAAATATAGAATGTTTGTGAAATAAGGAATTGCTTTCCCTCCTCGCAACAAATGCTTAGTACTCCGGAGTCTCTTCCCTGCATGAGTAAGTTTGGGGGATAGGTACCAAAAATGTTCTACTCTTCTTTACGTCAACAGCTGTGATTAAAAGCGGTAACAGTAATAATGCAGCTAACAATTATCCGGCGCTTCCTTGGTGTCGGATGCTAGTCTAAGCAGCTGAAGCAGGCTGCCCAAGGTCACATAGTAGGAAATGGTGTAGGTGATGAACAGCGTCTGGCAGTCTGACCCCAAGCCTGAGTAACTGGCAAGTACACTTTATACTGGCTACTCACTTTAATAAAATAAAATGGGCAGGCCCCAAAAGAAATTACAATGGACACCCAGCTTCAGTGTTGAAGAGTAACAGGGACAGGTGTGTAATGGAGCCCATGGAAGCCTCAGTTGCTGGATCCTTTGGGGGTGTTTTTGGTTTGTTTGTTTGTTTGTTTGTTTATTTTTGGCTGTGTTGGGTCTTCGTTTCTGTGCGAGGGCTTTCTCTAGTTGCGGCGAGCAGGGGCCACTCTTCATCGCGGTGCGTGGGCCTCTCACTATCGTGGTCTCTCTTATTGCGGAGCACAGGCTCCAGACGCGCAGGCTCAGTAGTTGTGGCTCACGGGCCCAGTTGCTCCACGCCATGTGGGATCTTCCCAGACCAGGGCTCGAACCCATGTCCCCTGTATTGGCAGGCAGATTCTCAACCACTGCGCCACCAGGGAAGCCCTGTTTGTTTTTAATGGGAAGCTGACGTCCAGATTTATATCTGAAGCCTCTTGATTTTGAAATGTTGCCACTTATTTCAAGCTTTTTTCTAAAAATCCTATTGGTCTGAAAGGTCAAGGGCTACATTCTCAAGGCAGGCTCTTCATCTCATTTCTCTTTGTATCACTAATGCCTATTGTGTTTCTGGCACATAGTAGGTACAAATAGGTTGACATACTGTTAAAAATCCTTCCATTTTATCTTGGCCATTTGATAGGAATTCATTAATTTATTGAGCTACTACAGTGGCCAGACACTACTCTGGCCACTTGGGATACAACAGTGAAGAAAAGAGAATAGTAAAGAGAGAGAGAGAGACTATATTTTAGTGGAAAAAATAGGCCAAAAAAAAAAAAAAAATCAAAAGCACATAAAGTTAGATGAAGTATAGGCTTGGAAAATGAGGAGATGGCTTGCTTTGAAATGAAACTATGCTACCCAGAGCTAGAGAAAGATGACACTTAGAAAGTCAGATACAATAGCCCATGCTTCCTAGTGCCATACTGGTCACTACTCCACAAATACATTACACATATGTAAGCAATTTAAAGGAGAGGGTATTCTTGAAAGAGAGAGTGCTCTCTTCATAAGTGGAACAATACAATCTTGCTCCTTGGCTTGAAAGGGAATATTGATCAGTAGTTAGTGAGTCAAAGGTTAATAACTCAGGCCTGATTACTTCTGTTACCAGACGCATGATTGATAGTGTCCTCTGGCTCCCTGTAAATACAGGAACCTCTTTTTGATCGCTGTTACTGAGAACCAAGGAATTAAGCTCTTCTCTCACAATTTAGTTGTAGGGGGCGGGGGTCGTCTATCTCCTGCATCAGAGGGTGAGTAGCACGAAGGCTCCCATACAGAGGGTACAGGGCAGTCACCAAAAATGCAAACTTGGAGCAACATGAATCTAATTGGCAACTGTATGGTAAAACACTAACTATGATAGGCAACTCTTTTGCTCTCGTATATTACTATTCCACGAGACCACATGCTGAGTTAATGGAACTTCTCCAGTTTGCTATGGAAAGGGATGTAATTTCGGATTGCCCAAATGGCACAATCTGGCTCTTGCTCCCAGACAGCTGCAGGGAGCTATAGACAGGACAGCTACACCAGGACCATCTAAAAATGCACAAACCTGGCCCCCACTTCTCACCAAATCACATATATCTATTTAGTTACTCATAATAGGAGTAATTATAGTCAAGGATCATGTTTAGAAAAGAAAACACTCTAAAGACAAACGCAAGTCTGTACCTTCAAGTAGTCTTTAAAATAATGTGCACAGCTCTTAAAACTGGAAGAAAAATGTTATTTTCTCATTGTCTTTATATAAAAATTAGATTTCACTCATGCTGCTCTTTTTGGAAGAAACAATATTTTCTTTGTTAGCCAAGCCCAACACAGATCTCATGCCAATGCAGTTTGCTCTTCGCATGGATGCTAGCCAAGAGGATATTTCTTGAAATAAAGTCACAATCTGTTGAAAGCCTTGCAAGTCAATTAAATTAGGAAACAAGTAATCTTTATCACATAACTAAAGATAAAAGTATGAGAAAAAAATTACTGAAAATAAACATGCAAAAAGGCACACTACTCAAATCTCCCCACTCGTAAAGAAAACCATTCGTCAATGGATCCATTGCAGATAGTCACATTTAAACAAATAATACTTCTCCTAAATATGTGTCAGATATCAAATCATCTCACTTAGTGTAATATTTTTGTCCACACAAGGAAACTTCCTAACGGTCTAACATTTTCGTTTAGTTAATAGAAGTCTCATTGGCCTTGATCTTGCATCAAATAGATGAACACTGATAGACTGATTAACATTAATTAATTAACATAGATATTAAATCTAAAATGCACATAGTGAGAAGCCTTCAAACCTCTTTTGATCCAAAGGAAAATTATAATTGCATTTATAGACAGAGTCAACATTAGCAATAATAGTGACACCAATGTATTTATACAATTGGAAGGTTTTTTTAAATCTAGAAATAAAATTGTTTTTAAAAGTCTACTGAGATTTCCTTTTTGGAGACTCTCCAGCTGCGCTTTAGCTCCTGTGAAATGCAGTTACTAAATAAATTCTCGATAGTGTTTGAGGATTTAAGATAATATATTTTACTTTTCTTTTTCATTTTCCGCTGCTGTTTCATTTTAAATTATTTTTTTAAATTCTCCAATAGTTCAATAGGTGAATTTGGCAGACATCAGGCATATGCCTATTATCAGCAAGTTGTACCAAGAATGCAACTCCGCTGCTAACCTCTCCTAGCCATCGTCTTTAGCCATTGCCTGCTGAGACTTCCCATCAAGGACAAATACAAAGAACGGGAGGCTCACTCATCCAGTCCACCAAAACTTGAAACAACAATCAAGCGATGGTGGTCCTACGCTCCGGCGGAAAACCCAGCTGCATACGAACCCCCACCCCCACCCCCAGCCCAGGAGACCTCTGCCCCTTCGGCGCGGTGGGGTACCTGCTGCCTGGGTGGCTGGCGGCGGCCCGAGGCGCGCAGCGCGGCTCTGAGCTGGGCGGCTGGGGGCGCGCGTACGAGTGGTAGGCGGTCAGCACCACGCCGCCCGAGTCCTCTACTTCCATCGTCAGCCGCGCATGTCTCCGCTCCGGCCCGAGAACAAAGGCGGGGACCAGCATGGGCCAGCGCACCGGACCGGTCACCGGCGGGGAGGCGCGGCCCGTCCGGCTCCCAGGGCAGAGGGGCTCCTCCCGCCGCTGGGCTGTCAGGGGCGCTGGCAGGCCGCCCCGCCCGCCGGCCGCCGATTAGCCAGGATTCAAATACACGCCCACCAGCCCCCCTGGGGTGGGGCGGGGAGGGCGAGGCGGGGCGTCGGGGTGCAGGCGGCCGGGGACGGGGGAAGTGGGGTGTGGGATCCCTGTGTCTAGGAAACTGGAAACCCGCCGCGATGCTTAGGGGCTCGGGCTGGCTGCTCTAGTAAAGTTTTGCTTGCTTTGTTTCTTTTCCTGTTCCTTTTCTCAACCCCCCAGCCCCACCCCTTCAAACGGGAGGCTTGTCCCGTGGCTAGGAACATTTCCTGCTGGGCAGCCCGAAGTCAGAGAAAGAAAGGGCGCCTGCGGAGCCCCGGCTGAGAAGCACGGGGGCCGGCTCCAACGTGCGCGGGCTGGCGAGGAAAGGAAGAAGAGGCGACGCTGTCTCATTGAAAGCCTCCACAGCAGAAACTGAAGAACCGGGTCACGTTGCTGTTTACTTAGTCCAGTTCCAGTCAACGTGATTTCCTTGCGGGCAGGTAATGCCCTCTTACGACGAGCAGAACACTTCCCTCCCTCACCCTCGGTGCCGCAACCATCAGGCTCTTGCCTCACTCCCACATCCCTTTTCGTCCTCCCCATCCCGCTCAGATTCACATCCTGCTTTCAGCTGGCCTGAAAATTAGACTTGATCGCTCTGGGAAGAGAGCCTGTTATTCCCAGAGGGCTTTATTGAGGGAGGGTCTGGGGTCTGGCAGGGAGGCGGATAAAAGGGGGCATAGTCAGAAATCTGGGGTCTGAAGTACGTCTTTACCTCCATCAGACTAACAGCACAGATGGAAAGAACAGACTTTTAGCCAATGAAAAAGAGAAGCCGTAGAATGCTACACAGAGGCCCACCCTGACAAGGCATTCTACCTTCTGCCTCTTACGCTCCGCTGGGAGCAGGGGACTCGAAGGAGAACTGAGTTCACCCCTTACTGACGGGTGACCTGGATCCTGCTGTTAACATCTCAGAATCTGTGTCTGTACCTGTGAAATGGGGAGAATAATATTCTTCTCGTGGGGTCAAAAGCATCAAGTACATGCTAGCTCTCAAGAAATGCTGATTCCCTCTGCTGCTTCCTTCACATTCATCAAGAAAGGAGACATTTGTTTTCACTGCACTTTCAGAGATTGGGAAAGCAAAAAAAAAAAAAAAAATTCATCCAAAATGCTTTTTAGAAAATGTTTTGTTGACTAAAAGGGTGGGATAATAATGAATAACATTTACTAAAATACCTACTCGTTGTGTGTTGGATCCTATACATTAGCTCTTTAAACAACTCTGTAAGGTAGGTAGTATTATTATCTCATTTTTCTGAATAAACAAACTTGGGAAGCATCAGTGTATGGATGGGGCACAAAGAATGCTTCATTCTCCAAAAATTTCAGCTACAAAGAGGCATCTGTTTGCCGACTGTGTTTAATGCCAAATACATTGAAACTAAGAGAATGCTTTCTTAAAATATGAAATAAAGAAATAGTATAAGTATTGATACACGTCCAGAATGCCTTCTCTAAAACCTTGGAATGGGATATGTTTTAGAATTTATAAATATTTTTTACTTTTAAAAGGTAATTTGGTGCATGCACCATTTAACATAGAACACCTCCTGTCCAGTGTGATTTGGGACAGAACCCTGTATTCATATATATTATTCCTTCAGCAAATAAATGGACCCTAAGTGGGATAAATAAAGTCTGTTAATACAGTTACATTTATGAAGGTCAGGTTTGTCACCAAATAAGTTTTGACACTAAACTTTTAAAAATGTGTAATTTTACAGCTTTTTGAATTTTGGAATCACCGTAAGGAATTATAGTAGTGGAACCTTTTCTGGGCATGGAATTTCTCCTTGGCATTTTCTGTTTGTTTGTTTCTGAACTACAGACTCACAATTTTAAATACCTGCAGGATACTTCCTTGAAAATATTTTTTCCATAACTCATGTCCAACATTGCAGAGCTCTCCCTCATGCCAGCTGCAGGGGCTCTCCGCTTTCTCTTGAGTATTCATATTTTAGACACCCTGGAGTCACTTTGGCTCCTCGCTCCAAACAGTGATCACATCTGTCATTTCTTTCTCATTCTTTCAATTCTATTCCCACCACTACTGTCCTTGTTCTCACGTCACCGTCTCTTTTCTGGGTGACAGTGAGCTTCCCTGGGTACAGGTTACCTTCAATCACCTTCCTCTTCAACCCTCCCCCACATTCAAAGTGCTGGGAAAGTGATTTTCCTAAAACATAGGACCTCCCCTTTTCAAAAACCCTCAGTTGTAACCCACTTGCTACAAAATTAAGTCCAAGTTCCTTAGAATAGGTTCTCATTAATCTGTTTTGGTCACCTACTACTTTTTTACTCCCAAGTCCCCGTGGCCCACTTACACCAGCCTGTCCTGCATTCTTACTTTGCCTTTGGTCTTCCCTGTCCTTTCCTGTCTGGAAATCCTCAAAACCCCCTACCTACCCCCACGAAGTCTTCTCAGGTGTTCCAAACTCAAAGGAACCCCTCCTTCTGCCCTCCTGAGGAAACTGCTCTCGCTCCTGCAGTGGGGACCACCCCACCCTGCCCTGCAGTGAAAGCACAGTCAGCCAGAGCCCTGTGTGTGCTGAGCACACGCCTGGCTCCTGTGCACTCATCACGCGGGGCTAACAGGGCAGAGTGGTGTTTCCCACCAAGCCCAGATGTGGCCACAAAATCTCAGAATGGAGCCCATAGCAGCAAGGTAGGTTTGAGATGAAACTGTGCTAACCCAGGATTGTATTACTGTTTTCCAACAAATCAGTGTCTTTTCCTAAGTTGTAAGCTATTGGAAGTGCTAGTGTCACATTTTTATCTTTACATCCCAGAGCCCATGTTTTGCAGAGTTGGCACTCAGTAAGGAATCTTGTTGAGTGAAGATATGAATCAATGAATGAATCAGTGAATGAGATAGCCCTCTTGAGTGTGATGGTTGCAATTTTCAGGGTAGCCAAGGAATTATTATAAATGATTCATTTATAATAATTTTCTATGGCACTGCAAACTAAAAAAAAGTTTCACATGTATTAATATTTTTTGAGTGTGGATATATGCTGTTGACTTAATAAACGACAACTCTTTAAGCATTCTTGAGTTTTCAAGTTTCATAAATGTGGTAGAGAGCATGTATTAGATCTTATAGAATACACTGTACAAGATATTCACCTTTTGCCCTTCAGATCCACTTGCCACCCTCATGCCCCTGCTTGGTGCCAGTGGCTCACTTTATGGTCTGCATCTGTGAGCTCTCTTGCCTCTGGCTTCAGATAGGGTGCGATCAAAGAGAGGCTCCAGCAGAAGATCTAGAGGGAGAGGGAAAAACCAGGTTGGGTATTTATTTCCCAGGCTTCTTCTCTCTTTTGCTGCCAGCTGGTTCCTTCTACCCAAGGTCAGAGCTCCTAACTGCAGCCTTCTCCCATGCTGCTCTCTCTGGATTCCCGTAACTCTACCTCCATCTGGCCCTTCACGCCTAGGGGTGGTAACAGCTTCTGCTTCACCGTGTAATCCCTCCTTCTGCCCTCCTGCAACATCCCTGTTGTCCCTTCACCCCACCCACACCTTTACAGACAGTCCTTTTAATAAACTCTGCTCATTCACCTGGGCTGAGTACCCCATCCCTTCCTGCCAAGACCCTGGCTGATAGGTATCCCTGTGAGATCTGGGCAGTACCCTGTGAGCAAAAGCATTAGCACATCTGCAGTCAACTGTGCGAGGACTCACGCTATGAGGGATAGGTACACACGATAAATAAAACTCATGTCAGTTCAGGTGCTGTGTCGCCAAATAAGTTCAGGTCTGAACGAGTTTTACAGTCAAATGAGTTAAGAAAAAGCTTCCAGATTTGAGAGCTTTTTGGATTTCGGAATTACAGATATGGGATTGTGGACCTGGTAGAGTCTGCTTACATTTTTTGGCTTGCTGGGAACCACTGGGCTGGGGAGTGACAGCCCAAGACTGTGACCGCTGACTCGGCAGTGAACAGGGACCCTGGGAAAGAGTCTCCATCTGGGAACTGGGCTGATAAATTGCCCTTATGGTAGACAGTAGACATTCAGTGCACAGAAATAGCATTTTCAGTTTACTTAGACTAGGGGCAACAGTAGAGGGAAAATTCTTGTTTGCTGCACTGCACCGCCCTGGTGGTCACTGCAGTGCCCAGCAGTGGACTGAGAACGGGCGACCTGGGTGTCAGCACCAACTCTGCCACAACAGAACACCGGGACCCGCGCAAGCTTGAACTGCAGACCTGTTTCCTCACATGTAAGACAAACAAAACAGCCCACATTTACTGAGTACTTACCATGTGCCTGGTTCTGTCCTAGGCATCAGAACACCAATCATGAAACACTCACAGCAGCCTACTGAGATAAATATTGTTAGCATCTTCATTTTACAGTTGAAGAAACTGGCTTTAGTAACTTGCCCAAGGTCACCCAGGCTAGGACATACCAAAGCTAGGGTTCAAACCCAAGGAGTCTGGCTCCCTGAATCCAGGCTCGTAAGTATTATAGTTCTCTTTCATAAAACGTTTGTTGAGATTCAAAGCCCATTCCTCCTTTATAATATGAGACGGGTAGGATTTATGCTTCTTTGTGGCAACTTTCCATAAACCTGTTTAGCACATTGGAGGATAGATATCACTAGCATATAATAATGACAATGAAAATGTAATAAATGAAGAAGGAATTACATGTATTTTCAATGCACAGTAATAAGTAGTTCAAAGTTTATGTTTTATATATATATATATATATATACACATACATATATGTATATGTAGTTCACTAACTGCTCTAAGAATGTGTTGAAGGTTAATTCAGTATTTCATTCTGCCTTGTAAATTTGTCAGTGGAATCACATATATAAGGTATTAAAGGGTAGTGACATATGTGATCTACAGGTACACAAAGACTCTGCACTTTCCAAATAAACAGAGGAGGCAGAGTGGTAGACCGAAGAGGGTCATACAGAGTTGAGTTTGAGTTTGAATTCTGAATTTGCTACCTACTCTCTGTGTTAATTTTTCCCTGTTTTAATTTCTTAATTTGAAAAGTGGGGGATCTCCTCCAAGAGTTGAATAGCATCTTGAAAACACCAGTCATGGTGCTAAGCATATCATAGATGCTCAGCAGATATGGGTTCCCTTCTCTCTTGTTCACTATCCCCTGTCACCTGTCCTCTACCTCAGCCTTTACAGAAGCATCATTTGAGTTCTACCTTCAAGACTAAACAACCTGATCTTCGGAATTCCAAAGGTGTTTCAGAACCTATACTGAGGGATGAGTCAGACTTAATTCACATAATGAAGCTTACCTGGGAAAGCCTCACAAACTCTGGGACCCAAGTGTAAGTGACACGGCAGTAAGTATTATGTAGTATGTAGATATTCCAGCATATTCAACCCCACCAGGAAAGGCAAGAAAACAGGGCATTTATGCAAAAGCTTAACATGGACAAAAGAAAAGTGTCTCTTGTGGCTTTGGCTGCTTATCTGCTAGGATAATGGTTTAGGACCAGAAAAGGAAAACAGCTGCAGCTGCAGGAGTCTTTGTAGCCGCTGCCTGCCATCCTCTCAGCAAGAGGGTTTGAAGTTTCATAGTTACTGGCCCTATCTTGCAGGAAATGAAGGCACAGTTCTTACCTACCTAGAGAAACATGTTAATTCTGTCAAACTCCATCTTACATACATTCACCACTTCCCCAAAATCCTCTAGAAAGACTGGGTAAAATTAGGGGGAATTAATGCAAACTTTCATTTATGTAAAGAGAAAATACTTTAATGAAACAACTATTTTGAAAGTATTTAGAAAGTAATGAGTAAATCCTTCATCATTGAGTCAGCTGATAAACCTTGAATTTCTACCCTGAAATATTTTTTAAAACTTATTGGCACTAATTAAATTATACAAATTTATTTTCTGAGTGCTCTCAAGAGGACACAGAATTTTTAGACTACTCTGATTTTCCTATTGTTTTCTTAGCATAAAGATTAAAAGACCTTTAAAAAGATTTTAGGGCCTATTTTCCTTCAGTAATTGTTCTGTGTTCTATGATCAGTTTGGTAATCAGGTTAAGCAGACTGTCACCATGAAAGCCTGTCAGCCAGGTCAAGACTTGTGTTTTTTATGTGATGGACATAACTGAGCCACTAAAGTGACGTAACTGAGTGACTTAGGTGACTTTTACAAATAAACTGAATCATTATTGATTGGAAATGAATCACTACTAATAGAGCCAGGAAGACTGGGGGAAGGGAACAGACATGAAGTTGTTGTCCAAAAAGATCTGCATTATGGAATACTTTCTACAGTGCCATGCTTTGCAGTTATACAAAGGCTATATCCATCCATCCATCCATCCACCCTAAGAACCTACAGTCATCATTAGCACCTATAATGCTAAGCACTAAGAATACAAAAATGATTAAGAGTTTGAAAGCACAGTCCCTGCAAGGGGTAGAGGTGGGGGATGGAGAGTAGGTCGTCACAGAACCCAGAGGAGGTAATGCTAGCGACAGGTCTTAAAAGATAAATAACAATCGGCCAGCTCAGGAGTAGGTTGAGTGCAGTTGCAGGTGATGAGAAAAAGGGCAATTCCAGAGAGAGATAATAGACTGAATAAAAGGCCCAAAGAAAAGAAACAATTTGGCACATACAGGAAAGCAACTTTAGTTTAGCTTTGCTGGAGAATAAAGTGTAAAGGAGAGAATGCTAGAGATGAAGCTAAATACAGAGGCCAGGCACTGGGGGGCTCTGAATGCTGAGTGAGGAGTTCAAATGGGAAATCCACTGTAGGTTCCTAACAGCACAGAACCAGGGTCTACTTGTGCTTGTAGATGGTCCTTCCTGGGTTCTGCACAGTGTGGTCTTCACTCAACTCTTCTGAGTTACATCTCCTGTGCTTCCCAGCCCCCTTTAGAGAACAGTATACACTGAAGCCTGGGAAAGAAGAAAGCCAGTTATAAATGTCCAGATGCTAAGCTCCAGATAGAATCCTAAGACAAAGTCCAGATGGATTTTAAACAGCTGTCGAGAAGAACTTTAATAAATTATGTAAGTGCCTCAGAGGGGAAGCTGAGGAAAGGACTCTATCAACCCCCTCTCTATGTTACTAGCTCAATCTTAGAGATAAGCTACCTGATTCATTCACAGTCACCCTGGGCAGTACAGACCACCTGACCTGGAAAGTGATGGAATAAGGATACTAGGTTTCCACTGAGTTGGTGAAGAAAGAACACAACAGTGAGATGCTTAGGGAGAGATGTAGCATGTAGGGCTACCAACAGGGAGGGAAGATTTATTATGAGAGTTCTTTGGTTGCAAACCACAAAAACATTTCTGATTCTGAAACAAGGAAGAATGTTTTAGAAGGGTCGTGGGAATATCACAGGATTGTGAGGGTCAAGCTGAAAACAAGACTTGGGGCAGCAATGAGAACATAATCTTGCCAGAATACAGTCTTGCCTCGGTGCTTCTTATAAAATTAACCAATTTTAACTTTTCTCCCATCCTTGCTTCATTCTTCTCAGGATACAGACTTCCAGAATATTGCATTAGATTGGCTGTGCATGCTTACCTTCCACTTGGCAGTCCCTGGGTGTTAAAAGTAATGGTCTGGGGCTTCCCTGGTGGTGCAGTGGTTGAGAGTCTGCCTGCCAATGCAGGGGACACGGGTTCGAGACCTGGTCTGGGAAGATCCCACATGCCACGGAGCAACTGGGCCCGTGAGCCACAATTGCTGAGCCTGCGCGTCTGGAGCCTGTGCTCCGCAACAAGAGAGGCCGCGATAATGAAAGGCCCGCGCACCGTGATGGAGTGGCTCCCACTTGCCGCAACTAGAGAAAGCCCTCACACAGAAACGAAGATCCAACACAGCCATAAATAAATAAAATAAATAAATAAAGATACATGAAATTGCTAAAATTAAAAAAAAAAAAAAAAAAAGTAATGGTCTGGTGACATGGCCTTCGGGGACCCCCTTGCCTTCTGTAAGGGTCATGGGTGGTAAAAATATCCAATAGCTGAGAAAGGAAGGGGTTTCACAGAGTGAGATAAAGAAAGAACACACCTGCCCACTGTGCAGTTTTGTCTAGATGTGGCAAAGGTTGCGGGGGGGGGGGGTCTTATTTCCTGAAGTTTACGATCAAATGCACCTGTGATTTTGTGATGAGAATAGCAAGGTTCAAATCCATATTGATAAGTCAGTCCTCAAATAGGTCCCAGATTACATCATTCATTAAGATTTACATGACCTGAACTGAGTCACCTGAATCCGTAGAAGAATAATTGAAAGTATAATTTTAAAGTAAGTTAATCATGGGTGGTTAAAGGATGGTAGAAAGAAGACAGTGTTTGAAGCAGGACAGACATGCCAGTACACCCTATTTCTTCCATTTAGTGCCATAAGACTATAAGCCTTTATTTAATCTCTTTGGTATCTGATTTTTCTCATCTGTAAAATGAGATAGCATTTAACATACAGCGTTGTTGGCCAGGATTTAGAAAGGATAACTTGTAGGATCACTGCATACATAATGTTCAATAAACATATGTTCCTTTTATTATGCTATGCTTCCAAGACATTGTTATTTTTCCTTCTACTTATTCCCTCTACTTATTTTTTCTTTTACTGTTAGCAGTACCTATTTGAGCTTCCAAGGGAATTCAATAAACTCTAGCCACCATTGCTAGTCTTATAGCAAAGACATTTCAATATACTCCAAAGACTATAAATATTTCTTCAGAAAGGGTCATGATTGTAACAGAGCCATCCTTTGAAACTGAGCAGGCATAGGCAGATAGCGAGTAATTGATGTTTGTTTATCAGTTGAAACATTATTCAGTGATGTACCTAGTTATTATTATCATCCAGTTCAAAAAATTCACAGAAATCCTGAATGCCTTGGCATCACTAGGCCAGAATACTGGCATGGCCTCTGAAGAGGAAGTCTTGACTCATAGCACTGGCATTCCAGATCAGTCATTTCTGGTTGGGTTCTCAGAAGGCTGCTAGCAGACTTAGTATAGCATCTGGTACAAAGTAGGCTTATATAACTACTTAATGAATAAGAAGCCCTTGTCTACTCAATCCTTGCTTTCTACATCTGCAAATATAAGGTGAAATTACAGGGCTGCTACCTTACTGTGCCTTTCTCAAAAGAGTGGGAGGACTTGAAAGTCTTAGGAGAGCAGTGCAATGGACCACAAAAGTAGAGAATGGGATGCTGTGTAACTTATACCCCTGCAGTTGTGGGATGCAGCCCTGTTAGAATGGCTTTAAGACAGGCGGGTCAGGCTAAATTAAATAATAGTTGTAGTAATAAAACTTGTGTTGAAGGGAGAGGAGAGTTCTGATCTCTGCTCTGTCACCTGCCAGCCATGAGATGATATGCATACACAATACTTATTCATATTTCTTCCTGAGCCCTTCCTTTGGGGAATCACCCTAAGTGCCTTCATACAAGGAACTCTCCTCAGGCCTTGTGGTTTGGATTGAGCATACCTAGCCCTCCTTCCTCACTCCCCTGGGACCTCTGCCAGATCTTCATAACAAGAATTTTTTCGTTCTCTGTAAGGATAGTGCAGCCCTGCAGTTGCAAACAGCCATCTTACTACCACAAAGCTTATCTGATATATCTTGGAGCCAAGGAGAAGCAGAGATGCTGGGGTGATTTTGAACCTCTTTCCTAAGGCACGTCTGAAGCAAATACTACTGCCTTTTCTTTTACAGCTTAAGCTAGTGTGAGTTGGGTTCTTATAACTTGCAACCACAGAATAAGAACAACAGCCATCATTCACGTGGCATTTAGTAGATGCCACGTGTTATGTTAGGCACTTGACTCTCAATGCTTACAACAGTCTCATGTGGTAGCACTATTATTATCATCCTCTCCATTTTGAGAGGGGAAATGGGAGCCCAGAGAGGTTAACTCATCCAAGGTCACAGACCTAGAAATAGATACAGTTGGGATTCAACCCAGGTAATCTGGCACCAGGGTCTAGAAATTTAGCAACAACACCATGCTGCCTCTTAATTGCCCAAACAAATATTGTGAACTTGGGCAAGGAATTCACCATCTCTAAGCCTCCAACATAAGGAGTAAATATACAACATTTTATCAGAGTGGGCTCTCAGTAAATAGTAGTGATTGCAGTGCTTGTAATTATTCACTGCTTCATTCCATTTCCTTCATTCTGAGTGGTGCTTGGTGGGTGGGAATAAACGAGTTTATTACAAAACAGCTTTGAGGATTTGGGAAAAAAGCTGGGTTCTAAGAATCATGATAGTCTGTTCCCTAAAAGCAAGTAACAGTTTTGTTCATTTCCACAGAGAAAGAATGGACCATCAGTTTGGACCTGATGACTTGATTGTATCTGTCCCTGTTGCCATCACATGTAGGAATAAATGGTCACTTGAGGCCTGGCTATTTTTTAAAAATCCTCTCAAAGTGACTGAAAAGAGGCTGAAGATGATGAGATACTTGAGAAAGAATTATTATACACTTAACCACAGTGCTTCAAAGGTTTAGAATCCCTTTGTTCTGAATTCATTTCAACGTGTTAATGGTGGAAAGGGGTATATTTCCTAAAGTAGATGAAGTGCTGTTATCTACAGATCACAAATCTGATCCAAATGAAATATAATTCTAAAGGTAATTTGATTAGTAGCAATTTACCTTCAGGTAACTGCAGTCATTTAGAGTCTGCTTCTTTTATGAGTTTTCCTCCCTGCAGCTTCCCCGTTCTTATTTGAATCTGTTTTCTGCAAAGGACAAACTAGACACTTACCTCTTCTTGGCTGGTTTGCTCCTCCAGGTCCCCCTGGAGAAGAGAACTGTGCTCATTTCTGGGTACAGTCACTTGGCTGTGGGTTTTGAAGGGAAAAATCACCCCGATTTATCTCCCTAAATATAAATTAAACATAAGTTTATAAATATGTACCTTTCTTGAGAGGATATATGCCAGACACCATTCTGGGTTCTGAGGATACAAATATAGTAAAATAACACTATGAGATTTGTTCATATGTTTTCTTTTTTGTATTTCCTAATATGATGTTCTTCCTATACAGCCAGAGGTTTCAACTGCTTTAGTGTGGATTCTCCACAGGTGAATCCTGAATAGACAAAAGTGCGACATGGTCTCAAGGCGCGTGGATGACACACAGAGATCAGAATTGTCCTCTCCCTTCAACACAAGTTTTATTACTACAACTATTGTTTAATTTAGCCTTACACTCCTGTCTTCAAGCTATTCTAACAGGGCTGCATCACACAACTCTAGGGGTATAAGTTACACAGCATCTTATTCTCTACTTTTGAGGCCCAATGGCACTGCTCTCCTATGCTTTTGAGTTCTCCTATTTTTTAGAAGTCACAGTGAAATAACAGTCCTGTAGTTGCATTTTACATTTGCAGATGTAGAAACTGACAGAGGTTGTTAGAGCTGGAAGAGAGAAACGGCTAACGCTTTACTTTGACTTTGACTTTCAAGACTGGCTCTTGAAGGACGTTCTAGATATATTAGTCAAGAGAACTAGGCTTCCATGACTAGAGCTTGGCACTTGAGTTTCCTAAATTCTAAAAACTCCCCATTAATCTCAAAAACCAAAGTTTGGGAGACTGAATGTGGAGATTTTTAAAGCTACAGACTGTGATGTCAAGAGAAGGGCAGCATTGCTTCCACACAGAGGGGACTTGAAAACTCTAGGGCTTGGGAGAGATGTCAAAGAGAGAAGAGAATTATACTCAAGAGGAACTATCTAATCTGCCCTTTCCTGGGTTAAATCTCTGGGATGCAGGGTAGCATGAGAGATAGGCTTGAGTACTAGAGGATGGAGAAGATTACGTGCCATCCCCACCTGAAAGTCTGGGATGAGGCAGTCCTGCAGAGAACATGAAACGACCCACGCCTCCCAGAAGCTATCATGGAGGGCATGGGGGAGATCAATAATCTCCCATGTTCCCCAGTGAGTATTGACAAGCAAGCTCTCAGAGGAATCATTATAGCTGAGATGAAAAGACCTTATGGCAGAGGGCCTCAGGGTTGACAGCCCAATCTGGGGAACAAAGAGTAAGTCTAGCCAGGCCACAGGAGATCCGCAGGGCCAGCGAGATCTAAGGTGGGGTCCTAAGGAGCATGGGGAAATGTCAGAGCTCCCGACAAGCACTGCTTTTGTGGACAGAGTGAATAAGGAGTTCCACCAGCAGTGGGGGCAATATGGACAACCATGCCAGCCCCTTACCGAAGAGTAAAGCAGATGATCAAAGTCTAGAGGACAGCACAAAACCCCTACAATGTTACATAAAGCCTCCTGTACCCAGACACAATCTCAGGATCAAGCAGAAGGAGAAGGAGAACCAGGGTACTGTCACCACAGAGAAGAACCGTGATGGGAAGCTGTGACGTGAATTGACTGAGCTTAATTCTGAATTTAGTAATTTCCTAATAAAGACTTCTTTCAATCGGAAGATACTGAATGTCTTTGAAGTGATAGAATAGAACTAAGTTGAGTAAAGGTAGACTTTTTGTACCTCTGACTCGTGACTGTATTTGAAATGTAAAACCCACTGTATGAAGATGAATGAGATAAAATTCCTGCCTCAAGAACCTTATAATCTAGGGGTGTTTTATAAGGTGAGGTACTGAACCCAGGAGTTTTCTGCCCTATAATTTTGTGTATGATTGATGTTGACATTTTATGAATAAATACATTTCATGCTTATAAATTGGGCCTGGGGGGCTAAAGTGAGAATAGAAAAAGGCTATAGGGCCAGAAGAGCTAACATTCTACTGCAGAAATATGATGCCAATTGAGAAAAACAATTGGATGAAAGCCCGGTAAAGGACAATCTAAGTGATCACTAGGTTGAGGAAGATGCTCTATGGAAAGAAATATTAATATGATAAACTAGTCAAGAAATGCAAATGCTGAGAAGGAACAGAAATGAAGTCTATCAGTTTTTTAAAAAATATTGAAACCATCATAAACCATTATCCAATCTCACTCCAAAAAAAATTTAAAAATGAGTTAGATAGCTCCAAGGAAGGTCTGATTTATAGTGGCAATTTTCTTGACCCAATAAACCCCACGTGATATCAGAAGTGACAATATTCCAGGTACTTTGTATTTTATGTGCTAGGGAGGTGGGCAAAGTTCATACAGTATGTTTACTGGTGTTGCCCAGGAGATGTCCCAGCTATGGAGGATCTGTTTTTAGAACAGACCCCAGTCAAGAAGGGATTTTCCTCCAAAACACCTTAAAATCAGACACTGAGAAAACCCAGATGCGATGTAGAAGAATGCTTATTCCCCAGTGAAATGCCAGGCACAGAGACACTGCCCACATGGAGGAGGCTTGGGAAAGGCTCAAAGAGCTGCAGCCTTGCCTGTTCTCCTAGGTCAGACAAGAGAAATCTTACAATTTAGGGTAGGGTTTGGGCAAAAAGGTAAAAAAATGGCTTTACTTTGTACCCAGGATTTTGAAGGAAGCAGCAGACATCTTAGGACAGAACGGGTTTTGAATTATGGCAACAACTGGGGGCATGTAGCAGAAGAGGTGGCTGGAGCCAGCAAGGCCATTTAATCACAATAGATAAAGCACTGTCATCAATTTCTTAGCAAGGAAGAAACAGACACTTGTATAAAAACACATTCTGCTTCCTTTATAGTTACTTTTACATGTTCTAAATTGTAAGAGGTCTTATTACAGAGTACGGGTATAGTCATTCTCAACAAATGCTTTTGATGTTTCCATAAAAATCTAAGTTAAATATGCCCGTCTGCATGGATCCTGACTGGTTACTAAAGTCAAGATTCTGGTAAGGAGTGGCAACGACTTTTATTTTTTTGACGAGCATGCTAAATGGGCTATGCTTACTTATGCTTTTACAGCTCCTATCCTCTGTGATCTTTCCAAGCTGTACAGTCTCGTGGTGGTTTTGAATCTCTTGCATATCTCAGCTGGGAGATGTGATTTCCTCCATGCACTCCTTTCTAAGTCAGCATATGAAGTCCCCATACTTGTGTCAGTGATGTGCTGCAGCTGATTTGTACTGGCTCATAAAAGATGATTATTAAGATTTTAAGAATTCTGTGAGGAATTCTGTCTCCTTTCAGTTTTTAGACACAGCTGTTATTAAAATTGAATTACATAAACTTACAGTTAAATAAATCATATTTAAAACAAAGGTAAGAAATACTTTCTAATTATTTTATTACAGTTTACTTTTTTTCATGCCTTTGAGGCTATTTACATGTACTGTTCCTGTATAGTGGAAATACAATATAATGGTGTGCTACTGAGAATGTCTTCCCAGTTCTCCTTTCAGTGACATTATGTCTGCTGTGTGAAAGTGGCCTTGGTGAAGGGTATTTACACCAAGGGAATCAGCAAACTACTATAAATGAGGGCTTGATTGTTTCTTGATTGCCTAGAATGTAAAAAATGAAGGAGGAAGTGTTTATGATATAGATTAATCCTAAAATTATGTAGTATCCATAGCCATTCCTTTGTAAATAACACAAATAAATGAAGAAATATTCTTCCAGTATTCAAAAACTATTTTCTGATTCAGCAAAATGACTCATGTAATCTACAAAAGAGTGACGTTCCAACCTATGTCTTGATTGTTTCTCTGTTGTCTTGTTGGTTAACATAAATGCAAGTATCAGTCAACATTCATGTCCAAACTACACTCATTCATAAGTTGTTACCAAAGGTTACCAAGAGATACATGGGTTCAGCAAAAAAAAAAAAAACCAATAAAAGTATTTTATGAGAATCAGTGGCTGTATGGAGTTTGTGTGGTACACATCCTATATATAAAATTTATAATAAGCTTATATATAGAATAAGTACATTCTTTTTCAGAGAGACAGCTGTCAAACATTTATCAGCATACCACTACATGTGCCTCTCTTTCATCTAGAAAAAGTGAGCGATTGGTTCAATTTTTTTTTTTTGTCAGTTTTGTTTTTACTCTTAGAGAGGACAGTTATCTCTCTTTATTGAGAAATGTCCAATTTCATATCTCTACCTTTTGGCCCTTTGCTGTTTTCTACAGTGTCACAAGGAGCTTGGCTTAAGGGCTACTACAAGGAAAGAGAAGGCAATAATTACCTTTCTATTTTCTTTACAATTAAAAGTGGCTTTTAAGGATGAATATGTACACACCACACTATCTGTGCTATTCAAACGTATTCCAAAAAGTATTAGTGTGGCTTTGAAATTATTTTTATGAGTCTGAAAAGGATTTAAGTTTGTGGTGTTTGAAAGAAAATAACAGCTTATTTATTTATTACTTTTTAAGAAAATGGTATGTGCAGTGGTTAAAGGCATGGACCTGAGAATCAGAATACATGCATTTTAAACCCAAATTTGCAAACTGCTAACTCTGCTCTCTGTTTAGATAGCCTCTCTGTACTTTAGTTTCTCCATCTATGCAATAAACATTAGAACAGAATCTACTGCATAGGGTTGTTGTGATAATTAGATGAATTGATATGTGTAAAGCACTTGACACAGTGCCTGGCACACAGTAGAAGGTTTGCCATTTTCATTACCACTACTATTACTACAATTGTGGCTGCAACACAAAGTAGTCAATTCATTGACTTACAGATACTAAAGTAAACTGTACAAAGAGTGCCTGATCTTAGATTCACTCTGGTGCAGAAAAATTGACTTACCAATGATCACACAACTTTTAGTGTTAGAACCCAAAGCAGGTGCCACATCTCCTGATATCTGTTCTCTTGTTAAGCTAAATGGTTTCTTTACAAGCTATACTTGAGGATTTACCTTAACTAGTTAACTAGTCAATTTCCAAGAGCTATATGGTTCTTTATGAAAAAGAATGCTTTTATCTAAGTGTATTAGGATGCTTTACAGCTGCACTGTCCAATATAGTAGCCACATGTGATCACTAAGCATTTGATGTGTGACTAGGGTGTTTGAGAAGTGCTGTAAGTATAAAGCACACACCGGATTTTGAAGACTTCATATGAAAATAAAATGTAAAATGATCATTAATAATTTTTACACTGGTTAAAAGTTTAAATTACAATATTTTGAATATATTGGGTTAAATAAAGTGTATTATTAAAAATAATTTCACCTGTTCCATTTTACTTAATGTGGCTTCTAGAAAACTTAAAATTATATATATGTCTCGCAAGTGTGGCTTGTATTAGATTTATATTGGACAGTTCTATATAAGATTAATCTTCATGTCTAAACTTGAAAGCTGAAAATATTGCTTTGTTTAATAAACCAGGAAGTGTTCTCTGCCTTAGTTCAGCGCATTATTATCCACCTAGTCATCCAAGCCAGAAATCTAAGGAGTATTGTTGATTCTTCCCTCTTCCTCTATCCCATACATAATAATGGTTGAATCTTCTCAAATCTATGCCAATGTCACCATTCCTTCTACCAGTGCAGTCCTCACTATTCCTTATATGGACATTGCAGTAGTCTTCACACCACTCTCCCTGACCACCAGACTTGGCTCCCCAAAACCCACCTCCTACATTGTCAGATCACGCCACTCTCCTGAGCAAGGTCCTTCTTTTGGTCCTTATTACCGTGTTCACTGATGGCACATCCACCACCACCATCACCCCCTACCCTCTGCCCCGTGGCCTGGACACTGCTTACTTGTCTCATCTCCTTTTACATGCTATATTAGAATTGATATGAAGAAATTCTTAAGTATGTACATTTTGTTAGGTATTGGGTTGTGGTGGGTGTGTGGGGAGTTGGAGGAGAAGGGAGAGGAAGATCTGGGCAATGGTATGAAATGATCACTTATTATATTTATAAACTCATTAATTTTTTGAATGAAATATAAAACACAGATTCAACATATAACTGGATGTCCTGGCCAATGCGTTAAAACAAGAGGGGAAAGCAATCTATACAGTTTTATCAGACACATCTTAATGATAATTCCTCCCATTTCCTCAGGACTGTGACCTCCTTAAATGAAATCATGTATGAAAAGAGTTTAATATAGTGACTGGGACATAGTATTCATAATCACTTTCTATCCCTTTGCTCAAATCTCGCCTCTACCAAGCATACCTCCCCCCGAATCATCATTAAGTCATTAGGTAAAAGCCCAGGAGGTGAAACACAAGCTTCCAAAAATAATAGATAGTTTAAGCAAGGATCACTTTCCAGGTCACAAACCACTAATTACTGAGGAACTTAAACGTATGTTATTGCGTAGAACAACCTTATTTGTTGAGGGTAGTGAAGAGAGAAAAAGAAAAAAGAGCCCAGCAAGCAAAGTGAGAAATAATTGGGAAAAAAGGGAAAACATGTTTCATGCCTGCTTCTTTACTGAAAAATTAAACAAACAAGAAAAAAGAAATAATGTGAAGGACCAAGTTATTTATCTCTATATTTCAAAAAGCATATACCATAATGTATGGAGCTACCTTAGAGAATTTCATTTAGTATTAGCATGAAACTTTCATCTTGTTGATAGGTGATTTGCTTCAGGCTAACATTCTCAATAAGTATCCTGCTCAATAACTATCTTCGTTCTGTCTAGTGAATTCTAAAAATTAAAAAGTAATTATATAAATGACTTAAACACTTATGTAAACCAATAATTATGGAAACATCATTGGCTCCATGATGAAAGTTACCATCTTCACTTTAATAATTCTTAGACTTTTTTCTTTGGAGATGTAGAGTCACTTTTTTTAAGATTATAAGAATTTTTTATAGTCATTACCCTTGTGACTTAAAAATATTTGTACTCAGACTGTTGGATTATGTGAAATACATAATTAATATTTATTTGTACTGTTACCAAAATGAAGATGCATCCATACAATTGAACTTCTCTATTATTATTTAGCAGTCGGTCAAAAACATTCTGATAAGTTCTGTTATGAAGCTGCCTTTATTTGTATAGAATCTGCAAGTCTGAAGAATATTTAGAATCTGTCAAATCCACCTTCAGACCCAATTTAGGAATCCCAATCAATTCATCAAGAGGTTTTCCCTCTTGCTCTCAGATCTAATTCATCAGACTTTTATATAATGCTTGAGAAGCCTTTAAGCTTTCTGTAAGTTTAACTATCAAAATGACAAGGGTGACCAATTACCACACTAAGAGGCTGATTTCCAATGTCAAAATTCCCCACTTTCAGAGAATTCCAGCACAGGGTGGTGCTTACTTGTAACTGGATTAAGATTACCCAAGTTTCTGGAAGACTTAGCTTTTCCTGCTCCCACTTGGGCAAGACAAAATGAGATCACCATTCTTTTCTGATTTTTACAATTCATGTTTTTCAATATAAAAGGTCAAAAGGATTCTGATCTAAAATTTACAAACTATTTTTGTAAAATTACATAGTGGTGATTGCCACACTAGAAGTCTTAGCTCTTTGAGGATGCTAAAATAAAGAGACTGTGTTGCTTTGAATTTTTCCCTATACTTCCTAAATTCTTCGTGTTTCTAACACCCCATCTCCCCATTTGCTCTCCAATCCCAATCTTTTAATTCAGGGAAAGGCAAACCATGGCACATGGGCCAAATCCAGATCACCACCTGTTTTTGTAGATAAAATTCTTTGGAACACAGCCATGCTCATTTGTTTCCATATTGTCTATGGCTGCTCTCTTGCTACAACAGGAGAACTGAGTAATTGTGACACGGATCATATGGTCTCTGCAAGCCTAAAATATTACAATCTGGCCCTTTAAGAAAACATTTCTTGACCTTTGTTCCGGCAAGATCACTGAGTCCTCTCATACCTTTTTCCTCACAACACATATGTGGTGGATGAACAAGTCAAGGGAACTATTCCACCTTTTCATGAACATGGCAAGTACTTTCATGTCATGCAAATGTTCTGTTTGCTAGGAATACCTTCCTTCTTCACCTTAACTTTGTTGTGTTCCTGCTTATCCTTAAAAACCCCATCTCTGGTGTCACTTCACTTGTAATTCTTTTCTTGACTATTCCATGAAATAAACTATTTTGTATCATCTTATTCTGTAAATGCATTTGTCAGAACTTATCTTTTAAGAATACTCTTGTGTCCACAAGTAAATCAATAAATTCATTTGGAGAGAACTGATTTCTTTACCATATTATCTTACCATACACATTCATAGTATCCATTTATTCAATTCTTCTTAAGAGTTGTTTTGATTCTTCTTCTAGTAATAGCACTTTGATGCAGAGAGAGTCTCTCATTAAACTTTGCATTTAATTGCCCCCAAATCCCCAATCCAAGACATCCCACCACTTCCCAGCTGGCCCAAAGCACAGTGCCTGCCTTACAGTGTAAGATAAATTCTAAAAGGATCAGAGATCAAATGTAAAAAATGAAATCACACAAGTACTTAAAAAATTGGGTGAATTCCTTTATAATTTGGTAGTGGTAAAAAATTTCATAACTATAACTCAAAATTTAGAAGGAATAAGAGAAAACATTGGTAAACGTGATTACATAAAATCTTAAAATTAAAGACTTTATAGATAGGAAAGGTACCATAAGTAAACCAAAATGAAAAACTGAGAGAGAAATATTTGCAATTTCTATCACAGGAAAAGGGGTATTATGAATATAAAAAATTTTTCTAAACATAGAGAAGAAATAATCCAATGCCCTATTGAAAAATGAGCTAAAGATATTAACAAATTAAAAAAAAATACAAATAATTCTTATATAAAAAAGGCTCAACCTCACTCATAATAGAAAATGCAAATTAAGCTATAGTCATATATTTCTCACCTAATAAATTGACAACAATACAAAATCTGAAATATGTTCATAAAACCTTGGGGAAAAGGGATTTGGATATTGCTGGTAGGAACTGAAAATGGTACAACCCTTATGGAGGAGAATTTGGCAATTCCCAGCAAAACTACATAGGCATTTACTTTCTAACTCAGCAGTTTCATGTATAAAGATCTAACCAAAGAAACACTGGCAAAAGTACTGAAAGACATATGTAGAAGTCTATTCTTTATGCCACTGTTTGTAATAGAAAAGACAGGAGCAACCCAAATGTTCATCAATAGCAGACTGATTGAGACCACAATGGAGAACTACACAGTTTTAATAAGGAAGGAGAGATACCTGTATATACTACTATGGAGAGATTTCCATGATATACTTTGCTGAAAACAGCAAAGTAGAGAAAAGTACATATGGCATGTGTGTATAGTATTCTTTAAGAAATGTGGACAGGGTATGAATATATACATTTGCGTATACTTTTTTTTAAAGGGAGATAGCCATTTTAAGTGAAGACAGAGTAAGGGAGACCAAATTTAATCTCATACCTAGAAAACTGAGCAAATATGTCAATATGAAGTGACACTTTTCAGACACTGGAGAACTGGCAGCTCAGGGGTTTTATCCCTAAGGGAAAGGAAACAAGGCAAACACTGGAGGCAGTTTCCAGGTCACAGTTCAGGCAAAGGAAATCCAAACATAGCCTGGTGATTTTGATGAATTGAAGAAATAGACATTGGAGTTTAGAGAGGCAAAGGCAGCTAGAATTTGTGAGCCAGAATACCAGAGAAGTAGCTTCATAGAGAAGCAGCCCAAAGACTTTCAGAGGGGTTCACCCCTATCCTTGGCTGAGTACTGATGTGCAAATACATAAGAAGAATTTACCCAAAGCCCCCCCGCAAAAAAAAAAAAAAAAAATTACTGGAAAGGAACAAGGAAATGTCTCTAGCAGTTCACAAAGGACCAGGAAAAGTTCATGTTTACACTAGCCAAACTGGAAAACCTTACAATATGTGGAGAATCAGGTAGAATCTACAGAGGGTATTGCTTTATTAGAGGAACAAAATTAGTCCTAAACTAAGGGTTGTTTATACCTACCCTAAAAAAAACCTTAAAAGTAAATACGAAAGAGGACTAATTGGTTCTAAGTAAATTAGCTAAACATCAGAGCAAAATATAAACATCTTGAAAGGAATATAACAAAATCCAGCAACCAACAGCATAAAATACACAATTTCTGGCATATAATCAATAATTATGAAACACAAAAAAGCAGCAGCAAAATACAAAAAATAACCAGGATAAAAATAAATCAATGCAAACAGAGCCAGAAACGACAGAGATAATGGAATCAGTAGATGAATCCATTAAAACAACCATTATAAATATACTCCCGATGTTCAAGAAGATAGTGGATAACATGACAATAAAGAAGAGAAATTTGAAGATATAAAAATGACCCAAATAAAACTTCTGAAGATGAAAATTACACAGGCTGAAATTAAAAATACATTGAATGAGAATAACAGCAGATTAGACACTGCAGAAGAAAAGATCAGTGATTAATAATAGGAGTCATCCAAAATGAAACTCAGAAAAAATACTGAAAATTAATACAGCATCAGTGATCTTGGGAGTAATATTATGTGCAATTGGTGTTCAAGAAAAGGGGCCTGGAGGACAGAAAAAAATATTCCACATTTACTGAAAGCTATGAATCTATAGATCCAATATGTTCAAGGAAACTCAAAAGCAGAAGAAACACAAAGAAAGCCACATCCACACCCATCATAATCAAGCTTCTGAAAACCAGTAATAAGGAGAAAAATCTCAAAATCAGCCAGAGAAAAAGGGCACATTACATAACGAGGAACAAGTATAATAATAATGGTATACTTTTCATGAGACACTATTCAAGCAATGAGACCATAGTTAGACATCTCTACAGTATTTAAAGAAAAAAGAAAACTTGTTAACCTAGATTTCTTTACCAAAATATCTATAAAAATGGAAGGATAACAAGTTCTTTTCCAGAAAAATAAAAGTTTAAAATATTTATCTCTAATAGACCTATACCATGAAATGTTAATAAATTTTCTCAGGCAGAAGAAAAAAATGACAACAGATAAAAAAATTAAATCAACAACAACAAAATGAAGAGTACCAAAATATACAGGAAGTCATAAAATGTATTTTTCTCATTTTTAAACTCTTTAATAAATAACTGACTCTTTAAAGCAAAAAAATAATAACAACGTATTGAAAGATGAAATAGTAGTATAATTCTTCTATTTCAGTAGTTATAATACTGCTTGAAGATAGACTATAAGTTAAAAATGATTTATTGTGAACCTCAGTAAAATCTCTAAAAAATAAAAGTAGAAGAGGCATGGTTAATAAATCAATAACAGAAACAAATTGAAATCATTAAGAAAAAGAAAACTTAGTTAATACAAAGGAAGGCAAGAAAGGAGAAAAAAAAATAACACAGAGCAGAAGAGACAAATAGTGATTAAGTAGTATGATAGTAGACCTAACCCTATCCATACAGATAATTACATTAAATGTAAATGACCTAAACAGACAATTAAAAGGTAGATACTATAAGATCGGCAAACATATGTTGCCACATTTTAAATATAAAGACACAGATAGTTTAAAGCTTACAAGACGGAAAAAGCATAATGTTCAAGCACAAATCAAAAGAAAACTAGAGTGGCTGTCAGACAGAGTATGCTGTAGGGCAAGGAATATTTCCTAGGAATAAAAAGGAATAGTTCAAAACGATATAAAGATGGATTCATCAACAGCACATAATTTTAAATGTGTATGCACCCAATAATAGAGTTTCAAAATACACAAAGCCAAACTTAAAGAACTAAAAGGAGAAATAGACAAGTCCACAATTATAGTTGGGGAATGAAACACTTTTCTCTCAGTAACTGATAGAACAAGAATACAGAAATCAATAAGGAGGGAAAACACTTTAATAACACTGCCAACCAACCTGACATTTGTAGAATACTGCCCTCAACAACAGGAGGAAACACATTTTTCTGAAAGTGTACATGGAACAGTCACCAACACAAAACATATGCTGACCTATAAAACAAGTAACAATGTATTTGAAAGGACTAAACTCATACAAAACATGTCCTCTGACCACACAGAATTAAATTGACTCAGTAACAGAAAGATATCTGTCAAATCACCAGATGTTTATAAATTAAACACTTTTAAATAACACAAAGGGCTAAGAAGAAATCACAAGGGAAAATGGAAAACATTTTTTTTTTTTTTTACCATTTCCATCTATTGAATTAGCAAGTAATATTACAAAATTTATAATACTGGTATTATCAAAACTAGAGGAACTAGCATCCTCACATACTACTAGTGGGAGTATAAATTGATAATAAATTTCTGAAAACTAGTATGTGTATATTTACATATCCTTACATATAAATACAATAAACCAATATATTAAATACATCAAAAGCCTTAAAATTTACTGGAAAACATTTTAAACTGAATGAAATGAAAAACACAACATATCAAATTTGTGGTATACATATAAAGTTGTAATTATAGGAAAATTTAGAGCATTAAATGCTTATAATGAAAAAAAAAGGAAATCTTGAATCCATGATCTAAACTTTCACCTCATAAAATTAGAAAAAGAAAATTAAATACAAAATAAGCAGAAGACAGAAAATAATAAAGAGTAGAAATAAATAAAAATAAAAACCAGGGGAAGGGCTTCCCTGGTGGCGCAGTGGTTGAGAATCCGCCTGCCAATGCAGGGGACACGGGTTCAAGCCCTGGTCTGGGAAGATCCCACATGCCGCGGAGCAACTAGGCCCGTGAGCCAACTACTGAGTCTGCACGTCTGGAGCCTGTGCTCTGCAACAAGAGAGGCCACGATAGTGAGAGGCCCATGCACTGCGATGAAGAGTGGCCCCCGCTTGCTGCAACTAGAGAAAGCCCTCGCACAGAAACGAAGACCCAACACAGCCAAAAATAAGTAAATAAATTAATTAAAAAAAAAAAAGTATCGTTTAAAAAAAAAAAAAAAAAAAAACCAGGGGAAAAATAGTGACAAATAAATGAAAACAAAAGCTGGTTCTTTTGGAAAAGGTCAACAAAGTTGACCTTGTAGCCAGATTCATCAGAATAAAAAAGATCAAATATAGATACCGATATAAGGAACAAATGAGGGAATGGAATACCATTACAGATCCTACAAGTATGGAAATGATAATAAAAGAATATCAGGAATGATTTCATGTAAATAAACTTGATAATTTATAATAAAATGGACACATTCCTTGTAAGATAAAAAACTATGAAAGCTCACTCAAGAAGCAATACATAACCTAATTAGCCATATATCAATTAAAGATATTAAATTCATAGTTAAAAACTCCTTTACATAGAAAACCTCAGACCCAGATATTTTCATAAATAAGTTCTACCAAACATTTAAGGAAAAATACTGCTAACTCCAAACAAACTTATCCATAAAATGAAAGAAGAGGAAAAACTTCTCAGTATTTTTTTATGAGGTCTGCTTTCCCATAAAAGCAAAACCAGAAAAAGACATTACAAGACAATTATATACTGATTTCCCTCATGAACATAGAAATAAAAATCCTTAACAAATTAAATGCAGCAATTTATAAAAAGGATAACACATCCCTACTACATGAAGTTCATTCCAGGAATGTAAAGTTGGCTTAACATTTAAAAATAATTCAGTGTAACTCAGTATACTAAAAAGTGAAAAAGAAAAATCATATGATCGTCTCAGTAGACGCATATAAAGTATTTGACAATATTCAACTCCCATTCATGACAAAGATTCTCAGTAAAATAGAAACAGAGGGAAAACCCCTCAACCCTATAAAGGGCATTTATGAAAAACCTACAGGTGCCTATGGGTACCTGTAAAAACCTACAGGTACCTAAAAACTAACCTATAGGGCTTCCCTGGTGGCACAGTGGTTGAGAATCTGCCTGCCAATGCAGGGGACACGGGTTCGAGCCCTGGTCTGGGAAGATCCCACATGCCGCGGAGCGGCTGGGCCCGTGAGCCACAACTACTGAGCCTGCGTGTCTGGAGCCTGTGCCCCGCAACAAGAGAGGCCGCGACAGTGAAAGGCCCGTGTACCGCGATGAAGAGTGGCCCCCGCTTGCCACAACTGGAGAAAGCCCTCGCACAGAAACGAAGACCCAACACAGCCAAAAATAAATAAATAAATAAATAAATTTATAAAAAAAGAAAAAAAAAAAAAAAAAAAAACTAACCTATACCTGATCAATCTAGACCTAACTATCAATGCAATGGATAGAAGAATATGTTAAATGACACCATGGAGATGCAATCAATGATACACTGACCAAGGGAAATTCTATAGGACAAACCTGATTTCTTTAATAAGTAAGAAATTTTAAAAAAAGGAAATAGTGGGGAAATGATAATATAAGGAATTATCGTTGATTTGAAGGGGTATGGTATTGTGATAACACTTAAGAAATAGTGTTTGTTTTAGAGATACATAAAGAAATATTTATAGACCAATTTATATGGTGTCTGGGATTTGCATCAAAATAATATGGAGGTGAAAGGGATATAGGTAAGTTGTAGAGGAAGCAAAATTAGTTATGGATTGATAGTTGTTGAAAGGTAGATGAAATTCTTCATTATACTATTCTATTTAGTGCATCTTTGAGACTTCCCATAATAAAAAAAAAAGCTAAAAGATACTTGCTATCATAATATAGTAGACTAACAGTTAAATACAAAGAAGATAACTGAGAATGATTTTTAAATGCTTTTAGGAAGCCATCTTATACCTAGTATTTATAGAATGAATCCTTTAAATAGTGTCATAAGTAGCAAATCATACTTTCAGATTCAGGTATTTGAAGAATAATATTTAAATGACAGATCACAATTGTTTATGAAACTAAGATGACATGTAGAATGAAATTAGATTTTTAACTTGAAAATAGAAACATCAAAAACTTAGAAAGATACCACAGAACTTTTTTAAAAGCCAGTCATTAATCGTGCTATTTCCAAAATAAGCCTTATTTTCTTACAATATTGTAGAAAAGAAACCACTGATCAGGTTGCAGTTACAAGTGAGGCAAAATATCAAAGCTGGTCTAGTAAGTATTATTGTGTTCTTATGAGGTGCTCCACTGTTACAAGAATATGTTCTAGAATGAGTATATTAAACTGAGTTTTGCTAAGGGAAATAAACTGAAGTGAATTAACATAGGCATTTGAAACCCAACCTATGGAATCAGGTCTATCTTACTGTCGTGGGTAGCTGATGCAATCTTCACCCTTCTTGATCATCATGGATTCTGGAGCTGCACATTCCCAGTCAGCCCTATTACCCCATTAAATTCAGCAGAGTGAGGGATTTTGCTAATATTATACCAGATTAGAACCACCAATTTAACATCAAAACTAATATTAATCCTTTGTTTAACCTACCATGCTTCTCTAACTTGCTGATTGATTTTCCTTATAATACTGTAGTACTGTATTGTGCTATCAGCTATTTTCCAGAAATAGTTGTTTTTCTCACATCCACCTTCCTACCACATATCCACACATACCAACAACATCACAGGACTTCAGGGGAAGTACTGCTTGATGCCTCAATTCACTTTGAGTCACAAAAGCAGAAATGAAATGTTCTCCTACTACTGCCTCTCATTCAGAGTTTCCTCCTCATTCAGAGTAATATTCAGAAACCTCAAGCAACAAGGGTCAGTAGCATTTGGCCCTTGTCTGAGACCTGATCTAGGGAATGTAAAGAGCTCTTCAGAATAAATGGGCTTAGTTATTTTCATAATCTCTCACTGACCAGACCCCAAAACAAGATTCAGAGTTCTTCATAAGAACTCACATGAATGTAGTTATTTAATACTTATCCAAAGAAATGTACAGCTGAAATGCCACCAAAAATACTTGTATTGTTAAATTATGAGAAGAATTTTACTTAACACTTATTTTAACCTACTGTAAGCTAGGCACTCTTCTCATTATTTTATAAATACTAATTTAACATCATAAACCTATAAAGTAGCTACTATAGGCTACCACATAATGAAACACCACAGTTTTATTAAAGAAGAAACTGAGGTACAGAGATAGTAAATAGTTTATCCTAGGTCACACAGCTAGTATGTAGCAGAGGTGGGATTTGAACCCAGGTTGGGGCTGCTTAACTATTATACTCTGCCACCTCTCTATTAAACTCCTCTGATGCTTCAGCTATGCTACAGCTCACAATACAAACTCCCTTTCTCTCTATAGCTAAATGCCATATTTTAAACATATCAATCAACTTAAGCTTATGTCAGTTTAAAAAATATCTTTGAACATGTTCTTAAAATCCACATAAAAGAAGACAGTCTTCAGAGTAAGGGTCAAGGGAAAGTTAAGAATAAGTAAACTGAACTAAATATACAATTCCTAATGGTTCACGGATGGACCCTTAACTGTTCATTTACTGAAAAAATATAGGGGGTAAAAGAAAATTTTCTCAATCTGCTACATATTATAATGGCAAAGATTCATCAACTAAAAAAAAAAGTTGCAAGTTTATTGGCTTTTTTCTTTCAATAAGTTAAGTTCATCTCATTTTATGTGCTAGAAGCTTACCTATTCACAATATAGCACACAAGCTGGCTCCTGGAAGATTACAGGAGCACTGCTTGCGGACAGAATTTTGGAGGTACACAGATGGAAACATAAGCCCACTTCCAGTAGATGCCCATGGGAGACACGTGAAAGCCAGGGAACACGCCATAGCAGAAATTTTGTAAAATGTAACCTATGGTCTACACACTTGAAGACATAATGTGAGAGACAAAGTTATATTGCTATATAATTTATTTCTGTGGTTAGCCTATTTTACAATTAATTTGAGAAAATGGCCCAATGACAGGGATAATATCTTGTACTTTGTAGCTGAACTATACTCATTCTATCAACTGCACTCCCTACCCTTGATAACTAGCACTGCCTAAAAATAAAAATATATTAAAGTTAATTTAAACTTAAGGCATTAGTGATATGAGTATTCTTGTGCTGGATGGAAGTACCCAATGAAAAGATGTCTTTGCAAGTCCTATTCATGTAGATGTTATAAGAATAATGGAAGAGGTGAACAAAATTCCATAAGCTATTAAGACAGATATAGGGTATCCCAAAGCGAAGGAGAAATTCTCTTGATCTTGGGAAATGAAAAAAGGGAATTTAAATTTTCTTATGAGGAGACCTTAGAGCAAGAGGGGAAATTTTAAGCAGTGGAGGGAAAAAATCCATTGAGGGCTATAGACAACCAACAATTTAATCAACATTTTAAGAAAGAGAATAGAAAATCAATTCTCCTGCTCTTAAGACAAAAACATAATAAAAATGTACTTCAGTTCAGTATTCAGGCTAGACAAGGGGAAAAGATGACAAAACCTAGGAGCAAGAAAAGACCAACACCTCAGATTTACTCTAATTATCATTTTTATTATGATAGCAACCATATGTGGTACATTTTCTTGAATCATTCCAGTTTCAAATATTCTGCACTATTGTTCAGATACATTCATTCATATTTATCACATGTTCTGACTCTCGGTTTGGAAAATGTCGTCATCAAGCCTACTTGTACCCAGTCCTCAGGTTCACGCCTGCTGTGGTCCCAGTTCCTCCCCCCATCGACCAGTAGCTGGACACCCTTTGGTTCCCCTATCATTTTCCTCTCAACCACCACCACACTCAGACAACCCCAGCTCCAATCTGTTTTGGCTCCATAACCTTACCTTCCTTCTCGCTGTGATAGCCAGGATTCCCACCCTGACCAGCCTTCAGACTTCCAGCCCTGAATGCTCTCCAGGCTATAAATCCAATCCCAACCTCCACCTCAACTGAACAAAATTAGTTTGCTTGCCTCTGTGCCTTGAACTCCCTAATATCCCCTGGCAGCTTTTTGGCCACAAGGTCCCTTTCCACAAACCTCAACAAAAAAAACATATTTTAGGTACTTACCTTTAGGTATTTACCTTTGGTCCTCCAACTAAGTTTAGTTCCTCCCTCTCTGAAAGGTTCTCTCACAGTGCAGTTAAGATGAAGAAATAGTGATGGGAAAATCAGCTCGAGTTCTCAAATATTTACTGAGCATCCATTGTATGTGCCAGGCTAGCACTGCATTCTTCATTAGCTGGTAGGGGATGGAAGTGACACACCCCAATGAATAAGACCTCCTTTGTTCTCAAAATCCTTAGAATTGAATGGGTAACGGACAGGGGTGAAAATGTATCTAGGATATAAGAGTGATTCTTAAGTGAGATAATCTAGCTTCATCAGCATAATGAATTTTGGAGGGAAAGGATGAACTAGGGAAATATGCTTGCCTCTCTCTGTTGTGAGCACAAAAGAGGAAGCAATTGTTTCTGACCCGAAGACTGGGAAAGTCTTTGTGGTGAAAATGGCTTTTAGACTAGCCTGGAAGGGTAAGTAGGTTTTCAGTAGTGGACAATGAGAGAAAGGACAGGAGAATGTCCTTGGTGTTCCTGCCTATGTTGTTGCCTCCTAGACTCTATCTGGCTGCTCTCACTCATTTTCCAGTGGGGAAGTGTATTACTTTGCTAAGGCTGCTGAAACGAAGTATGACAAACTGAGTGACTTAAACAATAGAAATTTATTGTCTCAAGGTTCTGGAGGCCAGAAGTCCTAGGTCAAGGTTCTTAGCAGTGTTGGTTCCCTCTGAGGGCTGTGAGGGAGAATCTGTTCACGCCTCTTGCCTAGGTTCTGGTGGTTTGGTAGCCAACTTGTCATTCTTTGGCTTATAGAATCATTACCCTGATCTCTACCTTCATCTTCACATGTTTTATTTTTCTCTGTGTATGTGTCATTCTTCAAATTTCTCCTTTTTATAAAGACACCAGTCACTGCACTAAGTATGGTATTAATATATATACACATTTAGAAATGGACAGCTATAACGTAATTAAATGGATTCTTCTGTATGGTTTGTGAAAATCACTCTATTTACTATGCATACTGTGTAGATAAATTAGAAAGATTTCTTGTAGCACAAAGGCATTTTCATATTTACAGATTTTTGTTCGGTGAAATATTGGTCTTTTGTAAATTCTTCACCTCAAATCCCACAGCACCTTGAAGAAACATCTCAAGTTTCATGTTTTTAGATTCTCTGTTTCTGAACAGACAAGAAAGGCACATTTTATGCCTACAGATTTCAAGTCACAAATGACTTGTTTTCTTCCCATGAGAGGTAAACGAACAAAAGGAACAGATAATGCATTACAGTAAAAACAGGATCCAAATAATAATATTAGAGAGCTTGGCTCCTGAACAAGCGATAAAAGGTTTAATACCATCTACTCTTACTGTAAGTTCCGTTAAGAGGATACTCAATTTAAAAAGGAGGAAAGCAAGAGAGGGTATTTTCATCTTTCCATTTTGGTAATAGGAGTTGTATTGAAAAGGAGTCATACTGGTAATAATACTTTAGATTTTCATAGTGCTTCAGAATTTTCAAAGTGTTTTCACATATTCTATTTCATTTGACTACAACAACCCTGTTTGGTGGGCAAAATAAGGGCACTGACCTCCATTTTACAGATAAAGACATTGAGAGAGTTTAAGGGGTCTCCCACTGTGACCCAGTAATAAATAATAAGAAACACAAAGAATGTATCCAAACCCTCAGCACAGCTTTTTGTTAGCCTTTGGGAACACTACCCTTTGGGAACAGCATGCAGCTTCTCAACGTCAAAACTGAATTGAGGGCTTCCCTGTTGGCGCAGTGGTTAAGAATCCATGGGCCAATGCAGGGGACAAGGGTTCAAGCCCTGGTCTGGGAAGATCCCACATGCCGTGGAGCAACTAAGCCCGTGCACCACAACTACTGAGCCTGTGCTCTAGAGCCCGCAAGCCACAACTACTGAGCCCGTGTGCCACAACTACTGAAGCCCACGTGCCTAGAGTCCGTGCTCTGCAACAAAGGAAGCCACAGCAGTGAGAAGCCCGCACACCGCAACGAAGAGTAGCCCCCGCTCGCCGCAACTAGAGAAAAGCCCGCGCACAGCAACGAAGACCCAACGCAGCCAAAAATAAATAAATAAAATAAATAAATTTATTTAAAAAAAAAAGACCTGATGCAGCCAAATAAATAAATAAAAACAAAACCAAAAAAAACAAACAAACTGAATTGACTTATGAAGCTCTTCACCGAGAATCTGTTGCAAAAGATGTTCAGGCCAAATGTTTATTAGCTGTTTCAGGCCAAAATGTTTATTAGCTGTTAATCAGAGTGTTCCTGATAGAGCTATGTATTATTTCATTAATGGCTGCCAAACAGCACATGTAAACAATGAACTACAGAAAACATAAACACAAGACCATATCATTTGTCCAAGGTATTAAAAGATAATTTAATTTATTCATTGATTCAACAAATGAGTTGAATGTTGAGCAACTACTATGTGCTATACATTGGGCTACACACTAGGGGTACAATATGAGCCACAGTGAAATCCTCCCACCTTCGTGGAGCTTACTGTTTGTCATGTGTCTAGTGTGCGTGTGTGTGTGTGGGGGGGAGTATCCATAACTATGTAATTATAAAATGTGAAGTGTACTATGAAAGAAAATTGTGACAGAAAGACCTCTTTTAAGCAGATAGACTGGAATAATCAGGAAAGCCCTTTCTGAGGAAGTGATGTATGAGCTGAGATTCAAAGTATGTAGATGAGTTAAGAAGGACAAATGGTGTGGTGGAGGAGGGTATAGTAAAGAGCAAAGGGATAGCAAGCAGAAGAAAGAGAGTGTGCAACGGACTTGAACTGGGATAGAGCACAGCACATCTCAGAATATGGAAGCATTGTCTATAATGGCCACCTCTACTTTCTCACCTGTTTCTCTCTTTAACACTCTTCAGCCAGGTTCCCATCTCCACCACTCCACTCACACTATTCTTAAGGTCAGCAAAGACCACCATATTGTAAATCCAACAGGCACTTCTCTGTCATCTCATTCAATCTCTCACTAGCATTCAAATTGCTAATCATCCCCCCTCCCTCTTTAAAAAGCTGGTAACAATCTCTGGGTTCACCGTCTCAGTCGTCTTTGCTGGCTTTTCTTCTTCTGCTTGACTTTTCAATATTGGAGCCATAGGGTTGGATCCTAAGCACTTTCCTTTTCTCTATCTACATCTTTAAGACATGTCACCCAGTCCCATGGCCTTAATCCCACTATGTTGTCAATCTCAAATACATACCTCTAGACCTGGCCTTTCTACTGAGATTCAGATTCATATGTAATTGCCTTATGTCTCCACTTGAATACCAAATGGGCCTCTCAAACAAAAAGGCAGATTCCCATCCCCTCCAACCTGCTCATCTTCTAGTCTTCTCCAGCTTAGTAAATGAGGGGTTCATCCCTCATTCTTCTCTTCCCCTTACCCTACCCCTATGTAAATATATTAACAAGTCTCTATCTCCAAAATACATCCTATAATCATTCACTTCTCTCCACCTTTATTACCATCATCCTAATCTGACTAACCAAGCCCAGACAAGTTCACGTATTCCCTAACTAGTCTCCCTACAGCCACTCCTTCCCTCTTTAAATCCAAGTCCACCATGGCAAACAGAACGTTCCTTTTAAAATGCAATTCAGATCACTTCACTGCCTTTCTTGAAATCCTCCAGGGGCTCTCCCTTTCACTTGGAATAAAATCCAAGCTCCTTAAGCTAGCCTACAAGCCTTTCATAATCTGGCCCAAGCCCACCTCTTTAACCTCATCTCCTTCCACACTTTTCATCTTTCTTCCACACTGTGGTAGGCAGAATAATGCCTCCCTCCCCAAGATATCCACATCCTAATCCCTGGAACCTGTGAATATGTTACCTTACATGGCTAAAGGGAACTGCGACTGCAGATGAAATTAAGGTTGCTAATCAACTGACCTTGAAATGGGAGGATTATCCTTGATTATCTGGGAGGTCCAATGTAATCAGAAGGGTTCTTAAAAGTAGAATAGGGAGGCAGAAGACTCAGAGTCAGAGAATAAGATATAACTACAGCAGCAAGGTCATCAACATGATGCAACGTGGGAAAGACTCAATCCACGTTGCTTTGAAGATGGAGGCGGAGGGTCATGAGCCAAGGGGTGTGGGCAGCTTCTAGAGGCTGGAAAATGCAAAGAAATGTATTCTCCCCTACAGCCTCTAGAAAGGACTACAGTCCTGCTGATACCTTCATTTTAGCCCAAAGAGACCCATTTCACACTTCTGACTTCCAGGACTGTAAAGAATGTAAATTTGTTTTGTTTTAAGCCACTAAATTTGTGGTAATTTTTACACAGTAATAGCAAACTAATATACTACCTCACAATGAACCAGACATACTAGCCTATTTCATGAACAAACCTGTTTCTGCCTCAGAGCTTTTATTTTTATGGTCATCACTACCTGGAATGTTATGTTCCCACATATTAACATGGCTGACCTGGTTCCTTCTTGTCATTTTGAACTCAACTTCACAGAGTGGTCTTCCTTGACCACTTCTAAGTAGCTAGTCATCACTTTCTTTCTATCACATTATGTTTCATTTTCTTTGTAGCATTTTTACCATCTGAAATTATCTCTGAAAGTTATTGTAGCCTAATTCCCTACTGTAGACTATATTCTTTGTGAGAAGAGGACCCCTGCCCTTGTTCACCACTGTATCCTTGGTCCCTGAACAGTATCTGGCACAAGGTACATGCTTAGTCATAAATGTTAACCACTGAATAAATGATACCCACTACAGGTGGAGAATAAAGGGTACTGGAGAGAAGGGTGTGAGAAAAGGCTGGAGAAGTGGACAGAGGCAGATCACATGGTATCTCAGAGTCCTTGTTAAGAACTTTGAGCTTTACCTTAAGAACACTAAGAAGCCATGGAAAAACTGTAGGCAGGGGAGTAATGTATTTATATTTCTGATTTTAAAAGATTATTTGGTGACAGACTGGAGTGGGAGCAATGGTTTATGTGAATGTAAGGAGAACAGATATGAAGAATGCTGTTGGGTAGACTAGGCGAAAAATGATGGTAAACTTGGATTAGGGTAGTAGCAGTGAAAAAGCTAATGTATTAGAATGTATTAGAGATATAACTTGGAATTTAAATGAACAAGACTAGGTGACAGATTGGGACATAAGGAGTCCAAATGAATAGAGCTCAAGAACGACTTTCAGATTTATATTCTAAGCAACTTAGAAGACTACGGTGCCAATTTCTAAGATGGGAAAACTGAAGAAGGATCAGGCCTGAGTGTGTATATTGTGGGGGAGAAGATTGGAAGCTCAGTTTCATCTGTGTTATATTTGAGTTGTCCTCAAGGCATTAAAGTGGTGACATCATATGTACAGCTAAATGTTGAGCCAGGAATTCAGATTAGAAGCAATGTGTTTTGAAGCTAGAAACAGTCAAAGCCATGGGACTGGATGAAATAATAATCTAGGGAGAAAGCATAAAGAAAGAGCGTTCAGAGCACTGCAAGTTCTCCTGTTCTGAGAAGCCTTATCAATGTTCCTCATTGCAACCAGAAAGCTGACCACAGTCAGGCTGGGAAGATGCCTGTTTGTACTTTGAAAATTCACTCAGTCCACTCAAAGTACCATGGGTGGGATTCCCTCTTTTCCACTCCTCGTTGCAGATTTGGGTAAAGAAGGAGCAGGCAAAGGAGACTGACAAAGAGCAGTTAAGGAGATTGAGGGAAACCTGGAGAACTTCATTTCATACAATCTATAATGATACCCCAAATTAAAAGAACAGATAGGAAAATAGTGATTTGTATGGGATAAACGACTCCTTCCTTAGCAAATCATTATGAAACCAAAGCCTCCCATCTTACCTAAATTCTCACACTGGATGAAAATTTAGGGAGTATACGTCTCAAGGACACACAAGTCCGGATGCAACTAGTTTTCCTATAACAATATTATCAAAAGGGTGATTTGTCAAAGGACCTGTCTCTCCAGGTGTGTGTTACAGGCAGCAGCCAAATTCAAGCACCCTGATCCGTTTCACTGTAGAGGTCAGATGGCACCTCCCAATTCTGTGATCCAGAGGTTCTCAAAGTGGGGACCCCGGGGTTCCCAAGACGCTTCCAGGCAGGCTGCAAAGCCAAAACTATTTTCACAATAATACCAAGATGTTATTTAGAGACTAGATGACATGTGATATCACAAGAGACTGAATGTTGAAAGAGACACAATACATTAAAGAGATTCGCAAAAATGTAAGACAATGCCACTCTTTCTTTGTTTTGTAGACAGTTATTTTACACGAACATGTTAACGTGTAAAGGGTTCATTACTGTGAGTTTTAAATAAATTGAAATTTAAAAACTTCCCCGTCTTAATTTCTGACAGTAAATATTAACAGATAAAAACCCAAATGAACAGAACGTCTTCGGGGTCCTCAGTAAATTTTAGCTGTGTGAAGAAATCCTGGACCAAAGTTTGAGAAGCACTGTCCTAAAAGGCCACCAGAATGGTTCTGAAAACAGGGACAAAGGACGGCAGGCTCCCCATCCCCTCCCTCTGGCCGGCAAAGCCTCATCTGTGCTGGAACTTCAGGATGCTCTCTCCCAAAGCCACGGGTTTGGCTCTCCGACCCCGGGTCTCACCTGGAAGCCTCTCCGCCTCGAGCCCCGTCGGCCTCTCGGGTCCGCAGGCCCGGCCCAGCTCGGGTCCAGCGCGCGCACGCCTCCCGGTCACTGTCACGGGGCCGTGGGTGTCATTTACTCGCGGAAGGGACGGTGCAAATAACCGGGAGGAAGAAACACGGGGGGACCGGCCGGAGGCCGGCGCGGGGACCGGGCCGGAGTGGCCGGGGCCTGGGTCCCCCTCCGCGGCCGGGCCGCCCCCTCGGACGGGCCGCTCCCGGCCTCGGGTCTCGGGAGTCCCAGGAGCCGCCGTTCTCCGTCGGAGGCCCGGCCCTCGCCCGCCTTGGACTCCTGATGGAATATTCGGCCCCGCCGGGTTGGGCAGTTTCATGGTTCTCTGGGGCCCTTTCCTCTCCTTAGACCGGGAAACTCGGGGCAAAGTCCTTCAGATCCTCGTCTGTCGTCATCGTCGTCGTCTTCGTCGTCGTCTGGGTCAACGTGGTGAGGAGTACGCGACGCCCCGAGGCACTGGAAGCGTTGCCTCTCAGGGCCTCAGACTCTTGAGTCTGCGCAGTAGAGGCCAAGCGATCGCCCTCCAACACACCCCCGTTCTTGCGGCTGGGAGCAGGGGCGGGGCACCTTCAGGGGGTGGGGCGTCTTCAGGCAGGGGCGGGGCAGCCTCGAAAGAAGGCGGGGTCAGCAGGCTGGGTTTTGCCTAGCATTGATAAGCTTTGGTTGATACGAACTGGGAGTATATTTTTTTTGCTTCTGTTTATAGAGGGTGGAAATGTGTTTTAAGAATTAAAAATAGGGCTTCCCTGGTGGCGCAGTGGTTAAGAGTCTGCCTGCCAATGCAGGGGACACGGGTTCGAGCCCTGGTCTGGGAAGATCCCACATGCCGCGGAGCAACTAAGCCCGTGAGCCACAACTACTGAGCCTGCGCGTCTGGAGCCTGTGCTCCGCAATGGGAGAGGCCGCGACAGTGAGAGGCCCGCGCACCGCGATGAAGAGTGGCCCCCGCTCACGGCAACTGGAGAAAGCCCTCGCACAGAAACGAAAACCCAACACAGCCAAAAATAAATATATATAAATAAATTAATTAAATGGAATCATATAGTATTAAAAAAAAGAATTAAAAACACTCTAAGGAGTATATATAAATAATTTGAAAGAGTAGAGCCAGCCTACCCCACCTAAGGAGGACTGTGCAGAGAGAGCACCGATGCAGAGGAGCGAAATTAAGATCATATAGACCGGTTTTGCATTCGAGGAGTCAACCAACCATTGATTTAAAATATTTGGGAAAAAAATTCCAGAAAGTTCCAAAAAGCAAAATTTGAATTTGTGGAGCACCGGTAACTACTTACATAGTACTTACAACTATTTGCATAGCATTTACTTTGTATTAGTATTATAAGTAATCTAGAGATGATTTTAAATATATGGGAGGGAGCACATGCATAGGTTATGCAGGTTATGTGCACATACTATGCCGTGTAACATAAGGGACTTGAGTATCTGGGGATTTTGGTATCTGAGGGGGTCCTGGAACCAACCCCCCATGTGTGTACCGAGGCACAACTGTACTTAGCTCAGCCTCTGTCAGCAAACCCTGACAATTTTCAGAGGCCATTCTGGTGCCCACTGTCTGTCAACATCTGAGTGAGCACCCACCTTCTCCTGTCCTGAGATGTCACAGAGCAGTGTGTGGCCCAGCAGGAAAGATTCCTGTCTGCACTTAGAGACTTTTCTCCATCCTTGGACCACCATGGGTGGAACACTGGACACCCCAGTGGCAGTGGTGGTGTGAAAGGGAAAGTCCTGACCACCTGGACATGGTTGAGAGTTAAAGGACCAGCTCAAGATTTACACCCCTCTCCACCCCCCAGACCAACAGTGGTGAAACCCCCTCCTTCTTGGTGGGGGGAAGGGGGTTTGAATCCAGAAGGTCATGACCCAGAGGATTTGATCACAGGCCAAGGAATGACTTTTAAGTTCACAGGAGCTAGTCAGGGTCGGGCTGAGCAGTAGGTTCTGAGAACTTGAGTTTAAAAGGGAGTGGAAACCTTCACTAACTCTCAGAGCAAAAGGTGCTCTGTCTCACAAACTCCAAACACTAGGCTATAATAGCCTCTCTATCTCCACTCTTGACACTGTCTACTAGATATTTTCTATGTATATCTGGGTCTTCCAATTAAAAAAGAAGTCTTTCTTCTTGCAACTTGGCTTTCCAATATCCAGTCTAGACTGTCTAACCATTATAATTTTTTTACGTAATTTGTGATGCCAAAGTAGGGTAACCTCAACAAACCGTGCTGACTAAATTCAGAAGAACAATAAGCAAATTAACAAATTATAGTTCTGATCCTTCTATTGCTAAATCTAATGATTTTTGTGTAAACAGGACTATTTGATAGATGTATATACCTTAAAATACATTCAATTTCTGGCTCCCCAGAGTGAGATCCATCTATCTGTCTACCTATCTATCTATCTATCGTTGGATAGGTAACAGAGCTACAGATTTAGAAGCAGGTGCCCTGGTAGAAATTCAAATTTTCATGTAGCAAATATTCGTGGTCACTTGTAGTGTTAATCATTGCTGGATATTTTACATTGAAAAATATTACCCATTTCAAACAATGACCTTCACACTGAAAATGCAAATCCTAGTTAGAAACCCCTGAGCCAGCTAATGAAAAGCTTTATGTATGTGTTTAAGATCAAGGCAAATTACAATACACATAGTTTTAATGCACGGGAGATGTGAAGAAAATAGCATAAGAATCTCTGAAATGCATTCCTAGAGCTAAAAAGGATTTGGCAACCATTAGAAGAACTGCATCCTGGCAACTACTCTTCAGAAGCTTGGCAAGCCTGAAAAGTTGACCAACACTCAATGCCCAACAAGAATTGAGTGAAGTCAGACTGTGTATTATGTTCAGTTCTGTTCAACATTTTCTGTGCTGTTGTATTTGAGAATGTAATAAGGGACGTAGAAAGCTGTGTCACAATATATATTTTGACATCTGGGAGACTCGTTCACCTTACCAGATTACAAACATTATCATGCATCATTGACAAGGACACAGAAATTGTAGGATGTGGATGGATGACTGTGTTCTAAAGCACAGAAGCCAAAGAAGCAAGCAATTTACCACTTGCTGCTTTGCAGAGTCAGCAAAGCACAGGGGCTGGCAGTGAGCCTTGAGGAGCCTGAGATCAAATACCAGTTTACACAAGGGAAATATTGTACCAAGTCCACAAGTTTTCTTAGAAAATGAGAACTGTCACTGGGTTCTGCTTCTTAGGTTAAACATTATCCAGTAATGATTGATGCAGAAGGAGAGAACTGAATTGAGAGGGAGGAAGGTGAGAAGCGTGTGCACCAGAAGAAAAAGAAGCATTCTTATTATGTAGAGATTGACAAAAGTGACAATCACATGGCTCCCAGGTAGAAACTTAAGGCAAGTAACACGATGGTTAAGTATCAGGGCTCGGGAGTACTGGGTTTGAATCCTGGCTTTGTCAAGTCACAACTTTACAAATTGGGCAAATGAATTTCAAACCTATTTAATGGGATGATAATGATGGTATAATAAAGAATTAAGGAATATATAGAATGAGTAAACAACAAGGTCCTACTGTATAGCACAAGGAACTATATTCAATATCCTACGATAAACCATAGTGGAAAAGAATATAAAAAAGAATGTATATATATGTATAACTGAATCATTTTGCTGTACAGTAGAAATTAACACAACATTGTAAATCAACTGTACTTCAATTTTAAAAAAAGAATTAAATAAGGAGATGCATGGTCAAGAGGGTCTTTGGCATGGAGTGACAGGAGAAGTCCAGCAGGAGTGAAGTTCTAGGCTGAGCCCATCGACAAGTATTGAACTATACTCTCATCTCAGCCCTGTGATGGGCCAGACATGAAAGGGGCACTGTTGCAACACAGACTGTGGTTGTAATGAAGCAGAAGCGACACGATCACCAGCAGGTGAGCATGAGAGACTTCTGGAAGATTCACTTGAACACAGACCCAAACACAGTTCAAGTTGTCATAGGTTATTTGGACTCTACGAGGGAAAGAATGCTGGCTTTACATGATTTTCACAATCTTAACCACACAGATTTCCCAGGGCATAGTGCACAGAAACTGGCACTGAGTCAGGAGCCCTAAACTCTTCTCAGCTCCCCAGGTCTTTAGCTCATTTGATTTTAAGCACTTCGTTGACGCTCTCTGCTTCCTCAGCCAATACGTGAAGGTAATAGATTTTTGACTGCTTGCCTAACACATTTTGTTAAGAATATAGAGATAATGATTTGCAAGCATTTTCGGGGGAAAACAAATTTAAGATATAGGAAAGAGGCTATAATTCTAAAGTTTAGTATGAGATCATTAAATTTTCTTTGTGGATAAAGAAGATGTGGTACATATATACAATGGAATGTTACTCAGCCATCAAAAAGAACGAAATAATGCCATTTGCAGCAACATGGATGGACCTAGAGATTATCATACTAAGTGAAGTAAGTCAGAAGGTGAAAGACAGGGCTTCCCTGGTGGCGCAGTGGTTGAGAATCTGCCTGCCAATGCAGGGGACACGGGTTCGATCCCTGGTCTGGGAAGATCCCACATGCCGCGGAGCAGCTAAGCCCGTGCGCCACAACTACTGAGCCTGTGCTCTAGAGCCCGCGAGCCACAACTACTGAGCCCACGCGCCACAACTACTGAAGGCCGCGTGCCTAGAGCCCATGCTCTGCAACAGGAGAAGCCACCGCAGTGAGAAGCCCATGCACTGCAACAAAGAGTAGCCCCACTCACCGCAACGAAGACCCAACACAGCAAAAAAGAAAAAAAGGAGAAAGACAAATACCATATGATATCTCTTATGTGTGGAATCTAATATACAACACAAATCAACATATCTACGAAACAGAAACAGACTCACAGACATGAAGAACAGACTTGTGGTTGCCAAGGGGAAGGGGAGGATAGGGGAGGGATGGATTGGGAATTTGGGATTAGCAGAGGCAAACTATTATATATAGGATGGATAAACAGCAAGGTCCTACTGTATAGCACAAGATTCAGTATCTTGTGATAAACCATAATGGAAAAGAATATGAAAAAGAATATGTATATGTATAACTGAGTCACTTTGCTGTACAGAAGAAATTAACACAACGTTGTAAATCAACTATATCTCAATAAAATTTTTATAAAATTAAAAAATAAATAAATAAATATTCTTTGAATTGAACTGAATGGTTCACTGTGGTCACAATTGATGGCTATGCATAACATACACATATATGAATAGAACGTATATAAATATGCAACCAGAGCTCTGTATTTAGAAACAGGTGACCTGGGATTCAGTCCCAGTTCTGACACTAACTAGCTCTGTAACTTTAAACAAGTTAGTTAACCCTTCTTCTCTTTTGTTTTCTCCAGCTGAAGAACACAGATAATAAATTCCTAGCAGCATTATTTTGAGAATCAAATATACTTGAATGAAGAGTTTATGATTTCCTCTGAAAAATACAATGTTTGTAATTGGTATCAATAAGACATTTTAAATTTTCAATTGTGGTAAAATACACATAACATAAAATTCACCATCTTCACCATTTCTAAATGTATATATACAGTTATAGTGTTATGTACATTCACACTACGGTACAACCAATTTCTAGAACTTTTTCACCTTGCAAAATCGAGACTCTATACCCATTAAATAACAACTCCCCACCCCCCTCTCAACTCAGTTCCTGGCAACCACCATTCTATCGGGTTGGCCAAAAAGTTCGTTTAGGTTTTCATAAGATCTTATGGAAAAGCGCAAATGAAATTTTTGGCCAACCCAATACTTTCTGTCTTTATGAATTGACTACTCTAAGTACTTCTTATAAGTGGAATCATACAATATTTGTCTTTTCATGACTGGTTTATTTCACTCAGCATAATGTTCTCGAGTTTCATCCATGTCGTAGCCTGTGTTAGAATTTCCTTCCTTTTTAAGGTTGAATAATATTCCTCTATAGGATATTAACATGAATAAGGTTCCTTCTTTTGGGTGCTCATAATTTGTAATTCTTGGTCTTCCTTCTGGAGATATTTTAAGCTTCAACCTCTACCAATGTGTATATCTTTCTATGTGGTTCATTTATCACAACTAGCATGATAAACTCATTCCTTTCACATCAAATGCTATTCTGTTTTCTTCTGAGAACATCTGGTTTATTCAAAAAAAAGAAAAATGAAAAGCGTGACAGTAACTATAATAGGCCAGTGCTGTACCTACCTGACATAAAAAGCATTTCAACAAATGCCACGTGATTAATAACAGTCTCTTAATTTAGCTGTGCCGAGAGAAACTGCAATGATTTGGTGTGTCTGTCACTATCCTCAAAGAAAAGCCATTTTTCACAAGACCTATCATGTCCATTATTATAATTGATAATGTGGTCTAATGCTAAAGTTTAATGTGCTGATTCTGCAGGGAGAGAAGTTTGCCTAAACTAGAAAGCGCTTACTTTATATAATTTTTTGCAACTGCTTATTAAAGGAAAATTACCCAAACACACATACATTTATAAGATATAGTACTCCATAGAGATTGGTTACTGAGTATTTTATTTCAAGGGTTTTGAAAAATTATCTTTTCCCCTTCATTAGTGAAGTTACTTTTATGTAGCTTTTATCTTACTACAGAGAGAGAATTTAAAGCCAATCTCAGATATTTCTAAATCACTTCTCAGAGTTGTTTGGATTTTTATTCCAAATAAGGAAACGGCAGTTTTTCTTTCTCAGCTTTTATTTGCGTGCAATTTGAATGGTTTTCTCAAACATGACATGTTTCAATACACAGAGGATGAAATGAATTTGAGATGAATATCAAGGAACTTCCAGAGAGAAGTTTGGACCTTTTGTATATCTTGGCTTATCGTTTCCCACTGCAATGTTCTCTCTCAGTCTGAGCCAATAATTTTCTCTGTGTATTTCAGCAAACTGGTGTGCATGATGCGACACACAGCATTGATCACAGTCTGAAAGGAATTGCTTCTCATTCATGCATAGTTTATCCTGTGTGTTGAGCTTGAGAGGGGGATGATAAGGTCCCTGAGGGTGGGGTGCCCAAGATCATTCCCTCCAGGCTCAGCCACATTCACCCTCTTGGCAGTTGCTTTGTTTTGAGGTTACACCTATAAAATAGTGCAACACTTCGGTTTATCCAATGTTGACTTTACCTCCTCTAAATATTGGTTAATTTTTATATGCCAATCACTATCACATATTCTCTACATAAATTATTGTTAACTAAATTCTGGTTGATGTACCACTGAATTTAAGACTAGACGGAAACTGAATAACTTAGTCTCAATGGAATCAAATTTGACATGATAGCATCATATCACCTAGGAAAATAAGAGTTAGATAACTTTACTGTAATCTACTCCACTTCCATACTTAAACAAAAGAAATTTCTCATTTCTTCAAAGTAGTTATTTCCAATTTAACTTGGAAATGAAACATTCATTTATATCCTAGGAAAGACTGACTAACCAGATAATATCATAATTATGAAAAGGAAAACAGTAGGAGTTATGGAATATTCAAGAAAAATGTGGACTTAGAGAATGCAGGGGTATAAGAAATACAGAGAAGAGAAAATGGCCCATCAGACTTTAATCATTTTTTTTCTTACTTTCAATTTTATCTTTTGGGGAAAAAAAATCTTTATTAAGGATATAATACAATCACTAATGATTCTACATCAATTTGCTTATGACTTCCGTAGGACATAGAACAAAGATTATGAGCTATGACTTTGGGGTCAGACAGACCTGAATTTGAATCTCAGCTTTACTACTTAGTAGCTGTCTTATATTGGGAAAGATACTTAAATTTTATGGTTCTCAGTTTTCCAGTCTAAAAATTGGAACTGACTAATTCCACTCCCTGTCTCACAGGATTTGTGTGTGTGCTAAATGAAATAATGCTTGTATATACTTAGCAGAATGTCTGTACATAGTCAGTGTTCAATAAAGTTTAGCTGTGGTTGATGAAATTATTCTGATGACAATGATTGTCCATAATGAGCTTAAGAGTTCCTACTCCAGTTCCTTAAAAAACTAAAAATAGAACTACCATACGACCCAGCGATCCCACTATTGGGCATATACCCTGAGAAAACCATAATTCAAAAAGAGTCATATACCACAATGTTCATTGCAGCGTTTTTACAATAGCCAGGACATGGAAGCAGCCTAAGTGTCCATCGATAGATGAGTGGATAAAGAAGATGTGGCACATATATATAATGGAATATTACTCAGCCATAAAAAGAAACGAAATTGAGTTATTTGCAGTGAGGTGGATGGACCTAGAGTCTGTCATACAGAGTGAAGTAAGTCAGAAAGAGAAAAACAAATACCGTATGCTAACACATATATATGGAATTAAAAAAAAAAAAAACGGTTCTGAAGAACCTAGGGGCAGGACAGGAATAAAGACGCAGACGTAGAGAATGGACTTGAGGACACGGGGAGGGGGAAGGGTAAGCTGGGACGAAGTGAGAGAGTGGCATGGACGTATATACACTACCAAATGTAAAATAGATAGCTAGTGGGAAGCAGCCGCATAGCACAGGGAGATCAGCTTGGTGGTGCTTTGTGACCACCTAGAGGGGTGGGATAGGGAGGAGATATGGGGATATATGTATATGTATAGCTGATTCACTTTGTTATAAAGCAGAAACTAACACACCATTGTAAAGCGATTATACTCCAATAAAGATGTTAAAAAAAAAAGAGTTCCTACTCCAAATATTTTTGGCTAGATGCAGAGAATCAAACTTTCGATGCAATTATTAAAAGCCACATCATTACTTTTTGATTTGTGAGAATTTCAGAGACCAGAACTTCCTAATGCAGGATTTAAAGAAATTGAATGAGAGGAATAAGAATTCTTTGCTAAAACAAAATTGTTGTAGTAGAAACATTGAAGACTATTCCCATTATAAATGATTCTAACTGGCCACCTCACAAACTTTAATGCTCTAGACAAAAGTTTTCAGGGAAGTCTTTTCAGTATTTTCAGTTTGGGTCCTGCAGCTTTCAATTTGTTATATAAGATGACTAATGCCACTAGGAGGTGGGATTTGACAAGGGGTTTTTTGGATTCTAAAGAAAGATAATACTTCTATTCATGGAGAGTGAAAATATATCTTGAGTGGGCAAAACCTACCTGCCTGAAGGTTGAAGGCCAAATTAGGTAATTACATTTTTTTTTTTACTGTGACATATAAATTACATACAGAACAATGCAAAAACAAGTAATCACCACCCAGGTCAAGAGATGTAATTACTATCAAGGAAACCTCAATCAAGAAAGACAACATTGTCAGAACCCCAGAAGCCAAAACTACTAGCCTCATTTTCATTGTTTCCAGCAGGAGGGTTGATTGAAATAATCTAGCTGGCCGTTTGCAGAAATGGAAGTTCTGGGTGACTTTTAGAGACTCCTCTTCATCTTACCTTTCAATAATCAGTTCAAAAGTAGAGGTCAACATGAGGTCAGCATGTCCTGTATAGGTCTCTAATGTCATAGCAGGGGGCTACCCTAAGTTGGAGGTCAAGGACCTCCACTGGGCATAAGGTAAAACTTAGCTGACCTGAAGGAAAGGAAAAAAACTAGAAAAATTCTTATATAACAACCATGAGTATCTCCCATGATAAAGTCTAGTCACATAAAGGAATTACTGGTGGCTTCCTCTTTCACTGAAACTGCCCAATATTTATTACACCTCCTTCCCTCTCATCTCCTCTCCTTTGCCTCCCCAGATCTCACCCACTCACCCACCTAGCAATTCTTTGGGGAGCTCCAGAGACTTAGTGACTTTTACTTCCAAATTTCAAATTCCCTTATAAACAAAGACCCCTTTTCCTATTGATTTTGTCCCAGTTTTCTGGAAGCTCTAAAGGATTCTTGGCTTCTCTACATCAGTCTCAGAGTAATCACTTTCTTTTCCCTTTGGAGCTTCTTAAAACAAATCAGCATAATTGTGTCTACTTACCCCTTTAGCATAAAGCCTTCATTCTAGTATTTAAAACCACTCAATGGTCTCAGAAATGTTTTCTTCACATTTTTGTTCACTCTTTATTTTTAAAGCAAGTAAAAGCAAGCAATCTAAATATTTGATTTATTTTTATTGACAAGACCCAGAGAAAAGAAAACCCTTTCTTCCTGAGAGGTAGAAGTCTATCTGACCACAGCATTACTCTTCAAACATAATTCCTTAAAATATAAGACTGTCTTTCTTAGGAGACAAGCACACTCAAAGCCATCATTATTCAGCTGAACCATGTCAGATGAAATGCATCTTTTTTCTTCTCTCCAAGGTCAATATAATACCACATACAAAAGGAAAATTATATCCATGTACACAAAAAAAGGGCTTTTCAGAGGGAAACTTGAAACATTAGATGCTCTGTTTCTCACTGTAAATATGTATTCTCTGCTCTGGAAAGGGCCACATGGATCTTTGCAGTAGTTGCTTAAGGTGATAGACGATGATCAGTGTCAGTTCCCCTTTCCATGAAAAAAGAAAAATCACTGCTCAGGTATAACCAAGGGTTTCCAGCCCATACAAGGAATTTTCTGAGTGTTTCCCATAAGATAAGTAGCCAGATTTACAAGGGTACAAGGATGTTCACCACAACATTTCATTTTTAAAATAATAAATCCTGGAAGCAATCTAAAAATTCATTAATACAGAATTGGTTAAATAAACTATGGTCTGGCTAAATATTAGAATACTATGTAACCCTTTGACAGATTATGTATATCTACATTCCTAGAAGGGAAAGATCCATATGACACCTTGATTTAAAAGCAGATTATGAAACATACATATAATTCACTTTATTTGAAATTGCATACTCATGTATATGTATGTATGTGTATAGAGAGATGGTCCCCTAAATGTTTAGAAGGCCTAACTCTGAGTGGTGTGATTAGGAGTAATGTTTACTTTCTTCAGAGTGTTTTGAACTTCCTCAAGGTTAAAATTACCTGATTTTTCCGTGACATGGATTTCACCAAAATAAAAAGCCAGGAGTATATATTATAATTAAAATCAGAAAAAAAGTGAAATTACTTTTATTTTGGAAAATAATTATCTGGCTAATTGATTTAGTTCTTCATTCTGTTTCAAAAGTAGCAACTGGCTAGAAAATGAGGCATAGAGGTTTAGGGAAAGAATCACCTTCAGTGTGGACTATGTACAATATCTCGGAGATATTCCTATACTCCAGTTTTCCCAGGAATATTTTATAGCAGATTTTAATTTGGGGCGTTTTCAAATTTACCCTACATGTAAAAATCAAATGATAATGAAATAGCTAATTATTACTTGATATTTCTATATTATTTCTCTGTTGTAGCCTTTAGCAGAAACTGAGTATTAAAAATGTGAAAAGCACTTTGAGTTTTTGCCCTCTTGATTTTTCTATGAAAATATTTTGGAAGACTGCCACGCATGTGTTCAACACATGTTTTATACTAGAAATGTTTTGCCCTAATCACAAACTGATGGAATAACCACGATAATTTGTGTTCTTTTGTTCACATGCTTCAATGTTTTGTTCATTTGTTTGAAATATGTGCTTTGTTTTTAGCTAAAATCAGGTTCATGTGTTGAGAAATAAAAGCTGTGTATTTCCACAGCCATATTCTTGTAACATGAGCTCTGTAAAAGATCTTAGAAATAAGTTAATAATCACTTGGCATCAAGTGGAAAGAAAACTATAATGGGATATGTTTTCATAGTAAGAACATTTGATTTTGGTCAAACTCATGTCAAAGAAGAATTAGAATTAATTTTAGCCTTGGTATGACTAAGATATGTACAACCAGATTATCTTAATAGTAAACATATTTTCACATTCAGAATTGCTTACTCTTAGGCACAGAGTTTTCGTTTCAAACACTGTAGCCTCATACAGCGGATCCATCATGTATCCAAAAACCTCAACTATCCAAATCACCAATGAGAGTCAAAGGCGAAAAAAATAAATGCTCCTGAGCATTAAAATAGAAATGGTCCTCACTTAGAACTCTACAAGAGATTAAGAACCTCAAATTCAGAAAGACCTTTAAAATTCAAACTGAAAGTAATATGAAGTAGTGACTGTTGACATTATGATAGCCCAAGAGGAAACAGCAAAGCTATAAAGCAAGCATGATCAGAAAATTGAAGTCTGGGGCCAATTCATGTTGGATCAGTGTACTTTCTAAGGGGAGCAGTGCTGATGGCAAAGTACAGTAATGGATGTCTTAATGACATTTATTATTTGCTCCCCAAATCCACATCCTCCAGCTGTGCTTTGTGTATTGGGGCCACCTACGGCTCTCAGTGCTTTTGTGGATTGGCTGTGAGTTGTCACTTGTGAAGCGTATGGGCAGCAATTCTAGGTATTCAGAGGAGAGAAGGATCATCCATTTATCTACCCTCCTCGGTTATCCTGGTTTTATTCTCATTGCTTGTATTTATATGAGTTAATAGGATGGAAATAAAGAACACAATTTCAGTGCACAGTGCCTTGCAAGTGAAAATATGGCTAAAACAATGATATATTTTGGCCTGGAGCATTTTCGTATTTATACTGTGAGACATTTCTAGGTTTCTTGTGGGAAAAAATTGGTCAAGTAGGATGTAATCAGCTTTTAAATATAGCTCACAAAATTATATGGTGATTTTGCAAGTGTGCTATTAGGTTCCACTAAAAGAAAGATGATTTGGATGAGTTTGTTTTCTAATGAGCAAAAGCATAGAAAGATCAAGAAAAAGAATCAGGGATCCTGTCTGGACTTGGCAAACGAGGGTTTTTTCTTTGCAATCACAGAAAGTAGAGATAAAGACTATTATAACCAGCACCACACCTTAAAACCCCACAGACAGGGGGATGTGACTCTACACCTCAGCCCTCACTGCATTAGCCACAGAAAATGAAACAGGGGCACCTTCGAGCGGGCAAAGTAACGCTTATACAAAGTTAGGCAGCATTCACAAAGGATAGTCTTTTCTTGAGAGATTTTTTTAAAAAACACAAATTTTTTTTTACCAAACAAAATATTTAAGTTAAAAATTCATTTTGTGGGGTTGAGATTTTATAATGGAAATGTTTAGCACTTGCTTTTCTTCTGCTGCAGGGGAGGGGATGCTACGTTTTTCTTCTTAAAGTAGTTGGGAATTTATAGCAAGTGCTAATGAAAGCAATCTTTCTCACTTTGCTTTTGTATGGATTGCATGACCCTGGATTAAGTGATTAAGTGCAATGCCCTCTCTTGCTAAGAGGTGAAGAAACCTGGGTTTCATGTGCCTGGGTTTTTGTATCTAGGATTAGGCTGCACCTCATAATAGCCTTGATTGAAATCATATTATTAATTTTGTTTTGGAGTGAAAGTACTACATTTTGGATACTGAGACGTTCTTATAGAAGGTAAGATATTGATGAGACAAAGAGCATCCTCCCTCATACAGAGCAGGCAGGCGGGAGTGCTGGGAAAGTCTTACATCCTCAGAGCACGCTAGATAGAAGCTAGGCGGTCATGTGTTCCCTGACATACCTGCTTCCCTCTTGCTTTCCATCATTGAGGCTTCTCTCCCCAGCGGGGGACCACTGGGGCCGTGAGCACACTGAGAGGACGCAGAGGTTTGTAGCAGGCACTTAGACCTGATATGAATATTGTCACTGGGGAATTCTGTGGGGGACCAGAGAGGACAGACAGGGAAGGACAAAAAAAGACTAGTAGGCAACAGGCAAAGAGTGAGAAAGTTGACCTTTCTGTGCATTCTGTTACACAGATATTAATGGTGCTGAATATCAATCAAAGGTTATCAAAAGTACTTCTAAAGTTCTTGATGCAAAAGCTAATTCCAGATCCAATAATTAGCATCTATTTGTAAATTTTATTTACACTGTTCTTTGTCAAGTGTGCTATTTCCTGCTTCAATAGTCAGGAAAATGTTAGTAAAGACTTGCAATAATTCCCTGAATTAATTTTTTTAACACTTACATTTCCCAGAAAAAATTAGCCTTCCTGACACACAGGTCCCAACTCCCTGGGCTAGTTCATTCCTCCTTCTCCTTCTTCAGGTCTTTCCACTTGGATGCCACCTGCTCAAGGAAGCATTTCCTGAAACTCCAGGTCTGGATTCGAGACTACCAGTACGTTCCCTTAGCGCCCTTCACTTCTCTTGTCTGAGCCCTTAGCAGGCTGTTTAGGTCTGTACTATGATCTTGATTCTTTGCTAGACTCTAAGCTCCATGAGGACAGGCAAGTGATAGTTATGCACACGGGCTTTGCCATGCATACTATGTGCCAAGTGTTATTCTGAGTGCTTTACATAGACTAACACATCTAATCTTCATAACCACCCCACAGGAGACAGGGACAGAGAGAGGTTATCTATCCCAAGGTCACGCAGCCAGTAAGTGGCAGATCCACAATTTGAACCTTGGCAGTTATTTGCAGAGACCATGCTCTTTATCGTAATAAGGTGTTGCCTCTTAAATCAGAGTCTTGGGTTCTAGAACAAAGTCACTGCTTACTAGCTATTGGACCTGGGGTCATTTCTTGCCCTGAATGAAACTATTTTCTCATCTGAAACATGGGAAAATAACAGTATTTGCTTCAAGAATTGAGAGGATTCAATGAGATAATGCATCTATAGATAGTAGATAATGTATTCAGCACAGGACTTGACATGTAATAAATGCTCAATAATTATTTGTCTGCTGCCTTTTTATCCTTATTATTATTCTCCTTCTGTTCTGCCTCTTTCTTTCTTTCCCTTTTTCTTCTTTATACTCTTCAGAATTGTGTCTTCAGCTCTGAGCAGATGACAGACACATGGAAAGCAATAGACAACTCATGAAAGCAGGGGTAAAGGAATGGATAAGTGAACAGAGGAATGGAATAGCAGGCGAAATTTCCTTGAAACCAATTTGCATCAATCTGCCACGTGCCTTAGTCATACATTTTCCTCTTCAGCAGACTGAGGGTGATCTGGCTGTGACATCTGCAACCCTGGACAGCGTTGGCCTGTAAGGAACTGGGCCTCTTCTCCCTCACAGCAGCAAACTCTGCTGAAGGGCAGAGCCTTCCTAGGTTAAAAATGTGCACCTTGGTTAAAACAGGATGAGTCGCTGGGCTGTCTTAGAACCAGAAAGTTGGTACTCAAGGTCCATTTGTAAGAGCTTTGGAAATGCCTGTAATACCAAGAGGTACTATTTAGTCCCAAATTCTAAATTATTAAGTATTCAAGAAGTTTTCAAACAATCTCAAGAATTTACATTAAATTGACACTATGATACATCAAAATTTTGCTGAATTAAGCTAAGAGAAGTATCCCGCAAGACCATTACTACAACATTATGTTGTGGAATATTCATTTAAACAACAATAATAAAAATAGTTATTGTGATATTTGCTTACATTTATATAAAATCTTTACCGTTTCGGAGTTCATGGCTCCAAAATAGTGTCAACATTTTAAGCTGCCAGATTTTATGGGGCTAAACGTGATTAACAGACATTCCTTGCCTTACACACCCAAAGGTTAAACATAAGCCAGAAACCGACACCAAATGTAGTTCAGGCCTTCCTGAATCAAATACCTTAGTGAAGACAAATGATCAAATCTCAAGTTGTCTCATTCTTGGCAAGTACTTCTACATTTGTTCTCTAGGGTTAGTAAATATTTAGGGAGAATTCCCATATAGGAGGGATTTCCTATAAAGTGGGAATTTCCTTGTTGTCTGTTTTCTACTCCTCCAAAGTTAATTCACAACACTTGTTCCATTCTATAATCAATGGCTGTGATTCCTCTCTCATTCTACCTGTGCTTGTGTTTCCCTGTGTGGGTTGGAAATAGGACGCGGTACAGAAGTGAGTATAAGCATAAGCAAGCACACACCGGAGGGAGCCTGGCAGAGTCTGCTCAACTTGGCTGCTTTTGAGTGGGGTTTTGTCAGTTCTTCTTTGCCCATTAGCTCCCACGGTTGTGCCTCTTTTTGATACAGTTCTACTGTCCTTTTGCTGTGGCTGCTGGTGGTGGTGGTTTGGTTTTGGGGAATATGCAGTTCCTAGCTTTATCCTTTGTCTTCTTTTTTTTTTTTTTTTTTTGCGAGGGCTTTCTCTAGCTGCGGCAAGCGGGGGCCACCCTTCATCACAGTGCGCGGGCCTCTCACCATCGCGGCCTCTCTTGCTGCGGAGCACAGGCTCCAGACGCGCAGGCTCAGCAGTTGTGGCTCACGGGCCCAGTCGCTCCGCGGCATGCGGGATCCTCCCAGACCAGGGCTCGAACCCGCGTCCCCTGCATTGGCAGGCAGACTCCCAACCACTGCGCCACCAGGGAAGCCCATCCTTTGTCTTCTTAATCCTAAATGGCAAGTAAAAAGGAATCCAAATTTGTATGGAGACCCAGGGTATTTTAGGAGAGTCCCTCCCCAGATTGTTTTCTTTGTCCATGTGGAATATTTAGAACCATAGGCAGAGACCCACCTTCAGCACTAGGTGCTTTCTGCCATTATAAGGTTCTCGTTGCTGCTCTCCTTGACAGAGTGAATGGGCCCAAAGAAGTGAATTCCCCATTTCAACTCAATTCCTTGGCATTGTACATTTGTCTATTCCTTTCAGAAGAGTTCACTTGCCTTAATCAAATTTGGTATATAACTGAAGGAATTTAAGATCTACCTTAAGTTTTAGTTGATCTTTGATTTTTTGGCTCCAACCAGTGCCTTGGAAAAATGAAGGCAAGAGAACGTCTGGAAAAAAAGAAAAGAAAAAGCCAACGGGATTCAGTCTCAAACAGATCAGGTTCATGAAAATTCCTGTCTATTTTCCACAGAGGATTTTAGGGTAAATATCTCTGCTATTATAAGGTTTTTATATATTTACCAGAAATCTGTACCACTATCTAATGAAACTTAAGCAATTTCTGAAGTCTCCATAAGTATATAGGGATTTTAAATGTTTATCTGTTTATTTATAGAGAAGAAAACTTAATTGATTAAATTTAGATTAATTAAATAAATCATCACTGATGACGTACATTTTAATTATTGAAGGTTCATGTCACCATGGGCCAGGCCTATCTAAGTTTCATAACATACTTTAAAAATGAAGTATAAATAAAAATAATAAGTTTCAGGAAAGTGAAAACACTTTATCAAAGGCCTACTCTAAAAAGTGGCTAGTTACAAAATACAAAGTCTTATTGTTCTATTGTTAAGAGCAGACCAGTCTATTAGAAGAGGAAAGATTCCCATTATGTTGTACATCTGAGACTAATATAGTGTTATATGTCAATTATATCTCAACTAAAAAAGAAAGAAAAAAAAGATTCCTAAAATTGGAGGTATATCACAGGGAAAAAATTTATAGGATAAAACCTCTCCATGGTACATAAGATGTGTGCAAAACTTCTGTTTATGATAAATGATGTTTAAAGGGGAGTGCTAGTGAGTGAATAAAAACAAAATAACTTTAAGCCAACTCATTCAAATAATACTACATCTGTTACTGAATGTGCACAGCATGTCTGAGGCTGGAAATCTGAGCTCTGGACCACGTGTAGTGAAAACTCCTGAACAAGAAGAAACATGGCTGGAAAGTGCACAAAGGTCAGATCTCCAGCCATGTCTAGAAACAATCTGCATGTACACACACACACACACACACTTTTCATTTTATGACTTTATAGCATTTGGTGTTCCTTAATCTCAATTTCCTTAATTCCTGTTATCCCTCTCTTAATTCACATCCGTTCTCTTAAGGGTCTATGTATTTATTTGAATATTTTTCTATGTCCTTTTAATCTGGGACTTGATCTGTACCGTAACTTGACTCTTTCTCTCTTTGCAAATTCTGTCCCAATGGGCCCAGGTGTCCAGGGTTGCCATTACTCCAACCTCCTGCTCAATGAGGGATTCCTGGCTTGTTTTTTTTCCCTAAAGAAGGATGCTGGGCTTCGGCTTTGTTGGTTAGAGAAGTGGGAAGTCTGCAAGTCTCTGCTGGAAGGTCCTGGTCTGTGTGTCCACCTTCCCTGGTCTCTCTTCCACTCCGGTAGGTCTGTTTGTGGACAACCGAGTGGTTTCCTCAGATAATATTTTTCCCTGTACTCTTGACCAGGCTCCTTTCGTTCTCCCCACTCCTCCCCCCGCGATTCTTCACACCCTTTAACAAACATTTTAAAAACAAAACACTGTAAAACTATTTCTACCAAGCACTCTTGCTAATTTGACTGAAAGTATACGCCACTTTAAGTTTAGACAAGTTCCACTGATGTGTGAGCACAAAGACACACACGTGCACATACACGAACACACACATCACAGCAGAGACACACACAGACACACACACCACATACACGTACACAAACAGACACACACCATATACACATACACACATACAGAGACACACACCCACATAAACACATGCACACACACACCGCAACACATAGACACAGACACACACACACCACATACACATACACACCCACATAAACACATACACACAGACACACACACTACATACACATATACACACACACAGAGACACACACCCACATAAACACACGCACACTCACACCGCAACACATAGACACACAGATGCACACCACATACACATACACACACATACAGACACACACCCACATAAACACACACACACACCGCAACACATAGACACACACACACCACACACACACACAAACATATACACACAGACACACACACCACATACACATATACACACACATAAACACATGCACACACACCACAATGCAGACACACACAGACACACACACATCAGTTTCCTACTCAGCAGCATCAAATTTGGATGCACCGTCCTATTCCTTCTGCCCATAAAAAAGAACTTCAACATTTTTACATACACCTGGTATTTGTAACATTTGCAAAGAAATAACAAGGGTGTTCAACATGTAGAATTCCAAGTCTTAATTACCCTTGCAGAGATGACTGTCCCTAAAATCCCAACACTAAGCCTTTGAGGAAGCAGCTGGCACCTTTTCCTTCCTCTGGGAAAGGGCTGCGGTTCACTGCTCTGATTTCTTCTGAATCCTTGTCTTCACTCACAAGGGCAGAAAAGTTAAAACAGAGGTTGCAAAATGGCAGCCTACCAGCCAAGTCTGGCCTTCGGATACATTTGGAATGGCCTACTCAGAGGTTTAAAGATAGTTTTTAGTTAGGTTAACGTTTCCAAATGAGGACATTTGACTGAAAAATCTGGATATCTGTGTCTCTTACACAAGTAGATGGTCTTACAACCCTGGGACCATGTTCCTTCTTGGCAACAATTGGCAAGGGGCCGTATGGTGGCTCATGGAAAACATGAGATGCAACTCCTGTTCTAGCACAGCCTCAGCAATTCACTGTCTCTTAACATCCATCCCACGACAATCTGCGGCCTGACCTCCCTGACCCCTAGAGGCATGGGAGTTCTTCCTCTGATGGATATGGTTTAAACCTGGTTGTGAACTGATTTGAGAGAAACAAACAAACAGAACCTTACGTGAATCACAAGTGGTGGAAGGTATTAGTGGTGAAGGTAGAGACTTTTGAAAACATGGAATCAAAGACCCACACTGAACAAATTGCTCCTTCCTGGGGTAAATTCTGTGCAAATGGCCTATTCGTCAAAATTTGCTAATACCACGAAGACAGAAAATTGGGGGCAACCAAATATGAGAGGGAGACTGCCTTGTTCTCTCTAAGTCCTAATTCCTTTCCTTTCTGGGCTCTCAGCCTCACCTGCACACGGATGTCTCCTTGTGACCCAGAACTTGGGCAGAATGAAGGATGCCACCTACAGGTCTGACCCAGTAAAAGCTTCCCCCACAATCTTCCCTGCAACCAAAATGGAGATAGGACACCAAGGACAGAAAGTGGGTAGAAGATGGAAGTGCTCTGGGAACCCCCCAGGCCCACCCCACCCGCACCCCCCCCCCCAATCCCACTGCACATTGACATGTGGCTTGAGTGAGAAATGAGTATTTGTTTTTCGCCAAGATGCTGAGATCTGGGGGTGTTTGTGATGATAGTTAGCCTACTCCTGATTAATGCAGAGGGCTCCTGAAAGCCAGCTAGGGAATGGATGGAGTAAGGTGTTCCTGAAGATAGGAATGATGACTAATAAGCATGTCTGTGCCTCCAAAGAGATAAAGATCCAAATAGAATAGAGGTGTTTAGTCCTTAAGGGCTAGGAGCCTGCTGCTACCAGGTTCCAGTTCCCTGCTGAAGAGCAGATGAAAATCGGCGGGCGTGCTTAGGAAATCTTTTACACGAAATTGCTCCATACGGCTGTGCTTTTCCTACTCAAGTGTAGGGGAACACATAAAGAAAAAGCCCATCTGTTTGGGGACTGTTAATGCTCCCCAAGGCTCCTCCGTAGCACACCTGAAAAGGGGAGTAGAGAAAACTATCAAGATGAGACCTAATTCTGCTTAAGAATAGTGTCTGAAACCCATGACCCCCTAGAGGGATACACAATTCCAAGTTAGAACTCTTTATAATTTAGTACTGCCGAAACGATAAGAGTTTTAAAATTCTGGTTTACATTAACCTTAAACTAGGGATTCATTGTTCTAACCACAAATTTCCTCTTTTCTGTAGTGCGGAGACAACTATATGGAGGGTTTCTAAGGATTTAGCAATTTGTTGCGATAATTAGGAATAATGAAGAGATGGCATAATAACTAGCTCGTTACTTTGGACTTTTTTTTTCTCTACTTGTTATGGGTCGTTTGTGATATAGCAATTTAGTATATAGAACACTTTGATGTTAATGATCTTATTTCCTGGGGATTTGCCCATAATAAGAAAGTTGGTTCCTAAGTGGTTCCAGCTCACGAAATGAGTCTTGACATAGTAGAGAACTGAGCCCTGTAAGATGGTGAGTTTCGGTCCTAAGAAAGGCTGACTGTATCACAGGGTGACAACCCCAGTGTCTAATTCCACCCCAGGGCACAATCCATGGAGTCCTGTAGGTCACAATCTATTTGAAGGAAGTCCTATAAGAAATTTATTTTAATGTGTATACTCTGCCTCTTTGAATAAAATGAGGAAGATTTAAAAAGCATATATAAGAAAGTTAATGGAAGAGGAAGAGATAATCAAGGCTGTGAATGAAAAATGTTGCCTGCCATATCAATAAACAAAGGATGTTGCCGCCATCAGCCACTGCGGGCCCCTGACGGTGAGCCCTGTGGGAACTCAGGATGAGAAAGAACAGGATACAGGCCCTAGATAGCTAAGGTGCATATCAAAGGAATGGTTTCAATGAGCCCAGACTCTTGCATCTTCCCATAGGTAGAAAAGCTCTAAATTCCTTCCTCTGGAAGTTAGCTTAGGCTCTGCAGAGAGGCCCTACCCTGGAAAGCCACTCTCCCGATCAACAGCACCACCTAAGTAAAAGAATAAAAGTTTGCTTTACCATGGAAAACCTCAAGATGTAAGTTTGAAAGATACATGGCCCAAGTTTGCTGCTTCACAACAGATAAGTCAGGAGCCTGATTAGACACGTGTAATTAAAGGCATTTTAAATCTAAGCTTTATTTGAGCACCATTCCATGAAGGATGCTACTTATGGGAAACTGGGTGTCAGATTTCACATCATTTGCTCTTTAAAGAATGAAGTTAGATCAGCAAAGATGGAAACACATGAGCTGTTGCAAAATCACCTTGTCGCATAACGTTCAATTGGACACCCTCGCCCCTGCAAACCGCCACCATCCTTATCAAATAGTCTCAGCTTTCTGCTACGTAGCATCTTCTGGATTATATGTTTGCAAAGAAGGCACTCAGTGGCTTAATCCTGACTGGCTCCTTGTGACAGTTTTCCTCTTGGGCGATCTGCCACCATGTCTGTATTTTGATCATCTGACCTATCTTCGTGTACTGAACGCTTCCTCCCCCTTCCTCATCAGCTCCAGCCGTCAGTTCCTACAAACAACCTTGTTCTGACTACTTTTCTCCTCTCCGTCTTTGGGCAGAGCAGAACAGCATGCTTAGTCCAACAACTTTCCACCCCGTGCTCTCTGTCAAAGCCCATCTAGGCCAAGGGCTCTGTGCTTGGCCTCCACTAGGCCTCCCCTGGCCCTCACCTCAAAGCAGAATGAGAACTATTGCCAGCTGGGTCTTCCTGTTTCCGATGATCATCATTCAGCCTATACTAACAAGATCTTTTCCTAGGAATTTTGTAAAAAGGACCAAAGGGACTAAGTGAGAAATAAAAACGACTAAAATAATCTCATGGAATAAAGTATATACAGTTCAAACATACACTTACTTCCAAACAAAAACTGTTGTGTGATGTGGGTCTGGTACTGCCTTTTGCCAAAACACTCCATTAAGTGCAGCAAAGGGAATCTGCCATCGGAGTTTTAGCCAGACTTCCCTCTGTGTTCTCGACTTTACCCCACTTGGTTCCTACTCCCCGCTGATAAAGCACACGGCTTGGGGCTGCCTACCAACTCTGGGGGTCCTTCATCTCTCTCAAGCTGTGATTTCTCAGTGTGCAGACTTGCAATACAGGCACTTCACCGACCACTCGTATAGTTTTAGCTTTCTAAGACTCTACAAGGGATTACACAAATCCCTGCAAATCTCAACGTTAATTGCATTTGTTTCCACCAGATTACTCTCAGCAACACAGCTAGAGCTGTGTGTTACCCAAGGATAGATTCTCTACTTTCAGGTTGGATTCTGCTGTAAAAACTCCTTTGGTCCTCACACATTCTGAGTAAAGTACATGGCTACAAAAGGTACAAACTTCCTGTTACAGGATAAATAAATCCTGGGGATGTGATGTACAGCATGGCGACTACAGTTAACAGTACTGTATGGTATATTTGAAAGTTGCTAAGTGAGTAGATCTGAAAAGCTCTCATACAAGGGGAAAATATATTTGTAACTATGTGTGGTGATGGATGTTAACTAAATTTATTGTGGGGACCATTTTGTAATATATACACATATCAAATCGTTATTTGATTTACACCTAAACTAGTACTAAACTAAACTAAAACTAATACAATGTTATATGTCTATTATATCTCAATTAAAAATGCATTAATTTAAAAAAAGAAAGAGGAGGACTTGTAACAAATGATGATAATATATAAGTTCCTGATGACCAATAAAAAAATTAAATGTAATAAATACTTGTAAAAAGGTAAATAAAAACGCGTTTGTCAATCTTAAAACAGAACAACAGCACAGCTCCTTGGTCCTAACACTTTCTGAGTCCCACTGTCAGAAATAGTCCCTTGGCAACCCAAGCTCTTGCTACTTCATCATTTCCCACCCGGGCTCTTCATGCCTCCGTGTAATTCCATCACTGTGTGAACCAGGAAATCTGCTCCTGGCTACGTGGTGATGTATTCGTGGCCCCCGCAGCAGCTCACCTCGTTCCACGTGGCTCCCAGGCTCCTAATGCCCTGGATGCTCTTGACGTTGCCCCAGCTTCTGTTCTCCTTTCTTTCCTAAAATCATAGTGACTCCTTCAGAAATGCTAAGAAGGCTTCCCTGGTGGCGCAGTGGTTGAGAGTCTGCCCGCCAATGCGGGGGACACGGGTTCGAGCCCTGGTCTGGGAAGATCCCACGTGCCGCGGAGCAGTTGGGCCTGTGAGCCACAATTACTGAGCCTGCGCGTCTGGAGCCTGTGCTCTGCAACGAGAGGCCGCGAGGGTGAGAGGCCCGCGCACTGCGATGAAGAGTGGCCCCCGCTCACCGCAACGAGAGAAAGCCCTCGCACAGAAACGAAGACCCAACACAGCCAAAACTAAATAAATAAATACTTTAAAAAAAATGTGTTAAATGTTTAAAAAACAATGCTAAGAAACGAAATGTGAGTAACAAAAAGGTTGCATGTTCTAAATTGTAAAACACTGGAGTGGGGATCTTTTAGAAACTACGTACCATGATCCCCCAGTGTCCTTTTTTTAAATTAAATGACCTCTCCAAAGAGCATGCCGGACACATGCGATATGACAATTTAATTTGAGCGCTATCATTTCAATGCAAAATGCTGTCGCTTTTTTTAACTGAGTGATTATTGGTTAAATTCTTAGGTGTGACTTCATATTTTGCCACCAAGTACTTTTTCTAAGGAAAATGTGTGTATGATCATGTCTCTTGGTAATAATCTTTTTAACAGGCAACAAAGCGATCAGAAACTAGGCCATGTCACTGCCCGCAATGAGATATGGCCTGGTCAAAATCTCTACATTGGGAATCTGTTTAACCCAGGTTCCTAAGACTCAGAACCTAAGGCAAAGCTCTTGTGCCAGTGTTCTATCTGGGAGTGTAATCTCGGGGCAGCAAGCAAGAGGGAAAGAAGAAAGTGAGGCAGGGAAGGAGGGAAAGCAGAGGTAAAGTGGTACATGACCGAGCTGGCCAGAGCTTCTCAAGGAAACACAACTACTGCTCTGTTGCGTGGGGCACAGACAAGATGCTGTTTGAAGCCCCTTTGTCCCACTGGGGATAAGAAGGGCAAACATTTTATGGGCAGGCTTCTCCTCAACTCTAGACCACCCCAATGAGGACCTATCTTCCCTGCACTTTTGGGTTGGGGGGCACAGTCCCTCCAGGAGCTTCCGGACACCAGCTCTTCCAGGGATCCGGGCAACTGTCACAGGAGCAGAGGAGGGAATGGGTATCCCTCACTTCTGGCCATGTGACTTGGTGCTCTGGTTCCTGCATCTGTGAATCCTCAGACGAGAAGAAAGAGTAATTTCCCAACTGTCCCAGTGTGAAGACACAGGGCTGGAAGGTGTCTCAGCCTTGGAGAGGCGTAAGCTTGTATCTTGTAGCCCTGGAAGGTCGAGGATGCTCTGGTCCAACATCCTCATTTTCCACATGGGAAATTGTCACAGAGAAGGGCCTCTGTCTTTTAGTTCTATCTTATAATGTTTACAGTTGGCAAAGAACTTTCATACTCATCATCTCATTTGACCCTTTCTTTCCACAGCCCTCAAGGGACACATCAGATACTATTACCTGCACCTGACAGTCCTAAGAAATGGAATCTCTACGTCTGGACTCTGAAGCTAAGGCTCTTTCTATTACGCTTCACGTCCAGTTTTTCTTGCATCCCCTTCAGTTCAAGGAGGCATGGCTTTTGAAGGCATTCTAATCAACCCTCACTTTGTTGTCTGAGAAGCCCTGTGATTTCCCATCTGTTAACCCACCCAGTACCTAGTGGATAATAAGTATTTCGGACAATATGTTTGATCCATGTTCACCTGCAGGAATTCAGGGAGGCTGGCTCAGGTGTTAGCTCCACGGGACAGATTGTGAAGGAAGGAATATGTACAATTATTGGCACAAGTTACAAGACTGTTGACAATGACTGGTTCAAGACAGGATACCAAGAATCAGAGTTGGAGGATCATATTTGGAGCTCAAATGCACCATCCGATCCAGCAAGGCCAGAGGAAGATTTAGTGGCTAGAGGACAGAGCTAAAGGGTTGTGGAAGAAAAGACCAAGGAATATGGGGTTGAGAAAAAGGAAGCGGGGGTGGGGGGGATCTGGGTAAATAACTAAGATGAGATGGTGACAGGTTTTTGAGATGCTCAGGAATGAACAGCATGACTGAGCTGAGCTCATTTGAAAAGCCAGCTACAGAACCAAAATAATGCATTTTCTGCTGCCTACTGGAAAATTCCAAATCTGATAATTATTTACTGTTTACTTTGGCTACCTACTTAAGGGCTCAACCCTTAAAATGCTTACATTCTGTAAAGAAATATAAACTGTGTACATATTGCTGAATCACAAGAGGGTATGAGATAAGTATCACATGAGTAGTATAAACAACATACTCTAGTTATTCAGAGGGATAAGAAAGCTGAACTTTGAGTTTGAAACCATAGGTTTTTGAAGAGAAGAGCATCATGCATTGTGAAGATTTACCTGGAGGCAGAATATAAAACAGATCAGAGACGAAGTGACTGAGACACAGAAATCAGTGAGGAGATTATCGTAATAGTCCACACAGGAGCAAGAAGGTTTAGTATAAGTCATGGTAATAAATATATTTTGAACTTATGCATTTAAGTTTATCTCTTTAGATTTTTTTCTTTAAGACATAGTATCAAAGATAAAGTACATAAAATGTTTTTCTTTTCCATTATGGTTTATTACAGGATATTGAATATAGTTCTGTGTGCTATACAATAGGACCTTGTTGTTTATCCATTCTATACATAATAGTTCACATCTGCTAGTCCTAAAGACCCATTCCATCCCTCCCGTGACCGCCCTCCTCCTTGGCAACCACAAGTCTGTTCTCTATGTCTGTGAGTCTATTTCTGTTTCATAGATAAGTTCATTTGCGTCATATTTTAGATTCCACATGTAAGTGATACCATATGGTATTTGCCTTTCTCTTTCTGACTTACTTCCCTTAGTATGATAATCTCTAGGTTCATCCATGTTGCTGCAAATGGCATCATTTCTCTTTTTTATGGCTGAGTAGTATTCCCTTGTATATATGTACCACATCTTTATCCATTCATTTGTCGATGGACATTTAGGTTGTTTCCATGTCTTGGGTATTGTAAAGAGTGCTGCTATGAACGTAGGGGTGCATGTAAAAGATAAAGTACATTTAACTCATGAAGTCCATACTCCCCTGAATGTCCTTTGAGCCATCTCTATTTAAACACTGGTTTAGCTTTGTTCACAGGGTCTGGAAGTGAGAAAGTAGGGGCTAAATATGAACAATTATTATTGGAGGAGATAGTATGGTAACATAGTTGTGCCTACATGAGTTTTGGAACCAGACACATCTGAGTTCAGATTTATTTGCCAGTTTGTAACCTTGGGCAAATTACTTACAAGTTCTCTAAACCTCCGTTCCTTATCTATAACATGGGAACAGTGATATTTCCCTGGTGGTGATAAGGTAGGATTTAAATGAGGTTGTGCATTTGCTATCTCTCTAGACAGCCAACACTCTGGAAATATAACCTATTGTTACTTCAGGACTGTTAAAATGGTCACATTTCTGCCATTTTACATCATAATGATACCATTGGCAGATTATCTGAACTACATGTATCCTGATCTTGTTACACAGTTGAAGTTGTCATAAAAACAGATATTGCGTCCATCTATTTCATGTTGTGAATACTAGTTTTAAACTATAGTATGTTCCTCATTTTTATACTTGAAGTTAAAACTTGGCAACTCGAGTTAACATATGTATCAATGCAAAGTAATGTTTAAATCCACACTATATTTCTTCATACAAAGCTCTAACACTTAAGAAAATAGTTTGGAAATACCAGGTACAAAAGTGTATGCTTACATTCGTATCTTACTGAAGCACTTTCTTCCACATGTGTCTGTGTGTACACGTGTAAATGCACATAGTTTTAATGATTAGATCTAAGAGTTGCCTGACAATAATTAGACCTCAGAGAACGTGGAAGAGGATTACCTCTTTCTCCTTTGGTTTCATGTGACTAAGCATGAAACCTTTGATGCAGAATTTAGGCTTTGAAAGAGGAGGGGGACACATAAAAGTCAAGAGAGACAGAGGCTTGGGAACAGAGTTGTTGGGACGTGGCCGGTGTTTTGGTCTCTGACCCGAGACAACTGAAGAGAATAGGCAGCTAACACAGGTCAGTTGTCACACTGGGTGTTCCAGTGCCCTTCTTTAGGGGATATTTATTCAGCATTCCTCTTCTTTCTCTGTCCCCAAACTTGGCTCTAAATGTCAGTGCCTGTATGGACACAAAGGCTCTCAGATGAATATCCATCTGAGACTACTAAACTGCTTATTTTTGCAAGACAGTGTTAGGATCCATCCAGGAAACAGACAAACAAAAATTACCTACAAGAATCTACAGTTTCTTAACAAATATCAAAATCCCCTCTTCTCTGCAAAGAATGAGGAAAAACTCCAACATTTAAAAATAAATTGTACGACAAACTAGTGAATATAACAAAGAAGGGGCAGACTCACAAATACGGAGAACAAACTAGTGGTTACCAGTGGGGAGGTGGGGAGAGGGGCAATTTAGGGGTGGGGACTGGGAGGTACAGACTACTGGGTGTAAGATAAGCTCAAGGATGTATTGTACGACACAGGGAATATAGCCAATAATTTATTTATTTATTTATTTTGGGCTGCGTTGGGCTTTCTCTAGTTGCGGCGAGCGGGGACTACTCTTCATTGCGGTGCACGGGCTTCTCACTGCGGTGGCTTCTCTTGCTGCGGAGCACGGGCTCTAGGTGCGCGGGCTCAGTTCTTGTGGCTCACGTGCTCTAGAGTGCAGGCTCAGTAGTTGTGGCGCACGGGCTCAGTTGCTCCGCGGCATGTGGGATCTTCCCGGACCAGGGCTCGAACCCGTGTCCCCTGCATTGGCAGGCAAATTCTTAACCACTGTGCCGCCAGGGAAGTCCCATAGCCAATATTTCGTAATGAATGTAAATGGAAGGTAACCTTTAAAATTGTATAAAAAAAAATTTAAAAATTAAAAAAATTGGACCAACTAATCACTACGTCCTGTAATTCTGAAGTAGTGCTAGCATAAATGATATCTGCTACATGTGAAATATCATATGAAAATATCTGGGACTTATTTTGCCAACATCACAGGGACTGTTAATATTACAGTGGTTTGTCATCCTCATTCCAATGTGAATAAGATGATTGATTTTAGTTTGACGTTAGCAAAAATAAAGTTATTTTTCCCCACCCGCAAACAAATAAATCAATAAATAAAAATAAGCCAAGGGAAACTTCAAATAAGATGTTAAACATGTTGGTTTCCAGCCCCACTCCCACCCCCGCCTGGGTAAGTATCTTCCAGATCCACAGGCTCCAGCTTGAGGAGTCGGTACAGAGAAGGACAACGAAAGGAACACCTGGCTTATTCAACAGTTCACTGAACACCAGGGATGAAGTTTAATGATCTGTGACTCCACCAGGCGCAGACCACCTAGTCGCATGCCTTTGATTAGCTTGGCCTGGAGAAATCACCTCCTGAACCCTGAGAGATGTGGCAGACAGAAACGTAAACATCACCCAAAGCAGCCAAGTCATAGGCATTAACCTTTAACAAATATTTATTGAATATCTGGCAGCCTCAATGCTCTTATTCCAGGAGGAGCTGGCAAACTAAAGGAGGGAGAGAGGGAGACACGCATGTGACCAACCACAGTTTATTTTCACAAGCGCTACACGGAAGAACAAAGAACCTGGAGAACACATTAAAAAAAAAGCAATATATTCTTCCTGGAGAGTTGAAGGAGCCTGGAAGAACTCTCACAAGTGGTGACATTCAAGAAAGGCCTTAGGAAGTAAAGAAAGCCACCCAGCAAAGCAAGGGGAGGCGGACATTTGATGTGAGAGTGGGAACAGGACACGTTATGACAGCAAGTAGCTCATGATGCGTCCATGGATGGAACATGACACGTGGAGGTTTAGAGGGGATTAAAAGGTGACATTGTAGTCATGTTCTGGAGGAATCTGAATGTCATATTAAGAAATTTGGGCTTTATTCTGTGAGTATGATGCAATTGTTGAATCATTCTTTCAAACAATATTTTAGAGGAACTACTATGTGCTAGGTCCTGTGTTAGCATCTGAAAATTAAAAAATAAAAGGAATCTGAAAGCCATGTTAAAAAAAAAATTGGGGCTTTATTCTGAGTATAATGAAATCATTGAATCACTCAATCAAACAATATTTTAAATGACCTACTATGTGCTAGCTACTGTGTTGGTTTCTGAAAATTAAAAGAAAGAGGACAGTCTTCTCTCCAGGGGCCCACAGACTAGCAGGGAGAAAGGCAGACGAACAATCCCAACACAGTAAGTTAAATACTAAGAAGAAGGAACACTGGGGAATTGGGGAGACAAGAGTAAGTCTGCCTAAAACATAAGGAATCATAACATCCACAATTACTAGTTAGTTGGCTTTTTTTTTATAAGTGCTGGGAACAGTTGTGCTCTATACCAGCTGTGTTCACTGAATCCCAACGACCACGGGAGGTAGGTTCTCTTGTATTATTACCCCTGTTCTACGGATGCTGAAACCCAAACAGCTGGGGTTGCCAGCTCGCATGGCTGGTGGGCAGCAGAGGTAGGGTTTGAAGCTGGCAGTCTGGCACTAATCCCGAATGTTTAACAACGTCACTATTTTCTCTCTTAAGGAAAAACGTAATTTGATATGATGATCAGAGGGTACACCTTGAGAACGCAGAGACCTGCCAGGCAAGGCAGGTGGGAGGAGCCGGGATCCCGGGGTCCAGACGTGGAGGCGCACAGGTGGGTGCCGGGGGAGGGGGCGCCGCAGGTGGGGGCCCTCAGGCCAGTCCAGGCTCCAATCAGCATCTGTCAATCAAACCCAAAGGGCATATTGGGGGACAGTCCCTCTTCTAACTTGATGCTTACAGGTTTTCAAGGTCCTGATTGCTGTCATTTGGGAACCATATCAATACGAAGCCTACTTACGTCTCCCACATCTCAGGAGGGAATCAGGGAGTTAAGATGTTGTCTGCGACTCGAGCCAAGCCCAGGTATCACCGCGGAGATGCTGCGCATAGCTGCGGCAGCTCAGTCCACTTCCACGGCGTCCACACCTGCGCCCCTCCACCCGCTGGCTTCACCTGCTCTGCGGCGGATGGACGTGTGTAGAAACACCCCACTTCAGGCCCTTCGGGGGGGAAATCCTGCCGGGTTTGCGCAGGCGCCCTCACTGCTCTTTGCCAGGACCACCTCCAGATAAACTCCCTGCACCCAGCCTCATCTCAGGCCCCGCTCTCGGGAGACCCAAACTAAGACAATTTCTTTACATCCTGTGGAATCTCCTCCTTTCAGAGCGTCCTTCATTAGCCCCACAAGGGTCTCTGCCACAGTAGCCAGTAAAGGGAGGCTAAGGTGCTACTGACTCACACAAAAATGATGTTGTCCTTAAACAAAGCAAGGAGAAACTTTTGGTGGCTTGTAGGTATCCGTGGGGATAATTGCAGGTGTACTTCCCTAATTTACCCTCACACTCAAGATTTCTATACCTAAAAGAAGGGAAAGGAAGTGGAGACTATTACTTCATTTGCCATAACCTGACATGTCTGTAACTAGAGTACAAATCCCACCCCACCCTGACCTCCTGGAGGCCCAGAGAGGTGGCCTCCATCAGCTCTAAGGATCTAAAGATCTGGCAAACATCTGTACTCCTAATGCCTTTTTTCCCATTGACATGTATGTTTTCCTTCCTTCCTTCCCCCCTTGCTTCCTTTTTTTCATTTCTTCTTTCCCTCCCTCTCTCTCCCTCCTTCTTTCTCCCTTTAATCCCAAGCTTGACTCCTCCAAATCCCAGGATCCTTAGGGGTGTGTGTGTGTGTGTGTGTGTGTGTGTGTGTGTGTGTGTGTGTATTTAAGGAGAGGAACCAGGCAGTTAGTGAGGAATCTCAGAGGCCAGGGAAGTCGCTTGAGCTCTTTGATCCTCGCTTCCTGGTTTATAAAATCAGGATGGAGGGAGAATCAGAAGAGATGACCTCTAAGAATTCTTATGAAATTCCATGACTTGAACAAAACTCAACAGTGAAATAAAGCTACTTCCAAAGTAAAAAACATCTCAAAGAACAGAAGTAAATTGTCATCTGCTGAGTGTGAAAGAGACTTGGAGGTGGTGGCGAGTAATCGGCAGAGCTTTCCAAAGAAAAGCTCCAAAGCGAAAAGTGATAGTCCCCCAAATACTCGGCGAAGTCCCTGAAATGACATCACCTACCTCTCTCAGGACCTATCTTACATCCTACAAGGGTCTTCCTCCTCACTAGCTATCAGTTAATTCCCGCAGATGTGCTAAGTGATGATGCCAGGGAGGTTTATCTCTAATGAGGAACTCTTAAACATCAAAAAAACTTTAAGATCAGAAGAAATAACGAGCTAATGGAGTGAATCCAGGTGTGGTGACAAGCATGAGACAGACGCTTGAGGGAGAGCAAGGAATTTTCACAGCACCATTAAATTTACGTCCTGTACAGGGCTCCTAATCTGTCAACTTGTGACAAGACCCCTGCAGCCACTGCAGTCAGTGCTCTGCATAATGAGGTGGGGCATCAGAAAACAGATTATTTAATTAGCCAATACCTGCATTTACCCACAAAAACCTCAAGGATTTCATGGGAAGACAAACATATTATTTCAAAATTAACTTTGAAGCTTGCAAATGAAAACAGCCTGCTATCTTCCTGCATCGGGGGGGAGATGGTGAGCCCACATCAGGAGCCCATGGCTGGGAAATGGACCATTGAAGACCTTCATTCTTCACAGGGCAGTGATGGTGGATAATGCCTCACTGACTCTGAGACCTCACAGCCCAGGTGCCTCCAGCACCAGCAATTCACATCAATTCATGTGCTCCCAGTAAAGCTGACCAGGGCACTAAAAAATAATAAAACCTCATTATAAAGAAAGGAGAAATACAGTGATGTCCAGGCAGTTGCTTCAGCACAAAATAAAAATGTGTTTAGTTTGATGGCCTTAAGGTGGACACAGAAGAGATCTACATCCCTTCCATTGGTTTGTCACCCCAGACATGATAGTTTACTGGGGGAAAATGTTGCATTGAAAAGCCTCCTTATTTTTTTTTTTCATGTTTAAGAAAGGAAAAAAAGATACAGAAGGAAATTTCATTTCAAATAGTCACAGGAATAAGTATCAGTTAGCTGTGGCTGAATAACAAACAATCCCAGAAATTAGTGACTTAAAAGAACAACCATTTATTTAGCTCATGATGCTGTGAGTCAGCAGTTTGGGCTCATCTGGGCTGCTCTGGCCTTGACTGGGCTCACTTGTGTGTCTGGGGGCAGCTGGCTTCTAGGGGCTGGCTGGCTGTCAGCTGGGCAGGCAGAGGCAGTAGTAGAATACCTGGCAGACGTGTAAGGAGGGAGAGGAACTGCATCCATTTTTACAACCTAAAGCAGTTACTATACTATGCCTAGACACAAAATGAATATATTGAAGGTGGAAAAGAAAAGAGAAGCTTGGGCATTATGGCTACTTCGTTATTACCATTCTACTGCAACAGAATCAATTCCAAGATAAGCTTTCTGTAGTTTCTTTTACCATCCCCAAGTCACCTTAGTGTATAATAGTATATAAAATTATATATAATAAGCATAGGATATTATGTAAAAATCATAATTTTAGCTTGTTTTGTTTGCCTTCTGTCTATGATTTTTTACCTTACCACTATCTTTCAGTCACCTTCACCTAGAGACACAGTTGGACCATCACTGAAGGGAGAAGAAGGATCACATTAAAGACTAACCTTCCTAATAGCAATGGAGTTATTCACTTACTGCTTAGAAAACAGAAACAATTTTCCCAGAGTTAGTTACAAGTGGAAACAGTACTGGAACCCCAATTTCTTGAGTGTTGGTTCAATACTGTATTCTTTAAACCATTCTGATTGCCTGGAATGATTTTTATGAAATAAGTCTATTGACTTACTTATTTTACTCAGATGGCCAGAGTGCTCACAGACATAGTATACTGCCTGGAAAAGTTCTCTGCTGGAATAAACAAGACCAGACAATAGATCAGGACCACCTTACTGAGCTTGGAGTTGCTATGGCTACTTGCTGTTTCCAGCTGGCTTTCATCCCTCCCCTTTGCAGCTGTCTGGTAATTCTCAGGGAGGGATGGGGACACTGCAGGTGGCCGCAGTGCTCATGCCTCTTCTCTGCTGGCAGTAGCACTTAGGATTAGTTCAGGCTGCATAAAAGAGAAAACCCCAAATAACAGTTGTATAAGCATGGTTCTCTTTTAAAACTGTTCTCACACCATGAAAGTTGAGTTAGGCAAACAGGGCCAGGTAGGCAGCTCCACAAATTCCTCAGGGCCCCCAGTTTCTTCTTTCTGTTTCTAACTTCATCTTTTGCTTAGTACTTCTGTCCTCAAGAGCATCATAAGGCTGCTGAAGCTTCAGCCATCACATCTACTGTCCAAGCAGTGAGAAGGCAGAAGAGAGGAAGGAAAAAGAGGAACAGCTTCCTCTAACACTCTCCCTGGACATCACATCCAAAAATCCATCTTACTTCTGTTGGCCAGTGCTTATTACAAGGTTGTACTTTGTTACAAGGAGATCTGGGAAATACAGTCTTTTACTTGGACACATTGCCAGCATCAATAAAAGAAGGGTCTTCTTACAAAGCAAGAAAAAGAGACTGGGTATTGAGCAGGTACCTGTCACTCTCCCACACTTGCCCATTGGAGACAGCCAGGCTTTGATGAAATAAAATGTTTTGGTTTTTTTTTCCCCCCTCAAAACAACATTTCTCTCCTCCTGATTGGGAAGGGCCCCTGTACTTTGTAGCAGGAGGTCAGAATTTGTATCCAGTGACAGGGCCAAAATCTCTGACAAAAGATGGCAACATGGCGCTTCCCTGGTGGCACAGAGGTTATAAGAATCCGCCTGCCAATGCAGGGGACATGGGTTTGAGCCCTGGTCCGGGAACATCCCACGTGCCTGGAGCAACTAGGCCCGTGCACCACAACTAGTCTAGAGCCTGTGAGCTACAACTACTGAGCCCACATGCCACAACTACTGAAGCCCGCATGCCTATAGCCCATGCTCTGCAACTGTAACAAGAGAAGACACCGCAACGAGAGGCCTGTGCACCGAAACGAAGGGTAGCCCCCTCTCGCCGCAACTAGAGAAAGCCCACACACAGCAATGAAGACCCAATGCAGCCAATATATAAATTAATTAATTAATTAAAAAATAAAGATGGCAACATGGCTTCCCAATAGTTCCATCTATTTAAGGGGGCTTATTTTTTTAAATAAGATACATTTGAGGGCTTCCCTGTTGGCACAGTGGTTAAGAATCTGCCTGCCAATGCAGGGGACATGGGTTCGAGCCCTGGTCTGGGAAGATCCCACATGCCATGGAGCAACTAAGCCTGTGCGCCACAACTACTGAGCCTGCGCTCTAGAGCCCACAAGCCACAACTACTGAAGCCCACGTGCCACAACTACTGAAGCCTGTGTGCCTAGAGCTCGTGCTCCGCAACAAGAGAAGCCACTAAAATGAGAAGCCCTCACACTGCAATGAAGAGTAGCCCCCGCTCACCGCAACTAGAGAAAACCTGCACACGGTAACAAAGACCCAACACAGCCAAAAATAAATAAATAAATAAATAAATAAATAAATAAATAAATAAATAAATAAAATCTATAAAAAAAATAAAATAAAATAAGATACATTTGAGCTCATGAAATTTATTTAGCACTGAACTTTTAAAAGTAAATTTTGGTTCATATTAAATAAGAATAATGTTAGTGAAGAAATCAATGAAAAATGCTAAATTAGTCATCAGAAAATGCAGACTCAAACAAAAAATATTGACAATAATAAGCAATAAGAAAGACTGGTTATTAATAGTTGCTCCAGTGGAGCAACTGGAACTCATATAGATCACTAATGAGAATGTAAAGTGGTAGAGCCATTTTGGAAAATTGGCAAGTTTTAGAAATTTAAACCCACTCTTAGCTGTACTACCCTGCAATTCTACTCTGATGCATTCACTCCAAAGAACTGAAAACATATGGCAACACAAAGGTTTGAACACCAGTGTTCACAGCAATATTATTCATAACAGCTCTAAGTTGGAAACAATCCAAATGTCCATTAGCAGGTGAGTGGATAAGCACATTGTAGTGTATCCATGCAATGGAATACTACTCATCACTAAAAATGGATGAACTGCTGAGATATGCAGCACTGATCAGCCTCAAAATGTTAAAAATATGCTAAGCAGAAGAAGCCACACACAAAGAGTACATACTGTATTATTCTATTTAGAGGATATTCTGGAAAAGGGAAAATTAGAGGGAGAGGAAACAGATCAGTTGTTACAATGAGCCAGGGGTTGAAGAGACTGATGCCCAAAGGGAACATGTGTGATAGAACTGTCCCAAATCCTCACCAGGTCGTGGTTATATGGATTTATGATTTGTCAAAACTCATTGAAGTGGCTGCATTTATTGTATGTAAATTATATCTCAATAGAGTTGATTTTGTAGAGGGCATCAGGATACACCTTGGAAGCAGTTACCCATTTACCTCCAGAGACCCTGATGTGAGGAAGCCCTCTGTGTCCACCAGAGGGACACAGAGAACCCTACCAGCTCGGGGGCCTGGACTGCTCAGGGTGAGTTGAACCTCGTCTTCAACAGGAGCTGGAAGTGGTGCAGGTAATACCTGAGTGTCTTAAGTGTGTAGTTGAGAGTGGTTAATGGGACAATAAATGCTTTGGCTAATATAATGGGAAATTAACCAGCATCTGCCTGATAATTAATTTCTGAGTAGGTCCTATCTAAAGGGCTATGTGCATGATTATAGCTGCCTCTAAATTGTATCTAGTAAGTTATTAATAGCAAGATTGTAAAATTTTAGGCGTAGAAGTGACTATTTGAAACAAGGTATATATAAATGAGCTCAGCTCAGTGGCCAAGATGGCTCTCCAGACTTAATAAGACCCACCTCATGTAACCTGCTCACTCCTAGATCCTGGGGTAGTATCAGCTTCCGGAAAAGTCCCTGGAGATATTAGCTGTCTGTTTTAAACCACTGCAACTGTCTTTGCATATATACTTAGGAGATAAGTAAAATCTATTTTACTGTTGGAATGCAGACAAGTTTGTGATATAAGTTAAGAGCAATAATTATGATAACATGGATATGGGAATGGAAATTATCTTCACAAACGTGTAGTTTTGATTCATTAAAGCAGCATTTTTGTAGGTCCTACATTTCACTGGGTCCTACGAGGTCAAATACACTTGGGAAATGCTACACTTTCTGATGCCCTCTTGGAGATCCATAAAGAATATTTGTTCATTAAAGGAGTTTAAAAGCACTGTATTTTAAAACTGAAGACAATATTTCCCAAGCTTTCAGGACCAAGTCTTCCTTTTCTCCCTTACCTTTTGCTTCCCACATAGGACGTTCTAAAATTTCATGGAACGTACTTCAGGAAACACTACATAAAATGAAGAAATGATTTAATTGCTACAGATGCACTCCCCAAAGGTCACTGGTATTGATGTCACATGTGTGAAGTGATGACATCCTGAGATGGCTTTTAGGTACATGTTTTGTCTTAATTCAGTGATTTTATATCTATGAAAATAAGGTCTGGACACACATCGAAATAAAAAATTTAGTTTCTACATTTAGGGTGAATTTTACACAGTATTAACTTCCAATTTATATTCATAATTTGTCCATTTGCAGATGCAATATTTGGTACCAAAATGATCATGGACAAAAGCAGTCTGATGCTGGCAAAATAAACCACTCTGGGTACAATTAGCCACCTGGCGTTTAGTAGATGCAGTCAACTAACTGGCTTGCATACAAGCAGAGACTGGAATTATTTCACTGTTTCTTCCCTGATATCATTTGTGGAGGAAATTTTTTTTGACATAATTTTAGGGGCAAAAATAGGAATAATAGAAAAATGTCTGAACCTTCCCAAAAGTTCCTATTTTAGAATAATTTCTTAGTGACCGACACAAATTTGTTTGACCTCAGCCATTTATAAAGATTTCGGAAGTTCAGATAACACAGTTGCCCTACCTGCTTGTTCCGTAATTTTGATTTTCTTTACCAGAAGAATATAAGGTTTCTCGTTTGTTACCTGAAAGGGTTAGATATTTAATCTTTTTTTTTGTTGTTGTTGTTGTTTTTGTTTTTTTTTTTTAAGTCTTTATTTATTTATTTATGGCTGTGTTGGGTCTCCATTTCTGTGCGAGGGATTTCTCTAGTTGTGGCAAGCGGGGGCCACTCTTCATCGTGGTGCGCGGGCCTCTCACTATCGCGGCCTCTCTTGTTGCAGAGCACAGGCTCCAGACGCGCAGGCTCAGTAATTGTGGCTCACGGGCCCAGTTGCTCCGCGGCATGTGGGATCCTCCCAGACCAGGGCTCGAACCCGTGTCCCCTGCATTGGCAGGCAGATTCTCAGCCACTGCGCCACCATGGAAGCCCCTAGATATTTAATCTTGTCAAGAGATATTTAGGTGTAATTTCATAATTTCTTTTTCTGTGTGTCTTTAATTTTAAGATCAGCTCATTATAACCATCAGTTGACTCTTCTCAGTGGTTTTGGAAAAAATATGTACATCAAGTCAATGAAAAAACTATGCTGCTATCACCTGAATATGAATATTTAATATAAGCTCAAGTGTCATAAACCTCAGTGCATTTTTCTTTCTTAGATCAAGATGCATCTATATTTATAGAACCAAAATTAAAATGGCCAAAATTTGCTTTCCAGAGTTACAGACAACTGGACATACATGTCTCTGGTGGCTGTCCTGGGACTGAGCCAGGTATAACCTTGTAGTTGATAGTTTATCAAGTAATGATTAGAAACATTAATATTGAAAAAATTGACTTTGTGATTGTGACTAACACTAGGCATTATTACAGATCTCAGACCACTCTGATTAGAAGGAGTCAGTTTAACGAGAAAAGAATAGAAAGACAGGGGCTTCCCTGGTGGCGCAGTGGTTGAGGATCTGCGTGCCAATGCAGGGGACACGGTGTTCGAGCCCTGGTCTGGGAAGATCCCTAATGCCGCGGAGCAACTAGGCCCGTGAGCCACAATTACTGAGCCTGCGCGTCTGGAGCCTGTGCTCTGCAACAAAAGAGGCAGCGATAGTGAGAGGCCCGCGCACCGCGATGAAGAGTGGCCCCTGCTTGCCCCAACTGGAGAAAGCCCTCGCACAGATACGAAGATCCAACACAGCCAAAAATAAATAAATAAATAAATAAATTAAAAAAAAAAAAAGAATAAAAAGACAAAGAGTTAGGAAGCCCTTAGTATTCCTTAGTATTGGGTTGGCCAAAAAGTTCGTTGGGGTTTTTCCGTAAGAGGTTACAGAAAAACCCGAATGAACTTTTTAGCCAATCCATTAGGTTTCATTAGCTTGATACTAAAGAACATACACCTTATCATTTGTGTATGGAAATAACATTGAACCTGTCTAGTGTACCAGGGAATGTATAGGAATTTACTTAGATTTTGCATAAAAACATATCAGACATAAAAACAATACTAAAATTTATGGACATTTCTTCCTAATCATTTAGGATAGCTAGGAAGACCATATCATTTTGAAAGCTACCAAAGTATGACTGGAACGAAGAAAGGGAGGGAGAGAGGGAGGGAGGGAGAGAGGGAGGAAGGAAGGAAGGATGGAAGGAAGGAAGGAAGGAAGGAAGGAAGGAAGGAAGGAAGGGAGAATTGGAGATTTGGATTTCTCATATAACAAGAATTTTCCTTGTTATAACAAGGATTTTCCAAGGGGATCATTAATTTTAAAAATGCTCACTACATTGCCCCTGATGAAGTTTGTTAATGGTAACTCAATTACAATTTTGGTGGCAGTGTTTGTAAAATGATATGTGATATGCTTCACGTTAGTTGTTGACTCTACCCGACTGCTCAGAAGGATGACCCAGGAGGCTTTGAAAGGACACAAAGACCTAGGCCACACTCCAGAGTGACTAAACCCTAATCTCGGAGATTCCCCCCCCCCCCCGTGATTCTGTATCCAGATGACTAGAGACCCACCAGACTACAATTCTCACGATTAAAGAATTATTCCAGGCTTCCCTGGTGGAGCAGTGGTTAAGAATCCGCCTGCCAATGCAGGGGACACAGGTTCGAGCCCTGGTCCGGGAAGATCCCACATGCCGTGGAGCAACTAAGCCCATGCGCCACAACTACTGAGCCTGCGCTCTAGAGCCCGCAAGCCACAACTACTGAGCCTGCGCTCTAGAGCCCGCAAGCCACAACTACTGAGCCCACGTGCCACAACTACTGAAGCCCGCGCGCCTAGAGCCCGTGCTCCGCAACAAGAGAAGCCATGACAATGAGAAGCCCGTGCACTGCAACGATGAGTAGCCCCCGCTCACCATAACTAGAGAAAGCCCGCACACAGCAATGAAGACCCAACACAGCCAAAAATTTTTTTAAAAAATTAATTAATTAATTAAAAAAAAAAAAAAAGAATTATTCCATGTGGTCTCATTAATACTAAATAATAATTATTTATGTCTATTTGAGATACTTTCCATTAGAACAAACTAATACACATTTTTTAAATAAATGATGTGCTTGGGTTGATCACAGGGGAAAATCTTAAAATACCCCAGTCATTACCCTCATCAGTTTGCACTCCATTAATTCTCAAAAAAATCGAAATGTATACGTAAATCGATGTAAATTATATACCCTTATAATTAGCATCTTGAGGTTCTTTTGGCAAATTTGTCTTAAGCTGTAGCTATGAAGCTCTAAATTCTAAAACTGGCTGCCGAAGGAGGATACTTTCCAATTAAGATGTTTTCTCTTAACCGACAAAAAAATTGGAAATAAAATGTATTCTTTAGAATGTATTCTTTTTTATACTAAATAAATAACGGACGAAATGTATTTGTAGAGTGTGTTCATTTAACTTTGCCTTTGAATCACTTAAAAGGGTACAGAATTATTGCAGATATTGTCTATCACGCTTGAGGCTTTTCTCCAGTTTCTGTCTTCCTTTCTGGATCATATTTGCCCCTACTACATTGGGAAACTATAAAGGCTCAGATAACCAACTGCAGGTTCAACTATTTTGCAATGTTATTTATCAACTGAAAATAATCTTAGGCCCAAAACTCTTGATACCAAAAATCACTTTTAATTTGCCAGTTTAATTTCTGGGATGACTTATCCACTCAAAATGTTCTATGAAGGCTTGTGGGTTAATTAAATAGCCCATCTGGTAGAAATCCCAGAGTTCAGAGGACAAAGTTAATTCAATCTTCAAAGAATATAAAAATAAGATAAACAAAAGGAAATAGAAAATAAATGAACGTAAAATGATGCCATATTTTCCTCCTATAAACTTGTCATGGTTCTCTTCAAATGTCACTTGGTGTTTTTTTCATATTTAAGATGAAAAGATAAGACAAAAGCAGAAAATACGCTCAAGTAGTTAATATTAAAACATTTCAATGATGTTTAAAAGTGGAAGATTGCACTCATAGAATGCTGATGTGGCAGAGTTTATAAACATGTGCCTCAAGACAGAAAGACATATGTTCAATTAACAAAAGTTTTCCTTCGTTCTTTGGTTTTTTGGTTCTGTTTCATCCTGAAAGCTCAGGAAAAGAGACAAAAATATTTATGAAGGGAAACAGATTTTACCCAACAATCCCTGAACAATATTTATCATATTAAGATATGTCCTCGAGTAAAAAGCCAAGTAGACAAATTGGAGGCATTACAAATAAATTTATCAGATTTGAGAATTACAGCCAAGGTTTCCTATTCAAGATGGTGGACAGAACCCTCACATCCCTGTTGCTGCCCACTAAGGTCCCTCTGAAATTACAATAAATATATTTTTAAAACTATGCAACCATAAGTGTATCATCAGTGGCCCAGAAATATTAAGGACTATACGGAAGGTGGAAGAGAACGAATAAAATTTATAGTGGAGGAAAAAGAGAAAACTGTAGCTGAAGAAATAACACACTACCAAGAAGAATCAGATCTTTGAGGAAAACTGAGAACAAGTAATACACTAAGGTGAACAATCCTAGTAACGGATCTCAGAGAAAACAGAATTGGTTTAATAAACAGAACAAAAAATTGTCGCCAGTATTTCAGAGAAGTTCTAATCCAGAGGCTATTAGGATAAAAATTGGAGAAACGTTTATTTGCTTATTTATTCATTCGTCAATTTGCCATACATGTGTTATTTCTGCCTACCATTGCCAGGCACTATTCTAGGTACTGGGGATATAGCACTATCCACAACAGACAAAGCCCCCTGCCCTCTTGGAACTTACACGAGGGCACACAGGAAATCAATCAGATATTATATGTCATAAGTAAATGAAATAATATGGAGAATAATAAAGCAGAGAATGGTGGAAGGGAGGGAACAAGAGGGTTGGGATCTTAAACAGAAGGTGTCTTAGTCTGTTCGGGCTGCTATAACAAAATACCATCAGCTGTTGGCTTATCAACAACAAATATTTATTTCTCACAGTTCTGGAGGCTGAGAAGCCCAAAATCAAGGTACAGGAAGACTACGGGTCTGGTGAGACCTGCTGCCTGGTTCACAGATAGCCTCTGGCTATAAGCACATGTAGTGTTAGTGGGAGGAAGTTCTTCTGAGCCTCTTGTATAAGAAAGAACACTAATACCATTCCTGAGGGCTCCACCCTCATGACCTAACCTCCCCCCAAATGTCTCACCTCCAAATACCATTAGACTGGGGACTGCGTCTCAACATATGAATTTTGGGAGGGACTCAACTGTTTAGTCCATAACAGAGGGGTCAGGAAAGACTTTGTTGAGATCTGAATGAGTTGAGGAAGGAAGTCACATGTATAATCTGGGGGAGGAGTGTCCCAGGGCATGAGAAAGAACAAGAGCAAATGCCCTGGGGCGACAGTGTGGGAGGGGGTGACAAGTAGAAAAGTTGACAAAAGAAGTAGTAGAAGTCCAGGTAAAATAAGACTTTGTAGACCATGGTAAAGACTTTGAATTTTACTCTGAATGAGATGGAAAGCCATTGTAGTATTTTAAGCAGAGGAATGAAATGATGGGACCACATTTTAAAGAGACCACTTGTATGTGAAGAACAAACTCTGGAGAGAGGGAGGGCAAGGGATATAAGTTATTCCAGTTGAGGGATGATGATGGCTTAGGTCTGGACATTACCAGGAAAGTTGATGAGAAGTAACTCGTTTCTGATTGGGTAGAGGTTTTAATGAAGTTTGCTTGGAAATAAAAAAAATGCTGTTGCCTAAAATACATGCATACATACATCAGTGGATGCACTGGATTTAAAAATTGGACAAAACTAAAGAGGAAAATTATTAATCTGGAAGGCAAAGTTAAGGAAATATAATATTAAACAGAAAACAAGGAGATTAATAATTAAAGTTATAAGTCATGAAAGATAGATACAGGGCATCCAAATATTTCCAATAAGAGTTCCAGCTATGAAGAAAAGAGAAAATGGAAGAGAATAAATAAAGAAGTAACAGAAGGAAAATTCTTGGAGATGAAGAAAAAAAAAAAGAGACAGTCTTCAGATTGGAATCGCCAAATAACAAGAAGGCTAATGAAAATAACAACTAATACCTTGGGGATAGGGAACTCTAGAAAGCCACGTCTCCAAAACGGACTGAGAAGAGAATAGCACCAATCTTGTAATTAGAAACACTAAATGCTAGATATAAACGAAACCATTTATTTGAAGTTCTGAGGAAAAAATATCTTTACAAAATAACTGGATAGGATTAATAGCAGATTAGACACTGCAAAAGAAAAGGTCAATAAACTTGAAGGAATAGTAATAGAATCTACCTAAAATGAGACCCAGAGATTAGGGGAAATTCTTAAAAAAAAAATGAGGAGAGACTCAGTGATTTATGAGACAACATGCCAGAACACAGGATTACAAAAAACTGGCATTGTAACCATTCCTCATTTTCAGAAAGTGTAAATTAACAGTAATGATAAGTCATAGTCTCTGTGGGAAGATTACAGAGATGATGAAAATAAAATATCTGTGCAAAGAAGGCACTCAGATTTTTTTCTGTCTTTCTGATGCAGTTTTTCTATAGGGAAAAATTGGAGGTCATACAAAACAAAGTTGGGCTTTTGGTCACTTTGATCGACAGTGTTCAGAGTTGCTCTTTTTACAGGGCTTTGTCAGCTCCAGTATGAGACTTTCTTCAACCATGACATGAGCAGCAACAAAACTGCCCCAGTAACAGAGAAAATGGAAGCAGTTTAAGTGGGAATTTAGCAGCACTAAAGACAGGAGTCGAATTTTCATCATGGCTTCTTTAATCACAGTGATTTTGGTTACAGGGGTCATCCTGCTAAATCGATATTAATAATAACACTTGTCATATCTTTTTTTTCTCTAGAGCAAAAATTAAGTAGGCTAAATCTATTGAAGGATTTTGAGAAAATTGATATATGAGCACGATTCTCAGTATCATATTTATCAGGAATTAGTTCCAAAGATGAAAGACCACTCACTGCCCAGCTCACAATCTGCTTCAAGACAGATTTTCCAAGCATTTTATTGAAAGGAAAAACAATACAGCAAATTGAATTTGACCTTAAGACCAAAGAAGTCATTTCAAAAGTTGGTTTACTTGAATTACCATAGTTAAAAGCTTGCTCTCACACTGAGACCCCTTCCACCCCACTTTACATTCCACACAGGTCAAATAAATAGCACTTCCCATGGATCACCACAGTACCCCACAACAGGCTGGCTAGGACAGAACATCCAGAGCCTGTCAGAACGACAACAAACACTGTGTATTCGTCCCAACACGCCAGGGAAGAACAACTGCTCCCAAGGTCATTTCTCATTGCTGATTAAATATATATTTAAGCTATTTTAAAGAAAAGATTTTCTGTACATGATCTTTAATAAAACGGAACTCAAGTGATAAAACTCGGGCATCCTGACAACTGAGAAAATCAGAGGATGCAGCCTAGAACCTCCAAAAGGACCCATCTCATCAGGGAAATTTGATAGAATGTTTGAAGCAAAGGGATGTTGCATTTCAAACCGTTGAACTGTAGCAGATGGAGTTCAGAAAAAATGCTGTGAAAACCCCTGGTCACAGAGCAGAGCTAATGAGATTTCAAACGACTTACCCTAGCACCTCTCCATCGATTTTTCTCCAGCGGCATTCATGGTAACGATGTCACTAGAAACCCCTGATGTCCTTAGTTACCTCTGCCATGCAAATCTCCTAGCCGTTGGAAGATTCTGGAAGGGGTATGCTGAGGTCAATTGGAATATTTGCTGATATTATGTCTCATGTTACTAGATTCCCAACCTTCCAATCAGAGTCAGGGCAGCAAATCTCAGACAGGGCAGTGCGCTTCTAAATTCTCATGTGAGAGTCTGCCCTACCCAAATATTCCACAAGGAGGTCAACAGGAATTGGAGGGATTAATTCCTGATACATTCCCAAATAAATGAATACTTGAATGTCTTGGAAGAGGGGGCTTGCAAACGCATTCTACTTCAGTGCAGATTTTTTTCCCTTTCTTTTTTTCTTTTTTATTTCTTGTTCGTTTCTTTGGCTGGTCAGTTGGTTGAAAACTGCTTGTCCCTTCTGTGGCACTGAGTTTCAGGGCACAGTTATAATAGGTATGCTTTTCATTTTTACACATATAAAATCATAATATTGAATTTGTTTATATTGAATATATTTTTCTTTTTAAATATTGGATGCAAATTTGATGTTATACTTTTATATTATATTCATATCAATTTCAGAAAAGATAGCTCAAGAAATTTTCTTGATAGTTGACAGATACATTGAAGATAAGTTTTATTTTTACATTTGTCAAAAAAAAAAAAACCACACCAAACCGCCTTCTAAAAATGAGAAACCTTGATGTAGTCCATTCCTCACTTACTGGTGGCTTACAGAGCGTGTCACCTGAGAAGGTACCAGCACCGACTTGGGAAGGTAACCAGAGCTTGAACCCCGTGATGATGGTACTAGTTCACAGAGAGAGCTGAGAGTAATAATTGAGAGAGCATATACTGATATAGATGTCTTTGTTGCGGCATGTGGGATCTTTAGTTGCGGCATGCAGGCTTCTTAGTTGCGGCATGCATGCGGGATCTAGTTCCATGACCAGGGATCGAACCTGGGGCCCCTGCATTGGGAGTGTGGAGTCTTACCCACTGGACCACCAGGGAAGTCCCAAGGCTTTTGCTTTAAAATAATTTCTGATCACATTATTTTTTTTTCTTTGCTTACTCCTTCCTACTTTGTTGAAGCTAAAAAGGAATGAGTTTGGACTGTTTATTATTTTTTATTTCAGCCTCTGCCCCATTTATGCAAACTGACCCTCCTCAGCCTTTTCTTTTTTCTAGTTTTTCCCTGAGAAAAATGAAGCACATCATGCCAAGAGAAATATTTTCTTCACCAAGCATCTTCCAAGAAACCGTTTTTGTTCCAAGTTCCTAAATTGTACTTCAGAATCTCAAGAAGCCTTCACATTTGATCTCACCCTTACATTTGGAAACCTTACTACCTTTATCTTTGCCGAAACAGCAGTTTCCAAACGTCAAACACAGTTTATTCCATTTTAAGTAAAGAATTTCAACTTAATGTACTTTTTCAAATCTTTATATCTTTTCGCCAAAACTATAGCTCTCTTGAATAATTCCTAGATATAAGTAAGCCTTTTCACAGGTTTGTCATGTCACTGTTGACCCCAAAGGACTCCATCTCCACCCTCCCCATCTTTTTATTTAGTTAGTTGAAATCACAGCCTCTAGGATTCCATGAAGTTGTTAACATTTGCTACTACTGGTGTGTGTTTACCACATGATATCAAATGTTACGATTGTCAACAGAAAACTTCACAACCTTGGAAAGGTTTGCAAATCCAGGTGCGGTTTTTAAAATGCAAAAGGAGGCTAAATTCATGGATCCTTCTAGAAGGACATAACCTTCTCCACCTCCAACTCGGGTTCTCCTTGCTTGGCTAGCCACGGCATGAACTCCTCACAGAGAAAGGGCAGATTAAAAAGAGAAGATTGAAGAAAAGAAAAAAAGGGATGGCGGCCAAACAGGCAACTGTCCAAGATATGAGATAACAGCTAGGAAAGGGCAGAGCTCTAACTTTTAGAATTAATCACTCCTTGTCCTCATTTATATATTGCTCAGTCTTTGTTTTGAGCCCTGAAGAGGTTAAGACAGAGAGATGAGATGAATGTTTTCTTAAGCGGCTCTGTACTTTGGATGATATTCACCAGCGTGTTCTCACGCAGCCCAGACTCTGCTCTCTCCCTCGGCCATCACAGTCACACGGCAGGAATGTGACAGGACCTGATTGTCTATGCCAATGTCATTGCAGGTGCCATAGCTAAAGGGTGTCCCTTTAAATTTATGCCCATTAAAGTAAATTTGCACATTTAAGTGGACTGCTAGCTAGAAGGGCAGACTTCTCTGATGGTTGACATTTCCGGGGTTGAGCTCACAGGCTCTTGGTCCCTTCTTGGTTTCCTTTAGTGTGCGTGTGTCTCAAATTTAATTACATGTACCTCTGGGATATGAAGCAATCCACAGGATAAATGGCATCAATTTTCCTCAAATGTGTGGGAGGGTGGAGGAGAAATGAAGGCAATACAACTTATAACGTAAAATGTATTTATAATAAAAAAACAATGGTTATATTTTCAAGTGGAATGCAAAATTCCCACTCTATATAATAGAACAGAAGGCTACAAAGATCTTAACATTTAGGGGGCTTGCAAACCTCAGAAGCATTGAGTCTCTTCCGTTGGGTAGGTTGCTTCAATAAAAATATTTCAGCGACACTGACTTAAATCAGCACTGCTAAGTGTCCATATTTAGTTTTACATATTTACCAGTGGGCTGCAGGTTACATAACCTTTTTGTTTTTTTTTAAAAAAGGTTGTAAGCACAAAAAGGAGATGAGTCTTAGGATTCAAACTTCCTTAAGTTAGGAAAAATAGTAAAGGAAGAAAGGAATTCCCAGATTTGTAAAATTAAAGTCAAGGGCAGGTCCAGTGTCAGGCATGCTTGGATCCAGACAATCAACCAGTCTCCAGTGACATCGTTTTCTCTCTCCCTCTCAGCTTTGCTCATATGCTCACCATATGCTCATCTTTAGAAATGAAAAGACCAGTTCTACGCAAAGCACAATAGACTGTGCAGTCTATGTACAGGGAGGGTAGAGGGGGCAGTCACGATGGGTTCAGAAAAGGTGGGACTAGATGCTGTCTGGTAAAAACTGCGTTTGTCCACTAAGATTCTTTTTCAAAAGCATGTTTCTCCTAAGAGCTCTGAGTATCTCCCATGAAGTAAAGGTCATTGCTTGGCTTGAGAACACTGGATATTTTTGCAGAATGGAACTAACATTTATCTACCACCTACTATTTCAATCTTTGGTAGACATTATTAAACCTCGTTTTACAGATGAAGAAACTGAGGCTCAGGGAGATGACAGGTGGTATTTAAAAAATAATGACCGCAATAGCAATTCCATTGCCACTTACCAGAACCAGGATGGACCATAGTAACCCGGAGTTTGGGAAGAAACTGCAGACTCATCAGTGGAGGAAGAAAACAGAAGTGGTCCAAGGTACTTGGGCAGTCAGAGCGGGCCTGCCAGTGAGTTAGCCTCCTGGAGACACGTTTCCTCTCTCACTGCATACCAGAAAGTTCTCATGGGTCCGTACTCAACCTGCCCCAAAATGAGTAAAGATCTTGAAGAGTTAAGTAGTCATTAATCATCTGGATATTAGGATGGATTGAGTTAATCAGCTCTTTTTCTCCTGACACCTGGATGAAATTAGTGGATGCTGAGAAATGGATCACTCCAGTGTGAGGGGGTAGCGTGGGTCACCCTGGGGGAGGACAGGTCTGGGGGAGAGACTGTTCTATAGGACTCAGGCTCTGGAGCCCGGGGGCGAGGACAGAGGCAGGTGATAATCAGCTCAGAAACAGAAGTGGATCCCAATGATAAACTTCGGGGATTCTCACCTTTTGAGCAGAGTTGGCCCTGATGCCGTAAACTGCACAGAAGTGGAGGCGTCCCAATATTCTGTGACACCCCATGTGCTAAAACCCCTCTCTTCTATCCTTTATTCACAGGCCCAAAAACTTGAGTGACAAGGCCTAGTTCCCAGAAAGTAAGGAATAAGTAGCTTAGCTAGGCCCTGACTACCACATGTAGCATAATGCATGGGAATCATGCTGATGTTTTAGAATGCAGCCTCTTCATTCTTTGCCTTCTCCTGGTTTCCTTAACTCTCTCCCCGTTCTTCAGAAAGCACTACCCTCTCCGGCACACCAGTCCAAACTGGTGAACACAGGATGTGAGGTAGCGTTCAAGGTGACAGGACAGGTCGGGGAGGAACAGAAGGGGGCCAGCTCGCTTCCCAGGAGACCTCAGCCTGTGCCTCATTGGTCAAATACCTCTTGGAGTCCATACTGGGCAAAAACATTCATTCCGGTCCACCTATTTTACTAAGGTAACTAACTTCCAAGGTTTTGCTTTTCTATGTGTTCATGTCCCCTGGTATTGAGTCACACAGAGAATCCAGGAGGCTGGGACGGGAGCACCATGCCGGAGGTGGTGATGTCTCCAAAGAGGTCAGTGAGTAAGAGAGAGGGAGCCACCTAGAACCTCGGGGAGGGGTGGGGGGAAGAGTTGTTGGAAAAATAGACCTTTGAGGTTGATTTTGGTGTAAAAAGAAAAATATACACCCACAAATCCTGAGAGCCGCTCCAATGAAATAAATTTTTTTCCTTTTTATACAGTTTCTGGTGGTCTCTGCTCTATTTTTATCACATTTTTCACGTAATTGGTTATGTTAAAATAGTTCATAATACTTTTTGTTTAAGTGCATTATTGTAAATGGTTTACTGCATTCTTTTGTGGTCTTGGGACCAATTTCTTTCTTTGGGGACCATGTTGTTGAAATTAAAAGTCAATTGAAAATATGATCCAGTTTACAATGATTTATACTCAATTTCTTAAGAAATTTGTTTTGTGTAAAGTAAAGTGGCCAAGAGATGGCTGGGCTTTCCCCTCTGCCCCTCCTCCCCCCAATCTCACACAGGTTTGTGGGCGCCACCTGGTACCCGCAGGCGCAGGCTCTGCCCCTGGGCAGCCTGGCAGGTCTCTTAGGTGGTGTGAGGTGAGAGGCACTGGGATTCAGGGGTAACTCGTGTGACCCTAATTCCTCCCCTACTGATACCCAATTCCTTGGAATTTCAGTCAATCCTCTTAAAAAGAAAAAGAAAAGACAAGAATTAAATATATATATTTGGGACATACGTGGACCCTGGTGTCATCGGGCAAATATGGTTTGTGTTTCATTGTGTTTCAGATCCACGACTTTGTTGCAGAGATTTGGGCAGTTTGTCTAATCTCTCGGGGTCTCCCAGGAAGGAAGTAAACACTCGGGTTTAGATGGGACCCAGCGGTGGCTCTCACTAGGCTTTTGGTGAATAGCTGCGGCCTCCTCTAGATATGAAAGTACAGAAGTTTATCGGGCTCATTTTCTCTTGCCTTTACAGAATAATATCCTATCCGGTGGAAGCTGGGGGAGAAGATGCGGGGAGGGAAGGCAACTGGTTGAAAGGCAAAAAAGGATTCAGAAAAAGGTTGCTGAGGCAACTATCTCAGGGGCAAAACTTGAGCTGAAACTTCTATAAAAAGATAGGAATAGTAGTTAACTTTCCTTGAGCATCGACCATGCTGACACTTTCTACAGCAGTTTGCTGATTCCTCACAGGAACCCTAGAAGACAGATGACGTCACCACCATCCCAGCTTTCCCGATGGGGAGCTGACATGCTTCAAACCAGCTGCTAAGAGGTGAGGCTGTGAATTCAAAGCAGATAATCAGAAGCCAGAGCTCCTGCGTGACCGCCATGCTGCACGATGACTGGCCACTATGAATGGCCATGACTCTTGAATCTCTCCATGACTAGTGGGCCCAGTGGCAGGAGACATTTTTGCCTGTTTCCAGTAACATCTGGGAACTGACCTACCGATGTCAGGAAGGGGGAGGGGAAGTGAGGAGAGGAGGACAAGGCCAGAACTGCAGAAGGGGGAGCCTGCAGAGACCAGGCCCACGGGGGGCCCTGCAGGAGCAGGAGGGGCGGGCTCCAGGGCGGGGGAAGGGTCACATCAGCTCGGTGGCCCGGATTCAGGCAGAGTTCCTGCAGGCGTGCACAAGGGAAGGAGGGGAAGCCTCCATCAGTCAGAAGTCCTTCCACGGTGGAAATGTAAGCAGCCTCAGATTTCCTCCTGGCCCCTCCAGTGTTTTCTCAGCACAGACAGCCAATTTTAGCTGTTAAGGAAAATTTATTTTTTTATGGAAGGACTTAGATTCTTACACTTTCTAAAAGGTTTTCGTTCATTTTCCCTGATGTTCCTGAACACCCTTACTTAGCCTTTATTTCATACAAAACTCACCCTCTCGCATACATGTGAAATTAAAATCATTATAACAGGTTCTATACGATGTCTTATTTGTTTTTATGTAAATTACAGAAAGCATTGGGATGGCGCATTATTTTGTTATAATGTATAAAAGTAATCAAATCATATAACAAAGATGTTAGAAAAATAAAGGAAAAACTCACCCATAATTTCAAGTTGTTAAAAAAAAGACTGTTTTAATTTCGGTCTTTTCCTTCCAGTCTATTTTTTCATATGCATGTCATCATAGTATTTGCACAATTTTACACCCTCCTTTTTTCACTTATTATTTTGAAGGTATGCTTCCATTTGGGCATGTCATCCTCTTGTCATCATCTTAAGTTGCTTAATATACCATTAAGTAAGGGCAGCATATTTTTCTTAACTATTCTATTACCGGAAATTAAGTGGTGAGGCAAATTTTGTTTCATAAGATTTCTGGCACAAAAGAAGACGTGATGACCTTAAGGCAGAATGCAAACAATTCTCTCTGAGCTATAGTAGCTAGCTGGTATAGGAACGTTTTTGAAAATAAAACTGTGGAATAGTTCTATAGTAACTACTGTTTTTCATTAATATGTTACTAGAAATTATAGCAGCTAGTATTTATCCGTCACCTCCTATGTGCCAGGCAGCAGTCTATGTGCTTTATGATATTAGCTAGTTGATTTCATCCACATCCTATGTGGGGAAGGGGCTATTTGTAGCCCCATTCCATTGATAACCCCACTGAGACACAGAAGGACCTGCGGTTGGTTGAATCTGTGGATGCAAAACCCGCGGATATGGAGGGCCAATTGCATTCACTGTACTTTGCCATTTTATGTGAGGGACTTGAGCATCCTCGGAGTTTGGTGTCTGCAGGAGTCCAATCCCCCGCGAACACCGAGGGATGACTGTATTTGAGCAAGTTTATACAGCTACTAAATGGCAGGGTGGGGCTCAGACCCATGCTGCTTGGATCCGCAGTTTGTGTTCTTAACCACCATAAATGCATGTTGAGTGATGGATTGCCAATGCATTGTTGCAAACAAGGCCGCGTCTCAGACATCATATGAGGTTTGCACTTCTTGCAGGCTGGCCTTACGGAAAACTGTGAGTGGATGAAGTTTGTCTTAACTCTAGAAAAAGTTCTGAATTCTCTCTCCCTTTTTGGCAGCTCGCCTTAGGTTTTCACAAGCTTCATGTTCCCAAATGCCCCATTCTGACTTTTTTGCAGGCCTGGCAAGCCCTCCCTGCCTTCGCAGGCCAGCTCTGTGGGAGGTCTTGAATCTTCCCTTTTCTTCCTTAACACTTCACCACTAACCCCCTCTTCCCCTAGCAAAGCGTACCTGTCCTGTAGCTCACTACCCCCCCACCCCCTTCTGGGGTCCTGCTGGGTAACCTGACTGCCAGAATCAAACTTAAGTTCTATGGCTGGTAACAGCCTAATGTGTTTTTCCTCCCAAGTGACATCTCAGTGCCTGTGGCTTACAGGGATGGTATTTTGGAGGTGTGACTCTTTGGTGCCATTTAGTGGGAAACTCAGTCCATCTTTCAATGACTCGCCTCTCTTGATGGACTTTCCAGCAACTTGTTCTGCTCTCTACAGCTGAAAAAGTTATGGAGAAAGTAAAGATGATTAGACAATTCCACAGAGAGTCACAGGAGGAGTTAAAAGGGTGGGCGACAGGGGACGTGAATATTTATCTAGAGAAAATGAGAGTCACTTTAAGATGCATTTCCACTGTGTTCCACTGAGAGCAAGCAGCAGAGGCGTACACTGTGGCCTTGTTTGTCCATCCACTCCTGTGTCCCTTTAAAGCACCTACTTTGTCTTCAGAGAACTCAGTAGGCTGTCAAACTCTGACGGGAGGGTCGAATCAGACATCAAGGGAGGTTTCCTGGAAAGGGCTTAAACTACTTGAAGCCATCATTCAAGGAAAATATGAGCTCTTTTTCCCTAGAGCTTAAGACAACGCATTTCTCTGAAATGATTTCATTGTGGTTGTTCCTGATGGTAAGTGACTGCTCTAGAAGTTTGCCTACAGCCTTTTCTGGTCCTGAGATCAGACGATTCTAGACTGATAGGAGCAAAGATCTAGATAGGAGCAAAGATCTAGAAGATCTGATAGCAAAGCAAAAATGCTTTCCCAGGCAGCCCTTGTGCATCACTCCCCCGGTGCTTTGATCTAGTGCTGAAGGGTAGGGGTTCTCATAGGGAGGGGCCTCACCCCAACAGAGCACCGCATGATTGAAGCTCACCTCATTTATGTTCAGACCCTCCACACTTTCAAGGGTCGCTGTGACCTTGGGATGGGCCAGCCTCTTCTTGGAATTGCCCATGGCCTGGGTCATCATTCTGTTCCTTCATCAGGTCATGACTATCTTCCACTTTCAACAGAGAAATGAAGTGTATGAAATGTGATCATTGTCTGTAACATGTGAACTAGCGTAGGAGAAATCGCCAGGGCTTCCCCTTCATTCCAGCCAATTGGCCTTTTTCTGGTTCTTTTCCTAAGGTCTCTTGCTCAGGCTGGAATGCTTTCCCCTGGCTGGTTCTTCAGAGAACTGGCTTCTTTTCCCTCGGGTTTGGGCTTAGCTATAGGAGCCTCGAAGTAGTGATCCCTGACTTTGTGATCTAAAGGAGCACCAACGTCTGAGAGTACCCAGTTCCTTTCCTTTTTAGTACCTCCCTCACTTTGAAACTAATGGACTAATTTTGCATATGTGCATACACATATACATACATTTGTACATACCTTGCACATATATGTTTGCCAACTTTTTATTGGTCTCCTGCACTAGACTAAAAGCAGAAAATACATGTGTTTGTTTCATATCCAGAGAAAAGCACAAAGTAGGATCCCTCTGTATATTCACTGAATGAGTGAATGAATATTCATAAATCCTCACTGGGGAGCAGGTGAAGCTCCATGGTCTACACTTGTGCTGTCCAATATGGCAGCCACCAGCCGTAGGTGACTCTTGGCACCTGAGATGGGGTTCCTTCAAATTGAAATGCACTGTTAAGTGTAAAATATCCCCTAGACTTCAAAAACTTAGTAACAAAAGGTGTGTAAAATAGCTCATTAATAATTTTTAGATCAATTACATATTTAAATAACATCTTGGATATATTGGGTTAAATAAAATGAATAGAAAATAAAATAGAATATACTATTAAAACTAGTCGCACCTGTTCTTTTTACTTCCTTCAAAGTGGCTATTAGAAAACAAAAAATCATGTGTGTGGCTTGCACTGTATTTCTACTGGCCAGTGCTGGTCTATACCTTTGTGAAAACAATCATGAAATCAGTGTGTAACCTCTAAATGGTGTTTTAATCAATTAAAAGAGTAACTTCTTCCCACATTGACCAGTGGAGATTCTAGTCCTGGATCTGCCAATAATTTGCTGGGAGATGGGCGCTGAGTGTCCTTCCCGAGGGGCCCAGTTCCCTGACGTGGCGATGCATCCTTTTGGCACCAACAGAACAGTAGATAATTGGGCCATTATTTGCCCATTTTGGATTAAGATAGCGGAGAAATCTCCCTGTGGGATTGGTATATTTTATAAACCCCTGCCCCCTTTTCCTCACCTTGTCCTTCAAATGCCCCCTGCAAGCTGTGCTGTAATCAAAGTCAGAGATAAATGTCAACAAAACCTCTGTTTTCCTGGACTCGATGTAACCAAAATCCATGGAAGTAATAATTTGTTAATCAGGCTCAAAGAGGTCAGTTTAGTTGAATTTCCAGAGCTGTCTTAGTGGAAGCTGCTGACTTTCCTGCGCGTGTTGGCAGACAAAAGGCGCCAGGGATCCTGGCACGTGGCATTTTGCCCCATCTGGCTGTGTGAACTCCAAGGAGGAGCGCGGTCCAGAGTGGCTCCGGCCTGTCGGAGGTATTACGGATCCATGCCAGCATCCCTGCTGTGTGGATTCAAACTGGGTTAAGTTACTCGGGAAATTCAAATTGGTGTGTTTTTGTTTTAGACTCAGTGCTTATTTGGTAAAACCAGAGAGAAACGGGTGAGGGAATTTTATAGTGATTCACATATACTCATAGATTCCTTTGCCAGAATCATGTTTTTAAAATATAGTTTTGATCATGTCCATGGCCTGGCGGAAAAAGAGACTGTGTCATCCTCTGCTCTCCTGTGTGGCGGTCAGCAGAGGCTGCTACCTTGACCCCTGCCCTCCCTACTTTGCCCCTTTGCATGTGTTTCTGTTTTTGCCTGGAGGTCCCTCCTGCTTCCATTGGTGAAATGCTGTTCATCTCCAGTGCCCAGTTCAAGTATCAGCTCCTCTTCTGAGTCTTCTTGATTCTCCAGACAGGAAGTGAAATGCTGCTAATCTGTGTTGTCATGGGAAAAGCCAAGAATGAACAGGTATTGACTGTTGGTTATGCATCAGGCACTATTTTCGCTTTACAGCTATTATCAGATATAATTTCCAAAACAACCCCATGAAGTAGGTAGAGAATGAGGACATCGAGGCACAAAGAGACTAAATACCTTCTCCAGGTTACCCTGCTAGTAAGCGTCAGGCTCAGGATTAAAATCTAGAGAGTCTGTGCTCTTAACCACCACTCCCTCTCAGGATATCTTGATAAGGCATGCATTGCCTTTTCCCCCTAGATTATGGGATTTTTGAGGGGCTGGACCGTGCCTTATTCATCTTTTTATTTCCCAAGAGCATATAATAATGGCTGGCCTATAACAGATGCTCAAGAAATACTTCTTAAATGAATACATTAATTAAAATTTAATCTAGGAAAAACCTGTGTTTAAACTTTTAAAAATCATGCAAAATATTCAGTTTTCATGTAAAGTTTGCCATAAAGGCTAACTCATTTCCTTTCTTTCCCAGGCATATTACCCCACTTCTGCCCTGAGAAGATATCTTAAGCCCAGATGATGTCAGGAAGCTCAAGAAAAGTAATATAATACTGACACTAAGATGACACAATGGGGTGTATCACCCCTGACTTCTCTAGGACAGTGGGGACTTTGATTTGAGGGGGGTTCTTCCCGCAGAGTCCCCATCACCCATCCACATCTCCCTTGGCATTTTCCTGTGGGCCCTGTGGACTTGGTTGGTTCTGCCCCCGCCCCCCCCCCCCCCAGCTTTCAGGTGTAATTCCAGGATTCAGGACGACAAACATGAGGCAAGACATCACCAGACTTTATCCAACTCTTTCCCAGCAGAGATCTCTGGTCAACCACAGGCTCTCTCTCTTGCTGACCTTTAACTTAACCACAGAATTCTTCTCAACAAAACCACTAGTCACTGATTGGAGTTGGTGCACTAAATGAAGTATATTTGCCATCACTGGCTGGTGTAAGTGAAGCCTTTGGAGGAATCCACTCACATAAGTAAGCACCACAAGGTTTGGAGCAGACCCCGCCATGCTCTGCCCATGTATCCTTGACCTTACAAAGTCAGTGGACACTTGCTGGACTTCCAGCTGCAAGCACCTGGATTTCTTTGCCTAAGGGTCTTCTATAACTAAAGGAAGCCACTTTGCCACCTCCACACGAAAGTCTAGAAATGCTGGGAATTAACAATAAATGGCTGCAGGGCTGGTGGGAATTGGTATAAATATCTCAACTCCCTCAGCCCTCAGAAGTAATTCCTTCTTATGGGGTAATCTGGGAGGCACATTAAACAGCTGTCACATCCATGACTGTGGATTTACAATGGTAATTTGCTTGATAATGAAACTTCGTTTGTTTCCTTTCCTTTTCCGTCTCACTTCTCTGCTCCTCTGCTGGTGTTTCCTGGAATCACTTCCCAAATGAACTACTTGCAATCTAACAGTGATGTTTGGGTTGGCGTCTGGGGGGACCAAAACTAAGACAATGGCTATTTCAAAAGTCTAAGGAATGAAGTCACTGTCATAGTCTGAATTATGCTCAATGTTTATTGAGAGATTAAGTCCTTCTGATGGGAGCTCGTGAGTAGGGCTGGGTGGCATGGGAAGGTGAGAAGAGAATGGGGCTGAAGGAAAGGACAAGGAAAGGGGAAGGAGTTTGTTCAAGAATTTAGTTCTGCTGGAGGTTCAGGAACATGGGAAGCAGCTGGAGCTGTGCAGAGGAGATATGCATGGAAAGATGGGAAGCCTGCCACTAAAATATTGCCTCCTGGGAAACCATGAAATCTGATTGAAACAGACATCCATATGGGCTCTTTTTGTACTATGCCCCTTTCTTCTTGAGGAATTTGCATATTCCCTAACAGGTAGGTATATAGTGTCTTGAAAAATGTTAAGTAAACCATTGCACAATGCCTTTAGTTTTGAAAAGTAAGAACCCTATTTTCTCATGTCCTTTGGAAATCTAATTGAATATTCCTTGTGAAAAATTGTTTGAGGATAAGCACTTAAAATACATTGCTACCAACCATGCTCCTAACGTTTTCTTGTCATCATTTACCTATGTGGAAAGCACATAGATCATCATGATGGCCCTGTAGCTGCCAAGTGAAAGGGTATTAAGATTATTTTGATTCATTATGTTGAATGTGCTTTCATCTTTACTGTAAAAGAAATTACTTAGACTCAAATGATTACTCAAAAGTCACTGAATCTTTTGACATAAAAATGGTAAAATCTTTTGAAAATAGATGATATAGTAAGACCAAGAATAAAGTGAGTTCAAAAATCAGTTGCCATGAGATTTAGTTTGTATAGTGTGATCATCTTGTCTTTTCTGCTGGGGAGAGGAGCAGATACTATACCAGGAAGAAGAATGGGGAAACCTCGGGGGCAGGTGTTCTTTTGTCTTGAAGGATGTGGCAGGGGGCTCTGTGTGGAGAGAACAGGCCAGTTGGGAGCGATTCCCGTGAGGGAAGTCACCATGGCTGCACCTCCTGGCATGCACCTCAGTGGGCATTTTAAAGCGAAGTATGGAGAAGCTAGACTCAAAAGATCTTATCTGAGCAGTGACTGGGGCATCTTAGAACGGGCTCTGGCTCACAGTTACCGAGTGCCCTCCCCTTCGGGCCATCCTCACTGGGCCTCGGAACAGTCACCTGAAAGACAGGTGCTCCAGGTCACCCAGCCAACACATGGTGGAGGAGAAACACAAACCCAGGACCCTTTGCCCACATTTCACCCTTTCTACTCCACTGTAGAAAGATTGAAAGAAGGCTGTAAAAATGCCACTCAAGATGGGCTCAGTGACAACGTACTTGACCCCAAAGTACTAGTGAGGGTGTGCTTTGTGTCCCCAGAGTTGGCCCTGTGTCGTGCAGCTCTCCCAGCACGGAAGACAGTACAGAGGCGAGGGGAGTGGCAAGGATGCCTCCAGGGTGCCGTCTATGGAGGATCTAGGGAGATGGTGGGGGAAAGTGAGGAGGGGGAGCAACCGGGGGCCAGTCTTGGTCTTCTTGTTCTCTGGGCATCTTTTCCCACACAAGGGATGATCCAGTAGTAACATATGCACAATACGTAGAACCCGTCAGGAAATCTGAATACATCCACCAGCTCTTTCTCGATGCCACGTCTTCCTTTGTCATGCTTCTCATACTCTCCACCTGACTGGCTCCTTCTCCATGACCGAGCTCAGGCATCTCCTCCTTCTGGAAGCCTTCCACGAACCCCAGGATGGGCTCTGTGCTCACGTATTAGCCTGGAGTACCATTAAGCACTGATGGATGTTGTGCCTTTCAATATCTATCACTGCTCAAAAATAGGCAGGGGCAGTGTCCTTTCCGTGTTTCTTCCCTGATGTTTTATTGCAGAACAAGTGGTCAACAAACGTTTTCTTCAAACTATGTCCAACGCCATTACATCTTCCTTTATGTGGTTTCTATTTCATCTGTGCTCAGAGGAAGAAAATCGCTCTTCAAAACGTCCATCATTTTCTTCAATAACACAGTCAACAGGGGTTGTGATTTCCATGGATACTGATAGAAGGGAACTGGACTCGGTCTCCCAGACTGGCAGGTCGCCTCAAAGACTGGCCCCAAAAAGTGGCTGTGACTTTCCACACATGTGGCCTCAGTCTGGAACTTCCCAGTTACACAGGGCAGATAACTGAGCCCTAGAGGTGAAGCACAGGCATCCGTATTTTTAAAACCTTCTCAGGTCATGAGATAGGCAGCCGAGGTTTAGTGCCCCTACTTAGATCCAGTCCCTTTGGGGTGCCCAATACTGTCTGTCAGACTGTGGAGTGAGATTGTTTTTCTTCACTGAAAGATGGAGACCATTTCAGAAGGGAACTGCAATGTCCTTAAAGTTCCACATGCCCTGGTGGTGAATATTCTGCCTCAACCCGCCCCAGGTGTAATACGACATCTGCTTTGGCCTTGCTGAGGCTATGTGCTAATGCGCCCCACTCCAATGCTGGTGGACAGACCCGCCCCAGGCCTCTTTAATGGGAAGGGTGGTATGGGGCCTGTGTCTCTGTCCCTCTGCAATGTAGGAGGCGGGGGAGCCCACAGTGTCACCCAGCTCCCCGTGGAGACACTGACTTACAGACTGTCCTCCTCAATTTTGTCCTCTGCTTTTCTCGGTGAGGGTTACTGGACAGATTGTGGCTAAAACAGCTGAATTTAGTCTCTGCCTCTGACAAAGAATCTTAATCTGGAATGAGTTTTTAGGCTCCTCCGGGCTCACTGTCAGCTCGCAGGACTGTATTTCTCTGCTAAGCGGTCCTGATCGCACGTACAGAGCAAGTAACTCCACGATCATCCCTGTAACTTCTAAAATGAATGCAGTCTGCACAATGGAAGAGCTTGTCAGATGTTTGAAATGAATTCTGTAGACTGCCGGTTCCCTTTCGTATGCTCTCATGTGGCTGCCCCAGAACGGTCAGATACGGCTGCAATGACCAATCTCCGCTTCTCTTGGGGCTTTCAAAGGGAGCACGGGCTTTCAAATCACACAGACCTGGAGTCAGCCTGGGTCTTGCACTTGCCGCAGGCAAAAGGAAAGTGTCCTTTAGCCCTTTAAAAAAGTCTGTAGAAAAAAAAATGTAGTCTTACTAGTTCCCTTTGCCCTTTCTGGAGTGCCTGCCTTAGGACCAGAGGTCCTGTTCCCTACCTTTAGAGTATAGTCCAGAATAGTTTCACTGACCTAAAAATGCTGCATGTTCTGTCTACTCCTTCTTCCCCTTGAAACTCAGGCAATCACTGATCTTTTTTGCTGTCTCCATAGTTTTGCCTTTTCCAGAGTGTCACATAGTTGGACTCATACAATATGGAGCCTTTTCTTACTAGCTTCACTTAGCAATATGAATTTAAGCTCTCCATGTCTTTTCATAGCTTAATATCTCATTTCTTTTTATCACTGAATAATTTGTTTGTCTATTCACCTATGGAAGGTCATCTTGGTTTCTCCCAATTTTTGGAGATTATTAATAAAGCTGCTATAAACATTTGTGTGCAGGTTCACGTGTGACATGATTTTTCAACTTAATTGGATAAACACCTACAAGCACCATTGCTGGATCATATGTTAAGAAAATGTTTAGCTTTGTAAGAAACTACCAAGCTGTCTTCCAAAGTGGCTGCACCATTTTGCATTCCCACCAGCAATGAATGAGAGTTACTGCTGATTCACATTCTCCTCAACATTTGGTGTTGTCAGTGTTCTGGGTTTTTGCCATTCTAATAGTTGTGTAGTGGTGTCTCATTGTTGTTTTAATTTGCATTTCCCTGATAACATGTGATGCGGAGCGCCTTTTCCTATGCTTACTTGCCATCTGTATGTCTTCTTTGGTGAGGCAGCCAGAGGTCTTTGCCATTTTCCAGTTTAGTTGTTTGCCTTCCTTTTGTTAAGTTTTGCATATTCTGGATACATATAGTTTGTCTTCTTGTTCTTTTAACAGTGTCCTTCACAGGGCAGTTTTTATTTTATTTTTTATTTTTTTTGAATTTTATTTTATTTATTTTTTATACAGCAGGTTCTTATTAGTTATCAATTCTATACATATTAGTGTATATATGTCAATCCCAATCTCCCAATTCATCCCACCACCACCCCCCGACCCCCGCCGCTTTCCCCCCTTGGTGTCCATACGTTTGTTCTCTACATTTGTGTCTCTGTTTCTCACAGGGCAGTTTTAAATATTAATGAAGTCCAGGTTATCAATTCTTTCTTTCAGAAATTGTGCTTTTGGTATTGTGCCCTTAAAAAGTTATCACCAAACCCAAGATCACCGAAAATTTCTCCTATGTAATCCTATACAAGTTTTACAGTTTTGTGTTTTATATTTAGGTCCATGATCCACTTTGAGTTAATTTTCGAGAAAGGTGTAAGGTGTGTGTCTAGTTTCCCTCCAACATTTTTTTTTTTGGTGTGTGGATGTCCAGTTGTTCCAGCACCACTTGTTGAAAGGACTGTTCTTTCTCCATTGAATTGCTTTTGCTCTTTTGTCAAACATCAGCTTGACTGTATTTGTGTGGGTCTATTTCTGGGCTATGTTGAACCTTCTTCTCCTGTCATGCAGGGAAATGACAGTTTGGCAAGATTCCATATCTTTTTACCAATTTTTGTTTTTTTAAATGATCTCTTCTCAGTAGATATTTAATTCTGTTTTTGTTTGTTTTAAAGTCCCTCTTTTCCACCGCCCCCCTGCCTCCCCACTGAGTTTAAGGCCTTGGGAAAGAACTTAGTTTATTTTATACTTGTTTCCTCATCTGCGGAATGAGAATGATTGTTCAGGCCTCATGGGGTTACCTTGGGGGTTAAATGACAAGATATATCTAAAGTTCCTGCAAAATTGGTGCTGGATAAACAGTAGTAATTTAAATTCACATCACGATAGAGAATGAGTCAGCCTACATTCTACTCATACTGACGTTTCATATTTAACTTGGGGATAAAATGGCATGTATCAAATCACATCACAATACTCAAACTGTATTAGATTCTCAGCAGATGTTTATTAAATTTAAGTCGAATTGTGGCCAAACATTTTATCCAGATATTTCCTGTCCCATCGGAATGCTGAGGAGCTCCCTGCAGCAGACTTGCTTAGTGTAGTTTGTGACAATGAATGCTTGTGTTAGGCCTATACATGCATTAGAGAGAGCCGGGTGCAGGTTTTCATACTATTCGGGACATCTCATGTCCCATCACTATGGAGCTCTTAAGTCACATGTCAGTGCCAGGACTGCTCCACCCATTCTGACTCCATATTAGATCTGTTTGTTTTACTTTAACCTTTGTGCCCTGTTGCCTGTGCTTAGTCTTGCTGGCTCTGCACCTTTTGTAAAAGAATGTTGCCTATAGCCTGAAATATACAGGATAGCCCATTCTCAAGGCTCTGACCTTTAAGTGTATGACACTTTTCCATTCATGTAAAGATAAAAAGTTGCAGAACAGAGAATAACATTTGTCTCGCCAGAGGTTTACAGGAACATCCTCACCTGACCTACCTGGACAGCTGCAAGAACACAGGATTCCGGCACCAAGAAGTCTGCAACAACCAGCCATGCCCCTCCCTCACCTGGCCTTTAAAAATGCTTTGCTGAAACCCTTTGGGGAGTTCGGGGGTTTGGGGACATGAGCCATCCATTCTCCTTGCATGGCCTTGCGATAAACCTTTCTCTGTTCCAAACTCCAACGTTTCGGTATTGCTTGGCCTCACTGTGTGTTGGGCACAAGAACTCGCATTCGGTAACATTCCTAGTGGTGAGACTTCACATGTCAGCACTCTGCTAATCTCTGATTCTCCGTACTCTTGGTTTCTCATTCCAGCTCCTAGGAAGTGTTTTTAGGCACCCTATTAGCGAACTCTCTTCGTCTTTCTCCTTATCTCCGTTTCAGAGCAAAGCTTCTTATAGTGCAGGGAACTAGCATCCATCCTGGGTGCTTACAGGGAACTCGGGGAAACCTTATAAAGTGATGGTTAAGAACAGAGGCTCTGCGGTCTGACCGCCTCCATCTCCATCCCAACTCTGCCTCAGAGGCTGTGTGACCTTGTGCGAGAGAGCTGACCTCTTCAGGTCTCTGTGTCTTCCTTTGCAAATTGAAGATTCTAGTCACAGCGCCTTTCCCATGGGGTCGCTGAGGATTAGAGGGGCTTCCTGTGAGCAGAGTTGCTTAGTGCAGCTCCTGAGAGCTCAGTAATCATTACTGCCCTTACGAAAAAGTAAGGAAAGGGCCAGTAAGTGACACTGTGACCCTTTCAGACCGCCGCGCCCCCAAACTCCCACCAGCCACACAAATGTCAACAGTATTTGTACATACCAGACAGATGGAAGAGTTTTACGAACTTGTAACATTTTGAGCTAAAAGGGGTTAAAAGATTTCAGTGTCCAGTGCTTCCATCTTGAAAGAGAGTGGAGGCCGAGATGCTAATGGCCAGGAAGGTCACACAGTGGCTGGGACGAAGCTGGGGCTCAGCCGGCACCCACGTCAGAGCACAGCTGCTTCACCTCCCACCCCCGGACAGCTGAGGCCACACCCAGCCGGGAGCAGCCTCTCCATCATTACTCAAGCCCCGTGAAGTCCGAGGCACAACTATTCCTGTTTTCCCTGTGATCCTAAGTGCTTCGTACCGGCCCCAATCGTACTCGTATTGTTTACTCTCTTCTGGTGTCGGTTTCACCACGAGAATCTTCTTCAAGACAGGACGATTCCTCAATCCTTTGTGTCACCAGCCCAGTGCAGGCATAAGAAAAAAAGTTAATACATAGTTGTGAAACAAATGGCACCATACCCACAATCTGCTTAAACTGACCGGTGGGGTGGAAGTAAGACAGGAATCTGTGACCCAACAAGTAACTCAAAGAACCAACGGCCCAGGGCTGTCAGGAGGTGTCGGCTGAATGCTGAGCTCCGTGGAGGCCTTAGCCATCCACGGGTGGTGGCTCTCCTCCTCTCCTTGTCCCTTTGTCGTTCCTGTGTTGGCACTGAGCCCTCGGGAACTGCTGTCCTGGTCACCTCTGGATGTGGCGGAAACAAGCACGTCTGGTTAAGCCCTCAGCTGTCAGGTGGCCAAGCAGCTGCTGCATAGGAGGCCGGCCAGGAAGTGCCTGGGCCTCACAGGAATGCTATGTATTTAAGTGGCCTTCTCCCTGCCAGTCTTTCTCATTGTCCGCAGAAGAATATGACGCTGCTTGTGGCTGATTCTCTTGGTGATCATTTTGGGGGGTTCGGGACATCTCAGTTACCCAGCCAGGTGAGGGAGCTGGGGCGGGGCGGGGGGGGACTTCTGGTAGTGACATTCCTGGGCTAGTGGAAGGAATCCCAAGGCCATCCCTGCCGTGGCTGCATCCCAGCAGGGCTTCAGCTTCTCACCCGTACAACTGTTCTGCTTAATGTTTCCATCTTATATTTACTTCCCTTTCCCAACCCCATCCCCTCAGTCTTTTGATCAGAGGAAACCACTGCAACATCATCAAAATATTTTTAAAGGCCTCATGAAAGAACAACTTTGGTTTGTCCTCGGTGACTTTGAGGTAACAGAATCTTGAGAGAAACCAATAGTATGTCTCAGTAGATAGGAAGAGAAAACAGTCCTGGAGGAAAAACACTGATTAGAAACCAAGCAGTTGCAGTAATTCTGGAAAACAATGGGGGTATTGTTAACATAATGAGCAATTAAAAGGTAAATGTCAGGTTGCCTACTAATCCCCTTGCCTAGCCTGGTTGAATAAACAAAATTGAAAAGTTGAAATTATTTTCCCCTTTGAAATCAGAGCTTGAAAGGTAGCCAACAGAAAAGTCCAGAATTCATGGAGAAATGTATAGAGTATCTCCATGTATCAACCAAATCTGCTGTCCAAAACAGAGATTGGGCCTTATCTACAGTAACTTCAGACGCTGTTTTCTTTTCTCTGTAGTATGTAGACAAAAAGCTTTTTATGGTGCCAGTTTTGGAGCTCTGGCTTTCCCAAGCTTCCACACCAGGCAGGTGGTGTGGATCAATTTGAGAACGTTCATATGCTGTATATTCAGGCAAGGAAGAAGTTACCAAGCTTTTTTTCTTTCCTCATACTATAGCAAATTTCAAATGATCCTGTGATTCAATCTTTAGATGTATTCGTACTTTCAAATTCTTGTTGCTTTTGTAGTCTCTAAAGAACCTAATAGGCTCAGATTAAGTACTCACTACACATCAGCTGTCTTTCTATGCCTCTGGATGTCTTTGGACATGGTTATAGTTATTGGAAGAAGGCTGAGGCTTATTCAGAGGTTGCTCACTGTGGTGAGGAAGAGTTGGTGCAATCTCTTGGCATCTTCAGGGACTGAGCCTCATCTATTGTTTAGACCCTGATGCCTAACACAATGCCTTGTCCTGAGGAGGCACTCACTGACCGCAAAGATGCAGAGATTTCTCTTCCCTGCTGATATGGGATGGCAGAATGGGCTACACTCCTGAGTGATTAATAAGACGTAAATCCTCAGACCTAGGTGTTCACCTGCCTATGGGGGTAACTTTGGGCAACTCATTCAAAACTTTCTGAGCTGGAGTTTCCCAATCCGTAAATTGAGAACGCTAAAACCCAACTTATAGGGTTATTATGAGAGGTAAAGGAAGGCAAGGTTTACAAAGCTGCTGGTACACAGTAAGTGCTCAATAAATAGACTTTCTCTTCCCTTGCATTCTATCTGGTGATTCCTTTCCATCCTCAGTTTCACTTAGGTTTTGGTGATTGTCGCTTTTCCTGTTAGAGCTTTAAAACGCCAGCTGTCCCAGTGACTACGGCTCCTCTGCAGTACACAGATTGTTGAGGCTTCGGACGGCTCAGAGGGAAGTTCTTGAAGCCAAGAGATGCAGTTACTCAGATTTTAGTATGCCATGTTTACAAAGCATTGTACATTTTTATGTTAACTTGTCATTCAGAATTGCTTTTTTTTAATAGGAAGACAAGATTCTGGCCAACTCAAACTACCATGTTATGATTTCTACGTGCCAAATCTATTTTCTAACTACAGTTCTGATATTTTAAAAATAAATCTTGCTCTCAGGAAATTTGTACTTTGGAGATTTCAGAGAACTAGAAAATGCAGATGAAGTGTGGGTGAGGACTGCAAACCCAGCAGCATAGCCTCTCCCCCTCTGTGATGCTGGAAGGATGTCCCCTGAGGTGTCCACCAGGTGACCACCATGCTGTCGCTCTCGGGGGTAGTAGCCTATTCCAAGGAAGTTTCTTTAATTCCCAACCTTTAGCTGGAAAATATGACAAGCAGCTTCTGGAGACTCCTCATTATATTTTATAAATTATGTTGTTATTCAGTTATTCAAAATTCCTTAGAAACCTCAACCGATATAATAGTAACTATCTAACAGAAAATTTGATGGGTTGAAAATAACTAATGAATTTTTTTTTTTGCCTTAAGGGAGTGTTGGGCTGAACTGCAGGCAGGTGAGGTATTTGTGCAGGCTTCTAGAGTTTTCCTTTTCAGTGCTTCTCCGAGGAAATGTTTGTGTGGAAAAGAAAGCTACCAATATGCCATGCCTAGTAGCCATCTCTAAGGATGGACAGGAAACTAGCCTGCCCCCTCAATGTGTTCTGAAGGGACATGTCATTATTCACATATTTGTATAAGTATGATCCTATTTTATTTATCATATATGCTTCACGTTTAAAAGTATATAGTGCCTTTTGTTTGACTCCTTCTTTAAAGGACTATCGTTACTCTTACATATTATCTGGTGGCTATCAGCTGTCTAAAAAATACAAATCCTCAAAAACTCTTTCTTAAGTGACATTGACAAACCGACACTTGAAGTTTTCAGGATTGTCCCAGAATTCTGGCTGAGGGGTATTTCACAGCTGGAGTTGTAAAACTATTTACTTTCAACTGCTATACAGTATATGTTAATAGTTCTATTTTTCTGGCATTTCAGATGCTGATAAAAAAGATGTAGGTCTCACAAGTGCTTGTTGAGTTTTACGTGTTGTGCAAACTGGGTTGCGTTACCATTTTCACTGTGAATGCCGAAACATTCATGAGGAAAGTCCAATAAGGTTTGTTTTACGAGGGACTCACACATGTCTCAGATTCATCAGTCTTGGGAGCTTATCAGCGCACATCAGAAAATATTCCCTAACGGGTACTAATGGCCATCTAACGGTGCCTACGGTCCGTGAGGTGGTAATGTTCATGGTGCGGTATTAGAATAATGTTCAGTGAACAGCCAGATGCATAAAGTTTAATTAGCTGGAGAACAAACTGTCCAAGCTCTAAACAACTTAATTATTTACTGGCTATCAGTGCTTTGCAAGCAATACCCCTTCCAGGGAGAACGTGCAGGTAATGATAATGACAATAAAAATAGCCCTTGAGAATTTCTGGAACATTAAACGTCCCATCCTGAGCAATGGCTCCCTGCCCCTTGCTCCCATAGCCCCACTCCTGCCCTCAGCTGTGTCCTGTGGAGGTGCACCCAGTCCTGCGGCTGTTCACTCCCTCCCCGCCCCCCACCCCATTCACTCCACAGACGCTTATGGAGCATCTTCCCTGTGCCAACTCCCTGGTCCCTGACCCCCTGGAGTTGAGAGTGCAGTGCTGGTCCCCTTAGGTCATCCTGCCTGATAGCCGCGTCCACGACCAGGTCTGAAGGATGCCTCAGGTCTGTGGTGGTCGAGCGGAGAACGGGTGGTCTTGCATTGCTGTTTTGAGCCTGAAACCCCTTTTACTGCATGGTTGTGTCCCCTCCCAGCTTCCCAGCCGGCAGACCAGGCCGGAGCCAAGAGAGGTTGGCATGGCCTCCCGTCCCAGGGAGCCCGGCTGCCTCCCCTTTTCCAGCTCAGGCCCAGCCTCCTCTACTCTAACCCCGAGCTGCCCTGGATGCAGCGCCCTGTCCAAGATGGGTCGGCTCACTGTGGACCTTTGCTGCCTCACTTACAGCAGCTTAATGACTTGCATCTTTCATACAGTTCTCAGTACAACTGTTTGCAGCTCTCGGAGGAAATACTCTGCAGTGTCCTGAAAGGCCAATGACATGTAACTGGGTTCTCCCAGCCTGTAGGCATTTTATACTAATTAGAACAAGCAAAAGGCTCCCCTCCAAGTGGACAAATTAGAAACATGTGCCCCATTTGGGACAAATGCCACCTCCTGGAAACACAGCCAGGCTAGCATCCCAGGCTGGGCTTCACCCACACTTCCCCAGTGAAGGACCTGCACCCCACGGTGGCAGTGCTGGCTTCTCTTGCTGGACAGACTGGGCTCTCTCAGCCTCAGCAGGCCCCTCTTCATCAGGCCCGCACTCACCCCATAAGGCCACTCCCATCCCGTCTCAGCTCCCACATCACACGTCACCCTTCCCGGGGGCTCTGCCTGACATGCCCGTCCTGGCTCTAGCAAGCTCCCAGCGGCGTCCCGTGCTTTCCGCTGCGGCAGCCCTCAGCACGTTCTCCTGCAGCCATGGTCTCTTTGCAGGTTTGTCTCGCACTTGCAACAGTGACCTTGTGAAAACCAGGACCTTATTTTATTTCATTTTGATCCTGTTTCCTGGCTGTGCCTCACTCTCAGCTGATGAGCTTTGCTTCTGATTTGAAAAAGTGGAAGGAATTAGAGCAGAACTTCTGCGCGCTTCTAGGACCAAATCCACCACCCACCTGCATCTGTACCGGGCCCTCCGCCTTCTCTCCTGATAGATGACGGGATGGCCCGCGTGCTTACCTGGGGCCCTGCCCGCTCAACTACTCCAGGGTAATCATTCCCCTAACTGCCCCCATCTCATGAATCATTGTTTTTTCTCTATACTGCAGTATCCTCAACAGACTAAGAGTGTGTTGTAACGCCTCACTCATCTTATTAAAAACATCTCTCTCCAACTACTGCCTAATTTCTCAGTTCCATTTTACAGCAAAATTGCTTTAAAGAGTTGTCACTGAAGTGAGAGAGTGGCATGGACATATATACACTACCAAATATAAAATAGATAGCTAGTGGGAAGCAGCCGCATAGCACAGGGAGATCAGCTCGGTGCTTTGTGACCACTTAGAGGGGTGGGATAAGGAGGGTGGGAGGGAGACGCAAGAGGGAGGGGATATGGGGATATATGTATACGTATAGCTGATTCACTTTGTTATACAGCAGAAACTAACACACCATCGTAAAGCAATTAAACTCCAATAAAGATGTTAAAAAAAAAAAGAGGTGTCAGTATGCTACCTATACTTCTACCCTTTCCATCCTTTCTTGAACCAACTCTAACCAGGACCCACCCCTCCACTGACACTGCTCTTATTGGGGCCGCTGGTGGCCTCCACGGTGCCAAGTCAAATGGTCCAGTCTCAACAGTCAGACTACTGCAACAGTCTAATTGTCTCTTTTCTTCTATTCTTGCCCCTCTTAATTCTATGTTTCATCCAGCAGTCAGAAAAATCTTTTAAAAATATGTCAGGGGATGTCACTCGTTTGCCCCAAGCCCTGCAGTGGCTTTCCCTCTCACTCAGGGCTAGAAGCAAATGTCCTCACTATGGTCCAGAAGCTTACTTTGATCTGAGCTTCCCTCCCCCGATGCTCTTCTGACCTCATCTCCTTCCACTCTCTCTGATCACTCCAGCTACAGTGGCCTGCATGCTGTTCCACTGACAACAACTGAACCTCAGTGTCTCTGCATCTGCTGCCTGGACCCCCTTCCCCAGATCTGGGCCACTTGTTCCTTCATTCAGATCTCTGCCACCTAATAGGAGAGGCCATCTATGTTCAGTAAAATAACATCCTTCCATCATCCTTTCTCCCTTTCCCTGCCTTATTTTCTTGCTTATTTCTTCATGTCATATACTTACTTGTTTATTGTCTGTCTCTCCACAGTAGAATGTAAGTCCCAGGAGGCCAGGGACTTTCGCTGTGGTATCACCTGCTGTGGGAGTCATGCATGGCCCAGTGTAGGGGCTCCTTAAACAGTCGCTGGATGAATGGATGGATCTCCAGTTTTTTGTCAGATATTGGGTTCACCTTCTAAGACTAATGACGTTTGGTGAGTGCCTGGGGTTTCTTAGGTAAAGTGCCTGAGAAGACCAGGGCTTAGGGAAGCCTTAGAAAGGAAGGATTTCCTTGGCACTTCCGGTTCATCAGTTGATACACTGACCGCGTGCCCTCCCTCAATGGTTTGTGGGCTGGAGTCAGAGAACGGAGACTGAGGCTGCTTGGGGCTGGGACATTCACGCCACGTGACATTGGCCAGACTGGCTGGAGGCTTTGCTCCTGGAAATGTAGTGAAAACCCAGCCCAGGTCCAGTCCCGGATTTCTCAAGCGCTGACCTCACCACTTGGCTGACTTTCCTTTCATTTTAAGATCACCTATAGGTTTGCATTCAGAGCCTCCAGCTGAGCTGTTGTGACCAACGGTGAAGATGAAAGTCTGAGCCAACCTGCACCGGAAGGGAAGTGACAGCGGAAGGGAAGGTGGGCGAGAGCACTGGATTGACCTGGAAGGCGGGCTAGAGCACTGGGCTGACCTGGAAGGTGGGTTATAGCACTGGGCTGACCTGGAAGGCTGGCTAGAGCACTGGGCTGCCCGAGATCGCCAGTAACCGGAGGAGACAGCTGGACAGCAAATAACCCCCAGGTCTGTGGCATCCAGAGAGCCAGGCACAACCTCTTTGCCCTGCAGTCACACAAAGGACCAATGTCAAAGACGCCCTTAAGAAGCTTAACAAGGAGCTGCATCAGAAAAGCATCATAATCTTCAATGTTTATTAACGCAGGGGGGAGTAAATGCTGAGGAGGATTGCATTTAACCAGGCAGAGATATTTGGCAGGCTTACCAAACACTAGTTGAGTTCCTCTTTGGAGGCAAGTTGCTTTTTTTTAACATAAAATTTTTTTCCCCTAGTGTTTGTAACAAGCTGGTTTCAAGAGCACATTACTATTCTCAATTACCTTGTGAGTTTCTTAGAGGCACACAGCACTACTGCTGGAAAAGACCTGAGAAGTATTCTTGCCCAAACCCACTGTAGTTTCGCAGATAAGGTAAGAGAAGTTCAGCGAAATGAAGCAACTTCCTCTGGGGCTGTAAGCAGCGTGCTGGGAATGGCACTCCCATTGATTCACTAGCCCACCTGCCACCCCAGTGATGAAGCCACCCCTAGACACCCCCACTAAGCATCCTTGCACCACAGCCAAGGCCAGAGTAAAGTCTTCCGCACCTGCCACCTCCCCTCACCACGGGCATCTGCAGCCCTGACACTCAGAGCCCTGACCGCGCCTTGGCCCGAGGCCCACACTGCCCTCCTTTCCTGGCTCTTTGTCTGAGCACAAAGCCTGGAGTTCAATCCCTGCCTCCCCCAGCTTTGCCCTGAGAAAACAGCTGCATGTGTCAGTTTCCTCCCCTGAAAAATGGGGGCTATTGCTCTCACCTTGTAGGGTTGCTGTGACATCCACAAGAAACTGAGTGAGAGAATTTCCTATAACCTTGCAGATAAATACCAAGTAGGCCCTCCCCTCCCCCATCAATCCCACTTCTTCATTGTCCTGCCTTCGGCCTTTATTAAGTAGGAAGTGCCTCTGATAAAAGAACTCACAGCCCCCATTTGACCTTGAGCAAGGTGCAAATGAGTGGAAAAGCTTAATATGTTCACATAGCCAGCAGCTGTTTGGACCCTTTAGAAGAGAGAGTTGGCTCTTAATCCCAAAGCCCGAAAGAGAGAGGTTCTGAGCTGCCTCTGGCCTTGCTGGTCACTGACCACCGTCTAAAAGAGACAACGCCGGCCAACTCCACCTCTGAATCTCCCTCTCCCCTCAGTGTCCACGGTGACAAACGGCATGTGAGTGTCTCTCCTCCACACCTCCCTTGTCCATTCCTTCCTGCACAGTGGTCAGGGAAAATGGTCAGACTTTAAAATGGGTAAAAAAGATTACTGGGTGCAGTGATCAGTCATCTGGGTGCAGAAATGCAGTCATTTTCTGCAGAGAAACGGAACCAATATGTGATACACACACACACACACACACATATATACTACTGGATAAATTATATATATGATACAAATTATACAAATTACACATAAATTATACAAATATAATAAAGAATTGGATTCTGCAATTATGGACACTGAGAAGTCCCAGGGTCTGCAGTCGGCAGGCCAGCTGGAGACCCCGGAAGAGCTGATATTCAGCTGAAGTCTGACAGCAGGAAGATATCGTCCCAGCTCAGGGCAGTCAAACAGGAAGGGGTTTCTCTGACTCAGCCTTTTTGTTCCATTGGTTCTGCACTGGGCCTCACAAACCCTGTAGGGGGCACTGGCGATGGAATTTGCCTTATTAGCAGAGAAGGGTCCTTTCTGGTCGGTCTCTCAGGTTCCAGACTCTTCTGTCCCTGCAAGCACACTTGAGGGTTCCAGACATTTCTGAATCTGAACTCCGGGTAGGTAAAGCTCAGGCTGTGCTGGGACCCCAGTCTGAATATGAACATTTCATGCAGTGGAAGGAGGGGTGTCACCCGCCATTCACTACATTGCGAAGGTGGAACCAGCCCCCTGAGCTTGGAACCCAGACTCTGCCATTTACCATCTTGGGCAATTTTCTTAGACTCTCTGTACATAGAATAGAAGGTAAAATGATACTTCATAGGGCTTTGCCTGCAGTGTAATAAGCCTTCAAAAAATGTCAGCTAGTTTTATGCATTTATTGAGCATTTATAAGAATTTAGATATATGTGTGAATCTGCATGGATTAAACTGATTGGAAGTGGAGGAACCCTTGCAGGAATTGAGAAAACCTCACCAGCCTAAAGGCATTTGTACCCCATATTTTATATGAGAACACTGAGGGGCCAAAATCAAATATTACAGAATGTTGTGGGCCACGTTTTGCCCATAGGCCACCGTATAAATGAACATGATTACTTTTTGGAAAAATGGTTTCATGTTAGTGTTTCTTAGCCTGTTATATCAGAATGATAATGAACTAAGGTACAGCCCCCGAATTGATCATTCTGAACAATAGAAAAGGCAATACACCCAATAGCATCCTGAGAAAGTTTCCAGGATTTGAGGAAAATAAATCTATAATATTTAGTGTTTTTAATAATGCATAATACAGATTTTGAATTTCTAGCACAAATACTTTTTTTTAAATTTTTTATGTTATATTGGAGTACAGTTGATTAACGATGTTGTGATAGTTTCAGGTGTACAGCAAAGTGATTCAGTTATATACTGAATAATAGATACATGTATAGAATATATACATGTATCTAGTCTTTTTCAAATTCTTTTCCCAATTAGGTTGTTACAGAATATTGAACAGAGTTACCTGTGCTATACAATAGGTCCTTGTTGGTAATTTATTTTAAATATAGCTGTGTGTACAAGTCAATCCAAACTACCTAACTATCCCTCCCCACCACCCTCCCTGCCCCCGTCACCATAAGTTCTTTCTCTAAGTCTGTGAGTCTGTGTCTGTTTTGTAAATAAGTTCATTTGTATCATTTTTTTTTTAGATTCTACATATAAGCGATATCATACGATATTTGTCTTTCTCTGTCTGACTGACTTCACTCAGTATGACAATCTCTAGGTCCATCCATGTTGCTGCAAATGGCATTATTTCATTCTTTTTAATGGCTGAGTAATATTCCATTGTATATATGTACCACATCTTCTTTATCCAACGAATACTTTTTTTTTTTTTAAACGGAGTTCTTATTTTGAAACTAGTGGCCTCTAGTGAATGATATTGTTTAGCTAACAGTGATAAACAGCAGGCACAAGCCAGAGGAAAATAATCCATACCCAGAATCTTTGGACTGTCTGTCTGTCTTCCTGAGTTCCCCACCCAAAACCCACCCCTAGCCAGGTGCATATCCACAAACTGCACAGAGAGTTTCTGCTCTGATTAATCCCAGATTCTCTCTGCTCTTTATTTACACCAACCCTAGTTCCTTCTCCTGACTTCCCAGCCATGTATGGTCGTAGTATGTGGGTTCTACCCTTTTTGTACTTCTTTATCTACCCTTGGCTCACTAGTATTTGCAATCCCCATATCAACATTCCCCAAAGCCATACTTAAGACACATACATGAGATCTGTCTTGTCAATGCAAAAGAGCGTAACTCAGATGAACACGGTTCGGGGGTGCCAATCATCGTCCTGACATATATCAAATCAGACACACTGGCCATTAGGTTCTGCAACCAGCCATCTGGTAACCATATACTCACAACTTTATCACAAGTCCAAATAGATGTTATGAAACATTAGGGTTTTCTAGGCTACAAATATTTTAAACTGAGAGGGTTTGTCAACTGATGCCAGATTGTTGATTTTCAAACAATATCATTTTAAATAAAGATCTCTTTCTTAACATAAGCGTAAGGAATGTATGGTAGATAAGATAGAGGATGAAACACAAAGTAGATTATCTTTGAGGGATGTTTCAGTTCCCACAGGATATAATGGAAATTCCTGAAACTTCCAGGGAAAGAGAGAAAACAATGTGCTCTGTACTTGGATGGACAGGATGCTAATGTTTTCTCTTCCGGAACACACCTCCCTAAAGAAACAGAGGCACATGGTAATTCGTTGAGTTTTTACCTAAGTTTCTAACTCGCATTTTACGCACATGGAGCTCTGGGAGTTCAGATTTGTTTGGCTACCTATTTGTAGAGGAAATCCCCTTTCCTGAAGATAGGCGTTTAAACGGCCTTGAGGACTCTCTTTAGCTGCTCCAGAGCTGTATCATCACAGCCCTGTGTTTGTATACACCACACACACACACACACGCCGGCACACACTCACACACACACACCCAGAGACACGGAGAAGCAGGGGCTACCTTGGACTTAGGCTGGGAGATTGTAAAAGGTATCCGTTACCAGGTTCCCAGCATCTGCTTGTTGAACAAATGAAGGAATGCACAGTTTAATAATGTTACACGGCTGGACATGGGACACTGCAAAACACGAGTGTGAGCACCCAGGATTCCAAGAAGAGGATTTGGTGACCTTGCGGGTGGCAGGGACTGGATTTACTTACTTTCTGTCTGTAGGACACCTCGCAGACAGAGGACGCAGTGAGTTAGTCACCCCAGTATATTTCCTGCATGCGGTGAATGGTTCCTCTCCATCCCTTTGCTCCACCCTCTTCCACAGCCTCCACGTTCACTGGCCACAAGCACCTGGGCTTCTGGAAGTTTCCGGAGGCCGTCTTGTTCCTGGCACACACTGGGTGCTTGTGGAGCACCCCGTGCTGAGCAGCATTCAGCACACCGCTGGCACTTAGAAACAGAAGCAGAGAACGTCCCCCGTTACACTCATCTGTGAGCACCAACCCCTCTCACTGTATCTCCTCTAATGTGAGGGCAGAAAAAGAGATGCTTGTGGGGTTAACAAGATAAGATCCAACAAGAAACAGTCACAGTAAGCATCCAGTTATGCTTGGAAAACATGGTCCATTTAGAAAGCGTTTATATACATATGTACACCAACAGTACAGAGAATCCTTTGCAGTAGAGGCATCGGTCTGTACTTTTCTATTTTAATTGAATGCATTTGAACTCTTCAGCTTTAAAAATCAGAGTCCTCACGGTCTTAGAGAATGAACTTATGGTTACTGGGGGGAAGCGCTGGGGGAGGGTGGGAGGGATAGACTGAGAGTTAGGGATTGACATGTACACACTGCTATATTTAAAATGGATGACCAACAAGGACCTACTGTATAGCACAGGGAACTCTGCTCAATATTCTGTAATAACCTAAATGGGAAAAGAATTTGAAAAAGAATAGATACATGTATATGTATAACTGAATCACTTTGCTTTACACCTGAAAACGATCACAACATTGTTAATCAACTACGCTCCCATATAAAATAAAAACTAAAAAAAAAATCGGAGTCCAGTTAAACAGTCTTTAACTGCTAAAGAATAACGCCAAGTGTAGCTTCTCACAGCCCAACCGTGAAGTCACATTAGGAGCCAAGATAACGTGCAGAAAATACAGTAGAATCCCCTTCTATTTGGAATTCCTTTCACGCTTACACGATAATAACCGTGTTCTTTTTTTTTTTTAATAAATTTATTTATTTACTTTTGGCTGCATTGGGTCTTCATTGCTGCGCACGGGCTTTCTCTAGTTGCGGCGAGCAGGGGCTACTCTTCATTGTGGTGCTCGGGCTTCTCATTGCGGTGGCTTCTCTTGTTGCAGAGCACGGGCTCTAGGACATGCGGGCTTCAGTTGTTGTGGCACACGGGCTCAGTAGTTGTGGCTCGCGAGCTCAGTAGTTGTGGCTCGCAGGCTCTACAGCGCAGGTTCAGTAGTTGTGGCGCACAGGCTTAGTTATTCCGCGACATGTGGGATCTTTCCGGACCAGGGTTCAAACCCACGTCCCCTGCACTGGCAGGCGGATTCTTAACCACTGCGCCGCCAGGGAAGCCCTAACCATGTTCTTTTCTTCTGGCTTGTGAGTGCTCCCTTTGTATGAAGCAATGTCTACAGTACTGAGTCGACAGTCCCAAGAACCCTCTGCCTTCCTGCACCATCACTCTCCTCTGTGTGTTCAGTGCCAAAGCTGCTTTTATGGATTCACTCACACTCTTCACATCTGCCGAGAGGTGGATTCTGGAATGACGGCATTTCCAGGAGTACTATTTACTCAGAAAGTGACTAATGGATAGTTAGTGTTTTCTCAGTTTGAGACTGGTTCCCTCTGATTTCTTATCCAATCCCCATAGGTGGTGAGCTGCTGGGGCTGAGTAAGTGCAGAGTCCTAGGACAGACACAAATTCCCTGACCATCAAAGAAGGATTAAAATGTCAGACCCATGTAACAAAGCACTTTAAAGAAAAGACAGAAAGTAGAGAAAAGAAAAAGATTAAATAATAGAAAAGGATAATAAAAGGAGATAAAATTTGTGATTTACCCTAAGGTTGGCAGATTTTTAATTAAGAAATTGAAGGTGGACTCTCTGCAAGGTGTACAAAAGAGCAAGAAGGGGCAAGCCACAGAGCTGGTAAACACGATACTAGCACCAAACTAAACACCTGACTCCCAGGGAAATATCCCTCCTCACCCACAGCTGAGAACAAAGGAATATTATTATTAGCATCGTCACCAACATCAGTTGATAATATTTGCTGAGTTGTCACTAAGTGCCAAGTGCTATATAAGCCTTTTGCAGGTAATGTGATTTAGCCAGCAACCCTGTAAAGTTTTGACTAGTATTGAAACCAAGCAGGACCCTGTGGACTCCTGGGCACGGAAGCCTTTATGCGTCCCCCATTTCTTGTTTGTAGGGAATAGATTTCAGCTCCCATGACCTTCCCTGAGTTCCAAAGGGCAGATTCCAACAGTTGCTAATCAGGGAAGGGAGGGGATACAGAGACAAGGGAGGGGCAGTTAAGAAACAATAGTACAGCCTTGGGGCAGGGTCCTGGTTCTGCCTCAAGGGATACACATGACAATATCTTTAAGCTCTTCTGCAGAACTAAAACTCCAAATGGAAGATGTACCAGAGAGAAGGTCATAGTATGATAACCATGAAGCTCTTCAGGAGACCACCTGAGGCCAGATTCAAGGAGTGCAGGCCCTGCACACACCCTGATCTTTATCAGCAACCCTGCCCCTGAACCATTGCTGTAAAACTCCTCACCAAATCTTCCTGGGTTGGAATGCAGTTTTTGAGGCACGAGCCCGTTGTTTCCCCCTTTTCCTGGAAAAGCAATGAAGCTATTCTTTTCTACTTCACCCAAAACTCTGTCTCCAAGATTCTATTTGGCACCGGTTCACAGAGGCCAAGTTTTCAGCGTTGGTATTATGAGTCCCATTTGCAGATGGGGAGACTGAGGTTTAGAGGGCTTAAGCAACTTGCCCATCACCAAACCTCTGAGGCAGAGCCTGTACTCCTGCCAGGTTGGTCTGACACTTAACTCCATCTTTTTAACCAAAACAAACAAACAACAATCAAAGGACAACAACACACAGAGAAGCAGGAATCTGGGGCGTTTTCTCTGCCTTCTCTGGGTATCCCAGTCCATACTCTACTGGCCTGGTGCTTTTTTTTCTTTCCTGGAGAGCTGGTTATCACCACTGCCTGGAGCCTTGGGTGGTGGTGGCCACAAACAGCCGAGTGTTTGAATGAATTCACTTCTGTTCTGTATATTGTTTCACTTCTGGGGAAACTAAACATCTCAAGCAATTAAATTCTCCCACCGTCGTTTATTTTTTTAAGATTTTAATTGAAGATAAACTTATATTTGAACCAAAACCCAAGTGATATTTACAGTCTGGGTGCTAGGATGGATATCTCTACCTTCTCAGGAAATGTGCCAGTGATTTTCTAGACTATATACTACACTCCTCTCAGGTATTATGAAAGGGTAGCCTTCTTAACAGAAATAGTCTCTTTTAAAGCTTTCATTGTGACACAAACAGCAAACTGTCTGTTTTGACTGAGTTTTGACTGCTCAGTTAGCACATTAAATGATTTCTTCACTAAGCCAGCATACACGTGCTGAATACCACTCTATAGCAGGGGCTCTGTTGTGGGTTGGGCATAGAAAGTTCTTCATCTGAAGGATCTTTCAGTGTAGTAGTTGGGAGATTTACAACTCAATGTGCTAAGTGCTATAATCGAGGTCTGTACAAGGGACTCTGGGAGACTAACTCAGGGTGGGCAAGTCACGGGAAGATTTTTCAGATGAGGTGATGTTGGAATTCCCAGAAGAGTGAACAGAAAGAAGAAAGGCATGGAAAGGGGGAAAAAATAAAATGTGATTAAAGACTGAGTAAGCAGCATGCTGAACCGCAGATGGTAGTCATAGCTACTCTGGGAATGATAAATTGGGTCGTAGAGAGGAGAAACTGGGGACCCAGAAAGAAATGCCTTCTCAATCTGTGATGATGAGAGATGCTTTTGTAGTGGTGTGCAGGGCAGATGGAAAGAAAGAGAGGGAAGGATCAGATTGTGGATACTGAAATATTCCTGGGAACCAATATGAGCCTAGACTAAAGACTGCAGGGGAGAGAGCGTGGATCTGGAGGAGACTTGGGCAGCGGGAATAGACAACTTTGATAGTTGACTTGACAGGAGGTGGGGATGAAGGAGGAAGTGTGGGTAGAAAGAGCCCAGGCTTCGGGCTCTTACCATCCGTGACTTCAGCCATCCAGCTGTGACTGTGTCCTATGAACAAGCATGTGCCAATCTCACCCCGTGATCTGGAGCATCAGAGAGCAATAGGATGGGCTGCAATAGGTTCCCCTTCATTTGGTGTTAGGGCCTATGACCCTTCCTGCAGCTGGCACATTGCTTGCTACATAATATACTCTCAGTAACTCCTTATTGAGTGAGGACGAAAGAGGAATCAAGGCTGCTTCTGGGGTTTTGAACAGAGAGGTTCAGTAAAGACACAGAACTATGTTAGTTTGTCAGCAGACACACTGGGTTTCTGTAAAAGTTGTATGTGGAAGGAATACTGACATGGTCCCTGGAATATTGTTCCAACTGCTGATTTCTTCTGTTTCGGCTGATGTAGTTCCTCACCATAGTAAGGAACCATCCTAGCATTCGCCCCAGCAAAACTGGCCGGTTTATAGTTGTGAACAACAACAAAACCCCTATTTCTAGAAGTAGCCAAATAATGGGGCTTCTAACCATTGATGTGGAAAGAAGCTTAGAAGTTTCAAACATGGTTTGTGGCTCTAAAACTGCCCATAGATTATGGAAGAGGATGGGTAAAAACTTGTACGACCTCTGAAGTTGTCCAGTGGTGGACAGTGCCCTTCTTACTCAGGTGTTGCATGTTGAACTCAGAAAGCATGGAGCCATTTCTGCTGGGAGGTACTGTCATGCCTCTGCTTCCAGCCAGTCTGCTGAGTAGCTGCATTTCCAAAGGAGCAGCTCATTCCCCAAAACTAAATGATTTTCAGGAGGTATGGAGGAAAGATCAAAGCCTTAGGAAATGGAGGAACATAAAATAAAATCTACAATACAGGCGAAGGCTGTGTGGACTGCTTCATCATTTCTAGCCAGTATTCCCCAAAGCCTCCGCACTGTGATTTCCATGAAACACTCCTATGCTCTTAAAGGCAGACTAGCCTGAAAGTTTAAACAGGCTTTGTCTCCTTCTCATCCCGTCACACGAAGCCACGTGCATGGGGCTTTTGTTTTGAAATCATACTCATTCTTAAGGGTAAGAAAATAAACAGAAGAGTGGTTTTCCCAGTGCATTTTAAAGGCATTTATTAGAACCTCAGTGATAAATCTTCTTTTATTTGAAGAGATATCAACTGACAATCATCCTTCTGAAACAGAGTATCCTGATGGACAGAAAGCCAAGTGAACCCACACGGTAAATTTGTAGCCCTGGCCTTTTCGGTGTTAACATTCTCTTCTCAGTCCATTCATCAAATGTAAATTTAATGGTCTGGAAATGCTGGCAGGCTTTCTAAATTTTTCTTTGCATGGTATTAAACCAAGACTCATTTATTCGTGTCCTAGACTATATTACAAGCTTCCTGGAAGTGAATCACTCTTATTTATGATCAGATGCCTAATCATTTCATGTTAAATAGCTTTCATAGTCCAACAGATTGGGAGGAAATTGTACTTTAGTCTATTCTATCCCCTGTCTCTCTCTTCTTTACTTGAGAATTTCTCCCTGACATTTGAGGTAAGTGTTTCTATGATTTATAACTCATATTATTTTAGCCCCGATTCCAATTCAAAACTTCTAAAACTGCATAACCTTACTCTTACTCGGGGTTAAATTGCAGATTTCCTTCCTGCTTGATACTGGAAACAAGGTTCAAAATATCTGGCCTTGGGACACTGGACCATCTTTGAAAAAAATTTATTTTTAAATAAAGAGCCAGTTTTGTATATCTACTTTCATATACTTCCTCTTTGGACAGAAATCTTTTACTAAAAAAAAAAAATCGTCTTCAGATTTTCTTATTTAAATGGAAAAATAAGGATCAAGTAAGGACTTTTATTCAATAATTTCTGCCTTTGGTAATAAAATCTCAGGGAAATTAAGTGACCACATAAAAGGAAAGCAATGTATAAGTGGCTAAGAGTCTGCATCTTAGGGGAGAATAATTGATATGCCAATTAACGAGTTTTCCAACCAACTAGTTCTAAAGACAATGCGAAACCAATGCACCCAAGGACATCCTATCATGTTTGCTCCATCTATTCTTCATTGCCACTCGGAGTCCTCCCAGCCTCCCCCCACCTCCCCCCGCCGCCCAACACACAAGGTGTGATTAGAAGTAAGTCCTCCTGTACAGTCCTGAAAAGTGAATCTGAAAACAACCCGAGTTTTCATCTCCTTAGGGCTTCCTCGGAAGGCGTCACCACCCTCTCCTAGTATCACATAGAAATAAAGAGCTTCAAAATTATTATTACAAAACGATTTGGGTTTTCAAGTTCATTTATTCCCCTCACAATCATGTTCTGCAGTGTAATGATAATATGGGAGATTTTCAGGAAAGATTAAGCTTGGGAATTTGTACCGTTTTGGAATTTTCATAAAGAGAACAGTACTCAAAATAGAGATTTGCTTTTCCCGTAGATAATCTGCTGAAATTTTCTAAGGACAACTTTCTTCTTCTTTTCAAGGAATTAAATTGCAGCAGAATCACCTTTCAGAAGGACTGAAATTGGGTGTGTTGCCATTTTCTTGCCTAGATAAAGTCTTCTCACTTCTCCAAGTGCCCAGGACGCCACCCCCCGCTTCTGCCAGTCATGTGATCCCCTCACCATCTCTCACAGAGCTTCTGCTTGCCAGGGTCTACACAGGCTCACTTGCCTGAGCCTGTAGGAGGAAAAGCATACACATCACATCTAGCCAAGTCAAAACCATCTGGCTTTCTCTGGCTGACCACTAGCTTCTCATACATCCTTTATTCCTTAAAATAAAGTTCACTTTCTTTTTTTTTTTAATTTTTGAATTTTATTTTATTTATTTTTTATACAGCAGGTTCTTATTAGTCATCAATTTTATACACATCAGTGTATACATGTCAATTCCAATCGCCCAATTCAGCACACCACCATCCCCACCACCCCGCGGTTTTCCCCCCTTGGTGTCCATACATTTGTTCTCTACATCTGTGTCTCAATTTCTGCCCTGCAAACCCGTTCATCTGTACCATTTTTCTAGGTTCCACATATATGCGTTAACATACAATATTTGTTTTTCTCTTTCTGACTTACTTCACTTTGTATGACAGTCTCTAGGTCCATCCATGTCTCTACAAATGACCCAATTTCGTTCCTTTTTATGGCTGAGTAATATTCCGTTGTATATATGTATCACATCTTCTTTATCCATTCATCTGTCGATGGGCATTTAGGTTGCTTCCATGTCCTGGCTATTGTAAATAGTGCTGCAATGAACATTGGGGTGCATGTGCCTTTTTGAATTATGGTTTTCTCAGGGTATATGCCCAGTAGTGGGATTGCTGGGTCATATGGTAGTTCTATTTTTAGTTTTTCAAGGAACCTCCATACTGTTCTCCATAGTGGCTGTATCAGTTTACATTCCCACCAACAGTGCAAGAGGGTTCCCTTTTTTCCACACCCTCTCCAGCATTTGTTGTTTGTAGATTTTCTGATGATGCCCATTCTAACTGGTGTGAGGTGATACTTCATTGTAGTTTTGATTTGTATTTCTCTAATAATTAGTGATGTTGAGCAGCTTTTCATGTGCTTCTTGGCCATCTGTATGTCTTCTTTGGAGAAATGTCTATTTAGGTCTTCTGCCCATTTTTGGATTGGGTTGTTTGTTTCTTTAATATTGAGCTGAATGAGCTGTTTATATATTTTGGAGATTAATCCTTTGTCCGTTGATTCATTTGCAAATATTTTCTCCCATTCTGAGGGTTATCTTTTCGTCCTGATCGTAGTTTCCTTTGCTTTGCAAAAGCTTTTAAGTTTCATTAGGTCCCATTTGTTTATTTTTGTTTTTATATCCATTACTGTAGGAGGTGGATCAGAAAAGATCTTGCTGTGATTTATGTCAAAGAGCGTTCTTCCTATGTTTTCCTCTAGGAGTTTTATAGTGTCCAGTCTTACATTTAGGTCTCTAATCCATTTTGAGTTTATTTTTGTGTATGGTGTTAAGGAGTGTCCTAATTTCATTCTTTTACATGTAGCTGTCCAGTTTTCCCAGCACCACTTATTGAAGAGACTGTCTTTTCTCCATTGTATATCCTTGCCTCCTTTGTCATAGATTAGTTGACCATATGTGTGTGGGTTTATCTCTGGGCTTTCTAACCTGTTCCATTGATCTATATTTCTGTTTTTGTGCCAGTACCATATTGTCTTGATTACTGTAGCTTTGTAGTATAGTCTGAAGTCAGGGAGTCTGATTCCTCCAGCTCCATTTTTTTCCCCTAAAAACTGCTTTTGCTATTCGGGGTCTTTTGTGCCTCCATACAAATTTTAAGATTTTTTGTTCTAGTTTTGCAAAAGATGCCACTGGTAATTTGATAGGGATTGCATTGAATCTGTAGATTGCTTTGGGTAGTATAGTCATTTTCACAATATTGATTCTTCCAATCCAAGAACATGGTATATTTCTCCATCTGTTGGTGTCATCTTTAATTTCTTTCACCAGTGTCTTATAGTTTGCTGAGTACAGGTCTTTTACGTCCTTAGATAGGTTGAGTCCTAGGTATTTTATTCTTTTTGTTGCAGTGGTAAATGGGAGTGTTTCCTTAATTTCACTTTCAGATTTTTCATCATGTATAGGAATGCAAGAGATTTCTGTGCATTAATTTTGTATCCTGCAACTTGACCAAGTTCATTGATTAGCTCTAGTAGTTTTCTGGTGGCATCTTTAGGATTCTCTATGTATAGTATCATGTCATCTGCAAACAGTGACAGTTTTACTTCTTCTTTTCCAATTTGTATTCCTTTTACTTCTTTTTCTTCTCTGATTGCCATGGCTAGGACTTCCAAAACTATGTTGAATAATAGTGGTGAGAGTGGACATCCGTGTCTTGTTCCTGATCTTAGAGGAAATGGTTTCAGTTTTTCACCATTGAGAGTGATGTTTGCTGTGGGTTTGTCATATATGGCCTTTATTATGTTGAGGTAGGTTCCCTCTATGCCCACTTTCTGGAGCGTTTTTATCATAAATCGGTGTTGAATTTTGTCAAAAGCTTTTTCTGCATCTATTGAGATGATCATATGGTTCTTATTCTTCAATTTGTTAATATGGTGTATCACATTGATTGATTTGCGTATATTGAAGAATCCTTGCATCCCTGGGATAAATCCCACTTAATCATGGTGTATGATCCTTTTAATGTGTTGTTGGAATCTGTTTGTTAGTGTTTTGGGGGGATTTTTGCATCTATATTCATCAGTGATATTGGTCTGTAATTTTCTTTTTTTGTAATATCTTTGTCTGGTTTTGGTATCAGGGTGATGGTGGCCTCATAGAATAAGTTTGGGAGTGCTCCTTCCTCTGCAAGTTTTTGGAAGAGTTTGAGAAGGATGGGTGTTAGCTCTTCTCTAAATGTTTGATAGAATTCACCTATGAAGCCATTTGGTCCTGGACTTTTGTTTGTTGGAAGATTTTTAATCACAGTTTCAATTTCATTACTTGTGATTGGTCTGTTCACATTTTCTATTTCTTCCTGGTTCAGTCTTGGAAGGTTATACCTTTCTAAGAATTTGTCCATTTCTTCCAGGTTGTCCATTTTATTGGCATAGAGTTGCTTGTAGTAGTCTCTTATAATGCTTTGTATTTCTGCGGTGTCCATTGTAACTCCTCCTTTTTCATTTCTAATTTTATTGATTTGAGTCCTCTCCCTCTTTTTCTCTATTTTTTTTTACTTGGGGATGCACCTTGCTGGTAAAAATGTTTTGAGCATCTCCGATACATGTGTATTTATGTATAAGCTATAAATATGTATTAGTTTCTGAATTATTATGTGTATTTTTAAGGATATACAAAAATTGAACTTAAAAAGTATTAGAATAACCATAAATAGAAGTTCTAAAATTTTCTTTCTTGCACTCCTGCTGGGATCTAGACAGCTGACTCTGCAGACCACTAGATGGTGGGTGGTGGTTGGTGGGTGGTGGTTGGTGGGTGGTGATCCCAGAACCCGGAAGTGATGGAGATGATGCGGGGACGTGGCACATGACTGCAGACTGAAAGGAGGCAGAAGCTCGCTAACTGAGACTGGGTTTTGTGACTTGCCTGCATCTGGATTCACTCTGAGTCACTTGTGATAATCCCGACCCCCACTAAGCACAGCGGTGTCACGCATCAGAATGACTAACGGCCGAACTAATAATAAATCTCTAAGTTAATCCATTTTTCAGAATTGTTTCCACAAAAGTGAAAGAAGGTGGGAGAATATGACAGTCCTCAACTCTGTCTGCTAGAAACACACAGTTCCCCCAGCTCTTCCTAAGTAAGACACGATGTAAAATGAGGGTGTTAGCACATGGCCCGGTCATTACTGGCAACTGCAAATCACATCGTACGAATCACCCCCATCTCATTGAAGAAGTACCCTGACCCTGCAATAGATGAAGATTGTGAACTTTCAGAAATTTATTCGTCTGGGTTTTAGACAAAACATTTGAAGAGATCTATTCTGTTTTCATTAACATTATGAAAAAAAATCATTAAAATATCAGTTTGGGTTTTTTTTTAAAACAACAACAAACTTACAGAGCTTTACTAGTTAAATGTTGAGGCGCTTGTTCGCAGTCGGTTAGAAAGAAGACATTATCATAGATCTCCTTGTCTTTATTCCCTCTAATATCACCTAAGATCTCTACAAGATGAGGCAGAGATGTGCTCAGGCAAAGGCTTACTTCAAAGAGAAATGTGGAGGGAACCGCTGGCTGCAGAGAAAGATCAAAGGGAGAGAGCTGTTTCGTTTGCCAGACATTCGTATGTTCCCTCATTCATCAGGTGTCTACTGAATTCCTAAACTGTGTCAGGCAGTCAGGGTGCAGAGCAGAGAGATGCCCCCCTATCTTCACTGAACGGACAGGCCAGTGGGAGAGGCAGCTAAACTAGCAGGAGGTTAGTTCCCTGTAAGAGGACCTTACTCACAGGAATGCCCAGGGCGCCATGTGGGCCCAGAGAAGCCTGGGAAACCCACAGCATTTGGATAGTCCTCAACTCTGGCCGCCTGGGTTGAATTCTAAAAAATATAATAAAGTTGTGAAAGAAGAAAATAATAAACATTTACCCAGCAAATGCTGTGTGCCAAAGACTCTGCTACAGATTTTTTTTTTTTTTTGGCTGCATTGGGTCTTTGTGGGTGCGCGCAGGCTTTCTCTAGTTGCGGTGCGCGGGCTTCTCATTGCAGTGGCTTCTCTTGTTGCGGAGCACGGGGGCTCTAGGTGCGCGGGCTCAGTAGTTGTGGCTCGTGGGCTCTAGAGTGCAGGCTCAGTAGTTGTAGCGCACGGGCTTAGTTGCTCCTCGGCATGTGGGATCTTCCAAGACCAGGGCTCGAACCCGTGTCCCCTGCGTTGGCAGGCGGATTCTTAAGCACTGCGCCACCAGGGAAGCCCTCTGCTGCAGTGTTAATGAATACAGTTTCATGACAGGAGTATAATGAGGGAAAACATGAGGGAAGTCCTGAAAGCCAGACTTCCTGAGTTCGTACCCAACTGCAGCGTTTACTAGCTAGCTGTATTAGGGTAAGGTAGCTCACCTCTCTAAATGTCAATTTCTCTGTATGTTAATGGGGATAATAATAGCCTTTATCTCAGAGGCAAATGCTATAGTTATGAGGAATAAACCAGATAATCTAGGTAAAGCAATAGGACTATATCTGACACAGCAGATGTTCAGTAAATGTTAGCTGTTACGTAACTGTTAATCCCAATGACCCATGAACTAGCTGTTATTATTATTTTTTCTCCATTTTATAGATGTAGGAACTAAGGCCTAGAGAGCCTTAGTAACTTGCAACGTTGCTACCATGATGTGGAAGCCAGGCTGTGTGCGGACTGGCAAGCAGAAGTACCGGCCCAGGAAAAGGAGCGAAAATGTTAAAAACATGGTGATTCAGGGAAGAAGGGAGGAGAGGATGCTTCTGGAGGAACATCTACTGCGCTTATTTCAGAAGGAGGAGGTCAGCTTTGTAGAGTGTCCAAAAGAAGTAGATTGGAGATATTTTTCATTATGTGGATGTTAATAGATTATATGAATAGATGATCTACATGGGTAGATAAGAGGCATTACCTTGGAATTTCAGAATTTTAAGTGGATTTTGGTTTTATCCACAAATCAGATAGAAAGGGAGGAAGGGGAAGAGACTTAAGATGTGCAGCTGGGAGAGGCCAAAGTTGCAAGGTGTTAGGATTAAAAAGTTAATGCGTAGTGTATACTGAGGTTTCGTTTTGCTTTTCCCATTGGTTCCATATTTTGTTGCCATTTGACATTTAATTATAAAGAGTGTATTACATGCTACTCTGCTTTGCCATACCAAAACATTTTCTTTTTTGTTTATAAAACATTGGTTCCTAGAATTTCTTCCTGTCTAGTCCTAAGGCTCAATTTTCTATACTCAGATGCTATACCCGAAACTGCAGTTTCAATTCAGTACTGGTGACGGTGACCAGGAAAATAACATAACCTGAGAGAACCGAGCCCCAGTAACCCCTTTTACTAGTTGCCGCTAACAGGAAGGAGACATCTACAGGAGCTGCTTCTGGAATGAGTACCACCTTCTCCGTAAAAGGCCCTTCTCTATCCCTTCTAGAAGGTCTTCTGCTATGGAGACATTCCTGTTCACTGTTTCAATCCTACTAGTTCATTTATCAAACAGGAAAAACAAGACAAGCACCTAAAGAAACGCTAAATGTTATTCGTCTTCTGTTTCCAACGATAGAAATAGCAACAATAAATCATCACTTCCCTTCATGTTTTCACTAACTCACATTTCCTACTAAGACTCAGAGTGAGAAACAGCAAGGTTTGGCGAACAATGCTGAAGTGTGATGTCATTGTGTGGTCCTAACCGTTTTCTCTAAGAAAGCAGACTTTAGGCATTATTTTGATTCCATTAATGACCACTCAAGATAAGGAGCTTTTTCCATAGGTCTTGGATGCCTTCTTTCCTCACTCAGAGGACTTTTAAACCTGGGAGAGGTTGTAAACCTTTGTAAACAGGTTTACAAAGGTTGCCTTTGTAAACAAATGAGTAGCTTCGAGGGGCCCAAGGCATAACCTCAAATGAATGATAAAGAGAAATTCTGCTCACCATTTTCCCCACACAAATGAAATAGAATGAGTCTTTCTTGGGCCTATAATTGCAACAGCTCAAACTTTACAAATAGTTTCTGCCAGATTTCAAAGGTGTTCAGGAAAAATTTTACCACATCATGAGAAATATACGTATCACTTATTTTTATGAATATTGTAAATAAAACCACTAAACATAACAACAGTTGAACAGAAAGTGCATGCAAACCAATTGGAAGATAAGCTAATGAATAACCTTTCTCTTTGTATTAAGAATGTATCTATATGGGACTTCCCTGGTGACGCAGTGGTTAAGAACCCGCCTGCCGATGCAGGGGACACTGGTTCGAGCCCTGGTCCGGGAAGATCCCACATGCCGCGGAGCAACTAAGCCTGTGCGCCACAACTGCGCTCTAGAGCCTGTGAGCCACAACTACTGAGCCCAAGTGCCAAAACTACTGAAGCCCCCGCGCCTGGAGCCAGCTCTCCGCAACAGAGAAGCCACCGCAATGAGAAGCCCACGCGCCGCAACGAAGAGTAGCTCCTGCTCGCTGCAACTAGAGAAAGCCCGCGCGCAGCAACAAAGACCCAATGCAGCCAGAAATAAATAAATAAATGAATAAATTTATTTAAAAAAAAGAATATCTATATGGATTATTTGGGGCTTTTTGCTATTGAGTTGTATGAGTTCCTTACATATTTTAGATATTAACCCCTTATCAGATGTATGGTTTGCAAATGTTGTCTCCCATTCCGTAGGTTGCCTTTTCATTTTGTTGCCTGTTTCCTTTGCTGTGCAGAAGCTTTTAGTTTATGTAGTCTCATTTGTTTATTTCTATTTTCATTACCTGTACTTTTAGTATTATATCCAAAAAAGTCATTGCCAAGACCAAAGTCAAGGAGATTTTTCCCTATGTTTTCTTTTAGGAGTTTTTTTGGTTTCAGGTCTTACATCTTAAGTTTTTAATCCATTTCAAATAAATTTTTGTGTATGGTGTAAGATAGGTGTTCAATTTCATTTTATTTTTTGCATGTGGATATTCATTTTTCCCAACACCATTATTGAAAACAAACAGTTCAATTTAAAAATGGGCAAAGTACCTGAATAGACAGTTTTCCAAAGAAAATATACAAATGGGCAACAGGTACATGAAAAGGTGCTCAAGATCACTAATCATCAAGGACATGAAAATCAAAACCACAAATGAGATATCATCCTACACCCTTGAGAATGGCTATAATCAAAAAAAAAAAAAAACCAAAAAACAAGAGATAACAAATGTTGGTGAGGACATGGAAAAGAAGGAACTCTTGTACACTGTTGGTGGGAATATAAAGTGGTGCAGCCATTATGGAAAACACTGTGGGGGTTCCTCAAAAAATTAAAAAAAGAGTCACCATATGATCCAGCAATCCTACTTCTAGGTATATAATTGAAAGAAACAAAATCAGTATCTCAAAGAAATATCTGCACTCCCATGTCACTGTAGCATTATTCATAATAGCTAAGATATGGAAACAACCTAAGTGTCTGTCAGTGGGTGAATGGATAAAGAAAATATAATGCAATATTATTCAGCCATAAAAAAGAAGGAAATCCTGCCATTTGCAACAACATGGATGAAGCTGGAGGGCATTATGCTAAGTGAAATAAGCCAGACAGAGAAACACAGATACTGTATGTATCACTTATATGTAAAATCTAAAAAAAAAAAAAAAAAAAAAGGAAGAAAGAAAGAAAAAAAGAGAAAAGAAAAAGAAAAAGTCAAGCTCACAGAAACTGAGAGTAAAATGGTGGTTGCCAGGGGCTGGGGGATGAATGGGAAGATGCTGGTCAAAAGGTGCAAACTTACAGTTTTAAGATGAATAAGCTCTAAGAATCTAATGTATAGCATGGTGATGGCAGTTAATGTTATTGTGTTAAATACTTGAATTTGGTAACAGAGTAGATCTTAAGCATTCTCACTGCACAGAAAATGGTAACTATGTGAGGTGATGGACGTGTTAATTAACTTGATTGTGGTAATAACGTCACAGTGTATACGTGTATCAAATCATCACATAGTACACTTAAATATATACAATTTTGTCAGTTATACCTCAATAAAGCTGGGGAGTGTGGGGAAGGGATGTATGTATATGGTCTTAAGATCTGAAAATAAATAAAGAAAAGGTAAGATCATTTAAAGTCCTTTTGGCCTGCCTCCAGCTCAAATAACCCTCAATAGAAATAAAAATATTTCTTAAAAGACCATGGGTGCCCACTGTATTCCTTGTAGTCTCTTTTTCTATACTGGCCTCTTGGGGAGAAAATGCTGGGTAAGATGAAGTGTTCTGACACCCCATTGTGTGAGTGTGTGTAATTGCTCCTTAAGGCAGGAATTGAAGGCTTTAAGGGAATCACAGGGAGATTTTAGAGAGACTGACAATGACATTGAACCCTGCCTCTACCTCACCCCCCAAACAACCTTCTTGGGTGCAGGTAGTGTCATTTCTGTTCTTCCTTCTCTCTCTCTCTTTCCCTTCCACCATCCAGGCAGAACAACTTAGCATTTGCTCAATGGCTTGTACGTCCGTCAACTTTTCTTGGAAGAAGGAAGTGAGAAAAATCAGTTTGCTGCCCCTAAAGCTCCAACGGATGTTCTGATCGTTGTAGGTATTTGCCCAGCTTCACACGAAGTATCAACAACCTGCAGTGAAGGCCGCTAGGAGATTATAATGGAGAAGATGGCTTAAACTCTTTGGGAAACCAGGAGGATCTAAGGAAGAAAATAGCCAGATAACCATAGGAAGTATCAATATTTAAAGTGCCGGGTCTGTAAGCATTTCAGAGACCCTATTTTATCAAATCCTCAAGGCCTCCTTCATCTGGTTTCACCACCTGTCTTGGGAGAGCAGGGCAGGGAACAAGGATGGGTCTGTCCCAGGACTGACCTGGAACGTGTGATCGCGCACACCTTCCAGCTGCTGTCCTTCCTCACATGGCTCATTCCTGGCAGGAACTGGTCTTTCCCCCACTTCTCTTGTCCCTTCAATGTATTGGGTTGGTCAAAAAGTTTGTTTGGGTTTTTCTATAAGATGTTCATCTCTACCCTCACTTCAGCCTTCTCTTGAGCCACTCTGATTCTCCAGGAACACACATAAGGGTAACACAGGGGCAAGAAAAGATAAAAATTCTGAGACAGCTACTGTTTTGGGAGAGGGAAGGTGGGCTGTGGAGAGAGAGGCACGTTACCTAGGACCCTGCAATGAACAGGGAATATGTTTTTTTGCGCAGAAGCCAAGACTTGGATTCGCTGAAGTCTGCAGAGGTTTGGGGGCTCGTGTATGGATTTACAAAGTAACATTTACGTTTGCCACATACGTTTTCTAAGTAAATGTCACCTAAAAAGTAGCCCCATTTTGCTGGGGGCATCCCAGAAAGCACAGCCTGACTCCAAGCCTTGAGGCTGGCATTTATTCAGGAAATGATCCCAGGGAGTGGAGGTGAGGGGCAGGGGAGTGAAGATGGGAAGGAGGGAAAAGCTGATACAAGGTGTCTGCAGGGCTCAACTCACCGGACTTTCTGAGGAGCCTCATAAGTTGTGCCATAGAGCGGTCCGGTCCCCCAGAGGACAAACAGAAAGTGATGACCCTCAGTTCCCATCCCCCACTGGTCAAACATGGCCCTCTGGTTGTTGACTCCCCTGCACTGCCCAGCAGGTGCCCATAGATATCAGCAGAGAAACCCCAGGGCAGGAAGCAAGAGGCGTAGTCAGTGGACCCTTGGCCAGGAGCTGGAGGGTTCCACCTGCTCCAAGCTGGTTAGTACCTCTGTGAGGCTGGTCACTTAAGCAGTGGCTGCAGGTGAAGGGGTGGTGGGAGGGCCCAGAGGATTGCTGGGCACACAGGAGGGACCCACAGGGCAAGAGACTCCGTTGTTATAAGACAAGAATGAAAGGGCAGCGCAAACGTTCTTAGTTACACTTACAGCCTAGAATTGCTGGTAACTGCCTTTACTTTTCCTTTCACATCCGAAAAATATGCATAACGTATAATGTTCTTAGGTATTTGTTTGATATATGAAATTTTGACCAAGATTTCATGAATGTACGTGGCATTGAGATGGTATCTCTAACACTCCTTCCATGCCTCACGCAATGTGTTGGACGTGGGTTGAAGGGAGACTGACCCCATCCTCCACATGCCAGAGGGGGGCCCTGATTATTTCAGCTCAGTCAAGGTCATCTCAGAGTCCTTTTCATAAAGATTAGTTCCAGGAATTCAAGCTGAAGCCCATCCGTACACGACATTCCCACTGTGTATGACCTAATTTGTCCTAGAGGTTCCAGAAGGCTCTTCCCTGGGTTGTTGTAGCATATAAGGACTGCCACACCGAGTTCTGCCTCCCAAGTGAAGCCAGCCTAGGGCAGGACCAGGAGGAGGGACAGCTAAAAACACACAGCCCCTGGAGCAACCCTATGCTGAAGCCATCCCATCTTGCACTTCCAGTTCAATGAATACCTTTCCTTGTCATTTAAGCCATTTTAAATCAAAAGGATCTTAACTGACACTTGGACAGTCTGAGTCTCCCTGACTTTTAATCAATGATTTAACCCCACAGGAAAATTTTAATTCCAGAGGAGGGGAAGGTATCCTTCTCCTGGACAAGGGTAGGCTTCTTCCTGTGAGTTCACTTATTGACTTATTTGCAGCTGCATTGGTTTAATGAGGGAGACATAACCTCTTTGTGTTGCCCCATTCAGAACTCTTTGTCATCATTTTTTCCTTCTGAAGCATTTTGACCAACTAAGCTGGCATTTGCCTTAAAAATATATTTCATCCATGACATGTACAATGAGACTGAGTTAATAGGAAAGAATTCAAGGCATTTTCCAAGTTGGGGCCTGGGGTGGGGGGCCTGGAACTCAGAATTATTATTTTTTTAAGTCTAGATTACATAGTACAAGGAATATCGAATTGTTAACAAAATTCCCGTCACATGAATATTTCATACCCTTAAGGATTTCATTTCTTGGCCCTATTTTGTAGTAGTTTCCTAAAGACTCTGCCCTTAACTTGCCGGGTGTTCTTTAGAATAGTGAGCGTGGAGGGCAGATGAAGTAAAGCTTTACAGGCAGGTCCCTGGGGTCAGGCATGGCTTTCTCTGCTTCAGAGGATTATGCTGTCAAAAGCCCTTCTGTGGCATCGTGTCCCTGGAGTGACTCATTCCTTGCAACCTACAGCACATCCATTAGAAGTGGAGCCAGGGCCCTTTCTGTGTGACATCTACGAGGGCGACAAACCTATTACATGTTTAAATGTCCGTGGCAAGAAAAATTCCCAATCTGTCAAATGTTCAGACAGGGTTGTTGTCTGGCCTTCCTGTTGCTGCTGAAGTCGCTGAGTGAAATATGACCTCTGACTTCACATCTTTGTATGATGATTTACTAGGTAATTCAAGGCACCTTTGTCTCTGACTCAGAAAACCTAATGAAGTAGGAGGCGTCGCTGCCAGTTTTCTGAAACTCACAAAAGAAGGGTTATAAATATTCACTTTCCATCAATTCATATTTAATGTCTCATCTAAATTAAAACCAATTTATTATAAGGGCCTCAAAAACTATTTCAAATTACACTTTCTGATCTAATCCTCTTCTGGCCTGCTGCGTGAATGAATTTTGACTGTCACAAATACATAATCTGTTATTTAAAAAAGATCCTAAACTTTTTAGATACAACACCAAAGGCATGATCCATGAAAGAAATAATTGATAAGCTGGATTTCATTAAAATTTAAAACTTCTACTCTGTGAAAGACACTGTCAAGAGAATGAGAAGATAAGCCACAGACTGGAAGAAAATACTTGCAAGGACATATCTGATAAAGGATTATTATCCAAAATATACAAAGAACTCATAAAACACAACAATAAGGAAATGAACAACCTGATGGGAAAATGGGCAAAAGACCTGAACAGACATCTCAACAAAGAAGATACACAGGTGGCAAATAATCATATGAAAAGATGCTCTACTCATATGTCAGCAGTGAAATGCAAATTAAAACAACGGTGAGTTACCCTTTCATGCCTATTAGAGTGACCAAAACCCAGAACACTGACACCACCAAATGCGGTGAGGATGTGGAGCAACAGGAACTCTCATTCATTGCTGATGGGAATGCAAAATGGTACAGCCACTCTGGAATACAATTTAGCATTTTCTTACAAAACTAAGCACACCCTTGCCCTACGATCCAGTAATCTTTCTCCTTGATATTTACTCAGCTGAGTTGAAAATTATGTCCACACAAAAGCCTGCACATGGATATTTATAGCAACGTCATTCATAATTGCCAAAACTAGGAAGCAACTAAGATGTCCTTTAGTAGGTGAAGGGATAAATATCCCTTAGTACATCCAGACAATGGAACTTTATTCAGCACTAAAAAGAAATGAGCCATCAAGCCACGAAAAGCCGTGGAGAAACTTTCAATACATACGGCTAGTAGAAGAAATCAATCTGAAAAGGCTGAAAACGATAAGATTCCAACTATATGACATTCTGGAAAAGGCAGAACTATGGAGATAATGAAAAGATCATCGGTCGCCAGGGGTAAGGGCAGGTGGGGAGGGATGAAGAGATGGAACACAGAGGATTTTCAGAGCAATGAACATACTCTGTGTGATACTAGAATTGCAGATACATGCCATTTTACATTTGTCCAAACTCACTGAGTGTACAACATTAAGAATGGTCCCTAATGTAAACTACGGACTTTGGGTGGTAATGTGTGTCAGTGTAGGCTCATTGACTGTAACTAATGCACCGATCTGGCGGGAGATGTTGATAATGCGGGAGGCTGTGCATGAGTTGGGGGAAGGGGCGTATGGGAAATCTCCGTCTCCTCCCCTCAGTCTTGCTGTGGACCTAAAACTGCTCTAAAAGATAAAGTCTATTTAAAAGGAAAAAGAAAGATCCTAAGTCTAAAGCAAGTGTATAAGGCACCAATGCTCCCACATAGTCGACTTATTATTTTACTTTTTTCAGAGAGAAAAGAAAAAAAGGTAGATGACTAGTGATCCAAAGGGGAGAGATTTTAAGGTTTTTGTTTTCAGTGGCATCAGTAGAATTATCACTCCGAAATAACAATTGATAAATTATAAGGATATTTTAAGGTGTCCAACAAACATGAGTTTTAAAGAACATGTATTCCCCTGCATCTCTGGGGTGCAGGAGTGCCAATGCTGGCTGTGAGTCAGCACCAGGTCCCAGCCTGCCTGCTCCCAGAATCACGGACAAGGGCAAGTGAGTCATCTTCTCTGAGCCTGTGAGCCTTTCTTTACTTAGGGAATGAAGATGATAATACCCTTAAGATTGTTGAAGGAATTAACTGAGATAATAGTAAATGTTAATTTCCTTTCCCACTTCTCATTTCTTACAAACACTTCAAAAGAAAGAAAATTGAGGTTTCTTGATTTTCAAGGTTTCATGCGCTTCGTACCATGCCCTTATATCATGTTCCCCTAGCAAGCTGTGATCCACGAACAGAGGATTATTGCAGAATTATAAGTCACCAGCTGGGTCGACTTGGTTTTGAGATGTTTTCTAAGACAATCAACCGGCTGCCCAAATTAGGTATGTGTAGACCAAACTTTGTGTTTTGCAAACAAGGATGCTGGAGACTAAACAGGATTTGGGAGGATTGCCTTTCTTAGTCTTGAATATATTTCTTTTAACATTTTATCATTACAAAGACTTTTTTTAAAGGAATTTTTGTCAACAACCAACTATATAGCTTGTAAATTTTAAAATGTTCTAAAAAAAGTTTTAAAGCAAAGGCCAGAACATGTTGCTTGGAATAATAATCAGCTATTGGGCTGGAATTATTTCTTCTGTTTCCTCTCCTCTTTCCAGGCACTGGCTCACAGTCTTGGCTTTGCCCAACTTGAATTTCACTTTGAGTGTTTTTGTGACTTTGTCTGGAAATGGCATGAAACAAGCATATCAGCAGAGGATTCAAAGCCTTCTAAGGTAAAAGAGTTAAAGTACTCTTAATGAGTCACCTATCAGGAGATTGTGACCCTCGGTATCAATGCCAATGGGCCAAGTAGTTAAGACCATACCATCTGAGTCAGATGTAAAGCCTCCAGTGGTTTGGGGCAGGTTACCTAAACTTTCCAGAAAATAGAGCTAGTAATATTGCCTAATTCACCATGTTGTTATGGGGACTAAGCAAAGAAATGTACATGAAATGCCTGATACATTGGCTAGAACGTGAAGAGGCCTCATTACGTGTCAGTCTATGACTACATATGGATAGAGGTATTGCCTATCTGTCAGGTGCCTAGGGTGGATTTATGACAGTCAGGCTGGGGTTGCAGCTATAGAAAATTCCAAGCACAGTTCTTTGCTATCTGATTTCTTTTGGAGTTAATACCCCTTATGGACAGAAACTTCAGAAGCTTGTTGGAGAAATATTCTATCTGGCTGTTCTGGGCTGTGTTCAGAGGTCATCTGGGAGTCTTGGAAGCTGGGCAGACTCTCCCAAAAGCAAAAGTTTGAAAACAATATGGGGTGACATGGAGGAGAAAGGGTGTGGGCTTCTTCCATGTGGGCGAAATAAGACAGTGGTGATAGTCATGAGTCAGATTTAAACAAGTCATAGGTCCACCCAATTTTGATGTTTTTATGGCAATTTCTAATTCTGAACTTTGGAAAAGAATATCCTGGGTTCAGGAATGAACCTCGTTCTGCCGGTTCGAATGGGCCTTTCCTTCAGTGTTTCCCATTCAGAAACAATACAGATGGGCTTCCCTGGTGGCGCAGTGGTTGAGAATCTGCCTGCCAATGCAGGGGACACGGGTTCGAGCCCTGGTCTGGGAAGATCCCACATGCCGCGGAGCAACTAGGCCCGTGAGCCACAATTGCCGAGCCTGCGCATCTGGAGCCTGTGCTCCGCAGCAAGAGAGGCCGCGGTAGTGAGAGGCCCGCACACTGCGATGAAGAGTGGCCCCCACTTGCCGCAACTAGAGAAAGCCCTCGCACAGAAACGAAGACCCAACACAGCCATAAATAAATAAATAAATAAAATTTAAAAAAAAAGAAAAGAAACAATACAGATCCCCAATGAGATAAGATGAAGTCACCTGAGAAGGTCTGAGAAGGTGCCTCTTTGTGAAGCAGGTTGGTGCAAGTTCCATTGTTTAACTGTGTGGGCAGAAGAAAGCACTGAGATACAGTTGTGTTTATTTTCACTCTTGCCAAATAGGATCACAATGATATCCTGCAATCTCAGTACTTGATCCTCCTTGTGGATTAAGGGAAAGGTGACTTTCACTTTCTTTCTCAGTCTCTTTGAAGCCTCAGTTTCCTTCTTCTACCAGAGATACCAAACGTGGGTAAATCATAGTCTGGAAAGACTGCCATTGCCTTCAGTGGCGTTGTGCAGCCCTGGTAGATGGTGTTAATGGGAGCGTTTAGACTTAATCGATGAAGGAAAAGTTTTTATATTTTGATGGCTTTTGTGCCTCTAAAGAAAATCCATTATAGAAGCTCAAATTCAATGAACTCTTCTAGCCCATATAGCAGTCCTTACATGTGACAAAATTGTCTTCACAAAATGAAGGAGTTTAGTGAGCCATAGGTTTTCTGAATGGTAGGATGGTGATAAAGGAACAGCATTGAATGTGGGTCAAGTGAGCCAGGATTTAATTTCCTCTGTGCCACTTAATAGTCTTAGATGCTCCTCTTACTCAGGTCAACTCTATCTCTGTGGTTCACAGTTTACTCATTTGCAAAATCAAGAGTAGAATAAATTGAGTTCTATAATTATATGATTTTTATAGACTCTAGATAAACAACTTTTTAAAAATTGACTTCTAGACTTAGGAATGCATTTTGCATTTGTTGAAATTCATAATCCAAGCAATAAAAATAATAAGGAAAAGGACTTTTCTAAGACAGTAGTGACCAGTTTTCATTTCCTTTTTATATTTGCAACTGGTTGAGGCAGAAAGTTCTGTGTATTATTGTGTGGGCATACAGCTGGTAACAGATGTGAGATGAAAATCAATCTCTTTTAAGAAAACTCTCCTTATAACATTTTATGTACATCTATGCCCTCTTTCACTTGAGATCCAACTTTGAATGAACACTGTGGTCTCAGCCAACGATGAGCAAAGCCAGCATTAGTCATCACTGTCTTATTTCACCCACATGGAAGAAGCCCACACCCTTTCTCCTCCATGTCGCCCTATATTGTTTTCAAACTTTTGCTTTTGGGAGAGTCTGCCCAGCTTCGAAGACTTCCAAACGATCTCTGAGTACAGCGCAGAACAGCCAGATAGAATATTTCTCCAATAAGCTTCTGAAGTTTCTGTCTGTAAGGGGTATTGACTCCAAAAGAAATCAGATAGCAAAGAACTGTGCTTGGAATTTTCTACAGCTGCAACCCCAGCCTGATTGTCATAAATCCACCCAGGGAACCTGACAGATAGGCAATACCTCCATCCATGTGTAGTCATAGACTGACACATAATGAGGCCTCTTCATGTTCTAGCCAATGTATCAGGCATTTCATGTACATTTTCTTGCTTAGGAGAACTCTGGAATCTTTTTTTTTTTTTTTTTTTTTTTTTTTTTTTAAAGTATAATTTCCACTTTATTGTCTTTCCAGGGAACAGTATTTCTTTAGTCTTTAAGGACTTAGCTCCTTACATGGGCTTTGGTGGAGGTCGTGGGGCAGCACCAGCAGGTCTAAATCGGGGTGGAGGTGTTCGGTCCTTCCGGGCTTCCCGAGAACGATTCCTGACTACCTTGCTGTGAATGGCACAACTCACGCAGTAATGCAGTTTCACATACAGCTTGGGAAGCACATAGGCGTCGAAAACACTCGCTTCTGAAATGTCCCTGACGGCTGCGGCCTCTACGATGTTCCGAATGACGAACTTCTTAATAGCCTTATCCTTGGGCACGCAACGGGCACAGTTGGTACAGCGAATAGGCTGCACGTGGCCGCGGCCCTTTTTGGCACGACCATTGTTCCTTCTTTTCTTGGTCAACTTGGAATCGAAGAGGCGAAAAAGAGAACTCTGGAATCTTAAGGTCTCATTAAGAGTCCTCAAGTGGGGGGAGGTGCGGCAGGCAGGGATGGATTGGGAGTTTGGGATTTACAGATGCAAACTATTCTATTTACATTGTATAAACAACAAGGTCCTACCATATAACACAGGGAACTATGTTCAGTATCCTGTGATAAACCACAATGGAAAAGAATATGAAAAAGAGTTATATATATATGTATGACCGAATCACTTTGCTGTACAGCAGAAATTAACACAACATTGTAAATCAACTATACTTCAATTTTAAAAAAAAACAGTCCTTGGTCATTCACACACACACATACTAGACTTTATCTCTGAGTTAGAATGCTGACCTCAACCCTCTCTTGCAGTTTTACCACCTGAATTTTATTGGGCTGACTTTTTTGCTTCTGTTCCCTCTGCCAGAAAATTATTGAGCAGTGATGATGATTTTAGGTAACAATAAAGAGCCTTGTATCTCTCTAACTTCAAAAATGTCAAAGCTTTTTCTTCCATCGGGGAAAACTATCTCCAACAACCTACTTCCAAAGTTTCTTTTTAGTGTCACCTTAGGTATCCCTGTGGATGGGATTTCGGCTGCTTCTCCATAGAAACCCGCTCAATCTGTTACCTAATTTTTTTCTAATGACTGAAAGGGAAGATACCAGGACTATGAGGCAATAGATTAGTTGTTTAGAGTAGAATGTAATTCTGTTGATGGTACACAATTTTTAAAAAAATTTATTTATTTTATTTATTTATTTTTGGTTGCATTGGGTCTTCGTTGCTGCGCGTGAACTTTCTCTAGTTGCGGCGAGTGGGGGCTACTCTTCGTTGCGGTGCACGGGCTCTAGGTGCGTAGGCTTCAGTAGTTGTGGTATGCGGGCTCAGTAGTTGTGGCACACGGGCTTAGTTGCTCCGCGGCATGTGGGATCTTCCCGGACCAGGGATCACACCCGTGTCCCCTGCATTGGCAGGAGGATTCTTAACCACTGCGCCACCAGGGAAGCCCTGGTACACAACTTTTGATAAGCTATGCGTGGGTTTAAACCAAACACTCCCTTATGTTTGTGTAACAGTATTTATCATCTCTGCGACTTCTTTCTCAAGTTAAAGGTTGTTGCCTTATGTAGGAGAATAGCTAAATTTTCAACATACTTGGAAACATTTTGCTTGTCTTGTTTGTTTACATGACTAAGTTGAGTATTGGACTTTGCATGACATTCTCTTGATTAAAAATGACTAGTTCAACTGGTTGCATTACAAGGATGAAACTTGTAAACACAATGCATCAAGTCATGAGAAACGTGCACATTTCCATGTGAAACTTAAACCAAATAAGCTTTAAAATATTTTAGTGCTGATTTTCCTTTTACAAAGTTAAGAAACAGCCTGCCCTTCAGCACAGTTTGAAAGTTAACCCCCCCTCAACAGGATAAAAACCTGATTTGCTTATCAAATGGGACAGAACTTATTTGGGGCTGGGGGCCATGGTTCTTAGTATATCACTGAGTTTTGGAATCAGAAACAATCCCCTACCACATGAGTGCTTTAACCCTCAGGAAAGTCTTGATGAGGATGTGGTGTCTGTACAACCTTGAGTAGATGGAATAAGGCTGAGGACACCATTTGACCAAAGGTTGGATTCGTAACATGCATCTGGTTCTGCCCCAGCCGGCCTTCATTCTCACTGGTCCTGCTCTCACTGGCTTTTTATTCTCACATCAGAAGGGGGGAAGTTCACTCCCCACCCCCCCCGAAACTCTTCTTGAGAGATTGCACAAAACCCCATTTCCATTCCAACAAGGCATATGTCTTTTTGCTTCTCTCTGTAGGAAAGAAGGTTAAAATATTTTTCCAGACACATTAAATGGTGTGACTTGCAAATGGTTCCACTGTCCCATTTACATAATCTATGAAACATTCACAGTATTTGTATCTCAAGGGAAAACAGTAATTCAATTGTGCTAAAATTTCCATCAGGGCATTAGATAATAAGCTAACAATTTTCTTATTGCTTTTTACTTATTAGTAGAAAAATGTGTCAGAAAAAGTCAGTGAACATACAACAAAATAATTGTCACAACTGTAATGCTTAATAAATATAATGTCTTATCCTTTAATGCAATTATCAAAATTTGAATTAACTATAATTTTGTTGAGCTTACAGGTGATATTTTGAATGACTTATGTAAACCAACAGATACCAAAAATTGTAAATTAAAGCACATGAAATCTTTAGAAGCACATTTTCTGTATAATCTTTTGTTTCATATCATGATTTCCAAGAGCTTTGCTGTAGGTCTCTTTCCCATGCAAGATTCTCTCCAGTGTGTGTGCCGAGATTGTGTGCTGGAAATTTATTAAGACGAGTCCCCAAGATCAACACTATGGGGGAAAATGAAGCCTTGGGCAGAGGAAGGAGTTGAACTGTGATGTTAGTGCAAAAATGGCGGAAAATGTGAGTCTGTCCTCCAGGAAGCCCTGGAGCGAAGACAGCGTTGTCCTACCTTGAAGCAAGGACACCAGAACATTATATGCTCCCTCTCCTGCCCCACTCCCTCCCAGCCCGCCCCGTAGACCTACAGAAGGGGGCTTGTCTTTGGATAAGATGGCAATCTTCAGCCTGACAATTCATAAGAGAGACTCAGACGCAGGCCTTCAGTGGCTAATACCTCCAACAGTGGGGAAATGAGTATCTCAGTTTTGAAGGTGAGAAGTGGGTGGAACACATCAGTATCCATCACAAAATCCAAAAGAAAACAGCTGGTTAGACAAGGGATTTGGGCAAGAAGCCCAGAGGGTTCACTGATCTGCATTAACCTTTTCTTTGCTTCCCTCTGGGAGTCATGAGATCACCTCCATAGCGTCCATGGGCTCTTTTCCCTCCCCTTTCTAACCTGGCCCCTTTCCACTCTCATGAAGAAGTAGGCACAAACACATGCTTTGGATTGAGGCAGACCTGAGTTCAAATCCCACCTCTGCCCTTTACTGGCTGTATGTGGCCTCTGGAACCTAAGTTTACCTGTCCATATAATGGAGGTAATAGCACCTGTCAAGAACTGTAAAGAGGCCTATATTTTACCCTACTTTCAAACTAGGTTAGCCTGCCACCTTTTCACGGATGCTGATGGAAGACATAGGACTTGGGTCAGAGGCAAATTGTAATAGGGAAGAACAAATCTGACTCCGTATCAGATCTGTTTCTTTTGCTTTAACCTCTGTATTCTATTGCTTTTGCTGCAAGTTAATCTCTAAAGGGATATTGCCTATAGCTTAAAGTAAACATAATGGCCCATCTCCGGGAACCCTGCCTCCCATGCTTGAGTTTTAAGCTACAATACCTTTGTTTAAGCTCACAGGAACATCCTGACCAGGTCCACGTGTGAGTGGCTGCAGGGAAGAAGAAATGAACGCATCCCCTCTGGAGTCTGGTGGGAACCAGGAAATATTTGCAACAATTTAATGCCTTTTTTACTTTACCTCCTCCCCTCCCCACTCTTTGTTCTATAAAAGAAACTAGCATCCAAACTTGGGCAAGATGGCTCTTTGGGACATTAGTCCACCATCTTCTCGGTCTGCTGGCTTTCTGAATAAAGTCTCTATGCCTTGCCCTAACACCTGGTCTCTCGATTTAATGGCCTGTCATGCAGCGAGCAGTACGAGCTTGGGCTCGGTAACAAAAGGACAGTTTATTTTTCACAGCACTACATTAGCTGGAGTACCAGCATTTTGGCAGGTTCTCCAAGCCCCAATTCCCACAGGGCAATGCAAAGAGGGCCAGAGAGACCTGCAGACACAGCAGGTTGTGATGCAGCCATAGAACCCCGAGCATAGGGAACTCGAATCTTTTCTATGAGGCACTAAGCAAGCCTGCCCTTTGCCCTGGACAGAGACACTACCTCTATCTTACAAGACTGCTGTGCAAACACCCTTGAAACATCTGGAACAAAGGCAGTTAGCGCATTTGCTGGAAAGACATGCAGGATTGCTGGAGACCCAAGAAGAATAGTCCCCCAGCAGCACCCACCTCATTAGGTGACAGAGAGAGAAAGCAGATACCACTGAAACACATATATAGAGAACAAACGTATGGACACCAAGGGGGGAAGGCGAGGGTGGGTGGGGCGGTGGAGGTGGTGGTGGTGGGATGAATTGGGAGATTGGGATTGACATATATATACACTGATATGTATAAAATAGATAACTAATAAGAACCTGCTGTATAAAAAATGTAAATAAAATAAAATTCAAAAACGGAAAAAAAAAGAGTGTGAAGTCTAAGGCAGCCTGCTTGAGTTTAACTCCTGCTTCTACCACTTAAAAGAATGGGACTTGAGGAAGTTCCTCAACCTCTGTAAGCCTCAGTTTACTCATCTGTGAAATGGAAATAATAATAGTACCTCTCGCCTAGGGTTGTTGTAGAATACATTGACATAAGCCACGTGGAAGGACTGAGTAGGGTAAGCAGACGCCCAGTAGATGGCGATCCTATTACAGCAGCCTGGATACTGACCTGGTTATTTTCCCCAAGTAGCAGCAGAAACAGGAAAAAATGATTTTCCTTGAGTCTTTAGCTAAGAGAAGTGGATGATCACGTGTAACACCCTCAGCAACCCTCCCCCCGCACCGCCGCATATGTTCAGTTCCTACTCCTACAGTACCCAGCCGCGGATCTTCACTCAGGGTTGGCCCAGGGAAGGAGATGGCCAGTTGCCCTTGATGTGCTGTGATGTCGTGAGCAGCTCCCCAGGGCTCGATGGCCCAGAGTCCTCCTCCTCCCAACAGCCAGCCATGTGGGCCTGACTCTCTTGTCCAGCCTCCTTTTGACTCCCCAGCCCTGGCGACCGAGCTCACATACTCTTCATCTGTGGGCTCAGCTGTGCCACAGCGACTCGGGCTGGTCCTAACCTTGCAAAGGAGGAACACCAAAATCTCCACGAAAATCGCTCAGGGACTCACAACCACCAGCCTTATAAGCAGTGTGAGTCTGCCCTCTGTGAGGAGGTGACCCTCTGGGCTGTATCTGTAACACAGGGCATGTAAGGGCTGAATAATCTACAGGGTTCTGGCCAACTCTCAGGTACCCTGACCTTAACCTTCACCCAAAGGGGAGATGTCCCCAAGAAGGAGGTTGGCCTGAGGTGGCAGAGAATGAAGAGAAGAAATGTGTCCACGGAAACCAGGACGGTGAAAACCACTGGGCTAAACTCAATCTTCCCTGACCAGCAAATGTACAAACCCGACCATGTCTTCCTTCTTCTGTGTTTACGATGTCCCTCCTGTTACCCTCGGCCAATCCCCACACAGGTGTTAGCCTCCCACCCACCTCTTGGGTTGAGCCCTCTCTGGCATCTTTAACCTCTTTCCCTTCTGGATCATTCCCATCCAGATGTACTCTAGCTCCACAAACAACAGCGTCACCAGAGAGCTTATTAGAGATTCAGGACCCTGGGTCCCACCTTGACTGAATCAGAATCTGCATTTGAACAAGCTCCACAGCGGATTAAAAAGCATATCCATTCCACTGGTTCTCAAACCTGCCTGCACACTGGACTCACCTGTTGTAGTTGTAAAAAGTACAGATGCCTGGGCCCCATCTTGTAAAGGTTCTGATTTAATTGTCACTGAAGGAAGCCTGAGCCTAAGAATTTTAAAATTCCCTCCAGGTGGTTCTCCTGTATAGTCAAGGTTAAGAACAACTGCCCTAGTATCTCCTATGTTAAAAAAAAAACAAACAAAAAACCTATATCTGAAATGATTTCTTCCTCCAGTTATTTATTTTTCCATTTGCTCTTTTTCTGCTTCCTTTGTTTTATAGGCAAAAGACACTTTCTTTACTACCTTATCTCGTGCTGAACCACAGTGAGCTCCATTTGCCTAAGGGGCACTTTGCGTTCAAGTCTCTGCCAGTGTTCTCGTTCTGTCACCTACACAGCCGACTCTCTCTCTCTCTAGTTTCCTCTTTGACCCAGACGTCCCTCTTTGTTTCTCTTGCAACTTTGTACTTGACGTCTCCACCGGAATGTGTCTTGGGCATCTCAAACTCAGCATGCTCAAAGCTGAATTCTGGGGACCTCCCTGGTGGTCCAGTGGTTAAGACTCCATGCTTCCACTGCAGGGGGCGTGGGTTCAATCCCTGGTCAGGGATCCCCACATGCTGCACAGTGCAGCCAAAAAAAAAAAGCTGCACTCTGATTTTTCCCACCAGAATGAGTCCCTCCTTTTGTCTTCATCTCAGTCAATGCTACCTCCTTTTTCTATCTCATTAATGGCACTTAAATCTATCCAGTCATGCACACAAGAAACCCAGAGACACTTTGCAACATCACCTTCTATCATTCTATCACCATATCTAAGAGGTTTGACCACCAAAATCTATTCCAAATTTGTCCACTTTTTTTCCCTATCTCCATTGGTATCACATCAACCCAGACAGCATCTCTCACCTGGACCACTGCAATAGTTTTCAAAATGATGTCCCTGCTTACTCGCCTGTCCCCTTCCATCCATTATAAGCACAACCCAGATCATTCCATCATCTGCTGCTTGAAACCCTTCAAGGTTTACCACTGCACTCATATGAAGTGAGCCCTTTCTTACCTCTCCAGCCCTGTCCCTTCCCCTCTGGTAAGTGTTCTTTCCACTCAACATTGTCAAGTGTCACGTTCTCTCTGATTGAGGAACCAGGCCATCACGTGGAGAGCCACAGTCACCTGGGACTGCTTCTTAGAGGCCAATCTGATTTGGATGGAAACGAGACTGAATCTCTTGCTCCAAGCCGTTTTCTTAAGGAAAACACTTCATTTTAAAGGGAAACCCTTTTCTTTCAACATCATTGTTTTCTCCAAACCTTACAAAATAGCACATCAGAACCAAATCTCAAGTTCAGGTTGTCTGTATAGCTTTGCTGTGCTATAGTAAGGATTTAATAAATCCTCAAGTCTTTGACAAGCTGTGAGGTAGTAAAATTATCTTTCACAGGGGATTTAATTATTCCTTTTCTATGAAGTCTGGTCTCTAAAAATGTTGCTACAAATAATCTGTCTCTCAGCTTTATAATGACATAAATGAATATCAGAACGTATCTAAAGCAATTTGTTTCTTACTCTATGTGATCTTTTGTTTTTTTTTAAAGCAGAGAACAAGCAAAATGTAGGAAGAGCAAGAATAAGGAAAGAAAAAGCCCCTGAACCTGTAAAATTAGAATCCAACTTTAGAAATAGCTAATGCAAGGTGTAGGGTGTGTTTTTTGAAAAGTATGTTATAGTTAATCATCTGCTGGTTCAATAACTTTCAAACTATAGTTTTATTAGCTTTAAAAAGCATCCTCTTTTTAAAAGCCAATCAGGTCTGTGGATTGTATCGATGTCCATTTCAATGTTGTGATATTGTTCTATGTTATGCAAGATGCTATCCCTGAGGGAAACTGAGGGAAAGGTACAGGGGATCTCTCTGTATTATTTCTTTCAGATGCACCTTATGTAATAATATATATGTGTATATATGTGTATGTATATATACACACATATATATAATTCATTTATCTCAAAATAAAAAGGTTTTAAAGTATAATCTAAATAAGTCAATAAGAGTTTGACAGACAGATCTATAGAGACTTTGCTTTTTTCAACCTCTTCATCCACTGCAATAGCCAACATGGTTAGTTGGTTAAATGCGTAACTATTGTCTTTACATCGCAAACCCACATTTTATTCTGAAGCATTAACAATTATTCTTAGAACTGTCTCTCATCCCTGAAAAGCAAACATACTGTTTTTGTACTGGCAAAGGCTTTTTCAAATAGCCATCAAGGCAAATGGATTTATCTAATTCCAACATTTTTTCCATCCAAAGTTATAAAACTTTCAGTTCTACCTAGATGTTGCTCATGAGGGTACAATGCATTAAACTACACAAAAATAAGTAAAAACTTACCTTCACATTTCTCACTAGAATTTAGTTTGTTAGTTTAACCTACCAAAAATATTTAAACTCTGAACTAACAAATTTAAGTACACTGTGTCTATTTTCTTTCATTTTTTCGGTACTATAACAAATAATTTATAAATTAAATATTTTTTAAAAGACTACTCTGTGTTTTAAAAGCTTTTAATTAAATTACTTTCAAAATACAAAAGTTGAGTATCTTTTTATTTTTAAAGTAATACATAGTTCTTTTCTCTTGTTACTTTTCTAAATTTTTAAAAATTAGTGAAACTTTTAACCTTGAGATATAGATTCACATGCAATTATAAGAAATAATACAGAAGGATCCCATGTAATTATTACTGTTTCCCTCAATGGTAATATCTTGTGAAACTATAGCACAATATCACAACCAGGAAATTGAAACTGATAACGATCCACTGATCTTATTCAGATTTCCTCAGTTTCACTTGTATTCATTTGTTTGTGTGTATGTGTTTATTTCCATGCACAGTTATATATTTTTTTATTCCATTAAGTTTTCAACCAGAAGGACTTGGGACTTCATTTGTGTTTCTGCTGCTGGAAAGAGGAGATAGAGATTTTAGCCACAGAAAACAGAATCCACCCCGGAGTGTACTGTTTCCCTGTGATAGCATGAAAATGTTCCACAGGGCTCCACAAAGAGCAATCAGCAACTGCAGAAAACACATGATGGTTTTGGTGGTTTTTTAAATAGATCTAACCTTTCCAGTGAACAAATCAGAACAATTTTCTAAAAATAGTAGGTTGTTGATACTTTATTATTAATCAATTAATTGATTTAATTAAGTATAGTTGATTTACAATGTTGTGTTAGTTTCGAGAGTACAGCAAAGTGACTTAGTTATACATACATATATTGTTTTTCAGATTCTTTTCCATTATTGTTTATTATAAGATACTGAATATAGTTCCCTGTGCTATATAGTAGGTCCTTGTTGTTTATTTTATATATAGTAGCTTGTGTATGTTAATCCCAACCTTCTAATTTATCTCTCCTCCCTCTTCCCCTTTGGTAACAATAAGTTTGTTTTCTATGTCTGTGGGTTTGTTTCTGTTTTATATATAAGTTCATTTGTATCACTTTTTTTAGATTCCACATGCAAGTGATATCACATGATACTTGTCTTTAAAGAAAAACACAAAATTATGAAAAGTCCAGAGAATGAAATGAAGAACTCATTCCCTGTAAACAGCTGTGATGATTTCTTACATCACTGATAGTGTCCTTGCCTTAAATTAACACACAGACACACACAACACACACAAACATACACATACTTACATGTGTACACGTCTCTCTCACACACAAAAAGGCCAAGGGCCAAAGGCAAAATCAAACCAACACCCCAGCTAAAGTGGTGGTTTTCCCAAGTTGCAGATATTGTAACTCCTATAATAAATAGGAAAAAAACAAAAGGATTTTTGTTGGCAAAGCATGGAGGATGGTGATTATTTTCTCAGGAAAAAAGGGTTAGATGTCATATTTCCCCCTGTTTTAACACAAATGAAAGAGCATTTAGAAAAACAAGATGCTTAAATCTTGTTAGGATAGGTAATCTCATGTTAGCTTAACAGACCCTGAATCTGTTTGCCCCAGAACTTTTTCCACCAGGACGTGTCATTATCACTTGATTCGATTTTCCCACCAGCCTCTTTTCTCTCCACACTTCCTGAAGTAGATATGCTTGAGAGGAAAAAAATAGGAAGAAATACTAAAAAAAGAAGTGATCCAGAATGAAATATTCACGTAAGCCAGCCCATTTGAAATTTTCTCTTTCTTTCTTTCTTCCTTTCTTCCTTCCTTTCTTTCTTTCTTTCTTTTCTTTCTTTCCCTTTCTGCTGTGTTGGGTCTTCGTTGCTGCGCACAGGCTTTCTCTAGTTGTGGCGACCAGGGGCTACTCTTTGTTGCGGTGCACGGGCTTCTCATCGTGGTGGCTTCTCTTGTTGTGGAGCATGGGCTCTAGGTGCACGGGCTTCAGTAGTTGCGGCGTGTGGGCTCAGTAGTTGTGGCGCACGGGCTTAGTTGCTCCGTGGCATGTGGGATCTTCCCGGTCCAGGGATCAAACCCATGTCCCCTGCATTGGCAGGCAGATTCTTAACCACCACGCCACCAGGGAAGTCCCTGAACTTTTCATTCATCTTGGAACCATCTGAGAATTTATGCTGTGGTCTTCGAGTATGAACCACAGAAAACAGAAAATGATGGAGTTTCAGGATTCATGACACAGATCTACTCGTGGTGCCAGGTCCTGATCCTTCTCTCTGTGAGCCTTTGTTGCCTTGTGTTTGAACTTTTAGTTGAAAGCGGAATGAGAGAAGTCCTCAGGTTTTATGAATTCCAGGTATCTGTGAAGTGGGACTTGGAACTTTTCTCCCCCCGTCGTGCAAGAGTTTTCTAGTCAGGGAAGGTGTTCTGAACCTTCTCTGTTCAGACCCAGGTATTCTGAAACCTACAGAGAGGTTCACAGGATGGAAGCAAAAGAGTTCAGAGGATTCTCTCTTTGCGCTTAGAGATGGACACTCTGCTAGCAGCCGGGTCGTGAAGGCCACGTACTGCACTTGAGCGCTGATGGCAGAGAAGGATGGTATCAGCCCAGAAACCTCATAAAAATCTGAATTTGTCAGCAGGAAGTCATTCTGCATTAATCATGAAAGAGAAGAACCTTTAAAACCATCTGTTCAACACATCACAGAGACAGCAATTTGTAAGCCAACAGAATCGTTTTTTCAGTTACGCAGACACGGAGGCTTTCCTGGTGATGGCAAAACCAAGCCTCATCTGACTGTCGCCAGGCAGTGCGTGGAAGCCTGAGTTCAGGGCTTTCCTCCTGGCCTCAGTAGAAGCAGCTGGCAGAGGAGATGGACCTCTTTCTCATTAGCCAAGTTCACTCAGTTCCAAAGAGGGGCCTGGCTCTTGCTCAATCTGGCAACGCAATTCTTTAGAAACATAGATTTTGGGCACCATCCCAAACGGCACTCAGAAGGAAGGTCTTCCTGTGGGGCTGACAGAGGGGAGAAAGCCCTGCTTCCTGTGCCCACAGCATCTCCTGGTGAGGATTCAGCCTCTGGCCTGGAAGACAAGGATTTGTGGCTTACCTCTCAGAAAGTTCCCTCTTGTCTTTTACATTCGCTTACAGGGACACTTCAACGAAACTGATCTGGTTAATAAACCAAAGTAAGAGGCTCCTAGTTCCCTAGCCACTGCAGCTGAAAATTATCTCTTCAACCCATAGAAGCCTCTGCTAGCGTCCAGAATCAAAGGCTAGATTTAGGCTTATCTCTGCCCCGCAGGCTGGACAGGCTTTCATGATGCCAGGCCAGGAGCAGCATTCCCAGGGATGGGGGTGTTTAATGTCAGCGTGGGGTCCGTAGGGCAGGGCTCGCAGGCCATGACACTGACAGCTAAGCCACTGGTCTCTTCTCTCCTTGGATTTCCTTTCTGGACAACCACATCTTTACTCCCGCTGGGGAGCCGGCCTCTCTCTTTGAAGCTTGCATGAGCGAATGCATGCACACAAATACACACACACACACCAGAAAACCTTCTGTTAGTCTATAAGCTTCAAAGCTAATATCTGATCCTTCCTTGTAGTGACTTGCTGATGCCACTGTTTCCACAAAAATGTGCCAAAAAAGTACATTTTTTTCTTCCCTGATTATTCTGAAATAAGCATTTAATTTTCGAAGATACTTAATGCTACAGGAAACTTGATAAATGCTCAGATGCACTAATATAAAATGCTGATTTCTGCCTTAGATAGGGATGTAGTACAGTAGTTAAGCATTCAGGCACAAGAACCAGACTTTCTGGGCTCGAACCTAATTCCGCCACTTACTAGAGATGGAATTCTGGTGAAGTTACTTGTTACCAAGTTTCCTTGTACCTTGATTTCCTCATTTGTACGGTGGGCCCAACGTCACCATCACTTACCTCGAGGGCTACTTTGAAGACTAATGCAGTCTGAGGGCTTTGAACCCTGCCTGGCACGTAGCCAATGAATGCGCTGTTACTACTTATTGACTATTATTGACTAGAGCTCCACAAGCAGGCTCCTGTAGAAACACTTAAGTAACAATTCACTCTTGATAGCATTTCACTGTTTTCAAACCGCAATCACATTCATTATGCTATTATCCAATCCTCAGCACAAGCCTCCAGCTGGGTGTGCTGTCCATCGTTACCTTCATTTACTGGCTGCAAAAATGATCTCGGAAAAGCTGTTTCAGACGCAAAGTTCAGAGTCAGAATTAACCTTGGCTTTCCAACCTTTGAACCAGCACTCTTCCAATAACATTGAGATAGTCAACATACTTTGCTGATAATATGAATTATAATTATGATTTCTTTGCTGTATAGTAAGATGTCTTCTAGTGCTCATGAAAAAAAATCATTCTTATTTTTCATGCAAATACAAAACTGCCCCTAGAAAAATTTGTGCATCCAAATTGAGCAATGATTTTGAAACAGTGGATCACGACCCTTTATTGGATAATGAAATCAATTTAGTGAGTGGCAACCAGCATTTTTTAAGAAAAATGAAATAGGATCAATTATACTATGATAGAATAGAAAATATCAGTGTACTGTATTATCTTGTGAGGCTTTTATTTTAGTTATTTTTTCTTTGTGTGTGAGATTACTAGGTTGTAATGTAAAATGCATATAATTTGCAAGTATATTTCACACCCATTAGGATGGCTATATTTGAAAAAAACTATGGAAAATTACAAGTGATGGCAAGGATGTGAAGAAATTGGAACACTTGTACATAACTGGTGGGAATGTAAAATGATGCAGTTGTTTTAAAAAACAGTTTGGCATTTTCTCAAAAAGTTAAACATAGAATTATCATATGACCCAGCGATTCCACTCTTCAGAAGCATTCAAAATAGGTATTCAAACTAATACTTGAACACAGATATTCCCAGCCCCACTCTTCACAATAGCCAAAAGGTAGAAACAAACCAAAAGTCATCAACGGATGAATGGATAAACAAGATGTGGTATATCCACACACCAAATTATTATTCAGCCACGCAGAGGAATAAAGTATTGTCAGATGCTACAACATAGATGAACCTCAAAAACATGATGCTAAGTGTAAGAGGCCAGAGATAAAAGCTCCATAATGTATGATCCCATTTATATGGAATATCCAGAATAGGTAAATCCATAGAGATAGGAAGCAGATTAGTGGCTGTTAGAGGCTACAAGGCTTAGGGCGTGGGCAGTGACTGTTGAAGTGGTGCAGAGTGTCCTTGGGGTGATGACAATGGTTTGAAACTAGAGAGAGGTGGTGGTTGTACAACACTGTGAATGCACTAAATACCACTGAATTATACACTTAAAAATGGTTAATACTATGTTACATGAATGTCACCTCAATTTTTAAAAATGAGAACAATGTATTTCCACTCTTGGGTCATAGTCAAAAAAAATCTGAAAACCACTGACATGGAGGGTCGTGTGTGATCAGGTATGACTGTCCTCCTGGCATGGGGCCATGACATCTCCATATGCTTTGACCCTACATGGCCAAAGGGAAGCACCTTCCCTCCTCAGCTTCCACATTGAACCTGCTTCTTTCTGCTCAAGGAAGGGGAAATGGATTTCGAGAAAGAAGCTGCTACCCATGTTGGAATTTCTCAAGAACTGAGAGGAATCATGGGCTCCTTCCACCTTGAGAGCCACGTGGAGGGAGAGGGGGCAGCTTGACCTAGAGAAATGAGTATGGGGTTTAAAGTTAGATCCAGATTCAAATCCCAGTGCTACCACACACTTAATCCGTGACCTGGGGAAAATACTGTATCCCTCTGTGTCTTCATGTGCCAGCTCTGCAATTTGTTGTGAGGATTAAATGAGATAATACATGTGATGCTTGTAGAACACTGCTTAACAAACAGTACCTGCTATTATTATAACTGACATTTCCCATCAGTTCTAAGGGCCACATCTTTTCATGTTTCAACATCTCCAAAATCAGGATGTGTCTTGCAATTGAAAACAATCCATCATTTAATTAGCCTCATTTTAAAAAATCTTACAATAGATAGCCTCTTGGATTTGGTGAAATACAGCATTTGGAGACAAGGGCTTTAGAGCAGTGAGTCTCAGCCCTGTAAGACATAATGCCCCTTTGTAATAACAAATATTTTGTAATTTCCCTTTTAACCTGAAGTAAAACTTATAGTTAACATAACCAACCAACCTACACACATAAGTTTAAAACAATCAGTATACTGCTCTGACAGTCATATAAATAAGAAATTAAAGAGTAATTTGTACTAGATAATTGCATGTGTCCATATGTCAAAGCTTAATAACAATCATCACACCAGAAGATACGATATTTTACTTATACGTAAAATCACTCCGAATGCAACAACTACGAAAATCAGACTGAATCTGAGTATTGTATTGATGAACCACAGACAAACACACGAGTGATGTTGGTTGACGTCATTTTCTGAAATAGATAACTCTTGGTAAATTCTGAACAGAGTAATTTTCCCTTCATCCTCATGGAAATGGCATTCCTGAAATTTTTAGTGTGTATTTAAATGATACAAAAATACTTTGTAATTACACATAAAATGAAATTAAGTTCTAGGTTCAGAACATTAAATACGGGTTTTTCATCTACACATGAATGTCCAGGACTATATCCACGTTATGGGTACATGGGAAAATTCATAGCACACGTGACTTTCTCATGCATTGCTAGGTGCCTACACTCTATCCCACAAATGCCAGTTGAGTCTCCCATTTGTGACAACTAAAAATGACCCACTTCAGGTTTCCAAAATGGCTCCCAGAGGCAGTGTAGCTTCTGCTGAGAGCTGCTGTCCTCAGACTGGTGCCCTGCCTACGTGGGACTCTACAGTCCTTTAAATATAAAGGGGTCTCTTCTGTGCTGATGTGTGCAGATTACATTTGTGATGCATGAAATTACAAGACCTCTCCAACCCACAACCTTAAACCCCACTCCACTGCACCACCCCTCACGTACCTGTATGCTGGGAAGACCAGGCTGTGAGCAGGGCCATTGGAGAGCTCCTGACACTGCTTTACCCTCCTTGGGATTCAATGCCCTTACCTGACACATGGGATGACAATGCCTTCTTTATTTACCCCAGTTACCTCATAAGGCTAAGGTGTTGTGAAGATAAAATATGACAACTGTTGAAAGCAGTAAAAAAAAACCTACAACACTCTACAAATATTAGGTAGTGTTTTCATCACTAATCAAAATGTGAGTAAGGAAGAAATTTTAAACAGAATAAAAAGGTAGTATATGATGTACTAAACTGATGCTATGGCAATGGAATACCTGTCAATTTTATCCTCAAATAGTTGTTGTGGTCCTAAGAGAATATATCTTTGGTCTGCTGAAAACCACCTGAAGTGGCTTACACGTAACCAACCTCACCAATTAAAAGTTAACTCTGGCTGAAAATTATCAAAGTGGAAGTTACAAAGATAAGTTGGACTAAGAAATAGCATCCCACAGAATCCTGGAAATGGTACTTCAGTCAATAGGAGAAAAATATGTCAGTGACTAGCATGATAGAGAAAACAATTTAGTAGCTTTTCTTTAAATCGAGTAACTCTTCTTAAGTAACTCTTACTTAATAATATGGAGACACAAGTACCAGATGTTTCCACTGGTTTCACTTTTGCTGTGAAGAAACACTTGTTCCATCAGAAGGAAAAGGCATGCTGATTGCAGGTGGATAAGTGGACAGTCTTAACAGGATGGATATATTATTTCAGAAAAGCATACACTAATCTTACAATAATTAGTAATTACTAATACATCTGCCATGAGAATCAAAGGAAATTGTTTTGTTCAGAATTTACCCACAGCAAAAACAAAGACTAAAGGTAAGAGATAACCATTTAAAAAATGCACACCTGGGACTTCCCTGGTGGTCCAGTGGTTAAGATTCTGCACTTCCACTTCAGGGAGCGCAGGTTTGATCCCTGGTCAGGGAAGTTCCACATGCCCTGCAGTGAGGTCAAAAAAAAAATACACACCTTTCTAAATATCGAGAGACATCAAAGAGAAAAAGTAAATAAAACATGAAGGACATATATTTACATTTGACAAAAAAATATAAAATATAAATAGTGTTTGCTTATATTTAAAAAACAATAAATGAATTTCCTGGCGGTCTAGTGGTTAGGACTCTGCGCTTTCACTGCTGGGGCCCAGGTTCAATCCCTGGTTGGGGAACTAAGATCCCACAAGCTGCACAGCAAGGCCAAAAAATAAATAAATAAAAAATAAAAAACAATAAAAAATAAATACAAATAAAACAAAAACAGTTGAAATGGTTACCTGTAGGAGGAGGGAAGAAGTAGGGTGGAGGGGGCAAAGATTGATGCTAGATTTCTTTAAATATGCCTTGGAACCATGTAAATATTTTATATGCAATTAAACAAAATTTAGCTCAAAGCAAAAAATGTAAATCCTAAAATCATGTGTAACATTAAACAATGAAATTATCTAGTTGGTGGCATAACCACACAATGATTTTACTTCGAGCAACTCTAGGAGGCTATACCTTAAGTAAAAGAAGAAAAGCTCATAATCATAGTCATAATCATGATCATAATAATATAATTTTAAAACTTTTATAGTAATCATAACGTTGGTGGGAGTGTTGGTATTGTTATTCTGAAATGATTATGTGTGTAATGTGAGATAAGGTGAATGAGTAATCATGTTTGTATCTTTGAATACTGAGATTTTTGATGTGGGAAAACAGAGATAAAGATATAAGATTGATTCATTACAGAATTTAAAGGGAAAATATCAGTATAAACCCCTGATATATTTTATCTTTAAAAAGCAATACATATTTCTTAGTTCTGTTTACTAAAAGGCCTAGAAATAGTAACCAACCCAGGAGCAATGAGTTCCCACAGAACCCAGATTGCAGTCTCTAAATACCATATCTCACTAAAAAGAAACAGGGCTTGCAGAGGGAACCCTTTTGCACTGTTGGTGGGAATGTAAATTGATACAGCCACTGTGGAGAACAGTATGGAGGTTCCTTAAAAAAACTAAAAATAGAACTACCATATGACCCAGCAATCCCACTACTGTGCAAATACCTTGAGAAAACCATAATTCAAAAGGACACATGTACCCCAATGTTCATTGCAGCACTATTTACAATAGCCAGGACATGGAAACAACCTAAATGTCCAACAACAGATGAATGGGTAAAGAAGATGTGGCACATATATACAATGGAATATTACTCAGCCATAAAAAGAAACGAAATTGAGTTATTTGTAAAGATGTGGATGGACCTAGAGTCTGTCATATAGAGTGAAATAAGCCAGAAAGAGAAAAACAAATATCTTATATTAATGCATATATGTGGAATCTAGAAAAAAGGTACAGATGAACCTATTTGCAGGGCAGGAATAGAGACGTAGATGTAGAGAATGGACATGTGGACACGGTGGGGGGATGGGGGGCTGGGACAAATTGGGAGATCAGGATTGACATATATACGCTACCATGTGTAAAATAGATAGCTAGCGGGAACATGCTATAAAGCACAGGAGCTCAGCTCTGTGCTCTGTGACGACCTAGAGGGGTGGGATGGGGTGGGGTGTGGGAGTGAGGTCCAAGAAGGCGGGGATATATGTACACATACAGCTGATTTACTTCATTGTACAGCAGAAACTAACACAACATTGTAAAGCAATTATTCTCCAATAAAACAAAACAAAACAAAACCACAAACAGGTAGAATAAAAAAAAAAAGAAGAAGAAACAGGGCTTGCAACATCTTTTCAAACTAGATATCAAAAAAAAAACCTATCAAATATAACTAGGATCATAGCAAAAGGACTCAGTGTCCTAATTAAATAAGCTCCCATTGGCTAAGAGTAGGACAATTAGAGTATCAATAAGAATAACAATGCAGAGCATTGAAACATGTTAACTATGTTTAGTGTTTGGTTATGTTTGAGGACATTAGCAAACCAACTCATTGTACTAGTAATCAAAAAGAAAGACTTAAGCATTTATCCTGTCTGTCCAAGGGTCCAGGCAACAATGATCAAAGCAGTAAACACTAAATAAAGAGAGTCAACCAGACAGTATCTATCTCCTTGTGGAAGTAGGTAGTACTACCTATGAAGAACTCTCGGGTGGAAAAAAGAAAGAAAATAATTGAAATCTAGTCAAGCATCTAGATAAAACTACCATTTTACTGGAAGTACAGGTGATGGAGGAACAAACCTGTTAAATGACACCACAGGGATATAATCAGCAAATCCACACTGTGAGAAAATGTGTGGGACAAACAACCCTGTTAATGAGATAAAGGGTTGAGGTGGGGAAGAGTGAGAGAGTCTATAAATAGAGATTTCAATAACTGCTAAATCAACTGTTATGTATGAACCTTACCTGGATCCTGATTCAAAGAAACAAACCACAAAAACCATAAATAGTACAATTAGGGAAAGGTGAATACTAACTGGATATTTGACAGTATTGTGGAATTACTCTTTGGCAGGATGGGGGAAGGTGGTGGTTATTGATACTATAATTATGTCTGAAAAGGGAAGTCCTTGTTTTTTTAAAGATATATAGAGAAAAATTCACAGATGATATGACATGACATCTGAAATTTCCTTCAAAATAATTCAGAGGGGGTAGGTATTGGGTGGGAGTACAGAGGAAAAAAAGATTGACCATGAGTTGATAAGTATTGAAGCTAGATGATTGGTGAATGATGGCTTATTGTCTCTACTTTTGAACATATTTGGAATTTTCCAATATAAAAAATGTTAAATGTATGAAAACAAAAATATTGTAAATAAAGCATTCAAAAAAGAAACTGCTAATAGTAGTTAGTTAAAAGACTTTAGAATAGTCATAGGAAAATGTCACAGATGTTCAGAATAATAGTTTTGAGAATGATAACCCATATGGTGAACAAAATTTATCCATCTAAGAAACGCAGTGAAACATTTGTTTATGTTAACTGTGTGCCTGTTGGCTGACTCTTTGAAAAAGTCATTTTGAAAAATCCTTGAATGTAACTAGAGAATTAAATATGGCAAAAATTTTGACAAACTAAGGAGTTGGACTTTTACCAAGTTGGACATAAGATATATAATCTCCACTGTAGACAAGCTCAGGCAGGAAAATTAACCTAATCACTCAAAGGGATGAGAAATGTGATATTTTCTGTTATATTTGCACAATCAAAAATTTTAAACCAGATATATTTATTTGTACAGTTTCCTTTGAAATCAATGGGAAAAACACAGAAGAACTTAAATATGCACCCCGACATAAATGTGTTCTCAGAGTTGAGGGAAGCTCTTGCATTTCTGCAGGTACAAGGAAGTCATTCATTCACTGGTCCTCAGTCAGCCAGTCTCTTGAAACACGGCCATTAGGACTGCATGAATCTTATAAAGCAAAACCTCTGAAATAGTCCTCCCCACTGAGATTTAGCAAACTAAACTTCCTTTAATAATTCTTTCATATGCTTAAATAATTCCCTCTAGAATATTAACTTACCCAGTTGAAAGAAAGAAAGGCAAGCATGCCATATTTTATATTTATCCAGAGTCACTTGGAAAACCATTAAGTGGTACCACATGGGGATGCTGACATGCTACAGTGAAGTGGTCTTTGTGCCTTTACATTTGTAGGAGGCAGAGACACAGAAAGCACTAGATCGGCAGTCAGATACTGCAGTACTTATTAGTTGCATGAGCTTGAGCTGGTCCCACTTTCCTCACCTGTAAATCAGGACTCCAAGAGTAGAACAGGGTAACAGAGGGAGGGTCTTGTACTTTCAACATTCATCACAGGTTTTATGCTAGTGAGTTGGACCATGCTTGACTCAACTTTTTATCAGTAATAGCAAACACTTAGTCAATGGCCATGAATTTCCAAGTACTGTGTTCAGTACTCGGATGGAAAGATAAGTAAAAATATGAGTAAAATAATATAAAAATATGACTAAAACTCATATTCAAATATGAAATAGATTCAAACCCATGAGGGTTCACACATGAGCAGGTAAGTAATATAGAACAATGTTTTTAAATAATATGTGTCTCCCAGAAGGTCTCTTGGGGTAGTGTTTATTGGCTCCAAATCTCAAAGAATGAGTAGACAATTACTAGCAGAGAAGAGGGGAGACGCATGAGGTGGGCAAAAGGACATTCAGGGTAAAGGAAAGGCTCAGAGACAGAGTTAAAGATAATCGAAGGACATTGAGTAAATATCCCAAAGTGGCTTACAAACGGGAGAAGATGCTGAGAAGGAGTGGGTTGAGAACATTGTGAAGGGCCATGACTGCCCTACATAAGGCATTTGTGCTTTATCCTGTGGGCTCTTGGGGACCAATGGAGATTTTTCATCCAGGGAAGCCCATGATAAGTTTCTTGTTCCTCTCACTGTAGTCAGTCTCCATTGATGGAGTCCTACTCTTCCCAGCAACAGTGCCAACAAGACCCAACTTTTCTTATTCAGAAACGTCCAGGGAGCTTTATGCAGAGCACTGTGGGCACGGCTCCCCGTGCTGCGTTGACAAAACGTAGCTGAAATTGCTCAATTTATGCAACTTCTATTTTTTTTTTTGAATTTTATTTTATTTTTTTTTATACAGCAGGTTCTTATTAGTTATCCACCTTATACATATTAGTGTATATATGTCCACCCCAATCTCCCAGTTCATCCCACCACCACCGCACCCTGCTCCTCCACTTTCCCCCCTTGGTGTCCATACGTTTGTTCTCTACATCTGTGTCTCTACTTCTGCCCTATGCAACTGCTGTTTAGGGTTGGTTTTCATTTTAGACCTTATATACACAAATACAGGAGAATTCCTTCTCCAGACTGTATCTGGACAGATTTGTTCATTGTATAAGCTCTGACACAAGCTCTTGCAAACCATTAAGGTTAATTTCTTTTCCTGGGTGATATATGACGTATTTGTTTTCTGGAAGTGTTCATGTAACTCCCAAATGTGTCCCTGAGAATATCTGAATTATGATGGAAGAATCTTTCCTATTTACAGCTGAGAAAGCCAGCATTTATCTAACATCTTCTTCAAACACAATACTATATAAGTTACAAGCTTCCCAGGAATTACAAAGAAAGAAAAACAAGAGAAAGGCTGGTTTCTGTCCTTGGGGGGTAGGGTGACAATCTAAGAGGAAAGGCTGCATACGCACAAATGAAAAGATCGAAAACACTTTGTTAGATACATATTACGGTGACATTTAAATGTGCATACTTAGAAGAGACGATCTCCCCAAAACAAGATTTCCATATCTTTTAGGTGGTATCTTTCCTAGAACATGCTATTATGCTTCTATCAAAGCTTTTAAAATAAAGCTTGCCAGGAAGAGAAATGTAAAATATAAACTCTACTTGGTAAAAGCTATCATTCTAATTTTGAGCTCTTAACGCCAGTTTTAACATAAGCCTTTTTCTTCACTGAGAGTTCTCATGCTTGAGTACAGAAAATTATGTATTTTTTCCTGCTTTTAATGTCGTCAGTTTGTTAGGTGAAAGTTCTGAAAACAAAATCTTTTTTTTTTATTATTATTGAAGTAGAGTTGATTTACAATGTTGTGTTAGTTTCAGGTATACGGTAACATGTATATGTTCTTTTTCAGATTCTTTTCCCTTATAGGTTATTATAAGACATTGAGTATACTTATAGAGAGTAGTTGGTATAATAGTTTACCCAGAAGAATGGCAACTCCATGGAAATAAGAGGGGGCAGCGTGACATTCTTACCACCCCTCACTCGGAATGTTCATGCTAGCAGGCTCTGTAGCGTGCATATAGGACCATCAGAAATGCTTTCTAAATGGATAGCTCAGACCCTCAGTCCCTTCTCTAAAATTCCAAAACCCGCAAAGCTCCAAAAACCAAGCGTTTGTCCAACTTATTGGTGACAAAACCTGCCCTGCACTGGTAATTGGGTATGTTACTTATTCCATCTAGTATGAACATATTTTCCTACACAAACATAAATGTTTGATTGTAGAATGCTGCCCCACCCCCGACTGAGCACAGCTATGTAATTTATGCTTTATCATTTAATACTTTGAAAATTCTGAATTCTGAAACAAATCTGGCCCCAAGGGTTTCAGATAAGAAATCATGGCCCTGGAATAGCAAGGATTGATTAAGCACCTTTCATGTTCAAGGTGCTGTACACAGACATCTCATTTGATCCTCACCATGCCCTGTGAATGAGGTATTAATATCACTGTTCTAATGATGGAGAAACTGAGGTCCAGCAAAGTTAAGCAATTCATCCAAGATCCCATATCTCAGAAGTGACAGAGCAAAGACTCAAACCTGGGTCTGTTGGATTCCAAAGCCCATGTTCATTGCACTCTGTCTGCGGCTTCTCTGCAGCTCTTTCTCATCACATGCCTATTCACCAGCCCCATCAATCACCCCCTGATGGTGGCCGTGGATTCTAGCATCCTTCCAGGCTGTATAGATGCCAAGGGAGAGAATGGTATTAAGCATTGATGAAGAGCTCATTTCTCTTCTTGCCCCTTCAAACGAACAATGGGTGTCTTCCTGCAAGACCTACATTTTTATGCCGATTCATTGCCATCTAGTGGTTATTTTAAAAAGATGAGTTTTACATAAAATATTAGGATGACGTACACCATTTTTAACAGGTGGGGGAGTTGGTCCTTGGATGCTGTTGAAAAAATAAGATTTGCAGTAAAAAAGGAAACTAACCTAAGAAAATATCTATAAAATGAAATAAATTTTCATTTTTACATCCTTCAGGTGAACGACTAGCAAGATGGATGGGTTTTGCTAAGGCTTTATAAAATCTCATCTATTAAAAACTGACCTAAATGATCAGATTAAATCTCTATGTACGCTGCTTAGGAAAATAAAAGCTTTCTCTAAAACCATTTCTTCAGCCTTTCTCTAAAGATTGCCAGGGATCGTCTCTGTTCTAATTATAGTATTTACAATGCAAATTAATAGTTGCCATGTACTCCTCTTCATGAAATTAAAAACAGTCATTCATATCCTCATTTACATACTTTCCTCTCAGATGAACTCTCACTCATCTTTGGTAACGATGAAATAATTTATAAACTTGAAAGTGAGTTCAAGGAAATCACAACATTGCCCACCAAAAGAGAAGTTTTTAGGTATTGTAAATACTTATTTAATATTTATTGAGCTTCCGGAAAGTCCTGTAACAGATTCAAATATGAACTCAGCAGTCTCTTGGCTTCAAATAGCTTAGAATCTAAAGGAGGAAGATTGGCAAGTACATGTTAAGGAGAAATACAGAATGTGATGCAAGAGAATCCAATGTATTTGGAGATGGGAACAGTCCAGGGTTAAAGTCCTGAAGACACCCACTAGCTTGCTAGTTTCAGAGGCCAGGCCCTAGGAACTTCATGACACCAAAGAGTTCTCAGATAAATTGAGATCAAGTTAACTATCCAATTATTGGACCAACGAGAGTTAAAGTTGCTTCGGGGTTAAAAATGGGTACCCTTGGTAACCAAGGCTCAGCTGTCCACCTGTTCTTCCTGCTTAAACCGTCGGAAGGAAAGTCATGCGTATGTCAGAATTGGGGGGGGGTCTTCCCTTACACGTTGCCTGTGGGTTAAACGGTGCATCTTGCAAGGAGGGAACATGAAAAAATGAAGCAGACTCAGGACTTCCCTGGTGGTCCACTGGTTAAAACTCTGAGCTTCCATTGCAGGGGGCACGGGTTCGATCCCTGGTCGGGGAACTAAAATCCCACATGCCACACAGCCAAAAAAAAAAAAAAAAAAAAAGGCAGATTCCCCAAATTCACTTTATTTTCACGTTATGTGGTTTGAAAGAAAGAAAGAAAAAGAAATCTTCTACCTGCAGTAAGTGTAGGGATATAATGAGGGGCCACTAGCAGGGCACCCAAGGTCCTTTCTTTTTGAAAACTAACAAGCCTTATTATGACTTAGAAGTGGCCCAGTGCCATTTGTCCCTGCTTTTTCCTTTTGGCATGTTTCTCACGTGCTCCTTGGTCTTTTAATTCTGAATTGTGACACTGTGTTGTTTTGGTACAAACGTTTACTTATGGGGTCCTGTTCACAGATTTCATTTCATCCAAGTAAAAACTCAGTAGTTTTGTGCTTTCTTTATTTTTGCTGCTGGGTGGCTTAATAAGAACAAAGGCAAGACTCAATACAGACAGAAGAACCTGATGATTTGCAACAGGGAAGATGAAAGGTGCATGTCACACTAGGGAGGGGCTTGTGAACAACAGCCCAGAGGCACCGCATGTGATGAGAGCAGAGAGGAAGGGACAAGGGACCCCGGGGAGCATCCAATCGCTCTGCTCTTAACGAAGACTCACGACATCCCCCATTTATCCCTGAAATTGATCCACATCCTCATTAGGGAAACCAGAGGTTCTCATTTAGGGAAGGCCAGTATGGAATGCACCCCTTTGTCCATTTGGGATATTAAAGTGATAAAGTTACTAAAACGATTTCCAGGGCTCTTAATATATGTATAAATGTCATCTGAGCCTTTAAAAAAAGCAAGGCTTTTGACGAAGTATAAAACTCCCTGGTGTGTGTATTCACAGCACATGCTCTATTGGAAGGCAGCAATAGAATCGTGTGTGTGGGCACCAGACCTAAATCTAGACGTCTCAGGTTCAAACCCGACCAGCTACCCTGGGCAAGTTCCTTGGACCTGTGTCTAGATTCCATTATCTGTAAAGAGGGAAAGTAACAGGACTTACCTCATAGGGTTATTCGAAGAATCGAATGAGTGAATGAATACACATAAGGCACTTAGCATGGTGCCTGGAACAGAGAAATCACTCCATAAACATTAGCAGTTATTATTACTTATTTACAATGAAGTTTTGAATTAGCTTTAAATAATTCAATATAAAAGTTTGTCAAATGACTATTACATCCAGCCAATACTACATGTAAGAAGAAAAGGTTGATATTATCTATATAGGAAGATATAATTGTTAATTATAATTGCTAATTATAATTAACAATGATTAGTCAAGTACCATGGAAATGCTTTACATATTTTAACTAATTTAATATTCCCTGGGGGGGAGGGAGATACTTTATGCCCATTTCACAGGCAAGAAAACAGAGACTTAAAAAAGTTACATGTCATACAATAAGCCGTGGATTGGAATTTAAGACCAGATATATCTGATTCCAAAGTATGGGTTCTTTATACCACATCCCAAATTTGGGCTTAATTGTTAAAATACAACGAGGCATTAATTTTCCTCTTAGATACTTGGCATCCAAGATAAAAATAGAAACAGAATTGATGGATGCCTTTCTTTGACAGAATCAGACTATCAGAAAAACAGTAGCAACTAGAGGGTCAAATCTAAAAGGAATTCATAAGTATATATTGAAAATTTTAATGGGCAATATTCTCAAATGGAGTATTTTGAAAAAACAAACAAAAAAAGTTCTTTGAGTAACTGATTTTTTTGGTAAATATCCTTGCTGAAATCCACCTTACCCAAGATATTTCTGGAAGCAGTACTATATGATGACATATAGGTATTGTATAGTGTCGTGTGATCTAGCTTCTTTCAAGAAGTTTGGAAAACTTAAAGGAATGAATTTAAGCACATCCTTTGGAAAACTTCTCATATATCAATTTCTTGACTGAGGTTTCTTCTGGTCAGAAATCAATTAAGAATTGAGCTCTCAGAAAATGGCTAAAATATTAGGGAACTAGGGCATAACTGTATTCAGGACTCAGTGTAACATTTTCAATTTTTTTTTAATTAAAAAGTATTTTTAAAATGCCAGCACTCACCAACTGTGCAAGGAAAAATTCATAAAAATAAAACTCCAACCCCTAGAACTGGGAGGAAATGAAGAGAAAAAATGCAATAAAAAAACCAATTTCAGCTTTTGGCTACCATGGAGTTCCAATATACCATATGTACTTGGAAATCTTTTTAAATGACGAAATCAGCAATGTGTGAGAGATTCCTAAGAGTTCACTGGTTTATTGGAAACCCAGGAGAGTACACAAACAGTGGAGGAATTGTCACAGTGAGAACATGAAGATAGAGTTAATGTTTGTAAAATGTTTAGAACTTTGGTGAAGGCTAGAAAAATGATAGAAGCTAAGCATTAGTGCTGTGCACAGTTTTTTGTTTGTTTTTGTTGTTTTAGCTCCTCTCCAACTTTGGAGAAAAGTGTTCACAGGTGCGCACTCCCACACACGTAAAAAACCCCATTTCACATCTCCTGAACTCATGTATTCAACTCCCTACTTGACGTCACTTCAAAGTTTAACATGATAAGAACGGAGCAACCTACTTTTGTCACAGTCTTACCCAGCGCAATAAATGGCAACTTTATGCTTCCATTCATGCTGACAAACAGCTTTGGAATCATCCTTCGTTCCTTTCTTTCTCTCGAATCCACATCTGTTATGTCAGACCTCCTCAGCTCTGCCTTCAAAGTCTATCCAGCACCTGGCCATTCCTTACCAGCTTCACAGCCAACCTGGTTCACATCCCATCACCTCTCCCAGCTCATTGCAATGGCTTCCGACTGCTCTCCCAGACCTCACGTGTTGCCTTTGTTCTGCATTCAAAACAGCAGTTGGAATGATGCTGTCACAGTGTTAGATAGATCATGTCAATCTGTTGCCTGAAACCTTCCAGTGATTTTCCTTCCCGCATGGTAATGGTCAGCATCCCTATGACGGCCAAAGGCCCTGCGCTGCGTATGGGTCCCTGCCCCTTTGGCTCTGACCCCGTTTCTCCTGCTTTATTCCTCTCTCTCTCTCTCTCCACTCCTGATCCTCTGAACTGGAACACACCAGTTCACTCTACAGAGTCTGTTCTGACCTTTCCCTTCGACTGTCACCCACATTTCCCAGTGGCTCACCTGCCCCCTCCTTTCTTGGTGGTATGTGCCTTCTTAGAGAAAAGTCTTCCCTCTTGGTATGGAAAGTTGCAAAACCCACCCTCCATACCTTTTCATTCCCTTTCCCTACTTTCCTTTTCTTCTGAGCACTCATCATCATCCAACTTTACTATACATTTTATTTTACTTAGTCATCGAACAGCTGATGCTGTCAGAATGTAGTTCCATAAGGGGTGGGAATTTCTGTATTCCCAGCGTCTGTCACAGGTTCCTAGAGAGGAAGCAACAGGGCTAGATCCAAGTTTGCGGGGCCTGAAGCTTATATATGCAATCCGAAGAAAACTTTTTTTTAAAAAAAGAATACAAAATTAAGTATAAAAGTAAATACAATATATGCTTAGAATTAGAAATCACAATAAATTATTTTTTAAATAGGCAAAAACTAGCATAAAAATCACCAAGTTCAGAAACATGGCATATTTATTAACTGCCTACTCATGTCTACAGTACTTTTTGTCTACATTTTTGGCTATATCCTCTTTAGTACTTCCTTTTAGGACAATACTTTTCTAATATTTTCTATAGAGAAAATGGAAAGGTATTTTGGTCTTTTCTCTGGCATCATTGATTAAAGTTTTATCTTGCTTTGTTTTGTTTTTTTATATTGATTGCTTGCTTCATTCATTGTTTAGCTTGTATTAACAGTTCAGCTTTACGACTTGTTCTTGGTAGTGTCACGTAAGTTATTAGGATTGTTGTCTAATTTGGAAAAACATCTATCAGGTTTTTTTGTTGTTGTTGTTTTTGGCTGCATGGCGTGGCTTGTGGGATCTTAGTTCCCCGACCAGGGATTGAACCCGGGCCCCCAGCACTGGAAGCATGGAGTCTTAACCACTGGACCGCCAGGGAAGTCCCTCTATCAGGTTTCTTTCAAGCAGAGTTATAAGATTTCCAATTCTTGTGCAGTGACCAATCTTAAATACTCCTTGAACTGATGACACTCAACAGTATGTTATTGATGTCCTCTTTGTGACAGCCTAATAGGATTGTCATGGCGTCTCTGTCGATGCCAGTATTTCATGGGGATAAAACGTGCAACTTTACCCATACATTCACTGTTTTTAATACACAGGTTTGTACCCAACAAAAGTAGGAAATCTGATGAGCTCTAGTACATGTAATTCTCATCAAAAGAAAACATTGGCTGGTACATTTATAATTGTATCTGCTGCATTTTAAAGTATATTCCTGATCAGAGAGAACTTTTGTTTTGACCAGGAATCAAGAAGAACCAGGTTTTCTACTTTCAGTTTTACATACCTAGTGATCGGAAGAATTCTCCAAAGCCAGCTCTGGCTATTTCTCCTCACCACTGCAGGACACATTCACACAGCCCTGCACGTTTACACCAAAACCTAGGGAGGGTTGACATAGCAAGCAGTATGCATATTTATGGCAACCCTTCCTACCCCAGGATAGCAACAGTCTGATGGCACACGGAAGTAACTGTGAAACACATACCTACAGCCATGAAACTCAAACTCAGTGCATCCTCAATCAGCCAGACCCCTAAAAATGCCTGCAGCCCTCCATTCCCGGAAAATACAAGGAAAAGTCTGAGTGAAAAGTGATAGGAGTCATAACTGATTATAGTAAAAATATCTTATCATTGCAAATTCTATGAAAACATGTGGCCAAGTGAACGCATTGACAGAGCCTCTCCTAAGACTTTGAAAAGAGCCTGTGCAAGTGAGGAGCCCTGAAGGTCAAGTGTTTACTAGCTTCATAATAAGGTAGCTTTTGACACTCAATAAATATTTGTTGAATAAAGTAAGGAAGAAACAATATCCAAGACCCAAACCCAGATCTCCAAAATCTAAACACCATGATATTTCTATACACTGCTGAATGTGGTCCACTCTCACGTGACGGGGGAGTCAAGCTACACGCCCACCGAGCCATTAAGCATACTCTCAATGACCTCGAGATAAGGGGGGCGTGTTGTGAGGATTCTATGGTGGTAGAGAGATAGCAAGAAGAAACACTGAAGAAATGGTGGGAAAAGTATTTTAAAACTGGGAAACATTTTAATTAATTAATTAATTTATTTATTTATTTATGGTTGTGTTGGGTCTTTGTTGCTGCACGCGGGCTTTCTCTAGTTGTGGCACGCGGGGGCTACTCTTCATTGCAGTGCGCAGGCTTCTCATTGCGGTGGCTTCTCTTGTTGTGGAGCATGGGCTCGTGGGCTCAGTAGTTGTGGTTCGCGGGCTCTAGAGCGCAGGCTCAGGAGTTGTGGCGCACGGGCTTAGTTGCTCTGTGGCATGTGCGATCTTCTCGGACTAGCGATTGAACCTGTGTCCCCTGCATTCGCAGGAGGATTCTTAACCACTGTGCCACCAGGGAAGTCCTGGGAAACATTTTATTCGCGGCCCTGGCACTGGCCTGGAGTCAGAGAAGCCAGGAGGTGAATGACTCGATGATGTTAGACAAGTTACTTTACCTCTCAAAGCCCCAGTGTCGCCATCCAAAAATGTCTGGTCCATAGTGGGTAGTCAGTTAACTGCAGCCACCGTGGTGATTGTTCTTGTTGTAATGAGAAGGCTGCTCAGATACATGAATTGATTCCTCAGCTTCCTCTGACCACCTTTCTAGATCCCTCCATCCCTCTTCATTAAACCAAAGCAAATGAGATGGGAGGCCCACACCTGGCTCTTCCCTGAGCCTGATACACCTGAGCCCTGAGAGTACATAGGGACCCTCACAAGTCAGGAAGTCAGTCTATTTCCGCCTTCACATTCTGTTTTTGCCATGTAGCTAAGAGCTTTTTCTGAAGCCAATCTCCCAGCAGGCTGCCTGAACTTAGTCTACTTTTGTTCTCTTTAAGAAGTTAGACTGATACTAGAGGGGGAAGAAAATATTTAGACCAATATATTTTTTCCGTCCACTATGTTCAAAAGAATTTTAAAACGGCGGGATTAATGAGTTATCGCTAGATATGGCACAGTCAATGGGTCTCTAGCTGACCAGTCTCTGCTGGCTCACCATTAGCATTAAGTTCTGGAAAAGGGAGTGATACTGAAGACTCATCTGATCTGTAATCATGGACAAAATATTACAGCAATGAACAGCAACGAAAAAAGATGCCCCCTCTTAAAGTCGATGATGTTCTTCGGGAATCATGTTTGAAAGCTGAAAGTCTATTTTAAACTAACTGCATTCAATGTTCTTTATTCGTTTCTTTCTTGTGGTGGAACAATCCCAAGTTTATACCGATGGGCTCTTGTTCAGTGGCCACTGCAATGGGAAAGAAAGCAAATGATCCTCCAGCAGGCAAACATGGAGCCGTGGCCAGCAGCAGCGACAGATGGGCGGCTCCACTCCGTCATGGTTCCACTGAAGCTTTTCCCAGCACACGTAGAGCTCTGCTGTCACAGGCTGTAAATGGACACAAACCCCTTGAGAAAGAGATTTAGGGGTCTTAGCTTGGTGATAAAAGTAAATACCATTAAATCAGATGGGCGGGAGGGATGTGATGACTTCATAAGGCAAATTCCTTGGAAAGTAGAAATGTGTACTCTTGAAATTGTCTCTGGAATTTACATGGATTTTGAAGCAGATATAGAAATCTATTTCAATCAGTGTCAATTGTGTCGACGAGGAATTTTAAATTGAAATAATCCTTTCCTTTAGCACATTTGACATTCGTCCATTAACTCTCTAATATCTTTATCCAGTTTTGTACCCACTTGCTGGCCTATAACTGCAGTTACTTGACCTTGACAGTTACCCATGTCCTTCTCAAGTCAAGTGCTTTTTCTCCAGGTCCATTTTTGTTTGTTTGTTTTTTGTTTCTAGACAATTTCATGATCAACTTTGACCTTAATTATACACTTTCCAAAATCAATGAGAAGGACTTATTGCTTCCTTCCCCGGATATAGACACAAGGATTAGTGAGACAATACTCTTTTCTAATTTTATATGTATTTTTTCTTTCCAGTAATACTGATCACCCCATTTTTCTCACCTCTCTCTGTGAAAGCCCAGGGGGATGGGGGGTTGGGGACAGCTCATTTGTTAAATGAGCCCCATGGCAGATGAAGTTAGTTCACACTTCTTTCCAGAGGCTTTCTCTGCCAGGGTTAAAGTCAATCTTTGTAGCAAAGCACCACAAATGCCAATAATGTAGTTTAGATAAAATGAGTCCCAAGACCAAGAATGACAATTACAGTGGACTTGCCTGTGATTCTGTACAATTATTTATCCTGAAGTTTAGACGTTGATTCCCAATAGAAGATTTTAAAGACATTGCAGAATTAGAACAGATTGATCATTAATTACAGTGGTCTGTGCTTAGAGCCTTTTGCAATCACACACCAGGCTCACAGTCTAGAAACCCATAAACCTGTACCTTCTACCATAGCCCGAGAATATTTGAATAGTCATGGGTGAACAGATAATCTTCCTCATATGATAAACTTTCTTAGATAGGCTGTGGGTTATCCCTCAGAGGACAAGACTAATGTTTAAAAGGAATATCTATGAATTCTAAATATTTCTGCCAAAGGGATCAGTTTTTCTATCATCCTATTGAAGCACAGTTCTCATATATGATGTGATCATTCTTAACCACTTTAAGACTTGTCTTCTACAATGACAGGAATAATCAATAAGCCCACCTCTGACCCACAGTAGAGGTTCCTATCCAGGATTGCCAGATCACATGCAAGATGCTCAGCTAAACTTGACTTTCAGATTGACAATGAATAATTGCTTAATACAAATATGTCCCATGAAATATTTGGGACACACTTATATTCAAAATTTATTCACTGTTTATCTGAAATTCAACTTTAATTGGGTGTCATATTTTATTTGCAAATCTAGCAACCCTTTGGGTACCTTTTGTTCTAAAGACTCAAAACATGTCTCATCAACATTCAGAAAATATTACACATCTATCCGATATCAATACAGGAGAATCAAACCCAAATAGTGTTGACATATGGAAGGGGCGTCCTAGTGGAGTTCCAACATGTCATTTGAGCAGTTCCTAAAAGATCTAGGTCCTGAGCCACTATTACATTCTCCTTTTGAACAGTTAACAGCAGACACTAAGGATTGATCACCCACAAACCATTCACAAGTGCTTGTATCCTTGACTTCCTCTATTACAGGGGTTGGGAAGATAAAAGGTCTCACTTTCCCAGACCGCCTATAGCACGGGGTGGCTACATGGTCCAGTTCTAGAGGATGAAAGGCAAGTTGGAGGCACTGGGTGAGGCTTCCAGGAAAACTTTCATGAAAGGTTCTGCTTTGCTGGCTGGAAAGTTGTCCCTTGGGACTTGAAAATTGTTCTAAAGTCAAATAATGCTTGAGTCCAACCATAATCCTTCCTATTCCTTTCTTCCCAACCCTGCCTTCCAATCTGCCAGGGTTGACCTTCATTCCAGCTACTGTCCTCTCCTTCAGGAGTAATTAGATTAGTCTCCCAAATTAGCTTCGCTGATGACAGGTTGGTGCTCGTGGAGATTATTTAGTGCATTTGATGCTACTTTGGTCCTTTTGTTTTATTTGACTCCATACCCACAAGCTGTACTTCTTCTTCTAACCAATCATGTCAGAAATGCATGTTTTTTTGTCCCAAGTGAAACGGGGTAAGACCAGACATTGGAAATGCACCACTCTTTAGAAAATTAACTCAAAGTGCTCAACCAGTGTTGAGCCAGTAACATCAACCCAAGCCCCTCCATAAACACAGAAGAAAATCCACTCGGCACATCCTATCAGCCCTCAGTTAGCATCTTTGCATTCTCACAGGAAGTAAGACTTCTTATGGTGCTTATTTGTGTACTTACTTTTCTGTTCTGAAGCCATACTGTCTTGACATCTCAACATGAGGAGGAAAGAGACCAAAGATGACAGTGTTGATGCAAATTTGAATAACCCAATTTACTCAAGTTTAACATCTCTGCTGTTCCAAATTCAACCCCATTTAAATAAGGATGTTTTATTTCTTCTCTAAGATAAGAATTCATGCACAATGCGCTTATCATAGGCCAAGTTTACTGGATGGCTTGGGGCCAAGCAGAAAGGTAGCCAAGTAGCATTACCATTCTAAAAACACCTTATTCTTTTTTAAAGTTCATGTTATTTTTTTAAAATTTATATTCAAATCACACCCTCATTTGAGATTGGTAAAAATTCTTTTCTCTAAATAGATTCTTGTGAGGGTTGGGGGGAGGAAGAAAACCTAAGCTGAAAAAATTACGTCAAACCTCACACCCTGGTAAGTTAGGTAGGCTTCATTCACTCACTCACCCATTTGTTTCTACATCCATCCATTTCTTCATTCATTCATCAAGTGAGTATTTGTTGGATGCCTCTAAAATATGAGCCAGGCTCCAGTTATGAAATAATTTGCTTGGGGTGTGTGTGGGTGTGTGTGTGTGTGTGTGTATGAGTAGGTTGTACACTAAAAATACTTTTAGTTGTTAATGTATCTGTTATTTGATAGTTTCATGTGTGCATTATTTTTATTGTTTTACCATTAAGAATAATTGACTGAACATTCCCACATATATGAAAATCTCATGTCTTAGAAAGGAAGCTTCACCCAACCACTCATTTTAAAATGTCAACTGTGTTAAAATGCCAAAGATTCATATTAGGAGGGTGAAAGCAGACATCAGTGTGGCACAAAAGAAACAGTCTTACAGACTGATGAATATTTCATCATTTCTCATTGTTTTCTTGTTCTTTCTAGGTTGGCTGGTGCCTGTGTACATGGCTGACTTCAGACACATGAACTCAATGGAGGGGATGTTAGCACTTGAATCAACTGAAAAATCCCACTTGGGTAACACTTAGGCTCCTGGGTCTCAGGCTGTCAGCCCAGTCAGTCTGTAAAACAAAATATTCTTGAGTTTCTCAAGTGTGTGTAAACTGTCCTAGCTTGACTTTTATGAGCAAAGCCTTCCCCATGGTCACAGAAAGACAATTCTCAGCAAGAAGAGGGAATGTAAATTAGGCAGCATGGTGGGATACAGTGCTTTCTTCAAACCTTGAGTTGTGAAATCAGTTTAGTATGCCTGACCAGCATGGAAGGGACCAGAACAGAACAGATTGGAAAGGAATAGAAAGTATCAGAATGGATCGCATGGCATGGCATGTCCTAAGGGTAAGTGTTGTTTGGGGAAAACCTTTTCCTTAATATAGCATGGGTTATATTTCTTCATATCATCAGTTTTTCTCTCTCTACCAAACCTTCCTATGATTCTAAATATGCAATGATTTCATTCTTAAAAATAAACCTTTCCCGACCCCACTACTCACCCTGGCTGTTGCCCCAGTTCATTCCTTCCCTTTAAAGCAATTTCCTGCAAGTAGTGTCTCTACGTTCTCATTTCTCTCCTTCCGTTCTCTCTTGACTGCCCTTCCCAGCCCAGCACCCCAGCAAGACTATGATAGTCAAAGTCACCTGTGATGCGCATGCTTCCAAACCCAATGGTAGATTCTCAGCCCTCCTCTTGCTTGGCCGGCTGGCGGCCCTGGATGTGGTGATTCGCCCTCTCCTCTTTGAAGCACCTCCTCACTTCCCTCCACTGCTCCCGGGCTGCTCCAAGTCACCTTCCTGTTCCCCTGTCCTATTGTGCTGGTGTCCTGACTGGTTTTCTTGCCCATGCTCTCACCCACTACCACCCCCAAAGTCTGTCCTCCACATAACAGTTAAATCGTGTCATTGTTTGTTTAAAAACCTCCACTGACTTCACAGGTCACTCAAAGTTAAGGTCAACAACTTTATAGCAGCCTCAGAGACCCTGCACAATTGCCTCCCTCACGCCCCCGCCCAACCTCACTGCCCACTACTCTCATCCGACTCTACCATCTCTGCCCCCACTGGCCTTCTCTCTGTCCCCCCAAACCCACCAGGCTGCTCCTCTTGCTGGAGCTTTGCCCTTGCTATCCCTCTGCCTGGAATATCCTCCCCCAGATTCGTGCCCGCCTTACTCCTCTTCCTCCAGGTCCTCGCTCAAATCTGCCATCTCAATGATGTCTTCACTGTATACCGGATCTCAACTTTACACACACACACACACACACACACACAGATAGCACCTCACACCCATTAGGATGGCTACTATCAAAAAAAAACCAAAAACAAAAAACCCAGAAAATAACAAGTATTGGTGAGGCTGTGGAGCTATTGGAACCCTTGAGCATGCACTGTTGGTAGGATTGTAAAATGGTGCAACTGCTATGTAAAACACTTCGGAGAGTCCTCAAAAATTAAAAATAAAAATCCAATATAATCCAGCAATCCCACATCTGGGTATTTGTCCAAAGACTTGAAAGCAAGGACTCGAAGAGATATTTGCACACCCATGTTCATAGCAGCATTATTCACAATAGCCAAGAGGTGGAAGCAACCCAAATGTCCATCAGCAGATGAACAGATAAGCAAAATGTGGTCTGTTACCTACAATGGAATATTATTCAGCCTTGAAGAGGAGACAGTTCTGTCTCCTGCTACAGCATGGATGAACCTTGAAAACATTATGCTAAGTGAAATAAGCCAGACACAAACACAGCATGATTCCACTTATATGAGGGGCCTAGAGAACTCCAAGTCATAGAGGTGGAAGGGAGAATGGTCGATATGAGGGACTAGGGGTTCGGGAGAAAAGGGGAGTCCTTGTTTAAAGGGTACAGAGCTTCAGTTTTACAAGATGAAAACATTCTGGAAATCTGTTTCACAACAACGTGAATGGACTTAACACCACTAAACTGTACACTTAAAAATGGGTAAGATGGTAAATTTTTTTTTTTTTTTAAATGGCACAACTTTTTTTTTTTTAACTTTGGGTTTATTTATTTATTTATTTACGGCTGTGTTGGGTCTTCTTTTCTGTGCGAGGGCTTTCTCTAGTTGAGGCAAGTGGGGGCCACTCTTCATCGCGGTGCGCGGGCCTCTCACTATCGCGGCCTCTCTTGTTGCGGAGCACAGGCTCCAGACGCGCAGGCTCAGTAATTGTGGCTCACGGGCCTAGTTGCTCCGTGGCATGTGGGATCTTCCCAGACCAGGACTCGAACCCGTGTCCCCTGCATTGGCAGGCAGATTCTCAACCACTGCGCCACGAGGGAAGCCCTAAGATGGTAAATTTTATGTTACGTAATTTTTACCACAATAAAAAAAATCCTAAAGAAACTGTATATCTTCAAGGAACTGATGCCGGTTTATAGTTTCTCGTTTGAAAGCAAACAGGGAAGAGAGGCAGACGTTCTCTGAAACAATGACGTGTCTAACTCTAACTTATCAGCTCTTGGTTGCTTTCCAATCACCCTTACTCAGTGTCTGTACCTTTTGGGGTCACTGAGGTGTCTCTCATCAGCTTCCACAATCTAGCTCACCGCCTTCAGCCACCTCATGATTTTGTGTCAATTTCTGGGAGCCCATGAAGAAGCATGATGCTAATTTTAGACATCTTCTGTGCATAAAGAAGACAAAAGCAGAGGTTAACTTGGAGGGATTGCAAGTATCACCTGGACCCACTCGCATCAGGTGACCGTTCCCACAGGACCATGGGGTCCCAGAGCTGCCGGGAGTCTGAAGGAGAAGAATGAGTATCTCAGGGACAGTGCCTCAGCTCCTGGAGGGTGCGTGGCTGCCTGTCATTTTTCTCTGCAGCGACTGTCGCTATAAGTCTGACTGCTGCAAAGGCTGCTTTAGGGGAGCCAAGGCAAACACCAAGCTCTTTGCCAGGTATGTAAAATGACTTTTACTTCTGATGATCAGCCTGCAGACTCTTGCCTGGAGTGGGTAGGCTGGTGTGCCTGGTGGAAACCACTGTTTAATTCACTTTTACTCCTCTGGGGAAGGGCAGCTTTGCCAAGAAGTCTACATTCTGAGCAGACTAAATTAGTTTGCACTGAAGGCAGTCAATTTCTGGGTAATTTGTTCAGGCACCACTGTGTGCCACTTGGATTACTTCCCCAGTTATGCAGGGCAGTCTCAGAGGTCCTTAGGGGTTTGGGTTTCAGTATCGTCACTCTCCTAATGACACCATCCTGGGGTGGATGGGTCCCTCCAAAGGAAACACTGCTTTAGCAGATTTTTGGATGAGCTCATGCTGGTTAGAAAGTTTCAAGTGTTGAGTAAACTCTTCCTTATTACGAGGGCATAGATAAAACCTCCTATTTAGAGTCTACTCGTCATAGATTTGTGTGGGATTCCTGCTACTTGCAGAGCATGCTTACAAAGTATTTTCACATGATAATTCTTTATCACTCGTATTAATCATTTACCTTTCTTCACATCCAGCTACACCAAAAACGTATGGTTGATCTTCAGGTTACTACCTCCACCCATTAGCTGCCCTTAACTTCTCAGCTTCACAACCAGTTATATTTCAGTCAGGAGACATGAAGGCCCTGACATGAAGAACAAGCTGTATGTCTTATTCTTGTGCTCCCATCCTCCATCCTGACGGATGCAGTCCCTTGGGTATCCCCTTCCTGACCTTCCAGTGGGGAGGCCAGAACAGAAATCCGTCCCCCCGCCCTGCCCACATGGACGTAACAAATGCCCTCGTGCACTCCTGCTTTGGTTGGAAGCTTGTTGCTCAGGGGGTAGAGATCAAGGAGGGAGCAGGACCCAGGTGCTGATAGAAAGCAGAATAAAGACTGAGTTTTAAGATTCAGAACAGAGAAAAGGGGAGAGTTTCAGGAGTGAGAGGTCGAGAGGTATGGGGACAATGGGAGGAGGAGGGACGGAAGTTACAAGACGCAGGAGAAATAGGAAACCCAGGGCCATCCTGTGCGTAGTTGGTCCTCCAGACGGGGTGATGAGGTAAAGGGTTCATCCCCCGCCTCCTTGCTGCCCTATTACGGCCCATCCTCCAGGCCTCCCCCAACTTTACTGTCAGCAGAGAAAGAGGGTGTTCATGGTAAGAGAGGGAGCTGGTCAGACAATCCGCTCCACCGTCCCCGATTGCTGTGGACATACACTGTCGGCAGCTGTACGTCAGAGGGTCAAACCCAGGTGTCTCAAGGCCAGGCCAGAGCTGGGCTCCCTCCCAGGTTAACACTGTGACTAACGCAGGAAACTGGACGCTGCTCAGCACACGGTGGGTTCCCAGAGAAGGTTCTATGGGATCTGAACGCCATCACCGAACGCAGTTCTGCGGTGGCAGGTCTATCCCTGAACATGCCTGAGCTTAAGGTGCCCTGGATTTTGGTGTGAGAAATGCTCATCGGTCTTGGTCCAAGGATCACACTGTTAGATCCCACCGTTAGATCCCATAGTTGCACCAGGTTTCCCAAGATCCTGAAGAAGGAAGGCCCCATCACAGGCCTGTGCCTCAGCATGATGCCCACATCTATTATAGCATGAGCAGGTGTTGCCCATCCGGAGGGCCTGGACAGCTCTGAAATACTCACCACGGCAGCAGTTGGGCAGGTTGAAGTGAGTCACAGCCTTATCCCCGAATTGCATGTGGAAAATAAAAGGAAGAACCCAGGAAGCAAAGTTGAGTCATCTCAGCTTATATAAAAGTCAATTCTTCACTCACTTATTTGTTCAACAACTTGGTTCGAACTCCTAAGTGCCAGGCATGGTCAAGGCACTGGTTGGGTAATACAAACAGAACAGAGGTGAGTGAGGGGGATGGAGAAGCCTCATGGAGCGTGGTCTTGTCTCCTGGCCAATGACTAGCACTACGTGTGCAGGAACCGTATGCAGCACCATGGTCAGTGCCTCACCCCTACCCCTGCCCCTCACTGCTACTTGGCAAACCACTGTGACGATGCCAGAGAAATTTTTTTTTCCCAACTACACGGACCACTTTACTCTTAGCTCTCTCTCAGGGCAAGCCAGTGTGCTGGTAAGATAAGCTCCTGGAAGCAGCCCTCAACCAATGAAGATGAGTGGCTGGTGGATCAACACCCCCACTGTCTCACCCCTCAGCTGTGAGAGCTCCAGGAGTGCTCTCTGCTACCCCCTAGTGGCATGAGAACTTTATGGGCTTCCATCCTTATCCTTGTCTCCCTTCCCCCTTCCCCACTAGTGTTTCCTGGCTTCATCTTCCAAATAAACTATTTGTATTCAAATCCTTGTCTCTGGGTCTGCCGCTGAGGAACCCAAAACAAAAGACCATATTACTTAGATTTTTCCATAGAGTTTCAGTTTTGACAATCTCATCCCACCAGTATATGTCACATCTTCTGGTTTAGAAAACCTGTTTGCCATCTTTATGGGTCTCATAAGATGTCTACCAAAGGGTGATCTTTATTTGTTTGGAACCAATAAAAGTTCCCCCACCCCTACTGTCCCAACTCCATCTATGGATGCTAGAAATGAAAGTAGAATAAAGAGAGAAGATTGTTTTAAATTTCCTTTTTATTAAGACATTTTCTTTATATTTTAAATTCTAAAAATGGAGTCTTGATTTATTTTTCTTGACAACTAGGACTGTAGGAAGTTTTCTAATATGAAGTTCAAGGCTCACCTCCAGCCCAGTGAAGAGCACTGGGTGAATAGCCCCATCTTGCCGGCACCCTCCCGTCAGGGTGTCCCTCACTCTTCGGAGTGGCTTTTGCCAGCAAGCATCATGCTTACAAAATATCCTTGAAGGCAAAAAAAAATCACCGGCTTGATTGTAGACAGTCTAGAAAGAAGTACATATCTGGGATCCAAAATGGAAAAAAGATAAACAGTGAGCTTCAGAATTGTTTAGTGTCATGTCACTTGGATTCCCAAAGTCTTGATTTTAGCCAGACTTGCCTCAGGCCAGTTTGAAATAAGGACACTTTGAACTGTTGAATCATAACCAAGCTGCATAAAAAGGCTACTGATTTGCTATTTTTATATTTTATGCAAGTGATGGTGGGGGAAAAAGCATTTTTTAGCAGCTGTATGTAACTGTAGCTCAAAGAAATCACAAAACTTTATGAAAAATCTGCTAAAGATATTTGGCTAATTGCCTTGTCCTGTAAGAGTTCTATATATCAGAGAAAAAACAGACAGACACACACATGCACATGCACACACACATACACACACACACATCCTCATCAAACACCCAACCTGGCTTAATATTTTCTCAGATGCATTTATCAACTAGTAGCACTTTGCATATTTGTCTTACAAAAGACACATTAATCTACAACAGCCATGTACTTGGAACCCCAAATTTGCTGAAGGATCCAAACTGGATTTCCCTTTCACAGGTGATGTGAAGCCCTATCTCATGGGGTTACAGACAGAAGTGACAGAAGCAGACAGTTTTAACAACAATGACTTAGCAATCTCAGCCCCTGGGAAAAAGAAAAGAAAGAAGAGTTTACAGAGAAAGCACTAACATTTTTTTTTTTTTAAATAAAATGACCATCTAACACAAGATGGAATAAAATTAGAATATGGAAAAGCAAAAGTGAAATTTTGTTATTAATTATGATAAACCAAAACCATTAGAAAGATAGTAAAACATTGGAAATAGTCAAATACATAGCACATGAGTTCTTTTTAGTATTGTTTTGAAATCATCCTGTGCTAGCCCTTCAGATAAACATTATGGAAAACACCTTAATTTCTGAAACAAATTAAAAAATCAAAATAGGAATATCTTTTTTATGTATGTCAAAATCAGATTAAGACATAACACTGAGACTATTTCAAAAGGGTAGCATTCAATTCAGTCTAGCAAACAGTTACTAAAAAACTTACCAGGAGCTGGATACTGCATTTATCCTCTCCCTACCTCAGTTTCCTTACCTGTGTAAAGTAAGGATAATCATAGTACCACCTCAAAATATTGTCATGAGGATTAAATGAGTTAATAAGTGTAAAACACTTAGACCAATACCTGATAGATAGTGAGCACTGCGTGTGTTAGCTCTCATCACCCTCATCATCACCATCACCACCATCATCATCACCATCTTCATCACCACCATGATCATCATCACCATCCTCACCATCATCATGACCACCATGATCATCACCATCATCATCACCATCACCACCACCATCACCACCATCATCATCATCATCACCATCATCACAATCACCATCACCACCATCATCACCACCACCATCATCATCACCACCATCATCATTACAATCATCATCACCATCATCATCACCATCACCACCACCATCATCTTCATTATCACCATCATCATCATCACCACCACCACCACCATCATCATCAACACCATCATCATCATCACCATCACCACCACCATCATCATCACCACCATCATCATCATCATCACCATCATCACCATCACCATCACCACCACCATCACCATCATCATCATTATCACCACCATCATCATCACCACCACCATTGTTAGTGTTCTGAGTACTAAAATGTTGAGGCAGTCCTGCCAATATGGGGTTTGTCATGTTTGCAAGGAAATATGCTAAATCCACAAGTAACTATAACACAAAGCCACATGGGGAAATATCCCTTGAAAGCTACCACAGCACCCTCAGATGTGGAACCCTGGTTCACTAAGACAAAATTACGGAAGGGAGATTGCCCACCTGACATCACCCACTCTGGGTATCAGAACTTTGACTCTTATAGTTCAGGAATTTAACATCCAGTCTTTTAACTTGAGACTCCATGCAAAGGGAAAGAGGAGTTGTTTAGCATAAATAAAGCTCTATTCTGTAGTAAGAACCACACCCTTATGCACATGAGTCATAAAGGATACGCTGGTGCCATCTCCAGGCCACTGTCACTAAACGGTGGGAGCCCCTCTCCAGAGGGCTCCCTGGCCACCTGCATCCTCTTCGGTGATGTCCAGATACTGGGATGTCTGCGTCTTACTTCAGGGCACACAGGTTGACCACAGATGGTTTCAACTCTTACTTTTAGCCCAGAGATGGCTGCGTAATGAGGGCTGCAGCCGGGTCTCCGCCCTGAGCACGTGTTGAGATCCACCTGCGGGATGAGCAGTGGCCCATCCTAATCACTGGTCTTCCACCTGTTGTGGCCCTGGGGGACGTCTTTAAATCCCCAGAGGAAGATCTGCTTCTAACTTGGGGTTAGAACTGAACCCGTATCCCTCATTTGTGCCATGCCACAAAACTTCCTGTTAATGCCCCTAAAATACTCCCCAGGCAACAGTAGCTCAGGCACTGCTGTGAATCATTTTGGGCTTGGTATCACGTGGGTTGTGATGTGAGAGCCATAGCTAAGCTATCAGTCTCAGAGGTGACAGAAACCAGGTGGGCAGGCTGGTAGATGGGGCAGGAGATTGGAACACAGGTCAGGGAAGGTGGGGAATGGCTTTTGATTAGGTCTCGGAAACATGGGTCTGAGGATGGAGAAGAGGTAATAGGGGAAGAAGAGAACATTCTAGACATGGGAGCAATGCCCTCTCCACTGTCCACCGAGTGCCTTGCACAGTGCCTGGCACATCGTAGGTGCTCAGTAAACCTTTAGTGAATGAATGAATGAATGAGGCATGGTACAAAGGTGAATAATGATAAGGCAGATTTTCACTGCACCCTAATTATTCTGTTTTGACTCTAATACGAAACCCAAGTTGGAGAACAACAAGAAACAAAAAGTTTCAGTGCTGTTTAATAGTGATGCATCAGTACACGAAAATCATTTACTATTTTAATGTCTAGGCTTCAGTTTTAAATTTAATGGGAATGTCTTATTTCCTTCTCCATCTCCATCCTTCCTTCCTTCCCCTCCCTTTCTGTTCCCTTTCCCCTTCTCTCTCTCCCTTTCTTTCTTAAAACACCTACTATATATTGCTTCGTTTCTAAAGTGCACATCATTTATGACTTATAAAAAATTAAAAACAGAACCTATGCAGTAATGTATTTGTTGTTGTAATTTCATAACAGATGCGACTGTTCCAAACCATGAGACAAAGCTGACTCTTTGCTGGCCTTCCAATCACTGTCTTAAAGTCAGCCAAACGGAACAGGGCCCCTAGGATAGATGATCTTCAAGGTTAGAAACCTGCTACGGTGGTTACAAATCTGCGTGTCATAAATAATATTGCATTTACAAATAGACTTGAAAAAGGTCAGTGCATTTTCTCTGCCCTTTTAAAGCTGTTCCCTTTATTTGTTAAAGGGTTTGGGTTACAGATGAGCTTTCTTGCCTTTACTAATGTCTCTCCTGCCTTGAAACCAAAACTGTGCTCTGAAAAAAACAATGAGTGACTGTCTTATCTTATTGCATTTTTACACAGCTTTAAAAATCATTTCATTTGTGAATTTGATTACTGTCTCGGGGGGAAAACGTTTACCAGCCAAGCAGAGGAATCAAGAAGAGATAGAACCTAACGTTCAGCAAGAAGTAAAGTCTTGTCCTAGGAAAATATTAGATACAATTTTAATCTCACCTCTTAGAAAAATAGAATTCATTTTTTGAAGGACTCATTGTTCTGAAAAAAGTTATATTATGAATAATTAACACCTTTTTTTTAGCCATAGTTTATCAACATACTTTTGAAGAAGCACCTTGAAAGCAAAAAAAAAGGTGGCTCCTCTGAATACCTAGCTGCAGGTTTTTTCTTTCCTGGGACCAGCTGACTCACCCAGCATCTGCGTAACTCAAATCCTGCCCACTCTGCCCTCGTCCGGAAGCAGAGAAGGTCAGGGCTCCAAGAGGTGACAGGAGCTCCTCTCTGGGGAGGCCCTGGACGCAGAGCTGTGACTTGAAGGCAGCTCTGGGTTCTCAGGCTTGCCCAGCCGTGGGGACGGCTGCCCCTGAGTTTCTCCTCCCTTCACCAGGCCTGTCTTCTGAGCTCTCCAAGAGCTGCTTTTTTTTTTTTTTTTCTGCTTGTCTTCCTTCCTTTCTTCCTTCCATCTCTCTTTTTCCCTCTGTCCTTTCCTCCCTCCCTCTTTTTCCTTTCTTTCAAATTCTCTTCAAATTTCTATCATCAATTTTAATTATACAATTTTTATAAAAATATATTCTCAACGAAGAAACTACAGAAACAAAACGATATTCAATGTTGGCTTGACCCCTGTCCACACAGCAGTGCTTTCAGGGTGTGGATGGCCTTCCGGACACTCACAGGTGATGTTCTTTTGTCTGTGTGACTGTGTTAACGTAAAGGTGTTGTACTGCGGGTTATATTTGGCAATTTGATTTTTTAAAAAATATTTTAATATTGTATTAAACCTCAAATAGATATAAGTTAATCTGTAATAGGTATAGGGTATACAGAATAACAGGACAGCAAACACCTATGAGTCTCACACCCAGTGTAAGAAATGGGATCTTATCTTTGATTTAGAAGCTGCTTTAATTCCATGCTCCTCCTTCAGAGGTAACCACTCACTTGAGTTTTGTGTTTAGTATTTCTTTACCTTTCTTTATAGTTTCTTCATATGTGTATCATCCCTGAAAATATGCAATGGAATTTTTCATGTTTTTATACTTTATGTAAATGAGATCAAACCCAAGTGGGGGGTGTGTGTGTGTATAGCTGAAGCTCATTTATTTTCATTCTTCTACAAAAGCCCCTTGTATGAGTAGACCACAATTTTTTTAGCTAAGTAAAATCATTGTTTATTTCTAGCTTAAAAAATAACATTTCTACATATATGTAAGCCTATAAAAGAGAACAAGAAACCAACACATATATATACTAATTTTACAACTACCAGAATTAAAATAGAGCTAGGAATAAAACTGACATAATCGCATGTCACTCAGTTTAAAAATATTATTGAAGCCTTGTATGAAATTGTATTTAGGATATATATTTTATTATATTACCTTGTCTTATGGTTTTAGTACCTTTACTGTATTCAACATTGTCAAAAAATTTTCATGTTATAACTGGCATTACTTAAATTAACATTATCTTTATTTAAATTAAATTTACCAAGGATTAGACCACCATTCATGTACACATTCCATTATTGTCTGTAGCTGAGATCACTGCTAATTTTTTGCTGTAGATTTCCACGTACATATCCCCTGATGCATGTGTACAAGAGTTTATCTAGGACATTTACCCAGGACTGGCCTGGGTGTGCACATTTTCAACTTAACGGGAAACGCCAAATGGTTTTCCAGACTGGTAGTTGCAAGTCCCACTTCTACGAAGAGTGTGGAAGGGTTCTGGTAGCTCCACATCCTGCCCAATGCTGGGTCATTATTGGAATTTTAAATTGGGGGATTTTTAAATCAGATGTCTGTGAAATGGGACCTCACTGCTTTCACTTTTATTTTCCTGATTGCTAACATGGTTGATCATCTTTTCCTCTTCTCTGAACAGCTTATTCGCATTTTGGGTCCATTTTTCTCGATGGTTATTTGTTTTTTGGGGGGATTGTAAGAGTTTTTTCTATAACGATCACAGTAACCCCTTGTTGGTTGTATGTATTGCAACTCTCTTCTCCCTTGTCTCCCTTCTCCTTTGGTTTTTCTTTTTACTTTGTTTTGTTGTCTTGTGATCAACAGAAGTGTTTAATTTTAACGTAGCCCAGTGTTATCAATATTTCCCTTTTAAATTTATGATATTTTGCCAATTTTATTTTCCTTCCCCTGAGATTATAAAAGGAGTCTCCTTTTTCTCTTCTATGAATTTATGGTTTTGCCTTTCACATTTAAGTTTTTAATCTACCTGGAGTCACTTCTGTCGGATGAAAAATAAGATTCGATTTTCATTGTTTCGATATGGATAATCACTTGACATGGCTCTATTTATTGAAAATTAGTTGCCTGTTGCTTTGCAAAGCCAGCTCTGCCATAACTCAAGCTTTCATATACAGGTTCCTGGGCGTGATATTTTTTTCCATTTGATGATTTCTCCTGTGCAAATACCACTCAGTCTTAATTGTTATAGATTTATATTAAGTGCAGATATTTAGCAGGGCAAATCCCTCATCTTATTCTTTGCTCTCAGAGGTATTTTGTAATTTTGTTTATTCTTTAGTTCAGAATCATCTTGTCAAGTTCCAGCAAAAGAATGATTCCCACCCCCCCCCACCCGCAAAAAAACCATTGGGATTTTGATTGGAATGCATTGAATCTATAGATCATATAGGTGAGAACTGATATGCTTATGTTATTAATTGTACCAATTTATGAACATGAATTGTAGCTCTATTTATTTTGGTCTGCTTTAACATGTCTCAATAATGTTTTATACTGTTTTCATAAAGTTCTTTCACATCTTTTGTTACATTTATTTCTATATAGTTGATATTTTAATGACTTTAAATTGATTTTACAATGGTATTTTTATTATATTTTATATCTGTCACTAAAGTAGAGACATACCATTTTTAAAAATTGCGGTATAATTGACATACATTATATTAGTTTCAAGTGTATACCATAATGGTTTGATATTTGTATATATGTTGAAATGATCACTAAAATAAGTCTAGTTAACATTCATCTACACAAACCATTGAGATATATATATGTGTGTGTGTGTAAAATGTGTGTGTATGTGTGTATATATATATTTGCAAATAATCCCATTAAACTCATCAATTGTTAAACTATATCTATTGATTCTTTTGAGTTCTCTATGTAGAGAATAGTATCATTTGAAAGTAATGAGCACTTTTTCCTTTTTTTTTTTACAGCCCTTGTAAACTTATTTTCTTTTTCTGGCTTTATTATATGAGTTAAGACCTCTAGTACAATGTTGAATAAAGTGGTGATACAAGGCATCTTGTCTTGTTTGTGGTTTTAAACAAAACATATTCGTGGTAATGTTTTTTGTAACCCCCCCAAATAAATACAGAATTAAAGTCCACCAGTCTGTGGCGGGGAATCCAATGAAATTCAGGCAGACAGTTGAGCCTAATACGCAGTAACACGAATGAATAACAGCATACTGAAAGGGGTGGAGAGAAAAAGAACTAACCTAATCACTCTGGAAACAGAATCTTGGCTGCATAATGTAAGTTTAGGCTTAAGAAAGAATTGTCCACAGATCTTGTAATCGGGATGTTAAATTTGTTTCTTCTCAGGGGTATGGAATAGAGATTCTGAAGCTGTTTTAGGGGTACACTTGGACTGAGAAAATAAGTAAATAGGCTCTGAATTATGAGAGCCAGATTTCTCACTGTCAGAGAAAGGTAACAAATAAGGAAGGGGGAAGACGGAAGGACGAACCTGGCGTGCTGGGTAGGAATCCGAAGCATCGTCATGGACTCCTGTGTTTTTAAATTATATACAGATACATTTAGACAGATCAATGTACCCTTTATACGCTTCTTTTGTATTTTATCATATTAAGTACATATTTAATATTCTACAGCTATTAATTATAATATCTGAAATCTTTGCAGATTCGATTGTGTTGATTTCTGTGACTCCTCAATGTCTTTGCTTTCAGAGAGATAGATGAGTGATAAATAGGTAGATAGATGATAGATAGACAGATAGATGATAGATAGATAGATACATAGATGATAGATAGATAGATGATAGATGATAGATAGATAGACAGGCAGATGATAGATAGATGATGGATAGATGATAGATAGATAGATAGATGATAGATAGAGAGATGATAGCTAGATAGATGGTAGATAGATAGATGATGGATAGATGATTGATAGATAGATAGATAGATAGATAGATAGATAGATAGATAGATGATAGATAGATAGATGATAGATAGATAGATGGTAGATAGATAGATAGATGATAGATAGATAGATAATGATTATTTTAAAACATGAGCTCTTGTTTTGCAGACCTTTATCTGTGGGAGTTCTTGAAGCCTGGGCTGAAGGCAGACTCTGCTGGAGGGCTTATATTTGTATCTGCCTGTCAGTTATCTGGGCTTCTTCCCAATTCTGGGTCATTTGAATTCGGGTCACCCGAATGTAAGTTCCTGGTTTGGAGTTTGTTGATCCTAATAGTATGAATTTAGACTGAAAACGTGTGGGGTCCATTTGTGGTTATAAAATATGGGGGTGGGCAGGGGAGAGTTTTTTCTTCCCACCAAGGACTAAGATTTGAGATAGGAAATTTCTTTACTGGGTGCTGGAGGAGGAGGGGAGAACTTATTTCTGGCTCACCTTTACATTGAAGACATAGCCCTTTACGATGCCAGATTTAGGCAGCAGGGTTATTTAATTATTTCTTTTTTGATACAGATTCCCTGAAAAGCCTGTAAGAGAAAACAAAAGTATAGTGGTTAAGAATATGAGGCTGTTTAGGCTTGAATTCCCGAAGGGCTACTTCCCAGCTGTGTAACCATGAGCAAATTATCAAATCTCTAGCATTCAATGTCCTCATCTGTAAAATGGGGATAATAAGAAGACTGTGTACCTTACAGAGCCCTAGTGAGGCTTAGATGAGATAACGTATATAATGACCTAGCCCTGTTTCTTGGCACATAGCAAGTGCTCAATAATCATCAGTTCAATGGATATATAAACTTTAAAGCAACAAGGTTGGGTATGCAACAAATGCATTTTTCTTCATTTTAAATGGAAGATGATTCAGTCCTTGACTCTGAACTCCTGGAGCTAGGTGGTGGTAAGGGGTGGGAGAGCCCACTTTCTCCTTTGGGGTTGGTCTTGTACAGGAGTCTGCAGCAGATTTATTGTTCTGTGCATGGATGATGCCAGCTGTTCCCTGTGGCAGAGTTCTTCATGCCCTTCTGCAAACTCTGGCCCCTCCCGGCCCCTGCATTGGCTGGTCTCCAACTCCCTGAGCCCCTGTTGGTCCCTATTGCTTTATTTCTAGAGGCCCCTGCAAGGATCGTGGTCCTTTCCTGAGCAGACCTCCAGGTCCCCAATCTGAACCAAGGGAAATGTCCGGTCCTCTGTCACCCCACATGGGAGCCGTGGGCAGGGGTTATTCTTTGTTTAAAATATTTATTTATTTTTGGCTGCATTGGGTCTTAGTTGCGGTGCACGGGCTCTTTGTTGCGGCGTGCAGGCTTCTCTCTAGGTATGATGCGGGAGTTCCAGACCGCATGGGCTCTGTAGTTGCAGCACATGGGCTCAGTTGCACGGCAGCATGTGGGATCTTAGTTCCCCGACCAGGGCTCGAACCCGTGTCCCCTGCATAGGAAGGGGGATTCTTAACCACTGAGCCACCAGAGCAGTCCCAAGTGGTTATTCTTATATTCCTCTGTCCCTCCCCCAAAACAGGGCTTAGGCTTTGACTTCTGTACACACAAGGTTTCACAAAACAAAAGCTAAAACAAAGCAAAGAAAAAAGAGAGCGTGCATGCCCTTAACACAGAAGCCTAATTCCCTACACTGGTACTCTTCTGGGTTCCCACATTCACGTAGCATTTAGCTCAAGATTCCTTCACTCTTGCTGGCTCATCAGTACAATTTAAGACATTTACCTTTGTATTTTTTGCGGAACGTGTGGTTGTTCTGGGCAGGAGGATTGGTGCCGTGCTGACTCTAGCAATACTAACCAAAGCTAGTACACGTTGAGGCTTTATCTTATGCCAGAACTGTGCTCTGCGGACTAGCTCACGGACTCTTCACACCAACCCTGGGAGACAGGGAGGATTGTTTTGGCTATTTCACAACTTAGTTTATAAATCCTCACGTGAAAGGGTCCCATCATGATGTTAGTTCAACTGTAAAATTAGTTTGGAAAATGTGATTCTTGGACATAATTCTCTGTTCAGAGTTATCTTCCAAATCGGCACAGAAACGGCAGCTTAAAGATGAGTTAAAATCCCCGCAGAGTATCACCCTGGAGTGATTTCATATTGTGTATTTGTTGTGAGAATTATTTGACCAGATGGAAAAGAAAGGCAGTCCCTGAGTAAGTAACAAGACACAAACATTGCATCTTAGAAGGAGACTTCCAAGGCCCGTTCCTAGTCCTCATATGGAAGGTCTTTAATTAATTAATTAATTTAGGCTGCACCGGGTCTTAGTTGCAGCATGTGCGATCTTTGTTGTGGCATGCAGACTCTTAGTTGCGGCATGCATGAGGGATATAGTTCCCTGACCAGGGATCCAGCCTGGGCCCCCTGCATTGGGAGCGTGGAGTCTTACCCACTGGACCACCAGGAAAGTCCCTGGAAGGCCTTTAGATTATTCTATTACCAAGGGAATTGTCTGATCATGTGTGTACCTGGCAAAGTGAAAGACTTAGCCCCCAAATTGTCTCTGTTATGAAGATTTTCCAGTTAAGGTTTGCTAGAAAGCTCGCCGTAGATATTTTTGTTTCATCATTTTTTAGAACATTAGATTACTCTTCATTAAGAATTATTTTATCCCTTTAAAAATATCCCTGAGAAACAAAACAAACAAATATGTCCCTGAAAATTCTATATATTCTAAATAATCCCTTCAGCAGATGCACTAGATTGGACCATGTAAACAGGCATTATTAGCTATCTTTGCTTAGGGCCGTTTTCTGTAGAACCTTATTCTAAGGACAAAAATTTCAAGCAAAATATGACACATTTGCTCTGTTTACTATTCCTTATGGCGTTTGAAGTCCAGCTATAATTTGACGAATTTTTAGACTTCACAAATAGATTTCTTTGTACAACTCTGAGAATTTAAACATTGTCAGAAGGTTCGTTGGGATAAAGCAGTTCTTAACTTACCAGCGATGTGTCACAGGGGTGAAACACGCCTTGTTTTTCTTTTTTATATTTAGTAGAAGCTGCATTTAGCACACACCCTGCAGTGCAGTTTACATTTCTATGTGCATAACCTATATGTTATGTGTCCCTCCTGTAGTGGGATGAATGCATTTTAGCTCAAGGATAAAGCAACATTTTCACTTCCATCTCTCTCCTATTTTGTGTCATGTCACTGTTAACAGTCAACACAGTCCAACTTTCTTATAAGAAAAAAACAATTTGTCCATGGAATTTTTCAGGGAGACAAGAACAACATATGTGACTGGACCCACTCATGCATAAAGTTAGAGGGTGACCACCAGTGCTAAGTGCAAACGTCTTCAAGGATGCTTTCTCACCCTGCTTTCATTTGAATGAAAACTGGCCCCCTGGACAAACTTCTCACTATAACCACAGAGCTAGGTCCCTTTATAAAGAGGTAGAACACTGGTGCTTGGAAGATGGTAAACCTTTAAGAGTTTGGCTTCCATGCTTATCTCATAAAGAAGTCATATGAAGTTTAGTTTTGAGGTCATTTGGAACCCTTTGAATCATTTCACATGTTCATCTTCTGTGTGTGGTGTAGTTTTGGTTATTTATTACATTGTAGGATGGAGCCACCTGAACTCCTTTCAGGAGTAGGTCAGAGTGTAAATATGCACACACAAAAATAGTTATATGACATGTTTGCATCTGAATCCAGAAAGGGAGAAGGCTTGAGGAGGAGCAACCATAGTATTTTTTTCAATTAGAATTCTTATATTTTGATAAGAAAATTTAAAAAAAAATGTTAATTGTGGTAAAATAACATACAACATAAAATTTACCATCTTAACCATTTTTTAAGTGTATAATTCACTGGCATTAAGTACATTCACATTGTTGTGCAACCATCACCATTTGATAATAATTTTTTTTGTTTTGCTACTTTTTTTTAATTATTGGTACATGATGTCATTTTTCTTTAAAACTTCAAGGACTTTGGTCTTTTTTTGTAGGATCGTGTGCAAACTCTGGGTTGCAACATGTGCTGTCTTGGATCCATAAAGAGGATCCCACAGAGCCATCAATAGGGTTAATGCTGTAAGTTGTTTTCCAGGAACAGTGAGGATTTTGATTAATTCCTGTTGGGACCAATAGCATGAGTTCTTTAAATGGTCAGCCAGAATTCGGGGTTTTTAGTTGCTGCCATCATGGGATGAGATCCAGGCCTTCTCAGAAAACCCTTTGGGGGACCTTTGCACCCGGGCAATCTGAATAGTTGTAGGTGAGTTGCTGCCATTGCCAGGAAGAGGCTGAGGGAAGTCTTAGTGGTCCAGTCTTCAATAGATGGCTGTGAGTGAGCTTTCCCAAAAGGCGAGGGTTAAAGGAAGGCAGGACTGCAAATTCTCTTGGGGAAAGGGGGAGGGAGTTGCATTTAGCACAGAGACTGCTTGAGTGGTCAGTAACCCGCTTCACACGGGAGAACAGGAGTCTAGAAAAAGCAGAGCCGAGAAGTTAGTGGTGCAGATTAAAGCAGGTTTCCCAGATTAGCTCAGGAGTCATCCTTGAAAAAAGAAATAGACAGAGGGTGGTGGGGGAGGGTGAGAGAGAGAGGAGCACCCATCTTCCGGTAAAGAAGGCAACTCCCTCCACAAGCAACAGACGGAAAAGGGTTTTGATACAACGTGAAAGCACAGAGCCTAGAGCCCTATGTAAGTGTAGAGGTTGTTGCTAAGGCCTGGGAGATGTTGCTAAGGATTTCTCTGTTTTTGAAGCCATAAAGGAGGAAAAGGAGGAATCATAATACTTAAGGATTAGTGAGCGAGGTACCAAGTCCTGGCTCAGACCAGAGATGCTCACGTCGTAATGTACACACTTCCCCTGGAGGGAGCATCAGAAAGATTCACATCATGCAGGTCAAGGAGTGACTTAAAAATCCTTCAGTGGTTTCCTACTGCTTTAGAAATAAAATCCAAACTCTGGATCATGGCCTCTGGGCTGAGCAGGAGTGGTTCTAACCTTCCTCCTAGCCTCCTGCCTTCTCCTCTCCGAGGGCCTAGAGCGCCTCACCATTCACCTCCTCCTCCCACCCCCAGTACCTCCTGCCTCTTCTGCAGGACTGGCTCTCCCTGCTCCACGTGCTGTGGCACTGTCATCCTTGATCGGGGCTTGTCACCTCTCCCAGAAGATTCCCCTCCCCCCAGGGACCTCCCTAATTATTTATTCTCTCATCACTCAGTATTTGTTCCAACCTGGAATTATTTGGTTTATTCATCCGTTTGCTTCCTTATTTTTTCCCCATTAGAATAGTTATCCATTCACATGGTTATTCTCTCAAGCAATATTTATTGAACCTACCTTGCGCCTAGAACAGCACTTGCTTTTAGGGTCTATCAGTGAACAAAACAAAGATTCCCACCCTTGGGGACCTTACAGGAGAGAAAGGACCACAGGAAATCAGTGAAGCACCTCGTGTGTCAGCCGGTGACGTGCTGCGGACCACGTAAAGCCGGGGAGGCCGGTACACAGGGCTGGGGAAGGGCTGCATTTTGAGCAGAATTTGTCATGTTTCAGGCCTGGTGTGCAGCCCAGTGTAGCTGTTCCGCAGGTGTGAGAGCAAGCCAGGGAGAGGGGTAAAAACAGCACACAACCTGCGAGTCTTTTTAAATTGCTACCACGCTTATAATGGTCACATCATAAAGTATGCTGGAGGGGAAAAATATTGAGAAGCACGGCCTTAAACTTCATTGCTTTTAAATTCCCTCTATGTGCCCTCCCGAAAGCCAGTGATCTGCGTGCTCTTTCTCTGCTTTAGCACAGTATTTCCTTGATTGTATGATAGAATTGATTGCAAAGCTTGCCAGACAATATATTAAATATTCACGTCAAATCTAAGTTGCATCCTGATTTAAGACCCATTAAAATGTTGGAAAATGTTCATCTTTTAATCAAGAAACTATTTTAATTATACTTTTACAGGTGATCAGTGGGGAAACCATGATTTTAATTTGGATTTGGGCCAAAGCACTTGCCTTGTAATTCAATCCACCAGAAACTCTTGTAGCCTGCAGGCAATAAATAGTCTTCACAGGAAAAAGTGCTAGAGGCGGGGAGATACAGCTTTGGTGTTTTATATGAAAACCCAGAGAAGTGCCAGTAGCAGATGGTGAAGTCCCAAGGTGCTGTAAACCCTCCTAACAGTGTTATGCAGGAACCCCACTATTATAACATAAAGTGAAGTTTTCGTGTAGAAGGGAATTTTAGATACTAAATTACAGAGTGGAACTTACAGGGAGTGATGCTCAGTATAGAAAAACCCCCGTGTATTTTGCATTTAAAATGTCCGATTTGCATTTAAAACCAGCGTAAGAATCTCCAGAAATGTGTGGGATAAATAAGCCAATGACTTTGACTCTATCTCCTTGCCAAATGCCACACTAACAAGAAAGCGAAGTGATTTGCTCCTGGAATAACATGTCCTCCTGGACAAGAGAGGAACAGAGCAGAAAATGTATCCAGTGATCACTGTTTAGGGTGGAAACTTCTTATCACCACCTTTAGGAGAATGCTCACATGGTTTGCGTCTCCTGCAAGTTGGTTGGATTGAATTCATATGCACTGGTATCAGCCTAGTAGTCTTTCCTTGTAATGGAACTCAGCCTGGACTTTCTTTGGACTTCTTAATTATTCATGCTAAATAGAGAAGGCTATTAATTATTCAACTAATCCCTCTCTGTGGTAAAGTGCTCTTTGGATCCTTATTATACATTTTAGCTACCTAGATAGACATAATTAGCCAAATAAATGATAACTCCCTAATTTTTTTTAGGAACTATTCATGTATAGCCTAAGTTTCAAGAATAGATTTCTAAACATAATATTATTATTCTCAGCAAGACTTCTGACGTCAGAGCCTGGTGGCGCACTGGTCCTCAAAAGTGACCAGAGATACCCTTTTGCAGACTATTCGGGCTGATAAGAGCTTCCACATTTTCCCACCTACCCAGTCAGTCAATAATGTTTTAATAACTTAGGTGGTGGTCATAAATCACCTGTGACATGTCCAAAATATTTTATTACTGAGCCGAAACAGGATCATGGTTTTCACAGTCTTCCAAGGCCGCCTCCTGAGGGCTCAACTGCTTCTCGCACGTGCAGTCTCACACCTGTGCACACCTGTGCTCACCTCTTCCTCCGTGCCCTGGGCCTGCTGGAGGCTGCGGTGCAGGATGCCAGGAGGGACCCACTCTGTGTTGGCATCTGCATGGTCCAGACTTTGGGAGGCGTGGGATGGGCGCAGCCTCTATTTCCTGTGGAAGACAGTTCTGAGATGCATCTCATTAGGCTCTTCAGAAGATCCAGAATGGACAGAGCACCAGTAGCCACGGCGGAGGCCCTTGGAGGACACATTCTTGCGTTAACTTTCCCTCCTTCTCTACTTTGTGTCCCCTTGTGCCACACGCCCTTTCGTGAAATAAACCACCTGCACACAAGCCTTTGTCCCAGGCTGTGCTTTGTGGAAGAACCCAGAGGGCACATCACTACTTAGTCTGCGTCTTTCTACAGGAACAAATATTTCATTTTCTCTTCAAAGCCAAAACGGATACAGTCCTGCTAGAAAATCAGTAAGCCAATATATATAGCCTGGTAAGGTGCTAGGAACAGCCTTAAGAATCAGAAAAGAAGGGCCCAGGGGCAGACCTCATTTTTCTGGTGAATATGCACCGGCATCTGCCAGCACCAGGCTCTCTGCCACAGCGGGTGCACAGAGGAGTGAGAGGGGTGCTGCCTTGGCCACATCCACGGGGCATCTCCATGAAGGACACGCGTAGAATGGGGAGTCAGAGGCCAGGGCTGCAGTTTCACCTCTAGGTTATGTGATCTTATTATTGTTCCCCATATTAGATATCATACTCGAACGAAATAATGATTCCTATCTTATAATACTTGGAGCAATCATCTTGTTTTGCTTGTGTGAGATCCTGCTGCAAGGCTGGAAGCTGTGTTAACCCTGCAGGCCCCATGTTCCTCCCAGCTGTCCACACCACGATGGCCCCATCTCTCAGCCAGTGAGGTGAAGCCGCAGGCTGGGCTGGGTGGACATTCCCCCGGGAGCCAGCAGGTGGTGCTGAGGCCGCATGGGACCCCGGGGTTAAATTCGAGTTTAGCACTTCCTGTTGTAGGAGAAATGAAACGTGATTCTTCCTTCGACGTTGAGCAGGGAGTGGATTTTGTAATTGTTAGCATTTTGCAACTAAAGTCTCCAGGTCATTTGTCTTGAACTCATTTCTCGCTTGACTCATCCCAAAAGTTCAGCATAGTTTCAGCGTTCTTTGATAACCTAGTGAACCAGAGGTCCTACTCACCTTTGCGTGGGTGCAGACCTAGCAACTTAGTTGGAGCTTAGAGATGCTTCTGAAATGGATGCAGCATCTGCACAGATGAATCACTCATAGATAAATAAGCCAAGACGCTGGGGGCCAAAGTGGCTTGTTCAAGGCCACACCAGCAGCCTGGACCAGCTCCCAACATGGCCCAGGGCTCCCAAGTCTTTCTGTTGTCCACCCGCCTGGATGCCAAATCTGAGAAGCACCAGGTTATTTTCTTTATTATTGTTTACAAAACAGCTTTTTAGCGTATGAATTTAATACATAAATCCGTGAGAAATTTTGATTCCATCTACAGAGAAATTCACCTTAGAGGCATATCTGTTTATTAACATGTATATGCCATACTTAATTAAAAAAGAAACCTTTGTGTCAAGGTTCAAAAACTTCAGTTTCCATCTAGTTCACATTATTCAGTGAGGCATTATTACACACAGCAGGAGAATTGTATGCTAGAAAAACTTCATTTATCCAACATTAGTGGAGGTACAATAAGCTAATTCAAAATGTGAAGTAACCAAATTCTACTTTTACAGCCCTCAAAATATTTTTGGAAAATGCTAACCATTTGGATGGGTAATTTCTTAAATATAGTGTACATTTCTTGTCAGGAAAAATATGTCATATAATCTCACTGATTCTTTATGGCTGAGGGTCCCCACTGAACCTGAGTTTTGCCCTGTGCAGTGATACCTTCGTGGCGAAAGAGGGCCTGCTTGACAACGAAGCCTGTTTGATGTTACAATAAAGGACTCCGGGATGCTCTTCTCATTTTAGTCCTTCTTTCTGCCCATTCGGGCTTCTCCTCATTCCTTCACTGTCACGCTCTCTGCTTCTCCCTGCCCTGACTGTCTTCTTCCCGCCTCTGTCTCCAATGGATTTCTCCACCCAAAGCCACACGCACGCAGCTGACTACTTCCAAGTGACTGTGGGTTGGAAAATAATTGTCTGTAAAACTAGAATAAAAGTAACCCTCCCCGCCCCCTCCAAACTGTGTGCCTTGCATTAGAACACAGTGTAAGAGTTATTGATGGGAGTGTTGACGTGCGTGGTCTTTGACTATGAGTTCTGCCCCCAGTTCAATGTGGTGGGAGGACTTCCCACACCACCAAGTCATGCTCGGACACCAGCGGGGAGGCCTACAATTCAACTCAGCTCTGACACTGTCTACCTGGAGGTGGCGTCAGATCCCTCAGGTTAAGGGCTCAGGCCTACAAGACTGCCTCCCCACCCACACCTTCAGATACCAATCGCAAGTCCAGGTTGTCACCTGTGCTTCTGGCCAACTGGCTGGGGATTGGAAGTTCCCACGACCCCCTCTTTAGGGTCCATTAATGTGCTAGAGCGGCTCACATTTTACTTATTAGATTACTGGTTTATTATAAAGGATACAACTCAGGAACAGCCGATGGAAGAGATGCAGAGGGCAAGGTATGGGGGAAGGGGGCGGAGCTTCCATGCCCTCCCCAGGCCCCCCTCTCCCTGAATCTTCACGGGAATCACGAACCTGGAAGGTCTCCAAACCCCATCCTTTTGGGGTTTTATGAAGGCATCATTAGAGGATTGATGAAATCATCAACATTTGGGGATTGATTCATCCTCCGGTCCTTCTCCCTCTCTGAAGGTCGGGGGGCAGGACTAAAAGTTCCAAAAGTCACTTCGTGACCACAGACTCAGGTGTGGTTGAAAGCAGTTCTTTGTGAATATCAACCCTGCCAGGGACAGGGATGAGGACCAAATACATATTTCTTATTACAATTCACAGTGTCACGGAGCAGCTGCTTTTGGAGCACAGAGGCTCTCTGGCTGACTGTGCTCTATGTAGTGAGCTTACCTGATGAACGACTTCCAGTTCTGTGAGGTTTTCATTTGTCTTATTTATTGTGTGGAATGTGCTTGGTGTCTCCCTTTGGCTGATTTTTTTTTTTTTAATTTATTTATTTATTTTTGGCTGTGTTGGGTCTTCGTTTCTGTGCGAGGGCTTTCTCTAGTTGCGGCAAGCGGGGGCCACTCTTCATCGCGGTGCGCGGGCCTCTCACTATTGCGGCCTCTCTTGTTGCGGGCTTTGGCTGATTTTTAACTTCAGTGAGCTCTTGCTGAGGTATTTGTAAAGGGCAGCACAGCACTGGTACAGGCAGTTTAAACACCAGCAAGGACTGGGTGAGTTGTAAGCCCTTAAAAGAAATAAAATCGCACAATTTTCAAAGATAAGAAACCAAGCAATATTTACTTGCCACAGTCCTGGAGAAAAGCCAATATTTCAGGGGTAGCTATCTCCGGGGCTGCAATTTTCGAGAAGGGGCTGGGAGTCAAGGTTGCTGGCTGAGGACAGGATGTTCTGAAAGTATCCAGCCTTCCAGGAACATGAGTATATGTATGGCCCGACTCCAAACACCTTCCTTCTGCGTAGGACTTCTTTGTCTGAAGACCGATTTGGCTGTCCTATAATTACTGGCCTTTTTTATCTTGACTGTGGAACCACGTCTAGTCTTTCTTATTATGGGACATGTCACATCCCTGGCTTAAGTGCACAAATTTCCATTGTAAAAAGAAGCCCTGTTATTAATGATATTATTCAGCCAAACATGCTAAATTGAATATTGTCTATACTGCCCTTACTTTTAAATACTCTGGATAATATAAAAATCTTTGAAATAACATGATTTCAATACCGTATACTTAGCTTCTCTGGTCATTCACTGACTGGTTCTCACCCAACCTCTCCTCTGGCCCTTTGTTTTGCTTTGGCATCTGTTCTTTCTCCCTCTGCCCTCTGAATGGGGAGGCTCCCAAAGCATGGCCCCTGGCCCTCTGCCTTCCCCGCCCACGGCCTCTTTGGAACATTCCTCCACACTCAAGACTCTATTATATATATATAAAACGTCTTTATTGGAGTATAATTGCTTTACAGTGGTGTGTTAGTTTCTGCTTTATAACAAAGTGAATCAGTTATACATATACATATATCCCCATATCTCTTCCCTCTTGCGTCTCCCTCCCTCCCACCCTCCCTGTCCCACCCCTCTAGGTGGTCACAAAGCACCGAGCTGATCTCCCTATGCTAGCCATTCGTGCACAAAACTCCCAAATGTACGTCCCACGCCAGCCACCCCTTCTCACCATGCTTTCAAGTTCAACCCAGTTTTCCCAGTCACCCAGCTTCAACATCTGGACTAATTTTTGACTCAACTCTTTCAATAGCCTTGGCATGTTGGGGAAAAAGCCTCACGTCTATTTCCCCTTCAAAATGTCTCCAAATCCTGACCCCTTTCTCTTTATTTTCCCCTACATCTGGGCCCCCATAGGAGCCTCTGGATAACTGTGCTTGCCTTCCAAATGACCTCTCTGACTTCAGTTTCATCCCACCTAAATAGTAGAGTCATAGATGTGGAAAACAAACTTAGGTTACCAAGTGGGAAGGGGGGGTGGGATAAATTGGGAGACTGGGATTGGCATATACATACTACTATATATAAAACAGATAACTTAAAAAGGACCTACTGTATAGCACAGGGAACTCTACTCAATACTCTCTAATGACCTATATCAGAATAGAATCTAAAAAAGAGTGGATATATGTATATGTATAACTGATTTACTTTGCTGTACAGCAGAAACTAACACAACATTGTAAATCAACTGTACTCCAATCAAAATTAATTTAAAAATTTTTAAAAAATATACTCTTTTAATTATATTACTTCCCTACTTAAAAATCTCCATTGGTTCCTTTTGGTTTACTAAATTGGTTCCTTTTCACTGAGTTCCGACGTTGCGTGTACCTCCCTCTGCCTGCCCTGCCAGGGCGTCTCTTGGAGCTAGGAATGGGCTCCAACGACAGCAGACACAGCCCTGACACTTCCAATCTGTGAACAGGGGCAGTCATGCCTGCCTAGAGGCTGTCCTGAAAATTAAATAAGATTTGCAACTTCAAGAACAGAACCTGAAAGATGTTAGATGCTAAAGAAACACGCCCCATTTCCCACCCAATTTGTTTCTTGATGAGCTTGAACACAGATACATGATTGACACTGGAGCAAACCAGGCAGGACACTTGCGAAATGTGCTTGATGAATGGGTCCATGAGGCTGGGAATGTTCACTGGAGTGAGTGTTTTGGAGATGGCGCCATTTCAGAGAGGACAAGTTCCACGTGAAGATGGTGATCATAGGTGGCTGAGAGGGCAAGGGGGCGGGAAGGTCACTGGTGAGGAAGACTGTGATCCAGGGAGACAGCACTTCTGTGGTGAGACTGTTGCTGCCCGAACCCAGGGGTCAATAGGAGCATCACCAAGTGCGGGGATAACAGCTGTCCTGAGCTTCCTAAAGTGATGCAGTGTGAGGTCCACAATATTGCAATGATCCATGCTAGCTGAAAATTCTTAAATTCGACCCATGAAGGCTTTAGATATAATTTCTTTTAGATATAATTTAGATACAATTTCCAGGAAACACAGGTGTGGCAACCGTGCAGTGGGAAGCTCAGATCTCCGGCTGTAGGGGGTATGGTTGACTGAGGACCTCTGGATCCAGACCTTCCCCTGTCTGCACCCCACACCCATACTCCCCACCCGTCCCACCCATCAAGAGCTGGGCACGCCCGGGATCCTGGTACAGGCCATTCCTGTGAGATGCACACTTTAGGCTGAGGGCTCTCCATCAGCCCACCTGGAACTTCCTTAGAAATGCACTGCGGACTGTGATGATACTTCCCAATTCCTTCCTTCCCCTCCTCCTTCACGGGGCTTGGACCTGCATGATTCCCTTGCTCCCTCCCATTTAGAATCCAAAGGCATATCCCTCCATAAATATTTTGTCCATAGAATACCATTCTGACGTCTGCTTCTCAGGGGATCAGAACACTAATGGTGCGAGGAGTTGTCCAAGAAAATAGACGGGAAGATTGGGCTTGGAGTCTGGCTCGTTACCTCCAGTGGACAAAGAGAATGTCGTCCTGAGCATTACAGGAGATGAAGGTAGTCCCTGGCCCAAAGAGGGGCCCCGTTGCTAAAGATTTCACCAGTGGTGACCTGGGGAAAGTGCCAGGGAAGAACACCCTTGTAGGCGAAATTATTCAGGTATTTGAAAAATATGGGGCGGAACAGTGCTTACAAGGATGGCATAGATGGCTCAGTTGTTTTGCTGCCCTGCAGAGGGATAATGGGAAACTGAGGGCTATTCACAAACTAAGTGTGAGAGGCAGATGGCCTCTTTGGTGGCTGACAAAGAGGCCCTTATCTCCTGCAACAGGAGACTGGACACAGCTGTGCGGCAGATGCAGGCCCTGATAGAGTCCCGGGCTCCAGCGATGGTGTCTAAGTGAGCACTTAGACATCAAGTGCTAGTACACTATGGTCAGGGCCAGTGGTGCGCTGGGCCCAGCTCTTCCAAGTTCACGGGAGCTGAGTACGAGTGTCTCTTCAGAGCGCCATGTTCAATGATGTTGTATTTGTAGCTTGAAATCAGTCACAGTGGATTATTTATCCCACAGAAAGCAGCAAATACTAAGATTCAGGGGGATTTTTCCCCTCCTTTTCAGAGAGTTGGTTGTTAAACACTTAGTAGCACACGGTTAGTGAGGATCTTGGCGGGCAAAACCTGGGATTCTGAAACACGGGATGGAAACATCTGGATGCAAATTCCAGAAGAGGCTGGCTCTGCAGACCACCGGAATCCTCAGAACCTGCAGAGGCGGCCACCCTGCCCTGGGAAGAGCGGTGTCTCCCCATGCCCAAAGGTGCCACGGAGACCTATAAGGATTATGCTTCGGGAAGTAACTCACTAGTTCTCAATTTTAACAAAGGTGAATATAGTGACACAATTCTAATAAGAATCTGGATATCATTTTATTCTAATTAATTTTCTCATTAACATTTTACTTGGGATACAAAAAAAAATTTTCCTAATCTCTACATGACTCATAAGAAAACTCCATGGGATTCTACAAAAGTACAGAGATTAGTTCTGATTACACACTGAAGAGCCTATACAAGATTTAATCATAAAACTAATTAGAAAGATAATTAACAAATCATTATTAGGCCCATATAAAAGACAACTGAAAATAACTCTCATTTTTTATTGTGACTAAAGTCTAGGGGTTCCCTATCCGTTGACTAGTTCTTTTCTGATTGTGTAAACCAAAAATAAATGTGAAAATTGAATGTTAGCACAGTATTCTAATAGGGTATTGTTCATAGGACATGTACAACTGTGAGTCAACAGTCTAGTGATCTGGGATCATCCACACTTAATATTAAGATAGAAGGGTTGTAAGGTTTTTCAGCCACAGGCTGAAGAGCTCTGCTTCATTCATCTTTGTTCTTATATGACACACAAAAGAATCTAAGTTTATTCCAAAGTAACAAACACAAGTCCTCCTCCATGAAGCGAGAGCTAAAGTACACCAGCCATGACACTGAGCTTGTTTCAATCCTGTTGAGTGGCTGTCCCTGGATGGGCATAAAAGGAGCACCCTGATAGATCTTCAGTGTTGACAAAATTTGCTCCGAAACATTTCCTTTTAAGTCGATCGATTGACCATCCATTAAGGACTGAATGTTTGTGTCCCCCAAACAATGTTGGGCCCAGCTCTGGGGATTTCCTCCACCTGTGAACTGCCCTCACCAAGAGCCTGCAACAGGGACAACCAGGCTCAGTAGGTATGTATCATCTGGACACAGAATTTGTGGGTCACTGATGGGAGAGCAGGGTCCAATCATGTAGAATAGCCTAACAGATGTTCTGACACTTCTCTCTTGGACATTTAGATATTGCTTTAGGATAAATGTGTGATGGGAATGCAGCTAGGCAAACTACTCTTGGCAAGCTTGCTTGGCCAGGGAATTACGTCATGAGCTCTTTGGGACTAAGAAAACAGAGGAAGGGGTCAGGACCTCACAAAGTGATCTTGACAGGGCTTGTTTGGGTCACTGAGAAGACATGTACAAACTGTCATCCAGGAACTGACAGCTTCCGGGGCTTTCTGCCACTTGGGCTGTGCTTAGAGCAGGAAGACAGCTGCCCATTTAATTTCTGGTTGAGTGGGAACGTATGGTGTTTCTGAAAGGTTAAGAAGACTTTTCATGAAGGCTATGAGATCACCTAATTCCAAGAGTGCCTGGGCTTTGCCTAGTAGTAAATCTTGATCAATTCCAGAAAATGTAGAAATGACAAGCCATGGACCTTTTAATAAAATTAAACTCGGCTATCACATAAACTTTTATTCCCAGGCCATAATCACCAAGTTATAACTGAAACTTAATTAGACTGTCTAGGGTCTTTCTTGGGAACCAGAGTGTGGACAAGATTTTCCTTCTTAGGGATGCCTTAACAAATATTGAAGAAGGAAGATGGCTGGAAATAGACCCTGAGGCTCTTTTCATGGAACTATCTTCACATTAAAAAAGAACTGCAGAATATGCCATATATACTAAGAATTCCTCCAAGCAATTAGGTGAATAGGTTCCCAACCTACAAAAACTGAGAGTCTTTTTCTTCAGGAGTTACTAGTAACCATCATTAACTGTCTCATCTTTTCTCAACCCCAAAGATTTCTTAAAGCAACCACCTAACAAATAATTTTAATTTTTAGTAACTCAGTTTAAAATATAATAGTCCAAAAATGTGTCTAAGTGGTAAGAGTGAGTTGGCTTTTCGAAAACAATAGATCCAGCAGCTGCGATGAAACTAAAACAGAAAATTCACTGAGCATTAATAATGAAAGAAGGATTCCACTTGAAAGAAAAGAGTATACATTTAAGAACATTTAAATGAAGTGCAATTAATCTTACTAGCTAATTTCTCTTTGGGATAAGGTGGAGGAAAAGTTTCTTCCATTTAAAAAAAAAAGATGGTAATTAAAAGGTGAAGATAAAAATGTGGTCTCAAACACAGATTACAGTTATAATTAGGACTATCTCAAGATTTAAAACAATGAAATCAAAAGGTGGCCTGATAAAAATAGATTATGTGCTTGTTTTTGTTGTTAACCTGTATAATGCACCTGCTGCTCTCTGTGTACATATTCTTTCTTCTTAGCAAACAACTTGGGAAGTGAACTAGCTAGGCAGAACAAGAATTGTTTTAAAATATGAAATTATTTGTAATAAATAAAGGTAATAACCCAAGCTACAAAAAGTTTGGAAAATAAAAGAAAAATGGTCACTCATAATATCATTCTCATAGCATATTGAATGTCTTATTTCTGGTGTTTTTCTTTCTTTTAAATTTATGCGGATTTAGTTTCGTTCATTCATTGATTCATTCATACAGCAGTGAACAATAGGGATTGGGGAAAAAAAAAACCTGCCCTCATGCAGCTGACATTAGCAGGAAGAGACACAGCAAGTAAATGGGTTGATGACGTAGTATGTTCAAAGTGATCAGTGCAACGGAGAAAATAAAGCAGAGCAAGGGGATGGGTCTGGCTGGAGCTGGGCAATTTTAATGGAATGGCCAGAGTGAGGGTCAGTGACAAGGAGGCAGGAAGCAGGTGGGGAGTGAGCCCTGAGGATACCTGGGGATCCAGGGTCCAGGCAGAGGAACCGGAGGTTCCAGAGCCCCTGGAGAGTAGGAAGAGCCCCACCACCACCTGGGCCAGCTGGGGGCTTCTCTGCCGGCCAGGCTGCGTGTGACGCGGAGGCGTCATCCCCACGCTAACGCTTCATCTACCCCCATCTCTCTGACACTCCATATTTTGCCTTTTCTCCGTTTAGGCCACAACTAAGACTGTGTACCCAGGCATACTGTCTAAGTTAGTATTACGAATGGAAACTTTTTTAATTACAATTTTTTAAAAAGCTCTTTTTTAATTACAATTTTTTATACTGTTGACATAGAAGTACACTATTAATTTTAGTATATTTACTTTGTAATCACTTCATTGAGTTTTTAAAATTCTCACAAGTTTTCAGTTGATTCTTTGGCCACTTCTAGGCTTAAAATGATGCCATCTACAAAGTACAATATTTTATCTTTTCCTTTTCTATACTTGTGCATATTTTGTTTCGTGCGCTCTGGTAATTGTCAAAAAACTACTTAAAATATTCAATAATAACTCTAATATTGGGCTCCTTTATTTTATGCTGGAGTTTCATGAGGCTGTTTCTAGTAGTTATTCCCAAGCACACTGTTCATTTCTGATCTAAACTATATTCTTTATTTCCTCGAGATAGCATCCTCAAATTCCCATTTCTATTGATGGTTTTATTAGGAATCGGTACTGATGTTGGTCAAATTCTTTTTTCAGTATCTATTTAGATTATTATTTTTAAAAGTTCAGTCCATTGACGTGATGTACCAATATTTAAGCATCTTCTAAAACTGAACCATCCTTACCTTCTTGAGATGACTTTGGTCACGAAGGACTGATGATACATGTTGAATTACAGTCACTGGTCCTACATGTAAGACATTCACGTCTGAGTTGATGCCATAGTTTTCTTTGGGAAGCAGGAATTTGAGCAGCAGACAAGTAGGATTTTTATAGGATCCCAAACTAGTCAACGTAAGACAGAAACAGCATAAATAAAGGACATATCATTGTGTTGCAGGAAGAACCATCTGATTGGGAGCAGTCCCAGGAGACCTGAGTGAGGGAGGAGGTGGCCCCAGGGCTCCTGAAGCCCGGGCCGGGTGTTGAGATGTTGGATCTCAGCCATATGGCCATGCCACTCTGCAGAACCAGAGCACACAGGATGGCCAAGTGGAACAACAGAATATTGCTGCCCTGCCTGTGTAGCAGCTCCATGATCAGTTTTGGGTCTTTGTGCTGCCTTGGGCACTTTGGGTTGTAATCAGTTTGGTGTGACGCAGCTTCCGAACATTAAACTTTGGAGCAATGCATTCTGAGCACATGTGGAGGTATTTGTCATCTATATAGGGCCTCGTCACCTGCAGCCCCTGCAGATGAACCCTGGGCTGTGAGGTTCGATTCTTTTAGCAACAATTCTAGAGTTTCCCAAAATTGCTTGTAAAATGCCGCCCTTGGGACAGGGTTCTCAAAAGAAGTCCTTTCGGGGAGACACTTAGTTCGTTCTGTGGTTATTTAACAGTTTAAAAAAAGTTCCTCGCTAAAAATAAGAAAAGGAAAACAAAACAAAACAAAACAACTCTGATTTCTCCAAAACTGGAATTCCACAGCAGCTTCTGCAATTATCTGTTAAATACTAAGGTCAGTGGGGAATACATAAAACATTCCTTACTAAAATCTTTGAAGAGCTACCTTCTCAGGCTGTGTAAATTCACTTCCTGGGGACATCACTATGTCTGTGCTGTGCTTTGTGTAACAATAATGTCAGAGAACATTACTGAGCACATACCAAAATACCAAGAACATTATCTTGTTTAATTTTCATTTCAACCCATGATTATATAATCATAATCAACTGATAAATGATGGCTCAGCAACTCAGATGTGTCAATTACATGTCCCTTAGTCACATGACTGGCAAGTGGGAAAGCTTGCATTAAAAAAAATAGTTGATTGCTGAGAAAGAGGTTATATAAATGGTAAGAGGGTAAAGTGGATTAATCCAATCCAATGAATACTTCTTGAACATCCAACATGAAGGAGGCATCATACTAGAATTGGGAATAAAAGTCTAGACTCCGTTAATGAAGTGGACAAGAATCTTCAAGGTCTCCACTCATCTTTGTACCCCTTTCTTACCAACCTTTTTTCTTTCTCCCCTACTGCAGTCTCCCTCTGACTTAATACACTTTAATTTTCTTCTGAGTATGTTGTGACTGAAAGGTAATAGTAATAATGACAACAACAACAGAAATAATCACTAATATTTCTTTTTTTTGGCCGTGCCACATGGCGTATGGGATCTTAGTTCCCAGACCAGGGATGGAACCCATGCCCCCTGTGCTGGAAGTGCGAAGTCTTAACCACTGGACTGCCAGGGAAGTCCCACTAATATTTCCTGAATGCATACTTTGTTTCAGCCACTGTTCTAAACATGGTAACTCACTCACCCCCCAACAAACCACCAAGGTCAGAGCTATGATTACTGCACAACATTAAGTCACTTGCTCAAGTTCACATGGATGGAAGTATCAGAGCCAGGCTTTGAACTTGAGCTCAGAGTTTCTAGCAAGCAGTTTAAGAGCCAGGCCCCTGCTATGAGCGGGCTGTGAGCACATGCTAGTATGTTTTGCAGGAGGAATGCAGAGCAAAGGTTAATTCATGAAGAATTATGTAATTAATTGCATAGAATTAATAACATGAAGACATTTGGCTGAAACCAGAGAAAAAATAACAGTCAAAATTAGAGAGTAATGAAAAATTAGGTTAGTATTAAGAGTTTTGAATTATTTGATGCATGGAAAAGTCAGAGCAGGGATGACCTGCGTGTTTTCAAGTATACAAAGAGCTGCGTGAAAGGATTACGACCAGTGACGAGCCATTTCTACAGAAGGCACCTTGGAAGAAACAGACATCTGCAAAGAGAACAGTTAGATGAGATACAAGGTAATACTCGCTGACAGTTAAGAGAGAACCATTAGAAAATCTGCGAAGGGACACAGGGGAATTTGTTAGATTTAGAGAACAGGATGCAAATTCCAGATGGTTAAAGTGTCATTCTGTCAAAGATTTGGACAAATGCGTGTTTTCCGGAGTGTCCTCTGTGCGGCTCTAGCAGTTAATTTATTCCCTCCATCTTGACTGAGTATCTACCATGGGCCAGTTACTGAGCGAGCTGCCTTGTTACAGGGGCGAAGGGGAAACCAATGTGGGTTCAGCCTCCACAGAATTTACAGTCTAATGGAGCAGACTGATAAAAATTCAAATCACCGCCGAATAAAGGGGAAACTGCTTGACTAGATATCCTGATGGCATCCTCCTCCTTCTTCCCCCACCCCCATGTCCCGCTTCCCTGGCTCAGCCGGGATGCTGGGACCCCAGCCCCGCTCAGGTCCAGGCGGCCGGGAAACCCCAGAAGGTTCCAAGGCTGCTGCTTTTGTAAAATAACAACATAAACCCTCCAGGGATGAAGATTCCCTACAGGAGTAGTTAGTTAGAGCGGATAGTGAAACTAGAAAGTGAAACTAGAAAGTGATTTCTTTAGGCTGGAGGGGCAAAGAAAGAGGAAGCAAGATCAGTGGCTCCTGGGAGCAGCCAGACCCCTAAACAGGTGCGAGATCCAGGAGCAGAGGGCGTGCCACCCAGCTTCACGACTGCACTGGAGCGAGGGGACGTGAGTGTGGCAGAAGTCTCTTCAGGCAGAACCAGAGCAGCTCTGCTTTTATCTGGTTTCTAGAACAGATTTCAACCCAAGAAAGGATTCTGTGGCTAAAGTTGGAAAACGGCCGTACAAGATGATTTCTTACTGGTTTTATTTTTAGCAACTTATACTTCAAATCCAGGCTGAGTTAATGGTGGGACCTTTATTGTCACCACACACACCCCAGCAGCTCCACAGCCCCACCTGCACACGTGCATTCATGTTCTGAGATCCCCCCTCCCTGAATGCAAGGACCTGCAAATTCCACCCACGTTTGCAAGTAGGTACTCATGTATAACTTTTGTTATTTTTCTAATAGTAAGACTTAACCTCCATTTCCAGGCATCATTCTGCCTCATAACAGCCATTGTGGTCATTTCTCTGGTAGCTCAGATTTAAACTTCAGTAGATTTGTGATTCTGCCTTCTTCCTGACAGGCGTTCCATTTTGAGGTCAGCTGTGGAGACCTGAGCCTGTGGGGTAGGGGGTACGGGATGCATTATATTAAATGCATATAATTTAGTGTTTCTTTTAACAGTTTAGTTTTGTTCACACTGAACAACTTTAGAGTTAGAAAGACCTTTAAAACTTTTACTTATTATTTTCTAATTTTGTAGGATAAATTGAGGGTCAGAGAATTTAAATGACTTGCCCAAGGTCATTCAGAAATCAAGATCTTCTGTTTCTCCCGGGGCTAAATCTCTTTTTACTATACTGTGCTGCCTCTTATGCCAGATCTAGAATGTTATTTATTAAGAAATGTTGTTTAAGGTATGTCTGAATATATCTGCCAAAATAGTAGTTGGGGGGGGTGCTTAAAAATAGGGACAGAATCCAATTTATGAGCATGCTTCATCAGCCACATGTTCCACTGACATAAAATTACTCAGAAATGTGGTTCACAGCCATTCTCAGACATATTCTAGGTCTGTATACAATATAGGATAAGCATTTAGGGTATTTTTAAAAACACAGCCGATAGTAAAACAAAATTGAGTCATTTTTCCCACACATGAAAGTAAACTAGATTGAGCTATTTGATGTTTTCATCTACTTTCAAAAATAATCCATGATGCAGCTCTGAGACTGAGGAGAGGACCATGTATTACAGTATCATTATACTGTAATTGTTACAAGAATTGTTAGCACATCAGATAATGTAACTCAAGAAACATAAATCCACTTGTAAAAAAAAAAAAAGAGGGAGGATTCTATTTCAATGTACACAAAGAGGAGATAGTATAAGGAACCAGGGAGGGTGATGGGTAGTAAGGTTTCTGAGATGGTTATCATACTTCTGAAAGATTGTTAATTTTGTGTAAGTAACCGTAACCCATAGGTAGCAGGAGAGGAAAGGGTTCAAGGATTTCAAAGGGTGGAAAGGATGTGTCCTACTAAGGAAACAACAGCTTGAACGCAAGATGCATCTTTTCTAAAATAGCAAAGCCCTTATCCCCGCTGCCCAGCAGGTGAAGGAGAATCTTTGTGAAGAAGGAACACGGAAGACAACAAGGAGGACAGCTGATGTAAGGATGCACAGAGCAGGGACACACAACTCTGCAGCAGAGGAGGGGGCAGGAGTGGCAAAAGCCGGCACTCGCCAGTGAGACCCCCCTGGACCCTCCCAGGAAGAGCAGGGGGTGGGTGGGGTAGCATAGCACAGGGCTGTGAGGTCACTGTCTGCCTTCAAACCTGATTTCATCACCTTCTAGCTGTGGGACTTTAGTAGATCACTTTATCTGCAGGTTTATGTGAAGGATTTAATGGAATAATCTATGAAAAGTGCTTAGCTAAACACAGTAAGGTCTCAATAAATGTTAACTCTTCTTAGTATCTAGCACGGAAGAGGCATTTTATGGATGTTAATTTTCTTCCTAACCTTCTTAGGGGGAGTTTTCTTAACACCACCTAGGAGAAGGCTTGGAGGCCCAGAAAGGCAAGAGCTGGGCCTTGGGGAAAGAGTTTACCAATCTCATGCAGTGGGATTGATACTTTAATGATATATAATGTATTAGTTTGCCAAGGTTTGCTATAACAAAATACCACTGACTGGGTGGCTAAGATAACAGAAATTCATTTTCTCACAGATTTGGAGGCTTGAATTCCATCAGATAATGTAACCCAGGGGCATAAAACAGCGAGAGGGAATGAGGGCAGGTCTGGTTTCTCCTGAGACCTCTCTCCTTGGCTTGCAAATGGCCACCTTCTCTCTGTCCTCACATGGCCACCCATTGGTCTGTGTGATATTTGTTTCCTGATTTCTTCTTCTTGGAAGGATACCAGTCACACTGGATTAGGGTCCACCTGTATGAACTCATTTTGCCTTAATTAACTCTTTAAAGGCCCTATCTCCAAAGACAGTCACATTCTGAGGTACTGTTAGGACTTCAACAAAGGAATTCCACAGAAAACATTTCAGCACAGGTGGAGTCAACACTGAAATGTGAAAACTCAAATAAAGAATGTTACAAGAGACAAGGAAGGACACTACATAATGACCAAGGGATCAAACCAAGAAAAGATATAACAATTATAAATATATATGCACCCAACATAAGAGCACCTCAATACATAAGGCAATCGCTAACATCTATAAAAGAGGAAATCAACAGCAACACAATAACAGTGGGGGACTTTAACGCCTCACTTACACCAATGGACAGATCATCCAAAATGAAAATAAATAAGGAAACAGAAGCTTTAAATGACACAATAGACCAGATAGATTTAATTGATATCTATAGGACATTCCATCCAAAAACAGCAGATTACACTTTCTTCTCAAGTGCGCATGGAACGTTCTCCAGGATAGATCACATCTTGGGTCACAAATCAAGCCACAGTAAATTTAAGAAAATTGAAATCATATCAAGCATCTTTTCTGACTACAACGCTATGAGATTACAAATGAATTACAGGGAAAAAAACGTAAAAAACACAAACACATGGAGGCTAAACAATATGTTACTTAATAACCAAGAGATCACTGAAGAAATCAAAGAGGAAATCAAAAAATACCTAGAGAAAAATGACAATGAAAACATGATGATCCAAAACCTATGGGATGCAGCAAAAGCAGTTCTAAGAGGGAAGTTTACAGCTATACAAGCCTACCTCAAGAAACAAGAAAAATCTCAAATAAACAATCTAACCTTACACCTAAAGGAACTAGAGAAAGAAGAAAAAACAAACCCAAAGTTAGCAGAAGGAAGGAAATCATAAAGATCAGAGCAGAAATAAATGAAATAGAAACAAAGAAAACAATAGTAAAGATCAATAAAACTAAAAGCTGTTTCTTTGAAAAGATAAACAAAAGATAAACCATTAGCCAGACTCATCAAGAAAAAGAGGGAGAGGACTCAAATCAATAAAATTAGAAATGAAAAAGGAGAAGTTACAACAGGCACCGCAGAAATACAAAGCATCCTAAGAGACTACTACAAGCAACCCTATGTCAATAAAATGGACAACCTGAAAGAAATGGACAAATTCTTAGAAAGGTATAACCTTCCAAGACTGAACCAGGAAGAAATAGAAAATATGAACAGACCAATCACAAGTAATGAAATTGAAACTGTGATTAAAAATCTTCCAACAAATAAAAGTCCAGGACCAGATGGCTTCACGGCGAATTCTATCAAACATTTAGAGAAGAGCTAACACCCATCCTTCTCAAACTCGTCCAAAAAATTGCAGAGAAAGGAACACTCCCAAACTCATTCTAAGAGGCCACGATCACCCTGATACCAAAACCAGACAAAGATACTAGAAAAAAAGAAAATTACAGACCAATATCACTGATGAATATAGGTGCAAAAATCCTCAACAAAATACTAGCAAACAGAATCCAACAGCACATTAAAAGGATCATACACCATGATCAAGTGGGGTTTATCTCAGGAATGCAAGGATTCTTCAATATACGCAAATCAATCAATGTGATACACCATATTAACAAATTGAAGGAGAAAAACCATATGATCATCTCAATAGATGCAGAGAAAGCTTTCGACAAAATTCAACACCCATTTATGATAAAAACCCTCCAGAAAGTAGGCATAGAGGGAACTTTCCTCAACATAATAAAGGCCATATATGACAAACCCACAGCCAACATCATCCTCAACGGTGAAAAACTGAAACCATTTCCACTAAAATCAGGAACAAGACAAGGTTGCCCACTCTCACCACTATTATTCAACATAGTTTTGGAAGTTTTAGCCACAGCTATCAGAGAAGAAAAGGAAATAAAAGGAATCCAAATCAGAAAAGAAGAAGTAAAGCTGTTACCGTTTGCAGATGACATGATACTATACATAGAGAATCCTAAAGATGCTACCAGAAAACTACTAGAGCTAATCAATGAATTTGGTAAAGTAGCAGGATACAAAATTAATGCATAGAAATCTCTAGCATTCCTATACACTAATGATGAAAAAATCTGAAAGTGAAATTAAGAAAACACTCGAACTTACCATTGCAACCATTGCAACAAAAGAATAAAATATCTAGGAATAAAACTACCTAAGGAGAAAAATATCTGTATGCAGAAAATTATAAGACACTGATGAAAGAAATTAAAGATGATACAAATAGATGGAGAGATATACCATGTTCTTGGATGGGAAGAATCAACATTGTGAAAATGACTCTACTACCCAAACCACTCTACAGATTCAATGCAATCCTTATCAAACTACCACTGGCATTTTTCACAGAACTAGAACAAAAAAATTCACAATTTGTATGGAAACACAAAAGACCCTGAATAGCCAAAGCAATCTTGAGAAAGGAAAACGGCGCTGGAGGAATCAGGCTCCCTGACTTCAGACTCTACTACAAAGCTACAGTAATCAAGACAGTATGGTACTGGCACAAAAACAGAAATATAGATCAATGGAACAGGATAGAAAGCCCAGAGGTAAACCCACGCACATATGGTCACCTTATCTTTGATAAAGGAGGCAAGAATATACAGTGGAGAAAAGACAGCCTCTTCAATAAGTGGTGCTGGGAAAATTGGACAAGTACATGTAAAAGTATGAAATTAGAACACTCCCTAACACCATACACAAAAATAAACTCAAAATGCATTAAAGACCTAAATGTAAGGCTAGACACTATCAAACTCTTAGAGGAAAACATAGGCAGAACACTCTATGACATAAATCACAGCAAGATCCTTTTCGACCCACCTCCTAGACAAATGGAAATAAAAACAAAAATAAACAAATGGGACCTAATGAAACTTAAAAGCTTTTGCACAGCAAAGGAAACCATAAACAAGACAAAAAGACAACCCTCAGAATGGGAGAAAATATTTGCAAATGAAGCAACTGACAAAGGATTAATCTCCAAGATTTACAAGCAGCTCATGCAGCTCAATATCAAAAAAACAAATAACCCAATCCAAAAATGGGCAGAAGACCTAAATAGACATTTCTCCAAAGAAGATATACAGATTGCCAACAAACACATGAAAGAATGCTCAACATCATTAATCATTAGAGAAATGCAAATCTAAACTACAGTGAGATATCATCTCACACCGGTCAGAATGGCCATCATCAAAAAATCTACAAACAGTAAATGCTGGAGAGGGTGTGGAGAAAAGGGAACCCTCTTGCACTGTTGGTGGGAATGTAAACTGATACAGCAACTATGGAGAACAGTATGGAGGTTCCTTAAAAAACTAAAAATAGAACTACCATATGACCCAGCAATCCCACTACTGGGCACATACCCTGAGAAAACCATAATTCAAAAAGAGTCATGTACCAAAATGTTCATTGCAGCTCTATTTACAATAGCCAGGACATGGAAGCAACCTAAGTGTCCATCAACAGATGAATGGATAAAGAAGATGTGGCACATATATACAATGGAATATTACTCAGTCATAAAAAGAAACGAAATGGAGCTATTTGTAGTGAGGTGGATGGACCTAGAGTCTGTCATACAGAGTGAAGTAAGTCAGAAAGAGAAAAACAAATACAGTATGCTAACACATATATATGGAATCTAAAAAAAAAAAAAAAAAAAAAAATGGTCCTGAAGAACCTAGGGGTGAGACGGGAATAAAGACACAGACCTACTAGAGAATGGACTTGAGGATATAGGGAGGGGGAAGGGTAAGCTGTGACAAAGTGAGAGAGTGGCATGGACATATATACACTACCAAACGTAAAATAGATAGCTAGTGGGAAGCAGCCGCATAGCACAGGGAGATCAGCTCGGTGCTTTGTGACCACCTAGAGGGGTGGGATGGAGGGAGACACAAGAGGGAAGAGATACGAGAACATATGCATATGTATAACTGATTCACTTTGTTATAAAGCAGAAACTAACACACCATTGTAAAGCAGTTATACTCCAATAAAGATGTTAAAAAAAATTGATGACTAATAAGAACCTGCTGTATAAAAAAATAAATAAAATAAAATTCAAAAATTCAAAAAACAAAACAAGAAACCATGGGAAAATATCTTTATGACCTGAAGTTTCTTAGACAAGATACCAAAAACACAAACTATACTTAACAAAGGGTGGAAAACACGCATGTTTTATTTATACATATATATGTAAGAATAGAATAAAAATGCAGATGGTTGGAGTGATGGTTGCTCTAGAGATGGAGGGATGGGACCTGAATTGAGGAGGGTTACACAGAGTTTTCAGCTACATCAACTGTATTTTATTTCTCCCTCTATGTGGTGTTATCAGGGTATATTTTATATTTTTTCTGTACGTTTCTGTGTACGTGATACATTTGATACTCTTTTTTAAAAAGCTCGCTTTCTAAAATACGCAAATAATTGAGACAAATTTATAACGACTCACCCTCAAATTCCATTTGATAATTGGTTAAAGGAAATGAACTGAGCATTCAATAATAGGGAACTGCAGTTAAGAAATCATCACACCGATTAATCCACATCTCCAGCATTATTTAATAAATATAAATTTTAGCAACATTAAGATACCATCATATATGTATTTACTAAATAAATAGAAATTATAGACTGTCAATGTGGGATCTGTTGGATCTGAGAGTGACATAAATTGTTTTAAATGACATAACTTTTAAATGTTTCTGGTCACATTTTCAATTGTTTTAGTTTCTCTGGGGGAAAAAAAAAGACATGGTGAGAACTATGAAACTATTGGATATGATTTGGCACAATAATCCTGCTCTGTGGAACATTCTCCAAGGAAATACACAGATTAAAAAGTTATTTACTTAGAAATATTTATAGTAATGCTATTTATGATTGAAAAAAAAAAAAACATAACTGGGAAAACCCAAACAGCTAAGAATAGGAGAGGGCTAAGCCAAATCTGTCCTATTACAACAGAAGGCCACGGCAGGGCTATCAAAATATCAACTGTGTGACTGATGCATGAAAATATGAAATAAAATTAATTTTCTAAAGCAGAGTGATAATAATGTCAACTGTGAAAACTATGTTGACGTATGGAAATAAAAATTAAAATTAATTTGAAAGAGCAGAACACGCCATTTCCTGATTTCCTCTATGAAAAAACAACATTTGGCAAAAATAAGAAGAGAATTTAGAGGGAAATAAATGAATTGAGTTGGGTTCACTGGATTCTTATTCTTTCCTTCAAAGTTGCCTAAGTTGACCTGTATTCATTAATAAAACAAGACCACAGGGATTTTATCAGCAGCACAAGAGTCTATGAATAAACAGACACGTCTGTGCCCATGTGGTGTGATTAGAAGCACCTGCCTTTTCTCTGCTGACATGTTCACCCTCAAGGCAGGTGATGTACTGGGGAACAACATTTCTTCCTAATAGATATGCCCTGAATATTAACCAGGGCCTTAATATTAATATTAATATTAAATGTTAACCAGAATCATGTTAATATTTTACAATGGTAATAGTTGTTGGTTAGTTTCTTATTTTGTAAAGAAGATAGCTGATGCACAACAAAATGTTAAATCCATTCATACAATAGAAGCTATAAGACTTTATAACAATCATGTTACCATGAATTACAAACCTGTGTTTCAGGTATGACTCCGTAGGCTATTCTGTGCTATGGCTAAGATCAATTTTCTCTACCTGGGTCAAGATACATACAAGTCAAAGGGACATATAACCCGCAAACAATCTAGCTAAGTCCCCCTGCTAGAAATCTTTTGTTATAAATGAATGCATGTATGAAATTACGGAGGAGATAAAATTCTAACAGAAAGATAACATTAGAAAAATAAAATTAGCTCTTTGGGATACAGACGATGTGAACAATGTTTTTAGAAGAACAAAATTATCTTTGAAGTCACCTGCTTTACCTTAAAAATCCAGGCACATTTTGTCTCTGCTCCATAATATGTCCGTGTTTATTTTAATGTAAAAATAATGTTTTTTAATCATCAGTGAAATAATTTAATTCTCCCTCCTGCCAAAGCTATAGACAAACCGATGTTCCAGGAAGATGCCTATGGGTTTGTGTACTTTCAGCGCATGGTTGCCCACTCCTGGGGGGACACTAAACCCCGTTTGTGAAATGGGGCTCAAGAGTACACCCTGAGTGGGCAGATTTGAATAAAGACTTTAAAGTCATGAAAAGCTGATGTTTGCTTTGCTCATAGGATTGTTTTTGCATTTAAATTTGTCTTATTTCAAAAAGAAAATGAAATCAGTAGATCCCTTCCAAAGTAAAGGATGTATACACTTAATATCTAGAAACGAGTTTGCACATAGTTTAATAAATTGTTTTCCAAACACAAGACTTACACTTGGTGAAAAATAATATACAGTATTAACTTTTGCTTTTTCATATCTTTATTTGTGGACCTACAAAAAAAAGGCCACTAAATGTTTTCTTATCAGATATCTGGTTATTTAAGATAGGATGTTCTCAAGGCTGGATTGTCACAAATCAGAGAAACCTAATTAACAACATTATTGAAAAAAAGGAAAACCATAGAAATAATAATTGTTTTTCCATTTGTAAAATAGGAAAAATGATACTAATTACTCAAGGTGGTGAGAGATGATATTAACACTGAGTGAAATACTTAGAAAAAAGCATTAAAGAGGCATTGACAATATGACAAAAAAACAATATTGTACAAGAAAACAATTATGTAATTTGCATAATTTGTTACTTAAAATTTTCCCTCAGGGCTTAAAATGGAATGTAACAATGATAAAGAAGAAACACCTGAATAAATGTTAACCAAAGCCTCTAACAGAGAAGATTATTGCACAAAATTTTGAAAATACTACTGAAATACAGGACAAGTATGGTAAAATATAAGTGGAGTGTAAGATCTTATCTACTCGCTGAGTAGACAATGAAACAATTCAATGAACACAAATCAATGCATGGTGCTCTGGCTTACTGGTACTTGTACACATGAAAAATTAAGTTTGATTATTAAAACTATTTGTGACAAAGTAGAAGTCCCACCTTTTGATTCATGTTTGCTGTTCATTTATCTTGGTGGTGGTTCATTTCCAGGCTTAAAGTAAAGCCTGTGGAAGAAAGATGAGAGCAGAGGACTGGCCTATGTATTGGAACTCTGTAATAGAAATCTCAATAGAGTCTTAAGATTGATGTGCTGAATTGGAACCCAAGGTAAGATAACGTAAGATTCAAAAGGGCAATCAAATTTTTTTTTTTGTAAGATGGAGAGTTGCATGTCTAGAGCTCTGTTTAATAGCCTCTCTGGGTCATTCTAAATGCCAGAGTCCAAAGAGTTGGCACCAAACAGAGACAAGGACTAAGGCAAAGTATATAAAAGGTGGGTGGGAGGTGAAGTTAATTTAGCTTGGGAAATGAGATGGGGACTGAAGAGTAGACTTATAACCCCAAATATAGGCTGGTTACGTGCATAAATTTCAACCTAACAACGATGAATGAAGGCAGACAGAGAAAGAAAAATCTGAGGATATAATAATGAAAACATACATAGGAAATATTAAATAGCTTCCTTAGGGTTGAACTGTAGACACAGCAACTCTTCTCGTATCAGCCTGTTTACTGAGTAGTTGGTAATGGCCTGTTCTGGCAATGGTTCCAGTGTGCCCACCCATCTTCGGAGCTGCTCCACGCAGGTAAACAGGGATGAAATCTTGGGATCCTTGACACAGAAGGGCCTAAAGGCCATCCCGGTCAAGCCTGTACTGAATAACTTTCCTCTGTAGTACGTTTCTGATGAGCATTCACTCAGCTTCCCTTTGCACACGATGAAGTGGCTTCAAGTCCAGAAAATTTGTTGAGCACTTCTTTTGTGCAAAGAACTGTGCAAGGCACTGAGAGGGAAGTCCAGTCAAATGAGAAATGGGAACTTGGAAAAATCACTGACTTCATCTTTGAAGGACCCATCCCGAGCCAAACAAAGCCACTGAAACAAATTAAAATGATAAGGCAGCCGTTTCCATGTTTTAGAAACACACAGGCACACAGTGGAATGCTGGGGCTGAACCTGGGAGTTTCTAGGTCCGGAAATATCAGAGATGAATGGCAGTCATCTTGTTGAAATAGAAACATCTCCTGCATGATGGAGGTCTGGAGCCAGAGTCAGTATCTAAAACTTGGGCTGGGCGCTCTCTTTTAGCACTAAATGGGCTGGAAAATGGCTACTTTTGCTGCATTCTTGCGGTGCAGCCAGAGAGAGGAGAGTATGGGACCTGGGCCAAGTCCCTCACGGCCTTGGTGACTGTGCCTACATTTCCCTCGCATCACTGTAGGATGGGAGGCAAGACTGCCGAGAAAAGACCTGATTCTGGACAAGACAGTGAGACCCAGGCAGAGGCAAAAGAGGGAGGGCAGTGAAGAGAGGGAGAGGAGGAAACAGGTCTCACTCAGAATTACGTCAAGATGATTAACACTGAGAAAAACAGCCACCAAACCCAAATTGGAAGATGAATTTACAAGTAATAAAGTACAAAGAAGAGAACAACATCAAAATGACCTTTAAATAAGTATGCTTAAGATCCTCCCAGAAATAAAGGAATAAATTCTATGAAATAAATCATTATGAAAAAGAAGAAAAGTGACTACCTCAATAGAAGTTGAATGGGCGTCGGAGAATATCCAAACTTGTTCATTGTAAAAACAAATAACAAGGTCCTACTGTATAGCATGGGGAATTATATTCAATATCCTGTGATAAACCATAATGGAAAAGAATATGAAAAAGAATGTTTAGATGTGTATAACTGAACCACTTTGCTGTACAGCAGAAATTAACACAACACTGTAAATCAACTATACTTGAATAAAATAAATTAAAAAACAAACAAACAAACAAAAAACACTTAGTAACAAAAGATAATGGAATTTTTTAACCTGAAAAAGGGTCTGTACAAGAGCCTACAGTAAATAAGCTAATTTTAGAAGCATCCTCGTTAGAGTCAGGAGCAAATTAAGGCTGCCCAGGATCCCCTACAGCTCAATATGTACTTGAGGTCCTAACTAATTCACTAAGATTAAAAATATATATTTTTAAAAAACAGTATCTTTTATAACCTTGGGTAAAGGGAGGATTTCTTTAAAAGAGACAAAACTCAGAAATTGTAAGGATAAAGGCTTATAGTCGAAGGATAGGCACCAAATTTATAATGGGGGCTGCCCCTGGGAAAGGAGGCACAGAGAAAATGAAGGGATGAGAAAGGAATTCAACCTTATAGACAGTGTAATGTTTTGTATCTTAAAAAATGTCAAGTGTAAAGTGTTAACAAATGTTCCTTCTGATTGGTGGATATATGGGCATTAATTGCATTACCTCCTGCATTTTTTTGAAATGAGTCTTCTTTTTTTTTTTTTTCTAAAGAAAGGACAAAAACTAAAAGCAAAACCCCAGAGATAATTAAAAATTTAAACACTAACTTAAAAGATATGGATCCTCCTCTTCAGAAAACCATAGTTATCAGAGTTATACATAATCTAATAAGCAATTATAGTGAAACCCCAAATAATATAAATTCAATCTAGATGTGTAAACAAAATGTACGGGTATGTAGAAGAAAAAAAGTAAAGCAACAAAATGCTTCAAGGAAGAGATGTCATGAGTGCTGAATCCTGGAAGATAGGTCACATTTCAAAATTGAGAAAAGGCCGTGAGTGAAGCGGGCTCCTGCATAAGGCTTCACAATCTGCAGAAGCAGCTCTCCCTCCCCAGGAGATGGTCTGTAAAGGAGTTTCTACAGCACGCAGATCCAGTCAAGGTGACCAAGGAATGTCTCAAGGATTGGAATGCAAAAGGAAAGGACCTCAGTGAATAGTATCCCATCCAGCTGATGCAGCGTTTGGGTCTCTTAGCTGGAGGCACCCCTCTGAGAGAATCCTTGTATCAGACAGTTGTCACTTGTTGACACCACCCAGTAAGAGAAGCCAGCTCTCCTGGTCCTGAGTTCATGGTCACTTGGCAATCTTTTAACATAGTTTGCCTTCCTTTGTAGACTATGGTGGTGGGATTGTTCTGACCTGAAAACGTGGAAATTTTTGGCACTTAGGAGACAGCTAGGACCTGGGACCCTTTACCAGAGTGCTTGTACCGGGAGAAATGTCTCCTCCAGCATACAAAGAAACTATAAGGGACTAAAAATAACTGCACACATTTACAGTGGTGGCAAATTATGAACAATAAGATACAAAAAGGGCACAAATCAACTGTCACTTCTGAGGTGCTGGGGGGAGCAAAAGCAGGGTACTGCATATGATCCCTGCACCCGGTACCACCAAAGGGGTGGGCACACCACCTAACCTACCCCTTTGGCCTGCCCCCACTGTCACCCCATTTAAGGGACCAGTTTGCCCCCCATCGAGGAGTGAGCAAGGGCAACTGTTTCTTGTTTTCTCTACCTTGTGCTGCAGCATGAGCCCCAGTAAAGGCTTGCCTAAATTCCTCGTCTGGCCTCTTATCAATTTCTATTGATTAAAGACTCCAAGGACCCTGAATCGGTAACACTTATGTCTATCAGTATAATTGGCACTCTTGTATTTGGCTGGTTCCCTTAGCCTGAGCGCTTCTGGAGTGTTAACAAACTCAAGTTTCTGGACCTGCAATGTTGAGAACTAGACCCAGACTCTGAACTTGGTGATCCTTAGAGTAAGTGCTGTGCGTGGTGAAACATGTCATGTGGAGACAGCTTATTTCTTCCAAGATGGGTTCACAGCAGAGGCAGGAATAACAACCACCTTTCCTAACATCTAGCGTGTGTTCACCATATTATACCACCTGCTATTTTTTAGAGAAGGCATTCTAGCTACAGTTGTTTTGGGCTTATTGTTATTCAAGAAAATATGAATTGCTTACCTCTGAATTTTCTTTTTTTCTTTTTCTACGTCTCTCACCTTGGAGATGGTATGGGTATGTCATCAATATCTATGAAAATAAGATTAAAGGCATTGATAGCTTTCCTTCTGTAGTTTTCACGCCCTTCTCCAAATCCTATTAGTTTATTCAGTAGAGGTTGCACTGGGAAGTGAAGTTTGCATATTGATGTGAGGGTACTTACCTTGTTCAGTTTACATAGACTCTAAGTATCACCAGAAATACTGTGTATAAGTTGGATTTTTAAAAATTCAAAAGAGTATACCTGGGAACAGTGTTTTTATGCTACTTTATGATAGCTTTGTTCTACTAAAAAAGTACAAATGTGAAAATAAAAAGATTTCTATACAGATTTTAAGTCATTAACTCAAAATAGTATAATATACATATTACCTTGTTTTTGAAGCTTTTGGTATAATTTCTTTAAAATTAGTTTTAATTCTTCACTATTATTTACACAATATCTTTCTGAACCAACATTGATATTTAAGTAGATCTCTGTGCAATTATTTATATCTAAACCCATTAAAGGAAGTCTAATTTTGGACAGTCCACTTAGGGAAATATTGCTGTAACAGAGAAAATGTAACAGAAAATATAGTGTGGTATAGGTAAAATTATTAACAATGGCATTAATATGAAAATAAACTTTATGATAATAACTACTGAACATAAATGGTGACCAATGAAATAATTTTAGCTGCAATGGACAATTTACTTGTGGGGCAAGCGTAGAATGCTGTTAAGAAAACTTTTCTTCAATTACACTGTGCTTAACTCTTGCAGATGGTCCTAAGTATATCCTAAGAAACAATCTTGAGTTTTAAAAACAAATCTGTGTCAACAGCCAAGCCTGCTATTGATTAGATAATAAAGCAACGTAGTTTAATTCTAATTGGAAAAAATAATGTATATGCTTATAAAAATAACATATATATATAACATATAAAAATGAAATAAAAACACCCAACCAGAAAAAATTAAATAAATGTAGCAAATTTTAAAATGGAGTGTTCCTTGAATAAAGCCAATCGCTGTCTTAGCAAATGGGAAGGTTTTGTTTCAACCCACAATAGACACATTATAGAACTACCTACCATGACTCTGCTCTGTTTTGATTGACCTGCAGAAAGGAGTTCTTCTGTGTTTACCATGCCACCCAGAGGTCCTGTCCTAACAAGAGACCATCCTTATCTATCTGGTCAACATCAGCTTTGCTACTTAGAGTCTGTCAAATTCGATTGAATTATAAAAATAGAATGCCTAGTAACCATCAGCTTTCTAAACCCCATTGCTCATAATGGACCATTGGTAATACAGTAATCAACAATGTGGCTATTTCATTTTAATCTGCAACTGTTCAAATTAAAGGGATTTACTACAACAGCTTTTGAAAAATTCTGTAATAAGTGCAGCAATGCATTTCTGCTTATATTTCCATATAATTTGAATAACAGTATTGTTTAAAACAGATGTCACAGATTATATTCTTTGAATATAATCCCGTGTTGTTGTCAGCACTATGCACCCACAGATTTACACTTAAGTAACCCAGGATGAGGTTCTCTGTCTGTGTCACCTGTTTTACTGGTGCATCTTTTTTCTTATTTAAACCTAGCCCATGAAAACAGTGTTTCTGGTTTTGTAAATATAAGCCAAATATATACAATAAACATGTTGTAATGATAATTGTTTCCCCCCCCCCAAAGTGAAGACAAGGTGATGTAAATTCACTATTTGGATTTCAATCCAGCTTTCTTCGATTTTCTATAATATTAATATTGGTATTTCTAAGGGGCAGGTGGAACTAGATGTAGCCTTAACTCTTTCTGTGCTGGGAACATTTTGATGTTTATATCATTGAGACCTGGAGTCTTTAACGATAAACACCGCTGGTGTGGACTGGGTTACACTGCAGTGATCGAAGCTCTTACCCTTCACCAAAAACCCTATCTGTGACCAGGCAAGAAGCAGGGAAGGGGAATTCTCATCCACCCATTGAGCCGCACGCGAATATCATGCAGTCAGGTGTGCAAGTATGCAAAGGTCATACCCTGAAGGGTACCTGTTGTCACAGAAATACATCACAACTCCATAAGGACTTCAGCATAAACATGTTAAAATGGGGTGAAAGTAAGTACTCCACTTCATTAGATCTTCTTTAAATGTTCTCTCTACATTGAATCCTTCTGCTTCCCTTTTTCTCTTTGACTCAAATCTCTTTTACTTAACTGATTAGGGCACAGAACACAGTTTGTACGTGCGTGTTTGTACTCGTAAATTTCTATGATCATGGTTCCTAATTTAAAAACTGTATTAGCAAAGGGTTTTATATTTCTATCTTTAATAACAACACTAAATGTTGTTTCTACCAAAGGACCAGTCTCACCTGAAAAACAAAAGTTTTTGGTCTATGGTAGTCAACAACAAATCAAAATGATCATTTTGGAAATTACCGTTAATCGTGTTAAATTATTGAACTTCTTGCTGGAAGCAACAAATTAATATTTATTTTATACCTACCAGCTATTATGTGTATACTAGAATTTATACACAGGACACTTTCATGAAAGAAAGTGTCACGAAATACAGTCTTCAATTACCAGCTACTTTTAATTATAAGCCAGAATAAATGATTTAATAAGTTCCTCCCCAAACCAGCGACAATGCTTTGTGAAAGCCTCACGTTAACCAGCTAGACGGTAAGTTCCCTGAGGGCAGGGGCTCAGCGGCCTCTCCTGTTTCCTTCTCCACCTCAAGCAGCTACAAAAGGGTCCCTGAACATCTGTTGCGGCCACGTGAAAAGTCTCCTTTTCTTTTGAAGTGGTTTCCGCGGACGCGCGTGTAGCAAAGTCAAGAGGGGGAAAGGGGCAGCGGAGAGCGGGTAGCAAAATCGGAGGGAGTGGCAGGACGGAGAGGAATCCGGAGGAGGCAACTGAACCCAGAGAGCCGGGGAGAGGCAAGCTGCGCGCCCCGTGCCGCGGCACCGGAAGCGGGAGTCGGACCCGCGTCCGCCGGGCTCCCCAGTGCGACCCCCCGGCGGCAGGTGGGGCGGGAGCATGCGCGCGGAGCGGCCCCCGGCCCCGGCCCGCCCCGCCCCGCCCCGCCCCGCGCCGCGCGCCCCTCCCACCCGCACCGCCGGGCCCGCGGCGCCGCAGCCGGGCCGCCCGAGCCCCGCCGCTCCGGCTCGCGCCCGGCCCTGTCGCCCAGTGGGCGTTGTGGGCGGCGCGGCTCTGCTCCGGGTAAGGAGGGCGCCGCCACCCGCGCCGCGTGGCCGCCGCCCCGGGTGCCCCCGCGCCCCGCACCCCGCGCCCCGCCGAGCGCGCGTCGCCCGCGGCGGGGCCGGGCGGGGGGCGGCGGCAGTTGGGAGTCGCCTCGCCCCGCGCCTCCTCTTTCTCTTTCTCTTTCGCCGCCGGGCGCGGGCCGGGCTCCCCCGCGGGGCGCTGCCCACTTGTCGCCCACTTCGGACGGGCCGGGCCGGGGGCGGGGACGGCAGGACTCCCGCGGCCCTTGGGCCCCCGCGCCGGGCGTCGCTTCCTCCTGGGCGGGGCGTCCCCGCGGCTCCCGTCCTGTGGGCCGAGACCCGAGCCCAGAGTCCGCCCGGCCCGGTGCGGGGACGGGGGGGCCGGGGTCGCACCTGCCGCCCTCCCCGGGGACCCCGCCCAGAGCGCGGCGGCCTGGGCTCACCTGGGCGGCGAGCGGTTACTTGCGGGGTCGGTGCGGGCGTGTCCCCGAGGTCGGGGCGCTCCGGCGGGCTCTGGCCCTGCCTTTTACATCCCGTGGTCATAGATGAAAGTCTGTCTCAGAACGTGCTGTATTCCAGATGTGCCTCCATACACTTAGCGGGGCATCGTTGATCCGTCCATGCCCGGGAGTGGAAACTTAGTAAAAGGACGGTCTGGTCTTTGTTACTGTTGAGGCTGCAGCGTGTGGAAGCTCAGGGAAGGCAGCTCGGTGGGGACCCCCTCGGCCGGGCCGTGTCCGTGCCCACCACTCAGTCTCCCTGCAGGTTACTCGGTCTACACCTTGCCCGAGGCACCGGCTTCGGAGATCCTGCTGTTGGAGCTGGTCTCTAGATGCTCCTGGAGGGCTCTGGTCTCAGCCCTTAGCCGACATAAGCGTAGTGGGGTCTCCTGGTGTTTTCGAAAAAGGTTAAAGTGCCAAACAGTGGTGGTGGCGTGCACTTTGTTTTTGATGCTTGGTAATATAAAGACTTTGAATGCATTTAACTCTTCACAAGATGCTAAGTAACCTCAGTCACTCCTTATTGTACCTGAGAATCCAGAGAAAGCTTTCAGAGTAGAGATCTTTGGAGCATCCAAATGGATTGGATTCTGCTATACTCACTTGGTGTGTAACTGGTGAGTAGTGAGGAAGATGAGCTTAAAACTGCTATTTATTATGTTCTCAGATTGCGAGGCACATCGATGGATTTGTACTGCAGGTGACCTTGACTGTGGAATTGTTTACTTCACACTGCTGGACAGTATTGGGGTCAAGAGAAGTATTAAGCTTGGTCTACCTCTGTAGCCAGCTCTCAATCTGTTTCCTAAGAAAGGGTGTTGGTGGGAAGGTGATCTGGTGAAAACAGAATTAAGGAAAGTTAAGGAACTGCCCTAACTTCTGCTTTAAAGAGAAATAAGTGTATTTTTAAGTTCATCATAATAATCTTAGGTGAGCTCTGCCATCTGTATATTTCATTGCAGTCAGTACCTGTGTGATTTGTATCTTAAATTACACTTCTAATTCATTTTTACTTTTCTTAAAAAATTTTCAATTATCATTTGTATAATTAACCATCTCCTATGTATGGTCATCCATTCATATGACAAACCACTAACAGCTTGACTTTTGGTGTGTTGAGGAGATAAAACTTGCAAACCAAATCACTTGTGAACGAGATGATATGACGAGGCAATAAATAGGATCTGAGACTAAAACAATCTAAAATAAAATGCTAGCGTTATGAAACAGACAGTGGTCAGAGGGTTTGGCGAGGAGAAGGTCTTTGGGGTCTGGAGTGATCAGAAAAGGACCCAGGAGGAGTCGGGCCTTGGGCTGAATCTTGTGTAGATGGACAGAAGGAAGTAGTGTGTGGGAACCTAGGAGGGAGAAAGGGGGTCTCATGCCCCAAAAAGGATGATTATGATTTATTTAGAACAAAGAGAAAGTATCTGCAGGGCCCAGTTTGGGCACTGTGGACATACATGCTCTCCCCACCAGCCCCTACCCTCCCAAAAGAGAAAATGTCTCTTCATTTTTCATGATTCAGCATAATTTCTCCTCTGCGAAGGCTCTCCCGATTCTCACAACCCGAGTTCCTTCCTTTGACTTGTACTTTTCCTGGTTCATCTGTATATAAACACGTTCTTTTTTAATGGCCCAGACTTTAGATTTTGCCATTTTCTTTTTATTAATTTTTAAAAATTGAGGTGTAGTCGACATATAACATTATTTTATGTTTCAGGTGTGCAACACAGTGATGTGATATATGTGTGTATTGTGGAATAATTACCACAGTAAGTTTAATTAACATCCATACCTCACATAGTGACAGGTTTTTTTTCTTGTGATTGAGGACTTTTAAGAGCAACTCTCCCAGCAACTTTCAAATATGTAATATTATTAACTATAGGCATCATTAACTATAGTCATCAAAAAAATGTTGTATATATTCTTCAAGACTTAGTTTCTGTCTTTAAGGAGCATATATATGTCCTTCAAGGGCAGGAACAGGTCCTCAGTTCTCTTTATTCAGAGTGTTTTTGCACCGTGGTTGTAGCTTTTTAACGTAAATGATAACAACCCTCTCTGGTGCCTGGCTTGGTACCCAGCGGGTGCTTTAAGCACGCACTCACCGGGTATCTGGCGGGTGCATTCCGGGTGGGAGCAGAGGCTGGGTGGGAAGGCAGCGGTCAGGAAGCCCATCGGATGATGAAGGAGGATTTGCAGCTGGAAGGCCTGGAGTTGTCACCTTGAAGGGCAGGGAGAGCGGAAAGCCACTGGGAGTGGGGGAGCAGTGCAGGAAGCACCAGACGGCCCCCATTCCCCCCAGTGTGTCTTAGGGTCCCTTCTTCAGAGCTGAAGGAGATGTGACAATCACCATTAAATGTGTCTTGATTGTTTCAATTAATTCTTTTAATGAAGAACACTGCTGCTGTGAATTGGGGACGTTGGCAGGAGAGCCATGTTGGCGAGTTGGGAGCAGACAAGTTCAGTTTTTAAAAAGCTGCATTCACAGAGTGGCTGCGGTGTTGAGCTTGGAGAGAGGCGCTCTGACGTTGGGCTGGGAGAAAGCCAGCCAGGAGGTCTTCAGCTGTCACGGGGGTGACAGTAAAAGGAGCATGGGACGGAGCGAGTGAATTACCCAGAGAGGAGAGAGTGGTTCCCTGACTGGTGACTGAGGCTTCTCCACCCACTGAAGGGGTCCCTGAGAGAAACCAAGATGGTCAGATGGTGCAGGGGTTGGGGGGGAAGCAGGCAGCCAGTGATGGGGAGCCCCTGCAGGGCCAGAGGGGGAGCTCTGTGTTAAGTCCGTACTGATGAAAAATCCCAGCTGAGGAGATGGAGTTGAACTTGGCTAGAAGGAGGTGATGGTGCTAGCAAGGCTCAGTGTGAGCCGTCGGTGGTGTTTTGCTTTCTGTGTTAGGCGTATAGATGCTCCCCTTTCTTATGAATCGTGGTTTGCCGTTTACAAAGCATTTCCACTTTGTAGCGTTGGTGAACATTTTGAGGGTAATTTATTGTGAAGAAAGTGAAGAAGTGAAGAAAACTATTGAGGTTCATCAAAAAAAAAACAGTGGACATACTTCCAAAGGGCCCTTGCGGAGATGAGTATAAACATGGATATTATCTTGGACTTAAGCAAAATAAAGCAAAAACAATGAATTAGAATATATTTGGGAGAAATAAAACTCCAGTTACTTCACACACATAATATCTTTTTTTTAAACACTTGCACTACTCTTTTTTTAGAACCGTGCCTTAGAAGAATTTACCCCTATTTTATTTTGCAAATACAAACAGTTCTCCGCAGTAGTAGTGGAAAAACGAAACCTTTGCCCTGAGCCCATCAGAGCTGTTACTCTGCTCCCCCGGCCCCATGTGTGCCTTCTGGGAGGATTCACTGCAGGAGGGCCTCCTGCTCCGGGAACCTGCTGAACTTTTCTTCTTCGTGTTGTGTAGATTTCAGCTCATGGGCAAGGCGTTTTCTTAATGAACCTAGACATTGTGGAGAAGGCTTGTGCATCCCTTCTGACGATGGATCTTAGGTGATGAGAGTGTGGTGGCTGCCACAATTAATAATTGATTGATAGCTCATTTGGAAGGTACCAGGTGGGGGACGTGGGAGACAGAGCAGCGGTGATGCATGTTTTGTCCCTGTGCCTAGCCAGAGAGGACGCATTCAACTAGAGGGACAGATGGACAGCAGGACACTTTGATACACAGCGTTTTGGTGTGTAAGCTCTTACAATAGCTTTTAAGATCGTGATAGCTTTTTAAAATTAAAAAAAAAAATTATTGAAGTATAGTTGATTTACAGTGTTGTGTTAGTTTCTGCTCTATAGCAGAGTGACTCGGTTATACATATATATACATTTATTTTTTATATTCTTTTCCATTATGGTTTATCTCAGGATATTGAATATAGTTCCCTGTGCTATATAGTAGGACCTTGTTGTTTTGTGATAGCTTTCAGATTAAATCATGGTTGCCCTACTTATTCCCTGGTTTTTTGAGGGGTAGTGAATTAAGGAACCTAAATGGGGACGAGGCATTTTTGCTGGGCATCCACTTTGTGTCTGTTGTGTGTGGAGTGCATGGGGGTGACTAGTACGGACAACCCCTGCCTTAATGGAGCGAATAGTCCAGCGAGGGGACAGACATTAAACAATCTCCCCCATAAATGTCTAAGGACAGACTTGAAGTATATTATGGGAAAGACCAACAGAAGTCCCTAATTTGGTTTTGTGGGTAGAAGAGGCGTCTCTGAGAAGAGGAGCCACTGACCAGGCAGGGGGCAGGGCAGAGAGAAGTTGAGGGACAGGGAGGCACGTGTGCGAAGCGGGCAGGGGGAGGGCGCGGCCCGGGGTGGGCGAGGGGCTGGGGGAGTCGGGGCCCGAGCGGGAAGCCCCAGGAAGGACGCGCTGAGGGTCGTGCCTTCTCTTCCGCTTGCCACAGGAAGGCTTTGCAGGGGCTGAGCAGGGCGTGATGGAATCTGCTTTGTGTTGGGTGAGGCTCCCTTGGGCTGCCGCCTCTGGAATACTGTGCAGGTGGCAGGACCAGTTAGGATGCCACCTTGGGGGTCCCGGTGAGGGGAGGTGGGTGTGCAGATGGGCAGAGATGGAGGGACTCTTGGAGTACTTTGGAGGTAGAATTTACAAAATTGCTTATGGATGGGAGGGTAAAATTACTACCCTGAACGTTCACCTGAGAAACTGGGTGAATTTTCATAGATGGGGGAAGACTGGGATGAAGCAGACCTCGTAAAGTGGCTTTGACCGTTTTTCCTGTGTAAGACCCACTGGATGTTGGTTATTTTTAGGGAGACAACTTGGTGTGGTTGTGACGTGTGTCAGGCACCCAGCTTTGTGCTTGGCACATGGTTTTGGAGTTTAACAAATGTGGGCTTTCTTTCCCTTTTCTGTGGCTGTGGGTTTTTTGTATTCTGCTCAGCTCATCCCAGACCTACCGGCCCTCTTGAACTGGAGCAGCAGATCTGTCTGCAGGTGGACATGTGTGCCCAAGTGCACGCGGTCTCAGGGCGGCCATCAAGCAGCCTTGCGGGGAGCGTTTTCAGCCCTGACCAGGAAGGTCTAAAATGACCCGGTATGCTGTGTGGACCATCTGTTTCTCAGTTTCCCCTGAAGCCTGGTGTGCCAACACTGATCTCAACACCGGGAGACTCTCCAAGCCCCTGAAGGGTCTCTGGCCCTGCAATTAGGAGCCATTGCTTATTCTTCATGGTTCCTTCTTTTGTGAGTACATCAAACTTAAAAATGGGACTTTCTCGAGTGGCAGCAGCTACAAAATTGCTCTTAGTCACTATTGTTATTGCTATAACAATAGCAATAAGTAAAAAGTAAAAGTATAAGTATAAGTAAAAATGAAGGAGCAGATTACAGACATGATTCCAGGCCTGTATAAATGGATCCAGGTGAGCACTGGTCCAATCCAAGGCCCAGTTCATAGATGAGCACATGTGCTGCTCTTGCCTTTGATTTTCTAGATGGAGCCATGCAGGGTGCCCTGACTTGGCACTGTTTGGCAGATGGGGTTCAGACCTAAATCCGGGGTCACCAATTTCGATGTCAGGGGCTAGGCAGGGAAGGGAACTGAGTGAAGCAGGCAGAGAGAAGAAAACTCAGCGTCCTCTTGATTTTGCTTTCATTTTTTCACCTTTGAAACCTGCGCACAGGCACTTGTTTAGTATAAGAAGTTCTTTAAGTACAAGGATAGTGAGAGGGAGGAAAATCCCCTCAGTACCATGGAGACAGTAGGGAGTGGTGGAGACTGTGGCAAACTACTGCTCCTATATGTTCTAAAGGGGTAGTTTTTTTTTTTTTTTTTAAAAAGTATCCCAAGTTGGAAACCTGCATTAAAATAAATGTGAAACCTCCCTATTTAAAAGTGCGGGCTCCCTAGTAGGTGCTAGGACACTGCCAAGGTAAACAGAGTATGTTTGCTGACCGGATACCGTTTGTGGCTGTTTCACAGCCTCTGACTTGTGGGGTCGGCTCCATGAATGTACTTTTCTTTACTCATGTGGTTTTCCTTCACTCATCCTTCACTTTTCTTATTAATCCTGATGGAGAATATCAGCAAGCGTATCAGCTTCTTATTCTGCTGATTCCTGCCATTTAAGTCTGACCTGATTAAATCTGGTAGTGAGGAGTGGGCAGCTGGGCCCAGCCCTGTGACTCTGTAAAGCACATGCTTGTGTAAGAGGCTAGAGTTATCAAACTCTGGGTAGAACCTAGGCTTTTTAAAGCTTTCCATCATGCTTCTCTGGAATTTTAAAAACATATTCCTGTGTTAAAGTATATCTTTTAAACCAGTTGTCTAAGGGTTTGTGTGACTTCAGGACACTACTTTTTGTATGATTGGAGGGGACGGTGCTTTCTCTTGCCTGTGAGCTCTTGCTCATTTGTACCTGGTTTTCTTGTTGTGAATTTTCCTCCTCCAGCAAGCCTCCAGGCATCCCTAAAACTGGGTTTCACCCCCTCTGCCGTGTGCTTTCCTACCGCGATGTGCCGTTGTGCGTATTTCACTCTGAAGGGTAGAGCTTTGGTCCCCATGGAACTTTTTGGGTTAAGTGAGGGGTCGCTCAGTTCACTATATCTTTCCAAAGCCCAGCGATTGCCTGACACATGTTAGACACCAGTAAATAAAGGTTGAGTGATTTTGATTCAATTAGTGACAGGATCATACAGAAAAGAAATTCCACAAAATCCCTAGCATTTGGGGATTCTGTGACTATCCAGCTTAGACTTTGGGTTTGATTGAAAATGTAAGCACTGACCTTTCAGCCACTCATTTTATTATTATTATGGTCACATGTCAAAGGAAATATAAAGGTTCTTCTCTTTTGCTTTATGGCAAAGAATATCCTTTGATTCCCGATCATTACACCCTTTAGTCCTGGAACTAGACATCATCAAGGTGAATTATTAGAGATGCCGACATGGCGCTTTCAAATCTATATTTTATGCACTCAATTTCTGAGGATGGTTAGAACAAACACTTTTTTTCTCCCTTTCTCTTTGAAAACAGTGAGCTTGCTGTGATTTTATTCCCAGATGATATGTGGATGGTTTTTCGGGCAGCTTAATGCATACAATTGAGCTTAGAGTAGGAACCACCAAGGCTAACAGACCAAGAATTTGAGACGTCATCACCAGCACAGGAGAGCAAATCCCATGCTTAGAGCTGATTTCCAAGTTGATAGACTTCTGTGTAGGGTGATGAGTATATTTCATTTGTTTTGTTAATCGAATGCCACAGATACTTGGTTCTTTTCAGAAAGGTAATAGTATGTTGCTGGGTCCTGCATCCCATGTAAATTAGCAGCTGTCAATTGGCACCCGCCCTGTGGATGGAGCCTGCATACAGAATGGAAGCGTCCCCCTTCCAGCTGTTGCCATCTTTGTGTTTTGTGTGAATGCAAAGCCCGTCTATTTTACAGCAGCTGATCATACATAATCTTTAGGGCCATTTTATTCTTCTACTGTGAGGACAAGGAGAATATCACTGCCAGTCTTTTCAGAACCGGCTCACACCTGTGTCCAAAACAAACAATGTCCATGGAGTAAATGGAGAGAGGAAAAAGAAAGGAAGCCATGCAGGGTACAGTCATACATTAATCACCAACGTGATTCGCAAGGTGTGAGGTTAGTGGGCCTGGTTTTAGATTGGGTTGATGTCCACATAAATTGTCTTTCAAGTTTCTAGAACTTTCAGCTCAAAGTAGCTGTAGTGTCTACCGTAGGTCAACTATGGCTTATGAAGAAGCTTCATCCTGTCCCACATCTAGCAACTTAGACTTAGCATTTTCTTGAATTTTAGGGAGTTTAGAAGTAATCTAATTCAGGTTTTCTCAGTCTCTACTATTAAGTCATTTTTTTATTCTAAGGGGCTGTCGTGTGCATTATAGGATGTCTGTAACAGCAGCATCCCTGGCCCCTACCCGCTGGGTGTCTGTAGCACTTCTCCGCACTTAGTTGTGACAACCAAAAATGTCTCTAGATGTTTCCAAATGTCCCCTGAAGAGGGACCAGAGAGGGCAGAATCGCCCGGGTTGAGATGGAGCCAAAGCGACGCTGAGACGCCGGCCCCACCCCCAGGGACACAGAGCCGAGTTTGTGGTTTCTGTGTATCGCATCAGGGAGGACGCACCGGTGTATTCGTGTATGTATTCATTCAGTGGTGCTTTTGAGTACCTACTGCACGCCAGCCCCAGGCACTGGGAGATACCCAGAATCAATCTGGGGAGGGGGCTTGCCAGGGACTGGGCCCTCAGACTCCACGGGGGAGGTGTGAAAAACGTCAGTGCCTGTGCTGACGAAAAGGCACGTGCTTTCTGAAAGTAGAGAGGGAGGACACCTGCGTCCACTCCCTGGTGCACAGGCGCTCTTGTTCTGCTCCATGGATGGTCCAGCAGAAGCTGACTTGGCGGGTCGCGCAGCGCAGGGCCAGTCACCTTCCCGCCGCCAGCTGGGTCGCATCGCACCGCCCCCCCCCCCCCCAGGGACCTGTGTCCCAGACAGGAGAAGCCCACGGCTTTAATCAGGCCCTCGTGGGGATGAATGGTGTGTTCAGGGTTGTGTTATTTCCAGATCGTTCATGTGGCCCCTGTTGGCATGTTGCACAAAAGGAGAAAGATAGTCACTTCCTGGAAATTGAAAAAATCTCTGTCCTCATCTTCATGCGTTCTCACCAAGTGTTATATTACAAGTGAAGATAATAGAGTCACCAGAATACATATGCCCTTCTGTACGAGGATTGAAAAAGTTCTCCAACGTTTCCTCAGGCTGAATCACTCAAAATGTAGGTCAAAACTGAAAATAAAAAGAAATAGTTAATAACCTATTTTGAGGGGTGGTTTAATTCACTCACCTTCTTGAAATTATTCTGATTTCCACCTAATCCACTCCTGAGTTTCCATAATGAAGGTCCCATAGTTAGGTAAGTGCTCTGGTCTCTTTTATACCCTCCTTAGGATCACACTGACCCACCCACAATGAGGATCTTCCTTCTGGGAATAAGATGAGGGAACCTTTTAAAGAGGGGACAGGAAATGGAGCTTCTCCTCTTCGTTTTGTTCCCAGAGTTTGAACGTGCCGCCCCTCCCAGACGTGAGATGAAGCTCGAGGGGATGATGGCGCACCTGACCCCGAGTCCCTTTCACTTGGTTGTTGAGCCGAATGTGGAAGGAACAGGACCTGCTGTGCCAGTGTTATCAACCCTTTGGTAACATGTGTTTGTAACATCCCACTTAGTATCCTGAAATAAAGTTAATAGGCAAATAACTCATCTATTCAGACTTCCAAAAAGTCAATATAATGTCCATATATAATAAGGGGGAGAAATAAATGGAAGGTAATTTATAGTAAAATGGTATGTGTTTCAAAATGTTTGGGTATGATTAGTGTAGAAAATAAAATGAAGTCTTTGGATGCTTGTTCCTACGGGTGGACTCAGTGTGAAAGTGACCAGTTAAAATGTTGACACAGGGAGACTGCACCAGGCAAGGGAGTCTGAGCAGCCATGGCTGCTTCTCCTGGAATGGTAGACAGCATTTGCTGAAATTGCACCTGAAACAAAGTAAAACCTTTCCTCCCTTTACACAGAGTTGCATTCCAGGGAAAGATAGGAAATATGAAAACCATGCAAAATACTTTTTGATTATATGTAAAATAGAATTTTGTTCAAGGTTTAGAGAAGCATAAATAGGGTTTTCAAATACATGAATGTCAGGTGGGACTGACTCTCACCTTTATTTATTTATTTGTTTTTGGCTGTGTTGGGTCTTCGTTTCTGTGCGAGGGGTTTCTCCAGTTGCGGCGAGCGGGGGCCACTCTTCATCGCGGTGTGCGGGCCTCTCACTGTCGCGGCCTCTCTGGAGTACAGGCTCCAGACGCGCAGGCTCAGTAGTTGTGGCTCACGGGCCTAGCCGCTCTGCGGCATGTGGGATCTTCCCGGACCGGGGCACGAACCCGTGTCCCCTGCATTGGCAGGTGGATTCCTAATCACTGCGCCACCAGGGAAGCCCGACTCTCACCTTTAAAAAGTGAGAGCCTTTGCAGTAAGTACCCTATTCCATTTTTTATCTAAAAATAGGAATTGAGAATGAAAATTAGTTTTAGCGTTTGGGGTTTACTCTTACGTGTTTGCGTATAACGTTCTAGTCCTTGTATGCAAACTGTTTCCCCCCTCATTTGTACTTTATGTACATGTTATACGCTGTGTTGTTGCCCCAGTGCAGCTGCAGTTCTGGGTACATTTTGAGGTTTGGGGTGAGAATGGGGGTGGGACTGGACATTACAGTACATTCTTACAGCCTGAATACCATGTAAGAAGAAACAGGGGCTTCAATTTCCACAAAATAATATTTTAATGGTGTTTGAAAACTAGTGAGAATTCAGAGGATGAAATGAAATATAGCATATAAAATGAATGCACAGTGATGTCTATAAATGGAGCCTGTAGGCACTCAAGTTAAATATGTGCCATATACGCTGTTACACACCCCCGCATCTCCACGCTCACCCTCGCATATGACGACTTCGGGTTTATTATTGATTTGGGTAACTATTATTGTCCATGAGAGATATAAAGGCATATTCCTCTTTCAGTTCAGTTTGTGGTCACTGTGTAATTAGAATTAGATATAACGTAAGGTTGTGTTTAAAGGGTAGGGCATGTGGTTTTATGAAGTCTTTTTCTGATGATGCAAACTAGAGGTGAGAGTTGGCCAACGCATCAGGTAACTTCAAATTAAAATTGTGTCCTAGTCCAAGAGTGCAAATGGAGGGCACACTGTAAGTCATAGGTCCTGACACTCCGCAGTGAGGCTGGAGGAAAATGTGGGATTCTGAATGGGTGGCTCACTGGGTTTGGCCTCTGTCTGCCTTGAGGTTGGAGTTCAAAGCCTGGTGTCTCTCTGAACCTGTCTGTAGCCTACAGTTCTCAGGAGCTGTGTGTTGATTTTGGGGGTGGGTATAGGCCGTTTTCTTGATTATTGCCTGTATGTGCAGAGTGTTCAGGAAGCTTCTCAAGAAGTTTACAAATATCAGACCCACAGATTTTTGCAGTCTTCTTCTTTGATATCATCTCTGGGTTTTCTGTCACTCTTTTGTCTCTTGTTTCACTCTGTATCTATAGGCTGAGTGTAGAAACACTTGGGCAAATGCACTCAACGGTTTATCAACTAATAATGGATTTACACTTACACCATATGTAAAGGAAACAGAGAAAATTGATGTATTCAGTTGTTTAAGGCTTACTCTGTGTTTTGGAAGGCTTGCCGAAGTATAATTTTTGGTAGACTTAACGGAAAAGAACTTTGCAAGGTCAGATGCAGAACATCCTAACTTGGTTTTCCCCCATATTTTTTATTTAGCACTATATAAAGATATTTTTAAAGTTTATTTGGTATTTCTACTGTACTTTGTACTTTTAGAGCCTATCCATATGGATGTCAGTTATTACTTTTTTAAAACATGTGCTGATTTTGCTGCACAGTGATTTCTTAAGGTCAGAGTTCTTAGTGGCAGTTATCTCCTAGCCAGAGTGTTTAAGATATGTGTCTTTGTTTTTATTTAAAAGTTTTTCATTAGATAAAAATGTTACGTTTTACAAGTCATCAACTATCGAGAATTTCTGTAATAGAAGAAATGGTTTTCTGAGGGAACTAAACTGATTAGTATTCTGAATATTTCAGTGTATCATATAAAGAAAATTCATATGAAAGGTCTTCTTAAGGTTAACAATAAAATTTACTATGTTAATTTTCCATTAGTTATATTACCTAAAAGAGTTAGAGTTTGTTATTTTCTAAGATGTGAGTACAGTGAAGCTTGACATTTTGCTAGCTTTTGAGAAGATAGTAGCTGCTGAACTTTGATAAATTATACCCAGTCAGTTAAGATAAAATGAATAAGAAATAAATGGTTATGGCTGACAATTAACATACAGCCAAAAAAAAAAAAAAAAATCCTTAATAAGAAAGCCACTTATACAGTTAGGTGGCACTGTTTCCTTTTTCTTTTCAAATATTTGACTAAGTGTAATTAAAATATAAAGAGGTTTCATGTTGCTTTATTTAGATCTAGCCAGATTAAAGACAAATAGGAAAAGTAAATTAGAAACCAGTTTGAGGTGAAGATCCAGCCCCCATGTGTTACTGAAACATATCTTCCAACCCATAAGCAGAAAGCAACTGATTGTTAGGACTGCTGAGCAAACATTTGGGGTGCTCTCAAGGGTTCCTGAGGGCAGGCTTCAAGGGTCTGGAACCTTAGAGTCATCTGGGACTGGCAGGTGACTTGAGTAGGTGAAGTGGCCTGGGTGTAAGATGGGAGGGAGTCATGGGCTTGCGGTGCCCTGGTGTACATCTGCAGGCCTGTGCCATGTGTTCGTGCCTTTGGGAGTTTGAATCCTTTGTTGCCAGGCTTAATATTCCTTTCTTTTCTATTTTTTTCCCTCACAATCAAAGTCAGAAATCTAGTTATTTAAAATGTTTATGTAATTTCCTGGGTCCTATCTATCTATCTATCTATCTATTGCTTTTTCTTTTTTTAATTGAAATACAATATTATATTAGTTTCAGGTGTACAACATAGTGACTTGACATTTATATACATTACAAATTGATGACCATGATAAGTTTAGAACCATCTGTCACTGTACAAAGTTACTCTGATGTTATTGACTGTATTCCCTATGTTGTACATTGCAACTCTGTGACTTATTTATTTTATAACTGAAAGTTTGTACATCTACACCTCCTGCACCTATTTCACCCAATCCCCTACCTACCTCCTTTGGCGACTGCCAGTTTGTTTTCTGTATCTGTGAGTCTGTTTCTGTTTTGTTTTGTTTGTTTGTTTTGTTTTTTAGATTCCACATATAAGTGAAATTATATTGTATTTGTCTTTGTTTGACCTATTTCACTAAGCATAATATTCTCTAGGTCCATCCATGGTGTCACAAACGGTGAAATTTCATTCTTTTTTATGGCTAAGTAATATTCCATGTCTGTATGTGTGGATGCTTAAGTTGCTTCCATATCTTGGATAATGTAAATAATGCTGTAATGAACATAGGGGTACATACATGTTTTTGAATTAGTGCTTTTGTTTTCTTCAGATAAATACCCAGAAGTCGAATTGCTGTATCATATGGGAATTCCATTTTTAATTTTTTAAGGAACCTCCATACTGTTTTCCATAGAGGCTGCACCAATTTACATTCCCATCAACAGTGCACAAGTGTTCCCTTTTCTCCTCATCCTCACCAACACTAGTTTTGTTCTGATAATAGCCATTCTGAGTGGTGTGAGGTGATATCTCATTATGGTTTTGATTTGCATTTCCCTGATGATTAGTGATGTTGAGCATCTTTTCATGGACCTATTGTCCATCTGTATGCCTTCTTTGGAAAAATGTCTATTTGGGTCCTCTATCCATTTTTCAGTTGGGTTTGCTTTTTTGATGTTGAGTTGTATGAATTCTTTGTATATTTTGAATATTAACCCCTTGTCAGATACATTGTTTGCAAATATCTTCTTTCATTGAGTAGGCTGCTTTTTTGGTTTGTTGATAGTTTCCTTCACTGTGCAAAACCGTTTTAGTTTAATTTGATGTAGTCTCATTTGTTTGTTTTTGCTTCTGTTTTCCTTGCCTGATGAGACATATCCAAACAAATATTGCTAAAACCCATGTCAAAGAGCATGCTATGTTTTGTTCTAGGAATTTTATGGTTTCAGGTGTTAGATTTAAGTCTTTAATCAATTTGGTGTTTATTTCTGTATATGTGAAAGAGTAGTCTAGTTTGATTCTTTTGCACATAGCTGTCCAGTTTTCCCAACAACATTTATTGAAGAGGTTGTCTTTTTCCTGTTGTATACTCTTGTCTCCTTTGTTGTAGATTAGTTGACCATATAAGCATAGGTTTATTTCTGGGCTGTCTGTTCTATTCCATTGATCTATGTGTCTGTTTTTGTGCCAGTACTATTCTGTTTTGATTACTATAGCTTTATAGTGTAGTCTGAAATCAGGATGCATGATACCTCCAGCTTTGTTCTTCTTTCTTAAGATTGCTTTGACTATTAGGGGTCTTTTGAGGTTTCATACAAATTTTAGAATTGTTTGTTACATTTCTGTGAAAAGTTATTCAATGCATTGAATCTGTAGTTTGCTTTGGATTACATGGACATTTTATCAATATTAATTCTTCCAATCCATGAGCATGGTACATCTTTCTAATTATTTGTGGCATCTTCAGTTTCTTTCATTAATATCTTATAGTTTTCAGAGTACAGGTCTTTTATTGCCTCAGTTAAATTTATTCCTAGATATTTTATTCTTTTTGATGCAGGTGTAAATGGGATTGTTTTCTTAATTTCTCTTTATAATAATTTGTTATCAGTGTATAGAAATGCAACAGATTTCTGTATATATTGATTTTGTATCCTGCAATTTTACTAAATTCATTTATTAGTTCTAACAGTTTTTGGTGGCATCTTAAGGGTTTTCTATATATAGCATCATGTCATGTTCAAATGCAGGCATAGCTTGGAGATATTGGGCGTTTGGTTCCAGACCACCACAAGAAAGCAAATATTGCAATAAAGTGAGTTACATGAATTTTTCAGTTTTCCAGTGCATATAAAGTTTATGTTTGCACTATACTGTACTTTATTAAGTGTGCAATAGCATTATGTCTAAAAAAAGTGCTTACCTTAATTAAAAATTACTCTGTTGCTAAAAATGCTAGGCATCATCTGAGCCTTCAGTGAGTCTTAGTAGTACCATCAAAGACTACTGATCACAGATCACCATAACAAATATAATAATAATGAAAAAGTTTGAAATGTGAGAATTACCAAAATGTGATACAAAGACACAACATGAGCAAATCCTGTTAGAAAAATGGTGCCAATGGACTTGCTCAATGCAAGGTTTATACAAATGTTCTATTTGTTAAAAAAAAAAAAAAAAAGAAAGCAATGTCTGTGGAGTACAGTAAAGCAAAGCACAATAAAACAAAGTATGCTGGTAGTGACAGTTTTACTTCTTCCTTTCCATTTTGGGTTCCTTTTATTTCTTTTTCTTGTCTAGTTACTGACTTCCAGTACTATGTTGATCAAAAGTGGCGAGAGTTGGCATCCTTGTCTTGTTCCTGATCTTGGAAGAAAAGCTTTATGCTTTTTACCACTGCGTATAATGTTAGCTGTGGGCTTGTCATGTATGGCCTTTATTATGTTGAGGTACATTTCTTCTACCAGGTTGTTCAGAGTTTTTATAATGAAATTACAGTGAATTTTGTCAATGCTTTTTCAGCTTCTGTTGAGAAGATAATATGATTTTATCCTTAATTTTGTTAATGTGGTGTCACATAGATTGAGTTAGGGATGTTGAACCATCCTTGTATCTCTGGAATAAATCCCACTTGTTCATGGTGTATGATCCTTTTGATGTGTTGCTGTATTTGGTTTGCTAATATTTTGTTGATGATTTTGCATTATTATGCATCAGGGATATTGGCCTGAGATTTTCTTGTCTGGTTTTCATATCGGGATAATGGTGCCTCATGGAATGAGTCTGAAGCATTCCTTGCTTTTCAGTTTTTTGGAATACTTTGAGAAGGATAGCTATTAACTCTTCTTTAAATGTTTGGTAGAATTCAGTTTTGAAGTCGTTTGGCCTGGATTTTTGTTTGTAAAGAGTTTTTTGATTACTGAATCCATTTCTTTACTAGTGATCAGCCTGGTCAGATTTTCTGTTTCTTCCTGCTTCAGTCTTGGAAGATTATATGTTTTTAGAAATTTATCAGTTTCTTTTAGGTTGTCCAGTTTGTTGGTGTGTAATTATTAATAGTAATCTCTTGTGATACTTTGTACTTCTGTGGCATTGATTGTAACTTCTCTTTCATTTCTGATTTTATGTATTTGGGCCCTCTCTCTTTTTGTCTTGATGAGCTCAGCTGAAGTTTTATCCATTTTGTTTATCTTTTCAAAGAACCAGCGCTTAGTTTCATTGATCATTTCTATTATTATTATTATTTGGTTTCTATTTCACTTATTTCTGCTCTGATCTTTATTATTTCCTTCCATCTACTAACTCTGGGCTTCATTTGTTCTTCTTTTCTAGTTCCTTAGGATGTCAGGTTAGATTGTTTATTTGAGATTTCTCTTGTTTCCTAAGGTAGGCTTGTATTGCTATTAACTTCCCTCTTAGAACTGCTTTTGCTACATTCCACAGATTTTGGAATGTTGTGTTTCCATTTTCATTTGTTTCCAGGTATTGTAAATTTTCCTCTTTGAATTTCTTTGTTGACCCATTGCTTGTTTAGTAGCATATTGTTTAGCTTCCACATATTTGTGTTTTTTTCCAATTTTATTTTTGTAATTGATTTCTATTTTCATACCATTGTGGTTGGACAAGATGCTTGATAGGATTTTAGTCTTATTAAATTTATTGAGACTTGCTTTGTGGCTTAACGTGTGATCTTTCCTGGAGAATGTTCCATGTGTGCACTTGAAAAGAATGTGTATTTTGCTGTTTTTCAGTAATTTTCTATATTTATCTATTAAGTTCATGTGGTCTAATGTATCATTTAAGGCCAATGTTTTCTTATTGATTTTCTGCCTAGGTAACCTATACATTGTTGTAAGGGGGATGTCCAAGTCCCTTACTATTGTATTATTGTCAGTACATCCTTTATGTTTGTCAGTATTTGCTCTATGTATTTAGGCGTCCCTATGTTGGGTGTATAGATAGATATTTACAAGTGTTATACTCTCTTGTTGGATTGATCCTTTTATCATTATGTAATGTCATTCTTTGTCTCTTGCTACAGTCTTTGTTTTAAAATCTATTTTGTCTGATACAAGTATTGCTACCTCAGCTTTCTTTTTGTTTCCAGTTGCATGGAATATCTGTTTCCATCCCTTCAATTTCAGTCTGTGTGTGTCTTTATATCTGAAGTGAGTCTCTTGTAGCAGGATATATACGGGTTTTGTCTTTCTTATCCATTTGGCCACCTTATGTCTTTAGATTGGAGCATTTAGTCTGTCTGCATTTAAAATAATTATTGATAGGTATGTACTTACTATCATTTTGTTAATTGTTTTCTCTCTCTTTTTTGTCATTATTCTCTGTTCCTTTCTTCTCTTATTCTATTCCCTTGTGATTTGATGATGTACTTTAGTGTTGTGTTTGTAATTTTTCTCTATTTTTTGTGTATCTGTGTTTGGTTTTTGGTTTATGGTTACCATGAGGTTCATATGTGACAACCTATATATACAGCAGTCGATTTTAAGTTGATGGTTGCTTAAGTTTGGATGCATTTTTAAAGCACTGCATTTTCACTCCTCTCTTTCATGTTTTATGTTTTTGACATCATATTTTGTATCTCTGTATTTTGTGTATAGCTTAACAAATTATTTTAGATATGTTATTTTACTACTTTTGTCTTTTAACTTTCATACTATCTTTACAGGTGGTTGATCCACTACCTTTACTATATATTCGCCTTTACCATTGAGAGTTTTTCTTTTGTAATTTTTTTGTTTCTAGTTATGGACTTTTCTTTTTCATTTAAGGAAGTTCCTTTAACATTTATCATAAGGCTGTTTTTTTGGTGGTGAAGTCCTTTAGCTTTTACCTGTTTGGGAAACTCTTTTTCTCTCCTTCAATTTTGAATGATAACCTTGCTGGGTAGAGTAATCTTGGTTGTAAATTTTCTGCTTTCAGTACTTTGAATATATTGTTTCAGTCTCTTTCTGTAGAGTTTCTGCTGAAAAATCAGCTAATAGTCTTATGGCAGTTTCTTTTACATAACTGGTGGTTTTTTTTCTTGCTGCTTTTAAGATTTTCTCTTTATCTTTAATTTTTGACATTTAATTTTAATGTGTCTTGGTGTGGGTCTCTGGGTTCATCTTGTTGTGACTTGCTGAGTTTCTTGGACTTGGATGTTTGTTTCCTTTACCAGGTTAGGGAAGTTTTCAGCATTATTTCTTCAAATATGTCTACTGTCCCTTTCTCTCTCCTTTCTTTTTCTGGGACCCCTATAATGTGAATGTTAGTACACATAATGTTGTCTCAGAGGTCCCTTAAACTAGCCTCCTTTTAAAATTCATTTTTCGTTTTGCTGTCCCAGTTGGATAGTTTCCACTACCCTGTCTTTCAGATTGCTGATCCTTTTCTTTTGCATCCTCTGATTTGCTGTTGTTTCCCTTTAGTGTATTTTTTCACTTCAGTTTCTCTATTTTGTGGTTCTGATTGGTCTTTTTTTAATATTTTCTATTTCTTTTTTGACGTTCTTGCTGACTTCATCCATTCTTCTACTGAGTTTGGTGAGCATCTTTATGACTTCTTCTTTGAACTGTTTATCAGGCAAATTTCTTATCACACTGTGATATCATTGTTTCATATCAGTTGTTTTCTTGATATGGATTTTTTGGATATTGGGCTCTTTAGGTGATAATTTGAAATAGAGATTGGATGTCTAGTTGTTCTGGCATTTTGATTTTTATGACAACTTGAAAAAATGTAGTTGCACATAGTTAATGACAAAAAGTGGCAACAGTTAACACTAGTTTGCTCAGCTTTTTGAACTTGGCATAAATAGGCTGCTTGTAGGTTTTACTAGCTTTTAAAATTAAAAAAAAAAGTTTTTGTTTGCTGTTTTTCATGCTTGTGCCCCAGTATCTTGCACTGTGGTGTTCAGAGATGTGAAACGCGCTCTGTCTTTGGACTTCCTTGTTGATTATCTTGTGGACAGTTTGTCTTGGTCCTTCTCTGGTTAGTCCTGCCCTGCTGCACTTCTTTCCTCTCTTCCTTTGGTGTCTCAGATCATCTAAGTTTTGTCTTAGTCTAGTTGATTTTTGTGCTCATGCTTCATCAGCATTTCTTGTTCAGTTCCTCAGAATTCCTAAACATCCATTTTTACACTTAAAATGTTTACATCTTTGATTGAATAAACATTCAAAAATGTCCTGCCTGGGTCTGTCTCCTCCTTGCTTATAGCCTTAAAAAATTTTTTTTTAATTGAGATATGGTTGATTTTCAACGTTGTGTTAGTTTCAGGTGTGCAGCAAAGTGATTCAGTTATACATATATATAAAAATATATTTATAGTTCCCTGTGCTATACAGTAGGTCCTTGTTGGTTATCTATTTTTTTTATATATATATATGTGTGTGTGTGTGTATATATATATAAAAATAAACAAACATATATAAAATAGTGTATATAGAGCAGTTTCCTGGGGTCTGTGACAAAGTCCTCAGATGAAAGCTGTGGGGTCCACAGCATCTGCAGGGCTGTGAGGTGCTCAGCAGAGAGGGCTGGTGGTTTCTCTGCAGAGCAGGACGCTGGGGTCTGGGGCCGCTCCTACTGCGTGGCGGATACTGGCAGCCCCTGTCCTGCTTCCTTGTTCCTGGCTGGCCTTGGCCGTCTCAACTCTGCCAGTCCTGGCGGGGTGATCCCTTGTGCAGTGCCCCGATAGCTTGGGGAGGTGGTCGCTCACCTGGCTCTCCTTCTCCTGCCAAGGGGACCTCTGTCAGGCTAGGGAGCCCCCTGGTGCTGAGCACTGCCAGCCTGGGAGATGAGATGATGCAAAATTAAATTCTTCTTCCTGCCTATTTGGTGCTGTTGTTCTCAGGTTTGTTGCTCTACCCCATTGCTGAAGCTTCTTAATTGGACTCCAGAGCGCTCTCAGAGCTATTTTGGTTGGGGGATCGCTGTCTGATTGTTAGTGGAGGGATGGAGGCTGGGGTTTCCTACTCTGCCGTCTTGATGATGTCAGAAACCTCAGACTGCTTTCCAAAAGCACATCGTTTATCCAGCAGCAGGAAGGTACCTTTTTCCCCGCATCTCTAGTCAGAGCTTCTTTTAATTTCATGTCAATCTGATGGGTATGAAAGGTATCTCATTATTATTTTAATGTGTATTACCTGGAGTCTATCTGAGCATCTTTTCACCTATTTGTTGGCTGGTTTGCTGCTCTGTGCCTCCATAACTCTGGATAATGTGTCTGTGCCTCTTTACCTCATTTTATCCGTTTTCATATACTGTCTGTTGACATTCAGATGGGAAGGACGAGAATTGTTCTCATACTGCTTCCCTCCCTTCTCTTCCTTTTGGTATGATTGTTTCTCGTCCTGTCAATTTTTGATAGTCTCACTTGGCTCCTCCTTATCAAGATTAGGATAGTTTCACCCTCTTTTTTCTTCCATCTTCCCCCATTTCTACAGTCTACCTTCTGTTAGTTACACTTGAACGTTGTGAAAGATGTAAAGAATTGTATTTTATGCTCTAGCCACAGCCATGTCTCCTCTGTTTTGCCCACTAGAAGACCTTAAAGGTTGAAAGCCAGTAAAATGTGTTTAAAACAGAATGTTAAAGCAGAAGGGCCCAGAGATACCATTGAAACCAAGACTTCTCAAACTCTTCCATCAAAGTGGCCAAATGCCAGTTGAGAAAAAATATACTTCTTTCACGAATGCAAACTTCTATGTACATATTCAGGCAGTGTTTTCTCTTCCACTCCATCATATACCAGTTTTCTTTTATGATAACTAAAACTGATAAAAAACAAATTACTCCCTGAATCTGTTAATACAGTTAGCTTTCTGGGAAGATTTGTAAAATTGTATTGTGACTTTGAGTACTCGTATGGGGATCCTAGTTTGAGAAGCACGAATCTAATTCTTTGCTTCATTTTGTAGACACGGGAGTCATAGCACAGAGAGATGGTGTGTTTTGCCCAAGTTCTCTTAGGTGAGGACCTCATATTTCACTGTCCATTGTGGCTCCTAAGACTTCAGTTTGGTAGATGATCTATGCTCAGGCCCAACCTGTATTTCCAATCTTATTTTCTCTTGAGTATGTTCAGGCCAAAAACCTTGGAGTCATTTTTCTTTCTACATAATCCAGTCTGTCATCAGATCCTGGTGGCTCTGTCTCTGAAGTGTACCCAGCCTCTGGCCCCTTCTTATGTCCTTTGACACTGCCACCTCTGTCCAAGCCATCATCATCTCACCTGGACCACAGCTGCAGGTTCTCGATTGGCCTCCCTGTTTATAGCCTTGCCTTCCACAGGGTCCGTTCAGGTCTTGTCTGTTCAGAACCCTTTAATCACATTCACGTTTCATTCATAGTTAAAGGAGAGCCCTTTCCATGATCTGCAGGTCTTTCATCGCTGGCTCTCCTCTGCCTTCCTGACCCGTCTCCTACCTTCTCCCCCAGCTTACTCTGCTCTGTCACTCTGGCTTCCTTGTTATTCCTTGAGCAGGTTAGTGAGCAGTTAGCTACCCCAGGACATTTGCACTTCCCTTTGCTGGGAACTCTCCTCACACAGCTGTGTCAGTCTTTCGTGCCCTCATTCCTTCAGATTTGTGTTCAGATTCTACCTTATCAGACCTTAGCACTGACCTTAGCACTGATCACTGCCTGACATCTGTGTCACATGTTTACTTGTTGATGGTTTCTCCCTGGCTAGGACGCAGGCTTTAGGAGAACAGGGACCTTTTGTTTGCTCACCATTATATGCAATGTGTGAACAGTGCCTGGCAGCAAGTGCTCAGTAAAAATCTCTGTTGGAAAATGAATGAATCTTGCTGTATTGCTCCCCGGCCTCGATGTCTGACTCTGGTCAAACAGTTATTCTATGAAATCCCAGACATTTCTCACATGCCATCTGTGCCAAGGCCCTGGGCTCCCCTTCCTGTCATGCCTTTGCTCTCAATGTTCACATTTTCTGAAATGTTTTTCCTTTTCTCTACTTGTTCACATCTTCCTCTTCTTCAAGCACAACGCAAGTGCAGTTTCTGCAGTGAAGACCTTCGATCCCGGTGTTGAGTTGAGCACTTTGTCCTCGTGTGCTCAGTGTGCTATTTGCAGTTCTGTTTATTACCTTCCATCCTGAGTTCTAGTTATTTATATACATGGCTGATCTCTCCTCCTGGGTGGCAAGAGCCTTCAGGAAATCCCTGTATTTCCCAAGTGCTTGTTCTGGTGTTTTGGTGCCAGGTACTTGTGAAGTGATGGGAGAAGTGAATTATATGGGTACTTAAGCCTTTACCCATGGCACTGGCTCAGATTTAGAGACAGGTTCAAATTCTAGTTGATGTAAGGAATACTGAAGACTTAGGTGATTTTTTTAAAGATAATATTAGAAATTAAAGGACTGGTAATATGGACCATATGGGAATTGAGTTTATCTGCCTTTTTGGAGAGAGATTTAGGAATAGGGAAGGGTTTTTCAAAAGTGATGTTGGACAATTACTCTTGCCTTCAAAAAGTAAAGACTTAATTTATATAGTAACTAATGATTTTTTCTTACTTATTTATTTTTATTTTTTTTATTGGAGTATAGTTGCTTTACAATGTTCTGTTAGCTTCTACTGCACAACAAAATGAATCAGCCATACATATACATATATCCCCTCCCTTTTGGATTTCCTTCCCATTTAGGACACCACAGTGCATTAGTAGAGTTCCCTGTGCTGTACAGTAGGTTCCCATCAATTGTCTATTTTATACATAGTATCAATAATGTATGTGTGTCAATCCCAGTCTCCCAGTTCCTCCCTCCCCACCCCTTTCCCCCCTTGGTATCCATACCTTTGTTCTCTAGTCTGTGCCTCTGTTTCTGCTTGGCAAATAAAGTCATCTCTACCATTTTTCTAGATTCCACATATATGTGTTAATATACGGTATTGATTTTTCTCTTTCTGACTTACTTCACTCCGTATGACACTCTCTAGGTCCACCCACGTCTCTAAAAATTTAAACCTTAACTCGTGAAAGGACTTTGGACCAATACTTTTAAAGCCCTGAAATATTTTCTTGGCGACCTTGAGGAGTGGTTAAAGCACTGCTGCTCTGCGTGAAGGCGGTAGTGGGTTTAGAGCAGGGCTCCCCCACCCTCGGGCCACAGACCGGTACTGGTCCGCGGCCTGTTAGGAACCCGGCCGCACAGCAGGAGGTGAGCGGCGGGCGAGCCAGCGAAGCTTCATCTGCTGCCGCCCCGTCGCTCACATTACAGCCTGGACCATCCACTCCCCCCGACCCCGCTCCCTGCCTGAGGAAAAGTTGTCTTCCTCGCAACTGGTCCCCGGTGCCCAGAAGGTTGGGGACCGCTGGTGTAGAGGGGTGAAGTCTGTACCTTGCTGCACGTGGTGCTTTTGCACGGTACCCGAGTCATCTCTCTCCTGTATTAGTGACGGTCGGAAGTCTTTGCCTTCTCCTTTCAGCTTTTTATCACACTCTGACTGCTCAGAAATACTGAGATCTTTGGCTTTGAACTTATCAGCTTCCCTTCCTTCTACCTTCAAATCCCGGTGCTGCCCTCTGATGGGTCTTGGGCGGGGAGTGACGGATTCTTAGCCACGCCTCTTAGATGGGTGTCCTGGGGCACCTCAGATTCAGTGTGTCCTGACTCAACTCATTACCTTGTCCCCTGCGTTTGCCCCTCTGCCTATTTCTTGGTGAAAGACACCGTTTGTGGTGTTGCCCAAGGTGGACATTTGACACCCCAGTCCCTTCTTTCCTTCTTATTGCCTGTGTCTGTCTGTCTCCAAGTCCTACCTGATTCCACAGCACCTTCTGTTTGCATTCTTCTCTGCTTCTCCATCTTCACTGCTGGGGTTAAGTCATCATCACCTCTTTCACGAAGCCCTCGTGTACTGGCTGCGTCCTGTGCACCAGGCGCGTTCCAGGTGCTGGAGCTGCAATGATAAAGAAGCTCCCTTGGAACCGGTTGGAGGTGGGAGGAGAGCAGGGTGAGTTTGCAGGCTAGGGTCAGAGGTCAGCCGGCTGGGCAGGGGGTTAGTTAGGTCAGGAGGCACCTGTGGGCCAGGTGAGTCTGGACTTTATCTTCGGACAGTGGAGCCACTGGCGGGCGGTCAGCAGGGGAGAAATGAGGTCATTAGGGCATTTTAGGGCCACATCCGGACGGTGGACTTAGAGGCAGAAAGACTAGAGTTACAGTGATGACTGGGGTGATGCAGCGATCTCGGCGGTCCCGGAGAAGAGCACCAGGGAGTCAGTATTTGGATTCCCTGTGTGGATGTCTACATTCAGGAGGCCAAAGCTGAGTTCCGCTGGAGTAGCAGCCCAGATTCCCAAATGTACTAAAGCAGAACCTTTTGGGAAACCAACATTTTTTTTCATCTTATTGAGAATGTCTTTGGAATGTGAAAGCTTGATTGCATTGGGTCTGAAATGAATGTCATTTAAATATTGAATTAATTGAAAGCCCGGCTTCTGAATATTTTTCCGTAGATTTCACGCTCCTTTTTTTTTTTTTTTTTTAAAACAAATGCCCTTGGTATTTTTTTTTTTTTTAAAGGTGTAGGCTTATTTGTTTATTTATTTTGGGTTGTGTTGGGTCTTCGTTTCTGTGCGAGGGCTTTCTCTAGTTGCGGGAAGTGGGGGCCACTCTTCATCGCGGTGCGCGGGCCTCTCACCATTGCGGCCTCTCTTGTTGCGGAGCACAGGCTCCAGACGCGCAGGCTCAGTAGTTGTGGCTCACGGGCCCAGTTGCTCCGCGGCATGTGGGATCTTCCCAGACCAGGGCTTGAACCCGTGTCCCCTGCATTGGCAGGCAGATTCTCAACCACTGTGCCACCAGGGAAGCCCGATATCACGCTCCTTTAGAAATTTCATTTTGCCTTGTGTTTTAGCATTGGCAGTAAATACTGGCCGTGGAAGAGCTGTGTCGAGGGCAGTGACGGTGCGAGGGGTGGCGATGGTCTGAGTGAATCCCCCTCTTCGTGGCGGGAGGGAGTGGCCTGCAGAGGCTGGCAGACGACTGGGGACCAGGCCCGGCTGTGGAGGGGGAGGTGGTAGCCCTTCCTGGGGGGACAGCGCTCAGCCTCCAACTGGCACTTGGTCGGCGGAATTTAATCAGCCGTTTGGAATTTTAGTCACAATCATGGAAGAGGTGATTGGTTTCTCTCTTTGTCCAGCTTTTTGTCCCTATGTGTCTCCCACACATTTGTTGACACTGTGTGGTAGGTGCCACCTTACAGAAAAGTGGGGACTTTGAAGATAAGTCACATCGGCCCTGCCTTTTGTCTGAAAGGGGGGGCATTATGAGGGATTTTATTTTGTAGCTTTCTTCATAAAACTGTTTAACAGATACCTGTGTGCCAGGCTTCGTTCTAAGAACTTCACTCATATTGACCCATTTAATCCTCACAGCGGCTCAGCAAGTGACCTGTGTCACTGTGTCACTGTGTCACCCGTGACCTGTGTGGTAGGTGCTGTTATTATCGGCATTTTACACATCAGGGACTCGCGCACAGAGGGAGGAACTTGCCCAAGTGGCCCAAGTCCCACAGCCCTCAGGTGGCGGAGCTGGATTTAAACCCAGAGACAGAGCAGGAGGGATGTTAAAGGAGGCCGTGTGTCCATGGGGTAAAGGAGGCCACCAGGTAGGGCTTTTGTTCCACTTTCATGCTTTGGGAGACCAGCGATGCACGTGGAAAACAAAAGATTAGAACAGTTTAAGAAATCCTCTTTTTAGACACATACTTTTCGTTTCTGCTATAAATTTCTAAGACCATCCTTTAAAGAAGAAAATAGTTTAGCTTCGTCTGTCACCTAGGAAAAGAAACAAACACAGTTTCTACTTGGATTAGTCTGTCACTTTCAAATTTACTTTATTTAAAAAATATTTTAATCTATAGAATGGTGGAGTGGGCGTATATTTTTGTTCATTCACTTGACATTTGGGCACATCTGAAGCAGTTTATAAACCAAGGCCTACGCCATAATTCCCTTTTGCTTCTGGGGTTACCCTCTGGCTCCCGGGAAGATGTGTTTTGTGCAGTGACTAGTCTTGCTTTGCTGACACTGGGTCAGTGTCCTTGTTTATGGCAGGAGTCACCCCAGTTTTGGGTAGAGGGACTTCTTTGTTGGTTTCATCACATCTTCAAGTTCTCGCTGGGTGTGTAGGGGGCATGCAGGGCGGACGGGAGCGGGGGTTTGCTGGAGAGCTGTGCTTGGCCGCGGACCCTGCAGTGTGTAAACTAGAGAGGAACCAACGTGTCAGGGGCCCCGGGTAGAGAGACTGCCTGTTGGTTTCTGCGTAAGGAGCGCACAGAGGAGGCGAGAGCCTGCGGAAAGCTGAGGAAAGGCAAAACGTTGTGTCTGCCTTTTGGAGAGGTTTAATAAAGGACCGCTCCGTGCAGGTTATTTCTCTTCTGCGTAGGAGACAAGCTGCCCTGTTCCCAGCATGGAGGGGCTGCGGAGACAAGGATGTGGGTACTGGAGAGCTTTCCAGAATCTACAAAGTCACATCTTCAGGGTGCAGCCTCATTCTTTTTCTGGGGGGATTTTTTCCCCCCAGAATATTGTGGGTGGAGGGACCTGGGTTTAAATCTTAACATAAAATGTAATCAAATGTATATTATTTTGCATCATTTCCAGTTTTAGATGATGATTTCCTGAAAGGAAAAATGGTGCATGTATTAATGTGCTCTGTAACGATAAAGCGCTTAACTCACATTCTGTGTCATCTTGTGTTAGGAGGATACTGAATTTAAAATTTTCTTCCCATTTGCAAAATGTAATTATAGTGGCTTTAATTCTTGGAGGAAAAGGTTTTTAGGTGAAAGAAATAAGTCAAACCACATTGTTCCATTTTTTTTTTTTTTAAGAAAAATGATCCTAAACAAAAATTGAAGCAATTTATATATTTGCAAAAAGTATGTGTTTGTCCATCGGGTTATGACTAGGGTGATCATGTATTTGAATAATATACAAGGCAGAACACTTTGGAGCGTGAAAGGGGGAACTTATGGACGAGAGACAGGAGGTCAACAGGTGTGACCGGACTGTCCTGTGCAATCCGGGAGCCTTGATCACCCTCAGCATAAGAACGCTTGCAAAAGAACGAATGTTTCAAAAAGGAGAATAAAGTAAAGAGTCGCACATTTTTATTTAATATGGAAGAGAACTATAATTGGTTCTGGGATTTGACTTTACCCTACTTGCAGATTAGAAAGTTCGCCTCTTGCTGTCAGAAGACAGGAGGTCCCTGGGTCAGAGGGGAGGGGTTTGCCATTCTAGGCGCAGCAGGCAGCCTGGGCTTCAGCACGTTTGTGTGGGTCTCCCTCGCCCTCGGGCCCCGCCAGGCAACTTGAGACCCAGGTGGAGGCTGTGCACACGATGTGTCTGCATCACAGCCGACTCGCACACCGAGGGGCTTCCAGCACCTTCTGTAGCAAGCAGTAGGTCACCCTTGGCTGAGGCGGAGTCGGGTGGGCAGAGGTGGAGAGGGGAGGAGAGCTTAGCTCACCTGGCAAGGTGACCGGCTGCATGGACAACCCGAGGAAGTGGCCTGGGTGAAGGAGCAGTCAGGCCCTGGCTCACCTGCCAAGATGCAGAGGAGGACTGTCTCCCAGCAGGTCTGTTTTCAATGTATCGTCCTTATGGCTTTATGTTTGTTGCATCGAAGTAGGAGGTGAAGAAGCCCTACTGGGGAGAGGCTCATGGAGTTTAGAAGGGCTTTTTTATGGCGATACTGATAAGCTTCCTGAGAAACTGAGCCAGGCGTTTTTTAAAAGAAATGTCCTGATAGTGTTTGGGAAAGAAATACAAGGCTTAGAGATCAAATTATTAGGCTTCCTGCTTCTTTGTACGTTGGCATCTATTTTCTTAACATCGGTTAAGTGACGTATTCCTTTGTGGCTGAGTTCCCTCCACCATGACCAGGCACCCGTACGTAGTCCTGCTTATCAGTTCAGTAAGCTGTGGGGTGGGCCGGCTTTGGAAGACGCAGTCTGCTGCAGTAGGGGGGTTTTGGTGAAACTTCAGAGGAGTGTTTGCCAGGCAGGATTCGCTTTCCTTAGGATCGTGGAGTGTTCCGGGTGTGCCCCCCTTCCCTGAGGCGAGGCTGGGCTGGGCTGAGGCTGGGCTGCCCTCGGGTCGGGTCCGAGCATCCTCATGTCCCCAGGAGGCTCTCTCCAGGGCCACCCAGTCCTCTTCCTCCCTCACCAAGATGTACTTTCCATGTATGTTTGCAGAACTCTGCTCTTCTGCTAAGTGCTCTGAGAGTGTATATTCTGGATAGTCAGCTACAGTCACGGTGTGAACCAGGGGCTGGCAGACTAGGCTCATTGGCCAAACCTGAGCCACTACCTGTTTCTGTAAATATTTTGATTGGAACCCAACCAGGCCCCTTTGTTTACATGTGGCCTGGGGCTCCATTCATAGAACAACAGCAGAGTCAGTCAAAGTCATTGCAACAAAGACTGTATGGCCCTCAAAGCCTAAATGTTTACTGTCTGGCTCTTAAAGGAAGAGCTCTCCAACCCCTGATCTAAGTTAATAAATCCAGCAGACAGTACACTCCGTGATGTGTCTGGGTCTTTCCAGCTCCAAAATGCTATGTGCATAGAAAGCACTTTGTCCACATTTGATAAACGAAGGATGAACATGACGTTTAGTGAAAGGGCTGGTCCATGGTCACGCACCTCAACAGTGCATGTTATGGGGGCAGAACTTTAGCCCAGGTGACTCACCTGGGGAGTCGGTGGGAGGCCACCTCTGGTCACCTTCTCTCAGCCTTCCAGCCTCCTCTCTCCAGTACCTCAGCCCCTCTGCATCACATGTAAACTTCACTTCTGGGACTTCATCTCTTTTGATCAGCCGTGGGTGTGATGTGCCAGGCAGCCTGCGCAGGAGCTGGGATCCCTGCTCTGCACGGGGCCTTGGGTGCCTCATCCCTGACACGCCTGGTGTCCACTGAAGAGCCAGCACGCTTGCCCTTTGCTGCAAGAAGACCTGGCTTTGTGGAGCTCATTTAGAGGCAGCTTGTCATTTTCTTACATTTGTCCTTTATGTGGGGACATTAGAACCCAGCTTCCCCGGGACATAAAGGGCTCGGCCGTGTCCCGGGCACCACGGTTGGGTGCACAGGTGAGGGGTGGGACAGAACAGAATCCTGACCTTCACCCCTGTATCCAGCAGTCAGCCAGCTCTGTCCGTCCTTCCTTTATAGTGTCTTTCGCTACTTTTTCTCCTCTCCGTGCGGACACCTCTCGTTACTTTACACCTGGGCTGTTGTATCACACCTTCTAGCTGGGCTCTGGGGCTCCCTGACCCTCGTTCTCATGCTGTGAGTGTCATCACAGATCTATTCCTTATCCCTCTGCTTAGCTTTCAGAGCCCTCTAAGCAGTCGTCCTTAGCGGTATTAATTCCTCAAATCCCCATGATACACGGTCTCCTGTGGATCTGAGCGCTTCCTGGTCTGAGCCATCGCTCTTGTTACCCCTGGTCTGGGATGACCTGTCTAAGTACCCTTCCATCCGCTAGTTTAGGGTGTCTCAACCTCAGCTCTGTGGACGTTTTATGTCCAATAGTTCTTTGTTGCGGGGGCCGCCGTGTGGTTTGTAACGTGTGTAGCAGTGTCCCTGGCCTCTACCCACTAGAAGCAAGTAGCACTCCTTGCCTCCGTCCCCTGCGGACAGGGTCATCCTGTTGACAACCACTGCCCATGCAGGGTCACAGCCCTGCTCCTCCCGAGGCCCTCTGTCCACTCAGGTGCTCCCTCTCCGCTCCCTTGACCCCTGCTGGGCTTGTCCATGCCCTGCATTGAACTTTTAATTAGACGGTTTTGTTTGCTAGTTGTTTTAAGTGAATCAATCCTGTGTCCATAATTGGGTTGTCAGCTCCTGAAGTCAGGGACCGTGAGGTATACTACCACTGTGTGACTTTTAGGAGGTTACTTCCACTCTCTATACCTTAGTTCTCTTATCTGAAAAATGGGGATATATCTTATCTTATATCCCTAATATCCCTTATATATTCCGTATATCTCAGGGTTGACATGTAAGTGCTTAAAAGGAGGGGTTCTTGGTGGATCGTGATTGCATAATAAAGAACTGTCAGCTGTTCCTCCTGTCTCTAGCAAAGCAGTTAACCCGACGGATGGTCAAGTCGTTTCGCTTTTACTTCTTTGGGGAAGTGACTGGGATGGGAGTAGATGGGCTGTGGCCTCAACAAAGATGGTTTGGTGTCTTCTCTCCCACGTTTGTATCCCACACATTGTATGCTGGTGACGTCGAATAAAAATAAGTACCAAATATGTACTTCACCCCTAGTCATGGAAGAGCAACATAGAGCAGATTCCTGGTGGGCTTGGGAGACTGCGGTTTCCATGGGGTGTGTGTGCGTGTGTGCGTGTGTGTGTGTTTTTGCCCAGGGGAAACTTCGGCAGCTCAAGCGAAATTTCTTTCAACCAAATCTTTCTTCCATGTTCCTCCCAGAGCTTGGATTTGAATTCTGGTTTCACGGCTTACTAGCCTGGTGACCAACTCTGTAAACCCTGGAGCCCCTGTTCCTTTATAAAGTGGGACTGTGATACTGTTACCTACTCCACCGAATGTCGCACCCATAGTTTTTGAGTAAAGCTCGTGGCAGCTGTTAAAAGCCACCATAGTCCCTTGTGCCCGTCGCCACCGATCATGCTCCGCCTTTCGCGTGGCCGGGGGCACCTGGAGATGGGGAGGGGGTCCTGGCAGCAGTCGCCCCTTGGAGCGCTTTGTCTAAGAACGGCCTGCCCTGGAGCCAGGCAGCTTCTGGCGATTCTGATGAACTAGCTGCTCCAGCTCCTGGGCGAAGGCTGTGGTGGTGACCGTGGGTCTCGGCTTTCCAGAGAAGGCCCAGCCCATGTGTCCGTGTGTCCACAAAGCCTCTGCCGGTGGGATGGTTAGTCCTTCTACCTCCTGGACCAAGCGGGGTGGCGGGAGTGCGGGTGGGGCCGTTCTCAGCAGGAGGCTGCTCATTTCCCGGGAGGGGCACCTTTGCCCTGTGGCTTGGGCCTCCCTCCAGAGCTTTATCTGAATGGAGCTAAACTGCCAAAGGCAGGGGCTGTCTGTGCGCCTGTTTTCCTGGCCTTCCCAGTGATTATTTCCAGGTAAGTTTTGAAATTAAAACACTCTGTTCTGTATTTTACTGGAGATTGAGGAGTGTTCTGGGTGTGTATTTGGAGAGTAAGTTTTCTGACTCCTCAGACAGATGGCATTTCAGGCCGTCAGTAGGACCTTTCTGGAAAGGGTCAACTCCAGGGTCCCGAACCTTCCCGGCTCCTATGGGGTGAGCATCCCTCCTGGCTTTGCCGCCGGGGCCCCGTGGTCCTGGGCGAAATTGCGTCTCCGCCTCGCGTAGGGGTTCGATTAGTCACCTCACTGCCAGTTACTGCTGTTTCTTCTCTTTTTAATGCAGAGATTTGTCCCACGGATGGTAGTTTCTTGGGCTAGGATAACATGAGATCTTCCTCTGGTTAGAGGGATACAACTAAGTCATGAATTTCCTTTAAAAGCAAGGATTTATCACTCTTGAATCTTTTAGAAAAAGACAGGCAAACTGTGATAGAAAATCTAGCATTTTGATGGCTTACCACCATCTTTGGGCATAAACATCTGCATTCAGCAGAATATTAATGTCACAACATAGTCGATTCAACTAGATTTTCTTTCAGTGAATATTCTTTTTGGGGAAGTAGGAAATTACACACCCATTTCAAGTTGTGTTCATACCTTTGCTTTGTGACATTAATTGAGATATTTGGAACTTGTGAATATCAGTTCTCTTGCGTCATGAACTTACTAGCAATGTGTTTTATGTAGAAAAATTCGTAAATCTTCCCCAGTCTCTGTGCACTTCATTTTTTTTTCATCCTAAAAGAGCCATTCTTTTTTTTTGTTTTTAATAAATTTATTTATTTATTTATTTTTGACTGTGTTGGGTCTTTGTTGCTGCGCACGGGCTTTCTCTAGTTGCGGCGAGTGGGGGCTACTCTTCGTTGCGGTGCGCTGGCTTCTCATTGCGGTGGCTTCTCTTGTTGCGGAGCACGGGCTCAGTAGTTGTGGCTCATGGGCTTAGTTGCTCCGCGGCACGTGGGATCTTCCCGGACCAGGGCTTGAACCCATGTCCCCTGCATTGGCAGGCGGATTCTTAACCACTGCGCCACCAAGGAAGCCCTAAAAGAGCCTTTCTTAATGTCATTATTTAAAAATCTTAACTTTCCTCTTCTGTCTTAAGAATTCAGTGATCCGTGAACACTTCCAGATGTTGGAAGATGACCTTAAAACAGACACTTATCATGTTATGATGCCTTTGTTTACACATAGAGGCCACAGTCGTCCTCGGACACGAGAGCTTTGATCTGTACCTTGTGTATGGCTGCATTTGGGGGGGTTCTGTATACATCACAGTTGTTTAATGAGGAATGCGCTGATTGTCTCTGGACAGGAAGGTCCCGCTAATACTTTGTCAGAAAATGTATATTAAATTACTTGTCTGTCCCACATGGAGAAATTATTTAGTTATCAAGTTGATGAAGTTTATACATAATTATGCAGTTTATACCTTTAGAGAAGGAATTAAAGGTTGAAAGTTACTTTCCTAGGTCGAGCCCTTGCACGTATGTATTGAATTCACAGAGGCAGGTACCACCACCTTCACGCCGTGCCCCTAACACAAGGGGCCCCGGGGCTGCGCCATCCATGGTGCACTTGGCCAAGCCGGGCAGTGGTGCCAAAGCCTGTCCGTCGACAGACTCCTCTTTATTTAATACAAGAGAATAACCTTGATTAAGCCAATGTAGCCTAGTAATTATAAAAAATAAGTGACCAGTGGCAAATCTGGTGTCCCTTGAGGAACTAGTGATAATGTGAACAACTTTTTATTTGCAAACAATGCAGCATTTCAAGTAACATTTGAAAAGCTGGCATTTTTGCAGAAGATGAGGGGTCGAGGCAGCTTGTATTAGGAGATAGCGGCCTGAATTTTGTTCTTTCCTTGACTTTACAAGCTTTTCTTGCTCTGTGGGCATTGTTTTCTTTATCTGGAATGTGGGAGCTGACAATTCAAGCCACCATTGCAGCCTTGTCTTTGTAAGAAAAGTCTGAATAATTTTCTTTGTTTAGAGGCTAAAATTTCTATTCTCAAATAGGAAGGCGACAGTAAGAGAAATCCTCCATTTCTTTCTTCTTTTGAGGAGGAAGCAGACAGAATAATTTAGACCCAATCTGAAGTGGCCTAAATAGTTGTTATCATGTACATTTATGATTAACCGACTTATATTTCTTTTTGACTTTTTAAAGTATAACTTTATTTCACAAAGTTAAAAGGAAAATAACGGCTCCTTAGACATTCCACCGGGACAGTGTATTTCTCTGATCTCGTTGTCTTTTTGTCTGTTTGTGTGTGTCTTTTTCTTTCTGTCTCTTTTTTTTTTGCCCGTATAAAACATCATGTTTATGCATTTGGGGTTTATACATTTTGTAATCTTTATAAACTTTTTGTCTAGAAGGAAATACGTCTATTGCATAAAACGTATTCGTGCGTACTTTACATCATGATGTGATCATCTCAGCCTTTAATAGATGTTTTTGGTGAGGATGATTGTAATTGCATTGATTATAAGTATAAATATTCAAGCTTAAGTTTTAAAAGATATATAAACATACCTTAGTAGCAGCATGAATCAACATTTTATTTAATTTGAGAACTTACATTATACTTATGATTTTTCTTGCCATAATATATTTTAAAAAGCCAAACACCTGTCTTCACACTTGGTTACTAGTCTTTATTATTATTGATAGTATGGAAGTTAGCAATGCCTTTTTTGTGGCTGCTTTTGAAACACGCCGTGAATTTCATTTATAATATAAGCCATTAACCTGAATTGCTTAGATGTTAAAGACATCTACTGAAGTCTGAGATTACAGTTATGAAATTATTAGGTGTTGTATAGAATGTATATATGATAGGTAACACTTTTATGTTATAATTAATCCTAATTAACTTTAAATATAATTAGTTAACCACATAAACATATCCTATTAATTACATTTGAAAAATATATTCTTTTGATTACACTTATGTGTAAATTTATGTTAAGTGTAAATTTATGGTGTAATCTGATTTTGTCGGTTTTGCAGTTCAGTAGCTCACTTAATGATGAAGAATTTGGTTAAAAATAAAAAAGTTCCCAGTGACTCTTATCTGCCACTTAGGAAGTAACACGGAAGCTTTTAGGTTTGAATTGCAGACTCTGTCCCGTGTAAAAATGAAGATTTAATTTGTATATTTTAGGATGGGAGTTCTTAAACTTTTTGGTCTCAGGATGTTGTTGTACTCTAAAAACATTATTGAGGACCCCACAAGTGTTTTTATTATTATGTGTGCTTTATATAACAATATTTACTGCATTAGAAGCTAAAACTGAAAAAGTTTAAATATTTGTGCATTTATTTGAAATGACAATAATGAACTTATAAACAAATTATATTTGCATGAAAAATAACTATTTCCTAAGACAGAAATCTTTAGTGGCATTGTTTTACATTTTTGCAAATGTCTTCCAATGTCTAGCTTGATGGAAGACAGCTGAATCCTCGTATCTGCTTCTGTGTTCAGTCTGTTGCCACGTGTTGTGCTGGTTGAAGTATGAGACGAAAATCCAGCTACGCATAGATGACAAGGGTGAAAAGGGGAGGACCCTCTGAAAGTGCCAGGGAGACCGCCAAGGGACCCTCGAACCACACTTTGAGAACCACCATTTGACACTCCACAGGGCTGTGAAGGAGGCTATGGATTATATTAGTGAAGGGTAGCCAAGGTTGGGGGAACAACCTCCACCAGAGCCACATGGCCGGAAAGGTAGGGAAGGAACAGTTTTCCAGCAGAATGGGGTGCTGTTCCGGAAGGAGAGAGGGATACAGAGCAGACAAGATACAGAGACAAGTCTGTGAGCTCTCCTCCTGCAGGGCTTGGCACGCGTTCATACAGCTTATTTCCTACTGCTCAGGCTCTTGGGTTGCTTGAAACAAGAGATCCAGCCAGAGGTGTCCTGAGGTAAGAGGGGGAGGGCTCCTGAAGTGTCCCTGGGGCCTGGGGACAGGACGCAGCTGGGCCTGGGATCGGGCACCTTTGAGGATTCTACTTCTCCGTCCCTACACCTCTCCTTCCTGCTCCTTCCTCACTGCAGGCCGTTTCCCTCCATTTCCACAGGCTGGGAATAGTTCTGCCAACAGTGCCTAGCCTGCATGTTCCATGCCAGCGACCCAGAGAAAGATGAACCTCATCTGCCTTAGTTCCAGTTACACGTTTCTTGGGAAGATATCTGACTTCTCTAGCTGGGGTCTGGAGGCCACCCCTGGACCCGTCAGCTGTTGCCGTGGCCTAAGATCACGTGGTTCACACAGGGCAACTCCTGCTGTTGAAATGTGGATGGTGGAGCTAGGGGAGATGGGCAGTTTCTGAAAAAAGAAGGTTGGGAGCAGAGTCTGGCAGACTCTCATCACATGTGTCCTGGAAAGAGAACTGAATTAGGTTAGAAGACCTGTGTCTGAGTCTTGGCTCTGCTGTTTTGAGCTACAGAGGCCTTGGGCATTTCTCTTAACGCGCGGGTGTGGATCCCAGCATCCTCATCGCTGTCATAGGCTTAAGATGTTGCAGAGGGAAAGCCTCAATATGGGTGTTGCTCTTGCTGCCGCTGCTGTTTTTATTCCTCCTGGTGTCATTAAACTAATGGTCATTATCCATTATCACCCTTAGAGCATCAAATCAGCTCGTGTTGTGAAAGCAGATTAACCATACACACACACATCAAGGTATTATTACTTAACCACCATCCTCGTCTAATGTCATTCTTTTTACTCAACCTTGGATTTCTCAGTTTACCTTCTTATATCATTAAACTGATAAATCCCCTCCCAGGATTTATCAGCTTTTGTAAAGTTTTTGAATGTTTGTGTATAAGATCCTGGAAAAGTGAAAACCTCTAGAGTGACTGATTTAATCTCCCACCTGATTTGGCTTTTTAAACCTTCTCCTTAGAGAGTTCTGTTTCTATATCAAGTATTGTGCTTATGAGACAGAGACTTACCTTTTCCTTGTCATCTTATTATTAATATGTCGTGTGGTGGTTCTGAATTATCAGCTCGTACTTAAGTCATTATGAAACGCAAAGAGAGGAAAAACGGAAAGACCACAATTTCCCAGTTCATATTTCCCGTTAAGCTGCCGTGTTTGCTGACTTCTGTTCACCGCACACGTGGGTGAGTGAACGTGGAGAGTGGGATGCGGGGAAGGCCCAGTCCTTGTGATGGAAGAATAACCTGTAAAACACTCTCAAGCTCTCTTGTTTTTTAGGGACCTGCTTTGGTCATCTAGTACGGCGTTGGAGTCTCATTCTTTCCTGTTTTCCGGGAATGTTTTCTGAGATTAAAATTGATTCATTGTAAAATTCCTCTCAGAAGTCCCTAGAAAAAACATTTTATTTAGAAAGCTTTGTAGACATAATTTCTTTTTTTCCAAATATGTCATGGCTTACTCCTCTCCTTTTGAAGGGTTATATATGTGCAAATGTATATGCAGTATATATGTGCAAATGAAAAAAAATCCTTAGTGAACCTTATTTCAGCTCAGGAATATACTAAAAAATTGTTTGAGGTTATGCTGTATCATTACATGTTGACCTGAGAATTGAGGAAGCTACACAATTTTATGTTTTAAAACAATTTCAGGATGTCTTAAACGGCTGATTAAATAAGCTTCTGAAGTTGTAGGACTGGGCTGTGAAGCTAACTGGCACGAAATGGAAAAGTTAGATTTTAATCAGTAGATACAGGAATACTAAAATGCTTTACTTTGCAAAGCATTTTCATAACAGGAAGTCCTACCAGGACTGTCAACTTGAATATTTTAAGGCCTAGAAATGAAAATTGCAATTTAACCCATCCGGTTTAATATCATTCCGCCGCCCGTGCTTTTGCACAAAGACTCTCCCAGCGGAGGCCTTCAGGGGTGCACTGTAGTGTCACCTCCCCTATGGCCACGTGACGTCCCCGGGGACTGTCCTCTCAGCTGCTTTCTGTGAAAAAAGGTCAGTCTGAGTATTTGAAAAGTCAGGTTTGATGAGCATAGAATTGTGAGTACAGAAAGTGTAGAAATTTCTGCAGCTTGCGCTGGGTGAGATCTTGCAAGGCCTTGGATTTGCCTGGAGGAGAACAGGCGGTCGGGGTGGGAACAGGAGGAGGCAGTGACCTCCCCGTCCCCGAAGCCTTGACTTGCTGCGGCTTTCTCTCTGTGGCTGGAGGTGTTCTTTTGCTAATGTGCTCTATAACATTGTCGGTAACAGTATTAACGTCTCAGCTGTTAGAGGGAGCTCTAAAGTAGGCAGTGGGGCTGGTGCAGGGCACCCAGTGCTCTAGGCCGGGGCTGCCGTCAGCAAGCTCTGTGACCTCGTCTCTCATTTGTCTGGGATTCAGTTTCTCTTTCTGTGAAATGAAAAGGTTGGATTGATTTGGATCCGTGTTTCATAAACTGTGTTTCCATCAAACATAAATTCATTTAATAGGCGGTCTGGGGGAAAAAAGATCTATTTTCAACTACAGTTTGGATTCAAGTTAAAACTTTTCTTTCAATCACAGATCTCACTATTTTTACTTTGTTAAAACTCATCAAGAGGAGAGAGTTAGTGTGTCCAGGGTTCCTCAGCCTCATTCGGTCACAGGGTGTGAATAAGGTCATAGGGTATAAAGGTTAAGAGCGTGGGCTTTTGGAGAGAGTTCGGTTTGAATCCTGGCTGTGCCCTTTACTAGCTGTCTAACCTTGGGCAAGTTACTTACACTCAGTTTTCTCATCTGTAAAGCAGGGACCCTGAAGATTATATAACGTCTGTAAAGCATTTTGTAAAATTCCTTGGAATTAGTAAACGCTCAATATATGTTAGCAAGTCTTAGAAATAATCGGTTATGATTCCATGATTGACTCATATCTCACTTGATTCTTACATTTTTCTCTGATGGTGGGAGATAAAGAGTTGTTTCTGTTTTGTAAGAAACATGATTGAAAGTTAGAGAGTTTGCGTGTCTTGCTGAAGGTGATGGTTTGAATAAGCGGTAGAGCCAGGACTGGACCGGGGCTTCGGATCCTGCGTCTAGAGGTCTCTCTTCCTCTCCGGGCTGCTTTCGCTCACACACGTGGAAGTGAGTCACACGTTTCTTAGGTTGGGATTCTACTCCGGAGTATTGTCAGCTTTGTAGACCTTCTTTACACAACTGGCTGGCGCGGAAGGTTAAAGAAATTGCCCAAAGTAGAGTTACAGAAGTGTAAATCAGACCTACAAGAGGTCTTAAGATCATCTTCTAAGGTAATCTAACCCACTTTAGTTTACAAAGGAGGTCATAACTCGCAGAGCAGTGAAGTCCCTGCCTTGAAGCTGCATAATTTAGAGTGAGATTCGTTTCTCCACCTTGAAGGAAGGGAAAGGTAGGTGAGACTGCGAAGGAGGACAAACACCTTCTGTGAAGCTTGTCCTGCTTTATCTTTATCTGCCCGGGGCTTAGCTGAGGACATTTTTTAGAGGCTACAGTTTTGTGTCTTCACATGAACAGCAAGAGAACGGTGAGAGATTGTTCTGAACTTGGAAGCACTAAATGAAGTCAGCCTGAGGACAAAGCTGCTAATGGATGGATACGAGTCATTCCATTCTGATGGCTGCACCTTGCATAACCTGTAATGCTCGGCAGCTGACATAGCCCTCAGGTGACCAGAAAATCCTGCGTCTCTGTCCTTTATGCGTGTGGTTTGACTTTTCTCTAATGATTTTTTCAAAAGACCTGATTGAGATAATTGGGGCCCAATAGTTGAAGGGAGTTTTCACAATTGCTTATGTGTCTGTGGCATTTTGATAAGGGCAGTTTAAAATCAGGCAATCAGCATTTGGAGGATTCCTGCATTCCTATTAGAAGAAGAGCAGTCTCTTTTTCTGTCAGGTGTTCACCACCTGGAATTAGAATAGTTCATTGGTTGAGGGTGGTGGGGTAGATGGTTTGGTAGAAAAGATACCAAAGTTAAATGAGCTGCAGAATGGGAAGAAGGCTCTATTTATCTCACTGTTCAGGGTGTTTTGTTTAGTGCTTTTACACGCCAAATTTTCTCTTTGGAAATGCCACTCAGTAAATTCACATAATGTTCCAAGGTTTGGTGAGAAAGTAACAAAATATGAAGTAGCAGCAAAGACTCCAGCTTGTGATCACCGTTTGTGTTTAAGATAAATGGTGTTTCTTAATTGCAATTTTTTGGATAGACTTAAGCTAAAATGAAGTTTCAAGTGGGAACTAATTTGACAAGCTCTCTGTGCTTTGAATGAAGTACAGGCAAAGTCAAATATATTTAGATTGATCTAGAATATCAGAAAGAATACCTGTATGCCAGGATCTGTAGACAGATCTTGAAGTTGTAGTATACGTGGGGTTGGAAGAAGGCTGGTCTCTGGCCCGTTGATTCGTGTCTCCTCTGCGTGGTGGGCCTGTGGCTTCCTCCTGAGTGGGGGCAGTGCCCTCTGCTTCCCCAAGGCCTTCTTTGGAGTGTTAATGTCATCTTGCACCAGGTCCTGGGCAAACACAAAACTATTTTGGATTTAAAATATATAGACAAGAAAGTCCAGATGGCTCTTGTGGCTTTTATTAGTAACTAGAAAGAGAGCTGGGAACAGGTGGCATGAGGGTGAGGTAAAAGGCTACTTACCTTTTACAAGCCCTACTTTCAACAGACTAGAAAGTAGATTTGCTACGTATGACTTCTTTATAGAAACTACTGCATTTCATCTAATATAAGACACTATTGATCGTAAACTGCTCCATTGTTTTAACAGCCAGTGGTAAGGAAAAGAAATGCCAGATCAAACGGTTACATAATGTTTCCTTATCACTGAGAATTTATATTTTATTGAAAGAACTCTTCTTTACTTATTTAAGCATATATTTTTTATTATTTATTACTACTGTACATATTCAAAAAAGAAAACATTAGCTTAATCAGTTGGATTGGGCTTTTCTGAAACATGATCACCTTCAGAGTCCAACTCTACTGATTCACTTTTGACTCTGTCATCAACATCTGTGTTTTCCCGCACATCAGCCTGTGCCCTCAGGAGTCTTAATGTTGAATCATTTCTTAAAAGAATCTTTCAGTATTGTCTCTGGGATTTTCTTCCAAGCTGTTGACATACATTCTGCACATTTTGATGGTATCATCACATGGTTTATCTGTCAACAACTAGGACTCCTATTCCTTCTTCAAATAACCTACATATTGTTTATTGACCATTTGTGACCGTTAAAGGATTTCAGTTGTTCTGTCAACCCACCAGGAGGGACAGACAGGTCCGGGCAGGGGCAGGCAGTGATAATCACGTAAGAATTGCTACCTGGCTGGCAGTACTGCAAGACCATCCTGATTTTAGGTGTGTTGAAATGCACAAAATGTGTTCTGTTATCAGTCACCTATGGCCTACATTGGCATCTATTATGACCACTAAATATCTGGCTACTCTATACATGGTATGTTCTGTATTTCTGGCCACAGACATACCTGTCTTCTGGCAGACAGAATGGAGAGAAAGGATGAGTTTAGTGCACTGTTTGACATTCATATTTGATATTCGGGGGTTATGGGAAAGATCATTTTAACGTTATTGAGTGACTAGGAACTTAAAGAGGCATGAGAGACTCTGAAAGTGGATGACAGGAAAAAAGTCTTATTTCCATTGATTTGCCTGGGAGATTTTTATAGTCTCTTCTCGTAGACCTGGAGTTATACTCAAAGTTATATAAACACATATGTGAGCACCACCCTCCGCCCCAGTGTTTTCTCCACCCTACTTGCTAGTCTCTTATTCATAAACAATTAGGTGCTTTGTTTGCCCCCAGATCTCACCTGTGTTGCCTCTGCACCTTCCAAAACCCCTTCATTATCATTATTTTTGATTCCTAATCTTTTAAAGCTTTAATTGATATTTTATTTTGTGTCATCTCTTGATTTCCCTAAAATAAAAATGTCATATATTCTTAAATTCCAAATAATTAAAAATTATTTTGTTTTGGAATTGTTATTTATAATTTTGTGATGTCTTTTAAGGTAGTTGGAAGAGCTCTAAGACCTTATAAAATCTAGATTGGATTCAGAGAGCCTGATATGGTTAGTGAGTTAGAGTGATGCTGGGATTGCGACCCAAATCTTTCTCAGTGTTTTAAATTGGGGAACTATTTAGAGAGCAGCTGTCCTCTTTCTGTTGCTGCTGCCAATGCTGCTTCCTTGCTTCTAAAATTTTTATTAGTCTTGACTCTTTTGGTTGTAAATGACAGAAATCCAACTCAATCTGGCATAAGCAGAAAAGGGACTTCATTAGCTCATTAAGAAGTCCTGGTGTGGTGGTGGATCAGATATGGCCGGATCCAGGGGCTTGTCACTCTCAGCACTTGGTTTTGCCTTCTTCTGTGTTGGCTTTGGTCTCAGTGAAGCTCTCGGTGGCCTCTGCAGTTCCAGACTTACTTCTGCTAATTTGATAATCTCAGAAGAAAGGTTCTTTTGCCCAGTATTTCTAATCAGAGTCCTGGCATCGAATCTCTTTGGTTTTTCTTAGTTTGTATATCTATCCCTGAAGCAGTTACTGTGGCCGAGAGGGTGGATTTTATTGCTTTGGCCTTTTCTGGGTTATTGCCTACCCTGGAACGACGTGGACTCAGAATGAGAATCTCCAAGGTGAAAATCAATGAGCTGGACGAAGAAGGAGGGTGTTAGGCTGGCTACACCAGTGGATTCTCTTAACTGGCGCTCTAAGCAGCACCCCAGTGGTCTTCAGCACATGTAAGCCATTTGGCTTATCTGAACAAGAAGGGAAAGTAAAAACTACAGTAGTGAACCTGGAACTAGATCTCTAACCTCAGCTCTGACTCTGTCAGGCTTGTAGGGCAATGTAACTTCCCCACTTCAAAACTACGTCAGTCACGTCTGAAGGGCGAGAAGCTGAGGGAGGCGGAGTGTCGAGGTTGGAAGAGTCAGGAGTCCCAGATGCCACTTTCAGCTCCGAGGACAGAAGCCAGCTGTACTTTTCTGCTGGATTGTAAGCTCCCGGAGAGCAGCAACTGTGCTGGATCTTGCTTTTTAAACATTTTGTCTCTTTATTTTTTTTTTTCTTAGTCTCTCCTTCTGGGTTTCCCTTTAGATGTATGTTGGTGCCTCTTGCAGCCGCATAGCACAGGGAGATCAGCTCGGTGCTTTGTGACCACCTAGAGGGGTGGGATAGGGAGGATGGGAGGGAGACGCAAGAGGGAGGAGATATGGGGATATATGTATACGTATAGCTGATTCACTTTGTTATACAGCAGAAACTAACGCACCATTGTAAAGCAATTTTACCCTAATAATGATGTTAAAAAAAATCATCCTTTATGTCTCTTCTCTTTCATAATTTTTAGCAATTGCTTTCCTATTTTGGATGTTTGTTTCAGCTCTGGATTTGTCTTCTAGTTTTCACTTCTAAAAAGTATGCTTACTTAACATATCCACAGAGATTTTCATACCATATTATGTATTTCATTTCTAAATTTTCTATTTTGTTTTCAAATCGTTTTTTTTTTAACTTGAACAGTGTTCTGTTCTTGTCTTAGAGAGTCTATTTTCATTTATTTCTTCAAGAGTTTACACATTCTTATTTTTATGTCCTTCTAGGCTTTTCCTATTATGAAGACTTCTGGGGTGTTCATCTTTTTTTGTTTTGTTTTGTTTTGTTTGGTGCTTTTATGTACCTTCACGGTTTTCCTCGTGTGTTCTGTAGTCTTAGTCTGTGAGCTCATCTCCAGGGAGAGTTTCATGTGAGTTCCGAGAGTGGCCTGGGTGGTCAAGATGTTGCTATGGGGCAGTTTTGCTGTCACTGATTTGAGCTCTTTGCATTGCTGGGTGTAGGGGGCAGTGGAGCCCCAAACCTACTACAGATTTGGGTTTCTGACTTCTCAGTGGTGACTTTTCCACCAGTGTTTTAGTGAAAGTGGCCTTCTTCTGTGCTGCTACCTAAGCCAGTGAGTGAAGGCCTATTAGTCCTTAATCCAAGATAGGACAGCATTTTCCTGGCTCTTGGCTCTGTAGACAGAGACAATTTCTAGCTCAAAACCATGCCTGCAGCTTATGGTTTCAGCTCCTATCCCCAGGTGGGAATGAAAAGCAAAGCCCTAATATGTATGTATGATTTAGTTTCCTCAGTTTTATCTTTGTTTCTGGCATCTGCAGATTTCCTTTTTTTTTTTTTTTTTTTAATAATCTAGAGCTCAGCTGTGTAATATAAATATATTTTTTATGTTTTTCCAATATTTCTTTTTTTTCCCTGCATCTGTTGAATTGACCATCTTGACCAGAAGTCACCTACTTATTTTGTATTTCTGTAGCCCCTAGTATATTGTCTTTCACATAGTGGAAATTATATAATTTCCATATATATATAATTTAAATTTTTTAAAAAATTTATTTTTATGCTTAGTAACTGCGAAAAGATTTTTCTGGTTGGAGAGAAGAATTACAAGGCTGACAGAAGAAACTAGATTTGCTGTATAGAAAGGAAGAAACTTGAGTTTGCCATAATGTCATAGTAAAACGTTTGTAATACTTACAAGTTTTAAAAACACTTTCAAAATATATGCATACTGTGGGAAGCAAAATAAAGACCCTCAAAGATGTCCACACCCTAATCCCTAAAGCCTACGGAAATGTATGTTACAAGGCAAGGGGGAATTAAGATTGCTAATCAGTGTACCAGAAAATAGGGACATTATCCTGGATTACTCTATCACATGGGTCTTTGAAATGTAGAAGAGGGAAGCAGAAGATCAGAGTCAGGGTGAAACGTTGTCAGAAAGACTTGACTGACCACTATTGGCTTTGAAGATGGAGCACGGGGCTTCAAGCAAAGGCATGTGGGAGGCCTCTAGAAGCTGGAAAAAGCAAAAAAAAAAAAAAAGGGATTCTCTCTTAGAGCCTCCAGGAATGAATAAAGCCCTGTTGACACCTTGATTTTAGCCTAGTGAAACCCATTTAGGATTTTTGACCTCCATAACTGTATAATAAATTTGTGTTGTTTTACGGGCCTGAGTTTGTGGCAATTTGTTACAGTAGGAAAGTAATGCAGAAATGACCCAGCAATTCCACCCCTCCCAGAAATGTGCTGCGTGTGCATTTCAGCAGGAGACGTGTTGTAGAATGTTCAAGAGCACTATTTGTAACACCCCATACCTGGAAATTACCCAGATGCTCATCAGAAGCAAAACAGAGAAATACATTGTGACACACTCCACCTACTCTGCAGCAATAAGAGTGACTGTCTACAGCTCCGTGCAACAACCCAGACGAGTGAGTGTCACAGACGTGATGTTATCAACAGAAGAAACCAGATACGAAAACAACGCGTACTGTGTAAGTCCACGTGTATAGAATATAAAAGAGACAAATAATGTGTTGTGTAGGAAGTTGGGGTAACCATCAAGATGATCCTTGATGGGTAGTGACCGAAAGGGGACATGCTTGTAATATTCTGTTTCTTGATTTTGGTGCTAGTTACATGTGTCAAGTGTGTGAAAATTGATTGAGCTATACACTTATCTTTTATACATTTTTCTGTGTGTATGTTACACTTCAGTTAAAAAAAGAACATGTCCCAAACATCGTGTCATTTTCCACGAGAGCTCTGTAATCTAGTCCGTGTGGATGAGGCTTGGTCTCATAGCCAGTGACTGGGGGAGTCGGATCCAGAACTTTGATTGGATGACAGGTCCGCTGCTCTGGTCTGACTTCCTCCCTGTCATTGTATCTGATTAGAGAAAGTTTCTGTAGGACCAGGTTTTAATTTGCCTGATGAAAATTCTGATGAATAGGATTCACAAATATCTGATGCAATCTTGAAATGCTCGTAATGGAGACGTGCACTAGTAACAAAACAGTTTGATTTATTTCTGCAAATAATGTATTTTCATGTCATTTCAATGTGGCATGTCATTTTAGGCAGCAGTACCAGTTGTCATGATGCAAATGCCAATGTATTAAAGCTGCTCCTGGAAGGAGAATTATTTGAATGTGCTTAGTGGTGTGATATTAGGAATTTGGTTTGGGCAAGGCTCCAGACTGGCATTTGTTGGAAAATCTGTTATAATGAGTGTAGCCTGTTCTCCTTGATAAGATACGAAGTGGTCTGTTGTGTAAATCTTGGATTCTCGTTCTGGCTCTGCTGTCAGCCAGCCACGTGAGCTTAGGCGAGTAATTTTGCACACTCTCCCATTATCTCACAATCAAAAATATATGTTAATGCTACTCCTTCACATTAAACACATGCTTTGCCTCCATGCTGTACTGGGGTCCACAACAACCTGTTTTTGGAAATGGAGCCATTAGTTAGGGTGTACACTTTTGGAGTTAGACAAATTCTAGCTTTGCACTGACTGGCTGTGTCACCTGGGGCTTATTAACTCTGAAAGGAATGTTGAGAGGCTGCCACCCCATGCTTGGTGCATAGGAGTGGCTAACTTAATAAATAAGTGGTTGCAGGGATGATGATATTTGTGGTTTGTTACGTGTCCCAGATGTTCTGTGAGGCTCTGAGCAAATGGCTGATCTTGAGGGAGTGTATAACTTTGTTACTTGATCATATTCACGGGCAAGTGAAACCCTTACAGAAGTAGGTATGAGAACGTGGAGAATTCCTCCTGTAAAACTACCCCTGAATGTTGAATTTTTATTGTAAATGTTTCAAATATGCAGTGAAGTGTAGAGACTAAGAAAATGAACAACTCTAGGCTGGCCATCCGGATTTAACAATGACAATATTTTGCCCTATTTGCTTCCATTTTCTAAAAGAAATGAAAGCATTGTGATTACAGCTGAAACCTCCTGTCCCCAGACCTGTTTGTTTCCACCCGTCCTGAGATGTAGCTCCGATGCTGTAGTTTGTGTTATCCTCAGTCATGTTTTTATATCTTGCCTAGATGTTGATGCTCTGTCAGCAGTCATTACGTACATGGTCTGTGGTACCCTGCAACTTCATCTTTTTGTCCAAATGTGTTTTTGAGATTTATCTATGATGGAATATATATTACTCCAGCTCATTTGTGTTAAATGCTGTATTGTATTCCAATTTTGAATATATTACAATTTATTCATCCATTTCCTATTGATAGATATTTGGGGTATTACCAGTTTTTTCTTATTACAAATGGTGCCACAATAAACGTGTTCCTTTTGCACATGTGCTGGTGTTTCTGTACATCTAGGAACAGCTGAACCCAACTGGTGGCTGTACCAGGTTACAGTTCCGCGACATGTGACGGTTCCTGCCACTTCCTGCTGTCAGTTGGTAAGACTGACCTTTGCCAGTCGTATTCATGGGTGCGAGAGGATATTTATTTTTAATATGCATTTCCTTGTTTCTGTTTGATCCTGCCCTAGATGTTAAATCTCTGAACCCTGGATATTCTTCCAGAAAATACCTTTTTGCTTAAGAGACCCAGACTCAGTTTCTCCTCCATGTGATTTGCATCCCCATCTTCTGTCCCTGCTCAGACTTGACTCAGTGGAGGAAAGATGCTGGGTTCAGCTCTGCCCTGTGCCCGTGGAGGACCGTGGAGGAGGCTGATGCTTGCCTCGGCCACGGCCTCCTCCTTCCTCCAGAGCCGCGTGGTCGGAGGCTGGGCAGAGCATCGCGGGCTCCCGGCCCACCTGCCTCTCGCTAACTGCACATCATACATGCTCAGAAAGGGTCTAGGGAGAGTTTTTTCCCCCAAATGTTAAGAGGAAAGCAGCGAGTCTTGCAGAGAAAAGGGATTTAAGACAGGAAAAAACAGACTGGTTAAAAGAGACTACTGTGTCCATTCTTCCTACTCAGCTTTTCTCTTATATTGGATCACTAAAGTACACCATTTCAAATGACTAAAGAAACATCCTTAACATTTTATAGGTACAAAGCAACAATTTTTGTAACTTTTGAAGCATAACAGAAAAAAGATACACGAAGCCAACATCCAACTTAATGAAAACATTACAATACTCTTTGTTTTCCTGTCTAACTGCTGTGCTGAATTTTATGTTTATCATTTCTTTCCTTCTTCAAAATAATTTCCCACTTAAGACTATATCTCTAAGGCACATATTGAGTGCTTCTGCATAGTTTTCTGTTTTAAAAATGTAAACAGCCTTCTGGTTTCCTTTGTTCATTCAACATCATTGCTTATATTTTTGTTCTTATACATGTAGTTGCCGTTGATTAATGTTCACCGTGCAACGTTATAGTGTGTGACTATAACACCAGTTCGTTTTTCGGATTCTTGTAGGTAGGTATTTGGATTGTTTCCAGCACCACCCCCCTCCCCTGGCCCACTAATATGAACTTGTCTCCTAATGGAGTGTACCTGCTGGAGTCCTGGGCCATGGGATTTGCTGGGACATCATCAGCCCTCAAGTTTATGCCGCCTTGTATTGTTTTCCACCAGTTAATCTTGGGTGGCAGAGTGTGAGTGTTCCCAGCGCTCTGCAGCCTTGCCAACATCTGGTGTTGTCCGAGTTCTTGAACGGCCACGACATGGTTATCTCCTTGTGGTTTTAGTCTTTATTTCCCTGATCACTGACAAGGTTGAACAACTTTCCATAAATTTCTGTGTGAAATACTTATTCATAGTTTTGCCCTTTTTTCCCCTGCGTGGATAATTATATCTGTCTGCTATTGCTACCAAAAATACTGCCTCACAAACCTCCCCAGACTCAACAACTGAAAACAATACATACTTATTTGCACAGTAATAGATCTTTAGGTGTTTTGCGATTGGGCCAATCTAGGCTGGGCTTGCCTGGGTGGTTTATAATAGGCTCCAGGCTCGGTGTGCTGGGCCGGGCTGCAGGCTGTGAGTCGGGCTCAGGTGTGCTCTACCCGTGTTCATTCTGGGGCCCGCTCTGAGGGAGCAAAGGGTAACTGAGGCACGCTGTTTTGACGGTGGATGTTGTACTGCAGTGAGGTCAGGATAGATTGCACAAGCACATTTCAAGCCTCAGCTCATAGAGCATCTGCCAATCGCCAAAGCGAGTCATAGACCAAGCCCAGGGCAAGTGCATTTGGTCCAGATGGAGCCATGGCAAGAGTGAGGATGTCTCACTGTGTTACAGGAGAGTCAAGAATTGAGACTGAGAAAAGTGAAGGAACGGACAAAGATATTTCATGTAAATGGTAAGCAGAACAGAGCAGGGGTAGCTATACTTACATCAGACAGAATAGACTCTCAGTCAAAAAGTGCCACGAGACAGAGAACATTATGTAATGATGAAAGGATCAATCCACCAGGAAGATAGAACAATTACAAATGCATCTGTAGCTAACTTCAGAGCACCCAAATGTGTAAAGCAAACATTAGCAGAGCTGAAGGGAGACATAGGCAACAATCACAGGCACAGTAGGAGACTTCAGAACCCCACGTTCAGTAATGGATGGAAGACCTGAGAGAAGGTCAGTATGGACACAGAGGCCTTGAACAACACTGTGGACCAAATGAACCCAACAGACAGTTACAGAACCTTGTACCGGACAGCAGCAGAATATGGGTTCTTCTCAAGTGCACATGGAACCTTCTCCGGGATAGGTCATCACTTAGTTCACAAAACAAGTCTAAACAAACTTATAATGACTGAAATCACACCAAGTATGTTTACTAGTCACAGTGGAGTGAAAGTAGAGATCACCAGCAGGAGGAAAATTCACAAATACGTGGAAATTGAATAACATACTCTTGAACAACCATTGGGTCAAAGGAGAAATCTAAAAGGAAATTGGAAAATACCTTGAGACAAATGAAAGTGAGAACACAACATACCATAACTTAGAGGATACATCAAAAGCAGTACTGAGATGGAATTTATTGTGATAAATGCCTACATTAAAAAAGAAGAAAGATCTCAGATAAACTAACTTTCAACCTAAAGGAGGTAGAAAAAGAAGAACAAACTAAGCCCAAAGTTAGCAGAAGGAAGAAAATAGCAAAGATTAGGGCAGAAATAAATAAGATAGAAAATAGAAGAAAAAAAAAACCGTAAGAGTTGATTTTTTGAAAAGATAAAAGATAAACAATATATTGACAAATCCTTAGCTAAACTAATTAACAAACAAAGAGGAATCTCAAAATCAGAAATGAAAGAGGATACATTACAACTGATACCACAGAAATAAGGATCATAAGAGATTACAATGAACAATTACATGCCAAGACACTGGATAACCTAGATAAATGATAAATTCCTAGAAACATACAGCCTACTAAGACTAAATCATGAAGAAATAGAGAGTCTGAACAGATCCGTAACTACTGTGGAGATTGAATCTGTAATAATAATAATAATAATAAACTCCCGGTAAAGAAAAGCCCAGGACCAGATAGATGGCTTCATTGGTGAATTCTACCAAACATTTAAATAAGAATTAATGCCATCCTTTCTTAGACTTTTCCAAAAAATTGAAGAGAAGAGAATGCTTCCTTTCCCATCTGGATGCCTTTTATTTCTTTTTCTTGCCTAATTGCCCTGACTTAGAACCTCCAGAAGATTGTTAAACAGAAATGGTGAGAGCAGCCATCTTTGTCTTGTCCGTGATCTTAGCGGGGAAGCTTTTGGTCTTTCAGCAACGAGTATGATGTTAATTACAGGTGTTTCATAAATGCTCTTTATCAGGTTTAGGAAGTGCCTTCTATTCCTGTTTTTTTGAATGTTATTTTTTCAATCATTAAAGGGTATTGCTTTTGTCAAAAGCTTTTTCTGTGTTAATGATGTGATTGTGTGGTTTTGTCCTCCATTCTCTTACTATGGTATACCTACATTAATTAATTTTCTAATGTTAAGCTGACTTTGCATTCCTGGTCATGTTGGTTAATACTTTCATATGTTGCTGGATTCAGTTTGCTAGTATTTTGTTGAAGCTTTTGAATCTATATTCATAAGGGATATTGGTCTGTAGTTTTCACTTCTTGTGATACCCTTGTCTGGTTTTGGAATCAAGGTAATAGTGGTCTCATAGAATGAATCTGAAGTATTCCTTCCTATTCTCTTTATTTTGGAAGAGTCTGTGAAGAATAGGTATTAATTCTTTGAATATTTGGTGTAAGTCATCTGAGCCTGGGCTTTTTCAGATTTTCTATTTCTTCTTGAGTCAGTTTCAGTAATTTGTATATTTTTAGGAATTTCACCTGAAGTTACTAATTTGTTGGCATACAGTTTTCATAGTGTTCCCTTATAATCATTTTGATTTCTGTAAGATCAGTGCTGATATAACCTCTCTCATTCCGGTTTTAGTAATTTGAATCTGCTCTTTTTTTTTTTCTCCTGGTCTGTGTAGCTAAAAGTATGCCAGGCTTGTTTATCTTATTGACTACACTTTACATTTCCAAGATTTTTAGCTTTTTCATATATGGCTCTTTTTTTACTTGTGTTATTGCTCATAATTTCTTGTTCATTTTAAAAAATAAATTTATTTATTTATTTATTTACTTCTGGCTGCATTGGGTCTTCGTTGCTGCACACAGGCTTTTCTCTAGTTGTGGCGAGCGGGGGCTACTCTTCATCGCGGTGCGCGGGCTTCTCATTGTGGTGGCTTCTCTTGTTGTGGAGCACAGGCTCTAGGCGCATGGGCTTCAGTAGTTGTGGCTCGCAGGCTCAGTAGTTGTGGCTTGCGGCCTCTAGAGTGCAGGCTCAGTAGTTGTGGTGCACAGGCTTAGTTGCTCCACGGCATGTGGGATCTTCCCGGACCAGGGATCGAACCCATGTCTCCTGCACTGGCAGGCAGATTCTTAACCACTGAGCCACCAGGGAAGCCCTTCTTGTTCATTTTTAAAGTTTTTCCTTTGTGTATCTTTTTGAGCATCTTAAGCTTATTTATTTTAAAATATTCACCAGTATTTTCTATTATATAAATTTCATCAGGACTGAATTCTTCTCCCAGTGGCTGATTTTATTGACTGTCCTCCTTAGCATCTGATTTCTTTATGTATTTGTGAATTGAATTTTGATTTGCAGGCACACTGTGGGTGGGAGGACTTTGTTTTCTCACTGATATGGGCCTCCTGTCCCCTGGCTTTTTGGCTGTGAGTGTGCCTTAGCCTGGTTCCCCGGAGCCCACTTCCTGGTCAGGACTAGCGTTTGCTCTTCCTGCATCTGAGACCCAGAACATTTGTGTCAGAAGCTCCGTTTGCTCCCGTGCGAGACCGGCAGAGCCTCCTGTTGCCTCTTGACTTCAAGGACAAGCCTGGTTCCAGCACCTTCACCTGTTGACCCTGTCGGTTCCCTCCCCTCGGGGGGCTGGACTTCCGGCCTCTCCGTTTTCTCTTGCTCTGGAGCCCTGAGCCCAGGAGACTCAGGCCTTAGCCTTGCTGGCCACTTAGTTTCTCATTTGCTGCTGGTTTACAGAGAAGGTTAACTGGTGTGTATTTTAATGGCTTTGTTCTTTGTTTGGAGCCAAGAGATATCTCAAAGCAAGGATATACAATTCCATCTTGGCAGGAAGTTCTCAAGAGGGAATTTTTAGAAACTTAGCTGGTTCAAGTATGGAGACCTCAGTATGGAAGAAACCTCTTGAGAGATACTGTCTTATAAACAGGTAAAGTGTGTGTGTATATTAGCCACCAGGTACTTTTGAATGGAGTGTAAATTGTTAAATATTGTTCTAGAAAGAATTCAGACAGGTAGACCTTAAAATAGACTTACCAGACTTATTACTGTGCTAATGTTCTCTGGGACCTTTATCTTTGGTACTGCTGCTGTAATTGTGTGTGTGTGTGTGTGAGAGAGAGAGAGAGAGACAGACAGACAGACATGCAGGGAAAGGGAATATGTTTTTCATTATCTGATTTTGTTACAGCTGCACTGGTGACAAAAAGAATTCAAATTTGAAGGTACATCTAGTAAAGTATCTGTTTGTAATATTTTGCGTTAGGGTAACCCTGTGTGATAACCCTTTGGACCCTGAATCTTGGGGCATCTTGTGCTGTGATCATAAGGCATTGTACAAGACAAATGAGTGCACAATTAATACACCATTACTGTTAATCCATTAAGATTGCAGCATAGATAATAAAGGTAAATTTTTTTTTAAATTATGAGAGTAGGTGGCTGCCCTGATGTAAGTAAAGAGACAGTACAAGTCAACTGTGGACACAAGCTCTGTGAGGAACTTTCATACCCGTTTCTTACTTAGATCCTCGTAGCAGCAGGAGCTTGGCACCTGAGTGCACCTGAGTGGTTGCGGCTCAGATCACTAAGTTTACACGACAGTTGTAAAAGTGCAGCATAGTCTGGTGTTGAAAGGAGTGGCTCTAGGATTGTACTGGGTACTTGTTTGTTGTGCTGCCGTGGGCAGTGTTTCCTCATCTGTGAAATGGAGCTGATAATGGTTTTCAAAAGAGTTGCATTGTCATAAGAATTAATGAATAAGAATGAACTGAAAGTCTACCTGTAGAGGAGCTCAGGCCGTGCCTGGTGTATGTGGGTGCTCAGGTCACGTTAGCTGTTACTGTCAATACAGTCAAGGGGGAGCAGCAATTCATGCACAAGCTGTCGCAATGCATTCAGTTGTGATTACTTAATTTATTCAAACACCCACTACTATGCATTATTGGCATTGAGTATCAACTGGGTGAATACATTTTAGCCTGGTTACATCTTTGGAATGGTGGGAAATCAGTGCAGTCATTGGATATTTGTATTGGATATTTTGGTGCTAAATTCACTTTAAATTCTATGCAGCGTCCTGGAAGCAGCTGAAATGTTCCCCCATAGTGTGTTTTCTGATCTGTGTTGGACCTTCTCTCCCTCTGGGAGCACCACGTGAATTGCCAATTCGTAATTCTTTAAAGGCATGCATTATATTTCTTGTTAACTTATGTGTGTTTCTTATCCATACAGTGACCATATGATTTCCTGTTTAATTGGGAACATTTTGGGAAGTGAAAGGCAGTGCTGTTAATAGTTCTGCCAGTATGGGAGGCATGAGTCAGAACTATGCTGGGTTATCCAGGGCGCATGGCTACTGTGCTTCTCTTCCTCTCTGCAATGTCTGAAGAATCTTCCTTAGATTCTGCAAAGTACCTGTGACCGTCCTGATGATAGGAGGTGATCAATTACCAAATAGCAACTGGACATAGGCGGACTGTGCATTATTTTTGTTGTTTGTGGACTCCTTTAATTTGAAGTATTAAAACCGTGTGCCTTCTAAATAAAAATCTAATTTGTCTCCTTAATTAAGAGGTCAGTAAGACAGGTGTTTGGCCATGTGCAGACAGAAAATTCTATGAACCATGAAGGGAAATCAAAATGATTAAGAGGATTAATTTGAAAAATCCGTGCACTATTTCCGCATTCTTAATAGAAATATAAATCAGTTCTATATACTCATCTGTCTTTTTGTTTAAATATAAAATACTATTTAGAATTTTCCTTAATTAAAATCACTTAAAATAACCCTGTCTGTTGCAGCCAGTGCTTGGGTGCTGTGGCAGTGCCAGAGTGCGCTGGGGCACTGCTCTGCCCAGCCGCTGTCTCTGCTCACCTTCGCTTCTTCCAGACGGTACGCTTCCTTACTGTGTTTTAGAATCTGACATTATTCTTCCTTGGCTCTAAAATTTTTTTATTTCTTCAAAGCTCAGCAAGGAGGCATGCGGCTGACGTGACATTTGGGGCCCCTGGGGGTAGGCCACATATGATGGGAAATCAGAGTAATCCGTATATTTTGATACCGTGCCAAGGACTCAGGTTCAGTTTATGTCAAGCGTCCTGTTCGGTTGCTTAGAATACGTCCTGTGAACTGACGGTGGAAGGGACCACCTCAGACCTCCCTCCCTCCCTGTCTGTCTGTCTGTCTGTCTGTGTGTCAGCCTGTCTCCCACCTGTCTCTCTGTCTGTCGATCCATCCATTATCTCTCATCTGTCTACATATCATTCATCTCCTTTGTATTGTATTTGATGGAATTTGTATTTGATTCCTTTTTTTTTGCCTGGCAGCAGAATCTTATATGGGCTGTTAGGTACCTTTTGTATTTTGCTTTATTATTTCTAAGTGTAAAGAGAATTTAATTATTACTAAGTTGTATTTTGAAACTTCTCCTCAGCATAAAAATTTTCCATTTCCCCCCCCAATATCTGATAATATAAATTCAGGCTTTCTTGCTTTTTTAAACCAATCAGAGTTACTGAGATAATTACCAGGTATTAGCAAGATGGATCACTTTGACCATGAGGAGAAAATCCTCGGTAGCCAGATGATTTCAGTTTGACAAGCCATGGGGTATTATTAGTCATGTGCAAGCCAGCCTTGGCCGTGCTTGTCTTGTGCAGGAATACTTTGCTACAGGCATCAAGTCTAAACTGTTTGTTTGCATAGATGTTTGGAGTATTACCCGGAGCTAGGCATGATAAACTGTATTTACATCCTACAAAATGAATGCAGTGTTATTGAATTTAGCAGGAAAATGCCTGTCTTAAGGACATGAATATTATCTGACTAGAAGCAAATGGATATGCGGAAGTGTTTTTTGTTTGTTTGTGGGGTTTTTTTTTTTTTTTTGTATACGAAGGAGAAAGAGAAGGGAGTTACAGAGTTTGAGAACATGCTCGCTCCAGTCATACAGCATTCTAACAGGGGTATCATATGGGTTGAGAACTGATATCCACTGGGCTCAAGGCTTCTCTGTGATTCAGAGATGTGCGTATGCAGTTCAGGGCATGTTGAGAGTCTGCTGGGAGGTGGCACCGTGGAGAGAGTGGAAAGTAGGGATCAGGCATCCACAGTCCTGGTCATCAGGATGCTTACAGCCTCGGAAGGGGAGACACATCTGAAAATGAAAAACATGACATGTCTGCAGTGTTGAATACTGTGGCAGAGGCAAGGACATTTATGCCGCATGTGAGGAGAGATGCACCTGGTCCGTCGGAGGCAGGAGGTGAGCGAGGAAGGCTTTTCTCAACGATGGGAAGTCTTTCAGTGGAGTCGTGCAGCATGAGTAATAATTAGAGAGGTTGACAAAGGAGGGGCGGTTCTGAGGTTGAGGGACCAGCAAAAGTGTGGGGCTGCGAAGCCACGGGCACATCATGCTCCAGTGGACGTCACGGGACACGAGACCGGAGGGGGTCAGAGTTAGGAGTGGAGGGGGAATATGGATTCCAGACACACTGAGTAGATTAAACACCCACCAAACCTGGTGAGAGTGTGGGCTGGGATGGAGAGGATGAAGCGATGGCAACGACTCCTCCATCTCTGGCAATGTCAGGGCTGCCATTAGCCCAAAAGGGGTCTTTGTTTGAATTAGAAAAAGATACATTTTCTTCCTGGCAGATGGAAAGCCTGTGGCAGGAGGAATGGCGTGTGTGCAGAGCCCAGGGTGGGTTTCAGCTTCCACTGGCCCCTTGGCTTGGTGCTCTTGTGCAATGCACAGTCTGAACAACTGTCAGGGGCGGACGTGGCCACTTGCATCATTAGTGCAAATATGGAGAGCGAGTGGAACTGGGCGGCCGTGAGAGGGGCAGTGACACGCTCAGTGGTGAATGTGCTCAGTCTGTAGTATTTAGGGTCACTGTTCAGGGGGACATATCAAATAAGAAGTTGGATATATGATTCTAAAACACTGGGGAGTACAGGTGATTTGAGTCCATTAAACTTTTAAAAACTTACAGGTAAATTGTAGTTAAAATTATTCAAAGGGAATGACCTTCTGAATTATAGCTCCAGTGGGACTTCTATAATACTAGTGGTTGGTTCTCCAGCATGGTTAATCGCTCTATCAAAAAACTAATTCCAAGTAACTTATTAAAGAATGCCTACTACTACTACTTACTAATGTACCAAAGGATGGTCATGATAAATTGGATTGGTGAAAAGTTTTCTTCTCTGTTGCAGATTGCCGTGCTATGCCTTGTATGACTAGGACCTCGTACCTAGAACACCTCTGCCTTGACACTTGTGCAGACTCAGACCATGTGAGTACAGAAGCTGTATAGGAAAATTGCAGCGAATCCTAATTGGTTAGTTCAGCTAAGCAGAAAACCAAAATTTCGTGAGAGGGAGGACCAAAGAAATAATATCTATTTTTTGTGACATGTATTCTAGATGAGGTGGAAAACTTATCTCTTATCCTCATTAATTTATTATTGTACTAGGGGCTATAAAATCAACAGTGAAATTTTTGTGTCACCTTATTTATCAGGGTATTTATGACAACCAATTATAAGAAGTATAATTGAAAGCATGGTTATTTTTGTTTGTTTGTTTTTGTAATTCTAAAGGAGCAAAAACCCTATCACTCTTTCTGTGGCACTGTTTTGCAGAAAAACACTGCTAAGGAGTGCTAAAGTGGCAATGAAACAGCCCAACAGGAAGAGGAAGCTCAGGATGGATTCCAAAGAGCGTTTGAATCAGGATGGATGCTTGGTAGGTTGTCAGTTCCTGGACCCTTCCTGAAGTTTGTGCTCATTGTGGGAATTTGCAGTGTAATTGTACATTTCCTACAGTGACAGCAGAGGTGTTTTTTTCAGTCACTCGAAACCGGTTGCTTCTGGTTGAGTTTTATGTAGAGTGGTATAGAATATATGTGTCATTAACTGTGGTCCATTTTAAAAGGCGATCTTGGGAACTCCCTGGCGGTCCAGTGGTTAGGACTTGGTGCTTTCACTGCCGAGGGCCCGGGTTCAATCCTGGCCGGGGAACTAAGATCCCATAAGTCACGCTGTGCAGCCAAAAAAAGTGATAATCTTCATATGAAAGGTGAAAGGAGGCCTTTTCTTTTAAAAAGATGGAGGTAATTGATCATTATCAAGTAAGGGACAGAGGTTGTGAACTCACTGTAGGGATTGTGTTTATCAGTTTTTTAATAAATTTATTTATTTTTATTGATTTATTATTTTTGGTTGTGTTCGGTCTTTGTTGCTGTGCGTGGGCTTTCTCTAGCTGCAGCAGGCGGGGGCCACTCCTTGTTGCGGTGCGCGGGCTTCTCCTTGCAGTGGCTTCACTTGTTGCAGAGCACAGGCTCTAGAGCGCGCGGGCTTCAGTAGATGTGGCGCGTGGCCTCAGTAGTTGTGGCTCGTGGGCTCTAGAGCGCAGGCTCAGTAGTTGTGGCTCATGGGCTTAGTTGCTCCATGGCATGTGGGATCTCCCAGGACCAGGGCTCGAACCGTGTCCCCTGCATTGGCAGGAGGATTCTCAACCACTGCGCCACCAGGGAAGCCCTATTTTAAGGAATTGACTCATGCAGTGATGGGGACTGACTAGTGGCAATCTGGAGACCCAGAAAAGTGTTGATGTTACAGTCTTGAGTCCAAAGGCCATCTGGAGGCAGATTCCCTGTTCTTCAGGGGGAGGTCAGTCTTTTTTCTTGTAAGGCCTTCAGCTCATTGGATGAGGCCCACCTCACTGTGGAGTATAACCTGCTTTTCTCAGATTCTACTGTTTAAATGTTAATTACATCTGAAAAATATGTCACAGTAACATCTTGACATCTAGAGGGCATACATTACATCATGCCTCTAGTTCCCTGTGCTGTTTCCTTATGACAACTTCTTGTATTCCTACAAATGTCAGGGTGGGCAGAAGTGACCAGGAGACCTCCTCCGTGGTGATGGTTTTGGGGATGGTAGGCCATTAGAGCGTTCTCAGGGGCTCTCGTCATTTATTTGGGTGTGGGTTTTGGTGTCTTCATGTGGGTTGTAGTTGTGCATTTACACATTATGCAGTGGTGAAGTGACACAGTGTCATACTTACATTCTTCGGCTTGATGCCAGGTTGGTGTGGCTCCATGACCTCCAGGCATTAAATGAGAAGTGTCCAGCGATGATCTGGTCTGAGGTTGGTTTTAAGATGTTACATATAGGCCCACGTCAAGCTAGAGAGCTGTTTCCTCAGCCTCAGCCCCACTGGGAAGGGGGGTGGCTAACGTGGGGGCTGAGGTCCTGTTCCCCTTGAGGTCCAGACGGGACCGGTACCGTGAGCGCCGAATGGTCTAAGTGTGTCCCAGAGAACTAGCTGTCTAAGAGGTTGCTTGGATCAGGCTTGGGGAGGCCTGCACCTGTCTTGAGTTATGTGAGGATGCTGTTCTTCTCAGCATTTTAGGTCTGCTGTGTCATGTCTTCTGAGGAGAACAGGGTATTTGATGTGTTTAAAGTTAGTCTTGGACAGTGGTTCTCGTGCTGTGGTCTCTGGACCAGCAGTGTCAGCATTGCCTGGGAGTTTGTTAGAAATGCAACTTCTTTGGTCCCACTGTAGACCTGCTGACCAGATGCTCTCGGGGTGGGATTCAGTGGTCTGTATTTTACCAAGCCCTCCAGGCAGTTCTGATACACGGCCATATTTGAGAAGCATTGTCCCAGGGAAAAAGTTGGACACATCTTACCTGCTAATAGTGCTAGAGCTAATCCATATTGTCTGCTGCATATTTAAAAAATATTTTAGTGTAAAATTTGAGACCACTTCTCCTATCTAAATATATTTTCTACTTTTTCTCAGTATCATTTCCCTTTAAGCTGCTAAAATTGTTACTGCCCCGTCTTAGTTCTTGTTACCTTGCCCTTCAACATGAATGAATATTTAACCTGCTATCTCATCTGTATCGGCACAAATCCCAATTTTCTCCTAAAGCCCAACTTGGTTTCCAATTTAATGCTGGTGCTTTTACCATTATTTCCATCCCACACTGGGGTTTTCGGTTTTGTGAACTCCAGGGGTGCTCAGCACTTACTACTCAGGTGCTGTTTGAGCTTGGCACCTTGCGTAGCTGGATTTCCGAAAATATCTGTTGAATGATGTTCCTGGTGTTTAATAACATCTCCATGCAAATGGACTTCTTTGATCAATAGTAAGAAAATGATATTTCCGAGGGCCATATTACTCATCTGAGGTCTGAGGTGTTTAGAACATAAAATTATTTTAAAGGATATTCACAGAAGATCAGGGGAAAGATGTGCATTTGGGGTGAATTCCACGTTGCCATGTCCGTTTGGGGCTCATTGCCAGTGTCCATTTCCATTAGTTAAGTTGAATGGTTTAATTCACAAAGCAGGGTCACATCTGTGGCTGCATTCACCGTGGAGGGAAAGGGGTTCAGTCACTGAAATCATGTTTGAATTTTGCTTGAAATATCAATAACATCCTTTACTTTCTATGTTACCCTTCTTGTTTTAAAGTGACATTTCCAGCCAGCCAAGCAAAATAGCATTGGCAGGTTAAGAACATAAAACATCAAACTAATGACAGTTGGGTGCTTTCTAAACATCTGCTTTTGAGACAGTGATGTCAGGAGATGTGATAATTTTTAGATGCTGATAGTAATATCTGTCAATGAATGTCTTCCTAGACTAATATTTCCATGTAGAATTTCAAAATATTTATTTATATTTTTCAGTATGCAGACACATGGTTAAAAAAGACCAAATAGTACAGACAGGTATTGAAATAAGAAGTAAATTCTTCACTGAGTAAATTCTCCCCACACCTGCTAAACCCACAGTCTTTTCATAAAGGTGTGACCACTGTTTACACTTTCTTGTGTATCTATATAGGGATCAACAAACAAAACAAGAAAACAAAAAAGAAAGCTAAGAAACCCAAATCCTTTATGCATGTACACATATATACATAATACCTACATATACATAGCCCAGATGGGCTTACACTCTGGCTATTGTTCTGTACTTCACATTTTTGCACTTAAGCATGTATATCTTGGAGATGCAAATCTTCTCATTGTTTTCAGTGGCGCATAGTATTCCACTCTGTGAATGTACCATAACTTATTGAAACAGTGCCCTGCTGTAAACATTTAGGTGATTTTTATTTTTTGTCTTTACACACCAAGTTACATCCAGTGTTCTTATTCATATATCTTGGTATACTTTTGCAATTGACTCACAGGCAAAATCTCACCAGTAGAATCCTTGTCCTGAAAAGTTCGTGCCTATAAAATTTTGATTCGCCTTTCACGTCGTCCTGCAAAGAGGGCATCCCAGGTTACACTCTGATACCACCCGTGACGGTGCCTCCGCTCCTTAGGCTTCGTCTCACGTCTTACGTCCCGTGTGCTCAGTTCTGCCGTGTGGACGACTTGCCTGCTGGTCTGGCAGGTGGTGCTGCCGCAGACTTGAAGAGAGGGCTTCCCCTGCCCTTTGGACTCCTTCTCACATCATGCTTTTCACAACATCCCACACAGAGATGAGTGTCATGCGGGTGCCTTGGTAGCCTTGGCCACCCCCCACCCCTAGGACTGCTGACCAAGTGTGGCCACATGGTAACTGGGGAAACGAAGCATTGTTTTCAAAGTGGTTTCGTGGATGTTTGGTGCGTACGTGGGTGTTCTGGGCATAAAACCCCAAACCATGTGTAGGCTGTACAGTTTCAAATTCCTTTCATAAAAATGCAAGTTTCTCAAATGAAAAAAGGAGATTTTGTTTGACTATACAAGAATAAAGTACGTGTGGTCTGATTGTGTATATAAAATACCTGATGCTGAATAAATGTTAGTGCCCATTCTTCCTCTCCCTCTGCAGCTCTTAAAAATCTGTGAATCTGTACCTAATTCATGAGTTACGAACTTTGAGAAATAGAAATATGAGGCATTATTTATTCTTAAGCATCTTAGAGTATTGCTGAATAAAAGAGAACTAACTTAGGTCGAGTAATGCAGTGTGACTAAGATCTGAGGTCCATGTAGCCTTCAGAAAAAAGTAGGATCACTGAGGGCAGAGTCTGACCTTGAAGGATGAAGAATATCTAAGATATCCATATTTAATGCTTTATTTAGTTTATTTAAAAATAAAAATATCTAATGCACATGTAATGCTGTTATATAACACATGGCTCTTAAATACAACCTGGTAAAATGCAAAATGAGGGAATACAAATTATTTGCTTAAAATCTGGATGTTCTGTAGGCAGCTAACCTTGAGAGAGAAGGAAGTTGAAGGGTCATAGCTGGGACTGTCTGGCCAAGGAAGCAGCAGGAGGCTGGGTTGGGGGCTGGAAGCAGATACGACGACCTGTGTGACATCTAGCGGGATTATAGTGGCTGTAATGACTTTTCTGACTGAGCAGTTTTGTAGGGTGAGTGCTGGGATGCGAGTCAGGGTATTTGGATTTTGGTCTTTGGCTCTGGTGGTAAGTAGCTCTGTGACCAAGGACAAGCCCTTCGCCAGGCTGACGCTCAGTTTCTTTGTCTCTAGAACAAAAGTCTTGGATTAGAAGATTTTTAAGGGCCTTTTAATTTCAGTAAGTCTAAGTTTTGGTACACAGTGAGATAGTAAGGTGAGTGGGGTGCATGTGGGTGGCCAAGTTCAGACGGTCTTGATGTTGGGGCCACTGGACTTGACATACCAACAGGAGGGAGCCGTGGTTGGCTGCAGCTGGGGCGGAGTGCAGGGCAGTCTTTTTTATAATATCCTTAAGTAGACATCGAAAAAATGTTTAGGGTAGGATTATTTCATTGTCTTATTTTTTCAGTAGTATCTGATTTTTTAAATCCTTTTGTTGCCCCACACACGACTGATAGCATCTTGTATCAGCGAGTAGAATCCATTTATATGTGGAGGAACTGCAGAAAGGAGCTGTTAATAAAAGTGTTTTAGATTTTTTTCCCTTTTTTTGGGTATAAGTCTTAACAAATACTGTTTTAAAATATACCTGAGTTTTTGTTTTTGTTCACGTGTAGCCAGGTAAACGGATCAAGACGATTGCCATTGAAAAGGATAGTTTGTGATTCCCATTTCCCAAGAGGAGGGGGCACATCACACCAGACAGGGCCCTGTGGGGAAGCACCAGAGTCGGTCAGGGGGCAGCAGGGGCGAGGGGAAACCAGGGGCAGGAGCCTTTATTGTGGTTTTCTCGGAAATGAACGGGGGAGGCAAGGTGAGCGAGCTAAGCAGGTTCAGGAGTGGCTAGTTTGGATAATTTCGGTGGTTTCTGGCTACCGGGCTGTCTCTGATCGTCCAGTACCTGGCCCAGGGTTGGTTTAGGGCAAGTGGATAGTGTCCCAGACTGCAGGAGCTGGTAAGGAAAGGGGAGTGGGCTGTGGACTCAGGAGGCATGACCCCGGGCTCGTTGTTTGCTGTCTCCAGGAATTGGCTCACACTGAGAGGGACAGTCCCTCCCCGGTCCACAAGGCCGCCAAATGTCAGTCACAAAATACGGAAAATAAAAATCGTGATGAATACAATTACGAAAGAGAGATTCCATTCGGGGTATTTGAACGAGATGAGGGCATTTGCCTCTGTGTCTGCATCTCAATTCCAGTAGAGCAATGGGAACCAGCCTGTCCTGTATTTTTATCTGAAAGGTTAATTTCAGTTATCTTCAGTCTGCGTCCCACGTGGGATCAGAGCAAAAGAGAATTTTGAAAAGTAGACTTGACACAGCAGGTGAAATTTAAATAGTAGTTTATTACTGGAGATACTGTATAGGATTTTAGTGTTTTCTATAGTTCCGGAAACCAGTAGGTATCACCCTTCGTTCTTCTTTTTTTTAACCAACTTTTTTTTTTTTCAAAGTTTAGGGCTGCTCTGTTTATTTATTTATTTATTTATTTATGGCTGTGTTGGGTCTTCGTTTCTGTGCGAGGGCTTTCTCCAGTTGTGGCAAGCGGGAGCCACTCTTCATCGCGGTGCGCGGGCCTCTCACTGTCGCGGCCTCTCTTGTTGCGGAGCACAAGCTCCAGACGCGCAGGCTCAGTAGTTGTGGCGCACGGGCCTAGTTGCTCCGTGGCATGTGGGATCTTCCCAGACCAGGGCTTGAACCCGTGTCCCCTGCATTGGCAGGCAGATTCTCAACCACTGCGCCACCAGGGAAGCCCACCCTTCATTCTTGTGGAAGAGGAACAGCAGGATGCTTGAACGTCCTGTGCTCAAGGACCTGTCTGACAGCGAAAGGAAGGGGTGTCATCTGATGGTTCCACGGTGACGACCTGAAATTGCCAAACACAAATCAGTGGGTGAAAACCCTTTTACTTTACTTCCTTGATTGGATTTCTCAGACCGGGAACAGTAGGCACTGATTAATTAGAAAACATCACTGTAACGTGTAGTAAAAGTATATGATGCATCCAGGGCCATCAGGAAGGAACAGAATGTCAAGCCTTTTTGGTAATTTTCCCAGCTCATAATCCTCTCTTCCAGAACGATGGATTTGAGTTGGCTAATGGAAATGTACCACAGCAAAGACTTATTTTATGTTCCTTAAACTATTATCTCCCCTTTTTCAGAGCAGTGTTCTTTTTTTTTTCTTAAAGCTTTATTTTCAGTTTTCAGAACTAAAGTTTGAAACCTGAGAAGGCATAGTAATGGTTTTGTTTTTCTCAATTCATCTTGATTTCCTGAAGTGTTCTGTTTGAGAGGATAAGGAAAAGTGCTCATTTTTCCTTTTTTAAAAAGATTAACTCTATTCATTAATAACAGTGTGGATTTACTACCTTTAGGAAATAATTAATTAACCCAGACAGACGCAAAGAATGTTAAAGCTAGCAGGAGCTTTGGAGAACATTTAGTCCAATCCCTTTATTTTACAGACAAAAGAAATCAGATCCAGAGAATATGTGTCATTTGTTCCCAGTTACCTAGCTCTTTGGTTAGCTAGGTGGGGTTGGGATTTGGCCTTAGGTTACCTGACCCCCAATTCAGCATTTTTTTCTGCCCTATTATATGATATTAAATCATTTTTTGTTTGCAAAAAAAATGTCCTAAAAATGAGGTCAGTATATCGTAAGAGAAATGTAAATTTATTCTGTAATACAAAATCATGATCTTTCATGTGTATGTCTACATATCTATAACCTTACTCCATCTAAGAAAACATATGGACATCAGGAGCTTGAGTAATTTAACTTTGAAGCGAAAGGTAATGTTATTTTTGTGAGGAATATGTTTTTTCTATCTAGGTAGAATTTCAGTAGCAAATAAAGAAGTGTGAACCAAACATTCTAATCCACTAACTGAGTGACAGACAGCACATTATATATTTCTTTTTATATTTGAATGATACAGTGATTATAGAAATGCTTCAGTAGCTGTTGTGCTCACATAGCCAACCCTGTTTCTTGTTACCATTTCAATTTTGCAGTAGAATATTTATGAGAAGAGACTTGCCTTGTTTTGAATTACGTAAATTTCCTGTGCATTGAGTGGGTAAAGAGGGATGGAGTTGGGGTGAAGAGCTGCCGTAGAAAATTAGACCTGATTCAGTTCATCATCTCACATGCAGTGGAACAGAGGTAGATAGGATTGGGTTACTGCCTTCCCGTTTTCCCCTCCCCCGTGACCGTGGACTTGCAGCGCCTTGTGTGGTCCACAGACCTTCAGCAGCAGCAGCAGCTGGGGGCTTGTTGGAAACTCGTACCCTTAGGCCCTCCCCAGACCCACGGAATCCAGATGTGCATTTTAACAAGCTTCCCAGATGATTCACATGCATGTTAAAGTTTGAGGAACACTGGGTTATAGTACGTTTTGTAAGGATGCAACTGTATTACTTGCACAAAGATATCCATGATAACTTTGGACACAAAATCTGCTAGGCACAAAAGTACCATTCTTGAACCTTGCATTCATGCCTTGAGTCAGCAAGTATTTGTTAAGCTGGACGAGGGGCCAGGCTATGCTTTGGGGAGGAAAGATGGTTAAGACCCTGTCTGCCTTCAGTAAGCTCAGCAAAGCGGACGAGACCAGTAAGAGAGAAGCTGGTCATGCGGTGTGGTAGGCCCAGTATTAGAGATTTATACAGGATATTTCCAGGCTTCAGAAGGTTACCTGACTTAGCATGGGTGAGGTGGGAAGCAGAGAAGAGGAAGTAGGATGAGAGAAAGCCTCCCGGGGGAGAAATAGGCACATGTTAGCTTTCTATTGATGATAACAAATCACCACAAGCTTAGTGGCTTATTACAACACATTGACTGTTAACTCACACTGCCTGTAGGTCAGATATCCAGGCATGGCTTAAATAGATTCTCTGCTCAGGGGCTCAAAGGGTAAAATCAAATGGTTGGACTGAGTTCCTCTTGGAGCTCTGTGGCCTCTTCCGAGCTCAGATGGTTGTCGGCAAAATTCAGTTCCTTGTAGTTGTAGGACTGAGGTTCCTGCCTTCTTGCCAGCTATCACGCAGAGGCCAGCCTCAGCTCCAGGGAGCCCCACAGTTCCTTGCCATGTGGTCCCCTCACAACAAGGCAGCCTGCTTTTTTCAGGCCAGCCGGAGACTCTCCTCTCCTCCAGTCAGCTGAGGGGAGTCATACGTTGTAATGCAATCGAGGGGGTGACCATCCCATCACCTCTGCCATTTTCTGTGGTCTAGAAGCAAGTGACGGGGAGGGGACTTGGGGGTGGCTCCTTGGGGTCATCTGGGGATCCTGCCCACCGTGAGGTGATTTCGCTGGGGCTGGGAGGGAGAGTGGGACGGACAGCGTGACCGAGGCGTGGGTCCCAGAAGCCGCAGAGTGAGTTCTGGGAACTCTGAACAGGGGATGCAAGAGCATTAGAGTGAAGATGAGGAACTAATTTTGTGCTGGCTGAGTTTCAGGAGCCTGTAGGGCATCCAGATGAAGCCGTACAGTGGACTTGGGATCTGCACGTCTGTAACTTGATGGAGGGAGACGTGGGTCCATTGGTCGCCGTGTGTGAGACTGAGTGGCCTGGATGCCAGGGACTGAGCGAGGCAGGCGGGGGGTGGGGTGGAAGCCCTGGAGGGCAGGGTGGTGGTTGTGCAGGGGTGGAGGCCGGTGCATGCGAGCTGTGTGGAGGACGGGCCCTGCACAGTGGGATGGGGAGGAGGGAACGGCGGGGACACCCAGCCTTCACTTTGTCCTCAATCAGCCATGAACAGCTGGCAGACACCTGACCAGTGAAGGGCAGCCAGTGCACAAACACTGGACTTTGCATTCCATTTGTTCCCTAAAACCCAGCACTGTTCCTGGCACATTAATTGCCCAATAAATATTCTTTAAATAAGTAATTAACTCAGGGTTTTAAGATTCCTCTTTTCTCCTCCCTCAGAATTCTTCTTCCATCAGAGATCTTGTTCATCCAAGATACGCTTTTTCAGTTAGAAAACAAATAGAAGATAACTTAATTTTGATTAAGTCTTGATACACTCTTGGCAGTTTGAAATCTGGCAAAACACCTATGATAACTGCCATTAACTGAGAGTCTACATGTGGCATGTGCTTAGTAGGGCTCTACCCGTGTATCTCTAATCCTCAAAACAATTCAGTAAACAAGATACGATTACCTCCAAGTCACAAATTAGGAAACCGAAACTCAGAGAGGTTAAATCACTTGCCCAGGGTCAGACAGCTGGTGAGGGGAGAAGCAGGGGTGTAAACCCTCAGCTGTCTGACTCTAAGACTTGTACAGAACAGAACCTCTTACTGCGTGTAAAACACAAAGTAGCCTAGGAAACATATCAAAACATCAGGCTGTAATAAGTAAAGCATCGTGGCTCTGGTACTTGGATAGACAGGTAAACTAAAGAAACAGAAGAGGCAAATGCACCTGGGGGTTTAGTGTATAGGACACAGGTCTTAGACTGATGGGAGGAGGGGGACTATCCCATAAGTGGTCTTGGGACAGGTGACGAGCCACCTGGGTAAAAATAGTGTGTCTCAACTTCACACCATGTCCCGGCACAAATTCAAATTTGTCAAAGATTTAAGTGTAAGAAATAAACCATAAGTGTAAAAGACATAAAGAAGAAGGTTTTTATGATGTGGGAGTAGAGAAGGATCTTCTATTACTCAACAATAGCAGCCATAAAAGAAAAGTTTGATAATTTTATTTCTCAAAATAAACAACAAAAATCCTTGCATATTAAAAATACTGTAAGAGAAGTGAAAAAGAGAAGTGACTAACCAGGAAAAAATAAATAATGCCTCTCATATTGTAGACAAAGGACTAATCTTCCTAATTTATCCAGACCAAAAGATGAGTAGTCATTCCACGAGAAAAAAACGGGCCACAGATGTAAAGAGATACTTCACAGAAAAGGAAATACAATGGCTTTTAAATATACAGTCTTCAGCTTCTTCATAATGGAACAAATGCAAATAAAATGATAGTGAGATATGATTTTTTTCATCATCATCTTGGCAAAAATCCAAAACTTTGCTATCACACCCTGTGGGCAAGGCTCTGGGCAGACAGGCCTGATCCGAGGCTGTGGGGCTGTTGAGTGGGGCTTGCTGGACGCCAGACCTGGCAGGAAAACACGACTCTGGTTTGACCCAGCTGGTCCACTTCTGGGAAGTCATTCTGTACATATCCTGGCACATATGCAAAACGCCCCGTGTACTGGTTTTCCACCACAGCGTTATGTGATTGGAAAAAAGATTTGAGACAACCTGGACATCCATAAACATGGGATCAGTTAAATAAATCATGAGGTATCCATTCAGAGTAATACTGTGTAACTGCAAAAAGAAGGAGTGTGCTCTTACAACCTGATAAAGACCTCCAGGGTATTTTAAGTGAAAAGAAAGGTAGAAAACAGTGCTACCTTTGTGCACAAGAACAAGAAAATATATTATCTTATTTTTGCATTTTTATAAAGGAAACTTTGCAAGGATATTTCAGAATCTAGTAACGAAGATTTCTGGGTGGAGGTATTATACGTAGGCCAGATGGGGGAGAACGGGTTGGGGCGGGAGGGGAGTTTTCACTGTATTAATTGTTTCTCTATTTATTTTTACCTTGAACAATGTGAACTCAAAAAATAAAATAAATTATATGTATAAACTAAGGCATCTCAAGGAGTCTATCATAATCAATTCTATATGACTATATAAACAAATGGCAGCCTGACTCAGTCATCTTCAGACTTGTTGGTTTGTTCACCTCATCAATAAAGAAACTTCAGTCACATATCTGGATATATATGTATTATTTGTTTATTGGAAAATTATATGATTTACTACTATACAAATTGTATTTTGTACCTTAAAGCCATAGACTAAAAAAGAAACAAAAAGTACAATATAAAAATGAAATTAATAGTGATTAACAGTTAAAAACTAGTTTGCTCTCATTAAAGTATTAATTTTTAAAAATTATTTATTTATTTATTTATTTATTTATTTATTTATGGCTGTGTTGGGTCTTCGTTTCTGTGCGAGGGCTTTCTCTAGTTGCGGCAAGTGGGGGCCACTCTTCATCGCGGTGCGCGGGCCTCTCATTATCGCGGCCTCTCTTGTTGTGGAGCACAGGCTCCAGATGCGCAGGCTCAGTAGTTGTGGCTCACGGGCCTAGTTGCTCCGCGGCATGTGGGATCCTCCCAGACCAGGGCTCGAACCCGTGTCCCCTGCATTGGCAGGCAGACTCTCAATCACTGTGCCACCAGGGAAGCCCCAAAATATTAATTTTTTGAAATCTTGTTTTAAAGCCTTGTGTTCCTGTTATCTGAAGTCTACTTTTTAGGTTTAGTTTTAATGGCTGTCATAGCTTAGATGACCAACCCTCTTGGTTTGTCTAGGACTGAAGGGTCCTCCAGTTATGGGACTTCAGTGCTGTGACCAGATCAGTCCCAGGCAAACTGGGACAGTCAGTCACCCTAGGCCTGGCTTAAAAAGATAAAAAAATCTACAAACAATAAATGCTGGAGAGGGTGTGGAGAAAAGGGAACCCTCTTGCACTGTTGGCGGGAACGTAAATTGATACAGCCACTGTGGAGGGCAGTATGGAGGTTCCTTAAAAAACTAAAAATAGAACTACCATACCACCCAGCAATCCCACTACTGGGCATATACCCTGAGAAAACCATAATTCAAAAAGAGTCATGTCCCACAATGTTCATTGCAGCTCTTTTTACAATAGCCAGGACATGGAAGCAACCTAAGTGTCCATTGACAGAGGAATGGATAAAGAAGATGTGGCACATATATACAATGGAATATTACTCAGCCATAAAAAGAAACGAAATTGAGTTATTTGTAGTGAGGTGGATGGACCTAGAATCTGTCATACAGAGTGAAGTAAGTCAGAAAGAGAAAAACAAATACTGTATGCTAACATATATATATGGAATCTAAAAAAAAAAAATGGTTCTCATGAACCTAGGGGCAGGACAGGAATAAAGATGCAGACATAGAGGATGGACTTGAAGCCACAGGGAGGGGGAAGGGTAAGCTGGGACGAAGTGAGAGAGTGGCATGGACATATATACACTACCAAATGTAAAATAGGTAGCTAGTGGGAAGCAGCCGTATAGCACAGGAAGATCAGCTCAGTGCTTTGTGACCACCTAGAGGGGTGGGATAGGGAGGGTGGGAGGGAGACGCAAGAGGGAGGAGATATGGGGATATATGTATATGTGTAGCTGATTCACTTTGTGATACAGCAGCAACTAGCACACCATTGTAAAGCAATTATACTCCAATAAAGATGTTAAAAAATAAAGAATAAAATGTGAAAGAATGAAAAAAGAAAACATATGTCCCCAAAATTACAGGAATAAACCGTAGGAAATGATTGTTGACCAAACTTACTAAATCCTGATACTTTTTTAATCAGCATCATCCATCAATTATGCAAAGGTTTTGTGTAATTCAGCTGCTGATTTTCATCTTCTTGGATGACAATCAGTTTGTCTTGGAAACTTTTCAAAAGTATTGCATATTTATACTTCCATAAGTGAGTTGAAAGCCCACTGACACTCTTAATTTGAAAGATCTTAAAATTGGGAAACTCTGTCCCTCAACTTTTAAGTGTAAAATTATTATGAGTTTTTTTATAGGGGGCATACATTTTTTTATGGCCACAAAACTATGTAAGTGAGACCCATATCTGGACAAATGCTCTTGGAGTATCTTTCAAAAAAGAAGTGATTCTCTTAGTCTTCGCTAAATGGTCGACTTTCCTCCAGGAGTTGCTGTGAGCCTGGCCTGATGCACTGCTGGCTCCGTGGACAGAAGCTTTGCCTTCTCAGGGTCACTTGTGTTTGTGGTTTCTTCGCAGGGATCTTTGAAGGCATTTGTCCATTCTGTGAGGGTTGGTTGGGCTAAACTTGGACCTTAACTGAGCCTCATAAGCTGTAGCAGGTGCCGGCAGGCCGAAAGCCAGGGGAGGATGGAGAGCTTGGCGGGGGCAGGGGACGCCCTTCTTCCCTCAGCCTGCCTTTGAACCTTCCTTTCTGTCATATTTGAGCCAACAGAGAATTAAGACAATAACAAAGGGTTCCTCCCACGTCTGAATGGGTGGTGGTGTGGCACCCCCTCCCCCCTCCCCCCTCCCCCTGCCGCCGGGCTCTGGCTGCTGATGTAGGTCCCTTCCATTCACAGTGCTCTTCATGGCTTGGCTTGCAGCAAACAGAAAAGTCAATTTTCAGTGTTTCAAACAATTACCCAGAAACAGGGTCTAAACCACATTTTCTGTGTTCTAGGAGCAAGCTGAAGAAGAAAAGAAGCCCAGGGATGGCGTGACCCCTCTGAGTCACGGTAATTGTCACCACCCTTTACAGTTTTGCTTTATAATGAATTACTTTTAAGTGACATTTTTATTAGATAGCTACAGTTGGTTTAGGTTTATTAATTTAAATCTATAATTATAGTATCGCTTGTTGACAGTGTCACATGCTCCCCTGTAGACTTCATCAGTGTCATCTAAGACTTTCAAATATGTGTATCAAGAAAATCTGAAGCTCTTAACTCATTTATTTGCCTTTGAAAAAAGAACTGATTTGTAAACTTTCCCTGTGAACAAGAAAACAAATGATGCTGCTTAGTTTGTTTATAATTCTTTGTTTAAGCTTTTCCTGGATTGGTTTAATCTTGTAATGATGGCATTCATACTCTTCTATTGAAGTCATGTTTTACAGGAGGTTGTACATTTGCTCCAAGATAAATGTCCCTCATTATGGTTTTTAATACATCCGTAGGTTTTAGATAACAGCTTTTTAATATTCAACTAATTCTCTGATGTTTTAAATTTAAATCAGCAAATGCAAATGCTATTTCCCTGGAATATATATTCCATATATATGTGATTACTGCTATACAAGCAGGCAGCTGTTATTAAATTTTCTGTAAAATATAGTTGAATGTCCAACATTTGTGTTACTCTTGGTGGGAAAGAAGCATGTAAATTTGATAATTCTCCTCTAATGAACTTTTAAAGTACCATAGTATTTAAGTTTCTTTCCCTCCAATAATGGAAACAACTGAAAATATCTTAAAAAATGACAAACAAGTATTGAGGTTTTTAAAGACCATATATAATGCTTAGTCTTGGCACGCAATATTGAAAATTCGTGATCTTCTACCTAAATGATTTTTAAAAATAAAAGTTGTTTTCTATTGGAAGCAAAATATACTGCTTTAAATTTCTTTTCTTCTTTTGCTGTCACCCAAAGTCCCATCATGTTCTTTGCTGAAAAAGCAAAATAGAATACAGTAATTTGACAGTTATGTAACTTGATGTTCAGTTTCATTGAAATACACTCCAGTTATGCAACACTGGAATTCTAGAAATAAATTTGGACTGTACCTGGCCCCAACAGCAGGGGTTTTTTAAAAACAATTTTTTTTCTTCTCAGAGAGAGGTTGTGATTTATTATGTTGTTGTCTCTCCCCTGCAGCTATATTTTCCACACTAATGTAAATTGTTTTAGATTCTCTTATTCCACGGTTGAAGCATTTATTCTAGGAAAAGAAAAGCAGACTTAAGCCAACAAATTAAAAATATTCAGTCCTCCAAACTAAGATTTTTTTTAGTAATTTAGTATTTATAGTTTTCATTGTAGCCAATTACATGTTTATCTTAAGTAGTTTTTCAGTTTTACTAGGAAATAGCTTTTTGCTGTTGTTCTTCCTTTGCCAGACTTATTTTGTAGTTAGTGGTCCATTCCCCAAAGTGTCATCCTGTGGCTTATTCTTCTCCAAATCTGACGCTGGTGTCATTGCTGTTTTCCCCAGCTGTGGAACATAGCTAAATGTTTAGAAGAAGGATGAGATTTGGTTTGTATATACAGATGCTGCAAACTGCTCGTTGAATACAAATTGAATTATTTGAGGGGCTTTTGAGGATTTATATTTTTATTACTTTTAATGAGCCAAAGGAAACTATTCCCTAAATTGCCTCCTGTCTTAGTATTATAATGGGGATCTTCCTCCTGTAGTTCCTGGAAATAGTTTAATCTTTTCTGTAGGCTGCTTGCTAAACAAAATAGATTGAGTCACTTACCTTAGGCCTTAAAAATAATAACAAAAGAAAAACAAAAACTGTGTACTCATACATATTTATATGTGAACAGAAAATTGTATTGAAAAATAAACAATTTCTGTAGTGATTTTACCACAAGCAAGGCATTTCTTTGGAAATCACTACAAACTAATTTATTGAATGCCCAATCTCTGTCACTAACATTGACCTCTGTGTTAGAGATGATGAAGCTTTGAGGGGCCATTTGACTTACTAAGGGTAAAACTAACTAGTTAGTGGTGGATCCAGGGTTTGAGCCCACATCTAGCAAGTTCTAAAGCCTGTGGTCTTTCTACTTTACCTGTGGTCTTTCTATTTTATCATTTCCCCTTCTCTGTAGCTATTAAGACTAAGGTAGAGAAAACTGGAATCTTGCTTAGAAGTGGGATGGGAAGAGTAACTGCTAATAGTTAAAGTATGAAGGATGTCTCATATGGCCCTCTGTGTCCTTGGGGACTGGCTAGACTAAATTTTTCTTGACATAGTCATGCCATGAGATTAATTTTTTGGTTCTTTTGGAAACTCTCAGCTATATTATTCCTATATTATTCAAAAAATTTACCAACTGTCTTAGATACCCTTAAGAGAAGACGTGTCTCGGTAAGAATTATTTATTAATAATTATGTATGATGGAGGTTATAGAATTAGTATTGTCAATCACTATATAATCCCAGACCTCTACATTTGAAATCTCCAAAATAAAACCAACTGATTTCTTCAGTTGGACAAGTGATCTGGCTTTTTCCCTTCGTAATTTTGAGTGCTCTTTTAAACTAATGCTAATGTTTCTTTGGTTTAATGTTAGGACTGTGAGGTCTTTATAATCGTAAAATTAGTAGAAGAAATTATAAAGGAATATGAGATATATATACATCCAAATTAAACTGTGTACACCAAAGAACCTCATAATAAACAAAATTAAAACGGAAATAACAAACTGGCAAGTATTTACCACAACTACAACTTGCAGAAGGTCCAAAATAGATAAAGGAATTAGAAAAAATAATCAGATACACTAAAATATCAGTGCAAAAACAGGCAAAAGGCATTAGGAACTAAGTAATTCATGGAAGAGGAAATGAAAGTAGCTAAAAAGCAAATATGTTTAAATATATTCAGTCTCACTAGAAAACAAAGAAAGACAAATTTAAAAGCAACGATGAACATTTTTTAACCTACCAAATTAACAAACAATCAACAAAGTGCTAATGCCCCCTTGCTGGTGGGTCAGGGAAATAGGCTCTCTGTACATTGCTTCTGGGAGTATAAGTTGGCTCTGTCGTTTTGGGGGACACATTGATAGTATTTATTAAAAATGTTAAGTCAACATTTCCTTCAACTCAGGGACTCCACTTTTTGGAATTATTTAATGAAATAAGCATGAGCATTTAATTTATGCATATGATACTCATGGTACTATTTATAAATGGAGAAAAGTTGGAAATAATCTAAGTGTCCAACAAATGTGGAATAGGTAAAACATTGTGGTACAATTGTGTGTAGACAGTTGTATAGTCATGTAAATGCTTTTGAAGAACCTTAAATTATATGGAAGGGAAAGCTTATGATAAAATATTAAGGGGACTCTGCCCCCCCAACCCCGCCAGGAGGGATTAGTCTCAGTGATGGTTTAAAAAAAATCTCATATCTATAAATGAGAAAAAAGATGTTAAAAATTGTTATTTCTCAAGCTGTGAGATAAAAAGTATATTTTGTACATTTTCCAGGTATTTTTTTTACAATTAGTAATCATGTTAGAGTCAGCCAAATATTAAAAAAATAAATTCAGAAATTCCTGAACACTAAAAACTTCAATTTGTGGGTGGTATTGTTGGAATATCTGTTCTTAGATTTATTTCTTTTTTTGTAAGTAAACTTTTTATTTTGGATTAACTAGATTTAGAGAAAAGTTGCAAATGTAGTACAGAGATAGTCCTGTATATGCTTCGCCCACTATCTTCTGAGGTTAGTATCTTCCATGACCTCAGGACATTTGTCAGAACTAAGAAATTAATATTGGTACGTCAGTGGTCACTAAACTGCAGACTTTATTCAAATTTCACTAGTTTTTCTACTAATGTCCTTTTCCTCTTCCAAGATCCGGTCCAGAATGTCCCTTTGCAGCATCACTGCACACAGATCTCTTTTACTTTAAAGTCTCTCATGTTGGTCTCTCATGGCCCGAGCTGGCCGGTAGCATCCAGGTTTCTTGAGGGCTCCAGTATTTTCTCCCTGGCCACCACTCATCCCATGTCCACCCTCGGGCACCTACACCCTGCCACTCCCCTGAAGCTGCTCTTGCTTAGCTCACCAGGGCCTCGGGTATGGCGGTTAACATTTTGTGGGTTGAGTGGAACCAGGGACGTCCCAAATCAGTGGACGCTTTCATGCTCGTACTTTTCTTACTCTCTGGATTTCACTTAGTTGTTAAAAATGAACCCGTCTTGGCCCCCTGATGGTCAGCCTGCTTCTGCTGCAGCCCCTCCTCCTGCAGCACCGTCGTCCACCTGCAGTCAGTCCACATCCTGGACACACCCTGGACTCCTCCCTCTCACGTACCCTGGAGCCTGGCCACACGGTCACCACCCTTTCTCTACTCATCCTTCTTGATTTCTGTCAAGTCATATCCTCCAACTTAGAGCTGCCTCTGGTCATTTTTCTGTTGTTCACTCTTTATACCCTCTCTAACCAACTGAAACTGAGCTGAGATCCTGTTAGTAGAGGGCCCTGGGTCCTTTATGTAGAGTAGCATTCGAGGCTTCTCACCATCCGCACTTGCCCATCACGTGCCACCCCCCGCAGTCGTTGGTTTGCTCGGCTGAACAGAACCTGCAGTCTAGACCGTGCTGTCTGAAGAACCGTTCCTTCTGCCTGGAGGATTCCTCCTCAGGCCTGAACCAAGTAGGCGGCTCCTTCAAAACCCAGTCTCTCCCCTACTTCCCTGATTTTGTGTTTTTCTCCCTATTCTATTTTCTCTCGGCATATCCTAGGGCATTTGGTTTGAAGAAGTTTTTTATGTGATGCTGTATCTCTCACTTAAGTTAGCATCTTTTAAAAAGACATATAATCAGGTCCAATCCAGCCCATAGGAAGTGTTGTTTAGTATGCTGAAGTAATGATTTACTAAAACTCTCAAGTATTAATTAGCTCAATGGCCTGAGGAAGAATTAACACAGCTTCTAAAAGTGCTTAACTACTTCAGGGAGTAGTTTCTATGCTGGGGGATGTGGCTAATTAAGTAACTCTGAAAGATTCAGAGGACCCCATGAGCATTATCCCTGCAGTCTTCTGTTAGAGTAACTGGTCTGCTTCCTGGGTGTACACACAGAGGTGCTTTCTTGCAAAATACTTACATGCCAGTGGAACTAATGTCTGCATTTTTTAAACGTTGTGAGAGATCTGTTCATTTCCACCACGGTAATTCTCTACCTAAGAAAATATATCAACATCAGAAAAGTGAAAACCAAATCAATTTTAATTTAGAAGATTCTTATCTTCGGATGGCATTTACAGTCATTAAATACACAGTTAAATATTCAGGCATTCGGGTATTTGAACCTAAAGAACTGCATTTTCGTTGAGCCGTGAAACTGTCACTGGAGGATGAGCAGGGGACTTCTTTCTAACTAATGAACTTTTGGGGGGAAACATCAATAACTGAAGCATCCACATGCACTGCAACAAAAGTACTCCTCTGTAACAAGTAGTTCTCTGTATATGCTTTCAAGTAATTTATTTGCTGTTGATACTAGTTTACAAATGAACTAATCTTTGAATTTAACTGATTAAGTTGCCAAACCTCTCCTCTAGTGTTCTGTCCCTTCTGGGTGGATGAGTGGTGGTGTGTATGTATATACTCTCGCAGAGGAAAAGAACATATTTGTTTTCTTCCTGGAGTCAGTCAGTAGATGATACAATGAATGAAACTGTATAAAGTACAAGATAGGGCAAGGACCATGTTCACAAAGCCTGTCTTATAAAGACAGTTTGTATGGGCCATGTTGAATTATGTTATTTATTTATTTATTTTTTAATTGAAGTATAGTTGATTTATTATATTGTGTTAGTTTCAGGTGTACAGCAAAGTGATTCAGTTATATACATATATATTTTTTCAGATTCTTTTCCATTATAGGTTAGTGTAAGATATTGAACACAGTTCTCTGTGCTATACAGTAAATCCTTGTTGCTTATCTATTTTATGTGTAGTTGTGTGTATATGTCAATCCCATACTCCTAATTTACCCCTCCCCGCTCTTTCCCCTTTGGTAACCATAAGTTTGTTTTCTGTGTCTGAGTCTGTTCCTGTTTTGTATATAGATTCATTTGTATTATTTTTTAGATTCCACATATAAGTGATATATGATATTTGTCTTTCTCTGTAAGACTTACTTCACTTAGTAGATATTCTCTAGCTTCATCCACGTTACTGCAAATGGCATTATTTCATTCTTTTTTATGGCTGAGTAATATTCCATTGTATATACATACCACATCTTCTTTATCCATTCATCTGTCGATGGACACTTAGGTTGCTTCCATGTCTTGGCTATTGTAAATACAGCTGCTATGAACGTTGGAGTGCATGTATCTTTTCGAATTAGAGTTTTCGTCTTTTCTGGATATATGCCCAGGATTGGTATTGCTGAATCATATGATAACACTATTTTTAGTTTTTTAAGGAACCTCCATACTGTTTTCCATAGTGGTTGCACCAGTTTACATTCCCACCAGGGGGTTCCCTTTTCTCCACACCCTCTCCAGCATTTATTTGTAGACTTTTTTGATGATGGCCATTCTGACTGGTGTGAGGTGATACCTCATTGTAGTTTTGATTTGCGTTTCTCTAGTAATTAGTGATGTTGAGCATCTTTTCATGTGCTTGTTGGCCATCTGTATGTCTTCTTTGGAGAAATGTCTATTTAGGTCTTCTGCCCGTTTTTGATTGGGTTGTTTGGTTTTTTTGATATTGAGTTGTATGAGCTGTTTGTATATTTTAGATATTAACCCCTTGTCAGTCACATCATTTGCAAGTATTTTCTCCTGTTCTGTAGAGGTTTTTTGTGTTTTGTTGGTGATTTCCTTTGCTTTGCCAAAGCTTTTAAGTTTGATTAGGTCCCACTTGCTTGTTTGTTTGTTTATTTCTTTATTTATTTGGCTTTTATTTCTTTTGCTTTGGGAGACCGATCTAAGAAAATATTGCTATGATTTACGTCCGAGAATGTTTTGCTTATGTTCTCTTCAGGAGTTTTATGATGTCATGTCTTATATTAAGGTCTTTAAACCATTTTGAGTTTATTTTTGTATATGGTCTTTTAATTTAGATGGTACTTAATATTTTAATTATCCTTTTTTGTATGTGTCCTGTCTTGGATTGTCATCTTTCAGTATTGTAAAACCAGAACAGTCTTTTTAAAAACCTACTGAAGTTTCTTGATAATAAACTTTTGTCAATTATATGTATTGAAAAAAATTCTTTAATTCTGTGAATCCTTTAATAGTATATGAAAGCAGACACCGTCCTAAACTTTTACTTCAGTAGAGAACTTGCTGAGGAGCCTTCAGATTATTTACGCTCCCAATCTGTCCTGCAGAGGAACCCCTACACCCTGTCATTAGGGGTCCCTAGTGGGCAGTAAGAATCTTGAACTCTGGAAAGGGGACTGAGTAGCCTGATTTTTAGATTGACTTAGCAGAAGAAAATGTCACGGAGCAGCACTTACTTCCAGTGGAGACGTGTGACGCCTTCAAGCCCCGGGGCCTCGCCGAGTTCTAAGGAGGGTGGGCCTGGAGATGTCCAGCTTCCATCTCCTGCCCGGGTGGAACCCCATCCTCCCTTCCTGCACGCTTCTCAAACCAGAGACTTTTGTTTCCTTTTGAGATTGAACCAAAGGATTCTTGCCACGAATGTGCTTTGCACTTTTAAAGTATATTTGATTTTTGTTCAGCATAATTACCTTTTGCTACTGAGATTAAAGCTGCTCCTTTGGGGGCACTTCAGTATTCATTTGAACCTACACTATTTCATGTGAAATGTTTTTTATGGACAAGTGGCTTATTAGCTGCCTATGTTTAATAACTGCTCCCTTCACACTGTAGGGTGAAAGCATTTTTTCTTTTCCTAAATACATTAAAACTTTTTTGGAAACTATATCAAACTTATGGAAAAGTTGCAGGTACGGTTTAAAGAATTTTTCCCGACGATGAGAGCAATTTGCCAGCCTGATACCTCAGATACTTCAGTATGTGTTTCCTGCAAACAAGACCACGCCTGACACAACTAGGACAAGCCATTCAAAGTGGGAGGCTCCTGCCACGCAGGCTACAGACCCCAGTCAGCCATCAGAGCTGCCCCGATAATGCCCTTGGCAGTGGTGGACCCAGCTCAGAGCACACACTGTGTTTAGTCGTCTGTCCCTCCAGTCTGGACCAGTCCTCAGCCTCCCCTGGATTGGCAGGACCTTGACACTTGTGGCGGTAACAGGCCACTTAGTCTGTAAATGCCCCTTATTTTGGATTTGTCTGGTATTTCCTCATGATTAGATTCAGGTTCTGCATCTCTGGGGGAGTATCACAGAAGCGGTGCTTTCTCTTCTGGTGGCATGACCAGTTGCACATGATTTTGGTCTGTCCAGTTTCTGCTGATAACTTTTATCTCTTGATGGTGAAATGGTGTCTGACAGGTTTGTCAACTGTAAAGTTACAGTTTTTTTGAAATAATAAGTGTTTTACAGAGAGGTAATTAAAAGGTATAAATATTCTATTTTTCACCAAATTTTCTATTTATGTATTTAATTTAATTTAATTTTTTTTTAAAGATTTTTTTGATGTGGACCATTTTTAAAGTCTTTACTGAATTTGTTACAATATTGCTTCTGTTTTACGTTTTTTGGTTTTTTTGGCCGTGAGGCATGTGGGATCTTAGCTCCCCGACCAGGGATCAAACCTGCACCCCCCTGCATTGGAAGACGAAGTCTTAACCACTGGACCACCAGGGAAGTCCCTATTTATTTATTTTAATGTGGACTTACGGCTCCTTATTTTATTCATTGAATTTAAATCAATTTCTGTTATTTTGGTGCTCAAACGGACCCCAGTTTGGTCAGTAGGGACCCCTGCAAGTTGGTTTTGGTGTCTTTGTGATGTGTCTCTGTTACTCCCTGAGTAGCATCTGTTTGTGCGTTTATACACACACAGATTTATGCACTGCGTATATGTACATACACACGCTTTCTAGCACTGTTGAGTTTTATATGTCAATCTCTGTATACTGAAATCCCTGCATTCACAGTGATACCTCCAATTCCAACATGATCCCACAGGATTCACTCTAGTTTTCTACATTTAAATATTTGAGTCTCGGTTTTTGACAGCGAGCAATGCGGCTGCTGTTACCCTGTGTGTTTGCCTATTCGCTCACCCTCCTCTGTATTCTCGTCCTCTCCTCGCTGCTGCGGACCCCTCCCGGACTCAGGCCCCACCCTCCGGGCTGCATCCCCAGATGCCGGGCCAGCAGCCTCTGCGGGGGTGAGGGTGTGGGACGCCTTCCTCATGCGCATTGGGCTTCAGGCCCAATGCTCTGCACCAGGCGGCCCTTCCAGGGGTGCCCTCTTTGCCCCACTCAGGGCCCGACTCCCCACTCGGGGTCATCCTCCTGGGTGGTGCCCTCAACACTTTGTTTGGGATTCTCCCACCCACCCCCTCGGTGGTGACTCTCCCCCCACCACCACCCCGTGGTGGAGGTCTGTGTGCTGGGCTCCCCTCTCCCACCCAGTGCTCCCACACGGATGCCTCCCCTGTGCCCACGTAATGTGCCCACGTAATTGGCCCACGTAATGGCTTTAGGACGGAGTTGTTCATAAGGGGAGGGAGGGACAGACAGGGGAAGGAGAAGGGAAGGAGACGGCCAGGAGGAGGAGGAAGGGGGAGGGAGGCACGAGGCCCGCCTGGAACAGGAGGCCAGGAGGCCAGGAGCAGCCCTGAGGTGGAAACAGGGAAAAGACGGGTGAGGCGGTTGAGTGTGGGCTCCTGCTCCTGTTCCCGGTGGCCATCCCCCCTTCACGGCAACGGCGCATGGGTGGGTGGTGGCCAGGGCTCCTGCGCGTCGGGGGTCAGTGAGTTGTCAGAAGTTGCCTGAGAGGTCCCACCCTGCCCTCTGTGCATGTGGCATTTCTTCAGTCGCCGCCCACTTCGGACCTAAATTCAGCTGTGAAGCCTCATCCCCCCAGACCCTGCTGCCGACCCTCCTCCACTGCATTTGGGTATCAGTCCCAGAGTCGTGAAGCCCAGGGGAGAGTTAATATGACTGTTGTGTTTTGAGTCTGGATGCCTGGGACCAACGTGGGTCTGATGCTGGGGCCTCCGGAGAACACTGGTGGATTTCTCTCAAAAGCCAGGGAGAGATAGGAATTGGTGATGTACTCTTGTTGTTTTGCTAAACTTATTGATTGTTGTAGCGCTCAAGTGCAAAGCTGTGTTTGTGTGGTGGCTCACTTTATAGCATAGATGAATTTCTTAGAGATTCACCTGGAATGTTCATGACTAGAGTCAATTTTCTACTGATTTCCATATGCATAATTGAACCCTATTTAAAAAAAAAAAGATTTCCTCTAAGAAAGCTCCTCATTCCTAGTGCAGACACCGCAGCGCAGCACACAGAGGCTTCTCTGATGTTCAAGCCCGATGCAGACAGGCAGGCAGCTATGGGCAGATGGCCTGGGCCTGGATACTCAGCCATGGTTTTGCCTTGAGCCCAGCATAAATGTTATATTTAGAAGTCCAAACTTTTAGTTGTTCTTTCTGAAAAATGACTTCTTTTGATTATATGAAAGGAAATGCAGAATGTGTGGTTAGACTCAAACAGACCTCTTTTGAATTTTGGTTTTGCCACTTAACCGTGTGACTTCCAACAAGTTATTTAACTTCTCTAAGCCTCAATTTTCTTCCCTGTGAAATGGGAATAGTAATACCTCTTACCCCATAAAATTGTCAGGATTAAATGAGAAAATGTTTATAGAGTGTGTTTGGCTCTTGGTAAATACTCAACAAATGTATTCTTCTTGAATACCTTAAATCGGGAATTTATGTATTAGTCTTAGTAATTTCAGGTTCTTTTTGTATAGGCTCATATTTTGCTTGGGAGATTCCTAAAGGACTGTTTTAAAATTATTTACTCTAGAGAATTAGCATTAGGTGAAGCACTCTTTAAAAAAAAAATTGTCTTTATCCTACTTAAGGAAGAACTTATTTTTTTTAAGGAATAGACGGATATGAAGTTTAAACCTTTAAAAACTCCTCTGGCTTTTCTTCCGTTACATAGCTGGAAACAGCACAACATGGTTCTCCCAAGCTTTTCCTGCAAAGCCTCCTTGAGATGTAGCAATGTGTAGAAAATAATTTTTCGGAAAAGCACTATCAATAAAAACAGAAGATTTTGGCCAATATTTTGTGACTGTTGCAATGGGAATGCAGAGCCTGGGGACACGATATGGCATTGGGTTTGGTCTTCAGTAAGTTGGGCAGATTTAGAAGGCATATAGGGTTATAGAAATAGACAAACTTTCAGAAAACTTGACCATGCAATTATTTGGGGATAAAGGGATCTTACATTTGATTTAAAGTCATTCTCGTCTTGGCAGAGCCCACGCCCAGCGGTCCTAGAGGGATGAACACGCTCACTAGCTGGATGGCTGGCCTGCCCGTCAGGTGCCCACGCCGACCCGGGCAGCCCCCTCGATGCCTTGTTCTTTTCACTTCCTGTGAGCTCTCTGCCAGCAGGGCAGTGGCTTCTGCCTCTGGAATATTTCTCCAGTCTGCTGCTCTTTTCATCTTCCTTAACTGGGAACCCTTACTCTTCCCCCCCACCCCTCCCTCCCTTGCATTTCAACGTAAAGCCCCAAGTTGTGATGCCCAGGGGAAATCCACCTGCATCCATGCTGTCATCCGTCGCCTGGACGTCCCCACCGATGTCCTCAGACCTGCGCTCGAGATGACCTGACCCACCTCATCCTGCCCACACGTCCACCCTGCTTTGCTTGAAACCTTTCAGATGCCTCCTGTTGCCTGGAGGATAGGATCTGGGGCAGACCCTGCCGAGGCCTCACACACACAGACTCTGCCCTTTCCCCTCCTCGGCCTGGTCTCAGCTGTGTGCCCCCTCACCCCTCACGCTCTGGTAGCGCTGGCCTTGTTTCCTGGGGTGCTGCCCCAGTGCCCCACGCCCGCTGTGCTCCCTGCCTGTCCCTCTAGGGCCGCCTTTGGCCTGATCATTGTGTCCATGTGTTGCTAATGCCCGCTGACCCTTGGGCTTGGGCTTTTGAGCCGCGTGTCAGGAAGGCTTCCCCTGATCTCCTGGACTAGGCCAGGCGGTCAGTTCTGTGCTCTCAAGGCCCTATGTTCTATAAAAGCACTTGGTTCATAATTGTATTTTGGATTATTTCTCCATTAGGTTTTAAAGCTTGAGAGTGAGGCCTCCTGCCTGTCCACGGTTGTGTCCATAGAACCCAGCACGTAGTGGGTCCTCCATACGTGTTTACAGAATTGACTAGAGAAAGTGGTTGATGAGGCCAAGAGCTGGGGTGGGGGGCCGGTGGGGAAGGGCCGTGGGTGCTGTGCTGCGCCATGTGGACGTCGGGACTTGGGCTGTCCCTGGAGAGGGCTGGAGTGCGTGTGGGCAGAGGAGGGGGTGGAGGGAGCCGGGTGCCCACGAGACAGGCCTGCTGGGCTCTCACAGGCCGAGAAGACTCCTCAGATCCCAGAGGGAGGAGCCTTGGGACTGGTGGGTGGCTGACTTCAGGGGCTGGAGGAGCCACCGCCAGATCCAGTGTGGATGTTGCTCACTGACCTTAGGAACACGGGGGTTGCACTCGAGGGACGGGGCTGGGCTTTCGTGTGGAGGCTGAGGGTCTGCGGAACATTCCAGGGGTTTGGTGAGAGGGGTGGAAGGGATCGTCAGGTGTGTAGGTAGCGGTGAACCTGTGAGTGCAGGGAGACCTCTCTGGGGAGCACGTTGAGTAGAAGGCTGAGGATACCCGCCCCTCCGTGGGGAGAGGAGGAGAGGCCAGCGAGGGTCCCAGACGGAGCCCCCCGAACCAGGGCCAGGACCCCGCACAGAACTCTGGGCGCTCACTTTCTACCCGGAATGGATCGGTCTCTGTGATGGAGATGTTGCATATGTTGCTTTATGCAATTAAGCATAAAGCCATATAGAAAGCCAGGTTTTAGAAGTTTATGACACTGCCATTTTAATTTTGCTGTGTGTTGAAAAGTGTTCTACTGAGATGAGCCTATGGTTTGCCGTTTTCTTTGCACTTTTAATTATCTGTAATTGTCTTCACAGGGCTTGGTATCTTAGGAGAAATTATTTTTCGCTGATAGTTGTTGTCATAATTAATTTTTTATAATAGCAAGTCTGAATTCAATAATTCAGGATGTAGTTTGACAAGGAAGCTATATTTTATTGATGATTTTTAAAGCACAGAAAGGATCCTTGGGAATTGAAACCAGCTATTTAAATTAGTGCACATTTATGGCTTATCAGAGTGATGGAGCCGTGAAATAAGACATTTATGCCAAAACTAAACCTTGGGGAAATCACTTCTTTCATATTTAGAATGATTAGCTGATTTATTAGATACTTCCCAGCCCGAAGCTTTATGACTATATTTAAAACTATTTTGGAGAGTTAACATCATAAGCTTTCTGTACAGAAAATGCTAGGATAGTGCAAGGTTTTTGTAGACAACATGTGCTGTTATAAATTGGTTTCCCAAGCATCAGCTTAATGGGACAGGAAAATATTAGCTATGGATGTGTTTTTAAAGTTCTTTTATAATTTCTGTATTTTATACAGTGAACCTCAATTCAAATCAGAGAATATAGTAAACACTATGTGATACCTCTTGTCCTAAGCTATTTTATTATTTGTGGATTCCTTCTTATTTTTCAGGCTAATGAAATATGATTATTTGATCCATTTGTTGAGCATTTAGAAACTTTTTGGTAGTGAGTTTGAACAGTTAACTAAATATCAATTATTCCTGATTACAGTTCAGTGTTAGTTTCCTGTAACCATGACTTAGCACTTCCAACAGCAGAAGTTTGTTGTCTTCTGGTTCCTCAGGTTAGAAGCCTGACATGGGTCCCGCTGGGCTAAAGTCAGTGGGCAGGGCTGCGTCCCTTCCAGAGGCTCAAGGGGAGGAACTGTTTCCTGCCTTTTCCAGCTTCTACGGGTCACCTGCACTCCTTGGCTCGTGGCCCCTTCCTCTGTCTTCAAAACCAGCAAAGGATCATCTCTCGGGTTTTTCTGTCGTAGTCACATCTTCCTCTGACCACAGCCAGGAAAACTTCTCCACATTCAGGGACCCCTGTGATTATATTGGACCCACATGGATAAGCCAAGATGATCTCCCCATCTCAAGAAGCTTAATCACAACAGCAAAATCACTTTTGCCGTATAACATAGCATGTTCACAGTTTCTGGGGATTAGGGTAGGGACATCTTTGGGGGCTGTTATTCTGCCCCCACAGGTTCTAAGTTGCAGAATCACTTTGAGCTTCCTTGCAGGAAGTGGGAATTATTGTGTACCTGTTGCTAAGGGAATGGCACCATTATTGAGCTCCTTTATTTTAGGGTTTTTTAGTCATGAGGTCTACAGTTACGGCACTTTCCTGTTGCATGTACACAGCATTAATATTCTAGTCAGGACCAAGGGGCTCTCATTAACAAAAGAGTCCTAAAGAGCTCAGCGGCAAAGAGGCCGATGGGGACTAATGAAATCTTTGCCGCTGCTTTGAATATGCTTTTCAGGAATTTAATTTCACAAAACCGTTCTAGATGTTTTTACATTAAAAATTTTCTTTAAACAGTGCAAATTTATCATTCAACTAATAAAAGTACTCTATTTTGCCCCAAATGGTCTGCTAGTGAACTGAAATTCAGTGTTGCTTCATGGATTTTAAACTTACATTCCCTGAGAATGATTAGTGTTTTGAAAGGTTAGCAAGCTGTGAGGTTAAGATATGATTTGGGGAATAATTTATTTTAAACACTTTCAGTTTCAAGAGAACAAACAATCTCTTTTTTGGGGGGGCGCTGCATTGGGTCTTTGTTGCTGTGCGAGGGCTTTCTCTAGTTGTGGTGAGCAGGGGCTACTCTTTATTGCAGTGCACAGGCTTCTCATTGCGGTGGCTTCTCTAGTTGCGGAGCATGGGCTCTAGGCGCGCGGGCTTCAGTAGTTGTGGCACGTGGGCTCAGTAGTTGTGGCGCTCAGGCTTTAGGGCACGCAGGCTTCAGTAGTTGTGGTGCACCGGCTTAGCTGCTCCACAGCACGTGGGATCTTCCCTGACCAGGGCTTGAACCCGTATCCCCTGCATTAGCAGGCGGATTCTTAACCACTGCGCCACCAGGGAAGTCCCTAAACAATCTTGAATAATATTTTAAGTATGTCCATAATTGAAGTCCAGCAGGAGATGTCTTGAGTAGAGGAAACTCTAAATTCTGATAGACAGAATTAATTAAATTAATGAAAGCAGTAACAACTGGAGCTCTATTATATTCACCAGATTACAGGAGATGTCTCTAGGATACAGAGAAGCAAAGGTCAAGGGAAATATGTAGTTAATCATTTTATGAAGAGGATATTGCCAACTCATACAGACGGATGTTAATTTGATGACTGATAGCGTGGTATTCACAGGGGAGTATTTTAATATCAACCTGTAGTTATTTGGGTCTTCTTCACGGTGTCTCGGTAATACAGGTTATTCTCGTAGACCTGCCTTCCCCACATCCACTGCATATCAAGGGGGAAACCAGTTAACATGGGCAAATCTGCACACAAATGTCTCTTTACTGTAAACTTCACCATCACCTGAATATTCCCGTAAGAACTTGGAGCTTTCTTAGTTCTTCTTTCTCCTCTAGTGACAGACCTGGGCCCACTCACGAATCCTGATCCGCATTCAACCCCCTGTTCAAGTGACCCTTCACCTCTTTGGCCGTGTCTCCTTGTTCTCGTCCCTGTGTCCACAGTCACCCATCTGGTCTGATCTCTCAGTTGAGGTGATGACTGTCTCTTCCTCTCCTCCGCCTCCTCTTCTTTCCCTTCCTCGTCCTCCCCTCCTTTCTTCTCTCCTCCTCCTTCATCACTTGCTCTCTCTTTGTATCCTGATACATGAGTCTGTCCTGCATTTTATGTCTCAGTGCTTTATCTTCTATCAGGTTTTTACTCTCTACCTTCCATTTGAGTGTTGAGATTCCCCTATGTTTCAGCTATGATTCTCTTCCCATTTTGCACTTTTTCTCTTGATGACTTCTGTTATCTGGATGGTACCCCGGTTGTTTCTGCCTCACTGCACGTTCAAATCTCAGCTCCAAGCTGGAAGTGGATTCCATCTGGTTATCCTTCACCATATCAACTCACACTCTCCCCAGTCTTCTTTTCTCTTTGTTCTTGATCTCTTTTAATGCTGTCATCATTTACCCATTCTCCTAAATATATGCATCTTAACCTTAATTACTAAGCAAGTGAGGAAAACTAACTAAAGATGTGGGAGAAGTTGTTTTTGTTTTTTTTTAAATTAAAACAAGAGAGAATAATACAGGCATTTCTATAGCAACACGTTTGAAACTCTGGAGTAACTGGATGATTTCCTAGCTAATGATTATCAAAATGCACCCAGGAAAAGTTGAACATTTGAATAGGTCATACAGTAAAAGAGACTGGAAGATGAGGTCCAGCCAGGATCACAGCTGAACTATTCTTCAACTTTAAAAGAACAGATCATTCCAATGATATTCAGACTCTTCCAAGCCACATAAAAAGGTGAAAAATTTTTCATGAAGCCAGCATATGAGATTTGAGGAATGTAATATAAAAACCAAAACTCTAGACTGCAAATGCATATCACATACAAATATGAAATTCTAAATAAATATTGCCAAGTATAATCTAGCAATATATTAGAAAAATGATATCCTATTACCAAGGAGGGTATAGTATCCAGTAGTGTAAACTTCAGCAGTGAAACAGAGTTCAATATTGTAAAATCTGCCAACATAATTCACACATCAACAGATTAAAAGGGAAAAGCCATATAATGATCTTTAACACTGAAAAAGACTTTTGGTAGAATTTAACTGCCATTCCTAGCAAAAATTTGTATGTAAAATAGCACTGAATATAATAAAAATTATTTACCAAAATGTAATAGCAAATATACTGAATAGCTAAACATCAAAACCATTTAAATTAAAATCAGGAAATAGAGGTGCCCACTATCACCATTGCTGTTCACTTCTCTCTTGGCGATTTTAGTGAATGAAATAAAAAACAAAATTTAATGAGTGGTATAAACTTTGGAAAGAGATAAAGCTATATTTTTTTGCAGATGATGTGATTTTATACCTAGAAAACCCAGGAGAATCTAATTATAAGCTACTATTCAATAGAATTAATATAAGAAAGTTGAGGTGGTTGGATAGAGGATAAGTATAAAAAGTCATTAGCTTTTTCTGTATGTCAGTCATCAGCACCTAGAAATTGAAAAGGGAAAAATATTGCACGCATAAAAGCAATAATGTATAAAATATTTAGAATAAGTTGAACAAGAAATATGAAGGACCTTGTTAAGAAAACTGGAAAATTCTATTGATACCTATAAGTTAATATCTGAACAAATGGAAATACATGCCACAAAAATGTCAATTTCCATCAAATTAACAGTTAATTCAATTCCAAAATAGAATCCCAACCGGTTTTAATTTAAATTGGATACAGGTATTTTATACTGAAATCCCAGACATTCTGGTAGTATAGTAATAGACCAAGAATCTGTGGAACAGAATAGAGAAACCAGAAAGAGATGTGAGAATGTAATATATTACACATAGGCTAATATACACAATGTACATGGGTAAATCATTTTAGGAGGACAAACCATAGATTATTTAGTAGGTTATGTTTGCCAAACTGATCATCTGTCTAAAAAATTAATTCCTAGTAGATTGAAGACTTAAATGTTAAAAAAAAAAGTTTTACAAGAATATCTGTAGGAGACAAAATGAATTCTGTAGGAGTGAAGAAGAACTCAGTCAGGAATGGAAACTGTATTCTATAAGTGAAATGTGGACATATCAAAATGAGTTTTAATGAATCTGAAAATTTCATTATTTTCAAACACCCTTTCTGGAGGATGTTTTCATTGGATGTATAATTCTCACTTGACAGTTTCATGGTTTCATTGCATTAAAGATGTCATTCCATTGCCTTGTTGCTTCCATTCTTTCTGGTGGGAAGTCTGCAGAGCCCCTCCTGCTAATACTGCCTAGCTGCTTTCTCTGTTATATTTTCTCCTTAACACTTATTGCCATCTGACATACTATGTATTTTACTTATTTATCATCTGTCTTCACACACTAGAATTTATGGTGGGTAACAGTAGGGATTTTTGTTAGTTTGTTTTGTGCTGTATTATAAGCTTGTAACATATCATAAGCATTTGGTTAATATTTGCTGAATGAAAAGTGAAAACGTAATGCCCTGAAGACAATGCCAATTGTTTTGTCCACCGTGTTCTTATAGCCCTTAGTTCATGTCTCTGCAGTTGGATATTCCTTTTTGTATAATAGTTACCTGGTTCCCCACTAAGCTGTAAGCTTCTTAAGGGGAAAAAAACTATATCTTCTTCTTTGAATCATTAGCAACTAACACAGGGCCTGTGTCACAGAAAACCCTGTTTGTTGAATCAATGAGCACACCTGGCTTGCACTGTTTTCTTGTTTTGTTTTGTTGAAATATAGTTGATGTACAATATTCTGTTAGTTTCAGGTGAACTACATAGTGATTTGACATTTGCATACCTTATGAAATGATCACCACGATAAGGCTAGTAACCATCTGTCCCTGTACTAAGCTATTACAGTATTATTGACCATATTTGCATTGGTTTTCTCTGTTTTGTCATACATGACTCCTCCGTCACCATAGGCTGACAGCTCTTTGAGTTGTTACTTCTGAAGATTACTATTTCCAGTTTGCATTTCCACCTGCATACCTGTAAACTTTGTCCTCCTCACATACTATGCTTCCAGCCTTTCTCCTGTTCACCTCTGGGCTTCGTTGGACCAGCACCCTTTCCTTGTTTTCTTATAGAAACCATCCTGAGGCTAATCCCACCACCTGTCTTTGATCCCATCTCTTTCCCCAGCTTCAGGTCCCTACTTTTTCCTACATCTTTAGTCAGTCTCTGTGTTAAAGTCTCAGGTAAAGGCCATGTAAGTCCTTCCAATTACTAAAATTAGTGACCTATGTTGAGTCCTCAAGTAGTTTTATATTTTTATTAAATTTGATAGCTACTGCTCCCTACTTCTTGAAAGTATTTCCTCCCTCATTCATCCTGTTCTCTGGTTGCTCCTTCTCACTATCCTTTACTGATTGTTTTTCTTCTGCCCACATCTGAAATACTTCAGTTCCCTAGAATTCTGCTCTTGGTCCCACTGCCTACTTTGTGCTCTTCATACACTCCCGGAGAATCTCAACCCCCCTGTACACTGATGGCCATGAAATCCAAGTTCCCAGTCCTGATCTTTCTCCTGAAAAACCCGTTTTTAATGCCCCCTAGATAGTTCATCCTGCATATCCTTTAGACCCTTTAGATTTCAGAGGTTTAGCATCTCTGAAAACGTATTCATCTTGCCCTCTAAGCCTGTCTCGGCACAGTCGTAAACTCGGTCTCTCTCCCACCTCACTGATGTCCAGCATGTCAGGTCCTACTCAGATCTCTCCCTGACTCCTCTCTGCTCCTCTCCATCCTCACCACCTGTATCACATCAAGACCTCGTCATCTCGGGCTGGCTTGTTGAAACAGCCACCTTTCTGCTACCTCTGGTATCAGTTCTCTCTCCTTATTCTACTCCATCATCTCTACAACTGCAACCAGCAGTGTCTTTAAAAAAATCAAAACTACCAAAAAACCAGCAATGGGCAGGGCAGAGGAGAAACAAGTCCAAAACTTGTTATGGCATTTCTTTCCTTAAAAACTTCTGCTGGTTTCACAGCATGTATATAGGCTTAAGACTAAAATTCTTCCCGTGGTGTTTTAATTAGATTTCTTTTGCAAGGAAGAGAGATCACTCCAGCTTCCTCAGGAAATGGGCCGTACTGTAAAATTCATGCTGGGGGAGGATGGGGACTCATGGAAATTCAAGAACAGGACTGTGGTCAAAGAGTTCTCAGTCCTGCCCCTGTCTCTAGGGCCATCTGCAGCTGGAGTCTGACCCTCATTCCGGAGCCGGAGCTCTCAAACATGAGCTGCTTCAGAGGGAGGGCTTGTGAAAACAGGTCATAGGCATCCCCCCAAGAGTTTCTGATTCAGTAGATGCCCCAAATTTTATTGATGCCCCAAATTTGTATTTCTAACAGTTCCGCAGGTGATACTGATGCTGTAGTTCTGAGTACCACACTTTGAGAACTTTATCCTTTAAGGCACATGTCACGTCATCTGGGAAGCCTTCTTTGATGATATCAACCATAATTAGTTTTCTCTCTACTTTGTAGGTTTCTTCATGTTAATTAAGAACAGTGGTTCTCAAACTTTAGCATGCATCAGAATCACTTAGAAAAATTGTTAAAGTGGAGAGTTTCTGAATCATTAAGTCTGGGGCATGGCCTCCAAAATTTGTATTTCTCACAAGTTCCAGGGGGTGACCACACTTTGAAACCACTGTATTAGAATAAGTTGTTTACACACCTCTCTTCTCTGCTGCACACAGGTTTCTGGTGTTGGTCCTGTGCATTGTTGTTCTGTCCACTTGTGGCAGCACCTGGGGAAGTGGCTGAGTCACCGCATTTTGGACCCTGAAATCCTCTCTTGGTCACACCCTCAGAACCACGGGTCCTTCTACTCCTTCGTTCCGTGGAAGCTTGTCAAAGCCCTCGCGTCCTGTGTGTTAGCTTTTCTGTTCCTCTGTGTTCGTCAGTAGTTTCCTGACTTCCTGCGCCCCCGGCCAGGTGGGGCCTCTGGAGCGTTTCATCTTATGTGCTCGAGGCTGGTGCCCCTCATCCACTGGGCTGTCTCCTCATCGGTGCCCAGCTGTCCACGGACTGAACCATCTGCTTCGCTCCCAGACTGCCAGGAGCCCCTCTGAGAGTCACCGGCTTGGCCGAGCGGCTCTCAGGACGGCCTTGTGCGCCTCACATCTGGTCCCAGAGGAATTTCCATCACTGTCCTGCCCATGTGTTCCCAGTTGTGACGCACTCCTGGTCATGGAGATCGAGGTCCTGGGGCGATGTCTTCTCTCTCCTTCCCAAAGGTTCTCTGACGTTAGTAGGGCCCTTCCTCTGCTGTGTTCTTAGAGCCTTCTGTCCCGCACATCCCCCTGGGTCACCCCCTCTTCTAGGAGCCTCATCTCTGTCTTCCGGCTCTTGCCCCTCAGCTGATAGCTTGAAATGCCCTCTGCTCCCTGCAGTCCTTAAGAACGAGAAGAGCTCCTTTTTCGTCATGTGACTGGTGCCCCTCCAGCTCTCCTGCGACCTGTCTCTTCTCCTCGTCTGCAGGCCTCTCAGAGCGTGGCACACTTGCTGCTTCCCTGAGACTTTCTTTTCAGCGTTTGGCCTCGTGCAGTCTGACCTCCGAGCACATTCTTCCACCAAAGCCTCTGTCCCTGAGGTCACGGTGAGACTGTGGCCGCCCGGCCGCAGCTGCTTCTCCCAGGTTGGTCTCACTGGACCTTCTTCCGCATCGGACGGTGCTGGTCCTTCAGCCCTTGGGACCCTCTGCCGCCCTGACTTCCAGGTCTTGTGTGTGTCCCCGGGTCCCTGCCCATTCTCCTTGTCCCCCGTCCTCCTCCCCACCTCTTCACTCACCCCTGACGCGGATGCGCACGTTCTGACCTTGGTTCTTCTTTCTCCATGTTTCTCAGTTGCTGCCTCTTGCTGAAAAATTTGGGATCTCCTTTTGTTGGATATATATATGCTTAGATTATTCCAGATACCTAAAACTCAACATCTCTGACAATAACCCGTCCTCCTTGCAGCCTCCTGCGTTGCTCCCTCGATTTGCTGATCCCCCACTGGGTTCCCCCGATGGATCCTCCTCCCTGGACCACCTCGCCCTGCCCCACCCCGCCCCTGGCAGTTAGTTGTTGGCCGAGGTCCTTCGGTTTTAGTTCTGCGTCGCCCCTTGGCTCCCCGCCTTTCTCTAGGGAACGCCCTCGTTACCTCTGCCTGGACTGTTGGCATCGTTCTGCCTTCAGTCTTTGTCTCTGGCATTTGTTTCCTTCTTACTCAGCACTGGTGCTAGAGCAAGTTCTTACTTCCGACTTGGCAGAACTTGCCCGATTTTACGGTTGCTCCCTCCCCGTGCAGCGATCCTACCTTCTGCTCCGTGTGTCCCACAGGCTCCGTGGTGATGCCCAGACGGGCGTTGTCAGGGGGTCTTCCCTCTGCAGCCTGTCCCTTTGCTCCTGCTGCTTCTCCCTGGACCGCCTGCTGATTTTCTGGTTGTCTGGGAGAGCAGCGGTCTCCAGGAAGCGTCCTCTGGTCAGAATTAATCCTTCTTTATTTTGTTCCCAGATGCATTGTTTGGGTTTCTTAACTGGTGCACGTTAACACTTGTGCCTGCCTATTTATTCACAGAAACGTTGAGTCCCTCCGTATGCCGGGTGAGGGTGACACTTGTCTGTCTGCACGTGTGTCTCCCCCACTAGAGTAGATGTCACGTGAGCACGAGTCAAGTCCCCGAGCATTTCCTGGCGTGTCCTGGCTCTCAGCACCCGCTATGCGCAGGGAAATGAGCAACAACTGGTTTTGAATTCAGTACTGGAATGAGACGCAGCCTGCATTTGCAAATGAAAAATGTTCTCAGCAGAGCAGGCGGAAGTCCTTGCTATGGAGACACGGCAGAGTTATTACCATGTGAGAGGTTGGGAAGTGCAGTTATATTCATGGAGCTTCTGTTTCGGGGTTATTTCCCAGCAGTGATAAGTTGTTATAACGTTGGGAAAATTGTATCATTTCCAGTTGGTACCACAAAGGGAGGCATTATTTATATCTGTGTGTAATAAATTTGGTTGGTTGCTACCGACAACCAACAAAAAAAAATGTTTTTCTCACATTTTCTAAGATGCTGCCAATGGAGCCGGATGCAACGTAACTTTTGAAATGAAGTTGAAACGTTGGTGTGAAAGGCCGTGATTATGGTTAATGGAATTGGGAAGGTGTCTCTCAGGGACATGAGTTACAGGATTTACGTGGTTCTGTCCTTAAGAATGACAGTTTATTCATTCTTCACCCCCGGCCATTTTTAATTTTAGTTTAGAAAATCATTAATCAGTATTGTGCAGTTTCCTAGAACTAGGTGTTCTTAGTGTCAGGTGAGGCTTCATCTGTCAGTCTCTGCTCTCCAAGGGGGATGAATGTGATGCCAAGTGGCCAGAGCGTGGGGCAGGCAGCGTACCTGTACTCACGGGGCGTCTCATGGTGGGGCTCCTAGAAAGATACTTTTGTAGGTAAAAATGGGGTCATACTAGAGAGAATATTCTTGTAGCCCCCATATTGATGAAACATTTTAATTTAATTTTAAAAATATTATTTATTTATTTTTGGAAACAGTTTTTATCTATTTTTGATTCTATAACATAGGGTTAAATTTTAATGTACATTTGGTCCCCAAAGAAAATTTGATATATAGTTTTGTTTGTTGACAGATCATGCCTTTTTTTGGCAGTGAATTTAAAATCAGCATGCATCACTTTTTAAATGAGGAAGAGAGTGTTCAAAATCATCAATATAATTAAATATGGTAAAATTACCTTCAATTAACAATGTGCTGTTATAATTTTTTTTCTTTTTTTATTGAAGTATAGTTGACTTACAGTGATTTAGTTATATGTGTGTGTGTATATATATCTGTATATGTAATATATATATTCTTTTTCAGATTCTTTTCCATTGTAGGGTATGACAAGATAGAAAGAAATTTAAGGTTTGAAAAAAATCACAGAGCTAGATGACAGCTAGGGCTTCTTTCCATTTTTAAACAGCATGCTGTGCTTTTTATGTTATGGAATTTTATAAGAGGAGTTGAGAACAAAACACTAGCACGCACATATGGAGGACTGTTCATATAAAGAGCTGAAATAAAGGAGTAGAGGTTGTTTTCTGTCAATTTAAATAAACTCAATTATTCCAAACTCCAGATCTGATATGATAAAGCAGGACACAATTGTGGTTTACAGGATTAACGGGTATCTGGTCTGGGATGTGTTCTACTCAGTGTGCCAACCCCTTTTCCAAGGGCGATGTTGCTGCCTGGTCCTCTTAGACATGGTGAGCCCTTTGTAAAGGGGGTGCTTCTAAGAGCTAACCCTATGCATCCCAGTGTCTGCTGTCTGTAAGGACATGGCCTGGCTCAAGTGCACCTGTGCTTTCATAGGGTGTAACACACATGCACATGCCACCAGCCTCCAGCCCATCTAAGCACTGACCTTGCTTTCTTTCAGCATTTTGAATAAACTGTCCCATTCTCTCCTGGCCTGAAAGGTTTCTGTTGAGAAATTCACTCATAGTCTTACGGGGTTTCCCTTGTATGTGACGTCTCTCTTTCTCTTGTTGCTCTTAAAATTCTTTCTCTGTCTTTGACTTTTGACTATTTAATTATAATGTGTCTCAGTGTAATCCTATTTGGGTTCAGCCTATTTGGAGCCCTTTTGGGCCTCATGGATCTGAAACGTCCATTTCTCTCCCTACATTTGGGAAGTTTTCAGCCATTATTGCTTTAGATACACTTTCCATCCCTTCCTCTTTCTCTTCTCCTTCTGGAATTTCCATAACACGAATATTGTTTCTTTTCATCGTTTCCCATAATTCCGCCCAGCTTTTGTCTCTTATCCTCCTTTTTTCCTGTTGCTCCTCTGACTGGGGAATTTCCAGTGTCCTATCCTCCAGGTTGCCGATTCTTTCTTCTGCGTGGTCCAGTCTACTCTTGAGACTCTCTATTGAATTTTTCAGTTCGGTTAGTGTATGTTTGAACTCTAGGGCTTTTTTGTTATTATTTTGGTTGTTTTGATGGTGGCTGTTTCTTTGTTGAACTTCTTGTTTTGTTCATGCATTGTTTTTCTAGTTTCATTTAGTTGTCTGTGTGTGTTTTCTTGTAGTTAATTAAGCTTCCTATGGAGGACTATTCTGAATTCTTTGTCTGACAGTTCATAATTCACTCTTTCTTTAGGGTCAGTCATTGGAGCTTTATTGATTTCCTTTGCTGGTGTCATAGTTACCTGGCTTTTCATGATCCTCGGTTCCTCACGTTGGAATCTGTGCGTCTGAGCATTGGGGCTCGTCTTCCAGGCTGTGCAGTTTGCTTTGGCAGAGACGGTTCCTCACCAGTCAGCTGGGCTTGGGTTTCTGGGCGTGTCTGCTGGTAAAGCCCTTGGGCAGGTGGGCCTGCTGTTAGGGTTTATTTGGGGGGAGGCATCTGTTTGAGCTCAGGGGACAGGGATGGGGGCTGTGCCCCGGCCGGGAACAGGTGGACGACGGCTGGCTGGGTTCCTCCCCAGGTGGGGCTGGAGGGCGGGCTCTGCAGTCGCTTGGGCTCTCTGGTCAGGCTCACTGGACGGCCGGGGCTGGGCACGTATTCATAGTGGACGGGGTGTGAGTTAGCTTCCCTCCCTGGCGGGGCAGCAGGCTGGGACCTGGGGCCTGCACAGCTCATTGTTGGGGGCCTGAGTCAGGCCTGAGTGTGCACTGAGGGTGAGGCCCCTGGCTCTGCTCTGCAGACACAGGAGGCCCGCTGTGCTCCCCGTTCAGGTGCCCACGTGCGGAGGGCTGTGGAGTGGGCTTCGCAGTGTCCCCTGTGGTCTGGGTGGATTCCCGGGGGACAGGCTGTACTCGGTGGTGAGCAGGGCGGTGAGGTAGGTCCCCTGCCCGGGTGCAGTGGGCGAAGCAGCTTGAAAGCCAGTAAAGCTCTTTGTTTGTCGTCTTACCTCAAGCTGACCCGCACCCCAGTTCCCTGGCTGAACAGGGCCACTGGCTTTGCTCAAGTGCCGCCGGGCACACCTCTTCCAGGACTGTCCCAGCGCTTCTGGTCGATGGGTCTGGAAGGCTCTCTCTACGTGGGTGGGCTGGGACACAACGCCTGGCGTGGGCTTGGGCAGAGCAGGCTCAGGGCCAACAGAACTCCTCCCTGAGGGTCCGATTCAGGCAGGTATGCACCCCATCGAGCTCCCTCGTCAGACTGCGCCCTGACTTGGTTCTGCAGGTGAGCAGAGCTGCAGGTTGGGGTCCCCACCTGGGTGATGCAGGTGTGAACTCCATCCCGAGATCCCTGTGCCAGTGTCGCGAGCCCCTCCCCCCTCTCCATCACAGTCAGTCCCCAGCATTGTGCCCTCCAGATTCCACTGCAGTCCCCGTGGGGTGAGGTCAGAATAGGGGCTCCCACATAGTGATCCAGGATGCTGGGGGTGAGGGCCGGTTGTCCCCGGGGTCCTCATTTCCCACTGGAGGAGCCTGAGGCTTGGGGAGGCCTGGGGGAGGGGCAGTGTGGTCAGCGTCACCTGCAGCCCCTCCTCTCCCCTCCCACTGTGTCCGTCTGGGCATCTGTCTGGGTCTCTGGGGTGCAGGGGCGGCTTCAGCCTCACCCCCGGGTCTGGGTTCTCTCAGTGTGTCTTGGTCTTCAATAGTCGTTCGTGGTTCTTGTGAGGAATGACCTTCTTCTACGTTGGGGACGACATGGTGATGTCACCCCTCACACACAAGTTTTTCAGGAACGCAGCTGTTGTAGAAAATGAGACATTTATATTTGCTTTGGAGCCAACGCTGCTGTAATGTTTTTGGTAACGCTTATAATTGTGATGTTGTAAAATGCTTATGTGAAAATAGGGATGTTGAATAATCTTACCAGAGAATGTTCAGGGTTTGTCAAATTGCTTTCTGTGTTTAGCAAAATAAAATATCTCATGTCGTGTAGAAATGGCAGCAAATCTTCTAGTGCTGTGATGGCTAACAGACTGTGAGCTCCTTGGTGGGAATCACCCAGAGATGTCGCACTGTTTCCAAACAAAGCAAGGAAATCCATTGATAACAGTTCTCTTAGCCTTATTTGATGGTTAAAGTGCTTTTTAAAATTCTTATACTTTAATAAGTGTATTTCTTAGCAAGAACAGGTCAGTGTGTTGTGATTGATAAACAGTAATTATTAATGTGCATGCTCTGTGGGTCTGTTTTAAACTGTAATTTGATATGATTTTTTCCTTATAACCTGAGCTTAAATTACTTTTTTTTGGTCAATTGTATATATGACTATTAAAGGGAAAAATAATACACATTATTTATTTCTTTTTCATTTACTAGACCAGGGACTGGGTCATATTCTTATTCCAGCAGGCAGCATGCTTCTTGGCATGTGAAGAGGAGCTCAGAACATATTTTTTAAGTGATTAAAAGCCCGCATTACTTCTTCCTGCACAGCTGGTGGAGTTTCGTGTTTGTTATTCCATCAGGTTGCTTTACCGTCTTGAGAGGTTCCGAATGTTTGACTTTGAGGTGTGCCTAACTACCTGTCACCACCAACATGCTTGTAGTTCTGACCTTTCACCGTCTGGACCTTCCTCGGGGACACTTCACAACAAGATAAATGTTAAAATTAACGCTCACAGAGCACTTTTGACGAGAATTCTCCAGGAGCGTGTGTGTATGAGTGTGTGTGTGCAAGTGTGCGTGTGTGTGTGGTTGGTTATAATAATGCTTGTCGAGAATTTTAAAACTGCAGAAAGTAACAAGGAAAGAATATTTACGTTAATCCCACCACCCACGTATAATCACCATTAATATTTTGCTGTTTCTTTCCAATTTCTTTTCTGTGCGTGTGTGTTTGTATATGTAGACACACATATATGCCTATCGCCTTGCATGGAGAAGGGGCTTTATAAGTATGTGAAAAACAAATGTTTTAATATATGTAATAATTTGTATTTTAAAAATTAAGGTCATAAAATATATACTGTTTTGTGTCCTTACTTTGATAATAAATTCTCAAGATATCCCAGAAAATTCTCAAGATATTTTATAAAAAGTATAGTTTTTGACAACTTCATAATCATATATGTGTATACGTATATATAAATAACATTTATTTAACTTTTCTCCCATGTTAGTATTACTTTGCATTTTTGCCGTAATAATGGTGTGATGTCCATTTTCACCATCAGCTTTTATCAGGACCACTTCCTTAGCGTATTAACCCTAGAGAAGGAGTTACTGGAACATAGAATATAAACTTCAAACAATTATTAATCTTTTTTGCCAGATTTTTATTATTTAAAAATGATATTTTTATTGAATTACAAAGGATAGTTATTCATCTAGAAAAGCAGAAAACTGAAGTACAAAGAAAAATGGGAAGAAATTATTTATAATCCCGGCACCTAAAGATGACTTCATTTACGATTTTGATTTACACCATTTTAGTGTTTTTTGTTTCCATTATATATTTTACCAAAAAGGATCATTTTGTTTCCTAAACTTTTTTTCCCCGCTTAGTGTATCATTACTTAGTGTATCATTTCTCTGCCATTCAGCAGTCTTCTGCAATGTAATTTTATGAGCTGTTATTAAAATGACACATCTGTACAGTGCATTTAATCAGCCCTCTCTTCAGTTTGTTTCCAGTGTTTCACTATTATGAAGGGTTCTAGGATAAAGTCTTGGGCACATCACTGTAATTGCATTAAGACAGATTCCTAGGAGAATGGCTGGTTCAAAGTATGCAAATAATTTTTAAGGCTTTTGACAGTTTCCACGTTGCCTTTCGACAGGTTGTACCAATTGACATTCCCACCAAGAAGAGGTAGGAAAGTGAAAGGAGATTATAAAAAAAATTTCAGATCCTTCGCCTTAAAAGTAACCAAATCACCTTCTAGAGAACCTGTGCCTGTTCTCTCTTCTTTGAGGGGGGCTGGGGGCGCCCGTCCTGCATGCGTGTCATCAGTGGTCGGTGATGGGGCATGTTCATAAGTCCGTTCTAACCCAGGAAAAGCTGGGGACGCGAGGTGACGTGATTGTACCAGATGCTCACAGAACGCCAGCGATAAGGCTCCTTCCTGTTGGTTGCTTGGTCTTCTGATCATCGGTTTCAGTAATGAGCCTGCTTCTTGGATTTATCTTCAATTGCATAATTTTTCAGTCACTAACTGTCTCAAGAACAGCCCTTGTGTTTTCTCTTCCAGCCCCTGCGGTGGCCACGCGTGAGGCCTGGTCTTGGGAGCAGTACTTGAAGGAACAGGAGGCCGTGGCAGCGCCCGTTGAGCTGTTTTCCAAGGTGAGCAAATCCCTGAAGGTCTTACAGTTTTGCAGGGAATCAACACGTAAGAGAATCCATTGAAATGAAATCGTTTGCCTAGATAGCATACCGACTTATTTGATTTGTAGGCTTTGCTGGAAAGTGACATAACAAAGCTGATCCAAGCCTTAGTGATTCCGTGTGTGCTCTGGGGCCGGCCCGCCTGGGTTGAAACCTAGCTCTGCCACCTCGGGCAGGCCATCCAGTCTGTCTGTGCCTCGGGGTCCTCGTTCGTAAAGCAGGGGAATCACCGCACCTGCCTCCTTGGGTTGCTCTGCGTGTGAAGGACGTCGGATATAACAGGCACGTGGTAGGCACCAAGCGTGAGTCCTTCTTCTTCTTCGCTGATGTTACCTGCATCTGTCCACCCAAGGATCAGTGCCAGACATCTGTTTTGATGTGTTGCATGAAGTGGTGGGTCAGGCAGCATGTTGGAGGGGACAGTGAACCCCCTAAAGCAGGTTGTCCCTGACTCTAGGGACGCCCGGAGCAGCCCCGGTAGACTCGCTCCACCCAATGACTCCTGGCACCAGGGGCTTGCAGCTCCGGGGCTCATCTCCACCAAGGTACCAATCCTTCCAAGGCCCTTTCTGTTCTTCTTGGGCTGTGTTTTCATTATTTCAGGGGCGATCTGTATAAAAAAAATCGCATCAGATTTGCATCATTATATTGCATTTTAACCAGCAGAGAGAAGCTAAAACTTTTTATTTGCTTCACTTTTCATGGCATCTGTTGAGTTACTTGTAGTACGTTTTATTACGTGAGAAGGCTAGCAGTTTTAATCTAGGACATGGCAGTAGAACCGGGGAGAAGAGGTGTAGCCAACACGGAATGAAAGCAGAGCCAGGTGTTGGCACCTCACAATTTAAGACATACTGAATATCACCTTGTGGGTTCTCTGCCCAGTCCTCATACCAGATGCTTCCAGGGAGCTTTGGAAAACATGGACGTGCATGTTCCTGAGACCTGCTGAACTAGAACCTCAGGGTGTGGCCGGGGAGGCCATGGGTTGGAAGCCTTCTCGGGGCTCCTGTGCGCGGGTAGAGGTCCCCTGGGGGAGAAGGCTTCAGGTCTGTGCAGGTTCTGCTGAGGACTCGGGTCCTGCTGCCCCCACTGCCGTCACGTGACAAGACTTAGGGGGTCCGTTCCACTAAGCGTGTAAGTTTCTGAGGTGACAGGACACACAGTGCCTGTTCTCAGTGTGCTCTTGTCACCAGCTGTGTTGAGTGGCTTCCGGAAACCTCTTCTTACTTCTGAGTGTGGATGCTGTTTACAGAGGGTTGGCTTTGACCAGGGTGACCCAGTGTAACTTGCAGTAGCCCTTTCCAGCTCGCCCCGTGCCGTCTCATGCCCTTCCTGCAGTGGTTACTCCAGGTCAGAGGGTAGAGGGCTCAGGCGAGGAGCCAGCGAAGGCCTGTGCATTTCTGTGACCTCCAGGGGCAGATGTAGCCTAGCTGGGGTCCAGGATGCAAGAACACAGGCCAGGCTTGTGACCCGATGGCTGTGCTTGGTGAGATGACCGTCCAGGATCTCAAGGCAGCCAGAAGCCACGAAGGCGGAGATTGACCAAGAAGGACACGGTGTCCTAGGAATCAGACCTGCGTGTGTCCTCGGACCAGGACCCCAGGACAGGGATCCTCTCTTACCTCCACCAGGATCCTCTGGGACTGAGTCCGATGTTTGGATGTCGGGGGTGAAGTGTGTGTGGTTCCCAGGGCAGGGCGAGTTCTGGCCGATGGCAGCAAAGTGCTAGATCCCCGTCCAGCTCCCGCCTTCTCCCCTCATGTCAGCCAGTGTGTGTTCACTTTATTTCTCAGACTTTCTTCTCTCAGATCCTTTAAGGTCCATCAACTCACGCAGGAACTCCTGCAGAACAGAGTTTCTCCCCAGATTCCCCTTGCGTCCTAGGGCTGACTGAGGCACCTCCAGGGCAAGTGTGGGATTTCTGTCCTGAAGTAGATCCTGATGCTGCGTTGGGGACCGTGTAGTGATGGGCTGTGGGCCATACAGCCTCCCCCTTGACCTTCTGAGACCCAACACAGTTGGGGAGGGGAGCAGGGGGCAGGGCACACCATCTGCATGGTTCCTTGGCTAAAACTATGACTTCCTCAAGCTTCTGAACTCTAACCTCTGTCAGCTCTGAAGGTGACAGTAAGGCATTAGCACAGGAGGCAGCCGCCACACCTGATGTGGTGGCAGCCTTTCCCTTCACTCGGAGTTTCACCGTCAAGCCACTCATGTGTGGCTTCACAGTGAAACTCAGGCTCCGTGTGTGCAAAGAACCACGTAAGACCTGGACGGAAACACTAGTGTGCTTGTGACACGGACTCTTAAAGTTTTGCCATCTAGTTGGGGTGCAAGATATGCCCAGAAAACGTGATAACAGCACGAGGGAGAATTGTTGATTGTCCTTGGAATATGCAAGTAATGAGCTTACTAGGTGTTTTGTGCTGAGATGGGGCTTCGTCCCCCCTGCGTGTGAAGGGGAAGTCACCACCTATTACATCTGGTTTGTCCTGAGGACGGAAGATGTTGCCCTAACTGAGCATTTGTACATATATATATATGCTCTGTATATGTTATATATACACGATACATATATTATGTGTGTGTGTGTGTGTGTGTGTATATATATATATGTAAGATGAAGTAAGCATGGTTTATGATCGAAAATAGGTTTCAATAGAATAAAAAAGGCAGATGGTACATGCCAGCCTTCCAGGCAGGAGGATCAGACTGAACTCAGTTTTGTGTTGGTATTGTGCTCTTGCCTATTAATGTTCATCTTCATTGTGCAAATATTATAACCATGGTGTTCAGGTCAGCCAGCTGAGATGGAACTCTTCAGCTTTTAATAGTGAAATGTTGAAAATAAAACTTAGAATAGTTTGCATATCCTGAATGGAAAACTACTCAAAAGAGTATTGCTTTACTTTTAATATATAGTTTCCATTCTAATAGTCAAGTTTTAGAAAACATACCAATGACACACACACACACACACACACACACACACACACACACACACACACTGTCAATTCTGTCATGAAGAACAGATACGGATTCTGCCAAGAAAATGTGTGGGTATTTTTAAAGAAGAGTACACTTATTTCATTTGCATGTGGTTTTTTTTGCATCTTGTAGGTCTATTTTAAATATCTTTTTGTACAAGACAAAGTTTTTCATTTTTTATAATTTATTTTACCATCTGGAGTAATGAGTATACAAGGATGTAAACACCTTCTGTTGACGTAGAAAATTTAAAAACATTTTCTCTTCATTACTGGTGGAATGTGCCAATCTCGATTTGATTTAAACTTTAAAAGATTGTTTTGAGGTTGGTTTTAAAAACTTTCCTCTGTCCTCTCTCCCTGACAGTCATCTCCTCATCAGACGTGTCTCCCTAAAGCCTTCTTCCTTCCTGTCGATCGTCACAGGTCCACACCTGTCGGCCTGGAGTCGAGGCCCCGGGGTCTGGCCCGTCCACACGGGGCTTCTCCGGGCCTGTGGGGCTGGTCCCCACGCTGGCTCCGCTTGACTATTCCATCTTTATCCGAGTTTGCAGGCCTTTGTGTCTCTCTTGTTCTTTAAACCTCATGGGTCCGTGTCCCCCTCAGACCCCCCTCTCTCATGAAGCTGCCCTGGCCTGCCCACCCTGCCCTGTCCGCTCGGACCTGCCAGGCGCCTCCATCTGCACATCTGCAGGGCGGGGGACGGGACAGGAGTAGCATGAAGACGGGACCCAGATCTCCACCTGGGGTCAGATCACTGTCGGGCTCCAACTGAGGGAGCACAGCCGCCCTGGCTCTGAACTGCCCTCTGGGCACAGGGAGCCCCACCAAGCCCCACATCCCTGCTGTCCTCGGCCATCCTCCTGGGACGCTCAGCTTCTTATCCCCAGGCAGGTGTTCCTGTCTCCAGCCGGCATGGGGTTGCCACGTACATTAGGCCCCTGAAAAGCAGGGATACTTGCACATTTTAAAAATAATGTGGTATTTCAGAACAAAATGAAAGTAATCATGAGAAAGTTAAAAGTCTCTTGGATGTCTTCATATATCTTTTATAGTTTAGTAATATAGTTCTAATTTGAATTCCATGTGGCTAGGTGTTGTATTAATTTACTTTTTCTGCTGTAACAAATTACCACAAACAGTGGCTTGAAACAACACAAATTTATTATCTTAAAATTCAGAACGTCCCAAGTCTAAACTGGGGCCAGCAGGGCTGCATTCGTTCTGCAGGCTGTGGGGAGGATCTATTTCCTTACCTTTTCTAGCTTCTGGGGGGCCACCTGCATCCCTTGGCTTGTGGGCCCACGTCACTCCAGCCTGTTTCCATCCTCGTGTCTCCTTCCCTGGTCCTTCTACCTCCCTCTTATAAGGACCCTTGTGATGGCATTGGGCCACCTGGACATTGCAGGACCTTCTCCCCATCTTCAGATTCTTCACTTAATCATGTCCACAAAACCCCTTTTGCTGTGTGAGATACCAGCATTGCAGGTTCCAGGATTAGGACCTGCACATCTTCGGGGGCCACTATTCTGCCGACCACAGGTGCCATCTCCTTTCCATTGCTGGTGCTTCTCTGTCCCTGCGCCTGGCCCGAGTGACTTCTTATGGGTCTGCTCCCTCGCCTTATCCTCCCATGATTCCGCTATCCCCACCTGGGGTGAAACAAGCGTTGCAGCATCCTCAGTGGCTCCAGCCCAAATGTACACCTGCTCCCCCATGGCCTCTGCTTCCCAAGAGCCTTGCGCGCTGTGGCCAGGCCTGGCCGCCCTCCAGGGCCTCGGTCGGTCGCCCCCTGTCTCCTAGGAGGGCGGCTCTCTGAGGCATCTTCCCTCACTCCCGGCAGGAGGCGGTCACCCCTGGGATGGATATGGTGAGACCCTCTTGGCTTCCTGTCACCAGCCTTCACTCCCTGCACCGCCCTTCCTCCTTCCCCTGTTGCCCTGGACGAAGTTCCCTCCTCCATCTGGCATCCCTTTACCTGTGCGCCGGCCCCTCCCAGTCCTGCTTCCGGGGAGATCACGGGTCCGCTCCATCAGTCCTCAGCCTCCAGGTTACAAACACGCCTGTTGATTCCAGCTTGAAGACGAACACTGCCCCGGGCTCTGCATTTTCCTCTCCATTTTATCTCCCGAGTCCGGTGTAACTTCTTTTTTTTTTTTTTTTAATTAATTTATTTATTTATCTTTGGCTGTGTTGGGTCTTCGTTTCTGTGCGAGGGCTTTCCCCAGTTGCGGCAAGCGGGGGCCACTCTTCATCGCGGTGCGCGGGCCTCTCACTATCGCGGCCTCTCTTGTTGCGGAGCACAGGCTCCAGACGCGCAGGCTCAGTAGTCGTGGCTCACGGGCCCAGCTGCTCCGCGGCACGTGGGATCTTCCCAGACCAGGGCTCGAACCCGTGTGCCCTGCATTGGCAGGCAGATTCTCAACCACTGCGCCACCAGGGAAGCCCCGGTGTAACTTCTTAAAATTTCAGGCTGCGTTCTCTCTTTCCGTGGTTTTTCTAACCTTTTCCTCCTCTAGCCTCTGCATCCTGACCTTTCCTCCCATCGCTGCCTGATGCTCCCCCTCAGAAGTGACCCCCAGGATTTCAAGTCCGACACGTGCTCAGCTTCATCTTACACCTCCCCCCACCCCAGCACCCTGTCCTTGCTCAGCCCCTGATGGTGCTCAGTCCGGCCCCCTCCTTGCAGGCCCTTCCTCCTCCTGTGATGTAGTCTGAGGCCCGTTCCCTGTGGCTCCCCGGGCACCTCATCATCTCCTGAACCCCGTTCCTCCGGACGCACCGGGTTCCTGGTCTTGGGGCTCTTCCCCTCCGTCTCCCTGCCTGCACCCCCTGCCCCTGCGATGGCACACAGCTCTCCCGCATGCAGCGCAGCTTGCATCCCCGGCCCCTTGTCCTGGGAGAGGATGGCGGGGGTCCTGCCTCTCTGTGCCCAGTGTGTGTTCGGTGGTCTAGTCAGCTCAAGTTCACCTCCTAATTCTTCAGTATCTTCTCTGTGTACCTACCACTCCTGCCTTAATTTAGGAATAAGCCCTGCTTTTTTTCCCCACACAGATTGTAGCTCAAGTTTCTTAAATGCTCTCAATCCCGGCTGGCCCCGCCGTGAACCTTTCCTGCAGGTGGTTGCCGGACTCATCTTTGTAAAGTGTGGTTCTGTTTATCGTTTGTGTACTGGGTGTGTTTGACCACGTTAGTTGTCATTCTCTGGGATGACGGGTAGGTGTATTTTGCCCCTTAGTGGAACTGTAATCTCCTGGAAGACTGACTGGGCTTCCTTCTTAATTCCTCTCTGCGTGTTGGTTCTCTGGGAGAGGAACACTTTTGAGCGCCTTTTATTTACTCAGGGCTTTTCATAGGCTGCCTCATCAAGTCCTTCCAGCCTCTTCCCCGCTCACTGTATAGAGAAGGGGCCTGTAGTGCATTCTTCTGACTCTTAGTTGATTTAGCTGAAAATGGCAGTCAGCATCACCCCCTCTCCGGGACCGCTGAAGAATCACATACGATGTACATAACATGTTTAGCATGATACCGTGTCTGACGTGTAGTTCACTTAACTAAATGCCAGCAACTCTTCAAAGCACTCTTCTCTTGGCTCCCAGTCCTGTCCTCCCCGGAACCGTCCCTTGTAGGGAATGCCAGCCGGACCTGCTCCCCAGCCCTGCTCTCTGGGCCCTGCTCTCTGGGCCCTGCCCCCCGGGCCCTGCTCCCCAGGCCTGCTCTCTGGGCCCTGCTCCCCGGGCCCTGCTCCCCAGCCCTGCTCTCCGGGCCCTGCTCTCTGGGCCCTGCCCCCCAGGCCCTGCTCCCCAGGCCTGCTCTTTGGGCCCTGCTCCCCGGCCCTGCTCCCCAGGCCTGCTCTCTGGGCCCTGCTCCCCAGGCCTGCTCCCTGGGCCCTGCTCTCCGGGCCCTGCTCTCCGGGCCCAGCTCTCCGGGCCCAGCTCTCCGGGCCCTGCTCCCCGGGCCCTGCTCTCCGGCCCTGCTCCCCCGGCCCTGCTCTCTGGGCCCTGCTCCCCAGGCCTGCTCTCTGGGCCCTGCTCCCCAGGCCTGCTCCCTGGGCCCTGCTCTCCGGGCCCTGCTCTCCGGCCCTGCTCTCCGGGCCCTGCTCTCCGGGCCCTGCTCCCCGGGCCCAGCTCTCCGGGCCCTGCTCCCCGGGCCCAGCTCTCCGGGCCCTGTTCTCCGGGCCCTGCTCCCCGGGCCTGCTCTCCGGGTCTGCTCTCTGGGCATGCTCCCGGCAGGTCTTGCCTGGATGGACATGGAGACGCCCTTGGCTACCCTCCGTTGCACCTGGCCTGCCAGCCGAGGTGTCGTCCTCTCCATGTCCCGACCCGCACACCTCGGGGTGTGTGCCCAGGCTACAGCCCACCCACCATTGGAGCTTCATCTGAAATCCTATCTTTGGCAGGTGCTGGCCTTCCAGCCTCTCCCTGTTACCCTCACACTTGAAGACGTACTGACTTCCTTCATGAGGAAGAGCAGAGGTATTTCCCCAGGTGACCTCCTTCGTCTCCTCAGCGAGGCAGAGCTACTGTCCTGACTTCCAGACTCAGGGTGCCTGCCCGTCCTCCTGTGGCTCCCTTGGTGCCACCTGCACCCCCGATGCTCCGCACTCCGGGCTCTACTCTGCCCCCCACCCCTCCTGCTGTCCCTGACCATCTGTTAGATGATTTCGGAAAGAAATGCTTTGTGTCCTGATAAGAAAACTCCAGCCAGCTGTAGGATGATGGGCGGGGGGTAGCCAGTGAGAAAAGACTCCTTCCTAATTTATCTCCTGATGGTCCCGAATACAAGGCACCTTGTGCGGACACATTCCCACTGTCTGTCCTTCCTTACTTGAAGTCCTAGCAGGAGCAGTGAGTTTAACTCACCCTCTCCCTAAATTTAACATTTTCACCCAGACCTGAAGTATATTTAAACATCTGATTTTTCTAAATATGCCAGTACGTTAAATAGAATCTGAAAAATGTGTGTGTGTGTTTTGTTTTCAATAAAGCCTGGATTTGTGTGTAGTTCCGCAGTGCCGAAAGACGCTGCCGTGAACATTCACATTTGGTGTAACCCCGTGTGGAACTATTTGAGAAACCTAGACCCTTTCCAACCAAAACAGTTCAGTCAGATGTCAGGTTTTCTGTGCTTTGAACATGTTTCCAAAGTACTTGATAATCACTGAGCGCCCCTGCAGAGTTTTAATGTAGATCCGTCTTAGCTAACACTTTAATTTATTTATTTATTTATTTATTTTTGGCTGTGTTGGGTCTTCGTTTCTGTGCGAGGACTTTCTCCAGTTGCGGCGAGCGGGGGCCACTCTTCATCGCGGTGCACGGGCCTCTCTCTGTCGCGGCCTCTCCCGTTGCGGAGCACAGGCTCCAGATGCGCAGGCTCAGTAGTTGTGGCTCACGGGCCTAGCCGCTCCGCGGCATGTGGGATCTTCCCGGACCGGGGCACGAACCCGTGTCCCCTGCATTGGCAGGCAGATTCTTAACCACTGCGCCACCAGGGAAGCCCAGTCTTAGCTAACACTTTAAATATTAGTCACGAGCCACGTGATGACCATGCATGGCTTTATACACTGTAATGAAATTCCTCATTATATCGTGAACTTGGGTATGCTGAGGATCACATGACAGCCTTAGTTCATATGCTTTTTTTATTTGCCTCAAGTGTTTGCTTGTCTGTCTACCTATTTGTTTTTGTCTTCTATCTGTATTGTGTTGTCCCCCAGTTTTAAGATAACTTCGTTGGTGTTTAACAATTCTCCCCCAGAAAAACCAAACATGTTTTGAAAACAGTTATACTCAGATGTTTGGTTGGGCTTTAAAACACAAGGCACGTATCGAGGGCAGGGAAAGAAGTGTGTGTGCAGACCAGAATGTGGCCTTACACCATGCAGTCATTTAAGCCGATTGCTTGCTGGGACTCTGAAGAACAGAGCGAATTCCCATTCATGTTCGTTTCTCATATTCTCCAAAGCTCTCAGTTATGGAGCAAAACTGAAGCTGCATCCTGATCTCGGGTGTCAGAGCCTTTTCCTTCTCTTGGAATCCACTCCTCTGAAACGGTGGGACTCAAAGGTCCCGGGCTGTGAAGCAGTTCAGATCTGAAGCGGGGGAGCCAGACAGATCAGGCGCTTTGTGTTCTTGGGAGGGGCCTGAAGCCCCCGTCAGGGCGGCTTATCTGCATTTCCAGCTGGGAGCCCAATGTCATGTTCAGAAGAAGGGAAATTAAAAGAAGAAACTAGTGGCGTTTAGAGTCAAGGGTGGACCGTTTCATGGCTCTTTTCCTGTGGTTAAAGGAAATTTATATTAGAAGTATCCTCATCTCTTTTCCCTGGGAGAGTTTAGTTATTCAGGAAAAGAATATATGGGTTTATTGTTTTAGACTGTAGGCTCAGAGGATTTGTGGAATCCACTCAGTGACGGCCAGTGAATTATCAGATAACTTCAGGAGTTATTTTTAAAAGTTCTCTCTATGCAGTTCTTTATTTTATACTGTGTGGGTTCTTTTTCTTTGTTCATAAAGATCTTTGTTAGACTGAAGCTGCTTAAATTCAGCAATATTTCACCCGCTCTGATCTGTGCTTTCTTTCTGTTTCTTGGACTATAATTCAGTCAGTGGTTAGGTTAGGGTCGCTGGAGACACACACACACACACACACACACGTACACGCACACACACGCACCAAACTTCTTATTATCAATAGGTCAGTGGGCTCCAGGGAAATGAGAATTTCTGCATCTGAGATTACAGTAGAATAGATTCACAAAGAAACAGTAGGAATTCCATTTACTAACTTATTAAAGTGCACTTTTGTTGTGCCATGCATTCTGTGTTCTCTGTTTGTAGGATCCTCCTGGTATAATCTTGATAGCAGTTTGGGATTCAAAATTAACCTACGAAAAACGTTCAGAATAACGAGGACGTAGTCTCTAAGATGAGAGTTTAAAAATACGCAATCAGCCATCCTTCACTGCCATCTTAACTGAAGCTTTGCAGCCAGTTATGTTTAATTAGGTAGGGGATGATTTTTCTCCATTAGCCTATCAAATAGGTGGCAAAAATAGGCGTCACTTTGAAGAAGCAGAATCTGAAGCAGGTCTTGCTGCCTCACCTGTATTTCCATGATGAGCTTCTGTGTTCTGCTTATTGAAGTTTCCTAAATCGGTTATTCAGTCTGTGGCTTGATTAATGGCAGGTTCCTATAAAGGACAGCCGTGCAGCTCTTGGTCTTTTTTTGGGGGGTGGGGGGGTCTTAGACCCCTTTGAACATCTAATGTAAGCTATTGATCATCTCCTTAGAGAAGTGCTTGTATCGATTTGTGCACAAAATTTTATATAAAATTCAGAAGGTTTCCAGAACCCTTGAATACATCATGGACCCCACTTCTCCACCATTAAGAACAGCTACATTAAACAAGAGTACAAAACAACAGTGTGTGTGTATATGTACGTGAGTGTGTGCTGTGTGTGTATTTTTCAAGTTCTCCATTTTCTCCGTGATTAAAACAAGAGGGAGTCAGAAGGGGTTCTAATATTCTTGGTAGTTTCCACCCTTAGCTCAGGTGAAAATCATAGTTTCTTGAGGAAAAAGCAAGGAAGGCATTTCATAACCTTTCATCGTGTGCAGTATTTCTTGGTGAAGACACTTCTAGGATGAAAGATTCATTGCAAGATGCCCGGGAGAACATAGAAGCTATAGTAATGCAGCAGAAAGTTGGAATTGAAAAGCAGGTACAGAAGTAGAGTTTTCATGAGCTGCTCATCAAGTCCTTGGAGGTCTCAGTAGATACTGATAACTTTATAAAAGTAAACATGATCACATTTTGGAAAATATGGAGATTTCTTTCCAGCCTGAAACCTGGGTGTCAGTTGAAATTCCCCACCTTCCTCTCCTGTGCATCCGGTCAGTCAGCAGGTGGTGCCCATTTTACCTCCCAGATACGTACGGAGCCTGGCCCCTGTCCCCACTCCCAGCTCTTGCTCTGCGTTTGGTTGAGGGCCTCATCACCATTGTTCAGGCTGTCGCAACATTCCCGAATACAATATCACTTCGCGGGTAAGCACAGACCAGGGTTTGAATTCCAGCTCCAGGTTTTTACTGACCAGCTGGGCCAATGGGGCAATTTGTGAACCTCTCTGAGCCTGTTTCCTTGTAGGTGACGTGGGGATTGTAACAGTCCCAATGCAGGGGTGCTAAGGCTTAAATGAGCTGAGTTAGATGCTGTACATGGTACATGGCAAATTCTCAATTATTAGTAGATATTAAAAGCCTCCTTTCCCATCTTTTCTACCTCTAATTTTACTACGTTTCTAATTAATTCTCCACATTGCCACTAACAAGATCTTAATAAAATGCAATAATGTTTTTTTTTTCTTCCCAGTGACTAAAAGCTTTTGCTACTACTTCATTGACTAAGGATAAACTAAAAGGTCCTTAACAAACCATGCAAAGCTTCTCGTGACCTGGGTCCTGCCTATTTGCCTAGTGTCTTCATCACTTGATCGTGTGTGTGTATTGATCTTTTTAAAAAAATTACAATGCCATTAAAAATTCTAACAAGACAGAAGAGTATAAAAATAAAAGGCTTTCTCTCTGTCAGTTCCCCGCTCTAGGTGAACCACTCAAAATAATGTGATGTGTGTCCCTCCAGATCTGTGTAATGTAGTTATGTAGATATATGTGAATAATGTCCATATAAATGGTTGCGTGTTCCTCGTCTGTTACTTGCTTTATATTTATCAGTACCTCATGGCCATCATGCTGCCTCAGCAGATCCGGGTCTGTGGCTTGCTTTTATTCAGTAGCTGACTGAATTCTGTTGTATTTTTTTTTTTTTTTTTTTTAAATTTTATTTATTTATTTTTGGCTGCGTTGGGTCATCGTTGCTGCGCGCGGGGGCTACTCTTCATTGCAGTGCACAGACTTCTCACTGCGGCGGCTTCTCTTGTTGCGGAGCACGAGCTCTAGGCACGCAGGCTTCAGTAGTTGTGGCGTGCGGGCTCAGTAGTTGTGGTTCGCGGGTTCTGGAGCGCAGGCTCAGTATTTGTGGCGCACGGGCTTAGTTGATCCGCAGCATGTGGGATCTTCCCGGAACAGGGCTCGAACCCGTGTCCCCTGCATTGGCAGGCGGATTCTTAACCACTGCGCCACCAGGGAAGTCCAATTCTGTTGTATTGTGTCTAATTTCTCTCCATCTAAAATTATTTTTATATGTGCTATTGTGGTGGGAATATAATTCCATTTTCCTCCCCAAATGGATAGTCACGGGTCCTGATGCCATGTGTCCTTAACTCTCCTGATTGATCCTATAGTAAATTCCCGCACATGGGGTCTGGCATTCAACATGGCACTGTTTTCAAACTTTTGGCACCTGGGGATCATCTATTGGTCATGTAGCACATACTCAGACCTCCAGTTTTTAATATCTAAAAAAGCTCATCCCAAGTTTTCACTATAAAATAAAAGCTTAAAAATTATGATATCTTTAGTGTTGCCTATAACCTTTCAGAATGACCTCCCATAGTGACTAACTGCCCGTTAAAAACAGACACACACTGTGATCTCAGGCACATTACATAACCACTTGTGGCCCAGTTTCATCATCTGGAAAATGTATGCTTACTTCATAGGGTTTTTCTTGATGATGTAATGAGTTAACGTTTGTGAAGTGCTTAGAACAGGGTGTGGCCCAGTTCTGTGCTGCACAAGGGCTTGTAGCATAGAAGGCCCCTGTATATGGCTCGATGAAGGGTAGCTCAGCTTTGTAACCATCCTTGTCATTCTTTCCTCTTCATTTCTGTTTAGTGAGAAAGTTGCATCGAACCATTCCTAGGTTTTTAGCTGTGACAGCAAGTGTTAGTGGTTCTTCAGATACATGCGGATTGTCCTGGATATTCAGATAGAACATGAACCCAGACTCATTTTGTTTTATCAAATGCTATGTTGACACATACCATGCTCAAAACCTGGCAGGTTGAGTCTCTCTGCTTCAGAGAGAGCTGCAAATGCATTTTGTAACTTCCTCTTTGATTGTGTTTGTCTCTGGAAAATGTTTTTCTCACGTTCCCTTCTGCAGTATTTGAATTTTTTTTTTTTTTACTCTACCAATAACATAATTGATTTTTCCCCCATTGAAGAAAGAAAATTGTCAAGTGTTGACAAAAAGCTAAATTCTCTGTGGTCAAGCTGTTTATATCACAGTTTGCCTACATAAGACTTCCTGATGGCTCACCTTTCACGTTTAAAATTGTGACATTTCAGCCCTGAAGGTACACATTGAGATGATTTAAGATTTTGAAGATGTTGCTGAGATAAACCATTTAACGAGGACGCTGAACTCATGGCAGTGGTCTTTGGTGTTATAAGAAATTTAGTTTTTATCGTCTGCGTGTAAAATTCCTAGGAACCTCTTTCCCTCTGACAGCCATCATGTGGGGACTGAGAAACCGCTGGCCTGTGGCCCTGGCCCGGCCCTTTGCAAGCTCGCTAAAAACCTGTGCCTCAGTAGCTGCGATTCCATCCCATGCCGTTTCTCCCATTTCTTTCAATATTGAATTATGATCAGGGGAGTATTGTTGGCTGCCAGCTCCTGCCTGTGAATAACGTAGGATGCTTGTCGACATTCAGATGGCGTCGTCCACTTAGTGTGTAGGCGCTCTTCTGTGGGGCACGTATTTCACTGATGCTCTGCTGGTGCTGGTGGCCACCGACCTTATGCAGTCTGTGTAGTGGCTCAGAAATTGTCATCACAGGATCATCTCTCTGCTCTTGCAATGGGGCTCTCGGTGATAAACAGGTATATCTACCAACTGCCCAAGAGTTGTTCCCACTGTGCACTTGTGTGACTTTGTCTACCCATGGAGCAAAGACCTGCTGGCACACACCCGTGAACACGATTGTATTTCATAAAGGAATTTTGCCTAGAGCCCGTCTACTTTTCTCTAGGCATGGTGTTTTGTTTTTCTTTGTTTTTTTCTAGTGCTCTGACTCATTTTATTTTTAAATAATAGTATATCATTTGTATCTACTTTTGATGTGAGGTATGGAACTTTGAATAATCCTTCTTCTCCAACATTAGTGACAAAATTCATCAATTTTATACTAGAAAGCATTATTTTGCAACTGTTTGGAGAACAGAAAATGACAAAACAAAACAACTTCACTTCCGTACCCAGGAGCACATGGCGCTTCCCTGGAAATGTCCTTGAAGCCTTCTGTGGCCTCAAGCCAGGTTTTGTTTTGCGTTTTGTTGCCACTCTGTCCCCTTAGTGGAACAGACAGTTGGCAGGCTTTCAGAAGACTTATGTCCTTACTTATGCTCTGCCACTAAACTGGTGTGACCTTGAGAAAGTCTCTTAACCTCTCTGGGCTTGAGTTTATTTAGCTGTAAAAGTGGTTTTCAGGTCCACAAACCTTATGATTTTTTATGACTGAATTTAATGGGCTTATTGTTTGCTCTAAGTGTGTGCTTCCAGTTCCCTTTTCTTCATCATAAAATATAATTTTATAAGCACAACTCTCAATTATGTTCATAAAGTACAAGATTTTTAGAAAGGAAAAACATCTTTACCTGCCATGAATAAACCATCACACAGAAAAGAGATGGAAGACAGGCAATGTTATTTCTCAGTAAATGTTGCCTTTCGGATTGTTAAAATGATTGTCTTGGTTTTTGTTTGAAACCCTCCAAAGACTGCTGTGGCTGCTTGAGCCATACAGGTTCCTTGCAACATTACATAAAAACTCCCAAATGGTCAACTGAGAAGCCATTTTGAAATGCTGACAAGACTGACGTTGCTCGTCCCAGCCTCTTGGCTGTGATTCAATGCCAGTGTCTTGCATTTATCATTCATATGTGATATAATACTAGTTACTCCCCATCCCCAATTTTACATCTTTCAGTTTTGTTAAAACATGAAAAGTGTTCTCTCATTTTCTGCAGCTTCTTAAATTTCCTTTCAGCCTTATTATTATACTCTGCCCCGGTCTCTCCTTCCCCTTTGCTTTTCTTACCCATGTTGTGTGCATGTGTATGTATCTATGTATATGGATGTGGTGCTTTGGAAGTTAACTGAGCCATTTCAAAGCAGTGAACAGGAGGTAGTCACACAAAACTTGTTAAATACAATCTGCTGGAAAACAGAGCAGAAGTGAGAAGAAGACTGGGAGAGTTAAACACACACATGACATTTACTTTTGTAGAAATAAAGTATTCCTGAGAAATCATTCATTCTTGCCATTTCATTTTTGGTTTTTATCAAATTTTTGGATTTTGAGCTGTGAATGTAAGAAAGTTTCTAATGACATTTTACAAGCCAATTCATAAAGATTTTAAAACAATTTCATGTCCTTATAAAAAAAAAAAGCATGTACCCAAGTGTGGAAGAAGGTTGAATACATGCACACAGTGGAGGACAGTGCAGCTTAAAAGAGAATGTGGGCAGTGGCTGTGACCTGACATGGGGTGGTTTCCACGGGACACTAGGAAGTGAACAAAGCCAATGCAAAACAGCCTGTATAATATGCTGTCTTATGTGTAAGAAGGGAGGGAAAAATAAGAATATAAACATAATTGCTTATTTTTACAAGAAGAAACCCGGGAAGGATAAACCAGAAAAGAGTGAGGTTGGTTACCTTTAAGAGGTAGAATGGGGTGGGTAGGACATGGGAAGGAGAGACACTTCTCTGAGTACCTTTTTGTAGAGCTTTACCTTTTGGAAGTACGTTAATATTCTGCATATTAAAATTGAAATAAATCATTAAGAAGTGAAAGAAAACAGAAACAAATGAACTCAGCCATATTTCAGGTGAATCCCATAATTGGACTGAAGAGAGAAGAAAGAATGAATCCAAGTAGTTTATGAACACAGTGTTTATATACCCCATCCTTGGATGGCAGAGCAGGAAGGGAAAATTGCAAACAAATCCTGAACTCTTTTTGTAGGTTTGTTTATTATAGTAGTGGGGGTAAAAGACTTCTGAAACTGCAGTACATACACTATAGGATTTAGTACCTGAGTAAGTGCGTTGACCTTGTTAGAGGAGAAATACAGATATAGATCGAAAAAGACAGAATGAGCCCTCTGAGGATGGATTGAATTAGATGGATCTGTTTGAACTTAAGATTTATCATATATATGTGTATACATATGTGTAAATGTTTATGTATGTATATGTGTTTTGTATGTAACTATAGTGAAGGAATTGCAGAATATTGTAATTGTGTGATCAAAATTAACATCACCAATGGACCAGATGTGATGTCCTTAGAAGAACACATCATCACCCATATGGCAGGCTGGCAAAACAATGCATAACCTGAATCTAATCACAGGGAAACATCAGACAAATCCAAAATGAGGAACTTTCTATTTTAAAAAATAAAGGAGGGAAAACACTGTGTTCTTTAAAAATGTCAGTATTATAAAAGATAAAGAAAGGCAATGGAAAATGTTCCAGATTAAGGGAGACTAAACAGACATGTCAATTAAATTTAATATCTGCCCTTAAACTGAATCCTATTCTGGAGGGAAAATATTATGAAGTGCATTGTTGGATAAATTGGAAAAATTGTAATATGAGTGGAAGATTAGTTAAAAGTATTGAATAGTGTCAAATTTACAGACGTTGATAAATGAGCTGTTGTTAAGTAAGAGAATGTTCCTATTTTTAGGGAAAATAGACTGCTCTTAGGGAAAAAATTTAGTATTTAGGGGTAAAGAGCCCTCAAATGATTAAAAAATCATATGTACACATATATGTATATGTATACATCTGTATCTGTATACACACAGACACTTGAGAGAGAGGGCAAACAGAAATGATAAAGCAAATGAGGTGGAATCTTAACAATAAATAAATCTAGGCAAAGGCTATACATGTTCTCTGTACTATTTTGTTCTTGGAACGTTCCTTTAAGTTTGGCATTATTTCCAAATGAAAAGATTTTTCTCAAAAGAATAAATTACCCCAAAAATAGGCATTCGTATATTAAGCAATTGTTAGTAGTGATTAAAAAGCAGCTCTAGATCTAATAGTACTAGATTTTAATCATCATCTTCCATTAGTATACTTATAAGTTTATTCTCAGTTAAGAATAAATAAACGAGTAATGCTGAATCTTCTCAAAACTGTCTGCTCAAAGCTATTAATCATTCAGCAAGGCTATGGGAAACAAGACCAATATTGAAGAAAATAATAAATGGGAATGAATGAGAAAGTCTTTTGTGAAATAAATTCCTTTTACAATAGCAATAAGCATAAAAGGTACACAGGAATAAATACTACAAAGTCTATGTGAAAATTTTAAAAACATCTTGGACAATGAAAATGATTAGATTAAATAGAAAGGGAACATGTTCCTGAATTAGAAAACTCAGCATGATAAAGATTGCTCTCCAGATAAAAAGACTCATTATAAGCAATTAAGACAATGTGATGTAGGCAAATATGCCAATAAATAGGATTAAAAGGCCAGAAATATACCCACAGACATGTAGAAACATGATATAATAGAGGAAACTTTGCAGATCAATGAAAGTATGGACTAAAAAAAATTTTTTGAATAATTTGTTTTCCATATGAAAAAAGAGAGCCCTACCTCACTCCATAGAAAAAATCAATTCCAATTGTATTGTAGATTTAAATATGAAGAACAAAAGTTTTAAAATAACACTAGGAGGAGAAACAGCTTCAAGATGGCGGAAGAGTAAGACACAGAGATCACCTTCCTCCCCACAGATACATCAGAAATACATCCACATGTGGAACAGCTCCTACAGAACACCTACTGAACGCTGGCAGAAGACCTCAGACCTAAGGCAAGAAACTCCCCCATGTACCTGGGTAGGGCAAAAGAAAAAAGAAAAAACAGAGACAGAAGAATAGGGACGGGACCTGCACCAGTGGGAGGGAGCTGTGAAGGAGGACAGGTTTCCACACACTAGGAAGCCCCTTCACGGGCAGAGAGTGCGGGGAGCGGAAGGGGGAGCTTTGGAGCCACGGAGGAGAGCGCAGCCACAGGGGTGCAGAGGGCAAAGCGGAGAGAGTCCCGCACGGAGGATCGGTGCCAACAAGCACTCATCAGCCCGAAAGGCTTGTCTGCTCAGCCGCCGGGGCGGGCGGGGGCTGGGAGCTGAGGCTCGGGCTTCAGAGGTCGGATCCCAGGGAGAGGACTAGGGTTGGCTGCGTGAACACAGCCTGAAGGGGGCTAGTGCGCCACGGCTAGCCGGGAGGGAGTCCAGGAAAAAGTCTGGAGCTGCCGAAGAGACAAGAGACTTTTTCTTGCCTCTTTGTTTCCTGGTGCGCGAGGAGAGGGGATTAAGAGCGCTGCTTAAAGGAGCTCCAGAGACAGGCGCGAGCCGTGGCTATCAACGCGGACCCCAGAGACGGGCATGAGACGCTAAGGCTGCTGCTGCAGGCACCAAGAAGCCTGTGTGCAAGCACAGGTCACTATCCACACCTCCCCTCCTGGGAGCCTGTGCAGTCCGCCACTGCCAGTGTCCCATGACCCAAGGACAACTTCCCTGGGAGAACGCACAGCGCGCCTCAGGCTGGTGCAGCGTCACGCCGGCCTCTGGCGCCGCAGGCTCGCCCTGCATCCGTACCCCTCCCTCCAGCCTGAGTGAACCAGAGCCCCTGAATCAGCTGCTCCTTTAACCCCGTCCTGTCTGAGCAAAGAACAGACGCCCTCAGGCGACCTACACGCAGAGACGGGTCCAAATCCAAAGCTGAACCCCGGGAGCTGTACGAACAAAGAAGAGAAAGGGAAATTTCTCCCAGCAGCCTCAGGAGCAGCGGATTAAATCTCCACAATCAACTTGATGTACCCTGCATCTGTGGAATACCTGAATAGACAATGAATCATCCCAAATTGAGGAAGTGGACCCTGGGAGCAATGATATATATACATTTTTCCCTTTTTCTCTTTTTGTGAGTGTGTATGTGTATGCCTCTGTGTGTGATTTTGTCTGTATAGCTTTGCTTTTACCATTTGTCCTAGGGTTCTGTCTGTCCGTTTGTGGTTTTCTTTTTTTACTTAAAAAAATCTTTTTTTCTTAATAATTATTTTTTATTTTAATAACTTTATTTTATTTTATCTTCTTCTTTTTTTCTTTCTTTTTTTTTTCTCCCTTTTATTCTGAGCTGTGTGGAGGACAGGCTCTTGGTGCTCCAGCCAGGCGTCAGGGCTGTGCCACTGAGGTGGGAGAGCCAAGTTCAGGACACTGGTCCACAAGAGACCTCCCAGCTCCACGTAACATCAAACGGTGAAAATCTCCCAGAGATCTCCATCTCAACGCCAAGACCCAGCTCCACTCAATGACAAGCAAGCTACAGTGCAGGACACCCTATGCGAAACAACTAGCAAGACAGGAACACAAACCCATCCATTAGCAGAGAGGCTGCCTAAAATCATAATAAGGCCACAGATACCCCAAAACACACCACTAGTTGTGGACCTGCCCACCAGAAAGACAAGATCCAGCCTCATCCACCAGAACACAGGCACTAGGCCCCTCCACCAGGAAGCCTACACAACCCACGGAACCAACCTAAGCCACTGGGGACAGACACCAAAAACAACGGAAACTACGAACCTGCAGCCTGCGAAAAGGAGACCCCAAACACAGAAAGTTAAGCAAAATGAGAAGACAGAGAAACACACAGCAGATGAAGGAGCAAGGCAAAAACCCACTAGACCTAACAAATGAAGAGGAAATATGCAGTCTACCTGAAAAAGAATTCAGAATAATGATAGTAAAGATGATCCAAAATCTTGGAAATAGAATGGAGAAAATACAAGAAACGTTTAACAAGGACCTAGAAGAACTAAAGAGCAAACAAACCATGACGAACAACACAATAAATGAAATTAAAAATACTCTAGAAGGGATCAATAGCAGAATAACTGAGGCAGAAGAACGGATAAGTGACCTGGAAGATAAAATAGTGGAAGTAACTACTGCAGAGCAGAATAAAGAAAAAAGAATGAAAAGAATTGAGGACAGTCTCAGAGACCTCTGGAACAACATTAAATGCACCAATGTTCCGAATATAGGGGTCCCCGAAGAAGAAGAGAAAAAGAAAGGGATTGAGAAAATATTTGAAGAGATTATAGTGGAAAACTTCCCTAATATGGGAAAGGAAATAGTTAATCAAGTCCAGGAAGCGCAGAGAGTCCCATACAGGATAAATCCAAGGAGAAACACGCCAAGACACATATTAATCAAACTATCAAAAATTAAATACAAAGAACAAATATTAAAAGCAGCAAGGGAAAAACAACAAATAACACATAAAGAAATCCCCATAAGGTTAACAACTGATCTTTCAGCATTAAATTTGCAAGCCAGAAGGCAGTGGCAGGACATATTTAAAGTGATGAAGGAGAAAAACCTACAACCAAGATTACTCTACCCAGTAAGGATCTCATTCAGGTTTGACGGAGAAATTAAAAGCTTTACAGACAAACAAAAGCTAAGGGAATTCAGCACCACCAAACCAGCTTTACAACAAATGCTAAAGGAACTTCTCTAGGCAGGAAACAAAAGAGAAGGAAAAGACCTACAGTAACAAACCCAAAACAATTAAGAAAATGGTAATAGGAACATACATAGCGATAATTACCTTAAATGTAAATGGATTAAATGCTCCAACCAAAAGACATAGACTGGCTGAATGGATACAAAAACAAGACCCATATATATGCTGTCTACAAGAGACCCACTTCAGACCTAGGGACACATACAGACTGAAAGTGAGGGGATGGAAAAAGATATTCCATGCAAATGGAAATCAAAAGAAAGCTGGAGTAGCAATTCTCATATCAGACAAAGTAGACTTTAAAACAAAGACTATTACAAGAGACAAAGAAGGACACTGCATAATGATCAAGGGATCAATCCAAGAAGAAGATATAACAATTGTAAATATTTATGCACCCAACATAGGAGCACCTCAATACATAAGGCAAATACTAACAGCCATAAAAGGGGAAATTGACAGTAACACAATAATAGTAGGGGCCTTTAACACCCCACTTTCACCAATGGACAGATCATCCAAAATGAAAATAAATAAGGAAACACAAGCTTTAAATAATACATTAAACAAGATGGACTTAATTGATATTTATAGGACATTCCATCCAAAAACAACAGAATACACATTCTTCTCAAGTGCTCATGGAACATTCTCCAGGATAGGTCACATCTTGGGTCACAAATCAAGCCTTGGTAAATTTAAGAAAATTGAAATCGTATCAAGTATCTTTTCCGACCACAACGCTATGAGACTAGATATCAATTGCAGGAAAAAACTCTGTAAGAAATACAAACACATGGAGGCTAAACAACACACTACTTAATAACCAAGAGATCACTGAAGCAATCACAGAGGAAATCAAAAAATACCTAGAAACAAATGACAATGAAAACACAACGACCCAAAACCTATGGGATGCAACAAAAGCAGTTCTGAGAGGGAAGTTTATAGCAATACAATCCTACCTTAAGAAACAAGAAGCATCTCAAATAAACAACCTAACCTTACACCTAAAGCAATTAAAGAAAGAAGAACAAAAAAACCCCAATGTTAGCAGAGGGAAATAAATCATAAAGATCAGATCAGAAATAAATGAAAAGGAAATGAAGGAAACAGTAGCAAAGATCAATAAAACTAAAAGCTGGTTCCTTGAGAAGATAAACAAAATTGATAAACCATTAGCCAGACTTATCAAGAAAAAAAGGGAGAAGACTCAATAGAATTAGAAATGAAAAAGGAGAAGTAACAACTGACACTGCAGAAATACAAAGGATCATGAGAGATTACTACAAGCAACTCTATGCCAATAAAATGGACAACCTGGAAGAAATGGACAAATTCTTAGAAGTGCACAACCTTCCGAGACTGAACCAGGAAGAAATAGAAAATATGAACAGACCAATCACAAGCACTGAAATTGAAACTGTGATTAAAAATCTTCCAACACACAAAAGCCCAGGACCAGATGGCTTCACAGGCGAATTCTATCAAACATTTAGAGAAGAGCTAACACCTATCCTTCTCAAACTCTTCCAAAATATAGCAGAGGGAGGAACACTCCTAAACTCATTCTACAAGGCCACCATCACTCTGATACCAAAACCAGACAAAGATGTCACAAAGAAAGAAAACTACAGGCCAGTATCACTGAGGAACATAGATGCAAAAATCCTCAACAAAATACTAGCAAACAGAATCCAACAGCACATTAAAAGGATCATACACCATGATCAAGTGGGGTTTATCCCAGGAATGCAAGGATTCTTCAATATATGCAAATCAATCAACGTGTTACACCATATTAACAAATTGAAGGAGAAAAACCATATGATCATCTCAATAGATGCAGAGAAATCTTTTGACAAAATTCAACACCCATTTATGATATAAACCTTCCAGAAAGTAGGCATATATGACAAACACACAGCCAACGTCATCCTCAATGGTGAAAAACTGAAACCATTTCCACTAAGATCAGGAACAAGACAAGGTTGCCCACTCTCACCACTGTTATTCAACATAGTTTTGGAAGTTTTAGCCACAGCAGTCAGAGAAGAAAAAGAAATAAAAGGAATCCAGATTGGAAAAGAAGTAAAGCTGTCACTGTTTGCAGATGACATGATACTATACATAGAGAATCCTAAAGATGCTACCAGAAAACTACTAGAGCTAATCAATGAATTTGGTAAAGTAGCAGGATACAAAATTAATGCACAGAAATCTCTTGCATTCCTATACACTAATGATGAAAAACCTGAAAGTGAAATTAAGAAAACACTCCCATTTACCATTGCAACAAAAAGATTAAAATATCTAGGAATACACCTACCTAAGGAGACAAGAGACCTGTATGCAGAAAATTATAAGACACTGATGAAAGAAATTAAAGATGATACAAGTAGATGGAGAGATATACCATGTTCTTGGATTGGAAGAATCAACATTGTGAAAATGACTCTACTACCCAAAGCAATCTACAGATTCAATGCAATCCCTATCAAACTACCACTGGCATTTTTCACAGAACTAGAACAAAAAATTTCACAATTTGTATGGAAACACAAAAGACCCCAAATAGCCAAAGCAATCTTGAGAAAGAAAAACGGAGCTGGAGGAATCAGGGTCCCTGACTTCAGACTCTACTACAAAGCTACAGTAATCAAGACAGTATGGTACTGGCACAAAAACAAATATAGATCAATGGAACAGGATAGAAAGCCCAGAGGTAAACCCACGCACATATGGTCACCTTATCTTTGATAAAGGAGGCAAGAATATACAATGGAGAAAAGACAGCCTCTTCAATAAGTGGTGCTGGGAAAACTGGACAGGTACATGTAAAAGAATGAAATTGGAACACTCCCTAACACCATACACAAAAATAAACTCAAAATGGATTAAAGACCTAAATGTAAGGCCAGGCACCATCAAACTCTTAGAGGAAAACATAGGCGGAACATTCCATGACATAAATCACAGCAAGATCCTTTTTGACCCACCTCCTAGAGAAATGGAAATAAAAACAAAAATAAACAAATGGGACCTAATGAAACTTAAAAGCTTTTGCATAGCAAAGGAAACCATAAACAAGACGAAAAGACAACCCTCAGAATGGGAGAAAGTATTTGCAAATGAAGCAACTGACAAAGGATTAATCTCCAAAACATACAAGCAACTCATGCAGCTCAACATCAAAAAAACAAACAACCCAATCCAAAAATGGGCAGAAGACCTAAATAGACATTTCTCCAAAGAAGATATACAGATTGCCAACAAACACATGAAAGAATGCTCAACATCATTAATCATTAGAGAAATGCAAATCAAAACTACAATGAGATATCATCTCACACCAGTCAGAATGGCCATCATCAACAATCTACAAACAAATGCTGGAGAATGTGTGGAGAAAAGGGAACCCTCTTGCACTGTTGGTGGGAATGTAAATTGATACAGGCACTATGGAGAACAGTATGGAGGTTCGTTAAAAAACTAAAAATAGACTTCCCTGGTGGTCCAGTGGTTAAGACTGCACGCTTCCAACGCAGGGACCGCAGGTTCAATCCCTGGTTTTGGAAGTAAGATCCCTCATGCTGCGTGGCCAAAAAAAAAACTAAAAATAGAACTATCATATGACCCAGTGATCCCACTACTGGGCATATACCCTGAGAAAACCATAATTCAAAAAAAGTCATGTACCAAAATGTTCATTGCAGCTCTATTTACAACAGCCAGGACATGGAAGCAACCTAAGTGTCCATCAACAGATGAATGGATAAAGAAGATGTGGCACATATATACAATGGGATATTACTCAGCCATAAAAAGAAACGAAATTGAGTTACTTGCAATGAGGTGGATGGAACTAGAGTCTGTCATACAGAGTGAAGTAAGTCAGAAAGAGAAAAACAAATACCGTATGCTAACACATATATATGGAATCTAAAAAAGAAAAAAAAATGGTCAGAAGAACCTAGGGGCAAGACAGGAATAAAGATGCAGACCTACTAGAGAATGGACTTGAGGATACGGGGAGGGGGAAGGGTAGGCTGGGACAAAGTGAGAGAGTGGCATGGACATATATACACTACCAAACATAAAATAGCTAGCTAGTGGGAAGCAGCCACATAGCACAGGGAGATCAGCTCAGTGCTTTGTGACTACCCAGAGGGGTGGGATAGGGAGGGTGCGAGGGAGGGAGATGCAAGAGGGAAGAGATATGGGGACATATGTATATGTATAGCTGATTCACTTTGTTATAAAGCAGAAACTAACACACCCTTGTAAAGCAATTATACTCCAATAAAGATGTTTAAAAAAATAAAATAACACTAGGAGAATATCTATGTAACATCAGTGCTGCAAGGGATTTCATAGGCTAGATGTGCCAACTGTACAGGAAATAACTGATATATTTTATTACCTTAAAATAAAATTCTGCACAGTCATCATAAAGAAAGTGAAAAGCCAAGTAAGTCACAGATTGGGAATAAGTAACCATTATAATCAACAAAGGATTGTGTCCAGTGTACAGGAAGAGCTCCTTCAGATCATTAAGCAAAAATGGGCAAAAGGAGTAGACGGGGAGTTCACAGGACATAGAGTTTGGCAGATGAACTATTTCAAAGAACGTACAGCCGATCAAGGCGTCTTTGAGGGTAAAATCTCCAAGAGCAGGATTCTTTCTTTGGTTATATTATTGAGCTTCCAAACTTGTATGATTGTGTGCATAGACACACCAAGTGTTTTAATATCAAACTGTGAAGATATTTCAGTGATTAATATTATATAATGAAATTTCGTAGGGCCAGTCCTTTCCGGAGCGTGAAAATGGTTTTCAGGTTGGAATGAGATTAGAAGGCATTGACCCCCGTCATCCATCTGTGTTTTGTGTGCTTTCTGTAGCTGAGGTAAGAAATGGTGTTATTGTCTTGGGCTAATTGCAGTGACAGGAGAGAATTTTCTATAGAATGACGAATTTCAGTACTTTGTGTTATAAGCAAGTCCAAATACCTTATGGATTTATTTTATTCAGTGATGGGTGAAGTATGTTCTTTAATGAGATTTTTTCCTTCTCTGAAGATTAATTTTCTAATAAGTTTCTCATTACTAGTGGTTACTCTTGATTTAATTGGTAAATAGTTTTCACCTGAGGTTGATAAAATCAGTGACTCCCACAATGTTGCTTTTGTCTGTTAAAAGAGACAGTTATTCAAGTTTTATCTGAACTAATGAGAAATGTATATGAAAAAATCCATACTTATGAATCATATATTTATATAAATACATGAATTTTATGAAAATTATATAGGGTGAGGAGCCATTGATAAAGTAAATGGCTTATAAAATATGATATTTACTAAACATTTTATGTTATTAAATTGATAAAAGACCTCAGTATTTCGAATAACATCAAACATAGAAAACACTATTCACTTAATTTACTGATTGATTATAGTTATTAAACTTGTATAGCATGTCTAGGAGATGTGTTTCTCAGACTGTTTTATTATTTTCTTTGTTGAGTATGCTGGATCCATATGTTAGAGTTAAGTAAGGGCATACCCATTTTGGTTTTTGCTGTGTACTTTAGTTTACACTGTTTTGGGATATGAATCCAAGCCAGACAGCAGGAGATGGGGTTTCTGAAAGGAATATTTGCTAGGTATTGAATGAACAAATAAACAGACTTGTCGATTAATGGTTATGTAAATTGACCTCAGATTCCTAGACTGAGTAAAAGGATAGTTTTTTTGCAGAAAAATTTTTGATACTTGAAAGATAGTGTCTAGTTTGTCAGCATTTGTCTTATCGAGATTCATCTATGAATTTGTTCTTTAATATAAGACATTTGGATGTAAAGATTGGTTCATATATATTGATGGTGTTGACAGAATAAATGAATATTTTGTTAATTTTGTGTACACTTCAAATGCATGACTCTTAATGAACAATTGTAAACATTCCGTTTTGCAGGTGTGTGGTTACCGTCTAAGACTTCATTTTGACGGTTATTTAAGCTGCTATGATTTTTGGACTAATGCTGGTTCCCCTGACATTCATCCAGTAGGGTGGTGTGAAAAGACCAAACATGAATTACACATCCCTAAGGGTAAGTCAGGAGGAAAAGACAGTCAGTATTTTTTAATGAAATACTAACAAGAGAGCCTGGTGTGAATTGATTTTCAAAATGAAAGTTTGATCCACAGAAAGCAGTAAGACTACAAGGATATCACTCTTAGAAATAAATAAATGTCTTTAAAGAAAAGCATCAAAGACCATTTAGGTCAAATATTCTGAGGTACATAGGGCAGAAGTAAAATCTCATGAGAGCATTTTATCTTACATAAAGTTTATTAAACTTTATAAGGAATGAAGAAACTAATGTTTAAATTACCGTTGAAATAAAATATCTCACTTAATCAGTGATGCTGTACAGTGAGGAAACTTGATTCACTGTATATCATTTGTTTCAAGCAGAAATCATGGAGCACAGGGAACTATGAGAGTGAAAAATTCACTGTTTTCTTTCGATGGGAATTACAAATCTCATCTTTGTCTTTTGTTATGTGGGAGAGGAACTGGGTCTGGCAGACATGACTGAAACCTTTCTTACCTGCTGTCTGCTGGTGAAGTGAGGATTCATAGGTTGGGATGCCAGTGGGCCTGTTTCCTTGACCAGCAAATTTGTATATAAGGTCTCCTGCTTGGGTGTTAGACTCCTGGCTGACCGTGGCAACTTCTGGAGTCACTGTATAGTCATTTTATTCTTAGGAAGCAGCTCAGGGTGTCCTCTGGGATCCGCCCCTGAGGCTGGCAGCAGGGTCCCCTGAGATGGCTGGGTTTCAGGGAGGTTGGAACAGGCCCCAGGCTCATTCATCCCGTGGGTAGTGAGTGTTCGTGGAACCCTTCCTGTGTGCAGCCCCTGGGGACAGAGCAGTGAATAAAGGAAACCGGCTCTGTCTTCATGGGGCTTTCATTCCAGAGGGGAGGAGGAGGATAAGCAGAGAGAAAGGTGTGTGTCCAGCAGTGACAGGCGTGGAGCGCTGAGTGGGGTCCCAGGGCTGCCCTTGCCATAAGCGAGGTGAAGACAGGCCTGGGGTGTGACGTCTGACAGATGCCTGGACGGATGCACGACAGAGACAGCCAGGTGGCTCCCTGGGGAGGAGCACGTGTCAGAGCCCAGCAGCGGGTGTGGCGCAGACCAGGAATCACAGGAGCGCTGGAGCGGAGAGGCAAGGGCCAGGACGGAGGAGATAAGTGAGAGGTGTCGCCGCGGCCTTGAAGGCCGTGCAAGGAGTTTGACGTCTATTCTGAGTGTGATACTCAATCTGAGTATTTCCTGAGCCTGGTTATTTAGGCCAGCCCCACACGAGCTGCTTTAGAGCACATGGACGGGAGGGTCAGCCATTTTATTGGGAGGCCCGTAAAGACAAGGGCAGAAAGCTGGAGCTGCCACGTGGCCTGGCGTGGGGGGCGTTCTGTCGTTCCTACAGTGTCTGGCTCCCCCGGGGCTGCTTACCATCAGGCCTACACTGGCCTCGGGGACGTGGCTGCTTCAGGAGGCCTGAGGGACGCAGGAGATGAGACTCCTGTCAGGCCACCAGGGTACTGATTCCATATTTGAATGAGTTGTAAACTTTGTAGGGAATGACATGCATGGTGGGAAATCAAACTCAACAGTTTGGAATTCCATACATTAAAACAACACTGAAACAGTTTAGAGATTTTTTTTTTTAATTAATTAATTAATTAATTAATTTTTGGCTGTGTTGGGTCCTCGTGTCTGTGCGAGGGCTTTCTCCAGTTGCGGCGAGCGGGGGCCACTCTTCATCGCGGTGCGCGGGCCTCTCACTGTCGCGGCCTCTCTTGTTGCGGAGCACAGGCTCCAGACGTGCAGGCTCAGCAGTTGTGGCTCACGGGCCTAGTTGCTCCGCGGCATGTGGGATCTTCCCAGACCAGGGCTCGAACCCGTGTCCCCTGCACTGGCAGGCAGATTCTCAACCACTGCGCCACCAGGGAAGCCCCCAGTTTAGAGATTTCAATATAAATCTTTTGTGTCTGCTAAAGGACATTGAATTTATGGCAGAAAACTGAATAAGAATAGTATTGATACATTTATTATGCTCATGGTTACATCTTGTGGGCATTTTGAATAATCCTTCCTTTTATTTAGGTTATAGAAAAGATAAATTTGTTTGGATGGATCACTTGAAGGCCTGCAAATTGCAAAATGCTCCCAAGAAATTATTCAGAAACAGAAATTCTGTAAGTATTTTCTTCCATAGTATAAATCAGATTTTTACTTCAGCTTAAATTTCTTAAAATTCACTATGTATTCTGTTGTATTTTAATCTTTTAAGAATCCTTAGCTTCCTATGACCTTTCTCACCAAATTTGTCAGTTTCCTATGGGCATATTTGTTTTTCTTTTAAGCATACAATTAAATAATTAGATGGAGAGAGTAGAAAACTTTACATGTAAAGCTGGCGAAAATTTGAAATGGCCTTTTAGAAGGTGTTTCTTTTTGCTTCTAGTCAGTTAGTCGTTTAAATTTAGTTTGATGCTTTGAGACCTGCTGATATGCCAGGTGGGCTTTGACTGTACCTGGTCCAGTTGTATTTATGTGGAATGAACAAGAGGGTGATGGTTCATATAGATTCGAAGGGTGTGTGAGGATTTGGGTGGCGCACACTCACCCTCTGTGTCCCAGTAGCGTGACAGGTGTTCAGCAGAGAAGGAGAAAAAGTCGCAGCCCCGCCTCCTCTGGGCCCCAGGTGAGGCCACACACCGCGGAGGGGCGGGAAGCCTGGAGCCAGGGAGGCCCCACCACCTGCTGGCTGTGTCCCTGAGGACAGTCCCCACCCCCCGCCCCGCTTCCCCAGGCTTCAGTCTGCTGCTCTTGAGTCAGTGTTCTCCAACTGCTCAACACGTTTCATAGACTCGTATCAAGGAAGAGAGTTAGAGAAATGTGGAAATGCTTTAAAAAAAAGTAATGTGCTAAAGGAAACCAAAAATCAGCGTCCAGTATAGATAGTAAAGAAGTAGGGAAAAAAAACCCTCTTCTAGTCCCTGGCTATTGTGTGTATATTTTCTAAATCCCAGGCCTGGCTAATTATAGCTACAGGAAAAGTGGGGCTTTATCATTGTCATGTTATTATAAATCATAGCCCTTAGTATTTTTAATACTAAAAAAATATGTGCAGGTACTAAAAATAGCATTTGTTTTTTTTCAACTATGATTTATTTATGGATAAGCGCATATGTTCCTTAAATGTTGAGAAAGCCACTAATTTCAACACTTGATCCAAGTATAAGTGATAATTTTAGTGCTAAAGAGCATATCTTTAAAACTTTTCCAAATAGTGGTATTTGGAAATATACCACCTATCTAAAGCCTACGGGGACCAGAGAAAATTATTTGATATTACTGTATTCAGTAAATAGTGTATTTTAAAATTAATACAGATTAGTCTATGAACTGAAGAGGGAAAATGATGATGAAAGGGGAAATAAAACCTACCTGCACAACAAAAGAGAAAAGCACAGAGTAAAAGCTCGTTTCCTGGGATTCCTTTTTTATGAATGTACACTTGGTAACAGTCTGTTGGAATATTTTTACTGTCTGGCTTCATTCTGCAGTGTAAGTGTTGATACCCTGTAGACTTTTCTGATGCTAAACATGACAGAAGTTTTGACAGTGGCTCAGTCCTGTTTGGTGTCCTGTTTCTCTTTGTGCCTCTTCCCCGTGTTAGAACGGGCCAATACCTAAGGAATTTCAGGTTGGAATGAAGCTGGAGGCTGTCGACAGGAAGAACCCTTCCTTGGTGTGTGTGGCAACCGTAGCAGATATTGTTGGAGATCGCTTGCTAGTGCATTTTGACAATTGGGATGATAGTTACGATTACTGGTGAGACACCAATGTGCGTTGTATTTTTGTGTGTTCGTGTTTGCCGTTAAGAATTTATGTTCATTCCATGACTGTCACTGTTCTTGCTGTTCTTAAGTAATGAACATGAGGAATCTAGTGGCTGGCTTGTCACTACCTTCCTTTCCTCGTGAACTGTTGAATTAAAGAACCCGAGAGAGTTTTTTTTCCATCTCTGAGAGGTTGCCTAATGAGGCCTCTTCTGAAATAATGTGACCAGTTCAGGGCACTCCACTATATTGTGTCTAGTTTGTAAGGGAAGCATTTCTGTAAAGAGGAAGTTAAGAACTTGCAGTATTATTTTTTCCTGAAAAATGTTGAACTCAGACTGTCATATTTTTAAAAGGGAAGATTCAGGGAGAATGGAGTGAATTATTTGAAAGCCTGTGAAGAGCAGAGAAAATGTATGCTCACGATGCCATTAAACTAACATTGCATGAGTTAAAAGGATTTTCTGGGTGAAAACCTGAAATATGGAAGAGGGCACGGCAAAAATAATTTTTGTGGCATTTCTTAAGAGCATATCCTGAATAATTGACAAGTCCCCGCCTGAGGCTGTGATTCTTTATGTGCATGGTGGGAGGAGGGGAGCTGTTTTCTTCTTTGAACTAAGAAGAAGAGCATGGATTAATTGCTGTATGTGTCTTAGGTAGTATAGTCTGGGTTCCTGAAAAGGAGAGGGAGGAAATTGTGGGCATGTGGAGTCTGGTCCGTCTTATTAAAATTTGGACTGGCCTATTAACATTTTCCCTTGCTGCTAGCAAGAAGTGGTAGAAGGGGTTTATTAAAATGTTCACTCTCTGGGGAGATCACTGGCAGTTCAGGTCCTAGTCAAACACTTTTTAAAGACATACTTTTAAATTTCAAGAAGGTTATGTAAAAGAGAAGTTTGGCCACTCAGCTTACAAAATATAGAACTAAAATTACTTCTGTTTCTCTTAGGCTATAAAATATTTTAGCTATGCCGTAGTATTTTCCATGTCATCTCTTAATATCTAGAATGATCATTACTCTTGGATTCTTTCTCTGTTGTTAATATGGGATCTAAAATAGAATCCTGTTTTTGCAGGTGTGATGTCAATAGTCCTTATGTTCAGCCAGTTGGTTGGTGTCAGGAGCATGGAAGAACTCTGATAGCACCCCAAGGTGAGTGGACTGGCAGGGTTCTCTTTGAAGTCATCTCTGTGTGAGTGGCAATGCCCATTCTTATTTCTGTTTATGGAAACCACATTTCAATACAAAGTGTATGATAAAAATACCGTGCAAGATTCTTTGGACCATCAAGGGACCCAGATGTCTGAAATCTGCACATCCTTCCCCATAATGCAAATGGACTGTGTTTATAAAGACATATTAGGCAGCCATTTAAAAAAATTGCTATTTTTTTATCCAACGAAATGAGTGCAATCACTGTGAACTGACTTTTAAAACTAGCTATTTCCACCTATGTAATTTAACTTATAACCAATGTTAATTCATTAATTGACCATTAGGTTATTAAATGTACTTAACTTTGGAGTTAAATGTAAGAAATGCAGAAACCTAAGAAGTGAGAATTAATAATGAGGGCCTAGACTTGCCAGACTCCTTCACCAAGCCAACTTAGTGGCTCAGCTGAACACTGACATAGGGACTTTCTTGTTATTTATCTGTTTTCTCATTACAGAAATGGAATATCTCTCCATTTATTTAGTTCTTTGATTTATTTCAGTGGCATTTTGTGGTTTTTCTCATATAGATCTTACATATATTTTGCTAGATTTTATAACTATTCTATTATTTTGAGTGCTAATGTATATGGTATTGTGTTTTTAATTTCAAATTTCACTTGTTCATTGCTGGTATATAGGAAAGCAGTTGAATTTTATATGTTAACCTTGTATCCTGCAGCCTTGTTATAATCACTTATTGGTTCTTGGAGTTTTTTTGTTGATGCTTTTGGATATTCTACACCTCTGTGAACAAAGTTTTATTTCTTTCTTCCCAGTCAGTATATCTTTTATTTCCTTTTCTTGTCTTATTGCATTAGCTAATATGTACCATGCTGTTTTGATCACTGTAGCTTTTTAGTCAGTTTTGAAATCTGGAAGTGTGAACCCTCCAACTTTGTTCTTCTTTTTCAAGATTGCTTTGGCTATTTGTGGCCCCTTGCAGTTCTTTATGAATTTGAGGATTGGCTTTTCCATTTCTGGAGAAATGACTATTGGGATTTTGGTAAAGGTTATGTTGAATGTAGATTACTTTAGGGAGTGTTGCCATCTTAACAGTATTAAGTTTTCTAATCCATGAACATGGGATGTCTTTTCACTTACTTAGACCTTCTTTCATTTCTGTCAGCAGTATATTTTAGTTTTGGGTGTACAGGTCTTTTACCTCCTTGGTTAAATTTATTGGTATTTTATTCTTTTGGATGCTGTTGTAAATGGAATTGTTTTATTTATTTACTTTTGGAATTTTTTATTTCTGGCATAAAGAAACACAAATGATTTCATAGACTGCAATTTTGCTGAATTTGTTTATTAGCTCTAGTAGGTTTTTTGTGTGGATTCTGTGGGATTTTTTCATATAGAATTGTGCAGTCTATCAAAATAGTAAAGTTCCAAAAAAATTCATATTTCTAATTTGAATGCCTTTAATTTTGTGTCTTGCCTAATTATGCTAGCTAGGACTTGCAGTACAGTGTTGAATGTAGCAGTAAAAGTAGGCATTCTTGTCTTTTTCCTAATCTTAGGGTGAAAAGATTTCAGTCTCTCACTATCAAGCATGATATTAGCTGTAGGTTTTTCATAAATGCCCCATGTCATGTTAAGGAAGCTCCCTTTTACTCCTAGTTTTCTGAGCGTTTTTATCATAAAAGGGTGTTGAATTCTGTCCAGTGCTTTTTCTGCATCTATTGAGAAGATTGTGTGGGACTTTCTTCCCCTTTGTTTCACGGTGTATAATCCTTCTAATGTGCTGTTGAGTTCAGTTTGCTACAGTTCTGTTAAGAACTTTTGTATCTGTATTCATAAGGGGTATTGATCTGTTGTTTTCATGTCATGTCTTTGGTCTGTTCTTTTAAATGCTGTAAATGGAGTTGTTTTCTTAATTTCATCTTTGGATTGTTCATTGCTACTTTGTAGAAATACAGTTGATTTTTGTGCAATGATCTTATACTCTGAATTCATTTATTCGCTCTAATAGTTGTGTGTGTGTGTGTGTATGTGTGTTCCTTAGGATTTTCTATATGCAAAATTATGTCATCTATAAGTAAAGATACTTTCACTTCTTCCTTTCTGATCTGAATACGTTTTCTTTCTTCCCTGAACCCTCTGTCTAGACCTCCCAGTGCATGTTGAACAATAGTGGCAGGATCAGACATCCTTTTCTTGTTCCTGATCCTAGGAGAACACTCCATCTTTGCACATTAAACATGATGTTTGCTGTGAGCTTTTTGTGGATGCCCTTTATCAGATTGAGGAAGGTCCCTTCTATTCCTAGTTGTTTTATCATGAAAGGGTCGTCCTTTATTCTATTAATATGGTTTTATTATATTTATTGCTTTCTATATGTTGAAACAATCTTGTCTTCTTGGGATAATCTCGTGTGTGTGTGTGTGTCTGTGTGTGTATAAATATATTTTTTCTTACATATTGCTGCACTACTTGCTTACCTAATATTTTATTGAGGAATTTTGTGTCTGTACTCATAAAGTCATCTACTCTTTTTTTTTAATGCATTACTTTAAAAAAAATATTTATTTATTTATTTGGTTGCACCAGGTCTTAGTTGTGGCAGGCAGGCTCCTTAGTTGCGGTTCCAGGGCTCCTTAGTTGTGGCATGTGAACTCTTAGTTGCGGCATACATGTGGGATCTAGTTCCCTGACCAAGGGTCGAACCCAGGCCGCCTGCATTGGAAGCATGGAGTCTTATGCACTGTGCCACCAGGGAAGTCCCAAAGTCATCTACTCTTTTAAAATGTTTTTATTCCTATTAGAGTATCTAAAGCTGCTCTGAGTGCTAAGGAAAAACAAGATGAACAATAAGTCAAGAAGTTTGGTTATTTAAAACCTTAATACACCATATGATTACTCGTCTTTAGGGGGGACTCAACCATGTTAGAAAGGGGTCCCCTCTTATGGTGCTGCAGGGTGTTGACCCTGCACAGTGGCCTTCATTGAACGCCAGGAAGCTTCCCATTTGGTTTGGGAAGTAAATGTAAAATGAAAATTCAAGCAGATTAGCCACTTAATCAAGGTATGATCAAGAGAGTGGAGTATAATGAAAATATATGCAAAGGAACTGTGAGTAAAAATTGGGTGAAGGCAATTGAAGCTGAGCAATAAACAAAATTGCTTAAAGCTCATGATGAGTTGTGATCATGCTGACCTCTAGGTTTGTGGGAAAGCACGAGTGCACCAGAGGTGTTAGTCCCTGTTATCTGCACAAGAGAGGAAAGGTTTGAGGCCATGGGGTAGAAGGAGCCCTGAGGCAGGATAATAGAATGCTGTGCACTCAGACAGTTCACAAATGGGAATTAAACATGAGATTTTAAAAGAAAAACCTACCAACCCACATAATCTTCAGATATTCTCTCCCCTATGACAAGGCTGGAGCTAGAACTGCTTGAAATACACATATATGTTATGTATTGTATTTTATATATATTATCTGTCCTATAGGTTTTATATTTGTATATGTATATTCAGAGTTTAAATATAGGAAAAGATAAGATATTAACATTGTTTGGATGATTTGTTTCTATTAGTAATTTGGCTCCACAATTTGTTAGCTGTAGTTATTTTACTTAAAGTGAATTTGTGTTTTACACATCATTTATGCCTATAGATTTTTACATTAAATTTTATTTTATGGTTGTAATTACATATCAGAAAAAATGTATTTGCTATATTCGTCATAGCTTGTGTGTGTGTGTGTGTGTGTAATTGTACTTCTGAGAGCGATTAAGGCTCTTGAAAGTGGAACAGCATGTGCTGATCTGTACAGTTATCCCTGGTGTCCACTCACATTCTCATAGATTCCCGATAAAAGAACTTCTTCAGAGAAAGAGAAAAAAAGATGAGTTTTTGAAGCATGTGACCTATAAATTGTAAAGGTGTTATTTTGCTGATGTAAGTTTAATCCAAGGTGTTACACATTCTACTCAGTATCTTTCTAGAAGGACTAAAAAATATGGCAGGGCCCTCTATTCCTTCAGAAGATGCAATCTGCTGGGATTTTAGTCAAAGTCACAAAATGACAAAAAGGTGTTAGGTAGATGCATAGTAAACCCTGATAATACAGATGTTACATTTGAGGAGGAAAAGCCCCTCTCCAGACGGCTTGCCGGGCTTCATAGTGAGGTCCTGATCTTCATCTGGCGATGGGCAGGCCATGTCCGCTTAACAGTCACCTCCTTACAAATAGGGGTAAATCTGATCCTTTTGTTGAAGTAAAATCTCCTAGTAGCATAGTTTTAGATAGTACATCGTATAGCCAACTCTGTACAATTAAAAATTAGATTGGTCTATTAAAGAACATTAATAGATTGTCAGATTGTTAGCTAAAAGTTACCTTTTTTTCTTTTCTAGTTCTTTTGAATGGTATTGCTATTTTAAAAGTAACTCTGATTGCTTTGTATGTATATGAAGTTTCCAGTACACTTTATTGCTCAGAGTGACTTGTTTACCAGTTAAAACAGTGGTTTTTTTCAACAGTCTTGTATGTGTGAAAGTCTGTTCTGTAGTCAGCGACAGGAGCCTCCACCCCAACGAGCTTCCCGCTCAATCTGGGCAGGTGGACGGGGAGCCCTGCGGACCCTGTTGACTGACAGCGGGACCACGTCCCACTGAGGGATGGTGTCCTGCCCTGAGATCCTCTCCAAATCTGTTGTCAGCTGAACTCAAATTCAGTTCAGCAAACATCATCTCCACAGTGACTTCTGTGTTTACAGAAGGTGGAGAACCAAGTAAGAATAAAACATGATTCTTGCCCCGAAGGAAGGGATCTATTTATATTTTTGTAAAAACTTTATTGAGATCTAATTCACATACTATACAGTTCATCCATTTAAAGTGTAAGATTCAGTGTTTTTCTTTTTTTTAACATATTTACAGAGTTGTGTAACCGTCACCACAATCAATTTTAGAAAGTTTCCGTCACCGCAAAAAGAAACCCTGAGCCACTTAGCTGTTATCCCCAACCCTCCATATTCCCTGCAGCATTTGGAGACCATTAATCTACTCTTTGTCTTGCCTCTTCTGAATATTTCATGTAAATAGAATCGTATGATATGTGGCCTTTTGTGTCTGGCTTCTTTCACTTAGCATAATGATTTTAGAGTTCATCCATGTTGCAGCATGTATGAGTACATTGTTTCTTTTTAGTTTCAAATAATATTCATTGTGTAGATAAACCACAATTTGTTTATTCATTCGTCAGTTGATGGGCATTTGGGTTGTTTTCACTTTTTGACTCTTTCAGATACTGCTGCTGTGAATATTTGTGTATGAGTTTTTGCTTGAACATGTTTTCAGTTCTCTTGGGTATAGACTTAGGAGTGAAATTGCTGGGTCATATAGTAATTCTACGTTTGCCTTACTGAGTAGTTAGTGAGTAATTACTTGCTGACTCGTCACCACAGGAGCTGCTCTGTTTTAATTCCCATCAGTCGTGTGTGAGGGTTCCAATTCCTCCACGTCCTTGATGACACTTGCTATCTGTGTTTTGTTTATAGCATCATAGTGACTGTGAAGTGGAATCTCATCTTGGGTCTCATTTTTCTTGAATGCCCAGTACGATGTTGTTAGCGAACCCAGGTCTGGCTGCTTGCCGCTCGAAAGCCAATTCTTAAGAGACAAGTGTTGGTAGGAAAGGAAAGGTTGCTTTATTTCGGAGGCCAGCAACCGGGGGAGAGGGTGGACTCCTGTCCGAGAACCAACTCCCGATTGCTGTTCAGGGGCAGGGGCTTTTAAAGGGGAGTTTCAGGGTTGTATAGGCAGAGGGAGGGAGCAGAACAGCATAGTCAGTTCTGACAGTCATCTTGAAATCAGTAATGTGGTGGTCTGATCGGCGTCATCTTGGTTGTTTTAAGTACAGTTAATCTTTAGTTCCAAGGTTTGTTCCCATTTCTTTGAGGCCAGTTCTCGGAATTGTGTGAAGTGGAGTAGCTTATGTCATAGCTTCAATCGGTCATCATGTAGTCATCCTCCTCCACCTGGTGGGGCTTCATTAGCTCATTAGCTCACAAACAGCTCATTAGCTCACAAACAGCTCACAGGAGATGGCTCAGAATATTATCTATAGCCCTTAAGGAGGAACTGAAGGTCCTTGACTATGCTTAATGACTAAGCTATTATTATTTGGTCTCCTTTAACTGTTTTCCTCTGTTTCTGCATTTTCTCACTTCTCTGATTAAACTTATTCTTTTTTTTTTGTTTGTTTGTTTTTTTTTTAAACATCTTTATTGGAGTATAATTGCTTTACAATGGTGTGTTAGTTTCTGCTTTATAACAAAGTGAATCAGTTATACATATACATATGTTCCCATATCTCTTCCCTCTTGCATCTCCCTCCCTCCCACTCTCCCTATCCCACCCCTCTAGGTGGTCACAAAGCACGGAGCTGATCTCCCTGTGCTATGCAGCTGCTTCCCACTAGCTATCTATTTTACATTTGGTAGTGTATATACGTCCATGCCACTCTCTCACCCTGTCACATCTTACCCCTCCCCCTCCCCATATCCTCAAGACACAGACCTACTAGAGAATAAACTTATTCTTTGGCTAAAGTTTTTCCACAGACAAAAGGCAGGCTGAGGACATGGGGGGGGGGCAAGGAACTGCCCAAGGTCCTGCTCCGTTTCAGTGTCACACATTTATCTGTTTTCATGGCAACTTTGTGAAGCTTTTGTCAGTGATTTCAGTTTCATAGTTGAAGAACTGAGGTACAGAGAGGTCAGGTCACGGGCCCTGGACCTCTCACGTGGTGGGCTGGGAGTTTGGGAGCACGCCCTGTTAGTTGGTCTCTAGAACTCCCTTGCCCTTTCTCCTTCACCACCCTGCGTGAAGTCTGATGCACATGGGCTTCTGATGGTAATGGAAGGAAAGCTTTCAGGAACACAGGAGAGGGAGAGGTCAATCCTAACCTCGTACGTGGGTGTCTTCACATTGGAAGCAGTGTTTGCATTAGTCTTTGAAGGATGTGAGAAATGGGGTGGAAGGGAATATTCTGTAGAAGGAACAGTGTGCACGAAAGTAAGATGGCAGGAAGTTCCTGGCAGATTTAGGAATTACCGGTGTTATGAGCAATGTGCTGGGCTGCAGGGGAGGGGTTGGGGGAGGGGGAAGAGGAGGTGACAAGTGACGTAGAACATTAGGCTCACACTGATTAGTGATTTGTAAATGTTTTTACTTTATTTAAAATATGAAGTAGTTTTTAAGATTCAGAAGAGTCACGATAACAACAAAAAAAATCCTCCTCCTTTGCCAAAACATTTGAGATTAAGTTGCCAGTATGCACGCTTTGCCCGTCACCCAGTAATGTCCTTTATGAAAAAAACAAATAAGCAAACAGAAAAACAGATTTACTTCAGGCTCACAGGTTGTGCTTACTTTTCATATCTCTTTAGTGTCCCTCAGTCTGCAGTGGTTCTTCAGCCTTTCCTTGACTCTTATGAACTTGACACTTTGGTGGAGTACAGGCCGGTTGTTTTGTAACATGCTTCTCACCTTGGGCTTGTCTGATGTAGTGGATGTGGGTTCTGCACCTGGGGAGGAGTGTCCCAGAAGCATTGCTGGGTTCTCACGGCATCCGCTCAGGTGGTGCACGATTTCACGGCCCCTTTGCTGTCGACATTGACCTCGGTCACTTGATTACAGTGGTGTGTGGCAAGCTTCTCCACTGTAAAATTACTCTTTTTCCTTTTGTAGTTAATACGTATTTGCTGGAGAGTGACTTGAGATTATGGAAGTACTCTGTTCCTCATCAAACTGTCACCCACTAGTTTTTAGCATCTGTTGATATTCATGAGATGAATTAGTTACTAATGTGATATTTGCCAAATGGTGATTTTCTAATTTCATTATTCCTTCTATATTTATTAGTTGACTTATGCTCCCCGTGATTTATTTATTCAGTTTTTATAATCTGTTACTATCATTATGTAGGACCTTAGTCGGGGGAGGGTGGGATGGAAAGGCTGGTGAGCAGCCTTTCTTGACCTCAAGGAGCTGACAGTCTACTGGGGCCTGTTGGGTGAGTTTATAAATATTGTTATAGATGATAGCAGTGAAATTAGTCAGAGGTAACACCTGGCCGGAAAGAGAAAGATGTGCTTCACTGAGAAGATTATATGAAGGTGTATTGCCCCATAACAAATTACCATGAAGTTTGTGACTTAAAGCAGTACAGGTTTCCTATCTTACAGTTCTGGAAGGCAGAAGTCCAAAATGGATTTCACTTCAGTTTTGGGATATTTATGAGGAATTAGTAGGATGGGTAGATCAAGGCCATTTTATGAAAGATCTTTAAAAGCTGGAGTGAGGAGTTTATAGTCAAATCTCTGATGTAACTATGGTTAAGCATTTATTTGGCAGTAGTAGGCCAGATTAGAAAGGAGGCTGGGACGACCACTGGGGAGATTCACTGTACATGAAAATAAGGAGCGTGGGCCTTAACCAGGGCTGTGGGTCTGGGGCTGGGGAGGGGTAAGACTCTTTAGAATTGCTGCTTACTTGATTTGGCAGGTGACTGACTAAGCAGACCTATATGAGCTCTTTATTCAGAGTTTCTTGTGGTCTGCAGGGCTCTGGGAATTGATGGGCCACGGAAATAAATTGGGTTCCTGACCTAGCAAGGCTCTCTTTTCTTGTAAATATTGTGTTCTACAGTAAATGCATTTTAATGCAATAGCAAAAAAGCCTTCCAAAGCAGAAAAAAAATTAACTTGCATATTTTGCTAACTGCGGGACAGCTTTCTGTGGCCATTTGATACAAGGTGCCATACTGGTTTATGTTATTGTGTCTGCGCCTCAGGTGGGCGGCATGTGGGATCTTCCCAGACCAGGGCTCAAACCCGTGTCTCCTGCATTGGCAGGCGGATTCTTAACCACTGTGCCACCAGGGAAGTCCCTGGAAATAATTTTTAAGCATTAGGTAAATACTTCTAGATTACTCTCCACATAGTTTTTTCTTCCAACAACAATATTAGAAAATTCAGACATTAAAAAGAAAAAAAAAATGGAACAAGACCAGATCTCTCAAAATATAGGCACAAATTTTCTGTGAAGATCTTAAAATTTGTTTTTTTGCTGTTGAGGTGTATGAGTTCTTTATATATTTTGGATATTAACCCCTTATCAGATAAATGATTTGCAAACATTTTCTCTCATTCAGTAGGTTGTCTTCTCATTTTGTTGATAGTTTTCTTTGCTGTGCATAAGCGTTTTAGTTTGATATAGTCCCACTCATTTATTTTTGCTTTCGTTGCCTTTGCTTTTTGTATCAAATCCAGAAAATCATCACCAGGACCAATGTCAAGGAGCTTACTGCCTATGTTTCCTTCTAGGAGTTTTAAGATTTCAGGTCTTAGCATTCATGTCTTTAATCAGCTTTCCAGGGTTCTATAATGTAAATTAACTTGCTCCCTACTGGCATTTCTCTGTAACAGATTTATGTTTTGCGTTCTTAGTTACTGAATGTTAAATCAGTTTTCATTCACTTATTTCCTTTTCACACTTCCAGGAATTTTTGTTGACAGTTCTCATCTGCTTTTGGCTTTTTACCTGTTGTCGTTGTGACTTTATGTCCTTGTATTAGTTTTATTAAATTTTTTTGTATAACCTACATTTTATTTATACTTTCTTTTTATGTTCATTTCTCCTTCCACCCGAGTTACTCTCCCCAAGTAGATATTGGGTTGGCTAAAAAGTTTGTTCGGGTTTTTCTGTAAGACGTTACAAAAACCCTAGCAAATTTTTTGGCCAACCCTATAGCAATTGGTGGTAATCCCTCCATGTTAATTACCATGAGCTAACTAGCATATCAAACCACTTCATAAATTTTAGTGCCTTAACACATTAAAAATTGATTTCTTGCTCCTGGCATAGTACAGGAGCTCCTGTCATAGTACAGTAATGGTTGATAGGGGTTAGTTCTGCTCCATTTAATTACTCTGGGTTTGGGGCTCCCCCAGGTCCTTGGGAATCTTTCTATCTGACCTGAGAATGGAAGAGGACTGATGGTTACACATGAGAGGGGTTTGGGGCCAAAGTCAGAAGTAGCTTATTATAATCATTTCTACCCACATGCATTGGCCAGAACTCAGTTACATAACTGCATTCAAATGCATGGGAGTAAAGGAAATGTAGTTCAGCTATTTTTCCAAGAGGGAAATGAACAATTAGCCATTCTATGCTATGCATATTTTGCTAATTCCCATATAATTGCATATACACACACATGTACACACTCAGACACTCATATGTTCATGAACCCATGTCTTTTTTTAGATTATTGCTTGTGCTATAAAAATGGGCTTATATTATGTACATCTTTTTCCGTCTTTTTTTATGTTGCTCAACTACATCTCATGGCAAATCTCTTCCAACTCATTTGTTATAGTTCTAATTCTTTATAAAGCCTACGTAATATTCCATGATGTGTTGTATCAAAATTAATTCAGTATTTTCTCTGTTGATAAGCGTTCATTTAAAAATGCTTTATTGATACTTTGGTGGTATTTAGAAGGGAGCAGAGCTAAATGTTCTACATTTTTAAGTTGGAAGTCTAGCATTCAAACTTGTGAACAAATGCTAAATGCAAGTTTATTTTCAGAAATAAAGCTATAATGATTGATAATTTGGGAGATGATGGGATGTACTTTGTAGGAATAACAGCAGTTTGTTTCTTTAGATTCCCCAGAATCAGTTGGCTGGACATACTTATTAGCAAATATTCTAGATGTTTGAGGAGCACATAGAAATATTTAGCAAGCTATGTTCTGATACCAAATAACTACTTAAGTTTACTTCATAATTTGTAAAGCTAAAATTACATTAGCAAAATTTACAGTATAAATAAATCTTTTATTTAATTGCAACATTAACTATTAACTTGTTTTAGGCAAACAAAGAATTACTATATTTTAAATGGCATTGTACTCTTTCCTGTAGATAGATTCTACTGGCATAAAGAAGGTGAGAGTTCAGAGAAAAACTAATTAATTAAGTGCCTGCGAAGAGTGAGGTACCGCTAGAACCTGAGGGTGTAACAAAGAATGGTAAAGACATAACGTATAAGGGTCATTTTGTTAGTCATAGAATATTACTCAGTGAAATATTATGTAGTTAGTGACATTGAGAGAAAAATAGCGAAATAAACAATGTGTTTTTCTGTAATGTTAGCTATTGAGAGACAGACAGACAGACAGAGAGAGTGAGACAGAGAAAGGTGATTAACCCCATCTCGAATGCCTGGGCTGCATTAGGTGCTGTGGGAGCCATGCACTTTTGGAAGACAACTCTGCTGGGAGCTTGGCCAGCGTGGCACAGATTGGTTGCTTCCCGTGATCTCTCTTTCCTCAGTCTGTGCTGAAGACAGTTCCTCTCAGCCATCATTTGAGCAAAATGAGCTCTTTGACACATGCTTGAGATACCGATGATCCACACTATAGACCCAAGAGTTCTCCGTGTGCTTTAGCATGTGATTGATGGCCAAGTAGCAGATCTGATGTCCTGTTATAAATATTAGGGAGTCTAATTTGTATTCTTTGGCCAGAAAGGATATTTTAACTTTAATTGTAATGAGCTGAATATGAGTCCAGGACTTCTGGCATCTAAGGTACCGTCAGTGTGAGGTGAGTTTCGATGTGTCTTTTGAAAACCAAATTGGGGGAACCTGAAGTAGGCTTAACCGTAATTGTCCTCACGTCTGGTGGTCAGTGGTGTACAGTGTCTGACCCAGGATGCTTGGTGGTCATGCAGTGTTAAGATGGTTTTCATAACTGGCCCCTCTGTGTGCAGAAGCAGAGGGCAGGTCCCAGTCAGTGGTGGCTTTTCTCAGTCTCTACCATTGGGAGGCCCGGAGTCTGGACAAGTCCCTGCTCTCTGCCTTGTGAGCGCTGCCTGAATCAGTCTCTCAAAATGATGGCGAAACCCACTCAGGCTTCCCTGGTTCTGGTGGTCTGGGCCTCATTGCCTGCTGATGCTGGTGCTTTCTCCTGCCTTAGTGCCTGGCAGCCTGCAGAGCATCACTAGGCCTCAGAGCAGCTCTCTGCAAGTCTTGATCTCTGTAAATTGCAGGTCAGGAGACCTGGGCTCTAGCTTTGACTTCATTATTAGTTGTCTTGCCTTTGACATGTCACTTAAAATACCAGGTCTCACTTTCCTCTTCAATAAAATGAAGAGTTAGATGAAGAGGACTCTTAAGTCCTTCCAGCATGTATTTATGGTCAATGTTCTGTCTGTTCTTATTGAATCTTCTTGATAAGACTCTTAGCAGAGCCCTGTTTATTGCTGGTTGTTAAACAGCACTATTGTCCATTACTTAAAAATTGCTTGTCCTGGGACACCAGTAATTTTTGGTTCCAGAATTGGCCCCTGGTATAACTATTGTTGTCTTGCTTCCATGGGACAGGTTACCCAGACCAGAAGGTCAAGAACGTAAGGACTTGTGCTATTTATTCATGATCCCGGCTCTTTAGAAGGAAGGATCCGGTGGCAGAATTAAGTTTTGATTTAGGCTGTTGTTTTAAGAAGAGCCTGTAACCAATCTCACCCTTCAGCTGGCCTTTCTTACGTGGAAAGTTGAGGAGTGCCATTTGCCCGCACAGATGCCGCAAATCAGATAGATGCCTTGCCTGTGCTCTGTCCAGGCTGCAGTGCTGCTTGGGAGCCGAGCCAGGGATGATTCAGGAGCGTCATCCTGTCCTAACGGTGCCTCAGAATCCCAGCAGCGCCAGCGGGAAAGCAGCGTCATACCAGCTCCAGTCACCACAGTATTCAATGCAGACTTCTCAGCAAATACGTTTCATTCATTTAACAGATATTTACCAAATAGTTATTGCGTGATAACGACAGCACTGTTCTAGCTCAGAGAAAGTAGCAGTGACGTGAATAAATTTCTGTCAGAAGGCAGTTATGTTCTAATGGGCAAGAGAAACGTGCAAAATATGAATAGTTAGGGGGTCAGTGCTGTGGAGAAGAATAGGGCGGGTGATGCAGTGGGGAGGGGCACGGGCGGTCTCAGGAGGTCGTGACACTGGAACAGCAGCTTAGAGGAGGGGGGTATCTGGGGAGTGGGGAGGCGGGGAGGGGGGGCGTCTCCTTTGGGAGGAGAGCTCGAGGGGGAGGAGGCCGTGGCGTCCGGTGGCAGCAGAGGGGAGGCCAGCTGTGCGGGGCCTGGGGTCGGGTGAGGACCTGCTTCTTTCCTGAGTGATGCAGGCAGCCCTTGGAATGACACGATTTAGGAGTTTTCACTTATGCTTCCCTTGGTTTGGCCTTGAGTTTCCCTGAGTGTGTATCCTCTTCAAGGGCTTTTCTTGACTTTAGATCCCTTGAACTCAAAGCTCTGGAATTGACCTCTGTCCCCCCAGCTTCCTGACACCAGGAAGGAGGCGGGCGTCGCCCTTTCCAGGAGGAGCCCCATGGCTTCTCCGGACGTGGTCCTCAGCCTTCGGAAAGGGCCCCCGAGCCCTCATCTCCTCCGCACGCCCTCCCCCTAGGCTGTCATCTGCCCGAGGACCCTTTTCCCCCTCTCTCCCTCTTCTCCCCATGGGGAGGCCCGAGGCACCCGGCTGCACCCTATGTGTGGTCCCCAGTCCCCTCCCTCAGGTCCGCCACACCTGTGCCTGGTTTTCTCCCAGTGTCGCCCGTCCCTGACATTTCAGACTCTAAATAGTGCGGGATGCGGTGGGCTGTGAAGAAACGCTCTGACACTTGTAGCCCTGTCTCCCGTCCTCTGCCCGCGTCCCCTCCCCGTGATCCTCCACCTTGGCCTCCAGGGGGAGCTCGCCCCACCGTCCTGAGGCCTGGAGGATGGACGCCCTAGAATACTGGGGGAGCAGTGATGAAGGATGTGGGCAACTGAGTGAGACATCACTCTTCAAATCCCATTTCCTCTCCATCCTAACTGTACAACACTGGGTGAACTGCTCAAGCTCCCTGAGCCTCACCTGTAAAATGAGGAGAAAAAGGTGTATGTGAGGAATAAATGAATTAGTGTGGGTGGAGCAGGCATTACAGTGTTACCAGTAAATGGAAGCCAGTTAGACATGGTTTTCTGTTCTTTTTTTTTAAAATAAATTTATTTATTTATTTTTGGCTGCGCTGGGTCTTCGTTGCTGCGCGCGGGCTTTCTCTAGTTGCAGCGATTGGGGGCTACTTTTCGTTGCGGTGCGCCGGCTCAGGGCTGGGCCAGGAGGAGGACAGTGGGAATGGGTGGTGTTTGCAAGACTCCCGGGGCTGGAAGACGCTCTTTTCTTCCTTGGGTTCACTGAACAGGGAAGATAGACCTAATGCATGTGTTTCCTCTTTTTTGCACATGCATAGCTCATTTCTAGAGAGTCGCACAGAGGCAGTTAGTACTTAAGAATCACTTAAAATAGTCATAGTCTTTTATTTTCACGTATTGATCACATAAATCAGGGTGGGATTGTCCCTCTCGTAACAGCAGCTGGGTTTCTCGGGGCAGGACTAGTTGCTTCCTCTCTTGTGCACCATGCATTCCTCCCTCAACCCACCACATGCTGGTTTCCTTTGTCACCGTTGCCCTGAATCTGCCGGTCAGGTCCCTGGGCCAGGAACCTGGAGCAGGCAGAGGGGAGCCAATGCTGAAGGGGCAGATTCAGAACCCATGCAGGAATGTGGAGGCCCAAGATACAAGGAATGAGTTTGGATGGTTTTTGAACATATGAGCTATAAATAAAGGTAAATGCAACTGCAGAAATAATTATTGAAACATAAGTTATATAACATAACTCACATAGAGAAGGATAAAAATCAAAAGAAATCCTAGAAGAGTTTTTTTAAAAAGAAGTCCAGCTTAAATGTGTTTACAGAAGTTAGATAAAGCAAACCCGTTATGAAAGTAAATGTAAATGATTTTTAAAATCCACTTAGGAGGTGTTTAACAGATACACCTGAAACAAAATAATATAAAAGTAAAAAAGATGGGCAAAATTTTATCAGACAAACAGAAACAGAAAATAACCAAATGGCATACAATTTAATTTTTAGTAAAAAGGAGAATTTGAGGCAAAATGCAATAAATGTGTCCAAAAGGTAAAATTTCTCTATATTAAATAAAAAGTGCAGTTAATTTTGAATATTACATATGCTTTTATATGTTAAACATTATAACGTCAACATGTGATGCAAAATACCCCAAGATCCAGCAGTTTTACTCCTGGATGCATTCCAACAGAAATGTATACTTCTGGTCCCTGCAAAAAACACGCTAGAATATTTGTAACAGCAGTTTCTGTAATAGCCCCCAAATTAAAACTCCTCAAATGACCATCACCAGTAGAAAGGATGAATAAATTGTGAGATACCCCTGAATGGAGTACTATACAGCAGTGAAAATGAACAACCCTCACACAGCAGTCTACAGAACCTTGAAGCCAGACTACTGAGCAAAAGCCCAGGACCACAGGTGAGCACAGGCTGTGTGATTCCATTCATACAAGGAGAAAAGGGAATGAGCAGAGCTCATCTCAGAGGGCAGAAGCTGGAACAGGTGGCTCCCTTTGAGGAGAGTGGGGCTGTGACCAGACAGGGGTGGGATGGGGACGGGGTGTCGCATATTCTGGTTACATGGGAGAGTTTATGACAATTTCTCAATCTGTCCACTTGATTTGTATATTTTTTAAAAATATATTTTATTTTGGCAAAACATTTAAATGTGAACAAAAAAATTATCAGAAGTACTGGAAAACTGTACAGAAAATTTATTTTAGAGATTCCTGCATTTTGCTTCAGGCTTTTTGCTTAAATAAGAAATAAACAGATTTTTGAGTAATACAGCTATTCAGATTGAATTAATGCATATTGATATTATACCTTAAAACATATCTGTGTGTATGTATTGATATATACTTAAAATATTTTTTAACTGTTGATCCTGTGTTATACCAAGAAGAAATCTTAAAGTCTCCCAAATAGGAATTGTACAGACCATGTGATATTCTGAAACTACCATGTGGTAAACTGGAAATTATTATTAATATTTTAAACAACTTCAAAAATTAACCACTTGGGCTGTCTCTTAAATATTTGGCCAATGATTAAATCAAGATGACAATTACACATTATAATTGTTTTTTAGAAAGTAAAAGTGAGAAAGATAAATATTTCCTAAAAGTTTGTCCAGATGTCTAAAGCTGTATTGAGGGACAGCAATGGTAAATTCATAGTCTTAAATGCTTATATTATTTTTAAAGAAATGAAAATAATTATGTTCACAATTCAGTTTGGCAAGACAACTATAAAACAAACCTAAGGGAAGTATGAGGAAAGAGGTGATAAGACTAAAAGCAGCAAACGAAATAGTTAGAAAAGACAAAAGAAAACAATAGATCTGATGGGTGAGTCTAAGTACTCATTTCTTGAAAGGAAAAAGAAAACAGCACAGTAATATAGACAGACCTCTGGCAAACGTAATTAGGAATAAAATAACACAAGCATAAAGAGAAACAAGAAACCCAATTAGAAATTTTTAAACATAGCGTGCTTTATATCATGTTATACCAATATATATTTTAAAATTGCAATGATAAATAACAAACCTGGGAAATTGTAATTACAAACATTTAATTATGAGAATAAAACCCTAATCGATGCAGAATTATTGGAGGAATTGGAAAGATCATCAGTTCATGGTGTGAGGTCAGACAGTGATTGCGAGTTTTTTCAAGCATCTCAAGAGGCCTCCTGGGGGTGGCCTGGCTCTGCCCAGTGCTCACACCCCCATTCCACCTTGGTTCACCTGCTTACCCTCATGGAGTGAATGCACGGACCAGTGAATGCATGCACACGAGCCTAGTGGGGGCGAAACAGCCCTCTCGGAGGTTATCACAGACTTACGTTCTTAATAGGGGCTATTGAATAGTGAGCATTCAGTTAACAGTGGGCATTATTATTAGCAGATGTCTCATAGTATATGGGAATCAAAATATCAATGAGTAATCATTTGATATCTATTTATTTTTCAGGTTATCCTGAGCCAGAAAAATTTTCCTGGACAGAATATCTGGAAGCTACTCGAACTAATGCAGTACCGGCCAAAGTTTTTAAAGTGGTAAGTTTGGATCTGTAACACTCCCAGCTTTTTTAAACAGGGTCCATGTGGAATGGTGCCTTCATTTGGCAATTCAAAATCATTCTAGTTTTCTCCTTTTAAATTCAAGTGTTGTTTCCATGACCAATTTGATTTGCTTTTCAGTTAAAAATACAAAGGAGGTGACTCATTTACTGTTGTTCCTATACACCAATGTAGATGACGATTTTCCTCCTTGAAGTCCGGTTGGAAGCCCCCTCAGCCTCTGATGACTGAGCCCTTCCTTTCTGGGTCTTTTGGTCCTCTGAGTGGGAACCCTGAGCTTTCGGTCTCAGGGACTGTTTGACGGTCGATGATGCCGGGATAAAATAGATGGAGTGTATGTAGCTCCTGTGTGTTACCCTTTCACCTATTTTGAGGGAACATTGCTTTTAGCAATTTGTCAGAATACCAACTTGTAAAGTTCAAATTTGTACTTACAAATTTATTCCAGGATTAAACCAAGTATAAAGAAAGTGTACTGATAGCATAGTTAGAGATACTTACGTTCTAAACCAGTGGTTTTCAAGCTCTGTTCCCTTTCAACTATGTGTCCCTGACTCATCTTTAATCAGAATTTTATATAGTGAGCTTCTCCATGTGATTTCTTTTACTGAGAGTTTTCTAAAGATCAAAAGGGGTTTAAAACAGAATGCTATTTCATTTTTTAAAACAATTGATTATAATAGGTCGAATTTGGAGGAAGAGGCATAATCAAATTAAGAGGGCTAGAAGTTCTGGCGTGCTAGAAAGCGTTTTAAGAATTGCAAAAATTCAATAAGCAAAAATACCAGCTGCTTGTAGTCTCACTTTCTCTCTTGCTTTATGTCAGAACTTCATTTTACTTTTCCAAGAAGAGAATTATAAGAAAATCATATTATGAAAAGATTTAGTTAAAAAGGCAACCTCCAGCCTCTGTCACAGGGTTATTATGGGTTCACCTCAAGCTGTATGTCTTTGGCATCTGCAATATGAAACAATTACCTCTGTTATCAGCCTGGTGACCTCGGGGAGAAAAGAAATATTTCCAAGGATCAGAGACCTAATTATAGTCAGTATGCTCCATTTAGTAGACATAATAATGCATTTTAGAAAGAAATATGCTTCCACAAAAGCTGGAGAGGAACAAACTAGGTATTCTAGAAAGATTTAACTGTTTTGTAAGTCAGGCATTATCAAAAGTTTTATTTTCCTACTGCCATTTTCTAGACTTGAGAAATTCAGTACCCTTTCATTTTCAAGAAAGTCAACTGAACACTTTTATGTGTAATAGCTTTCAAAGTGAAACTTTTTGCCATCCTTAAACACTGGCAGAGTTGTCTTTTGACTGAGTTTTGGTAAATTTCCTTAGTTTCAATGATTTGGTAAGCCCCAGTGCATTTTTTCCCCACTCCATTTTCTTAAGTGTTTCCTGAGTGTCCATCGTTGTAGACTCCTGGTTCCCAGCATTTTAAGACTTGGAACAAACCTTAAATTAATACAGTTTAACATGCTTATGTTAAAGATGAAGCAACAAAAGCACAGATTATGACTTTAAATTACATTGTGGTATGATTTTAAAACATTTAGCTGTTATGATTATGGCAGCTTTTATCTATTTTAAAATTTAAAGGATCATGTTTATACTTTCTAATTATTTGTTAATTTTGCCTTCTGTGTCTTACACTCCAAAACTGGGCAGTGATAATAGTCAATGATTTCTTAATTTAAAAGGTTAATTTTAGAAAAAAATAACATCTAAACCAATAGAGAAATTACAATAAGATCCTTTTTTGAACTTGTGACCATTAATGAATTTATGATTTAATCTTTGTCTTTTAGCTATCTTGAAAATTGCCAAAATATTCTTTTTCCTCCTGCAGGTTTTTATGAAAGTGGATAAAATAATATTCATGAAGGTCTATGTGCTCTTAAAACTAAATTCCAGTTGTATTAAATATCTGATGTAAAGTTAGAACAGTCATATTTTAGAAAACGTTAGTAGCACATCTGAATTATTGGATTTCGCGTGACTTGTTGCTCTTGTAATGTTACAGCGCTTGCCCCATGGTTTTCTCCCGAATATGAAACTTGAAGTCGTGGATAAACGAAACCCCAGGTTAATTCGTGTTGCTACGATTATAGATGTTGATGACCAAAGAATAAAGGTACACATTTAGATTAGTACGATATTGTATTGACGTTTTCCCTACGCTTCCTGTGAGACTGGCTTCAGAGTCTCTGATTTCTGATCTCAGCAGGAGAATCGAACTGGCCTGACTTCACTGCTGGTCACGAGACTCTGGTAGAAGGTCCTCTAGCCAGTGTGTGTGGAAGGGGACTCTGTAGATTAGACACGACTGATTTTCAGAGGGTTCTTACACGTCCCTGTTTGGATTTGCTGCGTAGACATTATACATTTTGTTCCTTTTTTTTTAAAAGCTTCTTTTTGTTGGTATTATCAGATTTTTCTTGAAACTGTTGTCATTAAACACCTTAACAAGAACAAATACCTCCCTGTTCTCTCCTATTCAAACAAAAGGTTAGATTTTGAAGTGAAAATTTGATTCACAGATTTCTATACCATCCTTGCTGTGACATCTGGTTTTTTAAAAATATACACATCTTCAAAATTAAATTATCCTTAAGTGAAAGCCTTTGGTTTTTTTATACAGAAAGCTGAAAGCATCTGTGGAATTCAATAAATCTTCTACAGCATATGACAGTTCAAAAATTATTTTCCACCCAAGCACAGTTTATTTTCATATTAATAAAAAGATTGACGCCAACGAATATTTATAGACATTATTAAGAAAGATGTATTTAAGTTCGATATACAGTTTGATATAATTTAAAAGAAATCTTATTTGCTATCTGCCTAATTTGAAAACAACTTCTAATTCATCTCATAGAGGATAATCAGTACGTACATTTTAGTAAAACATAGAGATGTGTATTTGGCTTGGCCATGGATTATCAAGAGCAGATATTGGCAATGTCCTTTATTTTTCTGACAACTGAAAACTGTGCTAAAAGCTATTCAGGAATAATATGTTATAGGTATTTTCTCCCACATACATTGTTATTAAGGTTTTATTTTAAATTTAATTTTAAGCATATTGCATAAATTCTTATTTGTAGCTTTTTCTTGTTTACTCTTTTTAAAATTTATTTATTTATTTATTTACTTATTTATTTATTTTTGGCTGCATTGGGTCTTCACTGCTGCGTGCGGGCTTTCTCTAGTTGCAGCGAGCGAGGTCTACTCTTCGTTGTGGTGTGTGGGCTTCTCACTGCGGTGGCTTCTCTTGTTGGGCAGCACAGGCTCTAGGCGCACGGGCTTCAGTAGTTGTGGCATGCGGGCTCAGTAGTTGTGGCGCACGGGCTTAGTTGCTCCGTGGCATGTGGGATCTTCCTGGACCAGGGCTCGAACCCATGTCCCCTGTATTGGCAGGCAGATTCTTAACCACTGCACTACCAGGGAAGTCCCTTATTGTTGTTTACTCTTATAGCACTTACTGTGGGATTGATTTTTGGATATCATAATTACTTTATAAATTCAGTAATATTTCATTATTGAAAATGAGCGTCAGGTTTTTTTCTTTAAATTCTTATTTAACTTTCATTATAAAGTTATTGCATTTATAGGAAAAGCTTAATCTTAATAGTACATCAAATGTTATTTAGAATTTTAATTGACAGATTATTTTCTTGTGGTTCCTAAGATACATACAATAGTATCCAATTGAACGTATTTGTCAGCTTACAGTGTGATCATATTGGATTAGTATTACCGTAAAATACCATTTGAAAACCTTTAGCTCCTAAAGTAAATTTAGTATATTCCTTACTTACCACCTCAGCATTGGACTTTAAAAATCTCTTAAGATTTAGCTCATCCTTCCAAAGAAGTGTTTCATGTCTCTTCTCCTTATTCTTTTTCTTTCATGGAAATTGCTTTGACCATTACTAGAAGAAAAAGAGTTGAAAAGTATCGGGTACTTTTCACAGGATTAGAACCCTAAGTGTTACCTCCGTGGTTGTGGGCATAATGGAAACCCCTTTAGGATTTTAGGGCTAAATTAAGATGTGAAATGGTGCTTTAGAAAATGTGCAATGCATTACTTCCACACACCCTTCAGTCTGCCAGAATGTATCAGTCTTGGAATGACATAGGTGTCTCTGGGCTTGTGGAGAACTTGCAGTCTCCCAAAGAGCCTCTGACCTCCTGCAACACCTGCCGCCATGGCCTCCACCCCATCCCTCCCCAGGCAGGCCCGCAGCTGGGTAAGTGCTTGTCCTGCCCTGTGAGGTGGAGGTGAGGGGATTGTCTGGGGGCTGGCGCAGATGTCTGAATAGAAACATTATAGAGAAGGTTCAGAAGCATGGCTTAAAGTTCCATTCATGGGTGTTCCCAAGGAATACAAGGTGTTGAAAATGAGCGTCAGGTTTTTCTCTGAATTCTTGTCTAAGGAGATTGAAGGTAGTGGTGGGGTTATCTTTGCCAGTTGAGAAAGCAGTTGACCCTTTCCTGGTCTCCTCTTGGCCGGGGACATCCCTTTTTTCCTTTATTAATGTGTTGGTCATATAGTTCTGCAATTTCCTCTTTTAATGTCAGTATCCTTCAAGGACTGTTTTTATTGCTGGCATGTGATAGATGCTTAAGGTACGTGTGAACGAGGGAAGGAGTGAAGGATGAGTGGCATGGAATGTACCTTGGCATCCTCCCATTTGAATGAGATAGTTGTGATAGTCACAAAGCACTCTTCCTTCATGCTCAGCTGCTCTCCTAACTCCTCTTCCCTTGGAAATCTAACTCAGCCTACTGCACAGGAAAGTGCCATAGGTTACACTGGTCAGGTTTGATTCCAGCTCTGACTCCTATTTAACCGTGTTAGTAACTTGGTAGTTACTCAACTTATTTGCACTTTTCTCATCTGGAGAGCGATGTGGTTCACAGTGCCCACCTCCCAGGCTGGCTTTGAGCATCTGGATGAAGATTGTATACAAAACTCCTGAAACTGTGCCCTGCTCTTTCTAGGGCATCAGTTGGCCGCCGCTGTGGTTACTAGTCAGTGCAGGTGCCCTGGGCTGCGCTCCCGGGGGCCCTGGTTTTCTGTGCTAATGAAGTAATTGTCATCAGTAGAGGGAGAGGAAACAAGCCCAGGCTACTTGGTGAGCAAAGCAGGGAGTCTGACTGGAATCCCCGGGGATGCTAACGGAGCATGTGTGATTGTGCCACGGGCCTGGGTTTGAGTGTTGGGGGCCAGCCTGGTGAACAACAAGAGCGATCTTAGTGCTGATGGTGATGACGGTGTCAGATCCTCTTCTAAGGGCTTTATATATAGTAGTGTATCCTCACAGCAACTGGGCGACCTAAGGTACTATTGTACCCATTTTATAGATGAGGAAACTGAAGCTCAGAGAGGTTAAGTAAGTGGTCCAAGGTAGCAAGCTAGTATATGGGGGAACCAGGCTTTAAATCCTGGGTTTCAAACAGGGTTGTTCAACCCTAGAGCTTATATTCTTCCTGCTCCTACTCTTATGTTCTACTTTTTGTCATAATTACCCCACTTGATAGAGGGAGAGCAGATGTCTAGGATAGGGAGTGGAGTTCATCTGTAACACCACTCTACTTTGTCTTTTGTGCAGAGCTCACGTTGCCTGTCCTGCCTGGAGGTTTGTGTGGTCCTGGCATTCCATGGCAGAGCACAGCAGACCCAGCAAAGACACACTTTGTTCTTTTCTGCCACTCCCTAAATATATAGTTGCCCATATGTGCTTGATTAATTCTGTTTTATAACAGCTTTTTGAAACAAAATTCACATACCGTAAAATGTATTGGTTTTGAGTTCGTTCCCAGAAGTGTGCAACTGTCAACCACTATCTAAGTTTATAACATTTTCATCCCCCCAAAAAGAAAGCTCATATCCATTAGCAATCACTATTCGTTCTGCACCTCCACCTTAGCCCCTGATAATCCGGCTTTCTATCTCTATGGCTTTGCCTATTCTGAACATTTCATATAAATGGAATGATATAATATGTGACTCTTTGTGTCTGGCTTCTTTCACTTTAATGTTTTGAAGGTTTCATCCAAGTTGTAGCATGTAACAGTACTTTATCCATTTTCATTTCTGAATAGTATTCCATTGTATGCATATATCACATTTTGTTCATCATGGGTAGACATTTGGGTTGTTTCCACTTTTTGGCTATTTTATTTATTTATTTATTTATGGCTGTATTGGGTCTTCATTGCTGTGCGCGGGCTTTCTCTAGTTGTGGCGAGTGGGGGCTACTCTTTGTTGCAGTGCGCAGGCTTCTCATTGCGGTGGCTTCTCTTGTTGCGGAGCACGGGCTCTAGGCATGCGGGCTTCAGTAGTTGCGGCTCGCGGGCTCTAGAGTGCAGGCTCAGTACTTGTGGCGCATGGGCTTAATTGCTCCGCGGCATGTGGAGCAGGGGACCAGGGCCCAAACATGTGTCCCCTGCAATGGCAGGCGGATTCTTAACCACTGCTTTTTGGCTATTTTAAATAATGGTGCTGTGAACATTTGTGTGTGTTTTTGTGTGGACATATGTCTTCACTTCTCTTAGGTATATATCTAGGAGTAGAATTGCTGCGTCCTATGATAATTCTTTGTTTAATGTTGTGCTCCAAAGTGGCTGCACCATTTTACATTCTCACCAGCGGTATACAAAGGTTCCAGTGTCTCTACATCCTTACCAACATTTGTTATTGTCTATTTTATGTATTACGGTTATCTCACTGGGCCTGAAGTGTTTAGCTCCAAAGAATCTGAATTATTACATGTGACCACTAAAGAGAAGGGGGATGCAGCGATTGTTGCTTCGTGGTTGCAGTAGTAGAAGCAGGAGCAGTAGTGGGTGTGGTGACGTTAGTCTCAGGAGTCACAGACGCAGTAATAGGAAGGTAAGAAGACCCAGGTGCTGAATGTGGGCTTTGTTCCAGGGAGCTCGTTGAGTATGTCACATATCGCATCTTTATCGTCACAGCAACTCTCTTGTTTATTTTTTATTGAGATGTAATTGACGTATAGCAGTATATTATTGATAGTTTCAGGTGTACCATATGATTGGAGATTTGTATATGTTGGGAAAGCATCACCACAATAAGTCTAGTTACACAACAGCCCTTCCAGGTAGGTGTTATTTCTTCTTTGCAGTTGGCATGGAGAACTGAATTTGACCAAGGTTGCACAATTAATTTACACTTTGATGTTTCTAACTCATTTTAGCCCTTACTCTGCAGCTCTGATGAGCCATTGGCATTAGGGGCTGTAATTGTCAGTGTTAGGGACGATGGCAGCCCTATTCAAGATACTCTACACTCCGCCAGGCCAGATATTCTGATTTTCATACTGAAAATATCAATTTGGTTGTGTATGGTTCATTGGTAGGTGAGCTGTGAAGTTTTTCTTACAATGGCAGGGTTTTAAGATGCTATTTCCCTCTTGTTTTGATTACTGTGTTTATTAATTACCATGGTTACTCTCTAATAAATATTTATGATGTACTCAATGTGTGTCTTGTTCAGTTTATAGCCAGCTATTATGTTTAATAACTATTCTTTTGTTTGGTTGCACAGTGTACTCTGTTATATCTGAAAACCCGTTACTGTCACCTTATCAGGAATTGTGCATTAAATTACAATAGACGGATGGATGCTTTTAGGAAGTTTAGCCTTTATTTGGGAAAAAAACGTATTCTTCTACAAATAAACATAAAGGGAGGACTTAAAACAGAGTAATATTTGATAAATATTTTCCCTGTGGGAACCGCAGCTAAGCTGTGAAATGAATTATAAATGAATTCCAAATAGATGTTTTAGGAAGTTCTACTGAATCATTAATAAATTGGGTCTCTTCAGCAAGTCTTTTCATATCTAATGCATTAACTGGATGTATTTGTGGCATTTCTAAATGAAATAAGAGCATCATGACCAAGAGAAATTGTGTCACAGTAAGTGGTCTATGTGTGTGACTTGAAACTAGTTTGAATTTTAGGTCAGATTAATAAGTCCAAAGCTTTTGTTTGAAAAAATCTTGCAGGTGGACCCGTGCAAAGCAAAAGTCCAAATACGAGCCCGTGAATGTTCATTTTAATTAAGGGTTGCCAGCACTTTGAGGAAGTTGCTTGACCCCTACAAGTCCTGGCGTAATTATCTGTCGAAGAGGGAGCAGAGTATGGAGTGCGTCCTCTCATTCACCAGCATCTCCATCTCGGGCGCATTTTTGAAAATGATTTTGAAATACGAGGCTAGAACAAGATGCTAACATTAAAAGTGACAGTCCTTTGAGCTAAACTTCTAATTAATGGCCATTACGTGCCACAGTGATTGATGACTGTCTTCATTTGGGAAGGAGACTGGGACAACTTTCAAAAATATTATGACCAATTAATGAAAAGATAATTTTCAGAGTAGTTGAAACTATAAATTAGTGTCAACCATGATTTCCAGAAAAGTTGAAGCAGGTAGAAGGCTCTACCTGGTAAAGTTGCATTAGTGCGATCACGGTCACAACAAACAGCAATAATAACATCTGTGGCGGCTCACCCGGGTGTGGTGCCACATGCTACCCTGTGCGTGCTTCACATCCTTTTCCTCTCCCCATCCACACGCCACCCTACAAGGGAGTCTCAGGGAGGAACAAGTGCAGGCGCTTCAGCAACTTGCCCGAGGTCGCGTGGCTCCTAAGTGGTAGAGCAGGTGGGGACCAGGTGGCCCGGGTCTTCAGCCGTAGCTCTTAACCTGCAGGGTAGCATCTCCGTCAGTTAAAGAGCCAGAGAGTAACCCAACCTTGGAGGCCAAGTGTTTCTGCCACAGCCTCTGGCTCTGTGGTTTAACACAAAAGCGGCCATAAACTATATGGAAGCAGGTGAGCGTGGCTGGGTCCCTAGAAACCTTTATTTATGGACACTGGAATTTGAATTCCAAATAATTCCACATGTCATGAAGTGTTCTTCTTCTGATTTTTTTCAAGCCATTTAAAAATGTGAAAAACCATTTTTAGCTACTGGCATGCACAAAGATGGGTGCTAGGGCCCTATTTAGCCTCTGGGCTGTAATTTGCCAGTGCCTGTCTTAATAGATACGCTATACTGATTAGATGATGAGATGAACTTATTGAGTCGTTACCTTTAGTATAAGCAGTTTTATATCCGTGCCTTTTTTTTTTTTTCTGGATATTTGATTCGTGAACCAAACCAGATCTATATTTAATTTTCAGTCTAGTTTTAGGTAAGTTTTATATAGTCAGTCAAGGAGGTAGATGAGATGATGCCACGGAATCAACACTTTCTAGACTTAAATGCATGCCTCCTAGTATCAGTGGATTACCAGCCATTCATCTGATTTTCAGAGTGAGTGTAGTCAAGCCCCTCCCTGCCATCATGTACATTCTTTCCCAGAGTCAGCTGATCTGCCGCTGGCGTTGTATTCTCCAAGAACTGTGAGTAGAGACTCACACTGAACACGTTTATGAAAGTCAGTGTATCCAGAACAGAAACCTTTCCAACAGCGTGAAGAACCGCCGTGGCGGGCAGCCGGCCCCCCCTGCCTGAGCTGCTGCCGGCGCTCCCATCTCCCTGGGTAACCTCACCCTGCCCGTGTCACCAGCCTGCCCTGCAGGACCTGCTGAGATCCTGACCTGTGACTGTTTGGCTAGAGACGCTAGCCTAGTCATGAGCTCCAAAGAATAGAAATAGCACGTTTCACAGTTTCTATGCAGAACACTGTCTCTTGTGTGGAAACCCTTAAATAAAAGGTGATGTGTGGTAGCACTGGTTGTTTTGAACCCTTATTTTAGGGTTATGCATTTCTTTGTGTGTCTGAGGAATGCTGTAGATGGCGCAGCTGCAAAATGCACGCCCCTGTCTACATAGATATTGGATTATGTTTGTGTTTCAAGGGTTAATGGACTTTTGACTAAGTTAGTAAAAGGCCCTCCATTCCCTATACTCCATCACTTCATTCAGAGCTTTGTATTTACTCAGAAAGTACAGGGCCGCTTGCCTGCCGGATAGTGAAGACTGGTTTCCCAGACCTTAGTTGGAAGGTGCGGTCTGGACTCGCTGTCTGTCTGCAGAGTGAACGAGAGAGTCTTTGGCGTGTGTCTTAGCTTTGGAGGAGACACTCATGGTCTCTGCTGTTCTCCTGAACAGAAGTGCACTGTTTCTGACCAGCTGCAGCTCTGATATCACAAATGCCCTCACTGATACTGATACGTCGCTAATTATGCTGAGCATCATCTCTTTTTCTCACATCCTGCTTTACACTCTATTTTTACCACCAGGAGAATATCTCTCAAATATAAATAACTAAATGAAAACACCCCAGAATGAACTGATTAGGCAAGATGGTGAATACATTTTCCCCCTTGTTACAAAATCTGTGTCATTTCTTGTGATATAAGGACAGGCGATAGACTCCGGGAAAGGAGATGCTTCTATGAGAAGGCAATGGGTAGATTCTTACTCAGGTTAATTTATTCCCAAAATGGACTTGTATTATCTTCCCATTGCTACTGTAACAAATTACCACAAACTTAGTGGCTTAAAATCACACAGGTGTAGCACATTACATTGCCCTGTGTCACTGGGCTAGAATGGAGGTTTCAGCAAGGCTGTCTTCCTTTTGGAAGCTCTGGGGGATCCTGTTCCTGGCCTTTTCCAGCTTCTGGAGCAGCCTCTGTTCCTTGGCTCTTGGTCCTTTTCTCCACATTTAGCAGGTAGCATCTTCAAACCTCCCTCCGACATTTCTGCATCCTGTGAATAGGGACGGTTGTGATTATCTTGGGCCCACAGGATAACCCAGGATAATCTCTGCCATCTCAAAGTCCTTCACTTAATCACACCTGCAAAATCCCTCTTGCCATGTAAGGGAGCGTCTTCACAGGTTTTAGGGGTTAGGATGTGGACATCGCTGAGAACCATTTTTCTGACTATTGCAGTGGTGTTAAAGTTAAGATACACATTCAAAACAGGTAGAAGAGGCGAGGTCTACTATGCAATCAACAGCTTTTATTTACTGAGCACCCCAGGGTAGAAGGGACCATTCTAGGAGCCAGGGGCCCTGAGACGAGGCCCTCACAATCTAGTTGGGAGATGGGTTAAGTCACAGTTCAGTGTAGAGTGCGTGGCACAAACCGTAAGGTGCTGTGCAAGTTCACTGCAATGCAGCGAGCATTGTGAGCAAAGATGCCGAGGGGCAGATGGCTTCTCAAGAAGAACAGTTTTTCTTCTCTTAGAGAAATTTGCATTTCGAAACACCAAATGCCTTTATTTACTATCATGTAGAGACAAAGGAGTCTTCAGATTTGATCTGTTTTAACTTGTGTGTGTGCATGCATGCATGTATGTATTTGCACACACACACACGCATACACACACATTTATTTATTTATTTGTTTTAATTGCAAGGCCCTTGGGCAGGCAGGCTCTACAAGCTCTGTGTTTGGACCTGGGAGCAGAGGCGTCACGGGAAGTTGTGTGGCTGTGGAGCCATTGGGGCTCAGCTGTGGGGAACAGGGCGCAGGGGCCTGCAGCTCAAGCAGGTGGGGCGGATCTTCTTTCTCTGCTACTACTTCTTAGAGGCTTATTGCCTGTGCGTCCTACCCTGGGCCTCCCTCCGGGCGTTTGTGCCCTTGCCTCCTTGGCGGGACCAGCACACGGCTGTGGAAACAATGGGACCAGGCTGCATTCACGTGGCGCTCTTCCCCCAGCTCCGAGGGGGGCCTTTGACGGAAAAGAAGGGGGGTAGATCTCATAAACTCAGAGGGTGTATCTGTGTTTCAGGACTGTTGAACCAAACAGGGAACTGTGGTGGGGTCCAGGCGTGCAGGCTGGCCAGGGTGGCAGCCCCCCGAGAACAGCTGATGATCAGGGACACAGGCCGACACCAACTGGGAACAGGCCGCTGAAGATATCAGTATCCCGCCTTCAGGGTGGCACTGGGGTGGCTTTTCCACACTTAGTACAGGTGAGGGTTTCCTGCAGCTGCAGGCTCCCCGTCACCTGGGAGCAGGTCAGGAATGGAGGCGCAGGCCTCACCCCAGACCCGCTGAGTCAGAATCTGCATTTGAACAAGAGCCACCTCCCCAGAGCTGCAGTCATGTATTTAACCGTAACTTGATATCGCTTATATGTTCCATGTTAATATGTCCTGGCTGAACTCCACAGCACGCAGACCCAGACCTGTTTCTTCCCTCAGCATCCACAGCTTAGTAAAGGGCAGCTTATCCACCAGATTGCTCAGTCCAGGCACCTGGGAGCCGTTCCTAAAATCTGCCCGTCTCAGAACAGCCACATACAGCCCACCACCATATTCTATTGATTCTAACTCCCAGTACTGCATCCCTCATCTCTTGACCTCTCTTCGTCTCCTTGACAACCACCCTAATGAAAGCCGGCATCACCTCTCACATGGGCCACTACACTTCCCTTCCAGCTGGGCTCTCTGCACCCCCGAGCCCCTGTCAATCCATGCTGCACAGAGATGCCAGAGTGGACTTAAAATGTGGATTGGAGCACATGCATTGAGGTAAAAAGAATCAACTGTTAGTGTGCCCGACTAGGTCCCGCACACTCCACTGTCAACTCACTTCCCTGACCTGTCTTCTCCCATCCTTTATCACCTTAGAGGCAGCTGTACAGTTTAGAAAAGTGCAAGGATCTGGCTAGAGACTTTGGGCTTCGTATTAACAGTTCTCTTTGGAGTGGAAGTGATGCCCCACTCTCTACCTCACAGCAGTGGTCATGCGCTGCCCCCTCTCATGCCTCGGAGTACTGGTGTTCATTTCTTTCTCGGGGAACCGGCCATACTCAGAACCCGTGTGGGCAATGACAGCTGTTTCACGATGGGCTTCTGCCCCTGGCATCTGGCAGAGCCCTTCCACAGGGATGGATGGTGCATCTGGATTTCATATTCGTTGAAACCGTGCTACAGGAGTGAGGGAGGGATGTGCACGGTAGAATCAGGGAAATAGAAGAATTCCATTTTCATGGTTTTTACAGCAAAGAGTTGCTTTGTGAAGTCAGTAGATATTTTTTTTCCTAATAAGTGGAATTGGGCTCAATTTTATGTGAATGTACCAAAGTTGGAGGTTTTGCATCAAGAACCTACAGGGAAGCAGATGTTGTCGTCTCGTTTCCCACAAGTGCCGTGTCACTGGCATTTGCTTCCTCTTCTCCCGCTCCTGTTGTCCTTCTGCAGCCCCTCTCTCCACTGGGAAGGGGATTTTTGCCCATTCTCTAATCGTTGCCTTTTACAGACTTCTGAGTGAGGCCAGGTTGAGTCCTGCGGCCAGAGAAAACAAAGAGCCATTCCGAGGGGTTTGGCTTCAAAGCCATCTCTGCAGGTGTCCAGGGACCCCGAGTCCATTTCTGTGACTCCACCCCATCCTCCCCCCATCAGTTCACCACCCCCCCCCCACCATCAGCCGAGGAGGCTGCTTCACCGTCCTCCTTCCTCTCAGAAGGAAGGGGCAGATGACTTCTCAAGAAGAACAGGGAAGACAGAAGAAATGCAAAATAAAATCGCCCCTGTCCCCGCGGCCAGTCTCCCTTCCCGTCCATGTCTGAACACTCACTCAGAGTTTCCGTGGGAGAATTATCCCGGCTCTATCAAAGCATTCAGTTTCCTCTTATATGAATTTAATCTGCATCATAGGATTTACGGTTATCTGACATTAGATTACACATTCATGTGTTTATTTCTTTATCACGTTTTGCCACTAGAATGTAAGCTCACGGAGGAAGCACTTTTCTCTCTTGATTTCCCAAGTACTCTTTTTTTTTTAATATTTACTTGTTTATTTATTTATTTGGCTCTGTTGGGTCTTAGTTGCAGCACGCAAGATCTTCGCTGAGGCATGCGGGGTCTTTTGTTGTGGCACGAGGGCTTCTCTCTAGTTGTGGCATGCGGGTTTTCTCTCTCTAGTTACGGCGAGCAGGCTCCAAGGCGCGTGGGCTCTGTAGTTTGCGGTGCGTGGGGTCGGTAGTTGTGGTGTGCAGGCTTAGCTGCCCCACGGCGTGTGGGATCTTAGTTCCCCAACCGGGGATTGAACCCGTGTCCCCTGCATTGGAAGGCGGATTCTTTACCACTGGATTACCAGGGAAGTCCCACCCAAGTACTCTTGACATCCTTGTGCCTATAGAACAGTCCCTGGCATTTCATGGGCACCAAATAAACACTTGCTGAATGAATGAATGAATGAATGAATGAGGATTGTAAATAAAAATGTACTGATAGGTTGTTTACTGGAAGTAAATTGCTATTATTAAGGATTCCTTATTCCTTATCAAAACAAATGTGCATTAACCCTTGGCATTAACTAGATATCCTCTATGTAATCCCCCATAAAAGAGAAACTATTTATAATACCACATGGAACATTGGATTTTAATTGGTGCGTCTGTGTTACTAATAGACTTTTAATAGGCAACATGGTAGCCATAAGCATGGCTAAGAATGATACAATATTTGAATAACTAAAATCATGCATTATTTCATTGTATATGATGTTTTCTCCCTTGGAATATTGACACAGTGAGTCATGGCAGTTACAATGTTGTCAGAGAAGCAGAGCCCATTATGGGGCCATTATGATAATAGCACATGACAAACAATGGGGCTATGGATGGTGATGGATACATAATGGACAACAAATGGCTGGGATTCTGAACGGTAACGGTTGCTAGCAATTTTCTAGTAATAATAACCTCCTTCTCTTAAAATAAATGCAAATTTAATGTCAAAAACTGGCAGCAGCATGAAGGGTCCACATTGCTTTTGGGGGTGTCCCACTTCCCTTGGCTTAAGCTTCTCCTTCCAGAAACCTGGGTTCATCTCTGCTTCCCAGCCACCGAGGCAAATTCCTCTGACAGCCTGACCCCACGATGTCCCCCCATCAGTGTATTAGGATGGCCTATCTCAGTAAATACACAACCCCAAGCCCCAGACTGACCTTGTCCTTCGCTGGGCTGCACACTGATTATTTCTCATTTGCATCCAGGATTCTGGAATGAACAAGCAATTTGCACCGCGGTGCTTTGTGCTGCCCTCAGGACACTTGCAGCCTGGCCCCTGCTCTGGCGCCTCCTTCACCCCTCCTTTGCTGGCTTCTGGGGCAGCTCCCCCTGCAGGGGTGCTGTCCACTCTGCGGGCATTCCCGCCCAGCACCTTCCTGCCTGACACTCTGAGGCTCTCTAGCTGCCCTGAGGCTGAGTGTTGCAGTGAGAGCTCCGAGATGTGTTTTTCTCTGATCATTCCGCATAGTTCATCTGTCAGCACCTCTGAGCCAGGTCTGTGCTGGACCAGTGATTCCCTTCTGCTGAAGCTCATTGTATTGTTTCCATTTCCATTGCCTCCAGAAACTATATTTATTCAAGACTAAGGTCATAGAGGTTCCCCTTTGCTTAGGGCTGTGGATAGCGTGGCTGAAACCTCCCCCTGACCCCGCCACTCCTGCCATCTCGTGGCAATAGGGCTCAGTGTCCCTCTTCAAGCCCACATTGCCCACTTGTCCGGGTGGTAAGTTCTGTGTGTATTTATTACCAGTAGGCTCTGTGCAGTAATCATATATATATGTAAATATTGTTTTCCATTATGGTTTATCTCAGGATATTGAATATAGTTCCCTGTGCTATACAGTAGGACCTTGTTGCTTATCCACTCTATATGTAATAGTTTGCATCTGCTAACCCCAAACTCCTAGTTCATCCAATTATAGTTAAGTTTAATTAAGTTAAATGAAAGTAGCCACATGTGGGGAATGGCTGTAGCAGTGGACGGTGCAGCCCTAGGGCATTTGGTGACACACAGAGTCGGTGGCCAGCGCACATCCACCTGGAGAGCCCTCTCCAGGGCGTGAGGGCCAGTGAGCTGTCCCAAGATGCGAACAAGCCTGCATTGGATTTGGGATCCTCCATACCTGATCCTTGCATCTGCCATGTCAGCTTGTGTCTGAAGGTCAGGTTTCTGCCGTCTCTTTAACATTACTAGCAAATATCAGAAGCTTAGAACATTGAAGAGATTTTTATCCCTTTTGGAAGCCAAAATCTAATTCAGACAAGAGGAGAGAGACCGGTTAAACACTAACAAAAATCAGTGAAATTGTCTAACTATTTAAACTGACCTGATTGTACCCTCGAACATGTTTTCTGGCCTGTGAGCATCCTCAGAACCAGGCGTTGCCTCCCCAGACTGAGGGACCGTGTCTGCCGTTCAGTGATTCAACAGTCGCGCTCCAGGGCTACGGGACCAGCGCATCTTTGTCGACATTTAAACTCCTCGTCAGTTAGGTGTCCTGTCCACTTTGAAAAGGCTGAGAGACCTTCAGTCACTACTTGTTAAACACATGTCATTTCTTTTCCATTTTGACTGATCTGTAGAATTCTATTAAAGTTTAGGCTTCTGGGAGTGGCATTGAATTTGCTGAAGCTCAAAGCAAGTGGCTGAAAGGGAGAAGCAGACCGAGGGACACACGAGAAAAAAAACACAATAGAAACTAACGTTTTTAGATCCGTGGTTGTTTATTTCTTTAAAAATATTTATTATACAGCCAGTGGTCAGAATAGTGACACGAGAAACAGAAATGAGGCAAAAGTCTCAAAATCTCAGTAAAGATTAGAATAAGTGAAGTGTACATGGAGAGTAGTGCAGAGTTTCTTGGTTTTGAAATAGTGTTTTATCTCTCCCTGATACATATCAGACATCTTATTACAAGCAGATAATAAATCAGATGAGCAGGGATGGGAGATGAAACTGACAAACGGGCTGAGATGACCACCCACTCTGTGAGTGTTGAGTGTGAGAGGCCTCCAGGTGAGCTTCGGTGTGGGGATTGTGTTGTGTTTGAGTTGTGTTCCTCACATCTTCTCTGTGAAGATGTGTCTACTATGAAGAATGTGATGTTTCATCAACAATAAAATACAAAGAGAGACTAAGGGAAGGTGAGAGCCGGCTTTAGATTAGCTTGGGAGTCAGAGTGGCATCGAGAAAGGGAGAGGGGTGGAAGAAGCGGGCTGGATTCAGAGGTGAGGGGTGCAGGTGAGCGGGGAGGGAAGGGGAGGCCGTCCACCGCGCTGGGCCAGGCTCTCCCGAGCACCCCGAGGTGGCCGTGAACGCACGTGGGTTTACACCTGTGCAAATGTGAGTCTGGCAGTTGCCCTAAGCAGGAGTCCAGTGGCCACCATGAGAGGACAGCAGAGCCCAGGCTGCAGCTACGCAGGCAGAGGATGCCTGAGAAAGGCCAGTGTCGGCCGCTGGGGACCAAGACAGAGGCCTGGTCAGTACCGTCCAGAGTGGTGGGAGCGCCAGGGCCTCCGGTACCGACCACTGCCGGCGGCTCTATTAGGCCCAGTTCTCTAGCCTTGTCTCTAAGTTACGCAGGGCCCCGCACGGCCATGCCTTTTGGGTGGAATTTCTGATCTTGAAGGAATTCCTTAAGGAGTGTTTGTTGAGGTTCTGCTGCAGTCCTGAGGAATCCAGGACTAACCTAGCCCAGGTGAAAAGGGGCAGGAGTGATTGGCTCACTGACACGGGGTGTAGACCAGGTGACAAGCGCGGCTGAATCCAGGGTCTGAAGCAGCATTGCCAGTCTTTCTCCTGCTCCCTTACCCGCTCTCCAGGTCTGTCTCTGTGTCTGTCCCCCAGACCTCCCCCCACTGTGGGAGGAGGGTGGGAGCCCTTTCCTCCCGGCAGGGCTCCTCCACTGCGACATGGCACGGCGGCCCCGTGGGGACAGTCTGTCCTCCTGCCCCAGCAGAAAGGGGAGGGTGCAAGGGGACAGGAGCCAGGATTTAGGGTCCTCTGAGTGGCCCACTGTTCCCTCCGGGGGGTCGGGACTGGCTGAGTCTTGCTGCCTGTGCTTGTAGAGTCTGGACCCTGGAGGAAGGCAGCTCAGGCTCGGATGAAAAGCGGCACAGTCACCGCCGTGCCACTCGCCCTTAGCAGTGGTCCTCAGTCTCCGGATCTCAGGATGAAGGTCTGCAGTCAGAGCCATTTCTCTGCCCTCTGGGGACACACTTGGGGATGTTACTGATACTGTTAGATGCTCAGAGAATTCGGGCTTTGCACTGAAGTCTCTCAACTCCTGTGGGAGCATTCTTCACCTGGGGGAGGGAATCAGGGTTTTACACTTACAAGGCTTTGGACACTTCTTTTTGGATAGATAGCTCTGTAGGAGCAAACGGTTTCATAAATGATGTGATTTAGCTAGTGATAATCTATTCAGAATTTCAACCCAAGACCCACATTTTAAGAGTAAGAATTATGTGTATCCAAAGTCAAGTTGAGATTCCAAGGTTCTGTTTGAGGGGCTCTAGGTTAGGGACTAATTAGGGGTAGTTCTTGCACTTGTGGGAGAAGTAGCCATTGACGTAGTCACCAGTGATGCTGACGCCACCCTGTGTGCTTTGGGCGTGTCCTAGTCACTGTGTGACCCTGTGAGCGGGATGCAGATGCAGGAGAGATGTAGGGGGCGAGGCTGAGGCTGTGGCGGGCAGGCACAGGCAGGAGTGCAGAGGACAGAGGAGCCGTCTTTGGGGCGGGGAAGCCGACCCCTCGTCCCTTCGGCCGCTGACCGTCAGGGTCCACCAACATGTATGACGATGCTGTCTGTTCTGGGTTGGTTTGCAAATCGTTCTTCAAAATTCCATTTTGTTTTTCTAGCACAGGGAAACCAGGCTCTATGGAATAGCTAATAAGGCCAATCAGATAAGCAATAGGCATCTGCAGAAATTAAACTGAGAAGGAGCAGGGATTGCATGGAATTTTAAGAATGTTTTCTCCTCAGTGACAAAATATTTTATCCCTAAAATAATGTTTTCATAATAAAAATAAATTTCAGCCATTTTTCAGCTGCAGAAGTGTTGGTGAGGCTTTTCTGCGTTTGCTGTTTGCATACATTTGTGTTTGTTCCTCAAAGAGTCTGAGAGTTAGAAGAGATTGATTCATCCCAGTGTATCTGCCCCAAATGGATGATCGTGTCACACGATGCACTGCAGCTGCTTTCGGCCACGTGCAACTCTAACACCGGGCAGAAAACCCTGGCAAATCAGTTAGCTCAGCTTTACTGGGTAAATATACAAGTAGGTAATCCAGTACCCAGTAAGGGGTGAGAGGTTTGACACCCCATCTCCAGAGTGCACGGGTCCAGGTGGGAGGCTTCCACACATCCAGGTGAGGTGATGGGGCTCTGAGGCCAGATGGGAGCCTGCCTCCCTTCCCTGGACCACCTGCCGCTGAGCCCAGATCCCCTAGTGCGGCTCAGGTGGGTTTGCTCTCAGCTGCCTGAACAGACACTGGAGGTTGATGGACCAGAGCCCCAGACCACGGTCTCCTGATGAACTGTTGGGTTCCCAACCTAACGCCACTGCCACCTCCAAAGATTGCTTTTTTTTTCATCTTCACCTGATAATATCGTCACCCATGATCCCTGCTTGTGACGCCTGCTCTGCATCAGGCACCTTCATACATCACAGCTCACGGTTAGGAAACCCTGCACTTGGGAGAGCTTGGCACCGTCACCTCCATTCTGTGCTGAGGACTTCGAAGGTCAGGCTGTATAAGCATCGTGCTCAAGGTCACTTGGCTAGCGAGAGGTGGAACTTGGATCCCTTGTGGGTCTGTCGGTTTTGAAAGGACCACAGTGTTTCCACTGCCCCACACTGGGAGAAGCAGCCACTCTGCTGTGGCAGCGAGGGCTCAGCTCACCTGCCCACCTAGAGCAGGGTAGAGATCGGGGTTCCACGGTACTTCTCCTAGTTGCCTGTGTCGGCTGCACCTTTATTGCCGATTTCCCTTCTGGGGGCCTCTGTCTTCCTTACTGGTCCTCCGCTGCTCTGGTGTTCTCTGCCTTGGCAGTTCCAGGCTAAGAACCACAGCGCACAGAGTGGAGAATCAGAGACCTTCCTGTTAGATGCTCTGATTTTGCTGAAATGACAGGGACGGGCCGTTGTTCAGGTTGTGCAGCACATGGGCTGTCATTAGTTAAATGGGCTACTTCCCACTGTGCTTGCTTTTATACTGGTGATAGCTGTGATGCCATAGTTGTTCCTTTACTAAAAAAAAATTTTTATTTTTTATTTTTTTGGCTGCACCACATGGCATGCGGGATCTTAGTTCCTCAACCAGGGATCGAACCCATGCCCCCTGCAGTGGAAGCACAGAGTCTTACCCACTGGACCGCCAGGGAAGTCCCGAAAAAAATATTTTTAAAGGAAATGACAAAGATGACTATGATGGTGGCATTTAGCAACCGATGTGTGGCATTTGGGCCAGTTTTCAGAGGAGGATGGGCTGCAGTGACCATCACCCACCCCCTTGAGGGGACCAGCTCACGCAGATTTGCTCACTGAGTCAATTTCCTCACCTGAGTTACAGGATATTTACTTATTTTGGTGGCAGTGTGGGCAGCTGTGCTCCTGAATTTCAGTAAAGCGTGAAGCTGATCCCTGTAACACTCACTGGCGCCTAAAATTCTTAAAAGTTAAAACTACAGAATTTCTTTGATTTTTTTTTTTTTCCAGTGGGAAGGACTTAAATAGGCTCAAATCTTCTTTGCTCTCTGTAACTTAATTTTGGAAAGTTTGCCCGGAAGACATTGAATGGGGGTAGGTCTTCTCTCCCCAACCCCACAAAACAGTGTCGTGAGCCCTGCGAGCTCCTGCTGGGGCTGGAAGACTCCTTTGTCCTTGGTGTTCCCTGGGGTGCTTTCGGCCAGAGAGCAGGGCTTACGAGCTGGACATGAGTTCGAGCTGATGCAAGAGGATGTAGAGCACATTCAGGAGTGGTCCCTGTGCTGGAAGGGGTCCCAGTCTCCCGCTCTGCCTCTCCTTCACCCCCAGAAGCCGAGAAGAAGATTCAGGACCCGCTCTGCCCGACCCCCCAGAACCCCAGCCCTGCCACCGCTCACTCGGATTCCGCTGGGCATTGTGCCCCTCATCCCTGTTTATGGCTGTTGGACCAAGAAGCCCAGACCCCCTGGTCACCTCCCGACTCTGCCCCACCCCAGTCCCAGTCTGTGCCCTGTGCCCTCTGGAGTCTCCTGGCGTTTTTCTGCCTCTGTTGGAAGGAGACGTCTTTGGAGGAACTGTCTTTGCTCCTGTTAACACTTTCTTCATCTCGCTCCCAGGACACCACATTCTCTTGCTTGTTCTCCTCACTCATTGGCTGTTCCTTCTCAGAGCCCTTTTATTTCATTCCTTCTTGTCTCCCCAACTCTCAATATCTGCCTGCACCAGGGCTTGTCATCGGACCTCTTCAACTGCATTTACTTCCTTTGAAATTTCATCAAATGTCATGGCTTTGGATATCACTTATATGCTGATGGACTCCAAACTCCTGTCTCAACTGCCTGCTCCACGAGTCCAGTTGGTACCTGATCGGCATCTCAGACGTGGTGTGTCCCAGATTTGGATCCCTGATCTTCTTCTCTAAGGCTTTTCTGCCCACTGCTTTCTCCCTCTCGGGCAAAGGCCATTCCATCCTTCCCATTGCTCATGTCAAAAACATGACCTTAGGGCTTCCCTGGTGGCGCAGTGGTTGAGAATCTGCCAGCTAATGCAGGGGACACAGGTTCGAGCCCTGGTCTGGGAAAATCCCACATGCCGCGGAGCAACTAGGCCCGTGAGCCACAATTGCTGAGCCTGCGCGTCTGGAGCCTGTGTTCCGCAACAGGAGAGGCCGCGATAGTGAGAGGCCCGCGCACCGCGATGAAGAGTGGCCCCCGCTTGCCACAACTAGAGAAAGCCCTCGCACAGAAACGAAGACCCAACACAGCCAAAAATAAAAAATAAAATAAAATAAAATAAAATTATAAAAAACAAAAAACCAAAAAGAAACATGACCTTATCTTTGACTTCTCTCTTTCTGTCATAACTAATATTGAAATCGGACAGCAAACTGTTTGGCTCCAGCATTGAAACATACATAGAATCAGGCTTCTATTCACCACCTCTGCTGACCCCACTCCTGTCCAGGCCACCAGCATTGCTCACCTGCACCTGGTCTCCCAGCTTCCAACCTGGCCACCTGCCCTGTGCCCCGGGCCGTCCCAGGGCAGCAGCCAGACCGACTCTTGGAAACGCAGGACAGGCATGTTACCCTTCTGCATAAAGCCCTCTAGCGCCCCGATCTCTCCCACGAGTCAAAGCCAAGGCCCGTGCCCTTCCTGACGTCACATCTCTGGCCTCCGCCCTCCCCACTCTCTCCCTTGCTCACCCTGCTTCCGCTGAACTAGACTCCATGCTGTGCTGAGCACACAGGCTGCGGCTTTGGGGTCCTCGCATCGGCTGCTCCCCGTATCTGTGACATTCTCCCCCATAATCCAGATCTCTAACTCCCTCAACTCTGTTAAGCCTCCCTTTGCCACTTTATTTAAAATTGCAACAACTCCCAACTGGCACACTCCTAACCCCCCTAACTCTGCTCTATTTTTTTCCCCAGTTTTTACCACCTTTTAACTTACTAAAAAATTTACTTGATTTGATAGTATCTGATTGTCCCTACTAGAATGTGAGCTTCAAAAAACAAGGAATTTTATTCCCGTTTTGTTCACTGATATATTCCTAGTGCCTAAAATACTCCCAGGTGTGTAGTAAGTGCTCACTTAGTATTGGTGTATTGAATGAACGAATAAATGAAGGATTATGTAGGGTTCTGTCAATTCACAATCTTATTATTGGAGTAGCAAGCATGTCACATTGGAGTAAATGTTTATGGGCCCATTCCTGTTTTGCTTTGTTTTTTTTTTTAAACTATAGGATAATTTATAAAGAGTTAAATGTACACATCTTAAGTGTACGGCTTAATTAATTTTTATATATGTATCTGTCCCTGTAACTACCATGAAGTTTCCATTACTCAAAAATTTTCTCTCAAGCCCTCCTCAGTCAGTATCAGAGCCCCCTCACAGAACCCCCAGAGATAACCATTATTCTGACTGCTGTTTTATCATAGATTCATTTTTTGCTGTTCTTGCCTTTCTTATAAGTGGAGTCTTACACAGTGTACCCTTTTGTGTCAGACTTCTTTAATTCAGCATTTTGATTTTCAATCTCTCTATCCTTATGGATTTAAGCAGATATAAATCAGATATAAAAGCAGATGTAGTTGAGTCTTGCTTTCTGTTTGGTCTGGTAATCTCTGGATCTTTCCTTTTTAGCAGTTTGACTTGACGTGCCTTGGTGGGTTTTTCTTCGTATTTTTCGTGTTTGGAATTAACTCGGTTTCATGAATATGTGAGTTGATGTTCATCATATATTTTGGAAAATTCTCAGCTGTTATCTCATCAAACATTGACTGTGCCCATGCTCTGTCTCTCCTTCTGGAATAATAGTTACACTTACGTTAGACCACTTGAGAGTATCCCACATCTCTCATGATTTGTTCTATTTTTTTTCCAGCCTTTGTCTTTTTGTGCTTGAATTCAGACAGTTTCTATTGGTCTGTCTTTCCTACTGCTTGTCCTTCCTGCTGCTGTTCCCTAGTCGGCTGTTATGCCCCATCAATGAATTCTTGACTTCAGATATGGAAGTTTAAATTCTAGAATATCCACTTGGTTCTTTTGTAGATAATATGTTTTTCTGATGCATTTCTCCATCGTTTATCCATTTGGCTTATCTTTTTTCTATTTCCTTTAACATATTTAAAATAATAATGTTAATGTCTTTGACCACTCATTTCAACATCTGGATCATCTGTAGGTTTGCCTCTGTTGGCTGTATTATCTTTTGATTATGAGTTGCATTATTTTGTTTCTTTACATTTCATAATTTTTCACATATGCTGGATGTGTGTATAAAAGATGTGTGTATGCTGGATGTGTGTATATCTACTCTAAAGACTAAAGTAGATATTATTTTCCTCCAGAGAGGCCATGCTTTTTCTTCTCTTAGGCAGCTAGTGTAAGGGACTGTAGTGAGTTGAATGGTGGCCTCCAAAAAGATAGATTCACCTCCCTACCTCGATAACCTACGATTGGAACCTTACCTGGGAAGAGGGTATTTGCAGATGTAATTCAGTCAAAGATCTTGAGATGAGATCATCCTGGATTGTCCAGATGGGCCCCAACTCCAGTGACAAGTGTCCTGTAAGAGACAGACGAGAAGAGATGGGAGCATGGAGAGATGCAGCCCCAGCCGAAGGAGTACTTGGAGCCCCGGGATGCTGGAAGAGGCAAGGGATGGCTTTCCCTTAGAGCTTTCAGAGGGAGTGCAGCCTTGCCAATGCTTTGATTCCAGACTTCTGGCCTGCAGAACTGTGAGAGAATGGAATTCTGTTGTTTTAAGCCACCAAGTTTGCAGTAGTTTGTTACAGCAAGCACAGGACACTCATACAGGGACTGACCACTTGGGGTCAGGTAGGAATTAAGCTAGGTTTGGTAGTGGCTGCAGGTTTGGTTTTATTTCACCTCTGGTTGCAAAAGTATTGAGAAAGCTTTTATGTATGCATTACAGGCACCTCCCCCTCCCTGGTGATTGAAGACAGGAGATTGCAGGAGAGTTCTCTGATCTCCAGCCCCACCCTCCAGCCCCGCCCTCCAGCCCCGCCAGCCTCCTGTGCCCATAGGCACTCAGCAACACCCAGACAGGAGAGAACCAGGTCCAGATCTGGGTTCCTCCAGATGCCAGTGCATCTAGCCAGCCCCTCCGGCTCCTCACCCCCCCACTGGCTGCCCCTCCTCCCAGCAGAGCCCTCTGCTTGCTGAGGAAGGGCCCGCCTTGCCCGGTTTTAGATCATTTATACTTCTCTGTACATACAGTTCATTAAAAACTCTTCGTTTATAGTTTTGTAGTTAGTTTCTAGATATTTCCTAATTGTAGTACTTGTAATTGACCTTCTAATCGTCCTAGATCACCATCCTAACTAGAGGCAGAACTCCTTAATATATCTGTTGCCGTTTTAAACATTTAATAAATTAAACTTTCGATATTAATTATGTTGCATACATACACATAAATATTAAAATATATGTATATATGTAATAGATATATACATATAAACATGCATATAAATATATGCATAATTATATTAAAAAATTTATATATAACTATACACATGATTTAAAAAGTAATTAATTAATTCTTAAGAATGATCTGTGTAGAGATTAGCAGGACTGGTGTATGATTTGAGTGAAGGCCAACAGTTGCTGATTTCAGATTTCAAGGCCAAGGCTTTCAGGGTAGAAAAGTGGGAGAGAGGCGGGGAATGAATGGATAGGCATAAATATTCAGGAACACATGTACCGAAACACTGGAGACAAGTTTCTGGCTGGACATTGATGATTTCTTTTGGCTCTTATCTAAAATAAACTAGATAACTAGCTTGAGAAGATTAGACCTTTGTATGATACTTTGTTTTACATTATGTTAAGCTGTGTGGCCTGCAGTTTTAGAGGGCAGAAGCCACGTTGTCGTGAATAGTTGGTTTTTGTTTTTTGTTTTTTTTCTGTACCAAGAGCCCTCTGGGCCAGCAACTATATTTTCAACAGAAAATATTTAGATTTCTGATGTTGAATTACAAACAAAAATGTAGAAAACATGAGCAAACATGTTAATTACAAACATTCATTCTCCTCCATTGCTTGAAAGTTATTCACTGGCTTGAACATTATTTATTTTCTCCAGAAATTTAATCCATTTTCAGAATGCATTGTTGTGGTTGAGATAATTACTCAGTTATACATGAAAAGAGGAGAAGGCTCCTGCAGTCGATTGGATGGATTACCTGTTTCGGAGAGCGCGGTACATGTAAATATAAGAAAATTGTACAGAATTTTTAAGTCATAACACAGTTTTGAGCCCCATCTCTTTGTTCTTTAGAAACAATATACATTTATTCGAATGACCTGGCATACTTCATATGACATGAACATAATCAGTATGTAAATGAAACCTACTAACCATAGATATTAATGTTGAAATAGAGCCAAGATCTTCATCTATTATGATTTGACTTTTTAGATGAAAATCTTTGAACTGAGTAATGTTGGAGTGAAATACAAGTTGGTTTTTTTTTTGTAAAAAGAGACTAAACAAACAATTAAAAAAATGATACCTCAAATATATTTGCTAAAAATAAACATCTGGGGCTTGCACGCACTTACTCTGAGTATGAATGGACCGTAATATCCTTTTTCTAAATGCACTACTGTTTTCATGCATGTCATCAGTAACCCAGGCTGGAGCAGAGAAGACAGAATCGTTGATGCCAACCTTTGGTGCGTGTCCTGTTCCCGCTGCCTGCCCCATCTCTCCGTTTTGGGCTGTGGCATCACACCTGTGGCTCCTTTTTTGAGATTTTAAGGTCTGGAATTGCAGTTTCTGAGCAGGGCCTTCTGTCTGTTTAGTGTCCCTGTCACCTCCCGATCCACAGCCTCACCTACACCCAGCTCTCCTGCCGGCTTCCCCGGCTTCCCCATCCAGGGCGGGTGCACGCCTGGGGAGGCTTTTAGTGCACCCTGCTCTCCTCCAGACCTCCGTCCACCACGGGACAAAACATCAACGGAAAGGATGGTGCCTCTACCGGTTTATAATCTGCTGCCCTGACTCGCCTCTCCGACCTTGTACCACCTCAGCCTCAGGCGATGACCTGGCCTCTGATGCGCCTGGGAGTCTGGAGGCCACCCTGTGTTCGCCCTCAACTTCTCATCCCTCCGGCTTTGCCATGCATACCGGTCACACGTGCCTCAGAGAAAGCCGCCGCTTCTCTTTCCTGAGACGGTGTCACTTCATCCCATTTCCATCCCGTTTCTTCATCACCATCTCCAGTCACTTTCTTTCTTTATTTATTTTTTTAAAATTTATTTTATTTATTTATTTTTGGCTGCGTTGGGTCTTCATTGCTGCGCGCGGGCTTTCTCTAGTTGTGGTGAGCGGGGGCTACTCTTCGTTACGGTGTGCGGGCTTCTCATTGCGGTGGCTTCTCTTGTTGCAGAGCACGGGCTCTAGGTGCACGGGCTTCAGTAGTTGTGGCTCGTGGGCTCTAGAGAGCAGGCTCAGTAGTTGTGGCGCACGGGCTTAGTTGCTCCGCGGCATGTGGGATCTTCCTGGCCCAGGGCTCAAACCCGTGTCCCCTGCATTGACAGGTGGATTCTTAACTGTTCCACCAGGGAAGCCCCTCCAGTCACTTTCTGCAGGGTCTTCCCATCACAGGACCGAGCTGTGCAGTCCTCACCACGTCCTTCCTGAGGAAGCTCCACTGCTATGACACCAGGGTTATGAAAGCGTGTTTTACAGTTGTTTTCTTTCTTGTACCTACTCACTCTTCAGACCGAGACCCGTCACCTTGCTGTGGCTGCCATGCCCTCCGTGGGCATAGTAGGCTCTCCCGTGTCTCTCCTGTGGCCATGGCTCAGCTGACCACACCTTGTGAACCAGCCCTCCCTCCCTCGGCTTTTCTTCACCGTCCTGTCTTGAATCTCCACCTTCTTGTCTTAGGGGTTCTTTATTGCTTGTCATTCCTCTGCCCACTTAGGCTGGAATTCCACAGGATTTCTGTGTAGACATCTCTCAGTTGGGATCTGAGGGCAGTTTATGACGTCCGGGGCAGGGTTGAGAGAAGCCAGTGAGGAGGGGCTGGCCCCCGGAGGGCCCAGGGCAGGAGCCCAGCCTCAGGTAGGAAAAGCCACCGCCAAACCGAAGGAGGCCTGGGTTAGCATCCGCCTTCCTCTCCTCCTGTCCTTTTAGACTCTGCTGATACTTCTCATTGGCCAAATCCCAACCAGAAACCTGCGGACAGAGGCAGGTTTGATGCCATCCCTGATGGTCAGTTTCCTTGGCACCATGTGGATCCAGAGGGAAGAAGAGAGAATATCCCATCTAGCGCTGCCTATTTCTCTATGCATTTCTCACCTTGTTTCTTTGTCAATACATCACACCTGTGGCTTCTTCTGTCACCTCTGTGTTTATGACTCCTTTCTCGACCAAGATTCAGGAACTAATTTCATTTGTCTGCAAGACATTTTCACTTGAATATCCTGTAGACACTTCAAATTTAACAAAATCCAAATAGAATTCCCCTTCAACGAAAATAAATCAAACGAAACAAACACTAAAACCCTGCTTCTTTTCTTGTGTTCCTTATGTAGCAACGACAGAGACATTAACTAGGTTGCCCATCTTAGAGTTTGTTTTTACTTTTATCAAAGTTACACTTATACAAAGTGCAAAACCTAATTCTCCAAGTTTTGTTATTAAACACTAGTCCCAGGACCTCCATCTCCCACATTTCCCCCTCTGCAGAGGCAACCACTTTCCTTTATTTTAGCTAATTGTGGTGTTTATCTGTGACTCTAAACATAGGCTTGTTTTGCAATGTCTTGACTTGGTGTGGGATTCTCTCTATGTAGATGGAGCCTCTTTCCCCCTCCCCGTGCCTTCTCCCCACATACATGCTCTTCCTTCCCTCCATCCTCTCAGTGTGGAGAGATCACAAATTTTTTTTTTTTAAATGATGTTGATGATTTTTTAAAAAATTATTTATTTATTTATTTATTTATTCATGGCTGTATTGGGTCTTCGTTTCTGTGTGAGGGCTTCCTCTAGTTGCGTCTAGTGGGGGCCACTCTTCATCGCGGTGCTCGGGCCTCTCATTATCGCGGCCTCTCTTGTTGCGGAGCACAGGCTCCAGACGCGCAGGCTCAGCAATTGTGGCTCACGGGCCTAGTTGCTCCGCGGCATGTGGGATCTTCCCAGACCAGGGCTCGAACCCGTGTCCCCTGCATTGGCAGGCAGATTCTCAACCACTGCGCCACCAGGGAAGCCCGAGATCATAATTTTAGTTAGATCAAAGTTTTTGTTTACTCACAACACATTAGCCATCATAACCAAGAGGCTCATGTGTCCCCTTTGTACTCCAAAAGGATAAATGGCTCAAAGGGAGTTTAAGCACTTTCATGTGTTTCAATATCACCTTACTAGAAAGGAAAAAAAGTGTTGGTAGCTCAGAAGGTAGGTCTATAAAAGAAATGGATAAGGTTTTGGTTAAACTTAAATGGGCTCTTTAGATATATTTGTTCGATAATGTTTACATAATTTGAATGGGGATATTTGAATTTATACATTCACTTGTTTGTTCATTTGTCCAACAAATAGAGTGTTAAAATGCTTCAACAAATATACTCCATATATTGTCTGGTACTGGTGACAAAAAAAATTAGAAGAAACTTCCAGTTTTGAATTCCGCATGGAAGGAGCTTGGAAGTTGTCACTGTGTTCTAACAACAAGTAAAAAGTTGAACAGACTGAAAATGAACAGCTCTTCTTGGATCCAAAAGTGCGGGGAGGACACAGGGCAAACCACTCTCCCCAAGACTGGAGAGACAGACAGGCGGACACAGGGAGTCATGGCGTATTGGAACAGAGAATTGTGAGCAGAAGCCAACTTGGGAACCAGGGTTGGGGCAGGAAGACCTGAACCTTAATTGATGAATTACTGGAGGCTCCATGTGGACAACCCAGAGCTCAGTACTCCTGGGGCCCAGTCATGGGCGGGGCACCCACGGTACTGTGAGATTTACCAATAGGAGCTAGACCCAAGTTTGACCAGGAGCTCAACCACCACGAACACGGGAGAAAGTTCCCCTCACACATCTGGCACGGGGAGGGGCAAAGGAACCATTTTGGAATATATCAGAGCACTTGGTTCTTCTTAACAAGGCCTGCCCTTAGGGGAAACTCATTAACCAGAGCCTACCCTGCTAGGGCATTATCAGAGCCTAACTGACTTGGGGGGGATGCAGCCAGGTCTAGCCACCCTGACCCTCCTGAAGGAGGGGAGCAAAACTGGGAACAGTGGAGAAGGTCACTCTCCAGAGGCACAGGCTCACTGACAGCCTAAGCTCTCAGCACAGACTGTAGAATGCATCCCCTCCCCTCCCCCTCACCACCACAGTAGTAAATGCCTGTTTATAGCAGTTTCTTTTACCTGATACATTATAGCCATCTATCCAAAAAAAAAAACACCAAAAATTACAAGGTATACCAAAAGGCAAAAACCACAATTTGAAGAGACAAGCATCAGAACCAGACATGGCGTGGTTGTTAGAATTATCAGACTGGAAATTTAAAACTAATTATTATTAATGTGCTGAGGGTCCTAATGGATAAAGTAGACAGCATGCAAGAACAGATGGGCAATATAAGCAGAGAGATGGAAACCCTAAGAAAGAACCAAAAGAAATACCAGAGATTAAAAAAAAACCATTGTAACAGAAATGTAGAATGCCTTTGATGGGTTTATTAGCAGACTGGACATTGCTAAGGAAGGAATCTCTGAGCTAGAGTATATCTCAGTAGAAATCTCTAAAACTGAAAAGTGAAGATAACAAAGAAAAAAAACTAGAATACCCAAGGACTGTGGGACAATTATAGAAGGAGTAACATATGTGTGATGGGACGAGATAGTGATAAAGTTGTCAATTCTCCAAATTTCTACCCAAAAACAGAGCATCAAACAACACCAGACAAAACTAATAGAACCACAAGGAGAAATGGATGAATCACTATCATAATTGGAGACCTCAGCACCCCCCTCTGAGAAGTGGACAGATGCGGCAGGCAGAAAATCAGTAGGGATATAGTTGAACCCTGAATAAAACCTTCAGTCAACTGTTGATGGACTATTTCATTCAACTACAACAGAATACACATTCTTCTGAGACTCACATGGAATATTCACCAAGATAGACTACATCCTGGGCCATAAAACGTACCTTAACAAATTTAAAAGAATAGAAAACATACGGTATCTGTCTCAGACATTGTATGGAATTAAACTAGAAATCAAGAACAGAAAGATAACTGGAAAATCCCCCAAAATACTTGGAGATTAAATAACACACATCTAAACAGCACATTGTTCAGAAAAGAAAGCTCAAGAAAAAATTTTAAAATTATTTGGAACTAAATGAAAACGAAAGCACAGCTTATTAAAATTTGTGGGATGCAGTGAAAGCAGTGCTTAGAGGGAAATTTATAACATTGAATGTGTATATTAGAAAAGAGGAAAGATCTAATATCAGTAATCTAAGTTTCCACTTTGGGAAACTAGAAAAAGAAGAGCAAATTAAATTCAAAGTAAGCTGAAGAAAAGAAATAATAAGAATTAGAACAGAAGTCAATGAAATTGAAAATAGGAAATCAGTAGAGATCAAGGAAACCAAAACTTGGTACTTTGAAAAGACGAATAAAATCAACAAGCCTTTAAACAGGCTAAGAAAAAAAGAGGGTAGACACAAATATCAGAAATGAAAAGAGGACATCACTATAGATGCCATGGACATTAAAAGGATAATAAAGGAATACTATAAACAACTCTGTGCCCACAAATTTGATAACCTAGATGAAGTGGACCAATTCTTTGAAAGATACCGTCTGCCGAAACTCATACAAGAAACAGATGAGCCGATAGGCTAGTGTCTATTAAATAAATTTGAGTCAGTAACTAATAACCTCCCAAAACAGAAAGCACCAGGTCCACATGGGTTCACTGGTGAATTCTATCAAACATCTAAGCAAGAAATTATACCACTTCTCCACAGTCTGTTTCAGAGGATAGGAGGAAAGGGAATGCTCCCTAACTCATTCTGTGAGGCCAACATTAACCCTGATACCAAAACCAACAATGACGGTATAAGGAAAGAAAACTCCAGACCAATATCTGCCATGAATGTAGATGCAAAAATCCTCGACAAAGTACTAGCACATTGAATCCAACAACATATGAGAAGAATTACATACCATGACCAAGTAGGATTTATCCAAGGTATGTAAGGCTGGTTCAACATTGGAAAATCAATGTAATCCATCACATCAACCAGCTTAAAAAAAAGGGAAAATCACATGGTCGTATCAATAGATGCAGAAAAAGCATTTGACAAAGTGCAACATGCATTCATGATTAAAACTCTCAGTTATCTACATGACCAATTTAGGACTTCCTGCCAATAAAGTTGATGTTGTACTAACAGGTAAATTATAAGAATAGATAGGATAAATATCTAATCCACCCATGGCTCAGAATTTTAGAAACAGTGCTCATGATACACTCGGTTCACAAGTACTCCTGTATATGTGTGTTTATATACACATTTCCATTTTGCTGATACTATCCTGGTATCATTATTCATGCACTATGTCATTGCCCGTTGAGTTACTCAATGTTCCTAATGTATAAATGTCTGTACAATGAATTCCTATCAGTGGAAATTTTGGAACTTTTAGACTAACTGATGTGTGTTTTTCCATATTATAATTGGAATTGTGTACTGTTTCCCCTTTGCCATTTGTTTTCTGGGAATTATTTATTTGCAACAATCATCCTTAGACAACCGAGAGAAATTACATATCCTGGCTTACCTGGGATAGTCCTGGATTATGCCTGTTGTAATTGTGTAATCATTAATAATGCTTGCTCCCTCTTACTCTTAAAAATGCCCCATTTCAGACTTCCCTGGTGGCGCAGTGGTTGGGAGTCCGCCTGCCAGTGCAGGGGACACGGGTTCGAGCCCTGGTCCGGGGGGATTCCACATGCTGCTGAGCAACTAAGCCCATGCGCCACAACTACTGAGCCTGTGCTATAGAGCCCGCGTGCCACAACTACTGAGCCATCGTGCCACAACTACTGAAGTCCACGTGCCTAGAGCCCATGCTCCACAACAAGAGAAGCCACCGCAATGAGAAGCCTGCACACCGCAACAAAGGGTAGCCCCCACTCGTTGCAACTAAACAAAGCCTGCGTGCAGCAACGAAGACCCAATGCAGCCAAAAATAAATAAATAAATTTATTAAAAAAAAAAAAAAAAGGTCCCATTTGGACAGTAAGTTATGTGGTGCCTCAAGACCTAACCAGTTTTTCTTCTCTTTCACGTGACTCATGTCCTACTACTCTTAACAAGAAATCCTATCTTCTGTTGAAAGCAGCTCGAGTCCCTTTTGGGTTAGTGGTTTTATTATGCTTCACTTTATTGAACTTCGCAGATACTGTGTTTTTTACAAAGTGAAGATTTGCAGCAACCCTGCATCGGTCAAGTCTACTGGTGCCATTTTTCCAACATCATAACTTTTTAATTAAGGTACGTGCAGTTGACCCTTGAACAATGCAGGGGTTGGGGTGCCAGCCGCTGAGCAGCTGAACATCCACATATAACTTTACAGTCCTTTGTACCCATGGTTCTGCACCTGCAGGTTCAACCAGGGGGACCCTGCCGTACTGTAGTACCTATTTAGTGAAAAAATACATATGAGTGGACCCGCACAGTTCAAACCCGTGTTGTTCAAGGGTCAAGTATGTATTGTTTTTTTCAGACATAATGCTATTGTACACTTAAAAGACTACAGCATAGTGCAAACATAAGTTTTATATGCACTGGGAAACCAAAATATTGGTGTGACAACTTATTGCAATATTCGCTTTATTGCTGTGGTCTGGAACTGAACCCAAAATATCTAGTAGGTAGCCTGTAGTGTGTGATTTAATAGAAAATCCTTGATAACTTGATATAGGATCCAAAGTGGAAATCCATCACATGAGGACAACTAAAGGGCACATGCTGAAACAGTGTCCACTGCGAAGGCCGGTGCCCCAAGTCGGGGGAAAGGTGGCAGCCTGGGGAAGGAGCACCGGGAACGGCCTTTACATTAACAGGGAACCTGCAGCCAGCACCGCCTTGGTGCTTAAAACTTTACAGGTCTTACAGCAGAGCTTTTGAAAACATTTATGTTAGTTATAACCATAAACTGATTTTGAGATAGTTTGTCCTCACACAGCTTATGAAGGAGGTTTTTCTTCCTGAGACATTTACCCACAGATCTGTGGCCATGGAGCCCCGAATGTGGCTGTTTTATGCACAACTCTGATGAAATATTTAAAGATCTGTTAACAAGGATTAAAGCCTTGGGGATGCTGTTAGAAATTTGGCATTTTTATTTCTTGCAAGAATCCTGTGGGAAAAACATATCTTATGGGAAAAACTAATTGTATTTGTTAAAACTGTAACCATAGAAATAGAGACGTGGAAACCTATAGACGTATTTATCACAAATGGAAACATTTGGAGTTGAATGTCCTCTGCGTTATGCCCTCAACCACGTTTCTCTTGGACTCATTGTCTTACAAAATTTTCTTTAAAAGTCTATCACTTTAAAAAAATTAAGTTATTTTGATTGCTTTGGCTGTAATTGTGAGTTTGATGGCAACTTCAGTTGATTAACAACTTGTTGCCATGGCGACGCACTAAAGAGGCATTTCAAAAATTTTTATCCAAAAACCATCTTCAGCAGAATAATCTAGGATGTGTAGTTAAAAGTGATTTCCAGGCATTATTCCTGACATCCACTCCCCCAGCCCCAAATTCAAGTCCTGGAGGGGGCAGGGAAAAGTTGGTATTTTGCTCATTTCTAAATTTTGAAAACCACTGCCCAAGAAATATGATGAATTGGGCAGTGGCCTTGAAAAAGAAAGAATTTTAGAATAGCTATAGTGAAACTATTGATTTTCCAGTTTAATGATTAAAAGTTTTTTTCGATAATACTTATTATAGGAATGGACTAGATGAAAGATGAAGCAGTTGTATTTGTGAAAAAGCAGATGAGCTTTGGGGGCAGTTAGCAGGGAAGGGAACGGAGCTAATTTTCCAAGAGTAGGAAGGAATGTAGGGGCAACAGTTCCAACTACGGAGCAGTAGCTCAGGGGAGTCAGGGTTTTCAAATCACGATCAGTGACTTGGAAATGCCGGGCACGTTTCTTAACCCCTGTGTATCTATGTCAAACAGAGCTAATGTGCAGCGAGGGTAGTTTTTTAAAGTATAATTACTCAACCATAAAAAGGAACGAAATTGGGTCATTTGTAGAGATGTGGATGGACCTAGAGTCTGTCATACAGAGTGAAGTAAGTCAGAAGGAGAAAGACAAATATCGTATATTAACACATATATGTGGAACCTAGAAAAATGGTACAGATGAACATATTTCCCGGGCAGGAATAGAGACGCAGACATAGAGAACGGACATGTGGACACAGGGAGGGAAGGGGAGGGTGGGACGAACTGAGAGAGTAGGACTGACATATATACACTACCATGTGTAAAATAGATAGCTAAGTGGGAACCTGCTGTAAAACACAGGGAGCTCAGCTCTGTGCTCTGTGAAGAACTAGATGGGTGGGATGGCGGGGGGAGGTCCAAGAGAGAGGGGATGTGTGTGTGCATATGGCTGATTCACTTCCCTGTGTGGCAGAAACTAACACAGCATTGTAAAGCAATTATACTCCAATTTTAAAAAAAAAAGGTATATTCACTTTTTTATTGCAATTCTTTTCCTTCATGGTCCCTCCATGTCAGTTCTTGTCTGGATAGACACATAAGCAGATTGGCTCAACATGGAATTAATGTTTAATGTGTGAAAGTATAGGTAGTTCTGGACGGCAGTCCCGTGTTATTCCATGTTGCTTTGTTTCGTTATGAAAATGCCTTTTTATATTTTTAAATTAACTTTTATTGGAGTATAGTTGCCTTACAATGTTGTGTTAGTTTCTGCCCTACAGCAAAGTGAATCAGTTATATGTATACATATATCCACTCTTTTTTAGATTTCCTTCCCATTTAGGTCACGACAGAGCATTTGAGTAGAGTTCCCTGTGCTATACAGTAGGTTCTCATTAGTTATCTATTTTATACATAGTAGTGTGTATATGTCAATCCCAATCTCCCAATTCATCCCACCCCCTTTTCCCCCCTTGGTAACCATAAGTTTGTTTTCTACGTCTGTGACTCTGTTTCTGCTTTGCAAATAAGTTCATCTGTACCACTTTTCTAGATTCCACATATAAGCAATATTATACGATATTTGTCTTTCTCTTTCTGACTTATTTCACTCTTGTATAACAATCTCTACGTCTATCCGTGTCACTGCAAATGGCAGAAAATGCCTTTTTATATTTTAAAAATGTAATTTACCTCTGCTACAATAGATTCTTAGATAGAGTGTTCCCAAATAGCCTCACAATTTTTATTCTTGGGTGGTTCTCTCAGTAAACTGTTCTCAGCCTAAGTCTGGCTTTGCCGTTTACTGGCTCTCTGATCTCTGCAAACCTCCTAAAAGGTTCCTTTTCATCATCTATGAAAACAATGTATAGTGGTCATTAAATGAGAATATATATATATTTCACAACTATGCCTGGAATATGTAGGCACACAACAAAAGTGAATCCCTTTGCCTTACCAGACATGCCTGCTCTTACACCGTGGAGTGTTTTGAAGGTGCGATACGAACATTCTTGTCCTGCCGCGAACAGATGTCTGTCCTCAGTGCTATTCCTGTGTCCCCCACCCGACCCACAGCAGAGCTCTGCACCATTGGAAGCAAGATTTACTGTGGTCTTATTAGCACCACTAGTTATGAGTAATAGGTATTGGAATAATATATGAAAACTCAGTTCTTCTTTCTAGAATGAAATTTAAGGCTAAGTCTAGTTAACTGAAAATGTATTCATTTAAAGGTAGATAGGTTCAGGTGCAGTAGAGCCTCTTTCTAAATAAGTTCACATGATACCTATAAGTGCTTATAATTCATTCACCATAAGACTTTAAAAATAGATTTGAGGCCTCTGACAATAAAATACACATATCTGGTAAGGCTGTTAAAATGGAAATTAAAATTTTTAAAACCATATAGCAGGAGCAAACAAGTATAATAATCACTTAGGCTAATGAAATTGTTGTGATTGAGCATTAAATTTAGCTCCCCTGTTCCTCGATAGATAAATAACTGCTTATTTTCCAACTGCCCAAAGGGGCAGCGAGGAGCGATAATTACCGTCGTGCATCTTACTCAGCTGATGGTTTTCGAGATGTAACAGTGTGTGAGCTAAGGTGCCAGGAGTCTTGAGGGCGGCAGGATGACGGAGGCAGAGTGGCCAAGCTCCGGGGTCCGGGGAAAGTCCCCGGTGTGGGTTCTGGACGGGAAATGATGAGGCAACGCCAGAAGGACAGTACCAGTCCAGATGATGGCCAGCTCTGGGTTTACACGAAGGATTCGCCCTTGGTTTTTTATATGCTGATCTAGTGCTTAAGTGTCCAAGTTATTTTACCAGCCATTTGATAACTAATGCATATAGTGGTAATACCATCAGGAAGCATTACTGTCTGTTTAAGGATAAGAACTTGAGACAGTGGCCAATTTGATTTTCTGACCTTTGTTTTCCAGTTTATCAAAATCTGAGCAAGAAGGCTGTCTATATTTACTTAGCTTTATGCAAACCCAAATACGTGAAAAATCATAAATGTATGAAATACAGTGCTGGAGATGATTTGGTTTTCAAAATTATTCTTTGCTTTACAAAAGGACTCTTTGTAAACATCCTTAAAGTGCCACTCTCCTTTAGTAACATGACCATCTGGTTAGAATTCTTAAAATTCGATTTTCCTCCAAAGTTATGAAGATCCAAAGATATGAAAATATCTTTCATAAAGGCACATATGAATACAGAATTTGGTTATATATTCCAAGTTTAGATGGCCCTTGTAGGGGAGGGTGCCTCATATCATTGGATTAGGAAGGGGTATTTCAAATTTCCACTGTTTTCATTGTAAGTAATTACATACAGCCTTGGAAAGAATAATTTAATATTTCTTAATGAACATAAGGGGAAAATGTTGAATAGAGTACATAAAAAAATCATGTCTATCTGCTTTCGAAACATTTTTTTAAGATATTATCTTTTTACTGTTTCTGTTTTAGACCTAAAGTCCACAGTAGGATTCCCAGGTTCGGGTCCAATAGCTGAAATAGAAAGGCCTTGCTCTCCTGTACGCAGGATCTGGCTGGAGCGCTTGACCTGCCTTGTTTGTGTTTAGAGGTGGTTTCCTTGCTTTTGAAACATAAACAATTGCATTGCAAAATTAAAAGAGAAGGACATTGAAAGGGTTGAAATATTAAAGCTTGAGAAAATTTTCTCTTTCTCCTTCACTACATTATACACACTTACATAAACTTCTGTCTACCGGTAAATGCAAAGCAGCAGGCATCATTCTGGAAAGGATGACAGTTTTGCCCTTTCACAGCTGGACTGCTTAGTTGCCTGGTACTGGTAGTCACATGCAGTTTGGCTGTGTCCAGAGTGCTGAAATATCACCATAAATAAATATAGTACCAGATCAGAACAGCCAGCCCTGTATGACAGCAGCTGAATGTAGAAATATTTTAAATGTTAATAGCTCTATTGAGATATAATTTACAAACAATAAAATGTACAGATTTTAGGTGTGGATTTTGATGAGTTTGAGAAATGTATATCCTATATAGCGACCACCCCAATCAAGATTTGGAACGTTTCCAATACCACAGAAGGTTCCTTTGTGCTCCTTTGTGGTCAGAGCTGCTCCCCGCCCCCTCCCAGACAGGCAGGGCTTTCTGTGACTGTTGTCAAGCTTCGCATCAACGGAAACACACCGTGTGCACTCTCCCGAGTCTGTCCTCTGTGCTCAACATGGTGTCTGTTTGACTGATGCATGTTCATGTGTGAATAAACAGTTCATCCTTTTTTATTGGTGACAGTGGTCATTGTATGCATATACCACACTTGTTTGTGAATGGATATTCACCTGGGATTGGGCATTTAGGTTGTTTCCAGCTTTTGGCTGTTCTGAATGAAACCGCAAGGAACACTTGTTCACACGGCTTTGTATTTTCATCTGTTTTGGGTGGAATTTCCAGGCATCGCAGAGTACGCACTTATTTAGATTTACAATTTAACATTAGTAAACCATTTCCTAAAGTGATTGTACAATTTTACCGCCCCACTGACATTGTATGAATGTTCTGGGAGCTCCACAGCCTTGCCAGTAATTGGTGTTGTCAGTCATTTAATTTATGGTGTGTAATAGCTGGTGATTTTGGTTTCTCTTATGAATAAGGATGTTGAGGATTTTTTAATCTCCTTATTGACCATTCATGAACCTTCTTTTTTTCCAAGAAGCTTCAAGTCTTTTACCCATTATTTATTGGGTTGTTAAGTCTTTTCTACGGTAAATGTATTACAAATGCCTATGGCTTAGTTTTCCTTTTTATTAATGATGATTTTGAAGAACTTAAGTTTTTTATTATGATGACAATTGAATTTATCAGTTTATTCATTCATGGGTAGTGCTGTTCTTATGTTAAGAAATTCTTGACTATCTTACTATTATAAAGATTTTATCTTAAGTATCTTCCTGAGTTTGATAGTTTTAGCTTTTACGTTTAGGTCTATAATCCATTTCAGACTAATTTGTACGTGGGATGTGAGGTAGTTGTCAGCGGGTTCATTTTGTTTTCACTAGTGGATATCCAGTGGGTCTAGTACCATTTGTTGAAAAGACTGGCCTTTCCTTATTGAATGCCCTTATCGTGCTTGTTGAAGAGCAATTGACTGTATATATATGTCAATGTATGTAAACTAATCTGTTCCAGAAATATATTTGTCTGTCCTTATGCCAGAACAACACTGTCTTAAGACTGTGGCGTTACAGTAAGTGTAGAGCTCAGATAGAATGGATTTTCCTACTTTGTTCATTTTTTCCCCAAAATTGTTGTTCCACCTGGTAATATTTACTTTCAGGCTGAAATACTTCCTGCAATATTTCTTGTAGTGCAAATCCGTAGGTAATTACTTTTTCAGTTTTTTCAGTAAAATAAAATTCCTTTATCTTACTCCTTTTTGAAGGATATTTTTATAAAATTTAAAATCTTAGGTTGACAGTTTTTTTCCTCTCAGTGCTTTGACTGTGTCATTTCATTGTCTCCGTGCCTCTGCTGTCTCTGATGAGAGGTTGGCTGACACTCCTGTCATGGTTCCTCTGTATGTAATTTGTTGTGCTTCTCTGACTGCTTTCAAGATTTTCTCCTTTATCTTTCATTTTCAGTAGTTTGACTATGATTTGCCTAGTTTTTTTTTTTTTTCCTTTCTATTTATTTTGCTTGGGTTTTGCTGTTCTTCTTAAGCTTATAAATTGGCATTTGGGGACAAAATAGGGAGATTTTTTGACATTATTCTTTCAACTTTTGTCTTGTTTGGCCATTATTTATGCTTCACGTTCACCTCTCCTTCTGGAGCCCAAATACCGATACATGTATGTTAGACCAGTTGATATTATCTCATAAGTACTTGGCCTCTTTTCATTTTTAAAAATCTTTTATTGTGTATACTTGAGATTAATAATTTCTATGAATCTGTTTTCATGTTCACTCACCTTTTTATCCTGCCACAGTCTGTTAAGCCCGTCCAGAAACTTTTTTATTTTGCTTTTCAGTTGTAGAATTTCCATTTGTTTCTCTTTTACAGTTTCCATTTGACTGCCCAGATTCCCTATCTGTTCCCTCATCAAGACCATTTTTCCTTTAAACACTTGAACCTATTTTGATAGCTAAAGTCCCAACAACAAATAGATGTTGTCTGCTAGTTACAACATCTGGGTCAACTCAGGGTCTCCTTCTATTGACTGCTTTTAAAAAAAAAAATGAGTATGGCTCACATTCACCTGATTAGTTGCATGTCTAATAAATTTTTATTCTACGTTGGACATTATGAATGATACAGTGTAGAGTTGGGAGTATTTGTCTTCCTTTAAAAAGGGTAGTTTGTTTTATCAGACAGTTAATTACTGGTGGTTTCTTAATCTTGTTGAGGCTTAATTTTAGCCTTTTTTAGGGCTGGTCTAGAGTAGCCCTTATGTAGGACATGGTTCTGACTCCGACACTGTGGACTTTTTGGTGTCTCGGTCAAATTCTCATGGTATTATTGAGCTCTCTCCAGTCTGGTCTCTCTACTCTCCCAGTGATGTGTGTCCTCTAGTGTCTTTGTCTCACTCTCAGCTCTGTATCAGCTGCTCTCTGCTTGGCTTCACCAAGCCTCACCTTGCACATGTGCAGTCCAGCCCTTGGCCAAGGTCCTGTGAGCAGCCCACCTAGACTTCTGGGGTCCCCTTCTTGGAGCTCTGTCCTTTCCAGTCTTTGTCCTCCAATTTCCAGCTGCTTCCTCAGCTCTGAACTGTAATCTTTGTCTCCTCAGCACAGCCCAACTCCTTTTGTATGTTTCTCCTCCCTGTGCTGCTGGGAGGAAATGGTCTCCAGGCTGACATTCGGGGCTCATCTTGGTGCACTTAGGGATCACATTTCTGTGCTGCCTGTTGTCCAGTGTCTGAAATCACCACTTCATATATTTTGTCCAGTTTTATAGTTGTTACTCTGTCATGTGCAGAAGCCTCAGTGTGGTAGAAGTATTGTTTTGAACGTTGTTCCTAAGATTACTGGTTCTCAAACTTAAGCTTGCATCAGATGCATCTGGAGGACTCGTTTACACAGAGACCCTTAGGCCCCATCCTTTAGTGTTTCTCATTCAGTAGGATTGGATTGGGGCCCGACAATTTGCATTGTCCGGGTGATAACTGATGCTGCTGGTCTGGGAACCACACTTTGAGAACCACTTACTCGGAAAGATGGATCTTGAGAAAAAAATGTTGGGATTTTATTTGGCACTTACTCCATACAATTTTACCTTTCTTTTGTGGGGGGGGGTTGGTAATAATACTTACATCTCAGTTTATTATAACGCTATACATCTTGCTCTTTTCATTCAAAGTATGAATTTATGAGGAATTATTTTTTTGCACTGCGAAGGATAGATTCTCCATTTCATTGATAGAAACAGAAAATACATGAGAGAATAAGTAAAGTTATTTAACAATGAAATACTACCATTCTTTTTTTTTCTTTTTTGCCTTCACAAATAAATTTGATTCTTTCAAGTTATGAAACTTGTAGAACATGGAGTGTAATAAGTTTCAGAAGTAATTGCTTTTTGTTTCAGAAATTGGGTTTTATTTTAATTATTCTCAGACTTGTTTGTATATATGTGAAGTAAGTGTGTGTGTGTGTGTGTTTTGTAGGTGAAATGTGAAACAGTGATAACCAGTAGGCTTGCTGGACCAGGCTCTACCTTGTTGTGTCCTCAGGTTTCCTGACAACTTACACTTCATCCTTTAATAGCTGTTAAGATAGCTCTTAATCCTTCTACCTTAGCAGCACATATTATCTGCTTTCTTTGCCTCTTTTGGTTCAATGGCCCCATCTCTCATTTGTCAGGATTTTGACATTTATTGCTTCCTTTTACTCTACTTACTCTACTCCATATATTTCCTGTCAATGTAAGGTTTATACTGGTGTCAGATGGTGACTCTCACTGTTGAGGATGCTGACATTGTTCTTGCAGTGGCTGCAGAACAGGAAGTGTTCTCTCAACAACATCATAGAATATCTTAGATGGGAAAACGAATTCGTCCTATCCTTTCAAATTCTAATCAATCCTTGACAGATTTTTTATTTTTATTTTTATTTATTTATTTTTGGCTGTGTTGGGTCCTCGTTGCTGCACGCGGGCTTTCTCTAGTTGCAGCGAGCGGGGCCTACTCTTCGTTGCGGTGTGCGGGCCTCTCATTGCAGTGGCTTCTCTTGTTGTGGAGTACAGGCTCTAGGCACGTGGGCTTCAGTAGTCGTGGCCCGTGGGCTCAGTAGTTGTGGTGCACGGGCTTAGTTGCTCCACGGCATGTGGGATCTTCCTGGACCAGGGATCGAACCCGTGTCCCCTGCATTGGCAGGTGGATTCTTAACCACTGTGCCACCAGGGAAGTCCCGACAGATTTTTTAATGTAACAACTTTTTTAATTTTTTGGAAAAATTGGTACAACAGCCTTTGGTGGTTAGATTAGAAAACTGTTTCATAGCACAGTTTCAATATTGTTTCAGCTGTAATGTGAGATTACAACAATTTTAATCTCAATTTCAGAGATATGTTCTCTAATATTTTGACACAGGCATAGTGATATACTGATTACTAAGTTCTCATTTCCAACAGGTCCATTTTGATGGCTGGGACCACAAATATGACTACTGGATGGATACAGACAGCCCTGACATTCACCCAATCGGATGGTGTGACGTCACAGGTCATCCCCTGGAAGTGCCACATCGTGAGTATCTTGCTCTTTGTGTTGTTGCTTTTTAAGTACTTAGCCTGGAGCCTATCTTAATGCTGTTTATTTCATGTCATTATAAGTATTTTAAAGCTCAATATCACATAGGTGAATTGATTAATCAACACTACAGCTACACTGAAAGCCTCAAAAGACATGCTCTACATAATGAAGAGTTATCAACATTAAGGAATTATTTTGATAATGTTGTCTGGCAGAATCTTTGTTTTCCACATTTTAGTTTGGAAAACTGAGCCAGGTCTAAATCCATCTAATTTTGGCCTTTGCTTTTAGCTGAAGTACTTTTTGTTTTCTTAAACATCTTATCTTAATTGATTTTGTTTTATAGAGTAGGTTTCAAAAAGTTTTAGAAGAACAGAAGTATTTTAAATTTCAGCAATTAAAAAAATTTTAGTTGTAAAAATTGGAGAAAAGACAACCTTCTGTTATATCGGTATCTTCATTATTTCTGTCTTTCTAGGTACTTAAAGTTAAGGAGGTAATTAACCATTCTAAATTCTAATAAACCTCGAACCAAAATATTTTATTCTTTCGTCTGCAGGATTCCTCTGATCAGATTAGGCTGACATGACTAATAACTAGCTTCAGACATTTTGCGAGCCCTCTCCATCCTTATGTTTGCTTTGTTCCCCCACTGCTTCTGTTGTCCTCCCTTTGGTTTCTTGGGGTGAAGGTAGCCTTCTATCCTGTTAATGAGGATGAACCAGCCCAGTGATGCTTGAACCTTAGATCTAAAAGGATTAACTGTGTCCTTGAAAGAATTCCTTAACTTCTTTTAGAAATAAGGAGAATTACTGACTTAATAACTTGACAAACATTTTGACATTGTGCTAGATTCTTCAAAAGCTACACATGGATGAGGTGCAGGTCCTCATGTAACTTGCAGTGCATTAGCAAGTGCAGGGTCTGCATACAGAGAATGTAAAACAGGGAGAACAAGGTCAGTTCCATGGAGGGGGGAAGGGTTAGCATATTTGCTTTGTGCTTTTTGCTGAGCCCACTTTCTCTTCTCCCTGACCTTGCATCCCATCTTGCCAGGGAGGTGTCTCTCGGTTCATGTGAACCACCCCCCACCCACCAGCACGCACATTCTGTCCCTCATCCCAGTAAGCTTCTCAAGTAGGGATTTCAAGGGAGGTGGGCCCGGATCAGCGTTTCAGGTACAGAGACAGCTGCCTTCACTCTGCCTCACCCATTACCTGTTCCTTGGTCAGGCTGCCTACCTGGCTTCTCGACCCAAATGTCTCAGAAACTTAGCAAAGTCTATGGATCGAACGTCAGCTCCATCCCAAGCCAAAAGCTTGTCTTTCTACCGTAGTTGCTACTTGATTCCAAAGTTGCTGCTTCCCATGCAGTCATTCTAGACTCTGCTCCCTCCCTACCCCTCCCTCACCCCAACATACAGCCAGTCATCAGGTCTTGATGGTTCTCTTCTTAATTTCTCAGAACCCATCTCTGACCCCTTCTTCCCCTTCCCAGTACCATTGCATTTGAGTTCTCATCATAGGTACAAATGGTTTGCAGAATATGGTCTGCAATTTGCTAGTTAGTGAGTCACACTGATCCTCCCAATCTAAAAATTCAGGCTCTAGAGGCAGGATTGCCTAGTGGTTGAGCATGTGAAATCTGGAGTCAGAATGCTGAGATGTGAATCTCAGTATCACTGCTTTGCTTAGCTGTGTGATCTGTGCCTGTTTCCTCATCTAGAAAATGGAGGTGATATTAGTGTGTCAGTCTCATAATCTGTAATGATGAAATGAGATAAATTCGTGCAGAACACCTCAAAAACTGCCTGGCCCACAGGATGTGCTCAGTTAGTGTTAGCTGCTATCAGAAAATGATGTAACATTCTATAGATTTTCATTTTTACCTAAAACTATGTGCATTATTAAGGATTACAAAATTCGAAATTGTGCTAAAATGAATAGGTGACTAGAGTTTTCCAAATATTTAAATTTAGTTTTCTCTTAAGTTAGGCTTTCATGTATTCCTGGCAATATTATAAGACTCCTGTTTTGAGTATGTGCACTTAAGTAATTGGAATCCCTATTATTTGGGGGAATTGGATGTCTTCAGTTGGTCATGATATTGTATTACTGCTGTGCTTGCTTTTTGGTTATAAATGTGTTTGTTTGGATTAATTATTATTAATACAGTTTATTATAGGTTACTTGTTTAACCCTATTTTTTGTAATTATTCATATCTGCATCATTAGTCTTACTAATTTTTAAATACCTAGACTTTAAGACATGTTCGTAGTGTGGTTCAATATATATCATCCATGGCCCCGTCATTAAAGCGAAAATACACACACACACAATCCTACTCCAGTATTTATTTGCCTACTTATTTATCACAGAATCTTTTTCCACTGGAAAGTAAAGACAAATGGTTTGTCTAGGTCCTCCAGCAAAACAAAATTTGACGGTCTAGCATTGATGTTGCAACAGCTTCCTAACTATCTTGTCTCGTTTCTTTGCTGTAATAGTCTGTGAGTCTGTGTAAAACCCAAATCTAACCTCTTAGCAGTATCTTTAGACTTGAGACTCCTTCACATGTACCAGGCCTGTCGCAGTCTGTCCTCTGCTCACCTCGTGCCTTACCCTTCCACCGTTTTCCACCAAGAACAGAATTACTTCCTTTATACTAAACAGAATTACTCATAGTGCCTTGAACGTTGGCCTCATAAGATTCTGAAGACAATACGTCAACTATACTCTGCTCTCTTAACTTTGTTTACAGAAAGTCACACCCTGCAGTCGGTGTCAGGTGCCTGCGTGGTGAGGAGCTGGCAGGAGCACTTGCTCCGCAGTGTGGACCACGTGTAGCCTCTTCACTCCTGTCCCGTCTCTTGTGGGTGTATTTGTACAAACAACCACGTCAAATCATCTTTTACTGCCCATGCTATTTTAAGTCAAAGCGTTGATCTTGTTTACTCATACAATTCAAACCAAATTTGTATGTCCAAACTCTTTGATGATCAGATCAAAGTAATTATTGGTTTGGCCAAAAAGTTCGTTCGGGTTTTTTGGTAACATCTTACTAAAAATCTGAACCAACTTTTCGGCCAACCCAATACATTTTGTAAGTAGATCTATAAAGCCACACAGAGCATTTTATCACATATGAACAGATAAAGTCATCTTACCAACATTAATTTTCAGATATTTTAAGGTATTTTCAGATATTTTAACTTTCAGACGTTGTTTGTACTCTGTTGTTTTACTTCTGTGATATTTATGTGATTCAACCATTGCCTTCAGTGCTTTATTATATATAATATGACAGCTTTATTAATCAAACATTGCAAAGACTACTAAACGTTTAGGGCTTAGAAAAAGGCTTAATTTTTATTTTAACTTATTTAATTTTGGCTGCATTGGGTCGTCGCTGCTGCACGCAGTCTCCCTCCAGTTGCTCACTCCCTGCCACGGTGCGCACGCCTCTCACCGCGGCGGCCTCACCCGTTGCGGAGCATAGGCTTCAGGTATTCAGGCTTCAGTAGTTGTGGCATGCAGGCTCAGTAGTTGTGGCACGCGGGCTCAGTAGTTGTGGCTCGCGGGCTCTAGAGCGCAGGCTCAGTAGTTGTGGCGTATGGGCTTAGTTGCTCCGCGGCATGTGGGATCTTCCCGGACCAGGGCTTGAACCCGTGTCCCCTGCATTGGCAGGTGGATTCTTAACCACTGCGCCACGAGGGAAGTCCCTGGAAAAAGGCTTAGCGATCATGCAATCTACCCTATTATTTTGTGGAGGCAGAACCTGACTTGAACTTTACCTGTTTTATTGATTTACTCTAGTGAATTTTCACAAAAGATAGCACAGCAGGTTGTCTACAAGGGGTGTTCTGTGAAAACAAGAGCAATCAAAGAAAGTATGAGGTAGACAGTTTTTTTGGTTTTTGTTTTTTTTAAGATTGATTGATTGATTGATTGATTGATTGGTTGCTATGTTGGGTCTTCGTTTCTGTGCTAGGGCTTTCTCCAGTTGTGGCAAGCGGGGGCCACTCTTCATCGCGGTGCGCGGGCCTCTCACTATCGTGGCCTCTCTTGTTGCGGAGCACAGGCTCCAGACGCGCAGGCTCAGTAGTTGTGGCTCACGGGCCTAGTTGCTCCGCGGCATGGGGGATCTCCCCAGACCAGGGCTCGAACCCGTGTCCCCTGCATTAGCAGGCAGATTCTCAACCACTGCGCCACCAGGGAAGCCCCGAGGTAGACAGTTTTTAAATCGATTCTTCTCATCCATTTTTCTTTATGAATATTTTCCTTTGACCCTTTTTCAACAGATTTGTAGCTCAGAATTATGATAAATGCCTTGGAAACAAAGGAATCAAGTATATAAAAATATAATAGATGAGTTTTTTCTTTCTTCAGCGACCTCCCAATTTATGTCTGAGGGATGTGCAGTTTAGAAGGGGATGAAATAGAGTAAAATCGCATAGCTGCCTATGGACGAGCAACACTAGGTGTAGATAGCTAATGTGCTTTTGAAGACAGAGCAGAATGACGCAGGGCTAGTCTACCGAGGCTTTTAGAATGGTGTTCACCTGGGTTCAGAAGAGCACAGGGGACTTGGGCCAGTGGAGGGAGAGCCGTGGCTCTAAAAATGGAAATGCCACAAGTAACAAGCACAATTAGAATTTGTTGGGTTGTCATGCACATTTTATTAGACTTAATTAAAAGTTTGTTTTTCTAAATGAGTTTGTATCTATTTCTAATGTCATTCAATCAACATATTTATACTCACTGCAGAAACTGAGCCAAGATGTAGCACATGCTGTATAGCCCCATGCTTCTGTAGAAATGTTTGTGCAGTGTATTTTGGCCAAGACCATGATATTTAATAATTCATAATATTCAATCACAAAGGACAAATGTAAGTTCTTGAAAAGGTAACTGCGAAAAGCCTCTTGAGAGTGAAACTCGAATGTCCCCATTCAGCTGGGAAGAGCGCCAGCTTGTAGCATCAGGTGACGATGACTTCCTCTTAGCCTCTGTTACCAGCCAGGTGCTAACCGGCACTTCACCTTGTGTCCACTGCCGGATTGAGATCTCCTTTTCTTAGGCCACATGGGCACAATTTTCCTGTTTTATCTGACATATAATCCTGCATGGTGGACTTTTTCTACAAGTAGAATCAAAATTAAATACTTAAGATTTAGCACTAAGGTGTCAGGATCTTTCTGTTGCGCTTTGCATTCCCTGAATGTCCTTAAAAAGATATAAAAATATCAGAACCAAAAGCCCAACTTCAGGCAGCTACAGCATTGCCTTTTGGCAGTCTTTTTAGTCATAGCGTTTGGAAACTGTAATCCCAGTCACGTTCAATGCTAAATTTGTTTAAATAGAGCTCATTTCTTTTATTATATTATTAATCATTTACCCACAAATCCACCAGGCAATGGGATGCCTGATGTTTTTTGCTTTGGAAATTAACCGAGCTTGAGAAGCAAGATGATAGACTTCAGAGTTAGAAAAACTTGGGTTTACATTTCCATTCTGCTCTGACTGCCTGTGCCTTTGGGCGAGTTACTTCACCTCTGGGACTCGCAGGCTTGGGAGATGAAGTGCCTTGACCACCGTAATGCCTGCTGCTGGTTGTCTGGGCTCAGTGACCCCACTGGAAGGAGCAGGGCCAGGTGAAGAGCGCAGGCACATTTGCTTCCTAGGCCGCCGTTTCTCTTCATTGATCCAGAAAATTGGGAGTTGACTTTACTTCCTAAAACTTAAACAACCAGTACGGTTCTTTGTTATAATTGCACTGTCCGTAAAGGGGCTGCTGATCTCCGAGCGAATTTGGAATGACATGTAGGACAGTTTGAAAAATTCAGAATGACTGACTTAGACTTAAGAAAAGCAGGCCCCATAAGCCGCATGAAACTACGAATGAAAGAACGTTGCTGTTCTTTAAAATAAAAATCTGAATATGTTTTGCACCCAGTTCCAATGTGCGTGTGGGTTTTTCACCCACACCAAGCAATTCTCTGACACCAGCTGGGTGTCCCACAGTTCAGCTCAAGTCTAACACTGTTTACTGGAGGTTAGGGCTCAGTCCTACATGACTGCCCCCCCATCCCCATCCCCAGTTCACACACCAGTCACAAGTCCAGGTTGTCACCTGTGCTTCCGGGGGACTGGCTGTAGATCTGGAGGTTCCCACCACCCTCTCCTTAGGTTTGATTTGCAAGAGCGGCTCACAGAACTCGGAGGAACAGTTTACCCGCTAGGTCACTGGTTCATCATAAAAGGATCTAACTCAGGAACAGCCTGTGGAAGAGATGTGCAGGGTGAGGTCTGGGGGAGGGGTCGGAGCTCCCCTGCCCTCCCCAGGCCCCACTCTCCCCCAGTCTCCAGGGTTTCGCCAACCTGGCCATCCTTTGGGGTTTTTGTGGAGGCTTCATTATGGAGGCACGACTGATTAAATCATTGGCCATTGGTGACTGAACTTGACTTCCAGCCCCTCTCCCCTCCCTGGGGTCGGGGCTCGGGGGTTGGACTGGAAGTTCCAAACCTCTGATGATTGGTTCTCCTGGCCACCGGCCCCCATCCTTCCATGCTTTCCAAAAGTCACCTCATTACCGTTCACAGAAGACACAGGAAATTCCAAGGATTTCAGGATCTCTGTGCCAGGACAGGGATGAAGACTAAGTATATACTTCTTATTATAACTCACAATAGCAGTCGTAAATGGACCACTAGAGACATGAAGTTATTCTCACTGTCGTTCAGTAGCTTTCTGGTTGTTTGATGAGACGCATGCCAGCAGCTCTCCTCCGCGCCTTCCCCGGTCGGTCGGCACAGCTTACAGCTCCTTCACCCCCAGTGTGGGCCGTGGCCCTGGCCTCTGTCCTCCGCTCTGCTCCTGCCTCTCTCCTTAGTCTACAGGGGTGGCTCCTTGGCCTCTGGGTGGGCTCTGCGTTCCTTGTGCCCAGTGTTTATGCGGCAGCATTTGGGCAGAAGGTGAAGTTCTTTGCAGTCAAGGGTTAACTCCTCTCCAAAGCTTTGTCTCATGTCCTCAGGGAGATGAATTGTCTCTGCGTCCTCGTCATCCCGCAGGATTTTGTCCTCTGTTCTGTTGTGTTAGAGTGACATTTTTCTTGCCGCTCTCCTGCCCTGGAGTCCTCACCTGGGGGCCCTCACCTGGAGGCCCCTGGAAGCTCCCGCCAGGGTTTTTGCTCTTGTCCCTGCTCGGTCTCAACTGAAAAAAATAACGCACAACATGAGAGTTGTGAGTTAAGTTTTATTTGGGGCAAAATGAGGACCATAGCCCAGAAGACAGCATTTCAGATAGCTCTGAGAAACTGTTCCAAAGATGTAGGGGGAAGGTCGGTATAGATGTGATTTTGGTCAAGGGGGAAGCGTGCAACCAAGCACATATTTTTTGCAGAAGGTTACTGCTAGTGACAAGGAGCAGACGTCACCATGAAGGATTTTAGTGCTTTTCTAGACACAAGGAGATACAAGAATTGGGCTCATAAAATCGGCTCCTGAAAACATCTAACTATCTGAAGACCTGTTGTGCCAGTTTTTCCCAAAGCACAGAGTTCACCCTGAACTCGTTTCAGGGGGTGTTGAAGGTCAGCAGCTGCAGCGGCTCATGGTTTAATCATCGTCGAGGTAGATGGCAGCTGCTGGTTTGTAGCTGGCATCGCCTGGCCCTGGCACTGCCCGCGGCACACCAGCTGTGTGTCTCCGCTTGAGCCACTGCTGTTCCTTGGCTTGCAGCTGGGTGCCACCGCATGCTACCTCCTGCGGCTCGCTCAGGTGTCCCCTCGCAGACAAGCCCGCTGCACCCTTTGGCCCCAGAGCCGCCTCTGTTTCTCGGCACAGTCACTGCGCACCGGCTGGTGTGATGTGCTTCTGCGCCTCTGTGCTCTCCGTCCCGCTTTCTAGAATAGCTCTCCCTGGCAGGCAGGTCCCCATCGCAGGCTCACCCCGCCGCCACGAGCAGGCAGGCTCGGGCTGCAGACACAGGCTGAGGGGAGAACAGTGGCTCCCGGAGACCACGAGGTCTGCGGGGCAGGCTCTTTGTATCACTCACCTCTGCTGCTCTGACTCTTCACAGCTCTTGCAGGTGGTGGGTGCGTGTCAGAAAAATGCCTGTGACGGGGCCAGAGTCAAGCATGCTCATCGGCCACCTGGCCTGGCCCTCTGACCCTAGCTGGCCTCCCCCCGCCACCCCACCCCGTGGACCAGGATGGCTCGGCCCCATCCGCCGTGCACAGTGGGCCGCTGAATGTTTGACCCATCTGTTTGTCATCTTCCTGACTTCCTACATTTTACAAATGTCATTTGTCTATACTTATTTCACCCCCCTGCCCCTTCAGGCCTTGTTTTAAACACTCTTTTAGAAATCAGAGTTAAACAGAAGGAAATATTCGATTGCATGGAAATGTTTTGTTCATATTTTAAAGTAGTAATAGAAATAATAAAATAGAAATATGACAGGTCCCAGTGCCTCTAATAAAGTAGATATAGCTGGAGACAAAAGAATCATCTTTTAAATTAAATGCACCTTTGGATGCGCCACATGGTAACTAATAGACGTTTCTCACCAGCATAAAGTGTTTTTTTCTGAAATGACAAAGTACCGATGTGCCATGACAGGAGCCGGTGGGGATGTGGGTGACACAGGGCCACCAGCACTCCAGGGAGAGCATCTCCCGGCAGGTGACCCTCCCAGCAGACTGGGCTGGCCTCTGTGCTGGCGCTGTGAATGCCCCATCCCAGCTTGAGAGGAATAAACCGCCCTCTCAGCAAGGGTACAGGACCCAGCAGGTGTAGGAGAGAGGATTTGATTCTTATTCTCGAAAGTTCCAGCCAACTAGAAAAAACGCTTTATCCTTGGGAGGCACCAACGATTTGGAGGTAGAACATAAACCTGCCAGAATCCTCTGAGCTCGTCAATCCCCCAGCCATCATTCAGGGCCTGGAGATGCAGTGGTTTGCCCACCTTGTTAGAGACAAAGGTGGGCCTCTGGCCCTGGTCGGAATGTTCTTCCTGACTTGGTTGAATCCACAGTGTGTACCTTTATAATCAGGTCAGGCTCCCCTCCCGTCACCCCTCTTCAGATGCGAGGGGGGGGTGACCCAGCCGGTATGAGGTTCCAGCCATGGAGAGGCCTCTGGCAGTGCTGAGCCTGGGTTTCCAGAAAGGGACAGCACCCTCTGTTTTGCAGCATCAGCAGTGTTGCAGGAGGTATGATGGGAAGTGGGGGGCAAAACATAGAAATAGGTGACATTGCATCACAGCCTTATGCCTGGAGAGTCTGCAGTCAGAGTACGTTGCTCGTGAAAATCAGCAGCTCACAGGGTGTGCAGCTGCTTCTAGGGAAAAGGCTGGATGAGCCTCACTGATCCATAAAGAGGAATCCTTCTTGGTCCTGGGGGACCCCACCTGGGTTCATGCCCCAAGATACTGCCCCCAAGTTGTGTGGTCTGGCTGTTTTCTCTAGTCCCCAACTCTCTCTTCACGTGGCTTTTATATCCTGACCCCAGGCCTCTGCTTACCCTCCAGCCCTTTCAGAGACCCCGAGCCTCCTCACTAAGGCACGGATGAACTTCTGGGTCCCTTGCAATCCCACACAGGCTGTGCTGAAGCAGAAGGACAGCCTTGGGCTCATTAACTTGGCCACTGGCCACTGCTACACCATCACCTTCTGCTATGTGGAATCTTTTCCTAGTGATGCACAGCCAATCCTTAGTATACCAAAGGAGGCAGATAGCTGGCCCTCACCCAGCCTTGTCTGGGGGCTCCCTATTCATAAATAAATGCCCACTTCAGCATTTATTCAGCCTGAGGAGGGGGTGGGATGAGACCAGAGGGGGAAATGCAGAAAGAGAGAGAGATCGTGAGGTGAACACACACACCCCTGACCTCCTTGTCTTCCTTTCACCTCCCTCTGTTCCACTCACTCCTTTCTTTCCACTTCTTAAATGCAAATTCTTTCCACCCCAGGGCCTTTGCATATGCCATCTTCTCTGTCCGGAACGGTCCATCTGCTCTTGTAAAATATGACTCTTTCCCACCCTTTAGAGTTCATCTCGAATGATCCCGTCTGAGCAAGGCCTCCCCTGGCCACGTTACATCACTGTGATTTTCCATCTCACCGCTCCCTTTGCTCCTCTGTGCATATCACAGTACGTAATTACTCTAATTGTCTGTTTCCTTGCTTTCTGTCACTAGTCCCCATGAGACTGTCAGCTTCATGAGTGGAGTGTCTGTCAGCATTTCCCCAGTGTCTGGCTTCCAATAAATATTTATCTGTTTATCCACTTCTCTCTCTAAGAGTTGGTTAATCACTTATGCCAAAACAACAAGCATCTCGAGAGACCAGCCTGGGCTCTCGCCTGCAACCTTTATGGAGTGAGGTCTTGAGTAGTAGCTATGCAATTAGTCTGTTCAGGCCCTAGTAGGGGACACGTGGGCCAAACATCCCCCACAGCTAACAAAAGAATCTTTCATGAATAGGAAGTCGACAGGCAGAAAAAGGAGATTTCCTAGCTGGCTTCCATGTCTAAATAATCTTGTCATAGTTCTTTCTTTAGCTTCTGCTTGATTTATGTTTGGAAGTAATTATGATGCTTGATTACAAAATAAATTAAACAAAACATTATTATGACGTTAAAGTGTATGTTAATAGTAGTACAAACTACTATAAGAATATCTATAACCTTTATAACTTATATTAAGGACCTTGAGAACATTGCTAATTTATTTAACTGTTAAACGTAAATAAGCATAACAGAACATAACTTGATAGAAGATATAGCTCATTTTTATTCCATTTAGTTCATTACCTAGCAGATGTATAAATACGACGGAATGAATTGTAAATACCATACCATATGGCCTGGCACATTGTTTATCCTGTTAAGTGAGATAAATGACTTACATCTACATTAAGGAATAAATGATTAACACAGCCCTCTTTGGGACCTTTGGGATTAGAAACATTTGGGACCCAATTTCGAATTGGGAATTAGAAAAGTTTTATTCTGTCAGAGATGGAAATTCACTTAGATTATAAAATAGGAGTTAATGCAATTATAGTCCAGACATGGAATGATAAATATGATGATGGATAGATGTCTTTCCAAGGAAAAATTGAAGATTGTTAACTTAGCCAGGTAACAGCACATTTCTGATTTCATTCTGTTTTAAGGAGAATTTCATAAGGAATCTTTAGTACTCGTTCTTCCAAAATACAGCAAGCAAGTAATCAGCAGTTTTAAGAGTCCCTAAGTACTCATTGACTTGATAGACAATTACAGCATATTGTGTTAAAAAAAAAAAAAGCTATTTTAGAAGTCCCTAATTACAGATTTACATGATAGACTTCTCAGGGAAAAATAATACATTTCAAAATGTACTTACAGTCTTAATGATATTACTGTTTTAAATGTTCCTTGTTGAAGTACTCGTCCTGTATACTCTGCCTTCTGGAGGGCTGAGGGCAGGATTCACTCACTTTGTTCTAAAGCTTGGTCTCTGGTGCCCTGTGCAGGTTACCTGCTCCCCGTAGCCACACGCGGTTCACAGCCAAGGTGTCCTGTGACCAGGTGGTCTCAGTTGTCCATTACAGATGCTGGTAGATTGTGTCTAAACAAGGTACATCTCTGGGCAAAGTCACTGGCACTGAAAACAAATGCACACTAACTCCTAAAAGTCATGGAATAACCCAGTGGTTTGGCAGTGGGTGAAACCGGTCCTTACCCTGTTCCAGTTTATGAGTCACATCTGGCCAGGTTTGTGGACGTCAGCACATGGATGTCCACCTTTCAAGATTTCTCTGACAGAGTTGTCACCCTCTTCAGAAGACCATAATGCCTTCAAGAAAAGGGGACAGGATGCAATTATTATACTCCTATTCCTTTGGCCCCCTACAGGGCCTGATTGATGGGATCCTTGGGTGATTGACTGCCTGCCTGGAAATACGACTTGAGAGGGAAGGTTTTCCCTTCTTAGGGGGTAGTGTTTCTGTTGTCACTGCATGAAGGTTTACTTGTTATCACCAGTATACTGAGCACTGTGCCAGGACTTGGAAAGTCCTTTGGGACATAATTGTGCACTGGTGACCAGGATGATGAAGCTTGGAGGGAGAGCGGGCCCTGTGACCCGGCACCTCTGGGAGCCTTGGTGGAGGTCAGGCAGGGCACTGCAGCGCTAGCTGGGCACCGGGATGCCGTGTGAGGAGGCAGAAATTCCTCCTCCAGAGATGCTTTCTCCTGTCTGCACCTACTTCTTCTCTCACACTTAGGGCTTGGAGGTAGGTGAGGGCAACTCCACAGTTGCTTAGTGCTGTTAGCGTCTTGGAGATGTTTCGTTCATTTGTCTTTCCTCGTATTAGAAAGATTAAAAAATACTTGTCCATTTTATTTTATAAGTAGATATATCTGTGAAGGACTCCATGGAATGATGATAGAATCAAATATTTTTCATGTAAAATAAACACTATATATTTGCATTATAAAAGAAGCTGTATGGAGATTATGGGTTTTGTTTTCCATTTCACTCTGCATTTTAAGCAACCAAGAATCAAGAAGTTCAAAATTTATACACAAACCTAAAATTGAATGAATACTGCAAATGACAAACTTACAGAACTGAAAATATACAGAATTATTGGGTAACTAAGAGCCTTTGGCTTACACATTACTTTTCATCCATGCTTTGATATTCATTTTAAGCCAGAAAGTAAAAATTAGAATTGTTTTCCTTGGCAAAAGAGCGAGTTTCACTTCACATGAGACCACTGTGATTATCAGAGAGGGCCGAACACCGGCCACTTCGTGGGCTAACAGCTCTCCGTGCCTGCACACCCGGCAGCCCGACCACAGACCTTTCCTCCATGCCCTGCTCCCGGGACCCACGTGTCTGGGAGCTCCTTGAGCCGAGGCTGCAGACGCACAGTCAGAGCTGCCGAGGCCGGGCCAGCGGCCTGCTGTCCTCTCCTGCGTCTCACCAGCCCTAGAGCATTCTTCAGAATGCTCCTAATTTGACTGGCGTCATTCCTTCACAGACATTGTCTCTCTGCACCATTATTTCTGTCAGCACCAAACAGTTGAAGGCATTGGGCAGGAGGACACAGCTGCTGATAGCCTGACACTTGTCCTTCTGCAGTCTTGACCCTCTCCTTCAGGACACGGTGCCCTGGAATCATCCTGCATTCTCCTTATTGCTGGTTTACTTGGCTGTTGTCCTGGACATGAAAAGCCTTTATGTCCTGAGGAATTGTAGAGCTGAGTAAAAGAAACGTGGTTTTGAAAGTTTCTGTTCTTCAGTGTGCGTTGTGTTTTCCAGATTGGCAAGAACACCCTCCCTCATTTTCTCTGAAGTCATCGTCCTCTTTTTCACGTCAGTGGACCTGTTTTGTAACGAAAATCATCAGAATGGGAGGGGACTTTTTTAATATAATTCCTCTGACCAAATTGTATGCAATGCCAGGCGTCCAGGGAAAATTTAGCAACACAGTGGAGTCACTTCTTCTTCTAGGGGTAGCTTCTAAATTCAGCAAGTGAGGCAAAAAAAGTGTTCAGTCACAGTTACTAACGGGTGTGTTTGTGTAAGGCCAGCACGGGGGTTACCTTTCCATCAGCCAGCTAGACAGTCGGCAGGGTTGGGGAGGTGAGTGGTGGGTGTGAGGTGAGGGTCCTCTTGTGTGAAGACGGTACCACATTATGGACACGCGGGCCATCATGAGCTGGGGCGTCTGCTCCCATTCTGAGGAGCACAGGGCGGGGGGCTGAGGAGAGGAGTGGGGTCTCTGACTCCCAGCTCGTGCTCCTTCCCACATCCACCCGCGGTGGCCTGGTGGGATCACCCAGACTTCATTCTGTTCATTTCAGGTGTGTGACGACATGCGTGGCTACTCCTCCTGTCTTTTAAAGCTAGGGATGGTTGATTAAGAAAGATTGTGTGTATAAACATATAAAAGTTGAGATGATAGCAGTTACTTATGGGGCAGTGTAGCAGAGGGAAAGAGCACAGATCTGCAAGCCAGGAGCCTTAAATTCTTGTCCAAACCACCAAAATATGAGTTACGATCTAGCACAAATGATTTAAACTTCTAACCCTTTATTTCCTTCCTTGCAAAAGTAACCAGATGGACTCGGTCAGTGGTTCCCAACCTGGATGGGGAACACTTAAGAAATAAGATTCAGAAGCTTGCCTCTGGGATTCTGACTTTGTGGGACCTGGAGATTTATACATTTGAACACCTTTGTGCCCCTTCCTCCATCCTCTGGTGGACTCCCTAGCTCTTGGGATCCTGCCGTGTCCATGGTCTCTGACCAGGTGTTCAGAGCGGACCGAAAGGGCAGTGAGGGTCCGTGCTCCGGGGACACTCGCTCAGCCAGGGGCAAGTCAGACTCGGGGCGGTCGGAGCCTGCGACAGGTGCCTTCTCTGAACGGAGGCCTTTGTGTCTGTTATTTGCTCTTTCCGTCCGGCAGCGCGTGGAGGCCCAGCCGATGGTGGCCCCTCCATGGAGCTCCCCTCCCCGGGGCAGCTCTGACACATCCAGGAAGGGCTGTTGTCTCTCAGGTCTGAAATCCAGCCTGATTCAGAGCCACTGTGATGTGGGCTTGGGTCTTGGGGGGAAGGTGAGCTGCCTCCCGTTTCATCGGAGCGTCTGTTACAGACACGACGGAGGAGGGAGGCTTCCTTCCCCTTAGACATGTAGCAGTTCTGACAATGCTATTCTCAAGTCATTCAACGTGGGAACTTCATTAACTGTCAGTTTAGGGTTAGAGTAGGAACCGTGGGGAGAAACGTAATTATTAATAAATATTTAAAAGAGTTTCTCAAGCGACTCCCAGCATTTTCCATTAAGAATGTCCAAAAGCTCCATGGTGAGGAAAGTTCTTAGTGTGGGCACTTGAGGCCAAGGCCAATTTGAGGAGGGACTGTGGACGCCATGGTACCTGCTTTAGGTGTAATCTGCAGGTTATTGGGACGGTGTTCTAATCACCCCACTTTGGAGTCTTGAGTTATAGAGTGTGTTTAATTCTTCTAAATAACTTTTATATTTATACATGTTTGGTTATGAGAACAGACGACGTGTCTGTCAGCAACTAATCAGTTTGATTTTTTAGTCAGCAAATTATGTGTGACACTTTCAGTGAAAATGGAACTTATTAACTGATTTCCTCTTTTAGTAAAAGGGGGGAAAATTAGTTCAAGGATTGGGAAAGCTCAAAAACAAGTCATAGGGCTTCCCTGGTGGTGCAGTGGTTGAGAATCCGCCTGCCAATGCAGGAGACACGGGTTCGAGCCCTGGTCTGGGAGGATCCCACATGCCGCGGAGCAACTGGGCCTGTGAGCCACAACTACTGAGCCTGCGCGTCTGGAGCCTGTGCTCCGCAACAAGAGAGGCCGCGATAGTGAGAGGCCCGCGCACCGCGATGAAGAGTGGCCCCCGCTTGCCGCAACTGGAGAAAGCCCTCGCACAGAAACAAAGACCCAACACAGCCAAAAATTAATTAATTAATTAATTAATTTTTTTAAAAAAACAACAAAAAAAAAACAAGTCATAAGCAACCGTGATTTACTTACAGTTTTAGGCCTGTCCGTTATCTCCCTTCATATGAATAAGGAAAATCCTGGGAATAAGGACAGCCTTGTGGCTTCTGTTTATTTAGTATCTTGTTGCACAAGGCATAGTGGGGGGAGGGGGGGAAGAGAGAGAAGTAGAAACCAAGAAATGAAATAGAAAGTGGGAGAGAGAATGCACGAGAATCAGAGGAGAGGAGGGGGTGGATTTGCAGCATTTTCACTTGGATTAGGTGGGAGTAATCCATTTACATAAACCAAGCACCACTTTTGTCATTTTTTTTAAAAAAGTGGTTTTCATATAAAAGATCAGCTAAATTAGGACTTTCAGAAAGTAAGAAAGTAGTCTTGGTTTTTTATATTATCTTTGAGAGAGAATTTGTATAAAAGTTAAGGTTTAGAAGACAAGTGCATCTGCTTTGATTTCTTTCTTAAAAATAATGAAAAAAATGAAATAGGACCGTCTAGTGAAATAGTATTTGTATTGGATGCTTTTCGATGCTGTATTACCCTTCAGTTCCTCACAGTACGGTTATCAGTTATTGAAAGAAGTAAGTTTAATTCAATTTACTTCAGTTACGTGTAAACCAATTTCTCTGTGTGCCTGTGTCTCTACGACTCTTCTGCTCCTAAAATTCTGTGCTTCTTTGTGATCTCTGTGGACCCCTCCCAGTTTCCCCTTCCATAAATCAAGGGTGTCACTTTCCTGAGTTTTTGAAAGGTTAAAAACGGTTTACAAGGCAGGTTGGCATTTTATGAAGGCCTGTGCTATTCAGTAATGAAAAAAAGAGCCTAGTCTTGTGTTTTTAAATAGTTGTGGTAGAAATAGATGGTACAAATTCTTTACTTTAGAATGTTTGAAGGAGAGGTGTATGGGATCAAACGTGTATTTCTCCCTTCTGTCCTTGATGTCATTACAGCCATCTGTCACGTACCACCACTCACACTTCCTCCCAGCCCTGTACCCTCCTCACGGTGGCTCAGGCCAGTGCACGGCCAGGTCTAAGGTGCTTCATCTGGTCCCTTGGGCCAAATCGCCCCGTTTTCCAGCAAAGCCCTGGTCTCCCTGGTCCTGTGCCCGCACGTAGACAGGAGACCTTCCCTGCCCAGGATCCTTGTGTAGTTTACCAGCTGCACACTGTGCCATTTGGTCTCTCATTTAAATAACTCTACGTGTGATAAGTGCATTTTATTATATTTTGCTAAGAAAATCTTTGCCAGCTACTCTGCTGTCTCCTTTTAAATATGGAGCAAAGCCCCATGTGACATGTTTCACTTTTCACCGTGGCTGCTCAGAAGCTCTCTCGGGTCTGCTCTGTCCACGCTGCTGTCTCTTCTTACCCCAGGGCACTCTGTGAGGTGGAACCAGTGTGATTACTGTTATGTCCACTGGTCTTTCCCGACTCTACCTCCTTCTAAATGTTTTCCTGCCTTAGGTAGGTGGTTAGTTTACCCTCTTCTACTAATACTGCCCTTGTTATACTTTAAAGGTTTTTTAGATCAGCTGATATTTACATTTTTAGAATCTTTTTTAAACATTATTTTACTGCATTCCCATTTCAGAAAATTATGGTTCTATTTCATTTATATATCATGAAATCTGACAGCCTGAAACCTAGTACAGGCAACCATGGTGTTTGGTTACATTATTTTCTTCTTCTTTTTGAGAAACTCATTATTATAGGACAACGGGTGTTTATTGTCCCTAATTTCATTAGGAGATGGAGAATAGGTATGATTAACCTATAATTTCAGTTTGAAAGATATGCTTATTATTTGCATCCTCCAACATTTGGGGTAATTATTTCATTAAATCTTTTTAGCAAACTATGATATAAATTTCCTGGGGGGTGGGGTGGGAAAAAACAAAACAAGACAGGATACTACCCTAGAAGTTTCCAATCCAGAATAAAGATAGCGGAAGCTTAATTACTTGGAGTGAGAACATGTGCATATTTTAACAGTTTGCTTCATTTTTAGATTTTTAGTCCTAGATTTAATCCTGTTGCTCTCCTTGCCCTTAATCTCAGCTGATGATCTCACTGCCTATTTGACTGAGAAAATACAAGCTCTCGGTGGAGAAGCTGGTCCTCCCGTCCCCACGCGCTGCCTTCCTTCCCCGGAGGCCGGCCATGCTCGGGCCTCGCTGGCCGTGACTCAAGGACCTTTCCCCACAGCTACACCCTCTCCTTCTACATTGTCAGGTTCCTTCTACGGAAACATTCCCATCATCACTCAAACAGAAACAGTAAGGAAAACACCTTCTTGACCGCAACCCACTCTCATATCACCTTTTCTACTAAAACTCCTCAAAAAAGTAGTTTATGCCATTGTTTCCCCCTTTCTTCTCTCCCTTCTCCCTTGAAGGTCAGTCTGGCTTGTTGGTGCCTGTTCACTGCAAGCCCCAGGCATCACAGCCTTCGTGCCTTGGCCCCGGGCGCATGGCTTCCCGGCCTCCTCCCTCCTCCTTCCTTTTAGTCTCTACCCGTTGTGTCGCCCAGAGCTCAGTCCTCAGGCCTCTCCTCCGTTCCACAGACACAAACTCACTGTGGCATCTCAGGGAAGGATGTGGTTGAAATAACTCTTCTCCACGTTGCTCCCCAGCTCTCAGTGCAGCTCGCACGAGGGAAATGCAGTTTGAACCTGCTCTGTATCCATCCGGCATCTCCCCTGCATGCCGGTGCCCAGGGGTGGCATCTTGTGAGTCATGTTCATTCAGGGGTCGGGCCACGTGGGCAGAAACCGGAGCTCAGCCCATTGCAGATCACTGGCTCCCACCTCAAGGTTCCAGACATCCCTTAACTACCAGCGGTTAAGAATCTCTCTGATCCTGGTCACGGCTTTAACGCCAGGCACGGATGCCTCAACCACAGCACAGAGCCAGCCTGTAAGCCCTTCCCGAGTTCTGAGTGGAAGAAGTAAGCGCTGCTCAAAGAACAGGCTGCAGTAAGTTCAGTCCTCAGTGACTCACTCCCCACTCGGTCCTTCAGGCGTGCCCTGTCAAGCCCGGCGTGTGGCGGAGACCTCACTGTGGCCCTCGCCATCTCGCCTCTTGTGCCCTTTCCATTGTCCACGTGGCCCCGGCCACGCCGGCCTTCCTGCTGTTGTCCCAGGACGACTCGTGCCTTCACTGCACGCAGGATCCTGTCCGAACATCGGGACCTCTTCCTTGACGACTCTGCCTTGAACCAGGGTCCCCACTGCCACCCGGTCACTTTCTCTTCCTCCCTCACACCATCACTGACGTTACACTGTTTCTATTTGTAGTTTACTCTGTCTCTGGCACCAGAAGGTGAGCTCAAAGCGGGCAGGTCTTCTATTTAGTTCACCGTATCTCTAGCACCCAGGGTACACATAACAGGCACTTGGTATCTCTTTAAATGAATGAATAATCCTCAGTGGTTATTTTTATTTTAAAATTAAGAAGAAATAATGTATCTTGCCTGTCTGTTATCAGTGAGATTTGAATCTGTTTTCCTTTTCTATATCCACTCTAGTGGCTATTACCACCCGGTGCTAATGTCATTTCTCTATAAAACGCTTGCTAAGTGACTGGGGTTGAACTGCATCCTTTCCAGCAGCGGGTAATGAGGGTTGAAATAAGGCTAAGAATGTTGCTGCTCGATCCTTACTTGTAGTGCTGGCCGGCACCAATCTGGGGCTCACTTATATGTTTAAGTGAATAGATCATCTTAATTTGCTTCAGTCAGTGTCAGTGTTGTCATTCTGCTCTGGGTCATCTCTGTACCAAATAACAGTTGGGAGAGGAAACTGCTTTCTGCTCAGAAGGAGGGAGATGATTTCAGCTTCTGCCCCATCCTGGGTGGGATGAGAACCCTTCTCATCCACATCACTCACAGTTGCCAGTTCAGGCCATTTTGAAATAAGGACAGCTCCCTTTCTCATTTTCTAGAGATGAGAACAGCCTCTTGTGTTTCTTGATTTTGCCTTTGACCCCTTACATCATCTTTACATCACAATAGGTCTACTACTCACAGGCAACCCTAGTTTTTGTTTTAGAACAATTCCTTGATTTCACAAAAGGAAAAACAAAATACAATTGCTGTTTTATTCTAGGGCTTCTTCAGCCGCAAGTAACATAAAAATCTGTTCACAGTACCTTCATCAAAGAGAGGGTTGTTTTTCCTACGTGACAGACACTGATGTGCTAGGCCCACGCTGGCAGGTCCTGGGTCCAGGCTCCGTCATCCTTCATTCTCTGCCCTCTTCAACACGTTTGCTTGTGTCCTTGTGCTTGTCACCTCATGAGCCCTTATATCTATGTTCCGTGAAGATTGAGGAAGGGGGAAACGGGCAAAGCAGCACCAGCGGCACCTAAAAGTAGGCAAAAAAAGTACTTAGGAACATCCTACATTGCCCTCCCCTTAGACTGTACTCTCTGGAGCAGTGTCGAATGGCCACGTCCGGGTGTGAAAGAGGCTGGGAAAGGCAGCCGTGTCAGCCAGGCATGGGCACGTTGCTGCCCTGAACCGAGGCAGGGCTCCTTAGCAAGGAGGGCTCGGGGAACGGGTGTTGGGTGGGCACCTGCAGCGTCCGCCCTGGCAGCTGTGGTAACGGAGGAACTCTGTGAGAATGGGGATCCGTGAGCATGCTTTGCTGTGGTCTCGCGCTAGTACAAACATTGTTCGTTACTCAGATAATTTCCAGTTCACAGGGGTATTTTCCATTTCTTGTTTCCCTTGCAGCAACAGGTCTACCATTAGATTTACTCCTGCCTGAGTAAAATTTTCATAGAAGACTTGGAATAAATTAGGAGCTATTGATGCTGCTAGTTTTAGCGAGTAGCTCACAGCAGTTAGCAGACTGAAGATTGATTTTAGACAATCTAAGCTCTGAAATGAGAATAATATGTGATTATCTCACAGCACTATGGTCAGGATGTACCAAAACAGCGCTTAGAGGTGGTCAGTGTTGTTGTCTTTGTAGTTATTTATTCGTTCACAAGCCACACTCTTATTCAGCGTCTCCTGTGTGCCGTCCCTACTGCGGCAGGGCGGGTGCAGCGGTTAACAAGCTAGAAGAGGCAGATGTCCTCCCACCCCGGACTCACCCGCCAGACGACGAGCAGATAGACTAGGGAGGGCATTTCAGGCAAAGTGGGAAAAAGAAGGCAAGAAAGGGTGATACGGTCAGCGATGCTCCCTCTAAGGAACGGATTTCGAGCTGAGAACATTTTTTCTTGAGACCTAATTCTCCAAATAGCCAAGTTACACGTAAGATATTCTTGGCAAAAATGCAGTTATTTTCTGGGGAAAAGCATTAATTTTATCATGGGTTCCCTTTTTTCCTAGAGGCAATAACATGAACTATTACAGAATTTACCAGTTTCTTTTCACCAACAGACGGTTCTCTGTCTAATTCACCATCAAGTCAACCCATTAAACTTCATCATACAAAATTACCAAGAAAACTGTTAGGTTCTGTGCATTTTCATTGCATGTTCTCCTTGACTTCTTCTTTGTTATGTCCTTGCTGTGGTTCTTAATGTAATAACTCTTCTCCGATAGTCGGGGTCACACCTCTCCTTACAGATCCTACAAGGAGAGAATTACGACACTCATCAGGGATCTGGAGATAAATATGCATTGATAAATATTTGATAAAATTGATAAAATATCACTTTAAGCCTTGATTGAACCAAGTGCATTAAAATAGTCCTGAAATACTCAGTAGCCTTCATTGGGAGGCTGCTGGAACGTTGTCCGCTCAGAGCTGCATCTGGGCTGGCAGGTGGGAACTGGCTTGTTGGCCTGTCTGTGGGTTTAGGTTCTAGACCTTTGTGCTGGTGGCCTTGGGAGCGTGTTGTGAGGCACAGTTTGGAGAAAAGTCTCTTTATACCCTGTGTTTCTTTCTTTTCTCATAGTTTTTTTTTTTTTTTTTTTTTTACTGTTTGACACAAGCATACTTCTTAATTAGGGGCTTGTTTACATTTTTTTTTTAATTTTATTTTATTTTTTATTTATTTATTTTTGTCTGTGTTGGGTCTTTGTTTCTGTGCGAGGGCTTTCTCTAGTTGCGGCAAGCGGGGGCCACTCTTCATCGCGATGCACGGGTCTTACACTATCGTGGCCTCTCTTGTTGCGGAGAACAGGCTCCAGACGCGCAGGCTCAGCAATTGTGGCTCACGGGCCCAGTTGCTCTGTGGCATGTGGGATCTTCCCAGACCAGGGCTCGAACCCGTGTCCCCTGCATTAGCAGGCAGATTCTCAACCACTGCGCCACCAGGGAAGCCCTTGTTCATAATTCTTAAACATTCATTTGTTTAATAATTGTTTTCTTTTTCCAAGCTCTTTCTGAAAGCTACCTTGGGGTAGGGCAGCTCTTATTTCTGCTTATCCCTCAAGGTGTTTCACAGAGTTGTGAGGGTGTAATAAGTGTCTAAGGCATACTTTCCTATTGTTCAGTAAACTTAACAAAAATCTATTTGAGGTGTAAATATTCATGCTAACATCATCATACACTGGGACCCAGCCTCGGTCAGTACTTCTTTGCAACAGAATTGTACTGTAATGCCAATTTCTGGTTTCTATGTAAGCCTCTCTTCTAGGCTCTGAGCATCTTGAGGGAAGAGTTATGGAAAGCTTATCGAGTCATTCAGTGAGCATGTCCTGAGCACTGACTACGTGACATACTAGGCAGTGCCGACACAATGGTGCAGTACACCCAGGCTCGCAGCTCACGATTCTAATATGAGAGAGAGAGAGAGACACTAAACAAATACATCACTTAATTTGTAGTCGAGGTGAGTGCTATTAAAAAAGGGAACCTAACCTACTCTTGGAAGTTAGCCTGAGGAAGTGAAATGTAAGCTGTGACCTGAAAGATAAGTAGGAGTTTTCCAGGCTGAGAGGTCGGAAGCTCATTCCAACATGCAAGTGCTCTCAGCTGTGAAAGAACCTGGTGGGTTCAAGGGACAGGAAAAGGCCAGTATAGATGCAGAATAGTGAGTAAGGGGAAAGATCAAGTAAGACGCATCTAGAGAAGTAGACAGGAGTTGGGATCAGGTAGGCCAGGCTAAGGATTTGGGACTTAATCCCAAGAGCCATGAGAAGCCATTGAAAGAAGCTAAGAGGGAAGTGATGCGGTGAGATGTGTGTTTTGAAAATGTCACTCTGGTTGCAAGATGGGGACTTGGACTTGAATGAAGGATGGTACTGAGGTCCTTCAAGGGGCAGGCGATGATGGCTTGGGTCAGGGTACCCAGTAGTGATGGGAATACGTTGGCAGGTGGAAATACTTAAGAGACTGAGAATTGGCCGGAAGTTGGGTGGAGTGAAATGAGGGCAGGAAAGATGTCAAGGATTAATGCGGTTTATTGAGACGAATGGCTCTAGAGGAAAAGAAGTTTGGGGACCAGGCGGTGACTTCAGTTTTGAACATGTTGAATTTGAAACGCCTTTAAGAGATTCCCAACAGAGATGTTGGGTAAAGAGTTGGATGCATTGGTCTAGAACTGACAGAGTGTCTGGGCTGTAGCCTTTGAGCATCTATAGTATACATTTGGTGAACGAAGAAATGGATGGCCCAGGAGCAAACCTTGGGGTTCTCTGACATTTTAAATTTCAGCAGAGGATGAAAAGCTGGCCAAGAAGAGAATGCCCACGTGCTGATGGCGAGTGTGATGTCACCAAAGCCAGGGGACAGTAACAGTTGAGGAAGGCGGTAGCCAGCTGTGGTCAGCCTAGCACCAAGGCACTGAGTGTGGTGTGCTCTCAGCAGTGCACGTTGGGCCTAATGCAGAGAGGTCACGGGTGACCTCAGAAGACAGGCTGATGTGGTTCAAGAAATGGGATGGGAGCAAGTAGAGGGAACCTCCTGAGAAGTCTGGCTGTGAACGGGAGGAGAGGGAACACCAGCTAAAGGGGGTGTGGCTCCAGCGGGGGAAGCTGGAGTATGTTTAAGTGTTGGTAGAAAGGATTCAGTAGTCAGGGGGCAATTAGAATATTTGATAGCCCAAAGCTCCTGAAGAGTGGGAGGAAGATGAGACCCAAGCCTGTACGGCGAGGATTCGCTCGGGGGAGGGCACAGAGCTCCCTGCTCTGTGATGGGAAGGAAGGGGGGATAGGAAGGCACACAGGTGACCAGGCTCCGGTTTTCCGGTGAAGCAGCAGGCGAGCCAGCGACTGAGTCCCGGAGGATGGAGGTTAGTGGGCGGTTTGGGAGAGCCTAGAGGGCTCGGGTGACACTGAAGACAGACATTTTGGTAACACCTAATCCACACTGCTGCGTAGTTTTTCCCAGGAAGAGTTAGTTATGTAAAACACAGAGCAGCAGGGTAACACAACTGATTCATGGCTGACTTTTTTTTTCACAACCAGATGTGATAAAAGGTCAGAGAGGCAAGAGAGTTTCTGTCATGTGCAACAGAAGGTCAAACACTGGTGGATAGACTCAGACAAGGGAAGGGGGTCGCGATGCAAGGGGACTGATGGTGGGGAAGAAGGGAGATCAGTGGCCTGGAAGTTCCCATGATGTTGAAAAGAGCCTCAGCAGTGGGGCTACCTGAGCAAGCAGCCCGACTACGAGATGATTTGGGAAGCAGTGCCATTTTGGGTGACGACAAGATCCGGAGGGTTTCCTTTGCGTGTGTGGCCCAGCCGGGTTTGGGGAAGCGGCCCCTGGGGATGCGCCGGTTAATGATCTGTGAGGGCAGCAGATGGGGTAGGACAACCGGGAGGACAGGCGTTGGGGCCGCCTCGGGTGACGGTGGAGCAGGGACAGAGCGGCACCCCAGGAGCCGGGGCCGAGGTCTTCCTGAGTGGCGCGGGGTGATGGGGGGCTGGGGGTGAGCCACGAGGGGCCAGTGGTGTCGGGGCCTGTTGCATCGGGAGTCTCCGAGGAGCAGGGAGGAAGCACAGTCCAGGAGGGGTGCCGGGAAAAGAGGGCACTTTCCTCTCTGCCAATCCCGGGGCACGTGGAGTGTGAGAAAATGCACGTCTTTTCCTGAAGAAGCTGCAGGGTGCAGTGTCTTCACCCAACAGGCAAGTTAAATTAGAGCTGGGAGTCGGAGAAAGTATTGAGACGAGGACAAGGAGACAGGAGCTTGAACAAGAGGTGGAAATCTAAGAGCTGGGGAGGGAGGGGGAAGGTGTGGAATCTTCATCGAAACGAGGCCCAGAGCAGCATGACAGGAGGGGGTAGAACATTCCAAGAGCCAATGTGTGTGTGTGTGTGTGTGTGTGTGTGTGTGTGTGTGTGTGTGTGTAGGGGGGAGGGGAGGAGAGGGAAGGGGCAAACGAGACTGAGAAAAATCACAGAACAGAGCAAGGGGGTTTCAATCCTGATAATCTTTACATTGCCTCTTGCGCTTGACGGAATTCATCTCTGGCCTGGATTGGTTATGTATTGTTTAGTATAGCATATGTAGTATACTGTAATATTGTATATATATTGATAGTAAAGTATAGAATAGTATAGTATATATAGTATAATATAGTATATATAGTATTGTACGGTAGAGCATATAAAGTATAGTGTATATAGTTTAGGATAGTGTAATACGGTATAGTATAGTGCAGTATAGTAGAGTATGCTATATATATACAGTATGGTACAGTACAGTATGATATGGTCTGTATAGAAGAGTATCCTATGGTGTATATAGCACAGCACAGCCCAGTACAGAATGGTCAGGCAGTTGGCTCTTCAGCCGCTGGGACACACTTGAGTGGCACAGGGAGGGCCATGTCACTGTCTCCTCTGCGCCCCATTTGCTGGTTCAGTTTCTGTCCACCCTTTGGGGGAGGCTTGCTGTGGTTGAGTGGGAGTTTCATGGGGAACCTCAGACCAGACCTCACCCACTCACCTGCTCAGCTCATGGCTGTGTTGCCCTTGCCAGTGTTATTCTGTGAAAGACATGTCATGTTCTTCTGGGTTTGTTTGTTTTTTTAATTTCTTCAGTGCCTATTCATTTTGCTCAGCCTCTGATGTTAGTTGCTGTTCTTATTATCTATTACAGCACTGATATTTTCTGCTAAATCGTTTTATAAAACATCACAAGTACCCAATAAGTGTTTCCGGTGACGGTTTGTTTTTAATTTGTAAAGTCTTGATGAATATCATTTGCATATTTTAGCCTTTCCAGTTCTTCTTTGCTGAGGGTGTTTTCAAGGTATGTTCTTTTACTTCCTGAAGGGGCAAATGATGTGAAAATCCTTCCAGGTCAAGCTGTTTGTCCCACTCCAGGGTGCCGAGGGATAGGCCATATCCGTGGTCCGCGGTATTCAGGACATCACAGGTAAAATTTTTTCTTATTTAAATTATTTCAGGGATGAACTGAAACATGATGCAGATTAACAGCTGTAGGAAGCATCGTAATGACCCTGTGGGAGCCAGACACCTCCCCATCATACTCCCCCATCCCTGTCCCGAGGCCCCTCTTCAATGTTTCCCGTGTCTGCCCAGCCCGCCTTCCTCCGGGCCTTTTGGCCTCCTGAGGCCCGGCCCAGACCACCAAGCTTCCCAGGGCCTCTGCCCTCTGACACTTGTCTCAGCAGGTGCACACATGCCCCACCCTTCGTCCCTCCCACTCCTGAATCCTCCCCACACAGCTGCCCTTCTCACCGCCTTCTCAAGAAATTCCAGAACCTCCTGCCGCTTCGCCCCTGGCTCTCACCTTGCCTCTGTTTCTTTTTCTCTATTTTTTATTTATTTGGGGATGAGATAATTCTGTTATAGGATAAAAAATAGTGTGAAGTTATGTTGCAGAATATGCCTGTGTTTTAAATATGTGATAATAGTATGGAGAGGATAGTGCTTATAATGAAAAATAAGTACAAATAAGTGTTGAAGTCCTCGCTGCTTTTTCTGTCACCATCAAGTGGTAAAGTAACGTATAGATAAATTATTCATATTGGTGATCTAGTTACAGAATATGTAAATTAAAGCTGAACAGACTTGACATCAGATTTGTCCAAATAACACAAACAGATAAAACAAACACGTAGATAACTATGAAGAGAAAAGGATAAATCATATATGTGAAACAAGGAAATGTTTGTTTGGATAAAAGAGATCCACAGAGAAGTCGTCGCTGTGTCAGGTGCTTGCAGTTCTGGAAACCAGTGCTTCAAACAGCTCTAAATGAATCAAAGCAAGTGTTACTATAAGAAATAATGCTGATGTACGTAAATATGTTATATGTGTAAATATAATACTAACACTTAATTGAAAGAGTTCTAAGTCTTTTGTCACAGATATTTAAAAATCAAATACCTACTCTTGCACACGTTTGAAAAAGTGACACAAATTGGTTAACGTATTACATAAGCTTCTTTGCATTCAAAATCAGACCCTCGTGAATCTCCGTTTGACTTGGCATCCTGGATGCCCATGTTTTTCCACACAACACTTGTATCATTAAGAACCTTGGTGGGTGCAGCATTTCTTGAGTTCTCCACTCAAAAATGGGGCTTCCAAGGTGTTGGTAGTATTGTTTCTTGATCTGGTGCTGATAACCAGGGATGTATTCAACTTGTGAAAATTCATTGAGCTTAAGTACACTAATAATACTTGTACTTTTCTTTATGAATATATTATACGTCAATAAAAAGTTGAAAATTAAAAAAAAAACACTAACACTTAAAAGATTATAATATAGCAACCATAAAAAAGAAAGAAATTGAAGACATGTAGACACCTTGGTTACTTGGACAAGTGCAGGACTCGCGGATTATAAGAGAGGCCCTGGTGGTGAAGCTGGAGTTCTGTACGAGGGAAGGGAGAAAGAGAGAAAAGGACACGGGGGAGTGGGTGGGGGAAGAGCCATCCCATCATCGGGTCGGGGTCTGTGTGAGGTGAGGACCCTGTCGATAGAACCACTTTCCAGACAGTACTAGGGGTGTGTGGCTGTGAATAATCTTCTTCAGGCTCTTCTTGTGTGTTTGTGTTAGTTTTTAAAAACCTAGAGCTGCAAAGTCCAACATGGTAGTTGTAGTCATATGGGTCTGTTTACATTGAAATTAATTACAATTAAGAATAATAAAAATTTCAGTTTCTCAGTCACAGTAGCCACATCTCAGATGCTCAGGAGCCGCCTGTGGCTCGTGGCTGCCGTATTGGACGGCCCAGAAAGTTCCTCTGGACAGCCCTGAGAGGGCGTACCAGGTTCTGCCTCCTCACGGTGGATTTTTGAGTGCCAGGTATTTCTGGGTGGATAACGGGACATCCTAGTGCCTCCTTCAAAGCTTGGATCATTATCCTCAGAGTGAGCCGGCCAGTACGTGGTGGTCGGTCTGTCCCTTACTGTCCTCTGCAGTTGCCCGCCTGTGGCACCAGGGCTGGGGTCACAGACATCACCCGGGCAGCTCCTGGGACCACCGAGGAGCTCACTCACCCCAGCTGACTTGCCCCCCTCCCCCCCCGACCACGATTCTTATGTGTAGGTTATTCACCTTCCCCTACTGGGATTCTGAAAACATGGACCAGATCCCAGGGGGCACACTCCACTGTGTTTCAGCAGCTTCCCTGAACTTTCTCATCCAGTACGGCCCAAGTGGGTCTGATTGCTGTTCTTAGTTATAGTATCTAATTATGAATAACGTGAGAATATCTGACATGATTCTCTCCAGCAAGTAGCCTTGACCGGGTTGGCATCAGAACTTTGGAAGAAACCAGAAAAATGTAAAAATAAAGAAGTGTTTTTTAAAAAAGGCATTCTGTGAAGCTTAGAAAAAAATGAGATAACTGAACACGTGATAGAAGAATGGGACTTTAAAAAAATATTATTACTTTTCTTATTAAGATATAGTTGATGTGCAATATTGTAAGTTGCAGGTGTACAACATAGTGATTCACAATTTTAAAGATTATATTCTATTTATAGTTATTGTAAATACTAGCTATATGCCCTGTGTTGTACAGTTTATCCTTGTAGCTTATTTATTTTATACGTAGTTTGTACATCTTAATCCCCTAACCCTATCTTGCCCCTCCCCACTTCCTTCTGCCCAGTGGTAACCGACTAGTTTGTTCTCTATATCTATGAGTCTGTTTTCTTTTTTGTTATATTCACTAGTTTGTTTTAATTTTTAGATTCCACATATAAGTGATATCATACAACATTTGTCTTTCTCTGACTTACTTCATTTAGCATAATGCCCTCCAAGTCCATCCATGTTGCTGCAAATGGCAAAATTTCATTATATATATTCCATACAATTATATATATATTCCATTGTATATATATATACCACATCTTCTTTATCCATTCATCTGTTGATGGACACTTAGGTTGTTTCCATGTCTTGGCTATTGTGAATAGTGCTGATACAAACATTGGGGTGCACATATCTTTTTTTTTTTTTTAAACATCTTTATTGGAGTATAATTGCTTTACAATGGTGTGTTAGTTTCTGCTTTATAACAAAGTGAATCAGTTATACATATACATATGTCCCCATATCTCTTCCCTCTTGCGTCTCCCTCCCTCCCACCCTCCCTGTCCCACCCCTCTAGGTGGTCACAAAGCACCGAGCTGATCTCCCTGTGCTATGTGGCTGCTTCCCACTAGCTATCTATTTTATGTTTGGTAGTGTATATATGTCCATGCCACTCTCTCACTTTGTCCTAGCTTACCCTTTCCCCTCCCCGTATCCTCAAGTCCATTCTCTAGTAGGTCTGTGTCTTTATTCCTGTCTTGCGCCTAGGTTCTTCATGACCATTTTTTTTTTTTTTTTTTTTTTTTTTAGATTACATATATATGTGTTAGCATACGGTATTCGTTTTTCTCTTTCTGGCTTACTTCACTCTGTATGACAGACTCTAGGCCCATCCACCTCACTGCAAATAACTCAATTTCGTTTCTTTTTAAGGCTGAGTATATTCCATTGTATATATGGACCACATCTTCTTTATCCATTGATCTGTTGATGGACACCTAGGTTGCTTCCACGTCCTGGCTATCGTAAATAGAGCTGCAATGAACATTGTGGTACATGACTCTTTTTGAATTATGGTTTTCTCAGGGTATATGCCCAGTAGTGGGATTGCTGGGTCGTATGGTAGTTCTATTTTTAGTTTTTTAAGGAACCTCCATACTGTTCTCCATAGTGGCTGCATCAATTTACATTCCCACCAACAGAGCAAGAGGGTTCCCTTTTCTCCACACCCTCTCCAGCATTTATTGTTTGTAGATTTTTTGATGATGGCCATTCTGACCGGTGTGAGATGCACATATCTTTTTGAATTAGTGTTTTCGTTTTGGGGGCATATATACCCAGGAGTGGAATTGCTGGGTCATATGGTAGCTCCATTTTTAGTTTTTGAGGAACCTCCATACTGTTCTCCACAGTGGCTGCACCAGTTTACATTCCCACCAGCAGTGCGTGAGGGTTCCCTTTTCCCCACGTCCTGGCCAGAATTTGTTATTTGTGGTTTTTTGTTGAAGGATGGAACATTTTTAGGGAACTATGAGGCAGGATATGTTTTGTATCCAGACCTCACATCCACGGGGCAGCCCCTGGTGACGGCGCTATGACTGGGTGACTGGGCCGCGGCTCTTCTGCTGGCTTAGACCTTGTTATGCTGGAGCAGGGCTCCTGTAAGAAAAAGGAACATCTTCAAAACCTTAGTGATTCCATTGTCTCAGAAAAGAAAAATAAAAAGCGATGAGCACCTGTACTTGGCTTGTCTCTAGAATGGAAAAAGGCAAAAATTAGAGAACTGAGTTTTCCTTGGACTTGCATTTTTATAGAATTTATAAAGCGTTTAGACCATCAGGTAAATAAATTCTGACTTACCTGTGAAAAGCTTTTCTTACATTGAACACTATGTTGTGCTCAAGGAAGGAGGAGGAACTTCTTGTTGGAGGAGTGGTGACCGCAAGGCAGTGTAGGAGGGTGGGGTCGCGGGTGATGGCAGGTCGGCTCCTGCAGGCACCGAGCGTTTCTGTCTCCTGCTTTGATCACTTTCCGTGACGGTCTGTCTTTGCCAATTTTAGCTTTGAGGTGCTCGTTACTCATTGACTGACTGATTCCATTTTCAGTTAGTACACTGATTTCTTTTTAACAACCAAATCTGTTTTGTTTTGTTTTTTTATAAATTTATTTATTTTATTTATTTTTGGCTGTGTTGGGTCTTCATTGCTGCATGCGGACCCTCTGTAGTTGTGGCGAGCGGGGACCACTCTTCATTGCGGTGTGTGGGCTTCTCATTGAGGTGGCTTCTCTTGTTGCAGAGCACAGGCTCCAGGCACACAGGCTTCAGTAGTTGTGGTATGCGGGCTCAGTAGTTGTGGCTCATGGGCCCAGTTACTCCGCAGCATGTGGGATCTTCCCAGACCAGGGCTCGAACCCATGTCCCCTGCATTGGCAGACGGATTCCCAACCACTGCACCACCAGGGAAGCCCAAATCTGTTTTTAATTCACTCTAGGTCATGACATTCGGAATGTCATTTCCCAGGTTAGTCAGTTTACTTATGTGACTATGTGTATAACTTAAGAATTTATTTAAGTCCTCTTGTAATTAACTGGGTAAAAAAAATTTTATATCATTCATAATCTGTGGGTTCTGTTTTCATGTTATTTCTTTCATGTTATTGTAGTCTAAATCTTACATAGCTGTAAAAGATGAAGAATATTATTCTTCAGTGCATGTCTTGGTGGTATCTGTTGAGCATGTCACACACACACACACACACGCACGCACACACACCCTTACACGTGCTAGAAATTTGCTGTAACACGCCCGAGGTTATCATTATACATTTTGCTTCTTATATGTCGAAGCAAGAGATGAGAATTTTAAAATGTTGCTGCGTTCTCCCAGAATCCTAGATGTACTATTATAATCATGTCTAGCTTGAGCTTCCTGAAGAATTTAAATTAAACATTCTAAAATGAAAGTTTTTATTTAACTTGTCTCAGATGTGTACCTTTACCAAAGAGTCAGCATTCTATAAAATGCTTTTTACAGACTCTAGTCCAGAAGATTCTTAAGCAAATATTTTTGTATCTTAAAAAATGAAGAAAAAGTAAAACAAGAAGCCCCCCTGCAGTTTCATACAAAACAACTCAATTGACTTGTGCTCCCATGAAGCCTTCGGGAAGCTGCTTTTAGGAAGGTGGCTGTTTCAGCTGCTTTTCCATGAAACTCTCCCAGGCAGTGAAGTGCCTGCAAGGAGTGAATGTTGTTTTCACCGTTTCATGTCAGAATTTCTCGTCAGATGTTGAAGGTTTGGTATTTTGAAAGGAAGTAAACAATATTCTTAAAATAAGTTGTCAGCATCTTGTTTTGTACAGCTGACAAGAACGGTGACATGAGGATGTCGCTGAAGACGTTTGAAGAGAACATACCACTTTCAGAGATCAGGCAGACCCCTTGGTATCCTTTTTAGATGAATTTCAGACAGGTTTATTTTCGTTTTCATGTAAGTAGTCACGGGGTTAAAAATAATACTCAAAGCTGTTTAGAGTTCATGTAGAAGCTGCATAAACCATTATTTGAAAGAAATTGCCTCAGTTCTTATCTGTATGAAAATAGGACTTTTGGCACAAAATTATCACACAATTTACATTTTATTTGAATGAATTTACATAGTGAGTAAAAACAAATTCTATGTATTTGTTTACATAGAAATATTTAAAGATGACAATACTGGGACTACAAGATGTAAACCTACTTTTAAGCCAGGGTCCAGGATTAGGTATGTTGTTTCTTCTAAATGAGCAGAACATAGACTCCGGAAGACTTGATCTACCTCTGTGCCATAAAACATACAAGGGTAATTTACCTAGGAAGTAATGATTATTCTTTACACAGAGAGCCAGGTACCGTCAGAGTGTAAGGAGCCCCGCCCCGGTGCTCCGGGTGGGATGCAGGACCCGAATCGCCAGTGTCACGCCGTAAACAGCACAAGCGGAAAGGAGCACCTGCTGCTCAGGAGTGAGGGGTCAGATAAATCTAAGGCGTTTGGGTGCTCTTCACGGAACCTTCTAGCACAACTCAGCCTCTATTTGTGGTTTGCCTGGAACTATTTTGCCAACTCAAGAATTATGATGGAAATTATTTCAGGTTGTTTTCTTCTCTTCACCTTTGTTCTCCTACAGATGTGTGGTGTGTGTGGTGTATGTGGTGTGTGTCAGTCACTGTGTTAACGTCTGAGGTTTTAGACTGGCCTGAGTTGGACTTGCAGACCTGCCATTTACTATAACTAGGGGGCAAACGACCACACTAGGCTTAGCCTCAGTTTCCTCATCTGTAACTGGGAGGTCTTTGCAATAGAAAAGGTTAAATTCCATAATGAGACTAAGACACATGTAAGTCTTAATGTACTTTATGATACAGTATCGTGTTACTGAAAGCATAACTGCAGGAAATATACTGAGAAACACAGTAACATTTAGGAGATTTTAACTCATCCATTTGAGACTATGATAGATTAAGGAGGGAAAACAAATACAGATGTATAGAATCTGAATAACATGATTTTAAAAAGACGAAGACTGACCGGAAGATGTATGTCCAACTGAAAAAAAAATAAACCTACTTAAAAGCACTTTTCAAAACTCAACTATTAGGCCACAGACAACTTATAAATTCTGAAAACCAAAACAATTCAGACCCATTCTCTGATCAAATGCAATAAAACAAGAAGTTGTTGGGGGGAAAGCCAATCACCTAGAAGACACGCAAAAACATTCACAAATACAGCTTAAGCAATCAGAGGGTCAAAGGAGACCCAAACCCAAATCTTAGAAAATCCAGATGGAGTCTAATGACGACACTAAAGAGATAAACGTTTGGGACGTCCCTGTGTGTGTTCAGAGGTAAATGTAAACCCTACACAGCAAGAAAGAGTGAAAATACATTACTTAAATACTCAACTAGAAAAGCTGACTAACTTTTTAAATGAGTAGAAAAAGGAAAGCAAGAGCAAACTAGAAGTTGAAGTGAATGAACTGGAACACAGAAAACAAGTAAACGGGTCAGAGTATCTTGAAACAAAGCAGCGACACTGCAACAGTAGACCATCCATGGGGGTGCAGTGAACAGTGCGGTGTTCTGAGAGGTGGGGTCCCCGAGACACAGCTCTTGGGTTTCTTGTTCCTTCGTTTGTCCGACTTTCCGTGTGATGTTTTCTTTTAAATGGTTGATCTTCCTGGTGGGTTTTGGGTGAACACAACCTGGTCGTATCACACTGCGTCAGGACTCTCTCCTCGCAGCCCAGCCCTGGCTGGCCTCAGACTCCTGCCTGGTCACCCCTCACCTGCGAAGCCCTTCTCAGCTGCACCGGCCATGTCAGGTGGTCCCCTAGCCGACACAGCCCCTGCAGGTGACCCTTCTGGAGCCCCCTCTGCTCACCTCCCAATCTGAGCCTGTTTCCCGCAGGTGGGCTGCACAGCCGTCTTCCTGGGACCTACCTGCCTGCTGGAATCCCCGCCAACTCCCTCTGTCAGATCCTCCCTGGATTCTGTCTTCATTTCCCTGGTTTATTTCTCCTGGCTTTGGGGCATAGGGTTGTGGGAGATAGTTATTCATTTATTTTTTTGTGTGTCGAAATATGTGTTCTCTCTCCTCAACCACAGTTGTTTAGTTGTGGATAGAATTCCAGTCGGAAGACTTTTCCTTCAGAATATTGAAGACATCGCTGCGTTTTCCTTAAGTTAATGGGAAGTCGGCTGTTGTTCAGATTTCAATTCACAGAAAGGATTGTCCTTCCCTCCCACCCACTACGAGAATCTCACCCCGGACACGGTCGGGACTTTCTGTGTGTTCCCGCTGTGCTGGAATGGGCCTTCCTCGCTCTCTGGTTCAGTCTGGAGACTCACACCTCTTATTTCCAGAAGCCCCTGTGTGAGTTCTTCTTTCTGCCATCTTTTCTCTTTGCTCCATTTGTTTTCCTTCACAGATGCTCAAATTTTCTCTCCTATCTTTAAACGCCTTGTCTTTTGTTCGCTTCCTTGGAATAACTCCTCAACTTTGTCTTACAATCCTTTGATTTTTTTTTTTTTTAACCATACTATGATTTTTTTTCAGTCTCTGTGAACATGTCCTTATTCTCTGATTTGTTTTTTGCTGCATCCTGTTCTTAGTTGCTGGGTTAACTTAACCAACATGTACTGATTAAGTTAACCCAGCATTGACTTTTTCCCCAGGTACTTGTGTTTTGATTTGTTTTCCAGTTAGGTTGGTCGGCTTCTTTCTGTCATGTGAGAGGCATTTCTCAAGTCCTGGTGGTCTTTCTCCAAGTTCATTCTTTTTTTTAAAATTTATTTATTTATTTTTGGCTGCGTTCGGTCTTCGTTGCTGTGCACGGGCTTTCTCTAGTTGAGGCGAGTGGAGGCTACTCTTCGTTGTGGTTCGCGGGCTTCTCATTGAGGTGGCTTCTCTTGTTGCAGAGCACCAGCTCTAGGTGCACAGGCTTCAGCAGTTGTGGCTCGCGGGCTCAGTAGTTGTGGCGCACGGGCTTAGTTGCTCCGCGGCATGTGGGATCTTCCCGGACCAGGGCTCGAACCCGTGTCCCCTGCATTGGCAGGTGGATTCTTAACCACTGCGCCGCCAGGGAAGTCCCTCCAAGTTCACTCTTGAGAACAAGGCACCAGCAAACCTTGCCTGCGTGCTCGGGGCCTGCCAGCTGGTGGGATTCAGGGGCAGTGGTCAGCAGGGGACTGGCCAATGCCGAGGAGCCTGAGTCGCCAGCAGGGACCCCCTTCTTCTAGTAAGTTCCTTCCAGCAGAGACTTGCTTCCAAATGTTTCCAGGTGGGTTTTTGTGGCATCTTCTCTCTGCAGACTCTTGGCTCCCAGCTTGCCCGTTTTCCAGCCTAGAAACTGCATGAACCTCTGTTATCTGCTGTCATTTCTTCTCTCATGCTTTGTTCTTGTGTATTTATACCCTTTCATTCATTTATTACTTTTTTTAGTATCGAGAGAAAGGATTATCAAGGAGAAATGATAAATTCAATTTTCCAGTCTGCCATTTTTTCTCTAACTTATATTTTTTTAAGAGTTTTTTCATGTACTTTATTTTTTATTTTTTTAATAGATCTTTATTGGAGTATAATTGCTTCACAATACCATGTTAGTTTCTGTTGCACAGGAAAGCAAATGAGCCATATGCATACACATGTCCCCATATCCCCTCCCTCTTGAGCCTCCCTCCTATCCTCCCTATCCCACCCCTCTAGGTCGTCCCAAAGCTGATCTCCCTGTGCTATGCTACTGCTTCCCACCAGCCAACTAATTTACATTGGGTAGTGTATATATGTCGATGCTACTCTCACTTCGCCACAGCTTCGCCTTCCCATCCCATGTCATCAAGTCTATTCTCTGTGTCTACCTCTTTATTCCTGCCCTGCAACTAGGTTCATCAGTACCTTTTTTTTTTTTTAGATTCCATATATATACATTAGCATACGGTATTTGTTTTTCTCCTTCTGACTTACTTCACTCTGTATGACAGACTCTAGGTCCATCCACCTCACTACAAATAACTCAATTTTGTTTCTTTTTATGGATGAGTAATATTCCATTGTATATATGTGCCACATCTTCTTCATCCATTCATCTGTCGATGGACATCTAGGTTGGTTCCATGTCCTGGCTATTGTAAATAGTGCTACAATGAAACATTGTGCTGCATGTCTCTTTTTGAATTATGGTTTTCTCAGAGTATATGCCCAGCAATGGGATTGCTGGGTCATATGGTAGTTCTAGTTTTAGTTTTTTAAGGAAACTCTATACTGTTTTCCATAGTGGTTGTATCAATTTACATTCCCACAAACAGTGTAGGAGGGTTCCCTTTTCACCATACCCTTTCTAGCATTTATTGTTTCTAGCTTTTTTGATAATGGCCATTCTGACCAACATGAGGTGATACCTCATTGCAGTTTTCATTTGCATTTCTCTAATAATTAGTGATGTTGAGCACCTTTTCATGTGCCTCTGGGCCATCTGTGTGTCTTCCTTGGTGAAATGTTTATTTAGGTCTTCTGCCTACTTTTTAACTGGGTTGTTTGTTTTTTTGATGTTGAGCTCCATGAGCTGTTTCTATATTTTGGTGATTAATCTTTTGTCTATTGTTTCATTTGCAAATATTTTCTCCCATTCTGAGGGTTGTCTTTTTGTCTTGTTTATGGTTTTCTTTGCTGTGCAAAAGCTTTTAGTTTAATTAAGTCCCATTTGTTTATTTTTGTTTTTATTTCTGTTACTCTAGGAGATGGGTCAGAAAAGATCTTGCTGTGGTTTATGTCAAAGAGTGTTTTTCCTGTTTCCCTCTAAAAGTTTTATAGTGTCTGGTCTTACATTTAAGTCTTTAATCCATTTGGAGTTTATTTTTGTGTATGGTGTTAGGGAGTGTTCTAATTTCATTCTTTTACATGTAGCTGTCCACTTTTCCCAGCACCACTTATTGAAGAGGCTGTCTTTTCTCCATTGTATGTTCTTGCCTCCTTTGTCATAAATTAGGTGCCCATATGTGCGTGGGTTTATCTCTGGACATTCTATCCTGTACCATTGATCTATATTTCTGTTTTTGTGCCAGTACCATACTGTCTTGATTACTGTAGCTTTGTGGTATAGTTTGAAGTCAGGGAGCCTGATTCCTCCAACTCCATTTTTCTTTCTCAAGATTGATTTGGCTATTTGGGGTCTTTTGTGTTTCCATATGAATTGTAAGATTTTTTGTTCTAATCCTGTGACGAATGCCATTGGTAGTTTGATAGGGATTGAGTTGAATCTGTAGATTGCTTTGGGTAGTATAGTCATTTTCACAATATTGATTCTTCCAGTCCAAGAACATGGTATATTTCTCCATCTGTTTGTCATCTTTGATTTCTTTCATCAGTGTTTTATAGTTTTCTGAGTACAAGTCTTTCACCTCCTTAGGCAGGTTTATACCTAGGTATTTTATTCTTTTTGTTGCAGTGGTAAATGGGACTGTTTCCTTAATTTCTCTTTCTGATTTTTTGTTAGTGGTGTACAGGAATGCCAGAGATTTCAGTGCATTAATTTTGTATCATGCAACCTTACCAAATTCATTGATTAGCTCTAGTAGTTTTCTGGTGGCATCTTTGGGATTTTCTATGTATAGTATCATGTCATCGGCAAATAGTCACAGTTTTACTTCTTCTTTTCCAATTTGTATTCCTTTATTTCTTTTTCTTCTCTGATTGTTGTGGCTAGGACTTCCAAAACTATGTTGAATAATAGTGGCAGGAGTGGACATCCTTGTCTTGTTCCAGATACTACTGGAAATGCTTTCAGTTTTTCACCATTGAGCGTGATGCTCGCTGTGGGTTTGTCATATATGGCCTTTGTTATGTTGAGGTTGGTTTGCTTTATGCCCATTTTCTGGAGAGTTTTTATCATAAATGGGTGTTGAATTTTGTCAAAAGCTTTTTCTCCATCTATTGAGATGATCATATGGTTTTTATTCCTTAATTTGTTAATGTGGTGTATCACATTGATTGATTTGCGTATACTGAAGAATCCTTGCATCCCTGGGATAAATCCCAGGTGATTATGGTGTATGATCCTTTTAATATGTTGTTGGATTCTGTTTATTAGTATTTTGTTCAGGATTTTTGCGTCTATGTTCATCAGTGATATTGGTCTATAATTTTCTTTTTTGGTGATATCTTTTTCTGGTTTTGGTATCAGGGTGATGGTGGCTTCGTAGAATGAATTTGGGAGTTTTCTCCCTCTGCAATTTTTTGGAAGAGTTTGAGAAGGTTTGGTGTTAGCTCTTCTCTAAATGTTTGATAGAATTCGCCTGTGAAGCCATCTGGTCTTGGACTTTTGTTTGTTGGAAGATTTTTAATTATGGTTTCAATTTCATTACTTGTGATAGGTCTGTTTATATTTTCTAATTCTTCCTGGTTCAGTCTTGGAAAATTGTACCTTTCCAAGAATTTGTCCATTTCTTCGTGGTTGTCCATTTTATTGGCATGTACTTGTTTGTAGTAGGATCTTACAGTCCTTTGTATTTCTGCAGTGTCAGTTGTGATTTCTCCTTTTTCATTTCTAATTTTATTGATTTGCATCCTCTCCCTCTTTTTCTTGATGAGTCTGGCTGAGGGTTTATCAATTTTGTTTATCTTCTCAAAGAACCACTTTTAGTTTTATTGATCTTTGCTATTGTTTTCTTCGTTTCTATTTCATTTATTTCTGCTCTGATCTTTATGATTTCTTTCCTTCTATTGACTTTGGGTTTTCTTTGATCTTCTTTCTCTAGTTGTTTTAAGTGTAGGGTTAGATTGTTTATTTGAGATTTTTCTTGTTTCTTGAGGTGAAATTGAATGTTATAAACTTCCCTCTTAGAAGTGCTTTTGCTGCGTCCCATAGGTTTTGGGTCATCCTGTCCCAAACCTGTCATTTGTTTCTATGTATTTTTAGATTTCTTTGATTTCTTTAGTGCTCTCTTGGTTATTTAGTGGCACACTGTTTAGCCTCCATGTATTTGTGTTTTTTACAGTTTTTTTTTCCTGTAATTGATTTCCAATCTCATAGCGTTGTGGTCAGAAAAGATGCTTGATATGATTTCAATTTTCTTAAACTTTCCAAGGCTTGATTTGTGACCCAAGATGTGATCTATCCTGGAGAATATTCCATGTGCACTTGAGAAGAAAGTGTATTCTGCCACTTTTGGGTGGAATGTTCTGTAAATATCAATTAGATCTTTCTGGTCTATTGTGTCATTTAAAGCTTGTGTTTCCTTATTTATTTTCTGTTTGGATGATCTGTCCATTGGTGTAAGTGGGGTGTTAAAGTCCCCTACTATCATTGTGTTACTGTTGATTTCTCCTTTCATGGTTGTTAGCATTTGCCTTATGTATTGGGGTGCTTCCATGTTGGGTGCATAAACATTTATAATTGTTATATCTTCTTCTTGGATTTATCCTTTGATCGTTATGTAGTGTCCCTCCTTACCTCTTATAACAGTCTTTATTTAAAAGTCTATTTTATCTGGTATGAGTATTGCTACTCCAGCTTTCTTTTGATTTCCATTTGCATGGAATATCTTTTTCCATCCCTTCACTTTCAGTCTGTATGTGTCCCTAGGTCTGAAGTGGGTCTCTTGTAGACAGCATATATATGGGTCTTGTTTTTGTATCCATTCAGCCAGTCTGTTTGTTTTGGTTGGGGCATTTAATCCATTTACATTCAAGAATATTATCAATATATATGTTCCTATTACCATTTTCTTAATTGTTTTGTGTTTGTTTTTGTGGGTCTCTTTCTTCTCTTTTGTTTCCCGCTTAGAGAAGTTTCTTTCGCATTTGTTGTAAACCTGGTTTCGTGGTGCTGAATTCTCTTTGCCTCAGTTTGTCTGAAAAGCTTTTGACTTCTCCATCGAATCTGAATGAGATCCTTGCTGGGTAGAGTAATCGTGGTTGTAGGTTTTTCTCTTTCATCACTTTAAGTATATCCTGCCACTCCCTTCTGGCCTGCAGAGTTTCCACTGAAAAATCAGCTGATAACCTTATGGGGATGCCTTTGTATGTTATTTTTTGTTTTTCCCTTGCTGCTTTTAATATTTTTTCTTTGAATTTAATTTTTGTTAGTTTGATTAATATGTGTCTTGGTGTGTTTTTCCTAGGTTTTATCCTTTATGGGACTCTCTGTGCTTCCTGGACTTGGGTGACTATTTTCTTTCCCATGTTAGGGAAGTTTTCCACTGTAATCTCTTCAAATATTTTCTCAGACTCTTTCTTTTTCTCTTCTTTTCCTGGGACCCCTATAATTTGCATGTTGGTGCGTTTAGTGTTGTCCCAGAGGTCTGTGAGATTGTCTTCAATTTTTTTCATTTTTGCTTTATTCTGCTCCTCGGCAGTTATTTCCACCATTTTGTCTTCCAACTCACTTATTTGTTCTTCTCCCTCCGTTATTCTGTTATTGATTCCTTCTAGAGTATTTTTCATTTCAGTTATTGTGTTGTTCATCTCTGTTTGTTTGTTCTTTAGTTTTTCTAGATCTTTGTTAAACATTTCTTGTATTTCCTCAATCCATGCCTCCATTCTATTTCCGAGATTCTGGATCATCTTTACTATCATTACTCTGAATTCTTTTTCAGGTAGATTGCCTATTTCCTCTTCATTTATTTGGTCTTTTAGGTTTTTACCTAGCTCCTTCATCTGTGACATATTTTTTTGCTGTCTCTTTTTTTTTTTTTTATGAGTGGGAATGTGTTCCTGTTTTACTGGTTGTTTGGCCTGAGGCTTCCAACATTGGAGTTAGTAGGCTATTGGGTAGAGCTGGGTCTTGGTGCTGAGATGAGGAACTCTGTGAGACCTCACTCTGATGAATATTCCCGGGGGTCTGAGGTTCTCTGTTAGTCCAGTGGTTCGGACTCGGAGCTCCCACCACAGGAGCTTCCCCCCGACCCCGGGCTTGCGAATCAAGATCCTGCAAGCCTAATGGGGTGGCAAAAAAAAAAAGAAAAAAAAAGAAAAAAAAAGAAAAAAAAAGAAACATAACAAAGTGAAAAATAAAATTATAGTAGGAAACTAACAGATATGTTAGAAAGAATGTAAAAATAAAAATATAGATGAATCAACAACCGGAAGGTACATCAGTACCACAATAGTAAAGAAGAGGAGGAGGGAAAGGAAAAAACAAAAAAGTCGGGGTGGGGGAGGCCTTGGCTGTGGAGAGCAGGGCCTAATCAAGGGCAAGGTTTGGGCAGTGGGTGGGGCCAATGCTTAGGACCCACAGGGCTGGAAAAGGTCCTGGGAGCTGTGGGGGGTGGGGCTTAGGCTCAAGGAACAGAAGGGGCCCAGGCGTGCCTCCCATCCCTGGTCTCAGAGGGCAGGGGACCTCACCTGGGAGCCTAGCAGGCTTCCTGGGCTCGAGTGGGCGGGGCAAATACCCTCCTGTCCTCTCCTGCTCCTCCGATAGGTCTTGGGTCTGGGAGGGTCTCTCCCACCTGCCTCTCCTGATCTCCCCGGCCTCCCTCCTGTGCCCCCAAGGACCTACACAGCCTAGAGGTGGCTTGGAGGGCAGGGGACTGGCCTGGGAGCTCAGCAGGTTCCCTGGGCCCCAGTAAGTTGGGCAATCACCCTCTGTTCCTCTCCTGCTCCTTCCAGATGGTTCCTCCCACCTGCCACTCCTGATCTCCCCGGCCTCCCTCCTATGCCCCCAGGACCCACACGGCCTGGATGGGGCTTTAGAGGTGAGGGAACCAGCTTGGGAGCTCAGCAGTCTCCCCTGCCCGAGTGGGCCAGGCAATCACCCTCCGCTCCTCCTCCGCTCTTCCCGGACAGTCTGTCCCACTTGCCTCTTGTCTATCCTCCACTTCTCCTCCCTGCTTGGTCCCCCTACATCCTACTGGTTCATTCTGGGGTTCCTCCCGTCTCCTTGGGGGTCAGAGTCCCCCACCAGTGGCCAGCAGGCGCCCTAGTTGTGGGGAGACGCTAACTCTGGGTCTTCCCACACCGCCATCTTGACTCCTCCTCTCTAACTTATTTTTAAAACTTTGTTATCCCCCAAGTAATAATTCAGCTAATAGCATATGACTTTATTTCTAACTCTCTGTAGTTGTTCTGCCTCGTTATAACAGCACCCGCCTCTTAATATACATACAAAATAAAAGATTTTCTATGATGGCTTTTTGTTTAGCTTGGCTGTGCAAATTTTATGAATTTATAATGGCTGATTGAAATACTGTGTTCAAAAGGATCCTCAAAGTCATGGTCTTAATTTGATATGCACAGAACTCCTGAATTTATTGTTGCCTTCAGTTAAAACTTTTATCCTGCCAAGAGAATTCCTTAATGACATGTGTTCACACTTATCTGATTCCTTTGTCACTTGGCCTGTCATTTGCTCTGACTTTATGTTACCACATAGTGAAATTGAACTGGGTGAAAATTTAAAAATACACTTGCAGATATGTTTTTACTTTAATAAGTAAGAGGAAAAAGAGTATCTGACTTCAGATAACACTTTTACTTCTCAAAATGACATGATTAATTACCCAATTTAGTAAAATCATTGATAATGTAACAAAAGATCAGCCATGGGTCTTTAAATCACTTCTTGCCATTACTATAAAATTCTTGAAGGTTAATGTATGTGTCTGATTTCACTGAACTGGGACATAATTATATGAGAAGTCTATGGTTTTTTCAATCTCTAAGGAAGAAGATTGCATATGGAACACTTAGTTTTATAGCAACTGGGGCATATTATTTGACATTTTAAGCATTTTATTAAGTACAAAATTACAAATTATGTGAATTGCCAATATTGTAGAAACTGTATCCTTACTATATTTCATTTTTTTAGGCTTTTTCCCATCGTATATATACATACATATTTTTTCATGAGTAGCATCAGACAGGATTTACAATTTTTTATCATTTGTTTATTTAATAAAATGTCAGGTCATTTCTTGTGTTGTTAAAAATCCCTCAAATATGGTAATCGGAGAGTACTTGGTGCATAAATTTCATGACCACTGTGTCTCTGTGTCCTCAATTCTCTGGTAGTTAGAAATGACTCTTCCTCCTTATTTTTCCTTGACCTTTGCATTGTCTCATGTCAGTAGTGCCAAATAGAATTTTGAGTGTTTAGAAAATCTTTGCCTATTCTATTATTTTTTAGTATTTTTTGTCATTTTATTTAGCTGTGCTTTTTGTGAAAAGCATATAACTATCTTAAAAATAAAATCTCATCTTTTCTTGATGGTAACAGAGTTTGACCTATTTGCAGGTATTGTTACAATTATTATATAAATTGTACACATGTCAACTTGTTTTTGGCCTTAAATATTTTCTTTTTTTTATGATGATGGTGGGGCAGGTGAAGGCACCTTCCTTCCTTCTTTCCTCTTTTAGAACATTTAGTTTGTTGATAACTTGTACTTTGGAAGAAAGGCTTTTAATAATCCCAATGGTTATTCTAAAGTTTTTCAAATGTATTTTTTTTTTTTGAAGTTTTAAATTTTATTTTATTTTTTTATACAGCAGGTTCTTATTCGTTAGCCATTTTATACATATTAGTGTATATATGTCAATCCCAATCTCCCAATTCATCACACCACCACCCTCCCTGGCCACTTTCCCCACTTGGTGTCCATACGTTTGTTTTCTATGTCTGTGTCTCTATTTCTGCCCTGCAAACTGGTTCTACTGTACCATTTTTCTAGGTTCCACATATATGTGTTAATATACGATATTTGTTTTTCTCTTTCTGACTTACTTCACTCTGTATGACAGCCTCTAAATCCATCCACGTCTCTACAAATGACCCAATTTCGTTCCTTTTAATGGCTGAGTAATATTCCATTGTATATATGTACCACGTCTTCTTTATCCATTCGTCTGTCGATGGGCATTTAGGTTGCTTCCATGCCCTGGCTATTGTAAATAGTGCTGCAATGAACACTGGGGTGCATGTGTCTTTTTGAATTATGGTTTTCTCTGGGTATATGCCCAGTAGTGGGATTTCTGGGTCATATGGTAATTCTATTTTTAGTTTTTTAAGGAACTTCCATACTGTTCTCCACAGTGGCTGTATCAATTTACATTCCCACCAACAGTGCAAGAGGGTTCCCTTTTCTCCACACCCTCTCCAGCATTTGTTGTTTGTAGATTTTCTGATGATGCCCATTCTAACTGGTGTGAGGTGATACCTCGCTGTAGTTTTGATTTGCATTTCTCTAATAATTAGTGATTTTGAGCAGCTTTTCCTCTACTTCTTGGCCATCTGTATGTCTTCTTTGGAGAAATGTCTATTTAGGTCTTCTGCCCATTTTTGGATTGGGTTGTTTGTTTTTTTAATATTGAGCTACATGATCTGTTAATATATTTGGAGATTAATCCTTTGTCCGTTAATTCGTTTGCAAATATTTTCTCCCATTCTGAGGGGTTGTCTTTTCATCTTGTTTATAGTTTCCTTTGCTGTGCAAAAGCTTTTAAGTTTCATTAGGTCCCATTTGTTTCTTTTTGTTTTTATTTCCATGACTCTAGGAGTTGGATCAAAAAAGATCTTGCTGTGATTTATGTCAAAGAGTGTTCTTCCTATGTTTTCCTCTAAGAGTTTTATAGTGTCCGGTCTTACATTTAGGTCTCGAATCCATTTTGAGTTTATTTTTGTGTATGGTGTTAGGGAGTGTTCTAATTTCATTCTTTTACATGTAGCTGTCCAGTTTTCCCAGCACCACTTATTGAAGAGACTGTCTTTTCTCCATTGTATATCCTTGCCTCCTTTGTCATAGATTAGTTGACCATAGGTGCATGGGTTTATCTCTGGGCTTTCTGTCCTGTTCCATTGATCTATATTTCTGTTTTTGTGGCAGTACCATACTATCTTGATTACTATAGCTTGGTAGTATAGTCTGAAGTCTGGGAGCCTGATTCCTCCAGCTCCGTTTTTTTCCGTCAAGACTGCTTTGGCTATTCGGGGTCTTTTGTGTCTCCATGCAAATTTTAAGATTTTTTGTTGTAGTTCTATAAAAAATGCCATTGGTAATTTGATAGGGATTGCACTGAATCTGTAGATTGCTTTGGGTAGTATTGTCATTTTCACAATATTGATTCTTCCAATCCAAGAACATGGTATATCTCTCTATCTGTTTGTATCATCTTTAATTTCTTTCATCAGTGTCTTATAGTTTTCTGCATACAGGTCTTTTGTCTCTCTAGGTAGGTTTATTCCTAGATATTTTATTCTTTTTGTTTCAGTGGTAAATGGGAGTGTTTCCTTAATTTCTCTTTCACATTTTTCATCATTAATGTATAGGAATGCAACAGATTTCTGTGCATTAACTGTATATCCTGCAACTTTACCAAATTCATTGATTAGCTCTAGTAGTTTTCTGGTGGCATCTGTAAGATTCTCTATGTATAGTATCATGTCGTCTGCAAACAATGACAGTTTTACTTCTTCTTTTCCAATTTGTATTCCTTTTATTTCTTTTTCTTCTCTGACTGCAGTGGCTAAGACTTCCAAAACTATGTTGAATAATAGTGGTGAGACTGAACATCCTTGTCTTGTTCCTGATCTTAGAGGAAATGCTTTCAGTTTTTCACCGTTGAATATGATGCTTGCTGTGGGTTTGTCATATATGGCCTTTGTTATGTTGAGGTAGGTTTGCTTTAGGCCCATTTTCTGGGGAGTTTTTATCATAAATAGGTGTTGAATTTTGTCAAAAGCTTTTTCTCCATCTATTGAGATGATCATATGGTTTTTATTCCTTAATTTGTTAATGTGGTGTATCACATTGATTGATTTACGTATACTGAAGAATCCTTGCATCCCTGGGATAAATCCCAGGTGATCATTGTATATGATCCTTTTAATGTGCTGTTAGATTCTGTTTATTAGTATTTTGTTCAGGATTTTTGCATCTATGTTCATCAGTGATATTGGTCTATAATTTTCTTTCTTGGTGATATCTTTTTCTGGTTTTGGTATCAGGGTGATGGTGGCTTCGTAGAATGAATTTGGGAGTGTTTCTCCCTCTGCAATTTTTTGGAAGAGTTTGAGAAGGATTGGTGTTAGCTCTTCTCTAAATGTTTGATAGAATTCGCCTGTGAAGCCATCTGGTCTTGGACTTTTGTTTGTTGGAAGATTTTTAGTTATGGTTTCAATTTCATTACTTGTGATAGGTCTGTTTATATTTTCTAATTCTTCTTGGTTCAGTCTTGGAATATTGTACCTTTCCAAGAATTTGTCCATTTCTTCGTGGTTGTCCATTTTATTGGCATGTACTTGTTTGTAGTAGGATCTTACAGTCCTTTATATTTCTGCAGTGTCAGTTGTGATTTCTCCTTTTTCATTTCTAATTTTATTGATTTGCCTCCTCTCCCTCTTTTTCTTGATGAGTCTGGCTGAGGGTTTATCAATTTTGTTTATCTTCTCAAAGAACCACTTTTAGTTTTATTGATCTTTGCTATTGTTTTCTTCGTTTCTATTTCATTTATTTCTGCTCTGATCTTTATGATTTCTTTCCTTCTACTAACTTTGGGTTTTGTTTGTTCTTCTTTCTCTAGTTCCTTTAGGTGTAAGGTTAGATTGTTTATTTGAAATTTTTCTTGTTTCTTGAGGTAGGCTTGTATTGCTATTAAGTTCCCTCTTAGAACTGCTTTTGCTGTATCCCATAGGTTTTGGATCATCGTGTTTTCATTGTCATTTGTCTCTAGGTATTTTTTTAATTTCCTCTTTGATTTCTTCAGTGATCTCTTGGTTATTTTGTAATGTATTGTTTAGCCTCCATGTGTTTGTATTTTTTACAGATTTTTCCTGTAATTGGTATCTAGTCTCATAGTGTTGTGGTCGGAAAAGATACTTGATACGATTTCAATTTTCTTAAATTTACCAAGGCTTGATTTGTGACCCAAGATACGATCTATCCTGGAAAATATTCCATGAGCACTGAGAAGAAAGTATAATCTGCTGTTTTTGGATGGAATGTCTTATAAATATCAATTAAATCTATCTGGTCTGTTGTGTCATTTAAAGCTTGTGTTTCCTTATTAATTTTCTGTTTGGATGATCTGTCCACTGGTGTAAATGAGGTGTTAACGTCCCCCACTATTATTGTGTTACTGTCGATTTCCTCTTTTATAGCTGTTAGCAGTTGTCTCATGTACTGAGGTGCTCCTATGTTGGGTGCACATATATTTATAATTGTTATATCTTCTTCTTGGATTGATCCCTTGCTCATTATGTTGTGTCCTTCCTTGTCTCTTATAACATTCTTTCTTTTAAAGTCTATTTTATCTGGTATGAGTATTGCTACTCCAGCTTCCTTTTGATTTCCATTTGCATGGAATATCTTTTTCCATCCCCTCACTTTCAGTCTGTATGTGTCCCTAGGTCTGAAGTGGGTCTCTTGTAGACAGCATATATATGGGTCTTGTATCCATTCAGTGAGCCTGTGTCTTTTGGTTGGAGCATTTAATCCATTCACGTTTAAGGTAATTATCAATATGTATGATCCTATTACCATGTTCTTAATTGTTATGGGTTTGTTTTTGTAGGTCCTTTTCTTCTCATGTGTTTCCCACTTAGAGAAGTTCCTTTAGCATTTGCTGTAGAGCTGGTTTGGTGGTGCTGAATTCTCTTAGCTTTTGCTTGTCTGTAAAGCTTTTGATTTCTCCGTCGAATCTGAATGAGATCCTTGCTGGGTGGAGTAATCTTGGTTGTAGTTTCTTCCCTTTCATCACTTTAAATATATCATGCCACTCCCCTCTGGCTTGTAGAGTTTCTGCTGAGAAATCAGCTGTTAACCTTATGGGAGTTCCCTTGTATGTTATTTGTCACTTTTCCCTTGTTGCTGTCAATAATTTTTCTTTCTCTTTAATTTTTGTCAGTTAGATTACTATGTGTCTCAGTGTGTTTCTCCTTAGGTTTATCCTGCCTGGGACTCTCTGTGCTTCCTGGACTTGGGTGGCTATTTCCTTTCCCATGTTAGGGAATTTTTTGACTATAATCTCTTCAAATATTTTCTCGGGTCCTTTCTTTCTCTCTTCTCCTGCTGGGACCCCTAGAATGCTAATGTTGTTATGTTTAATGTTGTCCCAGAGGTCTCTTAAGCTGTCTTCATTTCTTTCTTTCTTTTTTCTTTATTCTGTTCTGTGGCAGTGAATTCCACCATTCTGTCTTCCAGGTCACTTATCCGTTCTTCTGCCTCAGTTATTCTGCTATTGATTCTTTCTAGTGTATTTTTCATTTCAGTTATTGTATTGTTCATCTCTGTTTGTTTTTTCTTTAATTCTTCCAAGTGTTTGTTCTTTAATTCTTCTAGGTCTTTGTTAAACATTTCTTGGATCTTCTCGATCTTTGCCTCCATTCTTTTTCCAAGGTCCTGTATCATCTTCACTATCATTATTCTGAATTCTTTTTCTGGAAGGTTGCCTATCTCCACTTCATTTAGTTGTTTTTCTGGAGTTTTATCTTGTTCCTTCATCTGGTACATAGCCCTCTGTCTTTTCATCTTGTCTATCTTTCTGTGAATGTGGTTTTTGTTCCACAGGCTGCAGGATTGTAGTTCTTCTTGTTTCTGCTGTCTGCCTTCTGGTGGATGAGGCTATCTAAGAGGCTTGTGCAAGTTTCCTGTTGGCCGGGACTGGTGGTGGGTAGAGCTGACTGTTGTTCTGGTGAGCAGAGCTCAGTAAAACTTTAATCCGCTTGTCTGCTGATGGGTGGGGCTGGGTTCCCTCCCTGTTGGTTGTTTGGCCTGAGGCGACCCAACTCTGAATCCTACCCGGGCTCTTTGGTGGGGCTAATGGCGGACTCTGGGAGGGCTCACGCCAAGGAGTACTTCCCAGAACTTCTGCCGCCAGTGTCCTTGTCCTCACGGTGAACCACAGCCACACCCCGCCTCTGCAGGAGACCCTCCAACACTAGCAGGTAGGTCTGGTTCAGTGTCCTATGGGGTCACTGCTCCTTCCCCTGGGTCCTGATGGGCACACTACTTTGTGTGTGCCCTCTAAGAGTGGAGTCTCTGTTTCCCCCAGTCTTGTCGAAGTCCTGCAATCAAATCCTGCTAGCCTTCAAAGTCTGATTCTCTAGGAATTCCTCCTCCTGTTGCTGGACTCCCAGGTTGGGAAGCCTGTCGGGGGGCTCAGAACCTTCACTCCAGTGGGTGGATTTCTGCAGTATAATTGTTCTCCAGTTTGTGAGTCACCCACCCAGCAGTTATAGGATTTGATTTTATTGTGATTGCGCCCCTCCTACCGTCTCATAGTGGCTTCTCCTTTGTCTTTGGATGTGGGGTACCTTTTTTGGTGAGTTTCAGTGTCTTCCTGTTGGTGATTGTCCAGCAGTTAGTTGTGATTCCGGTGCTCTCGCAAGAGGGAGTGAGCACATGTCCTTCTACTCTGCCATCTTGAACCAATCCCCTCCAATTCTTTTGTATGTTGAATAGACTCCATATAAAGATGAATCAAATGTATTCTTCAATTTACATTTTTTTAACTGTCAAAATCTTTAGAACATTAATCTTTGGCTTTCTTTTGTGAAACTTGAGATGCTAAATGCTTTTCTTTTTTCCCTAATCCAAAACACCCACTTGTATTAAATGAATTTTAGGTTATATACTTTATTCTTTTCTTTCTTTCCAGTTTTTAAGCAAAGCAATCAACTCTTGGGGGAAAAAAGTGGGCAAACAACTTTGTAATCATACTTAAAACAACCATGTATCTTTATTTCTATATGTTTCACTGGTTCCAGTGGTGACCTCAGTCCTTTCCAGCTACAGCTTCCTTCTTTTTTCTAGAGTTAACCGCTTTTATTCTCTGTTCTGGCACAGTTCTTTTCAAGGTTTGTTGTAATTTGTCACTGGTGCCTGCATAATGTGTTTACGATCTTCGCGTATCAGAGACTGCATCTCCCCCAGGAGCCATTCGAGAGGAGACAGAGGTTGTAGCCCAGACCCTTCTCTCTCGGAGCTCTGTCCATGGTGCCTCCTTCATCCTCTGGTTCTCACTGTGGTGCAGGCAGTCTGGTCCAGCCCAATTGATGGTCCTTCACAGTAGCCCGCTGTCTTTTTATCAAGGTTTCCCATGGGATACTTTTATGTCTCTGCATGTATATAAATGAAATTTAAACTTCCCTGCATATGTCTAGATATGGTTTTCTTTTCAGTGAGTTCACCTGTAACACTATGTACTCTCGCCATTTTTAGGCCAAAGTCCTAAAAAAGTCATTTTTTCTCCGAGTATTTTTTACAGTTTTCTTTGTGTTCTGACTGTATTCCTCTCTCCAAAATTTCTATCGCACGACACAGGATCCCCTGCATCCTCTGCAGTCTCCATCCCCTCTCATCACTTGCATTTCCTCACCCTTCCCTCTGAGAGGTGGGGAAATCGCGTGAGTGTGTGCTCTGTGTAGCTGTCAGGAGGCTTTGTGCCCTCCATGAGATCTTCCACGCAGTGACTGTGTTACACCTCCTGGGAGCTTCCTACATCCCCACTGCCATCTACCGCCTTGAGTGGCACTGTTTTAAGTGGGTGTTGAGGGAGACATTTCAGATACAGTTGATCCCAACACACAAAAGTCCCTGCAATGGAAAGCATCTTTTCTCCGTTTATTCTTTCAAAATAAAAAGTTTCATGTGGTCTTACCCTTAATTTAATTTAAGAATATTCCTTATAATTTTAGGTGGTTGGACACAGGGTAAGTTCCCATCATCTCAGGGTCTCATTTTTTCATCTGCAAAGCATGACAATTGGACTAGGTGATTTCACATTTCCTTTTTAGTTACAATATGTACAATATTATTTACATATCAACCATCCCAAGGCAATTGTCTTAAGATCTAGGGCACACTGTCTGGAGAACACTTATTCCAATTGCAAGTAACTTACCCATATGTGGATTTCAGTGTTTATTAAAATGTAAATATCTTGAGTCAAGGATCTATATTCCAAATGCAAGGCACGTAACTGCAAAACTGTTGCTAGCAGAAGGAACTGGGTTGGAATCACCCCTTTCCTAAAGATGCCTCAAGAATCAAGATTAGGGATCCTTCCGTTATTTGCTAGGCATAGGAAAAAATATATAATTCCATTAATTAACTTGCTCTGATTTCCTAGAGTTACTCAAATTCTTGAAGAATTTGTGCTAGCTGATCTGAATGCATGGAAAACTCTGTAATGTGAATTAAAATGCATTATTTTTTTCCCAAGAGATAACATCCCTAAGCCTAGGAAGTCTGTCACTCTCTATAGTTTCTTTCTTATAGATGAATTAAGCTTAAAAATATCATTCTTTTGGAGACTGTGTTTTCTTAATTTTTAGATAAACATGATTATTAAAAGATGATGGCTAATATCCAAGGAGATGACGTGGCCAGGGACCGTCTGCCTTTTTTGAATGAGGATAGGGCTGGTAATACAACTTATTTCTGGAAGTTACTCACAGTGCAGACAATAGGGTGAATGAAGTTTATACAAAATTTGAATGTTGACGTTTTTCCTTTGGAAAAATTCTTTTGTACAAGACAAGAGCAATCATAATAACACGTTATATTTGCATATCGTTTAACCCCTTGCAGAATGTTTCCACATACCTCATCTTACCTACTGCACACAGCAGCTGTATGATGCAGGTTTTATTATCCCTATTTTACACATGAAAAAAGTGAGTCTTTGACAAAGTGTGTCTTCTTATCACAGCACAGCGAGGAAGAGGCTGATTTTACACTGAAATCATGAAATCCTGACTACTTGTCTGCTGCCCTTTCTCCTACTCCCAGAGACATGGTGGAACTGACGTGGTAGTTGAAATTACGTCTCTCATGTGCAGATTAGGAAGACTTAAGGTCAGAAAGGGAAATTGATACTAAACTACACACAAACCTACATTTGGATCATCAGCTGTTAAGGAGACTGTTAAGAAATGTTTTCTCACTTGAGACAAAGGCAAACAGGACTTCCAGGATTCCTTTCAAATTAAACCTTTGCTTCTCAGCTCCAAAATAAACACACATACACACACACACACACTCACTCTCCCTGTCTCTCACAGACTCTTACAGACAACGGTAGTTGTTACTCATAATTTTTTATGGAAAACAAGAATAGAAGCTATCTGAATGTCTCTTTCCACTTTGGTACGTAGAACTGTTAAATCCTTGTAAAACATGAACTATCAATAAGAAACTTACAAATCAGAAATCTGAAATAAAACCTCTAGTTATGAAAGTACTAAGCTAGATATGATGGTTTTAATTATCCCTTTGTCTCGATTATTCTCATTTTGATGAAATAATAAATACAGCCTCATACTCCAGTTTCTCTTATTATAGTTCAGTGCCCACATATGTCAGATTTAATATTCATTTGCCTGTCTTTGTGTGGAGCCAGATGGAGAGGTGTATTGCCTGTTTATAAGAACTAGCTGTTACTACTGAATTTTCCAAATTACTTCAGCAATAACAGTGGGTGTGTTGAGGATCGTTTAGGATTGCATTAAAAATGCCAGAGCAAAAGTCCAAAGTAAATAACATGGTGTCACGTATCTACAAACAATGGCCCTGGTGACTAAATCAGACACATGGCGTTGACCTCAGTTACAATAATACATGCCCCAGAGGCGCGAGTGTGAAGGAGAGCACATAGCTCTGCCGGTAATAAACGGAGTTTGATCTTGGAGGCCTTTTATAGAATGTCGTAAGCATCAGTTATGTAGTAAAGAGCAAAATTAATTTCACAGGATACAACAATTCCACTCCTGGTTAAATGCCCAACAGAAATGCATGCATAAGTTCACTAAAAGACATGTGCCGGAATGTTTGTAGCAGCACATTTATAACAGCCCAAGCCTGAATCTTCCCAAATGTGCATTAGCAGTGAGTGATGAACCGCGGCTCGTTTATACAGTGGAAGCTACGCGGGGAGGCGAAGGAACAGACTAAGCACACAGCGACACAGATGAGGCTCACGGACCCACAGTGACTGAAACCTTTGAGCCAGACACAAAGAGCAAACACTGAGTGATTCCATCAACGAAAGGGACAAAAGCAGGCAAAACGGACTACACTCTAAACTGCAGGACGGGGTCACCCCTGGGGGGTGCCCAGCGGAGGGGGAGGGAGCGGCTGCTGGGGAAATACTCAGTTTCTTCACCTGGTGCTCCACCAGCATGTGTTCAGTCTGTGAAAACAACTAATAATCCGGGCGTTCTGTGTGTAAGGTCTACGTCAGTAGAAAAAAGTTTGCAAACAGTTACCTCAAAAATATTGAAGTAGCCCTCCTGGCTGACATTTCTCCCAAGTTTCTACAAGCCGAACCTCTGTGTTTGGTGGACCTTGCGACAGTGTGACATGGCCCTCCCATCTCTACCTCTCCACGGAAATCTGACGTTTCCAGGGGAAACAGCCGCAGCCCAGCCCCTGGGCTCAGGGACCAACTCCAGGGCCCCCCACCTCACTGACGTCCAGATGCAGCTGGGCTATTTTCAGCTCTCACTGAAGTTTCACAGCCCACAGGGCTCATCCTAGGTTTTAATCTGCTTTGCGTGTCTCTATCATGGATTAAAAATGAACAAACAGAACAGAGTAAAATGTGGAAATTTCCTGAGTTAGGAATTAGGAGACCAGCTTCTCTGCCCTGAGGGTTGCATGCATTCCCCGGCTGATGGCCTGTTCTTGGTTCCCTTGACCTGACTTTGGGTCGGGTGGAGAAATGACTTCTCCTTCTGTGAGACAACAGGTCTGGCAGAGAGACATATCAGGATAGTGATGCTGACCTTAAGTTCCTTCTACTAGGATTTATATTTTATGAAAAACCACGGTTTCATCCTGGAATTAAGACTGGGACACATCCACCTCCCACACACATGAAAGAGGCATGGAGTCTGCTGTCAAACGGAAATTGGCCAGGCTTCCGTGCCATTTAAACTAGATTGTTAAAGTAGATGATACGTACGATCTTAGGAAGAATGAAATAGCGGGAACCTACCTGAGCGTCTCCTGAACCCTGACCCATGAGCACTGACACTCGGCCTCCTTCTCTCATTCCCACTGCCCGCGCGTTGGTCTGAGAATTCTTTGCTGGTAATTCACAAACACTAAAATATTTTTTGAAAGGGAAGGAAGAGCCAGGCTTTGTAAAGCGGCAAAGTGATGTCACGTGGGAGCACAGGAGCATCCGGGGTGTCCGCTGCCCTCGCTGGCCGCCCTCATGCCCCCGTGCCTCCCGCAGACCCGGCCTCCTCTGGAGAGTCGTCCCAGACAGGTCCAAACGTGTTTGCAGACGTAAGTGAAATAGGGATTTCAGCGCAGTATCCCTAGCTGCCCGTTTCTAAAAGCTCGAGCTCGCTGCTGCTGGCGAAGAAAACCAGCGCTCTCGCTTTCCTCAGCTGCGACGTCGTACAGTGAATGTCCTTCGTAACTGGCGAGAATTCCGCGGCAGGCTTGCTGGCTGCAGCTCCAGGCGAGGCAGGGATCAGCCTTGTGGAGGAGGCTCTTTGCAGGAAAGGGTGCTGTTCTGGGAAGAGCTGGAGGTGCTCAAACGTGTAACTGCACCTCGATGGGAACATTTGTGCCAGCTGATCAAAGTCCTGCCCTTCTGTAGTGTAATCCCCGAAGGATGAGGGCACCCTTCACGTGGTCAGTCATTTCCGGCATTAGTTACTAGACAATATTTAAAAATAAGGTACATAATTGGCGGGTGAAATTCTTATGTGTTGTAAGGATTTCTTCTGAATAGAATAGCTAGGTACTTCAAAGAAACGCACTGTAGAAATTTATGACTTAAAAAATAGTTAAAACAAAAATTTGCATTTATCGTCAGTAAAAAATAAAAGTCTTTAACAGAAATATATCCCCTGGAATGGCTTAGGGGTCTCTCTTTTCTCACAGTTTTTATTCGTTCGTTGAACAAGCCTTTATCGAACGCCCTTTATATGCCCAGGGTTGTGCTCTGTGTAACATCTACCCCGTTTCTAGAAGCTCACAGTCTAGGGAAGGAGATGACGTTGACTAAATGACATGAGAAAGGTCTGTTTGGGGAGCCACGTACAGGTGGTCCTATGAGGGTCTCTGAAGCTGGTCTAAGAGTTTCAAGAAAAGTTTCCCAGAAAAGATACCTTCCTGTGCCCTGAAGGATGAGTAAGAGTTACCCAAGCGAAGGCGGTAAGGAGGGATATTCCAGCTGAGACACAGAACATGTATGTGCCTGCATGTGTGTGTGGGTGTGTACATGCAAGTGTGTGTGTGACTGCACTTAATTTTAATCTCGCATACCTAGAGCCTGGACTTGGGTGGTGATAATGGGGGACAAGGGGGGAATGATGAGGCCGATGGGGTGGCCGGCTCTGCTCCCATCGTGGTCCTTTCCAGCTGTCCTGGCTGTGGGCCTTCTTAGCCACTCAGGTAAGAGCTGCGAGTACGGACGTTTCATCTTGCCTTCGGGTCTGAGCCCGTTCAGCCTGGCTGCGGTCTGTCCTCAGGTTCCTGGGCTGGAGGCCGACTAGTGCCTGTCACTGGCACGTCTGATGTAGTGAAAGGAAGGCCTAGCTCTTCCTTCTCATGTTACTAATACAGAATATTAGACCTTCTTTCTGTGAGTTTATTGGACGACCTCCAGCTCGCTGGTCCAGGATGTGGCATCAAGAACACATCTTTTCTAACAATGTCCCAGTGGTTTTATTGTTAACAATCCACTGAGAAAAATTTTTAATGACACTTCAACATTGGGTTTCTGTTGTATGCCAAGATTTTGACATATGATGCTGAATTTAATGATCACAACACACATTTTACGATAGACCTGATCTCCATTTCATAGCTGAGGAAACTGCGGTTGATTTTGGAGGGTTGGCCGTCTTCCTGATTTCCGGGGAGCGGCAGAGCCAGAGTTTGAACGTAGATTGCTTGAGCCCATTATGACGCGAAGTCCCACCTCCCTCTCCTGCTGTTGAAACAAGGATGCGACGCAGCTGAGGGACTTGTACCCCCAGGGACTCGGTTGGGTAGTCAGACCCTCGCACGGGCTCAGCTGTCTGGGAGGTGGGCGAACCTCCCTCACAGCAGCTGTTCCATGGACTTTCTGTGCTCCTTTGTTCCCTGCTTCTCCACCTCTTCTGCTCTCTGCTCCAGGCTGGCCTCAGCTCCTACTTCACTGAGAAAGTAAGAACCATCCGATCGTGACTCCTTCCCTCCTGGCGAAACAGAGGAGTCCTTCTCTTGACGGTACTGATCTCTGAACCCACCCCTGTCCCCTGTCCATCTGTAAATCTGTCCCTCTTCTCCACCCTCAGCCTCTTCCTTTTTAAGAGCATCTTCCCCACGAGACCCAAACATGCTTAGAGTATCCTTGGAGAGAAAAACTGTACAGCAGTGGCAATAAATAAACTACACACGAGGAGGTGCCTGAATCTCACAAACATCCTCATGCTAAGTGAAGAAGCAAGACCAATACAATGCATCCAGCATGATGCCAATTCTATGAAGTTCTGCAGCAGGCCAGAGCAGGCAGTGTTGTATGGCGATCCATGCACAGCTGGAAAAACTGTAAAGAAAAGCAAACAAATGGTAGCGGGAAGGGGCTGGGGGTGGCGAGGGGTACCTGGGGCTTCTGCAGTGCGGGCAGTGCTCTCTTTCTTGGCCATGATGCTGGATACGTAGGTGTTTGCTTCATAATTGTGTTTTAAACAGAACACACATATATTTTGCCCCTTTATATGTAGGATTTTCCCACCAAAAAAAAGCATACTAAAATTTAAACATGCCCAAATCTATTATATTTTTAAAAAATCTTTTCTCAACTCAGGTCCCTCTGTAACGTTTTCTATGCCCCTCCCTTCAGCCCCGGGCACTCTGAGGGGTGGCGTGTGCGCCCACCCGCCCCTCCAGCACCCCTTCTGGCCGCTTTGCCCACTGACATGCTCTCCTAGGTCACCCGCAGCCCCCCTTGCTGCTGAGCACCGAGGTCGTAAACCGCCCCCAGTCCTGCCTTTCTGCAGCACAGCCGGCTCTGCTGTTACCCCCTCTCTGTGCGGGTCCCCACGGCATCAGCTCCTCCCGTCCTGCTCTTCCTCCTCAGTCTCCCTTGGCACCTCTACTGGACCTGCTCGTGAAAGGCTCTGCCTCTGGGTCTTTCCTCGGCTGCCATTCCCCTGGCTCCCCATCAGGAGCCGTGATGCCGGCTGTGGACCGGCCACCAGGAGAGCTCCGCCTGGGCCTCACCTCCCAGAGAGTAAGGCTTTCCTGACATGGGGTGGGACCCAGGGCTCAGGGGGGGCTTTCAGGTTCCCCGAGGGTCCAGTGCCCACGGGGCTGAAACCACTTCTCCCGGCTCCCTCGGCAAACTCTCCTGGTGTCACCTCGTGGACGGCTCCAGCCCGAGTCACTCGGTCAGAGACCTGTGTGTCCGGCTGCCCCGGCGAGCAGCCGCTTCTGGATGATGCTTGGCTCCTCAGTCTTGTGTCCAAAGCCTCCTCTCCCACCAAGATTTCCATGATGGGGGGGTGCTCCTTTATCCAGTTACCCAGCTAGCAAAGTGAGAAATCATTCTTGACCCAGTCCCCCCTTCCCCCCCGGTATTCAGTCATCCACCCAGTCTTGCCCATAGATTCTGCTTCCTCAGTGCTCTCAAATGGGTCTGTGTGTTTGTGTCTTCACTGCTGCTCTGGCTCGTGCTGTTCTTCCTCAGTGACCTGCCCAGCGCCCTCCTGGTTGGACCAGCACCTCCACTCTGCTGCCCTGGCTGTGGTCAGGCTGGTCTTTCCCAAATGGGGAACTGACCCTCTCACCGCTCTGCAGAAGCACCGCTCAGCGGCTCCCCTTTCCTTACAAAAACAATTCAAACGGCTTACAAGGCCCACTCACACTCCAGACTGGTACAGGTTTCAGCCTCGCAGTGTCCCCCCATGTTTCTCTCGCTGCTGGAAACCCTCTCGTGATTCCTGTTCCCAAGCTCCCTTCACTTGGTGACCCCACTCATCACAGGGCAACATGGACATCACTCCTTAGACAGTTTCCATGGCTGCCCCCCTCTCTGTGCCAAGTGCGACCTCCTACGTGCCCCTCAGCACGGGGTCCCAACCCCCGGTGTACCTGCCACACACTTGCAGACGCTTGGCTTGTCTTTCTCCAGCACTGATGGCATCCCTGAAGGCGGATCCGTTGACCATCACTGAGCCCTGCATCCCAGCCAGGTGCCTGGCACGCTTGTGGTGGAAAGTGATAAAACAGCTTTCATAAGTTTGAAAAAAATATATTTAAGAATTATAAAGAAATAAATAACAAAAGACATTGTCCAGGTAAATCAAACAGCAGATATTTATTGAGCAACGAGCGATGCAATTCTGGAAATTGGATTTTGTTTCAGTGAGCTTCTTGACTGTCTTAGTCCATTTGTGCTGCTATAACAAAATACCACAAACTAGGTAGCTTATGAACAGCAGATATGTATTTCTCACAGCTCTGAAGGCTGGAAGTTCAAGGTCAAGGTGCCAGCGCAGTTGTAGCCTGGTGAGAGCCTTCTACCTGCTTCAGGCTGCCATCCGCTGGCTGTGTTCTCACCTGGTGGAACAGGCCAGGCATCTGTGCAGCCTCTTCTGAGAGAACTGATCCCTTCACCAGGGCTCTGCTCCCGTGGCCTGAGCACCTCCCAAAGGCCCCACCTCCTACAGCATCATGTTGAACGTTAGGATTTCAACATATGAACTGGGGGGAGGGGGACACAAACATTCAGGCCACAGCACGGACTAATTATTTATTCCAGAAACATTGTTGAAATACTGCTGTGTCCCAGGCACTACGGTAGAAGCTGCAAGAAGTGATAAAGGGAGTGTAAGACTCTCAAAAGGACCTTGTTGTCTAATGAGGTTGAAAATACAGGAAACATATGAATACAGATGATTTAATACAAAGTAGAGAAAGATGAGTCTCTTAGAGGAAGCACAGATGAGTACTTAGGGTTTCACGGGAGGGAGATATTAATTAGTGGTGGAGCCGTCGCTGAAAGCTTCCCAGAGGAAGCGATGTTCAGACTGTAACGTGACTGGAGCCAGCCAGGTGCGCCTGTGGGGGAGGTTGGGAGGGGAAGCGGGGGGACCAGAAGGTGGGGAGGCGGAGGAGGGGCAGGGGGTGGTTTCTTGGCAGAGGGACGGCACTGCTCGCCCCCTCACTCAGTGAGGGCACATCCCAAACACGTGAGCATCGCCTCTCTCCCCAGCTTTATTTACCTGCATCAGAAATACATATTTATCGTGTGTCTGTGTGTGTGTGATGTGCATCACTGCACCTCCAATGCCTAGAACAGTTCTTGGCATATGGTAGGTGCTCAATTAATATTTTTGGAAGGAAGAAGGAGAGAAGACAAGGGGGACAGGATTTGCACTTGAATTTGGTCTTCATCTCCAAGTAGGTAGACCGTGGATATTACAGAGGTGATGAAAACGTGTTCCAGATGGCAGGATCCTCCATACTTAGCTTAAGTGTACACTGGAGCAATTTAAAACGCCTTGTTTCATATTTACTATTATCTGGGCATTAAATATCCAGTTTTGGAAAAAATAATTATGACGGTAAAGTCAAGTTGTCTTTGAGCTGTCCATGATTGGTAGGTCAGGAAAAGAAAACTGCCCCGGGAGTGGCACAGAGGAAGGCAGTGGTTTAGTGCTCTTGAAACAGATGAATCAGTGAATACCTCTTGGTATGGAAAAGGATTTCCATTCCTCTTGTTTGTATTTACCAAAAAAGGAAAAATAGCAATCAGAGGACTCCAAGGAGCCTGTGAGAGCCACTATCACATATTTACTTGTGATTCCTCCAGTATTTTGGAAGTGAAATGTTCCATAAATACAAGTTGTTACTCCTTGGTTTTCATTTGCTTTTTTTCACACATCCCTCCAGTTTTATCTGTGTCATAGCTTTACTTTAAATGCAACAAAGCTCTATCGGTTTTTGTGGTTATACAATAGCATTTTTGAACTATTTTGAATTTGCTTTCTTTTTTGAGCCTTCGTTCTCTTCTGTCACAGTTTCTGAAAACAGAAGGAGCAATTCCCATTTCAGTGTATGACTATGTTAGCCTTTAATTCTAATCAGATAAAACTCAGACACGCATAAAACATGAGAGAATAGTCTTTGTTCCTCCAAAGTCTCTTGTCCACCTTTGTTTTGTTATCAGTGTATCCGATTCTATAAAGTATTTTCTCATAATTTTATCTCTCCTGAAATTGCTTTTTGGGAAATATCGAGTGAAAGATACAATAAATATACAAACAAGTTGAATTAAATATGAAAGACGGATGATTTTGGCTCTGTTCTTCTGATGTGCTGGGGAGTTAACCAGGCACAGTTCATTAACACTAAGGGAAAAATTCGTCATTTACCATGAGCATCTCCAGACATCGTAGGGCAATTTCTCCCCCTAATTCGCTATATAACTCGGTTACTTCTAAATGTACTAAGATTCAAAAAGGAGGTATTTTATCAATCATGCATCTTAAAGATTACTTCTCATTAATTTAAATATGAATTCCTTTGAGAAGAGACATCCTCTCCAAAAACCAATTTTTTCTATAAATATATCTATGACATCCTAGGCACTATAGTCTTCCTTAAGTTTCCAGATAATAAGAGCATATACCTGCCATATTTTAAATGTAACTTACATTCTTTTTGTGTTTTAAGTACTGCTCAAGATTCAGGAAAAAAAAATGTTTTTCTTAATTTGACTCAGAAATCTATATGGAATAGAGATTTCAAAATATGCGCATCCTCTGCAATGCGGAGATAGAGTTACTCGATATCAACGTAGAACAAAGCTCAGACAGAGAACGTGGGCAGGGAAAGGCTTTCGTGAACCAAAGAGTGTGCACACGGCCCGTGAACGTTCCTTATAGGCTCTAGACTGTGACACACTCCACTGAGATACTTCTGAAGACGTGGTCAAGCACTCGTGTATGTGTGTAGAAACTGACTCCTAAATGTGCTGATGTGACATATCAGAGATAACATTTATTTGCTCTATCTCCAAAAGGTTAAAGTTTGAAACCATAGGGGTCTTGGGCATAAATAGGATTAGAGTTTTCCCTCTGGAAACAGAGACACTCCCAGCCTGCGAAGGACTTAGTGAATACTGAGCTATCATACTTCACCACCTTCAAATCATCTCTTTGCACTTAAAGTAAAAATTCACCTTAGGACACATCTCGGCTCTGCAGCCCAACACCTAAGAGGGTCACCCCTCCATCACACTGAGTTTGCAAACTGGTTCTGGATATAGATTCTGTTAGCAGTGGCGCCCGTGGGGTACCAACAAGGCACGGTGGCCCTCTGCTTTTCTTCTCTTTGATTCAGTGGAAAAAGAAAATATTAGAAAGAGACCACAGGAAAGTATGAAAAAGTAATGAAAACCTCTGCCATTTCTAAAGAAAATGAGAAGGTCAGGAGAACCGAATTTGTTGGCGACCCTCTGTATGTTGAGACTCTGACTGGCCCAGGCATTTTCTGGATGCACAGCAGCCTATGGGGGCTGTGAAGTCAGTGAAAGTATGGGCTACGTTTGTTTGTATCTGCACATGTGCATCTGTCAGCTAGGGAATCTACGATGTTCGGCAGATTCTCAAAAGGATTTCGACTCCAAACAGGCTCTGGAATACTATTTATTAATCCCTCAAAAAGGACCTGCAGGGGAGAGAGCACATCTCAGAGAGTGAGGTTGGCAGGAGGCGGGTCATCCCAGACAGCGAAATGTGAGCTCCGTGACAGTGCTGGTGACAGTGACCACATCCCTCTACCGTGCATGGACACACTTGCATCAGTCACGCCCGCAGACATGGTATAAACAATAAAACCAGAAGGAAATAGAGAAAAATATTGATGGTTTGCAATGGGAAAACATCTACTAACATTCTGTACTAGAAAGTTGATCATTTGTGAATTATATACGATAATTTTTCTAAAAACATAAACTTCAGTATATAGTTTACAATCTAAAATAAGGACAAGTCAAACCTTGTTCAGGTCTGAAGGTAGTAAAATTCCTAGTAATTTTCATGGTCTAAATAGATAAGTAAACCTTGCATGTGGATAGAAAGCATGGAGTAGAAATTGAAGTCTGACACACTGTCAAAAGTAAAACTTAATGAGTCAATAGAGATTTAAACAATTTTTAAAAATCCAACAAAGTGAACATTTAGAACCTGAAGTTTCAAAGAAACTTCCAAAGAACAACCACCTCGAGGGTAAAGTCATGGGTTAATTTCATCCTTTCATCTTTCCTGTCAAGTGCTGCTTTAAAAAGTGGCCCATGACTGGTCGAAAAAGAAACCGAGTATCAGGGAGAAGCCAATGTATGATACCACTGAGAAGGGTTCATGTTTTAGATTTTAGACTCAAAAGAAACCCTGAGTTACCTGCACTAGTTTCCTTCCTCCAGAACATCTCTGCCTTCAACTCTCCCCAAAAACATGCATCTGCACAGACTCAGTCCCTTGGAAGCTTCAATAACCAAGCACAGGAGGAGGCTGGGAGTGGAGGTGCCTCCCCAGAAAGCTCCTGGGAGGCAGGGAAGCGACCAGCACAGCCCTGCTCCGCGTCCGAGTCTGGGAACAGCCCACCTGCCCTGAGACTGACTCTGCTTCACTCGGTTCTCAGGACGGGCTGCCAGTCAGTGCCTCTAGCTCTGAGATCCGGTTCTACAGAGTCACACTGAGAGCGGTTTATGGGCCTGAAAAATCTATGCTATTGCAAACTGGACCTAGTTTCAGCTTTCTTAGATTGCAAAACTAATGCATATATAGAGCTTAAAATGCCAGCTTATCTAGACAGATTTGCCAACAAACACATACAACTGGAACATTTCTATTGAAACTGTTTGTAGGAGCAAGTTTTTAAAAGATGGTAATTAACAAAATTAAAGACAAAAGAACATTTTTTCGGCCTTTTCAAATACTATCACCCTCAGGGCCATGCCAGAGCCCCACCTCCTGCCTGGACCCCTCCCCTCCTCCCCCCCCCCCGCCCCCCGGCCTCACCAGCCGTGTCTCCCTTGTGTGAAGGATGCTCTTCAGCAGGAAATCACACATGCTCACCCCACCGTAAGGCTGTTAGGAAATCTGTCCCCAGCCTGCTGCAGCTGGAGGCTACGGACCACTCGGACTGCTCCTGCGGTATCTGGCTTAGCGGGGGCAAGGCGGGAGGGCCAAGGCCTCCAGCTCAAAGCGGAAGACCCCCGAAGTCCCGGTGTGTGTTGGCCTTCTCACTCGGAGAGGCTGTCTGTCTCTGCTCACCTGCAGAATGAGTCCAGAAGGATCCCTCAGTCCTGCGGTTTAAAATGTTAGCAACAGAGGACATTATCTTAGTCCCACCTGTACCATCACACTCAGACATTTATGTTTCAGTGTTTGACTCCCAGATTAAATAAGTGTCCGGGCCCCACTGGCTATTTTTCTACAATATGAGTCAGAACCAGCTCCTCCTGCTTGCTCTTCACATCCCGCCCCCCTCACCCCCCATCCCTGAGGCTGGCCCTCTCGGCCAGAGCTGCCAGGATAACCTTCCCGACCTTTGACCTTTCTTTCCCAGTTCAAGAACCTCCCGCATCTCCAGGCAGCTGAAACTCTTGGGGCCCCCATATGGTGAGGAAGTGTCTCCACAGCTCTGCTTCCCAGCCCAGTTGGTCTCCTCCCGGGATCGTGCATCTCTGTCTCCACGCTTGGGACTGATGGAGGCCAGTCCTATTTCAAGAACCTAGCCCCTGTGCCCTCCTTGGTCCTAAATTAATAAACAACAGCAGCAACAGCAAAAACAATTTTATGAAAACATTCCCTCCCCAGATTTTATTTATTTAATGAAATAATGCATATAATGCGATATGCACTTATCATGCCTGGATACATATTAAATGTTTAAGAAGTATATATTCCTGTTGTTATGGTTATAGCAGTATTAAACATGTACTGTGCATAATAACAATAAACCACAATATAATAGCCACTGCTTTTGCGTTTTAGATTTTTTTTTTTTTTTAATAAATTGATTGATTGATTGATTGATTTTTTATTTTTGGGTGTGTTGGGTCTTCGCTTCTGTGCGAGGGCTTCCTCTAGTTGCGGCGAGCGGGGGCCACTCTTCATCGCGGTACACGGGGGCCTCTCACTATCACGGCCTCTCTTGTTACGGAGCACAAGCTCCAGACGCGCAGGCTCAGTAGTTGTGGCTCACGGGCCCAGTTGCTCCGCGGCATGTGGGATCTTTCCAGACCAGGGCTCGAACCCGTGTCCCCTGCATTGGCAGGCAGACTCTCAACAACTGCGCCACCAGGGAAGCCCCTGCGTTTTAGATTTTTAATTCATTTGTTTTTGACCCTCAGGTCAAAGTCCCTTGGGGTAGGCGCTTTACAGTACTCTGGGTTCCGTAACGGCTAGTATAGAGCTGTGCACACAGTGGCGTCCGGTCAGTGTTCATGAATGGAATGAAGCGGCTGCAGCTCTGCCTCGTACTCCCGGCCTCCAGGCACACAGGGGGCTGCTTGGACTCTTGTGTAGCCGGGTTAGGTGTAATGTTTTATTTGCCTGTGTAGATGGAATGTTTGTGTGTATGTGGGTATGAATATTTAAATTCTCATTTAAAAACATGCTAGGATGGAATTCAAAATCTTTTTCTGGCAGAAAATCAAGCCTGTCTCTTCTCTATTTTCTTCTCCTTTCTCATGATTTTATAAATTACAGCTTGTCCCAATAAAAAATTATCCAGATGGCCAGTTCTTCACGTTACATTTTATTCCATGCAGAGAATGTGTCTTTGTTTCTAAAGAATTCCTTTCTTACCACATGTTCTATTCTTGCAGCGACTCAGTAAATTTTGGAATGAAATTGAAAAAAAAAAAATAAACAGCTTAAATTCTCTCAAAGTGTTCTCATTTCCCTACTTTTTCTTTTTGTATAATCAACAGTGCCAAAGATGTTATATAAATTTATTAACATCATCAATATCCATTTGGCAAAGTGCCCACCACGTACAAGGTGATGTCAGGTATTCCATCATTTTTATTTGTGTTTCATGTATTCAAAGAAAAGTCTAGGGACTTCCCTGGTGGCTCAGTGGTTAAGAATCCACCTGCCAATGCAGGAGACACAGGTTCGAGCCCTGGTCCAGGAAGATCCCACATGTCGCGGAGGAGCTAAGCTTGTGCACCACAACTACTGAGCCTGCACTCTAGAGCCCGCGAGCCACAACTACTGAGCCCGCACACCTAGAGCCCGTGCTCCACAACAAGAGAAGCCACTGCAATGAGAAGCCCGCGCACCGCAACGAAGAGTAGCCCACGCTCACCGCAACTAGAGAAAGCCCACATGCAGCAACAAAGACCCAACACAGCCCTAAATAAATAAATAAATAAAAGAAAAGTCTAATCCCAGAGGCAGTCTGGCATAGTATTTCAAAGCCTAGATCTGGCATGAGGCTGCCTGGGTTTCAACCCCATCTCTACAACTCCCTAGCTCTGTGGCCTTGCATGACTTACTTCACCTCTCTGTGCCTCAGTTTCTTCATCTATAAAATGCAGATAATAATAGTACCTATTTTGCGGTATATTGTGAGACTTGAAAGAGTTAACATGTAAAGAGAGCTTAAATCAGGGTATAACACAGAGTAAAAACTAGAACTATAGTCTGTTATAGATATTATTATGATTATTAGACTAATCAAGTTGTGTTTTGATGGCATCCTCTCTTTAAATTTTTAAATAATTTTACTGCCTAAATTTATAGAAGTAAAAAATTTATGTATCTAGTTTAGATTAGTCTGGTCATCTAATGTAAAATATTCTACATGTTGATTCTCACTAACTAATAGTTGAAACAAATTACTCAAACAGTATTTCAGAATAGCTTATGGCAGAAAAAGTAGTATTGAATCATATTTTCTTGAAAGAAATAAGGTTCATCTTTATCCACGGTTACATGGATGCCCCCAATCTTTAATATCTCAATGTTGTTTATTTAAATAAAAAAACACAAGTTTTTAAACAGCTCCCTTCAAGATTTAGTGAGATTCCTAATGTTGGTTCTTATTTCTAATTAGGATGATATTGCTTTACACACATTAAATTACAGTAGACGTTTGCCTTTGGTGTGTTAACTAATTTAGGGGGAAGAGAATTGACAATATCTTCAATATGGAGCCTGCCTATATGTATTTGAACCTACAGAAGAGGTTTTATTTGCAGACTGTGGAATGATAAAAGGTCACCTCTTAAAATAGTGATCCAAAATGTATGCTCTGTAATTCTCCAAAAGACTCCTTAATGCATCGCTTACAGGGGAGGGAGGGGCAGCAGGGCTCTGGCAAATCCTCTTGTATCTGTTAGAGTTTGGAGGACTTAGGTCGAAGGATGCTTTGTTCTCTGATGTGGGCTAGTTTGGTTTTCCTTTTCCATCACACAGACTACACTCCTAAACTTAGCTCATAGGTTTGTCAAGTTGACTGAATTGTGACTTGAGACCATCTCAAGACAACATGTGAATGCCCTGTTGATACTGAGTCAATATTAGCATTTAACATATGCGTTAGATGCATGTGGGTATATGTAAATATACACATATGTAAACATATCTTCACGCATACCCAGATAACTTTTACAATTGCACTTAAATTGAATTTAAAGCCATCCAAAAGATGGGATTATTTCATTATGATCCATAGCCAAAATATACACCTTTAACTTATGGATAATTTTTTTAAATTATGCTTGGAGCATTTTTGAGTTGAACTGTTCTCCAGGTGCTCCTCAGACAACTGTCCTGAAAAAGACTTTCACTTCTAAGAGAAATTTTGTTTTAAAACAATGCATATTTATAAAAAGAGAAAAAACGCTTTCAAGACCTTTGCAGAAATTAAATGTATTTCAAACCAGAATATTCCAAGTTAAAATGCATTTGACAGTTTAAGCTATAAAAAAATAATATTGACATGTTCATACCACTTAACCAAAATATTAAAATTAAAAGGGTAAAAACAACTGATAGTAACAGAAACACTCATCGTAATAATGGAAACATACACTTATCACTTGAAATTGTTTTGATTGAATTAATAATGTAGCATATTCATCACTTTACTATTTAATTTACTGCTTAATGTTAACTATGTTGATAATATTCTGTTAGAAATTTTAAACAGTAGATTCTGTCTATCAGATCTTCTCCATGTATAGATTATACAAATTACTTAGTACATTAAGCTGGTTACAGCATAAAATTGTAAAGGCCATTAGTGTGCTATTTAGTATACGATCATATTCCTTGAGAATAGTTTATACCTTGGAAGTTTCTAGTAACAATACACTAAAGTACTTTAGAGGAAAGAGACAGACACACACACTTTAACCTTCACTCTTGATGCATTTTTCCTTCCCTGTGTAGTTTACTGAAAATATTACCTACAACAGAACAGTTCAGATAACATTTTTGCACACACTCAATTAAAGGGTATCTCCTAATGCATACCAAGTAAATGTCATATGTTGGATCTGACTTTTTGGTATTAGAACTGACATTAATGAAATGACTGAGCTCATATCTCTAATGAAACAAAAATAAGTGTAGATTGCATTTAATTTTTATCTATTTCTGTATACACCAACAGGGTTCATAACCTTGGGATGTACTCTAGTCTTTATCAGTTTAAAATCTGTGAATATTCCAAATACCATACCAGGATCCCAGTAGGCTAAGTTGTGATGGGGGCTAAGTCCTCTCCAGGAGGGGGCTGGTTTTCCACCTCTGCAGTTGGGCCTTTGTTGTTTCATCTGGATGATGAGTAGAGATGCCAGGAAGCAAAAAGGGCCAGATGTTTTTTTCTGTAAGGACAGAAGCAGCTCCTAGGAGGAAAGCTTCAATCTGGGATAGCTAAATAGGGAGACTGGAAAGAGAGGAGCCCACGTGGGCTGACCTGGGGGACATTGATTAAGGTAGGAGGATGAGAAATTGAGAGCAAGTTCTGTGATGATTGAGATATTCAGGTCTTTTTTTTTAAGTTGTATGCTTGAACAGTTTTATGACTTATTTCGTTAGAAACTGATATGCTGCTTAGGCACAAGATAGCCCAGGTTTATTCAGTTCACACTGATGTGAACAATAACTGTAGCTACAGAAACTTGTTATGGATACACAGTATAAAAAGATGTAGATTGTGACATCAGTAACATGAAAAGTGAGAGGAGAAGTAAAAGTATAGTTTTTATATGCAATGGAAGTTAAGTTGTTATCTGCTTAAAATAGGCTGCTATAACTTTATGATATTTTATGTAAGCCTCATGGTAATCACAAAGAAAAACCTGTAGTAGATACAAAAAGATAAAGTAATCAAAGCGTACCACGGGGGGGAAAAAATCGTCAAATTGCAAAGGCAGACAACAAGAGAGGAAGAAAGTAACAAAGAAAATATAAAACCTTCAGAAAACAATTAACAAGGCATTAATAAGTCCTTTCCTATCAATAATTACTTTAAATGTAAATGGATTAAATTATCCAATCAAAAGACATAGAGTGACTGAATAGATAATAAAACAGGCTCCAAATATATGCTGCCTACAAGAGACTCACTTCAGCTTTAAGGACACACATAAGCTGAAAGTGGAGGGATGGAAGAAGATATTCCATGAAAATGGTTATCAAAAGAGAGCAGAGGTGTTATACTTATGTCAGATAAAATAGACTTTCAGTCCAAAACTGTTGTGAGAGACAAAGGTCATCATGTAATGATAAAGGAATCAATTTATCAAGAAGATATAACAATTGTACATATATATGGAGTCACCATTAGAGAACCTGAATTTATAAAGCAAATATTAACAGAAGTAGAGCGAGAAATAGATAAATAGAAATTTTAGAATGAAAAATATAATAACCACAAATAAAATGGATCATTAGTATTATATTTTGTATCAGAATGACTTTTTTAAAATTAAAAACTCATGAGTATTTAATTTGTGCCAGTCACTATACCAGGACCTTGCCTAGATTGTCTCATTTAGTTTTCACAAAAATCCCTGTACTGTCACCATTTTATAGATGAGGAAATGAAAAACAAGCCTCTGGTACTAGTAGCTTTAATACAGTTTTCTAGTTCTTATATCTGTGCTTTTCAATGCCTAACCTGAGTAGTAATTCTCTTCTAACTTCCTAATTGGCCATGTTAGCAAGTTTATAGTATATAGGATGATTTTACAGGCTGAATTACCCCAGAGAAAAGTATTTTTATTTATTTATTTTTTATTTTAAATTTTTATTGGAGTATAGTTGATTTACAATGTTGTGTTAGTTTCAGGTGTACAGCAAAGTGAATCCGTTATACATATACATATATCCACTCTTTTTTAGATTCTTTTCCCATATAGGTCAACAGAGTATTGAGTAGAGTTCCCTGTGCTATATAGTAGGTCCTTATTAGTTATCTATTTTATATATAGTAGTGTGTATATGTCAATCGGAAAAGTATTTTTAGAGTCAAATTTGTTTCATCCACCTCTTTGAAGTCTGAGTTATATAGATGTAGACTTCTTTTAACTCTACTTATGAAACTTTTGTTCTTAATATTCATACATTTTTCTTACTGTGTGCATTAAATTTTCTAGTATTTTTAATGACAAGTGACAATATCAGCTATTTTATGGACAAAAGTTAGAAAGTTTACCTGTAATATATCTTGGGTAAACTCACTTTAATATATCTTGGGTAAACTCACTTTTTTCTTTTTTTTGGGGGGGGGGGGTCAGGTAAACACATTTTAAAGCCTCAGGAATTTGAAGAGAATTGACTCTGAGACCTTAGAATCTTACATATACCAGTTGGGTTTTGCTCATCTCTGTATTTGAGAACAATGTAATAGAAATTGCATTATATCCTCAGTAGATATTATAACGTATTCTTGGAACCTTCCTGGTCTATATCCCTGGTCTCTCTCTCTCTCTCTCTCTCTCTCTCTCTCTCTGTATATATATATGTATCTCATTTATACTTGCTCACAATCCTCATAGAAGTAAAATCGGTAACAGTTTAAGTCCTATGTTAGCTTTTAAAAGTTTCCATAGAAAGTATTACAGATATTCTATAATTTCAGTAACCTGCATTTCAGTGTTTATCATGCCTTTCAATACCATTGGCCAAGAAATCAATATTTTCTTAAAAATAAAAGATATTCATTTAACATACTATGTAAGTTTAAGCTACCCACATATTAAAGTTAAATGGCAGTGAGGACAAATGGTCTTCTGTTCACCAGGGAACATCATGGGTGGGAGGTGGGTGCTGCTCTTAACGCGACAGGTAGGATGTAGGACCTGCCAGCGGGCTGGGGATCTTGGTATCATCAGGGCCCAAGGCCAGGCTGCAAGGCAGGCAGCGTTTACTTATCTCGCTCCCTCCCGTTTCCTGGCTTACCCCCTTCTCTGAGAGTCTCAGCCCCTTACCCTCTGGCAGGGGCAGCGTCCAGGACTTTCCTGCCGCCTTTGCTGTGGGAGGCCAACCCCTCAGACAGTCTCTTCCGGGAGCGCTTCCCAATACGAGGCCCCCACTCACTCCAACAAGTAAATTCTTATCTTTTGAACCTAAGCAAAGAGACTTTAGCGTGTAACCTCCCAGCTCAGATATGTTGTCTTCTCTAGGTCTTAGAAAGAAAAGAATATAACTGGATAATAAAATAATTGAGACTAAAATACAAAAGGCAGTGGGCTTCCCAGAGGGGTAGCTTAGTTGCATTAGAGAACTCTTTACAGTTTAACTACATCCCTAATTCCTGGGCTACGTGAGGGCATATTCCTAGATCAGGGCTCCTCCTGGGAGCTCCTTGCCTTTTTTGGATGACTTCACGTTTCTGGATCAGCAAAAAGTTGTCAACGACCTGACACTCTTCCTGAAATATTGCTGACCTCTGTGTTTTTATTTATGTTTTGAAGTACAGCACCCAAGGGGCTCTTTCATCTTTGCCATTTTTCTTAAATTTGTAATGCCTCCCTACCCTTATAACGTCATGTCACAGAGAGAAAATGCTAATCAGTACTTGGGAAGGGAGGGAATTCAGAGTCTGGAGGAGGCCACTCTGGCTGGAAGGACTCTGGTGCCTGAGGCCCCTCTGGCCACCCTGAGGGCGTAGCTGCACAGGGGTTGGGAAGCTACCAATTAGGTGTGTGGTGACAGCTTAGTTATAACCTCGTGGTCCAGACTGTCCATCTCCCAGGATTTGACAGATCATGGCCCATTATTTTCAGCAAAACAAGGTAGTCAGAGGCAAGCAGGAACCACACTTGCTGCTTGGGTATGAGAAGATGAAAACATTGTTGATACAAGATATGATCATATGGTTGGATGAGCAGAACCTGCAGTCCAAGGGGTTTGGAAATCAGCAGGTGCTATCTAGACTCTTGGAATTGGAGCTGCACGGGAAGAATCCAAAACGAAGGTGGGATCCCAGCCAGTGGGTAAAGAAAGCACAGTAGGAGAGAATAATTCAGGGGGAGAAGCACATAGGCGACTGGCCAGCTGGTATCGGGGAAGCAGGGGGACCTGGCTGCCTAGGTTGGGATTAGGAGGCAGAGGGCCTCCTAATGGGAGATGGCCCGGCAAGAACCAAGTAGGAACGTAGGGCCTCTGTCCCTCGGATCAGGACTGGTCCTGAGAATATGAGGAAACTGCACCGACCTGTGGAATCAGGTGCCCCTGCTGTGGAAGGAAGAAGAATTCAGAGGCAGAGGACCCTCCCGGGCGTGACACCACCTGCTGTGATTCAGTGCCGGCTGCTCCAGCGCCCCCTCCCGGCCCCCTGCCCCATTACAACCAGCAGGGGAGCAGCCAAGGACGCTGCTCCTAAGAGGAGTGCACGACAGTTTTTAAGGAAAAAAATATATACTGATACAGTTTTATTTTTCTATTTCTCCTCAGATGTTAAAAATTCTACTTAAGTATTCTGAAAAGCAAAACCAGTATTTTTAATGGCAGCCATTTTTATGTTTCCTTCTATTTATGAAGAGGGCTACTAGGATCTCAGTTTTTAGCTCTCTCCAAAAATCTCTTTTAAAGTTTGCAGCTGCCTAGCAGTTTTTTGCTTATTTAGCATTCACCGTCTATTCATCTGTCTTGCTGATGAACTTGGGCCTGACATATTTTATAAATTATTTGGTTGAACTGTATAAAATTCCCAATATTCTACTGTCTCTGACTTTTAAAAACTATATAGTTCCTGCTATCTCTTCCTTCTTTTCCTGCCAACAGCAAACACATGTTGAATTAAGGAGGGATGGGGAGCTGGTCTGCTCGATCAGAAGAGCCCCGCCTCCCCCAGGACGCCTGCTCAGGCCTTCCCTCCTGGCCTGCAGTTTTCATGCCTCCTTATCTTGGTCCGTTATGAGCTTAAATTTGAATATGCCACTTCCCTATCCGTCAGAAGCTATCATTTTACCTTGACCAATAGAGCCTTAAGTCATAGAAGTTTCAGCTTATGTCAGCAATTTTCTAAAAAGACTGTGTCTTCAGAACCTTTTCCCCCAGTATTTGGCTAAATCAAAAGTAAGCGTTAAGTAGTTGTATCACACCTAGGACAACCACTTCAATCAGATTTTTCCTATGTGTACAGATTTATGCAGTCATGTATGTTCTTCCAAACGCACACACACACACACACACACGCATGAGTAAGGGTCTGCATGTGCAGGAGGGCAGGCTGACATTTGGGATGTCATCTCTTTAACATAAATAGTTCTCTGCATTGAATGCAAGTAAGCACAGTGTTGCAATCCAGAAGCTTGTTCACAGCAGAGCCCAGGTTGAAAATGGTGCAGACAATGCAACCGAAAGCCCCCTCATCCCGCTCCTTTCGTACCTTCCTTTGTCTCCCATCATTATCTTCTTTCAGGTTCTTCACCAGCATCTTCTGCAAAATATGTTTTTGTCATTTAATATCGGGTTGGCCAAAAAGTTCGTTTTGGATGTTACGGAAAAACCGGAACGAACTTTTTAGCCAACCCAGTATATTCTTTTGAACTTCATGCTTTTTTCTGATCTGTATAATCCTGAGATACTTTCTCATATGCGTCGCCTCTCACAATCGAGAAATATTCCATTCTAATGATGCTCCGAGGCATTGCATTTAGTTTTGCATGCCTGAGTACCCGAGAGACAAAGAAGAGCTAGAATGGGATTAGGAAATAAATGAATGTTTAAATGAGTAAAAGGATTGATTAATGAATGAAGATTGAGGGAAACAAAATTTCTCTCAACTTAAGCAAGTACTGAGCAAGAGGATGAATGGTAGCTTCTACAATACTGGATAGATAAGCCTGAGGAAGAGACAGCATGAGTGTCTTGCAGCACTAGTCATGTGGGGTAATTATATGAAATTTAGAAAATTCATGACTGTAATGATCATTAAAAAATCTCAAATTGGGGGTATGTATTAGATGGATAGCAAAGCTTCTGAGTGATAGTGTCTTCATGAAAACTCAGCTGTGCTTAAAATAAACATTTCCTCATCTCCCTTAGGTTAGCCTAATGCCTTTCAATTTTCATCTGCGGAAAGTTCTTTCTAAAAATCTCCCTTAAATCTCATATGCTGCAGCCTAAACCAGTTGGTCCTGCTGGAAACTGCTTTATCACCTCTGCACTTCTCACACAGGACCCAGCATGGGCTGACTCATTTTCCCCTAGACATTAACCGTGGCAAACCCTGTACTGCTTTCCCTGTGAATGCTTGCCTTGGCTACACTTTGCACAAAAATTACGTTCCTTTTTTTTTGATGGTGCTAAAAATATTTTCCCACTTCTGCCCACGTGATTGATGCTCATAATTAAGTGATTTATTTTGGGGTTTCCCAAGAAGGTGCCAGGTAACTTTGGGAAATTGCTTATCCTGTGTGAGCCTGTTTTCTTACCTAGAAAAAAAAATGTCAATACCATCTTTGGGTATTTAGTACTAAGTATTAGAGATGATATATGGAAAACACCTTGTATTGCAATGGGTCCATGTAAACACTCAATAGGGGTAGCTTTTGTTCTTATTATAAATTGTATTTATTGGTACATATCCCAACTTCTTCACTAGATTTATATTCTCCAGAGTGCTTAGCATGTAGCACATGCTCAGTTAGTGGGTTGTTGAATCAATAACGGAATAAACTAAGAAATAGTGCCAATTAATATTAACTACAGAACATGCATCCACAGGGGCGCCCCTGTCTGGCAAAGTACAGGTCCACCCTGGCATGTTGGGCGAGGCTGGTGTTATCAGAACCACCCCATCCCAAATTCCAGAAGGCCCGTTCTAGATACAGGTTGGTACTAAAGTCCTCTGAGGTTAGACTGTGTATAAGTGCTCCCTGGAAAACTCAGTCTACTGTAAAACAGAGGGAAACTGCATTGCTCCCTGATTTTATCATGACTTTAAAATAGCAAAAGCAAACTTTCACGTATCAGAAAGGATTTATTATGCACCGTATACCAGCAAATTTATAGTAAGCAGGAAGCGAATTCCTAAAAAAAGAGCCAACTGCCAAGATACTGATGCATCTGAGTCTGTGCTCCCCAAATGTAAAGGATGGCAGCACTGTTGTAATGAGAGCAGCTACCACTAGTGTGTGTGTGTGTGTGTGTGTGTGTGTGTGATTCCTCGTGGTCACAACAGCCCATAGGAGCTGGACCTGATTTTCCCATTTCACTGGAGGGGAACCGGAGCTCGGTGGACCAGCTCCCTCAGGGTTGTGGGCGGGGCGCCGTCCTGCCTGGTCGGCCCCTGACAGCATCTGCCTCGTTCCCGGCAGCACAGAGATTGGGGGCCTCTGGGGACAGGAACGTGGGCACAGAAATCTACCAGAGACAACCGATCACCTGTGGCAGGGGCCAGAGCCTCTGCCCTGAGCCTGCTGTCAGCCTCCTAACACATCCTGGAGTCAGGATTCAGCCTTGACTGTGGTCTCTCCTCTTTCACCCACAACTGGCCCTTCACGTTCAAACACAAAACTTCCTAGCTGGTTTCAGGAGGATGAAGCAGTCATCCAGATACAGTATTTCTGGATACATGAATGATAAGAAGTAAAAGCATGATATTCTCTGATACTGGTAAAGATGTTTAGTTACCCCATAGTATTTTGTGATACAGGTAGTCAAATTAGGGCTTGAATATTGGAGGATACAAACTGAGTTAGGTGTTTACATGACATTTTCGTTGCTCCATTGGATGTACATCTTTAGGTTATTCTTAGATTTTTAAGTTTTTTTTTTGGCCTCACGGCATGTGGGATCTTAGTTCCCCGACCAGGGATCGAACCCGAGCCCTCTGCGTTGGAAGCACGGAGTCTTAACCACTGGACCACCAGGGAAGTCCCTTAGATTTTTAAGTTTTTTAGATTGTGAAAACCGTATTGCTGATGACTGTACCTGTAACGTCTGCTGACCAGTGTCTATGGTCTGGCACCTGAGATCTTCGCAAAGGGCAATATGAAAAGAAACTTAACCTGAGTGTGTTCAGTGAAAGGAGAATGTCTCTATTCAGCTTTTCAATATTGGATGTACGTCTGTTCCAATGACAGTGCAGCCCTGATGTATCACCCTAAACTGACGCCTGTGCTCTCATTTTTATACAAACCAGTGCCTTTGGCTGCCCATATTCGGACATGAACTTGAAAAAGGAGGCAACGCTTCACGATCGTCTGCGAGAACAAACACAGGCAAATGTGGACTCAGACTCCGCACATTCAAAATCGAAAAACCTCTGTAGTTTGAAGTTCAATGGAAAACATGAAAAGGTGAACAGCCAGTCCAGGTAAGGAACTTCTGAAAATGTGAACCAGAGAGTAAAGTGTGTAGAACAGAAAAGAACAAATTTGTTGGTGATAATAGTTTCTTGTGTTTCTTCAGAATCTTTCTTTATTCTGTATATTATTGTGTTCACTGGCTCATAGAATTCATCTAAGCCTTGACATTTATTTTTAAAATATTTTTTCTTACTTCACCCTCAAAAATTTGAATTTACCTCTAAGTGTAGCTGTTATATGTAGGCAACAGAAAGCAAATGTCACGTGTAAATTCTGTAAGACTCCGTGTATCTCTAGAGTCATCTCACAGGTGGCATCTCTCTGGGCACGTGGCCCAGGGTTCGCATCCTCTTGGTCCCATCAGGATCCCCTTGCTCACCTGGTACTTGTCATCTTTAATCCAAAAGTCCCTCAGATACGATTTCCTTACTCTGAATAGCTCCTGTTTTGATTTATCGATGGCACATCATCCTTTTGTTCCTAAGTGTAAACTTATGACTTGAAGGATCAGTTCTCAATTTTTATTTACTTATAATCATTTTCTAAGAAGCTACAGATGCAACCTTATTTGCTCTTTTTTAACCTAAATGAGTAAATAAATAACATTTTAAGATAAAAGTTTTATCCTCCAAGCTGGGAATTATAAACACAGGAGAATCTAACTACAAGTAAATAATTGGAGACCAGACAGAGATGGAGCCATGGAAGGCTCGGCAGAGGTGAGAAGTGGGTGTTTTTCAGGCCCCGCTGCAGGCAGAAGGCGCTGGCGTTCAAGGTTGAACTTTGGAGGAGCTGGTATGGGAGGGGCTGCTGGTTCTCCGGACCACCATCACCCACCCCCGGCCCCACGCCCAGCCCTCGCCCAGCCCTTGCCCAGCCCTGCCCTTCCCGTTCAGCACGTGGGAGAGGAAGGTGCGCGCCTCTCTGCGGGGGCAGACTTTCCAGGAACCCCTTTCTGCCCTTTCACCCTTCGGTCCCAGCGTGGATGCTCCTTTACTGCCAAGGTCTGTTCACTGGGAGAGTTTGGCTCCTAGGACACACTTTTCACGTGGAGTTTACATCCTGGACTGTGCATTTTGTTCTTGTAGAGCATCTCGGTGACGTTGCATTTTCGTTAAGCAGCTAATTTTGAGCGTGGTCGCTGTGCACAGGGCCGCCCGTCACCCTCCGCAGCGCGCACCCCATCCTCTTCCTCCGGGTACCGCGCAGCTCCCCTGCCGCATGTTACCCTGCGTTTTCTCCTTTGCTCTACACCCACTGCCCTTGCCGGAACTGTACGGGGTCTAGTTTTTCTTTACTGCTTTTCACACCCACACCGTTTACAACTTCAAGTGGCTGAGAGCTCGAACAGCTTTTCCATTTCCTAGTTGAGGGAGTTTTTTCTTTTTTTCTTTTTTTAAACTGTTTTCCAGGGAACAGCGCTTGTTTATTCCAGAGACCAGTGCATCCATTTGCTGTTACTCTTTTTGTTCTGTTATCTTTCCCCCCCCAAATAAAAACTCAGCCTCTCTTGTAAACAGTTTAGACATTCATCCTCAATGTCAAAAGTCAGAGAGAATAAACAGCTCTTTGAACTGCTTTAAAAAAACGATGACTCCGTCGTGTTCTCTCGGAGATTAGCCCGGCCTTTCTCTTCAGCACAGGTGTACGGCTCCCCCGTCCCTAACTCACCTTTCAATACATTGTTGTGTGCTTTGCCGTTTTGAAGGGTTTTTGCACTGAAATGCGTCCAATAAGCATAATTACTACAGATAGAAAAAGCAGAGAATGTTAGCTGATAACCAAGCAAAAAAATTACACATGATCCTATCCTGTCAGATCCTGTTTCATGAATGCACAGAGCTGTGTGAGCGGCTGCGCGGAGGAGGGGGAGTCTCACGGTCCACGTCTCGAATTGTTAAGCCTCCTTTTTCTTTCACATCCCAAGACCAAAGCCATTCTTGCACTCCAATCCCCGTCCTCTTTTTTTTATAAACCAGTCATCACAGCAAAACGATGTTCGGGTCAAGTGGTCTTGGCATTAGTGCTCACTTTGACCTGCTTCCATCCCCATGACCTCCTGTTCACGGTCCAGAATTCCAGCTCAAGGAAAAAAAGGAGAACAAGGAAATCGACAAGGAAGAATATGTAGGCTAATGACGAGCAGCTAAAATTTATTTCAACTCTTTTCACAGTTTATTTGTGGCAATCTCCTGAGGCTGCCTCTCCTCTAACCCAAACCTTTGCTCTTAAAATCACAAGATACCATGTACAGGTGGAGGAGAATGTTGAAATCCCATCTCTCCTCTTCTACATGCTGAGGAAGAATAACTTGTGGTTGGCACGTGTCCAAGGATAGACAAGGGGGTGAAATTAGTGAAAATCAGGGTTTTAATTTCCTCTGGCGTCCAGTGCATCCATGGTCACCGAGCCCTGGACAGGCCTGCTCTAACTTCTTATACAAGCAACGCTGTCACCTTAGCATCTCCAGACTTCTTGCAATTCCAGTGCAAAATATAAAATTATCTCTCGACCTTCTTCCAAAATCAATTAGATGCTGCCCAAAAGTTTAGGGAATTTTGTATTTTCCTTAACTGCATCCCAGTTTTGTGTTTAGTTTTAAAAAGCATGTTTGTTCTCATGTTAATCTTTGGAGAGGGAGTTATTATTAGTAAATTTTAAGTCTCCATGATTTAGTAGTGGAAATAGTCTATTTATGTTCACATTTTCTTAGTAGAGGGTCAAGTTATGAATTCGAGTGGATCATATACTACTAAATGTTTATAGGATTCATCTTCATAGTAGTACGATTGCATGTTAATATAACTTTAAAGAGTCGGATTCACAATAGGTCGCCATTACTGAAAAACTGTATGCTGTAAATATATTCCCTTTCTTGGTGCTAGTAGAATGATTAGTATTATATTCATGGTGCATTAAATGGAGGCAAATGACCTTAACACTTGAGCATCTTTCATCTGGGAACGTACTCTAGGGTGGATACCTTAATTTGTTTGACAGTTTATAGTTTTCAGATACATTACCTTTAAAAGTTTCCCATAATCTTGTGATTTAGGCAAAACAGACATTATTGTCGTTATATTGTATATGTTGTATATACATATATACAACTATATATATGTTGTATATATAGTATTGTCACTTATTGCTGAAGAAGTAGAGGTTCTTACTAGTAGCTAATCCAGGACATAGGTCTTCTGGTTAAATCTAGCATATTCTTAGTTCAGTAAACTGATAATAGTAACAAGAGATTTATCAACAATAATACTAATAATGATATCACACACTTATTAGCTTGTGCCGCAAAGCATTGTGCTGAACAATTCATATACATGGTCTTGTGAATTTTATTTCATCCTCACAACAACTCTATGCGTGGAAAGTATTCTGACTCTGGTTTTATAATGTAGGCACCTGAAGGTTCAGAGAGGTTAGGCAAAGTGTGCAGGACCACACAGATAATTAGTCGAAAAGGTGGTGTCTGAGTCCAGAACTACCTGACCCTAAATTCCTATACATGTTTTCAACGGCATCAGGCTGGCAAAAGAATAGCAGTTGGAGGCTCTGAAAATGCCTGGCTGGGTTTATATTTAGACTTTCTACTGCTCTTCAGGATTCTCAGGGTCATCTTGTGAGGCATTTATTTCTTATTTTGTGAAAACAGAACTACTGAAGGGGAAGCATCTCAACCATGTTTGCCCCAAACTGTTTATTCTTATGTATACTATATAATGCAAGACTTCCACCTGAACACGTTTCTTTGTAACACGTACTACTAAAGGCTTCGATCTGCAACGAGGGAATAAAATTATACTCATTAAACAGTTTCATCATAAGAAAATTACTTGAAATGCAGCTGCCCCCCCACCGCCCTATATTATGTTAGCTGGCTTCCCCGGGCCTGTGTAGGACATTTTTTCCAGGCCCCCTCCCCATCCACCTGGGTATTCTTTAATAACAACTTCTGCCTCTAATTTACACAGTCGGCAGGACCATTAGTTAAAAGAGCTGTCATATTCAATCACGGCTATTAAGAAAACCTAGGAAAATGCCTAATAAAGCTCACTTTCTTTTTCCTAATGCCTGCCATATTATAAATTTTACGTACTTCCCAAAGGCCTACATTGACAATAAAAATGGCTGGGAAACATTATGGTAATCACAGAGAATGGCAGGCAGTGGAGTAGTTCCTTAATGATCCTCGTAATAAACTGCTCTGCTATGAGCCAACTAGTTTGTTGTCACGACTCAGATTACCTTCTATGAGGTCCGTTCTCAGAATTTAACCAGTATTAGCTGGTTGTTTCGTGTATGAACCTTCCAAGTCCTTAAAGAGGTTTCCTCGAGCCCATCAGCCTTTGCTCTTGATCCTTCCCACGTAAATTCTCTGCTTTCGGAGGCCAAGCCTCTCGGCTCGCACTCACGCCCTGTCACCATCCGCAATCGTGTTCTTCCGCCTGCGCGGGTGCCTTTGTTCCCATTCTTCCTGCCTCCTTTAGTCCTGCTGCGTGTTCTCTTCTCCAAGGCTCATCTCTGTCTTGAAACTTTCCACAGCAGTTCAGCCCGTGTGAGCTTCTTGACCTTAGAGATGGTGTTTTACACATCTGTGTATTTTTCACGTCTAGTTCAATGCCTGACACTTAGCCGGTACTTGACAAAGCAAATAGATGTTGAGCACCCGCGCGATGCCAGGACTCTGCTGGGCCCTGGGGTGTGGATCGGATGAGAGCGAGGCCCCTTCCTTGTGCTTTGGGTCTGCTCCACGCTTTGTGTCTCCTTGAGCCTTTTTGATACTTGTTTTGCACACGTGCCTTATTTTGTCAAAAAGATTGGAGGCTGCTAAGGCGTGAGAAGCAGTTTTTATTATGCTTGCATTTTTCCTTCACCACTGTTCGCATTATAGTTCTCAGTGAATCGTAGTTGACTGATTCAGGTACATACATTTGTTTTCCCATAACAGTCTCAATGTCTTTACCTGTAAAATGAATACAATATCCGAGGCTTAGGTTTTTGAACAGAGGTGTATAGATGCAGATAGATACAGATGTGTGACTGGGCCTGGAACATAGTAGAAACTATTGAAATAATAATTCCATATCTTTCTTCCATTTTTATAAAACTTGTTGATCTTAAAGTCTTGCAGTTGGACTGGTTCTAGCTGTGTCTGTAGCACACATCTTTGCACCAAACATAGAAATTTAGCCCTTTGTCTATTTATTCGGAACTAAAGTAAACCCCTTAATCAAGTGAGCAGTGATGAAAACACCGAGACACCCAGGGTCCTCGGGGTCTGTGGAGGACTGTGGTTGGACAGGAAGCCCCCGGCCGTCCGGACAGCCCCCTCCCACTCCATACTTCCCGCTGGACTCTGAGGGACCTCCAGCCAAGTGTGACGATCCTGGAGCTTTACAGTGGGAAAGGACTCAGAAGGTGATCTCGTCCAACTTCTACAAAAGAGAAATAAGGATGTTAAAGTCAAGAATTTAGTCCCTTATTGACACTGTCACTAGTGGCAGCCCCGAGCCCTCTGACCCCGGGTCACTGCTCTGCTCACCATGCCATCCCTCCTCCTCCCCCAGAGCGAGGTCGGAACAGAGCTGGTTTATGGCATTATAAATACCCGAACGGCACGTACTTCCCTGAATTCAGGATCCGGACCATAGCCGGATCATTTATTCATCATTTACCCTTAGAAAGGCACTGTCCCAAACTCCAGTGATACAGCAGTTAAGAAAACAGACTAAAATCCTTGTTCTTATTAAGCTTTCACTTAGTGGTAAGAAAACCCACGCTGGTAAGTGGCGGGATGAGGATCCGAACTCAGGCAGGACGGCTCGTCCCCGCAGCCCAGGCACTGAGCTCGTTCACTCACGGCACTGACGTTTCTTCATCCAGCGGGTACGTGCAGAGCGTCTGCTGTGGCCCGGGGGTGCCTTAGGGGCCAGGGATCAGGAGGGGAACAACGACTCCCATCCCCGAGGGGAGCGTATTTTCAGGGAGAGGAGACGGAGGAGCGAAAACAAAGGTAAACCAAATGGAAGAGAGACTCACAGATGGTGGTAACTGACAAGGAGTGAAAGGGGACCTTGCTCTCAGCAGTTACCCACCTTAAGTTCCTGGAGACCATAGGCAGATCCAGGCCACTAAGACAAGTTAAAGGGTTCTGTGGACTGTTATGCAAATTGAAACCGAAACTGGCCTGTCAAGATCAGCTCAGGGGTGTAGACGGAAGCTGTGATGCGATGAAAGGACCTGGCCTCCTGGATTCCACTTGCCTCTGTGCCTCTGGCACCTTCATTGTAGTCTTGTGTTTCTGAACAAATTTATAGTCTTGCTAAAATGTGATAAAATAACCAATGTATGCCTTAAAAACATCTTTAAAAATATCCTTCTATGCTGATTTTCATGAGGCATTCTATGATTTATTGTGGGTCTCTGGATTTCTGGAATCCTGCCTTGGCTCGGGCCCTTAGTAATTAAATGCTGAGAACAGTGTGTGCTAAAGTGTCCGTGGTTTCTTCCGTCAAGGAAATATTGGTGTTCCCAATCCCCAGAAAAACAAAACTTTGTTGCCTAAGCAACAGCGGGCATTTTTTCTCATCCACATACTTCATCTGGCTTTAAAATAATTATTTCCTATTTATTGTAAATAGTAAAGTTGTGACATTTAATGTCAGTTTTTTCTTATAACTAAAGCAATGCTTGTATATTATAGGAAAATTAGAAAATATAGATTAGTAAGAAAAAATAAAAGTTAAAAACATTATTAATTCTCAGGTGTTTTCCTATCAAACAGCATAACTTGTAGTCTTATAAAAATATGATAAAATTCCCACTGCAATAATTCAGGTAATATAGAAGTTTTTAAGAATAATAATTTCTCACTCTCCACTCCTTAGCTCTAATGCTGCCTCCCGAGGTTACTTGTGTGAATAGATTTTCATGTTCTTTTCTACGCTTTTTCTGTTTACGTATACATACAGATATGCAGATACACATTCACTTTTTTTTAAACATCTTTATTGGAGTATAATTGCTCTACAGTGGTGTGTTAGTTTCTGCTTTATAACAAAGTGAATCAGCTATACATATACATATGTCCCCATATCTCTTCCCTCTTGCATCTCCCTCCCACCCTCCCTATCCCACCCCTCTAGGTGGTCACAAAGCACGGAGCTCATCTCCCTGTGCTATGCGGCTGCTTCCCACTAGCTATCTGTTTTACATTTGGTAGTGTATATATGTCCATGCCACTCTCTCACTTCGTCCCAGCTTACCCTTCCCCTTCCCCGTGTCCTCAAGTCCATTCTCTACGTCTGCGTCTTTATTCCTGTCCTGACCCTAGGTTCTTCAGAGCCATTTTTTTTTTAGATTCCATATATATGTGTTAGCATACGGTATTTGTTTTTCTCTTTCTGACTTACTGCACTCTGTATGACAGATTCTAGGTCCATCCACCTCACTACAAATAACTCAATTTCGTTTCTTTTTATGGCTGTCGCTCTTTTTAATTACATTCATTTTTTGTTAATGTTTCTTTGAAGGTTAGCTTGTATCACTCTGGACAGCTTATAATATAACCATGTTGAACACGGAGGAAGGATGCTGTGTTCCTGAAAGTTTAACACAGGAGCAAACCTTTAAAGCACCCAGACATTCAACGCTGAGGCTTTAATAACATACACACATATTTTATCCCAAGTTTATAATGGAGTTCTGAATAAGGCACCTGTAAATAAATCAGCATTTATGACCAGAAGAAAAATGCTCTGGTCTTGGACATTTATTTTTATATGGAAAAGTTATAAAGACCTAAGCAACTAAGTCTACCCACAAAGAAAAAACAAATTTGCCTTCTTCCTTATGGAAAGCCATGTGAAAACATTAATTGTTGGCTCAAAGAAAGTCTGACAATAAAAGATATTAGCTTAAAAATATGTCTTATTTATTTGACAACCTGTCATGAATAATTTGCCATATCAACACAAGTGGATTCAATGCACTATTTTTAATAACTGTATCAGGAAGTGTGTGGACGATCTTATTCAACTCATTCCCCTATTGACAGGTATTTAGGTTGTTTCCAGTATTTTTCCTCTTATAAATAATGCTGCAGTAAACATTTTCACATGTATGCATATCGTTTATTGATGCTTTATAATGCAGTATTTTTAAAGTTTAATTACCTTTTATTGACAAACTAAACATATCATATGAATTCTTCTTTCTATTGGTGGAGGCTTGCAGGTCCTCGATCCATTTGCTTTACTGTAAATAAGTTCACATTTACCCACGTCCTTACACACAAGAGCACATAGGTGTGGATGCACGTAGGAAGCGTGTGCGGTACTCGTAACCTGCCGGCGGCCTGCACCCCAGCTCGTCACCCTCCAGCCCCACCACTAATTCTTCTCACTCCCACCCTCCACGTGTCTGTGCCTTTGCAGGGTCCCTCTCTGCACTTCACTCAGTAAAACTTGCTTCGAGACCTGGTTCAAGCTCATGTCCTCCTGAAGGTAGTTCTCTAACCTCTCGGACCTTTAAAGCAGAAAACCCCCTCTTACTTTGTGACTCCATCGTGGTTTCTTCATCTCTTCCTTGCGGCCCTTCTCTCAGTCTGCTCTGTGTGAAGGTAGGCGGTGGACACACCTGTATCCTCAGATAGCTTATGTCTCTTGGTGACAGACACCACCTCGGCCGAATATGACACCTGCAGGGAGGAAAAGCTCAAAGAAATGTTGGCTGGACTTGGACAGTTTGTCTAAAAATAAAAAGCAGTCGGAGCCCAATATTTGCTTTCCAAGTCCCATTATAAGTTATACCTAAATACAATTGTTAGGGCAATTTAGGGAAAAAATAACCATGTGAAACAATCACAGATTGTGTGTATATTTTTGGCTTCAGGGACCTTTTCCTTATAGAACAGGAGTCAGCAAACCTTTTCTGTAAAGGACCAGATAGTGAGTATTTTAGGCTCTGCCGGCTGTAAGATCTCTGCTACAGTTGTTCAGCTTGACCGTTGTAGCATGAAAGCAGCCATACACAGTAAGTAAACCAATGAGCATAGCTGTGTTCTAATAAAACTTCATTTATGAAAACAGGCTACGGCAGGATTTGCCTCATGGACTGTAGTTTTCCAACTCATGTTCTAGAAGGTGTTTATTTACATGTAGACTAACCTGAGTTAAATTCAAATTCTTGCTCTTCTACTTGCTGTGTGACTTTGGGCAAGCTACTTAACCTCTCTGTCTTTTTCAACACACACATATATTACCTCCTTCGTGTTAGGCATCTGGTTCAGGCCTAGCATTTATTGAGCACAAAGCAGTAACCACTGATTTGCCTCATTAAAAGCAGTGGAAGCATAGAAGGAGGGTCAGCAAACATGTAGCTCCTTTTTTCAAGGAAGTAGCAAAATCCTAAGGAAAAGGCAAGTCATTTGGAAAAACAACAGATAGTAAAGCCAATGGATAGTAAAGATAGTAAAAACAACGGGATGGCAGGGGCATGTCTCTCCAACACAAGCACTGATGGTCACGTGCACTCCTCTAAAATGAATCACAGACAGACAGACAGACAGGTAGCTTGACACTTGCTGCAGCAACAGTGATTCTATTAACAAAAGGTTTTGAAGGTTGTTTAGCTATTATGACTACATAGAAGGTGGAGGCTGGGCTTTAAGAAGAATTGGTGAAATGGTCAGAGCTGAGATTTTAGTGGTATTACCTTTTCAGCTAAAATACAAAGAAATATTAATCTTCAGCACATGACTGGCCTGATCACCTCCAGACATTTCTGACCATGTGCAGTAGATTCTCCCAAGGCCAGTGCTGCGGTGGCTTCTTTCACTGCCGTCAAGATAAAGCCCAAGTGCTTGAGAGCAGCGTGCCAGGCTTCCCCAGCTCTGCTCTAGCCAATTCCTTTAGCCCCACCTCTGGTCCTTCCTTTCCTCACACAGTGCAGATGCTTCAGCCCCATCAGTTGACTGGCTTATTCGTGTCCCCAAATGCTCTCCCTTCCATTTTGCTCATGCTTGGTCTGTGCCGCTCCTGATTTCCTCCCACCCTCATTCCCTAGACCTTCGTGGCCCCATCGGTCACCCACGTCCCCATCCTTTCAGGACAGACCCGGCCGCATCCCCAGCCTCCTCCCGACCAACCTGCACAGAGCCGCACCCTCCCTCCAGCCCCCGGGAACACTACCGTCCTTCCCGTTCTCTCCCCTACCTGTGAGCATCTCCAGCTCCAGGCCGTCTGCAGACACTCAGGAAACCCTCCGTTCCTGCAAGATGATGTGTAGGATAGAAGGAAGCCTGGATTTGGAGTCCGTTGAGTTTGCACTCTGGCTCCACCACTGACTCACTGTGCCCCCAAGATGGGCAAGTGGTTTAATATTTCTGAGCCTCAGTTTCTTGATTCATAGCCTCCTGCACCTACCTTATAGAGTTTTTGTGAGAATGAAATGAGGTTAAGTGAAATGAAGAACCTGGGAGTCCTTAGCAGGCACCTGCCTCACTCAGGAGATGTAACTGAATCTGAACAGTTTACAGCAGGGGTCCCCAACCCCCGGGCCAAGGACCAGTAGCCATCTGAGGGCTGTTAGGAACGAGGCCACACGGCAGGAGGTAAGCAGCAGGCGAGCCGGTGAAGCTTCATCTGCTGCTGCCCATCACTCCCTGTCACTCGCATTACTGCCTGAACCATCCCCAGCCCCGCCCCGGTCTTTGGAAAAATTGTCTTCCATGAAACTGGTCCCTGGTGCCAAAAAGGTTGGGGACCGCTGGTTTACAGGGTTTGACTTGGTGTATCTCCCTGGTGATGTAATAATTTTGAAAGCAAGAACTATTCCTAAATATATCTGTGATTGATTGCAGCACCTTGTATTTTTTTAAAAAGCCACTCAGTAAATTTGTTTGATTTATTTTTAAATTGCTTTATAAAATCCTCGTCAAAGTTATGTAAGGCATACTGGCTTCTTTTTTTTTTAAATTTTGTGAGATAGAACTGCCATCTTCATCAGCATGTATTTGCAGAGGGATGCTTTCAGATGGTTTGAAAATCAACTCAAGTTTCATACAATTTGTAAAGTTTTGGGGGAAATACCTAACTATTTGCCAAAAAGATGTAAGCAGAGCTGAAATTGTTCTTTTCTTTTCCATCTTATTCTTTGCAAAATGACTTTACTGTGCACATGTGCCTCTGACATCCCGTGTTGACCAGCTCTCTCCCCCAGAGGCTCGCTGCTTAGGGCTAAGCCCTCTTTCCACCATTAATGTTCTTTCCTACAAGAATGTAGATAAATCCTGACGAGATATATAAATAATTTTATAGTATATATTATATATGTAATGAAATTAAACATATGGAATTAATAAAAATATTCCATATATTTTTATGCATGACCATGATGCATAAGAGTTTGTAGACTATGTTATAACATATTGTTTCACTGATTGTTCCAAACAAACCCTGTAAGGCAAGTACCGTCTTGGTTTTGCAGATTGGGAAGCTGAGGCTTCTAGAATTTAATTGCTCGCGCTGGACCTCAAACCCAGGGCACAGGGCCTAAGACACAGACCCAGGTTTTGTGTGGACTGGTCTCTGCTTGCACCACAGGAGATTAACTACCTGAGGCTGGTGTGCGCCACAATGGCTGTGTAGGACCTTCTTTTAAGGTCCAAATGTGGGATTTCAACAGAAATTCTTTCTCAGTTAATTGCTTTTTTGATTAAAAAACTCTTCATGGTTAAAAAGTATCTGATTAATACAATGTGTTTTTATCATGACATACACGTTTTTGGAACATACAGATAAAATTGCCTCCAATTATGTACCAGTCACTTAGGTTTCTATGTAAGATTTTAGTAACAGAATCAGTTTCCTCATCTAAAACAAAAACTGAAACAGTACTGGCATGCCTACCTTAACAGCTTGTCAGTGAAGATAAAATGAGAGAGCAGTTATCCAAGTGCAATCAGAAAATATATTTGCCAAGCAAGGTATTATAATTTTCATTAAAATCTTAAATACTCCAGATAAATTAATGAGCCATCTCAAGTCCTGTCTACCTAAAATTAGTTACTAGGTAATTAGCAACACTGGAAAAGTTTCATTTTAGAAACTTCCGTATTCATTACAAACTATGAGCCTCAAGTTTTAATGAAGTTCCATGATGAAAGAGTTACAGAATTAGTCCTTACTGTATTCTGGAGCATTTTAAAAGTTAATTAATTCTCTGGCATTCAACAGTGTAACTGAATTACTTTGTACAGTTGTTTGAGCACAATGTCTATAATCTTCTGATTAAAATAAGCACAGAAATCATCAGTAGCAATTATTATTTACCACCTACCACACCATCACCTACCATCCCTAATAGCTCCTGCTCAGAATCGGAAGAGGTTATTCTCCAGAGAGTTTTAGAAACTTTTTGCTATAATAGAACGGGGAGTTGGGAGCTTTCAAGTTTCAGGTTTCAAACTTACAGTTTCTGAACAAAAGTGTTTTTTAAATCTTAAATTGAAGAAAAATTCTAACAAGGCTCTGTGCAGCAAAAATACCTGCTAATTCACTATTGTTTACCCTGTGATTTCTATTTAAATTTGTGCTGCTGTCATGATTTATCCCTACCTCACAGGATAATGAATCTAGGTTTTATTTCTGTTCTTTGCCCAGACTTGTACAGCAGGCAAAGTGTTTGAAAATCAAAGGAAAAGAAGATATTGACTTGGATATTCTCTTCAGAGGTAAAAACAAAAACACTAGCAAAAACGCAGACTCTGCTTTTTGTTGGGAAGAATGTCTTGTGTGTGTGTTTGGTTGGTGTTATCGTTCCAGGAAGGAATGGGGGAAAGAACCTGCCAGGGGCCCAGACACTTGTGCTCTCCTCTCATCCCAACCCTACTTCACTGCTCTGACCTTCATTTCCTCATTTTGAAAGTGAAAGACTCTATAATCTGCTCTGTGGTCCTCACTGATGACAAGACAAATCTAAACCTGTAGAAATAGCACGTCTCAGTGGTGGAATCTCTCTCTGCCATCTGCACAGGGCATGGAAGGAAACCAGAAGTGTCTCCTTGCGTTCTTATAAGTTGGGGAACTGCAGAATGTACTTCGTCAGCAAGACAGGCAAGAAGGTTATGGCAAACTTTAAGTGTTAAAAGCTAAGGGATTATTAGAGTATAGGGGAAAGAATTGCATGTTTTCACTTAATTATGTTTCTTTGCAATTAAGGCTCAATACACACAGAATGTCATGTATAATTTTTAGGTTATACTGTAGCAAGCTAAGGAATAAATTTCCTCTTGGGTGTTAATTTGGTGCAATAATTTTTATTTGGTCAGATAAAAATGTTGGTAAGTTGTATTTTTACGTCTTCAGCAATGTAGTTCTACATGTTTGTATCTTCCAGAACATGGTAGGAGATCTGTTTATCTTCTAGAGGAAAAGAAAATTAGTGAGTTTTCTCCTGATTTGGCTAAAAGTTCAAGTTAGTACAATTTGGTTGCATTGCACTTCATCTCCAATACAATTACCCGTTCGACTTTTCTTAAGAGAAAAAGAGTGTGCTTTGCAGTCATTGAACAAAAGGGCTGTGACTTCTTTTTTTTTTAATTGAAGTATAGTTGCTGTACAATATTATATGTTACCAGGGTACAATATAGTGATTCACAATTTTTAAAGGTTACACTCCATTTATAGTTGTTATAACATATTGACTATATTTCCCGTGTTGTACAATATATACTTGTAGCTTATTTTATATCTAATAGTTTGTACCTCTTACTCTGCCTCCCTGTATTGCCCCTCCCCCCCACTGGTAACCACTAGCTTGTTCTCTGTATCTGTGAGTCTGCTTCTTTTTTGCTATATTCACTAGTTTGTTGTATTTTTTAGATTCCACATGTAAGTGATATCATACGACATTTGTCTTTCTCTGTCTGACTTATTTCACTTAGCATAATGCCTTCCACGTCCATCCATGTTGCTGCAAATGGCAAAACTGTGTTTCTTTTTTTATGGCTGAGTAGTATTCCATTGTGTATATACACCACATCTTCTTTATCCATTCATCTGTTGATGGACACTTAGGTTGCTTCCATATCTTGGCTATTGTAAATAATGCTGCTGTGAACATTGGGGTGCATGTATCTTTTTGAATTAGTGTTTTTATTTTTTTTTCTAATATATACTGAGGTGTGGAATTACTGGGTCATATGTTAGTTCTATTTTTAGTTTTTTGAGAACCCTCTATACTGTTTTCCACAGTGGCTGCACCAATTTACATTCCCACCACCAGTGTAGGAGGGTCCAAAAGGGCTGTGGATTCTGTGGGCTGATCTCAGATAGGGCCAAGCTCCTCTCGTAACTGGAAGAACACTTGATTTTATCTCATCCACAAAGCGGGGAGGAATCTTTTCCTCAGAAAAGGGAGGGAAGTTAAGTTACTCTGTTTGGATTGTGCATCTATATGTGTCTCTCTAGCCAGAAGAATTTCTACATAATAAACTAGATAGGAACATCTCTTTAAATAAAATGAAATAAATAACTGATATTTTGGAAGCTGCTCTATACAAATGTTCTAATCCATTTTACCAGCCTTCATTCTGTAAACAACATGTTTGGAATTGCATGTAGAGCCCTAAAAAAGCATCAGTGTCTCAATTCATATTTTGACACTTTTGAAAGTATCTCCACAGAGTAATTATGTATATGTTCCTGTTAAAACAATTACACAGTCAGTTTAGTAGTTCACATAGTAAAATACTAATGAGGGTCATCCTTATAAATATAGAAAATATCCCTAGCAAAATGCAACTGCATAATGTGAAAGATGAAATCCATCTTGTTTAGTAAGCACCTGTGCTTTTCTGTGTAGTTTATAAAACGTTCATAACCACATGTGTTTATTTATTAGTGCATTTACCATGCTTCTTAATTTAAACATTTGATTTCCTCCCAGAGAAGGTCTGTGTTCACAGACCCGGGACATTAATGACAAGGAGCCCCCGCCTGGTGCAGAGCACGTGCTGCCGGGGCCACTGTGCTTCTTGTTGAGAAGATGCCTTCAGGGGTCCATCCGAGCAGGATTTATTTAGCACCTGCTCTCTGTCTAGCCTTTTGTCACCCAAAGCGGTTCTTCCTCATATTGATCTAACCCTTGTTATTATAATTAAGCTCATTTTCTCTGGTTCTAACCTGGATGAGACAAAATAATGAGAATAAATATGTTGCTACCGTGACATTAAGTGATTATTTAATATTTCCCTGTTATTTTCTGTAAGCCTATAAATCTGAGTATAATTTCTAAATCCTTACCTTTGTTTTTTGTTTCTTCGGTCTGGCCATAGATTTGAATAAACACATTCTTTAATTCATTAGGATTTTTTTTCCTTTTTTTTTTTTTTAAGGAAAATGAGTTAAAATCTGTTCCTCATTTCTCCTGTGAGGGAAAATAGTATACCTTTGAGTTTTAGAGATTGTCTGCACATCTGTACACGAGCACATGTATCTTCTCCTCTTCATATCTTTGGCATGTTTTCAATATTTACTTGGAAACATCTTCATATTCTAAATCGTTTTATTCACAGTTGATATGCTTGGCAGATATAATGGAAAGTATTTTAAAGGCCATCATTATTTTCCAGCATACTTCTTAGAGATTCAACATTTTTCCTTTTCCAAAGAATTAGATCAGATGATAGAAACATTTAGTTTATAATGATGTAAATTGGTTGAGGAAAGCATGATTGTCTTGAAGGATGTTTGGTAATAAAATTAACAGAAGTAAGTAGGAGTCTGTCTTAACTCATCTGAAGGTTTGCAGGGAAGCTTATTGGGTGTTACACCTGAGACGTGGCAGGTGGTAATTAGCCTTTGTGCCCTTTGCTAAGTAAATAAGGCATGAGCACAGAGCGACTCCAAACATGTCCCTTCTCTGGAATGGAATTGGCTTCTGCGCAGTGGCCTGTCAGGTTTTTCCCTCTGCTCTGGACTGTTCCGCTAAAAACTGCGTTAAATCTGCTCCTTTGAAAACAAGTTTGAGTGAGGCTGTGAAAGCGCGTTTCCTTGAGTCCAAGAGACCTGCTCACCCACGCGATCTGCCCCCCTGCCCCTCAGAGACCCCTGGACCAGAGCACCCGCCCAAACCTTACTACTGGACCACAGGCAGATGTCCTGCAGGGCCACCACGCTGTCCCACCATAGGGGCAGCTTTGGTCTTGTGGAGTGTTCAGCTGGGAAACTGGGGGGGTTTCTTACTATTGATTATTTTTGGCCCCAAATGTGTAACGAATGTTCACTTTTTTAAAAACCCCAAAATTTCACAAAGCAAAAAATATGAGATAAACATTGTTAATAAATCCTTCATAGATTTATTTTGGATGTAACAATTCACCTTGTTGTTTTCTTTACCAGTATAGAATCATAGTGTATTTGGTGATCTTTATTTACATTTGCTGATGCATCATGACTGTCTTCCTAAGTCAGTGCATATACATCTGCTAGGTTCTTTTTTTTTTCTTCCTAAGTAAAAATTGTACCCACGTCCACAAGAGATCACATCCACTTAATCTTGGGTCAAGAAAAGAAGCTGATGGAAGCTCACCTTATTCCATGCAGTTACCACCTCCTGCCATGGTCACGCTTCTGATTTCTGTCGCTATTAGTTACTTTTTCCTGATTTTGAACGTTTTATAAATATAATCACACAGTATGTGCTCTTTCATGTCTGACTTTTGCTAACATGATGTTTGTAAGATCCATCCAAATCATGGTTTGTGTATACTCATTACTGCATGTTGTTCAATTTTATGGTGATAACCACAATTTATTTATTTTAGTGCTGGTTGTTTTCAATTTTGCTCTCTTACCAATGGTGCCACTAGGAACATTCTCGTATGTGATTTGGTGGATATGTGTATGCATTTCTGTAGGGCACATACCTAATAATGAACCTCCTGGGTAATTGGGTTTGTATAAGTTCACCTTCAGGAGCTGGTGTCAAATATTTTTACAAATCGGTTGTCCCAGTACGTTCCTCGCAGCACAGTGTGGAAATTGCAGGTACTCTCCATCCCTGCCGGCAGTTAGTTTTTGTCAGTCACTTTAATTTTAGCCATTCTTTTGGGTCTACGATATTAATTTAATTATGCTTCTAATTTCGCATTTCCCTGAAGCCTAATGAACTTGAACACATTTTCATGTTTGTTGGCTATTTGAACATTCTCTTTTGTGAAATACATCTTTTAGGTTGTATTGTTCTTATTGAAATGCAGTAGTTCTTTGTATTTGTACATGAATCCGTTGTTGGATAGATGTGTTGCAGATTTCTTCTCCAGCCTGTGATCTGCCTTTCACTCTCAGTGGTGCCTTGTGAGGAATAGAAATTCCACATTTCGATACGGTCCATCAGTCCTTTCTATTGTGGTTAGCACTTCAGTGTCCTGTTTAAAACATTTGCCTGTTGCACAGTCATTACTGTGTTCTGTTATTCTTTGTTCTAGAATCTTTGTTTTTCTTTCACGTTTATATCTACAGTGCACCTGGACATTATTTTTTATATCTGATAAAGCATAGGCATCAAGACTGGCTTTTTATGTGAATATTCAGTTGACCCAGCATCATTTATTTTTTAAAAAACCCTTCCTTTCCCCTACTGTTCATCATAAATCAAGTGACCGACATTGTCCTGTGCTTCAGTGTATCTCTTGTAAGTGGCGTGTGATATTTACTTTGACATTCAGTCTGATGATAGTAGTCTTTTTATTAGAGTATTTAATACATTTGTAATGTTACTGCTGTTGGGTTTATAGCTATCATCTTAATGATTGTTTTTTATCTTTCTCAACAGTTTTGTGTTCTTGCTTTTTTATATTTTATATATTTTTTTGCTTTTTTTATATTTTATATTTAATTTTTATACAGTAAGTCCCCTACGTACAAACAAGTTCCGTTCTGAGAGCACATTCATAAGTCCGATTTGTTCGTAAGCCCAACAAAGTTAGCCTAGGTGCCCAACTAACACAAGCAGTTATATAATAGTACTATACTGTAGTAGGTTTATAATACTTTTCACACAAACAATACATAAAAAACAAATATAAAAAATAAAGAAAATGTTTTTAATCTTGCAGTACAATACCTTGAAAAGTACAGTAGTACAGTACAATAGCTGGCATACAGGGGCTGGCATCGAGTGAACAGGCAAGAAGAGTTGCTGACTGGAGGAGGGAGAGGAGGTGGGAGATGGTAGAGCTGAAGTATCAGATCGTCGGCAATAGGAGACAGAGGGCAAGCTGCAATTTCACTCACGCCTGATGTTGATGGCACAGGATCTGGTTCCTTGCTGGATTCAATTCTATCTACCCTCTTGAAAAAATGATCCAGTGACGTCTGGGTAGTAGCTCTTTTTTTCTCATCATAGATGACACGGTAGCACTGGATTGCATTCTGAACGGCTGCTGCAACCTTCATGTACCATTCTACATTCGGGTCTTGTGCCTCAAAAACTAACAGTGCCTCCTCAAATAAAGAAAATCCCCTTGCCATTTCCTGCATCGTGAATCTCTCCAGTTCTTCAGTTACTTCTCCTTCCTGTTCCTCCTTTCTCTGGGCCTCCAATTCCGTAAGCGCTTCGTGTTGCACGGCAAGGAGTTCAGTGAAGTCGTCCTCTTGTTGATCTCGCTCCAGCTTCTCGCTGAGGGTCACTAAGTTGCTGAAGACCTCTTTGGACTCCTCATCCACTTTCTCAAATACACAGAAATCATGAACAAACTGCGGGCAAAGTTTCTTCCAAACCCCTTTCATGGTGACGGCCATAACCTCACGCCAAGCAAAGTCAATGTTTTTTTGGCCTTGTAGATGTTACAGTCCTTCTAAAATTGTTGCAAGGTTGTCCCTGATTCGTCACTCGCCTTTACTGCCTGACAAAAAGTGTGACGTAAATAATATTGCTTGAAAGTCTCTATAACTCCCTGGTCCATAGGTTGGATGAGCGACTTAGTATTCAGGGGCAGATGCACTACTTTGACGTTGGGATGAACGTCGTCCATGAATGGGGGGCGGCCCAGAGCATTGTCGAGCAGCAAAAGAATGTTGAATGGGACGTCCTTCTCCAAGCAGTATTTCTCTACCTTCGGGATAAAGTGGTGGAAAAACCAGTCCAGGAAAATGGCCTATGTAACCCAGGCTTTGGGGTTACTCTTCCACACAACAGGAAGAGAGCCCTTGGCTATGTTTTTAAGGGCTCTTGGGTTCTCTGAATGATAAATAAGAGAGAGTTCAGCTTCATATCGCAGGATGGATTGCCACCAAACAACAGAGTTAGCGTATCCTTTGCTGCTTTATAGCCTGGCATCAACTTTTCCTCCTTACTGATGTAACTTCCATCTGGCATCATCTTCCAGAACAGTCCTGTCTCATCCACATTAAAAACCTGCTCAGGTAAATACGCACCTTCTTCAGTAATTTCTTGAAGCGTTTCAGGAAGTTCCTGGGCAGCTACCCTATCTGCACTTGCTGCCTCTCCACTTACTTTTACATTGTGAAGGTTGGCTCTAGCCTTGAACCGATGAAACCAGCCATGGCTGGCATTAAAAGATGCGCCCTCTGATTCTTCACCATGTTTCTTCTTCAAGTCTTCATGAAGGCTTTTAGCTTTCTCTTGAATCAGCATTAAGCTGAGCAGGACTCAGCGCTGATGCTGATCCTGCATCCACACACTGAGACGTTTCTCCATCTCCTCCATCACTTTTCCACACTTCTTCGATATTATCAGCACAGCAGAATTCACATGTTCCATGATCTTGTCCTTGTTCTTTAGAATCCTGCTGCTGGTTGAATGTTATAAGAATGAACAACGTCTACCATCTTTTCGCCTTGCTCCACTCTCTCAATTATTGTCTCACTTTTGTCTCCATTGTTATCGCTTGGAGCTTCTTAGGAGTACCAGCTACATCACCACTGCTTTTATGCTTGCTTCCAGACATCCTGGGCTTGAAAAAACGATACTGTACTACTGTACTCTATACAGTACTGTACAGTAAAGTACACAGAAGCACAACCACTCGTAGAGGATGCATGCACGTGACAATGTACGCCAGACACGTGAACTAACTTACGTGATTGGATGTGCGAACGCACGTTCGCATCTTTGAAAGTTCACAACTGGAAGGCTCATGTGTAGGGGACTTACTGTACTTCTTGCTTTATTTTTTATTAACCAAGAATTTATTTTATTATACCATTTTTCCTATATTAGCTTGTTGGTTATGCACTTTTAATATTTTTAGTAGACAGTCTAGCTAGTAAAATACACATCTTGGTGTAGGATCATTTTTCCTCTGTCTGAAAAACTCTCTTGCATTCCTTTTAGCGTGTCTTCTAGCTATGTTTTTTAAAAAGTAAGTTTTTCTTGTCCAGAAATGTTTTTGTTTTGCCTAAACTTTTGAATAATATTTTTGCTGGTTATGTAATTTTGCATTGATAGTTGATTTTTTTTCAGGCTTTATAGGTAACATACCATTGTCTCCTGACCCCCATGGTTTCCCTCTAGAAGTCTGCTGTAGCTTCAGTATGTCTCCTTTGAGGGAAGTGTATCTTAGAGCATATCTTAGTTTGTCTGGCTGCTTATAAGATTTTGCTGTTGTCTTTGATTTTCAGCAGTTTTATTATGAAGTGTACTTCTCTCTCTGTCTTTTGGGGATTCATAGTGCTTCTTAAGTCTGTGAGTATATGTCTTTCATTACTTTGAAAAATTTCTTAACCATTATCTCTTCAAATGTTGCTTATGCTCCATTCTCTCCCTTCTCCTTCTTTGTGAGACTCTATCTACACATTTTAGACTTTTTCTTGTTCATATGGGTGCTATGCTATTTTCTGTATTTCCTTCCTTTTTAAACTATGTGCTTCAGCTTGGATTTTTTTTTACTGAACTTTCTTCAAAATCACTAATGCTCTCTTCAGCTGCCTCCGAACTGCTATTACACCCATCCAATGAATTTTTAATTAACTCTTTATATATTTCAGTTCTGGAATTTCCATATACGTTATTTTTAAAATAATTTTAGTTATTTAGTAAAATTCTCTCTTTTGCCATCTAACTTCTTAAACACATCAGTTGCAGTTATTAATTCTGTGCCCTATAATATCAGTATCTGAATCACCTGTAGGCTTGCTTTCCTTGTCATTCTTTGTAGGAAAGTTGTTCTACTAAAGCTATTCCATCATAATTTGGAGTGAAATTCCTACCATATCTTTGCTTAATGGTCACAAAGAATTTCACTGGGTGATTCTACCATAATGTATTTTATCAAATGCTCATTCATGAACATTTTTATTATTTTCAGTCTTTACATTTAAAACAAAGACACGGTAAATTCTTGTACCATCATATGTGGGCATTTGTGGGAGTATTTGTATAGGATTAATATCTGAATGTGAAATTATTTGATCAAAAACTACACACATTATAAATTATGAGTGTTATTTCAGCCTGGCTTTTAAGTGTCTGTAGCTATTTACACTCTTAATAATGTATGAGAGTAATTACTTCACTCTAACCTTGCAAACAATGACTATTTCACCTCTTTTGCCTTACCAATTAATAGAAGAAAAATATCATACTTTTAAGCATTTTTCTTTAATAATGAAATTTCTTATTTTTCCATGTCAGTCATGTTTTTTGTTAATTGCTTATCCTGTCCTTTGTCCATTTTTTTAATTGCTTATGTTATTACTATAGATTTGAAGTTGGCTTAATTTATTATGGATGCCAATTCACTCTGTTACATATCTTACCAGTAATTTTTGTACGTGCTCCCACCTTGTATACTTTTTCTTTTCATTTCTTAACTAAAAATAAGTTTTCATGTCATCTAATTTATTGGGTTTTCCTTTCATGGTTCATAGCGTTTATTTCATTCTTATTCCAACATCAAAGTCATACAACTGTTTACTCATGTATTATGTTAGGAAAGCTGTGGCCTCTTATTTTTAACATTTAAATCTGTACTCTGTATTGAATTGGTTTTGATGAGGATTAAGGTAATATACCAGCTTATTGTTGTTTTTCTGAATTATTTCAATATCATTTAAAAAACAATCCATCTTTTTTCATACTCATTTGAATACAATCTTCATACAGGAAATTCTATTGTATACTTGAAATTTAAAAGCTCTGTCATCAGTGATATTACGTGTGTGTGTCCAAGACTGTCTTCATGCACAGAACTGTGGGTGCTGCCTTGTTCTAGAGGAATCCGAACCCAGTGGAAGAAAGTCAGTGCTGAGGTATCACCAGAAAGTCAGAGTCAAGAGGGACTGAGGAAAATAAGAGCAATCAGATAAATATCATCAAACTACTGGGAAGAAGAAAAACCACAACTGGGGAACCACAGAATGAAGACAAGCAAGCCTTAAGCAGTATATCAGGAAGCCACAACTTGCGGGCCTCCTGCATAGGTTAAAAAGGCACAAATATTCTTGGACATCTTTTCATTTCACTTAGTACTCTACTCAGATTTACAAAACTCACTGGTTTTTCACACACACATTAAAAGCCTTCTGGGCAGCCTCTGTGCTTCTGTTTACCAGGAAGTTTTAATTAACAGGATTAGGCTGCAAGTCTGTGCAAAGGGCTGGAGTTAGTGCTACCAGTTTTGTGGTAATCACAGAAGTTGTTGTTTCTGTGCATGCTTTAAAGATCTTTAACCACCACTGAATGAATAAAGTGTTGCTGCTCACCGTGGAGCATGCATGGGAGTTGCCTGTGAGAGGAGTTTATTGGCAAGTTGGTCCCTGTATCTGCTCTGGGTTTTTGGTTTGGGGCTTTGTGGTTTGTTTGCTTGTTTTTCCTTGAGACTCATGTTTGAAATTAGTGTTTGTCTGTCCAAGGCATCTGTCTTACTCTGTGTGGTGTGACTCCTCAGACAGGCACTGACCCCAGTAGCAGTTCCACAGGTGATGATTGCCCAGCTCTTGGAAGTGCCCCATGATCCCCAACAATGACTCTCATGCTCACTACATGATTCCTTCAGTAGGTTAGAGTCTATCACTAATATCTCCTTGAAATTTGGTGAAAACATATTCTGCCATTTTCAGTTTATGTGGTAAAGGATAAATAGAAACATAGAAAATGATCAGTGATCACACTATGTATTATATTATTTAGTAAAATGACCTACTTATACTATGAGCTATATGCGTACTGAATTTTAAGGGCCTTCTCGGGGTTCATGCCCTAAGGACTTGCTGTCACAGGGAACTGAAGACAGAAATGACTCTGTAAAGCCTTCTTACTGACATTGTCCATGGGAATGATCACAGTGAAAAAGCAGATTGTTGGCTTCAGCTCTGACATGTAAAGAGTTTGTAAGTTATCACTACCAACTTCACAACAAGAAAAAAGCTGAACAAACTGAATATCAACTACTCTTCTTAGATCCATCAGAGAATTGAGGTCCTGCCCTCAAGGGAAACTACTTTACCAGTGGCTTATAGGTCCTTGAGGAAAGGCAATTAGACAACTCCAATCCCGTCTAGCCATATGTCTCACATCAGAGAAGGAGACAAAAGCCAAGAAACTCTTTTAAAAGCCACAGTCCAGGTACTCAAGCCCATTAAAAAAGTGGTTTTAATCATAAGACTCTAGAATACTTCTCCCCACATACCTTGACATTAATAGGGCTTCATTATAGTAACTTTATATTACAACAGAGAACTGTAAGACACAGACTCCATTTAAGAAGGAGTTTGTATGGAAACCCAAAGACAACAGGGAAAGGAAAAAGGACACTAGAAGAAATTGAAGCCTCGACACCTATAGGTAAATCAAACAGCCTAATTCCCAGCTGTATTAACATAAAATCTCACACCAGAGATCTTTTACCTAAGTTCCTATTATCTGATACATCATGCCTGGCTTTCAACCAAAAATTACAAAGCATGCTAAGAGGCAAAACAAAACGACACAAAACACACAGACTAAAGAGGTAAAGCAAGCATCAGAACCAGTCTCAGATACGGCAGATATTTTGGAATAATCAGACTGGAATCTATGATGTAGTTATATAATTATATAACTATGATATGTATGGTAAGAACTATGCAAGGATAGCCGGGTACTATAAGCAGAGAATGGGAACTCTAAAAAAGAATCAGCAGGAAATGCTAGAAATCAAAAATACTGTAGGAGAAATGAAGAATGGCTTTGATAGGCTCATCAGCAGATTTGATAAGACCAAAGAAAGGATCAACAAGCTTGAAAACAGGTCAATAGAACTTCTCAAACTGAAAAGCAAAGAGAAAAGGAATTAAAAAGATGCTTCAGAATATCCAAGAACGGTGAGGCAGTTGCAAAGGGTGTAGCATATATGTAATGGGAATACCAGAATAAAGATAAAAAGGAGCAGAAGAAATATTTGACATAATAATGGCTGAGAATTTTCCAAAATTAGTGACAGACACCAAAGCACAGATCCAGGAAGCACAAAAAACACTAAGTAGGAAAAATACCCAAAATTCTACACCTAGTATATCATATTCAAACTATGAATAAAGTCAAAGACAGAAAAGATCTTGAAAGAAGGCAAAGAAAAAAACACCCTACCTATAGAGGAGCAATGATAAGAACTACATTGGACTTTCTTCAGAAACCATCCAAGCAAATAGAGAGTGGAGTGAAACATTAAGTATTGAAAGAAAACACCGCAACCAACAATTCTGTTCACCATGAAATTATCCTTCAAAAGTGAAGGAGGAATGAAGACTTTCTCAGACAGACAAAAACTGAGGGAATTTGTCGCCAGTAGACATGCCTTGCAAGAAATGTTAAAAGAAGTTCTTTGGAGAGAAAGTAAATTATGTAGGTCGGAAACTCAGACCTATATAAAGAAAGAGCATTAGAGAAGGAACAAAGTGGAGGTAAGACAAAATCTCCTGTTTTTCATATTCTTAATTGCTCTAGTAGATGACAGTTTGTTCAAGTGCTTTTCAAAATAATAATAACAATGTACTGGACGATTACAGCTTACGCATAGGTGAAACGGATGACAGCAATATTATAGGGATGGGAGGGAAGATTTGGGAATACTCTGTCACGAGGTGCTTGTTGCTGCTCATGAAGCATTATATGTGGTGTTATTGGAAAGAGGATTGAAGAAGTTGTAAATACATATGGCAAACTCCAGTGCAACCACCATAAAAATGTAAAAGGAAGTATAATTGATATGCTAAAGAGGAGAGAAAATCAAATCATAAAAAATGCTCAATTAAAATCAGAGAAAGGAGAAAAAGAGGGAGAAGACAAAAAAGAAAGAATAAATTTAACAAATTCAGAATGGAATAAACTCAAAATGGGTCAGAGACCTATACATAAAACACAGCACTATAAAGATTCCAGAAGACAACGTAGGAGAAAATCTAGATGACCTTGTGTTTTAAATGAGTTTTAAATACAACACCAAAAGCATGACCCATGAAAGAGCAACTTGATAAATTGGACTGTATTAAAACTAAAATCGGGACTTCCCTGGTGGTGCAGTGGTTAAGAATACGCCTGCCAATGCAGGGAACACGGGTTGGAGCCCTGGTCTGGGAAGATCCCACATGCCATGGAGCAACTAAGCCTGTGTGCCACAACTAGTGAGCATGCGCTCTAGAGTCTGCGAGCCACAACTACTGAGCCCATGAGCCACAACTACTGAGCCCATGTGCCACAACTACTGAAGCCCACGCACCTAGAGCCCGTGCTCCGCAACAAGAGAAGCCATCGCAATGAGACGCCTGCACACCACAACGAATAGTAGCCCCCGCTCACCGCAACTAGAGAAAGCCCACACGCAGCAATGAAGACCCAATGCAGCCAAAAATAAATAAATAAAATAATTCAATTTATATAAAAAAAAAACAACTAAAATCTTTTCTGTGAAAGATAACTGTTAAGCAAATGAAAAGACAAGCCACAGACTGGGAGAAAATATTTGCAAAACACTTATCTGATATGAGACTTGTGTCCAAAATATACAAAGAACTGTTAAAATTCAACAATAAGAAAACAACCCAATTTTTAAAGAGCAAAGATCTGAACAGACACCTCAGAAGACACATGGCAAATAAGCTTATGAAGAAAGTCTCAACATCATATTTATGAGGGAACTGCAAATTGAAACAACAGTGTGATACCACTACACACCTATTAGAATGGCTAAAATCCAAAAAAACTGGTGAGTATGTGGAGCAACAGGAACTCTTACTCATTGCTGGTGGGAATGCAAATGGTTTGGCCACTTTGGAAGAGTCTGGCCGTTTCTTACAAAGCTAACCACAGTCTGACCAAATGATCCAGCAATTCTGCTTCTAGGTATTTACCCAAATTAGTTTAAAACTTATGTCCACACAAATGTTTATAGAAGCTTTATTCATAATTGCTAAAAATTGGAAACAACCAAGACGTCTTTCAATAGATTACTGGATAAACAAACTCTAGTACATCCATACAATGGAATATTATTCAGCGATAAAAAGAAATGAGCTCCAAAAAGACATGGAGGAACCTTAACTGCATTTTACTCCTTGAAAGAAGCCAGTCTGAAAGGGCTACATACTGGATGATTCCAAGTATATGCTATTCTATAAAAGGCAGAACTATAGAAAAAGCAAAAAAGATCAGTGGTTGTTAGGAGTTTGGGGTTGGGGAAAGCAAGGTGGGGTGGCTAAATGGAGCATGGGAGTTTTAGGGAAGTAAAACTATTCTGTATGAAACTTATTCATCATAATGATATATACACAGCATTATACATTAGTCACAACCCCTAAAACTCTGTTACACAAAGCTGAATTCTAATGTAAACTGTAGAGTCCAGTTTGTAATAATAATGAATCAATATTGGTATATCAACTGTAAGAAATGTACCCCACTAATGTAAGATATTAACAATAGGGGAAACTGTTGGGGAGATTAGGGGCTAGGGGGTTGTGTGGGAACCCTCTGTACTATCTGCTCAATGTTTCTGTAAACCTAAAACTGCCCTAAAAAGAAAGCATTAATTTTTTTTTAAAAAGCTGATTGTAAGTACTTATTATCTTTGTAATGACACTAATATTTGGTGCGGTAACGTGATCCATACGGTGGGATGGGACAAACTGGAGTTCTTGGGAAGAAGAAGAGAATTATTTGCACTGGGTTAAAAGACGATTCTAAGGGCAGAAGTTTGGTACCCACAGTTAACTCGAGGAGGATATTCTGACAAGTGAAAGGAAACTGGTGGCCTAGTAAGAGCACATAATGAATATTCTCAACTTTAGTCTAGAAAAATTTCAACAGCTATCATAGCATCTGTAGTGCTGTAAGACAACATAGCATCGCATCTGTAGTGCTGTAAGACAACATAGCATCTGTAGCGCTGTAAGACAACATAGCATCTGTAGCGCTGTAAGACAGCATAACATCTGTAGCGCTGTAAGACAGCATAGCATCTGTAGCGCTGTAAGACAGCATAGCATCTGTAGCGCTGTAAGACAGCATAGCATCTGTAGTGCTGTGAGACAACATAAACGATGCCCTGGTTCTTATGGAGAGTAGGTACTGCACCTCCTCTTGATCAGACCCTCCTGCAGGCACTCTGCTGCTTTCTTCAGGTGTCAGTCAAAATATTAATTATAAGAGCTTCCAAGACAGAATGGAATGTAACAGGTTTCTCATTAAAAAGGAGAGTTATCAGCTTTACATTGCTTAAAATGACAAATAACAGAGAACTGTATCCCGAGTTAGAGGCTAGCTGAGATTAGGAGTTTGGGACAGAGATTTAGAGGTGCTGAGATTTGAGTAATTAGTTTTGTTTCTCTGCCAGATGCTCTGAAACACACTCGCAGGCCTGCCGGAAGCCGTCTTGGTACAGCCAGTAAGGCTCAGAGCAGGAGGAAAATTCTTGGAACTGAGCATGGGGTCTGGGTGCCTCTAGCCTCCTTTCAGGGATATCGTGAGCTTTTTTCTTTTCGTTTGATTTTTAATATATTCTATATTACCTTTCCTAAAATTCCCTTCATCCTTATTTTCAGAGCAAACTCTTTTGCTGTCATGTTCCAGAAAAACAGAAAAATGAGAAAGCCAGTTTTCTTGCTGGAATCAAAGCATAGTTTATAGTTTATGGATAAGAATTATAAGCATTATTGACAAAATATTTAGAAAATTCAAACGTGGAAAAAGTTACAGCGCAAGAGTCAAAATGTCTAGTAAAAATAAATCTGCTTTAATAAGTAGATACTTATTTTTAGTTTTGAGGCTTGAGGGGCTGACAACTCTGGAAACCAAATCCCACGGCACCACTTCTGGTGCCGTGTGGGCAGCCACGCTGTAAGCTTCCTCAGAGGACTCCAGAAATAACCCTCTGGCACTAGAATCTGCCTCTGACACCTCCTCTGCTGGCTCTGCTTATATTAGAATGCAGCTTCACCTGTCCAAGTTGCCCGCCTGCAGGCACAGTGTCCTGGGACAGTGATCGGACACAAATCACTAAGCTGAGGGCCCTCCGCTTCCTCACTGTCCAGAGCAGACACCCCAAAGACAAGCAGAGAAGCAGACGTTTTTCCTGGACCAGAATTACAGCTTCGTGTTCCAGCCCTGCACAGCACTCCTTCTCCTGGGCCAGCACAGGAGCCCTAGATTCTTAGATTCTCCACCCATCCTCCCAGGCCGGATGATAGGGAATTCTAATGACATCATCTTCTTCCCAGTGTCAGATTTCAGGTGTGTGGATACCTCCCTTCTCAGAGTCTGTGAACATGTGAGAATTGTGTGGGTGTCTGTGGGGAGTGGACACCCCCAAAGCCAACCGTTTCTCTCCTTTATTCATCGCTCGGCCCAGGGTGTTGCCAGGCTGGTCTTCCTTGTCTGTAATTCCAGTGCTAAAGGGAAATATCCCCAGACTACAGCGAAGCACCTTTACCTCTCAAGTATTTCCAGGATCAAACAGAGAAAGCCTCCGTGTCTCTCCATCGGGTGGACGGTGTGACACACATTTTTGCCTTCATGAGAGGTCCAAAAACTTGAAAAAAAACTGCCCTAGTGCACAGTCTCCTTGGAGAGAATGCGCCTATTTTATGAGAAAACGTTTTGTAAACTTGGGATTTACACCCCATAAGGATGGTCAATGAAGAAGAGCTCAGGTCTTGTTCTAAAGGGTATGCAGAATGGTTAGACAGGAGAGAAGGTTCGAGATGCCGGAGCAGCTGAGGGAATGAGACAGTGGAGTTCCTTTTCTTAAAAGGCCTTTAGCCAAACATTGTCCTGGGTTTCTCTACCCAGACAGCACTGCTATTGTGACATTCCATTATTGCAGAGAAAGAGGACTTCAAATAGTAATGCCAAGCACCTTATGTCTAGATAGAGAGAAAATCAGAATTTGATGTCTTGAATATACGTAAATGATTCTAAGCTGTATCATCAGATAGTCATCATGTTAGATTTCTGAACTGAAATTCTTCAGACCTAAAAATCATCACCGCCAAGTAGAAGACGAGTGTTGTTGCTGACCACAGTACCCTTGGGTTGTTTTTGTAAAAGTCATGCTGATGGTACAAGAAAACTTAATCTTTTTGTAAGTTAAAGGGGTGTGGCTATTAAAGTGAGTAATTTTGCATAAGCAAGGGTAAAAAATACTTCAGTACCATATGAAAATATACCTGAAATATGTTTAGTGTGTCAATTAGGTATTTGGTTGAGTCACTCTGAGTGCATTGCATCTCTTCTTGTTGCCATAGTTACTGTTGCCTTGTGAGGGTACGTCGCATATCACTTATGTCATAGACTTCATTAGCAAAGACAACAGTTTCTTCTGTTACTTACATGGTTCGCCCTCATTCACTGTTTTCTTGCTTTTCTTCATTGATTCGTTTTCCTTTTTGAATTAATTTTAGATGATGCCATTTTCCTTCGAATTTTGAGTGCCCTTGATGGTTTTGATGTGTAGAAAATCAGATTATAAAATAATCATAAAATAAATAATAAAATAACAAGTATTTAAGGAAACTAGAACCTAAACTAAAAAAAAAAAGATAAGATTCCTGAGTTATTCTAGATGTAGTTACTCTGATGACCTTTTTTTTCGTTTATTTTGCCTTTAGAAAGATGAGGCTTTAAAAAAAATGCTTTTCCCCAGTGATCGTGGATTTTTATTAACATACTTTGCCTAGTTTTTATTCTATAACTTTGAAAAGACACTTTTTTAAAACATTTCTTAGCAGTAGCATCAACATATTAAGCTGTCTCCTTAATATGCTGGCTATTATGGTAACGGTGATAATAACGTATTCATCCAGCACTTCCCAAGTTATAAAGCAGATTCGTGTTCATTTTCCCTCTAAAAGACCCTCTAATAGGTCACCGTTTCCTGTTGAGGTGATGGAGAGCAGGTTGAGTAGCCTGTCCAGGGTCACACGCTGCTGAAGGACAGAGGCAGAGCGTAGATCTTCCTGGAAGTTCCAAAGCTCTTGCCCCGCAGCAGGCTGTCCTCATGACTGTGGCTTAGCGGAGGGTCCTGGAAGGAGGGTGGGGGGACCTGACTTTGAGCCCAGCCACCAACTTGCTGCCCAATGAGCTAATAAGCCTTTGACACTGTGAGCCTTCGTTTCCTGGCCTGTCAGGTGGAGGACCATTTCTCTACTCAAAGCGGTAGTTGAGTGGATCAAAAGGGGAATTAACATGAAAGGGCATTAAAAATAAAGCACTATATTTTTGAAGGTATGACCAGTACTCAAACATTTCTCTCTAAATTCATCAGAGTGGATTCATAACTCCTTAGATTTACCCTCTCGACTGGGCCCCAGTGGTAGGTGTGCCCTAGACACTGTGTGACTTTTGCTTCCTCTCTGACCATTGCTAAATTCTCCTTTAAACACAAAAGCAGACTTCTTCTGCAAAAACTTTGGGGATTTTACTTTCTGTTGGACAGATTGGCCTTGAAGTCTGAAGTCAAAAGCCGTTTCAGCATCTCTGACATTCTTATTCTGTTTAATGACAGTCTTTCTTTTCTTAAGAAGAATGCCTTTCTGCTTGGCCAGAAATTTCTCCCTGGAGATGACAGAATTGCTGTCTTACCATTAATGAATTTTACAGCCCAAATCCTTTTTATTTGAAAGACATGTGGACATATCTACCCAAAGCCTCGCTTTATCACAGGCTAGAGGAAACCACTGCTGTCCTAAAACCCGAGGTCTCCTCAACCCTTACTGGTGGTGCACCTTCAGACAAGTGCCTTCCAGACCCTTGGAGAAGCAGTCACATTCACAGTGGATATTAGTTTATATAAAAAAGAAGAGGTTGCTGCATACAGAGAGGAGGCTGAGAGTAAAGTTTAATCATCCATGTTTCACACAGGTGCCCTGAAATTTCGTGGAAAACCCTTCCCCGAGGGGCTGAGAATCTGGGTCACTTACTGTTTCCTTGGCATCGGGCCCCCTTCCCTGGGACATCTGTCAGATGATGGGTTGCATTTGGCTAAATTGCAGGGGTGGGCGGTGTTTGTCTCTTCATGATGTTTAACATCAGAAGATTTTTTTTCACTTCTGTGAACATAGGGGTTGGGGAATAATAAGTTTCAAAGGAATCCTTGTTTGAGTGTTGTTTCACTGTTTAGCCTCAAAATTAAAAATGTTTTCTGAAAAATCTTTCTAAATCAACCTCCCCACACACACCAAATTCTGCATCTTGAGCACGCTCTCAGAGAAACCTTTCTTTCAGATATACCTGCTCAAGCGTGGTCTTGGTGGTCATGGCGCCTATACCCAGTGCTCAGCACCTTGTGAGCCCAGTGACTTAAAAGCATTAGGCGTGGGTGACGTGAACAGAATACCAGGTGTCGTTAAATCAGGAGAAATTCATCTCAGAACAAATGCCAAAATGTCAGAAGTTTTCTTTGAAGGCTCCGTCGTACTGAAGGTTAAAACCTCTTTGAACACCTCTAGAGAATTCCTTGGAGAAGCCGCAGGAGGTGAAGTGGGCCCCCTCCTGTGTGTCTTGGGGTGATGAATACATGACAGGTGTTCAGTGTGAGTTGCCTCTTCAATAAAAGACAGCATGGAATTCTCCGGTCACATTGTCTCACAGATTCCTGAGGCAGAAGGTGTAAGTCCTAGGAAGGAGCTTTGAAAACAAGCCGTTTCTAAACTGTATTTTAGTGCTTTCCAGTGGAGTCTGGGGTAACCCAGAAGTAAACAGACAAAAGCCAAGCTGCCGGAGGGGAAGGCGGCCGAGCCACCCACCTGGTGCCACCTTCCTAACCCTGCGGGGCCCTCGAGGTCCTTCCACAGAACCGTTTCCCTGGTGCCAGAGTCGTTCCTTTCTCCCGTGTTCATTCAGCACATTCTTTTATCATGCCCAGCATCATTCCAGGCCTGGGGTGGCCGCCGTGGACGAGAGCAGAGCTGGGCTTAGTCGTCACGAGCTCCCGGCCCAGCGAGAACCTCTGACAGTCGAGGTCCAGGGAAGAGGGCGCCAGAAGGTCAGGGAGGGCGTCTCTGAGGAAGTGACAGGGGCCCACAGCTGAAGGGGGAGAAGTGAACTGGACTTCAGGGAAGGGCGGGGCAGAGGGCAAGGGGAGAAGAGAAGGGTGCCTGCTGGGTGTTTCCATGAGCTGACGTGTTGGGCGCTGTCCGTGCTAAGTCGTGTGTCGGCGTTATCGATGTAATAGTCTTCATCCTATGTTGGGGTACCCTGCCTTACAGATGAGAGGAAGCCAGGTCTCTGTATCCTTGGCCCTACAACTAAAGGTGATAGAGCCGGGGCTCGAACCCATCCTACTGCCGAGTCCCCACCCTGGGCCTCCTCCCTGCTCTGCCTCCTAATGTGAGCCCAGCAGGCCTCGTGGAGGCTGCAGACAGTGACGCGTGTGGCGGTCCCCTTGCCGAGATCAGAGAGAGTCAGGGGTCTCATCCCATGACTTCCCACGCTGAGATGTGCACTGCTGTAAAGAGGGAGTTTCCAGGGTCCTTGGTAGGAAAGATGCCGGGGCTCGGAATGGGGCAAACCCACCAGAGCCCTGGGAGCCTCTGTCCCTGAGGCAGGGGAATAACGTGGGAAATGAGGCGTGCGTTCGTCAGCCCCCCGTCGGAGCATCAGCAGGCGAGCAACGTGTGGAGGACAGAGCTTAACTGACCCGGTCAGTTAGACTTTGCGCCGCCATTCGCATGACTTGAGTCGTCTTGCGGTCCCTTCTCGAATAATACTGAGTTTATCTGCCCTGAACGCATGTTGTTGACGTGCCCACGAGACCGTGAACTTCTCACAGGCCGGGAACCTGCTTGTTTTTGTGTCCTGTGGACCTGACCTTGTGCCAGTCCTGCAGCGGACACTCAGTACTGAATGCATTTTGTAGCATTTCTGGAACTAATTCTCTTGCCCCTTTCTCTATATTTATCGCCTTATCGAATTTATATTTCGGCTATGCAAGCAGTTGTTTTACGAATACACATAATTAGATTACGAATTGTCTTAACTCTCTCAGCATGGTATATTTTAAAGAGCTAACACTTGCTGGAAATAGATAAGAAATCTCCTTACAACATTTGAAACTAGGAAGACATCATTAACAAGGGCGGGATGATGATTGCACATTCAGAAATTGGACTTGTTCTTCCAAATACCGAACTTGCTGTGGGGACTGTAAATTGACAGAACTTTCTATTGGGATTCCGTGAGCTGTAGATGGTTTCTGCCAGCCGTCCCATGTGCGCTGTAGGCTGGGATCATGCCATTCTATTTGCATGGTCCAATTTCGGGCCATCATGGTACGTTTTCCAGTATGTTGACTTGTTCTTTCTCTAAAAACTAACAATGTCAGAATTCTTTATGCCCATTAGCCTACTGAATCTTGAAAGAGAAAATTCTTCACTATTGGCAAAGTACAAAAGAGTCAGGCTATTTGCAAAACTTAAATGGAGATTCTCTCTTTTACCTCAGAAGGTTAGATGGGAAAAAAAAATGCATGTGAGTTTTGGAACTCATTGTCCTTTCAGCTGCAAAGGTCAAACAAGGATATTTGACCTTTTTTTTTTTTTTTGCCATTTGCTTAAATGTCTGGAAACTGATGCTTATTAGTCCACAAAAAGCAGAGAAAGTACAGTATGTCCTAGTGTCCATCGTGACCAGCATCTGGCAGGGAGTAAGCATTGATTCATAGTTATTGTAATCCAATATATTGATTAATTGAAAGTCAGCTATGTGTCAGCTCCCTGCCATATTCTGAAAATTGCAATTAATTTGATACTGAAAATATGCCAAAGATATTATTGCTTTATGATTCAGAAAGCATTCCAGAGACTTCCTAAACTTCTGAGCCATTGTTTTAACATCACTTTAAATTGTATTGCGATGTGATAATGCCGGTTAGTAGGAATTCTCGATCGATAATGTGCTCTCAGTATCAACCTATATCCATAATTTTTAAACCAAAACATCAAAGAAAAACATGTTTATGAATTTGACTTAAAGGCAGTTTTTTAGTATGCCTTTGGAACTACCCCCAATTGCTTTTCAGAGAACTCCGAGCTACACATTTTATAATTGAACAACGGTGTCGGTACAGAGAAGCCTCGAAGGAGGCCCATCTGCAATCATGCACAGAGCTAGCAGCAAGGCACACCCCATCGTATATAATGGGACAGAGAAGCTCACTGATGGGAAATATTGCAGGACGCCTCAGATGCCTCTGTGGTATCTGCTCCTGCAGCCACAGCTGCCCCTTTCAACCATCCCTACGATGAACACATCCTGCAAAGCCAAGAATTTTTAATGTAATATAGTGAAAGCCATTGCTGAAAAATCGGGTGCTTATGAAAAATCAGGTGTTTATGATGCCGGGGTCCCTCATATAGCACGGCACCCTTGGGACATCTTTCATCAGCACGGCTCCCTTGTCCTTCAGAGTCCTAGCAAAATACGGGATGGTGGGCTGCTCCCCAGCACGAGGGTCAACGTCTCCATCAAAGTTACAGAGTGAATTCAGTCCACGACTGAAAATTTCAAGAAATGGCTGAATTCACCCACTGAGTCTGCCCTACCAAGGAAACGCACCAGGATTTCTACCCAGGTCTGGAAAGAAGACATGAACGCAGACTGTGATGTTCTCGAAGGCATCTCATTGCCCCAGAGCCCGCAAGGCTTCAATCAGAATCCTTCTGCACTGGCAGCCTAGCAGATTAGACCTGCTCTGTGTGTGCTGTTGACTTGTATATGGTGAAGCCACAGCGGGATTAAGAGTGCAGGGAGCGTCACCAAGGACATTCCGTGAAGGACTCCTCTGCCACGTCGCAGGCTGAGAGTCCCCAGACCAACATCAAGCACCCTCACGGCCAAACCGAGACCCTCAAAGCAACGGCCACCACTGCCTTTCATGTCCCCTTCCCCCAGAGACCAGAGGCAGGAGGAAAACAAATACCACAGCCTGAAAGGGGACTAAATAAGTTACCAACTGTGTTGACATCACAAGTCCATGATTCTTTAATAGGTTGCATATTGAGAAAACGTCTGATAATTTAAGAGCACGTCAATAAGAGTTCTGCAGCAAAATTTGCTATAAAAAATCTGTCACCATTATGAGCATGTCACTTACTGGGAGAAAAAGATCTTTCCCTATACTGTCTCTCCCTCTCTCCAGAGCTCATTTCAGACCCATGTGATTGCCCTAAGAGGAAAAAAAAAACCCACTCCATTAAAAACCAGAAGTTGTACCCTTCACAGCAGCAGCCCTCAGAGGCTCTGGGGGGACAACGTGGCTCTCATTCAAACAGCAAGTCAGAGAGCTCTTTGCTCACTGGAGTCAGGTCGTATTTGCATTTTGGAAAATGTTAGGCATTGATTTTGTGGAGTTGTTTAAAATTAGATACTTTAGGAATTAATGTGCACAGGTGTTAGTAATGAAGAGTATCACCGTTTATAAAAATGGCGGAACTTTGCTCTTAAATTGTAAGAATTGCACAGTGACAATATTAATGTTTTCATCATTTTGGAGACTACAAGCTTAATTGCCTTTCAGAATAGTAAGACTAAGCAGTTTTCATACAATTTCTACCTAAAGGAGGAAAAGGCTAGGACTAGAATAGCAGGATTTTATATGGTCCTAAAGAATTTCTCTGACATACTTTGGGGAAGTATTGGGGAAAATAGGGTTTGGCGAGAAGTTAGATTATGCAAAGTTCTTTATCTAGAGGAAAAGCATACAGAGAATTAACTTTGAGCCCATCGTTTGACCTCCAAATAGTTTGTCACTTTTTGTAGCATTTATTGAATAAAGTCAATGATTTTTTAACAGTTTGGTCCCTTAATAATTATTGTACCAAGCTGAGTAGCGTGAGTGTTGTGGATAATGATTTCTTGTACTGAAAATACTGCATTTTACTGCCTTCCCGAACTCACACCCGTGTTTTTCAACAGCATTTTGCTAGCTCACATCTTGACTGGTAAAAAAAAAAAATTAACAAGTACAGAACATGGTAGAATTTCATAGGTGCAATTCCAAATTGGGCTTATTGTGCAGAATTACTTTTCTGAAAACACTTTAATAGCACAAGTCGAAAAGTTCCTATTGTTGCTTTTGCTCTCTCCTTCTCCAAGAAACCATCAGAGTCATGGAGAGGAAGGCTCCAAGCTGGCTGAGCTGCAGGCATGGCCGCTCTTACACTGTAAGAAGAGCTGTTGAATTTACCAGAGAGCTGTGGGCACCCCCAGGGGCCCTGGGGGCTTATTAGGACCCTTATCAGGTCTTCTAGGGAGATGTAAGTTCAACTCCCAAGCAAATCTATTGTCAAGACTCAAACTGAAAAAAAAAAATTTAGGTAACTGGAAGCAAAGCCAGTTCTGTGATTCTGGGGGCAAAAGTGACTCATCTGATGAACCACTTAAGGACGGGAAGAAGCCCGGGCAAAGGTGAGGGCTGCTCACCGGGCGCCGGGCGCCAGCGCGTGCTTCTCCCGCTCCTTCCCCACAGCCCTTCAAGTTCCGTTGTATTTTCTTCTTCTTTTTTTAACTATGGAGAAACTGCAGTGCACAGAGTGTGAATAACCTCCCCAGGGCACACAGCCAGTAAACGGCGGGCTGGCACCCGCACCGATACTTGAGGAGGGGTGATGACTAGTTCGGCAGCAGAGGCTGGGGTCTCCAACCTGCGTTAAATCTGCATGAGAAGCCCCTTCTTGAAGCCACTTTGAGACAAAATGAGAGATGGATTGGCCAGCTCCCTGCAGTCATTTGTGATCATGGCATGAACACAGATGCCATTGAAGAATGTGTGTATTTTCATCAAAGGGTAATGAATCAGCAGAGTGTTCTCATTCTGTTTCCGAGAACTAGTGCCATTTGTCAATATTCGTGTTCTTGTACTGCATTTTACAGGGATTTTTCTTAAAGCAGTCACCTGAGCACTTACTTTCCAAACACAAATCAAAATCTTGTGTCCTCCAAGCGTCACCTGAAAACAAAAGCGGTCGTCCCTTACGGAGTTGCTCCTGAGAAAACATCCATATTTAACTTTGATTCAATGAAAGTAAGTTACAAAATAATGAACCTTCTAAAGGTTACTTTTGCTCTAAGATCAACCATTCAACAAACATCTCATGGAGCAATTACTACATTTCCAGCACTGTGAGTTTCAAACAGTCAACCAAATTGTAGCTAGATCAGAGGAAAGAAATACAGAGCAAAAATTTTTTTAGTTGAAAAGCTCTAGAAAATTCTGGTCATTGGAAGTGAGATAAAAGGATTCATTGCTCTGTCATTTAACTCAAGAACGTCGATCTCTATTTGCACCGTGGTCAATAGCATAAGTACTGGACCCTTCTCTCATTGACTTGCTGCTACTTAACAAGCACTGAGCTGCCCATGGGGGCACCTTGCTAACCCAAACCAGAGACTGCCCTCACCCTCCCTGAACGTTACCTTCCCGCTGGGAAGGCAGATTCATCAAATGACCATGTTTTTAAAATATCAACCTGTACCTGTGGCAAGTGCTACAAAGAAGAATTTATGTGAGGCTGTTAAGAGTCTGTTTGATGTAACTGAGGAAACAAGCTGAAGTTGCTGAGGAAGGGACATCTGGCTTAAGGGATGCAGTGAGGGGAGGGAAGAAGGAACATGGCAGGGAGGGCGGAGTGTACAAAAGCCTCGCGGGCAGCGGGACAGAGAGAGTGTCCGGGACTAAAAGATGGTCAGTAGACTCGAGTGGAGCGAGTGGGCGGTTGTGAGGGGAGCAGGCTTGGAGCGGAGCCTGGAGAAGCAGAGCCTGGGCTTCGCTCTGAACACAACGGCGAGGCTTTGGGATGACGGGGACCTGGGCAGGGTAGATACAAGTCAGCCAGTTGGAAAACTCCTGAAGTTTCCAGGATGGAGGTGGTGATGGCTCGGAGATGCTTAGCAGTGTGTGGAGGAGATGAAGAAGGGAGACATCCTGCTGAGGAGGTGAGCGTCAGCAGGCCTTGGATACTGGGGGTGAGAGACAGGGTGCTGAGGACGACTTGGGCCACTGAAGAGGTGGGGCTGTCTTTCACTAAAATGAAGGAACTTGAAGAGCGCAAGCCAGGTTTGGGATTCGAGGACAGTGGGGGCAGGAGTGAGATTGTTAAGTTTTAATAGGCGGAGTTTTGCAAGACCTTTGAGAAGACCAAGAGGAAGTGTTCCGTAGCAAGGGTACGGGTCTAGAGCTCAGAGGTGAAGTTTGGGCTGGAGATTGACCTTTGTAGGTCAATAAAAAGACGGAGAAATAAGAACATGTGAAGTATTTGCAAGACCTAAAGAATGCCCACAGACTCTAATCAGAAAGCAGAGGGAAGTGGGGAGAGAAGGGGCCGATAGATGGGGAACAGTTTGGGGAAGGAATGGTTTGACGATGCCCACGAGGTCCAGCTCGCCTCCTGTTGGAAGCCGAGTGGTGACAGGAGGGGAGCCAGGCAGGGTGACTTTGGTCCCGGAAGGCTCGTGGCTGGAGGACGGTCCTGCTCCCCGAGGAGGTGATGCTGGACCCAGGACAGCCGGCCCCGTGGTGCAGGCTGCCTTCGCCATCTGCAGACCACATGTGGGGCAGGCTGCTCAGCCCCAGCCTCGGTTTGCCCCTCTGAGCCATGGGGCTGACCGTGCTGTCTTTCTGTGGTTGCGAGGGTGGAATGAGTTCCCTGGTATAAAACAACAGGACACCTGGCCTGACTCCTGATGGGGAATCCAGTCACTGTCAGAAGCTGCTGTTTTCTCCTTGTGACACAGGCTTTTCTAGGCAGACCACGAGTTTTGTTGTTATTATTTTATATTTTTAATTCTAGGAGTCAAGGCGAAAAGACATGTTGAATTTTATAGAAGTGGAGTGATTCGTAACAGTATTATTGTGTTGAATGAATCTTTTCCCTGCGACCCTGCAGCTGAGAGCCAGCAGGGAAGGGCTCCAGGAGAAGCCAGAGGCAGGGTCCAGCTGGCCTGCAAACAGGGGCTTAGGTGCTTGCTGTCCTTGAGCGCCTTCCTCCTTCAGACCAGGACTAATTTAGGCTCCTTTCATAAACTGTGACATCAAGTTTCAGGCACTGGGTGACTCAAGCCACAAGGAGGGCTCCTGGCCTCAGAAGGGGTGTGAGGACAGAGTTCACTCATTTCCGTTTGTTTGTTTGTTTGTCACCCACGCTCATCAGAGGTGGGCCTGGGGCCTGCTTGTCTTTGAATTTACAGACTCAGGGCAGGTGCTCAGCAACTGCTTGTCGCGTGGGGTGGACCCTAGTCTGTGAGGTCAGAGCAGGCTCTCTCCTCACATCAGCACCCTTGACATTTGGGGCCGGATAATTCTTTGTCGTGGGGCCGTCCTCTGCATCCCTGGCTCCCACTCACTAGATAGACGGCAGTAGCCACCCCCGCCCCTTTCAAGATGTAACAACCAAAAATGACTCTGGACATTTCCAAATGTCTCCAGGGGGAGGGGGACAAAACTGCCTCTGGGTGAGAACCACTGCATTAGAGGAAATCTTTAATGTGATCTACTGTGTTGATTTTTTTGTTTATTATATTATTTGCAGAGGAAAAAGTCTGAACCGTAACCCAAATTGTCTTGCAGGGTTTATTTCTGAGAAATGAGATTCTAAGTGTTTGTAATTTCTTTCTATATTCTTCTAGCTTTTCTGAAATTTCTTGTGTTTCTTTTTTGTACATGTATTGCTCTTACAACTTAACAGGGAGAGAATGAAAAAAGGTTAATGCGTGAAAATGATTTTTTTAAGTGTATAATTGATCTCTTCCTCATATCCTGATATTCCTAACAATCATATAGACTTAAGCCACTGAACATTGTATTCTTCTTCTTCTTCTTCTTGTTATATTATTGTTAATTTTGTTTAATTATCTGTTCTTTAGGTAATTGTAATTACTCTGAGTATTTCAAGCAGCAGTGTCATAATCTATTAATTCAAGTTCTAGATGTTGACCAAATTCATTGGTCAGCTAAGCACTGGATTTCATTCTCAGAGACACTTGACCCTTTTGTATAAAGGCAGGAGCTTTTCCAGCATCAAGTGACTTTGGAATAACCACATTTGTCAAGTGACACTTTTGGAGTCCCCAGACCCAAAATACAGGAAAGAAGAAGGTGTGTGTATATAATGTATTCAAGTTGCAGTAAAACTTGATTTTAAAAAAAAACAGTCAACTAAGAGATTCTGCAAAACTCCAAATCAAAGGAATATTCAAAAGAAAGGATCTGGGGCACTCTTTCCTCACCCCTTAATTTGCACAGGTTTAAATGAGGGGGCTAACCCAGAAGTGAAGGCTTTCTTTCAGCACAGACATTCAGAAGGGAAAAAAGAAGTCATTAGACAAGATGTGTGTTGAAGAGCCGACAACCCTGGCATTCAGATGTGGGTGAGCAGTGTATTTTCAAAAGCAGGAGAAAGATTTCCTTTTTCGTTTTCTTTAGGTATTTTCATCACTTTGATCTTACCTAGTCCACTCAGGCTGCCATAACAAAATACTACCGGTTGAGTGGCTTAAGCCACAGAAATTTCTTTCTCACAGTTCTGGAGGCTAGAAGTCCCAGGTCAAGGTGCCAGGATGGTACATTTCATTCTGAGGCCTCTTCCCTTGGCTCATAGGGGCCACCGTCTTGCTGTGTGCTCATGTGACCTCTTCTTTGTGTGCATGGAGAAAAAGGGGTGGGGGGAGAGAAGGAGAGAATATATGCTCTGGTGTCTCTTAGTCCAAGTGCACTAATCCCATCACAAGAGCCTCACCCTCATGACCTCATCTAACCCTAGTTACCTCCCAAAGTTCTGTCTCCAAATACCATCAACTCAGGGCTTAGGGCCTCAACGTGTGAACTTTGGGAGGACACAGATATTCAGTCCATAACACCTAGTTGGTGATAACATGCAAAAACGGGTGATAGAATTGCTCATTATTTATAAGGCATGACTGTTTGATCAAAAACTCTCTCTTGAATAGTTTGCTTGTTCGGTAAGAAGTCTGCATTTTTGTTGTTGATTTCTTTCTGTAAGATGCCCCTTCGACACTGATGCACCCTAGCTCCCATCTTTTATGTACCAAGTGTGCCCACTCCCCCTTCTGTGTTGCTGTCTCTTACTAGATGACCAAGTCAGGTTAACAGTCAAAAACTGACCTTAGAAATTGATTTCTAGTATCCTCTAGAATTATTTTCTAGTGTCTGTGTCAAAAATATGTTTAAGTAACTTATTATTTTTTTTATAAACTTATTTATTTTATTTATTTTATTTTTTGGTTGTGTTGGGTCTTCGTTGCTGTTCGCGGGCTTTCTCTAGTTGCGGTGAACGGGGGCTACTCTTTGTTGCGGTGCGCGGGCTTCTCATTGCGGTGGCTTCTCCTGTTGCGGAGCACGGGCTCTAGGCGTGTGAGCTCAGTAGCTGTGGCTCACGGACTCTAGAGCGGAGGCTCAGCAGTTGTGGCGCACGGGCTTAGTTGCTCCGCGGCATGTGGGATCTTCCCAGACCAGGGCTCGAACCCGTGTCCCCTGCATTGGCAGGCGGATTCTCCACCACTGCGCCACCAGGGAAGCCCCTAAGTAACTTATTTTTATCTGTTTAATATTGGTTAAATCTCATTGGGGCACAAGTAGTCAACACAATGAGATTTCATTACAGTGAAAGCTATTTGCTCATCCCTTGGTTCCATTATAATGAGATCAGAAAAACAGTATATTAATGCTGAAGAATTTACATAGTGTTTTTATTTTATGGAGCTTTGTATAACACCATACACCCTTGCACACTTCCATTCATTTACTAAGACAAAAGTAGAATACAGCAGAAACATAAATTACCAAAATACTGCTTGGGAGGAGAGAGAAAGCAAGTATGACTATAGCATGTAGGTGAAGTAATTCTATAGTCAGTATTGAGAAATGGGGAGGAGGTGATGATGAAACAAAAATGAGATATTTTGAATCATTTCAAAAATACATTTTCCATTCTAGAAAATCCTGCTTTTCCTTGGTAGGCAGATGAGTTTCTTCCCCTGGAGAAGCCACCTGCGGATATGACACTCGTTGCATTTTCTTTATATAGAATCGTGTTTTTCACAGAGAGCTGAGCAGCAAAGTTGCTTGCTCTATCCTCGATTTTCTCTTTTCCCAAATCTGACATGATACTTGGAGTCAGTCTGGGCAGAGCTTGGGGTCAGCTTCCCCAGGTGTGGAGCCAGTTCCCAGCCTCTCCTGAGCTGAATGGGGTCATAAACCCTCCCTCTTTGCCCCCAGTAAGTGCTGATATTGAATCAGCTGCAAAGTGCAATGTTTTTAGGTGATGCCCATTCATTCTGCTGAAACTCACACACACACACACACACACACACACACACACATAGTGTGTAAATATAATAAAAATAGACAATGTAATCTATCTAGTAAGTGTTGGTACTAGACCTTCTGCAGTGGCAGTATGTCTCCTTGGCAGTAATTCCCTTCACCCCACATATGGCTGTGTTATTTGCAGAATCACCGGTGCTGTGGAGGCCTGCCACCAAGGCAGTGCCCTGGGAACTTGGTCACACATTATTTTTCAGGTGTTTTACATTTGTCACGTGTGGTTGACCTCAGCCCCCAACCTCGGGAGAGTGAAGCCCACTAGTGGCCTGGGAGACAGATGCCGTGTCCTTGTCCTTCTAAGTCACTGACCCAGAACATGACACATACTTCCAACTCCTCCTTTAACCACTCGTCCTAACGTGTTCCCAGGTATTCTTTCTCCCACCTGTGGATGCAGCAGTCGTTTTGGCCTCTTACGCTTTTTCCACGTTTGTTTCTTCCCAGGGCCAGCTACACCTCAGGAGCCTACTCCTACCTTTTATTTCCCTGTTCTGTATAAAAATGGCACTTTTATACTTTAACTAACTTCCATGGTGCCCTCACCTGAGAGCCTGGGAGACTTGGGGGTGCGGTGAGTACCACCCTTGGATTTCTAGAGAACCACGTGCTCACTAATGTTTATCAGCAAGCCCCCGCGATGTGACCTCACCCGTCATCACACAGAGACACAGAACAGAGCTTCCTAAACCATAATCCTTCAAGCCCGTGTTAGCAGAGGCAACAGTCTGCTTTGTAGTTGCAAGTGGCTGGAGTTACAGATGTGTGTTCTACCAGTTATCAATTTGCATATTGCAAGCAAGTTAACTTAGCCTGTATTATATACATCAAGCCAATTTAATCTGGAATTTGTAGAAATCAAGTTTCCAGTCTTGCATCACACCTCCAAGGGAGGTGCCCTGCACACATCTCTGCATGGAGCATGGTAACGACATCCCAATTAATTTCTCCACCCCAAGAATGAGATGCTACTGGTCTCTGTGAATTTCTCAAGAGGCAAAGGATGGTTCTTCGCAGCAAGTTGTAAATGGTTCAAAAGTTAGAGAAGCACAGAGAAGTAGCATGTCCTGTATATTCTCTGCCTCTCTGAAATGAGGTAAAAGGGATTTATCTTCTCAAGAACACAGTATGGTTCTTGGGAGCATGTGGACCAACTTACAAAGGCCCCTTTGAAACAGAAACTAAAATAATGCTTAATGGTCATTCTACTCCCATGGCGAAGGGGGGGTGGGGTGGGGGGAGCAGACAGAAATCAGAAAGACAACCAGGCTTGGAACTTGGGTCACATGAGGCTTTTCTCAATGATCCCAGACTCCAGCCTCCTAACAAATAACAACTGGATTTGTTAAGTATTCTTACGGGTCAGTCTAGCGAAAGAGCAACTATAAAATTGAAACACGTGGAACCAGCTAGGTAACAATAAAGACAAGATGGTAGGAATAATGAGTTTGTTAGCACTTCGAGTATTTCACAACAAAGCAGTTACTGTATTTATGAAGGAAGGAACACCATTGGGTTTAATTTAGCTTCCTGGCTGTTTATGGTTTACACAGTGCAGTTATAGTATGTTCCTTGTCCGTATGCTTGTTTCAAAATGTTTTACCTCATTATTATAAGAAGTTTTAAATGCAATGAAATTTCAAGTCAGAAAATTCTTAGAAAATTCATGAAATAGAGAGAAACTGAGATAGCAATACATAAAAGAAATTTTGAAATAGTTTTTTTAATTTGGAAAAGTTGAAGTCGAGGGTAAAAGCAGATGCTTTGGGGCTGCTCAGATAAGACTGTTGACTAAGTTTCCTCACCCTTGATACTAAGGAATCGAAAAGGTAATTTTTCTTTTCTCCCTTTTCTCTCCCTTCTCTGTAATGAACTTGCAATACTGCCGACTGACGACTGACGTTATAAGAACCCCATGCAAGTCTGAGGAGGGAGGCCACATAGAAAGTAAATATGTGTTACCTTTTTTCCCATGAAAGCCTCTTGCTTGTGAAAACAAGCCCAATACTTTACTCATTTAGTAAAACAATGAAGATTAATACTTGGTAAACGGTCAGAAAATGTACATATGTATGTGTTATTGTTTTATTTCCCTTAACAATCTAATTCTCCCAGACTTAGCTTTTTACTAGCCACAGGTCTATAATCCAGAATTTTTAGGAGGCAAAAATGTATGTTATTGATTTTTTAATAGGTAGTACATGTACTTGGTACAAAATTCAAAAGGTATGAAGAGTTCACAGGGAAAATATGTCCCCTCCTTGCCCTGTTATGCAGCCCCAGCTCACGCCTGCCCTGGGCCAGGGCTGTTGTCTCCTTATTTAGAGAGAGAGAGAGAGAGAGAGAGTGTGTGTGTGTGTGTGTGTGTGTGTGTGTGTGTCTGTGAACACAACTGATGGCTAGCCGTGCACCTGGTTAGCCACTTCCCTCTGTTCGTTTAGCAATAACATTTGGCAGACGGTTCGCATCAGTGCATGGGGATCACCCTGGCCCTCGCTCACCACGTGGATAGACTCTAACTTTGTCGATGGCCATCCAGGTGGTTTTCCACGTTTGCCATGTAAGCAAGGCTTAAAAGAGTGTTCCACATTCATTTCACACTGTGAGAGTCTACAGGGTGAGTTCTGGCAGTGGAATTGCTGGTCGGTGGGGACGTGCATTTTAGATAATGCCAGATTTTTCTCCGTAAAACTTGTACAAGATACCTCCACCAGCAACGTGTGAGAGGGCCTCTCTTTCCACCTGTTGTATTGGGAAACTTTTTCATCTAAACCAGTAAAATAGGTTAAAAAAAAAATAGGCTTAAGACGGAGAGTGAGCATCTTTTCACATTTCAGGAGCCATTTGTACTCATTTCCCTGTGAACACTCGTTTAAATCCTGTTCCCACAGGATTTAGTTGTGGCTCTGTGTGTGTATATACAGGGAAATTAGCTCCTTTTATGTATTGCAAATTGTAACTACTTTTTCTCAGTTTCCATTTGTCTTTGGAATTTCTAATAGTACTTTTTATGTTTTTTTAATATAGTTTTTGGATTCAAATATATCAGTGTTTTCCTTTGTGGCTTCTAGTTTTATATCACACTTGGGCGTTTCTTTCCTTAAAAAAGAAATCTTCCATTTCTTTATTTTTTGGCTTCATGGTTTTCAGTTTGAAAGTATTGCTCCCTTTGGCCTCTGTACCTGTGCAAGGTTAGAGGTGGAGAAGTAACTTACCCTTGTCCTGGCTGTTTATCCAGGCATCCACACTCTGCTGATTGAGTGGTCCATCTTTTCCCCACTGACTTGAAATCTCACCTTCATCATATACTAAATTCCCGTATGTATTTTATTTACTTGCATTGTTCTGCTTGTCTGCGCCTGTGTTCGTACCACATTGTTTTAACTGCTGCAGCTTTATAGTAGGTTTTAAAATCTAAATAGCAGATAGGCTCCTCTTAACAGTCTTCCTTTTCAGAATTTCTCCAGCTACTCTTGCTTGTTTGTTTTTCCAAATGTACTTCAGCATCAGTTTTTCTGTTATGACACCAAAATCCTGTTGGTAATCTTACTGAGATTGTATTAAATTTATGGTTTAAGTTTGAATTTTTCCCTTTATGAAGTTACACATAATAAGCCTTTCCCACACTCAAATCTTTCCTGTCCCTTGATAGCATTTTCAGTTTCCTTTGTGTAGAAATTGCACCCTTCTTATGAATTTTATTCCTAAGCATTTCATCATTTTTGTTGCTACAATAAATGGAATCATTTCTTTCTTGATACCCTGGAGCTAGTGTTGTTTGTATGTAAAAGCTGTCAATTTCTGTACAGTAATTTTGACTTTGCTACCATGTCAAATTCTCTTTTTATGTGTAATTTTTTCATGTAATTGCTTTCCCGGTAAATAAGTGGATCATCTACAAATAGTTATCATTTTACCAATTAAAAGCTGTTTTTTCTGATTTTCCCTGAACTGACTAGCTTAGCAACTTTTGGACGGTAGACGTAAGACTTCTCTCTGGCGAGGAGGAAGGGGGTCTCTCTGAGACCACAGAACCCCATCTCCCCTGGGACCAACAGGGACCCTGTTACTGCTTTCTCTTAGTCCTACCTTTGCTTTTATCTTAATTTTGTTTGGTTAGTCTCTTACTTACTAAAAGATATTAGAGTAATTCATTTCTCCTATTTGTTTAGTACTAAAGAACAGTGGGATAGGAGCTGGTCACGGTTTTTGCGATTTAAACTTTTACTTTATTGGTTTCCTTATAAATTCTGTTTAACATGCAGAAGCTTTAAATTGCCCAGTTTAAAATATATGGAGGGTTCCTGTAATATTGAGCACTGTCATTATCTGGAAATTAATAGTCTTGGGAGGAGCCAGTGTCCTTCCTTCCGTGACTTCTCCAGGCAGCTCCCGTATGCATGTGCCCTGGTCTCACCAGTGGGAACCTCAGCTGTGCACTGCGGGGCATGCAGGGCAGTTAAGATCCCCTCTTGGGAGAGTATTGATAAGCTGAGTTGTATTGCAGTTGAATTGAACAGAGAGTGAGGAAAATTAATGCAAGAAGTTACAGATTTCATCTTAGCTCAGAAATCACCTTGTTGTGCAACCCTGGCAAATCGTTTAACCTCTCTGCTTTGATATTTTCAATTTGGGGATGTGACTGTTATTAAATACTCAATTAATATTTAATATCAATTAATAATTGATCTTAATTAAAAGTATTCATCCCTAAACTTATATTTGTCATCACATTCTACAGTCATTATTTCGAGGCCTCACTTTACAGCCCTTTGTGTTGATATTGTTACTCACTGTGGTTACTATGATCCCGGTATGGCATTTTAGGTAAGGAAATGGGTTGGTCTTCAGGACTTCTCCCATGCAACTGCAGCGGACTGAAGGAGCAGCTGGGCCAAGAACCCACAGCCATAAGTTTTCCCTCAGCCGCTGCCTGTAGCTCAGCGTCCGTCCATCAGGCGGCCTCCGCAATGTACTGTCTACCACCTTCTCAGAAAGTGGATAAGGATGGACTCTCACCTCTTGCTAAAGTCATTGCAAATTGGAAATGTTAAATAATATAAATCAAAGTAGACCTCCTAGGGATAAGACACTGGCATTGAAAAGCATTGTGAAGGTGTATAAAATATTTTAATTAAAGAAAGTAAACCCTATCTGAAATAAAAGTCAAAGGGAGCAGTCACCAAGATTTCCTTTAAATTATATAGAACAAGTCATTTCCTTTCCTCTAATCAAGTACACAACTATTTGTCTCTTGTTCTAGCTGTACTTTTCTCATGATGGCCTATCTTTACATCCCTGTATAAAACTAGAAAAGGGTCGAGAGAAGGAAGAACCATGTGTAAGGAGTCAGTAACACCGTGCTGAGTCTGCAAACTCACTGAGTTCTTGTTTATCTGCGGCTGACATCATGTAAGTCATGTTACTTAACTAACACTCCTTATCCTACCAGACCTGAGACAGAGGAGAGGCAGAATATGCACCAACACTTTATTTTTTTTATTTTTATTCTTTTTAATTTATTTATTTTTCTGCGTGGGGTCTTCGTTGCTGCGCGCGGGCTTTCTCTAGTTGCAGCGAGTGGGGGCTCCTGTTCGTTGCAGTGGCTTCTCTTGTTGCGGAGCACAGCTCTAGGTGCACAGGCTTCAGTAGTTGTGGCACTCAGGTTTCAGTAGTTGTGGCTCATGGGCTCTAGAGTGCAGGCTCAGCTGTTGTGGCTCACAGACTTAGTTGCTCCGCGGCATGTGGGATCTTCCCAGACCAGGGCTCGAACCCGTGTCCCCTGCATTGGCAGGCAGATTGCTAACCACTGCACCACCGGGGAAGCCCACCACCAACACATTAAAATACGGAGGAGGAGTCCTGAAACTACTGAGCAGTATGAAACTACACACAGTAAAGGTTTGGAAGCATGAAAGAGTGAATGTTCTTAGACACAGTAGAAACTGGAGTATGTGTTTACACGAATGGGTTAATCAGACATCAGTAGCATGAAAAGATTTAGGCTCATCTTGAGGTTATGATTCATTTTGGTTTTTTTTTTAATCAATTTTTATTGGAGTATAGTTGCTTTACAATGCTGTGTTAGTTTCTGCTGTATAGCAAAGTGAATCAGCTATACATATACATATATCCACTCTTTTTGAGATTTCCTTCCCATTTAGGTCACCACAGAGCACTGAGTAGAGTTCCCGGTGCTATACAGTAGGCTCTCATTAGTAACCTATTTTATACATAGTAGTGTGTATATATCAATCCCAATCTCCCAATTCATTCCACCACCCTCCCCCCACCCCCGCCGCCTTGGTGTCCATACGTTTGTTCTCTACATCTGTGTCTCTAAACTGTGTCATTTTTCTAGATTCCACACGTAAGCGATATTATACGATATTTGGGCATCCACAATTATGATTCATTTTGAAAAGACCAGGTGAAGCTTGGGTTTTGTGAGAGGGTAAGGGCTGTGGCATGGGGTCGGGGCCAGCGGATGCCCTGTCTGCGTTTAGAGACCCTCCAAGGAGAGGCAGAGGTGTGTTCTCTCCTTCACCAGGGAGCAGTGGCTTTCAAGTATATTTCTTTGTCTCATTTACCATAAGATCAGTGCCGCGGATACCTTGTGGATCTTAGCTAAGTATTCTAGTTCTGGAATGTTATTTTTCCAGGATTTTGTTTTGTTTTTACCAGAACCAAACCAGAATCCTTGTTTTCTAATGCCCTCCACAGAACTGTAAAGTTGCTGAGGCATTTGGAGGGATCCCATAAATATGATCACCCTGAAGAAGAGAGGTGTATTCATGGGTAATCATGAGTAAACAGGGAAAAGAAGAGAAGCTTCTCAGAAAAGAGGGCTAGAAATTATTTTTTAAACACCCTCTGTGATTATTTAGCTAAATGCGGGAGGCCTACCGAACTTTATTCTCAAGTGTGTGACCTTTTCACAATCATAAACTGTGTACTGGAATGTGCCAGAATGTGCAGTAGTTTTAATTAGCCATCTTATCATATAAAACCAACAATCAAACTGAATATGAGGATGCTTTCTTTAATACCCATTGATTTGAGTAATTAGAAAAAAAGAATTGTAAGCAACATTCTTCAGCTGAGTTTATCCTGGCCTTTTTAATTTTAACTAGAGCAGGGCACACAAAGAAAAGTAAATGACACTATTTGGTTTTATTCCTTACTTTAGAAAAATGAGTATGGCCAGCTCTGATTAATTAGCAGAGGCATGTTTATGTAACAGCATCTTTCAGCCTGTGTACCTTACAGTGGAAGAGGTAGGTGGTTTGTGTTATTTTTTTCTCTGTGGGTTTTAAGGACTATGATTTAGCAAGGCAATATTCTGGAATGCATTAGGAAATAACAATGACAGATCCATTTTGTATTTTGTGCCCTGAAAAGCTATTTATGTATATGTAAATGCTGCGTTTGTAATATAAAAATGCTTGGAAATCGCCTGCCCCTCATTCAGTACTTGTGAGAGGAGAGTAGGAGAGGGGAGATCAGGACACCCCTAACTGGATTGCGATTACTAATTCTCTATAAAGAATGCGTGGATAAGCCCCCATTTGAAGGAATTCCATAGATGACCGTCCAAACTTCAAAATAAATAAATCAGGGTACTTGTGAACATTGCAAAAGGGTACTGTCCAATAAAAAATAGGGAGAGCTTGCAGCAGAGTAGTAACAATTATCCATTTTATGTAACTGAGAAATTGAGAGTTTGTTTCTGTAAATCTGTGGTAGGTAGCAACAAAAATCCACACTCTGAAGAAAATGTTGATTCATGGCCAGCTTTTCAGTTGCATTAAGTGGGGGTACATTTATTTTTAAGCTCAATGTGACTTTTTTCAACGTGGGGAATATGATATGAATAAGGCACACTGGTAAGTTTTGGGGTTTTTTTTATTATTTACTTATTTATTTATTTTTGGCCATGTTGGGTCTTCGTTGCTGCGCGCGGGCTTTCTCTAGTTGCGGTGAGCGGGGGCTACTCTTTGTTGCGGTGTGCGGGCTTCTCATTGCGGTGGCTTCTCTTGTTGTGGAGCACGGGCTCTAGGCGCGCGGGCTTCAGTAGTTGTGGCACGTGGGCTCAGTAGTTGTGGCTCGCAGGCTCTAGAGCGCAGGCTTAGTAGTTGTGGCGCACGGGCTTAGTTGCTCCGCGGCATGTGGGATCTTCCCGGACCAGGGCTCGAACCCGTGTCCCCTGCACTGGCAGGTGGATTCTTAACCACTGCGCCACCAGGGAAGCCCACACTGGTAAGTTTTTTAAATGAGAAGAGCAGACTTGCAAAAAGCATAGTGATTGTGTACTTGCATTGGCATTGTGTAGGGATGGAAGGCACCTTGGGTTCACATCATAAATCTGCCACTTTTAAACTATACACACATGGGAAAGTGTCTTCACTTCTCTGAGCCTCAGTTTCCACCTGAATGAGGGATGATCACACTCCCCTCGGGACTGAGGACCCAGAGATGCTGTGGGAGGGGACAGCCCAGCACTTGGCACATAGTTTATTATCATTTTATATGAAAATGGGTTTCAGTTAAAATTACTTTTAACACATCTTCCAAGCAATTCTAATAGGTCACCCCCCCCCCCCGCCTCTTATTTTTAAGTATTTCCCACAAAGTCCTGGATAGTGCTTGGCTAAAAGTGGTACTTTGTAAATACTTGTTGCATGTTGACTTATTTAATCCTAATTAATTTATTTTCTCATTGCTTAGAAAGCCACATTCTTTCACAGAAAATCAGCCATTTATACCTACTTTTTTCCCAAAGAATCGAAGCTGACTCACTTTCTATAGGTCTTTCCTTTCCTTTCCGTTTGACATTTAGGGGCTATGAGAAGTGGAGCTTCCTTTCATCTCTCTGCATATCTAGAATCAGTGCAGTCATATGCAAAGAGCTTTGTCCTCCTTTCTCATCTTTTCTAGTTGTTATCGTCATCCCCAAAGCTAATAAGGGCAGCTGCTCTGGTGTCTGCTTGCCCACGTCAGTCAGAATGCGTGGCCACAGAAGTGCCTTCTTCAGACTCTCAGTACAGCACACCTTCGCTGGGAACCACAGGACCAGCGCCCAGGGAGGCCTTACCCACGTGGAGCCCCGCCCACCTCCAGGCACCCCATGATCTCGTTGAGTCCTAACAGCGTCCCACACGCCCGGGTTTGCCAGGGAGCAATGAGAGGCCTAAGGGCATGGTCACCCGGCTCGAAGTGAGGCTGCAGGAGCCACTGCTGTGCCGGCGGCCTGGCAGTGACAGCTGTGCTCTCCCAGCAGAAGGCACTTGTTGACTCGGAAAAGTGAAAAACAGTAAAACATTGGGAAATACACAGACTCCGGGTTTGGCTTCTGGCTCACTGTAGCTGGGTGGCCCCAAACCAGGTCACTTAATCTGCTTGCTCCTTAATTTCTACTTGACCTACTTGGCCGTGGAGAAGTGTTCGGCCCGGTGAGACCACTCCCACCTTCTTGAGAAATTCTACTCTGGCTTCCTGGACGTGGCCCTCTCCTCAGTTTTCCTTTCTGGCCTCACCTTCCTTCTCGGGGGCTTCTGATGCCTCCTTTCTCTCCGTCTGACTGTAGATACTTCTCCACGGAGCTCTCTTCTCCACCCATCTCTGAGAAATCCCACTCAGTCTGATAGCTGGTAACTTCCAACGTTCTGTGTCCAATTCACATCCCACCGTGGATCTCCATCTCTTGGTGAACGAGTCCACTCCAGGCATGACGCTAGTCCTCAACGATGGCCATTCTCCTATCTTCCAATCTAAATCAGAAAGTGACCTACTGTCTCTCCAGTTGCCCGAGCCGGAGTCCCAGGACGGCCCTTGACTCCTCTTTCACTGACCACCTCCGTCCAATTAGAAACCAAACCTGTTGATTCTGCATCCAGAGCCTTCTCTCCATCTCTGCTGCCAGGCCCTCATCCAGCCCCCAGGGTCTCTCCCCTGGACTCCAAGCCTGTCTTCTTATCTGGTCTCCTGCCTCTGCTTCCTCCGCTATGTAGTTCATTCTCCCCTTTGTGTTAAAGCAACTTTCAAACCTAATCGTATCACTCAGTGCGTGAATCCCTTCAGCGGCCTCTCCAGTAACCTTAGAATAAAACGCTTTCCAGGACCTTCCTGGTCTGGCCCTGCCCACACCTGCAGCCCCAGCTTTCTCCACCGCCTCCTTCTCATTTTTCCTCTCGCCTCCTGCCTTTGCTCGTGCTGTTTCCTCTTCTCAGCATCGTCTCCCCCTTCTTCACCTCCACGCAGTCCCTGGCTACATCAGAGTCAAGCTCTCACCTCAACCGAGACATCTTCCCTCTTCAGCCACTGTCCCCACTAAAGGGAACCAGGTCCCTTCCCGCCCTCTTTCCTCCCAGTAGGATAGGAACAGTCCCGCGCTTTAAGCTCATAGACTCTGTAACCCCTGTACCTTTCCTCATGTAGCATTTAGTATGCTCCGTTGCTCGTTTAACTGTCCATTCCTCCCCTGGAATGTGAGCTCCGTGGGGACGGGGACCACGTGCATCTTGGTCATTCCTGCATCTGCAGCCCTAAGTGAGCGTTTAGCACACAGCGGTCGCTTAGGAAACTTTGAGCGAGTGGATGCTGCTCCCTGGGTTTGCAGAGACGGACGAGAAGACGTGCATCCTGCCTTCGAGGAGCTTGTAATCTCGTGAAGAAAAGTTTATAAACAATGACTGCATAATAGACGCAGTCATAGAAACACACACACCATCCAGATTAGCACAACCAAGGGAACTGCTGGCTTTGTCTGAAGACTTGAGCTGGTCTTTCAAATGTGAAAGGAGCCAACGTAAGGTGGTCTGGCTTTGGACTTGGCTTTGCCACGGATTAGCCTTTTCGTCTTGGGTAAATTGCCTATCGTCTCTGAACCTTAATTTCCTTCTCTAGAAAAGTGAAGATAGTAATACCTCCCCTGAAAAAACTGGAGGGAGGATTAAATAGAGAGACTTAAATGACAAATACCAAGCATGGCACCTAGTATAGGTAGGTGCTCAGTAGGTAGTGACTATTTTATAACTGGAATGAATTTAAATGTGTTTATTCAAAGCTTCTTAAATGAATGCCCCTGAAGACAAGTGAGGAAAAAAGAATCTATTTCTTGAATGTGACTAAAATGACAACTTCAGCCTAGGTGTACATGAGGGAAGTTTCTGGACTATGGCCTAATATATAATTTATCATTTGCCTCCACTAAACCATAAGAAATTATTAAGGACCAAAGGGGCAGCCTTTATACTAGAAGCCTCCCCTTGATACAACCCGAGGGGACTATTTGCACTACCGCCTTCGGGCAGAGAGTGATTTACTAGCACCAAGCCATCTTTATTTGTCCACGATTTTGATTCTGCAAAATATTACACAATAAGCTGCCCTTCCCTGGACCTCAGCCTCTCCAGCCTGGGATACTTAGAGACACTTTAAAAGTATAACATCTGTGGCTGTCTGTGCAGCAGCAGAAATGTATTTGAAGACACATGCTATGAAATATAGTTCTGATCAAAAGCTATATAGGTAACAGCCACATGTTACATTTTATTTCCTTGGGAGAAGAGCTGTCTCCTAGAAGTGTATTCTTTATGTTGTTCACGATCTAAAGTATCTGAGTACTTTAATCCTAAGAGGTAATATAAAATTTCTGCCACCCACTTCTGTATCACTTTCCGAATGCCAACAAGTTGATTGAAGTTAGTTTGGGGTCCCTGAGAAAAGGTTAAATCATCATGAACTTGCATAGGTTTAGGCAACTTTGCTGGAATCCTTGCAGCCCTCTCTCGTTAGCATAGCTAGTCAGAATCTTTGCTCTCAGATGTTTTCTAAACCTTAACTGTTGGAGCCCAGGCATACTGTTGGTTTGAGGTTCTCTAAAGGATTAGCCAGTTATCTAAGAATCAGTGTTCCTAGTTAGAAATGGTTTGTTTACAGGAAGTACAAATTCCAGTTTGCCCACAGAGTTCAGGGTGGGGAGGAAATGGTAGGGCTTTTTCCTGTTTTAGCACTTTTTATGAATCACATTGCATGCTCACAACACATGAAATATCTCTTCTCACTTTCAGATGTAGTAGATGCCGCTGAATTCTATAGTAAATAGTCAGTGGTAATCGCCCTTCTAGAATCTACCACTGTTGTGTATCAGGACTTGGATTTGGATGTCCATGGAAAGAGGACCTGGGTATGATTCTTCAGAGCCTCCCGTGGTTCTACATGGCCTATGCAGTGGCCCTCATCCTGCTCTACATCAGAACCACCTGTGTAACCTTTTTTAAATGCACATGCTCAGGCCCCACCCGAGAGATTATAATTTGGAAATTCTGGAAATGGAGCCAGACTTTCCCAGTCCCGCCGTCAGCATCCAGGGCTCCCCTTCGTGTGCCTCTCTGCCAGTGTTCCGGCTCCTGCCCAGGGTCTGTATCGGGCAGGGCCAGGTCATCTTCATTTCATGTAAAATCTAGAAAAAGTAAATAAAATTCCACAGCTGCTGTCCCGTGACTCAGTGTCAGGATCCAGGGTAGGTTGTTTTCCCCTCTTCCTGGGCCGCCATGGGGCCGGCATCTCACACTGTCCAGAGCCGTCCATTTGAATTTAAACTGCCTTAAATCCCTGTTACATGTTTCTTTCAACATCAGCTTTTGAAATATTTTTCCGAGGGGAAAAAATGTATTCTTCTGTTGAGGACAGCCAGTGCTTGTCGTGTTTTCTTCTTTCTTTTTGCCCAGTTTCTAACGTGGGCAGAACCAGGGCCCTGCGGAGTGTGTGCTCCTGATACCCTGCACCCCAGGGGTCCCCGGGCTTCACCCCCAGAGACCCGCTCACGTGGGCCGTGGGCCTGCCCCTCGGCCCTGTGCCTCAGCTCTGCCAGGGGACTCGGGGGCCGTGGGGACCCAGCTCCGCCTGCCTCCCGGCCTCCGCCTGCACCCCTGCCCGCGGCCCAGCACCCTGGACTCCCTGCGACTCTGGGCTCCGCACTGGGGCTTCTCTGCCTGCGGCCCTGCGGGGGCCCCGAGGGGGCGGCTGCGGCAGTTTTGCAGATTCAGATCCCCTCGGAAGAGGGAGTGTGTGTACCAGTGATCTGCCAGGTCCCTCTGATCCGGGGGACCTGAGGATGGGGAAGTGGGGGGAGAAGAGAGTGGGTCAGGGGCGGCACAAGAGGACAAGCCCGTCTGGAGGGTAAAATGCAGCAAATCGTCTGTGCAAGGGCGCAGACCACGAGAAACTGCACGTGCAGTACATCCTCACGTCGTCACCACTGCTCAAGAGAAAAACGGTTCATCCTGTTGATTTCTGGCAAAACTGACATCAGAATCAGACGCTTGTGTATGTTTTCAAAATGTATTTTCTATGCCAGGGGCTTGAAACCTGCAATTCTTCTTTATGACCTTTGTGACAACTCGCCTTGTTCCTTGAGGTTTTTCTTCTCCTCTCTGATCTTTATTTCATTGACAGGCAAATAAATATAACTAAATTTCCCAGAGCACTGCTGTGTCCCTGCCGGACAGCTCTCCAGGGAAACTATTCCTCAACGCTCCATGTTTATTCTTTGACCGTCTTTACATCACATTTCTGCTTCCCCGTGATCTGCATCCAGTTTATAGATGTTAGTTATGCCACACGCAGCGCTGCCACCTGAACTAGCCCCAGAAACGTCCAGCCGGCACTTTGGGGTAGTGACCACAAATTCTGTTTTTAAGGAAAACTTGGTTTTAATGTGCGTCAGGCCAAAGGACAAAAGAAAAGGTTTCCATCCAGAAGCGAAGTTGACTACTAATGGGAATCAGAAAGGCAGCCCAGGCCATTGTTTAAACCGGATGTAATGGTTTTTCCTTGACTTAAAAATCTCTTTAACAGTTCTCCGTCAGCCAATCATTCTGTTATTTTGGACCATGTGTTTGTATTATCACAAGAAATTATGAACATGGGAGAACAGTTTGACCTCTGTCCTCTGTGTCAGAGAGGTCCCTTGCGTTCCTGAAGCCCCTGTGTTTACATTGAGCCTGTCTGTCAATAGGTAGGAGCACTTGCTCGTTGGATATGGCGCGGGTAAGGTGGAGGCACCTGGAGGATTTGATATGTTGCCGCCTTCACAAGGATGAATAAATGTGTGTATGTAGGGGCGTGTTGAATAGATTGAGTAGGAGGTGAAAAGGCCTTGGTGACCTGGAAATATGGGAATGGATTAAATAACCATTCAGGTGTGGATCAGTCAGAATACAACCAAATCTACATCTCTCCACACCAACTTGTCACCCAGCCCCTCTCCTAATTTGCAGCTGAAGTCCACAGGACTATCTTTGTCAGGTATCTGCCTTCCGGAACCTTCACCTCACCGGCAAATACTGCAGTTATTTGGGGACGACAAGGAAATCTGCTTCTAGGTCTTGATCTTTCTTAAATTTTTTATGTCTTTCTCAATATGCATTCAGGGCTGACAGACTAACTGAGGACTTGTCACATGCCACTTTAGCCTGTCTCCCTGTGTATCTTCAGCCAACATTAAAAACACATATAGTAGTAATTAAGTCTTCTTTAGAAATCATTTCTTACTGGTAATGTGCTTTTCAATTCCCTCAATGAGACGCCGTAACTTGATAAATTATTCCGTTGGCAGCAGTTAACAACAACAGAACCCGCATAATTGTAAACCCGTCCCTCGCTGGTACTTAGCAAAGTAATTATCCAGCTTGATTTCCTCACTTCAGAATAAGGAGGCCGACATGAGCAGATTTTCAGAAATTCTCCTTCATTCTGTCTTTTGGGAGGAGTCACTAGTCGCTTGAGAAATGAGAGCCTGAGATGATGGAGCCTTAGAGAAAGGGCCTTGTTGCTTTAGAGCCTCACCTCCTGCTAATTTTCATTGAATTTGGACTAGTCCTGAGGCCCTGTTGAGTATAAACCCCAAGAGAAGATCCTAAGTTTCCCTTTGTGATGAAAAAGTTTCTGTTTATTCTACTTCCATTTTGCCTTTTTAAAGAAAAAAAAACAGAATTATTCAGGGAAAAAAATATTATGTAAATAAAAGGAGACAGATGGGTTAAAGGGAGAAAAGACTATTTCCATTTTAGCTCAGCTTTGGAAATCTAGGCCAACACTGATAAAAACTGAAGAAACGCAGATTGAAACCAGATCTGTCTTACAAGAGAAACGGTGCAGGGTTAAGTCTTCGACACAGGTGGCTCTGACTGGAGAAACCACTCACCCTGACTCCATAGATGCTGCTTTTCTATTAGACTTTTCCAGATTTGGGTTTTTTTAAATAATTTAAGTCATCATTCATGAAAATGAATCACAAATGATTTTTTATGTGATATTTGGAGGACGTTTCAAAGGCATAAAACAGAGCTGCTGGACCCTTCACACTCATCCTGTATTTCTTGTTCTCGACATTTTAAAACCTAAACTCTCACTTGCTGACATTTTCATTAGCACTTATTCCACGTTCTGGCTTTTAAATTTTAATGCCTGTCTTATAAAGAAAGAGAACGTAGAGGCTTCTTAATCAGAAATGTATTACTTTCAATTTACCATCTTCAAAAAAAAAAAAAGAGAGAGAGAGAAAGAAAAAGAAACCCTTGTTGAATAGTCATGACTGGGATGTAAAAGAGTCTTGGGAAACATGATGAGATGGAGGAGACAAACACCGACTCTGTGTATCTGAGACACAATTTAGTCAGACATTAAATCCTTTTGTACACTTTCTTTCCTTGAATATGTGATCGATGTAACTCCACTGTCTTCTAGTTTTTTTTTATTGTGATAAAATACGCATAACAGAAAATTCACCATTTTACCCATTTTTAAGTACCCAGTTCAGTGGCATTAAATAAATTCACATTGTCGTGGGATCCTCACCACCTTCCATCTCCAAACTGGAGCTCTGTCCTCCTCTAACGGTAACTGCCATCCCCCTCCCCCCGAGCCCCAGGTCACCACTGTTCTACTTTTGTCTCTGTGTATTTGACTCTTCTAGGTATTTCATATAAATAAGAGTCATACAGTATTTATCCTTTTGTGTCTGGTTTATTTCACTTAGCATAATGTCTTCAAGATTTATCCATGTTGCCGTATGTATCAGAATTTCATTCTTTCCTAAAGCTAAATAAATCTCCACTCTATGGATCTACCACGTTTTGTTTATTCATTCATCCATCAATGGACACTTAAGTTCATGTCATCATTGAACAGAGATAATTTCATTTCTTCTTTTCCAATTTAGATGCTTTCTGGTGGGTTAGGAAATGTTCTCTCCTCTTCAATTTTTCGGAAAGTTGGAGAAGAGTATATGTAAGTTCTTTCAATATTCACTAGAATTCACTAATGAAGCCATCTGGTCCAGGGTGTTTTTGGTCGAGGAGTTTTTGATTACTGATTCAATATCCTTACTAGTTATAGATCTATTCAGCTTCTCCATTTCTTCATGACTCAGTCTTGGTAGGTTTTGTGTTTCTAAGAATTTCTTCACTTCATCCATGTTATCAGTTTGTGGGCATACAGCTCTTCTTAGTGGTCTCATAATCCTTTTGATTTCTGCAGAGTTGGTAGTAATGTACCCACTTTCATTTCCAATTTCAGTAAGTTGAGTCTTCTCTTTCTCAGTTAATCTTTTCTGTTTTGTTAATTTTTCCAAAAAACCAACGCTTGCTTTCATTGACTTTCTCTATTGTTTTTCTCTTCTCTATTTTATTAATCTCCACTCTAATCTTTATTATTTCCTTCCTTCTGCCAGCTTTGAGTTTAGTTTGTTCTTCTTTTTCCAGCTCCTTAAGTTGTAAAGGCAGATTGTTGATTTGAGTTTTCTTTTTTTTAATGCAAGCATTTACAGCCATAAATTTTCCTCTTAGCACTGTTTTCACTGAATCCCATAAGTTTTGGTATGTTGTGTTTTCATTTAAATTTGTATCTTTAAGAGACAAATACTTGTATTTTCTAATTTTCTTTGTGATTTCCTCTTTGACTCATTGATTAAGAGTGTGTTGTTTAATTTCCACAAATGTGTGAATTTTCCACTTTTCCTGCTGTTACTTATTTCCAATTTTATCCTATCGTAGTCAACAAAGATTCTTTGTATGATACCTGTCTTTTAAAATCTATTGAGACTTGATTTGTGGCCTAACATAAGGTCTGTCATAGAGAACTTGAACTTGAGAAGAATGTGTATTCTGTTGTTGGGCTAGTGTTCTGTATATGTCTGTTAGATCTAGTTGGTTTATTGTTCAAGTCCTCTATTTCCTTACTTATCTTCTTGTCTGGTTGTTCTATCTATCATTGAAAGTTGGGTATTGAAGTCTCCAGTGATTATCGTAAAACTATTTATCTCTTTAATTCTGTCAATTTTTGCTTCGTATATTTTGAGAGTCTGTTATTAGGTATGTAAGTGTTTATATATAATTTAATATATATGTCCTTTTTCTCTTGTAACCCTTTTTGATTTAAAGTCTCTTTTTTCAGATAGTAGTATAACAACCCCACTCTCTTTTGGTTACTATTTGCATGGAATATCTTTTCCCATTCAAACTATTTATGCCTTTGGATCTAAAATGAATCTCTTTTAGACAGCATATAGATGGATCGTGGGTTTTTACTTATTCTGCCAACCTCTATTTTTTTGATTGGAGAGGTTCGTCGTTTTACACTTAAAGTAATTACTGATAATAAGGGATTTACTTTTGCCATTTGCTATTTGTTTTCTATATACTTTATAGGACTTTTGTCCCTCATTCACTGCATTATTGTATTCTTTTGTGTTTAGCTGATTTTTTGTTGTGAAATGTTTTAATTCACTTTTCATTTCCTTTTGTGTATACTCCGCAGCTGTTTTCTTTGTGGTTACCATGGGGATTACATTTAACATCCTAAATTATAACACTCTAATTTGAATTTACAACAACATAACTTCATCAGCATATAAAAACTCTGCTCCTGTGCAGCTCCATCCTCACCACCTTTCAGTTACTGACATCACAAATTACATCTTTCTGCTCTGCGTTCAAAAACTTGGACTAATAATCATTTTTGATGCACTAGTCTTTAAACTCATGTAGAACATAAGAAATAGAGTTACAAACCAAAATTACAATAATACTTATTTTAATATTTGTCTGTGTATTTATCTTTTCCAGGGAACTTTATACTTTCATATGCCTTTGAGTTACTGTCTAGCATCCTTTCATTTCAACTTGAAGGACTCCCTTTGACACTCCTTGCAGGGCAGGTATAGTGGCAGTGAATCCCCTCAGCTTTTGCTTGTCTGCAAATGTCTTAGTTCCTTCCTCAGTTTGGAAAGACAGTTTTGAAAGAAAGCCGGATGTAAAATTCTTGGTTGGCAGTTTTTTCTTTCAGCTCTTTAAATATATTATCCCACTACCTTCTGGCTTGCGAGGCTTTTGCTGAGAAGTCCTCTGATAATCTTCTAGAGAATCCCTTGTACACGATGAGTTCCTTTTCTCTTGCTGCTTTTAAGATTCTCGCTTTGTCTTTGGCTTTCAACAGTTTGATTACAATGTGTCTCAATGTGGCTCTTTTAGACTTTATCCTACTTGGAGTTTATTGAGCTTCTTGAATTTGTAGATCCATATCTTTCCTAAAATTTGGGAAGCTTTCAGCCATTATCCAAGTATTCTTCTCTTTCTCTCCCCTCCCTCTTTCTTTTTTTTCCTTCTGGGACCCCCACAATTCATATGTTGGTCCACTTGATGCTGTCCCATAGGTCCCTTACACTTTGTTCACTTTTCTTCAATCTTTTTTCTTCCTATTCCTCAGAACTTGATAATTTCAATTTTCCTATCTTCAAGTTTACTCTTCCTTTTACCTGCTTAAATCTGTTTTTGAATTCCTTTAGTGAATTTTTCATGTCAATTATTATACTTTTCAGCTCCAGAATTTCTTTTTAGTTTTTTATGATTTCTATCTCTTTATTCATATTTTCATTTTGTTAATACATTGTTTTCCTGACTTTGTTCACATCTTCCTTTAGCTGTTTAAGCATCTTTAAGCATCTAATAATCTCTTTGAACATCTTTAAGATGGCTATTTCAGAGTCTTTATGTAGTAAGTCTGCCATCTGAGCAGGATGGCAGACTTACTAGACAGTTTCTTAGGGACAGTTTCTGTCTGTTTATATTTTTTCTTTGAATGGGTCATACTTTCCTACTTCTTTGTATACCTTGTTGTTTTTTGTGGGAAACTGGATGTTTGAATCTCATACTATGGTGTCTCTATTAATCAGATTTTTTCCCCTCACCCAGGGTTTGCTATTTTGTTTTTGTTTTTAATAATTGTAGAGTGTTTCTGTACTGGGGATCAACCTGGGGTATAAACATAAGGTTTTCTAGGGTTTTTCTGAGCCACATCTTTCCCTGGGTATGTGTAATGACTTTCTAAACTCTCCCTTTATGCAGTTGCTTTTGAATGCTCTAATCCTTAAGTACCTGGCTCCCAAAAGAGATAAAAGGGGGAGAGGAGAATGAAGGGAAAAATACTTAAAGGCGCTCCTTCTTTAAATACCATGAAAGCCACTTCAGCCACTGAGGGTTGCAGCAACAGCATCTGCCTCCATGCCCACAGCTCCACAGTCAGAAACGGCCAGAACACAGAGCCCTGGCATTTGGAGGACACGATCCTCATTGCCCACCTGGCTCCTGCAGGTCACATGCAAGCTGGTCCGGGAACGTGGGCACAGCTGCCTGCCACGGGACTGAGGGTGGGGAATGGGTAGCCACCGCTGTGCTAAGAGCCAGAGTTAACCAGAATTAACTGTGATTTACCATCCAAGCCTCCCCTGGAAGCTGCAAGCCTTCAGATAGACTCCAGAATTCCAAAATAGTTACATCAGACATTCTGCCAGTGCAATTGCTGTCTAGAGAGGAAATGGCTTCCTGGCACTTCCTACTCACCATCTTCCCTGCCATTCCTGGGTTCTGTTTTTGGAAATCTGAGGAGAGAGCGGAGGCTTTCCTAGCTGCCCAAATCAGTGTTTATCTTTAAACTACAATAACTTTACTAAGATACATCCTGGTATTGTATTCTCATTCACCTGATGTGGCCCGTGGTAGCCCTTTCAGTGTGTAGATTCAAGTATGTTTAAGCGTATAGATTCAAAATGTTCAGGAAAGGGTATCTTTTATTATATATACAAGTATTTATTTTGTTTTACTGTTTTGTTTTTTCTCAGAGACACTAGTTACGTATTTGGTGGATCTTCTTCTCTAATCTTTCCTTAAAAATTCTTTTTTTATTTCAATTTTACTTTGCTAGAATTTTTCATTTTTATCTTTCATGTCTTTTGCTCTGTATTATATACTAGGTCTGTTCTCCCTTTCTGCTCCCTCCAGTTTCATCTTCATTCCTGTTACGTTTTATTTTTCCTTCTACTTGTTGTTTGTGTTCTGCCTCTCTTCCTGTTAACTTGCTATCTCTTCTTCAAATGATTGCATTTCTACTTTGTGTAGAAATGGCTGAGCTCTGAGTTTCTATTTTCCTTTTATTTTCATAAATAGGAAAGGCCTTGGTGTAAATAACTTATCAGAAACAGCCTATCTGTAATGCGTTGAATTTTTTCAAGAGCAAGTTTTACGTTCCGCGTGCAGTGCGCCATGATGGGAAGGCTGGATGCAGGTGGAACACACACCATGGTGGGAAGTGGGATTTAATCAGTTCCGTGAGCCCACTGCTGTTTTACTTTAAAGTCCTTGATTGCATCTTCACCTTGCACATCCCTGCGTGGCGTGGCTGCCCCTGCAGAAAGCACAGATGGTGACTGTCAGACCCATGCATCAAACCCGTAGCCCTCTGGAGGCAACTATTTCCTCCGGCTGGCATTCTGAATGTAGCGATTTTCCAACCATTTTGAAAATTAGCCTTAAATATACTTTTGGAAAACCACATTTCTGGATGCACCCTGTTCTACCAATAACAAAGTCTCACTAAATCAGAATGATGAAAATGAGCCTTATCTCCATTTGGGGAAAACAACTGAATTGTGGACCATTTGTAAAGGCAGGTAAAGGTGTGACATCTGTATGGACAATAAGACCATGATTTTTTATGAGGAAGAGAAAGTGGACTGTTTCAGGCAATTCCAGAGAGCAGAAGGGGGCCAGTGGACAGAAGTGTAGGAGGGAATCTCACTTCCCCCTCAGGAGAGCCCAGCTGGCAGGCGTGGCCGTGCTTGGCAGACCCTTACCTCGCGGGAGTGATGCTGTCGCCGGAAACTGGCTCCTGCATCAGGAGAAACCCCAGGCCCCTTTCCCTCCAAGCGGCCATCACCGAGTCTGAGCCCACACTGCTGGCTCCAAATCCTGCAAATCAACCCTGGACCCTCGGGCGACTTACCCAACCCCACTCTGCCTCAGTTTCCTCCCCTGTAATGGGCTTGATAATTTTGAGAGGTTGATATTTGGAAAATTTTTTTAAACTTAGAACAATGAGTAACAGGGACATAATAAGCGCCGTGCAACTGTCTCTTAAATGTGAATAAGGAAGATCTTTTCTAAGGTGTCTGAGAGACACCAGAGATGGTTTTTGAGCGCATCTCTTGCACTAAGCGGTAAACAAGGTGGGCACGGGCCCAGCCTCCACGCATCTCAGAGCTCGTGCTGGAGAAGGAGTCAGGCAGGTGCCCAGTGTGGCCTGGAGAGGATTTCGGGGACAGAAACTCAGGGCAGGGGGCTCCCAGCAGCTCCTGGAACCCAGGGGAAGGGTGATAAGGGACCAGGGACCGGGGTGAGGGGAGATGGTGGGCTCTTGTTCCTGGGAGAGGAAGCGGTATGAACCAGGGCAGCTGGGCCCACGATTCCGATCCCCTGTCCTCCCTGCCACGGGCACTCGGAGACCCCGCTGACTTCATTTAGGGCCGTGGTTCTTTACAGCCACTGACTTGTTCATTTATTCATTCACTCATTCACTTAACTTTACTAACAAGCTAAGGGTCTAGAACTCCTTAGTGCAAAAACATGTATTTTTAAAATTACCCAATAAAAACTTTATTCAGTTAGAAGTATATGTAAGTTTTTTGAATTGTTGCAAATTCCATTCTTGTGCTGTCTGAATAAAACTGTTGGGGAAAAAACAGTTTTTATTCAGGTTGTGTTCTTGTACAAATAATAGCTATAATCACAATTCCACTTTTTCATAACTTTTACTACACAGATTAAACTAGCCACAGAAGTTGTATAATCATGACTATTATTATAATGCATAATTTTGTAAAATTTTTGTTTGAAGGATCTCTCGGTGGAACTATTTTCTTTGGTGAGCTACAAATGGCTAAGTTCATTTGGTGTAAATTAACATTGCTGATTATGCCTAATCTTAAGAAAATAGAAAAACAAAAGACAAACAGACACAAACATCAATGTGCTTAAAAAGAGTTTGTCTAGGTTACAGCCCATCACTAAAATGTGGGGAAAAAATAGTTTGGAAATAAAGGCTGAAATACCAAAGGCTGTATTGTCCTTTCACTGCCCTCGACAGTGGGCATATTTTCTTTCAAACTGAGTGAAATGTTCTAACCTTTGTTGGTTATTTCTTGGAGCCCTGCCACCTGCCCCATCTCCCCAGGCTGGGCTTGTCCCCATGTTTACCTAGAACATTCATTCCATTTGGAAAGAATTCTTTGGGGAGCTGGAAGTCACCAGTGAGAGGCTTGTATGGGAACAATGCCGTGTGGAAACAGGACCATCAACGAGTCGTTCTCGTGCGTCATAGACACCCTCAAACCCCTCTGACGTGCACTCAGGATACAGAACAAGGCCACAAGGCCCAGGAGCCACCTTTCCCAGAACTTTCAGTCACAGTGGCCACCTGACCTGCTCACTTTGCTCTCAGCTTCACACTCAGTGTGGACAGATGCTGAGATGAGGTCAGAGAGGTAGGGAGATAAATGAGTAAAGTACGGAGAAAGAAAATATTATGTATTTAATCCTAGGTGCCATGTATTTTACACATGTATCTCGTTTAACCTCCACAACCACCCTTTGCTGCTCTTATCATGTGAAGGGACCACTGGGACCCTGGGACAGAAGGGCAGCCCACCTTCCTTCACTGAACAAAAAAAAAGTGAAACATACTGAAGACTGAAAAGGATTCTCAAGGTATCTACGGGACTTTCAGGGCTTGGCATGTGTAATTACTCTTAGGTTGAACTGATGTCTATCTCAGATGAGATGACGCTTTATGAGGAGGAAATGTGAGGTCCAGAGAGGTAAAGTAACGTGCCCAAGGTCACACAGCTTGACTCTGGAATAGCTGGGATTGGAACCCAGATCTATCTGACTCTAAAATCCATGCTTGCTCTTTCCGCAACAGTACGCTTTGAGCAAAATAAAATAATTGCTGTGGGAGAGGTACGCACTGCTATGGGAAAACAGGAAGGGGTCCTTTATTCCAGCAAGGAAAGCACAGGGATCATGTTACAGGGCCTCCACTGCAGGGAAATGGTGGTTCAGCTCCTTCTCCCTCTGAAATGCTGGGCTTCTGTGCAAGGTCTCTGTCCTGTTACAGGAAAGGGCTCTGGCTTGTATTGTTCATGGCACTACTTCAGTTCCTATTTATTTAACAAATGTGATAAATTCCTATCCATGCACATAAGCAGAATTAATAATGACAGGATGTAGGGATTAGGACAGGCCCACTTTCTCAACAGCAGCCCTTTTTTGTAGGGAATGAGATCATTCTAGGTTTGTGACTAAATTTCATTTGTTTGGAGGTGAAGTTGTTCAGTTTTACTAACGGTCAGGTGCATTCTCTTCTACAAGTTGATTTCTCTGTTTCCTGAAGTCTCCCATGTGAATTAATAACAACCAGAGATTGCCTTCTTTCTGTATTATTGTTTTCTTCGGGCTTATTCCTTGCAAAGAGACACAGATTCCTTTGGGTAAAAGATTCTCAGGCATCTGTAACTAGGCACTTAAGCGAGACCAGAGTTATAAGGCCATTGCCATCTTAGGAGGTTTATTTTCTGTAGCGGGAATGGAAATTTGAAGGCCCAGCCGCCAGCAGTACACATAACCTTCCCACCATCCTGAACTTAGTTTCTAAACAAGAACCCTTGGGGGTCTCCTCCCAGCAGCCCTCCATCACATCACTATCATGATGATCTTCTTAAAATCCTCATCTGATCACCTTACTTCTCTGCTTAAAAGCCGCTCTTGGCTCCCCACGACCAAAGGGACAAAGCCAAACCCCTCCGAGTGACTCTCAGAGGCCTCACCCTGAGACTCACTGTGTCTTCTGGGGGTACCTCTGACAGCTCCCAGTTAGAAACCACAAGCCGACCTCACTGCCACCTGCCCTGTGGTCGTGCCTCTTCCCCAGCTGGATGGCAAGACCCCTCTGCTGCCTCGTCCCCTCATCCTCTCCCCTCCTCCAGCGGCGTCCGCCCAGCACTTTGCTTGCCCTGCACTGGGGATGCTCCAAGTTAATTTCATTTGCTCCATCGCTTGGCAAGTATTTATTGAGCTCCTAATAGGTGCCAGGCCTTCAGGGAGAATCAGTCTTATTGTTTGGAAGGGTCCTGGGGTTATAAGCAGCCTACGTGACTTTTAAGGCTTTGCTTCTCGAAGTCTGGTCCTGAGATCCGTCACACGAGCATCACCAGAGAGCTTGTAGTAACAATAGAATCTCAGCTCCACGCCACCCATTCTGCACTAGCCTGACGCCCACGAGAGCCGCATCGCACGGCAGCGTGAGAAGCTCTGTCCTGAGCCTCTCAGACAGTCAAGTTGGGTGGGTATGTTGCTTGCGTTGCTTGTATGCTTGCTTTACAGTGGTTGTAAACCTATGGGTTTAAATTGTCCTTCATGTAACAAAGTCTTTTTGAGGGCTTGTTAATATAAGTTACACTCTTGGGTGCCGGAGAGCACCACTAAATTACAAATAAGCAAATGCAGATTTATCTCTACTGTTCAAAAAATGACAACTTTCCAGACATTGCTCGTGTTTCCTTCTGCAGATATTTATCCAGTTATCCTTGCAGCCGGGGTATTTGTGCTTGCTCAAACATTGTGAATTGGTATTTGTAGGCTTGGCTGCGCACGTGCTTGTGTGGCCAGCACAGAGTTTTCATAAATGTTTAATTCGTTGCAAGCATTTAAAAACCAAGAGGTTTTCACATGAAAACCGAGACTTCTGCCTTCTCTTGAAAATCGGGCAGCCCTGGGCTCACCTTCCTGATGGCACAACAGACTGGCCCTAGGGGTCCCCTCCTGAAAGTTGGGGGCGTGCTCACCAGTTCACCCCACCCCGCACCTCGCCAGCCCCTTTGCTAGGCCTGCTCGGCCCCCTGGACTGTGCAGCCTGAGAACCCAGGCAGGAGTTGGAGGCACCAGAGCTGACCCTGCCTCGGGGAGTGTGCCCCTTTATAGTTCCCTTCAGGGTCTCCGTGCAGACAGGAGGAGAGAAGAGAGCGGGACAGGTGGTGAGGGTGGAGATATGGCCCTAGGCTAGCGATTCTCGGCCCTGGTGACAGGAACTTGTAAAAGCACCACTGCCCACTCCCCATAGGCACCCCCAGAAAGTCCGACTTAATTGGTTTGGGCATCACCAGATTTAAAAGTCTCCACAGGTGATTCTAATCTGGCTTGAGAACCACGAAGCTAGCACATCCACATAACTTGCCAAAAAAAGTGAAATATGCCAAAGTGAAGGAAAAAAATATATGCATACATACATATGTATACACACACATAAATTGACAGGATTTACACTGAAGCCTCATTACTCTGGACGTTGGTAATTCCAGAGTATTGGATGTTTTGTCTAATGGCCTACCATTTACTTTTCTTATCTGTACGAAGAGTTGGCCAAGCAAATGAGTACTATGAGCAAGATTGCTTTAAAATGCTTTAGAGAAACTCGATTTTTTTTAGGATTTAAATTCAAATGCCCGCTTGAGCTAAATATAATTTAAATTCTCTATTACAAAAACAAAAATTTGGAGGATATCAGGAAGCACTGTGAATACATCATACAGGGCCCCTCCGACAATCGTAGAATTGCTTTTATTGCATTGTCTATTATCACATAGCCTAAAATTCTACCAGTACTTTAATTACTTTAGAATAATGTTTATTACTGTTGGAATTCAGCTGTTTATGCCACAGAAGTGTTCATCCAAGGATGTCATTAGAGAGAGAACTTCCTCTAATGCTGCAGCTTTGATGGAAGCTCTCCCACCCTGCCCCAGTCCACAGATTTGCTGATGACCTGCAGCACTCTGGCCAGTGAAATCCCTGCAACTTCAGGCAGATTCTCTTGATGAGGGAGTCTGACAATCGCCAGAGCAATTCATGCGATGACTTTATGCAAGAAATTTCATTATTTCTAATAGCTGATGGTGGTTTAATATTTCAATGTAATTATGCTTGATTATATATTGTAATACGCCTTGGCCAGGCTTTGGATCTGGGTCTAAGTAAAATACAGCTAATGGAAAATTCCCCTCCAGGTTTTTGTTTTTTTTTTCAACCAGGAATTAAGTCCTAAAGTGAAACTGAATGCAAATCCAACAAGCAATCTCTTGCCGGAGAAAATATTGGTGTAATATATTTGAATGGCCTAGTTTATCAGCTCACTTGGCTAAAATCATATACTGGTTTAGAATTATTTCAGAGTTGCTATTTCTCACCTTTCCCCTAATCTACTTTTGGTCATTTCTGATTTGTTTTATGAGCTTTTATCGGAAGGCAGTCAGCGTGGCGGAGATATAGAGAGACGTATATCAAATACTGTCATTTACTGTGAGCATCGTTAAAGAGGGAGGGGGAGGGGGAACTAATGCCAGGATGAGGCTGGGGTCTCGGTCTGGCTCGTCTGTGCTGCTCACTGTGCGCGGACACCCCACTGGACACGCACAGCAGGAACTGACATACAGCCCCTCCTGCCTGGCCCGTCCGTGTAGCGAAGCAGCAATGTGCTTCCGACGGTGACATTCCCACACTCCTGGGAGGGGGGTGTCAGCAGCCAGGGCTGCACTGACGGAGGGCAGTGGAGAGGTGTTAAGATTCACGTGAATTCCTTAAGTCTTCACTTTCATTCTGCTTTGGAGAAAGAAGCCCATTTGAGAGTATCCTTCGCTCCCTCTGCAGAGTCCTCGTCTCTCCCTGGAGACGGCAAGAAAGACAGAAAGAAGGGAGCAGCGTGCGGGCCGCTCAGACCCTTCCCCACCCCACTGAGGCGGGTCCCCTACAAGGGCCCCCGAGGCGTGGCACCTGAAGCCCGACAGCCAGCCAGACTCAGGCCTCAGCGAAGGCCCCAGAAACAGAGGGGCCGCCCTGCCCACTCACGAAAGGAGATGCCCATCTGCTCTTTCACCTGGGAGTCACCTGCTCTCTGGCTGGAAGGGAGGGTCGAAAACAAAAAGAAATGGTCATTCCTATCATTCACATAGTGCTACCCCATCCAAGCGATGTAATTCCCTTAACAATCCTGTGTTGTTACTAACTCACGCCATTTTCCAGTGGAGAAATCTGAGGCTCTGGAAGTCACACGTCTAGACAAGGTGCCCACGGCGAGTGCACAGGGCATCCTGTTGCCGAGTGCACGGCTCTGTCCCCATGTCACAGCAGCCCGGTCACAACCGCAGGCAGCTCCCGACGGAGGACAGGCGCTCTTTGGCTCAGAACTGTTCGTTTTGCTCTTAGCAGAATTTAACAGTGCCTATTTTGAAATCTTTCCTTAAGGGCACATTGTAAAATTTAGAAAAGGAAAAAAAGAAAAGAAAAACCTTACAGCCACCAGAGATGAAGAGGGGAGATGCAAACTCCCACAAGAGACTCCCAGGGAATGTTTATTAAAGGTCACCTCATCTGTGATGCTGCAGGCGAACACAGACACATCAACCTCATAGAGATGAGAAAACAACGTGAGGCTGATGGGAAGAGCGGTGAGGTGGGTGAGAGTCAGGGGCCAGCTTTGATCCCCCCTGTGTGCTTTGTTGGCCCTGGGACTGGGGACAGATCTGGACCCCCGGCACCTCCCAAGGCTGTGTGGAGCTCAGCCACCACGGCATAGGAGCTGCACTTCTGACCGGGGAGGGATCTCCGGTGAAAGGTGTTCGCGTTCACGTGCCTTTACTGGTCCATAGTCGGAGTGGAGCAGATCAAAGGCTGCATCTCCTTCAGACTCTTACTTTGTTCTCTGGGGCCCCAGCTGTGCCACCAACACCGCTTCTGTGAATTGGCTGCTCTCTCTGACCAGGTCACTCTTACTTGCCAGACCTAAGCCAAGACGGCGTGATGGCACCCCTGGCTGCCGGCTGGCCCTACGGACGGTGCGCACACTCAGAGTCACTTGGACACTCCGCGGCATCCATCCCCCGACCCCGACCGCAAAATCTGTCCCTTGAATTAGCCTGTCTCCCGGGGTGCGTATGTAATGCGCCGCGCCCCTTCTGCCTCCCACAAACCCCTTACTCCAAATCCACTCTATTCTGTGTCCTCTACCCTGTTCTCCTGTGCTCTAAACTTGACCCCATAGATGTCACACCTCAAGGCCTAACTCCTACGTCCCAGGCAGGTAAATAATTCCTCCGCATGGATTCTTACTAAACCTTCATCTCCAGACCGGTCTTTGCCTATGTGTTGATAATATTTCTCCATAACTTAAATACCCATCAGTTCCTTCATAAGGCAGAGTAATGTTGAGGTCAAGGGAGGCCAGGAGGCCAGACAGCCCAGCTGCGAGTCCGCTTTCTAGCAGGTTCTTAGGCAAACTCCATTTCCTCTTTGTGGCTTAAAACGGTGCCTGGCACTTAGTGCTGCATGAGAGCTGGGCCTTGTGGGGTGGGGTCAGCTTGGGGAGGCAAAGGGGAAGAGGACTGGATTTTAGCGGTTGGGAGCAGGACGAGCTGAGCATTTCACCCAGTATTTGATAGGACGTTCTTTACCCACGATGTTGTCTCCCCTCCAGGGCTGTCACAGGTTGGCCTTAACTGGATTCGTCTTCTGGTCCCCACTGACCCCCGTATCGCCTGTCACGTTATTGCCTTTGGTTCAGTCCATAATGTTTTTCCTGCCTAGCTTGTGTTTCTCCTTTGTGTCTTCCACCCGTCCGCCCAGCTCTCTCATTCGAACTTTGAGTAGGTAAGAGCTTTTTACTTAAACTTCAGAGCAGTTTATAAATAGGCTGCTTAGTTTCAGCCAGCAGGTAAAAGCTTTCGTCAAATTGTTTCTCCTCCCTGCAGCACTGTTAATCTGGAGCTCCCAGAAAGGAAAAGTTGCGAATTATCTTTTCCAACTCATTAAGGCAGCATAATTTGAGGCCCAACCAGCAGTTTTCCTTTTCCCTACCTAGAATTTACCAATATGATTTGGGCCACTAATCTACACCTGCAAAATTTTTTCTTCTGAGAAAAAATTCTCCTAATGACACTTAGATCATTACCCATGATTCAGGAAAACCAAAGTCCAAAAATAATTTAGCAACAAGGTTCAGATTCACTCAGTGCAAATTATTTTAGCTTATTAATTAATTTTCTCACCAAGGAACAAACGGAAGCATAAGCAACAATAACCAACCTTTGAAAGAATAACATGCAGAGATGAGGAGTGGGGAAGGGTCCCCTGGAATTCTCCCCTTCCTGTTCAGAGTCTGAAATAGAATGGCATTTTCCCCAAATAGTCAGTTATGTGGGGAATGTCTGGTGTTGTTACGGTTATGTGGTGAAGTGTGTTTAACATTTTCTTTGGACTTGCATTCAACTGTCATCATCTTCCACTTTGAATGACTCGGTGGGAACCCCTGAAAAGAGGCCATGAGAATGGCTGACAAGCAGCGATTTGGGGTGGTTTATTAAAGTGGCAGCAACGGATCTGAGGTGGGCGTCGTTCTAGAATAAGGTGGAGCTCAGTGGTGGGGTTCAGCAGTACTTTCATCCTGCAGACTTGTTGCCACAATGATTTATCCCTGCATCCCCCAGAGTGTGACACGGGTGTGTCCTAGCAGACGTACACGGCCTTGAACAGAGTTTAACAGATCTTGCTGCCCAGGTTAGAATAGACTTTGCCACAGCGCAGCCTGACCACGTGATGGAGGAGTGTCTGGGCTGGGGACACTGGCCATAAGGAGACCTGGACCAGGAGGAAGGGCTCCTTCTCTGAACGCGCACAGGTGACGTGGGAAGCAGGAGGGGTCGTCCGGCCTCAGAAACGTGCTGTTTTTCATTTATTTCAGGCACATTTTCCATCACTGCCATTTGTCCTCTGTCAGCATTCCATCTTGTTCCCCATGTTTTCTCTTGCAGGTGGTTTATTAGAAGCGCTGCAGAATGTTTTTAAATGTTACGCATCACAAGAGCAGGGCTTTGAGAGCATGCTGACAGCTCACCTGCGCGGGTCTTCTCCACACACCAGCTCTCTTCATCCCTAATGCTGCTGTGCCTTTAAATCCGCACTCACCCACATGAACACACAGATCTTGGCATCTTGCCTTTTATAGTGGATAATTAAGAGAAGGATTTGGTTGGTAACCACCTTACTCCCATAATTCATTACCAGTGATGGGTAATCCTGTGACCGAACCATCCATCACTTTCAGTCCTTCAGACATAATCTCATTCTCGTGACTTCCACAGGGTCTTCAGTGGAAGGTAGCCTTTCCGACAAGATCACTGATCCCGAAGGCAGTTATTCCTGCAGAGCTGAAAAGCGGTGTCATTCACTTGAGAAGGGGGCTTACCCTGTCGTCACAAAGTCCCCTTCATGTGGGAGCTGAGGCTCCATTTACAACAGACTGTCTGCCTCTCATATGAGCAAGTCAGGGCTCCCCTAACAGAGACCCGTCAGTGTTTCTTATGTCTGTCCGTGCGCTGAGGTAAGCGACCCGAGGAAACTGCCATCTACCTGCCGAGGTGACACAGCTCAGTCCACGTCCTCAGGTGCCCCTTGGTTGTTGCTGGAATGTCTGATATGATAGGTTTGGAATAGTTACTTAGAAGTTTCCTGGAGATACTTGCCTAGTAGGTACTTTTACTGATATGCGTAAAATATATAATTTCCAAATTGTGTATCTTTTGATATAATCACATAAATGGAAAACAATAGTCAATTAAGTCGTTCCAGGAAAAATCATACTACCTCTTATCCCATCACATTCCGACCTCTCTACACAGGCACGTGATAGATGTCAGAGATTTGATCCAATCTCTTGCACTTTTTAAAACTGGAAATTATAGATAGACTGTCATTTCTGCAAGATATTAGGAATGTGTAAAATGAGCATCTAAGTCAAATGTATACTGTAAATGCAGTAGGATCATAAACGTACTTTTCTGAGCTTTAATTTATCCTGGCTAGGTTTTCCAACAGCAGAGAGCATAGTTTTCAATCTGTACTTTCTCAAAGCACGTGATGGGCTGTATGCCCGGCATGTTCGGGCCCCTGCACACTCCGTGCAGCCCAGTTCCTGACTGGTTCTGTGGGTTGTTCTGGTTCCAGGCTTCCACGGGGAATTCTAGTGGAAGGATGTGCATTTCAGGCGGCAGAGGCCCTGCTTCAGACCAATGAACGTTCTTGCCTCCTGTGCTGAGTTATCATCAGAAACAGGCTCCGACTGTGCCTGCAGCTCAGGGTGGGGGGGGGGGGGTTGGAAAATCAGCTCAGCACACAGGACGAAATGAGGAGAAGAGATGGCTCAAGGCCAGCTGTTCAGGCATGTGGGGCACACACGTGAGGGCAGGGTGGCAGCTGTTGGGGGAGGGGGGCAGCTCGGACAGGTCTGCTCTGGTGTGGGGTGGAGGTCTCCATTGGCAGGGCTCCCGCTTTGCAGAAGAAGGTTGAAATGCAGAGCGTCGTGGCCGATCAGATTCCTTCATTATCTCTCTGCCTCGTATTTGCCAGGTGCTTGTTCCTGCTGCTTCCATGGTTGGAGGGTTTTTTTCCTTTCCCGTTTTCCTAAAACACACACCCGTACACACACACACACACACACACACACACACACACACACACACAACCTGAGAATAGTAAAAGCTTTCCATTTTCTTGAATGCTAATAAATTGGAAAAGAGGTCATATATGTCATCTGTGCATATTGACATCGAGGGATTCAAGGGGTGTTTAGGGAGAGAAGATAGAAGACTGAAAAGAATAGCCTTTGAATGGCTTAGAACCGAGTTTCTGACAAGACTTGAATCACGTGAAGAAGACTATGGAGAGACTGCACGCTTTATCAAGCTCGAGAGAAAGTAGCTTTTCTTAAGTATTGGTATAACATTTCTTCTTATAATTCTAATAATTTTAAAAGAAAAGACTGACGTCTATAGAATACCAGCATTATTCATTTCTTCTTACAACAAGGAGGGCTAGCCTTAACATTGCTTTGTTTTGCCCTCACTTCTTCCAGTCTTCAGCCCTCTGTGCTCCCTGTTATCAGCAGGTGAGACCAGGCCAAGGAGCCCAGAGGACTCCATGGGGCTGAGATGCCCTTTGGGTCCGTGTGTGCAGGGGGACAGGCAGGAGGGGTCCCTCAGAACACGAAGCCCTGGGGAAGACTGGTGCAGGTGCAGACCCCGGCAGGGGGAAGGGGGGGAGCAGGGATGAGAATCAAGCCCCAGCCCCCAGCCGCAGCCTCTCCCAGGTGCATCCCTTCGGCTTGTTTCCCTGAAAACAAAGAAAACATTGGAAATACGTACAACTCCTAAAAAGAGAAAATATCCCATAAGCTGCTTCCTCATTGGATTTGCCCAAAAGTCAAATGTGGAAAGTGAGATGTGAAATACTAGTGTATTTATGTGTTTTCAACAAAACAAGGATCACAAGTAAAATATGTCATCAGCACCTAAGAGGGGGCGCAGTTTTAATTCACGGGGGCGGCCCAGCTTCCGCCAGGTCCTCCCTCTCCCAGAGCAGACCCTCCAGGGCTGCCCTGGGCTGGAACAGCCCCCCCGGGACCACTCTCCGATGGGAGCACAGAGCCCTGTGACAGCACGCCGGCCCCGGGACATGCAGATCAGTCACTCGGGCCCTAGGATGCAGACTCCTGTTTCTGATTCTCTCTGTGACACGTCTGCACCTCCACGAGGGGGGCCCTTGGCACGGCCTGGTGCAAGCATCTGTGCTGAGCATCTTGCCAAGGAAGGAGCAGCTCTCCTGCTGGAGCCGAGAAGGACGGGCAGCCGTGTGCGTGCCCAGGCGGCGGGCGGGCCCTCGGCTTGCTCACCCAGGACGGCAGCCTCCTCTCACCTCCTGGCAGGCTGAGCGCCATCCCCGTCCTTCCAAAGCTCCCAGAACATCTCTGATGAGGTCCACTTGGGTCCTGGGTCGACTCCCTGTAAGCTTGTTCATTTTGAGATACATCCGGCCATGCTTCTTCCAGAGATCTGTCTGGAGACAGATGGGTCTTAGTCGGTTTTCCTTATTAAGAAGCAACCCTGTCTTCCCGAGAATCACCCCCAAGTATCACTTCTGCCTCCACCTTCGGACAGAAATGTAAAGGCAGTGACAGAAACAACCCGCTTCTGAAGGATGGGAGGAAAAGAACCCCACCAGGGTGGAGGGCTCTGCGGTCAGCATCCCAGCCCTGCGTCAGAATCACTTTTGCCAAGTTATTGATTGGGTCTGACACCGTTGCATTATCTGTAAAAGAGGGCTCATCGCACCGCCCCCATGAAGTCACGTGGAGTAAATAAAATCAAGAGTAAAAGCTTGTTGGGCTTCGCTGGTGGCGCAGTGGTTAAGAATCCGCCTGCCAATGCAGGGGACGCAGGTTCGAGCCCTGGTCCGGGAAGATCCCACATGCCGCGGAGCAACTAAGCCCATGTGCCACAACTACTGAGCCTGCGCTCTAGAGCCCACGAGCCACAACTACTGAGCCTGCGTGCCACAACTACTGAAGCCCGGGCACCTAGAGCCCATGCTCCGCAACGAGAGGAGCCACCACAATGAGAAGCCCGTGCACCACAACGAAGAGTAGCCCCTGCTCGCCACAACTAGAGAAAGCTCACATGCAGCAACGAAGGCCCAACGCAGCCAAAAATAAATAAATAAAATAAATAAATTTATTTTTTAAAAAAAGAGTAAAAGCTTGTCCCCTTGGTCCCCAGCTCGCCCCAAGTCTGGAGCCCATGGTCCTGGAGCCCCGGCTGCATCCCGTGGGTGCCGTTGGTCATTCTGACTGAGCGCTCCTGGCCGGCAGGCACGGAGCTGTGCCCCGGGCACGTGGGGCATCACCACGAGCCTAGGAAACTGAGGAGTCCTCCCTCCGGATCTGACCTGGGGATTCTCTGATCAGGTTGAGGACCCACAGACCCTTTGCTTTGACAGTGCGACCGGCAGCTGGGAAGAGGGCAGGACAGGGAACAAGGAGGCAGGTCCGGCAGAGTGTCACTCGTGGCACGTCCATGGTGAGCGCTTCAGCTTCCCATCAGGCAGGAGGGTCTGTTCTTCTGCCCCTTCCCACGACCTGTACCTGCCTTGTCACTTGTCAACAAACACCTACGGAGCACCTTCTATGGACCAGGTGCTGTGCTGGTGAGCTAGAGAAATAGCACCTGGTGTCTGCCCCCCAGAGGTTGGCCAGCCGTGTAATGTTTTTTTTTTGTTTTTTTTTTTTTAAACATCTTTATTGAAGTATAATTGCTTTACAATGGTGTGCTAGCTTCTGCTTTACAACAAAGTGAATCAGTTACACATATACATATGTTGCCATATCTCTTCCCTCTTGCATCTCCCTCCCTCCCACCCTCCCTATCCCACCCCTCTAGGTGGTCACAAAGCACCGAGCTGATCTCCCTGTGCTATGCGGCTGCTTCCCACTAGTTATCTATTTTACATTTGGTAGTGTATATATGTCCATGACACTCTCTCACCCTGTCACATCTCACCCCTCCCCCTCCCCATATCCTCAAGTCCATTCTCTAGTAGGTCTGTGTCTTTATTCCCATCTTGCCACTAGGTTCTTCATGACCTCTTTTTTTTTTTTTTTTTCCCTTAGATTCCATATATATGTGTTAGCATACTGTATTTGTTTTTCTCTTTCTGACTTACTTCACTCTGTATGACAGACTCTAACTCCATCCACCTCATTACAAACACCTCCATTTCATTTCTTTTTATGGCTGAGTAATATTCCATTGTATATATGTGCCACATCTTCTTTATCCATTCATCCGATGATGGACACCTAGGTTGCTTCCATGTCCTGGCTATTGTAAACAGAGCTGCAATGAATATTTTGGTACATGACTCTTTCTGAATTATGGTTTTCTCAGGGTATATGCCCAGTAGTGGGATTGCTGGGTCATATGGTAGTTCTATTTTTAGTTTTTTAAGGAACCTCCATACTGTTCTCCATAGTGGCTGTATCAATTTACATTCCCACCAACAGTGCAAGAGTGTTCCCTTTTCTCCACACCCTCTCCAGCATTTATTGTTTCTAGATTTTTTGATGATGGCCATTCTGACCGGTGTGAGATGATACCTCATTGTAGTTTTGATTTGCATTTCTCTAATGATTAATGATGTTGAGCATTCTTTCATGTGTCTGTTGGCAATCTGTATCTCTTCTTTGGAGAAATGTCTATTTAGGTCTTCTGCCCATTTTTGGATTGGGTTGTTTGTTTTTTTGTTATTGAGCTGCATGAGCTGCTTGTAAATCTTGGAGATTAATCCTTTGTCCGTTGCTTCATTTGCAAATATTTTCTCCCATTCTGAGGGTTGTCTTTTGGTCTTGTTTATGGTTTCCTTTGCTGTGCAAAAGCTTTTAAGTTTCATTAGGTCCCATTTGTTTATTTGTGTTTTTATTTCCATTTCTCTAGGACCTGGGTCAAAAAGGATCTTGCTGTGACTTATGTCATAGAGTGTTCTGCCTATGTTTTCCTCTAAGAGTTTGATAGTGTCTGGCCTTACACTTAGGTCTTTAATCCATTTTGAGTTTATTTTTGTGTATGGTGTTAGGGAGTGTTCTAATTTCATACTTTTACATGTACCTGTCCAATTTTCCCAGCACCACTTATTGAAGAGGCTGTCTTTTCTCCACTGTATATGCTTGCCTCCTTTATCAAAGATAAGGTGACCATATGTGCGTGGGCTTATCTCTGGGCTTTCTATCCTGTTCCATTGATCTATATTTCTGTTTTTGTGCCAGTACCAAACTGTCTTGATTACTGTAGCTTTGTAATATAGTCTGAAGTCAGGGAGCCTGATTCCTCCAGCTCCATTTTTCGTTCTCAAGATTGCTTTGGCTATTCGGGGTCTTTTGTGTTTCCATACAAATTGTGAAATTTTTTGTTCTAGTTCTGTGAAAAATGCCAGTGGTAGTTTGATAGGGATTGCATTGAATCTGTAGATTGCTTTGGGTAGCAGAGTCATTTTCACAATGTTTATTCTTCCAATCCAAGAACATGGTATATCTCTCCATCTATTTGTATCATCTTTAATTTCTTTCCGTGTAATGTTTTAAGGTTTGTGCTTGTATAAGTTCACTGCCCTCTCAGCCTCCACGTGATAAGAGCACGGCTAGCAGACCGGCCTGGGCTTTGGCCCCGCTCGCACTGTGCTGCCAGCCTAGGAGCAGGGACCACACGCTGCCCTCAACTCGGGGAGCTTCGCTTCCAAATCCATTTGCCTCAAGGATGTGCTACCATCCACTGCTGGAGTTAAAGTTTCTTCACGCACAGTAGTGTTTTCTTTACGTATGTAAAGATGGCAGGGGCTTCCCGTTTGTAAATCCAACCCAACAGGGCTCGTTCTTCGGTAACTACCCGCGGAAGAGGCAGGGAGGTCCCAGGAAGGGGAGGCCGGCTTTGAGAAGAGCAACTCCAGTTCTCGGTCAAGTTGATGCTAGTGTTCATTCAGTTATGGTCTCACCTTTGCAAGTGAAGGAAAACAGTCTTGCAGAGGATTCAAAAAAAAAGAAAAGACATACTGGGTGATTGGGATGTAGTATTCAATCAAAAGAACTTAATTAATGATGTCTCGAGCTGTGTGAAGCAGATATTAAACTAAAAGGTCACCCTTTAGCCATCAAAAAACATGCTGCCCTGAAGTCTTTTGTTGTATGACTAACATATCAAAAGTTAACATGGATTTTGCTGCATTTTTGTTAAAATGAAACCAGGGAATATCTGCTTCTCGCGTACCAAATTAAGGAGTAAGAGTCCAAATCACAAACAATTCCCAGCCTTTTCAGTAATGAGTGTACTTGGCAAATGAAAGCCCACAGGATGGAAACTCATCGTTTACTGGCACAGACTTAAGTTAGCATTTGCCACTGCATTACTTGGCTCTGCAGTAAAATTCCTTAGATGGTCCAACAGCCCTATCAGGTGGGAAGCACCTGTGCTGCTGGGTACCATGTGTCAGGTCTGCGTCACCCCATGGGGATGTGAGGCTGCATTGGAAATGACTGCCCTTGAACCGATGCTCCACTCATGGAGCTGCAGAGCAAACAGACAATTTCCATAGAGGGCAGCAAGGTGGGGATCCTATGGGAGGCACCCCGAGGAGGCAGGGCTCACCCCACCACGGGCTGGGAGAGGGCCGTGCACAGGGGAGAGGCCTGAGGGCCTCGTGCCAGGGAGCCCTGAGCCTCTGGGACTGGGAACCGATAGACTGACTCCTGGGATTCAAGACCCCTTAAAAGAGTGTTTGCTACAGAGGAACGAAAGAAGGAGCTAAAACCCGCCCTCAGGACCAGAAGCGGAAGCACTAGATCCCTTCCTGCGGGGAGGGCTGGGCCCTGCTCTGCGAAGTGTTCCTGGCTTGTTCAGTGACCTGCTCTGTCGGGATCTGGCTGTGTCTGGCAGCACACACCTCAGAAGCCACCTGTGGGATGGAGGCTGGGCCAGCAGGTGCGGGCGGGCGGGAGAACCCTGAGGACGTGCTTCTGAGGCGGCCCTCGAAGGAGGGAGGAGGGGGCTTAAGATCCCGGGATGGGGCCAGGGAGGAGGGACAGACGAGCGGGGGGAGAACTGGAGACGCCGTGTCTAGCACAGGGTGGACACAGCTGGGTGGTGCTGAGGGGGGACCCCGGGAGCCCCTGGGTGACAGGGGGGCCAAAGGCAGGGTGTGAGCCGGATGCTGCCTGTAAGGGTGGCTGAGAGGGGCACCCGGGGGAGGGCGGCCTGTGGTGGGTGGACGAGAGCTGGCCCCTGCTTTTCACTGAACGAGGGGGCCTGGCCGAGGAGGAAGGTCAGTGGATTCTGAGCACAGGTCCCCGGTGGTAAAGCCCAAAAGGTGGGGCTTCCGAGGAGCCCAGGCCTGTCCGTGACCGCTTGGAAAATTGTAATGACAATTTAACCGACTATATCCAAAATATCGTTTCAACATGTGAGTCAAGATGTGAGAAACTATTACGGAGGTATTTTACAGTCTTTCTTTTTGTACTAAGTCATCAAAATCCAGGACGGAGTTTACACTGCCAGCACCTCTTGGTGTGCACCATCCACCGCTCAGGTGGCTGCAGCCCTGCGGGGAAGGGACAGTGTGCAGGTGTAGACCATCCAGGGCACTTCGTCCCACCTGTGATTCAGGAGCTGTTCCCACGAAGGCACAGAAAGTTGTCTCGCCGATCGTGTCGGGCTCCTTCTTTTGTTCTGTTTTTCACTTTTGTTTCGGGGAACAAATGGAAAAGAGGAGGGTCTGAGTCCAGTGCCATCAAAATCAAGAGAAGATGATGCAGCCCAGGAATGAAGGCTCCAAGCATGTTAACTACAAAGACCTTGAAAATCGGTGATCGTGGGGAGAAGAGGCATTGCCAAGTGCAGGGCCTGACTCTCCCTGCTTGTGCGGCGGAAGTCACCACGGGAGTAGAGCGCCCACCACAAAGGGAGCAGATGCTCAGTCGGTACCGGGTAAACTGATGAAAGCCAGCGGCTGTCCCAGACTATACAGCAGGCGAGAGGCATCATGGAATTGGATGTTGGGACCCATCACCATTTTATTTTTTACTCCCTCCTCTTTGGAATGGAGAGCACAGTGGAATTCCTGCCCCTTTCATTGAAGAGGGTACTTGTGAAATAGCCCCTGTTTTTAGTGGGATTAAAAATAACTCAAGGCCCAGCCATGCAGCCTCTGGTTACCATTTTTGACTCACTTGCTTCAGTTTCGTTGTGTGAGCCTTTGTGAAGAAACAGCCGTGTTTTTAAAGAGCATTTCCATAAAGGATTTTTCTCCTCCGGGGGTTAGAGCCGAAGTGGGAAGGACAAGGACAGAAGGACGAAGACAGGGTTAGAGAAGAACTCAGGGACCTGCTTTCCTGTTGTTTTCAGATGAATTAAAATCCTTTAGTCTCTAAAGACTTTTTTAGGTCTGGAATCTGGAAGCGCCCTGTGCTGTACACCAGGCCATGGGTCTGTTAGGTCATTTCACCCCGAAAGCCGCCCCTGAGTCACATGCCATCCAGAGCTGGCCCATCCGGCTGTGCATGGACTTGCAGAAGACGGCCTGCATGGGCTGGGGCCTTCCGTTCAAGGGCAGATAATAGCACTCACCATGGAGACCTGTGTCATCAAGGAGTCAGCTGCCTTCCAAGCGAGTTACTGCATCTGCAAGAAAGGTAATGACGTAGACCTTTGGGAGATGGAACTATTTATTCACTCCTTTCCGAGGGCTGCTGGATGGACTCAGACCCCCGGCCAAGTCTTGATGCTCTAGTCGGGGCCTCCCTAGATCCTGCAGCTGGACACAGAGTTGAACATGCTGGCCACGGGCATTTGAGAGTGCTCCAGATCTCAGAGCACCTTGACTGAAGTCATTAAACACTTCATTATATTTTTTAAGGCATAAAACCCAAAAGAAATACCCAGGGAGAGAAAAATAGCACAAAGATTCTTCCAACCAAACTATTCTACAAATGGCAAACCACCGAGGTGACAAGCATTCCATGCTGTTTTTTGGAAGGGGAAATACATCTATTTTATGTGTAGGCATATCCTTGTTTATTGTCACTCACACATTAGTGTTAGAGGCAAAGCCAGGATTACACATACATTTCATTTTCTGATGCAAAAGGCATTTTGATTAAGTAAACTGCTAAGACCTCCAGTGGTCGGGCTGCTTTTGCAGGCTGAATTTTCTTGGCTGACTCTTAGGGGAGCTGGGTAGGAGGCACTGCTGCAGTGAGGAAACACAACTGGGAAACACCCAGAAAAAATCCCGCTGCACACAGAGCTGGAAGCTGGGCCCGGTGGGTGAGATGTATGTATGTTACCCAGTTAGGAGAACCTTTCTGCCCTCTCTTCTTGGTGGGCATCCTTTCCTAATCTAGAAGGCTCTGTTTATTCAGAGTGCCCCAGGATAGAATAATCTGATCCTTTTGATTTTATGAGAATACAGTAATACCTTCATCACAGGCTCACGAGCTTTAATTTATTTACAACGATGTAGTGACGTGAGCCATGCTGGGCTTGGTAAAAAGCTAAAATCGGTGTGTTCATATTCGATAAAAAAAAAAAAGTATGCAAAATTCTCAGTGGATATTTTCAAAAGTCTAATTTTATGCACAGAATTTAAAATAATGCAGATCACCCCACATTCTAAAGTCTGTCAAGAGCCACATAATCTCAAAGCTGGCAGGCTGAGCGTGTGTTCGCAGTATGATCTGTTGCCACACGTGGGCACCGGTTTGCCTGGGAGACAGACGCCCGCCCTCCGTCGGCCTCGGCCAGGGGATCCATGCGCACCAGGACTCCACAGATGACTTTGGTGACCCCTGCAGTGTCATTCCAGGGCCACTTGGGTGTGAGATCTGAATGTGGCCCTGAGGATCCTGAGTTTCAGTCTGAATTTCTGCTTCCATAGGTTTTAGGCACATCCAGCCACAATGGCTTTGGAAATCTAAGTCCCCACCTTCACTATTGTCACAACTTAGATTATCTCTGTATCTTGTAACGGTACAGTGGTCCCTCCTCAACCGCGTTTTTGCTATCCATGGTTTCAGTTACCTGTGGTCGACTGTGGTCCAAAAATATTAAATGGAAAATTCCAGAAAGAAACAATTCATACGTTTTTAATTGGGTGCTCTTCTGAGCAGGGTGTTGAAATCGCCCACCATCCTGCTCCCACTGGGGACGAGAATCATCCCTTTGTCCCACCCTTTGGCCACTTAGTATCCATCTCAGTTATGGATCTACTATCGTGTTATCGAAGTGCTTGTGTTCAAGTGACCCTTACTTTACTTAACAGTGGCCCCAAAGCACAAGCTGGTGATGCTGGCAATTGGGAATGTGCCAAGGAGAAATCATAAAGTGCTTCCTTTAAGTGAAAAGGTTAAAGTTCTCAACTTAATAAGGAAAGAAAAAAAATCGTATGCTGAGGTTGCTAAGATCTCTGGTAAGAACGGATTTTCTATCCATGAAATTGTGAAGAAAAGAAAAGAAATTTGTGCTAGTTTTGCTCTTGCACCTGCTCTCTCAAGCTGCAAAAGTTATACCCACAGTGCATGATAAGTGCTTAGTTAAGATGGGAAAGGCACTAAATTTGTACAATATGGTATTTTTAGAGAGATTGCATTTACAAAACTTTTATTACAGTATATTTTTATAATTGTATTTTACTATCAGTTATTGTTGTTAATCTCTTACTGTGCCTAATTTATAAATTAAACTTTATCATAGGTATGTATGTACAGGGAAAAAACATAGTATTTATAGAGTTTGGTAGTATCCTGGGTTTCAGGCCTCCACTGTGGGTCTTGGAACATCTACCCCACAGAGAAGGGGGGACGGCTGTAGTGTAATGTCTGATGTGCACTGAACACTTATGTGCTGGGAGCCGTTCTAATCCCAAGAACTCAGTGAAGTGTGAGTACTGGAACTACCCCATTTTAAAGATGGAAAACCTTGATACAGAAGAGTTAAGCATCTCATCCAAGGTCACTCAGCAGCTGCATGGGACCAGGATTCATATCCAGGCAAGCTGGCGGGGATCGGCCCTTCCCCCGATGTCACCGTCCTCTCCCAGGTAGACTGAGTATCCACCCCAAACCCTCAGCTCCGGAAGAAATCAGACCCAGGAACTGGTACAAAGAAGGCAAAACAACCACCACGAAACACTCCAAAATGCCTCCCCTCTCTCGTGTTACTATGGAGAATTCGTCTTGCGTTGTGTTGATTTTGAATAAAGCCACTTCCCTGCATAGAGCGTCTGCCTGACCTCAGGAGCTTAGAGCGGCACCTGTCACTGAAGGCACATTGTCGTCCCCTCCCACCAGCTCTGCGCTATAGGTATCATCATCTCCAGTTGTGTCTTAGCGATGGCAAGCTGGTTATTGCAAACTCCCTGCTCAGGGCCTCGCTCCCTAACCGAACTCACATCTTTTAGAGCAGGAAAACTCAACTTCCTGGCTTTCCAACTCATGCTGTAAAGCTGAGAGTAGTAAAAATGTCATCCGTGGTCAGCATGTGAGTAGTTCTGGTGGGGCTCCCCCAGACTGGGGCTGCTGACACACAGGCAAGAGCCCTCCCCCAGGAGGGGACCTCACCCAGCCGGTGACTGCAGACCTTTGCCTGCTGCCTGGGGTGGGGGGGGCCCACTCTGGCATCCGGAGCCTGCTCCCCACCAAGCTCTGCTCAGCCTTCCGGAAATCCAGCCTCCACCTCCCTCCAAACAAATAGATTGACTTAATGGGGACAAAGAACAAATCCCAAAGCCGCTGAGAGCATAAAGCCGACTGAGCTCAAGTGCAAGGCACCCAGCCAGCTCCCTCCCTGCCTTGAGTGGTGACCTCAAGGCCTTCTTGCTACTAGAACTGAGTCCCCGTCCTACGGGGCCAGAGCCGTGGGCAGCAGCGGGCAGAGGAGCCCAGTGCCGTTCGGTGGAGCTGCCAGCCACACCTTGGGTTCTTTTCCAAGTGGCTGCCTCAGCACTCAGGCAATCTGCTTCCAAAATTACCGTGTGGAAAATTCCCTTGCTTGGGAGCACAGTGGGGTTTTTTTGCATTTCGGAGGCCTTCAGCCTTTATTTGTGAATCACACACAGGAACGAAATCACCATCACTAGACATCTTCGTTCCTCCCAAACATAAGACTGATTCCTCGTGGCTTTTCAGAGTCCTGTACGTTTCAGAAACTACACGTGATTGGTTACCTAGAGCATGGGTTTGAGACACATATGTGATTTGTTTTTTAAGCCCATGCCATTTCAGCAAAAGCAACCAACTGATGGATGCGGCACTTTTCCAGAATAAAGCCCGGCTTTGGCTCAGGTCTTAATCCCTAAGAGCACAGAGCTCTAACTCCTGGCTTCCATGGAGAGCTTGGCGATTCTGCGTGGCTGGAGCTGCAGATGCTCTGTGACGCTTCTTCCCTGGCTTGTTTTGTACCTGCTCCTGTCCAACCTGACAACTTCATTAAGGAACATTCACATCTGTAAACCTACTGGCTTTGTGAAGAAGACGTGAAGTTTCAGCCTTACGTGCTGCTGGCTGAACTACACGGAGGAGATAACCTATTTACATACTAAAAAGGTCAGTGTCGGACAATCCGCATTTAGAGATGAATTTGCTGCTGCCTGCAACTGGAGCAGAAGAATTTGGGAGAAGGCCGCAATTTTTCTGTCTGTTTATCTGTGTGGACAGCACACGTGGGTAAAGATGCAGGATGTCTGTGCTCAGCAGTCGGACAGAGATGGACAGGCTCCCCTGTACTTTAGAGCCTCTCTGGTCACTAACCAGTAGGCGATTATGTGAATGTGCAAAGTGCAGGACAGCCTCACCTACTAACAACTGTTAATTAATTTGAGATGGAAATACTTGCATAATAGCTCTTCAGACACGGTCAGTAAAGCACAAGCCTTCATAATAGACTTTAAATGATGTAGCTAGTGCTTACTTACCCTGCCATTTGCATTAGGAAAGGTAGACTTTTAGAGGGCGTAGAACATTTCTGTTTGTGGTCTTTCCTTTCAAAGTCTTAAAATATCAACAGCTTTGTTTGGCTAATGTGTGTTGAAAGTATCTTAAAAGATGTTGTTATAAAGGCATGAATTTTCTCTAGAATCTTGCTAGTGGTTTTGTCCTTATCCATTTGTACATTCAGAGCAGAATAATGAGGGAATTGAGATCCATGGCTCCATCTAAATGTCAGGATTTAACAGAAGATTAAAGTCCCTCTTGAAGGTGGAAAACTAGTTCAGAAAGGCTGGGGAGGAGTGTGGGCGGAAGTCGAGTCTGACTCCTTGGAGACACGGGCCAGTGCCCTTGGAGCCTTAGGACCATGGCCACTCAGAGCTTTGCTCCCGAGCGAGGGCTCAGTTAGGAGGGCTTGGGCGGGGGGGCACCCAGCTCTCAGCTGCAGCCTCTTCCCCAAGCCCGGCAAGGCCAGCGTGCCCTGCAGGGACCAACAGTAGCAGCTGCCACCTAGGTTCTCCTGGGATCCTGAGCCGCATTCCACATACAGTGTCCCCCAGGGGACCCTTGAAGCCAGATGTGGACCTGGGCCCATTGTGACGCAGGCAGCGGCTTCCAGGAGGGAACCGGGCTTCGTGTGCGGGCACACCCCTGGTGGCCGGTGTGCCCGTCCACTTAGAGCCGCGTCCAGCGGGGCTCTGGGCCTGCTCCGACTCCGGACTCAGGGAAAGAGGGGCCAGTGCAGTGACAGGCCGGCTTCTCGCTGGCATCAGTGGGTCACAGATTATTCCATCCTGCACAGTCTCGGGCCTTCATAACTCCTGTTTCTCCTGACTGTGGTTTTGAAATAGAGCAGCGGTGTCGCTGTGCTGGGGAGGGCCTCCTGGGCAGCGATGCCGTCTGTCCAAGGTTTGTCCAGGGTTCCAGGGGGTCTGACTCGGGCCCTCGGCGGGGAGGGGCCGCCAGGATGCTGCCCCCTCACCCGCCTGCCTGTCTTGCAGAGCACTCGGCCGCGCGGACGCAGCAGGCCCTGCACCAGTCGGTCTTCATGTCGTCCCCGTCCGCGCAGCCTTTCGGGGACCTTCCCCTGGGCCGCGAACAGCACCTCAAGCTGCTCCCCGGCGTGGCCGACGTGCGGGCTGGCGAGGTGGCCCGGTGGACGGTGGATGAGGTGAGTGGCTGCCCGGGGCCGGGTGGACCTGCCCGCTGCCAGGGTTTCTCTTAGGTGCTGAGTCCGCGTGCCAAATTCCAGATCCACACTTGAGGGAGAAGCAGGCTGACGCTCAGGACGTTCGGGAAGCCCCTTAGTGGGGCCCTGCCCTCCCCAGCCTTCTCCCAGCGCCATCTCCACTGCCTGCCCCCCGGGGTGGGGTGCTGATTTAGGCCTCCAGCCGCGCATCACAGGTTTACTCTGAGGAAACGCGAACGTGTGGGCCTCCATGCCTGTGTCCTGGCAGCCCCGGGTGATGCCCCCCGCCCCGCATGCTCTGTGCCCAAGGGGCTCCCTCTGCCTGGTGCCCCCGAGGCCCCGGGGTTCCATATTCTCACGCCCAGGCAGCACCGCGCTGCCATGTGTCCATCCGCAGCCACGGGGGATCAGGTCAACCTCAGGTTTATTAGTAAATTAGGTCACAATGTTGCATAAGATGCCGAACAGAGGGGAAGGTGGATTTGATTGTAATATAAACGCACCTTACGATGTTGGTTTTACATAAGAATCAGGTAAGTGCCGTTGCTTCCTGTGATGCTGTGGAAATGTTTCATACTTAAAGCAACACATTCTTTGACTGATATTCCTTTTGATGAAAGTATTGCTCTCACTCATCAGGCCTTAGGTTTTTTTTTTTTTTTTTAATGAAAGAAAAGCCTGGGTTACTCTGAGGGCAAGACAGAGCAGAGCTGCAGTTAAACTAGTCACGGATACTCACTGAGCATGTCCAGCAGTCAAGTCACCTGGACTCCATCTCGCTCAGAGGCTTCCTTTCCGGCCCCAGAAAAGGAGCAGGCGACTAAGGCCCTGCAGAGGTCAGAGGTTCGGGGGGCCTCCCGCCCCTCCTCCCAGGCAGCTCGCAGAGTGTGCCTGGTGGGTTCCCCGCACCTGGCACCCTCCGCGTGGACGGGGCCCAGCACACCCTGCCTGCCCGCCTGGTCCCTCTCCTTCCAAAGCCCTGTGGGTCCCACAGGACAGAGAGGTGACTGGACATGCCAGGTGCTGCGGGGTTGTTTGGGGGGGGTGACTAAATGTGACCCTGCTCCCTAGAGAGTATTCAGGGTCTGCGCCCGCCCATCTGTGAACTTTTACCAATTTACAAAGCCGACTGAATTATAACCTGTTGTGTCTGTAATCAAAGCACTGCTGGTTTTGCCCTTGAATAACAACCCAGGGTTCAAGGGCAGTCCCTCTCTCTTTTGACCTTCAAGCCATTCATGTGAGGTTCTGCACCGGTTAAGTTAGATGACAGTGGCCCCTCTTCCCTCTTCCTGTGCTCCTGGCCCCTGGCATGTCACTGTCCTGCTCAGACGTCCAGCCCAGCCCCACGTGTGCAGAGCGACTGCATCCCGACGGACGGGGAGTGGGCACAGCAGGGCGAGCTCTGCACAGCATCCTGGTCCCCAGACGAGCCCGTAGGACCTGCCTGCTGTCCACCCGCCCCTGACCTTGGGCCCCACGCCCTGCGCCTCCCTAGTCCCCGTGTACTGTTGTCACATGTGCACGGTCACTGCCCAGCCCCTGCCCAGTGCAGGCTCTCCTCCTGCAGGAGCCCTCAGGCTGCTCGCACGTCCCTCGGGGCCCCCATTTCCTCCGAGAGTCTCTGTGGCTGCACCTCAGATGCTCACTCTACTGACCCTGAACCTCAAGCACGTGAGCGGAGACCTTACTCACTCGGCCTATGTCCTGAGAGCTTCTCACTGCGCCTGGCACTGAGTAGATCACCCAGTAAGTGTTTGTTGAGTGAATGGCAAGGGCATCTGAGCTGGATTTTGAAACAAAAGTGCAATAAGTCCAAGCAGAGAAAAGACGGGATGCCATGCGGGGGAGGAAAACTATAGAAGTGGGGGTGAGTGTGACACGTGCAAGGATGGCAGACACACACATGTCCCTTACTGACATTAATGATGGTAGTGAACAGTGTTGATGTAATGATAGTGAGGCACGCACGCTTATTTTGCCCATTTTACAGACAGGGAGGCGGAGGCACCGGAGACTAAGGAAACTCTTAAGGCCGCACGGTCAGAGCCAGGTCCTGAGCCGACGTCTCACTGCACCCCAAGCACACTGCCCACCGGGGCATGGGGAAAGCGGCCTGCAGCAGGCGGGAGATGGGCCAGGCGCACCAGTCAGGCAATACCAGGTTCTTAGGTTCTAAGGCAGAAAGTCATGTTGTGAAGCTGGTGCTTCAGGGAGATGAAAACAGCACAGGCCAGCAAGGAGGGTGAGAGTTAAGAAGGGGCCGGGCTGGGCGCCACTGTCCAGAGCCACCCGGGCTCAGCAGACGAAGCCACAGCACAGGAAATAGATGAGGCACAAGACGAGGAGGTGAAATGAGCCAGCGTGGTTCCATTTATACTCTCAGCGCTACGCAGTTTGGTACTTAATTAGGATAATGACGTGTGAGAACTACAAGGCCCGCACACTTCATCGGAAAGAATGGAAAAGTAGTGGTGCCGTCAAAAAATGGAACTCTGGGGACAGGATCCAGTTTGGGGGCCAAGGGATAAGATGATGAATTTATTCTGGGACCTTCTGAGTTAGGGTCCCCTCGGTTACACCAGACAGGGCTTCACCAGGCACGATCCCCAGAGAGCACGGCCAGGGATGGAGGCCGGTGGGTCCACGGCGGAAGTGCAGGAGAAGGGGCGAGAAGCTGGGGGGAGGCCGAGGAAGAAGAGTGTCAGGCGGAGGCTGGAAGTGAGCGTCCCAGGTCACAGGGTTCCCGGCTAGGGCTGTGGGGTTGGGCTTGAGGGGATTGGGGAAAATTGTGTACAGCATGTGTGTTTTTCCCCATAAGAAGAGGGCCACAGCTTTTATTAACTTCGTTGGGGGTGGGGGGAGCATCGCCCCAAAGGAGCAGGGATCACTATTTAGGAACATTAGGGAATAAATAGGCAATTCGGGGGCGGGGCCTCTGATCTGACCAGTTTCAAGTCTGACACTGAACAAAGTGGAGTTTGGAGGGTGATTAAAGGGAAGTAGCTGGTCCATCATTAGGACGGGGCGGATCTCAGAAGGAAGAGACTCACTAGGGGGTGGGGAGGACCGAAGATGCCACGGAGGATGATCAGGAAGCCGCAATCACAGTCCTGAGTTCTCTGTGATGGGTACACGCGGGATCCCAGCCTTTTACTGCCGAAAGTGACCTTAGACATTTTCTAGATTAAAACTAAAGCAGCCATCGGAGAGGCTGGCTTCCTGGAGCACTTCGTTGACCGTGGCTGCCCACGGGATGCATCCCAGAGAAAACGGTCTGGGTTAGTCCCTAACGTTGATGTACCTTTGTCTTGATAGCTCCCTAATTAGATGCCCTTGAGGACGAGGACCACATCCTAAATTTCTCTCTGTATTCTCACATTCTGTAGCACATTTCCTGGCACAAAAACTGGTCCTCAAGAAGAAACTTTGAGTGGTCAAAGTGTGGGCGTTGTGATGGGTTTGTATCGTTGAATATAAGCGGGCTCCCTAGGGGGGATCCCAGCGAGTACCAGCCACAGGGGCCACTGTGTCTGCTCCGGATGCTGCATTAAGAGTGGCGAGTGGGGTCATGAGGACTTGAGAAGGCAGTTCAGGGCAAGCAGGGCGGGGCTGTGCCTTTGTGCTTTGTTCCCACCTGGCAGGAGCGGGAGCTCAGCGGCCAGGGACAGGGCGTGTGGAAAATGGCTTGTGGGTCCTTGTGCTAAGTGCCATCCAGGGAGACTTAAGGCGGGTGAGTGTCTCTGGCAGGAGATGCAGCACAAGGACAGTCCCTCTTGTCAGCCGTCCTGGCTGGGAGGAGACCTCCGCTCTGAGTTGTGTTACCTGCCGGACCTTTGTCACGTTGCCCGGAGGCGGGGGCTGGCTTTTAACTCCTTTGCTGTTTCTGTGGTGTTTCTGCCAGAGCAATTTCTTTCAGAGCACCAGCAGGCTGTGAAGTCCGTTTAGTGGTTCTAAAAGGAGAGACAAGACCAGATGCAAGTACATCATTGTAGTAGTGGTTATTGTTTTGTGAAACCTTCGTTAGGAATGCGTGAGTGTGCACACACTCAAGCTGTGGTCCCTGGGGAGTGTATTTCTTACTCTGGTCATGGAAATGTTCTGTAGAAGGGTACAAGCATCTAAGAAGAGGGACTAAATTATTTTTATATCTTTTTACATCTTTATAGCAAGTACACCAGAGCAGGTGTGTGACAAACGTGCGAGTGAATGGATGAATTAGGAGACGAATTTTCTGCAGCCCCTCCTGCCAGGTGTCCATGGGCACACGCAGGCCAGATGCGACACGCACACACATTACAGCCGCGGGTGCAACTCGGGGATGCTTGGTGCCCATGTGGGTACTTTTATTTCTTACATTCAAAAATGCCTTTTAAAGCAGCACATATAGATCGCCCTGGCCTTATCCAAGGGCTCCCTAAATGTCCATTAGCTCTAAAAGATGGTGGTCGCTTTCCAAGCAATCTTTGCCCAGGAGGGAGTGTTTTGAAAAATTCAGGATACTGCTCCCTAAGCATAGCAGCCTTATACAATCGGGCCCTGAAAAAGGGCAACTAACAAATTCCACTGATAAGAAATGAGACCCGGGCTGGAAACATGGTCCCCAGTGGACCCGAAGCCAGGACAGTCAGGCACCCGGCGCTGGCTCAGCAAGATGGGAACGTCGGCATCGGGAGAGATTTAAGGAAGCAGCAGCTGCACTGAAGGAAGCAGGCCTGCTGGGCTGCACGAGGATGCCAGGAAAAGGAGGTTGCCCGGGAAGGAAGTTGGGTGGAGTAAAGGGCTCAGCTCAGAGCCTGCACAGTTTCATTTCTTAGTCTTTCCAAACTGCTGTGTCATCCCTGGAACTAACTTACTCCGCGTCCTTCCAAAACAAAACCGGGGTGTCTGCCGTGGACACTGCGCTCCCAAGAACTTGGGGAACCAGGTGTGCTGCCCCCGCCAAGGCCAAGGCCAAGGCCAAGGCCAAGGCCAAGGCCGGCCACCCTGGGCTCCAGCAGGGCCGCCATCACCTGGGGAAAGCAGCCGAGTCCACACAGCTGTCCTGGGTGGAGGCAAAGGACGGGACGGCAGCTTCCTCCTCTGTGGACTCATGGAACCGTGTGAACGGTTCTCCGCATTGACCACGACGTGAAGAAGGAAACACGTGCTGAAGGGGAGCATGAGAGGGAACCCTTCCGTTACTGCTCTGCGGTCTAGTGAAGTTCACCACTTTACAGTGAGGAAATTTGCAGCAAATGGGCTTTCTACTGAAGCTCAAAATAGAATTTATTCTCGGGGGAAGAAATCCTGACTGGCAGTACTGAATAATGATACCAAATCATGATCCAGGCCAGAAGAGTCTGCCTCAGTAGATTTCATGGAACTTGTTCTTTACTTTGGAAAAAGGCAGGTTGAATAGAATCAGAATCTCTTTCCAAAAAGACAGAGAATTTCAGACATGTGGTAATAAAACTGTCCGAGGAAGACAGTAAGGACCGTGCGAGGACCTGCCCCGCAGCGCAGCCCCGTTTACTCTTTGGTTGAGTACATCATTTATCCCCACTTAAAATCCAATCTACCTCTGACATGGACAGTTATTTCTTGGCTCACGATACTAAGAGGGAACGTGATCCTTTTTTAAAATTTGTATTTGTTTGCCCAGAAAAGGACATTTTAACCTCTGAAAACCATCAGAGCAACACTCAGCCCTGTTTTGAGAACAGAAGTTCCTGGAGCGTGTATTTACGAGACCCCGTCTGTGGGGCGTGTCCCTGTCCCGGGGGCCGGGCATCCGGGGGCCCTGGTGCTGGCACGGCTTCCCCAGGGGAGCCAGTGATTGAGAGACACCAGCGTGTGTCTTTAGCTAATCCCTAGAGCCACTTTTCTATGTTCACTTTCCCTACTGTGCCCCGCGGCCCCCTCCTGTGACTAGAGCCATCCCAGAAGAGCCCTCCTTCAGCGCGGTGGCTCCCACCAGGCGGTGTCGCCAGCACCTGGACTCATTTTTCGTTGTCACAATCGTGCGTGCTGGGGCTGCTCCCGGCACTTAGCGGGGATGTCGCCAAACACCCTGCGGTTCGCAGGGCGGCCCCACAGCGAAGAAGGATCAGGCCCAGCGTTGGAGTCGCGCTGGGCGGGAAACCTGCCCCTGAGCGTGTTGTCCCCGCCCCCAGCTGTCCCCTGTGATCCCACGTCAGGGTTTCACCTTCAGTACCTCCCGCCCCAGCTCTGGGCTCTGCCCCTGCGAAGCATTCAGCCCTCAGAGTGCCCGGCGGAGGGGCCGCTGCAGCCTGCCCCCCAGCGGCGCCCGGATGGCCTCCCAGGCCTCCCCTGCCTCGTGTGTGTGTGTGTGTGTGTGTGTGTGTGTGTGTGTGTGTGTGTGTGTGTGTGTTTGTGTGCGCGCGCTGGGCCGGGGGGGAGGGAGGGACTTGGCCCTGACTGCACACTAGAACCAACCCGGGAATCTAATCCGTGCCCAGCACTCCGCCGGATCCAGCTTGACTGATTTGGAATCTCTGCAGCATGAGCTTGGCCTGAGATCGTGTTTAAAGCTCTCCAGGTGGTTCCATTGTATGTCCAGGGTGGAGAAGGGCTGCCCCGGGGCACTCACTGGCCACGTGTGGCCTTGAGGAAGTTATTAAACCTCTTTGGGCTTCAGCTTCCTCATCATTTTTGTGGGAATTCCCTCCGCAGGGAGGTCCGAGTCCCCATTGTTGGCCAGACGCTGGGGCAGGCCCTGGAGGCTCGGGTACGGGAGACGGGACAGCCCAGGTCTGGAGAGGCAGACGGCGCCTGTCATCACTGCTGTGCACGGCCCGCTGCCGCCTGCCCTCCCTGACGCCCAGGCTGGACAGGAGGGTCGGATGATGGAAGGTTCCAGGATGCCGGGGCTCCACACAGATGGAGGCTGTCATTGGCGCCATGGTGACTGTAACCCGATGTAGGTCAGCCTGGAAATGAGGCCAGAAAAGATAGATAGTAGGAGCTGGTCTCATTTCCGAGCTGGCGACTGCTACTGTGGCTTGATAGCTACTGTTTAAATCCCAAGCGTTTGAGGGATTCAAAGTGTATTTTACTCAAATGTTGAATGACTACAACCCGAGGTATTATTTCCGGGGCACGTTCTGAATCAGGCTTTTCATCTCGCGCTGTAGGTGGCTGAGTTCGTACGGTCTCTGCTGGGCTGCGAAGAGCATGCCAAGTGCTTCAAGAAAGAGGTAGGAAATGGAAAAATTACATGTGTTTCTCTACGACTAGGCCCGGAAGTGCTTTGTTTCCGTTTACTTAAGTGTAAGTAAGGGCAGCTTGGGGGAGGCAAGAGAAAGAGGTCCAGGCAGGAGGGGGCCCAGCGGGGCAGCCTCTGTCTGGGTCGCTGACGTGAGCTGTGCTTTGTCGCTGGAGTCTGCAGCCTCATCTCTGCAGCCGCTTGTGAAAGGGACTCTTGGGACACGTCACTCGGTTAATACCTGCATTGTGACTGCAGCCACACTGGGGCAGAGAGGACCTGCCACGGGCCTGCACCCAGGAAAGCGGGGGCTTGTCTGCTCCAAAGTGGAATTAGGACCGTCCAATCTGTCCTTGCCCTGCCCCTACTCAGGGGGACACGGAGAAACCACACAATCCTTGAAATTGTAGGTTTCCTCATCTGCCTCCAGGGTTGCTGGTGGGATCAGCACAGAGAAGGGTTGGTAAAGCTCCGTAAACTCTTACTGTTGCCATCGTAACCATCACTGCTTTATTCTTAGGACTACCGGCCACTTGGCCCGCGAGTCCTGCCGGAAGTTCTGAAGGTTGGGGTATGGCCGTAGGGTGGTCTCTCCACCGCTGTGGGAACGTGCTCGTTACCCCACGGGAAGGGTATTCCACTCTCTAGATGGACGATTCTTCATTAGACAACATATTAGACATGGAAGCTTTTAAAACTCTCAACACCCCACGTGGGGTCCCCAGGGATCCCTCCTTCCTCAGGGAGACACTGACACCATGGTTTGTATTGTTAACTAAAAAGGGTTAGAACCACAGGGCTGGGTTCATGGAAGGGTGTCACCCTAGCAAACTTCATTCTGTCCTCTTGGTTCTGGAACCTGGACTCCTTCTGAGCCCATCTGTGAAAACAGGCAGCGTTGACTGTGGGACAGGCCACAGTCGCCGGGACTCAACTCTGAGACCACCCTGGGGCTTCTAGAAACCGGAAAAACGGCCTGCACGGTGGCACTGGCCATCACATGACCTCAGGAAAGCCATGACATTTCAGACCACAGTCTGTTTTAAAAGTTAGTAAGTAAAGCATTCATTTTGAATGTACTTCTGCTTATAATGGTGTTTGTCATAGGAGTCATTTTAAATACAGGAAGGTTAAAAGGAGAAAACAAAAACCAAACCAAACCACTGGCCGAAACCCCTTCACATTTGGTATAAAGACTTCAAGTATTTTAACTCTGTGTATGTTTACAGCGATCGTGCACATTTCATTTTACAAATTAAAACAGATCTTTCTGTGTCATCAGATCATGTTTCATTGCTTAACAATCCATGAAGAATTTCCCAAATCATTAACTATTTCATTGTAACATGAATTTTGGTGACTGCCTGGTCCCTCATCCTAGGTGGCCCTGTAATTTATTTCCTTCTGCTGTTTCTGGAGTGCCCGTTTGTTTGCAGTTTGTTTGCACTGTTATAAATGACACCACCGCGTCCTCGTTGCTCATTGGTCTCATGGGAAACATTCCTGGAGATTCACTTGGTAGATGAAAGTGGGTTATTGTTAAGGTCCTTTATACAAATTCAGTCCAAAATTTTTAAAATGTAACAATAGAAATTCAGCCTAGGGACAGTTCATGTACACTGAATTCTCATTTAACAGAATGAACCCCTCTTTAATTCAACTTAGCTTCAGCATTCTGGGGAAAACAGAATTGACGGTGGTCGGACTAAGATGCCGTCGTGGTCTGTGGTCCCCGAGCTCTGGTAGGCCACTGCATCCCCGTCACACAGCTCAGCACCCAGGGGCCCCTGGAGGGCAACCAGACTTTAACAGCAGGATATGTTTATTTGTGCTGATTTATTGATCTACAGCAGGTTGATGGCAAAGCCTTCCTGCTCCTGACACAGAAGGACATCGTCCAGGTGATGAAGATCAAACTGGGTCCAGCCCTGAAGATTTATAACTCCATCCTCATGTTCAGGAGCTCCCAGGACCTCGCCAGGGAAGGTGCAGTCTCGGGCCAGGAAGGCAGGGGGAAACTCTGCACCTGATGGGCTGCGGCCACCACGCCTTGTTCTCTCAGCAGCCACATGAACTTGATTTCGGTGTGCCCGTGGTCATGTCCAGGTTTGATCTGGACCTTGTATAGTGGCTGCGGTTTTTATGTTTGGAGGGTTTGGTGGCTGGTCCAGCACCGGTGACGCAGAGGCCCAGGCACATGCAGGCTTCTGACCGCCCTCATCTCGGCTCTGACGTGCTGCAGTGACCAGACCAGAGAAGCCCACACACACGCCTTTATCCTTCTCCCTCGCCCTGGAGGAGGCCACTTCCCATTTGCAAGGATGCAACTCTCCAGTGGTAGAGTATCAGGAAAACGGTTTTCACACACACATTGTTCTGTTTTCACCAGAACGGCTTCTGAGCTGGGCTGCGATTTGCCCTCCGGGTGCAGTGAGTCTAAGAGATAGAGGCCTGGTGCTTTAAGCAGACTTCTGTGAGATTTGTGTACTTTACTCAGGAAAGCGTGGATCGTTAAAAAAAAATTAGTAATAAGCACATGTTTTCATGATCCATTAATTCTCCTTTGTGTTCCACAAACCATTTCTCAGTTGTGCTGCCAGGGTCTCCCAAGTGTGCCCAGCCAGCCGGGCACCTGGCAGAAGCTGGCAGGACTCTCCTGAGGGTCCTGAGGACCCTCCACCTGCAGTGTCCCCGCAGGGACCCGTGTCCTCACACAGACACACACCTCCCCCCCCACCCCCCGACGTCTTCACAGCTTCCGCTCTGAGGGTCGCCTCAGGGGGGCTGACTTGTCCTGCAGGCTGTCTGCGTGTGTGCCACGAGGAGCCGTGTTACACAGGGGCCCTGGGTACATCTTTACAGAGACACTCCATTAAAGGGAAGATTTCTAAAGTGGGGAGCTGGGTGTCTATTATATGTTCAAACAATTCTTATTTGTTATCAGCCCTTATTTGTTTTGTATAAGTGACTACATTTGAGGCTGAAGTTACATGGAGTCAGCCTCACAGTATGGGAGCTCCATCTTTTTGGTTGGTTTTTATTGGGGGCAGGGGTTGTGTTTTTTTTTTGCAGGTGGGAGAGAAAAGAAATACATAAAAGATAGTCAGACCTACAGTACCTATTTGCTTCAATTAAGAATCTTACGGTTTAAGAAAGTTGCTTGGAGCGTTTATCAAACTTCAAGTCACCGAAGGAAAAAAAATTCTTCTCTAAGAGGTGTACTTATATTTCATTCTTTACATCCTCACCTTAATTAAATGGAATTTTAATGTATTATTGGTTGATGTGCATTTTTCTTTCTGTGATGTTTTATTTGTTGTTTGGGGTTTTTTTTGTTTTTTTTGACTGCCACGTACAGTTAAAATTCCTGCTTCTGCTATGTTAAAATTTTAATATATTTTAAATGATAATAAACAGATAAAATAAGACCTCCACCTCACTGCTTTTATGAATATGTTGTAATAGCCTGGAGGCTGTCTTCCCAGCTGGGAAGGAACGGAGGCAGTGGCCCTGCACCTGTCGGCCAGCAGAGAAATCGGCCGCTTCTGAACACTTTTGGGGTATGTTTTCTCAGGGAAGTAAATTTAGGTGTTAATGATTTGAGTGTTTAAGTCTGAGTTTTTCTTTAATTAAACAGAACCTCAAAATTGCTCATTTATGTAGGCTCCATGGAAGACATGAGATTTGTGGTTTGTATATTTCATACATGTCATTTTAAGAGAAGGATCTAGAACAGGACAGATAATTCCAAGCCAGATTAGGGTTGAACTGTTGTGTCCCCAGAAGACGGAATGATCGGACAGAAAGCGCTTGATCCAGGAGTGTAGCCACCTGCTGCAGCACATCCCCACTTCGTCATCCAAGTGCTTCGACCTTGACATTCAAATGGCCCCACCTATGTGAGCAGTACCGTCACCAGGGCAGCTGCCTGAGCCAGGAGACTAGAATCCTCTGACTCTTTGTCAACTTCCGGGCTGTAATTCTTCTACCAACACGGCATCACTGGACGTGGACATGGGCAGCGAGGTGTGCAGTCGGCACCCGGCACTGGGGCTCTCACGCACCCCCCTTCCCCTCAAGCACAGCTCCGTTCTCTCTCTCTCGTCTCACACACACATAGTCTGGGCTGGACCAAGACTGGACCCCCTCCTCTTCTCCACACTCACCCTTCTTTTGGGCCTCCCCTTTTGCATCTGCTGACCCCTCTGCTGAGGTGTCCCCTCCCCCGTCCTCCAGAGTCTTCCTTAACGCCTTGGCTCCTGGGTTCCCGCAGCAGCCGTGCCTCCCATCCTATGCTCCTCAGTCTTTATCGTTATTACTTGCTTGTCTCTCCCCACTAGTCTAGGGTCTGTGAGGACCAAGACTGTGGCCTCTTCCTCTTCACTTCTTCCTGGCATCTGGCATAGTATTTGGCACGTAATTGGCACACAGCAAGTCATTTGTTGCATCAATGAACGAAGCAAACCAATCAAACTCAAATCTAGATTCCAGCTCTGTGACTTCCTAAATACTTGTAACGTCTCCATAAAATGAGAAAATAATACCTACCCCCGAGGGTTTTTTTAATTTGATTTTGAGGATGTGTGCATGTGTGACTGCAACTGACACAGCACACAAATAAGGTGCCTGACACCTAACAGTAGCCACTAAATAGGGGTCAGGAAAGTAACAGCAACAGCGATCCATTTTTTTTAATAATCTTGTAGGAATCTCCCGCGTACATATTCAAATTTGCATCAAGCCTGACCCCGAGGGGCCCACTCTTCTTAGTGTGGCTACGTGTTAGGGGCCCAGGAGCACGTGGGGCGGACCCTGGGATGCTCCTGAGGGCCCTTGATCGTCCTGGACTCAAGTCTACCACACCCAGAAGCAGCTCCAGCCAGCTCCCTCCCCACTCCCCATGCTCTCCAGAAAGGCTTGGATCATTAGGAGTTGGCATCCTTTGCTCTGCCAGGAGGACCCCCGCCATGCTCAGCAGTCAGGAAGCATCCAGAAATGCCCAGATGGTGTGAAGGCCTCCACTGCCCCTGGGTACCAGCCTCAGCCCTTACTCCCCGTTTCTTTTCCTGAGTCCCACCCGGAACATGAGTGAGTCAGGGACAAAGGGAAAAAATGCCATCAGGGCATCAAGAAATACAACTCGTAGGATATTAGAGAGTTCCGCCAAAGGACCATTCATACAACACATCATGATGCTGAAAATTAGCTCATTAGCAAGAATCCTAAGGGAGCTAGGACTTCTGCGACTATAGACTTTAAACGCCTGTAATTTCAGGTAATTTTTGCAAAAATAAATTTCTGTCACTTCCAACAACCTGCAGACATTCTACGAAAAATCTGTCCTTAATCAGCTCTGAACCCCGCTTTCCTCCCTCTGTAATTAGATGCTAACCTTGTATAACCCACATCCTAAACAGATCGCAAGAGTGACAGCGCAGGAAATTGACTCCTTGTTAGCACAGGGCTCTGGCCTGTGACATCTTCCCCTGGCTGACCGCTGACTCTCAGACATCCGTGGGATTTCTTGGTTGAGTCTCTTTTGTCTATGGAATCTCCATCTGCCGAGGGAGGGCTGGAGGCAGGGAACTAAAGGGGAAGGTACTAGGGCTTTGGAGTCAAGCCCAGGCTTGAATCCTGAGTCCTGTGTCTAACCAGGTGCCTGATCTGGAAGCACTTCTTAGCCACCCAGCAAATGACCAACTTGCCATGTTCACTCCTTCCTTTTGAAATAATTTTGATTGCATTACATTTTGCTCCATCCTTTTGAAGAATATTCAGTTTGTCTTTCCAACTCCCAGGGCATAAAAATATATTCCTGAATATGAAGTGTTCCTGTGAATACATTCTTAATATTCAAGAATATATTTGTCATGAATATATTTTCTTATAAATAAATTCTTCTTAAAAATGTATTCTGCTTATAAATATATTCATGAAGAATCTATTTGTTAATAGATTTTTGAATATTCAGAATCTTTATAAATATATTCTTCCTATGAATAAATATATTAGTGAATAATATATTCACAAGAAGTCTTTCTTCAAAAATATATCCTCGTTATACTCTCTGTCTCCATCTCTCTCTGCCGTTCAGTTTCTAGCTGCGGCAGGGAGCTGGCACAGGCCAACTCCTTAAAATGCTGCTGGGGGCTTCCCTGGTGGCGCAGTGGTTAAGAATCCACCTGCCAGTGCAGGGGACATGGGTTCGAGCCCTGGTCTGGGAAGATCCCACATGCCGCAGAGGAACTAAGCCTGTGAGCCACAACTACTGAGCCTGCACCCTAGAGCCCATGAGCCACAACTACTGAGCCCGCAAGCCACAACTACTGAGCCCGCGTGCCACAACTACTGAAGCCCACGCGCCTAGAGCCCGTGCTCTGCAATAAGAGAAGCCACCGCAATGAGAAGCCCCGCACACCGCAACGAAGAGTAGCCCCCGCTCGCCGCAACTAGAGAAAGCGCGTATGAAGCACAACGAAGACCATATGCAGCCAAAAATAAATAAATAAAATAAATTAATTTTAAAAAAATGCTGCTGGGGAGACAGAGTGAAAACTGGGTAAATATAATTCAAGAGTTAAACTACTAACCATTGGTGAGCCATTTAGTGAACTGGTGATCACAACTTGATTTCTCAGTGAGATTTTCTGCTTCCACGTCTTTGCCCCGTATATCCGTTTGGACAGATGATGGATGTTGAATCCAGTGATTATAAAACACAGCCTACCTGCCCCTGGATGGATATCTGGATGCCCGGGCTGAGGCTGAGAGGCACAGGGGAGTCCTTAAAGGCAGCAGTGAAGACTCAGTTCCTTAATGGTGAGCTCAGAGGGCTACAGGTATGTTGACAGCATGTGCTGTCCCTCCCATGCGGCCTCAGAACCTTTAGGGGCAAAGCTGCGGTATCCACATCCCTGTCTGCTGATGGTGGCCAAAGGAGTGGCAGGCACTGAGATGGAAGAAATTCAGGGAAGAGGGATATGGGGTAAAAAAAAAACCATTAAAATGGGAATGGAAAGCCAAAGGTTGGAGAAATGAGACCGAGTTTAAAATATTGAGAGTTTTTCTCCAAATTGTTCTGTTTCATGGCAATCAGGCTTAGTTGTTTCGTGCAATTTTGCCTACAAGACAACACCCATCCATTTCCCCATTCACTTTGGTTTGAATTCAGATCGTGTTCCCTTTGATTGCAGAATCTAGGCATCAAGGCAAATCAATTCATGACATACACAAAGTGGTGAGAAATCCCAGGTTGAACCCAGAATGTTCCCACAATGGCTTTTTCACAATCCTTGAACTGCAACTGATAGCAATTGTGTTAAATATGCATGGGGACTGTTTGGAAATACAGGGCCAGTATTTTACTGTGGAATGCTGGGGGCTCAAAGGTCTTTTAGTAGGAAAAAAATATCAAGAACTACTGGCAAATATTAGCTCAGCTTCATTTTTAAAAAATAAAGAAATAGAAAGTGTGTTTACAGGATTCGTTTCCCTGAGATGCGTGAATTGCTTCACCACCTTGTTGTGAGAAGGGTCAGGTGTGAGTGACATGTGCTTCCACCAATGCAGTTGTTCATCCATAATCTGCACTTAGGACCCGCGTGAACACGGTGCTTCAGGCGCCAGCCAAGGTTTGGTTTTGTTTTGTTTTTTTCCAAGAAGAAGCAATTCGAGCATCATTTGACCCGGCCTCTCCAAAAGAGAGTCAAGCCAATCAAAAAATAGTTAACTAAAGGAAGATCATTCAGACAGGTTACTTGGTGTTGGTGATTGAATTTTTTTTTCATTTTTCAACCAGTTTGCAAAGTTTGCCTCTGGAACAGCCAGCTTACTTTTTTTGTTTCCTTTTCATTTTTTCCTTAAGAATAGATTTGTTTTTTATGAACCCTATCAGTTTGAAACTTGAGGTTGTCCTTCCTGGGTTTTCAGAGAGATTTACCCCCGTGCCTTTGAAAGTTAAGTAGAAGAGTAGAAGGAAATTATCCCAGACACACATCTATGTTGACTCAGAAAATTTTCTTCAAATGAATCAACAAATGCATCTGAACAGAGGTCCTTATCTTCGTCCATTGTGGAAATTATTACATTCATTCATTCAACACATATTTACTGAGAGCCCACTACGTGCCAGGTGTTATGAACACTGGGAATATATCTGCAGACAAATAAATAAAAATCTCTCCTTTCGTGGAGCTTAAATTCAAGTGGGTGGAGACGGACAATAAACCATAAGCATAAAAATATGAATAGGAGGGAGGAAAAGGAGAAAAGTCTAGGGTCTTATGTAGTGGAAATATGACCCAGCTGGTCCTCAGATCTCAAGGACACACCATCAGGTGGCACCACTCCGTGGAGTCCCCTGGCACTCAGGTCCACGTAGGATTCACACGACACACACCTGTGCAGCCCCAGGCGTTGCTGCTACTCTTTCTAGGCCTTTCTTCTTGCTCTGCCGTAGTAAACAGCAGAGAAGTCCTCATACCTTCCCACAGGACCTAGAACAATCTTCCACCAGAGGTACCGCCCACACACATTGCTGACTGACTGGGTCAAGGGTGGGAATATTATTTGGAGTGCCAGTTTGATGTTAGCAATTAAGTAATCTGTTACCTGGAAATTTCTGGACCTTTTTCCCTCCAGATTCTAAGCAGCAATTAACAAGAAGTAATCAGAGATACTTGTAATGTGATTAAGTAAAATTGTCATCAGGCAGGTAATTTTAAATACAGCCATGCTTTAAATACAGACTCATTAATTTTAGCTCAGTGGTGTTCTAATATTTATTATGCATACAGAAAAATTTTTAATGTGAATATGTCTTCACATTGCTATGCTCCGTAGTCCTGCCACCCCCAGCAAAAAAAAAAAAATTATCCAACTAATAATTCCCTCCCAGAGGGAAGCTAAAGGTTAATACTGTGATTGTCGAGTGCAATGCTGAACTAAAAAGGAAAACATCTTGATGAAATGGGTCTGTTAAGAAGGTGGAAGGACTTGACCTTTTATGTGAGTCAACACAATGCTCCCAAAGGAGGTCCTAAGTCACAACTGGTTTCAATGCCCCCATTTTTCAAATTAATCATTTGGGTGCACGTTAATTTGAAAACTGATTAGCCTTAGAGGATGTACAATTTTAGGAAAAGCAATATTTAGTTGGTTCATGCCAGGCAAGTCCTCTTAACCTGAAAAGTCTATAACAGTGTGTAACAGTGATCTGAGTTGGAATCATGAACTTTCGGGGAAAAGACCAGTTTTTCCATGTCTGGGTGGCTGTCTGACACTGGAAGAGTCCTTTGGAACTTGTGAGTACTCTCAGCTGACTTGGGCTGCAGAAACTCATTTCACAATTCCGTCTACATTCTGTGCAGACAGAAGGAAACACCTTCAGGAGGAAACAATAAAGAAATAAAGAACTCACTGATTTCAAAACCTCAAGCTCAAAGTTCCGTACTCCATTTTTTACTGGTATTAAACTGGTAACAAGTATTTGCTTCCACAAATCTGTTTAGCCCCTATTTTCCATTTCTCTGGAGACAATAACTCATCACACACACCCATCCTCAGAAGCAACTTCATCGCTTTCTCGACTTCAATGAGGATCTAAAAATAAAGTAATAGATGAATGGAACGTGACAGAACAGTTGGGTCATGTGACTACACTCTCCTTCATTATCCCATTTCCAAAACTCCCTAGTAAAGCAATTATCCAATCTGCTTCACAGGCTCATTCAGGAGCCCTTAGAAAAAAAGATGATGTCCTGTAGAATTCTCCACCCCATTCAGTGCTTGCCCAGAGCCTTACCCACACCGGGTCAATAGAATTTAATATTTAACAACCGGATGATGTTGAAGAGGCATTTGAGAAATATTAAGTAAAGTAGAAATAAAGATGTACTTTTTCAGATATTGCTTCGATTATTCAAACTTCAGCTTAAGAAGTAAAAGAGCTAGATCTCCAGTCCCTGTAAAATCATCTTTCATATACTTTTGAAGATCCTAATGAAATCACCCTTAGTCTTCTCTTTTCTGGATTAAATCCCCCTACTTTTAGTCTCTTCATCAATTAACTTTGAAATGTTCAAATGCCTCTACTGCTAATTCTGCTTTTTTCTAATCTTCGTCCCTACGTACCTTCACTGTTGTTTGCTTCATTAGAAAGCCCTTCCCTTCGTTATCTCTGCATAGTCCTTGAGAAGCCGGCTGTTGTCACTGTGACCTATGGCCTGTTTCTGCTAAAAGTTAATGGTGCCATAGGTCTATTCACCCTCCTCCCTGTCAACTCTCAAAACAGTGTGACCTGTGGGGCACAAGGTGGAAACAGCCCAGAAAGCCATGGAGTCATGCAGCCATGAGATGAATCCCAGAACGAGCATGGGAGGCCTGCCATCCTGGAGGAGAATTCCCAGGGATGGTCATTTTGCTAATGGTTTTTAAAATGTTACACAAAACAAGCACCTAAGGAAGAGGCGTTAGGCAAATTAGAATCCAGTTTTCAGGCTTAAGGATGTCACCTGAGCACTTCTACTGTGTTTCCTATAGCTCCTGTCCCATGTGGCTAGCTGTTTGGTTTGCAGACTTTTCTATTTGGCCCATTGCATTTGGTTTCTGCCCAATCTGAATTTCTTTCTCACGGAGAATTTGTATGGCCTGGTTTAACCAACTCTGATGCTTCCTCGTATTCCCTGCAGCACTTTGCTCAGGGCTGAGACTCTGCTCACATAATATATTTCTCAGTTACATTAAGTTGGTTGTATAGAGGATTGGAACATTTTTATGAAGACCTCACTTTCTGAAGACATAACTTGCTTTGAATAAAGCTAACCCATTTCGGCCAAATGCTGGTTCTATCTTCCATGAGTATTTATGTCCTGCCAATGGATCCAAGCCGTGATTGTGATAACATTGATGCGACCACGGTCAGTGTGATCAGTGTGGCCCAATGCAAACCAAGCACCGTCCTCACTTGGATGAGTAAGTCAGCAAAGAGGGAAGTCCTGCCTTGGCCGGGAGAAGAGAAACAAGTTTATAAAAATAACTCTTGGAAAGACTAGGCAAAGCATTACCTAATAATTAATTTAATCACTCATTCTTTCATTCATTATACATTTTTTGAGCATTTACTTAAGTCAGACACCGTGCTCATCACATAGGCACCAGTAATTATGTATGGTATTTTTGATCTTTGAACTGTAATAATGAATGATTGAATGACTGAATAAATGAACAAAAGTCAGAATTAGAATATAATTTTTAGACTGTGGAAAGCCTTTAATAGTTCACACCAACTCTGATAGAGTGTTTCAGAAGGTCTGAAATGTTTGAATCACATAAGGCAGTGGCCTTCTGAATTTTTAAAATTTCATCACACAGAAAGAGAGATGCTTTAGATCACAACTCAGTGCATAAACACACACACACACGTTTCTGTCAACTGTAGTTTTTTTAAATTGTTGGTCCCAACCCATTAAATTGGTCTCATGACCATGGGTTGTGACCACAGTTTGCAAAGCACCACCATGGGGGACTACAGCACTGACCCTCCGCCCTGGCTGCACAGGAGTCACTGGGAGCTTTTTAACAACAATCAGAGATGGGGCTTCCCTGGTGGCGCAGTGGTTGAGAGTCTGCCTGCCAATGCAGGGGACACGGGTTCGAGCCCTGGTCTGGGAGGATCCCACGTGCCGCGGAGCGACTAAGCCCGTGAGCCACAGCTACTGAGCCTGCGCGTCTGGAGCCTGTGCTCCGCAACAAGAGAGGCCGCGATAGTGAGAGGCCCGCGCACCGCGATGAAGAGTGGCCCCCGCTCGCCGCAACTAGAGAAAGCCCTTGCACAGAAACGAAGGCCCAACACAGCCAAAAATTAATTAATTAATTAATTTTTTTTAAAAAACGAAATAAAACATTCTTGAATTATAAAAAAAAAACCAATCAGATGTCTGGGCCCCATCCCAGACCAACTGAATCCGAATCCGGAGGTGAGCTCTGAGCCTTGGCGTAGTGTTAAAGCTCCCTCGTGATTCTAATGAGCAGCGGGGGTTAGCATCACCGCTCTACATCATGGGAAATGTTCTTTTAAAATAAACAACTACCGTATTAATCATATCAGTAATATGTGCACATACTGAAAAGTTCAGTAGTATAGATGGTTATGAAATAAAAACTAAGACTCTGGGTCAACTCCTTACCCCTCACTTCCACTGTCTGGAGTTAAACATTATTAACAGCTTCTTCCCCAAAACTCTTGTTGCAGATACGGGAATCTATATAGTTTCCACAAGTTTACATTTCCAGATAACGTTAATAATAGGTTGCCAAATTATAAAAGTCACTGTTGGTATTTTGATGAGGATTACACTGGATTTATGGATTAATTTAGGGTAAACTGATGTGTTTACAGTATTAAGAATACAATAGGTCTTTTTATTTATTCAATTATATTTTTATGTCCTTCAAGAAAGTATTACGGTTGTAACCTACACATTTCTTATTAAGTTTATACCTAGGTGTTCTCTTTTTTCACACTCTTATAAATGAGATAGTTTGCCTCATTATATTTCATTGCTAAATACTGCTTGTTTATCGAAATGCTACTGAATGTGGATATTAATTTTGAAACCAGTCCACCTAACTGAATTATCATCTGTTGCTAACAGAATTTCCCCCAATTGATCCTTTTGCATTTTCTGTGTAAACACATTGTCTGAAAATAGTAATAATGTTGTATCCTCAGTTGAAATATTGATGCCTCATATTTTTCTCGTATCTAACTGTATTGATCAGTACTTTCAATACAAGTTTTAATTTGAGATGATTCCAGAAAGTAACATCTATTATAATAATAATCATCTATAATAATAATCTATATTTGATGATCTATTATTATAACAACTTATAGCTAAGAATTATATACACTATATATAGGCATGTTAAGACTGAGGAAAAATATAGAAAACTTGGTAAATCACTTTCAATAAATATTTTCAGTTACCTTTTTCTTTAAGAGTCTGTCAACTTTAAAGAAAAATATCATTCCTCCGTATTTGTTATTATCACAGTTGAGATTTTATCATGGATATTCATAACAGATTTGCCCACTTTTTTTTTTTTTTTTTACTATCATTGTCAGGTTTGGTTTCAGTGTGTTGCAACTTTATAAAAATAATTTAGGAGCTTTTACTCTTTTTTTAGAGTTTGGAATCATTTAAATAGAGTTTAAATAGAGTTTGGAATCATTTAAATCATTTAAATAGAGTTTAAATTACCATTTAAATAGAGTTTGGAATCATTTAAAGAGAGTTTAAATTATCCCTTCAATTCATTTCATATAATTCACCTGAAACCATTTTATCTTGATGCTTTTTTGGCCTTTGACAAGTTCCTCATGTTTCTCCATAGTAATTTATCTATTTAAGTAGAGCTACCAGATAAAATGCAGGACCTCCAGTTAAATTTGAATTTCAGTAAAAAACCAATAATTTTTTAGGATAAGTATGTCTTGCACGAGACATGTTAAAAAATTCTTATTTATCTGAAATTCAAATTTAACTGGGGGTCCTATCTTTCTATTTGCTAAGTCTGGTAACCCTAGTTACAGATTCTCTTGTGGTATGAACTTCGGTAATAAATATTTTCCTAGAAAATTGTATTTTTCATTTAGGTTTTCAGAGGGGTCAACCTAGCTTTGAGCAAAGCGGTCTCTCTTGCAGTATTTCCTCATTTATAATTTTATGTTTTCTCCCATTTTCTTTTTTGGGCCAGTTTGTAGTTTACCTATTTTATTGGTCAAAGGAAAAGCCTCTCTTGGAATCATTTTGTTTTGCTTTTCTCATCGGTAAATTAGGACTGTTTCTGTTAATGTCTCTCCATCCCTTCCGGGTCCACTCTCTGGGGTAATTGTGCTTCTCCTTGACTGGGAGAGATTCAGGCTGCACCAGAAGTGGGGGAGTTCCCAGCGAGCAGTTGAAACCGTGTGGGGAGAGTGGAAAATGGGAAGAGAAGAGGCTCAGGAACAGGCCTGAAGGGGCTCCCACATTCCCCGACCTGGCAGAGAGGAACAAGTTCATTAGAAAGCCTGAGAAGGAGTAGCAGGCAAGTCAGGCAGGAGCCAGGAGAACATCGAACCTCAGCCCCCGCCAAGTCTCAGCTTATCCGTTCGTGAAATGGGCAGAATACCACCTGCCTCACAGTCCTGACAATGTAGACGAAACCCCACCAAAGCAGGGTCCAGTGAGACTCCTGACCCCAAGGCCGCCCATGGCAGGATGAGGGCTGCTGTGGCCCTGGTCCAAGCCCATCCTGTGTTCTGTCCTCACTCTCTGGGTGGGCCCTGTGCCTGCCTGCGGCGTCAGGGGCTCTCTGATGGGCCCTGCATTTACTTAACCCTCCATCCTTGCGTCACAAGAGTCACAAGGACCCGCCACCCTGAACCTTAGAGCTGCCACTGCTGCAGGTGACACCCCGCCCTTGCCATCCGCTCAGGTCTCCAGATCCTGGTTTCCCTAGGGCTCATTTTCCTCTGCCGTCCTCTCTTCTCTCCTCAAGGCTGCCCTTCTTCTTTGGTCTTTTGATTCAGGACCCGGACCAGGATCCTGGCCCCAGAGCCCCAGGCTGGCCTCGATGTGCCGCCTTCTGGGCTACACTGAGCCTGGACCACAGCCTCCCGTGTCCATCCAACACGCTCCAGGGCTTTCGCTCATTGGGGTCTGAACAGGCCGCACGGGCGTCTTCAGAATCCTGGAAGAAATGACTGATCCCACCCTGTGATTTGGGAGCTCAAGGAAGAGCTTCTAAGTAGAACTATTACCTACTCTAGATCACTTACCTTTGTGTTTTAACGTGGTCTTGACCTCATTCCTCTTTAAGAAAGTAGATGGCTACTCCCGCGGCAGAAAGATGAAGCAATAAAGGGTCATCCCGAATATCCAGAAACCACAGTTGCCACGTGAACGGCTGCTGTGGATGAGAGAATTGGTCCATAGGGTCTAGACCTTTGGCCTCTTTCCCCTTCCCCTCTTATGAGGGTGATGCTGGTGGATGCTGCTTGCAGCTCGCTATGACGATGTTCCCCGGCGCCATCCAGGACCACAGCACGGACCACGTGTGGCTGTTTAAATTTAACTAGTTAAATTCAGAGTAAAGACCGCAGCTCCTGACACCTGAAACTACTATAATGTGGTATGTCAATTATGCCTCAAAACAACAACTCAGTTCCTCAGTCTCCATAGCCACAGGGCTGGTGGCCACCGTGGGTTCAGCATGGATCCCAGAACACTTGCAGAGCTGCAGAAAGTTCTACTGGGCAGCATTGCCCTGGGCTGTCAACTTGGCCACAGAGCCAAGAACTTTACATGGTCACCCTTGGAAAAGCAAAATCAGGCAGATTAACCCCCCGGGGCCTGATCTCCTTATTTCCAGGAATGACAGCAGTTCTCTGCTGCCGGAGACGGATGGCCTGAAGGTACCAATCCAGAAAACAGTCTTTTATGCAAAATATTTCCATGACAAAAGGAAGAAGTCATGTGGTGTTGTCCAGACCACAGTTTTAGGGTTCTTTTTATATTTTTAAAGAGAAAACAAAAGAGGCAATAATTCCTGTTTTCCATTCCATTCTGTTCCTTCAAGGTCCTTGAGCTGTGAGGCAGGTTTAAGAACAATACTCTTTTCTCTGTGTCCAGCCCACCTCCCAGTTCCCAGGATGGGAGGAAAGAACAGGTGAAAAAAAAAAGGAGAAAGTCACTTTGTCCCTTACGAAACACTTGTTTAAAGTTACATGGCCCAAACGTCCACAGCAAGGCAGGGCTGGAGTGTACCGGCCGACCGGGTGAGGGTCCTCGAAGCTCAGGCCATGGGTGCAAAGGTGGAGGGAACCCAGCTCTCCCCTCCCCCCGCTCCCCTTCTCCTGCAGGCGGAAAGCTGGCCGAGCTCCTTCACTGAACTCCTGGGCTCAGCCGCCAGCTCCTTCTCAGAGCCCAGCGTCATCACTGCACTGCAGTGAGGGCAACCCAGCAGCCGCTCCGTCCCTTCAGGAAAACAAAAATAGCAAAGACTTCTGTTCCAAAGCCTATGCGTGGAACCCAGCCACCGCCTGCCTCGGGCCTGCGGACGCAGCTCTGGTGAAAGGTCCAGCTATGTGGATGCCCAGAGCCGGAGACCAGAGGGGTGACCCCCTGGAGTTTACAGGACCATCTGCCCTCTCTTGGAGGCTCTTAGGAAGGAGCATTAGCCAAGCATAAGCTGCTGCTGCTGCTTACAATAACAATGACAATAATAATATAGCAGCACTTTTCACTCATCAACTTCCTTAATTCTCACAGCAGCTCTTTTATGATCTTCATCTTGCAGATGGGAAACTGGCAGGGGAAGGTTATTTCACCCGCTCAAGGTCACACAGGTAGCAAGGGGGATCTGAACCCAGGTATTCTGAGCACATGGGCCACTCTGCTAACCACTATGTTAGAAGCACTGCAACAAAGAGCTGCGAGAAAAAACTCTGAGAAGATACCCAGATTTGCCACCTTCCCACCCATCACCGCGCTTCACATTTTTTCTGATGATCTGGCCCAGCTCGAGACTGACAGACGCCGCTGGGGCCAGTCAGCCTTGCCCAGAGCGACTTCTAGGAGACACGTCATCACTGGGCACTCCCAGCCTCACCCAGCAAAGTCACCCGAGGAGGGAAGGAGGTGCAGCCCAAATCTCAGGCCGTTAGGGGACCAAAAGCACATCCACTGAATAATACAGTGTCTGGTTTCAGGAGAGATACCCCGGTCCAGGTCTTTCTTCCACAAATACTGGTTGAGCACTCAGGATGGGCCAGGCCCAGTGCTGCGCCCGGTGGGTGACACGTCCGTTTCCAGGTGACCGGGTGCTGGCGGTGAGCTGCATCTGGGCCCCGCACACCTGCGTGAGTTTATTCCACGGCCCCTCCTCCGATGTTCTTCCCAGCATGGACTTCAGGTTCCTTTCCCAGATTAAACCCCATCAAGCTCAGCAGCAGCAACAGTGAATGTGCAGGGCTGGGGCTCAGGTAGAAGTTTCTAAATGACTCAGTGAACAGAGATGGCTCGGATGCCTCCACCGTGATCAAGTGTCCCAGGACTTTTGGTGGCCGTGGCACTGGCATCCGTCACCGTCCACTTCCCTCCCACCATGAGCTCATGAGCCGAGCCTCTGGCTCCCGGCTTCAAGAACCGCACGGCAGTCCACGGGCCGCTTCCCCAGTGCCGCATTAAAGCCAAGGGCACCCAAGTTCACCTTTGAAGGGCTGACCACGCCTCAGTCGTGGGCCCGAGCAGCAGGGGCGTGGGCCTGTGGCGTTAGAGATTCAGCGGCCCCTGAACCCCTGAGCCTGCCCCATCTGTGCTCCATCTGCCAGGCCACCCCTTCAGACAAAGTATTCTCTAAATAACTGCTCAACATTTATTTAAAGGCAAGGTTTTCATGCCCCACACAGAAGAACCAAAGTCCCTACAGTCGAGCAGACATCCTCTTCAGAAAGCAGATTTTTAATTATCTGTTAGTCTTTGAGGATTTTACTTCCTCATCCCAGCTGACTCATCACAAGATTCCTTCCTGAGAAGAGGGCTTGCAAATATCATTGTTCCCTATCTTGCTGGTGATATTTAGCCTCTGTCTAGGTCGGGGTCCTGGGTCGCTAACTACCTGGGCTGCTCCTCACTCCATCTCAGTGTAGATCAGTGAGCCCCGAATCTGTTGCCCTCAGCCTATAGTTCCTCCAGACCTATAGACGGAGAAGCTCTCTTTGCTCCCATTTGCATTTCTCTCCAGGTTTGGCATCTTCAACATGACTGACGCACGCAGCCCCTGCGCTCTGCTGGCCCCCAGCCGGCTCCTCGGCCTGGCTGGCATCCCCACCCACCCGGTCAGGTGGACACGCCAGGCAAACTCAGGAGCCCCCTGACTCTGTGTCCACCTGCTTTCCCCAGTGACCGAATCCTATCCATTTTGCCCCCTGAGCAACCTGGGAACTAGCCCCTCCACCCTGGCTGCATTTCCCTACTGAAATGACAGTTTTTCTCACCACAGTTACTTCTCCCACCTTCCTCCCAACAGGAAGATTGATACAGATTTTGATCACTTTCCTCTCCTGCTTAAGACATTTCCATGGCACTTTATTGTCCCCAACTTAATGGCCCAACTGCTCAAATGCCTTAGAAGATTCTTATAAACTGACCTCTTTTAAAAATTATTTATAAAAGAAAAATACTGGTAATAACCTAAATGTACAATAGAGCAAGAACGTTCAAGTTCACTATGATGAATCGACGTGAAAAAACAATGCTACGTAGCTGTATATGTTTTCTGTCATATTAAGGGAAGAAAAAAGTAGGAGACAAAATTACATATAGCAATTTAATAATATTTTAGATCTGTATAGGAAGAGACAGGAAAGAAGGAATCCGGCCAAATGTTAATAAGTTTTCTCTATAAGTAATGGTTTCATGGGTTATTTACATTTTTTTCTACGTACTTGTCTCTGTTTTCCAAATTTTCTTAATTGAACGTTAGTTAGTAATACTGTTCTAATTGGAAACACACATGGGACACGCAGGCACCCGCCCTCGGCTCCCCAGCACCTCAAGATCCAACTCGGTGGGTATAGGACTGGGGGAGTAAGTGCCAGGGACAAGCTGTGATGCCCCAACAGGGTGTGCCCACCACACCAAAGTCTGCGCAGCACTTCCCCAGTTTCCTTATTAAATCCGGAGACCCCTACCGATACCTTAACCCACCCGTCTGTACCTAACACTGGGACCTCTGCCCCTCATCACAGGACCTTCCTCCCCGATTCCAGCCAGCCTCAGGCAACTTCCAAGCCAACGTCCCTCCACATTCATGGATGGCTCCTGAATCCACGTGCCTCCTCACCGGATCTTTATTCATCTTTGTTTATTCAATGTGCCAACCACCTTCTGCCCTGAACCCACTCAGCACCTGCCGGGCAGCTGACACAGGAAGGCGGACCCTGAGAGCTGCAAGGCACCTCCTGGATCGTCTGTATCAAAGGAGGACACACAGGCCACACACAGCAAACAGCAGAACTTCAGCCAGACTGCGCGTCTGGGCTGGATCTGCTGACATAACGGTCTCACATGGTCTCTAACCGGTGTTTCCTTTGAAAGAATTATCTAGTTGTTTTAAGAACTGAAACTCTAGCATGCTGATAAACCACGTGTCATGAGCCCAGGGTGGGCCGGAGAGAAGAACAGAGCGTGGTGGGGTGGGGCGTGGGAGCGCTCGCAGCGACAGTACGGGTTATAGAAATGCTCATAAAAAAGATACGAATGGGAAGGCACAGACACAGGGAACCACTCGGGATCTCAACCCCTCCCGTGACCTGGACGTTTCCAGTGAGTTCCGCGGGGTCCTCTGGGCCTTCTCCTCCTCTCCAACTGCCGCCCCCATCATCACTGACCCTAAGGCCATCAGCTATGCTCCTGGGGGGACCGTGCAGAGGCAGATATCCTGCCCTATTTAGAATCGCCTCCCCCTCCAAAGCCTGCCTGCGACCTCAGTTAATGTGTCCGGCTCAGCTATGCCTTCCCTCTGCCTGCCTTCTTTTCCAGAGTTCTCCTTGGTCCCTCATACGGAGACCGTTAGCGGCTCTGCCCTGCTCCGGACTCCAGTCCCTGACAGAAATCCTGAAGTGATTCAAGCCAGAATTCTTGCTGCATCATTATACCAGTGATGAGTCAAAATTCTGAGTGTATGGGGGTCCCCAGCATCCCCCTCGCCCCCGAAGGAAAGTTCTGGCGTTCCCCCCAGGTTCACCCTCTCCACCTGCCCTCCAAGGAGAGTCTGCTTTCGCCACTCCGTGCTGAACCTTGTGTGATGCAGAATAAGGAGAAAGGGGGGCAGCAAGAGAAGAGGCACCCAGGTGGGAATTGAGAAGAACTTACTGATGGTTGAGAGAAAGAGAAACTTCGCAAGAGTTGCCACAGGCCTCGTCTTGAGTTATTTTACAATGTGTCTGTTCTCATGGTGTGGTCCTTTTTTGGGGTAGCCTCTCTCGTGTAGTATCGTGTTTAGATCATGTGAGTCATGGCTTCAAAAGGGCTGCATATTATTTTCTGTAAAAATACTAGTGGATATGGGGAATGGTTTATCCCTGTTTTTTTCCCCAAAATTTATCTGTGTCACAGAAAGCATAATAATATGCCATGTTGACAATACTACTTGAATTTGGGGGCAACATAATAGAAGCTAGGAGAAAAAGAAACCTTCTTAAGAAAACCCCTAATGCTTTTGCAGGTTACCCATCCTAAAAATGTTACAGGGGATACCTGAGAATTGACCTTGAAGTCCAGGTCTCGGGCCCAGCATGCGTTTCACTGTGGTCTTCCTTTCTCATCAGCCAAGGGGATCAAAGTTATTAATACAATGTAGGGAGCTTTCTAGCTTCCAAGTGATATCTTAGGTATTAGCTAATCTGGATGTTCGGAAGTGCCTGGGAAGACATGAGATGTGACCTTAGCTCAATTAGGAGATGATAAAACTCAGGTTCAGGAGGGTGTTAAACAACTCAGTCAAGGTCACGTGGCCAGAAGGCGCTGCTGCTTCTGATGGAAAGACTGTCCAGAATCTAGATGAGTCAGTGATCTCTGACGCCCCGGCGAGATTCGGTTGAATGATTCAAGTGCCTCTGATGCTGTCGGAGAGTGAGGGTGCTTCTCAGTTGATTGTTAGCAGGAAAGAAGCTATTTAGATTATTACAGATGTTCAGGCCTGAAAATGAAGGAAATCAGGTCGCTGTGGATTTAACGACTTCATACAGAGATTTCATAATGCCTTAGACTCCCCATGTCCCAGGCTCACAGCTCTGTCATCACAAAGACAAGGGAAGGTGTGAGAATCACCGAGGTAACTCTGGGTCTTGAAAATGACTCATAACGGTGCAGTGAGATTTCGGAACCTACCAACCGGGCGGGAAGGAGGAGGCTGAAAATTCTCAAGCCAGGAACTTTGCAAAGTTTCTGACAATAGAGTTCACTGCCAAGTTGCCCCTTTACCCCAAAGTCACTGGAGTCTGCATTGACAAGAAGAGGAAAAACTGGTCTAGAAACTTTTTCTAGTTGATTGGTCCAAAACTGAGAAATAAAAGCCGCTGAATTTGGTAGCCGACGTTTTGTGACCTGAACAGCCCGGCAGCGCTACTGTCCGGCCAGTTACTGAGGTTCATGTGTAGAACTGTGCACAGCAAGGGAGACCCATGCTTATCTCTTTGATAAATATGCTGTTATTGTAAAGTTATTTGGAAAAACTTTCCCACTCAATACATTAGCAGTTGGAGCCCTGGTTAGGCCAAAGATCTGGGGTATGAGCCTACTTCTGTACCAGCCTGGAGATGTCCTGAAATCTGTCTGTCCTTCACTCAGTCTATGTGAAGCACAAGCGACTTCTCCTCTTTGGGGAGAGGACAAAAGGCTGGTGGATTCGGGGTCACTTTGAGGAAGTGGAAGCAAGTGATAAGATAAAAGCAACCGATGCTTACCTGCACACCTGTGGAATGCTGACTCCACCCTCCCCGCGGGGCCTCAAGTGACTCTCCGGGTAACACAGATGGTAGAAGCAGGGATCACTCCTTTTCTCTTCTCTTTATTTTGAGACCTTCTACTCACCTACCAGTCACTCCTTCTTAAAGCTTTCCCACCCCCCAAAATGGCCTTTTCCTCTTTTCTTCTCCCTCTGAATTTAAAACTCCCAACTTGTGACCTCTGACTTCAAATATTCCTTAAGACACTTGTTGAATTGTTGTCTTTTAGTTGCGGCAGAAGCCCATGAAATCATATGGACTTACACCCTCTTTCTCCTTTCCCTTCTAAGGACAGTGGGTTCCCCCAAGGATCCTTGTTTTGCCAAACTCTCAAGAATATCTGGAGAGATGGGAGCGTATGACCCACATGTGGCCTGAGAGAGGAGGATAAAGAAAAGCCAAGAAGGAAGGGGAGGAAGAGACAGAGGATTTTCAGAAAGTTTTGCTTTATAATGTAAGACGCAATTCCCGCCTTTGTCTTCTGGTGTCCACCCTTCAGAAACCTTTATAAAGAATCTTCAACAGGGTCATGTGTGTGTGTGTGTGTGTGTGTGTGCGTGTGTGTGTGTGTGTTTTGATGTAACAACGTACTGAGACTGACCTTAAGGTGACTGGATACATTCAAATTATACATGTTCTAGAAATTCTCTCACATAACTTTTCATGTGTGTATGTCTTGCCTTGCTCTAAATTATATACTTCCTGAAGATGATAACTGAGGCTACACAATCCGTCTCTGTATCTAGCATATTGCCTATCACTGTGTCTTACATATGATAAATACTCATTCAATGTTTCATTCCTTGACTGACAGGAAAAGCATGTTTGGCAAGAATCACTATAATTTATTATTTTTATTTGTAATTTATTATATATAATTATATTTATAATTATTATTAAATTACAGTGAGGAGCCAATATTTAATAGGAGAGAATCAAGAACTTCAGCCAAAGGACACATTTTTGTTGGGATTTTTAAAAAGATATTCTGTTGGCTAGGCATAACTGTATTTCTATTAACCTTGGAAGAAAAAGCTTCCTACTCAGTCTTACGCTAACAGAAACACAGATGCCTATAAGCCGTGGGGTGCAATTGTTGTCATGACTTTCCAGTCAAATTTCCAAGCAGACCAATCTCTGAGAGGACCCTGCCTCCGGCTTTGGAAGGTTGTCTTAGGGGAAATGAACCGTGGTCTAAGAGGGTCCCGAGCAGTGGAATGCTGGTAAATCTTTAACAACTGGCTTCAGGAAAAAAAGCCCTGGTCTGTAGTGTGTGCCAGTTTCCGTGGTTTAAGTACTCCCATCATGGTGGATCTCCAGCCGCCAACATGACATCAGTGAATGCAGAACGGGAAAGAGACGGGCCAAATCAGCTCTTGGAGCCAGTACAAGTCAGCTCCGGGGCACCCCTGATTCTAAGGCTGTCCCCTTGTGGATAACCAAAGAGCAGGTCTGCAAACTGCAGAGGAAGGTGGGGGTTTTGTGTTTTTTTTTTTTTTTTTCTTTCAGAAACATGAGGCTGAGACTCACAGAAGTTACAGGAGGCACCAAGAATTATTTTTAAAGCATTACGGAAAGAAAAAAATACATGGAATACAAACATCAGGCCCGTCAGCCAGCTGATAAAGCATCCCCTTGTACAGTATTATAGTTGCAGAGATGTCTCAAATTTCATTACCCCACTGGGCTAATGTGAGTACCAGGAGAGCCAGAACAGCACAATTATAGACGGTTAAGACCTTGGAGGTCGTCCACTAGCTCCTTCGAGGCATGAGATTTCTATTCTGATAAGCGCAGAACAAGGAATGTGCTGGCATCTACACTTAGGTCAGTCATCTGAAGATTTCTCCTCCTCTTGGGCCACATCCTTTGGCATCCGATATGCCATTAGAACACTCTTCTGTGCCTTGTTCCCCCAGGGCCCAGCTAAGATGTGCTAAAATGCCCGGGTCTGGTGACCCGCAAAATGGGGAACAAGCTTCAAACAATGGAGAGCTTGTTGCAAGTCAATTCAATCTGTTTAAAGCAATCTCCTCCTGGTGTGTGTACTGCAAGTGGCAGAAGTGCATGGGCAGGCACGCACCTACACACCTGCTCTCCATCCTCAAAGCCCCGCCCCTCCCCACGCACCCCTGCCTAATTCCTGAACCTACAGAGAGGCGAGATATGGATGGGGGCCCTCAAAGGGTTCCTCTTCATTCTGATCAGCTGATCCTCTGCTTCTTCTTTATTTTGACCTTAAGAAAAATATCGGGCTTCCCTGGTGGCACAGTGGTTGAGAATCTGCCTGCCAATGCAGGGGACACGGGTTCGAGCCCTGGTCTGGGAAGATCCCACATGCCGCGGAGCAACTAGGCCCGTGAGCCACAACTACTGAGCCTGCGCGTCTGGAGCCTGTGCTCCGCAACAAGAGAGGCCGAGATAGTGAGAGGCCCGCGCACCGCGATGAAGAGTGGCCCCCACTTGCCGCAACAAGAGAAAGCCCTCGCACAGAAACGAAGACCCAATGCAGCCATAAATAAATAAATAAATAAAAATTAAAAAAAAAAAAAAAAGAAAAATATCCCCCAGGAATCTGAAAACAAAGACTAGATTCCAAAATAATTACTGTGAATGTACAGGGAGCATATCTCTTTTTCAAAGAAGCCCAAAGAATTTCATGTGAAATATGCTATATCACTGGAAATTATATATAATTTACTTTGGGGGAAATTTTACAGAGCAGAATGTTGTCACTTCCTAGTGTCAACTATTTTCTTTTTTTAAAAATGCTATTTGTGTGTGTGTGTGTGTGTGTGTGTGTGCAATGCCAGTTTTATTTATTTTTATTGAGATATAATTGACATAGAACATTACATTTGCTTCAGGCATACAACATGAGGATTCAATAATTGTATGTATTGTGTGAAATGATCGATCCTCTGTAATTAATGAATGAAAATGCCTACCCAAAAAGGTTATGAACACCCCATTGCTAGTACTTATGCACAACAATCATTAAAAACCACAAAAGAGTTTCCAGGGGTTGGTGTGTAAGCCTGGCGAGGTGCTTTTTAGGCAAAAGAGGTCATGGACGGAGCTGGTTGAGGGGAGAGGGTTGTACTTCAGGGTTCATTCTGTTTCCTATTTCCACCCCCACGGCAGAATGTCTGTCCTTGACCCAGAGCTTGTCAGATTTTCAGAACTCAGCCTCCCGGAAGGGAGAACCAGAATCGTGGAGCTCTGCATGAATTATTAATGGGCATTAATAACAATACCAAGGGGTCACACTGAATGAACTTCTGCGGTTTATGTACTTTCATCTCACATACATTCAATGACAGAAGGAATGTTGATCTCGTGTCAGAAAAATGATCCAGAACAACCTTCTGCTTCTGACACCAGAACAAACAGATATTTTATGGAAGCGCTTGGTTGCCCTCTTAAATCCTAACATTTGGGGTTAAGGGTGTACCAAAAAATTCCTAAATAACAAATTTAGCTCTGTATTTCATTTACCTAACTAAACTTTTCCAACCATATGTATTTTTTTCAGCCAAGATGGACAATATCAGCCAAATTTTAACACTCTCCATAAAAAAAGAAAAAGAATTTCCTGGTAAGTTTAGCCAAAACTTCAGGTGAGTGCTTAGCTAAGATTTAATACAATTTATTGAACTGAACAAAAATGAAGCCAATGGACATAGCTTTATAAATGCTAATCATGTCTTTTAGCTCTAATCTCTATATAACGAAGTTCACAATTGTTATAGCTTCTTGTCTGATTGTATATTTTGCTGCTGTTTTATTCCTGTTAATGCTTTTTCTCTTAAATTCTATTTTGCCTCATATTAATATTGCTATACTAGCTCTCTTTTAAATTTGGTTAGTAATTATTTACCTGGTTTATCTTTGTTCTTATCTTCATCCTCCACATATGTGTAATATTTTGTTTTATGTATGACTTCTAAAAGCAACATATGGCTGGATTTTTGTTTTATTCGTTCCAATAGCCTCTGCCTTTCGCTAATGGGTAGATATAATCATAACTGTAATCACTCTTATATTTGAACTAATATCTACATATCACAGTTTTCTTTTATCATCCCTTTTGTCTACTTCATTTCCTCTTCCTATTTCTACTGAATATGATTTTCTATACATCCAACTTTTGTCTCCCATGGACAGTTTGGAAACTAGGGATTATAGTTATATTATTTTTGTAATTACTTTAAAATATATAATGTACACACCAAACTATAAATTTAGCATATTTATCTATTCAGAAGTTTTTTTCATAACTAAATCCATACCCCTAGTTAGTTATCTGTTTTATATTAGTTATCTAATATATAGTTATCTATTTTATAGTCTATTTTTAATAACATTTACTGACATATTCTATTAATTCCTGTATGTATTATTGTTTCCCCCCCCCCCCAATCTCATGTCTTCCCTTCAGGTTCCCTTTCTTCTTGATAATACCTTTAACAGTGAAGGTCTGTGTCTTTATGTGTCTGAAATGTCTCTGATTTGCCTTCAGTCTTGAATGATAGTCTAGGTAGGTATAAAATTCAAGGTTGAAAATGATTTCCATCAGTATTTGAAGTCCACTGTTTTCTGGCATCTACTGTTTTTTGTTTGTTTGGTTTTTTGTTTTTATTTTTTTATTTTTGGCTGCATTGGGTCTTCATTGCCGCACGCTGGCTTTCTCTAGTTGTGGTGAGCGGTGGCTTCTCTTGTTGCAGCGCATGGGCTCTAGGTACGCGGGCTTCAGTAGCTGTGGCATGCGGGCTCAGCAGTTGTGGCTCGAGGGCTCTAGAGCGCAGGCTCAGTAGTTGTAGCGCATGGGCTTAGTTATTCCGTTGCATGTAGAATCTTCCCGGACCAGGGCTCGAACCCGTGTCCCCTGCACTGGCAGGCGGATTCTTAACCACTGTGCCACCAGGGAAGTCCAGTGGCATCTATTGTTGATGAGAAGTCTCTCTTAATTGCCACGCCTATGCCAATAATCTGTCTTTTCTCCTGGTGATTTCCATAATTTTCTTTTTGTTCCTGATATTCTATGTTTACACTCTGATGTCAAGCCTTAGATTTGTTTCCATTTAGCTTTGTTAGCATTTGGTAGGTACTTTCAATCTGAGGACACATGTCTTTCTTCAATTCTGTAAAGCTCTTAGCCATTAATTCTATCAGTTCATCCACTATGCCTCTGAACTTCTCTTGTGTATTTTGACTTTGGCCTCTCTGTGCTGCATTTAGGGTAATTCTTCAGCACTATCCTCAAGTTCATTGATTCTCTCTTTGTGTCCAGTCTATTGTTTAAATTGTCTATTAAGTTTTTAATTCCAATAACAACATTGTTTGTTTCCAAAGTTTCAAGTTGATTCATAGTCATATCTACTTGACCTTGTTTTATTTCTGCTTGGGTTGTTTTGTTTCACAATTTTTTGTTCTTTTTATGAATACTCTTCCTGTGTTTATCTCTTGCAGCATTCTAAACTTACCTGTAAATGTGTTTCTCAGGCTGACAGACCATTTTAACTCCAGGACTTAATTCATGTTAATTATCAATTTTGTTTTCTTTCTTAGCTTCAAAAGTCTTTGTGCATTTTACAAACCAAAAAACTTCTGGAAGCCAACAGACTTGCAGGATCATTTTGAGGTGTTTGATTTGGCTATTTGTTTTGTGTTTCTTCCTTCCTTCCTCTGTGTTCCAGACTCCCTGTCCATAACGTGGGGGTGACCCTCACCCACCTACCTGCACCCACTGCCCAGGGTTAGGGTTATATTATTATTCAGACCTCCTGTTCGGTGCAACGATCTCAGCTTTAGCTTCCCAGTCGGGGGGAGGTTTCCTGAGACTCCTCCCTGCCCCTGGGTCTGCTCTCCCTGCTCCACAACTTCTTTGAAGCAGCAGCTCGTCCGCAGCAGTTTTCCACATTGTCCTCTCATAAGGGACGGCTTAGCACCGCCCCAGCCCCAGGCTTCAGGTGCCCAGCCCGCTGCCGGCCCCCCTCGGCTGCAAGGCTGTGGTCTTCTCTCTCCTGCAGGAGCGCCCCTGCCCTGCCTGCTTCCTGTCCCAGAGACCCCCGCAGGCCCACATCTACAGTCTAACCACTGTTTGCATTGTTGTTGCATTTCTGGTGTAGGGGAGGTTTATGTTGAATGTTTAGCCCGCTGTGGTTATTCACCTTTTTCTTTTTCTTTTTTCATCAATCATTGCTATGTGCTTGGAGCACCAACAGTACTCAAAGCATGAATTCACTGCACCTTCCTCTCCATTGACAACAAGAAAAATGACCATTCATTAAATACTTATGTGCCAGGCATTGTGCTAGGTATTTTCATCTCTTACCTCATGTCATTCTTAACATGCTTCTGTACGGCAGGTGCTATTCTGCATCTCCGTTTTATACAAGAAGAACTAACCCTCTCTAGAGTTTAAATAATCTCTTCTGTGACGCATATTCTGGCAAGTAGTGCATGGGTGTAGAATCCAGGTATGTCTGACTCCAAAGCCAGAGCCCTTGACCTTGATATAGTAAGGATGAGATGATGTCTCCTGATGATAGTCTCACATTCATTACTGGCTTTGTGATTCCACAGAAGAACCCAAGGAGGAGGAAGGGCATGGGCTGCATTCTGTGGTACTGGTTTCTAGTTAGAGGTCATTGACTAACTACCAGAGTGACCTTGGGAAGCCACTGCGGCCACCTAGGTCTTTATTTTCTCTATAAAATGGTGTTATTAAAAATTAATATTTCTCCCTGCTTCCTTATGAAGGTCAAAAAATGACAGATCGCAGGGGGGTGGTGGTGGTGGTGTGATGAATTGGGAGACTGGGATTGAAATATATACACTAATATGTATAAAATACATAACTAATAAGAACCTGCTGTATAGCACAGGGAACTCCACTTTGCTGTACAGTAGAAACTAACACAACATTGTAAAACAGCTATACCCCAATAGAAAAAATTTTTTTTAAAAAAATAAAAATATGAAATATTATGTATGTTATAATATTTTATATTGATTCTAAGCTTCTTTTCTTGTACTGAAACCAAGAGATATCATAAGCAAAGTTTATATTATTTTCCCTGAATATATTGCCTTACAGTCACCCACACTAGAGCTCATTTGCTATTTCTCTACCCACTCACAAAACCTCCTGAGATCTTACTATGGTTCATCCCTGTCAGTCTGACATTTCACTTCCATCTTTAATTTTGGAGATCTCGCTGTGTACTCTCTGATCCAAATCACTTATAAAACTATTAAATAAACTTGTAACATTTTTTCATCTGGAAAAGCAAATGTTTTCCTCTAGTTTTGACTTCCTATTAAGCCAATTCTTTATCTACAGCAAAACAAAATACGACCCCCACTTACCCACTGACTGGTGGCAAATGACTATTCCACAGTTTTTCATCAGCATTCCTTTTCTTATAAAGAGGGAACCGTCATATAATGGAAAGATCAGATTATGCAGCAAAACCACCTGCGTGGGCATCTGTCAGTGGCAGGACCCAGCATCCATGAGCTGCAGTTTTCTCATCTGTAAAGTGAAGGTAACACATCCATCCTTAGGAAGGATGCAGTGATCTTATAAGATCAAGTACGCCAAATGCCAAGCAGCGTATCTGACATATGGTAGGTTTTCGATAAATACAAACTATCCTTATAGCTGAAGCCAGAAGCATTGATTTGCAGCAAACTTCTTAAAAAAAAAAAAAAAAAAAAGCATGTTGACAACGTTAACCATACTCCAGTGATGCAAAGAACTTGCTTCTTTTTTCATTTTTATTGCACTGCCAGGTTCAATAAAGCAGCAACATACCTTAACGTTCAATTTTGATAGATAACGATGGCTTGTTTCAAGCTTCAACAGACAAGCAGGCTTCACCCTCCACATAAGCAGGGGTCCCTTTCAGAGCGCCCCTGAAGTCTTTGAGAGGAAAGAGGTGTGGGATCCCGAGGGATAATGGTGAGGCTGCTGAAGCCGGCTCGTGGACAATCAGCTGTCCTTTACAGACCACGGAGAAGCTGTGTGACTCATTGGTGGCTACAGCGTGCTGTCCAGCTGAATGCAGATCTGTCCCTGAGAAATCACTGCCCTGCTCCAGTGGACAGAGGCAGCTGGTCTGGAAGGAGTTTCACATTCTTCGCAATCATGTGGCGTAACCTAAGCCTCCATGGGTACTGGACAGAGAGAGTTTCAACCCAAAGACAGCTTTTAGGAATTCTCTGGCCTGGAGTTTCCTAGGCTGAGTAAACGCATGTGTGCCAGAGGGGGCGGGGGGGGGGGTGGTTGAGGGCATCCAATTAATTGGGGAAAATGGAACTAACTGGCGGGGGGGGAGGGGGAAGACGTGAGGGAAGGAGGGGGGCAGGGGAGCCACAGGGAATCTCATCACTGTCTTCTTTCCCTTCCTCTTAAAGAAGTTTCCCCATCGCCACTTATGTGCTACCTTGCTAGCTGCATTCTTCCAGAAGGTTGCGCTGTCAGGTTTGATAAAGCAACAGCATTCTCTAATTTTCAGTGTTGACAGATAAAGATGACTCCTTTCAAACTCCAACCAACATGGAAGCTTCATTCTCCACATAGGCAGTGGTCCCTTTTAAAGCTAACCTGCCCACTGCATACGTCTGCCTATTTTCAGAACCTTGTACAGATTCATATAATTGTCATCGTAGCCTATAGGAAACAGAAGGATTTCTTCCTAGAGGAAAGGAGCTATAACTGCAGCCTGTTCTTCCAGAACTATATTTGTTTGCGCAGCAGTAGATTTCTCTCCAAGTCACTGAGTCATCTTCCCAAACACAAAACTCAAAACTGAAACCTTCTTTTCTTTTTATTGGGAGATTGACATTCTCATATAACATTTCATAATAATGTGTTCAAAGGGCACATTTAAAATATATGAAATGTATATGAAATAAAGTCATTGAGAACTGGAGATATTATAAGCCTCAAGCCAGAACCACAATAACTCACAGACTAGAAATTCAGACTAAAGCCCAAATGAAGACCCTCTCTCACTTCTCATCCACCTGAGTTCTAATATTTTCAGGTGCTGCCCCAGGGAAGAATCTTTAACTGGATTACTTCAAAACTATTTTTTTTCCCACTTAAATAGAAATGTGCTGTGTGGAATAAACTGCATCAGATTTAAAATACGATGACTTCATATCTGTTGCAGCTGCCTTTTATACCACGTTGAGTTTGGCATAGTATCGAAAATTCCAATGACTTCTTGAAAAAGCAACACCTCTCTCCTTGGCACTTACTGGTATTTCTCAAACGTTTGTGAAACCATTATCCTATCACACCTCAGGGAATTTTCTTCAATGAAACTAAATTTATGTTTCTATTATTCCTGAACATGCGCCCAGGTAGGAATTTAGTAAAACTAGAATGAAAAGTGTTGCGGTGTTGGTGTGCAGCACTGAAGCCTGTCCTCCAAATAAAGATGCGTAAACAATAAGAGAAAGGCTCTGGCTTCCCAGTTAAATATTACCAACAGCGGGCACCCACAGCTTTCATTATAAGGAGGCGCTAAAATAAGTCCTTCACTACTTCTTCCCACCCACAAGCCCCTGGAAGCTTCTAAGGAGTCATAACCCAGACATCACTGTGGCTTTCCCAGACTCTTAGGAACCCTATCAGATCAGGCTACACTCCCTGTGGAAGCGTAAAGCCAAGAAACCTTGAATTCCTGAAAGGCTTATGTTTTCATGGCCACTTTTTCACTTGGTGTCTTGCTAAACAGATGAGAAATTCAGCTTCTGACTCAACACACGCACACACACACACCCCGTTATACAAAGCCAGCTCTAGTGAAGGTTGGAGGATCACGAGAAAAGGTCACGTGTTCAACATATGTCAAATGACAGAGCATGCCACAGTACATACTCCTGTGCTTAAATATCCTTTTGGCCATTCTTTGTCCACCCACTCCAGCAAGAAGCTTCTCACCACCCTTTCCTCACCCCTTACCCCAGACTCCTCTCCTCATTCCCGCCCCCTTGACTTCCTGGCCCACCCTCTGAATTCTTTCCCCCATCTCTTCCTGCAGGTGTGCTGAGCAGTTCCACCCTCTCCAGGTCCTGCTCCCAAATGCACGGAGATTCTCCACACACAATAGCATGGCACGTTACAGGGACCCACTCTCTCAGAGAGACAATGTGGTTATACACATTACTGTCCCATCACACAGTATACATTTTCCCCGTTTGGGGTTTTTTAATCTTTTCAAAAACATTCTGCATCTTTTTCACTTTTTGCCAGAGACCATCCAATATTTTTGCAGCTTCAGTCTCACATTTCAAACAAACTTATTTGCTCCCCAAATGGAAATTTTATGGGATACATTTACTCTTTCACAATTTGACTGATAGTTAAATTGCCTGCAGTAAGACTGATAGTAATTTTCTCTTCTTTATAGGCCCTGATTGTGTTGCCGTGAAGCTTTTCTAAGCCCTGAGGAATAAATGTAGAGTCTCGTGTGGCTTTGAGAAGCTTAGAAAAACAGGTCCTCCCATAGCTGAGGGGCAAGGAACTACCATTAATCAATGGCTGACTCTGTGCTAGGTATTTAGATCTACAGCGTTAAAGTCAGAATGTAATTACTTTTGAGAAATGTTCTAAATATCTATGTTTAATAACAACCTCAGGATATACTGGTGGAATCATTTTTAGTATCAAGTAGCTTTTTAAAAAGAATTTGTGTCCCCATTTCATAGTTATTTTTTCTTTCCTACTGGAATTTATCCTTTTTACAATTTTTCAAGTATCAGGACCAAATTTTAATGCCAGACACTTTCACGGACCACTGTAAATTGGGGGAAAAAATTCCCAATGACCAAAACCCATGGTGCCTTTAGCAACATGTTCAAACTAATGTGCATTTTGTGAATCACCGTTGTGCTCCTATAGGCCCCCCAGTCTCTGTAGATTGGAGAAGAAGCTTCTCTGAGGGGCTGACATCTGAGCTGAGACGGGAAGAAGCTGTCGGGGGAAGATCAGAGCAACAGCCAGCGTAAAGGCCTGGAGGTGAGAATGGGCCTGCGATGTTCAACGCAGAGAAAGAGGCCAGGGTAATGAGTGGGGGTTGGTTTTCAAGAGGCAGCCAGGACCAGGCACCACAGGGCTTTGAAGTCCAGGTAAGAAGACTGACCTTGATTGTAAGTGCGATGAGGATCATGGCAGGGGGGGGTGGTGGCATAAGCAGGGGGGTGGAATTGATCCGATTTCAGATTTTACAAGATCGCTTGGGCTGCTGTGAGGAGAGAGATTGTAGGGGCAAGGGGGGCAGCAGGAGGTCTGTCAGGAGGCTCCGGCCCGCGTCCAGGTGAGAAATGATGGAGCGTGGCCCAGAGTAGGAGTAGCTGAGGAGAGAGGAGAGCAGCACGGGGGCATATGCCACAGTATGTGTACCACCCCGGTTCCCAATGTCCGCATGATGAGACCACATGCATGGCAACAACTAGTCTCCAGGGGACGTTTTGGGTTACATGTATGGAAACATAGGCTCCTTTCAGGGACACCAGGCTCCTCCTGAGAAGCACTGCTTTAAAATACTGCAGTGGGTCTGTGGGAGACCCATCCCTCCTTTGCATCGTTGGGTGAACTTGCCGAAGTATCCCACAAACTGTTTTCATCTACAGAATATTGGAGGTAATTCTTTCGCCTCAGTGCCTGATGAGGCTTCATTAATGAATGCTTACAGGGTGGTTAAAAGTGAAAAATGAAAAATGTTTAAATGTCAACTATGACTCCGTCTAACTGTATTGTAAGCACTTAGCGCCGAAGCTTGCTGAGAATTCCTTTCAATCGACAGCCATTCTCCAGGGATGGTGAGAAGGCAGGAGCAGGCTTTTCGAACTGCAATCAAAAGTCCATCCGTCACTTCATGCCATTTTCCAGAAAGGATATAGGAATCAAGTCCCACAGAGAGGCCCTTCATTATCTTCTAGAAAACCATGTCAGATGATCGTTTTTATGAGAAGAAGAGACGCCCTTCGAAATACCACACTATTCAGTATCATTAGAGAAGAATCCTTTCCAGATAACTGGCTACCTTGAAGCATCAGAGCAGTTTTAGTTCAACTAAGTTTGATGGATATCTCTTTTAAATGTAGGGCACACTTCCCTCCATATGGGGAGGTATCTTAGGTATGACTGAGCCCTTTCTCCACGTTTCAGGGTCACGAGTCAAACAGTGAGTAATGTGTTGTGAAGTCAGTGAGTAGTTCTCCTCCAGGAGCTGTCACATTCCTCAGCGTCCATTAGCACTAAGCGTCTGCCCCTTGTGGCCTCTTTGTGCGTTTTCTATCTTTTCTCTCACAGCCAGGCCATCCATCGTCACGTACTGTAACTGTCATTACTTTTGCTCCAAAAATTCCTCATTTGTTATTTTAAGTCTGCTGCAGGCTGGATAACTAGTTAACAAAGCTGTGCGTATTGCGTGTGACATCAAGAGTGAGGGGGGGCTTCCCCGGTGGCGCAGTGGTTAAGAATCCGCCTGCCAATGCAGGGGACACAGGTTCGTGCCCGTGTGCCACAACTACTGAGCCTGCACTCTAGAGCCGTGAGCCACAACTACTGAGCCAGTGTGCCACAACTACTGAAGCCCGCGCGCCTAGAGCCCGTGCTCCGCAACAAGAGAAGCCACCGCAATGAGAAGCCCGCGCACCGCAACGAAGATCCAATGCAACCAAAAATAAATAAAATAAAATAAATAAATTAAAAGGAAAAAAAAGAGTGAGGGGGTTCTGAGTGAGGGATGATGTGGCTCTGTTTCGAGTTAAAGTGCTTTGAATTCTATAATCTCTATCAGGACCATGTGGAAGGCTTTGGAACACTGGAATTACTTTATTTTTTTCCTCTAATTTTTACCTTGTTTTTTTAAATTAATTTTTATTGGAGTACGGTTGCTTTACAATGTTGTGTTAGCCTCCACTGCACAACAAAATGAATCAGCCATACACATACAGAGATCCCCTCCCTTTTGGACTTCCCTCCCATTTAGGTTACCACAGTGCATTAAGTAGAGTTCCCTGTGCCATACAGTATGTTCCCACCAGTTGCCTATTTTATACACAGTAGCAATGATGTATATGTATCCATCTGGCATTACTTTATTAAAGTAAAAGAAAACTAAGAAGGGATGCGTCTCTACCAGCCACTAGCACTGTATTCGTTTCCTATGGCTGCTGCGGCTGCAAATTACTCTAAACTTACTGGCTTAGGACAACACAGATCTATTATCCTACAGTTCCGGAGATCAGAAGTCTGAAATGGGTCTCACCAGGCTCAGGTCAAGGTGTCAGCAGGGCTGGTTCCTTCTAGAAGATGCTGCTTTCCTTAGCTCACAGCTTCCTCCCATCTTTAAAGTCAGAAGAGAAGCATCTTTGAATCTCTCTCTGACTCTCACGCTCTGCTTTTGTCATCACTTCTCTTTCTCTGACACTTTTAAGGACCGTTGTGATGACATTGAGCCCATTCAGATAATTCAGGATAATCTCACCATCTCAGTGTCCTTAACCACATCTGCCTTGTGAGGAAACATAATCACAGGTTCTGGAGGGAATTAGGATGTGGACATCTTTGTGGGGGGCAGGGTGCATTATCCTGCCCATCACACTTGCCAATGTGAGCCTCTTTAGTATTGTGTTAGGCATGGAAACACACAGGTCTTTACAATTATTTTTTATTACCAATTTTCTTATAGGTCAAGAGGACCTAACAATCCAAACCACTTAAGGAAATTTAAGCTTATTTCCCTCATGTTTAAGTCAGGATATAGGGATTCACCCACCCTTCCTGTCAGGGCTAGAGATTCACCCACCCTTCCTGTCAGGGCTGGAGAGTCATCCACCCTTCCTGTCCGGGTGTAGGGACTCAGCCCTCTCTTACCTCTATTACATCCTTAGTGTTCCATTCAGGGAAGCTCATGTACGCACAAGTGGCCACAGTGCTGTTTGGAGTGGATCCCAGAAGCAAACCCTTGACTGCATTCCAGAGAGAATTGGGTGCTGGGAATGTGCTCCTTCCTTTAGGTGATCAGCTAGCTTGAGGCACCTCTATCCTACCTGCAAAATATATCTGGCTCCATGTTACACATACATGTGTGCACAGATAGAATGTGGGTACCTGTGCTAATCATCTGTGTTAATTGAATAATGAGATTCTTCTAAAAGTTGGGTCATTAAATAAAGAAGCATTTCAGATTTACTCTGAAAGAGGACAAAAACATAGTCACACAGATCTAGAACCTACACTTTCATCCATTCACACATTTGTATGTTGGGAAATAGAGATGAACAAGAGAGATGAGGCCTCTGCCCTTAGGCAGACTCAAATAAGCAAAACACACAAAAAATTTTAAATGTGATTGGAGATTGTCATTAGGACCATTAAAATAAATAAACGGGGCTGGAGTTGCTGACCAGTTGAACTCCAGGGAGAGCCTCTCTGAGGCACGACAGTTACTCTGAGCTCTGCAGGACGAGGTTGTGGCAACCATGTGAAGAGCTGGGCACACCGTTCTAGGCAGAGGAAACAAATGCAAAGGTCCTGAGGTAGAAAAGAGCTGAGCACATTGAAATAATAAGTAAAACGTCAGTTTGGCTGGACATAGTGGGAGGTGGGGGAAGGGGGAGGGGCAACGGGACCCAGATCAAACAGAGTCTCTTGGTTGCTATTTTATTCTATTCTAATTTTCTATTGGAGTATAATTGCTTTACAATGTTGTATTCGTTTCTGCTGTACAACAAATTGAATCAGCTATATGTATACATATATCCCCTCCCTCTTGGACCTCCTTCCCCCCACCCCATCCCACCCATCTAGGTCATCACAGAGCACTGAGCTGAGCTCCCTGTGTTATACGGCAGGTTCCCACTAGCTAGCTATTTTACACATGGTAGTGTGTCTATGTCAAACCTAATCTGAAGATAAACAGGAAATCAGAGTTTGGGGCAGATGAATGGTATGAAGAGACTGACATTTTTCTAAGACCATGCTGCCTGCCTTATGGAGATGAGACTGGACCAGACAAGAGCAGAAGCAGGAAGACCACGTAGGTGACCAGCACAGCCCCCCACACAAGATGGTGGGTGGTGCCCATGGAGATGAACTGAAGGGGATGTTTCCAAGATCACGTCCTGAAGGTGGAATTGACAGGAAGTGCTCCTGGATCACATGTAATGTGGCTAGGAAAACTGAAGTGTTCAGAATCACTTCTTTTTGGCTGATTAACTCGGTGGATAGCAGTGCCATTTATCAAGAAGAGGAAGATCAGAGGGAAAACAGGTTTGTGAGAGAAAATTAAGAATTCTCTTTGGAGCTTTATGATTAAGAAGCCTGTTAGACACACATGTTGAAATGTCCAGTAGGCTGTTGGATATAGAATTCAGCACAGGAGGAAACCAAACACAAAATTGTATTTGCCATAGGACCGTCACCTATGTTACAGTCCCTCCTTCCCTGGGCATCACTCTTTGCCCACAGGCATTTCTAACTTGTCCCACTTCTTGGGGTGACCCAGGTTTGCTAGTTGATGAGAGAAGATCCCTGAGTGTTAAGAATATATTTGGTTTTCAGACCTTGGAGTCTTCTGCAGTCACCAGAATTAATGGGGCTACCTATGTATACTTAGAGTATAACCAGAACAAATTCAGAACACAGAAGGTACATAGCACACAGAAGGTACATAGAGACTTGCTGAATGAATGATTTTCTTCAATTTCTTTTTTTTTTTTTATTGGGGTGAGAATGAGATTAGCAAACATTAGTCTAATTTTTACTCAGGTACAAAGCAAGTTATTTATCGGTGTGCAGGCTATGTTCTTAAGAACCTTATGTTCTGTGAATCACTGTGGAGGTGGGTCTTGTTAAAAGGCAGATTCTGATTCAAACTCTGGGGCAGTGCTGGGATTCTGCATTTCTGACCAACTTTCAGGTGCCCCTGAAGCTGTTGGTTCTCAGCTCACACTTTGAGTAGCAAAGGAATAGACTCAACCTGCCATCCTTCTATTTCATTGGGCAAACTTGCAAGAAGTGGACGCGATTAAGTGGGCAAGGCTTCCACAACCAGTGTGACCGTCAAGACTGCCGTCTCCTGTGAACTTCTACAGCAATTATTTTTTATCTTATCATTTGGCACTCAACACGTATTGCCTGATATGATTAGTTATCATTCTATGCTATCTGTCTTATTTTCCAAACAAAACTAAAAGTGCCTAGAGATCCAGGACAAACCTTGACAAATTTCTTTATATATCTAGCGCCCAAACTCCAACTCCATACCTTATACAAGGTAACTGCCCAAGAAATATTTGTTGACTATTCGTAGATTTCCCTAGTAGGGGCTATGGACGCATTAACATTAGTTACACTCACACAGAGATGGCAATATGGCTTTTGCTGTGAAGCTTAAAATTTAAATCAGATAAGCTTATAGTTATATTTACATGCAATAAAGAGACAGAATGTATATGTCTGTGTTAATAAGCTGGGTTAATTGCATAATGGGATTCTTCTAAAAGTTGGATAATTGAATAAAGAAGTATCTCAGAGCACCTGGACCTCTAAGTGCTTCACAATTACAAAAGGATTACATAAAACTGTATATCCATATTAAAAGCAAATTAAACAATAATCATGAATATTATCCGAAATAATAAAGGAACAGTGAGTAGCTGCTTGATGTGAATTATCAGGAACATTTTCATGATTGTTCTTTAATTAATTGCTCCATAATCTGAAAGCTTTCTCTGCCTCTCAATGTGCAAAGCAGCCTAATACTGTGTTTCCTTCCCCAGAACTCACTAAGAGCTGAACAGTTAGTTCGATTCATCATGGCAATGAAAAGAGCATTGAGTTATGTAGGAAAACAATCTATGTGTGGCTGCCACTTGGAATTCAGTACGGAATTACATCCTGCAATTAATAAGAAGACCATTGTCTGAATGACCGCTGTCTCTCCGGGGGCCATCATTTCCCCTCTGTGCTCCCTGGGAAGAGAGTTCCTGGCACAGCCCCCGGAGCAAGACTGCACCAGGGCTCCGAGGATGCCCAGCTCTGATCTCCGTCCAGCAGCACATCGCAGAGATGCTGCTCCAAGTGGTGGCCAAGTCCCAGCCAAGAGGAAGCCTAACCACAGCTGACTTTTCATTTTCAGAAGTGTCAATTACCCAGTCATTCTTTAATAAGTACTTTTTAAGCATCTATTCTAGGGTAAGTGCTATCCTGGGCTCAAGATGGAGAAGCATGGACAGGATCTCCATCTTTGAGAATCCACAATCCACTAAAATGTAGCTGTGAGAGGGCTGGAGCTTCATCTGGCCTGCTGACACTGTATCCCCAAATCCATGTGAGTGCTTGGCTTATAACAGGTCTTCAAAAATATTTATCAAGGGACTTCCCTGGTGGCGCAGTGGTTAAGAATCCGCCTGCCAATGCAGGGGACATGGGTTTGAGCCCTGGCCCGGGAGGATCCCACGTGCCGCAGAGCAGCTAAGCCCGTGCGCCACAACTACCGAGCCTGCGCTGTAGAGCCCGCGAGCCACAACTACTGAGCCCGCGCACCACAACTACCGGGGCCCGAGCGCCTAGAGCCCGTGCTCCGCAACAAGAGAAGCCACCGCAGTGAGAAGCCCGTGCACCGCAACGAAGAGCAGCCCCCGCTCACCACAGCTAGAGCGGGCCCGCGTGCAGCAACAAAGACCCAACGCAGCCAAAAATAAAATAAATAAATTTATAAAAAGAAAAAAAAAATTTATCAAGTAAATGGATGGATGGATGGGTTTAGTGGGGAGCACAGATGCATAAATTATTAACTTCCAGTTAATACACTACTTTGTATAAACTTACACCAAGGCTACAATTTATGGAGCCCTCACTAAGCTATGTGCCAGGTCCTACAAACTCTTCAGATTACCTATTTTAATCCTGACACTCACCTCTGAGTAGCTGTGATGTCACACCATTGCAGGTATGGGGAACTGGTGTGAAGAGCACCCATGCCTTGTGCCCGAGCTCACACTCTCAGTGATAAAGCGATGACTCAGATGTAGGTCTTCGACTCTAGATCTCTTAACTACCACACTATACTACTCTCTCCCAGCTTTCACAAAAGCCAGGAGCTTCCAAATTGTGGGCCCAACTTTAAAAAGGAAAAGGAAAAGCGGTGAGTAATTTTCTGCCATGGGACATGCTAAACACGATAGCAAAAGCAATCTTCATCCTGTTGTGAGCTCGCTCTGCTCTCCTCGGGGTTTTCCTCCAGTCTGAGCCCAAGGAAGAGGCTGGAAGAAGACCCGGGCTGACTTTTCCATTGGTTAGGAGAGTCAAGATGGTGGAGCTTTTCTTGGAGAAAATTCCGGTTTCCATTAGTAGGCAGAAGCCGGCTGGTGCGCCTTCTTCAAGACAAGCTACGAAAGGAAACTTAACCTTCAGCGGTTTTTAATACCGAAAATCTGCTGGAGAGCGGGGGCAAGAAAAAGGTCAACATTCTTTAAAAAGTTGACATTTTTCAATCATTTCCAAATAATGTTCCAACACAGGGACTTCCCTGGAGGTCCAATGGTTAAGACTCCGAGCTTCCAATGCAGGGGGCACGGGTTCGATCCCTGGTCGGGGAACTAAGATCCCACATGCCACACGGCGAGGCCAAAAAAAATATATATTACAAGATACAATTCTATATTAAATGACGAAGCAAGTATATGTGCCACAAATATTTGAAATGAATCACAGATTTATAAATTCAGAAGGGTCACTCTTCAGACTACGTACCCACCACTTAGCTTGGGAGGGGATTATAGAGCCGTGGGTGCGAGCGGGGGTGGGAGGGGTGGGTCCACGTGGAGAGCAGAAGCTGGGGACCTTGAACAGTCAGAAAAGCCCCAGAGTATAAAGCTCTTGGGGTGCCAAGGAGACAAGGCTTATAGAAAGAGGTGGGACCACACCCAAAACAAATTTCTCCTCCTGTAAAATCTGCTGAGGGCTAAAGACCGTATTTTTTCAAATCCCTTTTCTCTGCTCTTCTATACCAATGCTAAGGCATTCGCCACATTCTGTTCGGCTCCGCAGATTCCCTGCCTTGAGTGGAACAATAAACATTGGGGAGCGTGTCTCCGGACACTGTGTGATAGGCCAGGGCCAGCTGTGCCATGGGGGCAGAAGGGGTGTTTAGGAAATCAGTTTGGAGCAGTGGTCCTCAAAGTCATTCCCAGATCCGCAGCATCTGCTCAACCAGGGACCTGCAAATATTTTCTGAAAAGGGCCAGAGAGCAAATATTTTAAGCTTTGTGAGCCAAGAGGCAAAATTGAGGATATTATCTGGGTACTTATGTAACAAGGCAGGAAATCAAAATTCCCCAGTTTTATTGATGAAATGCAAACTATAATATTGAGTATACTTTTTTGTAATACAGATCTACTAATGAGAAGAACGAAATTACTTTTGCCGGGGCAGCATTTCCCTTAACTGGGGTTCAAAGTTAGTGTTTCCTGTCATGGAATCAATTGCAAAGGTTCCACGTGTAAGAACCATTATTAGCTTGCAGGCCTTACCAAAACAAGTGGCAAAACAGATTTGGCCCTCAGGCTAGACCTGGGAACTTATTAGAAATGCAAATTATAAGATCCCACTCTGGACCTCCTGAATTAGCAAACCTGGAGGTGGGCCAGATACCTGTGCCTTAACAAGCCCTCCAGGTAATTCTGATGCACCCTAGCATTTGAGAACCAGTGATTTAAAGTAAATGTTGAAGGGCCAGAATTAGCCCCGCCCACCCTGTTATTACCATGGTAACAGCCATTTCTCAGTCATCCTTGCCTTCTGCCCTACTTTCCCTCTGCCATTATTTTAATGAGTAAGGGTGTATATTTTGATTTAAAATAACCTTTTGGGTCTCAGGCAACTCTTTTGGGAAACATGGCACGCCCATGTCGGCTCGGAGATATCTAAGCAAAGAAGCAGGAAGTCCTCTGGGAAAAGGCTCAGAGCTTGGGAGAAGGAAGCACTTCTAACCAAAGCCAGAAGGAGAAGCTCTCAGACATTTTGCTTTCAGTAGGTGGCCCGAGAGATGGTTAATGGAAGTGGTGACTTTTCACCTTTTCAACTGCTGCTCAGAGCTACCTCTGGTCAGTGAAAAATAAACGGGGCTACAACACAGGTGCTGTTTCTTGATTTAATCGGTGGTCTTGGCGCTATCATCATTTCACACAATTCGTAAATAATATTTTTGTAGCAAACTCAGAGGGAAGAAGTATAGAGACTGTCCCCTGGGTTAATTCTCACTCTGGCTCATCATTTTCTCTGTAAAATGCTGCCTCAATTTCTCCATGTGTACAATGGAAATAATCAAAGCCCACTGACAGCGTTGTCTTGAAAATAAACCTAGGCGTGTGAAGATCTCTGCCTTTGACAAATGCTGAGAATTATTATTAGGTTGTATTGTCCTAACAGACTGACAAGATGATGTTTACGCTGACAAAAGGCGTGCAGAGCACCTATTAGTCATGCAGTGTCGCTCCTGTGGCTACGCGGACTGCTCCATGGTCCATCTGGCGCCTTTCCGGCGTACTGCATTTTTTTCCTGAAAATTCAAATAGCTCTTTAGACCCACTGGCCAGGATGCGTCTGCCAACATTTAAAATAGGTTCCCCACCAGCCTGACCCCACCTCTCCCCACCCCTGAAATTCAGATTAGTTGAGTGACTTGGGGTTAGGCATCCAGAGGAGGAGGGGGAGGGATGCTGTCTCCAGAAGGGCTTTGGCGAGTCTTCCGGGACCAGCGTACATATGTTTCCCATTAATATGGGTTAACTGATCAAATTCACGGGATGAAACCTAGGAAGTCACAAAGAGCCAGATGCAAGTAGATGAGAGGTGGGATTTTAGGACATTAACTTTCCTGTTTTAGAATTATGGGGATAAAGCCAGGAAGCCTGTAGATGTAAGAAGGGAGCCCTGTATTCTCCTACTTTAAAGTTCTTGCCTAAGACAAGCAAGAAACAATGTACTTTGTGCTCTCAGAAGCTCAGAATCATGTTCCTTCTCAGGAATTTTCCTGGCGCCTAAGCAATAGATGCCAAGGAAAGACCTACACACCCAAGAAGGCTCACCATGTTGGTGGATGGATTGGAGGCACTTTTAAAAGAGATAGAAACAGGAGGAGGGATCCTAAAATGACTTCGGCTAAACTATGAAGTTCCATGTACCTCCATTTCTTCTATATTTTTTAGGTTTTTAAAACCCTTTTTATTTTGAAATAATTGTAAACTCAAAGGAAGTTGCAAAGGAGTGTAGAGAGGGGTCCTGTGAACCCTTCACCCTGCTTCCGCTCAGTGTTAACACTTGCATCACTATATATAATGATATCAAAACCAGGAAACCAACCCTGGTACAAGCCACAGAGCTTACTCGAAGTTCACCGGTTAAATATGTACTTGTGTGTGTGTGTGTGTAGCTGCAGGCAGTTCTATCACATCTGTGGTCTCATGTAACCAACCCAACGATCAAGATACTTAACTCCACCATCACCACAAGGTTCCTTTAGGTTACTCCTTTATAACCACACCCCTCCCCACTCCCCACCATCTCTAACCCCTGGAAACCACTAATCTGCTCTCTATTTCTATAATTGTGTCCATTTCTTCATTTGTAAACAGATTTGACATTTCATATCTTGTAGTTAGTTCAAGAATTCCTTCACAAGATCCGTTCTTATTTTCTTTTTTTCTGTAATTACAAAAGGTATCTATGATCGCTTTGGAAATGTTTAACAAGAAAAGAAAAATACACAAAGAAAGAAGTGTAAGAAACATTACCTATGAAGTCCCCTCACTGAAGAGATGAGCACGGTGCAATTTTGATGTGTTTCTCTACACTGTCTTTCATTCTAGGTTCCATCAAGTAGAAAACTGAAGTTTTGAGAGTTCAGGGCTCATCTGAAGCAAAATTGTAAATGTTTAATTTCCCTTCCATTTTGTATGAGTTAAGGAATGCTTTTGGGTGCACGTTACAAAAATCCAACTAATAAAGGCTTAATCATATGGGGGGCAGGGATTTTGTTTCTCACATGCAAGGAGTTGGCAGGGCAGGACTGGGGCACTGACTGGCTCAGGGATGCACTGGGGACTCAGGCTCTTTTTTGTGCTCTACTATCCTGAGCAAGCTGGATCGCCTCCCCAGGCTTATAGGTGTCCCTTCATCAATAACATAAAAGCTCTCTCAGACGCCATCCTGAATCTCACTGAAGCACCACCGCACGCACTGGTCCCCACGCTGCCTGTGCACCTTTGTGCTGCAAAAACAGACTGCAGAACTCTTGACAGTAGCCATACGGCTGACAAGGCCAACGTCCTCACTACCTGGCCCTTGACAGAAAAAGTTGCCAGCCTAACTTGGCAGCATCATTTCTAATGGATGCTGATTTTCAATACAATGGATGGATATAGCTCCTCAATTAGCTAACCAATTTTCTACTTTTCAATACTAAAGTTGTTCTAGCATTCACCATTGTAAAGAAAATGGTGATGAACGCCCTTGTACATACATCTTTCCATGGATCTCTAATTATTTTCATAGGAAGACAGGGAGTATAACATGTTCTCTGGAGGTTGACTGCATGTTCTCTGGAGCTTGACTGCTGGGTTCAAATCCTGGCTCTTCCCATCATCAGCTGTGTGACCTTGAATAAATGATTTAACCTCTATGGGCCTCAGTTTTCTCACCTGCAAAACCCACCTCAGTGTTGTGAGGATAAGGCGGGTTAAAACATGCATAGTGATTAGAAAAATGCGTGCACATAGTTAAGTGCCACACGTATCAGCTATTATTGAAGTTGCAAATTTTTTTTTGGTCATTTTTATCATTAGTGGTAGGTTAAATCCCTAAAAGTGAAATTGGTCAGAATATGCAGTTTTTAATACTTGTATTACATTGCACACAAATGGCTTTTCCTAATTTCTGAGCAGCAGTGAATATTATCTTTCAGGAAAAAAAAGGATTTTTTGCCATTTTGAAAGGTGAATAATTGTATTGAAATACAATTAATTATTAATTGTAAGATAAATAAAATTATATTCTTAAATTTGCTATTTTTGTTATTAGTGAAATTAATCTTTTTGATATTTGAAATTCTTATTTTAGGAATTGCCAGCTTTTTTCTCTTTATCCCTTATTTCTAATTAAGATCTTTTTTAGGTATTGGAAACATTTTTATATGTTTTTGTACGTTTTATATGTTTATATGTTATATGGATATCAGCTCTTTGGTGACTATATTGAAACTTTTTTCCTCATTTTTTTCTTTGTTTTTGAATTTTCTTTTTGATATTTATTAATTAAAATGTTAAAATTTTTATGTAGTGCAAACTATCCATTTTTTTTCTTCATGACTTTGGTCTTTGATTCCTGGTTAGAAGGAATCTTGCTATCCTGTGATCCAATATATATTCACTCACATTTTCTTTAATTTTTTAGTGGTCTTTTTTTTTTTTTTTTTAACTTTTAAATGTTTAATCCATCTGGAATTCATTCTGGAGTATAGTGAGAAGCAGGGACCTAACTTCTTTTTTTAAAAACTGAATAGCTAACCTAGCAAGATTTATTAAAAAATCTTGACCTGCCCACAAAAATATCATTTTTGACATGTTAAAAAATCATTCATTGATTTAGCCATCTATATATTTTAAAATTTATATTATTTTAATTATTAGAACTTTAATAATTTACTCTAATTATAATTTTACAATACATTTTACAATACATTTGTATCTGCACACTTTTTTTTTTTTTACCAATTTACTAAACTTTTTTTTTTAACTTTTTATTTTATATTGGAGTACAGTTGATTAACAATGTTGGGATAGTTTCAGGTGTATGCAAAGTGATTCAGTTATACATATACATATATCTATTCTTTTTCAAATTCTTTTTCCATTTAGGTTGTTACATAATATTGAGCAGTTTCCTGTGCTATACAGTAGGTCCTTGTTGGTTATCCATTTTTAATATAGCTTTTAATTTTAAAATAATTATACATTCACAGGAAGTTGCAAAGATAGTTCAGAGAGGTCTCGTGTACCTTTCACCCTGTATTTCCCAGTAGTTTTGTGCTATAGTACAAAATCAAAACCAGGAAATTAACATTGATACAATGTGTATATAGAGTTGCATTGATGCAATCAAGTATAGTCTATCACCACAAAGATCTGCCACCTTCTACCACTTTATAGTTACACACAGCTCCCTCCCTTCCCACCTTCCCAACCCCTGACCACCATCCATAAAGCCCTGACAATCACTAATCTGTTCTCCATCTCTACAATACTGGCATTTAGAGAGGTTCCTGAAATGGATTACACAGTAGGAACCCTTTTGAGATTGGCTTCTTTTCTCTCATCCAAGTTGTTGCCTCTGTGAAAAGTTTGTTCCTTTTTGTTGCTAAGCCGTCTTCCATGGTGTGGATGTACCAAGGTCTGTTTAGCCATTCACCTACTGAGGGACGTTTTGTTATTTCCAACTTTTGGCTATTAAATATGAAGCTGCTGTAAACAATCGTATACAGGATTTTGTGTGACTGTAAGTTTTTATTTCTCTGGGATAAATGCCCAGACTTGTGAGTGCTGGGTCACATGTTAAGAGTGTGTTAAATTTTTGTAAAAGCCACTGAATAATTTTAACAGTGACTACCATTATACAGTCACAGCAGCGATGTATGAGAGACCCCGATTCTTCTCATCACCACGAGCATTTGATATTGCCATTCTTTCTTTTTTTTTTTTTTTTTTTATATTTGTTGTTCTAGTGGAAATGTAGTGATAGTTCATCATGATTTTAATTAGCATTTTCCTACTGGCTAGTGAGGTTGAACATCTTTTTGTGGGCTTATTTGTCATCCAAACATCCTCTTCGGTGAAATATCTGTTCATCTCTATTGCCCATTTTCGAAGCGGATTTTGTTTTTTTAACTGTGGAGTTCTGAGTTCTTTATATATTATAGATATGAGTCCTTTGTCAGCTATGTGGTTTACAAATATTTTCTCCCAGTCTGTAGCTCATTTTTTCACACTCTTAACCGGATCAGTCTTTAATAGAGGAGAAGATTTTAATTTTGATGAGGTCCAATTTATTGACTTTTTTTCTTGTATGGATTATGCATGTTGAAGAACTATTCACAAGCCCAAATTTGTCCCACAGATTTTTTTCCTATGTTTGCTTCTAAACATTTTATAATTTTACATTTTACTTTAAAATCTAATATATTTTAGACTACACCTTATTTAAGGTGTGAAGTTTAGACCTAGGTTTGTTTATTGTCAATATGGGTGTATGGTATTCAATTACTGTTATTATTCACTTTGTGTATATTCTTTAATCCAGAAATTCTCCTTCTAAGGCTTTTCCCAAAGGAAATAATTAACGTCCTGTCACAGCTTTTTTTTTTTTTTTTCTTTTTTTTTTCCAAAAGTGCCTTGGCTCCACATACCTCTCTATTCATTCTTATATAAAAACTTCAGAATTTCTCTTTTGCTTTACAGAGACATAATTTACATAACAAAAAATCAATCCATTTTGGGTGTACAATTCAATGGTTTTCAGTTTATTTGCAGAGTTGCACAACCATCACCACAGTCTCATTTTGGAACATTTCCATCACCCTAAAAAGAAACCTTGTACCTATTTCCAATCACTCCTCAATTCTACCCCCAGGCCTAGGCAACCACTAATCTATTTTCTATCTCTATAGATTTGCTTTTCTAGACTTTTCATATAAATGGAGTGATAGAATCCAATATCTGATCTTTTACATCTGTTTTCTTTCATAATATTTTTGAGATCATCCATGTTGTAGCGTGTCAGTATACTTACTTTTTATTGCTGAGTGGTATTTCATTGTATGGATGCACCACATTTTGGTTACCCATTTACAACTTGATGGGCATTTGAGTTGTTTCTGCTTTTTAGCTATTATGAATAATGCTGCTATGAACATTCACGTACAAGTTTTATGTGGAAATGTGTTTTCACGTCTCTTGAGTAGACCCCTAGAATAATGCTGATATGTTAAAAGGAAAAGCCCAGTCAGATTTTTATTGGAATTGCATTAAGCTAAGGGAATAATTGACATCTTTACAATATTGAGTCTTTATATCCAGAAAAATGGTGTGTCCCTGCAGTTGTTCAAATGTTAGAACCTCCTTCCAATTTTTCTACTTAGGTTAATGGGATGCTGTCATAAACTTCCATTTCATTTTTGTATACTTCCCTTTTGCCCACAAATCCATTCACTGTCTTGTACATGGAAAGTACATGATAGATACTCGCCAGTCACTTTCTTTGGTGTTAAGGACATGGCAGTGAACAAGACCTAGCAGCGGCTCTCATTGAGCTTACTTTCTAGCTGAATGAAGGGACAATTTGCCTGAAATCTTAAAATAGCTGTTGAAGTGGTAGAGCAGTGACAGGAGTGAGTGAGTGAGAATGAGAAGTGGAGGAATCAGTGTTCCAGGTAGAGGCCGGGACCATCTTTCCAATCCAGAAGTTCTCCGAGATGCCACTGACCCAGATTTTTTAGACTAGCATGCCCCTAAGATTCTATCCTGATTCGTCGGGTCCACGGTGCTGGGAAGAGGGGTTACACCGGAGAATGGATCTGTGCATCTTTGCTAACTACAGGCCAGGAGGGGACGATGGGTGAGCCACACTCTCAGAGATAAAACACCCTGTGACAAAGCCAATGAGAATTCCACTACAATCTCATCAGTCTGTAAGATTCTGTAAATCCCTGTAAATTCTTCAGGTGTATTATTTATATGAAGCAGGCTCTTGGCCCACGTGATTGACGGCAAAACGCTAACAAATGTATTTGTTTGGAGGGTATGAGAAAGGTGGTAGCCAGGAAGAAACATCCCACTCCGAGAATGAGTTTGGAGAGAGAAAAACCCCAAGGAGAGGAGTGGATGGATACTACTTACTAAGAGGAGAAGGTAAGCAGCATTCCTGGGGCCTGCTAATAAGAAGAAGAACAGGGGGCCAGAGAGGCTGCACAGCGAGGAAGGACCGCTGGTAAGGAAGAGGGGCTTCCCTCAGGAGACTGAAGACCGTCTGTCTGAGAATCCCACAAGGGTGGGGGGATGGAGGAAGAAACCCCCCCGGAAAACCTCCTAGAGATTTTTACAAACAGCTAGTCCCCCATCATCCACCTCATACAGAGATCCTGTGATGAAAAAGTGTTAGATAATCCATGGAGTGAACACTCCTGATACAATCCTGCAGAGGGAAATAGAGACAGCTGTTAGAATGCAACGTGACCTTGTTACCTGATTTACGCAGAGAGATATTTCACGAAATGTTTCTTCAAAGATGGACTCAGAGTGGGTTAAACCCTTTCTCTGTCTTCAAATAATACAGGCCCCTAGGTGCTTGTCCCTCTGAGGAATAGGGAGGTTTTGAATACAAATAACCAGAAGAGCAGTTCCCCTGGTGATCTTGAACCTTCTGCGGGTTCACTAATGACGAAGAGAAGGGAGTAAACAGTACCCTCACTAACAGTGAGACCAAACGAAGGAGGTGTATAGACACCCGCAAGGAAAGAGAAATGATAGCAAAGGATTTGCTTGGATAAAGAAAATGCGCCGGGGGAAGAAACAGATTCAACTGAGGAAAAGTGTCACCGAATACCTCTGGGGTGTTGTCCAGAGAAACAAGGTAGTTAATGAGCTAGGGAAACCTGAAAAGCAGTGTCGCTGAAAGAGGCCAGAGCAGAGAGAGAAGAAGAAACAGGTATGTGTTTGCAGGGTGATCCTGAAGGTCAAAGAGGCAAAAGCAAAAATAATGGCTGAAGACAAACATTCTTAGTTATCTAACCATTATGATAGCTAAGCCCATGTTTTTAAAATTATACTCTTGGAGAATACTTGTGTTTGTAACGAGGTTAAAGTGTCCCATGGTACAAATAAATGATTGTGTTCTTTTCCAATTTTTAGGAAAAGAGATGTTATCAGACAAAGGTTCACAGTTTTAAGGTTTTCTTCCATAAGTATTCAATATTTGATGCTTACTCTATGCTTATGTACGAATCTAATGTTAGATGGTTTGTGATTCAATCAAAAAGCATACGTGAATTAATTTTGTTTGGTATCTGAAAATAGTCCAAGAAGAGCACTGAGATTTTCAAACATCCCACCTCCTGAAGAAGTTTGAGAATCTAATCCAAGTGAGGGCAAAGTCCAGAGCAGGATAAAACCAAACCCAATAGCTTCTGTTTTGCGATGTTGTAATTTTACTACATTTTGTACAAACCAGTGTTTCTGGGAAACATAGTGGCCTAATAAACATTACGGAAATGACCTATCCCCAGTTTCCACAGCTTTAAGTGAGAATATGAGGGACCAGAAGACAGCAAGGAATCTTTAAAAGCCAGCTAGTACTTTCTTCAAATCCCATCATTCAATACCAACTATTCAACATTATGCATCATTTAAATACTGTATTAATATGCATGGTATCCAAGAGGTTATGCACTATGCCCTTGAGATTTTTATGGCTGCAAAGGCAAAGAGGGAATCAAATTATCTAGTTTGACTTTCCACATCCTTTAAATAAATAGGACATTTAAGGATCACCTAGGAAAAGGGTACAAAAATTATCATTTCGACGCGGTTTAGAACCCCGTCTTGCTCGGAGACGGAAAGGCTAGCTGACTTTTTGATGTCTCTACATGCCAGTAGAGACAGGCACAGAAAACCTGAGAGCTGGTTCCACTGATGGAATCCTTGGAGCTTTGTAACTTCCTCTGAGTTGAGATCCACAACTCTGTGTACCACCACCCTCCCCGGCCCACACCCCCTCACCTGTGCCCTCAGCCTTTGCAGATTCCTGGAGAGATTCCTTTACTGCTTACAAAGGGAAGCTGCAGATATTCTCTGAGTTCTAGTACTTCTAAAGTAAGCCGTTAAATATATGTTCTGATGTATAAGCTCTTACAGTGACTGCTGCAAATGACCATTTTTTCTCATTCTCCTCCTTTGCTTTGTGAATTCTCTGTCTTGATCATAACATACTTATCTCTGTAAATGGGAAAAACATCATTTCCTTGGCAAAAAAAAGTAGAGCTGTAACACTGACTGGTATCAAATTTCCAGAAAGTATAATTTTTCTATCATTTCATTCATATTAATGTCATCAAAAGCCAGAAGTTATAAGTGATTGGGAGGCATTGGAAGGCAATCTGTGACACAGCTGTCCTTCAGTGAGCTGAATATATTAAACTCTTATACGATTTGCTGTAAATATTCAGAGCGCTACAGACCTTTGTGTCACCAAACCCTAATCCTGGGAGGAAGTGGCTTTGGAGAATAATAAAAACCAGAAATATTTTGAAGCATTATCTCCGCTTTTTCTGCATATCATTTTCCAGTATACCATACCAATATTTCAGCTCTGTAAAAAGCTGTGTAATCACTTTACTTCACCTGTCAAGAATTCATGTTGGCATCTTTCTCCCTAGAAAATTAATACTTGTGATGCTTTTCTGACGTCATGATACTTCTGTCTTCTTCAGTATAAAGAAGTCAGCTGATATTGTTTTCAGTAAGATTTTATAGAAATTCGAAACTAAATTTAGTGTGGTAAAATGTGTGTGCTTTTCCCCTTCAGAAAAAAATTTATATTAATATTACTTCGAGCCCACATTAATCATGTAACTTTTTTTGTGGTTCTGATAAGAGTTCTTCATTGGATAAAAATACTCTATCAAGGCTGATTTACTGGTTTTATGTATTAGACATCTATGTGCTTTGTGATGGTCGTTTGGGGCAGGCAGTTTTCTCTTTTGCTCTGACTATTTATACTCTAAAAGGATTTAAATATATTACAGTTGTTACAATGGGGTCATCTGAAAGGGGTGTGTACTAAAAAATGAATTGGGTGGCACCCCCTTCAAATGTAAAATTAATTCCTCCTGGTGGTCGTTTGGCTTCTAACGATCTTAAGCCCCAAACATTAAGATTCTGTAGTTACATGTTCAGTAGGTCAGCAGCGGGGATTCCAAAACAGGGTGAGGTCATGTGAGGCCCACCACCTGGATTCCTGAACAGTGGAGCAAAGCATGGGACTCATGTGATGGTCGCAATGGCCCCGGGCGTGAGATTGAGGAAACCCAGGCCTACTTCAAAACACAATTACTCTCAAAATATCTGACACATTTTCCAAGTGTAGATACATTTTAATTTTATCTTAATCCTTTTGAATAAAATTATATAGGCTTTATAATATCAGCTTTTCTCCTGACATACCATGCATAACTTTTTCCCACTCTTTGTTTTAGAAAGGAAGCAATAACCTAAGTTTCCAATATGAACTCAAGTTATAGTCTGGTGAGGACTCCTTTCACAGTGATACTTAAGAGGAAACGCTCCTTTTTATTTGTCAATACTCTGTCCTTGGACAGGTATAAAGGTCTCCTCAGTCACCCTAGTCAATCAATCTAATTTCACAAGTCCATAGTCACATACACAAAAAATATATAATTTTGTATTGTTCCAAACATAGGACTAGAACAATATCTGGCTCCCACACAAGTAGTTGTTCAGTAACTATTTTTTCAGGGAGGGGTAGCGGGGCAGGCACCACAGATGTGCTCCTTTGAAGGGAATTAAGTTGGAAACTGGAGAACAGTACAGAAGTGAAAGGGATCCGGACCCTGCCTTCTGGGACAAAAAATAGGAGATAAATGTATGAAAATGCCATTTACCTCCATCAGAGAGAAAATGAAGAAATTTATCTCAAGCTTTACAAGTACAATTAAAGCCATTTCCAGACCCATCTATGGAGGAAGTGACCATCCTGGTGAAGCTTAGTAACCAAAGGCAAAGGAAAAGCACACTTCAGGATTTATAAACAAAAAAAAACACAAACAAACGAACCAAAACACAATGACTGCAGGAGTATCAAAGATTAGAAGATAAGGAGGTGAGAGTGGCAGCCACTGCCCCCTGCCTGGCTGGAACTCACTGCGAACCGCAAAGCACCCTGGGGAACCCTTCCTGTCTTTGGATCCGACCCAAGCTTCGTAGGTAGCTTCTGCCCTCCACTGCATCTCCAGCACCCAATGCACGAAGAGCCCCCTGTAAGGATTCACCACCATCATCACAACCACTAACACCTGAATAAGGCTGCACAGGCCTCCACACCTGTACCCCAAGCAACACCTACAGTGGCAGCTCCAAAATTTCTATATAGAATAGGCTTAATGATACGATGGGAAGAGGAGCATTTCCATAGCAAGTACTCAGTTTTTACTTCCATATACTCACTTAGGGGTGCTTCTTGAGGTGGTGGTGATGATGGGGGACCAGAGGGCCTCTCCCCCACACCCACTTCTCCAAGCTGCTCCTGATGATCTCACTTCTTCCCCACAACTACCTTGAAAGGGAGGGGTCAGACAATAAGACACTCAGGCATCTAATCACCTATCTCATACCCAACTAGAAGGGGCAGAGTTACTTCAGTGTAAATGGTCTGAGTCCAAAGAGCAATCCCAGAGTAGAGTAAACCTGATCTTTCAGAAAGCTGGATTCAGGCTTCACCTCCACCAAACCCGTTTCCTAGAATGACGCATACACCCGCGAAAGCCACAAAGTTTTAATTTCCTCTTCCATTTGAGCTAAAAAACATGCTGCTGCCCTGTGTAAGAAACACACATTGGGGACTTCCCTGGTGGTGCAGTGGTTAAGAATCCGACTGCCAATGCAGGGGACACAGGTTCGAGCTCTGGTCTGGGAAGATCCCACATGCCACGGAGCAACTAAGCCTGTGAGCCTGCTACTACTGAGCCTGCGCTCTAGAGCCCACGAGCCACAACTACTGAGCCCATGCGCCTAGAGCCCGGGCTCCACAACAAGAGAAGCCACTGCAATGAGAAGCCCGTGCACCACAATGAAGAGTAGCCCCCGCTCGCTACAACTAGAGAAAGCCCCTGCGCAGCAACGAAGACCCAAGGCAGCCCAAAATAAATAAATTAAATAAATTTATAAAAAAAAAAGAAACACACATTTGGCCACAGATGTTATGTACTTCAGGTGCACTACTTGAAACAGAGTTAAAAGCAAAATTCTCTCTCTTTCTCTCACACACGGATGCACACAAAGATGGGGATGGGGTGAATTCTGTCCCCTCATCCCTCAAATGAGAGGCTTGGGCTGGAGCAGTGGTTCTCAGAGTCTAACGTGCACACAAATCATCTGGGCATCTTGTTAAAATGCAGATTCTGATTCAGCAGGTTTGGGATGGAGCCCAAGAAGCAGCGTTTCTAACGCGCTCCCAGGTAATGCTGATGCCGTTTGTCCACGGACCACACGAGGAGAAGCAAGAGACTAGAGCATCTGAAGGCTCCTTCCCGTTCTAAGCATCTTAACATCTCCGTCAATGGCATGCTTGGCCCCTACTTCCTCGGCCCCTTACACCCATCAGAAAGGTTATGTTCACGTCATTATGCTCACAAGCCCAGTTCCACACCTTCCCTCCACTGGCCCAAATCTACCCCAGGTCAAGGGTGGGATCCATATCCACGAGGTATTCCTTAACTGGTTTTTTTCTCCCCAGTGATCATTTTCTTCTAAAGTCCTCTAGCACTTAGAGATTTTGCCCTCTTGCCTTGCATTGGTCACTAGTTATTTTTTGATGAATCTAACTAAATTATAGGCTAATAGGGCCATGTCCCCTAATCTCTTCTTTCTCCGGGAATACTCTCACATGATCGGCTCCTTTTCAGCCTTCAGTTCTCAGTGCAAACCCCACTCCTTGGTGAGGCCCTCCCTGAACAGCGATCGAAATTATTCTCTCTCGATGCCCCCTCTGACAAGTCACAGCACCCTCTTTTAATTTCTTCCTAACACTCATCAAGGTTTGAAATTTCCTCGCTTGTTTACTTACTTGTTTATTATCTGCCTCCCTCCGACCCCAGAGAAGGACTTTGTTTACACTGTTCATCACTCTACCCACCGGTGCCTAGAATGGTAACTATAACATAGTAAGTTATTTGTTGAGTGAATAAACGCAAGAATCAAAGAGCTGGGCACACAAGAGGCACTTAAGAAAATGCTTGTGGGATGAGTCAGAGACCTGTCACCCAAGCACTCATCTTGGAATCTTATGTTTCTTTACTTTTGAAAACGAGTTCCTTGTCTGTGCTTCTCCTTTCCTGCTGGGTACTCACAGCAGCTCACATCACAATTAATTTTGAAAGGAGCTTGGACAGGTGAGTTTTTATTAGTTCTCAGTAGGACAAGTCTTCTACCTGTAGTGCTTGTGGCTTACAAGAAATAACGGGAGCAGTGTCAGTGTGGACCTTCAGGATATGTTTTGGGAACACAGGGCACATTTAGCTGTGGGTTTCTTCTTGGCTGTTCCATTGATGGAGCCCTGTCTGCAAAGCTCTTTCCAAGCTCGGCTTTGATCAGCTTTCAGGCCTGCCAACACACCCTGGTTTCTCACTTTAGACCTCAATTATCTTATGAGGCACACAATCCAGCTTTGACGGTGTACCTGGAAAATGGTAGAAAATGCAGGCCATAGGGGGAAACTGAATGTACAAAAATGAACCTACTTATTAGAGAAAACAACCACCGGTCGGTCTCTAGAGTGTGGTGATTTGCAAAATTAAGAATGAATGGTGCTGAAGGCAGAACACGAAGGCTGTCTTTGCCACATGCCATTTGTCTGGAATGGAGGTAAAGGCCCCCGTACGATGTGCTCTACGGAAGCCTCTTTAGACGTTTCATCATTTCCTTTCCTTTGTGGTGTAAGCATTTGGGCTTGAACACTGACAATTTTCAGAAACACAAGAAACAGGCTGGATCGTGACCTTGACACAGCATGACTTTACCCTTAGTTTCCAAACAGAAGTTCTTGAAAGTGATGCTGAGTTCCTTCTCTCAGAGGTTCATTTGTGGGACTCTGGGGAGTAAAGGCAGAGGCAAGCACCAGTCCTTCTGGCACAGCAGTGTCCGTGGGGAAGGGCTAGAAACACAAACCACGTAACCTCTAACTGTGAGAAACCAAAGCTTTCCCATCCTTGGGCTTCTAAGTTCTATTGCTCCATCCAGGCTCCGCTGGGTGTTTTCTTTCTTGCCTATACTGTTCCAAAAGAAATCTAATGGGGCTTTAATCCACTGTTGCATTTCCTGTTTTCTGTTTTATCAGGCTCTTTTGTCCTTTGCATGTGCCATGAAAAAAGTGTGAGGCTACCAAGGTATGTAATGGTGGGGATAAAGATCAAAGACTGTGACCGCTGAAATCTGAATTTCAGCTAAACAACAGAGCTTTTGAGCGTATGTTCCATGTGAGATTTTATTTGCTAAATCTATTGCTTAGTTTATTGTTTTCTTTGGTCATGTTTTTGTTTGTCCTATTGTCTTTTATCGGCAGGGGTATGAAGAGGGAACAAGAAGAGAGGAGGAGTGAGATATTTGGTGTCCCGTGTTCAACCTCGAGATAGTGGTTTCCTTCTTCTGCTGTCGAGATGCCAGAAAAAGGCTTTAGAGTCCTTTCTGTGAAGTCCTCAACCTCCAGTCTGAAGACTGTCCTCTTGGTTGTGTTTCTGCAAACTCCTAATTTGCCTCTAGACTGACATGAGTTTGAAATCTGGGTTCTCCAGCAAACTGAAATGAAAGGGCCCTGGTAATTGCAAAATGAGTGAGGTAGCAATGGGGAAAGTGTTTCCACTCCCCTGGAGAGTGGGCTTCTTGAGTGGCACTGGGCCAACGCCACGTGGGCCACAAGGGCAGGTGTCGTGCAATCACCACAGCTGATCCTGTAACTCCATTTCAGAGTGATTAAGTGCAGGGACCTCCCATGTAGATGCTGGCAAATGTGAACACAATGGGAGAGTGAGGGTAACAAGCTGGGAGAAGATGTGCAGGCTAACGAGGATGATGGCTAAATGTAATGAGTGTTTACCACGCGCTAAGCGTTAGTGAACATGAACTAAACTTGTTTAATCCTCACAGTAATGCTATCAGGTAGGTGTGTGTCATGATCCCCGTAACAGATGAGGAAACCAAGGCAGAGAAGATTACATCATTTACTTATCTGATTAAATTACATCGTTAGTTTGTGGAGGATACAAACTGGTTCCAGAATATACGGCCCTAAACTACCTCTGTTTCTGCAGCCTGAACAATCTGTGCGATCAGGGTGTGGGGAGAGGTAGGAATCGCTCGCTGAGCGGCTGACACAAGCAAAGCCTTTCCCACTGCACGTTCCTGGAGACCAAGGTGGGCCTGAGTGGGCCTACGGCAGGCCAGCCACCATGGTGTCTCCCCTGAGCGGCCCTAGGAACACAGGCAAGCAAGCAGCCAGCCCAGGGTGATGAAGTGATCAAGGTCAGTAAATGGATTGTGAATTACTTATGAAACGGAATACATTACATAAGGGTTGTTTTTAAGAAAGAGCAGATGAAAGATTTCAGGTCAGAGTTTAATCCAACTAAACTAAGCTCATCTTTTCCCTCTTCTTTTTTCCCAAGGCCTTCATTACTGTCCTGCTACCACATGTTCTGAATGTTGGGCTGAGCCCCGAGTTCTCGAGACACCGGTGAATTATTATGATTAGGTAGCCTTGGCCCTTCAGTTTCCAGCAGGGTGAAAGGGAGTGTCCACAATCTCAGAAATTATCCCAGCTGAATGGCCAGTGTAATTAGAAAGAAAGTAACTCCAGAAGGGCCAAGAGCATCTTTGTTCCTTTCAAAATAACTACATAACTTGGAAACCCGTGGGAATGTATGTTGATATGATATTATTACAGAGGTGATAAAGGACTCCACTGGAAACAGATGTGATCTGATTTCCTCTGATACCCTGAGCTGAAAACAAAATTACTGAAGGTGATAACACTCAGGAGAAATGAAACAGTTCAAAGTTCCAAAGAACTTAGTTTGGAAGGAAGCCTTTGAATAATAAACCATAAATTTTATTGCAGTCACCAACATAAGAAAAATATGTCCCAAGGCCTGTTTGTCTAGAAAAGGATGCTTTTCTTTTCTCCTCAAATCCCTCAAATGAGTTTTAACTGTGCAAATGAGGGCTATAATTTATGTAGAAATTTGAAACTATTAATGGCTTAATCCATCTCAGACTGTATTGAAGTTCTGCAGCATGATTCCCGTTTACACAGCTCAGCAAACAGAGGCCCATGAGGATAGGAGTTGCCACCCGTGGCCCCTGGCAGCTAGCTGTGTAATGAAATGAGATCTTAGATCCAATCTTTCTGCAAAACACCAGTTTATTACTGGGATTCAAGAAGTCTAGATGCTCAGAGCCAAAAAAAAAAAAAAAAACACACACAAACCCCAAAACCTTTTAAAATGACTATTAGACCAAGTGATTTCTTCTTTGCAGTGATTTCTCTAAAAGGAAACACTCCAATGTGGGATTGAAAACTTTCCCTTGGTTATGGCTTGTTTTGTAGCATTCTGAATCTGAGCAGGAACAGAGAGGTAGAAGGTGGTGGGTTCTGAATACCCTGATCATCATCCAGCTTCATTATTTGCTTGGAATGGGGGACAGAGGCCACCTTCCAAACAAGCAGGTGCAGGAGGTTTCCCCTGAGGAAACATTTCTCCTCCACCCCCTCCTGTCTCCCCACCATCTCCATCCCCATATCCTCACATTTCTCTCTTTAAATCCGTAAATGTTTGGTCTTTATTGTTCTTTTTGCAAAGTGCAAGCTCTAGCTTTAAACACAAGAGAATGCTGTGCACCTTGAAGAACAATCTTGTAACTGGAACCGTGGGCAGCAAAGCCCTCCTGGGTGGGATCCGTGGACCCTTAAACAGCCAAACTCAGAATATACAACAGCGCCCCCAGCCAAATATTTCTGTCTGGACCCCAAAGTTCAGACAGCACCTGCTCTTCTGTTGCCTTCTTCTTGAACCTCGGCTGCCCCATTTCAATAGATAATTGAAAACTTTCTTACTTTCTTCTCAGTTCTCCACGGGGAAATTCCACTTTGAGATTCTTTTTTCCCTGTCATTTTTACTTTACAGTTAGGAGGGCAGGGATGAGCTAGGAAACAGGATTTCTCTCTCCCTCTCGCTTTTTAAAAATGACGTAGGGAGTTTGGACGGCCTCCCTACCCCCACCTCCCCTCTTTTGATTCTAACCCTGATTCCTGGAGAATTACAGTTTTCCTTTCCATGTTTGCTGATGACCGAGCGGGTCGGAGCAGGAGGGGCTGCCCAGCGAGAGCCCCGGAGCCGATTCTAATCTCCGATGGGCCCCAGCTGCCCGCGTCCCAGGGAACGGCCACAAAGCCCGGCTGGGCTGGAGCGCGAGGACAGCGGACCGCGGCTGCCACGAGCCCCGCGGGGCGCGCAGCTCGGCGGGGGCGGCTCCACTCGGCCGGGCCCGAGTTCGCTGGGGGACAACTTACTGTGTTCGCTCTGCGTCCACACTGCCAACTCCCAAGTGGGAGGGGGGAAACAGCAAAGGCTGTGTCGTGTCCGAGAGTATAGGCAACAAAAGAAGAGAGAGGAGAGGGGAAGCGGGAAGGGAGGGAGGCAGGGAGACGGAGGCGCTACCCCGTGCTCCCCGAGAGCGCCCCTCGGATGCTGATGGGGAGCCCCTCCCGGAGCGGCGGCCCTTTCTCTGGGCCCCCTCCGGCCCGCTGCTCAGACAGGTTAGTTGGGAGAAAAAGAACAAAGCTCCCAGCCAGGGCAGGCAGCGGTCCCGGGGCGCCCCGGGGGATGGGAGGGCCAAGGCCGAGGCGCCCGGTGCCCTGCCCTCCCCGCGCGCGCCCCCGGCCCGGGCCCCCTCCTCCGCCTCCCCTCGCGCCTCCCAGTCCTCGGGGAAGCGGTTCTTCCGAAGGGACGCGCGCCCGCGGGAGAGGAAGTGGTGGGAGCGGGGGGAGGCCGGCGGAGGGGGGGCGGGCGGGGAGCCGGGGAGGAGGCGGGGGACGGGGGGCGGGTGCGCCCCTGAGCTGCCGAGTCGGGCCGGGTACCGACTGCCATCCTGCAGCAATTTCCCTGTGTCATGGCTCCGGTCTCTTAGCAACAGCCGCGGGTCCGGCCGCCCCAAGCCGAGCGAGCCGCCGCCGCCGCCGCGGGCTCAACTCCACCCGGCGGAGCCCGGCGCGCCGCAGCCACACAAAGAGGCGCCGGGCCGGCCGGGAGCGCCGCGGGAGGGCACGGCGAGGGACCGGGGCGGCGGCGGCGGCGGGGAGAGCGGCTCCAGGCAGGATGCAGGATGCGGAGGACCTGACACTTCTTGGAAACTCTTGGAAATGGCTCCCGCCCCGGCACCGTAGGGGGCTGCGCACCCCGGGCGGGCGCTCGCCCCCGCTGGGCTGCTGAGCCGCGCTCGGATGGAGGGCCCCCGAGGCGCTGTCCCTGCGCTCCGCCGTCGGCTCGGGCTGAAAAAGTTTCTCCATGGTTCCTTTGTGTAGCCCGAGCGCCCGTTCGCTGGCCGCGAGCTGCCCCAGTCTTCCCGGGTAAGTGAGCGATATTGTTTGCTTCCAGTGCTGCCATTTTGAGCAATTCTGTCTGTCCCCGGCCCCCGAGCGGCCCTTCCCCAGCCCTCCTGCCCGAGCCCGGGTCCCCCGGGCGGGTGTTCGGGAGAGTAATTTTCCTGGGCGGGCTACACGGCATGCGCTGCCCAGATAAAAGCGAGTTCAGGATTGCCCTCACTTCGCTCCTGCCTGTTTTCTTTCCAGAGGCGGACTCCCAGCTGCTGCACTCATGTGACTCCAACATAAATAAGCAGACCTAATAAGAAGGGCAAGGGGCTCGCTGCCCTGCCAGTGAGCGACCGGGGGTCGAGGACCTGGGTCGAGTCCCGGGCAGGGCAGGGCGCTCCCAGTCCTGTGGGCTCTGAGCCTCAGACACCGAGTGGGGCTTAATCCATCATGAGCCGAGAACTTGAATGTCTCTCTTGGAAGCGGTTGTATTTTTAGACATCCCTCCTTTGCTTCCCCATCCTCCATTCCTTAACCACCCAAAGACCAGCACCAGGCAGTAAACTGCTAGGGCAGCCAAGCTCGAATGATAAGTTTGTTTTCCTTCGTTCTGTATGAAGAAAACCTCAAAGGTGGGTTTTCCTTGCCATCTGACCTTTATCAGTATTTTCCGTCAGATGGAAATACATAATAAAGGAGTTCAGGCTTCAGCAGAGCTGAAGGAATAATAAACTAGGGAGTTAATTACTAGCTGTTAAACTAATTTTAAAGATCTTCTGTAAACGATTTGTTGAAATCCATTCCAATCTTCCTTACACTCTACCCAGAGCCAAAGCTGCCTTGCTGAGGTGAAATACATGTGTGGACCTTCCTCTCCCAAGACGTCCAGCATCCGTATCAATGCCCAACAAAATGTTAGTTAGCCCTTCTCCCCTCTGGGAGAGCCACCTTGCCAACTGAGTCTGGGTTTGCTTCTAAAATGTCTGGCTTCCTCAATCCTTCTTAAAATAATCACAGATCTTCAGATTATTACATTAAAGATGCTAGAGTCTAAGCAGTCTTTGTGTTACAACTACATAATGAATGTGTTCATTTGGGGGTGGGAGGAAGGGATGGACAGTAAGGTACTCTGGTTTGGGGTTTTTTTGTTTTTTGATTCCAATCTGTACTTACTGGTGCAGCTCCTTAAAAACAAAATTCAAGAGGTTTATAGATGTCTCTCTACTAACCCTCTGTAACCTACCTCGTGTTTAACCCCTCTCTAACCCACCTGGCGATCCTCCTTACTGAAAACCAACTAAGTTCCAAGGAGATACTGATTTGCAAACATTGGAAATAGTTGATTACCATTTGCTTTTACACCAGTGGAGGAATGATCCTGCCTGAACTGGTATGATGGAGGTGAATCAAGGGCCAAAGCTCTTCACCCAGGCACCAATTAAAAGCAAAATTCTACCTAAGTAATCCCACATTTCCAAAGGGTAATTTATTCTAAAACATTAATTATTTTATAAAGGATATAATTCCCAAAGGCTTGTGAGTGATATCTAAGCCTTTCAATTTCATACAATGCCCTTAATTTTAACATCTCTATTATAGAAGGGAACACAACCAATGGAACAGAAAATGTGTTACTCTGGGGATCCAGTAGGATTGAAATTTTTAGAAGCTGACAGATATCCACAGAGATGCGTCTGTGCATTTACCTACCCAAGCTTTATTATAAACAACTAAACTTCCTATAGGATATTCCATTGACTGTTGCTGCCCTCCTTTCCTAAAAATGACCTGAGAAAAAAAGATGAAAACAGCTCTCACGTGGGGAAATGTCATTCTACAAATCGTTATTATGTAGACTGCTGTACCTAGTTAACTGCCTCATTTGAATATTTGGATTCTTTAGACTGTGCTGTTGGCACAGTAATAAGGGGTCAGAACGCTATTATGGCAGAGTTTGTTTTTTAGTTTTTGTTTTGTTTTGGTTTTAGATTGGAATTTTCCCATATGACAAAAAGATCTTTCTCTTGGAGATTCGGGGGGACTGCTCAAATTCCCTGATGAGATCTAGCACATGATACCTTTAAGGGAGTTCCTCTGAGAGAGGCAAGGAGGCCAGAAGGAAGAGCGCAGTTACATAACCAGTTACCTAAAACTAAATATTCCACCCCAAGAAGCTATCCAGATGTTGCAAAAGAGAAATGAGGAAGCGGCTGTGAGAGGGATCAGCTTGCCTCTAGCTGTAAGAACAATGATGGCTGGGAGACCAGCTGGTGGAGGGATCCATGGTCAGAGCACTGACATAGTTCTCTACTGTTCTCCTAGCCATGAACTCTTTATTAATTATCTCGGGTAAATAATCCGTCTGCCAGGATATGACTTTTAATTCCCATCCAGTGAAATGATTTCCTTTTGGCTTTATAAGTCAGTAACTTTTGTGACTGTTTTCGGGACTTTGAGCTCCACATTGACAGATCCCTCCGCTCGGTTAGAGACTTGGAACTCTGGGGCAGCTCCCTTGAGAAGGCCAGGAAACCCCTCGCCCACTACCGCTGAGTCCCACATTTATTGATGGCTTTTACTAATGGTCAGAACTCCGTTGGCTGTCAGGCAGGAGCGTTTGAAATGAGCAGTGCTGGAATAGTACCTACAGAGTGAGTGGAGGATGGGGGTGGGAGAAGGACGTGGACTCTCAAAGTGTTTTATCGTCTCTGATCAATTATTCCAACAGCGCTTCTCTTCCCTGATCCATTTCCCGCACCCCCTGGTCTCTACCTAGGGCACTCCCGTTAGCGGGTAATGGCCCTGGGGCGAGGGGCACGCACGTGGTGGGATCTGGGAGCGGGACCATGGCAGCGCGTGGGATGTTGCTGCAGCCAAGCCTACACCCTCTGACTGTCTTCCTCTGCTTTGCAGCGGGAGGAGGTGGCGGAGCAGCTAGTGGGCAGCTGGTGCCCCCCCGCCCCCAGCACAGGCCTCCGCCCCAGGAGCTAGCCCCGCACTGCACCCGCTCGCCATGATCGCCACCGGCGGCCTGCTGAGGATTTCCGCCAGAAAGCAGGATCCCCTCCACCCCCCGAGCCAGGTTCCCAAGCGCAAGCGGAAAGCCAGGAAGAGGCGCAAGAACGACGTGGTGGTGGTGAAAGGCAAGCTGAAGCTGTGCTCCGTCTCCGGGCTCATTGCCCTCTGCGGGATCCTGGTGCTGCTGGTGGGCATAGCCTTGGCGGTGGTGGGCTACTGGCCCAAGGCCAACGGGACCAATAGGGAGGGGGGTAAGCAGCTGCCGCCCGCGGGCAGCGGCCACCGCGTCCCCACCATGACCAACAGCAGCAGTAGTGGCAGCAGAAACCGGTCCAGGACGCACCCGGGGCCTCCGGCGGGTGTCACCGCCAGTTCCGTGGGCGCGCCCAGGAGCACGCCTCCAGCACGGTCCCCCGCGCCCTCTTCGTCCTCCTCTACGTCCGTGGGCTTCTTCTTCCGCATCTTCTCCGGCTACCTGCACTCGGACAAGCTCAAGGTCTTTGGGCCCCTCATCATGGGCATCGGCATCTTCCTCTTCATCTGCGCCAACGCAGTGCTCCATGAGAACCGGGACAAGAAGACCAAGATCATCAACCTGCGGGACCTCTACTCCACTGTCATCGACGTGCACAGCCTCCGCGCCAAAGACCTGGCGGCCGCCGCGGCTACTGCCGCCGCCGCCGCCGCCGCCTCCTCGTCCTCCGCCCCCGCCTCGGCGCCCCCAGGGGCCGCGCCGCTCAACGGCTTCCTCAGCTACGTGCAGTCGCGGGGCCTGGAGCTGAAGCCCGGAGGCTGCGGCGGCGCCGGGGACGCCTTCGGGGCGACGGCGATGCTGGGCAGGGGTGCGTGGCCCCACCCCGCGGCGCTGGGCGGGGGCGGGGCCCGGGGCGCCGCGTCCCCCCCAGACCTGGCCTCGTCCCCGCGCCGCCCGCGGGAGCCCCAGAGCCTGGCGGAGGCCGTGTACAGCATCTACCGCGAGCGCTCCGGCGTGGCCGGCCGTCGCCGGGCCGCCGCGGCCGCCAGCAGCAGCAGCAGCCCGGCGCCCTGCAGCCCCCCCGAGAGCTGGGGGCGCCAGAGCACCGCCAGCTCCCTCGTGGGCTCCTCGCTGAGCGCCTTCGCGCTGCTGCCCCTGCCGGGGGACCGCGACGGGGACGGGGACGCAGCGGGCGCGAGCCGCGGCTGGCAGCGGCCGCCCGGGGAGCGCGGCTCCCGGGAGATCCCGCGGGGCGAGCTCGACCTGAGCTTGACCGACCTCCGCGGCGCCCGGGGCGGCGCGCGCTGGTCGCCCCGCGAGCCGGAGGAGCCGGCGGGCGCGGCGGCCGCGCGCACCGCCAGGGGGCAGGGTGGCCGCCTGCCCAGGACCGGCAGGTACGCGGCCCTGCGACGCCGCAGCACCAGCGGGCTCCCGGACTACCGGGCGCCCTCGTCCCCCGAGCCCTCGCCCGCCTCGCGCAGCGCGGACCTGGACTCGAGCGTCCCGGCCCCAGCTGCCTCCCCCGAGCCCCCGCTTCGGCGGGAGCGCTCGCCCCCCGCCGGGCCGGACTCGCCGAGCTCCCAGTCGGATGACCCGTCCTGTAGCAATAAGGGCTACACCCCCCTGCGGGAGGCCGGCACCTCCCTGGAGTCGGTGGTGGACCCGGTGGCTGGTGAAAGTCCAGACGGTGAGGCCACCACCTCCCCGGGGGCGGAGCAGAGCCCTCCGGAGGGTCCCGGCCAGGAGCCCATAGCGGGCGAGCCCCCCCAGCGGGTGCAGAGGCAGTTTACAAACGAGGAGAAACTCTTCATGATTTCCCGATCTCATGCCCCAGGGGTCGAGGACGGAGAACTGGAAACTACTGTCATTTAGGGAAAGAGGAGGCGAGAAAAGAGTGAGAAAATAGGAGAAACGCCCGCTTGAAGCAGTGAGCTTAACAGTTCCCTCTGTCCTTGGGGATTTATCCGAGGAAATCGTCCACTACCCAAAGAGCTGCAGAATGTTAGCCTTGAATTGCGTTCACGAGATTCCTGTAGATAACTCCAAGCAATTTTTTAAAAAAAAAAGCAAGCTAGTCTTATATGTCCGATGGTGATTGTATGTTCTATGAAAACCAAATGTATTAAAAGGTCAGCAATCTAGTTCACGAGATAAAATTCTCTTAATTTTCTTAGGATCAAAATAATATATTTTTGACAGTAACTGTGCACTTTACTCCAACTTTTTTTTTTGGATCCCTAATTTCCCTAACCTTTACTCTGCCGCTGGTTTTGTCCACAGCTGCTTGTGAATGACAAGCTTTTTGCCTCCTATGCTTTTGCGGAGCATAGAAGGGTCTGTCTCAGTTCTCTGAGAACTGATATTACTAAATGAAATCAAAGCCAAAAGCATGAGTTCGTCGGGAAAGAGCACTTTCCTCGCCCCACCCCACTCTGCTCATCCAGTTGCCCAAAGGCCTCTCTATTTTTGAAAAGGGAATTTACATTTTGCTACTAGGGCGTCTAATGGAGACCAGAGGGGGCCAGCACCTAGATGGACTGTTACATTCCTAAATTCACTATATCAAGTACACGATACTTTATGGAGTACTATCACACCTGTACTGAAAATAGCATTAACATGAAAAAATCTTTTTTAATAAAACAAGTTTCCAAACAAACATAATACTCCCTCATTTTGCCTTGGAACTAATACTTCTAACACACATAAAACATCAGGCAGTTCAGCTGGTAAATCTAAGATATTTTGCTATGATACTGCTACTGCGATTCTAGCTCTCTTCCCACAAAGTACTCAGCACCATCCTCACTCAATCAATTTCCATATTTTTACCTATTAAATATAGGGTAGAATTGAACATTTGGGAGTGTCTCTTTCAAATAGAATGAAACATTAAATAAACAGTAATTTTCTACAGTACTTCTAGTTTACCTCTCAGTATTAATTTACAGAGCATCAGGCTTCATGTTCTGCTCTCATCCTCTTGGAGTTGACCATTTGATTTTTGCTTTTAAGTTCATGATCTTGAATCCGTGGCCTACATAGGCTAGCGGGTAATGTTTTAATAATGTGGTAGATTGTTTACGCTTGACTTTATTAAAAGTCAATCAGTTAATTTTCAAGACCAGTAGACAAACAGTAATTAATGTACCGTTCCGATGCCCTCTTCCGTGGAGTGTGAGCTGAGCATCTTGGGAACGGTACGGCGTTTTTTTTCACCTACTCGGTTACAAGTTCTACAGTTACACACAGCTCAGGCTATCACTGCAGGAAGTTAAAATACTGATTTTCAAGGAAAACCTTGTCAAAGGTATGGTCATATCGGCTCCCATGAGTGAAACAGTGGGTCCAGCGGAAAGAGTGCAGATTCATGAGTGAGGCTGGACCCCAGCTTTTGGCATTTGCTAGCTGTGTAGCCTTGAACAAGTCACAAATGCTGAGTCTCAGTGATGCCATCTATAAAAGGAGAATTACTAGACAAACCTCATAGAGCTGTGAGGGGTGGGACAAGGGGTCCTGTGGACAGAGCCGGGTCGAGTGCTTGGCTCAGAGGAGTACTCAAAGACAGTGGTTATTGGAATTGTTACCATTATAACAGTGTCTGAATGCATGCTGGAGAAGAATGGGCCTTTCCCTCCCCTTGAGCTCAAGAAATCGCGGGCTCAAATCTGGAATATCCACTTACTATCTGTGTAACCTTAGGCAAATCGCTTAATCCCTCTGGGCCCCTGGTGGAAGATATAATCTCTCTGATTGCCTTCAGGTCTGAAAGCTTTACTTAAATTCAGGGTATTTGTTTTGTCCCAGATATAATCGTATCATATTTGTACATACAACTTTGCCAGGTGAATATACTACTTCATAAACTACCATTTAGTGTCACATTCTGTGATCAACTTTTGAAGGACCTAATTTCTTCCCAGATTGAATTTACATTAACCTAATAACACACTTTAAAGCTGTGGATTAATTTATTTGGCTCCTCCATAGAGCAAAAGTGAGTTTCCTCTAAGAAGGGTGACAAGCGAGTATAATCATACCTTCAGGTAGTGTTAAATTTCAAGTCTCAATTGTTTTATCACACTTACAAAAGTATTTCAGAATTTCCTAGTTTTTCTTCTCCATCACCTTGCATACTGGGTAATTTACATACTGAGAGAGTTTGATGAGTTGTCTAAAAGGGAAAGCAGGTTCTAGTCCTCTAAAATGCTGTTTCCAGTCCTCAGAAAATATACTATAAAACGCTTAGCAAATAATAAAGCCACTGCCTCTTAGTTTAACTAAGGGGCAGGCAGAATATTTATATCTTACGAACTTTAGAAAATTCAGTCCAACCAATTGACTAGGCTTAACAACGCTGATTGCCTTGTTATATTAATCAGATTAAATAAAAACTTCTAGCTCATATTGATCTGGACACAGGCCCTCTGAAATTAAGTAACTTCAGCAAACTAATTTAGCTCAGTATCAAGTCACATCTATCTTAACCATTAAGCAATTTAACTGGATTTTTTTTTTTTAACCTGGAGATAAAGAATGAGCCCAATTTTCCAAATCTTGGGAGGAGCTGGGCTGCCATCAGACCTCAGAAAGGAATCATCTACAGTTATGACCATAGTGATTCGCAATCCTTCCCTTTCATAGGAGCAGAGATCTTCTGCAATAATAATGTTAAATGTTTGCTTACTACTTTCTGTGGGCCAAGTTCTCTTCTGCCCGCTCTGGACATATGATCTCGGTGACTCCTCACTCAATCCTCACTCAGCTCTATAGAGGTAGGATTATTATTATCCCCACTTTACAGAGAAAGACACTGAGGTCAGAATGATGGAGTACTCGCCCAGCTTACACAGCTGGTGGATGGTGGAGCCAGGATTTACACAGAGTGTTGAGGATTATCTGTACCCACTGGCAGATGCTGAGCTGAAGCTGGCATTTCTGGAGACCATCGAAATATTTTCTACATTTTTAGCATCCTGCTTGATCCCTTTCCAGAAACCATTCTTGGAGATATCCGGAGGAATCAGAATGCACAGCCATTTAAAAGCTGGAGTTTGCACTTAAGTCTTCAGACTGGCATAAACAAGGCTTTTTTCAATGCGACTTTGCAGGGTTTGTTGAGGAGATCTTAAAAGATCACGGAATCAGCCCCCCTCCTTCATAAATGAGGTTGCTAAGAATTAGAAAGATGAAATAATTTGTTCGAAGGCAAACAGCAGTGGCAGGACTAGAACATTAAAATAATTGCAATAACTGGCATATGCATTGCCTCCACACCCTGAATTTCTATCATACTAGCTGGGTGACCATGGGCAAGCTACTCAATGTCTCTGTGTCTCCATTTCCTTCCTCAGACAATGGGATTAATAATGGTACCTACCCTTACAGGACTGGTGCAAAGATCAAATGAATTCACACCTGTGTAGAGTGCTTACAACGACCTTGGCACGTAGAAAGTGGTTTTAAAAGCTTTTAAAGTTTTAGTTAAAATAGAATCAACTGCTAAACAGGGTAATTTCGCATGGCCTTCCTATTTATTAACAGAATAATGTTAGGTTTGAAAGCTAAAGAGTAAGGCAACACAGCATGGTGGCTGGAAGCCTGACTTGGGGGGGTAGGGATTAGAACACTGGACCTGGGTTAAATGGAGGTAATAAAGAGCGTCTAACTCACAGAATTAATTATTTAATTAAAGTGCATCAACTAATGTACTTAAAGAACTCAGAACAACTCCTGGCGCAAATAAACCTTCAGTAAATGTTAACTACTATTATTAAAGGCAAAATAGAGAAAAGTAATCGGTAGGCTAAATTTACTGCTCAGTTGTTAGGGACAACCAATAACTTACTGTACTCAAAAGTCTCTATAATTCAGGCATAATAGAAAGAAGAGAACTTAAAAAGTGAGGACTGAGGCCTCTGCAATGCCCCCAACAGACCATGGAATGAATGGGCGCTGGATGTGTGCTCCTCATGGTCCTGGCGTCATAATGTTATATAACAAGCAGTGAATACGCAAACCAGGTAACTTGGCTGTTTCTGGACATGATTATGGAGGCTGGTCATATCAGAAAGGCCAGGCTATCCCCCCCTCTCCCGGCCCCCCCGTGTTCCCAACCCCTTTCTGTGAAGGGAGCGGGCTGGGAGAAAGGCTGGATGAAGACTTCAAGTGAGGGGCAGATGTGTGTGGATTTTAAGAACTGTCTCGACAAACGTTTTTTCTATACTAGTTTTTCTTCAGTTTTGAAATTTTTTTTTGAGTTAGAGAACTGGAAAAAAAAAAAACCCTGCCAAGAACGTTAAATTAGAACAAAGTATATGAATTTGTATTTTGATCAGAATACTATTTTTGCCAAGATATTATATATATGTGTGTATATATATATACACACACATACACACACACACATATATATATACACACACACATTTTATAGTCACATAAAGAACAGGACTGATCTTTGTGGAATTTGTTTTCTATAGACCCAGACTGTTTGTTTGTTTACTTATTTATTTTGGACTAAAAATCCAAAATAAATAAGTAAATTCAAAATTCACTTTCTGAATGACAGACTCTGAAAAGCATTCTAAGGCGCTTCTTTTTCCTGTCTCTTTCTAGGGAAATCATCTTTTCGGTCTTTTCTTCAAAAGGAATGACTTTCTTTAAGTGGATATGAAAATTATATGTGATTTAAGTCACCACGAATTGGGGAGTCCATCTGCACTAACAACTTTAGTCAAACAGCTACCTGCCACCTCCAAAGACCTGGGGAGCAACTTCTTTTGTGTGTGCTGTCTATTTCTCTCTGATGGCAGAAAAGCCCTGGTCAGGTGGTGGGTCCCTCTAGGCACGAACCACAGCAGGAGTTATAATGGCCCCATCCTGGGAATTTAGGCTGCATCCCCGAGCCAGGGTCCTTTCAGGTTTCTAGCATCTCAAATATATTTACTCAAGTTTAAACTGGCCCTGTATGGCAAACAGGATGTTTGGCTGAACCATTACTAAAATAACAGGTTTTTTTCTGCTCATAATATTGCCGTCAAAAGACTAAAAAAAGTTAAGCAGATTCACCTAGAGTATCATAAAGCTTGTGCCTGACTCAGCACCTGTGCTGCCTTACCTGTGCTCTTGATCCCACACTGTGACTGAGGCCTGCTAAGGGTGAGAAGGCTGACTGTCAATCACATGAGAGGAAACAAGGGGGCAGATCCAGATGTGGAAGAGCCGGCATCCTGCAAAAAGACAAAAAGCATAAAGTTAGGCTAGGAAAACTTTTTGTTTCACACATGAGCACTTGGTTACTCTTGTTTGCAGATTATCTGTACGCCAAGGAGCGTTTCACAATGAAACATTATGGTAACTTTTATTCCTTAGAAAATATTATTTCAGCAAATGTATGGTGGAGTATATTTTCCAATATTTAAGAAATTCAACGTAACATTGTATTATTGACACTAATCTGCTTGATACTAGGGATTGCCAAACATCTAATAATGTTTAATAATGAAGAAGAGAAACTTATCTGCACATTTACAAATTGCTTTCATGTTGAGAAACTCAACTATCTTTAAACTATGTCTATACTTTCAAAGGCAGAAAGTACACAAGTATTATAACTGGTGTATTAGGTCCATCAAAGCAAGACAGGGCAAAAAACTACTTTGTCTCAGTGCAGGACTTTGGCCATTCCTTTGTTTTATGTGGTAATTGCCTTACTCCATTTTATATAGCTTATAACTTAAAAGAAAATAATTTCACCTGAAGGAATAAACAGCTTTAGCTGAAGCTGCTGCTGTTTGGGTAAAATACCTAATTCATTTTCGGATCAGTTCAGATTTTTAACCGAGGGTCAGGAGGCAGGCAGGCACCATGGTGCTAGGTGGGAGGAGTGAAGCTATGACGCAGACACAGTTCCAGACCACGGGGTTTGCAGTAGTACTGTTGATACAGGCACGTAACCAGTCATTTCAGTACAATGTAAGAATTATGAGAGTTATCATGTGGACCCTACAGCTGAATCTTGAGAAATGAAGAAAATGTCAGCTGGGTGCAAAAAGGTGGGAAAGGTGTGTCAAACAGTGGGACCAGCCTGAGCAACTGCATGGAGGGAAAACACAATTTAACAAGCTAGACTGTCATAACACAATGTCATAACACAATGTGTCTTTTTCCGAAACCACAACTGCAGACAGAGTGAGGTGTTTGTTTCAAAAATAAAAATAAAAAACAACAAAACCATCTATGGACAGATAGATAGATAAGTATCTCCTTTTATAAGTAGTAGAAGCATTTTTGGAATCAATATTAAAGTAATTTGGGCATTAATATTCTCTACCATTAGATATTTATTAGATATTTAATTATGCCCCATTTATAACTGACCTTGACAGGCAGGACTTTTTAGTTGTGAAGTATCAGTACATGGGAACTCACCATGTTCTCACTGGACCTAAGCTGTCTTTATGAGCAAGAATTACTTTTGCTGAATCATATATTGCTTTAAAATAACCATTTAGTTTAAATGTTCAAGTTCTGGAAATCATTTCTCTCGGTGTGGTATAAAGGGGATAAGACTGCGTGGGGAATCAGCCACGTGGCAGGGCTGTGCGTGTGCTTCCAGCATGGTGGATAACGCCGTGCTGATCCACATGCTGTGAGCATTGCAAACAGAATGAACTCGGGGCTATTTTATCAAGGCTGCAGGGCATTTTTCCAGAATCTAGACGTGATAAATGAATGCATCTGTACATTAGTTTGCAACATCATTTATATCAGAGCAAAAATAATTTATCTTTATTAATAAAGCATCCCATTCCTATTTTTTTTCACATCAATGTTTATAGCAAAAGGAAAGATTATCTAAGGCCTAGTTGTCCCTGATGCAAATAAGAACGAGATAAGTCTGAGTATTCTTTTTTTTTTTTTTAAAGTATTTGTTTATTGATTTATTTATGGCTGTGTTGGGTCTTTGTTTCTGTGCGAGGGCTTTCTCTAGTTGTGGCAAGCGGGGGCCACTCTTCATTGCAGTGCGTGGGCCTCTCACTGTCGCGGCCTCTCTTGTTGCGGAGCACAGGCTCCAGACGCGCAGGCTCGGTAATTGTGGCTCACGGGCCTAGTTGCTCCGCGGCATGTGGGATCCTCCCAGACCAGGGCTCGAACCTGTGTCCCCTGCATTGGCAGGCAGATTCTCAACCACTGCGCCAGCAGGGAAGCCCTCTGAGTATTCTTTATGGACTAGCACCAAAAGACTATGCTTTTAAATGTCTAAGTAGCCAGTCACTTTGGGATAGTCACTGAAACCAGATTCAGCCAGAATAAGGGTTCGGCACTGTATAAATGCAGCCTAATACTTCATTTACACATAAAGCTGCAAACTAAAAGATAGAGGAAAAATCTACTTTTTTCAATACAAATATTCTAATAAAGTAAAAAAAAAAAAAGTATTATTCGCTTCCTTTGAATTTCGCACATTCTGGTTTCTTCAAAATCTTTTTAGTGCGTAAACAGTCAAGGCAGAAATATAAAGTGTGTTCATTCTTTTTTCTAATCCATCAAAGTGAGAATTTTGCAAAAGCACTTTCTATTACAGATCAAGTTCAACAGATATATTATCAACTGCAGTGTCATTATCCAAGCCACCAAATAAATCTTTCATAGAGATATATTTATCGGTAAGAGACTGAGAATGTGGAAATACTGGTAGCCAAAGTGCTACAGTTAATTTGGCATGGTAAAAGATGTCAGGAAGAAAACAGAATTCTTGATAGAGCAAGAAAATTCAAAAGACTAATTTGGTGACCTAAATGCTACTCCTTCTGCTTATATAAGCACACATCTCAATGTGTTTGGAGCACAAAATATGACTTCGGTGCTTGCACAGTCGGTTGTACAATTTCTTCCATTTTTATTCCTAAGTTCATTTCAGCTTTATGCCTCGGAACATTTCTTGATTTATTAGTCTTGCTTGGGATTACTATTTTAGAAAAAAAATGAAAGCATTTATAATAACAGTCATAATAATAATTTATATAATAATAATAATTGTAATAGGCTTAAAGGAGCCCAAAGAGTAATCTGAGTACTTTATTAATAATATAGTAATTATTTGTGCCCAGTTTTTTATATCTTCTCAGAGAGTAAATTGAATGATATCTTCTTGAAACATGTGCTACCAAAACACAATTAAAATGCATGTTTGCAATGTCCTCCTTTCTTAATCCCACGGATGTTGGACACTAAAAACTTTCTTTTATTTTTATGATATATTCTAAGTCGAGATTTAGGGGTGGATGCTTTCCAAGATTTCTTTTATTTATAAAGCGAATGAAAAAGAAATTTAATAATGCTATAACTGCTTGAAAAAAACTGCCAGCTTTGATTAAGTCTATGGCAATTAAACATAACACAAATAAAGTGAACAGAGCATCTGGCTAGTCTGTAAGGATGAATCATCTTCAATGGAAGTATCAAATAATAGTTAAAAAAAGTAAATAAAATGGTATGAAAAGAAAAAATTTCTTTCAGGCATGATTAGAGCCATGAGTAAAAATAATCCAAGTTGATGTGTGGCGATTTCTAATGCAGCATAATTTTAGAAAATTATTTGGTGATTGTATAACTGTGACATGCCTGAAAAATGTTAATTAAACTGGTTTACACAATGGTTGAGAGGTATAATTATTTAGCCACGCTCCCACAGTCATTTGGAAAGCAACTGTAAGTTCCAACTCTAAAAGGCTGTTTTGGATTCTAAGCCCTGGAGCTGGTGGTTGAATGCAAAGCCTTTTCTATCCCCTGAAAATGATGAGGTCCTAGAAGTGTCGCAGTCCTGTTTCATTCAACTTTGATTTCATTTACCCACGTTAGGAAGAACAACTTCAACAGCAATGCAGATCTGTACTTAAATGCTTTCTCTCTTGCCCAGTATTGTTTAGCACACTTAATTCATGGACGAAAGACAGTGATAAAATATTAAACAGCGTCTCAGAATAAATAATCCAGCCATTGTATCTTTTGACTTATAAGTATTCCATGCAATCAGTCTTCAAGGCAGAAGAAGGGAAGATGGTTGAGAAGATAAGCCAGAGGACCTCTTAAAATCCGGGGCATTTTTAATAACGTCCTGAAACTGATATGAGTGCCTGAGATTGATGTCCGGATCTTGGCCTGGAATTCTATCAATAGATTTGGGAATCAGTCTGTTGAAATGAACATTAGGACTGATGATAAAAATATCAAGTGAGAAGATTCCTGGGACTCTGAGTTGCAGAAGTGACAGAGGAATGGAGATCTCAGAGGTATTCATGTGTGCACCAGTGGTCCCAGTGCACCAGGAGCAAGGTCACTTTTGCAGCTTACTGCGTTATCTTGAGGTCTATGAACAAAAGCAGTGTAGTAGGAAAACCTAGCTTCAGGCAGATAATAGTTCTTATGACACAGACTGCAACCTTAAGAAAATCACCAAATACCAAAACTTAATTTCTACCTCATAGAATTCTGTCACAGCCCAGGCTTAGGAAAAAAGGTGCTCATATTTATAGTAGCAAAATAGATATGTAAGACTTCATGGCCACTTTGGATATTATATTTTGATTTTCCTATCAAGTAGCCTGTATTCTCATTATGCACTTTATAGTCAATATTATGAGCATAAGTGAAGGCCTGAATGTTTTAGAAGCTCTGGGCCTTGCCAAGTGGGCTTAATGAAACTAGAAAGAAGCCCTGAAAGTAAAACAAAACAAACAAATGTCAATTTTACAGGCACTGGAATTGATTTCATACCAAATTTGCATAATTAAATTAAAAGAAAATAGGAATAATTCATTATGCAACTAAGTTGCTCCTTTTAAATAGACAGGATTTTTGTTTTCTTAGACTCTAGTTAGAAAATTCAGAGACGGTCAAAATAATTTTGAAAGAGCTTATGTTTGTTCCAATGCCAGTTGGGGGCATTTTCAAGGGAAGATTTGCTAGGGAGAGTGTTTGAAGAACTCAAAGTGTCACACCATAAACAGTCATTGGTGGAGTTCACACACTTGATGTGAACTTGCTTTTCTCTGGTTTAGTCTTCCTAGAACCAGTCTATGAACTTCTCGAATTTCAAGGTAGAATATAATGCTAAGCAAAACACAGCAATAGTAATGCAAATTTTATCTTATCATGCTATTTTATGCCAAGGGTAGTTCATTTAAATAGCATCATTAATTTTCACTTCAATTCTGGTTTTCCATAGAACACAATAAAGGGTTCAAGGCTGGGTCTAATTGGCATAAACATGGTGGGAATTTTACCACTGTCAAAGGATGAATCATTTGATTTAAGTTAAAAACAATCTATCCTGCTTTATCCTTATTGAACACCTACAATGATCCTTGTGAAATCTTCCCTGAACCATTTTGTGCTAGAATTGTCCTGGTGAGCAATTCCAAAACCATTTTCAACAGAAGAGTCAGTCTTTACAATGTATCCACATCCCATTTTCAGACTGCTTTCTGTAAAATCACTTTCTCATGCTTTTATCCCTAGGTGACTCGGAGAGCTTCCCATTTTTTGTTTAGTGATCTACAATTTTACATTTTTCTGCATCTTGCTCCCCCTACTGTTGAGTAGATGTCCGTGCTCCCTAAAGGAAAAATCACTGCCATGTTTCAAGATATTCTATGCTTTTTCTATAAAATGAATGCCCTCCCCGGCTGCCCCTCTCCCCTTGATCAAAATGTGAGGCAAGCTAGATAATAAACATTTCTTTCTATCATTACTATGCCCATCAACAGCATAAGCCCACTCTGTATTCTTTCTGAATTCTTTTATGCAGCTAGGCTCACATCCTGACAATGTGAACAAAAGTCCACTGCAAGGGTCACTGCCAATTTTTCTTGACCTGTGGTACCAAGGCCGATCACATCTCCCACCACCGTCCCTTTTATGTGTCCATTTATTCAGCAAATGTTTATCATAAACCTTCTAGTTTTCAGACCATGTGTTTAACAGTGAAAATATGAAAAGGATGCACTTCTTGACCTTGGACTATCATACTCTAGTGGCAGACACTGATACGTATACATAAACAAATAATTTTAATGTGTGACAAGTGGAGAGGTGACATATACATATATCTATATATATACCATAGTTGTTAAGAACATGCATTTTCAGCTCTGACCTAACCCCTGAAATTTTCTCACGTGCAAAATAGGATGACAACTGTACCTCCCTCAGAAGGTTTTTGCGAGGAATAAATGATATACGGTATATAAGGCCCTGGGTCTGGCACGTAGTTGGTGATCAGTAAATGCCAGCTATTATGACCGGTGTAATAGTCATCAGCAATCGTCTGGGTTTCCTGAAATGTGCACTCTTCTCCCACTCACGCCTCAAAATTCCTTCAGCTGGTTTGACAAAGCATTTTGAACTAGGCAGGGCTCCTGTGTACCAACACCCACAGGGTCCACCACCAAGTGTCTGGGGGTGGGCCTGGAGCCGCCGCTGTTCCCCCCCAGTCATCAGTCAGGAAGAGCTGGGCGTGGGGTGGAGGAGAGCAAAGGCAAGCCGGACCCCTGGCACCTCTGTGTCTGCTGTAACCTCATCTCACCTTCCCAGGATGGCAGCTGCTTTGCTTCCTCCTCCTGCAAATTGGTCTTTTGGCCAATTCCTAACTCAGAATTATACAGGGCAGTATAGTCTGGAAAAAAAGATCCAACTTAACCTAGTTGACACAGGTGAAAAAACACCAGAGTCCATCTGTCCTTGACTTGCCATCTGATACGCGCCCCTTTGACCATATTTAACTTCCAGATAAAGACTTAAGAAAACAATGCTTCTGCCTAACATGATACAGTCACGTCTCATATGACTGAAAATACTGAGCCCCCTAATATGCTGGTTCTGGTGAAATGGGTGCAACTGGCCATAGGCAAGACTCTTTAACCATTTGAAAAACAAGGAACTCAAAAGTGAAGCCCATGCTTTGTTTAAAGATGAGGGCCCAAGTCGGCCTGGAGATCTTTCAATGTTAAACTATTTTTGGTCAACATATTCTCCTTGGTGCGGGGCCCTTGGGTTCTCCAAGTATTAGAAGAGGGCTGTGGCTCTTGAGAAGCAAGTCTTAACCCCTTAAACAGTAGGCATCTATCTCAAAGATCTAATGTGACCCTTGATTTAGAAGGCTTACAGCTGGGGTGAATGACACCTGGGTACAGTAAACAACCCCTGAGGAGGTACAATAACAAACAGCTGTCAGGTGATTTCAATAGCTCTCTGGGCCCTAGAGCTTAAGGACCTACACCAATACATTAATGAAAATGAAAATTTAAATTATATACACCAGAGCCTTTGAAAACCAAGTTTTGGAGAAACTTGGCCCAGTTTTGCAGAAAAACAGAAGTGAGCAAATATTGCATGGACAGTACTGCAAACGTAGATTAGGGGATCATTCTAGGGACAAGGAAGCAGGTATATGAACTGACACGAAGAGTTGACAGGGGTGAAGAGAAGAGAGAAAAAAAGGAAAAAGAGTTTGCAGCTTTCCAAAGGAAGTTCTTATTTGCTGTAACTATTTCTATAGCTGCTACATTTCCGCTGTGTTGTGACTATTTATAGACGTCAAAGAGTCTTTTTCATGTGTAGGTTCCAATTAAAATCTGGCAGCAATTCATCAGGGCTGTGAAGGCAGCGCTGTAGCTGTGTTAGCGTCATCACCTAACTCGAGCAACCTGGCTCCAGTTCCCCAAATCAGCTTCTTTTTCGACAACAAAGAAATTTGGGGAGCCCTTTATTTATAAGGCAAGCGGTGCAAGGGCTTCGCTGTGGGACGTGTATCTTGACGGCGTCTTCCTGGTTGTTTTCACCATTGGCCGCTCTGCATGTCCAGTTCCGTAAGCAGAAAGTTCTACCCCAATATTATGTTCCTTCTTTACTGAGCAAAGTATATTTTCTGTGGAATATGAATTTCCTCTCAGCTTCTCACAGTTCAGTAATGCCTGGCAACATCAAAGAACCGAGACGACAAAATGGGATGCTTTCTGAACATAAAGATGCTGGGTCCTTCAGTCTCTTTCAAGAAATAATGGTATCAGCAACACCTCTCAGGTGACATTAGCATCAGCACAAACAGCCCTACCGAGCTGGAAAAAAAGCTGGGTTGTTAAAGCAGGGGCATATATGCCATTTTCAAACCAGAAATGCATCCAGCATTTGGAGATACTAAGATTGCCTGTTACTTGTAATGATTACTGCATCTCTGATATTTGGGGGAAGGGAACAATGAAGAAAAAACTGAAAATTAATCATTGCTTGGGAATAAACAATTGTTGAAATAATAAAGAGCTGCCATAAAGAGTACCATGCTACAAATATTACTCCCAAACTGTGTGACTTAGGAATGTCACAGCTGGTAAATCTATTATGTGAACAAAAATGAACTCAAATCCTAGCAAACTGTAAAATGCTTCTTCCACTCCCAACCACACACTGAAACTCTTTTCCCTTCTCATTTGAAGAGGCCTCCACCAGCTTATCGTGGCCCCAGAGAGCCCAACAAAATCAGTGGATGTTGATTGTGGGAAACAGAAAAAAGGAAGGCAGGGAGAGAGGGAGGAAAGAAAAGCAAAGCTGATTGCTTCCTAATGCTTACAAGTGTCCAAATGTGATGATACGTTTCATATTGCTCCGCAGACGGGCATACCTCTGCTGGTGAACTTCTTGTTCTGGCCAAGTGAGTTAGTCTCGATGGGGCTATTAATTTATACAGGCAGATCTGAGTCAGTGTTGTTCTGACAAAGTAGGTGCTGATACCAAGAAACAGAGAATCCATCTTAGAAAAAGAAATCAACACCTGTAACAGATCAGTGGTTCTCCACTGGGGGGGGATTTTGTCTCCTTTCGGGGACATTTGGCAATGTCCGGGGATATTTCTGGTTGTCACAACTGGGGTGTGGGGATGCTACTGGCATCTAGTGGGTAGAGGTCAGGGATACTGCTAAACATCCTGTAATGCACAGGAAAGTCCTCTCTCCCCTCCTCCCCACCCCACTGAACAAAGAATTAATTGACTCAAAATGTTGATTAGTGCCTAGAACTAGAAATCCTGTGATATATTAAATATGGCCCCAAATGTTTTGCCACTTCTTCCATCAAGAGATGGAGTGCTTCCCGCTGTGGCTGGCCTGGACCAACTGAAGACAGTGGAAGTGATGTTCCCACTCCAGAGCTGAGGTCCCAAGATGCCTTTTAGCTTCCTCCCGTGCTCCCTGCGACCATCTGCCAGGTCACCTCAGGATGCTGCCCTGAGACCATCATGCCAGGAAGAAGCCCAAGATGAAAGATCAAGTAGATAGAAAGACCCATCTGTCCCAGCTGTACCCACGAGGTCAGCAGATGAGTCCCTACCACCTCACAGCATGCTGAGAAAGAATAACTGGCTCTTTCGTGTCACTAAGGTCTGGCTGGTATGCTACGCAGCCATTGGTAACTAATTTGGGGATACGCGGAGCTTATTTTCTCCAGCATTCTCCGAGCGACGGTCCACCAGATCTTTACCAGAAACCTACCGGAAGTGGTCCCGGAGAGGACAGCAGCTAAAGCTACTGTTTCTTTGCCTTCAGTGATGAAACCAAACCAGTGAAATTCTGGGGAAAACACTCTTCACTAGTGAAAACATTCTAACTACTCTCTTTCCACTCAACTCAAGTCAGTATCAGTCGGTGTATGCTGAGGGGAGAGAAGAGGATAGGAAAACAAATAACAGCGCAGAATCGAGAATCTCCATTAAACCATTATGTGGTTACATCCTTCCTGCATTCAGTGGCTTTCTCTCTGGAAAACCCCAGGAGAGACTGACATTCTACTCGCGCACACCAGGAGAACGAGGGGACTGCAGGCCTCAGGACGTCCGTCCTCTGCGGCCACTCCCACTCAGGTAAACCATACACGCAGCAAGATGCCAAGGACCAGCTGGACGCGGCGTGAGGGGGGCTGGGACTGGAGGGGGGCTGGGACTGGAGAGGGGCAGGGCCAGTCTTCCGCACTCTGCAGGCAGAGGATTATGGCCCACTGTGGCTGACATCACTCCCCTCTGTCCTCAACCTTACTTCTCTCCCTTTCTTGCTTCCTGGGCCGTTGGGTCCTGCTTGCCCCAAATCACGCAGCCAAGAAATCAGATTGCAGGGTTCCCTCCACCGCAAGCTCCAGGCACTGTTCTCTGTAGCCAGAAGCAGGGCTTGTGGGGAGCTGTAGGTAAGCTGCTTCATCATGACGTGAGCATCTTCTGGAGCTTGGGGCTGTGGTAGAACAAGGAAGCCTCAGCTTTGGGAAGAACTCACTACATGGCGCCTCCGCAGGAAGCAGGGTTGACTGTAGTCTGTGTGGAGCGTCAGCCCCCTCAGAGCCACCCCCGCTCTGTGTTCTGGGGCTTGTGGAGGAGACCTGGGAGCCTCGGTCTTTCCCAGAGCTGAGGAGGGGCCGGGAGAGGCAGGAAGGAGGCTCACTGCTGTGGAGCAGGGGCAGCTGGACCACGTCTTGGAGGGAGTGAGAGCTACAGGCATGTCTCCTCCCAATCCTTCCTGGCACCTGGGATCAGGTGGCTTTTACTTTCCTTTCACATCCGGGATTCGCCACACTGGCTACATGTTGGAACTGCCTAAGAATTTTTTTTTTTTTTTTTTTTTTTTAATGCTGATATCTGGACCCACCCCCAGAAAGTCTAAAAGAAACTGCCGGGGGAGGAATCCTGGCATCAGTAGCTCCTAATGTGCAGGTATTTGTTTGTTTGTTTGTTTGTTTGTTGGAGGGACGCTACTATTCTTTCTTTCTTCTGGGTTGAGGCTCTCGCCTTCTTCAGCCCCTGGACAGCTCACCGTGGGCTCCACCCTCAAGTTAGCACGGGGGGAAAAAACTCACAAGCGTCAGCGCCCTCTGGTGTCAGTACACTGTATGGTTCCAAAGGAAAACATTTTATCACGCAGGTCATTGCCACTGAAGAAAAATTAGAAGATACAGATACACAGAAAAAAAATGCATAAATAACCTGCACGGCTCAATGTTAATGACTTGTGTATATATTCAAAGAATTTTTGATAGATTTTGTTCTTTACAAAAATGGAAGTAGGTTGTATAGGCTGTCTTGTTAACCTTTTACTTAGTATACTATGAATGCATTTTGATGCAAATAAATTTAATTATATACCATTTTAATTGCTTAATAATTGAATGGTATTTCACATGCAATAATAGTAAAAATATGTGACATTTATTGAGCACTTAGTGTATGCCAGGAACTATACGATGTACTTGACATGGCTAATCTCATTTGATATTCACAAAATAAAGTAGATATCATAATTATTCTCATTCTGTAGATGAGGGTATTGATGTTATAGAGGATTGATAATTTCTCTAAGTGGTGGAACCAGAATAAGACATAAACATTTTATTCTGTTGCCATTGTTATCATATTAACAGTTGTTGTTTCCTTTGGGGATCATAAATTGTATTGTGTAACATAAACACACATACCTGTGGTCATAGATCATTTCCTTACTCCTTATGCTAGGACCCTGTATGAATTCACGGATTAAGGGGTATTCATTTTAATTATCTTACATCTATCACCAAACTTTTCTCCAAAGATATTCTACTACACTCTCAGTGGAAGGCTAACAAACATGTGCTTGTGTATTCTTGCATTTAAACAATTCCTCAGCTTTACTTTCTAACACAGTACACACACAAACACACACACACACAGACACACACACACACACATAAAAGCTTTTTAGGATCTCAGTAATTTTAAGAGTGCAAAGGATTCCTGAGACCAAAAGTTGGAGAACCTCTGCACTGAGTACATTTATATGGGTGGCAACCCCCATCACCCCATCTCCTACCCGCCTCTGTTTGGTCCACAGACTGTCCCTTGGCTGCAGGAAGATCCTGACATTATATATAAAAAACTCTGAAGACTCCATCAAAAAACTATTAGTACTAATAAATGAATTCAGTAAAGTTGCAGGAAAGAAAAATCAATACACAAAAATCTATTGTTTCTATATACCAATAACAAACTACCAGAAACAGAAATTAAGAAAACAATACCATTTACAAATGCATCAAAAAGGATAAGATACTTAGGAATAAATTTAACCAAGGAGGTGAAAGACATGTATACTGAAAACTACAAGACACTGATGAAAGAAATTGAAAAAGACACAAAGAAAGGAAAAATATTCCATGATCATGGATTAGAAGATTCAGTATTATTAAGAGGTCCATATTACCCAAAGCAATCTACAGATTCACTGAAATCCCTATCAAAATCCCAGTGTCACTCTTCAAAGAAATAGAGCAAATAATCCTAAAAATTCGTATGGAACCACAAAAAAAATCCTGAATAGCCAAAGAAATCTTGAGAAAGAAAAACAAAGCTGGAGGCATCATTCTCCCTTACTTCAAACTATATTACAAAGCTATAGTAATTAAAACAGTATGGTATTAGCACAAAACAGACACATAGATCAATGGAACAGAACAGAGAGCCCAGAAATAAGCCCACACAAATATGGTCAATTAATTTATGACAAAGAAACCTTTCCTAATGGGGAAAGGACAGTCTCTCCAATAAATGGTGTTAGGAAAACTAGACAGCCACATGCAGAAGTATGAAACTGGACCACTATCTTACACCATACACAAACATTAACTCAAAATGGATTAAAGATTTGAATGTAAGACGTGAAACCACAAAACTCCTAGAAGAAAACATAGGTAGTTATCTCCCTGACATCAGTCTTGGGGATGATTTTTTTAATCTACGCCAAAAGCAAAAACAACGAAAGCAAAAATCAGTAAGTGGGACTACATTAAATTAAAAAGCTTCTGCACAGCAAAGCAAACCAACAACAAACGGAAAAGGCAACCTACTGAATGGAAAAAAATATTTGCAAATCATATATCTGATAAGGGACTAATACTCAAAATATACAAAGAACTCATATAACTCAATAGAAAAAAACAAAAAAATCTGATTAAAAAATAGACAGATGATCTGAATAGACATTTTTCCAAAGAAGACATACAGATGGCCAACACATATTGACATGAAAAGATACTCAATATCACCAATCATTAGGGAAATGCAAATCAAAACTACAAGATAGTATGTCACACCTGTTAGAATGTCTATTATCAAAAAGATAAGAAATAAGTGTTGGCAAGGAAGTGAAGAAAAGGGAACCCTCCTGCACTGTTTGTGGGAATGTAAATTGGCCACTATGGAAAACAGTATGGAGGGTCTTCAAAAATTAAAAATAGAACTACCATGTGACCCAGCAATTCCACTTCCAGGTATTTATCTGAAGACAAAACAAAACCACTAACTGAAAAAGATATCCACACCCCCACATTCACTGAGACATTATTTATAATAGCCAAGATACAGAAACAACCCAAATGTCCACCAATGGATGAATGGATAAAGAAGATGTCGTATATATATGTACACACACACACACACACACAGCAGAATATTACTCAGCCATAGAAAAGAATAAGTCATGCCATTTGTGACCACATGGAAGGCCCTCAATGGCATTACGCTGAGTGCAATAAATCAGACAGAGAAAGACAAATATTTAATATCATATTATCTCTCTTATGTGGGAGCCTTGAAAAAAAGAACTCATAGATACAGAGAACAGACTGGTGATTGCCAAAGACAGCGGGGGGCGGGGGGGTGGGAGAAATGGGTGGAGGGAGTCAAAATATGGAAAAAAATATGGTGCATTACTGAGCAACAAAACAAAAAACCCCAGCAATTGTTTAAAAAAATGCTTGCAGTGCATAAGCTCAAAGGACTTGTTTTGTATAAATTACATGAACAGCCAATTGCCTCATAAATTATAATTCTATACTAGCATTGAATGTCAGACTTTATTCTAGCTTTGTTTATGTCTTTTTGTTCAAAAAAAGTATGTCATTTTATGAAGACTTAGTAATGTTGCAGAAAATTTACTGACCCTTAAAAATAATGCATTTTCTTAAATAACAATAACAACAGCTTTCAGAAATACTCACTTTGAACTTTATACCACCATCATTGAAACTAGGCAGAATTTAAAATCACAAAATAAACTATCAATTATGGAGAGGAAATTAATTTTAAACAATAATGTATGGTTCTGATAGGTTTACCTTTAAAAAAACAGAATGTTGTATTAAATAACTTTGTAGACGTCAACTGGTATGTGATTCAATATCAACATTCAAATGTTAATTTGATGTCTATGTAAACTGTTCCCTTTTAAGAAATTATAAGCCACACTGCAAAATTTATGTACTATTTTCCTTGTTGAAAAAGAAACTGAATTTGTCATTACTCCAGATATTCCCACCCCCAATTGCAACTCTTCTTCCCACCTCCTTAAGGTGACCAATCTCTTTTCTGTTTTAACCATTACCCTGCTTTTCTTTTAGTTTTATCACCCATGCACATGTGCTTCCTCAAACACATTGTGTAGTGTTGTTTTACTGAACTTACAAATATACAATCATATGGAACTGATTTTTCAGAATTTGTTTCTTATAAGCACACACCATTATGTTTTAAAGATCATACATGGTATTGTGTGAGGCTATAGTTTATTCAGTTTCAGCTGTGTATAGTCCTTCTTGCAACTGTACCAAAATTTATCTATCCATTGTGTTGATGGACATTTGCATTATTCCCAGTATTTGTTTGTGCATTGTTTATATACCCATTCACTCATTTATGCTAGCACGATCAATACTTTCGTGAGTGTGTTTCCCAGTGCACATGTGCAGGATTTTCTAGGAGTGGAACTGCAGCCCTGTATGCATACATATTTTGTTTCCCCAGGCAATGCCAAACTGTTTTCCAAAATGGTTATACAAATATACACTCCCATTACAACTGACGAAAGTTCCTTTGGCTCCACATCCTCATAATACTTGGTATTTGGCTTCTAACTTTTTTGCCAATCTGAAGATTGAGAAAGAAAATAATATTGGGATATTAATTCTGATTTGCCTAATTAATAATAAGGTGGAGGAGTATCTTGTCGTTTGCCTATGATCTGTTGTATTTCCTTCTTGGTGGAATGCTTGTTCATGTCTGTAGCCCATCTCTTTAGGCAGCAACTAAGCATTCTGGATAATCTTTGTCTATTATGTATGTGGTAAATTTCTATTCCCAGTCTGTGGTTGGTATTAACACTCACTTTTTGATGTCTTTCCATGAACAGAAGTCCCTAATTTTAATAGAGTCAAATTTGTCAAAGCCCACTCAATTTTATTAGTGATTGTAAGAATATACAGATTTCCTATTTCTTCTAGAGTCAGTGCAGTAAGTTTATTTTAAAATTAATCCATTCCATCTAAATTTTCAAATTATTGGGCTTAAAATGGGCCATAGTAATTCTCAACTATTAAATCTCTGAAGTGTCTCTAGTTAAGTCCACCTTTCATCCTAATATCTTACTTTCTCTCTCCTTGATTAACCTTTACAGAGGCTTCTCTGTTTTATTCATCTTTTTCAAAGAACCTACTTTGGGCATTAATTCTCTCCTTTATAATTGTTTTTTATTTCATTAATGGTTTCTTTTAATCTTTATGATTACGTTCTTTCATTAGATCTCCTTTGGGATTAATTTGCTGTTTTTGTTTGTTTTTTATGTTGGATGCTTAGTGCCTTAATTTTAATCCTTTTTCTTTTACTTATTTTTAATTAATTTTTTTCTTTTTTTTTTTACCCCCACTCCCACTCCTCCCTTGCCCTCTGCGCCCAGGGATGCAGACTCTGCACACAGTGTCACTTTATTTGGGAGATGCTAGATAGAGCCAGGGCATGGAGGGGTGGGATGGGCATGGGAGGGGGGGTCAGTGCTGCTGGGCCCACTGACCACGTGAGGGGCAGCAGGCCTCTTCCAGCGGAGCCATCAGCACTTTGAGAAATCACCTCTGGCCACACAGTGTGGCCTCGGGTTATCACAGACCAGGTATTTATCAAGAACCAGGCACTTCACGCACAGACTCCCACCAAGTCCTCCCAACAAGCCTGTACAGACTGTCAGCCTGGTTGTAAAGATGAGGTCATGGAGGCTCAGCAAGGAAGGAAATAGAGGAGCTGGGATTTGAACCGGGTAGGCCTGACTTGAAACACCCAGGCTTACGTGTGATTGGAGAAGAAACCAACAAGAATGCTAAGACGGGGAATGCAGTGGAGGAGAAAGCCTCAAAGAAGAAGGACCCCGCGAGGTGCTGCTGGCTAATGCCCAGCCTGGCCACTCCTGCGGGAGGCCAGCCCACAATCCTTTTTCTTTTACATGAAGGCATTAAGGGTTGTATATTTCCCTGCTAGTATCATAGCATTTCACAATTTTTGACACATAGCATTTTGCTTCTCCCTTGACCCATGAGTTATTTAAAAGTTTTAAATATTTCCAAACATGTGGAACGCTTTTAGTTTTATTCTGAACTTAGTTGCATTTTAGTCAGGGAATATGGTTTCTGTGATAACAGTCGTTTGTCTCTGCTGAGGTAGCTTTATGGCTTCACAGGTGATCAATTCTTGAAAACGTTCCCACGTGTTTGAAAGAATGTGCATTCCTTAATTGTTGCAGGCAATACTGCACACACCTAAACCTGTTCATTGCGCTGTTTAAACCTTCTATATCAATCACTACTTACTTTTGTCTGCTCGAACGATTAATTTCTGGGGGGGATATGTTAAAATCTCCTACATGTATTTGTCTTCTCCCTGCAGTTCTATTTTTAAAAAATTAAATTATGCTATTACAATTTTAGCATTTCATATCCTCCTGAATTGAACTTTTTATCATTTTGAACTTCTACCACTAGTAATGCTTTTTGCTTGAAATCTTTTATCAGATGTTAATTAGCTACGTCAACTATCTTGTGGCATATTTGATTAAAATGTATCTTTTTGGTTGATAATTATCTGGTAAATCTTTCTCCATGCTCTGTCAATCTTTGCATTCTTATGTTTGTGGTGTAAACAGAGCATGGCTAGAAATTTTAAAATCTACTCAAGTGTATTTTTTACTATTTCTTTTAATGTGGGTTTTGGTAGTAAACCTGGGAAGCTGTCAGTTTGTTCATTTTGTGCTTTATTTTGCCTTCATTCTTGAAAAATATTCTGAGTGTAGAATTCCAGATGGTCAGTTTTCACCACCCCAAAGCTATTATTCCATTGTCTTCTGGCTTCCATCACTCTGCTTGAGACGTTAGCATTAGTCTAATAGTCAGTTCATTTTCTCCATTTCCTCTCTAAAAAATCTTCTTTTTGGTATTTTGAAGTTTCATTATATATCTAGATGTTTGTTTGTTTTAATTATGTCTCTTGTTTGTCACTGGGTTTCCTGGATCTGATATTCTCTCTTCCAATTTTGTCTCTGCTTGATTTTTCTCCTTCTGAAACCTTTTTTTTTTTTCTTCTGAAACCTTGATTAAATATATCAAATCTCACTCAAGTCTCCTTGCTTCTTAACCTCTTTTGTATTTTGTACTGAATTCCGGATAGTGTTTTTGAACTATCTTCTCATTTGCAAATGTTTTCAGCAGTGTGATTTGTTCAATGTGTCCAAGTTTTATATTTTTAATCACGATATCTTTCAGCTCTAGAATTCTGTTTAGTTCTCTCTCTAATCCACAGGGTAGGTTCTGCACTCTGCTCATCTTTCAATCTTCTCTTTATTTCTTTAAGCATATTAAAGTTATCATGTAATCTGGGTGTGATGGCTCCAATACTGGAAGTCTTTGTCCCTTTCCATTGTTTGTTCATTTTGTGTTTTTCATCCACAAGTGTTGCTTTCAATCGGAAGCTGCTTACTTTCCTTAGAAAGCAATTGGTAGGAATTCTTTCAGGTTTGATTTGAAGTTGTGTTCTTCCAGAGAGTATTTGTGTGCTTGAGTATAATGCTAACAGTATCTTGTTCTAAGACAGTGTCTTGTTCTAAATACTCTGTCTGCGGTCTCTTTGGAACACGTTGGCAATTGGAACACGTTGGCAATACGAATTTGGACCAAAAGCCCTCATGAAGATAAGCTTACAGACATGAATCCTCAGAGGAGATTTCCTCTCTTCACCCAGTACCAAGGGCAAGATGGTGTTTCATTGCTGGCCTCTTCTGCATGGTAGGCTTATTTCATGCTAACCTTGACACAAAGGGTGTGGTTCTGTAGGATCACAGATTTATGCAGATGGCTATTAGATTCTCCTACCTCACGCAGGCCCTGGGATCTCACGCATAATCCCTGTGCAGTGGCCAAAGCAGGGAGGGCACAAGTTCAGCAGAAACCCTCAGGGTGAAACCTGGCTGTGGTGTCTCCTTTCTGGGCTCCTGCTCTCACTCAACTTTTGGGATCTTGTGGATTTCTTAATCTTATACCATCTCATATTCCATGTATTTAAATAATTTATTTTCATTTTCTCCAAAATTCTACTCGCTCATATTGAGAAAGTCATTCCAGGTATCAGATCTTTTAAACAGCTGGGAATAAAAATCCTAAACTTGTTACAAGTTTCTTACTTGGTGTGTCTTCTATTTGCCCTGCTTTCTGATGATTCTTTTACCTCTTTCCCCTTTTTCTTCTTTTGAATTGCTTTATTTTTACTCTTCTTTTTTCCCTATACTGATTTGTGATTCATTGTTTCCATTCTTTTAGTGTTCATCCTCAAAATGTTACCATGCATCACTATCTTAACCTTCTTCCTGAATAATAACAGGGCCTTAGAAGGCCAGATCTAATGATCACCCTCCAACATATATGGTATTTTAAAAATCAGTATTTTAGCTCATTATTTAACCCCACAATTTAGGTATTTTAATTTTATATACGAAATATTCACTTAGATTTTCCTACATACTTACCATTTTTTTACTAAGCAGTTCTTCCTAAACCACTAGAACTTCTTTTTGTGATGATTTTCCTTTCTTCTTGAAATATACCTTTTAGGAATCCCTTTGATAAAATTCTGCTGATCATAAACTCTGCTTCTGTACATATGAAAATATGTCTTTATTCACCCTAGTTATTAAAAGAAAAATTTGCACTGTATACAGTTCTGAGTTGGCAGTTATTTTTTTCTCAGCATTTTGAAGATATTATTCCCTGGTCTTTTGCTTCTATTATATCCATTGATATATCTGCAGTCAAATTGTTTTTCTCCTCTGCTCCTTCTGTTCTATTCATTTTCTTTTCAAACACTGACTAAATTTATGCGAAGCCTTCTCATTCTGTCCTCTGTGTGCGCGCGTGCGCGCGCGTGTGTGTGTGCGCGCGTGTGCTGCATTCTGGGTAATTTTGACATATCTTGATGCTTTTTTTTTCTTTTTTTCAGGAGGTGTAGGGCTTACTCTTTCATTTCAAGAATAATATTAATTTTTCATTTGTGTAAAATATGCTATTTAGATCCTTTCAAGAATTATAATTTTCATCTGCATGTTTTTGATAATCCTTTCTTCCTGTTTTTTATTTTAATTTTTTAATTGTAAGATTTTCTTTTTTCTTGGTCACACCTCGCGGCTTACAGATCTTAGTTCCCCAACCAGGGAATGAACGCACGCTCTCGGCAGTGAAAGTGCAGAGTCCTAACCACTGGACCACCAGGGAACTCCCTGTTCCTGTTTTTCTTAACCTACATTTTGTCATCATAGTTCTTTCCCATTCCAAATTTGACTACTCCAATAATCCAAGGTGTTTGTGCAGGAGGTGGAATGTTTATTTTTTTGTTTTGTTTATTTTTTTTAAAGATTTTTTTGATGTGGACCATTTTTAAAGTCTTTGTTGAATTTGTTACAATATTGCTTCTGTTTTATGTTTTTTATTTTGTTATTTTTGTTTTGTTTGGGCTGCGAGGCATGTGGGATCTTAGCTCCCTAACCAGGGATCAAACCTGCACCCCCTGCATTGGCAGGCGAAGTCTTAACCACTGGACCGCCAGGGAAGTCCCGAAAAGGTGAAGTATTCAAACTGATTGTTTTGCTGACTGTCACTTAATGGTGGTTTGTTTCCTTGGGCATATGATGATTATATTTCACTTAATTTGACTATCTTTGACCACATATTCCATGAAAGTTCTGAGTCCTGGGGATGCTTTTCTCCACAGAGAAGGTGTCTACAGGAACTCTTAACATCTCCAAGTTTGTCTGTTCCATTCGTTGTGGGTCCCTGGCTTAAATTCCAAATCCACTGCTGGAGTGGGCATTTGCCTCCAGGAAAAAATCCAGATTTGGGGCTTGCCTATGTTCAAGTCCATTTTCAGCCCACCGTCACCTTTTTCCTGTTTGGGGTTTTTGTTTATGTCTGCATGTTTTGGCTACTGAAGACTCCCCTTGTTTGCTCACAAGCTCAGCACTGCTTGAACAAGTGTGTTTGTCTGAATCTATTCCAAATCCAGCAGGACTTCAGCTGACCAAACACTGCCCCACAATCCCCAGCTCATGTCTGTTCTGCCATACTGTTGGACGTTGCAAGTCCAGTAAATGGTCGTTATTATTATTGATTCAGAACACACAGCTTGTCTCTCATGTGGCGGCATGGAATCCAGTCCTGGTGTGTTGAGAAATTCATAAACCGTATTCAAAGAAACTGACAAATATAATTGATTGCTGCTGGATACATAGGATACTGAGTCAGCATTTTAAAAATTGGAATTAGGTCTACATAATGCAAACTTGTTTTGACGCAGCTGCCATTTCAGATTCAAATGACAGAATGTGGTCCAGGGGAAGCAGCACACACTTTAGGTTTGTTCAACAATGTTGGGCTGAGGCCACTTACAACGCTGCTTCCTGGGGCGACAGTCCGCTGCCAGTTCCCATCAGAACACGCCCAGAGCATGACGGGGAAATGACCTTTCTGACTCTCCTAGCTTCTTTCCTTCCCCTCCCTTTCTCCTCTTGCTAGCTGACAAAATTATGTCCAGATCTTCATTAAACTCCAAAGGGGCACAAACCATTAGGAAATGAAGGGGTTCTTGTCCAAGAATCTTGGGCCCTCCAATATCAGAAATTTCCAAAACAGAAGAATGGGCCTTCTAAGTAGGAACTAGAACGGTGTGTAGCATTTTCTATGTGTTAGAATAAGTAACCTATTTGATGCCCTCATAATAAGATGTGCTGTTCTATTTTCACTCCTCTCAGATATGAATTATTAAAGTCTCTTATTGTTCCTCTGTAAGTCCTGTAAGTTCTGCATATAATGCACAACTCATCTGGATAAAAAGGGAAGAAGAAAGCTGGAAGTAGCAAAAAATAATGCATCTGGAGCTTATGATTCCTGCCAACAGTAAAATCTTTTCTTGTACTTTTGTACAAAAATGTTTTTCCCCATTTCATTTCCATCTTGTGCACAAGGTAATTACCCTTCAGAGACACCTCGGGAGAGGCTATGAAAATGTCTGATAATTTTTAATGCGTTTGCCTCTACATTTTCTTTCCGACAGTCTACTAAGTAGCGCACATCTGCCATGAAACATCAGCAGAGAATGACTTCATTAAATATTAAATACTGTTTTCTGCCTTCATAACAAAACCCTCAAATGGTGGAAGTGTCCAGGAGGGCAACCAAACTCATTCTGAGCTGCAAAGGGCTCCTTGCAAAAGTCAGCCCGTTGCTGTGCTACTGGTCCCCTGTGAGTAGTGACCCGGTGGCTGCTTGTGCAGTTTGAACAATTGTTACGACAGCATCTCTAATACTGGTTTTCGTGGAAGCTTGAGACAACATATTTGTGGATTAGAAACAATCTTCGAGGCTTGCAAAATTTGCCCAACAGTCAATAATAATTCAAAATGAGAGACAAAGGAGGATACGTCATAAGCCTTACATTCCTTTTCCCCAAATCCATTCCTTTGCTTTGAGGTACATAATGGAAGTACAAGACTTTAACCTATTTGACATTCACTTTGGAATTTTCCCCTTCTATAATTTTAAAATTCCCTTGAAAAATCTCAGGGACCATTGGTTTTCCTATTAGTACCATCTGCTGGTCTGGATATTCTGACTGGGTTCTGGTTTGTAAGCTTCAATACACTGAAGAAAACTTAGAACAGATTTTTAAAGCAATGAAAAAAATCTTCGCTCAGAGATTTTGTTAAAAGATTTTTACTTCACACGCACCTGATATTTGTCATATTTCCGTTTTACTTAACCCCCAAAGCAATAATTACCATGACTCCCAGTCATTCATAAGTCTATTCATATCTGTTATATTACTTTGTATTGTATGTTATTATAATGTATTAAGGCTGACAGGTTGACTTTTTATTTCCCTTGATAGTTATGAAATTTTGGAAAGTTAACGTTAATGTTTAATTATGTAATCTCCAAGAAGCAAGTTTCAAATCTACAGGATAAAAAATTTGATTATTTGAACATTTCATATGTGGTTTAGGTGTACTCTCCTCAACCTCAGAAAATAATATTTACATTTATTTCAAACACTATTAAACAGGTGGATTTTGAACTGGTGAGTCTTGTTTTGAAGTATTTAGTTATACAGATACTTACAACTAGTATCTGTGTATTAGTCATATCTAGTTATCAGCAATTTTTTCTTGTGGTTGTCTGTAGTCTACGATTGAGGCCTTCCAATATCCCAAATATTCATGTCTTTTAGTACTGTATTGTTTCAAGTAGACTTCTACCCACGATTTGTAATCCAGGTGGCTTTCCAACCAAGGGCATTTCTCTACCCCTGCACTTGCGTCCAACGCTGAAAGACACCTGGTGGTTTGCTGGCTGGGCTTTGGTGCATGCGCCAGCTCAGTGGTGAGCCGAGCCCTGGAGTACATCCTCCCTCCTCCCTGCTCACTGATGAGATATAATTTATGTTGATTCAACTCTTCGCAAACTGCCGTCTGTCAGTGCTGCCCTCTCTAATCCCTCATCTCCTTCCTTCATTACATTTGGTTGAACTGGCAGAAGCTCAGGTTCTGGCTGGCAGTGAAGTCTCTCCATCAATAGTGAAGATCTCCTTGGAAATGAACACCTCACTCATGAATTGCCTTCTTTCAGTCTCGACTGTAGCAATATTGTCGTTTGGCTTATCATCATCCTCTGCTACCCGGGAAACAGAGCGGCAGCACCTACTGACCTCTCTGGCTTCTGGGACTGGATTGAGATACACTTTGCATCTATGTCTTTCAAATAATCTGTCTTTGTTGGTACCCTACGATCTTGCTTTATGCTTCCAGGAGCTTGATATTTGGAATATTCACAGTGATAGCACCCAGATTCCTGCTGTTTCTTGTGCCTGGAGCACAGATCAATTTTACTTAAGACTTCTGCCCCAAAGGGACTGTCATCATAGTCTTTATAGAGATCTGAACAAATCTTTCTATAGCCATGGAATATAGGAAAAGTTATTTAATGCTAATTAAAAAGTAAACAAGCATCATTTAATTAATAAGAATATTAAAGCATGATGAAAATCTATACGTAGACAAACTAAAATTAAGCATAAGTTAAAAACACAATGTTTTTAGCAGTGCTTTCCCTAAGCCAAGATTTCTCAAACCCAACACTACTGAAATTCTGGGCCAAATCTTTCTGTTCGGGGGTATCCTGTGCATTGTGGGATGTTTAGCAGCATCCCTGGCCTCTACTCACTGGATGCCAGGAATACTTCTGTCCTCTATGTGTGACAATCAAGAATATCTCTAGACGTTGCCATGTGTCTCTTGGGGGCAGATCTGCCCCCCTGTTGAGAATCATAGTCATTACATATGAATATTAATGAATGAAAACAGTAAGATACGAGTCATTATCCAGAATCCAGGTGGGTTTACTTAGGTTGCAAACAACATCACTGTAAGAGAAATGTCAAAGGAATTCAAACATGACACAAAAAACATAGAACTGAAAACTGGAGGGGAATATGAAAATATTTCTTCCAGCAATGGAGAATGAGATAGAACTCATGATCACAGACTCCAGACATTCTCCCAGCAAAGCCTGGGGCCTGAACATAGGACTCATTAGTCAAATATTCTAACAGAGATGTTCCCAAGTACATAGTTCTTACTTTATAGGAAACCAGGAACTGGTAGAAACTTGTCATGGGTCACTGCTAGTAGCTGCTTCCAGAACCACTGATCTACTGGGCAGATTCTGAGTGATAAAAGGAGAAAAAAAGGTCTCCAGTGGGCTATGTTGTCAGGTTCTTGGACATGAGCCTTTTGAAGGTACCCTCATTGAGGGTCTGTCTATACATTTCCTGGAAGCAGAGGCCCTAAGGCTCAAAGTATCCAGAAAGTGTCCATCAAATTAGACCATATGACAGCTCTTTTGCAGTCTTCAGCCTGATTCTGGTTAAGCATGCGGGTTATAAATCCTTTAGTTCTGAGGAAACTTTCCTAATGGTCATGTTAATACACACAGTGGTACTCTATTATAACAAGCTTTCCTTGCTTCATGGCGTTGGATATGCCATGAGCTAAATCATGCCCCTGAAATACAAAAACCTATACAACAACAATCTAATGAAAGAAACATGGTTAGTTCTGAAACAGAAGTTTAAGTTCATCCCAAAACTTAGAGAAATTACATTTTATACAGCTATCCAAGCTATATCATATCCACCACTTAAAATAATGCCTGATTCCGAAATTTTGGTCTAATGGAACCAATCATGCCCATCCTGGTGGGTAGAGACCACATCTTACAGCAGTTAAAAACATGGGCAACCACAATTTGCTAAACCTCAGTTTCTACATCTATAAAATGGGGGAAAATAAGCATTCCTGTGTCTCCGAGGTTTGTTTTGAGGATTAAATGAGACACTAGGTATGAAATAAATGGTTCTGAATCTGGCACATGGCAAGAACTCAATAGCTCTTAGCTGCTAGCACTTTCCTATATAATTACATAGTAACGATTATTGTTACATGAGCTCCCAGGTGAGAAGGATGTTCTGTTCTATTTCAATAGGATTTTCTTAAATGTAAACCTTGGGAAATCCACACATAAGAAGTTAGCTTTCCCAGAAGTAACCCAAGAAATTCTAAATGCTTGATAGAAGAGATTGGGAAACTCTAGTTGGGATAAAAGTCAGTGCAATTACGTAAAGAAATGTGACTTAAAAGAAAACGAATCAATATATTATATCCTAGCTTAAAAGACCAACAGACATCCAAAGTTATTTTGGAACACCAAAAAAAAAAAAAAGAGAGAGGGAGGCCATACAGCAAGGGTTTCCATTTCTTTCTGTGACCTGGGGTCAAAGTGCCCTAACCAGCACACAGGCCATTTCAACCCCCTCTGGCAGGTGGGCAGTGGGGACCATCACGGCTCTACGACGACCGAGTTGCTGAGCTCTGCTGCTGCCCTGACCCTGCCTGCCAAGCCACCTTCTGAGAAGCAGCTGACCTCCCGCTGGGAGGACCCGCAGGGCACAACCAGCATGGATGTGGTCCACCGGAGGTGACTGTGAATGCCTGCTCTGAGGGTTGGGGAAGTATGTGAGAGTTTGGGAAATGCCCGAAGGACGAGAGGGACACACAAAGCTCAGGGATGGGCCTCCGCAGACGTATTCTGCCTCTGCAGAGGGTAACTGAGTCTGAACCATCTCTGTGTCCATGACCTTGAAATCTCTTCAATGCCTAGATACTTTGTCCTTTGCCGCTTCGTTTGAGGACCTCCTGGGTTAGTCTAACTTACTGGTAACAATACTCATTCACTAATTGAGTGAGGAGTTCAGACTTCCGAACACAGTTGGCCCTCTCCCTTAAATAATGAGACACTCAGGAACTAATTATTGGAAATGTGTAAATCGGCATGTAAACTCAATAGCTTTCTGGGAGAATTGTAAGAAACCTGTGTAAAAACAGGAGCAAGGAGAGACCGGCTGTGTTAGCTCCACAGAGGGGGCGGCTTCAACAGCAGGAATTTCCTCACAGTCTGGAGGTTAGAAGTCCCAGATCAAGGTGCCGGCAGGACTGGCTTGTTCTGAGACCTGCCTCTCTCCTTGCTTGTAGACAGCCATCTTCTCCCTGTGTCTTCACATGTTCTTCCGTCTGTACACATACAGGTCGGTGTTCAAATTGTGTCCTTTTATAAGGACACCAGTCATATTGGATTAAGGCCCACCTTAAACACCTCATTTTACCTTAATTACCTCTTTTAAGGCCTCTTCTCCAAATACAGTTACTTTTGAGGTACTGGGGGTCGGGACTTCAACATAGGTATTATGTGGGAACACAATTCAGCCCATAGCACCAGACCACCCCTTCATGAGCTTTTCATGACCACGAGTGGCCCAGGTCACGTGATCCTAATTCCAAGGGCTCTGACCACGGGGCAAGACTTCCCCCACTTGCAACTCATTCCCACAAGTCTTCCCTGAGGGCTTGGGGGGTAGTGTATCATGTTACTGTTACGGCAGTAACAATTTGCCACAGAGTTATTAGCTTAGAACGACCCCAACTCCTGATCTTACGGTTCTGTAGTCAGAAGTCTGACACGTAGTCTCACTGCGCTAACCCCGAGGTGCTGGCCTGGCTGCATTCCCTCCGGAGCTCAAGGGGGGAATCCACGCCTGGCCTCTTCCAGCCTCTCCTGGTTGCTGCATCCCTGGCTGGTGGTACCCTTGCTCCATCCTCAAAGCCAGCACATCGTATCTCTGTGCCCCTGCCTCCCTGTCCCACTTTGAAGGACCCCTGTGATTACACTGGGTTTACCGGGATAATCCAGCATAATCTTCCTTTCTTATCTATCATCATCTGACTGGCAACTTTAATTCCATCTGCCACCTTAATTCCCCTTTTCCATGTAATCTAACATATTTGCAGCTTCTGGGAATTAGGATTCGGACATCCATCTTTGGGGGGCCATTATCCTGCCTACCACAGAGAGTGTATCAAAGGCAGGGGCAGCATCAGAGATCTGAGAGCCATCCCCCGACAGCATGAAACGCTCCCCCAAGTGCAAGGCACGGGCCCACCAAAGGCAATGGGAGGGCAAACACCTTGGAGGTATCTGAGGCCTCCACAGAGTGTAAGGTTGTGCTGGGCGGCAGGGTGGGAGAGCCCTCCAGTGGTCCAGAAAGTGTGTGGAGGGGGCAGGACTAGAGAATAAAACCTCCCCAAGGGTCCAGAGCAGCCAGCAGCTAGGACGGAAAGCAGAGAAAAGTCTCCCACAGTCCAGAAAGCTGGTGGTTCAGTTGTCAAGCAAAAGAGCTCCCCGGCATGTCACCAGTGCTTGTTTCTCAGGCCCCTTAGTAAGACAAGTGCTGATCCTGCTTTAGAGCATTTGAAATTGGTGACGAACTGAACCAAAGTGAAGCTGCCACAAGGCTGAGACCAGCTCAACCACAGATCAGACCGAGTCAGCCCATCCCCTCACTCCAGCAGCCTGACCAAGAAGGGACGTGTCTTTATGTGGAGTAAATGCTGTTTACTTTCATTTCTACCATTCTTTTACAAAAAAAGTATTCAAATAAAAAGCCATACTATAAGACACACCAAAGGGACAAGAAAATGTGATCTATGGTCAAAAATAGGAAAGAGTCATAGGAAGCAGACCCAGATGGCTTCACTGCATGGGCATGACCAGACAGGGACTTCAAAAATAACTCTGATAAAGAAGACAGAGGATAAAGACACAAAGAACGGCACACAAATACTGAACTCCATTTAGGAAATTTGTTTCTCAAAATGTCAGCAATTCTGCAACTACTTTATATGTGTCCTGGGGTTGATAAGGAGAGACAAGTTTCTCACCGTCAGAGAAAAAAGTTATAAATTAGGAAAGGAGGAAGGCGAGAATGACCCTGAGGTGTTGGATGGGAACTGGAGACATGGGTATGAACGTGTGTGGGTGTATCTGGCAGACAGAGGTGGAAATTCAGAGATGGGTTAGTATCCATGCACGTATTTCCAAACTCCATCCGCTGAGAGCACCTGGAGGCAAGGGCACCACAGCAGCAATGACCACACTCAGAGCCCAGGTCTTGGTTTTTAAATTCCATTCTCCAAGAGAAGGAATCAGGGCTCCTTGCAAAACAGACTGATTGTAGGCATGGGGCGGGGAAAATACAAGATGAAACTAGAGCATCTTGCAGAAAAGAAGTACTCAGAAGAGGATGGGATACGTCAGAAGGCGTAGGCACCAACGTGAAAAAGCTCCTGACAGTCGAGGCTGGAACACTTTGAACAACAAAATAAATGACGATGGTGTTAGATTACAAACCACAGAATAAAATAAATATTCATGAGTCCATACTGACACAATAGGTAACTGAATAAATAAATGGGGGGAAAGAAACAGCCTTCTTATGGAATTCTAATGAATGAACGTAGAAGCAATAACAGAAACAGAAAATTATCCTTCGACACAACAGTTAGAATTGTTGCAGGCAAGGCCCACCGATGGTTGCTAAAGTCAGTGAACAGTTTGAGGAGAAGCAGGATATTCCCTTAGTCTCAATGTCTCTCCCCAAGAGGTTTATTAACTACAAAGAAAAAAATGATAACTTCACAGTGGAGAAACCCAGAAGACATCACCTTTACCAAGTGATCAAGGGTAGTATCACCAGCAGTGTAAGACACAGCAACATGATATGCCCCTGTTATAATACACTGGGATAAGTGCATCACTTCTGCAGTGTCCGCTAAAAATGCATAAACTCAGTCTAACGAGAAAACACCCAACAAACCCAAATTGAGGGATAATCTACAAAAACCAGTACCTTCAAAAGTGTCAAGGTTATAAAAGACAAAGACTGAGGAACTGTCACTGACTGGGGAGATTCAGGTGACCTGACAATTAAATACAAGGCGGGACCCTAGACTGGATCCTGGAACAGAAAAAGAACATCGCTGGAAAGGTCTGGTGATGTCCAAACAAGGTCTGTAGTTTACTTGACAATAATGTACAACTACGAATTTCTTAGTTTTGGTGATTGGACTCTGGTTATGCACGATATGAACATCAGACGAAGCAGTGTGAAGGGTATGCAGGCTCCCTCCGTACTGTCCTTTCAACTTTTCTGTGAATCTAAAATGATTCCAAGATAACATTTAAAAGAAAAAAAAAAAAAAGATGCCACAAGATCTAGTGGGAAAGACTGACAACATGCCTGAAGAGAAGGAGAATTTCCACAAAGACATAGAAACTATTTAAAGAAACAAAAAAAGAACCTAATGGAAATGTCAGAACCAAAGATATTGATACCTGGGTCTTACACAACAGAAATCCTGATTTGACTGTTGTGAGGCAGGGTGCAGGCAGTCGGAGGGGTTTGTGTGTACGTATGTAATTTCCCAGGAAATTCTAATTACAGCCGAGGTTCGAACAACTGGGCTAACCTAGTCAAATTAGTATTAAAATATGAGGAAACTATATACAGTGTGTCAAGGTCCCCAAGAGGTCCCCTAGTAACTCATTACCACGGCTCACATTTTACTGCACACATGGGAGGGGACTGTGTTAGCTGTTTCGCATACATCTTTGAGTATCTTCGTTCTACAGCTGAGAGAATTTGAGGCTTAGAGATTTTTTACCCCAAGAGCTAATTTACCCCAACATCACACAGCCAGGAAATAGTCAGCTGTCATCCAAGCCCAGTTCAGCTCTGACACATCCTGTTCTGAATCTTGTCTTTCTTTTCACTGAAATTGGAGATAAATGATAGCTCTCCCTCTCTTTACCACAGAACATGTTCTACGGTAAATGATTATGCCTCCAAAAGGACCTTGAAAGAAATGATATAAATTCTATTTTTTCCATTGTTATCACCAATGTAGGTAGTTTTAACAAAAAGAAGGGTCTCAAGTATAAATGGGGCATTTGAAAAATCACCTTTAGGGGTTTCCTGAATCTCTTTTCCACATTATAATAGTATATGAAAATATCACTTCCCCAAATTCCTGTCAGTTGGCCTATTTGCCTTTATTTTTTATAAAAGATAAATGGGCTTTTGCTTTTCATATATTGGGTTAGCCAAGAAGTTCATTCAGTTTTTTCTGTAAGATGTTATGAAAAACCTGAACAAACTTTTTGGCCAACCCAATATTTCTGACTGCTTCCCCTTTTGGCTCCTCTGATCCTTGGACCATGTGAAGTTGTTTTAAGTGGTTATAGTCTGCACAATGCAAAGCTGCTGACAATTCACCAAATTGTTAGAAAACACGTCCCTCCACAGCCTCTGGTAGTTCTAGCTTAATGAACATGAAGGTCAATTTTATTACCAGCATTCCTACATGTATTTCAGCCACTGGACACCAAAAGGGGAAGGAAAAGGCCCCTCTGCTCTGTTCAGGAACAAACCTTCCCATTGCACTAGGCCCTAGAGGGCAGCCTTGGGCTGTCACTGGGAGCCCGGAGCCGGCCAGCCTGGGCCATCCAGCTGGAGCTGTCCCGGAGCAGCCTGGGTGCCCCCCCTCCCTTCGGGTGGAACCATCTCTCACGGCAAGCCAGAGCTGTGGCAAAGTTTCTGCTGCTTGAAGCAAAGACGCTGATTTAGAATTTTAAATAAAAGATAGCCTTAATGAAATAAAGAGTCTAAGTTTCTAGAACAGGAATCAGCAAAAATTTTGTGAAAGCCCAGAGAGTAAATATTTTAGGCTTTTTGGGCCCTGGGGTGTCTGTCTCAATGACTCAGCCCACCTAGAAATGCACAAGGACCCTTAGACAATGTGTAAACAAATGGGCATGGCTATGTGCCAATAAAACTTTATTTACAAAAACAGGGGGCAGGTTGGATCCGGTTTGCTGGCTGTAGTTAAGCAACACCTGTTCTAGAACATTAGCAGAATACGCTGTATGTGTGTTTCCCTCTAATTTAAGATACCCAGGAACTGTTAACTCCTTTGTTCATACTGTACCTTATTATTCCTACCTAGAGCACAAGCGCAGCCCCCATACTCAAGTGCTAGAATTTATAGATGTGAAGGGCAAGAGATTGGTTTATATATTTAACTTCCTCTATGCTGGATACCAGTGCTAATCATTCTTAAATGTAGAAATGCAGATAGAGCCTGTGTGTGTCCGTCAATAGCACGTGAGACATCTTAGTTGGCACCTGCCGCATTCTACACAGACTATAGCTGGGATCTGACCGATCTTGCAAAACGTATTAAGGTACAATGACCATAGAACTATATCCTGATGCCTGTACATGATAATACATCTAGAAAAAAGCTAGGTTGTAGAATCAACAGCAGTTAGATGGTCCTGTAACACAGATATTCTTCAGATATTCCTGCGAGACCAAAATTTTTTTAAAAACCAAGTAAAATCTACACAAGACTTTAAGTTCATAGTAGTTTTTTTTTTTTTTTTTCAAAATGCAATCTGAATTTCAAAATGTAGCTATGCTTATTCCGTGATTGATTTGCACAAAATGACTACGCCGTATAATGCTACTTGAATTTTAACAACAGGTCCTGAGGATTCTCCCTCTGCGTTGAAACGATGGCTAGTTGTATCAGACAGTAATTATGGCCAGTAGATGGCATCTAACAGCCAGAGCAAGATTTTAAACTTATACCTGTTTTTCACATCAGACTTGCTGATTTATGAGGGCTCACCCTCTGATGTTATTTATACTGGATCTTTTTGATTTTGAGCTCTACTCACAGTTGAATTTTTAAATTCCCACCCAATAAATCTGTCTAAAGGGCTACAAGAGACAAAAAAAAAATTTCCCTCTATTTGAACCTGATAGTTCTACTGCATTTCAGCATAATAAGCAGACGAAATGTTCTGAATTTTAAAAATAGACATAATTTAAAGACATGAAACACTTCACACAGGCATTTCAAATGCCTCTCTGATTGACGCATCCTCACCTATACCCTACTTAGTTCTTTATGACTGAATAAAGCCCAGTTGCTAATTGCCGGACCAGGCCCAAAAGATATAATGAGTGTAACACTAAACACCCTCCAACGTGGATAAATTCCACGGGAGTCAATTGAGTTTAAAAGTTTCACAAATAATTAAATTACTGTGTAGGACAGACCAGAAAGAGAAAGCCAATAGACTGAATTCTGTTCCTTAGAGCTCAATTTGCTTTTCAGCCGACTGTATTTAGCTATCTGCAATTGCAACAAACTAAAATCATTAAAAACCCATCTATTTTCTTATGCAACCTTAACAGAACTTCAAGTGGATTTTACCACACACAGATAACAACAGTTTTAAAAGGAAGCAGAATTTACAAGTCTCAACTCTTTTTATTCCCCTGAAGTGCATATCAAAGTCAATATCTGAGCTTATAAATAACTTGGGGCAAAGAATAAACGGAATATTTCTTAGGATACATTTTCTAGGTTGTGACCCACGTATTTTGGTGTTGGAGTGCGAGTTAGATTGATTGTATAAATAAAATAGCATTCTTGGAAATGGGAAGGACAGAGGTCTGTGGGGAGAAAAGAATAATCTAATCAGAGACTTGTTTCTTACTTTAATCACGAGCCATAAAAACAGCCAAATCCCATGTCATGCTGCAGTAAAGGTTACATCAGCACTTCATACAATATTTATAGTGTAAAAGAAGCCGTGCAGTCTGACTCCGATATGACATTATTCTTCCTGCTCTCTCAAACTTTATCCAATCCCCCTGCCCACCACATACCCACCCTTCCCTTCAGCTAGGTGTGTTCCCTAGTGCCATTCTGATAATGCAGATGACTGCCTGTAGAATGTGGATGTTAACAAGAACTCTAGACCACAGAACAAATATAGAACCACATTGGATCCTAGGGAAGATGCATTTTAAATGCCTTTTAAGTAGGGGGCCCAATCATCCCAGTTTGCCCCAGACTGAGGGGTCTCCCAGATGCTGAACTCTGTGTCAAGACCAGTCAAATCCTGGACAAACCCGGACTAGTTGGTGACCCTGTTGTTAAGAGGCTATTACTTTAGAATATGAAGGCTTCATTCAAAAATATTTATTACACTCTAGTCATATAAGAAATCATCATGGGCAAGGCATGACACGGGGCTCTACTGCTTGAAGCTGCTGCTACTTAGACAAGGGTCAGGGTGTCATTCCCAGGAGATCCAGGAGCTTTTCTGTGATGCCAGTCTTCCTCCCTAATCACAACTGCTTGTAGGTTTAGGGAGGATGGGACAGGGCTTTAGAACGCGAATAATTCAAGGAATTCAATAGCTGTTTGGAACAGCATCTCGAGTTATACATCCCACTGGCACTCTTTTTCTCTGGTATTGCCGATTCTGTAATGCTCATTGAAAACTCGTTTATACTCAAAAGAATAAATCAAAGCAGCTGAAAAAGGAGCTCAGTCATGAGGATTCAATCAACGTAATTATCATTCTTCTCCATGAAGCTGTTCTGGAGGCTTGAGGACCATCAGGTGGGATTTGAAGCCTTTGCTGCCTGTGACATCTGTGCTAGTTTCACCAACAGCTCCCTCCAGAATTTGGGGTAAACAAGGGATTTAAAAAGTTACCGAAATGGGGCGCAGGGCTGCATCATCACCTTTATTTCGACCATCTAGGCAATATGACCCATCAATTGAACAGCCAAAGTTATTATACACTGAAAAGTCAAAGCTAGCATAGTTTCATTTTAGTGCAGTGCCACATAAAATTACTTTGTTATAACACATCCTGATTGACGCATCCTCACGTATACCCTTGGAAAAAGCTGAGGATTTCCCCCTCAGCCTGGCTGACACACTGGGAATCCCATTTCTGCATTCTTGTCCCCCACCTCACCTTTCATCCGCCACTCACCATCAGCATCCATTCAGGAACTTCTCACTTGAGCCTCGTTGCTTCTCGGCAACTTCTTCTGACGGTAGCTTCTTCAAGCAGCTCTGTTCTTCCAGAGACACTGGATTTGTGGGGAAGCCTGGCCTGCGCTGCCGTGTGCAGTGTGCACGCTTGTGCAGGGTCCCTGCCGAGAGTGGTGGCAGATGCGTGTAAGCAGCAGTGACACGGCGCCCAGAAACAGGTCCTGCAGCTTACGCGTATGTGAGTGATGGGGGCCGCAGAACGTGCCTCTAGGTTCCAATACCTACAACTCCATCAAAAAGACTAGTGTTTTTACAAACTAGACAGGAAAAGGTACAACAGAAAGTTTTTACGAAAAAACGCCTCCCTCGTAACTCACCTGAAGTTTCTACCGGCAGCTGGTCAATGATGGCTTCTTAAAAAGCTTAAGTAGCTTAAGAAAATTACTATCCTGGAAAGGTCATGTGAGTAGCAACTTATTACATGTAGTTATTCCAGAGTTCAAGAGAAAGCTAGAACAGATAGATACATCTTGACTTCAGTCCATACCAGTAGGTATTTTAAAACGGTCGCAGGTAACTGCCTGACAGGGGACTGGCGACAAAGATACAGGTGATCCACCTGACAAGCTTATCAAAGGCCATTTGCCTTATCCAGGTCCTTTTAACTGTCGCTGCAGAAAGCTCGCTCCTCCTCCGAGCTGCACGGAGCCTAAAAATGAGTTGTTTGCCGGAGTTGTTTCCCAGGAACTTGGATCAGCTGCGTCTAGTTGGAGCTGAGCTGGCGAAGACTGGATAGGACCACCCACCCTCCAACTGGGCATGCGCGAGTGCCCCATGACATTTGACCTCAGAGGGCCGAAGACGGTTTCTGAACGGGCAAGAGGCCTGGGGCTGAGCTGCGCCTGCTCAGAACGAGGATGCCGCACCTGTTTCCCATCACCTTTCCCCGGTCCCTACGATCCCTGCGCCTGTGACAGCAGCTCGTCCCGTAAATGCCCGCCGGAGGCCCCGGCTTCTGGGAGGCGGATTTCAGACTTCCTTCTCCCCTGTCTGCACTCGGCTGGCTTGTGCATCAAGCCCTCTCTGTTGCAAACCTCGGAGGTTGAGTGTTTGGCTCGCTGGGCGTCGGGGCAAAAAGAACCTGGTTTGGGTAGCAGAGTGACAGCCGGTCCGGACTTCAAACAAACTCAGTATCTATCTGAATCTGTTTCGCCAGGTCCTCGGAGAGCGAGGGAAGTGTTTGAAAATGGCTAAATATTACAAGTCATTTTTAACGAAGACAAGTTTTGTATAGACCTAGGTACCTGCAGAAAAAAACTTGCAGCCTAGTAACTTTAAAACCACCCTACCAGCTTTTTTTTTTTTAATGAGGGAGGAAGTACTGTCATTCGCTTTTTCTTTAGGCTAAAGCATTTTATGAAAGATGTAGTGGAATGAGTAAGAATTCAGGCTCGAAAGTCAGCCTATCAGGGTTCAAGCCCTAGTTCTGCAGTTGCTTATAATTTAGTTTGTAAGTTAAAGATACAGGTGGTTCCTACAATGAGGGTGGTTTGGGTATGAGTCTGTGTGTGCCTAGAATTACGCTTGGCACACAGCAAATTCTTGTAGTACTCGTCACCATTGAAATCACTTCTCTGAATCTGGGTGAGGGTTCTTGCTAAGACAACAGGAGAAAGGAATTTTCCTTGTTCTGGAGGAAGGGAAAATGAAGCAACAGCAACTGCTAACTGTTAGCTGTCCTGAGTGGGAAAGGCTTCAGTAAACGAATGCTTGTCATGAGCTGTATTTTTTGCTTCAGTGACAACGAATCTTAGATTTTCTGGGATCATTTTAGTTAACATTCTTTTCCTCTATTGCTACAAGCTTCTGGAATATCTCAAATTCTTAAGTTAGGGCATCTAAACTGTATCTTCTAGACGGTCTTTTCGTGCAAGGGAAATACAAAATTCCTGTAAATCCTCCTGTTCTGATTCTATGTTAAGACCATGACCATCTTAGCTCACTTCCTATTTGCACCTGCCTGGTCCCTGGCCACCTCCTTCTGGGTCACACAGTTCAGTTCATACTGGTGAGACAGCTGTGCTCATGGATTACTTCTCAATTCTTTGGAAGGTAATCTTTTCTTGCCCTGAGGCTGCAGAGAATGCTGAACCTTTGTCAAGAAATTTACAGGACTAAAGCTAACCTCTGAGAACATTCACAAGGGCAAAGGCATTATTTCAAATGAGACTACAATGTACTCTTAAGGAATATATACTGGTCTTTACTCAAGACCCGGCTCAAATGTCACTTACTTTGTTAGCTTTTTTCAATTTCCTCAGTCGTGTTTGTTCTCGTATCTGAAGTGGACAGGACTCCACCAGCACTTTCGTTATGGCATCTGTCCTGTTGTAACTTACCTTCCTACAAGTCTAACCCCCTTTTTTCCACACCCCTTCTTCCCTGCAATTTATGCGTCCTCCAGCATAAGGACTTCTCTTAATGGTCTCAGCAGCTCACGCAGTACGTGGCCTAGAGCAGGTGCCCCCTGAAGGCTTGTAAAATAGAGACCCCATAAGGTGTCAATCTCAGTGCTCAGAGGGACCACGAGTCCTAGGCCTTTGCAATCAGGGCCCACGTGCATGTCCTTCCATGAGAGCAGAAGTGAAGGCTGTTGCTTCCAGGTTAACACCTAGAATGTATGCGGTCACAGCACCTTGGCAAGCACTCCACCCAGGGGCCCCGCCCTTGGTTTTTGAGAAATGAGGAGTGAAACTCTCTGCCCCTTGCCTGGGAGGTGATTGAACAATAAGCCTTTGTGTTTTAAGCCACTGAGATTTGAGGGGTTTTGTTACCACAGCCTATCCTGCCCTATCCTGACTAATACATCATGGATGTCACATTTTCATTTCGTTAGATCAGACATCAGATGGGAAGCATCATGGCGTCCTAGGAAAAGCACTGGATCAGGAGTCAGATCTGTGCATGCCTGCATATGCACTTGTATTTTAATCATTGACAAACTCAGGGAGTTTTGCTCCCTCGGGGGTGAAACTAGGGAATTGAGCTAAAATGATTCAGAGGTCCACATGCCATGATTCCATGGATTCGAAGAAACGAAAACTACTTTTTGGGTCAGATGCTCAAATTTCAGAGATTACTGTTGCATGGGCTATAGGTCAGAAAAGGTCACTGGTCACTACAAACCCAGAGAGGAATCTCGTGTATGTTATAGCCAAGTGTCTGATAGCCCCTTAGCAAGAACACTTTTGTCTATGATCCACTTGCAGAAGAAAACGGTTTCTAGTCAATTCTATCTGCCTGTCTGAACTACCTGGTGGTTGAAGACAGATTATGTCTGCCACATCCAACCTCCTAAGTAAATATGGCATTGGTGAAACAGAGCATCTAAGGGGTTCCTACGGTTGGCCTGCATAGTGCAAACCATCACAAGGGACCTACCAGCTGTTGAAGAATGAGGTTGCAGGTTTAACTTGCCAAGCAGGTCTCATTTGGCAGCCTGGCATTCAGGCTGGTAGCTTTGAAGTGGTGCAGGCAAACCTGTGAGCTCGCAGCTGACGGAGGCCCATTAAATGCAATCAACCTCTGCCACATTTTCTGGGTATTTCAATGTGATTACACCGGGGGTAGCCGAGATTAGGACCCCTCCTTCACTAGGGATGTGCTCACAATAGGGTTTCTCCAAGTAGAGGGGCCAGGAACTCTCTCTCTAATGACCCTGCGCTCACAGGAGTGATGCTTACCACCCGGGAAGGATGCCCAGGTTCCCAGCTGCTGCAGTGGACCTTGGCTCGTTCTTTAGAGACAGCAGTGCAAAAGCAGCAGAGAAATCCTCTCCTTGCCTCGTGTAGAAATGGCCCGTTGTCATACTGAAAGTGGGGGCTCATCACTACTAATCCTGGAGCTGATTCCCGGGGCTTCTAGCATGGGCTGCTCACCCGACTCATCTAAGGACCCAACCTCAGGGCTGGATGGAGTTGGCCTGGGTGGGGCCTGGGCCTCTGCTTTGCTCGACAGTAAACTAGAACAACTCCTTTGGTTTCCCTGCTCCAGGTTAGCATGAGGGTTGGCTATAAATAAGCCGGGGGCTGTCAGCACTGAAGCTCTGCTGTTTTTAAAGGCGGCACCTTTGGGGAGCAGTTTTTACTCTCTAAGCCTCAGGGCACAGGCTTCGGCAGAGACAGCTGCTGCTCTGAGCATGGGGCAGCAGCCCCCGGGAGGCCCAGGAGCTCGGGTCCCAGGGCCTTGAAGTCCTCCTGGGGGCCGAGGAACGCAGCCATGGGCCCCCCCGCACAGCCCACATCCTCTGTCTGACATCTTCAACAAGCTCTGGGGAACGTGTGAGATGACCAGGTCATCATTTGGTTGCATAAGAATTTGGTTTTCAATATGTTACTCCCTTGCAATTTCAAAAAGGCTTTCCATGTAATTCCATTACTTGGAGGAAATCCCTTGGATAGTGGGGTTTGCATCTGGGCCTCTTAATCACCGGTCCATGTTGGGGCCTAGAGGAAAAATAGAGCTATCTGCCAAAGGTCTGGAACCAGCCCCCAAACCCTGGCCACCCACCCTGGGCACAATCTCATCACTCAGCACTTTCCCAGGGAGGCTGGAGTGTGGCTCTCTCCCCAGCTGAAATGTGTTGATATCAGGTTAATATCAGCATCAAGTATGTGCAATGGGCATGTGTGTGGGCCCTTGAGCCCTTATTCAAATTTAATCTTCACAACAGGGAGATCTGTGTTTTTCCACTGTCCAAATGATGAGTCCAAAGTACCAAGCAGAGCTCTAACTTACCTCTGAGGGGTACTTTCATGCCACCCAACAGCTGCTTCCTGGGGCATCAGTAACACAAACCTACCCTGAATTCACCGAGAGGCAAAAAACCACTTCCCGCTCTGCAGGGCAAGCAGTTATTTAGGGAGAACAAATACGCCATTCCAGTTTCACCTGGTGAGCCATAAACCCAAGCATGGCTTACGTGTTCACTCAAAAATAGTAAGCAGTACTGGGAGGGTAAAGCTGGAGTCACTGCATCTAGCTAGCAAAAGACCTGCTACGTTAGCTAAACTGTGCGGAGGCCCATGAGCAGCAGCCTTCACAGAAAGTGGGCCAAACCTGGAATTCTTCTGGCTTTTGCTTTCTCTGTGGGTGGAGGCTCTGTGGGACAGCAGGACCCAGAGTGGTTTCCCCGAGAAGAGGATGGGGGCGTAGAGCACAGAGACCCACGTCAGCAGCATCTCTGATAACACTTCTGCAGAACACTGGGCAAACTTCTCCCTGTAAGGGTATGTTTTCATTTTCCTCCAGAGTGAATATTACGTAGGGGCATGACCACTGAACAATACTTAAGCAGAATTGTTTCAGATCATTCTTTAAGGATCAGATCGTAGATGAACCAAGACTGATGTGACATAAATGGCCGTTCAACATCAGGGTGTCAGCTTCCCTCCCCGCAGCCCTGCCCAGCGTCCATTGTCCTTCCCCAGACGCCCTCACATACACCACTCAGCTGGGAAAGTGGTCCAGCACATCATGTCATATTAAGAAGTTTTCCTTGTGAAAGTCCTTCTACTTTAGTTTCGCTCTGCCCCACACCCAAAGAGCCCAGGTGAAAGACACATACAAAAGGAGAAGCATTAGGTACCTGAAGGCCACCAGGTTGTCCCTCCTTCCTGGGAGACAAAGAAAACAGAGGTCAATAGGCACCAGGGACCCAGAAAGGAGTGTGCATCCTTAAAAAGATGCATGAAAACACCCAGTCATAATACTATGGACAACGTCCCCAAGATCAGCAAGCCCTCCTGCCAGCCCCACCAAGCTCCCTCAGCAGGATGGGAGCTGAACTGTCTCTGATGGACAGACACACAGCATGCCACTACAAACACGGCACCGTCCCCAAACGATGCCAGCTGCCACTTGCCTGTTACTGAAAGGATACACAAGTCATTAAAGGCCTGGAGAGAGACCGGAGACCAGAATTTTCTAATCAGAACTAATCCCTCCAGGCATAGAGCATTTGATACATCAAAGGCTTAATATTTGATACATCAAAGGCCTTCCTAGTAATTCTTTTGAGGAATCCAAAAAAACTATGCTAATAAGTGTTTGAGCTCTGTAGTTTTAAATCGGAACTTTTTTCCTGGCTTGCGATAAACTTTTTATTACTTCTTTTGCTTGAGGAAAGGTCTCCATATGTGCTGTGATTTCAGATGACCCAAGACCAGTTGTTCCCAAACACCTTCCCTGCCAGCTTATCACCCCTGCATGAGTGAATCTCTTAGGTTAAGGATTTGAGGGCCTCATTAAAATGCATGTTACCCCAGAGACATAATGGATAGAACACAATCACTCATTATTAGGATAAACTCATTTGTCCAATTAGTTCATCTCTCTCTTAGGTGGCATTGAAGGATTGGGACCCACAATAGATACCCTTTGATGGGGCTTGATTAGACTGTAGAGGTTCATTGCTTGGGTATTAGTCCCTGGGATAAGGGGAAAACAGCCAAAGAGAAAGGAATAAAGGGCTACACGAGGGATAGGATTACTGGAAGCAGGCAGATGTACCATTCACATAATTCCTGACTTGAAGGCTCAAGAACAGGGCTTTTGAAGGAGACCTACATTCCTCCACCCTAACTGCTGGTAACTACTGTTGCATTTCTAATTCCTCTGGGCCCCGTTAGCATCTTCTGTAAATTTGGTTACAACGCTGATTCAATAGCATCACTTCTCTTGTTCACGTGACTGTCCCTCCGACTCTCTGCTGCCCATGATAGTAAGGACCACCCAAGCACCTAGTCCAATGCCTGGCCCTCGGGAGGCGCTCAAAACCTTTATGAGTGAGTAAATAAGTATCCAGTTAATTTCATAAACCCACACGGGATTGAGATGATTTTGATCTTCCATTTCATCTTGAAGGAGGTGGCTTCTTTTCCTTTGACAGCAGGGGCTTCTCAGCCAGGCTTCCACCTGAGTGTACCATGCATTTATTCAATTGTACCTCCCAGGCGGGCAAACAGCAAAGAGATGCCCCTCCCTCCAGGGCGTGCAGCCCTGGCACATGGCATGGCCAGGTGAGGGCTGTATGGTTTCAGCCCACGCGCTTCCCCAGCTGGGCATTTGGGGCCATGCAATCTGCTTCTCAGCTCGTCTGTTGCCTTGGTTCATGAAGAGACCCCTAACCGTGTACCTGGCCACATTATATTTCTCATGAACCCCTGAAGAGTTTTACCTATACCCTGTAAAACATGTATTTTAAAGACTCTGAAATAAGAAACTCTACATATGAATCCATGGAAAGAAAAGTATGAGTGTAAAAGAACACCACGGAGCTCCCAAGTTTCAGTAGTCACGCCCACAAACACATACCCGTCAGCACAGATGAGATGGGCATGAATTCAAATCTGCACAAGTTTTGATGAAGATGCTTAGGGTCATGAGCAGAGTGAATCCAGCAAAGCTCACTCTACTGTCTGAACATCAGGAGGTTGATGAGCAGTCTTTGCTCCAGAGCCACCTCCTCTCCTACTGGTTTTCTATCAAAGTAGGGACAGATCAGAAGGCATTCCATTCTAAGTTTCCCAAGACGGAAAAGCTTGGTACTTGAAGCTCAATCATCCCATTGCTGCCTTGATCCTGGAGCACCCAAGAGTCTCTGGGAACCCTGCCTCACTCTGAATGGGAACAAAAGTGTAACACCTGGTCTGAGGTGTCCACAGAGTCCCACTGGTCTCCCGGAGAGGGGCCCTGGCCCCTGACTCCAGTGAAGAGGCAAGGTTTCTAAGCTTGATGCTCTTTATTTCTTGTTCCAGAATTCTCTCCTGCACTTAGCGATGTTATTTGATCCACTGTTGTTTCAGTGTATTGAGTTCCACCTATATTCTTTTCCCTGATGCTTTGTCGTGGCAAAGAGCTGCCCACCAAATTCATTTTCTGGATGGTAGGAAACTGTTCTTTATCAGCATATACCCCTTCTTACCCTTGAGTATATCACGCGCCTTCTTCTGCACCAGCTAATGCTGTCTACTCTAAATCCCTGTCACAATTTTTTAAAAAAAGAATAAAATAAAAAAAAACAATACGTTTACCATGTATCTGTTCTCAGCCTTTTGCAAGCTTTAATCATAGCCCTCCTTCCACCTGAAAGCCCTTCCCACTGCCCCCTCAAGTGACATAAAGCTAAAATTTTGATTTAAAGTTCACTCTGTGGAAAGCAAGGACGGGTGGGAAACACTTCTTATTTATCTTCCATAATAAGGTCAAGGTTTGGGGCACCAGTACTGAGTCAACACGTGGCCTCCGGCTTACATATACTGAATAGTTTCACTCTAAACCATCAGAATTATCCCACAGCCCATGCAGAAAGTCCAGGGACCTGAAGGTGGCTGGATTAAAATTAGCCAAGAGTACTTAAACATGGAATAGTTCTGCAGTGATGGTTATCACTGACACACTGAAGTGAACAGCCTATTTTCAAATAGAAGCTTCAAGAATTTCATGGTCACTATTTTTTCTTGGCATTTTGTCTCAAAATGAATATTGCTAAAATCCCTAAGCTTATGTTTTAGTAACACACCCAGTGAATTGCATTCACATAATTGCTCCAAGACGATTAAAGAAAAGCTGCAAAATTGATTACTCGGTGGTCATTCACATTGTTCACTTTCATCAGATTCATTGATCACCATCCTGCCTCTTCTTGACACCAGTAAAATGGAGGTCTGAGTCACATTAAGAAAGAAAAATCTGCTTTGGCCTAGTTGCCTAGTTGGCGAATGCCATTGACATTGACAATTGATGCAGGTATTGTAAGCAAAATACGAAGAAATCCCCACTGGGGCAGCTCTTCATAAACTAGATTAATGGCCAAGGGAACACAGAGTTCTGCTGAGCACCCTCCACTCGGTCCCTAATTCATTTGGTCTAATTAACTATTTTCTGTAAGCGGAAATTTCCCTCCATATATTCCGCTGACAGCTTGCTACTGAATAGACAGGTGTAAAGAAAGCAATTTAGAGCCAAAGATTTAATGGTGCTAGTATCTGATTTTTCTTACTTTGTATACTGTACTACAGTTGTGCCCATGGGCATACATATCCAGCTCCGTGCTAGATATTCCGATTGTGAGAATTCCTGTGAAGTGTGAGTTCCAAAATGCCTGCCAGAAAAGAAGGGGAGCTGAGGGTTATCCCTGAATGTATTTCCTTTAATGACTTATTAAAGCAGTTGAAGTTGGGAAAACATACTTGCGACGAAGTTTGTCTACAGCTACAAGAATTCTCACTTTTGAACATCACAACATCAGTCTCGAGCTGAGTGATAGTGGGGATCAGAGTCATTTGCTTTGGGAATCAGTGCTTGCAGCAGCTTGGGATCAGACCGCATACAACTCCCTGAAGTTCTTAATCTTAATCCGGAATCTACAAAGTCACACGAGGAGAAAAAGGAAAGAAAAACTTACATTGCTTCAATCATAGAGTATCTTATGTGACCAGGACAAATCGTATTGTTTTCTAGAGGAGTAGATGAAAGTAAAGGTGAATGGGTATCCATTTACGCGGAGAAGTAATTGATAACAAAATCTGGGACTAGCCAATGGCAAAGAAGGCTTTAAAATCCATGATGGGAAGGCAGAACTCCGAACAGTCACAGACACATGGTGAGGTTCTTGAGGCTAGAAACCACTTTCTATAAGAAACAAAGAGGAGGGGGCTTCCCTGGTGGCGCAGTGGTTGAGAATCTGCCTACCAATGCAGGGGACACGGGTTCGAGCCCTGGTCTGGGAAGATCCCACATGCCGCGGAGCAGTTGGGCCCGTGAGCCACAATTACTGAGCCTGCGCGTCTGGAGCCTGTGCTCCGCAACAAGAGAGGCCACGATAGTGAGAGGCCCGCGCACCGTGGTGAAGAGTGGCCCCCGCTTGCTGCAACTGGAGAAAGCCCTCACAGAAACGAAGACCCAACACAGTCATAAATAAATAAATAAATAAATTTTTAAAAAAATAAAATAAAAGAAATGAAGAGGAAAAACAAAGGCATAGCTAGCACTCCATCAGCTCAGGGATTGGAAGGTAGGGAAACAGAGGGGCAGGCCTCCTCTATGCTCATCTGGAATGTTTTGATAACACTCATCGGGGGTCCTGAATTTAAACTACATTTTTTTAAAATTTTTTATTAATTTTTAAATTGAAGTATAGTTGATTTACAATGTTGTGTTAATTTCTACTATACAGCGAAGTGACTCAGTTATACATATATTAACATTCTTTTTTATATTCTTTTCCATTATGATTTATCTTGGGATATTGAATGTAGTTCCCTATGCTATATACAGTAGGACCTTGGTGTTTATCCAACCTACACGTAATAGTTTGCATCTACTAACCCCAAACTCCCAGTCTTTAAATGGGAAGCTGATCAGCTGCCCTCCCGGGTACACTCTTTGTGCTTCCAGAAACCACAGGGCGTTTTTCACCAACAGGAACACATGGGGGAGAGGCCACTGCTTGCTGCCCAGATCTCCCGGGCATTGATCTTCGGCCTCTACCTCTCACCCGCTAAGCAATGACTGCCATCCAACCGTGAGAAGGCAGCCTCCTTGCGACAGCACTTAGATTCCACGTGCTGATTTTAATGCCTGCAGGAGCCCATTTAAATCAGCTTGTTCCAAATTTGCCCACAACGTGTACACATCTTTTTCAGAGAAAAATCACCTACATTTAACACAGGCAGCCAAGCACACAGACAGACAGATGGCTGACTGAAATTTAGAAATGGAGCTGCCTGGCCTCAAATATTACACCGTTCCCCAATCTCCTGACTTTTTCAGGTCAAAGTCCATTATTTGGGTTAAAACAGCATCTCTTACAGGCTTAAGTTAAAATGCAAACATGTTACCTGGGAGGGGAAACACTAAATTATTCAAGTTTATTAATGCATCAGCAAGGATTAGTTTTTCTGATTAGAAAAGTATCTCCTTCAAATGCATTGTCCTAAAGGACTAGAATATACCCTTTTGATTGGTTGTTTGGAGTGGGAGAGAGGGAGAGAAAATACCTAGCACCCAAGATTGTAACCAGAGAAGGAGGAATGGTACATCAGCTGAGCATGTTCTGAATGTCAGGTGCTTTGATGTATTTTAATCTTTACACCAACTTTATGAGGTAGGTTTTAGCATCCTCAGCTTACAAATAAGGAAACTAAAGTTCAGACATTCTAAATGACTCTAAGTAGGGGCAGAGCCAAGAGGTGAGACCTCGTTTCTTTAGACTCCAAAGTCAGTGCTCCAGCAAAGGTCCAAGGGATGGGAGGGCACCAATGAGTACATGAATCCATAACAGCCTTGAGGAAGGAGGCAATTTAACTGCAAACTCTTAGGCAGTTTGGACTACAGTAGGTCTGTGTAGAGAGAGACCTCTTATCAAGATACTGCTGTAAAATGTCATATGACTTCCTAGGGTGGTGGAAATGTTACATGTCTTGATTTGAATGTAGGTTATACATTTGTCCCAATTCACTAACTGTACACTTAGCATCTGTGTTTGACAGCATACAATTATAATATCAAAATAAGTCCTAAGCTTTACTAAAATTGAATACTTCCAGGACCAACTTCAGGAGCCTGTGCTAGCACTTATATTCCCTGTTGGTCAAAGAAGAGAAAAACAATTTCCACATCGAAGAGAATAGGATAGATCTTTAGACATAAAGATCCCATGAATATCAGGAAGGAATACATTTGATAGGGTCCTTGGGAGTTGACATTCCTTCTGAAATCTTATGCCTAAACCTAATGACAACTATGGCAGACATTCATGCAGGAAAATGTCTCTGTGATGATGGTCCTAGATAAAGAAAATCAATGTTAATTTGATAAGCATTAATTTATAATTCAACATCCAAAGGAAATTCATGCATCCCTTGAATGTCAAATTCATTAAACAAATAGTGCTAATCAGATTCTCTTTTAAAAGTCTAAGTATACTAAAGTAAGACTTCTGGTGCAATGCTTAAAGAACAATGTAATTATTGTGGTCTTCATACAGTTGCCTGTTAATTGACTATTAAAATTGAAAAGCATTTCCATAATTAATCTCATGCCATTTTCCAATTATAAATTTGATAGAGTGAATCTGATGCATCTTCCAAAGCAACTGAAGGTAATAACTTGTTTCAGGGAATGGATATTTTCTGAGACCAACCAGGAGAGTTGTTCTGATCAATATTTTGCTTTTTGAAATCCTATGCACAGAGAGAGTTAGGTGAAAACAGCATGAAAGCATTGTTTCAAGCTTATCTTTGAATAGGTTGAAAAAGATGAAATTTGGGAGGGGAAAAAAAAACTCCGTGTGATTAAATATACTGTAGAGTTTGTCCAGACAGCTCAAGACAAGTCTTGAAGCTGAACAGCATGCCAACTGCAATAGCAGCTCTTGACTCCTCAATGTCTTAAATTCACTGTAGACCACACAAGGCACCAAAGTCTTAAGAACAGACAAAAGATATGGTGACCAACTCTTTGCAATTTGAAGGTGCAAAGTCATCCATGATGACTGCCTGCTTTTTCCTAATGACCCTGAGCTCTTTAATTTGGCCAAAATGAACCACAGAAATGATAAGTCTTATCATATTCTCCAAAGACAGGCACTCCGAAAACCCAAAAGACTCTGAAGAAAGGGAGAGAGAGTGGAGAACTGGCTTATTACCATTAAAATAGCATCTGTCACCTATTAAGAAACAAATAAGTTAGGTGAACACATTTTCTATCGCCCATCTTGGAGCTGGGCTGGGCTCTGGGACAACAGGACAGGGAACTTGTGAAAGGAAAGCTGGAGACGAGAGGGGAGATGTGTAAAGCCCAGGGCACCGTCCGAGCCACAGCATGAGACTTCAGTCTGTGCCCTTGGAGTGTCATATGGTCCATGCAGTGAATAATGGAAAGGGGCAACTTAAGAGATGCCTGATTTTACTTCCTGAAAATGTTGGCCCGTGCCTTTAACATGCAGAGAATGACAGCCAGTGTTTGGTTTCAAGGGCAAAGCTGTTCACAGTATACCAGCTCCTTGTAAGGTGACAGAGTCTAGGGAATAGGAAGACTCAGTTTCAAGTTTTAGATTTTCTACTATAATGTTTGACTCTGAGCACCTTGCTTTACTTCTGGAGACTTCGGTTTTCCCCTCTACATCATAAGATACAAAATTACGTGGACTGTTAGGAACTTTCTACTTTAGTATTGAATATTTCTTTTCTAAAAGAGATGGAAAAATGAACCCTGGGATAGCACTGGAGAAATTAGAAGAAATTTTCACCATCAATGTACTGTTCACATCCTTTTTTTCTGAAGCTATTTCACAGATTCTCATATACTTTGTGATGGGTTGGGTTTTGTCCCCCCCAAATCCATATAGGTCCTAACCCCCAAGATAAGGTCAGAATGTGACCTTATCTGGAAAAATGGATCATCGCAGATGTAATTAGTCAAAATGAAGTCATACTGGAATAGGGTGAGCCCTAGTACAATATGACTGGTACCCTCATAAAAAGGGGAATTTGGACACAGAGAGAAACAGGAACACAGGGAGAATGCCCTGTGAAGACCAGAATTAGCTGCTTCAAGCCAAGGAATTGCCAGAAACCAGGAGTGTGGCCTGGAACAGATGTTCTCTAGTGTCTTCAGAGAGGACATGGCCCTGCCAATGCCTTGATCTTGGACATTCACACTCCAGAACTGTGAGACAAACTTCTGTTGTTTAAGCCACTCAGTTTATGGTCCTCTGTTATGGCAGCCCAAGAAAACTAACCCAACCCTGCACCTTGCTTCCATCACTTCCCTAGAGAATCCTAACCAACAGTCTCAATCAACTTCTCTTTAAACTCAGGTCTTTCACTTCTTCCTTCAGGTCAACCTCAATGTTCTCGCCAAGTCAAGAGTCCTTTTCCATAAATGTGGATGGCCTCTTGCTGTTCAATTTTAGTAAGCAGGGCATAGCGTTAAACCATTAACTTCTCTATTCAATCATGAAAATTAAATTTAAGTCCCCTCCCCTCCATCCACACTCTCTTCCATTACCTAAGATGCAAAATTTGTTTAAAGCATTACAACCGTGATGGCAGATGAGTGAGTCATAATAAATAAGACATCCTGGAATGATCACAGGACATTACAACACTTCCGGTAGAAACCTTTCTCTTTTCAAAGATGGCTAAACATTTTCTTTTAGGCTCCACGCCAGCTCCCCTTACAGAATATTGAACTGGATTTGTTGAGATTTAATATGCCCCTGCATTAGATTAGATTTTGCACTGACCAGTTTCTCCTCCAAGGAAGTGTCAAGCCCAGCATTACTTGTGGAAATTAAGGTTGAAAGCTGAGATAGAGAATGTGTCAGTCACTTACATCAATATACTCCTAAATAAAAATATAAAGCAGAAGAGTTTAAGAAGGACCTAATTTAATTTATAATTGTGGTCTTATATAGAATAATTTTAAAACCACCCTCCCTTGGGTACTCTTAGTCACTTGGAGGGGGGGTGGGGAATCTCTCCTTATTAAACAAAATGGGCACACACAAATACAGAGCTTGAAATATCGCATTATAGTGACAAATCTGAAAATAAACTATCCTAAATCAGCAATTCTCAAGCTTCCACAGGCAAAAGAATCTCTTGAATTGGTATTAACAATGCAGATTCTCAATATTCTGGCATATTCTGATTCAGTAGAACCTAAGAGTCTACATTTTCACAGGCATCTTGATGAACTCTGAAACAGGACCCTTTCAGAATCAGTAATCTCCATCTCATGCAGTGTTTTCTTTCCAATAAAAAGGGACTCCTTAACTGTCACCTTTTATAATAAGCTTTCCTTTGCAGTAAATATTCCAATCAGACAAAAAGTCCATCAGACACTATATTCTAACACTTGCTTAGAGTCTCTGGTCATTATTAATGGCAGTCCCTTCTCAGTCGGATGAGTCGCAGGTCTATGAGAGGTTCCAGTAGGACCAGAACTCACCTGTGCTCTCTGCCCTGGTCGGCAGGACCACTTGAAGAAGCCTGGGCGTCCAGGTGCCCAGGATGCTCTTTATGAGAATTCAGCCACCTTGTGAAAGGTGCCAGCTTCCCCATATCTGAGACCTGGCATGCTGGCCTCCCGGGGCGAAGGGGAAGAAGAGGTTTCTTCCAACTCTGTTTCAGCTCAATCTCATGGAGAATTTTATCAGCTCTCTTATAACAACGACGCTGTCCAGCGAAAATACCTGTTACAAAATATTGGGGTAGAATGGATGGAAAGAGGTCGGGAAATGGAATCAGTGTGAGAGAATGTGCTTTGCCCCCTAGACAACTGCGCTTGAAGGGAACTCTGATCCTCCTAAGGCCTTGTTGATCCTACTAAATAGCCCTGATTGAGTAAATGCCCAGCAGAGGAACGACATAAGGAGGGGAAAAATCTAGTAGTTTCCATGATTTTTTTTGTTAGTGGAAAAGATTGCCTCTATAAGAACTGTGCCAAAAAAAGCATGAATAAATCATGATGATTATAAAGGAAGGCTAGAGAAGGCAAAGGGTATCTAAGTTCACGCTTCTTGGTAGGAGGGTAGAATGAGGCAAGGCTTAAGAATATGGGTTTTAGGGAATTCCCTGGCCGTCCAGTGGTTGGGACTCCAAGCTTTCACTGCTGAGCGCCCAGGTTTGATCCCTGGTCAGGGAACTAAGATCCCACAAGCTGTGCAGCATGGCCAAAAAAAAAAATGGGTTTTAGAGTCAGGCAAACTTGAGTTCAAATAGCAGACAAATTGCTGACTTATGTAGAACCAGTTACTTACCTGCTCTCGGGCTCAGTATTTCATCTGTAAAATGGAGATAACAGTACTTACCATGTGGGATTGTTGTTAGAATTATATACAAGTACACACATTTTTATGCAGTGTATATATATATATATATATATATATATATATATATGTAGGATAAATACACATATATACACACACACCTAGATGCATACATACTACACATATACTATCTATCTATGTATATCTCAGCATAGTGCCTGGCATGTAGTAAATGTCCCATAAATGGCAAGGGTAGTAGCAATTTGTCATTAGTATAAGAAATGGGACACAATGACCAATTTAAATCTCTAATATTTGGGAAATAATTTTCCTTACTGATACCTCTTTTTGTTTGCTATGACTGTAATACCCTAAGCATACCAGTAAGTCATTTGTTTATCATTTACTATGTGCCAGCCATCATGAATACAAAACCAAATGAAGCATAGTAGTCTGGGATCCATCTCTTTCTAACTCTTTGGCATCACCACCCCCTGCCCCAGTTCTTTTACTTCCAGGCATTTTCCTAGAGAAGCCTTACTGCATTTAATGGTTGGGTTCAAAGGTACCAGACTTCAATATTAGTGGGACTATTATTCTAACCACCAGGGGCAATACCATTTCTATAAGAAGTTGCAATACACATTTAAAACATTTATAAACTAGTTTTTGGAAACAAATGGCTGGGAGACAATTCTTCATGGGTCTCCTTTTTTTTTTTTTGGTTGTGCCACATGGCATGTGGGATCTTAGTTCCCTGACCAGGGATCGAACCCGTACCCCCTGCATTAGAAGCGCCGAGTCTTAACCACTGGACCGCCAGGGAAGTCCCGTGGGTCTCTTTTGATTCTGCATGTCTTGCAAGCAAGGCACCACCTGCCCTTTGTTCCAGACTATCTTTTCAAGGATGTTTGTATGCGAACAGACCCGGAAAAGGAATAGCTCTCCTTCTGGAGCACAGGGAAAGTTTCCTGAAAGCCTTGGAAGAGAAATGGTGCCTCTTTTCAGAGTAAATCAAAGCAGGCTCACTACTCATTATAGAAGAGTTAGCTTCTCTAAGCTCAAGAATCCTGTCCCATGTCATAACCCACTGCAGTGCAGGTGCTTTCAGCTTATGGGGGAACCCCAATAAGATGAAATGCTAAGTCCTCAGCAGAAAAAAACAGAGACCACAAGGCTGTATAACCTATTCAAAGTATTCAAAGGAAAAAAACCCTGTCAACCAAGAATCCTATATCCAGCAAAGCTATCATTCAAAAATAAAGGTAAAATAAAGACTTTTCCAGAAAAACAAAAACTGAGAGAATCCATAGCTAGCAGATCCACCTTATGAGAATTACTAAAGGAAGTTCATAACAACAGTGTGTGGTTCTGGTACAAAGATAGACATATGGATCAATGGAATAGAACTGGGAATTGAGAAACCCATACATCTATGGTCAACTAATTTTCCACAAGGATTCTAAAACATTCAACAGGAAAATAATAGTCTTCTCAATAAGTGGTACTGGACAACTAGATAGCCACCTGCAAGAGAATGGAATTGGACCTTTACCTCACACCACAAGCAAAATTTAGATTTTAGGAAAACCTAAAGCTGCAAAATTTATAGAAAAAGACACAAGGGTTAATCTTCATGACCTTGGATTTGGCAAAGGATTCTTAGATATGACAACAAAAGCATGAACAACAGCAATAAAAGAACAAATCGGATTTCATTAAAATAAAAAACTTTGGTGCTCCAAAGGACACCGTCAAGAAAGTGAAATATTTGCAGGATGGGAGAAAATGTTTACCAAATATCTGAAAAGGGACTTACATCTAAAATATGTAAAGAACCTCTTACAACTCAATAATGAAAAGACAAAAAACCCAATTTAAAAATGGTTAAAGGATCAGAATTTCTCCAAGAAAGATATACAAATGGCCAATTAGCACATAAAAAAGTAATTGACATCATTAGTCATGAGGGAAAGGCAAATCAAAACGACAGTGAGATACCACTTTGATCCTAGTTATCCCAATAGGTATACAAAGTCAGATAGTAACAGGTTTGGTGAGAATGTGAAGAAATCAGAACCCTCATACACCACTGGCAGGAATGTATCAATATAACGGTGCCGCTATTTTGGAAGACAGTCTGGCTGTTCCTCAAATGATTAAACGCAGAGTTACCATATGACCCAGCAATTCCATTCCTGAGTGTATATCCAAGAAAAGTGAAAATCTATGCCTACACAAAAACTTTTACACGGATGCTTATAGCAGCATTATTTATAATAACCAAAAGCTGGAAACAACCGAAAGGTCCAACAGACAAATTGATGAACAAAATGTGATATATCCATACAATGGAATATTGTTTGGGCATACGAAGGAATCACATTGATACATGCTACAACCTGAATGAACCTTGAAATCATTATACTAAGTGAAAGAAACCAGGCACAAAAGACTACGTATAGCATAAATTCATTCATATGAAGGTACAAAATAGGGAACCCTACGGAGACAGGAAGTAGATTAGTGGTTGGTTAGGCCTGAGGGGTTTGGGGTATATGTAGGGGGGTGATAGCTAAAGGGTATAGAGTTTCCTTCTGAGGTGATCAAAATATTCTAAAATTGGCTGTGGTGCTGGTTGCATATATCTGTAAATATACTAAAAATGGTTGAACTGTACACTCTGAATTGTATGGTATGTGAATTATATCTCAAAGCTGTTTATAAAAATTTGAAAAGTACTGTTGAAATGAAAGTTAATATTCGCTCTTTATTCCTAATTTACATGACATTTAAAAGGCTAATTATGCAATGTCTTCATAACACTCAGAAATCAACTTTTTTAATGCTTTAAGAAATCATTAAAATTGGAAAATGCATTGAGACCTTTGGGTGGTAGGGGATTTTCTCATATTATTGTTATAAGCAATCATCAGCTTGCACAGAATGTGTTATTTAAAATTGAGAGATAATTGGTTCTACTTTATTGAAAATCTATATTCTTCATATTGGCCTAAATGGTTTCCTTTCTTAGTTCAAAGGTAATTTAAGGGAAAAGTATGTTCAGCTTGTCGTTTGATTGTCTTCATAAATGTGTTCCAGTTTGTTATACTTTGCTCACGTCATCTTCTTCTAAATGTACCACATTATGTAATATTTAGAGCATCCTTTTCCAAATGTGAGTTGAAATCATTTTGCAGAAATGAGAGAACTTTTACATAGGGTTGGGATTGTAGTCACAACTGTAGAAAAAATATCTATCAGCAAATGTAATGGCTTTCTCCCTTCTATCAAAAGATTTTGTTTTTGTAGCAGATTTTAAACCAAATATCTCAACTGAGGCACTGATCCACCCCCATCCTATCCTAACATGAACATGAAGTGGACTTGACTTACATTTTAGAAGCAGGATAGCTCAGATATAGAATAGTTCATCCATGAACATAAAACACAGTAAAGAATGGTTTCTAGATTCTTCCCAGTTACCTGCTGTTTTTCTCTTCCTTGCCTGAAACACAAGATTTAAATGTTGCTTCCTTTCCTCTGGCAAATGAGATTTTCCAGGACTTATTGCTGAGTGACTTGTAACATATATGGCATATAAAAGAAAATAATCAATGAGCCTTCCTAGTGCCTTAAAATCCCTAGACCAATAGTCTTGAATCAAAGCAGCTTAGGCTAAATCAGGTGATCTGGGCATCAAAGGATCTGGGCAGGTTTGTAGGATGGAGAGTGGCACAGGGGTCTGCCCAGACCTGGCGATGAGAGCTCCTTCCTAAGACACAACCTGTTGATTCTCAAGTTGAATGTTTCCTGATTATGAAACAATTGGTCAATAATGACAACTTAGGTTTCTTTCTCTTCAAGCGTCCTGTGGGAAAACATTTACTATCAGACCGGAGTTTCTGGAAGACTTGATAAAGTACCATTAAGCAGAGCCAAGAGGCAGAATTCTCCGTTTACCAGTAATTTTCACCCAAGAATTTAAACATGAGTTGTAAGAAGCCATTAGATCAAGCCAACTAAAACCAAGTGGCTTGACCTCGGTCATGGTGATAGCTAATTATCCCTCAACCCCCATCCCACAACTCCTGGCGGAGGCCTCACCACCTCATCGCGGCTTTTTTCTACATAAACATGGTTCTTAAAGTGTGGTCCTGGAACCAGCAGCTTCAACATCACCTGGCAAGTTGTTAGACATGCAGACGTTAGGGCCTCGACCAGACCTGCTCCATCAGAAACTTTGGCGGGGGGGGAGGGGGGCAGCCTTCCAGGTGATTCTATGCACCCTGATGTTTGCGAACCACTGCTGTGTATACACCCTGGTAACTAGTGTTCCTAATAAAGTCTCCAATCCCCATCAAGATACAAAATACTTTCTGAAACATGGCTTCTAATTCCACACAACACAGGCTTAATATGCAGGTAAATGGTCTTGCATTCTAGTTGCTTAAAAATTGCCTATCCTCAGGGAGGTTTGATTAAGATGACAGCAGATGGGGAGCTGCGTGTGTAACTATCACATAACCTTGGGTTTCTCAAGGTCAACTGTTAATTCGAATAGTTGTCCCACAGTTTACTTCCATCTAATGACCTATTGGCTGTCATCGCCATAGGAACTGGAATAGTTGAAGTGAACACTTCAAGTCAGAACTCTATTCCTTTTCTCCAAACCTAAGAGAACTTCTCCACCAGCACAGGACTGTGGGCTTTTTAATAAAAGCCATTGCTGGGCGGTGGGTGGGGCGGTGTTGGGGGAAGAGCCTTACTTCATCATTTAAGATCCCAATTTCTGGTTAATTTAACTAGTCAGTTCTGTTCTGACGGCTTTGCAGACACCAGCTCACCAGATCTCTGCCTTTAATTCCTGTAACTTAGCTCGTTTGAGAAACGCCTTTTCAGCAAGTTTGCACTCGTTTTCCACATTGTCTGATTTAGCCAAATCAGCCGCTGAAAGCTTACGTAGGATTAAAACATCAGCATACCCTTACATCTTGGTCCAAGGATAAATTCTCCATATAGCTCTGTGTAGGTGACAGTGCAAACTGCTGGCATGCTAATGACCCAGCAGAGACTGGCTTCCTGTAAACCTGCCCCTCCCCCATCCCCGAAGTTATAGGCTAGAGAACCTACAAAAGCTGGTATTCAAGCCACACGGGTCAGTAATGACAACCATCTCTTTTTTCCTCCTCTAATTTTAACCTTAGGGGGCTGCACCTTTGCTTCATTCATCATGGAAAGGAGGTGCATGGCAAGGTTTTTGTCAGGACACAGGGGACAAGACCTCAAATCTCTGTACTTCGGGGGCCCTCTCCCGCGGGCTCTTTCCTCACCGGCCACTAGTGCTGCTTGTCCTTTGCTTCCTCCTGGTAGCCTCCGAGGATTGCCTCCCACTGATCCCTTTTCATGGAGAACGAACAGGTGTCTCTTGCGGACAGACCGTGAACCGGTTGGCAATACGAGGGTTAAACAGAGAGCCTCCAAAGGGAAGCATTTGGAGAAATGAGTGATGTTCAGAATATGGTCAAGGAGAGCAGGCTTGTTTAATTTAAGGAGAGATCAAGGGCTGAAGGTATTCAGTCCCCAAACTTAATCCCCCAAACTTTGGCACCGAGGGCAGTTCCAGATTAGCAGCTGGACATGATTTTTTTTTTTTAATTTTATTTATTTATTTATTTTTGGCTGTGTTGGGTCTTCGTTTCTATGCGAGGGCTTTCTCTAGTTGCGGCAAGCGGGGGCCACTCTTCATCGCGGTGCACGGGCCTCTCACTATCTCGGCCTCTCTTGTTGCGGAGCACAGGCTCCAGACGCGCAGGCTCAGTAGTTGTGGCTCACGGGCCTAGTTGCTCCGCGGCATGTGGGATCTTCCCAGACCAGGGCTCGAACCCGTGTCCCCTGCATTGGCAGGCAGATTCTCAACCACTGCGCCACCAGGGAAGCCATGGACATGATGTTTTGATGAATTTGGGGAAGATGTTTAACTCCGTCTTGCCACAAGTGTTCATCAGGCCCACACAACCTCTGTTTGATCAACTTCACCGACATCTGCCGGTTCTCCATCCTCTACACTTGGGTCATTATCACTAGATTTGATAAGAATTTCTTTACTTAGCTCCAATAAAGCTATATTCTAATACTATTTTTCTATTATTAATTATCACTTTATTAATTTATTATCTACTAGTCTACTGTAATGCCATATTTGTGTTCCTAAAAATCTTTATATTCTGCAAAATCACATGATTAAAGCTACAGGACTCATGGGAAAAAATAGGGTTAAATGGACCACTCAAAACCTAGAAAACTTTGTAGTCAGAGAAGTAACAAAAACAATAGCAAAAACCTTATTAAAATACTAGCACAGTTAAATCTCCGCTGGCATTTGTATCTAGATTCACAGTCCGGACATCATAGCAGCCCCATATGCTAGGGTTCATGTTTCTTCACTCAAGATGTAGGTCCTTGAAGATATTTGCTTTTTTTTTTTTTTTTTAATTATTTGCTTTATTTTTTTTATTTTTTTATTATTTATTATTTATTATTTATTTATTTATTTATTTATTTATTTATTTATTTATTTATTTATTTATTTATTTATTTATTTATTTATTTATGGCTGTGTTGGGTCTTCGTTTCCATGCGAGGGCCTTCTCCATTTGCGGCAACTGGGGGCCACTCTTCATCGCGGTGCGCGGGCCTCTCACTATCGCGGCCTCTCTTGTTGCAGAGCACAGGCTCCAGATGCGCAGGCTCAGTAACTGTGGCTCACGGGCCTAGGTGCTCCGCGGCATGTGGGATCTTCCCAGACCAGGGCTCGAACCCGTGTCCCCTGCATTGGCAGGCAGACTCCCAACCACTGCGCCACCAGGGAAGCCCGACATTTGCTTTTGATAGAGACCGGTTTCACCAACACAAAACATATCATCTGGAGGTAGTCTTCCTCATTATTCAATTTGTTGACATAGGCAAAAATGTCTTTGTAACTTCTTCATCTGCGTTTTCAGCTTCCCCAGGAAGCTTAACACAATCCACTGGTTCTCAAAGTGTGGTCCTCAGACCAGCAACGTCAGCCTCCTGCAGACATTTGCTAGAAATGCACCTGGAAAGTTTGTTAAAACACAGATCGCTGGGCTCTTCCTCTTTCCCCACCCCCATCCCTTGGGGTTTGTGATTCAGTGGCTCTGAAACTTTTTTTTTTTTTTTAAACATCTTTATTGAAGTATAATTGCTTTACAATGGTGTGTTAGTTTCTGCTTTATAACAAAGTGAATCAGTTATACATATACATATGTTCCCATATCTCTTCCCTCTTGCATCTCCCTCCCTCCCACCCTCCCCATCCCACCCCTCTAGGTGATCACAAAGCACCGAGCTGATCTCCTTGTGCTATGCGGCTGCTTCCCACTAGCTATCTATTTTACATTTGGTAGTGAAAACCATAGTTCAAAAAGAGTCATGTACCAAAATGTTCATTGCAGCTCTATTTACAATAGCCAGGACATGGAAGCAACCTAAGTGTCCATCATCGGATGAATGGATAAAGAAGATGTGGTACATATATACAATGGAATATTACTCAGCCATAAAAAGAAATGAAATGGAGGTATTTGTAATGAGGTGGATGGAGTTAGAGTCTGTCACACAGAGTGAAGTAAGTCAGAAAGAGAAAAAGAAATACAGTATGCTAACACATATATATGGAATCTAAGGGAAAAAAAAAAAGGCCGTGAAGAACCTAGTGGCAAGACGGGAATAAAGACACAGACCTACTAGAGAATGGACTTGAGGATATGGGGAGGGGGAGGGGTGAGATGTGACAGGGTGAGAGAGTGTCATGGCTCTGAAACATTTAAAGTCTGTAGATGAGTTGTCTTCCAAATGTGGCTTTCTTCCCCTTGAAGTTCGTATTTAGTGCCACTGTGCAAATGGCTGCCAACATATGCTTGGACTAAAACACTGGGGTCAGAGAAGCATTGTAAAAGCATTGAAGAGAACATAAGAGATAACAAATTTTTTGCCTGTGGCCTTAGAGCTAAAAACTTCTGCCTAATAGCATATTATTTTTATTTAAAGAAATCTAGAACTTGTAGTAAAATAGATTATTCCAAGCATATTGTCCTTCCTCTGACCCCATTGAACCTGTGATCTTAAGAGAGGATCATTCTCATTTGCTATAGAAGTATCTGTCACATCACCTTTGTTGTTAGACAAATCAGCAGTCTAAAGAAATACCAGGCTAGGAACAGACATTCTATAATTTATTAGTACACATAAAGTATGAGTAACTTTCCCAGTGAGAATAAGCCAAAAGTTACGGACTTATGGGCAAGAATGAAACAGGAATTGGAGAACTGAGCAAAATCTGTGAGATGAGGAAATCCAAGAGGCATAGAATCAAACATTACTTAGTTAAGAAAACAGGAGCTGCAATTTTGAACCATCCAGCAGTATCTGCATAGGCAAAGGGTAGAAAACAGTTGTTGGCCCCTTCGTAGCTAATATGAAAGACAATGAAATGCACACACAGATGCTCAAGTAGAAAGTGTGAACAATTATTTATGCAACTTAATTTAGAATGTCCTTGCTTATTCTTCCCCAGAGCATTAGAGTTTTCTTAGGGCTGGTAAAAAATAGATCATAGTAGCAAGTAAAACACTACTCCAGTCCAGCATAAAATTATATCTATGTGTGAAGGATGGTTTACTTAAAACTTGGACCCAAGTATTCTCTCTCCTTCCCTCTCTTTCTCAGAAGACATTTGATTTGATTGAAATTTTAATTTTTATATTTTTTAGTTTGATGTAGAGATGCAGTTCCAGCATAGAGACCTGGAGGCCTGGAGAGACTTCTGAGAGGGTCAGGCGACATCCTGCTTTTGCTGATGCCTGTGGGCTTGATTTTCATTAGATTGGGAGATCTGAAGGTCTTGGTATGCCTTTCTGAACAATTGAAAGAATCAGAAGTAGTTAAAATTTAGAAACTGCATTAAATATAATGTATTTAAATCTGAAACACTTAGGGAGACTTTTTTTTTTTTTTTAGAGCTAAATGCTGATCTTTTTGGATAAGAAAAAAAATAGAAAACATTATTATCTCCCACTCCAATTCATTTGAAGCTAAGGAAAATCACATTCTATTTCATTCAAATTATGCTCTGGCTCTGTGTGAATGATATATGCTTTTTGAGAAAATGAGGGAGATGATCGCCTTTCGGCTAATAGCCCATGATGTGTGTGTGTGTGTGTGTGTGTGTGTGTGTGTGTGTGTGTGTCTTATAAGACATGGCTTATTTTTGCAAAAAAAAAGTTAAGATTGCGGTTTAGTGGATGTGAAGAATTTCTGGTCAGGTTCAGTAGGAAAAACCCTAAATAGTAATTGATTTGTGGCACAATTACCATTTTGATTAATTTAGCTTTTCCCTGTGCCCACAAGGTGGTGGGAGGGCCATGCTAATAGCCTTTTGAATTACTGTTTTGTGTTTTTTGGTACTGGAGTTGAAAAGTCTTTTAAAATCACTACAATATGTCAAAGTCAAGTATTTTATTCAGTTTGGTTTCTAATTAATGTTAAAAGAGGGCATGTCAGTCACTGGAAATTGAGATGTATATTGAACAAAAATACTTTTATCCTGAACTTTTGTCCCTGAAATTGATAAGAATTTGTCCTTAGAAAGAAATAAGAGGGACTTCCCTGGTGGCGCAGTGGTTAAGAATCCGCCTGCCAATGCAGGGAACATGGGTTCGATCCCTGGTTCGCGAAGATCCCACATGCTGTGGAGCAACTAAGCCCATGCACCACAATTACTGAGCCTGCGCTCTAGAGCCCGCGAGCCACAACTACTGAGCCCACGCGCCACAACTACTGAAGCCCGCACACCTAGAGCCCGTGCTCCACAACAAGAGAAGCCACCGCAATGAGAAGCCTGCACACCACAACGAAGAGTAGCCCCTGTTCTCCACAACTAGAGAAAGCCCACGCGCAGCAACGAAGACCCAATGCAGCCAAGGAAAAATTTGGGGGCAGGCGGGGTGATGTTGATGACTATTGTCTTTCTCCATCCTGCCCTTGGTCGCCTTCCCAGGTCAAGGCTGGGCCATCAGGATATTGCATTGGGCAACCCTCTGTGTAACCAAGACCTCCCCTCCTGCCTTAGAGAGACCTAGTTCACCAGGCCCTTCAAATCCTCCATCCCCACTGAGTCCTGCCTTCCCTTACGTTCTCTCAATCTTGCCCCATCTACAATGACAGCCAATGGGTGTGGGGAGGTTAGTTCACCATCTTCACAGAACCCCAGCTAAAACCTTTGCATTTCAATTGGGTCTCCAGAGAAATATTGAGGGCCACTAAAGAATGCCCTTAGCTGTCCATTAGAATTAGACGTAGGAAGCAGGAAAACTAGGTATAGATCAGGGGTTCCTTTCAGAACCTCTTGAATTCATTCATTCATTCACTTACTCATAGTCATTCATTTATTTTTTTCATTCAACAAACTTTTCTTCAAACACCGTATTTGTTTCCTTTTACAAATTGCCGCAAACTCAGTGGCATAAATCGACTTATATTTATTCTTATAGTTCTGGAAGTCGACATTTCAGTCAGTTTCACTGGGGTAAGGTCAAGGGATCTGTAGGACAGATTTTTCCTAAAGGCTCAGAGGGGAGAATCCGTTTCCTTGCCTTTTTCGGTTTCCAGGGGCTGCCTGAATTCCTTAGCTTGCGGCCCCTTCCTCCATCTTCAAAGTGCATCCCTCCAACCTCTGCCTCCTTCCTCACATCACCTCCTCCTCTGGTTTGACTCTTTCTGTCTTCTTATAAAGACTGTTGTGATGACACCAGGTCCAACCCTATAATCCAGGATAATCTCATCTCAAGATAATTTAATGACAAAGTCCCTCTTGCCATATAAGCTAATATCCACAGGTTCTGGAGATAAAGACATGGATGTACTTTGGAGCCATTATTCAGGGACCACAGCACCCTGTGCAAGGCATGGTGTGTGGTGCTTGCCATGAGCAAGGCTAAACCAATGTAGTGTTTTAGATTGAAACCCACCCCCGACAATTGTATGGTTCAACAAGGATGAGGAGATATATGTATAAGTAACAAATAATAAGTGAGAATGCAACAAGTCCAATGTGGACAGAAAGCCATGTGTGTTCAGAAGGGGGAAATTGGGTGAGAGTAAAGGGAAGGCTTCCACTCAAAGTAGCATTTGAGCCGTGAAGGAAAACCACGCAGTAGTAAGGACCAGAGAAGCCAGGAAGAGGGTGAACAAACAATTGTTAGGGGAGGGCTGAACAACGCATGCCTAAAATTTCGTGTTGAGGTGAAGTGGTGGGAAAGATTTCCAAGGAGAGCTCCTGAACACGAGGTGACGCTTGCATGGTGCTGGCAGACAGCAGCAAAGCCACTGCAGTGTCGTGTGTAGAGGGTATTGTAGAAAGATTCCACTGGTGACAGCTGTGTGTGCCTTTTTCATGTGGACATGAATCCAGCATGCTGTCCTCACCAAGGAATACACCAAAGGCAAGCGTGTCCAGTCTGGGTGGAACTTGGAGGCTCAGGAATGAATGCAAACACATTCCTTTTCTAGAGGAGATGCTTTGCTTCCCACATGCATATCGTGTACCCTGAGATGGACTCGACAGAAAGCTGGGGGACCCAAGAGGACTCCACCAGCCTTTCAGATGCTCTCTCCATCCTTTATTTAGGTTCAGATTATTACCTGCAAAATCAGATTCTCTTAAGATTTATGATTAGTACTAGTAGGATTCTATCTTTTTAGTGATGTAGTTAAAAAGAAAAAAAACTCAACCATGGCATCTTGAATGAGAAGACCATATCTGTACTTGTAGCTTTCCCACTTACTAGCTTTGTGACATTGAGCAGCCCCTTTAACCTCCCTGAACTTCAGCAACAATAATAATAATAATAGTGCCCTTTTCACCTAACTCACAGTGTCTTTTTAACGTCAGGATCAGTGCTGTATACATTGGAAAGGGTATTCCAATAATAAATTTACATCCCAAAAAATGACATGGAGTCTATCATGTGTTGAAGTATTTCTCACCGTGTGGGACTGTACTGGCCATGTTGCCAATCAGGTTAGGGGAGTGAATTGCTTTGAGGTGTTGACCCCCTAAACTGGAGCATCTAAGGTTGCCGGATGTATGGGGCCGTCCATCAGGCTGGCTTCCACCTTGGGAAGTGAGGGTGAACTGACCACAGGCCATCTGACTTGAGGGAGAGACAGAGAGAGAGAGGCTGATAAATCAGGAATTTAATTAGCAGGGTGACTCAGGTGAAAGGTTGAAGCCTAACTGGGTTTCTGTTTACACTAAACAGGTTTGATTTGTAATCTGACTCAATTAGCCAGAAATTAAATGCATCTTGAGGCAGAAATATCATGGATGTAAATATTCTCTTTGTGGGAAAAGAAACAGCATATGACGACGCGTAATCTCTTCCGACAGTCTTATTTTAGGGATGCTCCATCTTCCCTCCAGGCCACAAATGGTCATCTTCTTGCCCATCCCATCCCCACCTCCATGCTTGCCTTAATCAGGATAGAAGGTACCATTTGCACAGTGTCCCAAAGTACTCAAGGTGAATATTTACAGATAATGTGATAAATGATTCCCTGCTAACATCTTGGCAGTTACTCCAATGTGTTCATAATTGCTACTTTGAAGTAGGTAGAATAAGAACTGAAGCAGGAATACTTCCTTAAAAACAACCCTACTGGGACTTCCCTGGCGGTCCAGTGGTTAATACTTCACCTTCCAATGCAGGGGGTGCTTGTTCGATCCCTGGTCCGGGAGCTGAGATCCCACATGCCTTGTGGCCAAAAAACCAAAACATAAAACAGAAGCAATATTGTAACAAATTCAATAAAGACGTTAACAATGGTCCACATCAAAAAAAAAAATCTTAAAAAAAAAACAACCCTACTATCAACAGAGTCTTATGAGCACATTGGAGCAGGTGCCCCTGGAGAAGTCATCCTGCTTCGTGATACAAAAGCAAACTAAGCTTCAACCGAAACACTGAACTGTGTCTCCATTCCTCTTAGGAGAGAGTTGGTATCTGTCACTGTCGCTTGGGGGCAAACCAGTGAGGAGGAGGCTGAATCCAAGCAAAATGATGATCGAGGAGAAATGCAGGGTCCCCTCCCCCAAGGCTCCTCTACTGTGACCAGTTCCCTAGACCTTTGGCAATGATCAAGCACACGTCCTCCTGAATAACATTTCTGTGTCCTCACCCCCAGAGCAGGGCCTCAGACATGGATGTATGAGCCACGGTCACCATGAAGCTGCCGAGTAGAAAGAAGAGGGCCTTTCTGGAATCAACTCCGTCCAGGGCAGTTCCTCATGACTCCGCTCAACCCAGGTCTCTAGCACCAGAGTCTACAGCTCCACTGGGGCCTTTTCTTGCCACTTCTCCTTCTTGGATCCCAAAATCCTTCCCCTGGGCTAGCGGGGAGAGAGCTAAGGCTCAGATCTGTTTTTTTCTGGGGTTGCATACTGACATGTGGGAAAAGCAGTTGATAATTCTGAGTAGTCGGTACAAGGAGATGGGGACCCTGTGATCGTGGTTCTTCTGGGGTGGCAGGCTGCTCAACCAGCAGGACGTGGGGAAGTACATGGAGGAGGAATGCCCAGCCCTGTGTTGGGGTGGGCACTGGACACCCGAGGGTGAATGCTCGCTGTCCTTACCCTGACGCTGGACCAGCTTCTGGATGGCCCACTCCACTCTCATCAAAGCCAAATTATTTCCTTAAGTCTCCTTTGGCTCCTGGAGGCCAAGTTCATGTCCCATAGCATCTTGGGTCCAACTGGTGTGGTGTCAGCCCCCGGTGCCTCCCTTCCCCCTAATTCCCACTCTGCTTTCAATCTTGCCCCACACCTCCCCAAGCCCTTGCTTCTAGGCTCCTCTCTTGGCCTCTCATTTCCGCTGCTCTGCATTCTCTCAGAAAAGAGAACTTCCTTTGCCTTCTCTGTTCTCTTACTGCCTTGACACCCGGCATCACTACTTTTTTTTTTTTTACTTTTTTTTTAACATCTTTATTGGAGTATAATTGCTTTACATTGTTGTGTTAGTTGCTGCTGTATGACAAAGTGAATCAGCTGTATGCATACGTGTATCCCCATATGCCCTCCCTCTTGTGTCTCCCTCCCATCCTCCCTATCCCACCCCTCTAGGTGGTCGCAAAGCACCGAGCTGTTCTCCCTGTGCCATGTGGCTGCTTCCCACTAGCTATCTGTTTTACATCAGGTAGTGTATATATGTCAGTGCTACTCTCTCTCTTCCTCCCAGCTTACTCTTCCCCCTCCCCGTGTCCTCAAGTCCATTCTCTACATCTGTGTCTTTGTTCCTGTCCTGCCCCTAGGTTCATCAGAACCAGTTGTGTTTTGTTTTTTTTAAGATTCCATATATATGTGTTAGCATACGGTATTTGTTTTTCTCTTTCTGACTTACTTCACTCTGTATGACAGACTCTAGGTCCATCCACCTCACTACAAATAACTCAATTTCTTTTCCTTTTATGGCTGAGTAATATTCCATTGTATATATGTGCCACATCTGCTTTATCCATTCATCTGTCAATGGACACTTAGGTTGCTTCCATGCTTGGCTATTGTAAATAGTGCTGCAATGAATATTGTGGTACATGACTCTTTTTGAATTATGGTTTTCTCAGGGTATATGGCATCACTACTTGACCTGCCTTTCACCTGGATGGCTGCATCAACTTACTCTCCACCTTGGGGCTCAGCCCTGTATGAGACTCCAGGACTAATTCTGACTCCAGCAGAGGATGTATAAATGGCCCTTTTAATGCAGATCCCTCTAGAGACAAGCCTTCTTGCCTACCACTCTGTTCCCTAAGTTCCATGATGGCCCATATCTGGGAGTATCAATTATTATAGTCTAAAGATTCTGATTAAAGGTCTTTAGGGAAGAAAAGCCCTTTTTTGGCTCAAGTGGAACTCTGGGTCTGTCCCTCTTTACAATATTGACAGAGGATTGTTACAGGATTGCTCTGAGGCCTTGGTTTTCTCTGACTGACATGGAGAGGTTTCCCTGTAAGGAGGTGGTTATTGTCTGTTAATAGGCACTAGACATGGTCCAGTCAATCCCAAAGCTTAGACTGATGTGCATAGATACTAGTGCTAACTCTGCCCTTGACTGTGTGACCTTGGGGAGGGTCGCTTAATTTCTTTGGGCCTCAGGTTCCTGGAAAGTAGAGGGAAAGGGGATGAGAGAGTCACTGAGTCTCGTTCTAACATAAAAAAATTCTCATGAATTGCCACCAGGCATCCCTGTGACTGAACAACTGCTAACCTGATAGGACGGGTGTGTACCTCTCCCATGTCTGCCGACAGCCCTTCCTCCCCTGCACAGCTAAAGCTCAGAATGTGAATGAGCCTAGAAAAAGAAGATAGCACTCAAATCAATAACCTAACTTTATACCTTAAGAGACTAGAAAAATAGAGGAGCAAACTAAACCCAAAATAAGCAAAAGGGCAGACATGACAGACTAGAGCAGAAATAAATGAAACAGAGAAGAGAAAAACAATAGAGAAAATCAATAACACCAAATGTTGAATGTTTTAAAAGATCAACAATATTGACAAGGCTTTAGCTAGATGAGCTGAGAAAAAAGAAAAAAGACCCCTTAATAAAATCAGAAATGAGAGACAGAATATCACTACTAGATTATAAGAAAATATAAGAACAATTGTATGCTAGCAAATTAGATAACCTACATGAAATGGGCAACTTCATAGAAAGGCACAAACTCCTGAAACTGACGCAAGAAGAAATAGAACAGTGGAATAGATCTATAACAAGTAAAAAGATTGAATTAGTAACAAAATAAAATTCCCCACAAGGAAAAGCCCAGACGGCTTTACGGATGAATTCTGTCATGGGTGAAACATTTAAAGAAGAATTAACACTGATCCTTCATAAACTCTTCTGTAAAATAGAAGAGGAGATAATTCTTCCCAATTCATTTGCTGAGGCCAATATTACCTTGAAATCAAGACCAAAGATGTCACAAGAAAACTTCATACTGCTATTCCTTGTGAATATAACAGAAAAATCCACAATGAAATATTATCAAACAGAATCCACCATTATATTAAAAGGATTATACATCATAACCAAGTGAAATTTATCCCAGGAATGTAAAGGTGGTTCAACACATGGAAATCAATCAGTGTAATACACTACATTAATAAAGGAAAGAAAAACACGTGATCATCTGAATAGCTGAAGAAAAAGCACCTGACAAAATCTAACATCCTTTCATGATAAAAACATTCAGCGAAGTAGGAATAGAAGGGAAATCCTTCCATGTGGCCCCTGGGTGGTGTGCCAAGCCTTCCTCTTCCAGGACCTGTGAGTGTAATAACTTTCACTTTCACACATCTCTCTGTGTTATTCCACAACCTCGTGAGACTAATCATCAAAACCCCCCATTTTAAAATAACATTGTTATTCCTTACGACACAAACAAAATGACAACCCAATCTAAAAATGGACAAAAAGTTGAATTGCCATTTCTCCAAAGACGATATTATAAACAGCCAATAAACACACAAAAATATGCTCAAAGTCATTAGTCATTAAGAAAATGCAAATCAAAACCCCAATGAGATACTACTTCCCGTCAGGATGGCTATAATAAAAAAAGATAAACAATTATGTTTTTTGGCGAGGATGTGGAGAGATTGTAAACCTCATACATTGCTGGTGGGAATGAAATGGTTCAGCAGCCTAGGAAAAGACTTAGGCACTTCCTTAAAATGTTAAATGTACACTACTAGGTCTATACCCAAGAGAATTGAAATCAAAGGTCCACAAAACTTGTCCGTGATTGTTCTTAGCAGATCATTCATAATAACCAAAAAAGGAATAATCCAAGTGTCTGTCAACTGATAAATGGATAAACAAAATGTGGTATATCCATACAATAAAATATTCAGCCATAAGAAAGAACAAAATTCTGATACCTGCCACAACATGAATGAACACTGAAAGAAGCCAGAAAACGATAGGCCATATATTCTGTGATTCCATTTATATGAAATGTCCAGAATAGGCAAATCCATAGAGACAGAAAGTAAATTAGTGGTTGCAAGGGGGATGGGTGGGGAGTGACTGCTAATGGGGTACAGGGTTTCAAATAGGGGTGATAAAAATGTCTGGAACTAGATAGCAGTGATGGATGAATACAACCCAAACCACCGAATGGTATACTTTAAAAGAGTGAACTTCATTGTATATGAATTGTATCTCAATCAAGCTATTTAAAAATAAAACCTCCAGGGGCTTCCCTGGTGGTGCAGTGGTTAAGAATCCGCCTGCCAATGCAGGGGACACAGGTTAGAGCCCTGGTCCGGGAAGATCCCACATGCCACGGAGCAACTAAGCCCGTGTGCCACAACTACTGAAGCCCGCATGCCACAACTACTGAAGCCCGCGCGCCTAGAGCCTGTGCTCTGCAACAAGAGAAGCCATCGCTATGAGAAGCCCTCGCACTGCAATGAAGAGTAGCCCCCGCTCGCCGCAACTAGAGAAAGCCCGCGCACAGCAACGAAGACCCAACGCAGCCAAAAAATTAATTAATTAATTAATTAAATAAATCTATTTTAAAAATTAAAAAATAAAGCCTCCAGTGGCCCCTCTTGCTTCCAGGAGAAATTCCAAGCTCCAGAGCATGGTGGGTCCTGTCTGCCTTTTCCATTCTGGCTGCTGCGCTCACTTGGATTCACCAGTCTCCAAACTCGAGTTCCCTGTAGGTCCCAGAACCCAGCACACTGGTTCTTACTCTGTGTCTTAGAGCCTTAGAAAGTCCTTTCCCTTTCTATCAAATTGGTATTTTACTCTCTTTTCAAACAATTATAAAATTTTCAAACACACAGAAAAATAGAATGACTGGTACAGTGAATGCCTACCACCCAGATCCAACAAGTGCTTTCTCATTTGTAGTGATAATCTAACATCATCTAGTGCAAACTTCACATTTCCCTTTGACCACTTAGCCCCAATACCTTTTATGGCTTTTCTCTTTTTCCAAACCAGGCTCCCACGTGAAGGAACACACATTACATTTGGTTAAGTCTCTTTCGTCTTTTTCAAAATCTAGAACATTTCGCCCATCACCCTCCTCTGTTTTTGAGAATAATATTTGTCTCTTATTTAAGAGACTAGGCCAGTTGTCCTATAGAATATCCCAAGTCTGGATTTGTAGGATTGTTCCTTTTGGTGTTGTTTAACTGTTCCTCTATTCTCTGAACTTCCTATGAAGTAAAAATTAGATCTAAAGGTTAATTAAATTCCAGCTGTTTGGAAAGAATCCTTCCCAGGAGATGTTGTGTGCTTCATATCACATCATGTCAGGAGGCAAATAATGTCATTAGTGCACATGTTTGCATTCAACCCAGAAAAGATCCCTGTTTACAGGGTCCCTTTCCTTGTTAATTGGTTACATTTGTGCACGGGGGTTGTATTTTGGCAAAAAAGTTAACTCAGGGCTATAACTCTGAGCCTCTTTCTTTTAAGCTGGTATTATCTCTGTGACTCATTGAGGATAAGCACTGTGCTAGCCATTGGGATGTGCAAAGATGTGTGCAAGACGGTCCCCATCCTCAGGGATAGCACTGTGGACTGCCAGCATTTTGTGTGTGTCAAGTGCTGTATCGTAGGTGCACACACACACATACTACATCGAGTGGTACATACATGGACACGTGTAGACATACACCTAGTGTCCTACTACACCATCGTGCTGACAAGAACAGGGCCTTCAACGATGTCGTGCGATGGATGGGGGTCTAACCCGACCTCCAAACTCCAAGCTCACAGGAAACTGCTGCCTAGGAAGTTCCCCAGGGCCTCCCCTCTCCTGCCCCCAGCTCTCCACCCAGAGAGTAAAACAAAATTTTTAAATCAATAAAATAACTTGTAACTGATCCTTGAGCACCAAACACAGGATTTGCCTCCTGCTATCTCATTGTTTACACCTAAAAGAAACCAAAACTGGTTCACACTGCAGACCAGCGAGGCATGCAGGCTGGGGTTAAGTCAAACCCAAACTCAAGTTGCTTTCAACCCTCTCACCTGTATGGAACCTGATCAGCCTTAGCCACGGTGTTCTTTACTTTGGGTCAGCAGGAAAGCCAGAAGCAACTGACTTCTATTCAGCACAGACCTGGGACCTGCTTCTGAGCCCACACTCAATACCCCACTTCCCTTCTGGGCCTGTGTTTAAACCCCGTTTTACAGCACACTTCCAGCACTCAGGTCTCACACAGGGTTTATATACTGATCACTCGGTAAAGTCAGTTTGACAGGTTTAATCTCTGGTGGCCCAAACTGGATTGAGTTTTAGAAACACAGCCCTGTCTGGAATTGCTAAAAGAAAACACGCTAGAGGGCTTCGCTGGTGGCGCAGTGGTTAAGAATCCGACTGCCAATGCAGGGGACATGGGTTCGAGGCCTGGCCCGGGAAGATCCCACATGCTGTGGAGCAACTAAGCCCATACGCCACAACTACTGAGCCCACGAGCCTAGAGCCCGTGCTCGGCAACAAGAGAAGCCATGACGATGAGAAGTCCGCGCACCGCAACAAAGAGTAGCCCCCGCTCGCCGCAACTAGAGAAAGCCCGCGCACAGCAACGAAGACCCAACGTGGCCAAAAATAAAAACAAATAAATAAGTAAATTTATTTAAAAAATAAAAAAAAAAGAAAACACGCTAGAAAAGGAATGGTAGCACAATTTGTACAATTACTGCAGCAAATGAACAGGAGCATTCTGGCAACTTCTTAGTCCTGCTGCAATCCATCTTGGAGCGGTCCGCAGTTCCCGGGTGCACATTTCTGTGGCATGCTGATTTTCACGAGACAATTCCCAGGCACAGTCTGGGATGCTCCCTGAAGAAGAGAGGAAGTCACTGCACAGGGCTCTGATCCACGGGAATGAGTGACCTAAATCCTGGCTTCGCTCCTGATGAAGCAGAGCTGATTCCTTTTTCCACGTATCTTTCATCATCATGAGCCGGCCCCAGCTACCCTGCTCCAGATCAGGATATAAAACGCCACAGATTTTTCCATTATGGTTTATCACAGGATATTGAATATAGTTCCCTGTGCTCTACAGTAGGACCTTGTTGTTTATCCATCCTATATATACTAGTTTGCATCTGCTAATCCCAAACTCCCAACCCTTCCCTCCCCCACCCCCCCTCCCCCTTGGCAACCACAAGTCTGTTCTCTATGTCTGTGAGTCTGTTTCTGTTTTGTAGATAAGTTCATTTGTGCTGTATTTTAGATTCCACATATAAGTGATATCATAATGGAAAAGAATATAAAAAAGAATGTCTATATGTGTATAACTGAGTCACTTGGCTGTACTGCAGAAATTAACACAACCTTGTAAATCAACTATATTTCAATTTAAAAAAATCATACTTAAAAAAAAAACAAACCACTGAGCAGAGAGAGCTGAGGAGGCACAATTCAGCTGACAATCCCAGAGACACAAAAAGGCAGCAAAATCCGATAAAATAAAAACAATGCATCTGAGACCCACCCTGGGTAGAAAATCTCGGTTGCTGTTGACATGAATTCTCTCCACCCATCAAGGACTCACCAACCACCTTCTATCAGCACCCTGTCCCTCACTTCACATTCATCCCAGGGAAGTATCCTCCAGACAGGCTTTTTAGGTGGTGAGATAAATAGCTCTTTGGTCAATCAAGGCACAGAGAAACTCTATCAAATCTTTTTTAAAAAATTATATTCATCTTCCTACTTCTGGTGAAAGATCAGAATAAGATCCACGTTGTCTGATAAAACACCATGCAGCTCTGAAAACCAGAGGCTGCATCCACTGTCTTCTGCACGAGATATATTTTTATTTCCCGGAGTTTGTATCTGTAAGTTATATGGCTGTCCATTCTTATCCCTCCGGGCAGGATAGCTCATGACTATAGGAGGGAAAAGCCCCATGTATTACGACTTTCATTCTCTCCACAGTCATCAAAACTGAATTTCCTCTGGCAGACAGTTGTTTTTGTAAATGAGTTGAAGTGATTCACAGGCTGCTGAAAAATAGCATCTTGAAATTTATTCTTAAATATACTGCTTTATAAACTTAGTTCACACGTATGGTGTTTCCCAGGCAGACATCCAGAGGCACAGGGATCTGTGAGCCTGAAGCAGGGATGAAAGTGGGAAGAGGTGCTGAAACAGCTCTGTGGTCGCCGCAGGGAGGATCCCCCGCGACCTCATTGGGGTGGGCTCAGGCAGGCACACCCTGGATCCCTGATCCAGAAATTAATGTGGACAGAATCAGCGCAAGAACAGAGCAGAGACAGAGGGGTCCTCTTTCTCCTTCCTGCTTTCATCCTTTTACACCCAGTCCCAAACCAAAGAGGGCTATTTTCACTGCTTTGTGTTTTGTGATTTAAAAAAAAACAAACCCAAATTATTTGGAATGATTCACAGAGCAAGAGTCACGCATCATCTGGAGCAGAAAACCTGGAGTGCAGATGGCAGGGTTCAGAAGTAGGCTGAGGTTCCATAACCATCTTTCATGACCCCCAATCCAGGAATACAAGAAACCTGAAGCAAGTTCTGGGGAATCCCTGAGTTTTAGAGCTTTAAGAAACTGAGTACTTGCCCACATAGTAGGAGACCGAGTGGGGCTAAAAAGTGCATCTCCTCGTCCCCCAAACACAGCGTGAGAGCAGAGGTGGAAGGAGCCTGCCTCATTTCCCTGTAATTTCCCTCCTCCTCCCCCCTACCCCTGCCCCAGTCCTGTTGCAGGAGAGACCAAGAGGGATGGGTGGTAGCTGGGAACTGTTTTCTCTTGACAACTGTTGAGGGGATGCTGAGAGGAACAGTGAATGGTGATACACTATTTAAAACAACGAAAACAAAATACCAATAGCCAACTTTGGGCACTGACTGTATTCTAGGCACTGAGCTAGGTGCTCTATATGTATCACTTACTTAAAATTCCTCGCAGCAACCTTATGAAGCAGCTATTATTCTGACTTCACTTTTGATGGGTGAAGAAACAGTGTTAGGTAAGTTTCTTGCCCAAAATGAGATGGCTTGTCCACCAAAGAGCCAAGATGCGAACCCTGCCCTGCCTGCCCTCAGAGCCTGCAGCTGTGCCCCCCTCCTGGCAGTTTCCTAAGAGGTGAAGATGGGGCTTTAGAGCAGCCATATCTCCGCAAGGAAGATGACGTGACCGGCTGTCAGCCTGCAAGATGCAAGCAGGGAGGCCTGGCACTCAGCTGGACCCCTATTTCTCTCTATTCTTTAATCACAAACTGGTCTCAGGCCAAACTCAGAAGAAAAGTGAGAGGAAATGGAACCATCCAATCAGAAGAGGAAGGGTCTCAGATTCCAGATTCTGGAAGGGGATGGAATCATTTTATTATCACTGTGAGATATGAGGAGGGATCTTACCCAGATCACTAGGAGACTCTCTCCTCTGTTCCCAATAAGGAGAGAATAACAAAAAGCATGTCTAAGTTGCAGACCTCAGAAACCGACGGGGAAGAAAGCGTTTAGTGAGGGAGCTGTTGACCCCTGGAAGCAGCTGCCAGAAAGGGAGCAGCATCTCCTCTGAGCCCGTGACGGGAGGGGATGTTCTGCAAGGCGGTGTGCTGCTGTTCATCACAACACTGGAAAATTTTAAATCAAAATTGAGATTTCCAGAAATGTGTTTTCCTGAATTCTTCACACGGGTGTGCTATTAATATGGAAATGAGGAGAGAGTTTAATCATGTATGACTGTTTGCTGCAAAGAAAGCAAACAGGCTGATATGCTAAGTAGCATCAGATTTACTAAATGGGGTCAGCATTACCGGGCTGATGTGGGGCTGATGGATTTCTTGCTGCTCATTATCCCTATTGAATGGTTGGAATAAATTCAATGCGGAGAGACGCCAGGCCATGGCAGGGCCACCAGCTCCTCTGCACCTGGCACGGCGCTCCTGAGAAGCTCTTGGCCTTGCTGGGGATCTGTGAGGCCGGCCAGCACCCAGCCCCGCCCCTGAGCCCGGCCCCGCCCACTGCAGGGTGATGGCTGTGCAGGGCAGGTGCAGGGCTGGGGTTCAAGATCAAAGGGCAGATCAAACAAGGATTCCTCACCCTTTCCCGAGTGTAATTGATTTCTGTCTACAAAGTTGTCTCAAAGAATCCTCCTAAGACTTCGGGGAGAACAGCAAGATATTTTCATCTGGTTTATAGATGAATAAATGAGGCCCAGAGAGAGTTAAGGGGATTTTTCCAGTGTGACTCGGCTGGCTCACTGGGTGCAGGCAGGACCCAAATCCCCTGCCCCACTAAGCCCTGGTGCCACCACCTATGTGGGGTCCTCCAGGGCCCGGGTCCCGCCCCACGGGCTCCAGCCTCCACTTGGACTAATCTTGTTCCCAGCCGTGGAGAGGTGAGAACCTCAGGGTGATTTCAGAACCAATTCCCTCTTCTTAATTAATTAACCTCTTAAAGAAACATGTACTATGTGGCCATCGTGTGGCCCCTGCGAAGATCACAGTGAACAAGCAAAGCAAATGCCTGCTCTCAGGGGGCTTCTCCTCGAGGGCCGTGCTCCTCAGACTTTAACACACGTGTGAACCACCCAGGGACCCGGCTGGAAAGCAGGGTCTGGGCTGGGGCCTGAGATTCTGCATTTCTGACAGGGATGCCAATGCTTGTGGTCCACAGACCACACACTGATAGCAAGGCTCCAGGCCTGGTGGTGGGAGAAACTGCTAGGAGGGTAGCAATAGCACGTGCTATACGTGTGACCGAGAGGTCGTAGGAGGATCTACGGGCACCTGTTTCAGAGCTGGGAGATCAGGGAAGACTTCCTGGAGGAAGACAAGGCTAAGCTGGTCTCCAAGGCTGGAGTAGAAACCGACCACACCAGGGGTTACCAGTGGAAGAGATGGTCCACTCTGGGCCTCAAGAACTGCTCTGCAAGGTCTTGTGAGCAAGAAAGAAGGTGTAAAGCTTCCTGGAGCTGGAAGAAGACCCCGAGGTAGGGGTGGAGGGGGCAGGAACCAGGATGCTGATAAAGGAGTCGGAGCCAGAGCCTGGCTTTCAGCAGGAAACTGACCTGATGGGGTTTGCATCTTCGGAAGCTCCTCCCGGCTGCCTCAGAGGGACTGGATTGGGGGCGGGGAGGGGGGTGTCTTTTCAGAGAGGGAGGAGGCATTGTCCCAGTGTCCAGGGAGGGGTGCGGGTGGTCTGAACGAGGGCTGTGCCCTGGGGCTGGAGAGAAAGGCAGGTTAGAGCTACAGCACGTGGGTGATTCACTCAACGCGGTCACTGATTACAGCGCGTGTGTCTGGCCTGGTGGGTGTGCGTTGGGGTGGAGTGTGGTACTTAGGACGGGCTGTCCTTTGCACCCTTGACCTTGTTCTGTAGTTCCCGAAACCAAGCTTTGCTTTTTTTTCTTATTTCCTTCCTTATGACTAAGCTCTTGCTTACCCGGTAACGATCTTTATCATATTCTCTGAATTATGTGGAGGCTTCTCTTTCTCTGTCTTGTTCCTATCTGTCCTCCTGGGAGCTGAAGTCTGGCCTTGGCCACCTGTCTGCCCCACTGCTGGCTGCTTGTCACTGTACCTGCTGCCTAGCACTCGCTGCCAGCAACGCCCAAGTCTCTGCACATGTCCACCTCAACATCCTTCCTTCCGGAACCTTGAGGTCCCTTCTGGGTCCAGCACACGCTGCCATTGACTGATTGGCTCAGGACACAGAAATGTGCCCAATCAGAGCTCCGCTAAACCAGGATCCAAGGCATTAAATTCCCAAGCAAGGAGCTCTATTTTAAGCTACATCAACCTCTTAATTAGACATTAGTTTTATTTACTGTCAATTATGCAGAAGAGAGCCCTTGCCCCATGGAGGATAAATGCCTCTCTGCATCCCCCTTTGAGGCCCACTTGTCTCTGCTGATGACTTTATTAAAAGGCAAGGAAATCTGGCCCGTTTATTAGCATCACAGCAGGAATAGGATGTTTGCTATAAATGAAGCTCCTGAGATCCCTTCTGAAACGGCAGATTGAGAAGAACTCACGGAGAGGCCAGGAATTCAACCGTCTAAGGTAGGGGGTGTAGCTGCAGGATCTGAATATTGGTATAAAAATACAGGATCAGAAATTTCAAGAGGATAAAAAAAGCCCATTGAGGTGACATCCATCCATCATTAAAAAACTGCATTTCCCGTGCTTGTGCTAGGATTTGGAGACGGGGGGGACCATGACTTGGAGATTTCAGAATCCTTTGGAAGGTTCCTGCAGACTCACATTCTACCTAGAGGCCCGAGGCAGTGACTTTGTGACTCTGAGCTCTAGACACACTTCTTGCCAAGGCTGCACCCTCAGCAGAGGAGTCTATTTCCCGCTCAAAAAGGGTCTTTGCTTCTTGAGTGCTGATGAAAGATAATCTGTTTTTCTCTCTCACCAAATGCTGGCTTGCCCCCTCCTCCCCCAGCATTCATGCATGAACTGGGCATGACATGGCATAGTTTTTAAAAAGAGGCTTTCCCCATTTTCAATCCAGAAGATGAAAGCGTTTTGAGTAAAAAACAAAACAAACACGCACACACAAAAACCCCACTGTCTTTGATTTCTTGTTTGCAAGTGGCATTTCTTTTTGGAACCACAACACTTGGGCCTCACAAGCTGGGGGAGCAATGACCTTGCTGAATGAAGGGGAGAATCCAGGCACCACACGCGTGGCTGGTCATGGCATCCAGGAAAGCAGGTTTTGGTTTCTGGAAGGTCGTAGGTACCAGAGCTGTGAGAGAGGAGCCCCCAAGCACACATATGGTTGTGACGTCATCTCTCCTCATCCCTGTGTACCTTTCAGGTGGCGCCAGGGCCTGGCAGGTACCACATCCCAGGACAGTTGCTGGGAAGGACTGCATCCACTGAACGTTTTATGCCCTCGTGCCCACCTCTCTTCTCTGACTCACTCAATGTGAGAACTTCGTGGGAAACTAGACAGACTCATACAGAGCTCTGGGGACCCAAGAAACCAGAGGAGGCCTGTGGAAGGTCCCCGGCGTAGGTGAGGGGGCAGCAGGGATGGACCGGGAGGCCGGGAGCAGGAAAGAGGCAGAGGTGGACAGAGGGGCAGCCTGGGGCAGGGAGCCTGCAGGGCCCCAGGTGGCCTTCAGGCACGTGTGAGGGAACTTGACCGCAGGCATTTGGAGGCTGCCCCTAGGAGGCTGCCCACTCACTCTGTGGCAAGTGGGAAAGGCCACAGGAAGCCTAGAAAAAAACAAGGCAGAGCCCCAATGTCTAACAGACCTGGATCCTCCTCAGAAGATCCAGAAAGATAAGTAAGAACCTGATGACTTGAAATGTCAAAAAGGGTGGTGAGGCACCGTTACTGGAAATAAGGAGCCTTCCGCAGACCCTGGCTCAGCGGAGGGTGGGATGAAGGAAACTCTTTGTCCTGAATCCAGGAGTGTCCCCCTCCTGGTGCCCAAGTGTGAGTCGCAGGTGGAGGGGAGAGAAAGCACCAGCTGTGGGTGGACACCTGGTAACCAGATTGTCACACTAGGTCACAAACACATCAGAGAGAACCCGGAAGGGCTGGGAGCAGGAATGGGGGAAAATGCTTTTTTTGAAGATGCAGGAATAGGCTGTAAACAGGTCTGCAATGAGCTCAGAATCAGACATGTGGAAGCAGCCCAACAGTCAGAGGTTTGTGAAAGAATGTGGTCCCGGACTTAATTAACGAGACGAGCCATCCATCTGCGTGGTGGTGTCACCCTCTCCAGGAGGGCTCTGAGCTTCCTGACACGCTCTCACCCTGGGTGTCAGGCATGTGGCTCTGAGTGTCGCGCCCCACTTTAAATTGCAATTCAAACCTCACCTCTTCAAGCAGCTTTTTTTCCCCCCGACAAATTCCTCTACTGTCCGAGGGGATCTGAGCTCTGCCTGTGTTCTCACTTCCTGCCCGGAGCACTCCCAAGGTCAAGTGCCCATTGGAAGGACACGTGGAAATGATTCTCACCAGGAGTTACCCTGAGAACTTTTACTTCATGACAACTGTTAGTATGAAAAAAATATTAATTAGTACAGGCCTGTTGTAGGAATAAAAGACATGTAAATATCAACAGTGACAATTATTATTGAAAATGCAGTTTACACATATCTGTGAAATTAAAGCTCGTTATCATGTAGTAGTAATGATAGCATAAATCTAAGTTAACTTCAGTTCAGATGAGCAAATAAAGTTGACAGCAGAATGACTGTAATTAATGAATTTGATAAAAGCCTTTCCCTGTTAACAGGTTCTTAGCCAAAGGTCAGTTTTTAATTAGGATATAAATTTCAGGTGTATTGATAATACACATGGAAATGTGAAGGCTTCAACCCAACAAACATGTACTGTTGCTTTGTTGCTTCCTATGCATTCGGTGCCGATGGCCTACGAAGATGAACACACCAGGGCCCCTGCTCCTGAGGCTCCTACCACGTGGAGAAGATGACTTGAAAATATTTCAAGTCAGAAGGTAACAGGAGAGAGAGAAGTTGAAAATACACGACAAATGAAGTAAACTTTTGGAGAGGGCAATGGAGAAGCGGATACCAACCAGGGTTCTTGACCTTCCCCAACAAATAGAAATTGGTCAGTGTCCAGACAAGAAATTCAGGCCAGGCTTTACTGGGGCCCCTGCTGCAGCAGAGGGGAGCGAAAACAAGTAACAGGCTTCCTTGCTCGCTTCCCGAGGTGGGGCGAGCTGGTTCCTTATACAGGGTGAGGGTAAGGATGTGTCCAGGGGTCGGGCTGGAGGCGTGGCTTAGGCGGCTTGCCCACCACTTTGGTGCAGGGGGCATGTTGAGTGCAGCGGGCATGCGCGGTACCCTGATTCAGAAGTGGAAGTTGGGTTTTTTTGGTCTTTTTTATCTTCTTGTCCATAATTTGCACACAAGTGTGCATGCATTCAGTTATTTTCAGTCCCTCATAGTTTCTTTGTATTTTGTTGTTTGAGGAGACGTTTGTCCAGGTGTAAGCGCTGCAGCAAAGGGTCTCAGGTTCCAGCCTGTCTCAAAGCCATGCTTCTCAAAGTAGGCCCCAGGCTGCTTGCAGGAGTCCCAGACTTCTGCCTTCTGCACCTGCACCTGCAACCCACCAAATCAGAGTCCCAAGAGGGAGCCTGGGAATCTTCATTTTACTAAAACCCTCAACTGAGTCGCCTATTTATAAAACTGGAGAACCACTGCCTATTACTCCAAAAGCAGGGTTTAAAAGTGCTGTTCTGAGGCCACCCCCTTATTTCACAGGGGAGGCCCTTGAGTCCCAGAGGGATGGAGCCAGACCTCCAAACAGAACACAGCTTTATTTCACCTCCATGCATGCCGAGTCCATGCCAGGCTCCCAGGGACCAGTTCCAGCTGCCCGCAGGGAGTTACCTTCGGCATCTCAAAGTCCAGCATCAAACTGAATTCGCGCTGTGTTCCTGCCACACCTGCCATCCTGGGGTCAGCAGTGGCCTCCTGGAGGTCCCGAGCTTGGACTTCAGACCTGAGCTTGTGCTTCGACCCGTGATTGGAGGTGACTCCCTGCTCCTCCTTGGCTGCCTGGTCAATGTCCATCTCTTGGCACTGTCACTGGTGTTAATTACAGACCCTCTCCAATACCTCATCCCATCAAACCCGTGACAGTCATGCTGCACCGATACCTCCATTCTCCGACCCTCGTGGCAGAGGCAGCGTGTACACACGGGTGGTCTCCAGTCTTGGTAAAACATCAGCACCACCTGGGGAGTCTTTGAAAAATACCCACCAGGTCCCACCTGGTGGGAGATTCTGCTTTAACTGGCCTGGGATGAGTGCTGGACGTTGGTATTTTTCAGAAGATTTGCCCACTGTCCTCCTCCTCCCTCTGCACCTCCTTACGTAAATCTAATATGCAAAGGTTAAGAAACCCTGCTCTAACGTGAATAGAGCCAGTTAGGGATGCTTCTGTCTCCTTAGCCAGACTGTAGGTTGTGCCAGTGTACACACAGCGTCCTGTTCACCTTTGGATTACATTTCTCCCTTCCTTTCTGTAATTATTGAATGTTTATTGAGCTTCTACAGTCTGCTGGACATCAAAGATATTATGTTGGTCTCACTCTGTCAACCACAAGATGATAACTATATATAGATATGACATTATTATTTATCCCTTTTAGACCATAACCTCCAGAAAGATCAATGCCTAGCTTTAACACAGAACCCTACACTTTCACTTCAGCATCCTACCCCTCCAAGGAGAAGCAGCGTGTAGTGCAAACCACACTTACTTTTGTGACAGGCTGACCTGTGTTCAAATGCGAGATCTGCCACTTCCTAGCTGTGTGCTTAAGCAGGGAACTTAACCTCTCTCTGAACCTGAGTTTCTTATCCACTAAAAATGCTATCTATCTGTGGGATTGTTAAGAATTACAGATGGACCAGAAGCCAGCCAGGTGCTGCCAGTGACCAGCCATCAACGTGCAGCTTTGTTTCCCACCAGCAGGCAGCAGGCCAGCCTTTCCGGGTGCGTCCATGGTGGTCTGGATTGTGCCAGAGAAAGTCAGAGGGAAGGCAGGGGCTGCTTCTCTACGCTCACAGGATTAGGCAAAACGTAAAGAGAAACAGTTTACTAGTGATTTTTTTTTAGTCAAATGAGAAAATGTTTGAGTGTATAAACATGCTCCAGTTTTTAAGATGTCCAGAAAAGATTAGGTGGAGATGCTATTCAAAAATATGGGAAAGTCAGCAATCACCAAAGAGAAAATACTTGAAATAAGAAGAGTTGGCCGAATTTGGGTGACAAGTGACAACAGAAGTAGGATGGGAAGCAGAAGACTAATCCTGGCTCAGCTACAAACTAGCTGTGGAGCTTCAGGAACAATCCTAGCCACATTTTATTGACTGATTAAATCTTTAGAAACATAAAACACAATAAAAATGTTAGCTATTTAAAATCTATTTTTCTGAGAGTGAACATAAAACTTATTTTTATTTTTATTTATTTAGAAAAACAGATCCAGATACTGGTATTTGACCACCTGCCACCAAATTTTCTCTCCTGACATGTGTCGCATGGTTTTCCCTTTGGGTGTGAGTGTGAGCAAATCTGTTTGCTGCATTGCATGTCATGAATCCCCGAATCTAGGTTAGACGATTTTGCAGCATCCTAATCTTTTCTTAGACCCAAACTGAGCAAGAGAGGAGCTTACAGATTTCCAAGATGAAGAGCTTTGTGTTTGAAATGGCTTCTAACATACTGATGTCATTTGACTTCTACAGAAAGTGTCATTTTTTTTCATTATTTCTGCTTTGTTCAGTTGGGTGCCCACGGAGGTGGTTAATTGTTTAAGAGTGATAGAGTGGCTGGGGCTCTGTTTCATACCTTTTTTTCTATTTCTTTTTCTTTCTTTTTAACCACTACACTCAATTGTAGAGTAATATAGTCCTTTCTTTAGTAAGAGACATAAACAGATTTTGCAGATCTGTACCATTTTATGACAGATCTAACCCAAAGCCCTCTGTTTTTAAGTACCAATATTTTATTTTATCCCCAAGCCATCATATTGTTCATTCCTCACCTGTCCTCATTCGCACCCCTGTGTGAGTCTGGCTTTATGAAAGAGACAGTGGGGTCACTGAGAGAGACAGGACGTCCTCTGTAAATTGCTCAAACCAGCGCATCTAAGACATAAAGTCCCTGGGGACTGGTGGTTTTTCCCACAAGATGGTCCTGCCCCTTACTGCTTTCTGACTTGGCTGAAATCAAGAAGGGGATGTGATTATCTTTATTTTCCAGGCAGAAAGGTAAAACCAGGCAGTGACAAATCAGTTCTCAGGGTATACATGTCCACTTCTGAAAGTGGAAAACATAATCCTGAGAGGCCCCCGTTGTTGGTCTTAAAAGTCAAAATATGCCAACTCACAGGGACCCAGAGGGCCTGGGCTTGGTGACAGACCAGGGTCTTTTCTGTTTTCATCCTTCTCCTCCCTCTGCCGGCCCTGGCCTCCTCTCACGATCTCTGGCTGGGCCCATGGACAGCCCCAGCCTCGCTCTGATGGAGTTCCCTGCTGGTGGCTGGGCAGAGGAGAGGCCTCTGTGCCTGGCCCGACGCGATGCTCCCAGGGGTCAAGCGACACAGGGGGCGGGACCTGACCAGCCCCTCACTGACTGCTCCCATTCACCCTGGCTTTCTGCATCCCCTCCCCCACACGTATGGTTGGACACACGATTTTCCCAGTGCTCTGATGGGCCGTAGGGTGGGGAAGCATTTGTTATTAAATGGTTGGAGTTCTGCAGCCAGTTGAAAAAAACAAAAAACAAAAAACATGCCAACTAATCTCTAAGTGTCAGGGATTTTTAAAATCTCTGATGTATTATTTTTCAAATGGAAACTGGTGACCACTGGCTGACACATCCACTGGGTACGATGAGGTCTTAGGACAAAGAAGAGTTGGTGCTGAGGGTGCGGCAATCATCCTGAAAAGCTCTATTAGCCTCGGCATGGCATCCATGTGAAACTGAATACTTTAATGACTGGGCTTCTCATGGGCTCTTGTTTTTAATTCTCTGGTCCCGAAAGAATAATGTTCTTCTCTCAATCGAATCTTCTTGAGGTAAGAAGGAGGTAAGCAAGGAGGTAACCGTGCGTCAAGAAGGGCTGGGGCGGAGCTTCCTAAGGGAGAGGACCATTTCCCACGCAGGCAGCAGGCAGCTGAGGGCGGCCCGTGAGCACCAGGCTTCTGGAATCAGAGCTCTTCTCCATCCCTATCACCTGTGCTGAGTTACCGACCTGATTTAAGTCTCACTTCCTCCTCTGTTTCCCTGCCCATGGATCGTTACTATGAAATGAGATCATCACATAAAACACTGCGTACGATGCCTGGCACATAGTGGACGCTTACTAATGGTAGGCAATTTTAATGATTTTATCTCAATGTTTAACAACTTGTCTAGTGAGCAACAGAGGGTCAGTATATTTGGGGTGAGGGAGTGATACACGAATGACACACTGAATCGATCACGGCTGGAACCAGCTAGTGACTATCATCAACGTCAGAAGTTTCTGACAGATAGAGGCCATCTGAGTTCAGAGGCATCTTCCCTACCCCTGCCCCCAGCACCTTGGTGTACACAGCCCATCCAGGCTGGGCCTGCGAGGGCTACCGTGGCCCCGGCCTTAAAAGATCTGGGACCCAGAGACAAAAGTGACCTTAGTCTGATAAAATTTATTGTCATCCAAGGGACCCTCTCAAGGAAATGACCATTATTTCTCTTCTGACGTTGGTGCCGAAATGGATACTATCATGTGTTCTCCAAGAGACTCAGAGAAGTTCTGGTGTGTCTGCAGAGCCAGGGAGAAGGTGGCAGAAAGCTATGTGCTCCTGTGGTCCATTCTCCTCTTCACCTTCCGGAGAGAGACCAATCGGGAGAAATGGAGGCAGTTTACGGCTTTCAAATGATAGTTCAGGCTGAGCAGGAAATAGAATATGCCACGTCTGTCCAGGAACTATACAGTGTTGTGTACCAACATGCTCTTCCTGTGGAATCCCCACTATGAGATCCAGAAAGCATACGAGAACCTATTTCTCTGGGATATGTCTCCTCATGGATTCATTGGTCCATGAAGATCAAAAGATTAGTTAAAACCTGCTGTATGTCAGGCACGGGAAATCTGAACACAAAACAGTTTCCATCTAGAAGGGCCTAGAGTCCAGAGGGAGTCACACAGGTTAACAGAAAAATACAATGAAATTAACATTATGCACATGGTGTGTGTTGGTGGGGAGTATGGAGGGACCAATTCTGCCTCTTTGATGAAGTCAGTAAGTCTTGAACTGACTCTTGAAAGGTGAGTGTTTACCTGGCAGTCAGGGGTAAGAAGGGGAAACAGAAAGATTAGTCCAGACGCAGAGAGAAGCATGAGCAAAAACACAGGGGAAAGAAAGAGCCTGACCTCAGCCGGGCATCTGCAACCAGTTTGGCTAAAATCTGACTGAAGTGCAGGGTGGACGTGTCTGGAGATGGAGAAGTGGCTTCAGCCATTCATGCTCCTAATAATATAAACATTGAAAGTGTAACCAAAAATGAAATAAATCACATTTCAACGACAGGTGAAAGGGTGTGTATGGGCAGAAGAGAGGGCTGCTATTTTATAATAATAAGTATTTTGGAACAAAATGGTGCACATTAACACAAAATTTGGGGCATTTACTGAAAGGATACAGAGGGCTCCCAGACTCTGGGAAGGGCAGCCTTGGAAAGTGGGTGGGAATTAAGGGGGCTCTAGAGACTAGGGACCCGGACACGTGGCCAGCATGCTGCCTCCACCGCTGAACCCCACCCCTCCTGTGAGCAGCTGAGTATATACATTCCAAGTGTCTCTGGCCAAGTCTAAGGTCAAGGGCCCAGACCCTGGTTACCAGTGGGTGGGAGAGGAAGAGTTTTCCCCCTTCAGCTTTCACAGTTAGCAGTAGTTTCTGAGTTCTAACACTGAGGAACTTCTACCCTAGGGAGATTAGAACCAAGGGCAGTTAGTGGGGTATAGAAAGGAGGGAAGGGGCACCCATCCCTCCATGTTTGTAAAACTGGGAATAGCCGAGTATACACGCTCCTTGCAAGCAGGGGTGGTTCCCAGCTGGAGGTGTTACTGCCCCGGGTTCTTGGACTTCTTAATCAATAGAAGTTGATAAGAGGCCAGATGAGAAATTCGGGCAAGGCTTTATCGGGGCTTGTCCTGCAGCACGAGGGAGTGAAAACAAGTAACAGGTGACCTTGCTCGATCCCTGAATGAGGGCGAGGTGGTCCCTTAAATGGGGTGAGTGTAGGGGTGGGTTCATGGGTGGGGACAGAGGGGAGGCTTAGGTGGTCTGCCCACCCCCTTGATGGTGCTGTGTGCAAGGATCATGCATGGGACCCTGCTTTTGTTCCTGACACCTCACAAGTGGCAGTTGGGTTTTTGGCCTTTTTGTATCTTTTGTCCAGAATTTGCCCCAACTGTGCATGTACGCAGTTATTTGTAGTCCTTTATAGTTTCTTTGTAATTTGTTGCTTGAGGAGACGTTTGTCCAGGTGCAAGCACTGCAGCAAAGGGTCCCAGGTCCCAGCCTGTCTCAGAGGCAGCCATCCTGCAAGTGGAAAAATCTCTGTCATGTGTGTGCCCTGCAGCTGCTGGGAGGGGATAAGCCTGGGGCACTTGCCTGGCCTGGGTGTGGAGGCCCTAAGGTTGTGCCTGAGCTCAGAGGAAAGGAATACAAGAAGAGAGAAAACAAACCTATGGTTACCAGGGGGGAAAGGGAGGAGAGGGATAAATCGGGAGATTGGGATTGACATTACACACTACAATATATAAAATAGATAACTAATACGAACCTACTGTATAGCACAGGGAACTCTACTCAATACTCTGTAATGGCCTATATGGGAAAAGAATCTAAAAAAGAGTGGATATATGTATATGTATAACTGATTCACTTTGCTGTACACCTGAAACTAACACAACATTGTAAGTCAACTATATTCCAAACAAAACAGAACAAAACAAAATCTCAGCTACATAATAAAAAGAGAGAGAGAGAGCAGTTGCCCAGAGTATGGGAGGGAGAGTGATAATAAAAATGAGAAGCTTCATCATGTGTCTCTGTTCTTCAGATAGTATTCAGGGAATTCCCTGGTGGTCCAGTGGTTAGGATGCCACACTCTCAATGATGAGGGCCCGGGTTCAATCTCTGGTCAGAGGACTAAGACCCCACAAGCTGTATGGTGTGGCTGAAAAAAAAAGAAAGAAAGAAAAGAAAACAGTTTAGATAGTATTCAGGAAAATCAAAACCCTGTTTATTTCTTTTCCTCCAACCTCAACCATTCCCAGAATTCATCAGTGGTAAAAGGGTGGCAAGTATTATTATTATTATTCCCATGTAGTGGGTGGAAAGTTGAGGCAGGGCTCACAGGAAACCGGAAACCCCAACCTACCAGACAGGAAATGAAGAGGCAAGTCAGTGGTGTTATCGGGGAGCAGTTTTATTCTGTAACATTTACTTTCATCAGAGGAGCAGTTTGCTTTGGATATTCTTTGCTGTCATGTTTTTATTAATACACTCAAGAATATTTGTTGAGGGTCCAGTGTGTGCCAAGCATGAAATATAAAAATGAATAGGACATGGATTAGCCTGGCTTTCAGGAGCTTGCAGTCAGTTGGAGGTCACAGACCCAGGAGCAGAGGAGGATACTACAGTGTGAGTGGTGCAGCCCACGGGGGGAATGGTGGGGCAGGGGCAGACCCCATCCCAGCTGGCAGGGGTCAGAGGAGGTCTCCTGCTGGAGGTGAACCTGGGCTCAGGCGGAAAGGGTGATGAAGGGTGCCCTGCAGGACAGGAAGGCGTCTTCTAAAACTGGTATGCCATAGGTAGGAAACACTCACAGCAGCCCCAAGTGCTTCTAGTTTACCCATGACATCTTTCTTAAAGGAGGAAGAGCTTGGAGGGATCAAGGAAAGAGTCTCCATTATTCCTCCTTTGACCGGCTCTCCTCTGCACGTAGTGGTAGGGAGTGTCCAACACACACTACTCACTGCAACACACTGTGAGCGACCACTAATCACCCTGAGACTAGAACTTGAGCTTTGCCTACCCAATCCACTCCAGAACAGACTAGGAAACGGCCAACGGTGGTGGCAGGGGGGTGGGATGTCTTAACATCAAGGGCAGCATGACTGAACTTCCATTAATCTCAGAACTCTGCAGAAAGGGAAGAGTGAACACAGAAGGCTATTATATCACCAACAGAAAGAAAGGAAATGTGTTTTGTTTGAACAGGATCTGGGGATGCAAGAGAAAATATCAAACCATGACTAGACCCCTCTTCTAATTATAGCATGAGTGCAGCATGTGGTCCGGATGGCTCCTTGGAAGCCCCAGTGGGTATGAGATAAGCATGACTGAGCTGCCCAGTGTGTGGCTATTCTTCCCCTGACAGCTGGCACTCTTTGCTCATCCTTAATCTTGAGCTGTTGTTAATGGGGTGTGGGATTCATTAAAAGGTCTCCTTTTAGCCGCCTCATTCCATCGGGTTGTTAGTGGGGTTGACTCACGTTTCCAGGTAAGAGATGGGGAGGAAAGTGGATGCTGGGGGAACAGGGAGGTGAGATTGAGGAGACAGGCAGCCTGTCAGGTAGCATAATGTAGCATTTTGGTTGATCTAGACTACCCAGGCATTGAAAAAGTTTCCTGGAAGCTTAGAGACACTTGCCTTTGGGGGTGACATATGTACCCCAGAGTTAAAGAAGCAACTGGCTTGAACGGAGAGGACACCGGCTTGTTGGGACAGGAACACATCACATCTCTAACCTTTGGGGTTGGTGGTGAGAGCAGTAAAGCACATGTGTTAGATTAGGGCACTTCATGGTCTGATGGCTCCAGGAACTGATTTAATGTAAGTACTCTTTAAAAAAAAGAAAGTTACAACCAATTGCTGGCATGAAAAACCAGAATTTACCACTTGTGTTCTCAGTTACACACACAATCAAAGTCTTACACGAGCTGTCTCAAATAACTTTCCTAGAGATTCTCCTCTAGTTATCTGAAAGTGTAGGCAGGCTAACCCCCGCACTGCATGGAAAGCACATTCTTTCAAAAACAAGACAACTGTTGGAAAAGAATTAGATTACCATCAGCTGAGAAGCCTTGGACCAATGGCCAGTTGTGATTTCTTTTTGCAATAAGGATGCTGGGAGCCCCACTGGATCTGATAGTGGGTCTGGGCACAGCAGAGGTCTCAGATAAGCAGACCTTTCCAGTCTAGTTCACACAGAGAGGGCAGAGGCAAGACGGTTCCAGGGACTCTGCTGGACATCAGCCTAGAGTTACAAGCCTCGGAGCTCTGAGCTGAATCTGGAATCAGCCAGGAGACCCATGCAGCAAGCAATGAATTTGATCAGGACAAGCTTCGAAGTTTATTCAGAATGGTCCCACAGTATTAATCAACTACAATGTTCGTGCTGTCAGAAGTAGGTAGAGTAAGTTTTGAAAGTCTAGATGTGATGACTCCACGGATTATTACTGTAAATGATGCTTGTGGAAGAACAAAATGTCTTCCAATTAGAAATGGACTGAATTAATGTGACTCCGAGACACAATTAGGTAGTTTCCACTTACAAGGACAAAGCTACGTGGAGATTCGAAGCTATTAATCAGTTAAACGGAACCCCGAACCCATAAAAATGACTCTGTAGAAAGCTTGGCTGAAAACTTCATTCTGTGACCTTTGATTATAAGTGAAGTCACTCTCCCAGCAGCTCAGTTCTCTGCCTGTCGCCTTGTCAACAAGGGGAAGTTGCAGTTTTCAGACTTACATGGAGCCTTGAGTGGATTTGTAGGTCATTCTTTTATCATAACCTCCTTTCCCCCTCTCTTAGGAATGTGTCCCCCAAGAGTCTAAGGGAGGAGAGAGAAAAGCTCTCTTCACCTCCATTAGTCTGTCCAATCCAGTAGGGTTTTATCATCCTGGACTTGAGAATGCCAAGCTGCCTCATAAAATTAGCCAGTTGTCTGCGAGATGGGCCCATCTATTTATGCTCCACTGATAGGTGATGAGGTCAGGCTTTCAGGCATCCTCATCACACTCACGTTCTATCAGCAGCTCCTCTGGTGGTCCATTCCCTATCCACAAGTACATACACATTATCATTAATGAGCCACCCCCAAGTCCTAAATCTACAGCATCACCCCCATTCCATTTAAACATGGCCCTGTTATCCTTTGGGTTATGAAATTGAGGGAAACCACTGGCAAGTATGGGAGAAACTGATTTCGTCCATCCAACTCATGATTACGCATGTGCTTTGTCATTTACAGGGAAGAGAAAACAGGACTTATCATTACTAGTTACCTAGGATCTATTTCCCTCAGTGCTTAAGCACTGCACAGTAGGAAGTTGGCTGCTCAGGAAGTGGGTATATATTCAAGCTGTTAGGTCAAGCATACTAATTCTGAGGATTATTATTGTACCGGATGTGCTCTGTACATAATACATTATTATGTATGAGGCATGTTTAGAAGGAATAATATCGAGGGTTTGGATGCCCATCAAGCCCAGCTACCATTTGTCCATATTTAGAACCAAGACTAACTCCTTGCTTCTGTGTCACAGAGCAATTGTAATATTTCAATCTTCAATTTTTTTTTAGTTCTTTTATTTCACAAAAATTTGAGTTTGTTCTTTCTCTGACACAGTCTTCTAGATTTAGAATTCTTCCTAAGAACTGAATTTCCAAGAAGCCTGGATTATGCATGAGCTTTAGTAGATTATTAAGTATCACAGTGTTGGCAGGGAACCAAGCTGATGAGCATGATGCCATTAAAAACCAATTCGTAAATACTTTTGATGATTGACAAACCAAATCCTTGATAAGAAACCACTGTAATCATGTTCAATAATTGCTGTTATAATCCAACAGTTCAATGTTGTATTAGTTACCTATTTCTGCATAATAATATTACCACAAACATGGTGGCTTAAATCAACACGTCTTAGCTCAAAGTTTCTGCAGGTCAGGGGGCACAGTTGAGCTGGGTCCTCACTAGGCTCTTACCAGGTGTGGCCAGGGCCAGGGTCTCATATGAATTTGGACTGGGAAAGAATCTGCTTCCAAGCTCGTTTGGTTGTCAGCAGGACTCAGTTCCTTGTTGGCTATTGTCCTGAGGACTCCAGTCACTTGCTGGCTATTGTCCTGAGGACTCCAGTTCCTTGATGGCTATTGGCCTGAGGACTCAGTTCCTTGCTCGCTATCGGCTGGCGGTCACTCTCAGTTCCTTGTCTTGTGTATGTCTCCATAAGACAGCTACTTCATCAGCCCTCAAGGGAGGCGTCAAAGGAGAGAGCCTACTGGCAAGATGGAAATTACAACCTTATGTCACACAAGCATGAAAGTGACATATAATCATCTTTGCCATAATTTGCTTTTCAGAAACAAGTCACAGGTCCCACCTAAACTCATGGGGAAGGGATTACACACGGGCATTAATACCAGGAGGGGAGGATCATTGGGGGAATGCCTTAGACTCTGAGCACCATGAAAATATTTAGTCAGAACAAAAGACTCAATCTCTTTAGGAAAGCCCCCTTTAAAAGTTTAGGTCTAAACAATAAAGGGGAGGAAAAACCATATTGGTTGTAGCAGCTCAAAATAAAATTTTGCTGCAGGAGTAAGAAAGCAATAAATATACATGATCTATTAATCAGAGGGAAGAGGAAGAAAATAAAGTAGTGAGTTATTCTTTGTAAAGAAGTAAGGGCAAGAATAATTCAGCAAGAGTAATTCAGCACATAATTATTGAACATCTGTGTAACTTGTACTCTATGCGTTACGGATAGTGAGGAGATAGTGGGCGTACAAAGAAATATCAAAATAAATATAATGTATGTTTTTTTTGTTTTTTTTTTTTAATTTTTTTTTAAATTTTATTTATTTATTTATTTTTGGCTGTGTTGGGTCTCCGTTTCTGTGCAAGGGCTTTCTCTAGTTGCGGCAAGTGGGGGCCACTCTTCATCGCGGTGCGCAGGCCTCTCACTATCGCGGCCTCTCTTGTTGCGGAGCACAGGCTCCAGACGCGCAGGCTCAGTAGTTGTGGTGCACGGGCTTAGTTGCTCCGCGGCATGTGGGATCTTCCCAGACCAGGGCTCGAACCCGTGTCCCCTGCATTGGCAGGCAGATTCTCAACCACTGCGCCACCAGGGAAGCCCTATAATGTATGTTTTACTCAAGCTGGTTATAACCATAGCAAACATTTATATTGACTTTATCCTTAGCCAAGCATAAATCTAGTAACTTTACATGTATCAGCTAATTTAACCTTCAGACAACCCTGTAAAGCAGGTGTGATCATTGTTGCCATGAAGATGAGAAAACTGAGGGGTTAGTGACTTGCCCAAATGCACAGAGCCAGAAAGTGAGGAAGTGTGATTCCAAAGTTCACACCCTGTGCCAAGGGTCAGCAAACTACAGCCCACAGGCCAAATCTGGTCAGCCCCCTGCTTTTGTCAATAAAGTTTTATTGGAACAAAGGTGTGCCCAATTGATAACAAGTTGTCTCTGGCTGCTTTTGCATCACAGTGGCCAAATTGAGAAGTCGTCCACATGGCTTGCATGCCTAAAATACTTACTGCTTGGCCCTTTACAGAAAGTGTTTGCCAGCCTTGATATAAGCCACCACAGCATAGCGCCTTGTTGGTGAGAGAGAGACATATCATGTAGCCAGACTTCTAACATACAAGGCGGAATATGAGCTACACAGAAGTACAAAGAAAATGGAATAATGTTACCGTGGCCTTCTTAGACACAGTGGTGGTGACTCTTTGTGTGTGTGTGTGTTTGTATCATTGTAGGGGAGATGGTGTTAAGGTTCTCTGGCCATGAAGCTGAAGTGGAAACAAGAGCAGCATAGGTGAAGACTAAAGATATGATAGCTAGCTTTGGCAGTTTTAGATAAAAAAGAGCAATTGGGAGAAAGATTTGTATCCTACAGTAGTTACCACAACTGAGTATAATATTACTGTGTTTATGCAAATAAAGCAGTAAAATCTAATTAAACATCTTAAAAATTTAAGTCAGTTTCACCCCTAAATTTCAACACTCATATGTAAAGTAGTTTCTACCAACAGAAGAAAGCAAGAGCATGGGGAGATCACCTGAAGTCTGAGACTCCAGGGTGCTGCGCAAACATGAAATTGCCACTTGAGTTCTCAAAAGCCTATGAGGACATCAGCGTTAAGCTGACTACTTAAAGCCAGTGTTATGAGTCATCACAGCATCCATCTGTACCCGCTTTGTGCAATTTCTTTAACTCTTGCTCCTAAGTAGATTTTTTCTTATTTATTTGCCACTTAGCTGAATCACACCAAGGGATTCAGCAAGGGAATAGTCTTATTCAAAACATTTAAAATTGGATGAATATTCACTTTGATCTCTTGTTTATTTCAATGTCTGACACCATAGTTCACTGGTGTGTGTTCCTGGTCTCAAACAGAAACAACCACCATTCCTTGAAAATGATGTGTCTTTTCTCTGATAGTAAACATCAAACAGAGATAAAACTGTAAACAGAAAATTTAATAAAATGAAGACATGTTTGACCATCTTTCTCTGAAGCTTCAGAAATAGTTCAGTGTTTTATAAGCAGTACATGGCATAATGCAGGCATAACCAAAAGATGGAGAGATATTCCACTACTTCAAGATTTCCCTTGGTGATCATAGCTACAGACTTTTGCTGCTTTCCAAATTATTATTACATGATTCCTGCCTTTTCAGCCTATTTTGCTATCACTTACATGTTCTTCTAGTTTGAACTCTGAGTTTATGTTTTCAGCAAAGTAGATGTAAGTTAAATGAGGTTGAAGGTTTTTGGAGTCAATTCAAGTCAACTGCTGTTAAATATGTATGAAGGTTATAGAATCAGAGTCTCACTTGCCAGAAGGAAAAAAAAATCTCTATTTGCTGCCCATGGGCATTTTTAAAGAGGCTCCTTAGCATCTCCAAGCTTTGTCTCGGCCACATTCGATTCCATTTCTAGTCACACACTTTTTTTTCCTTAAATATCACACCATTTCCAAAGGGAAGTTCAGATTATGCCAAAAAAACTTTAGGTACCCTTTCTGACAAAGCAGATATTCATTGAATATTGTATATTGTCTGGGTTCTCACCTGCTTCTTTTTTTTTTTTTTTAATTTTATTTTATTTTATTTATTTATTTTTGCCTGTGTTGGGTCTTCGTTTCTGTGCGAGGGCTTTCTCTAGCTGCGGCGAGCAGGGGCCACTCTTCATCGTGGTGCGCGGGCCTCTCAGTATCGTGGCCTCTCTTGTTGCGGAGCACAGGCTCCAGACGCGCAGGCTCAGTAGTTGTGGCTCACGGGCCCAGTTGCTCCGCGGCATGTGGGATCTTCCCGGACGAGGGCTCGAACCCGTGTACCCTGCATTGGCAGGCGGATTCTCAACCACTGCGCCACCAGGGAAGCCCTCTCACCTGCTTCTTAATTCTTCAGCATTTCTGTCCATTTCACTCTACATTGAGGAAAGGATGAGGTTGACCCTGGAGGCCTGATTTTATTTCCCTATTAGAGTCTTGTTCCACCAGAACCAGACGTAAGCAGAGTCAGAACGGTGACGGACGGACCCACCCAGCTGAACACTTCAATGTTCTTCTAAGAAATGAGATATTAATGGTCTGTAGAAGGTGTTAAATACAGGCCTTCTCCACTAGAAACAGAAGGCTGGGTTTTCTTTCCATTTGCATTTCTTTCTTTCTTCAACAGAAAGGCCTAAGTTTAATATTAAGAGAACTCCCACAAGTAAAAACGTTTTCAGGGGATATCATAAAGCATCAGAAGATGAATCGAAGGTCTGGGCCTGGGTGAAAAGGAAATAAAACCCCAAGAAGGGGCAATGTATTGGAGGACAAGTCAGGACACTCACTCTCCCAGGCAATGTGGGTACTGCTTCTTCCTGTAGGGTCTTGGTTTCCCCAAGAGTAAAATTAGAGTCATCACATTTTCTGTTAATCTCCCAGATCTTATCAAAATATGCAAGAACAAAAGTATCAGACACCTGTATACTATGTAGTGGATAATGTTATATTTCAAAATACTGATTCCTCTCCCCATATGCCCCTTTCTATGGATGTCTCCCTATGAGAGGATTAAGCATCTCTTCCCCATTGATATCATGTTACTTGCTTTGACCAATGGAACGGAAGCAGAAAGAACGTGTGTTCATCTGAACGCAAGCTTTGAGAGCTTTCTCGTGGCTCTGCCATGCTCTTATTTCTCTCCACCAAGAGGTAAGCAAAGTTAGAATAGCTTAGTCTTCAGACTTTTAAATTTTTATGCTGTTTTAATTTTCTATAATAATTTCCTCTTGTTTCTACTTCATTCTGCAGTAACATCCTTTCTGAAAAATGTCAGCCTGAAAGAAAAGGGGATGGCTGTTCAGAGAATCTCCCCGAGGGCCAACCCCCGAGGGGATGGAAAGGGGTGGTGGAAATCGAAGGGGAATGTTAAAGTAACGTGAAGTCAAACAACTGTGAAATGATTTCCAACTTTCAAATTAACAAGTTAAATATAATATTCCCTGTAAGCAAATGTGTTAGGAAATGGTCACTCATGTTCTTCTGATGCAAATATAAAATAAAGAGTTTTCTAGAGGACAATTTTGTAATATTTATCATAAAAGATCTAAAGCATGCATAGCATCTGAGGTAGTGAAATCCCCTGCAGGGCTGTATCCTAAGGAAATGATAATATATATGCATAAAGTCTATGTAGAAGGCTGTTCTCACCAAGAATAAGGGCTGAGGGGACATACTTCATGGGCTAAAAGTGCTTATATCAGACTTGTGGAATTAATGGGATTTCTCGTACCTTCTTCTCCTTCTTTTTCTCCTCCTCCCCCTTCTTCTTCTTCCTCCTCGCCTTCTCCTTCTCCTTCTACTTCTTCTTCCCCTTCTTTTTTGCTTATCTGTTTTTAAATTATTGCGAGAACTTGTTTTGTTTTTGTGACAAGGGGGGAAATATATTTCAGAAAAAAATTCAGAGGGAAATTCAGGGAGAGCTGATGTCCCTCTCAGGTAACATTTTCCCTCTGGGGACAATGGCCTTCCCTGTCCTATTGCTGCTTGGGGAGTGGCCTCAACACTGGGTGGGTCATGTCAGAGAGGAGGCTAGGGGGTTACCAGGGGAGCTAGAAGTGGCATGAGTCATCTTGTGGCCTCACCATGCAATTCACACCTGTGCTTGGGACTCGTGGGTCTTGCTCTGTAGAAAGTACCTTCTGAGTTCCCCAACCTACACAGATTCTCCAGGAACCCAAGATAAGAGGTAAGAGGGCACATGACATTCAGCCATGGCCCAGGGCCCACTTGCCATGTGGCTGGCTGCCTGCTTTGCTTCAGGCTTATTCACAGCCCCACTTTCATGCCTGGGCTAACTCCCTCTCCAGTTGGGTGGTTTTTTTGCTGCTGTTTCCTTGGTTCCATCTTGCTTCTGAGGAGTCATTAAGCTCCATAGGAAAACCATGTTTAGGAGGCTGCACAGCTGCAGAGGCCTGTGGATAATGAGTGGTGAACAAATCTCCACATTTTTAAAGCTCAGCTGTTTGAAACACGCTGAACACAAAAATCATTGGTGAGTTACAATGTGTTAAATGACTATAATTAAAGGCCTCTATATTATGACACAGTTCATGATATTTCATTGCAAAAATTATAGCCGGGGCACCTAGAGTGGTGGACACTATATTTTTTATTCCTTTCTATGGAACTGAGGAAGAATGGGACAAAGCATCATGGAAAGGTCATTGCATTATAGGAAGAGTTTTATTATTTGGATTCTTTTAGCCTCTTCATAACCTTCAGCAACTGATTTTTGTACAATGTTGTACATTGTCTCCATGTTTTTCATCTACCGACGGAAGAATGGGGAGCAAATTACATTTAAACAAAATTTCCAGCAGTTGATCATGTCTAGATGACTGGTCTGTTGTTATTTTTCTAATTTGGTTTTTTAGATAAAGCAGTTGTGAAAACAAGACCCGAAATACTAAACTCTCATTGAGTTCAGCATAAGATTGGCAGTTTGGGAGAAGAGCTTCCTGGTCAGTTACTAAAGCAACTTGATCACTTTCTCACTTAAATAAAAACTTCTGGAATTTCCCAGGATCTCTTATTACAATTTTCCTATTTTGTACCTAGAAACCTATTTTTGATACAATTTTCTTTTCCCCTTGTACATTATCTCTGAGTTCGACTCTATTCCCACTTAAAAAAATCTAAGTTGGAGCACTAGTTCTTAATCATTTCTATAAATGAGTGAATGAAATTTTCAACTTATTCTTAAATACAAACCATAAGATTGATATTTGCTTTTTAGTGTGGCCAACTTATAATATTGTATTAAAACATAATGTATGAGCCTGATTTGACAACGTTTTTAGTGCAGTCATTATTCAGATTGTCAGTAGTCATTCTGCTGCGTAAGGACCATAAGTTTCAGCTATCATAGACGATAAAGGTTCCAGATTCCAGTCTTGTTGCTGCCATTGATGTTCTGAACTAATATTTTTATCTTTGCATCCTCAAGGAGAAAGCACAGCTCAGAAAGCCAAACTTACCATCAAGGGTATAGAAAGAATAAACATAATATTTGTAAAACACTTTATGACTAGGGAGTGATATTCCTCACTGCATCCTGAACTTGTTATCGAGTCCAAGCTTGGTCTTCTCACTGCACGACAGGCCAATAAATCAAGAGACGAGTTGCTGGGGCAAGGAATAGCAACTTTATTAGGAAAGCCAGCAGACTGAGATGGCAGACTCATGTCCCAAAGAGCATTTACCCAAGTTAGAAGTCAGGCCCCTTTTATACTAAAAAGGAAGGGGGTGTGGTTTGTTGTTGAAAAACTGTTGGTGTCAGAATCCTTTGTTCTTGCATCTGTCCAGGTAGGTCAGGTCATGATGTTCCTGTAAACCTCTAACAAGACAAATGTTATTCTCTGTTCTGCAACTTTTTATCTGGAGAGGAATGGAAAAGTGTTGCATCTTTAAAGGTCAGAGCCTTGAGAATGGGCTATCTTGTATATTTCAGGCTACAGGCAGCATTCTTAACTTGCAGCAAAAGCAATGGAATACAAAGGTTAAAGTGCAAGGAACAGATCCAATTTGGAGTTAGATTTGCTCTTCCCTGTTACAAGCTTGATGATCCACTTAATCCCAGATTGGGAGCCAAAAAATGTGTCTCAACTGAAAAAACTGGCTCCACACCTCACTGAAGGCCGTGGTCTTCTGCTTCGATTTCCCGGGGACACTTTCGAGACATTCAGCCCAGGCTTCACACTGAATCAGGATATCTGGGGGTGGCTTGTGGAATCACCGTGTGTGATTCTTTATCTCCTTTCAAGGGGAATGAAGAGTCTTTGCCCAACCACGATCTGCCCCAAAGGGCACTAATGTTTTACATGAGTTCTTTATTCAGTCTTTGCAACACTGTCTTATTTTACAGATGAGGAAATCTAGATTTAGGATTCAGGTGCTTCACACTTGCCAATGTCCCAGTTTCCAAATGCACAGCCAGATCTAACCCAGTCCTCTGTGTCCCCAGACTCCAGGTCTGTTCCTCTGTGATTCTGCCTCCAAAAGCAAGCATTTAAAAACTTGGCAATGAAAAACGACCTGGCAAAGAACTGGAGGAGGCAACAGTGTCTTCGTACCAGCACCTGTTCCATCTGCTCTTTTCACCTGAGTTTCAAGCTCCTGTGAACTGGCGGGGATTTTTCAGGAAAGGCAATCTCTTGATTGACTGTTGATGAGTCAGGTCCACACCATCACTTATCTGCGTTGCCTTCTGCAGCTCTGTGTAGACAAACTAAAGGTTCAGAACAGATGCCATCTGAACACAGGGTTCTGTTTAAGCAAGATAGTTCCATAGTTACAATGATTTGTGAATCTGGTTTCAAAAGACTCTACTAAGATGAAAATCCCTTAGAACAGATGGAATCCTAGGTCTCTATCCATAATGTAGTAAATATTTATAACAAAAAGTTTGTTTTGATGCTTACATGTATGCTATGACTGCACTTGAAGGCAGTGAGGGCTTTTTCCAAAAGGCATTTATTTGGTTTTGAAAAAGATGTGTCTGTGCTTTTTGGTTTAATCACAAGCCTTCCCGGAGAGACAGGAAGATGACTGTCAGCTGGGGCTCAGCATTTATGGGGCAGAAGGTAAGAGTGAGAGAAAGGGGAACCTTCACTTATAAGGAGGAGAGGGAGTACTGAGGAGAGAAGTTGGAGGACAATGTCACACAATGGAAAGGCATGAGCTTTGCAATTTGAAAAGTCTGGGTTCAAATTCTGGCTTTGCCTTGTGTAAGCAATTATTTATTTAATGAGTTCTAGTCCTGTGCCAGATACTGAGTTAGGCATTAGGCACACACAGTTAAAAATGGAATGGTTCCCAGGAGCACACAGTCTAGAAATATACATACATTTTAAAATGTTTAAATTTGCGATGGCTAAGCACAATGATAATTGACCTTCATTGGGTACTAGGGAGGCACATCTAAAAAGTCAGAGGAAAAGGGCACACCAGAAAGCCTTCCTGATTGGTGACTTCGGATGATTTATGTAATTTGTAAACATCAGTTTTCTCAAGTTGATAATAACTATCTTGTTAAATTGTTGTGAGAATTAAATTAAGCTACATAGAGTGTCTACCGTGGTACCAGGCAAATAGTAGACTTTCTATAAACAGTTATGATGCTAACAATGATGATTGTCATAACAAAGATGATATTGACACGAAGGACAAATGGGTCCAAGGACAAGGAACTCTGGCAGTAGTCAGAAAAGCCAACTGTTTTGTCACTCAAAATTAGGCCACGTGTCCGTCCCTCCTCTGCGCTCTGAGTGCGCTGCCCTGTAAATGTTGTTTAATCCCATTAAATTGTGAGCCCACTGAAGACAGGCAGCATAACTCTGTCTTATGAACCACGGTGTGTTAACCTCAATCCTAACACGTGGGAGTCTCTCCACACACATTCACGGAGGGAAGGATGTGGAAGAGAAAGAAAAGATGGACAGAGAAACAGATGGAAGGAGGAAGGGAGAAGTCAGGCGGAATCACTGTCCAAGGACACTACATGTAGCTGCCCTCTCACCTCGATTTCACAGCAACACCTTCTGTGACCAGCTCATCACTCCATTACCCATCATTCTCTAACTAGACACAATGCACGGTCTCAGTCCTGATTTCCTTTATCTTCCTTTTCTTTCCTTCCAGAGGGTTGAAATTCCTGCCATGCCACATACTGAGCTGTAGGGCCTTACACATATTCTTAATCTCTTTGAGTCAAGCGAGGGTAAGTCCAGTTAAACATGGCAGAATGAAATATACATTTAGGCCACTTCTTCCTAAAATTCTATTATAATTACAGTAAATATTTTTTTTTAATTTTTGAATGAGAGAAGTGATCAACTTATAAGAACAAAGGTGACAGCCGAAAAGAGTGGTTAAAAATTTTTTGAAAGTTGGAAATTTTGTGGAACTCAGCTGACAGAGAAGAAATCAATAGTGAGCAAGCAGACTCATTACACTGGCCTGCAAAAATGCTCAAAAACTTGTAGGTACCTAGAACCTCTGAAGACAAAGGTGTGGGTAAGGTTTAAAATCAAAAACATCAAACCTTCAGATTTCCTCCCTGGTCCATCCAGCTAGGCTACTGCCCCAACCATGCCCTTGGCTGAAATACAGAGATTTCCTTTCTGAAGAGCTTGAACCAGAGATGTTTGGGCTTGGAACACAAGGCAGAGCCAAGCTTGGGGTACAGCCCCCTGCCAAAACTAGGAAGAATTAGTGAAAGTTTACTTATGGGGATGTGACACTCCCCTAACCCTTCCCCTGATGCCAAAATATTGGCTCTCTGTGCACCAATGCCAAACAGAAATACAGAGACAGAGTTTTGGAGGAAAGAGAAAGAGTAGCTTTATTCTTTGCCAGGCAAAGAGTGAACACAGCAGGAACCCCACAGAGTCCTGCTTGGTATTGCCCCCCTCCATTGCTACCAGAATCCTGGTGGCCAGGTTCGTGCCACAAGGAAGGGGACAGCAGGACTCCTTTCAGGTAAATTCAGCCAATGAAAAAACACCTACAGACACTGATTCAGGGGTCCTCCAACAAAATGACATAATCCCTACTGCTAATTCTACTGGCTGACAATTCTCATCTACACAAAAGAGCCTCCACCCAGCATTTTAATGCCTCCCTTTTAAATAAATACAGACAGCTAAGAATTTTCAGATGCTTGAGGAAATCTACTAACATGAAAGAAAAAGAAATAAGCAAATAAAAATACAAAGAAACTTGGAATAAATAGAGATAATGTAGTGATCAGAAGAAAACTTCAAATAAATTATCATTAATATGCTCAGCGTTATTAGAAGGATCAATGCCCTCAAAATTCTAAGACAAAGGTACCTCCAATCTAGAATTCCCTACTCAAATTATCAATCAAACATAGGTGTAGAATGAAAATATTTTCAGATAGTCAAGGTCTCAAAAGTTTACCTCCCAGGAGCCTTTTCTTACTTAGCCACTAATCTCTTTCAACAATAGTAACATAAGGCAGAGAGTAGGGGAAGCAAAGAAAAAAGAAGATGAAGATAGTAGTTTTCGTACAGGAGAAAAGGTCAGGGAGGACCGTAAGAGAAGTCACAGGATGGTATTTGCGCATCAGGGTAGGAATGTCCAATCCAGCATGTAGCAGAATGGTGGACTTCACAAAGAGTATCATCAAATTAAGGGGGGGATAAAAGGAAGCATATGCTGTCTGGTACATTGTAACATGCTGAGGAGACATTTACTATGGTGTTAGAGATGAATTAGTGATAGGTCCATAGAAAAATAAACAAACAAACAAAATCACAGCCGTATTAACTCCAGAGGTGAAGGGTCTTCACCAGCAGCCAATCTACAGAGGTGGAGGGTGGGCTCGTGGGGTCTTACCTGCTGTAAGCCCTGGACTGGGCATTGGGACTCAAGCTTTCGTCCTAGCTCTGCCCTCAGAAATGTGCATCTTTGCAGAAGTCACCAAGCTGGTCTTTCATTTCCTCATCAGTGAAGGAAGGTTGGGTGTCCTCTGAGTTTCCTTACAACTTGACTCCTCATCCTGCTCTACTTCTCACTCCAGAACCACAAATCTCAGGGAGTGGCTAAGAAGAGAGACTCTGAGTCAACCATGGCCGGGTTCTGCCCCAGCCCGTCCTGTAACCCCAGCCAGCTCTGTGCTCCCTGGGCCTTCAAGGCACAAAACAAAGTACCTTTTCCACAGCACTGTTGCGAGGGGTAACGCGATGAGGGGGTCAGGGGCTGCCCAGGGTGACTCCGCAAACCGGTGTCCTGTTCTCCCTCTGCTGCTGGAGGCCACGGGGGAGCGGGGGTGCGGCCTCCCCAGAAATGAAGCCTCAAAGACCAGGCAGAAAAAAGTTTGCTGAGTCTTCTGAGGAGTTGAGGGGGAGCATCGTCAGCAAGAAAACTCACTCCTGGAAAGACAGGATTGCAGGAAAACCGTGATGGAAACTGCAAGTTCCACAAAGGCAAATCGTGTTTCTGAGAGCCTGGTGACCTTTTCTATGGGAACCTGGAGGAGACAAGATGAATTTTTCACAACTGTAAGTGTGTAGCTGTGTCCCTAGAGCTGTTGTCAAGGGTTCCACCCACACCCACACTCACACACACACACACACACACACACACACACACACACACAGAGTCAGAGCTCTACCCAAGCTGGACTCATCAGGTTGCTGGCTCTGGCAAACTTAGAGTCATTGTTCATCATTCATAAAGTGTCACAAATATCTAAGCTGCCTTACAATGGATGAATCTCTGGTGCATAACAACAAAAGCAGATGAAAGGCCCACCTTCTTGCCTGAAGAGCATACAGTTCGAAACTTGACGCATGGAAGTTTAGCTAGCTTCTAGAAAGGTACCCTGAAGAAACTGCAAACTCTCAGCAGGTAGGGGCAGTCCTGGTACAGGTTTTTCAGGAGGTTTTTAAGCTTTTGTGAGTAGAGGGTTAAGTTGTGTAAGGCTATTGAGATCTCAGTTAAGGGAGGGAAAAAGGGAAAACTTAGAACAAATAAGTGTGGTCCAGTGCTAACTGTATCCTGGAATCTGGAAAATGTTTGTCCAATCCGGGAACTCATGGCTTCCAACACCCAGGTGTCCCCTTTAAGGGATGGAAGTGAATAATGACAGAGTACTGACCATGAACCAGGCCACTCACACGGACTGTGCCGCCTCCTGCATGACTTGTAAGAACCCTGGCCTCATCCTCCTGCCACAGAGAGCTTAGATGCTGCGCCCAAGATCACAGGAGGCAGCAAGGCTCAGTGGCCACCAGGTCCCCTGACCTCCATGCTACTTCCTCATCATTGGACTGCGAGTGGAACCAAATTGCAAACATTCATCCTCTGCTTATTCTTCCAGGTTGTCTCCTTGCTCAAATCCAAAAGGGAAAAGTATCTGGAGGCACAACAGTTGAGGCGGGGAAGACGTTCCAGACAGCAGAGGTAAACTACTATCAGCTTCGCTCCCAACCCTAAGTCAGGCTAGGGGGGCAGAGAGGCATCCCCGGCTAGACGGGGCAGATTCGTTCAGCCGAGGAAGCACGGCGAGAATAAAGTACTGATTTCAGGGGCAGTCTCTGGGGGGCAGGGGAGAGAGACCGTTAGCCTGAGTCTCTAAATATTACTTAGTGGGATGTACAGCAGAAAATCAAAAGTACACTTATTGATTGACTAATGGAGGAACCCTAGCCAATGCCCTCCAAGTGTGTGTGACATGTATCCTCAAAAAGAACTGTCCAGACAAGGTGGGTGCACCGACAGCACAGGCAAAGTACGCAGCTGCCAGGAGGTACAAGTTTTGGGGTTTCAACATCTCAGCCCCCAAATAATTATATTTTTCTTCTGGTTGATCCCTGAAATTCCACCCTTAGCCCTCCCTGTCTTTAGCTTCCTTCATTCACTGTGTTGATTTTGATCTTACCCTGCGCCAGGCCCTGCCTGGGCTGGGCTGGGGGTGCAGGTGGCAAGATGAGAATCTGTCCATTGTCCCAGGGAATGACAGACGAGTACTCAGGCGATTAACACACAGGAGTGAGCCGGGGAGCAGCAAGGCACCCAGCATGATGTCCGCACCCAGCAGAGAAGCAAGCGTGAGCTCAGCACAGCCTGGCAAAGGGTCCCGAGCACACAGCACAGCAGGGAGCCAGGGCCCAAGACCCTGCTCTGCCGGGCAGAGGATTCTCGAAGGGGAAGACGTTGTATGAGGGAGTGATAGCATCATATTCGTATGTGAAAATGCAAATCAGGACAAAAAAACGAGGAGGTCGCGTATGTAATCCATTATGTCACTTCGATTCTAATATTCTAAACATCCTGAGATGGGACAATGATTTTTAAAGAAGTTATGTATTCTTTGGAGTGAGTAAAGGATTCAAAGACTAATTTTTATATTAAGAGAGGAAGAGGGCTTCCCTGGTGGCGCAGTGGTTGAGAATCTGCCTGCCAATGCAGGGGACACGGGTTCGAGCCCTGGTCTGGGAAGATCCCACATGCCGCGGAGCAACTAGGCCCGTGAGCCACAACTACTGAGCCTGCGCGTCTGGAGCCTGTGCTCTGCAACAAGAGAGGCCGCGATAGTGAGAGGCCCGCGCACCGCGACGAAGAGTGGCCCCTGCTTGCCGCAACTAGAGAAAGCCCTCGCACAGAAACGAAGACCCAACACAGCCAAAAATAAATAAATTAATTAATTAAAAAAAAAAAAAAAGAGTGGAAGAACACAAGAACGGGTCTGAGCACCAGAGGGAAGTGGAAAGAGGAGGGGAGCCACTGAGGAAGGAAAGGTGGAAATTTGGCGCAGAAGAGACATATGATTGTCTTACTCTTGTCTGGCCAGGCCTGTTACCAGAGGGACATAAGTTATATAAATTCATTACTTTTACTTGATTTATCAGAAACAATTATTATTTCATGAATTTAAAACCTAATGTAATTTATTTTTTATTGAAGTATAGTTGATTTACGATGCTGTGTTAGTTTCAGGGGTACGGCACAGTGATTCAGTTATATTCTGAATATTCAGATTCTTTTTCAGATTCTTTTCCCTTATAGGTTATTACAAAATATTGAGTGTAGTTCCCTGTGCTATACGGTAGGTCCTTGTTGGTTGTCTATTTTATATATAGTAGTGTGTATATGTTCATCCCAAACTCCTAATACCCGCCCCCCCCACTTCCCCCTTGGTAACCATAAGTTTGTTTTCTCTGTCTATGCGTCTATTTCTGTAAAACCCAATTTTAATCAGCAGTAGAATGAATAGAGCATTTGTAGCAGAATGAGCCCTACCTGGAAGATAAAATCTGAAGGAAGTTTTGGTACCTTTGGTTAAAGTCCATATCCAATCACTTTGAAAAATTATAAAGTTGAATTTATTCATCCAAAAAGTTGTCTTTGAAAAGAGCAGCTGAAGTCTGTCACATGATTGTTGGCCAGCTTCTAACTGTTCCTGGTAGAGTGTTCTGACGGATTTGGTTTGTCCGGGAATTACAGCCTTCATGTAGGTGATAGAGGAAAATTAAATGTCTGCAAATATCTGCCAAGTGTCTGCCATGTAGTGGGCACCATGCCAGGCCCTGGATAGGGCAGTGGACAAAGAGGCCTAGTCTGAGAATTCATGGTCCTTGCATTGTAGGTCGGGAAATAAACAAAATCAATTAAGTAAAAATGCATGTAAAGAGTTAGCACTGTGAAGGAAAAACCAAGGGAGAGTTTCCCAAGATAACAGGATCCATGACTTCAATTTCACAGAGAGAAGCCAAGACAGGCTTCAAAAGGACGTGATATTTAAGTGGAGAACTGGACTTAACAAAGAACTAGCTGGGGGACATGTGAGAGAGCGTGATTAGGGCACAGAGAAAGGCCTCTGCACAGGAACACAGTCTTTGCTGTAATCGAGATCTGTCCAGAGGACATGGGGATGGCCAACAGGCACATGAAAATATGCTCAACATCGCTTATCATCAGAGAAATTCAAATCAAAACCACAATGAGATATCACCTCACACCTGTAAGAATGGCTATCATCAAAAAGAACACAAATAACAAATGTTGGTGAGAATGTGGAGAAAGGGAACCCTCATACACTGTTGGTGGGAATGTAAACTGTCGCGGCCACTGTGGAAAACAGTATGGAGGTTTCTCAGAAAACTAAACATAGAACTACCCCATGACCCAGCAATTCCACTCCTGGGTATATATCCCAAAAAACCAAAAACACTAATTCGAAAAGATACATGCACTCCAATGTTCATAGCAGTATTATTTACAATAGTCAAGACATGGATATAGCCGAAGTGTCCATTGACAGAAGAATGGATAAAGAAGCTGTGGTATGTATGTATATATATATATGTATATGTTATATGAATACTATTATGGTATTATAGCTGGAAGAAGTGTGAGAGAGCTTGGTTGGGGCACGGAAAAAGCCTGTGCACAGGAACGCAATCTTTGCTATAATTGAAATCTGTCGCAAGTGCAGGGGGTCAGAGGAAGAGAGCTGGGAAAACCATGGAAGACAAATAAGCAGCAGTGAGATTTGGAGGCTCAGCCCTCACGTGGGAGGCCTGGCTTCCAAGGAGCTCTTTGACGATCTGACGAGATTGTGGAATCAGTTGCTCACGTGACTGCACATTTCTGAAAACTCACCCATCACCACAGAAGGCCATCCCTGTACTGGAACATACCATTCCACTCTCTTGAGTAATTTGGGAAAAACAAACAAATGGGAAATGCCTAGAATTCATTCCCAGCGAGCCAATGTTCCATCAGGATTGTACAGAGAGAATGGGAGAACAAAAAGCTCTAGGGGAGAAAGAACCAAACAAGCACACTTGGGAAATGGATGAAATGATAGACCTGTCCTTTCAGTTTTCCTGGATGGATGACCTTGTAATTGAATTTACTTTTGTCTTGAGATAGAGAAATGCTGTAGTCTTTTATTTTCCTAAAATAAAAGAAGAAAAGCCAACCACTCTCTGGTCCCAGATTGCTTCCCCCTCAGGAAATGTTGCTGGGCATCCAGGAGCCAGGAGTTTCCAGGAAAATAAGCAGAGCATGAACTGCTCCTGAGGTGTAGATGTCTTTCCACACCTGACATTCAGAAAAGGAGCCCTCGGACCATGAGGGCACAGACATCGGCTTCAGTGATCAGTTTGAGGTTAATCACAAAAAGAAAGAAATCCGCGATGACTCTATAATTTTACGCTCCCCTCACTTCTCAAAAGTTGAGACAGCCATCATACGTCCACATGGACTTCCTAACTGGCTGGAGGGGTTATTAGTTTTAGGAAGTATATTGTTCCCCATTTAGTACCTGCGCTGTTGCTTTCCCGAGGCTCGAAGCCCTTGCAGCCAGGTCACAGTGAACAGTGGGGCTGTAAGGTCACAAGGTACTGAAAGGAGTTTCATTTCAGTCTGATACAGCCATAAACTTGAAACCGAAGAGCCATCCATATGAATTATTAGAAGGTCACACGGACCAAACTGTTAATATCTTTCCTCCAAAACGTTTCCTCCTATCTTTCAATATTCTTTTCATTTCTCCTTGAGTATGTAAGATTATGAAAGATAACCACCTATCATTTCCTAAAAGCTGCAGTTTCAGCTAATAGCTCTAAATGACAGCGTGGTTCTCATTTCTAAGTCCCCCTCCAGGAAAAAAAACAAAACAAAAAACAACTTTGGTTGAGAGGACTGGGCCTTTTTTGCCAAACCTTCTCCGAGCCTATTCCGTTTGAAAATGAAAATCTGACATCACATCCATAAGGAGCTTGGAACTGTTTACATTTGCTCCCTCTCAACGTCTCGATTCAGAATAATGAAACGTTCCAGGCCTCCTTGACTGAAGGCTGACATTCTGTCCTTCGTGGATGTCTACTGGCCATAGAAGGAAATGAAGAAATAATTTTCAGAGTTCTTATTGATCTGGCATTGCATTAACCTTCAGCTGAGCCAAGCTATTTATTGACTAGATGCTAGCTGGCCACTTCTAGTTAGCTCAGCGTTCCTGAGTGGATTTTAGGATGGGGTGAAAAGACGCCAGAACAGGAACCTCTGATATTGTCACAGACCTATCTATATGACCCCCTAAATGTCTTTCTTGTTTTCCAATCATATTTTAAAGAGCAGAAAGACAATGTTGGGTTCTTAATCACAAACAACCCCTCGGTTGGGGGAGCATGAAATTGGCCCTTGAGAAAATTTGCTGAATCCCATGCAGTGCAAGTTTTTCTTTCATAGAGTCAGGTGGCAGAGTCCGTATGGTACAACCAAGTCTTTCTATGTAACGTTTCTGTTCCCCTTTCAGTCACTGGCTCATTGCAGCCACATCCTCTTGGAAGCCAATCTTGTTCACTTAGAATCACTCTTTGAAACGCTTCAGAATCTCAAAGAGAATCAGTTTTGTCTTTTTTTTTAAAGAGAATCAGCCAGTTTTTTTAAAAAAAGGTAAGCTCTGTATTGAAATGTAAGTTACATACAGAAATGTGCCCAAATCGTGAGTTTGTAGTTTGATATATTTTTACAAAGTGAACACACCTGTATAACCAGAAAACAGAGCAAGGAGCAGAGCGTCACCTGAACTCCACAAAGCTTCCTCTGTCACTTCTGTCCCTGTCCCCGAAAGGGCAACCACTATGTGGACTTCTAACACAAGGGATTAATTTTGTCTGTTTTTGAACTTCATATAAATGGAATAATATAGTATAAAAACTTTCGTCTCCAGCTTCCTTCAAGCAATATTCTGTTTGTAAGACTTAACCAAGAACAACAGAATTTTGAGGCTAAGTTACATGAGTGGTGATGTCTGGTCTATAATTGTTTTTTGGGGGTTTTTTTTGCCTGATTTTGACAAGTATTTATGAAAAGCCAAAACCAAAACTCTCAGCCTTTATTGGTGGAAGTTTAGCAAACTAGTGCAGATAATCTTGAATGGAATACTTGGAGGAAGTAGAAACCACCACGTCCAATTACTTCAGAAACATTCAAAAGGCCAGGTCCAAGAGAATAATGGAAAGCACTCACACAATTTCAAGTTTGACACAATGTATTCCTAGTCATGGCAATACAGTGACTCCCTGATTTAAAAACTTTGCAAAATTCTTCTGAGCTTCTTAAATTCCTTACAGCTTAGAGACACTATATAAATATTCACAGGATTTTCCAAAGCAAAAATTGCTGCTTTTCTTGGCTCCCGACAAGCAAACCAGCAAGAGACTCTACTGGAACAAGATGCAAAGCACAATCATATTGAATTTGAACATCAGTTTTAAAACCAATTCTTTATAATTTCTGGAGCTAGTAATCAGAGAGGCAATGTATTAATGAGACTATGCCAGATAGTTTAGCTCTTCCACTTGGAATTTGCGTCTGCTTTTAAAAATAAAAATAACCTGTAATACATAAAAATGTTTTCCTTCATATTGTACCATAAAAGTCAAAATTACCTTTTGTGACAATTAAATCATGCTTCCTCATTTTAGTAGAGGGAATGTTTGATTTTTTCACTTGCCTGAAAAAGGGACACTGGAAAGACATCTGTAGGAAAGCCCCCCACATCCTGAACTGGTATTAGAGAGACCAAGATGAATACAAGATAAAACAAAAAGGGATGGAGAATCCAAAATTAGCATAGTTTCACACCCAGGTGAGTCTCAAAATGCATGGAATGCTGTATATATCCAGAAGAGGCCCATTCATTCATTCAATTCATTCATTCATTCCTTTATGAACATCCATTGTATGCTTACTATGTATCAAGCACAACTTGGTAATGGTTTACCAAATGAATAAAGTTTCTTGCTCTCAGAGAAAAATGCATACTTGGGGCCAATCATATGCTAGTAAATAGGCTCTCTAAGGAAAAAATCCCTGATTTTCACTTTTATTTTTTGCGTGAAGTAAGTGTTCTCTCCACGTGCGATTTCAAGATACCCATGTGAAGTCACTGAACCGGAGTTGAAGCGAGATACACAGTTGGGCTCTGGTGATCAGGCAGGAATCAGCTCCAATACATCACTGCCTTGAGTAAATGTTGATGATGTGAAAAGTTATCCTTGAAATAGGATAAAGGCCACATACACAGTACTGGACCTTCCTACCAATTAATCAAAGAAAACAGTGTGCATCCTCCAACTCTGGAGGCCCAAGTACATGATGTCTCATTCAAGTCCAACCTTGCTGAAAAGCGAGCCATGGTTTTCCAAGGGGAAGCAACACAGCAGAATAATCACCCAGGGCAGGGATTTGGAAGAGCGCCAGTAGGTCTGTGAGCCCAGAAATCTCCCTGTGCAGCCCCTCCTCGATGTCTGAAATTCCCACAGTCAGCATCTGGAGGCCTTGCTGAAAATGCCAACGTTCCCCGAGAGGGGTAGCGAGTCACGCCCCTGGTAAGCAGGCAGTTTGGCGCAGCGGAAGGAGGTCTGGCTGAGAAGTAAAGAGTTCCGTTCCCGGCTGGATAATAACAGACCGTGTGACGTGTAACAAATCCCTCAGTTTCGAGCCTCAGTCTCCGCGACCCAATGACATCCTTTCTCGTGCCCATCTGATGCTGCAAATCACCTTTGCATCAAGCAGCCCTCTTAGTCTGGACTGAGACAGCAGATTTGTTGGTGGCTCTGTTGCTAGAAGATGTGATGCTTTGACAGTGTTCTTTGTTTGGAATTGGGGGAAGGAGAGATGCGTCCATCTACTTTTTTAAAAAGTTGTGTTCTGTAACGAACGTATGGACACCAAGGGGGGAAAATCGCGGTGGGGTGGGGATGGTGGTGTGCTGAATTGGGAGATTGGGATTGACATGTATACAATGATGTGTATAAAACTGATGACTGATTAAAAAAAAAAAAGTTGTGTTCTGTAAATAATTCACACTAAACCTAGTATGAAATGAAGCTTTTCTCTCAGGGGTTCTTGTGGCGATCACCAACTTTTTACTAGTGCTTTATAAAGGTTCTCTAGACTTCCAAGAAGATGTCGTTCAACTATCAAATCCGCATCAAACTTTCGGAGTCTAAGAAGGACATGAACATCGTAAGATGCAGCGTTTCTCTGTGAGTCAAAGTGAGCAGAATGGAAAGAGAGATGCAGGAATTTTGAATACTACCACTCAAGGTGAATAGCTAGATTCAGATACTTTAATATAGTAAACTGGACGGAGTTTTGAAAGTGAGTTTCCTGTCACTCCTTCACAACGCATCCTCCATACGCCCGGGGAGTATTATGAATGTGTTTTTATCCTCCTCCCAACTATCTTAAAAGTTACAGCCTAGTTACCACACACCAGAATTCACTTTAGTCAGCAGTAATTGACAAACAAAGCTGCGCCAATTCCACCCTACTCATCGTAATTGTACCCCAACTCACAACAGACCCAGACAACGCATAATGCAGAGCTTGAGTCGGCTCCAACGAGTCCTGCAGTGCCCTTCAGAACCGGGTCCTAGGGCATCCTAGCACGTGCCTGCCACTGCCCTGATTCTTAACTCCTGTTTGGAGAAACACAAATCTTGCCAAATCTTAATTTTTAAATCTCTTGGCATTTAAAAAAAAAAAAAAAAAAAAAAGAAACTTGCTCTCCAGCCATTTTTAGGCAAGAAAATGTGTTTTTCTAAATACTTGCTTAGTCCTGGGGAGGAGGCATTTTTCCATCAGAGAAAATCATAGTGGGCTTTAAAACTTTGACAAACTCCCCTAGTGTGTGGGCATCTGGCGTGAACTGACATCAACGCGACTCTGACAGCCAGTTGGCATTAGAGCCCCAGGATAAGAAGTGGGAACATTAAAAGTAAATTGTCTGGGGGAAAGGCTATTGGAGGTCTTGCAACCCTGTGTCACAGTTTTTCCAGAGACGAGGAAGCCTGTGGTTAAGAGTATCCATTGATCACTGGACCAAAATGGGCTTCCACAGGCCGAGAACCTTCTTCATTGATCTATTTATACTTGCATCAAAATTTTTTTCTGATTATGAAAGAAATGCAAGCTTGTAAAAATACAAATGGTAAAAAATATGAGGTAAAAGCAAATGTCCCCTGTAATCATGCACCCCAGAAATAATCACAGTTATTATTTTATGTGGATTTCCTTGAGTTTTTATGCATATATAAATATCTACATAATAATTACCATTACTTTATAAAATTTATCATAATGTATGTGTATATATATTATAGACAGTATATGTATATACTTTTTTTTACCCCTAGTTATCCTGAACATTTTTCTAAGTCAGTTCATGCAGTCCCATGCCCTTCTTTTTAGGGACTGGGCAGAAAGAACCCTCTTTTAGGATCTATACATCATTGTGCTTTCTTTGTAAGGGGAGTACAGGACAAGAAGTGTCCCATTTCACGATGGATAAACACAGGGGCAGAGGATGCCTGCGCCTCCCACAGTCCAGAGCCAGCTGACCCCTGAGGCCCAGCATGGCTGAGACCTCCACACCTTGGACATTGGGGCAAGCGTCCCTTCCCACGTGCCAGCCCATTGCCTCCCCTCTCCTGAAATAGAATTTAAAATGATCACTTTTGAACAGCTAAGCTGTGCTAACCACAGATTGATTTTGCAGGTTACTACCAAAAGGGATACTCAAATAACCGTTAAACCACAGGGGATGGTCATTCATCCCTGCAAGAACTAAAAATAAACCCCATAGGTCCACTCCGCACCATTTTCCAACAGAACTGAAAGCAATCCAACGATATAGCCTTAGAAATGCTGGTGTAAGTTCCCTTAAGAGAAACAAGCTCTTGGAAATTACAGTTATTTATTGTTCCCTATTACGATGCAAAGACCATTATGAGTCTTCCATTTTCTATCGACTGGGAAGACAGCATCCTTTCGGGGTGAGTAGGAATCTGGTGCCGCAGGACGGGGCTGGAGAACTCCTGCTCTCTCACGCTCGAGGCTCTGCTGCAGGACCTCCAGGACACCTCGTCCCTGCCCTTGTTCCTAACCCCCCCACCTGGACCGCCCATCCCTCCCGATGCACCTGCAAATGGGCGGTGCGTTCTATCAGACTCCTTCGGACCACCCTGTTCTCTCTCTCCCGCCTTGCGCCCTCTCCTCCACCAGCTCCTTTCCCTGGATACCCGGCTCCTCTCAGCTTGCTTTTTTGCTCTTCTGTCTCCCTCACTGCTGAAGTCGGACTGTCTGCCTGGCCCTTATCCACTGGCCTATTTTTGCTTGCTCTCAGCCACCGAGTTCTGTTGGTTCTTCCAATGTGACCAGCCCCACTCTTCTCATCATCCCCCACCCCCATCAGCCCTAAGCCCACATCAGCTCAGCCCTAGGTCTTGCCATGAGTTGCCCCACGGACGTCCACATTCAAGGTTATTTTCAAGGTTCAAGGTTCAAGGTTATACTTGAAGCCCTGTCTCCTGCCTCCGCTAAACCTCCTGGAAGTACTCTTCCCATCACACCCCCTCCCTCTTTCAGAAATGTCCGTGGGACCCACCGCTGGTGTTCATTCGTTCACTCAACAGCTACTGGTTGGTGCTGAGACTTGGAAGGTGAAGACCATCCCTGTCCCTGCCCACAGAGGCATACGGTCTCACCAGGAGAGGGTCCGGGACGAGCCAGTGAATAAAGCGTGCCTGGGCCCGGGATGGGTGCAGGGGGAGGGGAGCCGGGGAGCTGAGGGGCGCCCAGACTAGCCCTGGGGGGTCAGAGGAGCTCCGAGGAGGGGGTGACAGGTCACAGCCAGTCCTGACGGGGGAGTGTAATTGAACCGGGTGACAAAGGGGGTCAGGATCCTCCACCGTCTGTCCTGAGTTCCTAAGCTCCTCTCCACCCCTCCCTCCCCTCCCCCAGCCCTCCTGTCCAGCAGCATTCTGCAGCTCTCTTAACACCGCAGTCGTTTCCTCTGCTTAGAAACCGTCCTGCCCGGTGCCCACCTCCTCCCTCCAGTCGCCGGGGAGTCTGACCCCTCATCCACTGTCAGCGGTTCCGTCCACATTCAGGTATTCAGCCTACCTGATTTTTACAGAGTGCTGCTTCGGCCAGGTATTGAATGACTGGCAGAATAGAGATACAAGGAGGAAAAAAACCACTTAAAATCTGTAGTCTAAGCAGTTAACTCCCACCCCCAATTGATGGTGTCATTATATTGAACGTAAAAAAGATTTCTATCAGACATCTGATCCCCATCTATTGGATAACCTCTACGTTCTCCTGCTCCTCTCCGCATTCTTTTTCTTCATTCCTGTAATAATTCAGGTCTTTATCTTTCAGGGATTTACCACATCCCACCTTGTGTTACTGATTTATTTTGTCTGCATTCTTTCTCTGACTGGCTTGTGAGCTTCTATTGGTAGGAATCTCTCTTTTACTATATGTCCCATCATGACTAGCGAAGTCCTCAGGACATATACATATTTATTCTGGAATATTGCAATGTGTCAGGCTTTCACAGTTAAGGTTCTTGGCTCTACAGGACATGAAAACAACCTAAATGCCCATCAACAGATGAATGGATAAAGAAGATGTGGTACATATATACAATGGAATGTTACTCAGCCATAAAAAAGAATGAAATAATGCCATTTGTAGCAACATGGATGGCCCTAGAGATTATCATACTAAGTGAAGTAAGTAAGAGAAAGATAAATACCATGTGATATCACTTATATGTGGAATCTAAAATATGACACAAATGAACTTATCTATGAAACAGAAACAGACTCACAGACATAGAGAACAGACTTGTGGTTGCCAAGGGGGAGAGTGGGTAGAGGAGGGAAGGATTGGGAGTTTGGGATTAGCAGATGCAAACTAGTATATATAGAATGGATAAACAACAAGGTCTTACTGTACAGCACAGGGAACTATATTCAATATCCTGTGATAAACCATAATGGAAAAGAATATGATAAATATATGTATGTGTAACTGAGTCATTTTGCTATACAGAAGAAATTAACACAACACTGTAGATCAAATACTTCAATAAAATTTTAAAAAATACAACATAAGGGTTCTTGGCTCTAGGGTCTCCCAGGTGAACAGGAAAGAGAGGACACGGATGAGAAGAGGGTGTGGAACCCGCAGACACCACACCCCACAAGGCACAGGCGTTGATGGCCTTAATTGGGATGAACAGGTGAGTGAGGAGATGTCATCACAACCGTGCCCAGCCTCGGTCTGGTCCCCCTCACTTCATCCCCTGGGCATCCTCTGGATCTTCATCACTGATTGTACATGGAGAGAAGTATTTCCTTCCTCTGGCTCTTTCTCCCACTGTAAATGCACCCTGGCATTTCTGTTGTTCAAAGCTGGACTCATGGGCACAAGCCACCACCTAATTCAATAAATTCCTTTTATTACTAAAGCCAGAGCTGTAATGATTTATCTCAGCATATCAAATCATTTTGACTCTCACATATACTTAAATTATAAACCATGTCAGGAAAATATCTCATTTTCCATAAGTAGTAATAGTCAGGTTTATAAGTTACAGCATAATATTTTATGAGAAAAGGTTGAACTCTGTCATTTCCTTCCTGAGCCTGAAATAAGTAACACAAATATAATAGGTTTTTATTTTCCAGTGACTTTGGAAACCATTTAAATGGGAACTACTTCCTTTTTTCCTTCAGAGCAGACACCTAAATTCCATAGACTTTATTTTTTTTAATTTTTATTTTATTATTTAATTTTTTATTTTTGGCTGAGTTGGGTCTTCATTGCTGCCCGCAGGCTTTCTCTAGTTGCGGCGAGCAGGGGCTACTCTTTGCTGTGGTGCGTGGGCTTCTCATTGCCGTGGCTTCTCTTGTTGTGGAGCACAGGCTCTAGGCGCGTGGGCTTCAGTAGTTGTGGCGCATGAGCTTCAGTAGTTGTGGCTTGTGGGCTCTAGAACACAGGCTCAGTAGTTGTGGCTCATGGGCTTAGTTGCTCTGCGGCATGTGGGATCTTCCTGGACCAGGGCTCAAACCCATGTCCCGTGCATTGGCAGGCGGATTTTTAACTACCACCCCACCAGGGAAGTCCCATAAATTCCATAGAATTTAGGAAATATTTTTCAAAGTTTTCACCTCGCTTTTGGTTGAGGATTGCTGATGAACTGGTGTATAAATTGCATTTATTTGAAACAGAAATACCAAATCAAAATTTTTTTCTGGATTCTGTGCTATCTTGCCAAAATTTTAATGAGTTTTTCACGTAGAACCTTGAAGGTATATATATTAATAATAATTTCAGCCACAGTCATATTTATAGAAGAGTCACCAATGCAGTGAGGTGTGAGAAATGTTCCTATTACATATAAAGATAGATAAATAGAAGAAGAGATAGATAAATTAAATTGAAACAAAACCAAAGACCTAATAGTTACCCGGATATTTTGGTAGTTTCCCTCCTGCATGTCTTTTTTTGATAGTAAAATATTTATAAAATCAACTTCTGGAAATGTTCAAACACAGCAGAAGTAGGACAAGTAACACACTTGACTTGTACTTTATACTTGTTTATACTTCTTATCGTTAGCCAAAAAAAAAAAAAGTAATTGTGAGAAAGCAGAGTTCCTGTAAAAGAAACATCTGTTTCTCTATTTACAAAGCAATTGAAAAAATATATATATAATAAGATTCAGTGGACATTATTCAATAGATAACCTTTCTTCAAGAAAACATTTTAGTGCACCAATTTTATTTCATTACTAACAGGGTCATTTCAACCGCGGAATACTAAAACTCATTTCCCATTATCACTGTTAATCATCCAGGATACGGAGTCCTACATGCTGATGATTTTGACAAATTTATGTTGCTGATAAAATGAAATCATCTTTGTTTGCAACCACGTCATAGGTTATCTCTGCCTTCATAACTTGAGAATTGAAATTCACTTCTTTTCAAAACTCAGGACTACGAGAGCTGTATTTTCTCTCTTATCCAGGATCATCCTCAGCAATGGGGCATTTCATGTCACTTTGTACCACATCGGTATCACCGAACACAGTTTGTAGCATGAAGCAAGGTTAATTGGATTGATAACATGGCAATATCCAAATGGCTGAATATTTTAGCATCCCATTTACTGGAAATCTGAAAACACTCTTCATTTCCTACCTCATCTCTGATGAGAGGCTATCCCCCAAGTTTTACTGTTTAACCTTGTGGATCTGATCTCTTCCCTCAAGTGTTTAACCAGTCACCTTGGCACTGACCAGTGACTAATTCAGATGGAATAGCAGAGCCGGTCTCGTTTTGTTTTATGAGGAGAGAGAGAGGGTTCGCAGTAGTGCAGCCCTGCTTGATTTGTTTTTCCTCCGTTTTCAGAAGCTCTGTTCTTTTACTGCCCTGGAAAAGGGAAGGTTTATGTCCGTGCCTGACAGAGCCGCTCGTGTGCAAGGGGGACGCGTGCTCCAGGTGCCCACCGGGCTCGGCTGCCATCTGAAATCGGGCAGCCTGTTACCGCCAGGCATCTGCTTATCCAGTTGATGGTTTTGATGCATGCAGAGAGCACCCACCAGGGATGGCTTGCAACAAGGGTCTGGTTTGGAAGCAGAGAGCTAAATCCAGCTCCCCGTACCACTGGAGCCCTCCGTCGGCAGTGCCTCCTGTCCCGACTCCGTGGAAACTCATCAGCCCCAGGTTCACACCAGACCTGAAATGCAGGGCCTGGGCAAGTGGGTGCACTAACTGGCCACTCGTCCAGTCAACGTTTATGGCGGGGGGGGGGGGGGGGGGGAGGGGCTTCGAGGGTCCAAGTCTGAAGATGCAAAACTGAAGGAGACCCAACTGCCCCTTGCAGGAGCTCACAGTTGGAAGTGCTCAGACCAGGAGTTGCGATGACACAGCTCTGCTTGTCACTGGGCCACAGAAGTATGCTGTCTTGATGTGCACGGTGTCCTGGAAAGAGAGGTCGAGTGGGAACAGATAAAGGAAAATGTCAAGAGGAGCATAAATAGCCCGCTGTGGACTTAGCAGCGTCTGAGCTCCCAGGGCTGGACCTGAAGGACGGGGGCCAATGCAGCGGCCAGCAAGCCAGGAGCTTCGAAGATTCCATAAGTGGACTGTTATCACCGCGATCACGTCTCATCAAACACGCCCTGAACCACGGAGTGACTGACGTTTACCAAGTGCTGACCACGCCCCCAAGTTACATCATCTCACGTAATCCTCAGAAAGATTTCCCAGGTTGATACTGTCATCCCATTTTACAGGTGAGAAACTGAGACTCAATCACGTGCCTGAAGTCTCACAGCCAGCAAGTGTGGGAATCAGAATTTGATCTCTAAATTGTAAGCCGTTATTTTTGTTTTTGAGCCAGGTTTCCTCTCGGAGAGGACACAGTAAGATCCCAACAAGAACTGGGTATTTCTGCTCCAGGTTTGGAGCAATGGGCCAGCCCCCTTTAGCCCCCCTCCCCTTTGGGTCCCCTGATTCAGTGGATCAACTCACCTGGGCTTTTTCCCAAGCCAATCATGGCTGGACCAGTTTGGGTACCTTGTAGCTGGCTCTTTTCTCTCCCACGTGGGTGGGTGTGCCTGGGTGGCCGGACCATCTGCCTCCAGCCTCTGCCAAACCCGGATTTCTCACCATCACCCACTAGCCACACTGCTAGTTCCTACCCCTCCATCCCGTCTCTCTCTTCCAGCCCAATGTTCTTTTTTATTCCATACCCTTCCTGAAGGCCGCTGGTTCCATCCCAAATAGTGTACTAACCTGCCTTCTAAAGAGGATCATTGTCAGTCCCAACATTTTAAGGCCACAGAGATGTTGTTTTGGAGCCAACAGATCTACAAATTATAGCTCTGCTACTTACCACCTGAATGACCTTGGGCAAGCGGCTTTGCCTCTCTGAGCCTCAGTTTTTTCAACCGCAGAATGGACACAGTGATGCCCATCTCACAGGGTGATTGCAAGGACTCGGTGAACTTATTTTTACAAAGAGCACAGAGCAGCATGTGATACCAAGGTCATTGTACTGCACAACACCGAGCTAGGATGGGAATAGTGCCCCCTGGGGTTACGCAGTTGTATAGTGCACAGACTGTGCAACAGTATCTAGCAGTCCTGCCTGGCATACAGTTAATAATCAGGAAATGCTATTATTCTTTCCTTTCCGTCTTGCTAGTAGCTGCTTTGGGAACAAATTGTAATAGGTCCTTAAAGTGTCCCATGTGGGATACAGCACATAGCTAAGGATTTGAAGAACATAGCTGCACAATGCTCCTCATCCATGTGAATGTTTAAGGAAGACTTTCATGCAGAAAAGCAGGTGGTTGTAGCTGTCCCTCTTCACAAGGGCTCAGACACAGCAGCCCCTGGGTGCTCTGCTCACAGCCTGCTGGGGGGACTAGCTGTTTCACTCAGACCACTCACTTATCCATACCTTACTTCTGCCAAGAAAGTCTTGTATACTGAATAGGTATTTACACAATAAATGTGTATTTTCCAGTAAGTTTTTCTGGCTTCACTGTAATGCCAGAGAACTTTCTATGCAAGATGCCAGGTCTCTATAAAAAAGGAGGTCATCTGAGTCATTTTCCAGCCAGAGCCCTTTAAATTCCCAAGTTAACATTATTATTTCCCTAACCCGTTGTTGATAATAAATATCCTTCTGATTGCTTGACCTGAACATGATTGTTTGAATTTCGGTCTTATTTTTACCTTTCTCTTCATAGCCAAGTTCCTTAGATGTGTGATTTATATCTACCCTCTCCATAGTATCTGCTTCCTGTACTCTATAATCTGGCTTTAATCGATTTCTCTTAAAACTCTCTCCTGTCTAGTTAAGGCTCTTTCTTCTCTTTTTCTTGGCATCCCTCCAGACTCCCCCATTTTTTTGAGGTCACCAATGACTTCTTCCTAACAAATGCTGGCCTTACCAGGCTCCAAAGAAATCCAATGGGGAAAGGAAAGTCTTTCCACAAAAGTGGTGTCAGAACAACTGGAAATCAATACGGGGGAAAAAACAAACCTTAACCCTTGCTTCACGATTGTAATCTTCATACCCCCAAATTAATTAGATGTAAAAGCTAAATCTACAAATCTTTAGAAGAAAACATTGAAGAGAATTGTTGTAACCTTGAAGTAAGTAAATATTTCTTAGACAGGACCCCAAAAATGTTAACTACCAAAAAAAGTGATAAATTGGATTTCATCAAAACTAAAAACTTCTACTCAACGAGAAAGAATCATGAAGACAATGAATAGGCAAGCCATAAACTATCAGAAAATATTCTTATTAGATAAATCTAACGAAGGACTTGTATACAGAATACATAAAGAACTCTCACAACATAATAGTAAAAAGTAAAAACAACAATTAAAAAATGGCAACAACAACAAAAATCCTCGGACATAGAAATGGCCAAAAGCACTTGAAGAAGTATTCAACATCATCAGTCATCAGGGGAATGAAAATGTAAAAGACCAACAATATCAAAGCTAGTGAGATGTAGAGCAGCTAGAATTCTTATACATTGCTGGCAGGGGTATAAAATAATACAAGCAGTTTGGGAAACTCTTTGGCAGTTTCTTATAACACTAAACATGTAACTATATTATATCAAGCAACTGTACTCCCAGGGATGGCCCAAGAGAAATATTGATAAAATCAGATATCCTAAAAAAAAAAAAAAAAAGAAAAAGACTTCTACAAGAATGCTCACAGCTGCTTTACTGAGAATAGTGAAAACTGGGGGAAAAATGACCATCCAAAGGAAAATAGATTTTCAAAGTGCAATCCAATGGAATACTACTCAGACTACAAAGGAACGATACCTCTAATGACACAGATGGCACTCAAAAACACGCCGAGTGAAAGAAGGCAGACATCAGAGAACATGAACTAGGTGATTGCATTTATGTGGAATTCAAGAGCGGGCAAAACTCAGTTATGGAGACAGAAATCAGAATGGTGGCGTCTTCTGAGGTGGGTAAGGGGGTGGCGAGTTGGGATTGACTAGTTGGGGACACAGGGGAACTTTCTGTGGAGGAGTGAGGGTTCTATATCTTGATGGGAATGTGCATTACATGTGTGTGTGCATTTGTCAAAACTCATTGAACGTGTGCACTTAAGATCTGGGAATTTCACGGAAAATTATAATTCAATAAAAATGTATTTTTTAAAAAACAAATCTTCCCCTTCCAGGCTTTTTGCTATTATCTAATATCTCTACAAACTGTAACCCTGGCTTTGAGAGCTCCTCTTCCGGTTCCCAGCACCCCGCCCTGTTCTGTGAGCTGCCACAGTGTGGGCCCTCACGCCCTTATCCTCTCCCTTTTGCATTTGCTCATTCATTCCAAGCACATCTACTGTCAAGATACAATAAACTAAATTCATAGATTCAAGACTTATTTCCCAGCAAGCTTGGAGAATATTCTTTCTGCAGCCTAAGAAATGTACCCCCAGTGATTCACATGCCACCCACCTTTCCTTCTCCCCACTACTTCCCACGGAAACCAAGCAAAACCAAGTTGCTTACCTGGAAATATCATAAGACCCACCAATAGCAGGGCCAGCCTGGCACGCTGTGTCCTCCCAAGCCCTGCTATTGGTGGGTCTTATGATATTGACATCATGCATGACGTCATCCTTGCTTTCTGGAAATAGGCTCCTTTTTTGCTTTGAGTCCTGGCTCATTCAGAGGCTGAATTCACTGGAGAGTGATCACAGCTAATGCTGGTCTCCCAGTGGCATCTAAGTGCATTGCTGATGTTCGACAAATATTAATAAATAATAGCAACTGTGGGCTTGAGTAGAAGAATCAAGCCCTAGGCACAATATGGCCAGAAAAACTAAACAACAAATTCTGAAGCTTTCTACGGTCATTAATTAAGATTAGAAAGCTAGTGAACTATATAAGAAAAATGAAGCAATCTTATATTCAGGCCCAGAAATGCCGAGGATGATTTCATTTTACTGGCTTCTCTTTGTTTTGTTTTATTTTGTGTGTGTGTGTGTGTGTGTGTGTGTGTGTGCTAAAGAACCCTAACTCAGACACCATAAAGAAAAATCATTAGAAAGAGCAACTGAAAAACATACAGCTGTTATCTCATTACTAATCTTTGTTACTCAGCTGAATACTCAGAAATATGCAAAAGGAGAAAGGCCTTTGGAGAAAGGTCTGGCTAAAACATTTTTTAAAAAGAACTGTCCAGACCAAGTAGTTTTCTTTTTCCAGCCCTTTGTACCAAAGACATTGAATAGCTTGTAGCATTTTCTAGAAATATTTTTGTCTGATTTTCTGAAGCTGGTCCTCTATGGCTTGAGAGTAAAGTTATAGGTAGATGTCATCACTGCTTTTACTACTATCCCTAAAGAAATGCCTAAGGTTTGGACATCTTTTGATCACACACATTTTGTTTCATAGAACTGAAATCATTCAGCCACGAGGGAAATATTTCTCCAGGCAAAAAGATGCAAATCCCTGGGATCGATAAATTACCGTGTGAGTTTAGAGGTGGCAAAAACGTCTTTAAAAATTTTTTTTATTTACTATTTTTATAAATTGAAGCGTAGTTGATTTACAATGTGTTAGATTCTGGTGTACAGCAAAGTGATTCAGTTATATAAATATATCTTCTTTTTCATATTCTTTTTCATTATAGGTTATTATAAGATATTGATTACAGTTCCCTGTGCTATATATAGGACCTTGTTGTTTATCTATTTTATATCTGCTAATCTCAAACTCCTAATTTATCCCTCACCCCCTTTCCTCTTTGGTAACCATAATTTTGTTTCCTATGTCTGTGAGTCTGTTTCTGTTTCATAAATAAGTCCATTTGTGTCATATTTTAGATTCCACATATAAGTGATATCATATGATATTTGTCTATCTCTGTCTGACTTACTTCACTTAGTATGATCATCTCTAGGTCCATCCATGTTGGGAAAAAATTGGCTTTTAACGAGAAATGGGAGAGAGGAGAGCTAAAGATGGCGGGAGGTCTCACGGAGAAAGTGCATTTGAATTGGACCTTGAAAGTGATTCGATCTGGTCCTGCCGACACTAAAGACAGAGGCCTTGCACAGAACAGCAAAGAGTTAAACCTTCGAAAGGCTTTTTTGTCCTACAGTCTTCTAAACGACCTGCCCCTACAATCTTCATTGCTGTTTCTCTCACCAGGAAGCTTTACTCGCCCCAGCTTTCCTTTGTGTCCCCTGAGATTTGCCACCATCTCTCTGGAATGCTCTTCCCCTTGACCTTTATAAAGGCCGTCTCCTCTTCATTTGGTCATCATTCAGCCTTCCCCAACCAACCCAGCCAACCCCGCCCAGGCACTTGCTAGCCTATTGCCACAGTACTATTCTCCACAGCACTCATCACAAATTAAAACAATCTTGCTTATCTCATTGCACATTTCTTGTAAGCTTCATGAGGCCCAAACATTATCTGTCTTGTCATTTCTATATCTTCAACACCTAGAATAATGTCTGCTGCAGAGTAAACACTCATTCAATGAGTGAATAAATGAAAGGAGAAAATCCTCTCCTTCCTTGAAATTGCTTGAAAAATACAAGAAATGGATGAGGATTAGAGTAGTTCACATTTTTAATCCACAGTTCAGCGTGGACTAAAAAAAGCTGTTGAGGCCCCACTTTGGGAGGCCTTAGATGCAGGTCAGTGAGCCTGTGAGCAAGGTCCCATGGGCAGATGGCACATGGCACCCAAAACAGATGCTACATACAGACAGGAATCTAGGCAAAGACTATGCAGCGGGGAGCCAATGCACGCTTTGACCTCAGTGGGGAGGTGAGCAGAGCCCTGCTTGAGGAAGATGAAAGCAGGGCCAGTGGGCAGGATGGCTCTGAAGCGGGAGTGAGAAGAGGAAGTGAGATCGGGGTAATCACAGCAATGACAGTGGTGACCACAACTCCCCGAGGGCTCACTGGGTACCAACCCACTGTGATACCCACTCATTACACCTCTCACCTGTGCTCGCAGAACGTTCACCAGATGGGTAGTAACATCCCCATTCTGCAGAGGAGGAAGTTGAAGGGTAGTTGGGTGGGGTAGTTTGATGAGAGGCTTAGTAACTTGCTCAAGGTCACAGAGCTCAAAAGAACAAACAGGAGGAAATCTGAGAACGGTATTATCTGAAGGGCATACCTAATTTATACTGCTTCAGATTATAAAACAAAGGGCCATCGCGGAAACCACAAAGCCAATCTCTGAGGAGAAAAGTATCCGATTTGGGCTCACCTGAAGGTGAACTGTCGCTGGTGGGAATGAGCAGCCCTGTTCTGCACCCGCCTCAGTGACAAAGAAAGCGGTTCTGATGGCTTTCCACAAAGAAATGTGAGGACACGTGTTTCCCCAGCTTAAAAAAATTAGTGCACATGCCAGGTAAATAATTCTGAGAGGCTACTTGTTGCTGCCTTTAGCTTCTCGCCATCTTCTCCTCCACGCTGATCTGCAGAGCCATTGGCACCTGTGCCCAGGTCCGCTCAGTTCACCATCCGTCTCAGCTATCGTGGTCCGAATGCAGGTTGGAAAAGGATTTCCAGACATAAGGCAGAATGTAAAGAAGATAGAATTTATTAGAGGGAAGGGTCGTTGTCAGAACAGCAGGCCGACTTCCTAGTAGTCTGGGAGAGTCAAGCCTGAACATGTGCTATTGATCAGTTTTTATAGCCAGAAAACAAAGGAATGGTCCGAGGTGAAAATTTCGTTTACTGATTGGTCGAGGCACATATACCTTCCTTTTATAGGGTGGGAGTGGGACAGGGCAGATGCCTTTCCTTATTTGGGACAGGTCCCGTTGCCCAGGTGGGCATCGCCCAGGTGGGCTCAGGAATTTCGTAACCATCGCAACATGGTGGGGAGGGCAAGTAAGAGTCCGGTAGGGGGTGTAACGCTGAAACTTTTTCAGGCAGGGTTGTCCTTTGTCCTTGAAGCACCATTGTGCTTGGAGCACCACATCAGCCTTTTCTTCTGTATTTGTCAGTGTCACCAGAATGATGTACTTGATTTAAAACACACACACACACACACACACACAGAGCAAGTAGGGGAGCACAGCAAAACCTTGATTAAGAGAAATGTTTGGTCAGTGGGGTAGTTTGATTAATTTCATGTCCTACGAAACTGAGAGTTAAGTAAGAAATCCTTTCCGTTTCGATCCTTGTGATTGAAAACCTTTCTCAAACAAGCTACTCCATTCTCCTGTCTTTGTAAGCACGGAAGAGTGAACAACACCGCAGAATCTTCCTTGGGAGATGGAATGTTTGTCAGTAAATCTTGGCCATCCTTCCTGAACGCCGATGATAAGATGATTCATGTAGGTTTGGAAAGTATAGAAGCTGGATGTGGGCAAATCCTGATACATTCTAGGAGCTGAGATTTAAAAATAAGTCTTTCCATTTTCTTTTTGTAATTTGCTGTTGAGGGGATGAAGGGGGTCTTGTTGACTGAGGGTCTTGATGGGTTGGAGGCCAGACCATTAGAGTTTCTGCTTTTCGTTTAGAATCTTAGTGAACAGCTGTTTGATTTATTTTCTAATTAAACTAATACTGTTTTCCAGGTTTTTGAGTCCATAAACTTGTGTTCTTCTGTAGATAAGAATACCTCATAAAAATAATGAATGTTGTCCAGAGAGTATTAAGTATAATTTTTTACAACATTGATTCATACTGTACATTAGGGGAAATTCTGGCTTGATTCACTTTGTTATAAAGTAGAAACTAACACACCATTGTAAAGCAATTATACTCCAATAAAGATGTTTAAAAAAATTTAAATAAAAAAAACAGAAAACAAAACAAAACAACAACAACAACAAAAAACACTTGTGATTTTTTTAAGCAAGTAATATTAATTTATCTAAATGTGTTACAAAAATGTCTGTTTTGGAGAGACAGCATAATATAATAGACTGAGTTCTGGCTTTGAACTGAGGCAGATCTAAGTGAAATTGCTGCTCTGCTCCTGCTGTGTGACCATGGGAAAGTCACTTAACCTCTCTGAACCTCAACTTTGTCATCTGAAAAAAATAAAGATAAAAATCCCTCCTGTCCAGGGCCAGGGTAAAGATTAAATGAAAGGCTGTGTGTAAGAGCCTGGTTCCTAGTGGTTGACGAAGAAAATCAGATCTTCTCCTCCCACACCCCAACATAAAAACGAATGGTATCATATATTTTATCAGTCAAACCCAAATAATCTTTGTATTTGTCCTAGAATGGTAATGCTGCCTGCTCAGGTCATAGCTGCCAAAGATTCTATTTGTGATCGTTAAAGGGATGCCCAGGTATCTGGTTAAACATTATTTCTCGGTGTGTCTGTGAGGCTGTTTCTGGATGAGATTAGCATTTGAACTGGTGGATTCTGGAGGACAGATTGCCCTCCCCAGTGTGGGTGGGCAACATCCTATCCCTGAAATAAACGAAAGATGGAGGAAGAGAGAATCGGTCCCTTCTCTGCCTGCCTGCATGAGCTGGGACATCGGTCTTCTCCTGCCCTTGGAGAGGGATTCACACCATTGCTCCCCTCGTCCTCAGGCCTTCAGATGCAGACTTGAACTCCAGCATTGGCTTTCCCGGGTGCCAACTCAACAGATGGTAGATTATCAGCCTGTATCATCTCATGAGCCAACTCCTTGTAATAATTCCCATGTCTCTCTCCTGTTAGTTCTGTTTCTCTGGAGAACCCTGACTAACTCACCATTTTCGGGAAGCGATCTCTACTAACCCACCTGGACTAGAGCTCTTTTTTTTTCTTTTTTTTTTTTTTAAAGATGTCCTTTTTCTTTCTTTTTTTTTTTTAATTTATTTTTAATTATTTATTTTTGGCTGTGTTGGGTCTTCGTTGCTGCACATGGGCTTTCTCTAGTTGCGGCGAGCGGGGGCTACTCTACGTTGCCGTGTGCGGGCTTCTCATTGTGGTGGCTTCTCTTGTTGCAGAGCATGGGCTCTAGGTGCGTGGGCTTCAGTAGTTGTGGCACATGGGCTCAGTAGTTGTGGCACACGGGCTCAGTAATTGTGGTGCACGGGCTTAGTTGCTCCGCGGCATGTGGGATCTTCCCGGACCAGGGCTCAAACCCATGTCCCCTGCATTGGCATGCGGATTTTTAACCACTGTGCCACCAGGGAAGCCCCTAGACTAGAGCTCTTGATTTAGAAAAACATTAGCCTTCCTCACCCACCTGCCCACAGCCCTCAGCCTGGCTCTTATCGGCAATGGGGAAAACCACGGTTGCAGAATTGCCAGGCTGGGAATTCTCCAGGCATTTTTACACAAAGTCATCTCACTTTTTTTTAAAGTTATCTCCCACAGTGGCAAAACCAGTTTCAGTGTGATATTAGGAACTGAAATCTGTGTTCACACAGGTTAAAAAGAAATAAGCAATGTAAATGATGTAAGCGTTTTTCTTGCAGGCCTTGGAGACAGGTTACCTCATTTGATATCTGACTCCAGAGAGAAGTGAGGCCAAACCACTTTATAAACAGGTTCTAAATCGGTGGCTTCACCTGAGTCCTCACGCTGCAGCCCCCGCCCCGGAACAGCAAGTTTAGGGGGAAGGTACAGGCGCTTTGAGGGTCCTGCTGCCTCTTCCTCAGCTACACCCCCAGAGCTGGGAGTACAGACTAGACCCTGGTGTGGTGCCTTGGTAGCCTTAGCGAGCCACTGTTTAACTTTCCTCCTCTGTAAATGGAAACTAAAATACCTACTTGGTAGGCTTGTTGTGATATTTAAAATAAAAATATTTGATAGGCATATCAGAGGCGCTCCATAAGTGCCAAGCATTTTCTGCAGGCACATGGGGTAAACATAGGAAACAGACTGTTGATTGACATTTTTTTTTAAAACTGTTTATTTATTTATTCATTTATTTTAATTAATTTATTTTATTTATTTATTTTTGGCTGCGTTGTGTCTTCATTGCTGCATGTGGGCTTTCTCTAGTTGTGGCGAGCAGGGGCTACTCTTCGTTGCGGTGCGCGGGCTTCTCATTGCGGTGTCTTCTCTTGTTGCGGAGCATGGGCCCTAGGCACGCAGGCTCAGTAGTTGCGGCATGTGGGCTCAGTAGTTATGGCTCGCAGGCTCTAGAGCTCAGGCTCAGTAGTTGTGGCGCACGGGCTTAGTTGCTCCGCGGCATGTGGGATCTTCCCGGACCAGGGATTGAACCCATGTCCCCTTCATAGGCAGGCGGATTCTTAACCACTGCGCCACCAGAGAAGCCCCTGATTGACTTTTTTTTTCTGTATTAATTTTTATTGCATCATAATTAACACACAATAGAATACACAGATATTAAGTGTTCATTTCAATGAATTTTGACATTTGTATATACCCACATAACCACCATCCAAACTGAGAAATAGAACACTTTCACTGTTACCCAAGAAAGTTTCTTCAGGCTGTGTTCCTTTCTTTTTTTTTTAAGAGATGCTTTTCTTTTGTAAGTCACCAATGTCTTTTTTATTTTTATTTATTTATTTATCTTTTAACATTTTTATTGGAGTATAATTGCTTTACAATGGTGTGTTAGTTTCTGCTTTATAACAAAGTGAATCAGTTATACATATACATATATCCCCATATCTCTTCCCTCTTGCATCTCCCTCCCTCCCACCCTCCCTATTGCACCCTTCTAGCTGGTCACAAAGCACTGAGCTGATCTCCCTGTGCTATGTGGCTGCTTCCCACTAGCTATCTATTTCACATTTGGTAGTGTATATATGTCCATGCCACTCTCTCACTTTGTCCCAGCTTACCCTGCGCCCTCCCTGTGTCCTCAAGTCCATTCTCTAGTAGGTCTGCGTCTTTATTCCCGTCTTGGCCCTAGGTTCTTTATGACCTTTTTTTTTTTTTTTTAGATTCCATATATATGTGTTAGCATATGGTAATTGTTTTTCTCATTCTGACTTACTTCACTCTGTATGACAGACTCTAGGTCCATCCACCTCACTACAAATAACTCAATTTCATTTCTTTTTATGGCTGAGTAATATTGCATTGTATCTATGTACTACATCTTCTTTATCCATTCATCTGTCAATGGACACCTAGGTTGCTTCCATGTCCTGGCTATTGTAAATAGAGCTGCAATGAACATTGTGGGACATGACTCTTTTTGAATTATGGTTTTCTCAGGGTATATGCCCAGTAGTGGGATTGCTGGGTCGTATGGTAGTTCTATTTTTAGTTTTTTAAGGAACCTCCATACTGTTCTCCATAGTGGCTGTATCAATTTACATTCCCACTAACAGGGCAAGAGGGTTCCCTTTTCTCCACACCCACTCCAGCATTTATTGTTTGTAGATTTTTTGATGATGGCCATTCTGACCGGTGTGAGATGATATCGCATTGTAGTTTTGATTTGCATTTCTCTAATGATTAATGATATTGAGCATTCTTTCATGTGTTTGTTGGCAATCTGTATATCTTCTTTGGAGAAATGTCTATTTAGGTCTTCTGCCCATTTTTGGATTGGGTTGTTTGTTTTTTTGATATTGAGCTGCATGAGCTGCTTGTAAATTTTGGAGATCAATCCTTTGTCAGTTGCTTCATTTGCAAATATTTTCTCCCATTCTGAGGGTTGTCTTTTGGTCTTGTTTATGGTTTCCTTTTCTGTGCAAAAGCTTTTCAGTTTCATTAGGTCCCATTTGTTTATTTTTGTTTTTATTTCCATTTCTCTAGGAGGTGGGTCAAAAAGGATCTTGCTGTGATTTATGTCACAGAGTGTTCTGCCTATGTTTTCCTCTAAGAGTTTGATAGTGTCCCATCTTACATTTAGATCTTTAATCCATTTTGAGTTTATTTTTGTGTATGGTGTTAGAGAATGTTCTAATTTCATTCTTTTACATGTACCTGTCCAGTTTTCCCAGCACCACTTATTGAAGAGGTCATCTTTTCTTCATTGTATATTCTTGCCTCCTTTAACAAAGATAAGGTGACCCTATGTGCGTGGATTTATCTCTGGGCTTTCTATCCTGTTCCATTGATCTATGTTTCTGTTTTTGTGCCAGTACCATACTGTCTTGATTACTGATTGACTTTTTAAAAAGCTGGACTTTTTTTTTTTTTTTAATTAATTTATTTATTTATACAGCAGGTTCTTATTAGTTATCCATTTTATACATATTAGTGTATATATGTCAATAAAAAGCTGGACTTGACTTGTCAAGGACCTGGAGCAACCGGAATTGTCCATGCATCGCTGGTGAGGTGTAAAGTGGTGTATCCATGTAGGAAAATTGAAAAAGTTAATCAGACACTTACCGTGTGACCCAGCAAGATCACTCCTGCATATACACTCGAGACATGAGTGTGAATGTCCCCCCCAAAAAAGACTTGTACAAGAATATTCACATCAAATAGAGACACAGATGTAGAGAACAAACGTATTGACACCAAGGGAGGAAAGTGGCAGGGAGTGGGGGATGAATTGGGAGATTGGGATTGACATATATACACTAATATGTATAAAATAGATAACTAATAAGAACCTGCTGTATAAAAAAATAAAATTCAAAAATTCAAAAAAAAAAAATACCATTCTATCCAGCAGTAAGAAGGAATTAATGGGAGGTTTGTATATCGAGGTAAATCAATCTCCCAAACGTAATGTGTGGCAAAGAATATGGTGCAATGGCATTTATATAAAGTTTAAAAATACGAGAAACTGTAAACAAGAATATTCACATCAGATCTATTCATAAGAGCCCCAAATTAAAAACAGACCAAATGTCTGTCAAGTGGTGAATAGATGAACAAACTGTGGTTGATGCATACAATGGAATACTACACAGCTACGAAAAAGAAGGAACTACCGTTCCATACAACAACATGAGTTAATCTGAGACATGTTATTTTAAATGAAGAAAGCCATGTATATGAGAAAATATATACTATATCATCCCAAAGTTCAAGAACTTCAGTGGTACATGGCGGAATAGTGACTCGCTGCAAGGGTGGAATGGTGGTATTGGCAAGAAAGGACCCTGAGAGAACTTTCTGAGGTGACGGACGTATCCTAAATATTGATTTGGATGACGGCTGCCCAGATAGGTACAAAACTCATCAAGCTATATCGTTAAGGTGTGTGCACTTGATATTTGTGTATTATACCTTAAAAAATAGACTCGAGACTCTCTTCGGCAATGAATACCTTAACCAAACTCTCAGGCCATCAATGCAGTCATTTCCAGGAGCCGGAGAAGCCTAAACGCCTCTGCCACCCCGTCCATTGGCTCTCCCTGGTCGCATGCACGGGCATCGCATGCCTCTCTGATAGCAGAGAGCTCCAGCCATTCAGCAGATGGTGATTGCATTTCTGCCCCGTGATGAGATACAGGAAGAATACATCTCCTCATTCTGGATTTTATAATGTGGTTACAGGAAGTCTCTAATTTGGTGTTGGGAAAGAGATTAGAACATAGATATTTGTGCATATTTTGGTCCAGCTGGCGTTTTGCCTAAGAGCAGGAGGACCTGGTCCTGTATTACTCAGGGGACGGGAGCCTGACACCCCCCAGAAGAGCCTTTGCTTTACAAGGCAGTCCAATTACAGAGCCACCCTGCTGGGGTGGGTGGGGGGGGAGGTTGGCTGGGCATCCTCACACCCTGAATCCCCACACTGTGACTTGGCAGGGTTTTCCTAGCACATCATTCCATGCCTTCATCTGCTTTCAAAGAGTTTGACAACATGTTTTTGAATTACTTACTTTTGTGGAACCTATTAAATTAGAAGTCTCTTTTCTTAGCGTAACAAGTAGATTAAAATGTGAGTAATTTCATGGTCCGCAAAGACAGCCAAATGTTGATTTAGTTCCTTAAGGCGTGCTCTAATGCACGTTCATAAAGCAAAAGCGTGTTTCTTATGAACAAGGAATTACTGTCTGCTGGCAGGACAATGGCAGTGGCGAGGTTGCTAGGGTCCCTACTCACCCACCCTGAGGCCACCTAAAGCTGCCCACGTACTCTGGGCCTCGGGCAGAAGCAAGTCGTGGCTTGTGGGACCTGGTTAAGCTCCAAGAGGGCTGGCACCTTTTACGTGAATTTAGCCCAACCTGTGGGCAGAGACTCCCTCTACTCCGCGCTTCTGGAGAGTAATGATTATTAACGACACCTACTGTTTCTGAAGTGCCTCCTGTGAGCTGGGAATTGCTGATCACTTCCTAGGCCTTGTGTTACTTAACCCTTACAACAGCTTTGGGAAACTGGGCTCGACATTAGGGGCTAAGATTTAGTGATCACTTAGTCCAAGGCATTTAACCCTTGCAGTAACTCCCCAGAGAGGGAACAATTCTTCTCCCCACTTTATGATGAAAAATTTGAAGTATAAGAAGCCAAGGAACTTGTCTGGAGGTCATGCAACCCAGAAGCTGCAGAAACGTAAGATTTAATTCAACCTAACCTCAGCCTCTGGTCTCCCCAGCCCCACCCAACCTCAGACCAGGTTTGCATCAAGGAGGGTGACAGGGAAAAGGGGCATCCAAAGGCCAGTTTCCTGGGTGTGAGGAGGGCAGGGATGGGAGAATCTGATCAGCCACAGAGACTGGCGCTGGAGAAGAAGAGGAAGTAGCCCAGTAACCGCGTGCGTGCATGTATGTCTGTGTGTGCACGTGTGTGTGTGTGTGTGTGTGTATGCACATCGGTGGTGGTGATGACCATGGATGTGGAGATATGCGTGTTTGGGAGGCATGTTGGGAGGGATCCCTGGTTTCTGTCCTAATTTTGGAAACAGGTGTCCTGTTTCCACGGTGGCCAGTCTCTAATGGAAGGGTCTGGAGCCAAAGGGAGGTTGTTTTCACAATTAAAGGGCTTGGCCACCAAAATAAAACCCGACCCTATGTCCCGAGATCCCACAGGAAACTTTTTACCATGGCTATAGATTTTGAAATGCTAATGTTCTCTGTCTGGAATTATTAAAAATTCCTGTGTGTATCATTTATTTCCCCAAGTGGGATATCATTTCCTAGAAGGCCTGCGTGGCCATGCTTGTCAGCACCCCAGCAGGGCCTCCCGGTTCTAGGCACCCCTGACCCACACAGGAGGTGCCAGTTTGCAGCCTCCAGGTGGCCGTCCCCTGAGCCAGAGCCTGCACCGCCTGGGCCACAAGCGCGGGACAAATAAATCCGTCAACCAATTTCTGGCAGGAGCATCGCCCGCGCTGCCCCCTGTTGGGAGAACTCAGAAGCTTGATCTATACCGTCTCCTGTGACTCCCCAGTGGGATTTTGCCCCAGATGGCGGCAGGCTGTCCCTGAGGCAACCTTCTTCCTCTTCCCCCTTCACTTTCTCTCATCCCCGAGCCGCTCCCAGGGCTTCCTAGGATCATCTCCCAAATACACCCCCCGCCCTGGAAATTTTGCCTCTGTTTTCAGCTCCCGAGAGAAATCCAACGAAGACAAATCTGCACTGACGTCTTCAGGATTCGGCATCCAGCTCAGTGATTCTCAAAGTGTGGGCACCAGGCCAGCAGCATCAACTTCACCGGGAATTTGTTGGAAATGCAGATTCTCAGGCTTCACCCCAGACCTACTACATCAGAAACCCTTGCAGGGGAGGGCGTGCCCAGAACTCTGCGTTAACAAGCCCTTCAGATGATTGGTTTTTCATGTCTTATTTTTTTTAGTTTCCAGCTTTATTGAGATGTCATTAACATATAACATTATATAAGTTTAAGGTGCACAAGGTAATGATTTGATATATACATGTATTGCAGAACGATTGCCACCATAAGTTTAGTTAACACATCCATCACCTCACGTAGCTACCACTTGTGTGTGTGTGTGATGAGAATTGTAAGATCTACTCTTAGCAACTTTCAAATATATAATAGGGTATTGTTAACTATAGTCGCCATGCTGTACATTACACCCCCGTGACTTGCTCATCTTGTAACTGGAAGTTTTTACTTTCTGACCACTTTTACACTTTCCTCACCACATTCTCGCCCCCTAACCTCCACCTCTGGCAACCATAAATCTATTCTCTGTATCTATGAGTTCTGCTTTTTTTTAGAATCCACATATACGTGAGATCGTAAGATATTTGTCTTTCTTCATCTGACTTATTTCACTTAGCACAATACCCTCAAGGTCCATCCATGTTGTCACAAATGGCAGGATTTCCTCCCTGTTATGGCTGAATAAGATTCCGTTGTGCGTATACTACAACTTTTTTACCCATTCATCCCATTCATGGACACTTAGTTTGCTTCCATGTCTTGGCTATTGTAAATAACACTGCTGTGAATATGAGGGTCCCCAAATCTCTTTGAGACAGAGATTTTATTTCCTTTGGATCTGTTCCCAGGAATGGGATCGCACAATGAAGTTTGAGCACCACTGACCTAGACATAGTACAAGATTCTGTTGTCACATGAAATAGAGAACGAAGGAGGGAAAGGAGTCTGCGGCTTAGTCACGACCAGTCAGAGTGAGAACTACACATCTCAGAACCTTCCCAGAGAAATCTGCTGAGCCTTTCAGGCCAGACAAGGTAAAGAGGAAACCTGTCCCGGGCGAGAGCTTGCCTTGCGGTGGGGCTGACCCTGGGCAAGCAGGGGGACTGCAGTGTAAGGTGTCTGCACTGAAGTGGGTCGTCTCTCCAAATACTGCACTTGATTTAACAAGGCTTCATCTTTGCTTAGGACCCGGTAGCTGACAGTCAAAGCCTGTGTTCTTTGTTAATGAGCTTTTTGGGGATTTACAGTTTTCCTTCTTTCAGTTAGCAGGCGTGACCCGTTCTTGACATCAGACATGATCACAGAAGCAGGCTCCCCCCGGAGAGGCAATGGGGAGACCCAGTGCTGAGGGCCACGCTGAGTCCAATCCCCACGTGGACGCTGGGAGGTCCATCAGCCCGCTTCCCCACCTCAAATCACTCCATCACACCAGCAAGAAGAGTTCGGAACAGATGGCTGGGGCAGGTTTCAGAGACCACGGGAGGGCTGAAAGAATGGCCCAGAAGTGACCGAGATGTTTGGGGCAAGGATGGGGTAGATGAGGCTGCAGGACATCCACAGGCAGCAAAGCCATAAGCGCCGGGAGGAAACTGCAGGCTTCGCTCTCACACCAGTGGTGGCCCTTTTTCCAGAGCGCTCGTCGCACCTCACAGGGGAAAATCAGTGGAACCCAGGAGGGGAGCTTTCTCCGCTGTAGCAGAGCAGCTGTGCTCTCCGCACCCCCAGAGCCACAAAGTGTGAACATCTTGCCGAGTGGAACTTTAAAGCCTTGCCACCCACAGCTGTGTGATGTCCACAGGTGACCCTCCTTTCTGGACCCAGAGTTGGGACCAGCAGTTCTCACCCTATTCTTTCAGGTCTCTGATTCTTTACTGGCACTGATTCCCCACCACAGAGCCTGCTTTATCCAGTAACAGGGCAGAACTCCCTGTGTAGATGTCCAGGCCAGCAGCCCAGGGCAAGTTTGAGACTCAGGTGTCCTGACTGCTGCTCTGTCCCTCTCCATGACACTGCCCTGCCTTTTAGTCTCCACTGGCCTCGGCCTAAGCTCTGAGTGGCGTCATGATGGGGTGACCTCCTAGTCGGGGTCTCAGGTGTCTTGTGGCCATCAGGGTGTATTAGTGACACCGTCTGCCTGGGGAGAGCTGCTCGCCCAAACATCACTCCCTCTGGGACCAAGAGATCAGAGACGAGCAGACCCTTGCCCTGTGCTAATGGGCTGATGGGAGAGAGCATTTTGCCTTTGGCCTTCTGACTGCAGGTCCCTCATCTGTGAGCTAGCCCATCACTCACGCTAATGGAGGCCACATCTTGGGTAAGAAAGGGCTGCGAAAGACGTGGGGCAGGCAGACTCATAGCTGGCCCCTTTATGGACAAGTGAACACAGCTAGTGTGGTGTCTGTGGTTTCCAGGACAGGGCTGGTGCCTGGGCTCCTGCAGGACAGTCGTCCGAGGCTGTTTTAAATGAAGACATTTGATTTCTATACAGTATCAATGGATTACAGTAAGCCAGGAGTCTAGATTCTTATCCCATTTTTTTTTCCAACCAAAAAATAAATTAAATTGTAAAGGATTTGGACAGAGCCAGCAGCATGCCACGTAAAAAGTTAACAGCCTTAGAGGGATCATAAAGACAACCTTCATACGGCATCCATCATATTCATCCTAAAGAATGAAGCTAATTAACCCAATCCCACTTAGCAAATTTTAAACAGAGGAAAGTTATAAAGTGAGAAGTATTTTGAAAAAGAAGTGATTTACTAGAAAAAGGTAACCTCAGTGAAACTGGGTAGCATTATTTTTTGGTTCATAAAAAATAATGCCACCCAGTTCAAAAAGTAGATTTTAGTTCAAAAAGTAGATTTTCATTTCAGTTTTATACTTATTTGTTAACATTTTTGGATTTTTAAGTGATACATTTCAATAAAAATATAATACTTCCTTCAAAAAAATAAATAAATAAATGAACACACGTCGTTCACTTGGTTTTTGTCAAGATGCCAGGAGGGCCACCAAGCTCCTCAGAGGTTACCTCTGTGTATTCTTTCCTGGCCTTGCTTACCAGGAAGGCTGTCACTCCAAACCCTGTAACCTTCAGGAGGCAGTGGCTTTGAACTGCCCTGTGTTAACCTGAATGCGAGTCAAGGGCGGCCTGGGACACTTGAGCCATTGGTGACTCTTTCCCATCAGAGTGGACCCAGAGCCACGCTGGGAGCCTGCATTTCTATTGCAAATTACAACCTTCGCCGCACTGTCACCAACTCTTACAATTTTTTCTTTGAACCTGTTCTAAATTTTGAAGTACTTTGCTCAGATGCTTTGCTTCACCCACTGTAGCTATGAACGTGTCTTTCAGACAAGACATTTAGAAACCGATTGACATACCAGTGCTGCAGCCATAAGAAATGCATGCACTGCAGCACACACAAGAGAGGAAAGTGCAACCAGCTTAAAAGGCGGGCAAAGCGGGGGGTCCGTTTGTTGAAATAAACATTATATTCTGTCATTGTATGAGTTCGTTTATTCTGTTCCAGAAATTTCTCATAACAAACTGTAAATTAGTTCATTCTAACAGTATTCTCTAATTTCAGTAAAGAATGCAGGCCAGGGCTTCCCTGGTGGCGCAGTGGTTGAGAATCCGCCTGCCAATGCAGGGGACATGGGTTCGAGCCCTGGTCTGGGAAGATCCCACATGCCGCGGAGCAACTAGGCCCGTGAGCCACAACTACTGAGCCTGCGCGTCTGGAGCCTGTGCTCCGCAACAAGAGAGGCCACGATAGTGAGAGGCCCGCGCACCGCGATGAAGAGCGGCCCCCGCTTGCCGCAACTAGAGAAAGCCCTCGCACAGAAACGAAGACCCAACACAGCCAAAAATAAATTAATTAATTAAAAAGTCAGACCAAAAAAAAAAAATGTTAATAAAAAAAAAAAAAAAGAATGCAGGCCATTGAGTCAACCTGCCCAACCTCAAAGCCTGCTCCCAACACTGGAGACAGATGCTTATTCCTCCTGTGCTACAATTTCCTTTTTGAAAATTTTAAGTTTGAATTTGTTGTGTTTAGAACACAATCAACTGAAATCTCAAATTAGTGGAGGAAATGAGGCCCAAGAAAAATGGTGCCAGAATAATTGGTTAACTCTTTAGGTAAAATATTTTAGAGTATTAAATGTTTTTAATAAAAATGAAAGAAAAAAAGAAAGAGACAAAGAGAGAGGGAAAGAAAGAAAAGGAAGGAAGGAAGGAGAAAAGGAAGAAAGAAAGAAAGTTAAAAGATTAATTCAAGAAAGTATATTTGGAACATAACTATGAAGGAAACATTTGATAGATTTGATAATGTAAAAAATTAACTTTATCAAAAAACAAAATTGAAAGGCAAATGGTCATCAGGGGAAAAAATAACCTTTTGAATATAAATGTATAACCAAGAGTTGCTATCTTGGGCTTCCCTGGTGGCGCAGTTCTTAAGAACCTGCCTGCCAATGCAGGGGACACGGGTTCGAGCCCTGTGCCAGGAAGATCCCACATGCCACGGAGCAGCTAAGCCCGTAAGCCACAGCTACTGAGCCTGTGCTCTAGAGCCCGCAAGCCACAACTACTGAGCCCACGCGCCACAACTACTGAAGCCCGCACGCCTAGAGCCCGTGCTCCGCAACAAGAGAAGCCACCGCAATGAGAAACCCTCGCGCCGCAACAAAGAGTAGCCCCTGCTCGCCACAACTAGAGAAAGCCCCCGCGCAGCAATGAAGACCCAACGCAGCCAAAAATAAATTAATTAATTAATTTTAAAAAAAAGAAGAGTTGCTATCTTTATAGAAAGAGCTCTTAAAATCAGTAAGAAACAATGAACACTCTAATAGAAAACAGACAAAAGAAATGAACGAGAAATTCACAATAGAGGTGGTACAAATGAAAACTAAACCTGTGATAAATATTCCACTGCAACAGGAATTAGAAAAATGCACATTAAAAATATGACATGTTATTTGGTATCTATTCAATTTGCAATATTTATAAAGAATAATAATAATAACGTGCTGGTAGTGGTTTGGGAAAACAGGCATTCTCATACGGGACTGATAGGAGCATAGTTTTACTAAAGAAAAACTTCAATTTTTGTACAGTTTCAGCAAACATTTATCGAGCACATATGCTTCTGGGCCAAACACTGGGTCAGACTTGGGGATATAACTGTCAACAAATCTGTGAAGGATCCTGTACTTCTTGGAGCCTGCAATCCAGTTGAGGGAGGTTGGGGGGAGGGAGAAAAGTGATGGAGACAGAGTAATTAGGACATACCTAGTATACATTAGTGCTAATGATAGAACAATATTTACATTTCACAGCCTTGATAGCCCCCGCCTACATGGCCACAGAACTTCAGGGGGAATATATGCCCACCCATTCACCCTCATCAGACTCCCCCCAGGTTTTTAGAGGGGAATTTCCAAGAGGTTTCTCACATATTCAGTAAAAACCAAACAACAAAACAAAGCCAACCTGTCAATATCCTTCCATTCCTGTCTCCTTGTTGTTCTCCTGAGCGGGTACTTCACCACTGCCGCAGCTACAGGAGCTCTAGGACAAGAATTCTGCCCTCCTCAGGGCAGTCTCTCTGACGTCCTCCAAGCCATAAAGCAGAGCAGAGGAAGGCTCTGTTCTATTCAGGTCTTCCTTCCCCAGAGGAGTTGTACTCTGCTCTATAAAGAAATACGAACTGTCAGATTTCTGTACAGAAGCTGGCTTTCTGCCCAGGATCAACCCTAGAGAAATTACAGAAGCTAGAGGGAAGTATGGGCTCCAGGAACTTTTAAAACTGAGAAAAGCCCTGGGATGACGAAGGTTGTTTTGAACTGATGTCCCTGGGAGTAAGTGACTGGAGGCAGCAATGAGACAATGGGATAAGGGAAGAGTTTAGGTCCTACTCTCCATCCTTCCTTGAGATGTCCTGAGACACCTTCTCCAACAAGTCAGCAGCCACAGTCCAGGTCACTGTATCAACAGGACACCATCAGGGGTGATGAGTTGATGAAAAAAGAGAAAACAGGGAAACAAGACAGAATATTCATTACAACCCACAGCTAGAATTCTAGACAATAGTAACTTGACGGGAGAGAGGGCTGGAGGAGTGAGAGAGACCAGAAGGACATGAGAACGTGCTCAAGTACTTACTAGTCAGTGGGGAAACAAAGATATTGTTGAGCTTAAAAAAAATCAATAGGGGTAAATAATCATGAACAATTTTAGGTTAAGGACACACAAGGACAAAAACAGAATGTTTAGCTTTTAAAACATCAGAAGAACACTCTATCTAAAGGAAAAGAGGAAAGGAGAAAACAGAAACAAAACAGAGAAAATGAAAATGGAGTACACGAAAAAGAACGGCAGAAGCAATCCCTGATATTATAGTAATCAATAAATATAAATGGGTCCAACTCTCATATTAATTAATCTACAAGTTAAACATAATCTTGTTTAAAGTTCCAGTTGTATTTTTTTAATTCAACGAACTTAGCCTAAACTTTATATGAGAATACCAACCCAGGAATAACCAACTCAACTCTGAAAATGAAGGGTACAAAGTAAGAACTTTTCTAGCAGATTTCTTAAGACATTATAAAGCCATGGTAATAATGACATGAATATGGGGATGAGAACGAAAAGAGAGCTAGAGACACATCCATACACATATATGGGATCACCATAGGGGACAGATGTGGCCTCACAGATCAGCTGGGGCAGGGTGAGTTGTTCAGTGGATGGTGCTTGGATGCTGGCTCCCTAAACGGGGAAATTAAAATGGAATCCCTCCCTGATACCACATGCAAAGTCAATACCAGATGGATTAAAAGTGAAATATAAAAGCTCTGATGTATGGGACTTCCCTGGTGGCGCAGTGGTTAAGAATCCGCCTGCCAGTGCAGGGGACACGAGTTCAATCCCTGGTCTGGGAAGATCCCACATGTCGTGGAGCAACTAAGCCTGTGCGCCACAACTACTGAGCCCGCGCTCTAGAGCCCGCGAGCCACAACTACTGAGCCCGCGCTCTAGAGCCCGCGAGCCACAACTACTGAGCCCGCGTGCCTAGAGCCCGTGCTCCGCAACAAGAGAAGCCACCACAATGAGAAGCCTGCACACCACAACGAAGAGTAGCCCCTGCTCGCCACAACTAGAGAAAGCCCGCGTGAAGCAACGAAGACCCAGTGCAGCCAAAAATAAATAAATAAATAAATTTATTAAAAAAAAAAAACTCTGATGTAGTCGGAACACAATGCAGTAGAACATTTTGTGACTTTGGAACAGGGAAGGACTTCCCATACCAAAAGCTTCCATCAGACACACCCAGCAGAGTTCATTTCCCTGTTTTCCTGCTTGGTCCCAGGGCCATGACCAAACTCTCCCCTGAAAGCACACTGGGGGTACCCATAGTTTCAATTACCATTCAGACAGAATCCCAGTTTATAATCAGCTAAAACCTCCTGCCATATAATCTATTTTTAAGAAACAGAAAACAACATTATAGGAAAATCGTGATGTTATATTTAAAAACCACCCAAGAGCAAACATCAAAATATAAACTAGAGAAACAACAGATCTGTTCTGGTGGTAAGGTCATGCATTTGTTTGTTTTTACCTGTGTGCTTGCATACAGTTGGCAAATTTTCTCATCGAGGAGATAGTACCCTTGTAATTAGGGGGGAAAACCTTGTTTCTCCAAACGGGCAGGTGAAATGGGAACATTGCATTGAGTGGGGGTGGGACCACATTGCTCTGGAGAGAAGATGTCGGTAGCTGCACCCACATAAAAGAAACATCGGTTTAAACTTCTCTTGTATGCTCCACGCTCCAGAACATCACGCAGAACACTCAATAAACATTGAATTGACTTGACTTGTTGCCCCTGAAGTCACATCTCCTGGGACTGCTCAGGAATGAACCTGCCTGAGTGTGTGCACTTTTATAGTCCAGCAAATACACCTGTGCATGTGCACACACACACACACACACACACACACACACACGCTCCTCTGGACTCTGTGAATCTGTCCTGGTGAACCATTGATTCTGAGTGTCCCAGGGGCTTCTATTTCCATTTCTACTGGCATCTCATTCCATCAGTTTGCTCCTAACTGGGGACAAAAGAAGCTTGGGTCACTGAATTGAGAACACTCCTGTACTTAGACTATTTTACAGGCTCTCCCTCTTCAAAAAATACATTCATATGTTTCTACTGAAAAGTTTGTGAACTTGTGATTTTCAACTCTGCAGCTCTCACTTTTAAAAGGTCCTTGTTCTCAGATGTGAAATCTGATGAGCATCTTCTAAATCAGCAATGATGTGGTTCATGTGGGTGTGAAACGCACACCATCCTCAGCTGAGGTTCATCAGCCCCGGAGGTCTAATTGCTTTGTTTTTAGTCTGTTTGGTATCCTCAGGAATTGTCACTTTGGAAGAGGAGTCTGATCAGATACTTTGTATATTCAGAGAGAGAAAGAGAACTGGATTTGCAACTTTAGGACACTGGTAAGACTGAGTATTTCTCTATATTAACCACACACGTGTTGGCATCTATTTTAAAGCAAGCACTGTGCTGTTCTGGGGTTTCAGGAAAAATCGTGGCCTCCCTTCCTTTTTCTTTTCCCTCCCCCCTCCTCTCCCTTCCTTACTCCTCTCTCTTCTTTATGTCTTACCTTCTGCAGTGATTTAACTAAGAAACTTCTATGCCCGTGGCACTCTGCTACTTGTTTTAAGATATAAAGCAGGATCCTTTCCCTTGCTTCCAGGAACGTGGAATCCAGATAAAGTGCAATACCCTGGCACACACACAAAAAGTCAAAACCCAAGATTAAGACTTGATGGCATGAAATTACAAGATAGAAGAGGTGTGACAAGATAGCAGGATAAAAATAGATGGAAAGGAAGCAGGTTGTCTAGAGACCGCCCAAAGAAAAAGGAGATCATTTTTTCGCTGGGGAAGGCTTTTCACTCTCTAGCCAGTTAAACAAATGAGCATTACGGAGAGACCATAAAAGAGACAGAGGAGCTGTGTTTACTTGCAGTGGATCACGCTGAATGCTTAGCCAGGTGAGAGCTTAGATGGAGTGAGAATTAAGGTTTCTTGCAAAGCAGAGGTGAACAGGGCAGGCACGTGGTAGGGCTGGGGAAGGGACCACGGCCATCTGACGGAGACAGGAGTACCTGCTGGGCAATGAGGGAGAAAGGCAGGTTTTCCCTCTGCCTCCTTTGTCCCAGTGAAAGCGAATTCAGACAGAATTTGGACAGGAGCCCAGAGGAGTAGGCTGGAAGGACTCATTTAAAACATGGCATCACAGCACACCTGTCAGGCAGTGTTTCCCGAGTGTTTGTGACTAGCAACTTCCCTGGACCCAACTTACACGGCCATCACAATTAAGGGGAAAATAAATCCTAAAGACCTGTGTCTGGAGCATGGTGAATGAGGCCAAGTCTATTTCATTGGGTGTCTACTGGATTCAAGGTTTAAACAGATTCAATCGATGTTTTAATTTAATCATATGCTTTGCATCATTTTTCCATAATTGATGGAAATTGAACACAACAATTAGCTAACAGGAAGTATGAAACAATATATTTTCTCCATGACTGTACCTTAAACCTTTTATTCTAGGAAGGCTAAGGATAGTTTCTGGAAGCTATTAAGCAACCATGGCTGCTGAAAGAAGCTTACTAATTTTTAAAAATCTCCCTGGTGTCCTATCTGACCCACCCTTATTAATAATAAAGTCAGTCTTGCATAAAATGTCTAATTTTTAAAGGAATTTTAGGGGGTCATATGAAAATTATCTGGAGACTTAGAATATTTTGTGGTCTTTAGGTACAAGCAGTAAAATACTATTGGAAGTTTTCCAAGTACATATGTGCCACTGGATACCAGTAAGTGGCCTTCAAAGTGCGTGGGTAAGAAGATACAGCTGCTTCACAGAAATAAGACAGCACCGTGAACTTGTAATTGGGCAAGGGGGGCAGAGACCCTGTCCCAACTTGCACTGATGAAAGTCCTCACGTACACGCACATTCCTCGGAGAGAGAATGGTGGGTGCCTCAGCCACAGAAGATCCTGCTGCCAATCAATCATGGGATTCTTTCTGCTGAGTCTGACTGCAACCTCAGAATTTTTCTCAACACGGTGCATCAACAGGTAGTACCCATTTACAAGAGCTGTTATAGGAGATGGAATCTATTTGCATTCCTGACATGGATTCATACCTGCATGATGTGCAGATAGCACACTGACAAAGTAAAACATAGAATAAAAGACCATATGGACAGCGTGGTGATGGAGGGGTGGTGGGGACAGTTATTAGGGTGAATCATATAAAGCTGTCATTTTTGTAGGTCAAGCGTAGGTCAAGAAATAGCAGTGATTTCAGCCAGTCCGACTTGTTATTTAATGAGATGAGGGGGTGGCACTGGAGCTGATTACTCAACAACAGGAAGACGTAAGCATGCGAATACAAGAGAAGAGCACACATGTGTGAGGCGCCAGGGCAGGAGGAATATGCAGAATTGAGGGGCAGGTGGGCCAAACTGCCGAGTCACAGGGAACCAAAGAGAGATGGGAGAGAGGCGTGGCCGAAGAGATGGGCAGAGCCTGAGATGAGCTTGCCGGAGCCTTAGGGAAGGAGGATGGACTTGCTTCTAGCTGCAGTGGGGATTTTAGCAGGGGAGTCATATGATCTGACAAAAGCAAGTGTTATCGATAAAAGAGAGCTCTGGCTGCCGTATGGGAAATAGTTAAGAAAGGGTGGAAGCAGGAAGTTGGATCAGAAGGATACTGTAGCAGTCCAAGCCAGGGAACAATGGTGCCTTGAGCAATGATGGCAGCCGAGAGGCAGGTGAGTGTGGCTGGATCCCAGATACACTTTGAAGGTTGAGCTGCCCAGTCTCATGATAGTAACAATTACAATAGTATAGTCATAAGCAGAATCCACCAACGATTACTGTCTGTCGAATACTTGCTACGTGCCAGGCCTGTTGCTAAGCATTTTGCGCACATTATTTTAATTCACACAAAAAGTCTACAAAGTAGATGCTATTATCATGCACATTCTGCAGATGAAAAAACAGCTCAGAAAAAAAAATTAAATAGCTGATCTAAGAACATATGGCCACTAAGTGGTAAAACTGGCATTCAAAATAAATGGGTCTGTTTCCCAAGGCAGAGTTCCAGAATATTCTAAGTTCTCCACATCCAACCAGAAGGCCACAGGTGGTAAGCATATGTAACGAATGCCTAAGTGGGGAGGCTGGGGAAAGGGACATTTCCACAGAAGACGTTCCAGAAGTGAAAAAGGGATGGAGGAAAGGACAGTAGGGGTGGGAAATATAATAAAACAAAAGCTCTCCTTTGAGCTTTAGTCAATGAGAGCTAACTAAGCACCAAGATGTTTCTCTTTCTTTTTTTTTTTTTGTAAATAAGTTTATTTGTATCATTTTTTTAAGCTTCCATATATAAGTGATATCATATGATATTTGTCTTTTCTCTTCTTAACCAACCCATTCCCACCCTATAATGTGCACCAATTTACCAATCAAGCCAATATATCCCTCATTCAGATATAGCCTCTTACCCTGTCCTCAGCTGGCCCATTTTCTGTACGGCTTACACATACCCAAATATTCAGTCTCTTCCCCAGTTTCATCAGAATTTGCAGGAAGCCATACAAAACGTTACGTGAAGACCACAGTCACCCACAATGACACCTGAAATGTTTGTGTCCAGTTGACTTGCCTTAAATTCCTTTTTGCCCCTACACAGTTCCAGTGCATTGGACCCCAAGTCATTCTGGATGAGTTTGTTCATTCAATGGGAGGAATATTTTGAGTTTGAGTTTGCAACAAGAGGTATAAACAGGAAAAAAGACCACTCAAATTGGGCAGTTGAAAAGCCAGTGGAGCCAAGTTATCACACAGAAGAGTTTGTCCTCATCAAAAAATGAGCAAGGTTTTTTTTTAATCAGAGGCTTCCTGACAGGGACAGAGCTATAGACCTCAGAGATGCTAAAAACACAGCTGTGGCTGAACATGCAGGACGTCTACACCTGCGCAGTGTGGAAAGGTCTGGAAGAATTCTCTTGCTCTCGCTTCAGTGTCATCTTTTTTTTTTTTTTTAAACGTGATGATCCATTTATTTATTTATTTATTTTTGGCTGTGTTGGGTCTTCGTTTCTGTGTGAGGGCTTTCTCCAGTTACGGCGAGCGGGGGCCACTCTTCATCGCGGTGCACGGGCCTCTCACTGTCGCGGCCTCTCTTGTTGCGGAGCACAGGCTCCAGACGCGCACGCTCAGTAACTGCGGCTCACGGGCCTAGTTGCTCCGTGGCATGTGGGATCTTCCCAGACCAGGGCTCGAACCCGTGTCCCCTGCATCGGCAGGCAGACTCTCAACCACTGCGCCACCAGGGAAGCCCTCAGTGTCATCTTTGAATTCAAAGGACACGTTAGAGTCTGCTCTTAATAATCCATCATGGGATCCTGTCCCGAGTGAGTTACTCATTGTTACCTGCCCTGCCCTTTTCAGGAGCTGACAGTAGCACCCGCCTTGGGGGGAAACTAAGAGAGACTTGTGTTAGTACCTGAGTGTATACACCTGACCGCATTCCACATTCAAAGTAACGCAGCAGAATATTTCTCTCCTTTAAGTGATTGGCGTCTTTTCCCTTCCATAAGAATGACGCTCAAGAGTTACATTCATATATAACTCAGTATAACACTTCTTAGAATCAGCATTTATTTGCAAGCCTCATGCCTCTCTGCTGGAACCAGAGAGGGCTGCTTTGTTAACTCGGTTCTCTGTCGGGGTTCCCAATAAAGCTCACTTCATATGAAGAATAATGTGATTATCCAATATGACCTTCCTATCAAGACTCTGGGCTCCATGTTTTACATCCTCACATCAGACAGCAAAATTAATTAGCTCACAGCATTCAGAGGTCTGGGAACTTCATGAGACAAGGGTCATGGAGAACCTGGGAAAACGTTGATGATAATGAAATGTTAACAGCTAATTATACATCTGAACAGGAGAGATCAATATGACGCTGCAGAGCCTTCCTCTCTAATTGCCTTGTGGAGCAGCAAAATTCTTCATAAATGAAAAAAAGAGGCACACAAACACGATAAGAGGACCGTTGCTTCTGAAAGTAACCAGGACAACAAGGGCTGTTAAGAGATGTCGGGTTTGACCTCCATCCTCCTGTTTGGGTGAGTCCCTTGGCCGCTTGGCATTACTCTCTTTACATCTAAAAACGAGGAGTCAGTTTGTTGGTCCATGGCCATCAATTACAGTCGTATTTGTCTCGTTCCTGATCTTAGACAGAAATGGGAGAGGTCGTGGTGAATGTCCACTGCTTCTAACTGAAAGGTGCCATTTTCATAACAATGCTCAGCTTGTTCCAAAGTCTCTGGATAAAATGGGCCATTGCAATAAAGCTTGCACAGGTGTGTCTGCATAGCAGACCAGCAGGATCACACCGGGACCCAGATCTCGGTAGAGCTCTGTGCTATCAGTTGAGGGGGCTCACAGCTGAAACAAACAACCCTCAAAGTGCAGTGTCTTCACCCACAAAGGGTTTATTTCTTGCTGCTCTCACAGTTCTGTGTGGCGGCAGTTGGGTTTTGGGGTGCCCATGGGAGGACCCAGGCTCCGGCCATCTTGTGGCTCTGCCCTCCCCCAGGACAGAGCTTCTCAAACTCAGCACTACTAACTAACACGTTGGGCTGGAACATTCTTTGTGGTGGGGGGCTGTCCCGTGCATTGTAGGATGTTTAACAGCATCCCTGGCCTAGGCCCACTAGATGCCAGTAGCACCCTTGGTTATGACAGCCTGAAATGTCTCCAGATATTGTCAAATGTCACATGAGGTTCAAAACCACTTCCTACCTTCCCCCCCCCCCTTATTCCCCCACCCTCGCTTAAGAACCGGTGCCCTAGGACCACTGTCCTCCACTAGCTCCTCTATATCTCACCACTAATAAAAGATAAGAGAAAAGGCCCATCGCTCATAGATGCCTCGGCCTTAGGTGACACCCCCCACTTGGGCTCACATTTCGCTTCTGAGACCTAATCATATGTCCCCACCTAGAATCCAGGAGGCTGAGAAATGCTTCTAGCCGAATGCTCATGAAGAAAGAAAGAACTGAAATCTAATGAGAGCTGAAATGAGAGAGAAATACAGACATGAAGAGGTGGGAGGGACAGAGAGGATGTTATTAACACATAGGTTTTCTCTGCACCGTGGCCTTGGTTCATTCTGTTCCTTCCCCTCCCCATCCTTTTCCAGAAGATTCCATCAGGACCAACTGGTTTCTTTATCTTTCTAGATGCAAAATGGAGCAAAAAAAAGATAAAAAGGCTAGAAGGAAAAATAGGCAGGCTAGGTCTATGGGAGAAATTTTAGGTTCAGCTTTGAAGGAGGAGTTTTTTGGGAGGAGTGAGGGAGGGAGGGGTGGGAGGGTGATGGTCTATGAAGAAAGCAGATGTGAGAGGAAAAGAGAATTTTTTAAAGTGTACACATCATGATATTTAAGAAATACAATTACAAATTTATCTTGAAAGAACTCTTTAGTCACTGAACTATGTTCTCTTGACCACACACCTCATGGGATATGCCTTCAATAGGGTTACAAGTAACTGGGGTTCAGATGTATCTAGATGGTGAGAGAGTTCTATTAGTCAAGTGGAGGAATAAAAACAGGGAAGCTTTGGTCCATGACTGGAAACAGGTACACATTTTCCTCCTGTTACAGGTCCAAAGGAAACCAAGCTTATGGTAAGCAGCATGTGAGGGTCCATATTAGAAAGTGAAGATGAGTTTTAGTGGCCAAGACAGAGAAGTGTGCAGAATCTCAGAGGTCAAAAAGACTAAGCCTTCCCCAACTTTAAAATGCATGTGATATGAATCTGATTAAAATGAAGATTCTGATTCAGTGTGTCTGAGATGGGGCCCGAGGTTCTACATCTAATGAGCTCCTGGGTGATGCTGATGCTGTTGGTCTATGGACAACAATTTGGGTAGCAAGGAAGTAGTAAGACAATAGGTACCCGGAATATATCAATACAAATGACATTGATGCTAGGGAAAAGTCATTTGCTCAAGTAGACTCAGAAACTCACACGCCTTGAAACACTAGACGTTATCTCCGTTCTTTATACAATTTCTGACTTTGCTAGAGGTGGCTCCAAGGTTTTTGAACATCTGAGCTGCAGGGTATTTAAAGGTGAAAGGGGAGAGGGAGAGGGCTCAGAGTCTCTGGGGAGACCTTAGAGCACTGGAAAGCAACAGAGCATTTTTACGAAAAAGCGCTGAAGTGGAATGTCCTCACACTTCTTTCCCAGCAACAGGTAGCTGTCATAATCCTTTATAGTGAGATTGTTACAGTCCTTTATAGCAAAATGGCAGAGCTCCTGACAAGTCCATTTGCTTCCAGCCAAATGAGACCCTGACGATATAACTAATACTTGCTATGGCTAGACCTCTACCTTAAATTCTTTGCATCACTGTGACCTGAACTTTTGAAAATTTGCCATTGAGGGGAAAATGTACACTTCGTTTCTAATACATTTAACCGTTGAAAAGGATTTCAAATAGAGTTTTTAACAGCTATAGCTATTTCCTTAGGTGAATCCTTCCTTTATTATTATTATTATTTTTTTTTTTTTAAAGATTACTGGCAACCTTTTGGGTTTTTTTTTTTTAATTTTATTTATTTATTTATTTATGGCTGTGTTGGGTCTTTGTTTCTGTGCGAGGGCTTTCTCTAGTTGTGGCAAGCGGGGGCCACTCTTCATCGCGGTGCGCGCGCCTCTCACTATCGCGGCCTCTCTCGTTGCGGAGCACGGGCTCCAGACGCGCAGGCTCAGTAGTTGTGGCGCACGGGCCCAGCTGCTACGCGGCATGTGGGATCTTCCCAGACCAGGGCTTGAACCCGTGTCCCCTGCATTGGCAGGCAGATTCTTAACCACTGTGCCACCAGGGAAGCCCCCCTTCCTTTATTAATAAAAACATTGGCACCAAATTCTCTTTCATTCCAAAACAATTATAAAATAAAACATTGATATCCTTAGGGTGTTTTCCCAAATGTACTCTGAAATCGTCCATACTCAGAACTATTAAGAGAATTTCTATCATAAATGTTACACTTTCTAACATGCTAGCTTTTTAGGCAAATGCCTTTCAATATCAGGGGTGAAGATTCTTATGACCTCATCCCATGCTAATAAGTGATTCATTTGTGGTGATGAAAAATGGCAATTATTTTTGCCTATATGCCCTTATTTCTATGCAAATTTCCCTCTTATTTATTTTCAGAAGGTGACAATTGCCTGGACAACCCGGATGAGATAATATCATTGCCACTTTCCAGTATTAAATAATGTTAAAAATAATGTCTTGTAAAATCATCAGAATAATAAAAATAAAATCTTAGCAAGCCCCATCGAGGAATAGGAATTCAACACAAAGGTGTTTTGTGAAAAAGGAAAGGTAGCCCCAGTAGAAGCGATTGGAAACTTTGGAAGCAGAAAACCTCCTCTTGCTCTGCTCCAAGAATGTTCCCTCCATGTTCCATAGCTGTCACCCAAACAGGCAGAGATGGAGTTATGTACACTCCAAAGATTCAGACAGCTACAGAGAGGCACAGACATCCAGAAATTTTCTGTTAAATCATTTATCTTCTCCTCATTTCTCCTTGGATTGCCTTGCAAAACACACATTTGTGTTGGTTCCAGGCCTCTCACTTTGGATTTACAGAACAGGTTTGGGGTTCAGAGATGTTCCCCATTTCTGTGCATAGGGGAGATCACAGAGAATCAAGTTCATGTTTGTTTAACCAGCACTTAGGGAACCTTGGGTTTGAGGCCACCTTGCAGTATTATTGATATTTTGGAGTTCTATCTATCAAGTCACACTGACATTTTTGCTAGCTATCTACTTTTATGCTAATCATATTTAATTACTTCTTTAAGATAAAGGCATCTAGATCTATAATGATTATTAAATAAAGCTCTTAAATTTTGAAATCAATTTTGATACTACAGCTCGTTTTTCAAGTTTAAAAAAAATCCTTTTTTAAGTTAAAAAAAAACCTGACTAAGGTTCCTAGTAAGAAAAATCAATCCCAAGATTTTGCAATAGCTTTAGCTTTTGTTTGTGTAAATACAATTTAATTTTTTTCTTTTCCATTATGGTTTATTACAGGATATTGAAGATAGATCCCTGTGCTATACAGTATGACCTTGTTGTTTATGTATTTTATATATAGTAGCTTGTATCTGCTATTCCCAAACTCCCAATTTATCCCTCCTCACCCCCTTTCCCCTTTGGTAACCATAAGTTTGTTTTCTATGTCTGTGAGTCTGTTTCTGTTTTTTTTTTTTAATTTTTATTTATTTATGGCTGTGTTGGGTCTTCGTTTCTGTGCGAGGGCTTTCTCCAGTTGTGGCAAGCAGGGGCCACTCTTCATCGCGATGCGCGGGCCTCTCACCATCGCGGCCTCTCTTGTTGTGGAGCACAGGCTCAGTAGTTGTGGCTCACGGGCCTAGTTGCTCCGCGGCATGTGGGATCTTCCCAGACCAGGGCTCGAACCCGTGTCCCCTGCATTGACAGGCAGATTCTCAACCACTGCGCCACCAGGGAAGCCCATGTTTCTGTTTTGTAAATAAGTTCATTTGTATTATTTTTTAGATTCCACATATAGGTGATAGCATATGGTATTTGTCTTTCTCTCTCTGACTTACTTCACTTAGTATGATCATCTCTAGGTCCATCCATGTTGCTGCAAATGGCATTATTTCATTCTTTTTTTATGGCTGGGCAATAGTCCATAAAAAAAGAAAGAAAGGAAGAAAGAAAGGAAGGAAGGAAGAAAGAAAGAAAGAAAGGAAGGAAGGAAGGAAGGAAGGAAGGAAGGGAAGAAAGAAGGAAGGAGGAAAGAAAGAAAGAAGGAAGGAAAGGAAGAAAGGAAGAAGGAAGAAAGAAGGAAAGATGGAAATAGGGAAAGGGAAGGGGGAGGGAGGAAGGAAGAAGGAAGAAAGAAGGAAAGATGGAAATAGGGAAAGGGAAGGGGGAGGGAGGAAGGAAGAAAGGAAGGGAGAGAGACAGACATATGTAACTATATACGTGTGTGTGAATACATATTTCCAATTTCAGCAAGTTTGAGAAGAGCTGCAGGGAGGGGGAAAGACAAGTACAGTTGACCCTTGAACAATGCAAGGTTAGGGGCACCCACCCTCCCTGCAGTCAGAAATCCTCCAATAACTTATTGTTGGCCCTTTGTATATGCGGTTCATTTTGGACTGTGAAACTTACTATTGAAAAATGTCCCCATACAGGTGGACCCCCTTGCTGTTCAAGTGTCAACCATAATTTACAGTTCAATTGACTTGATGAGTCTTTTTCAATTACATTTTAATGTCTGTTTCTTCTAGTGCTTTCCATTTAATCCAACCCTTCCCATCATGTTTCAGAAAGCCATCGAATCATAACAATACATAAAATCTCTCTATATTTAACGTTAAGACCCTTTACTCTCCTAATTCTGGGCCTCACTGTCTTCACTACGAAGTTGGGATCTGATGACCTCAACAATTGAGTATAAGATAGCATTTAGGTTTGAAGCTGCAGATGGAGAGGAGAGAAAACTTAATTCATAACTTTAAGATCCTACGCTTCCCTTGGTAGGAATAACTTGGCCTCTCAGTGATCTGGGTCGGGGAGTGGGAGGGAGGTGCAGAGAGAACACGCCCCCGACCCTCTCCCATGAGCTCCCAGGCTGGGTTAGGCCAGGGTGGAGAGCGGTGTTCAGGCTCTGGCATCCTAATATAGAACATTCTGAAATATTTATTATGTTTTTACGGTGCTGTGCTGGGTAGAGAGGGAGTAATGCAAGGAGTACATGATCCAAGGAGAGACACACATAAAACATTTAAGTTTAAAAAAAAAAAACAAAAAACTATAACATTTTAACCATAAAGAAAAAAATTTTTAAGAAATTTTTCTCTAATGCGGGTCACGGGTCTCTTATTTCTTCTGGCTGATTCCAGACTACTTTTGTGATGCTTAAACACCTGCACCAAGCATAGCCCTGCGAAGCTGCGAGGGGCTGTGAGCCAACAGGAGGAGCAGAGTTCTTCCTTGAGGTTGGGGGATCCTCCCAAAGCTTCATCCTGCTCAAGCCACCCCGTGCTTAAGGCTTTATGGCTCCCCTCTGTCTGTAGGATAAAATCTGTGCTCTGTTATTAGCCTGGCCGAAAAGAACCTGGATGATGGATCCAGGTCACCTCTCCAGACTCCATAACCCCCAGATTGTCCACTCTGACCCATGGAAAGGTACATGCAGGTTTCCCAGCCCCCACGCTGTCTGTGCCCTGTGTCCTGAGCCCCCCTGCCCACCAGGAAGGCTCCCCGGGCCCCAATCATCCCTCTTCATGTGCTCATGTCACACTGGCCCTCGCCTGCCCCACTCAGGTGTAGCAACTGTCACTTGACCTAACAGCCTACTTGCCTGACTGTCTCTCTCCAACTGGGGGCTCCTCCAGGGACAAAACTTGCTGCCCTGCTGGTGCACAAGCCCCAAACTCAGCAAGTGCTTGTTGAGTTGAAGTGAGAAGCTCCTTCATCTTGTGTGTTTTCCACTAACGGCAAGTGTTCTCCAGAAGTGGAAAGGGACGTTGGATCTGGAATCAGGAGACCTGAGCTTGAGCTCATCCTGTGGCATAGTGACAGCGATAACCAGTCGTGAGAAGATAAACCTGAAAGCTCTTTAGGCGCCTAAGAGATTATAGGCATGTGATCTCCACAGATGAGAATCCCATCACACCAGAGGCTGGGCTCCAGTTTCTCCCTAGATGAAGCCCAGAGTGTTGCACTCCGTGGTGGTGTCTCTGACGCCTGGAACTATAGAGAAGGGGGCATTGTTGTCCCTCGCAGATCCCTCATAAGGGCTAAAAAAAATAGAAGGAGAAACAGGTGTGGCTTATTTAAAAGAGACAACACAGCATTTGCTATCTGGAAGACACACACACCAGAACAAGTCCCTATCTGCCCACCCACCCCCATGTGGGTGACATGTGGGTGACAGCTCAGAGCTGTCATGAGTTTTCTCTAATGTAAGCATTGTTTGTAATGTGAATTATTCCCCTCTTCACACAGAGATCATACAGACCTAGTCAATAAGATTTACAATGAAGGTCTGAAATCCCCTTACGGATTTGAACGGAACTAGAAGAGGAATAATATCAAGAGCCAGAAAGATCTCTCCTTGAGTTTCTTTTGAGGTCTAGATTTGGGAATATGGGCCAAGATGGTGGTTAGGATTTATCCCTCAGGAAAAAACGAATCCTCGCAAATATGCAGGGCTAAGAAGGAAAAGTAAGAAATCATCTAGCTTTGGGTGAAAATTAAGAGAGAAACCACTTGACTTCTTTCTGTTCTGAATGAGTCTACTCATGATCGGCACAATCAGGGTGCATTACTCGTAGAAGACGGGAACTGACATTTTGCCCTGCCAAGTACATCAGACAATTAATTTGGGAACGAAATCTGCTCCTTACTAAGCCCATCTGGGTCTTGGGAGGCTTGTCTGATTGGGTAAGTCTCAGTGGGAAGGGAGCCCGATTAAATACAAAGACATTATAAGTGGGTTCTCAGTTCCTTAGGGATCCTGGCAGCTCTATACCAAGGTTGGGAAAACAGAAGGTACTCTGAAGCAGCCCCGTCAAGAGAGCATGTCCAGGTTCAGATGACCTTGGCTGCCATGTTGATCCCGCTTGGAAGAGGGCTCACTCCAGAAGCACCCATCAGCCCAAAGCTTGCTGACAGAAAATCCTGTTTCTTTTTGCTCATGACGCTCTCATTTATGCAAATCTTTCACGAAAGGTAATCAGTGTCACTCTCTACCCTATCCTTATCCATGAGAGCCTCAAAATTTTTATTTTGTATGATTAAATCCTCACAAAATCCATGTTGCCAAATCTACGAATAAGAGTTTCGTTTCAAACGGGGGAGGTTTGTGAGTCCTTGGATTCTCCAGTTATACCCATGTCTAGCCTCTTCATGGGTGAGGCAGCCCTAAGCCCGGCATAGGGGCAGGACCCACCCTCTGAGAAAGCCCAGAGCCTCCGCGATTCTTCCCCCACGTAGGAACCCAGTTCTGCACATCTGGCAACAAAGACTTGATGGTCCCCAGACCATAGTCTAGGTATAAAATCACTCAGGGACTCTGCGATGAGAGCTCCTCATCCCTCTGGAATCCGAGGCGCACACTAGATAAGTGTGCCCCCCAGCCCCCCAGGGGGAAATGATGGCAACTTATCTGAGAGGGAAAGTGAGATAAAACTCTCCTCCCATTGACGGTTTTCAGGGAGTGAGCAGGTTGACCCCGGGGGGCCGAGGGCGACTGAACAGGAGCGCTGTGACCCCCTGGCCCCTCCCACTGGCCTTCTGGGGGGCGGGATCCTAAGCAGGGCAGGATGTTCGTCCAGAGAGCACCCTCCCCGCCCCGGGCTCGTCGCTCACCGACTTCCCTACGCCCAGGCCACATAGAGACCCGGGCCTTCGTGTTTGTGTCTAAAAGCTCCAGCTCCAGCCCGCGAGGAGGTTAATTTGGCATTAAAAATGCTGCATAAAACATACTATTAAGCTTGCTTCCATGCAAAGCTCATAAAGATGAGCCGCGGCAGGTTTTGGCTTTCTCCCCAGCGCAGCCCTGCAGGGACCATCTTTTACATTCCGTTCTGAACTTCGCAGAGCAGGTGGCCCGATGCTGAAGGGGAACTCACATCCTTGTCCATTAGACCGGGTTTTAAAACAATTTGCAGAATTTGCAGGAAAGTATCTTGTTTTCATCTCACAAGAATATGTGAGCCCGGGACCTGACCTACGTGAAGCTCTGCAGCAAAGTGAAGACAGAATCTCTGAGGGTGACTGAGATGCAGGCAGAACATAGTGTTTGCTGGCACGATGGGTTACACCAAAGGCATCCATCCTGGGTTAGCATCATTAACAGTTACTACACCACTGACGCCGGAATCCCCACGAGACCAAAAAGCCGTGGCAACCACCCCTCTGTCTGGCTTCCCTTCCCTTGGCTTTAGTTGAGCTAATTCCCTAGTTCCCCTGTGGCAGAGGATACCATGCCCCCTGTCCAACTCTGGCTCCAAGCCTCAGGTTACACACCCTGGTGATGAGGAATGTGGGTTGGAGCAGGGCTGGGGGGAGACAGTGGAGCTGAAATGGTAAGAATGCTCCAGAAAGAATCTGCAGGGCACTCTCGTGGCCACTTGATCCTGGGGTGAACTAAGGAAGGGCTCGGGGAGAAGGCGAGAAGGCAGAGGAGAATCAAGGAGGCATAAACACATAAGGGCCCTTCCTACACATCTTACCACCAAGCTGGCATTTAAGAGAGGAAATGTAATAAACAATCAGGATTTATTTCTCGATTGTGGCAAATGTTTTCCAAGGCCTGTGATGTGCAGTGTGTTACAAGTAGTTTTTAAACAATCTGAGAACCATGAGGGAGCTGCAGGGCCAGCGGGGAGAGTTGTAACCGCGCTTTCCAGGGAGTTACGTGGTTGGTCCGGGTTCTGAAGAACCGGTTCATCAGAGGCCAGAGGGCTGGGAGGTTTGTGCCTGAAAGAACACTACGCATTTGGGGGATGTGTTTAGAATACCTGGAGCATAGCGTTCAGGAATGAGGGTAGTGGTAGAAAAGATGCTGCAAAGGTAAGAAAGGGCTCTACAGGCATGTTGAGGAATTTGAACCTCATGGGTAAAATGGGTCTAATGACCTGGCGTACAGTTTAGAAATGTAATTTTCTTAGATTTTTTTTATTGAAGTATAGTTGATTTACAATGTTGTGTTTGTTTCAGGTGTACAGCAAAGTGATTCAGTTATATATACACATTTTTTTTCAGGTTCTTTTCCCTTATAGTTTATTACAAATATTGAGTATAGTTCCCTGTGCTATACAGTAGGTCCTTGTTAGTTATTGCTTTTAAATGTAGTATGTGTATATTTTAATTCCAATCTCCTAATTTATCCCTCCCCCCCTTTCCCCTTTGGTAACCATAAGTTTGTCTAGAAATGTAATTTTAATAACTAGATAGTGTACACAAGAGTGGAAATACCTTGTGGGAAGGAGGCTGATGAGGAGGCCATTGAGGAAGGTCACAGAACAGATGATAAGGGCTGGTCTAAGGCAAGGGCCAGCAGAGAGGATGGGGTGTATCTGAGAGAACCTCGTGAGTAGAATAAGAGATGTAGAGATATATTGGGTGAGAGGCTTAAGAGTGAAGGGGAGTCAAGGATGAAAGAAGGTGTGTGACTTGAGCAGTTCATTGTATTTTCTCTTCCAAGGGCTGAGGGAACCCTTCCCCTTTCTTTGATCTTGAAAGGGTTCATTATGAATCCCCTCCCCTTCCTCACCCTCCCAGAAAGGAAGACACAAAATCTTTCCAGAACTCTCAAGACATTCATTGTCGTACTCATTCATTATACTACTTCCCAGTAGGAAGCTGATTTAGGCTGGGGGGTTAGCTTTGGTTAATATCAGGTGCCTAGTGAGGTGTACATCACTGGCTCAGCCTTCTTCAGCCTTTCATTTCATTTATGAGAAGGGGGGACGTACCAGAATATTTTCCTGCTTGAAATAGATGCTAGCTCATATCTTGGACACAGCTGATCAATAAACATTTAAAAATCAAGACCTTGTTCCCATCAGTGTTGCACCCTCCATAAAGCTGGCATTCCAAAGGGACAGGACCCTTCCTTCTTTGCCAGGTTGGGAGCCTATAGTTTTCCAGTAATGCAGCGTGTGCAGTTGAGTGTGTCCCTTTTTGGTTTAATTGTAGTTTTTGGCTCAAGGAATCTCACATTGTCTGCTATAGTCCAGGCTTATCACCAACGACTAATGGACAGTCCTGTGGCTGTGAGCCCATCATTGGCTGGAAGGATCGGTCAAGCTTCTAAGAGTAGACTTGCAAACAGGTAGAGAGGATGCTGGAACTTGATGCACGGACCAAGTCAAATATTCTGAGCTATTCTGCAACAGCGAATTGCTTGTGAGACACCTGTTCAGGTGGTTTTGAAAATCTTTAAATCATTGGTTTGTAAAAATGCTATTAGTCCCTTGACTGTTCCATTTACCACAAACTTTTACATCTATAAAAACCACCTTCTCCATTTAAAATGTATTCTATACTCTTTCTAATTCATTATGTAACTCTGGGCTAAGAGAAGAGAAACATCTGTCTTCAGCTGTTGTTGTTTAGAGTTACTCCACAAATGTAGATTTCCATTAAAAAAAAAAAAAAAGGAAATAGAATCTAGAACAATTCTTCTACCTGATTTTGATTGCACTTTCTCTGGGTATTTTTTAGTGTGGCAGGCATATTTAATTTTATACATTGCACTGTGATTTTCAATTATCTTTTTAAAAAGCCTTTATTTTAAAATTCATACAAAAGTCTTGGTCTGCTACAGTTTTGTGTCTTAATCAGTAAAGCGTGGTTTAAATGAGTATACATGTCTATGAGGGCCTCTTAGATAATAAATCCTCTACTCTTAAGAGTTCTGACATTTTTGAAACTGAACAAATCGACCATGCTGTTTCACACAGCCTCAGGGTTGCCAGATTTAGCAAGTAAAAATACGGGATGTCAGGTTAAATTTAAATTTCAGATAAATAACAGTTTGGCTTTTTAGGATAGGTATGTTCTAGGCACTATTTAGGACGTATGTATACTAAAAAAATATTCATCATTTATCTGATATTCACATGGGGTGTCCTATATTTTAGCTGGCAAACCGAAAGCTTCTGTAAATTGAAGGTTAACATACAAACCCAATAAGTCTGGCTTCCTTGACATTCTGTGTTTTTGCACAAGAAAATTTCAACCATTGGAATATTTTCTTTTGAAATGTAGTCTCTCTCTGTGTATAAGAAGAGTGTTTTTGACAGGACAGTGTCATGCTTGATTCTTAGGAAATGAGCCTATAGACCATCTTTCAAGGATAAACACTAAAGGAACCTGTAAGGACAAATAGGAGATTCTGTGGATGCATGAAAAGATGGCTCTCTCTCCATTTCACTCACAACTTATGAAACAGAGCAAGGATCCAGTCTTCTGGGATTAATGCAAGTCATAGGCCATGAAGGTCTTAGCTGGGTCTTTAACCAGGACTGTAATATGCTCTAAATTTGGGCTTTTTGTAGCCATTTCACTAAACTGCATTTGACAGAGACAAAGGATTCCACTTATATTCCAATGAAAATTGCTTTACTATTAGACAGACCCTCTTAAACATGTGTCACTTCACAAGGGGAAGTTAAGGATCATTCTTTTCATAGGATCCCACGTAGAAAAAAGCTATTATTTCACTTCCAAATTCCTTTGAAAAATTGTTGACCTTAATTTCCCCTTCTTTCCCAGGATGAGAAGATTAAGAAAAAAACAAAACAAAACCCACATGTGCATGAGGTCATTTAAAGACAGCCCAATTAATAAAGACATTATATGGCATCCATATTAACCCAACCCTTAATTTGCTACCCCCTACACTGCCTTCTGAGTGCTGGTTGGTATCATGTGTGGACCTTAGTGATGGAGCTTTCCTAGGCGAGGAAACTGATGCCCAAAGAGGGGCTTGCCTGGGCCAAAGTCACACATCGAATAGGAGATCCAGTTGGATCTCACACTCAGCTTTCCTGAATCTTTTCCCCAACAAGTATTTCTATCTCATCCATTGACTCTACATGTATAGGTGAAAACTCACTTAGGTGTATGATTGTTTAAAGAGTTGCCAACTGGGACTTCCCTGGCGGTCCAGTGGTTAAGCCTTCGCCTTCCAATGCAGGGGGTGTGGGTTTGATCCCTGGTTGGGGAGCTAAGATCCCACATGCCTCGTGGCCAAAAAACCAAAACATAAAATAGAAGCAATATTATAACAAAATTCAATAAAGACTTTAAAAAAATCATCCACATCAAAAAAAAAAAGTCACCAGCTCACCCATGTTCACAGCAGCATTATTCACAATCGCCAAGAGTTGGAAGCAACCCAAGTGTCCATAGACGGATGAATGGTTAAAAAAAAAATGTGGTCTATACAAACAATAGAATAGTATTCAGCCTTCAAAAGGAATGAATTTCTGAGATATGCTACAACATGGATGCACCTTGAGGACCCCATGCTAAGTGAAATAAGCCAGTCACAAAAGGACAAAAACTGTACGACTCCACTTACATGAGGGACCTAGAGTTGTCAGATTCATAGAGACAGAAAGTAGAAGGGTGGTCACCAGGGGCTGGGGGGGAGGAGGGAATGGGGAGTTATTCAATGGGTACAGTTTTAGTTTTCAGCAAGATGAAGAGTTCTGGAGATTGGCTGTCAACATGTGAATGTACTTACACTACTGAACTGTACACTTAAAAATGGTTATAATGGAAATTTTAGTGCTATATATTTTTTTACCACAATAAAGAAAAGCCTCATCAGACAAATGAATCTGATTTTGTGAGAGTCTAAGGCACTTGCTTCAAGTGCTTTGCCGATAAGAATTGGGTTTAAAATTGAGAACAGACCTTAAGTATTCAACTATGTAAAGGATGTAAAAGTGGTTAAGAAATCTGTGTCTAGGGTGACGTTGGTGACCTTTGAGAGGAAGGATGAAGTGCTTTTCAGGTGGCCCAGAGTGGAGTAGGACAGAGCTGCAGACAAGGGCTCTGAGAAGGCCATCCTGCCCCAGGGCACCCCCCTGCACTCTGCCCTGTGGTTCAGGAGATTCAACTCAGTCAAGTCGCCCTGGAAGAGTTACATTCTAAAACCGCTAGAGCAACACACTGGGCTTCTCTTCCCGGCTTCCCAACAGGTGTCCACTTTGCAATCTCTTCTCTGCACTGGATGCCCCTTGCTTTGAACTCCCAAAGCCCCTGAACCCTTCCTTCAAAGCTCTCAGCAAGGGATGTGATTTATGCGCTGTAGTCCTCTGTCCACCGCCAGCTCCCTGAAGGCAGGCATGGTTCCTCCCTTGTTCTTCTTGTGACTCAGCAGCTAGCATCGTGTTCAGTACAGAGCAGGCTCACAAGAACTAATTTCTAAATGTCTGGGTCAGTCAGCAAGCAGCTGAGAAGAGCAGTGGGGCTGTGAAGCTCAGCTGGGTGGTGGTGAAGCCAACTTGCTGAAGCCATCACTGAAGTACTCCTTTGCATCTGCTCAGCAGCTATAAAAATGGACAATTCTCCCCAGACTCTGATGACAGCATGATGTGAAGGGCTCCTACAGGAAGCACTGAAGCTGTAAAGTCAACCTAAGTATTACATTTCCAACTTTTAAGATGGGGTACGTTTTTAAAAAGCATATCGTTTAATCCTTCATATTTCAATCCTAACTATTTAATAGCTACAAATAAAACACCGTAAACCTTCCCTTTCTGATACTTAATGAGAACCAGCACTAATTGTACAAATAGACACAACCATACCTTTCAGTGTTTTAGCAGAATGTAGTCAGTGTGTATATGAATATATATATTTCCAAAACACTTTTTGCCAGTAACCTTAATAATTGGACTTATTAAATATTCTTTTTGCTTCTGTGGGAATTAAAGTGGCAAATAATAATCCTTTGCGAAATCTCCCTCTGTGACTGCCATTGTCCTGTAGATTTTCTCTGTAGAAAAGAATCCGAAAAAGAATAGATATATGTATATGTATAACTGAATCACTTTGCTGTACACCTGAAACTAACACAACATTGTAAGTCAACTATACTCCAATATAAAATAAATTTTTTTTTTAATTTTAAAGAGAGACATTTAATTTAAAAAAAGAAAAAAAAAAGAAAAGAAATTGCAAGGACAGATGATTGGACTGAGTATGTTCTGGGGCTGAGATTTGAGAGTCTGCATCAGTGTTTTAAGTTACAATGTTACAGATCTGGTGAACCACTGAAAACTGAATCTAGGTCCACGTTGGAACCAAAATGTATTCACTGCCACTCACCTCCGTAGAAAAGCAAAACAAGCTAATGACTTATTGTATTACAATAAGTGATTTTGACAGAAACATTTTCCTTTTTTTTTCTCCTATGAAATTCCTTTTTTTTCCTCCTATGAAAAATCAATTCTAAAAGTCTTTGTCTAAGGTTGAAAGGTTACAAAGCCATTTGAAAAGTCATTAGCTTGTTTTGGAAGTTGGAAATTGAGATGTTTCAAATACATATTCAACAAAATTGGGAAACATTGAATTCTCCACTTTCATCTTTTCTACGGAATAAAATATCCAAGGATTTAACAAAAATTACATGAACCTAAAATTCTCCTCTAATGAGGAAGAAGGCAACCCAATCTCTCCTTATTTCATGTGCAGTGTACACTTCAACACCACGGTGACATTTCAGATGAATTTCTGATTGAATGAAATAAAGTGGACTTTTTGGTTATCAATTGGCTTCATCCCTAATGGACATTTGTTCTTTTTCCCAAAAATTCAAAAATAAGGACTTCCTGTATCTGCCCCTTCCTATTACTACATGGTTCCATTTAGATTATGTGTCATCATGAGACCTCAAGTGGTAAAGCTTCTACTCTGAAATAAGCCTGAGAACACTGTTGGCAGTGCCTTGCCTGGAATATCATAATACAAGACTGGATACATAATACAAGACTGGATACCATAATACAAGACTTTCCAGTCTGGTATTTAAAAAAATGAAAGCCAACATCTGCTCTCCTTGGGGTCTAAGCTAATTACTCTCAACTCAGCAAAACTACCTTTTCATGTCTCCTCCTAGATAGCTAGTTTTTACAACTGACAAGGAATACTCAGAGCAAGATTTGTAAGGCAACAATTTCTTGATTGATGCTAATGATTTCCAGATGTCCTAGTGTCTCCGCTCTTCTTGTTGTAGCATTTTAATATTTCCTTCAGCCTATTTAGGTTTTTACCACCAAAGTTCTTCTGTCATGAAACGATCGCAAAAATCAATAGCGTCAACCTCAAGTACTGGCATCTATCTAAGCTGAAGTAGGGATGGTAGAACTGCAACACATAGAAGTCATATCAAGATGAAACGTGGACTAAAATAACACAAAAATAATCTTTATGAAAAAAATCTTCCCTTGAATACAGTATGGCAGTTCCTCAAAAAATTTACGGTAGAATTACCATATAATCCAGCCATTCCAATTCTGGGTCTACAGGCATCCCTCGGAGATGTTGCAGGTTTGTTCCAGATCGCTGCAACAAAGTGAGTATCATGATAAAGTGAGTCACACAGACTTTGGTTTCCCAATGCATATAAAAGTTGTGTTTACACTCTGGTAGTCTATGGAGTGTGCAATAGCATTATGTCTTTAAAAATGCACATATCTTAATTTAAAGAAATACCTTATTGCTAAAAACTGTTAACCATCATCTGAACCTTCAGCGAGTCATAATCTTTTTGCTGGTGGAGGGTTTGAAATATTTTGAGATTTACCAGAATGTGACACAGAGACATGAAGTGAGCAAATGCAGCTGGAAAAACGGCACCAGTAGACTTGCTCAACACAGAGTTGCTGCAACCGTTCAATTTGTAAAAAACAGTATCTGTGAAGCACAATAAAGTGAAGTACAATAAAATGAGGTATGCCTGTATCCCCAAGAGAATTAAAAGCAGGGTCTGAAGAGAGATTTGTACACTCGTGCTCATAGCAGTGTTATTCACAAGTCAAGAGGTGGAAGCAACCTAAATGTCCATCAGTGGATGAATGGATAAACAAAATGTGATAAATGCACGCAATGGAATTATTCAACCTTAAAAAGGAAGGAAATTCTGTCACATGCTACAACATGGATGAACCTTGGAGACATTATACTAAGTGAAATCAACCAGCCACAAAAGAACAAATACTGTATGATTCCACCTACATGAGGGTCCTAGAGTCATCTAATTCATAGAGACAGAAAGTAGAACAGTGGTTGCCAGGGACTAAGGAGAGAGAATAGTGGAAAGTTATTGTTTACTGGATATAGAGTTTCAGTTTTGCAAAATGAAAACAGCTTGGAGAAGAATGGTGGTGATGGTTGCACAACAATGTGAATGCCCTTAATACCACTGAGCTGTACCCTTAAGAATGGTTAAAATGGTATGTCGCCTTGTCGTGATGGATAGAGTAGTACCATTCCAAGGCAGTGTGCCTGCAAGGCATGCTGGGAAGAAAGCAGAAGCCTCCTCGAGGAAGAAGCAGGGCTGATTTCACCTGGGCTGGGGAGTTGGGAGGGAGATGACATACCTGCGTATCCCTGGCCAAGGAGCTTGCGCCGCGAAAATCACAAAGCTCAAACACTGGTATGGAAAATTTAACATTGACACAAACAAGTGTCAACATACAAGAATAGCGAGAAAAGAGTGGGACAGGGCAGCCCAAGTCTCGCGATGATAGACAACCCCAAAGTCAGCAGCAAGCCCTATGGCTCTAGGGTCTCAGCTGGTGGCTGGGGCAGGGTTGAACCTCTAGGAAGGGACCCGTGGTTATCAGATCCCCCTCCAGGCAAGCTGGGGTTAGTAGAGAGCTTTACAGGAGCTGGATGGAAACCAGGAACCAAAACAGAAGCTCCAGCAGTTAATATTCCGAGTGTCTACTGTCTGCTTTACATTCCTTATTTTACTTATCCTCACACCATCAGTAACAGCATCTCTTATGTTGCACTTTGTGCCACGCAGAGTTAACAAGTTTTCCACTGATTAACTCATTTAATACTCACGCCATCTGTGAGGTTTAAGTCCTATTAACACTATTTTACAAATGGGGAAACTGAGGTACAAACAACCCATAATCCCAGGAGTCAGGGGATAGGAACTCCGAGGAACTGCATCACAGATAGAGAAACCAAGCCCTGAGGGGGCGGGTGGGGGGAGGTGAGTACATTGCCCAGGTGACCCAAGAATGAGCAGAGCTGAACTTCAAAGCTGCGAGTCTGATTGCAGAGGCTGGATTGTAATCGCTGGGCTTTACTGGCTGCCTGGCGAACTCCAGGGAGGCTTAGAAAACAGCCCCAGCTCAGTGTGAGCAGGAGTCCCTCCCAGGGCTCCCCCAGCATCAGGCTGACGGCTCCAGAACAAATTCAAGACTCACACCCCCACCCCCCCAGCCTCATCGCCTCCCCCGCCTCTTGCATCCCCCACCCCCGGTCATCAGAGACAGAGTTGACCTGATCAGACCAAGATTGGCTCTGGATCTGGCCAGGTTGATCAGGCCACGTGGAGCTTGGGGACGGAGCTCACCGTCACTGCTAGCACACACACACCAAGAAATGTTCTTGGTAGATTACAACATTTACGGGCTGTTGCAGCAACTTAAACTGGCCATTTCCCTTTATTTTTATTCCCTTTTCCCCTTAACATTGTATTCCCTCTGGTCTAGAAACAGTTCTCCTTCCAGAAAGGGAATGCCTTGAGGCTGGCAGTGTTATCAATTTTATTCTATTCATAAATTGTCCAGCTTTAAGCATGCATTCGTCCAGCTCACTTCAGAGCATGAATCAGAATAGAATATGCTAGATCTCGCTCCAAAATAATTTCTAACACTCCATCACATCCCTTTCAGTCTGGTGAAAAAGGACTCTAGTTCTATGGAACTAGATTTTTGGCCCATTCCGTGTGAAGAGGCCTCTGATCATTGCCATAGAATTTAAGTCCAGGGAAAGAGTTATGGAAAGCAGATAATGTGTGATGAGCTTACAGACAACAGTGGGGTGTCCTGGTTTCCTCATCTATCATTCTAAGGGCTATGGGATCAAATTCCTAAGAAATTGTGACCTGAACCCTCTAATATTTTGCTTGGGATTCCATTTAAACAGAAAATGAGCTCAATATAGAGTTTTAACCATGTCTAATAGCCTAGAGGAATATCTACTTCTAATGAATGATATATAGCAGCTTAAAAAATTACATTGTTCTTCTCCCCTGTATCTCAAAGGTACTGTTTTAAAATTGGAAATATCTGCATAAATATCATAATAACATTGTTAATGTCATTTTGATTACAAAAAAAATCTCATACTTCATCATAGACATTGTCTACAGAGAAATGTTAACCATTGTGCAATTGAAATCAGGCTCATGGTCTGAAAGATAGTCATTCAACTTTAAAAGTTGTTAGATGATTTTAATAGAAGTTTACATAACATCTGTCAGCATTAGTACTCTATTTCTCCTGATAACAAATTTACCAGACACTCTTAACACTGGAAAATCAAATCTTGTTGGGAAAGATTTTGCAGGCCGAGAAAAAACTATAAGGTAAGATTTTCTGATATTATAAAATATTTGAAAGCTATATCATTTCATACTTATGAAGTTTCCAGGATTTATCTGTATCTCCAATCTTTTCAATCATCTTAGCTTTCGAATATTTTCCAACTACTCTACACTCAAAACTTAATTCACCCATTTCTCAAGCATTGAATGAATATAAAAGATCTGTTTTTTATGCCACTGGGGAAGAGCTTTTTCAGGCATGATCACTTGCATTGATGGTTCTGTTCTGGCACTCGGTAATGGAAGCAATAGGAATTAAATTTTTTGAATGTCAGGGCATCATTGTGGTTCCAAGATTACCCTCCTTTTCTGTTTCCTGGTTTGCACTTGGCTGTTCAAACGGAACAAGTAACTAAGTTAACCAACTCATGTAGCTGGTGCTTACAGTCAAGAAAGTTCCATGGAGAGTGCTACTCTACAAATGTTTAAACTGAGAATAAGGTGCTGACCCCAGAAGGAAAAGATATATGGGAGCTAGGTCAAGAGTTGATGTTCCTCTTCATTTTTCACAAGGGCCTTTTCTACCTCTACTGCTCTTGTCTGACGGTGATCCAGCTCATGAGAAGTCTATTTTAGCATCTACCATTGTGGCAAGAACTCTCTCAAAAAGCAGAACAGAAACAGCTACAATGGCAACATGATTTCAACCAGAAACTAGATTTGCCTCCAGGGAGTGAAGGCAGCTCTGTGCATATTAAATTCTGTATGTGGTTGAAATCTGCTTCTCGTTTACTGGGTCTGAAAGGGAATAAAATGCATGTTTGGATTTTTAGGTCCTTTATCTGTCATCAGAGGAATATTTTCATGGGCCTTATGTAATTCTTTCAAAGATGACACCAAGAATAACCTGCAAAACTTATGCTCTTTAGATATGCTCAATTTCATCCAAATATAGCAGATAACATTACTGCATCTATCTTTTATGTCCTGAAATATTCCAAGTTTGACTTAAGTAAAAGAGAAAACATTCTTCTATTATTTCCTTACTTGTGAGCAACTATTTATTATAATTCTTACTGGCGAAACTTGCCTTTGGGGTGCCTAGAAGGTGTTCATAGAATCCCCCTTGAGGCCTTTTAAAAATACAGGTGCCAACCACATATATCGTCAACTGATCTTTGATAAAGGAACAAAGGCAATACAATGGAGCAAAGATAGTCTTTTCAACAAATGATGCTGGACAGCCACATGCAAAAAAGTGAATCTAGACACAGACGTCACATCCTTCACAAAAATAAACTCAAAATGGATCACAGGTGTGGAGAAAAGGGAACCCTCTTGCACTGTTGGTGGGAATGTAAATTGATACAGCCACTATGAAGAACAGTATGGAGGTTCCCTAAAAAACTAAAAATAGAATTACCATACAACCCAGCAATCCAACTACTGGGCATATACCCTGAGAAAACCATAATTCAAAAAGAGTCATGTACCACAATGTTCATTGCAGCTCTATTTCCAATAGCCAGGACATGGAAGCAACCTAAGTGTCCATCGACAGATGAATGGATAAAGAAGATGTGGTATATATATAGAATGGAATATTACTCAGCCATAAAAAGAAACAAAATTGAGTTATTTGTAGTGAGGTGGGTGGACCTAGAGACTGTCATACAGAGTGAAGTAAGTCAGAAAGAGAAAAACAGATACAGTATGCTAACACATATATATAGAATCTAAGGAAAAAAAAAAAAAAGAGGTCATGAAGAACCTAGTGGCAAGACGGGAATAAAGACACAGACCTACTAGAGAAGGGACTTGAGGATATGGGGAGGGGGAAGGGTAAGATGTGACAAAGTGAGAGAGTGGCATGGACATATATACACTACGAAATGTAAAATAGATAGCTAGTGGGAAGCAACCGCATAGCACAGGGAGATCAGCTCGGTGCTTTGTGACCACCTAGAGGGGTGGGATAGGGAGGGTGGGAGGGAGGGAGATGCAAGAGGGAAGAGATATGGGAACATATGTATATGTATAACTGATTCACTTTGTTATAAAGCAGAAACTAACACACCATTGTAAAGCAATTATACTCCAATAAAGATGTTAAAAAAAAAAAAGACCTTAAAAAAAAAATTAGACCTATGTGAAATTCAATTTGCTTAAAAAAAAAAAAAATTCTAAAAGAAACATACTGAGCGCTAAGTATGTTGAAAGGGCTTTAAGTGAACCTTCCTGTTTTGTTTTCACATCATCCCACAAGGTGGGCACTATTATTATCCCCATTTTATAGATGAGAAAACAGCTTGAAGAGGTTAAAGTAACTTGCCTGAAGTCGTAGAGCTGGAGTAAGCAACAAAGGCTGAGTGTAGAACTGGGTCTATCTGACTCAGCGTCTGGGCTTGCTCAGTGTTTGTTGTCCTCTGTTGGGTGGATCTTCCTGGACAATGAACTTGAGGACAATCTTAGACCCTAACCCAGAACCATGTGTGACTCAGCTTGCTCCTTTACCCCTTCAGTACCAGCTGCTGCCACTTTCTGTCCGTTATTTCTACTGAAAATCCCTACTTCGTGGCTCCCCCTTCGACCCAGGCTTTATTCTGCTGGCCAGGGAGTTTTCCTTAATCATGACTTTCAACCTGTCAGAGCCAAGTTCAAAACTCTTAAATACTAAATCTCTCTTTTCTTTATGTCCTCCTGTGAGGTCTCACCTGCAGCAATGGTTCAGGTGCTCTCCTGGCTACAAACCTTGGTCTGTTATCACCTCTCCTCTCAAATCTGTTCCCTCCTCCCTAGATTGGATAGTCTCCTCCTGGTCTCAGGAACATTCGATGGCCACCCAGCTCCATTCTTCAGCTCGTGTTGTCTTCTGGACTGGAATACTCTCCCCTTTCTCTTCTGCCCATTCAAATCCCACCCCTGCTCACCTCCTGGCTTGAGTCCACCTTGACTTCTTCCTCCCCTGCCCTCCTTCAGCTCTCACTGCCTGCAGGTGTCTCTCAAGTTCATGGAACAAGCTCCCCCTCCGTAGACCATTTGTACATTCGCATTTATACACTACATAAATGGACTGCCATGTGGACACCGTAAATGCTCATTTGCAAAATAGAAATTAAAAACTGGTGCTTCTGGTCTTTTCTTCCTTCACCTCAAAAAGTCATACTGAGAGCCCTTAGGGACAACTTCCTCCTTCCACTGGGCCGTCCCCAGGCTCTGACCACTCCTGTGACCTCTTCGTCTGATGCTGCCAAATGTCCTTGTGCAGTTTGTCACGTGCCCCTACTTTATATTCTTTAAAAATATGTTGTATGGGTGGGATCTTCCCAGACCAGGGCTCGAACCCGTGTCCCCTGCATTGGCAGGCAGATTCTCAACCGCTGCACCACCAGGGAAGCCCGTATTTTTATTTTTTAATGGTATTTTTTGATAAGCAGAAGTGCTTTCTTTTAATGTAATTAATGTACTAATCTTTGCTTTTAAAAAAATAAAATAGAGGAAAAGAAGAAGATGGCGGAAGAGTAAGACGCGGAGATCACCTTCCTTCCCACAGATACATTAGAAATACATCTACACGTGGAACTGCTCCTACAGAACACCCACTGAACGCTGGCAGAAAACGTCAGATCTCCCAAAAGGCAAGAAACTCCCCACGTACTTGGCCCTATGGATGAAAGGCTCTTGGTGCTCCAGCCAGGCATCAGGGCTGTGCCTCTGAGGTGGGAAAGCCAACTTCAGGACACTGGTCCACAAGAGACCTCCCAGCTCCACGTAATACCAAACGGCGAAAATCTCTCAGAGATCTCCATCTCAACATCAAGACCCAGCTTCACTCAACGACCAGCAAGCTACAGTGCTGGACACCCTATGCCAAACAACTAGCAAGACAGGAACACAGACCCATCCATTAGCAGAGAGGCTGCCTAAAATCATAATAAGGCCACAGACACCCCAAAATACACCACCAGACATGGACGTGCCCACCAGAAAGACAAGATCCAGCCTCATCCACCAGAACACAGGCACTAGTTCCCTCCACCAGGAAGCCTACACAACCCACTGAACCAACCTTAGCCACTGGAGACAGATACCAAAAACAACGGGAACTACGAACCTGCAGCCTGTGAAAAGGAGACCCCAAACACAGTAAGATAAGCAAAATGAGATGACAGAAAAACACACAGCAGATGAAGGAGCAGGGTCAAAACACACCAGACCTAACAAATGAAGAGGAAATAGGTAGTCTACCTGAAAAAGAATTCAGAATAATGATAGTAAGGATGATCCAAAATCTTGGAAATAGAATAGACAAAATGCAAGAAACATTTAACAAGGACGTAGAAGAACTAAAGAAGAACCAAGCAACGATGAAAAACACAATAAATGAAAGTAAAAATACTCTAGATGGGATCAATAGCAGAATAACTGAGGCAGAAGAACGGATAAGTGACCTGGAAGATAAAATGGTGGAAATAACTACTGCAGAGCAGGATAAAGAAAAAAGAATGAAAAGAACTGAGGACAGTCTCAGAGACCTCTGGGACAACATTAAACGCACCAACATTCGAATTATAGGGGTCCCAGAAGAAGAAGAGAAAAAGAAAGGGACTGAGAAAATATTTGAAGAGATTATAGTTGAAAACTTCCCTAATATGGGAAAGGAAATAGTTAATCAAGTCCTGGAAGCACAGAGAGTCCCATACAGGATAAATCCAAGGAGAAACACACCAAGACACATATTAATCAAACTGTCAAAAATTAAATATAAAGAAAACATATTAAAAGCAGCAAGGGAAAAACAACAAATAACACACAAGGGAATCCCCATAAGGTTAACAGCTGATCTTTCAGCAGAAACTCTGCAAGCCAGAAGGGAGTGGCAGGATATACTTAAAGTGATGAAGGAGAAAAACCTACAACCAAGATTAATCTACCCAGCAAGGATCTCATTCAGATTTGGCGGAGAAATTAAAACCTTTACAGACAAGCAAAAGCTGAGAGAGTTCAGCACCACCAAACCAGCTTTACAACAAATGCTAAAGGAACTTCTCTAGGCAAGAAACACAAGAGAAGGAAAACACCTACAATAACAAACCCAAAACATTTAAGAAAATGGGAATAAGAACATACATATCGATAATTACCTTAAATGTAAATGGATTAAATGCTCCCACCAAAAGACACAGACTGGCTGAATGGATACAAAAACAAGACCCATATATATGCTGTCTACAAGAGACCCACTTCAGACCTAGAGACACATACAGACTGAAAGTGAGGGGATGGAAAAAGATATTCCATGCAAATGGAAATCAAAAGAAAGCTGGAGTAGCAATTCTCATATCAGACAAAATAGACTTTAAAATAAAGACTATTACAAGAGACAAAGAAGGACACTATATAATGATCAAGGGATCGATCCAAGAGGAAGGTATAACAATTGTAAATATTTACGCACCCAACATAGGAGCACCTCAATACATAAGGCAAATACTAACAGCCATAAAAGGGGAAATTGACAGCAACACAATCATAGTAGGGGACTTTAACACCCCACTTTCACCAATGGACAGATCATCCAAAATGAAAATAAATAAGGAAACACAAGCTTTAAATGATACATTAAACAAGATGGACTTAATTGATATTTATAGGACATTCCACCCAAAAACAACAGAATACACATTCTTCTCAAGTGCTCATGGAACATTCTCCAGGATAGATCATATCTTGGGTCACAAATCAAGCCTTGGTAAATTTAGGAAAATTGAAATCGTATCAAGTATCTTTTCCGACTGCAACGCTATGAGACTAGATATCAATTACAGGAAAAGATCTGCAAAAAATACAAACACAAGGAGGCTACACAATACACTACTTACTAACGAAGTGATCACTGAAGAAATCAAAGGGGAAATCAAAAAATACCTAGAAACAAATGACAATGGAGACACGACGACCCAAAACCTATGGGATGCAGCAAAAGCAGTGCTAAGAGGGAAGTTTATAGCAATACAAGCCTACCTCAAGAAACAGGAAACATCTCGAATAAACAACCTAACCTTGCACCTGAAGCAATTAGAGAAAGAAGAACAAAAAAACCCCAAAGCTAGCAGAAGGAAAGAAATCATAAAGATCAGATCAGAAATAAATGAAAAAGAAATGAAGGAAACAATAGCAAAAATCAATGAAACTAAAAGCTGGTTCTTTGAGAAGATAAACAAAATTGATAAACCATTAGCCAGACTCATCAAGAAAAAAAGGGAGAAGACTCAAATCAATAGAATTAGAAATGAAAAAGGAGAAGTAACCACTGACACTGCAGAAATACAAAGGATCATGAGAGATTACTACAAGCAACTCTATGCCAATAAAATGGACAACCTGGAAGAAATGGACAGATTCTTAGAAATGCACAACCTGCCGAGACTGAACCAGGAAGAAATAGAAAATATGAACAGACCAATCACAAGCACTGAAATTGAAACTGTGATTAAAAATCTTCCAACACACAAAAGCCCAGGACCAGATGGCTTCACAGGCGAATTCTATCAAACATTTAGAGAAGAGCTAACACCTATCCTTCTCAAACTCTTCCAAAATATTGCAGAGGGAGGAACACTCCCAAACTCATTCTACGAGGCCACCATCACCCTGATACCAAAACCAGACACAAAGATGTCACAAAGAAAGAAAACTACAGGCCAATATCACTGATGAACATAGATGCAAAAATCCTCAACAAAATACTAGCAAACAGAATCCAACAGCACATTAAAAGGATCATACACCATGATCAAGTGGGGTTTATCCCAGGAATGCAAGGATTCTTCAATATACGCAAATCAATCAACGTGATACACCATATTAACAAATTGAAGGAGAAAAACCATATGATCATCTCAATAGATGCAGAGAAAACTTTTGACAAAATTCAACACCCATTTATGATAAAAGCCCTGCAGAAAGTAGGCATAGAGGGAACTTTCCTCAACATAATAAAGGCCATATATGACAAACCCACAGCCAATATTGTCCTCAATGGTGAAAAACTGAAACCATTTGCACTAAGATCAGGAACAAGACAAGGTTGCCCACTCTCACCACTATTCTTCAACATAGTTTTGGAAGTGTTAGCCACAGAAATCAGAGAAGAAAAAGAAATAAAAGGAATCCAAATCGGAAAAGAAGAAGTAAAGCTGTCACTGTTTGCAGATGACATGATACTATACATAGAGAATCCTAAAGATGCTACCAGAAAACTACTAGAGCTAATCAATGAATTTGGTAAAGTAGCAGGATACAAAATTAATGCACAGAAATCTCTTGCATTTCTATACACTAATGACGAAAAATCTGAAAGTGAAATTAAGAAAACACTCCCGTTTACCATTGCAACAAAAAGAATAAAATATCTAGGAATAAACCTACCTAAGGAGACAAAAGACCTGTATGCAGACAATTATACGACACTGATGAAAGAAATTAAAGATGATACAAATAGATGGAGAGATATACCATGTTCTTGGATTGGAAGAATCAACATTGTGAAAATGACTCTACTACCCAAAGCAATCTACAGATTCAATGCAATCCCTATCAAACTACCACTGGCATTTTTCACAGAACTAGAACAAAAAATTTCACAATTTGTATGGAAACACAAAAGACCCCGAATAGCCAAAGCAATCTTGAGAACGAAAAATGGAGCTGGAGGAATCAGGCTCCCTGACTTCAGACTATATTACAAAGCTACAGTAATCAAGACAGTTTGGTACTGGCACAAAAACAGAAATATAGATCAATGGAACAGGATAGAAAGCCCAGAGATAAACCCACGCACATATGGTCACCTTATCTTTGATAAAGGAGGCAAGCATATACAGTGGAGAAAAGACAGTCTCTTCAATAAGTGGTGCTGGGAAAATTGGACAGATACATGTAAAAGTATGAAATTAGAACACTCCCTGACACCATACACAAAAATAAACTCAAAATGGACTAAAGACCTAAGTGTAAGGCTAGACACTATCAAACTCTTAGAGGAAAACATAGGCAGAACACTCTATGACATAAATCACAGCAAGATCCTTTTTGACCCAGCTCCTAGAGAAATGGAAATAAAAACACAAATAAACAAATGGGACCTAATGAAACTTAAAAGCTTTTGCACAGCAAAGGAAACCATAAACAAGACCAAAAGACAACCCTCAGAATGGGAGAAAATATTTGCAAATGAAGCAACTGACAAAGGATTAATCTCCAAGATTTACAAGCAGCTCATGCAGCTCAATAACAAAAAAACGAACAACCCAATCCAAAAATGGGCAGAAGACCTAAATAGACATTTCTCCAAAGAAGATATACAGATTGCCAACAGACACATGAAAGAATGCTCAACATCATTAATCATTAGAGAAATGCAAATCAAAACTACAATGAGATATCATCTCACACCAGTCAGATTGGCCATCATCAAAAAATCTAGAAACAATAAATGCTGGAGAGGGTGTGGAGAAAAGGGAACCCTCTTGCACTGTTGGTGGGAATGTAAATTGATACAGCCACTATGGAGAACAGTATGGAGGTTCCTTAAAAACTAAAAATAGAACTACCATACGACCCAGCAATCCCACTACTGGGCATATACCCTGAGAAAACCATAATTCAAAAAGAGTCATGTACCAAAATGTTCATTGCAGCTCTATTTACAATAGCCAGGACCTGGAAGCAACCTAAGTGTCCATCATCGGATGAATGGATAAAGAAGATGTGGCACATATATACAATGGAATATTACTCAGCCATAAAAAGAAATGAAATGGAGGTATTTGTAATGAGGTGGATGGAGTTAGAGTCTGTCATACAGAGTGAAGTAAGTCAGAAAGAGAAAAACAAATACAGTATGCTAACACATATATATGGAATCTAAGGGAAAAAAAAAATGGCCATGAAGAACCTAGTGGCAAGACGGGAATAAAGACACAGACCTACTAGAGAATGGACTTGAGGATATGGGGAGGGGGAAGGGTGAGATGTGACAGGGTGAGAGAGTGTCATGGACATATATACACTACCAGATGTACAATAGATAGCTAGTGGGAAGCAGCCGCATAGCACAGGGAGATCAGCTCGGTGCTTTGTGACCACCTAGAGGGGTGGGATGGGGAGGGTGGGAGGGAGGGAGATGCAAGAGGGAAGAGATATGGGAACATATGTATATGTATAACTGATTCACTTTGTTATAAAGCAGAAACTAACACACCATTGTAAAGCAATTATACTTCAATAAAGATGTTTTAAAAAATAATAATAAAAAATTAAAAAAATTAAAAAAATAAAAATATGTTGTATGTTCTTAAGGGGAATAACTCTCTTTTCAGTGGCAGAAATGGAATATCACATAGGAGGTGCCCAGTCCTTTATTGACACAAGTTCACTGATGTCCACTGCACTCAGGGGACATGTTAAGTTTCAAGGCTGCTGGTTACTGTGGGATCACAGCTTCTAGTCATTGCATAAAATGAGATGGTAGTGATCTCAGTTTGTCTAACTTCAAAGGGAAGCCAGGCAGTTCATGTGTCCCATGTCACTTGGCCAGTTCCTGTGAAACTGGACATTTCCAAAAGAACAGTCTGACTTGCAGCCAAAAAGAGAATAACGTATTTCACCAAGTCTTAGCGAATTGAGAATGGTCTGACTTTTTTTATTTCCTTCCCATCTCCCTCGCCTCTCTCTCTTTTTTTTTCCTCTCACAGCTTTATTGAGATATAATTGACATATAACATTGTGTAAGTTGAAGGTGTACAATGTGTTCATTTGATACATTCATATATTGCAAAATAATTACCACCTTAGCATTAGCTGGCGCTCCCATCCTGTCACATAATTACCTTTTTTTTTTTTTTGCAGTGGGAACATTTAAGACATACTCTCTAACAATATTCAAGAAGATAATATACTACTATTAGCTATAATCACTGTGCTGTACATTAAATGCCCAGAACCTGTTAATCCTATAACTGAAAGTTTGTACCCTTTGACCAGTATCTCCCCCTTTCTTCCATCCTCCAACCCCTGGCTCTACTCCCTGTTTCTCTGAATGTGGCTTTTTTAGATTTCACATGTAAGTGAGATCACGCAGTGTTTGTCTTTCTCTATCTGACTTATTTCACTTAGCATAATGCCCTCAAGTTTCATCCAAGTTGTCATGATTGGCAGGGTTTCTTTCTTTCTCATGGCTGAATAATATTCCATCGTATACATCCCACATCTTCTTTATCCATTCATCCACTGACAGACACTCAGGCTGTTTCCAAGTCTTGGCTGTTGTGAGTAATGTTGCAATGAACCAGAAGATGCAGATATCTCTTCCAGAGAGTGATTTCATTTTCTTCATATAGATAACCAGAAGTGGAATTGCTGGATCATATGGTACTTCTATTTTTAGTTTTTTGAGGAACCTCCACACTGTTTTCCACAGTGGCTACACCAACGTACATTCCCACCAACAGTGCGCCAGGGTTCCCTTTTCTCCACACCCTCGCCAACACTTGTTATCTCTTCCCTGCCTCACTTTGAACCCTGTATAGATGTCCCTAGATTACCTGAAGGTCAGGTGTCATTTCCTGAATCATGTAGCAAGACGAAAGTTGACACTATGCACCCTGACCAACATCTAATGAACAACCTAATGTTTTACAGTCATGCCTTTTCTCTGAGAAAAGTTTCAGTTAATCATTGCTCAGAATAATAACCTTGGCTGGAAAGAGTGGAGAGTCCTATTACTGAGGTATGCTTTTTTTCTTAAAGTCATTTTCACATCTTTAAATGTAGTCTTATGTCATTAAAAACTCCCGAAATGCGTCTCATTTCTTTCTGTTCTCCCCGTCATGTTTTACACCCTTGTTAATTATCTGAGGGATGCAGAAAGTAGCACATAAGTGAAATTTGCCAATGCTGACAAATTAGATAGTTGCCAAGGGTTCAAAGAGAGGAAAGGAAGAAGGTAGGAAATAAAAAGTCACACCATTCTTAATAAATAATGAGAAAATATCTAGCCATTGACATGAGTGACTCATCTGAAGGATTAACACCCTAACTTAGACACACAATAATCCTGCCAGGGAAGACAAAACTCTGCAGCAAGACCTGGTTTCCATTTTCTTTGGTGTAAAATGCGAGGGCAGTTGGCCTGTGGCATTTTCAGTGGAGGCATTTGATGCTTTGACCTTTTGGCGAAAGAACCTTACCAACCAATACTGTGATTTTGCACATGACTTTGGAAAGCAGAGTCTGGCCAGGAAAGAGCCACTCTCCTAGCCCCTGCAGAGCTGGTCTTGGGAAGATTCCAACAGTGTGAGCCCTCGCTATCTACCCCTCAGCCCGACATCATGCAGAGAAGCACGGGGCTCAGCTGTGCCTGTGGAATCTTGGGGATGATCTCAGGTGGTCAAGGCCAAGTTGCGGACCTAGGTGGCAGTGAAGTTGCTAGTGTTCCCCTGTCCCTTAGACTTCTGGTGGTCTGGTGGGGGGAGGGGGCGGGTAGGGAGTAGACAATCAGGCTTATCCTCATTAGCCAGGTGGCTTTTCATTTCCTGGCCATCTTCCCCGCTATCACCTATTAAGGATCTACCTGTGCAGAAACTATTATTTCACCTTTTCTAAAATCACCTGGCAAAGCACTTATCAGAATACCATTCTCCAGGTGAGAAGAATACTTTCATAGGGACGAAGTCACTTGTCCAGATTCACATGGTTCGTAAGTAGAAGTCAAGACAGTCAAAGGTTGACCTCTAAACTCAAACCTTTCCGTTTCACTAGGCTACTTCTCACCTGCATTATTGAGTGGCTACTCGCTGTTTATAAATATAGATCTGTGCACACATGTCCCCGCCCTACCCCACCACGTGCTAGCCCAATCCCTCTAATTCCTAAATCCACCACCTTTCCTCTGAGTTTGTTGTTGCTGTTACAGCTCAGTCCCTTCTGGTTCCCTGTGGCTTCTCCCTGAAATCTCCAGCAGCAAGCAGCTCTGAAGGCATTTTTTTTTTCCTGAAATGTCATCAGTTCCCACCCACCCCCCATTCCCTACAGAATGAACATCCAAGGGAGACATTTTTTGGTCCTTATTTTGATGGCATTTCAGACACAGGGCTCAAATAGCCACAAAGCCCATTAACGGAACTTCAACACAGTGGTAGAAATAAGAAGTTTTGCTTCTATGCATTTTTATCTGCTATTTCAATACTAGAGTTCTTTAACTATGAAGATTCTGGTCTTGACAGAGGACTAACTTTGTGAGACGTAGGAGGTGGGAAAAAAATAGACTTCATCTAACTATGAGAAAAGTATCTTAAGGGTTATTTAAAAATCTTCCTTTTCCAAGCACCTTTCCCGCCTACATTCCAAGTTAAGAAGAATGTTACCAAATATCTTTTCCTAAAATATATCCTTTGGATTCTGTGAAATAGCACTGTTATAAAGAGTATAAAGAGCTTTAAAAAAAAAAAAAAAAAAAAAAAGGAAAGGGAAAAAAAAAAAGAGGATTTATTTATTCCCGGAAAATGGTTCTTAAAGTGTGGTCTTGGGAACACTGAGCAGTACCTGAGACCCTTTCAGGGGGACTGCTGAGTTGAAACAACTTTCACAACAAAATTAAGACATTATTATCTTTTTTTACCCTTATTCTCTCATGAGTACAATCTAGTTTTCTGGAGGCTACGTGGCATGGAATGACATCATCTGACAGCTTGTATTCTGATGTTTTTTAAAATTGTAATTTGGTACACCCACTATGAAAAACAGTATGGAGGATCCTTAAAAAATTAAAAATAGAACTACCATATGATCCAGTGATTCCACTTCTAAGAATATATCCAAAGGAAATAAAAACACTAACTAGAAAAATATCTGTACCCCATTTCATTGTTGTACTATTTACAGTAGCCAAGCAATGAAAACAATCTAAGCGTCCATCAATGGATGAATGGATAAAGAAGTTGTGGTGTGTGTATATATATATATATATATATATATATATATATATATATATATATATACCACATTATATATATAAATGGAATATTATTCAGCCAAAAAAATGAGGAAATCCTATCATTTTTGACAACATAGATGGACCTTGAAGGCATTATGCTAAGTGAAATAAGTCAGACAAAGACAAATACCGTATGATCTCATTTATATGTGTAATCTAAAACAAACAAACAAAAATCTTCCAAGATTATAGAAAAAGAGATCAGATTTGTGTTACCAGAGTCAGAGGATGGGGAGGGGGAATTGGAGGAAGGTGGTCAAAAGGTACAAACTCTGGTTATAAGATGAATGAGTATTAGGGATGTAATGTACAATGTGATGACTGTAACTAACACCGCTATGTGACACACAGGAAAGTTGGAAAGAGTAAATCCTAAAAGTTCTCACCACAGGAGGAAATTGTTTTCCTTTTCCCTTTCTTTTCTCTTTTATTTTTATTGTATCTGTATGAAAAGATGGAGGTGTTAGCTGAACCTACTGTGTAAATCATTTCATAATTTATGTAAATCAAACCATCATGCTGTACACCTTAAACTCATACAGTGATGGATGTCAGTTATTTCTCAATAGAACTGGAAATAAATAAAATTTTCACTTTTATTTTCTAATATGATAAATGTGGACATAATCCACATAAGCAAACGCTCTTTGGGGTCCCCCAATAGTTTTTTAAGAATGTAAAAAGATTGTAAAACCAAAGTCTGCGAGCTGCTATTCCAAGAATGACTTGCTCATTAGAAATTGGCATCTCATGAAATATCCCGAAAGAAGGTACCATGTCACCATGGTGGTGAGTCCGGTGAAGGTCACAGGAGGAAAAGTAATATGAGTTCCGGTATTCCCAAAGACGCTCCGAGGACATCGGGCTGGGACACGCTTCTGGCAGGCTCTCTGCACACACAGTAGCAAACTGAAGTGATGAAAAGAAAAGAGCAGTAGGCTAGCTACGATCTGAACACTCATTCAGAGCAAACACTCAGCAAAAGTGAGTGGGTCTAGACGGGGAAGTCAAATGACAAATTCAAATGAAAGTGCGTGTCCACACACGTTGGGTTCGTTTGGCCACGCACAAGTCCCGGAAAGCAATCCGAGACGCGGGTCTATTTTGCAGCACCTGAGTCCAGAAGCGAAATCAGAGGCAAATGCTATGCCTGCCTGGCACGGGCTCTTCCTGCCTCCAAATGACAGTTGTGGAGGAAAGCTGTCTTTACACAGAGCCTGCCGGTTCCATCTTGTCGAGGAGGGCGCTCCTAGAACGAGTGATGGAGTTCTTTCTCAAGGCTGCCTCATCGCCTGTCTTGCAAAAGCAGCCCGATTAGATATTCTTTGTGCCATCAAACAACACCACCACGTTTGGTGGTTTTGTTTGCACCCAAGGTTGCAATTATCTGATAAAATAAGAAGTAACCCTGATGTGTTAATTTCTTTAGAACTTTGGGAAGTTAAGAATAAAGTGTCCACTCTTTTTTTTTTTTTTTTTTAGTTTTTATTGGAGTACAGTTGATTTACAATGTTGTGTTAGTTTCAGGTGTACAGCAAAGTGAATCAGTTATACATATATATCCACTCTTTTTTAGATTCTTTTCCTGTATAGGCCATTACAGAGTATTGAGAAGAGTTCCCTGTGCTATATAGTAGGTCCTTATTAGTTATCTATTTTATGTATAGTAGTGTGTATGTGTCAATCCCAATCTCCCAATTTATCCCCCCCCCCCGATACCTCCTGGTACATTTGTTTTCTATGTCTGTAACTCTATTTCTGTTTTGTATTGATAGATAAACTCATTTGTACCCTTTTTTTAGATTCTGCATATAAGCAATATCATATGATATTTGTCTTTCTCTGACTTACCTCACTCAGTATGACAATCTCTAGGTCCATCCATGTTGCAGCAAATGGCATTATTTTGTTCTTTTTTATGGCTGAGTAATATTCCATTGTATATATGTACCACATCTTCTTTATCCATTCCTCTGTTGATGGGTATTTAGGTTGCTTCCATGTCCTGGCTATTGTAAACAGTGCTGCAATGAACATTGGGGTGCATGTATCTTTTTGAATTATGGTTCTCTCCACTCTTAAGGGAAAGTGAAAGCTCTCTCCTGGTATTGATGGATGTACTTAATATTAGCAGCTTTCTACAAAGCTCTATACAGTTGACCCTTGAAAAACATGGGGGTTTGGGGGGCCGAACGCTCTCCCTGCCCCAGTTGAAAATCGTATAACTTTCCGGTTGGTGGTTCCTCCATATCCAGCGTTCCACACCCCTGGATTCAACCAACTACAGATCACGTAGTTCAAATTTAGTGAAAAAAAATCCACAGGTAGGTGGACCTGTGTTCTAACCTATGTTGTTCAGGGGTCAACTGTACTTCTAAGTAGTAACCGAGAAACTCAGTTTAGAGTTTAGAAATTATTCTAAACAGTCATTCAAGACAACATCAGGAACGCATTATGTAGAAGGACATTTCAAGTATCCAGAAATTCCAGGTATTTGTGGTTAGCTGTGTGTTCTCAGCAACCACTGCTGGACAGAGAAAAGGCACCCAAAGAAACCCTGATGGTCTGTCTTACTGCTTAACTCAAAAGGGTTCAAGCAATGGTTGTACAATGTCAATGTCCTTACTGTCACTGAACTGTATGTCTAGAAATGGTTAAGGTGGTAACTTTTGTGTTATGTACATTACACCACAATAAAAAAGAAGGGGCTCAAGCTGTAGTGAAGGAAACCACTCCAACCTTGCTCTGAGCTGCCTAAATCAAGACAATTTCCAGGGCTAGGCAGGTGGAACATGCCAAACCACATTTGACATGGCCTGATATCAGCAAGCGTAGATCCACACTGGGGCAGTAAAATGGATACACATCTGTACTCTGAACACAGAGATTATTTTAATCACCACCTGTGTAGGTATTGTAAAAATCATCAAATAGAGAACAACAGACTTTTGCACCCTGGACTGCCCTTGCCTTACTGGGGAGCTATTTGCACAATCTAACACTTTGTATGAGCCATCCTTATCATCCAGGTTTGACTGCAACACTTGTGCAGCTGTTTGGACTATTTGGACTCATATCTAGGTATCGATTTGCAGAGTCAGTATTCTAACACTTGAGCCCTTGAGAAATATGACCTAAGATCCAGGGCTACAGTGTTTAAAAATAAGTAAAACAGCGTTCTTATTGAGTTTAGAAAAATATATATAAGCACAAGCTTGTCAGAAATTTAAAACAGCAAACTTGGTAGTGGGATAATCTGCGGATGGGAAGTGGGAAGTGTGGAAAGATATGCAGTCTTATTTTAAATCAGAAATGGAACTTACCAAACAACAAGTAAAATGGCCTTTAATATAAAATGATTTTACGCATCTAAATTTAGCCAAGGATAAACCAGCCAACAACTCAGGACATTAATCGTGTTCCAGTCTTCTGACCAAAATAGGTATGGGTTTGACTCACTAAATTAAGGTATAATTTTTTTTTTTTTTAATTAACTTTTGGCTATGTTGGGTCTTCGCTGCTGCACGTGAGCTTTCTTTAGTTGCAGCACGGTGAGCAGGGGCTACTCTTCATTGTGGTGCGCGGGCTTCTCATTGCCGTGTCTTCTCTTGTTGCAGAGCATGGGCTATAGGCGCGCGGGCTTCAGTAGGTGTGGTGCGTGGGCTCAGTAGTTGTGGCTTACGGGCTCTAGAGCACAGGCTCAGTAGTTGTGGCGCACGGGCTTAGTTGCTCCGCAGCATGTGGGACCTTCCCGGACCAGGGCTCAAACCCGTGTCCCCTGCATTGGCAGGCGGATTCTTAACCATTGCACCACCAGGGAAGCCCCAAATTAAGGTATAATTTTATATACAAAAGCCTTTTCAAAATTTGGTAAAGCAGACAACTAACTCACGTCTTAAGAGAATTTGGAAACTATTAACATTATAAATCAGAGGATATTTTTCTTCAATATCCAGTGAGAAGTCTACTCACAAATATGTATGCTTTTTATTTTTAAAAAATTGTTCCAGGATGTATGGTATAATGGCATTTAAAAAATATTCAATCATTTTGCCCGATTCTAAGGTATATAATTGTACATCTAAATCATAGCTATCAGTATATTATTAGAAAAGCCATTCCAACACAACAGGCTATGTTAGCATTAAGGGTCACAATGGTTTTTCTGAACTTTGTGAACTACAAAATGATAAATATGTTGTAATGAATGGACAAGTTTTGTAAAATAACCGTAAGAAATGCACTGGGCTTAAAAAGAGGCAGTACAACTCTGGAGAGGTAAGATTTGAGCAAAACAAATGTTATTTGTTACAGTTTTCTCCCAATTCATGTCATGGATTTATTCATTTAAAGAGAAAAATATCAAAAATATAGGTCATTAGTATTACTTGAGGCAGGTTTTCCTGACATCAGCCAAGAAGCCAGCAGCTCTGTCCTTGATTTTCTCCACGTTAATGTTTCTAATAAATACATTGTGATGACAATAAAATCATCTGAAAAAAAGAACAAAATATCTCTTCTCTCTTTATTAATTGAGATTTTCCAGACCCTTCTTTCATTTTTTCATCAAAAGAAATGCCAAATTTGGCTTCCTGATCTCAAACTTTATTACATAGTTAAAATCATCAAAACAGTATGGTACTGGCACAAAACAGCCACAAAGACCAATGGAACAGAACTGAGAGCCCAGAAATAAACCCACGTGTATATGGTCAACTAATATTTGACAGGGGCTCCAAGAATGTGGTATCTATCTATCTATCCATCTGTCTATCTATACAATGGAATATTACTCAGCCATAAAAAATGATATCCTGACATTTTCAACAATATGGATGAATCTTTGGGGCACCATGCTAAGTGAAATAAATCAGAGAAAGACAAATACTACTTGATCTCACTTATATGTGGAATCCAAAAGATTGCACTGTTGGAAACAGAGAGGAGAATAGTGGTTGCCAGGGGCTGAGGGGTGGAGGAAATGGGGAGATCCTGGTCAGAGTAGATGCTTTCACTTATAAGATGAATAAGTTCCAGGGAATCTAAGGAACAGCATGGTGACTATAGTTAACAATATTGTATTGTATACTTGCAAGTTGCCATGAGAGTAGAGTTTTAATGTTCTGGCTAAAACAACAATAAAATGGTAATTTTGTGAGATGAAGGATGTGTTAACTGATCTTATTGTGGTAAACACTTCGCAATAAATATGTGTATCAGATTATCACGTGCTACACCTTAAATTTACACGATGTTATATGTCAATTGTCTTTCAATAAAGCTGGGGAAGAAAAAGAGTTGCCAAATTTTGGATTCTGTGGGAGCCATTTTAGGCTTAGTTTGTGAAGGAAAGGTAAAGAAAGGGTCAAAAAAAATATCCATGGCCACATATGAATTGATGTATATGGCAGATCTGGCACTTTCGATGTTGTTTGTGCTTATCTTTTTTGATGAAGGGAAGGTTGTCATCCTTAATTCTGTTTACCAGGAGAATTTTATTTTCCCTATATTGTATTATATAATTTAAATCAAGGAAGAATTCTCCCAAACGAGGAGGAAATCTGTGACCAAAGTAGTATGAATGAATCCATTCTATCCAAAATATTTTTGAGTGCCTGCTGAAATAATAACTTTGTTTCTCATGCACAGAGAATTCTTCTAGGTGCTTTGTGCCTATAAACTAAGTGAACCCTCACAATTTCCTGCTGTGTCCCAATTTGATGGATAAATCCAATGGGGTAGGTATTTCAATGGTCCCTTTGTGCTGATTAGGAAGTTGACAAACAAAGGTGTTAGGTCAGTTAGCCCAGGTCAGAAAGACAGAGCTAGGATTCACCCCAGGGGCAGTCTGGTGCCAGAGCTGGGTGAGAATTCACACAGGATAGCTTCTTTCTAGGTACAGAAGTTGTAGATAAAGGGAAAAACAAAACAAACAAACAAAAAAACCCATCCCATCTCTGTCATCACGGAACTTACTGTCTAGTCTGAAAAGCACATCAATCAATCAATACTGAATGGTGAGTGCTGGGAAAACTGGACAGAAGGTTACGTGGAATCTGATTTAAATTGAGAGGTGCAAGGCGTGAGGCGAGTCCTCTCAGAGAAAGTGCATTTCAGTTGGGCCTCGTGGGATGAAGAGGCTTTGGCAGGAAGAAGAGACGGCAGAAGAAGGAACTGGGCAAGTGCAGAGAAGGAGGCTTGGAAAAGGTGGGCAAGCGCTCACTGCCATCTTGGACTCCAAGTGAGGGCAGAGCGCAGTGGGAGGAGATACAGTTGCTGGGTGGGCTGGCGGCAATCCCAGATTAGGTTACTTTAGGCATTTTCAAATTTTAGCTAGGGTGAACTGAAGGTCATTGAAAAGAACTAAGCAAAGGAAGAATCCCTGGGCTGGTATGAGAAGAATGTGCCAGAGGCAGCAAGGGTGGAAAAAAAAAAAAACACAGCAGTTAGGAGCCTACTGACAGCCCAGGAAAGGGAAGCCGGGGTTTGGAAACCATGGCGATAGAAGAGGTGGACACCTTAAGGAAATGATCTGGTGGCAGATCTGGCCAAAGCTGACAGGTCTCCAGGTGACTCGAGGCACCCCCGGGAAAACCCTGAAACATTGGAGTAAATATCCTTTTCTTATAGATTTGAAATTCTGGATTATATTTTTAAAATCAGCATTGTTCTTTTTATGGATCAACCATATGTGAAATAAGAGAACGTTAACAAGTTTGCTTAAAATCTGATGATGGAGCGAACCTCTGCAGCAAATCCTACCCTCTTCAGGTGTCACTCAGACAGTATCTGCCTAGGAAACTCTTTATAACCTAGTTCCTTACTGTTCCAAAGGAGCCCTTCGTGTTTTAGAGATGCCTGAGCCAGACCTCTGTCAGATCCTTCTTGTGGCACCTTGGGTCTGGCAAAGTTCTACACTGGCCCCTCCCCAGTGGACGGCCCCAGCACCCAAATAATTGACAGGATGAAAAGAGCCAGGGTGAGGCCAGAGCCAGAGGCTGACAAGGTCCAGGAGCCTTACTAAATCTCACTTAATGAAAATAAACATCACAACCAGCTACACAGTACATGGCTCCTCATGGCAAAGAATGTAGCTCTGATTTAAAAAAGAACAAAGTAGAAACCAGATTAATATTCAGTCCAGTTATCAGCACTGGCTTAAGGTGAGACAGATGGCAACAGCGGTTAATTTTAAATCCATCTTATATTGTATTTCAAAAACTTCTTGCTTTGTAAAATGTGGCAAATAATTCACTTTTCAGATAATTAACTCCAACATATTGCTAAGTTCGTATGCCTTGCCCCAGATCAGAAAATAACCTAAACAGTTTCTGCATCTAGAGTGTTTTTTTCACGGGCTGCCATGCATCAAGCCAAGAAGCAGGAAACGTCAAGTCCTAAATCTTTACAATGAGTTGATGATCTGCAGTTATGTGGAAGGTTTATTGCTCAGTCACTGCTGTTTGATATTTTTCTGCCAAGGGCAGAGCTTACTCTGGAACTTTCTGCTCTCAGCAACTTGGTGAAAGTTTTATTTATAATGTATAGTTTTTTGTTTTTCTTTTTAAAGGAACACCATTCTGGGGCTGGTTTATGCCATGCTAAACCTAGCAAGTTCTGGAGGAATCATGGAAGATTCGATGGTTTTAAGTATTACAGTAGGATTTCACTTGGGGGAAAAGCTGGTCAGGAGGATGGGAGTATCTGACTGTAAAAAAAGAAAAAAATTACAGGCTTCACATCAACAGTGTTTTTAAACATCTGCTGTTATTCAATACAAGTGGCTTGAGAAGGAGGATGGTGGCGGTGATGACAGCACACTGTCATTCTTAGGGCTCTTTCTAGTTTTCGAAGCCCTTTCATCAAATTATTTCATTTAATCCTACCTATTCGATGAGGTCCTCCATGCCGTTCCCAATTTATCTAAGGAGACTGAGATTCAGAGAGGTTAATGCTGAGATCACACTGCTGGTAAAAAAAAAAAAACAGCACTGGGGAAGAAGTTGCAAGGCATTTCAAGAAATCACAACTTTATTTGACTTTTTGCTTAACATCTTGAAGGAGCAGGACAGCAGTATCGGGAGGAAAAGATTTATGCTGCAAAGGCCAGTCTCCAGCTTGTGCATCAGGAGGCCTTGAGTTTTGCCAGCCTTTGTGTTAGCAAGGATGACTCCTTCGAGAAAACATGGAAAGGTCTTCCCTTCGAAAGAATGCATAAGCCAGATAGCTATTTCTGCAGAATCCAAAATTCATCTCAAAGGCTCCCACTAATGAGATGAATTTAAGAGAAATAACCCTCTTTCCAACTATCTCATTCCATTAAGGATGTGCTGAAAAACTTTAAAAGTTAGAACACCTAAAATTTCTATCGGAGCTGTATCTTTCATTCAGTTCATTGCATTCTACTGCAATATCTACCCAGACACCTTGGGGGAATTACAGAAAATAAAAATAACTGTTTTTGCAATTCCAAATATAAATCACTGTATCATATGTGTTGTCTCCAAGCACAGTCATTAAATAATAGTAGGACTGGCCTCAGTCAAACCTGCTCTCTGAACAGTTCTGAAATGTACACTCAGATTCTCCTAAAGTACGCAGAATAAGGTACATTAAAAGTTGGATGACTAATCAATGCTGAAAATGTGTGCAATATGTATGAGTTTCCATTTCATTTTGTATAAATGTTTTCTAAGGACTTTCAGCTTATAAGGCCCAAGTTGGACCCAGAGCTTTAATAGTAGAAGAAAGGGATTCATTTCCCTTGTGAGCTGAGTTGCCACTTTAGAAAAAGATAGTGCTAAATTTGAAATATCATTAACCCCTTTAATGAGTTCTTTCTGCTCCAAAAGACTTCTGTTTCACAAGAGGAAAATGTCCAAATTCCTCTTAACATACTGCGTGATCTTAAAGAATATATTTGGAAATATTTGTAGAACTTTTCATTTTGATGTCTGGTGGTATGTAATTTCACCTTTTGGTCCACTAAATGGTCAGGTGATACCTAACAACACTTTGTTTCCAGATTACCTGCTTTACCTCATATTCATCAAACACATAGTCCTTTTCTGTCTTTACATCCTTGATCATCTTTTACTCTACTCTGCTTTAATTATATAGGCCTCTCTATGAAACCTTTCACGTTTACACTATTTGGCTTCAATTTCTCAAGTCACATTGGCAACCACTTAGCCTGTGGGTGTATCTAGTCAGTTGTAAATGTGTTTATGTGCTCCCGGAATTTCACCCATTCTTTTAACAAATATTTATTGAGGGTCTATTGTATACCAGGCTCTGATATAGGCACTGAGGGTGTAGCAGGAAACAAAAGAGACCAAAATTTCCTTTTTCGTGGAGGTTATAGTCATGGCAGGGGAGGGGCAGACTGTCACTAATTAATAAAGACAATCCATACAATGTTGGACTATAATACATGCTATAGAGAAAAATCAAGCAGTGAGAGAGAGAGAGTGGGTTGGAAGGAGGGAGTGTAATTTCAAATATGGCGCCCAGAGAAGGCTTCACTGAGGAAGACACATTTGAGCAAAGACCTGGAGGTGGTGGAAATTAGAGGGACCCCTGAGGAAGAGCATCTCAGGTAGAGGGAGGAGGATGCAAGTTTCAGGAGCATCTCGGAAGCCAGTAACCTAGAGTGGGTGCCCAAGGTGGAGAGCAGTAAGACATGAGGAAAAAGAGGCATTGAGACCAAAGAGGCAGATCTGTTTGGATTTGGAATTTTTATGTTGACAAAGTAGAAGCCATGGAGAGGGAAGTGAAAATGATATGACGTATTTTGAAAGCATGATTTAGGCTGCTGGGCTGACGACAGTCTTTAGGAAAGCAAGGTCCAACACAGGAGTCCAACACAGATGGTGTGCTATCTATATATCTCTATATAATAGATATTGAGATAGATTTCCCTCTATACGTTTCCATAGGTATATAGTTATAAATGGCTATATAGAGAAATAGATACATAGATACATAGATAGACACACACATAGCGGTAGACATAAATGTATGTGTGCCTGTGTGTGAACATTTGTCAATTATTTCCTCACTCTATCCACTGAGAGAACCTAGAGGTTACGACATGCCAGTAGCAGTGAGCATGTTGGGTGCCCAGATCTCATTCCTAAATGCCATCCTCCATGAAAAAGAACCAGGGCTCCTTGGAGAGCTGATTCCAAAATGAGCCCAGAACATCTTGATGTGCCAGAAAGTTAGAAGGTGCCCAAAGAATCATGGGGACATGTCAAAGGGACTGAAGAGCCATCTTAAAGAGACACCCCTTGGCCAAATCTAGGTAATTTGAGCATCAAAATAAATAATGAAAGTAACAAAATGATTCATTGGATGGAATAGGAATTCCTGAGTCTATACTGACATAAATAGATAAATGCAGGGAAGGGAAATATTTTCTACAGAAGAATGCCAATTAATAGTTGCAAAAGGAATGATGCAAATGGGGGATAGTCATTTGGCAACCATCGTAGTTGGGGGGAGCTGATTCAGGTGGGAGTCATCAATGCCTGCTAAGACTGGTTGAGTGAATTTTCAATGAGAAACAGAATATTGATGTAGCCTAGGAGTATATCGCTACAAAATACTTACCAATTACAGGGCAAAATGCTGACTTCATACTGGAGGATTCCAGCATCTGCCAAGCCAGGTGATCAAGGTTAATATCACAACAGTGGGATACTTCTTAATGTAAATGAACTGCCTAGAGTACAGTATCATTTCTTTGTTATTCCTGACAGAAATGCATGACCTGGGTCAAACATGAAGAAACATCACATGGATCCTTGTTGAGATCTCTGAACTCTACAGAATGAAAGGCATGTAGTTTTCAAAGCTGTCAAGGGCATGAAAGACAGGAAAGACGGAAGAACCGTAGCAGATTAAAGGAGAAGAACCAGACGCACCACCTCCATGTAATGTGTGATCCTAGACTGGATTCGGGACCAAAAATGAAAAAGAGCCATTTTGTGGAAAGTTGGTGAAATCTGAAGGGGTTCTATGGATTGGTTGTTCTGTGCTTATGTGGGAGAGAATTCCGGTTTGGGGGAAATATACACACTGGAGTATTTAAGGATGATGAGGCATCATGTCTACACTTGCTCTTAAATGGTTCGGAAAAAAGAATATTGATCATGAGTATCTATCCATCTAGAGAAAAAGAGAGAGAGATCAATGCAAAATGGTAACAATTAGGGAAACTGTTTCCTCAAAAAAAAAAGAAAAATGAGGACTTAGCTCATAAGGAATAGTTTGCAGTCTCTAAGTCAAGAATATTAAAACATGGTTAGTTTTAGCTTTCTAGATTTACAAACAAAGTTGTTAGATTTGGCCTAAAGTCTGAAAAACAACGTATTAAATACTTACTCAAAAGGAGAGAAAAAAAAAAAAGAGTCAATCTCCCATACAAAATGGGTACAAAAGTGCAGGCCTCGCTAACAGCAGCACGTTGAGAAAGGTATTTTGCTGGCAGATGGGGCCGGAGCACTGCGTTCTTTTTTAAGGAGCTCAGAGGCAATTTGGAGGGTTAAGAGATGGTGAAAGATTGTGAAACCAGGTCATATGAGGAAAGGCTGGAAGCCCAGGGCACTTTCGTCTGGACAAATGAAGTCACGCAGGGGACCTGTTATTTGTCTTAAACGATCTGGAGTGCTCTCTTGTGAAACAGGGCTTAGACATTTATATGACCACCATGGGTAGAAACAGAACCAACCAGTAAAAAAAAAAAAAAGTACTGTTCCATATTTCATCTTCAAGTAAGGGAGAGGGAATGGATTTGGGGTTAGTGAGATTCTCATCACAGGGAAAGCAGAACCAGGGTGAGCACCTGCCAGAAATATTCTATCAGAAACAAATATTAAAAGTCTTAGGTGACCTTTAAGCCCCTTTTAAACACTTTACAATAACACCTACTATTTATTGAACGCTTCCTATATGCCCAGCGTTACAGACGCATTATCTCAGTTAATCCTTCCCACGGCTCTAGCAGACAGGCACCCTGATCCCCTTCACACAGATGAAGAGAAGGAAGCTTAAACAGCATGTCTCACTTGGAAACCAAACACATCACACAGAGGTGTTGGAGCCTGGAGTCAGCCCTATGTGTGCTGACTCCGTATGCCACTCCGGGACTCTTAGCTGCATATTTCCTGCCTCTGAGTCCCAACGACTCTCTCTTGTCTCCTCCTTCAGAATCCTGAGCCACTGGCATGTTCAATGGGCCAACGAGTGTCGGTTGATTTCTCTCACTGCCCACAGATGCTCCACTTCTCTCTCTTGTTGCTTTCTCATCCACTTGAGCCTTTAAGCTCCTTCCCCACTATGAAGGAAATGCATCTTGTCTAGTTGTTTGTGTCTCGCCTGGCTGTCCACACATCAGATGTTTAGATGGATTAATATCACTACGGCTGCCATCCACACCCCAGCCCACCCCACCTCTTATCAGGTAAACCTCCGGGTATTGAGTTCAGCTGCACTCACACTTGAGCCAAGCCGCACCTTCATTCTACGCAGGGTTTCAGCCAGTTCAGGTCAAAGGGCAATGCATTTAGCAAGCACTTAACGTGGAGTATGGAAATATCCCCTCGTGAATGCTTTGCCTCTGAATTGCGTGGCCCTAGTCTCCTTGGGTTTCAAGAAGTTTCAAGAAGATGAATAAGGACAGGCTTGCCTCTTCTTGAGAGAGGTAAACGTTAGCACTTGGCTGCAGGGAAAAAAAAAAAAAGTTGGCTATTATTTTCCAAAGGGGACCCAAGATGTTAGGATCTCATGAAACAAAATCTGCCTTAAGATGCAAGGAGCTAGTGCCATGAAGCAGCATTCCGAGTCAATTAGCCACAGTTGACAGGAAGTGGCTCCTTGACCGGTGCCAACTGCCCCCTGACTTCCTTTAGTGAATCCCCTTTCCTCCCCCCTCCCCCTACTGAGGAGTCTACAAAGCACAGCCACACACGACCACGTGTGCGCGCTTGTCACGCTTAACAGTGCCACACCTGCGCTCACAAAACACAGACGTGTCCCTGATGGGCTATAAAATGTGCTATTTGGGAAGTTAATTTTGAAATGTTATTAAACTAATAGGTACTTGGCAGTGTACCTCTTTCCCAGAGATACACCTGGGAGTGAGACGTTTCGGGTTGATTGGATAGCTCTCCAGAGTGGTATTTTCATCTTTTTTATATGTCTTTCTCCTCCGGTAGACTTTACCCACTGAATTTTCCAGAAAGCGTGACTTCAGGAGGTAGTAAGTGGCAGAGGGAAGAGTGCGCATGAATGCCCTGGGAGATGGCGCAGTGAACTCCTGTCCCAGCCTTTAGGGCGGCAGTGGGAGGGAAAAGAAAGATAATGTGCCCTTTGTTTACTTAAAAGGCCCAAGAGTTGTGCAAAACGCAGGCCTCCTATATGCACCGGCAGGAGTTTTCATGGCCTGGACTCCGAGGCGTAGAATCAAGCAAGCACGTGGCTGATACGCTGGGCCTTCAGGCCTGGAGGTTCCGTGGGCACCAGTGGGGGTGGGTGGCTCAGGGGACGCTGGAGCCCAAGGCTCCTCCGCGGCACTGATGCAGGTTGGGTGAGAAAAAACAGCGACCCAGGACTTATCTTCATATTTTAGCGCTTCGTGTGAACTTGTGCGAAGCTTAAGCAAAAACAAACCTCCAACCACTCTCCGACTCACATCCCTGCATGCTTGCCTCTGTGGCTTTAACTCTTTTCAGGGATTGCACACATTTAATACCAGCAAACGAAACCGAGTTACCAGGTCCCCTTCAGGCACACTAAGGGCATTTCTCACATCCTCTCTCTCTCCTCCAATCCGCAGCCGACACAAAATTGCGCGTGTGTTAGTATGTGTGCCCGATCCTTCCCCTGCTTGCAAAAGCTGGAGTAGCTCCGAGAACTCGCCAGCTATAAAGCCCGGGGTGGCCGGGCAGGAGCCGCGCACCGCGAACCGCGAACCGCGGCTCGGGGGCGGGAGCGGGGCGGGGCCGAGCGCGGGGACCGCCCGGGCGCGGGGCGCAGCCAACCAGCGGCCGGCGAGGGCGGGCCGGCGCGGGCCGAGGGGGCGCGGGCAGTCACAGGCGTCCGGCGCGCGCTGCAGGTGGTAACTTGGAGGTGCCGCCGCCGCCGCCGCCGCCGCCGAGAGAGGGCCCGGGTCTGGAGGCCTCTTCCAGCCTCTGGGAGCCCTTTCCCGCCGCCGAACCCGAGACCGGATCCGGGACAATCCGAAGGAAAAAGCCGCTGCGCAGGGACCTGTGAGCAGCCCTACCTCTCCTCTGCCCTTGCGCTACTTTTTTTCTTCCAGGAAGGTTGTGCCGGGGAGCGGCGAACAGGCTCCGGGAGGGGCCGGAGAGGGACGCTCCCGGTGACCCAGGTGAGCCCTTTTCCTTCCCCTACCCCATCCCTCTTCGCAGACGGTCGCAGGTCGGGACTCCAGCTCTCCGGGTGGGCAGGGGCTGGTGCGTGGGCGCCTGCCCTTGGCTCGAGGTCGAGGAGGGAGAAAGCGAGAAAGGGGCGAGGCTGGCCCGGCCGGGGGCTACCTTCCCGGGCCCTCCTGGAATCCGCAGGGACGGACAGAGAGGGCTCGGCGGTGGCCGGAGGGCTGACACCCTGGTCGCAGCGGGCCGGAATCGCCCCCGTGCGCGCCGTTCGGGAGCCGCAGCGGGAGCCGGGCGCGGCGCCTCTGCGAACCTTCGGAGTGAGCGCGCCGGGTCAGGCGAGCGCACGAATCTTCAGTCCCTGCGAGCCCAGAGCGCTGAAGGACGTCATCCCTCTATGCCCCGCAACAACTCCTCCCCCCCTACTCGCCTCCACCCCTCCGCGCCGCCGGCGCAGCCTATTCGGAGATTTCGTGTCTTGGCCAGCGCGCGGAGTGGTTGCTGCTGTCACTCCCCTCCCTGCCCTCGCAGGAGTTGGAGCGCCCTGGGGTCTGGCTCCCCGGCCCCGGCCTCCTAGCGGTGCGCTGGGGGCGAGTGGGGCAGGCCAGTTCTCTGCGCCGAGGGCGGAGGTGGGCGCGGGCTCGCTCTCCAATGCTCGCTGTATCCATCCCCAGCCCCCTGCAGCTTGAACCGCTGGCCAAGGGAGCGGAGTCTCTGTAGCCAGACCTTGCTAGCTCTGCGAAATTGGGGGCCTCCTAGGATGTTGCAAACCTCGGAGGAGAGGCGGGAGCCTCTGCCTCCATCTGGGCGTTTCAGCCCCTGCCGTGAAGTGAACATTGGCTCTGACCTCCGCCTACGGGCTCTGGCATGGGGGTGCTGGCGGCTGTGTGTGTGTGTGTGTGTGTGTGTGTGTGTGTGTGTGTGTCTGTGATCCTCCGTGAGGCAGAGGCGCAGGAGCCCGCACCCCCTGCCCCGCCGCGCCGCAGGGCTCCGCCGCCCCTCGCCGCGAGCGGCGCGCAGCTGCATCCCAGTAACTCAGCGCTGCTGGCCCCTCTTCTCCTCCCGCTCCAGCTGCTAGCCCCCCCCCCCCCGCCGCCCACCTAGGCGCGACCCAGGGTGAAAATCATCTGGCCGGAGAGTGCGGGTGGGGGAATCGAGTCGCTCCCGAGGCGAATGGGGCAGGTTTCCAAAATCCAGAGGAACGCCGCTCGGCGGGCATTTCATCTTCCCGCGGCTTGGCTGTGAGGACCTCGGGTAGAGGCTGGCGGAGGCGAATCCGCACTCCAGAGAGGGTGTCGTGTCACTCGGGAAGCCAAAGTTGGGGTCGCTGAACATCCGAACTCCCTTTGGCGCGTCCTGCGCGGAGGCGGAGGAACCAGGGGCTGGCGTGCAGGCGCGCTGCGCGGGCGGTGGGGAGGCTGGGGACCAGCTGCCGGAGGGCGCCCCGGGCCGCTGGAGCCGGAGGGCTAGGCGTCGGCGTGGGAGGGCGCGTCGGTGCTGCGGCGGGCTCGGGGGCGCCCGACTAGCGCTGGAAGTTGAGGTCGGGGTCCGCGCCGCGTGGTGACAGCCCTCCCGGCCCCTGCGGATTCCCGAGCAGCAGCCACGCGGCGCGTTCGGTCCCCGCCTCTGCCCGCCGGCCGCGGCTTTCGCTTTTCATTCTGCAGAAGTGAAGCCTCTGCGCCCCGAAAGCCGGGGGTGCTGGAGGCGAAATCCTCCGGGGAGCGAGGGCGGCGCCGAAAAGACTCGGAAAGGGAGAACGCAGGATGCGGCGGGTAAAGCCGTCGAGCGCCAAAGATCCCCGAGGCAAGGCGAGGCTGACCCAGGCAAGAGGTCCGGCTCCCGGCCCTTTGCGCCGCTCTCCCTAGGGGACCGAGGGTTCCAGCCTCCTGCGCCCCCAGCCCAGGCTCTTGGACAACTCCTGTGTAATTCCCTCCGAAGTGCATTGGATTAAGACTGGGCGGGGAGAGGGCTGGAATCCATGAAATGAGTGAAAGTAGAAAGGACTGTAAATCCCAAATATAATTCCGGTTTAAATCTAAATTCCGTTTGATTAGAAACAGACTCTAATCTGGTAGCGCAGGGTCTGGGTGCATTTCTCCTAATGACAGTTAGTGGAGGGCCCGGCAAGGCTCGTCCTTCCCAAGCTGGAATTGTGCTGCAGATGGAGGTTGGGAAGGGGTGGGAGTGCGGGTGCACATACCCTTAATTTACAGCAGGGAAGCGGTCAAGTTCAGGTTGGTTTGGAAATGACCTTGCAGGCCTTCTTCCCCTTCTCATCTGCCACAGGCATTTCCCACCTGGATCAGTTACATACGTTCAGAGACTTAGCGACACCAAGGGGTTAAAGATCCTCTTCTGTAACATTAGTTTCCAAAGAGGACTTTTAAAGAGGCTTCTTAGAACTGTAGTACCCTCAGGAAAACATTCTCAGTTCGGAGGAGCAGGGGTGTAAAACCGAAATTTTATAACTAGACTGTGATATCTCAGCCCCAATAAGGGAGGTTTCCTCCAGACTGTGGTGTAATTTATTGAGAGCAGGGCTCTGTCTCATCCTTTGTCCCCCCAGGGCCTGGTATATAGTAGGTGTTCAACAAACATATATAGACTGATGCTTATAATTTAAAATGTTGGCCTGAAAAGACATTTAATAATTTCTAGGGTCAGTCATTTTTAAAATCAGAATATTAAACCAATTATAATAGTCATTATGAGGCCTAATGTGCATTGTTTACATGTATTTTTAAACTATTTGGGATTTGTGAAATCACTTTGAATAAAAATGCATTTAAGGTGTTAGGAAGTTTAGAAATAACAGCATGACTGTTGCATGTTTAAAGTCCCTCTGTAACAGTCTCGGATTGAATACCTCTAGAAATGGAGATCTCACTACTTTCACAAGGGTTCTATCCACTTTAGATAAACTCATTATTCAAATGTTAGGAACTCAAGGTTGAACATGACAGGGCCTCTGCCCGTACGTGCTGGTTGGCAGGGCCAAAAAGGAAACGTGATTTGGTGCTACTGGGTAGACACAGGAGAAAGTTAAGGGATCTCAGCGCTTTGAGTGGCAGCAGCAAGGGGCACTTGACTGAGGATGGTCCTGTGCTTTGGATTTGGAGGAGGAAGAGAACTATATAAACTGACTAATAAGAACTTTCTCGAAGCTCGGCCTGCTTATCTATTCCTTCCAGCGCCATTTCCTGAGCTATAACACTCAGCCCTCTCTCTCTCCTACACGCCCACGCTTCTTACATGTAAGAGCCGTCTCCAAGCCTCTCTGTTCCTTTTCTTCTTGAATCCTAAGATTCTTCATGCTATCCCCATCCCCGCATTGCCAGCTCTGCTCACAACACACTGAATATTAACATGCTATCTCTGAAAATTAAAAAAAAAAAGAAAAAAAGAGCAAAAACTCAAGCAGGGAATGATTTGTGTAGGACTTGAAGTCAGGGCGGTTGGCGGTGAGTGGTTCATTAAAAAGATCCAGGGAGCCGGATGAGTCACGGGTCCACTGTGGGCAGCCACTTCCTCGTCATTTTCACCTGCCACACGGTGAGAATCCATTTATGACTCCAGCGTTCTCAGAGGCCGTGGGATGGAGACTGTGAGAGCAAGCACATGGAACGTAGAATTTTCCAGTTCAGAACCAGTTAACCAAGAACAGCGAGACCCACAATTAGTTAGAAAACACGACTTTCCACGGAGAGCTGCTTAAGGGGCTGGAGATTGTAAAAGCTATCGAACCGTGCTCTTCACAGTTCTCCATCTTCTCCAAAGATGGAGAAACATCAATGGCTGTTAGAAAGTTTCTGATTTGTCATTTTGCCAGGGAGTCAGTGAAATGGCGCTAGAGAAATCAAAGCAGCCACCAGATCGCTGAGGGGAAGAAAATCTTTGTGTTTTAATGCTACTTGAGTAGCACGTGAGGCTTTTGTTTGACAGCATTCGGTGTCATGATGACATGAGGTACAAAGCAGGTCTGATAGATGGGCCACCTGTGTGCTGAAGGGCCACCGGTCACAGAGCCCAAAGCTAATACAGGGGCTCATATCCCAGTGGGATTGTGGACAGAAATCAGGACACCGGAGCTAGAAGTACAGCATCTTGGAATCCTCAGTAGCGAGAGAGTGAGAAGCTAACTAGGTTAAGAGCGGTGATGTGATAGGGGATGGCATTGCATATAATTGGGGTCGATTAGGAGGATTTCAGTCAAGTGGCATGAACCCAGATCAGAACTAGAGGAAAGATATGAATGGGCAAAGGGATGCCCGGTAGTACTTACACCGGGAATTCGGAAACAGAAGGAGGGAGAGAGCTGCCGTGTCTCCGTGTGGTGGGGAAGCAAGGGCAGGAGTCAGAACTCAGACCCCTCACTGCTGCTCCATCACGTTATGTAACGTCTCTGAGCCACAGTGACCCCATCAGTAAAACGGGGATAAGGATACTTCCTGGTGAGGAATCAATAACATGTAAATACCTCACATTTGCTTGTTATTATGGCATGTTATTTCTGGCTCTTAGGTTAGCTACCCTGGCAACAAGCTTCCGGTTTGCTAAACCCAGGAGTATAGGTTGGCTGGATGAATTATTACCAGGTCTTTCTCTTCAGCCTCCATTAGAAATCCAGTCTCACATTTCCAACTGCCAAGTAGATATTTTTACCCAGCTGTTCCAGAGTCACCTCAGACTGAATAGGTGTAAAACTTTCATTCATCAATTTCCTACTTTCCTCCCTTATCCCAGTACATGTCCTGAGTCGCCAGGCAGGAAGCCTGGTCTTCATTTTTTACACCTTCTTCTTCTCACGTTGCTGCCGTGTAGACACACAGAAATGCCAGTGGTCTTGTTGTGGTGACTCCCACTGTCACTTCCTTTCTATATTATTGTCACCAGTCCTTCCCCAGACTCTTGTCACCTCCTGCTTGGACCGTTGTGGTCATCATTCCATCCCACTCTCATCCCAGCCCCCTAACCCGGACTTCCAGCTCAGTCCTTTGATTGGACAGTTTTGATCACATCATTGCCTGGCTCCAAACTTCAGGTCTCTCCTATTTCCTGAAAGATAAGATCTCAACCCTTTATATCTGTGTTCACAGCCCTGTGTCCAACACTCAGTGTGATCTCCCACTGGCCCTGGCAGGAAACCCATTGCACCTGTCCCCGACTTGGATGCACACCTTTAAATTTTATTTCCATGTCCTTTGCTCATCCATTTCCTTCAACGGAAATACCCCTCCTCTCCATATCTTCATCTTGAAATCCCACTGGTTTTTCAAGGTCCAACTCAAACACCACCTCCCTTCTGAAGTTTTCCCTGATCATTCTCAGAAGGGCTCCCTCCCCTTTCAGCAGATCTTTGTGTTTTCCTCTTATGTGGCACGTACCAGGTCTTTATTCTGTAGTGTGTTCCTGTTGATGGGAGAACTTATTCATCTTTGTATTCATCATTGAGTGGTGCCCAGAGTGTAGGCTCCGTCACTTTTCATTGAGTGAATGGTTGTGTTGTGATGCCTGAGAAAGACAATGAAAGAAGGATGCTCCAAACCCAAGTCGGCAGGAGGAAGAAGTAGCCAACCCTTGATCGGGTCTTCGAAGGTGAAGTGAAAAAGAGGCAATTATCTGAAAGTCACAAACTACCCTCTACGTCCTTTTTGTCTAATTAAATGAATAACTTAAGCTTTGGTAGCTGGAGGAATCTGTGTCATTATTGACATTCTTCATTGTAGAAATGAGCTTCTAGTTATGTGAGTTGGACAGAGTTTTCCAAAACAGACCAGAATGTGGGGAAGCCAAAGCTGACAGTGATTGGGCTGAAAGAAAACAGATATCCTGGGCAAGATGCCTGTAAATGCTGAACGCATCCAGAAAGAGGGAAGAATTCTTGGTCTGGGGCTCATGAATTTGTCTGATCTAGAATTCCTTTTAGGAAGCTTTTCATCTGATTCCTCTCATGGCTCCTTGATTTGCAAAATATACATACTATATTATCAAAACATATAATCATGCATGTGTTAATTAGCATGGGTAGTTGTCTGAATGTTTCTGATTGAGAAGAATAAAAAGACTAAGCCGATCCTCTTGTGTATACAATATGTTTGAGGACAGGTGGAAAAACAAATTATTATGAAAAGCTTGCCAGCTTGCTTGTTCTAGGAAGAGAAATGCTTCCAAACAGTCTTAAATATACAAGCCTTCAAACTTGAGAGGATAAATCCATCCTCATCAAATAAACAGCCCATTGCACACGAGGAATGAACAAGTAGGAAAAAAAATAGGACGTGATCAGGTGCTGAGGTTTTGAATAGTTAGGACTGGGACACTTATTATATAATGTTGGAATTATACTCTCAAACCTCTTCTAGAATATGAGCAATTGGATGATCTAAGTGATCAAGGGCTGTTGTATCTGTGCTATATAAATTTTGACACATGGTGTTTTAAAGATTTTTTTTTGATGTGGACCATTTTTAAAGTCTTTATTGAATCTGTTACAATGTTGCTTCTGTTTTATGTTTTGGTTTTTTGGCGGCAAGGCATGTGGGATCTTAGCTCCCTGACAAGGGATCGAACCCATACCCCCTGCAGTGGAGGGCAAAGTCTTAACCACTGGACCACCAGGGAAGTCCCCACACATGGTGTTTATAGGGTTTACAAAAATATATTACAAAGTAGAAAAAATGTTGGTCATCACTGGGTGAAAACATTTGGCCACATGGGTGATTCTTATTCAGGACACTGTTCCAAACTGGCTAATGGAAATGATAGTGTTACTATATCACAGAGAAAATGAAAAAAAACAAAAAAAAAACTAAATGGCATCTCAAAGTGAGACACAATATTTTAATTACTAGTCTGATAGTTGTTTTTTTTTTTAAATCAGCATTTTGCCATACAAATCTCTCCATCTCTGTAACCTCTTCAATATAAAAGTCCATCATGGAAGATTCACATGAACTAATTCAAATACAAGCAAATATTTGTTTTTTAAAATTTTATTGAAGTATAGTTGATTTACAATGTTGTGTTAATTTCTGCTGTACAGCAAAATGATTGTTACATATATATATTCTTTTTCAGATTCTTTTCCATTATGGTTTATCATAGGATATTGAACATAGTTCACTGTGCTATACCTTGTTTTTTATCCATTCTATATATAATGGTTTGCATCTGCTAATCCCAAACTCCCAATCCTTCCTTCCCCCACCCGCCATCCCCTTTGGCAACCACAAGTCTGTTCTCTATGTCTGTGAGTCTGTTTCTGTTTCATAGATATATTCATTTGTGTCATATTTTAGATTACACATATAAGTGATATCATATGGTATTTGACTTTCTTTTTCTGACTTACTTCACTTAGTATGATCATCTCTAGGTCCATCCATGTTGCTGCAAATGGCATAATTTCATTCTTTTTAATGGCTGAGTAATATTCCATTGTGTGCATGTGTGTGTGTGTGTGTGTGTGTGTGTGTGTGTGTGTGTGTGTGTGTATATACATATATCACATCTTCTTGATCCATTCATCTGTCGAGGGGCATTTAGATTGTTTCCATGTCTTGGCTATTGTGAATAGTGCTGCTGTGAACATAGGGGTGCACAAATGCAAGCAAATATCTAATCAGAGACTAATATTCACCTTCAAAAGAGAACGTCTTTCTTTCCCCCCAGCAGCCACAAAATTCTGCAGCGCCAAATCATCAAACCAGGAGCCCGTGCGGGCAAAGACTATTTGGATAAGCTAGAGGTCTGCGTTAAAACAGACCGAGATACATTTGCATTCCACCTAAGATAGTTGTTTTTTTGAATGTTGGATGCCCTTTTTAGTTTGGGTTGTGAGAAACCCAAAATCTCTCTTTCTTATGGAAATCTGTCTTATAGATAAGATAATATCTATACAAAATGAGAATGTTTAAAATGCATAACGTGCAGACCCTAAAGAGCAGTGTGAACATGGTGATACAACATAAAATGAGCAGGAGAGCCTTGCTGCTATGGTCAGTGCCCATCCCACTGTGTAGGAGCTCCACGGAGAGTACCTTTTGGGAAAGAGGGGAAAACAACGATCATATGTGGGTGGATATTGGGGTGGGGACACGTATGAGATGCCACACCTTGCCTGTTTTCCCTCTGTATCTCAGTGTCTTCCTTTCATGCCAATTCCTGAAACACCCTTTTATCGAAGTCTTAATGATGACTTTCAACACGGATCCTTAGAAACTGTTTAAATACAGTAATGTCATTTTTGGAAAGCATTCTCCCTGCTTTCACCCACCTTCTACACGTCTGTGAACTAAGCTTCCATCCCCTGCCCATACACATATGTCAGTGTCTCTATATCGTGTTATTCTGGATTTCCTTGGAAACAGAGCCTGAGATCAGGATTTGGGTGCCAAGTGGGGACAATCAAGCCACCACACTCACCCAGCTGCACTCCTGTGCCAGCAGTTTCTCCTGAATGTCTGGGGACACATCACCTAAGTGTTCTGAGTCTAGGTTTCTTCTGCAAAACTAGTTTAGTAATACCTACCTAGCAGAGTTGTTATTAGGACTAGGAAAAATACTTATAAAATGTCTGGTATATAGTAAGTGCTTGAACAAGTGTACCCATTCCTTTGTGTCCTATAATGTATATTATATTAACATTTAATTCAGTATGAAAATTTGTATTTAACCAATCAACTTTTAGTCTCAATATTTGTGTCTCAAACTTTTGGTTCTGACTCTATTTTTTAATCATTAATAAATGAACTGTAATCCTGAGTATATTTAAATGTAATTTTCTTTTTGGCACTTTTCAAGTTTTTTTAAAAAATAGTAACCAAAGTACAATGCAGTTAGGAAGATAAACCTGATAATCCTACTGCAAAAGTTTCTGCATTTTAAAATCGATTAGAAATTGTTATTTTGTTATTTATAACAAATATTTTGTTATGTATAACAATTGTTATATTGTTATTATTATTTGTTATGAATGATGCATCATTCATACCTTCTCTATATGTGCATCATTCATGTTGCAAAAATAATGAGTGGCATAGACATTTATCCTCTGTCTGCACTAAGATAATCCATGACAAATTCATTTGGACTCCTTGATCTTGAGGTGATGAACATTGACCATTTAATCACCAAGATAATTAGGTAAAACTGCTGCACCTCGTGTTTTTCAAATGGACAGAGCTGATCTATATCTTGGAAGAGCAGTTTAATTTTCAGTGGATATAAGAGTAACCCATGTTTTCCAGGCCAAAAAGCTTAATAACTTTAAGACAACTGACTCTATCACCACCTGCAATTGTGGAAATTCTAAATAGAGTCACATTTCTCCTAACTGACCTTAGGAATCCCTGGGGAATCCCTCCTCTGCTTCCAAGACCACATCCCCTCTGTGCTGTCTGTACGCCCTCCCCCCCATTTTCACTTGCTTTTATTCAAGCCACCCTAGTGATATTTGACATTAAAGATCCCAAATGCACCAAAGGATGCTGATAAACCCACTGTGGCCTGAACCCAACAGAGAGGCACCCATGTGGCCAGGAGGTGACATGTTCTCCAGCTTTCCTGAGGTCTGGATTGGGTGCAGGTTCTGGATCACTGCTCAGTCGGCTGTGTTATCCCCGTGGCCCAGGAGGTCCAGCATTCATCCCCTTTTCTTGGAGACACCACCACACAACAGTGCCACTTGGTGGATTCTGTGATTGAGGTGAAGTGGCTCTTTCACTCAGGACCCAGACACGAGCATCTGGGTGTTAGGATGGAGGATGGAGCCAGGCATACTCTGTATCACACTCCAAATCTGTTCCAGCTTTCATGGTTTCATATGAAATCCTTGGCACATAGTAAACGTGTGAACAGGTGTACCCAACTTGCAAGCTTGTGAAATCTTGGAGTTTATCAAATAGGCAGTGGGGAACCATGGGAGGGATGTATGCAGAAGAGTAATACAGGAGGCTAGAAATAGAAAGCTTACTCTGGCTATGGGTGGGGTGAGTTTGATGGCGTAAGAGCTCAAAAAGCTAGATGGGCAACTAGGAAGCTTTCCCACCTAAGCACCACACCCCACACTAACCTGGGACCTTGATTCTCTTCTCCTTTGACCTGGGTTCTTTCCCAGGAGGCCCCTAACTTTTTCTCCTATGATTAGATGATGGAATAACAAAAGCTACAAACGTAGAGATCTCATTCTTCAAAGGTTGGGTGGCTTAGATACTTTCACAAATTTTATGAATCTTGGGGAATATTATCATATTCCAACGTCATCTATTGAATACGTTGTCTTTATAAAGGATGAGTAACTTGTGCTATTCTTAGCTATTTGCTTCCTTTGAAAAACATATTAAAGATTAAAATGAATTAGGTAATTCAACAGTGAGTAATGCTGCTGAAGTGTATGTGCGACCCAGATGTCAAACCTTTTCACTCAGTTAAAAAGTATCACGATGTTTTGATTTATGTCTTGTACTTTTAATATATGAGTATATGCCTATCTTTCAGGTTATTTCATGTAGTATTTTGTCTCAAATGTAGCTTTGCTCGCCCCTAGATATGGTTAGAAGATAACTAAGTGTGTTTCAGGAAAAATAAGCAGTGATGTAATTTTCCAGATTGTGGGTTCATCAGCACTTAATTTCCCTAGATGATGATTTATTCATCTTGATGATGGAGTTACAGCGGCTCCAGCTTTCAAATCTACAATCCTAAAGCATCATCATAGATTAAAAACCTTTTGTTTTTTAAACCTGATAACATCACATAAACTTCATGATAGTTTTTACATGTTAGCATTATTGAAACACAATGTTAGCACAAGGAAATGAAAATATCACTTTGCACAGGGTCCGCTATACAAAAATACTAAGTATGCTGTGTAGTAGAAATTACCACAACATTGTAAATCAACTATACTTCAATAAAGTAAATTAAAAATGAAACAAGGGCTTCCCTGGTGGCGCAGTGGTTGAGAATCCGCCTGCCAATGCAGGGGACACGGGTTCGAGCCCTGGTCTGGGAAGATCCCACATGCCGCGGAGCAACTAGGCCCGTGAGCCACAATTACTGAGCCTACGTGTCTGGAGCCTGTGCTCCGCAACAAGAGAGACCGCGATAGTGAGAGGCCCGCACACCGCGATGAAGAGTGGCCCCCACTTGCCGCAACTAGAGAAAGCCCTCGCACAGAAACGAAGACCCAACACAGCCATAAATAAATAAATAAAATAAATTTAAAAAAAAAATTAAAAAAAAAAAATGAAACAAGACAAAATATATACTAAAGAATTCTTTAATAACAATAATAATAGTAATAGTATTATTAGGAGCACAGGTAATATAGTTTTGTTCTCCGGATAATTGATCACATTAGCCTGACGACAGTCAATGTCTCGTTTTTCGGAATTGGCTTGGCACTTTCCCTGTTTAACCATGTTACCCAGAATTTCATGTTTATTTTCCTCTCCTTTCACCTCTCTGCCTAGATTTGGATGATCTCAGAGATATTCTGGGTAATCTTCACAAAGCCTGGCAAGATGATTTATCTGTGTGGTTTTCACTAAAATCTATTGAAGTGATAAGCACAGGCTAAAGTATAGCACATCTTTCAAAATGCTTTCTCCTGGACTCCATTTGGCCTAAGGAAATGGGGTGTTGGTTACATCTGACCAGCTGTTAGTCTAGTGGAAGGTAAAGGTCCACTGGGCAGGGCTGGAAATGTAGCAAGTGGCTTTAGTGGTGAGCTGCTTGTATGATGCTTCAAAGAACAGCTGGGCTGAGCCACCGGTGACATCCTATTGGAGTGCAGTTCACTTACTACCTGGAAATGAGTGGATGTGGAAAAAGTATCTGACCCATAAAATTATTGCTCTGACCAAAAGTATAATTTTAATAAGATTGAGAAAGAGAGTTGAGAATAGAAAAAAAAATGAAACAAGGAAAATAACCACTCTCACGTTATACTTCACTGTGTTGGATGCCAATGAAAGTGAGTGCTGGGTATCAATAAAGAAAGTTGCATTGTGTTCATAGAAAATTAGTGTCAAATAAGTATGCTCTCCCTCTTTCTCTGCCCACTGCCTCTGAATATCGCCCTAGTCCCTACCTCAAAACAACAACAACAGGCTTCCCTGGTGGCGCAGTGGTTAAGAATCTGCCTGCCAGTGCAGGGGACACGGGTTTGATCCCTAGTCCGGAAAGATCCCACGTCCCACAGAGCAACTAAGCCCGTGCACCACAACTACTGAGCCTGCGCTCTAGAGCCCATGAGCCACAACTACTGAGCCTGCGTGCTGCAACTACTGAAGCCTGCGCACCTAGAGCCCGTGCTCCGCAACAAGAGAAGCCACCGCAATGAGAAGCCCGCACGCCGCAACAAAGAGTAGCCCCGCTCGCCCCAACTAGAGAAAGCCCATGCGCAGCAACGAAGACCCAACGCAGCCAAAAATAAATAAGTAAAATAAATTTGAAACAACAACAACAAACAAACCAAAACTCTTTTCTTTTCCGTCTAGTTTTATTGAGATGTAATTGACCTACAGCACTGTAAAGGTTTAAGGTGTGCAGCATAATGATTTGACTTACATACAACATGAAATGATCACCCCAGTAAGTCTAGTGAACATCCATTACCTCATATAGGTAAAAAATAAAAGAAAGAGAAAAAAAACTTTTCTTCCTTATAATGAGAATTCTCAGGATTTACTCTCTCAACTGTCATATATAACATACAGCAGTGTTTATTTATCATGTTGTACATTATATCCTAGTATTTACTTATTTCATAACTTTGTACCTTTTGACCACTTTCATCCAATTTCCCCCTTTCACCCGACACCCACCTCAGGTAACCACAAATCTGATCTCTTTTTCTCAGTTTGTTTTTTTTTTGAAGTATAATTGACCTACAACACTATGTCTGTTCTTGGTACGCAACATTGTGATTTGATATTTCAATACATTACGAAACGATCACCACGATAAGTCTAGTTACCCTCTGTTAACATACAAAGATATTACCTAGTGATTGACTATATTCTCCGTGCTGTAGATTTCATGCCCATGACTCATTTGTTTTACAGCTGGAAGTTTCTACCTCTTGATCCCAAAACTCTCTTAACAGCCAAGAGCCAGATTTTTGTGGGGCTGTCCTTTTACATAGAGGACATAGTGGGTGTTCAATAAATGCAAAGAATCATAGTGACTTGATTTAGCGTCGTGAACGGGGATGGAAACTGAGCACATCCGTTCACTCGTTTTCAAAAAAGTTTAAGTGGCTTAGTTCATCAGAGTGATAGTTTAAAGATGCTGTCTCTGCTAAACCTCTCCTTGTAACTTCAGCGAGGGGTTTGACTTTCCCTTAACACCCAATAGTCAGAGAGCTGTGAGAACGTACGTTCCACCTGGGCTGAAAACACTGAGCTGCGTTCCAGACGCCTTCTTCTCTTCATGGTCCGATGGGTTCCTGGTTGTAGCCACAAGCTGAATTTGTCCGCATGGGGTTGCTTGCTCGAGATTTATGGTGTGGTTCTCCCCCACTTTGTGTTGACTCTTCTCTGTTCACAAAGAGACACGCTGAATTCAGAAATTTGCTTTTGGCATTGACCTACTAAAGTATCAGTTTGCTCCTGCTGTGAAAGCCAGCATCAAAGATGTGGACAGGACAAGGTCAGTGACCTCTGAACATCTTGAAGCCTTTTATTTTTCAACTGCACTCATGCCGGGGAGAAGCCTGGCTTTAGTAGTCCTGTGCCCTTTGGAACAGGTTGAGCAATGCTGCTGACAGAGTCTTCCTTTTTCATTTGAGCCCATGGTCTTTGGAACGTTTGCATCTCCCCCCATAAGGAATGCCTGCAAATCTCATACTTTGGCAAGTTTCGGCTCTCCTTTTCTGAGTTATTTTTCAAAGCAGAAGGCAAGCAGTGATCACAGGGTCATTTAATGTATGTAGTGCATTTTGTTTTTTAGAGCATAGAAATGCTTACGTTCTTCAGCCTTTGGCTTTTTCGGTCCTACGGGTGAAAAGATTAGATTGATAAAAGGCAGAGACCTACTTTCGGAATATAGGCATTCCCCATTATACAGATGAATCATTTTTCCAAAAGTGCATTTGTCAGTATTTGTTTGGAATTTTGAATTCTTTGCCCGGAGAGAAGATGTTGAAAATTATGGTTAGGTTTCCAGACTAGTTCAGACAACTGTACTCAATCTATGTCATGAGCAAATTTTGGAACTATTAGTACCAGTGGTGGGACTCAGACAGGAAGCCAGTGGTACCCCAGGAAGCCATGGGGGCAGCCGAAGGCGCAATTCTTTGGATGCACATATAGCATCCCTTCCTGAATCCCTCATCCATCTTCTGCCCATTTCTCTGGGCTCTGATGTCCACATACTATCCTGAGTCACACTTCTATGCTTATAGTTAGGCTTTCTTCCCAAAATACATTCCTCATTCCAAATGTATTACCTTCTGTCTTTCTCAAATAAAACGACCATTTTCTTAGTTCTGCTGCTCTAACCTGGTAATAGTAGGGAAGCCACCTGATTAAATTAATCATATTTTTGTATGTGTGCAAGGGATTGATAACCCCATAACCCTTCATGCTATTTGCATTAAAAAATACAATGTCTCACAGGTGGCCAACAGGCACATGAAAAGATGCTCAACATTGCTAATCTTTAGAGAAATGCAAATCAAAACCACAATGATGTATCATCTCACACTGGTCAGAATGGCCATCATCAAAAGGTCTACAAATAATAAATGCTGGAGAGGGTGTGGAGAAAAGGGAACCCTCCTACACTGTTGGTAGGAATGTAAATTGGTACAGCCACTATGGAGAACAGTATGGAGGTTCCTTAAAAAACTAAAAATAGAGTTACCATATGATCTAGCAACCCCACTCCTGAGCATATATCTGGAAAAGATGAAACTCTAATTCAAAAAGATACATGCACCCCAGTGTTCATAGCAGCACTATTTACAATAGCCGAGACATGGAAGCAATCTAAGTGTCCAATAACAGATGAATGGATAAAGAAGATGTGATGTATATATATACACATAAACACACACACACACACACACACACACACACACACACAATGGAATATTACTCAGCCATTAAAAAGAATGAAATAATGCCATTTGTGGCAGCATGGATGGACCTAGAGACTATCATACTAAGTGAAGTAAGTCAGAAAGAGAAAGCCAAATATCATATGATATCACTTCCATGTGGAATCTAAAAAATAATACAAATGAACTTATTTACAAAACAGAAACAGACTCACAGACATAGAAAACAAACATGGTTACCAAAGGGGAACATGAGGGGAAGGATAAATTAGGAGTTTGAGATTAGCAGATATACACTACTATATATAAAATGGATAAACAACAAGGATTTACTCTATAGCACAGGGAAATATATTCAATATCTTATAATAACTTGTAATGAAAAAGAATCGAAAAAAATATATATGTATAACTGAATCACTTTGCTGTACACCTGAAACTAATACAACATTGTAAATCAACTATACTTTGATAAAAAAAAAATAGAATGTCTTGTAACTCAAATACAGGTTGTTGTATTTACTTCAGTTTGGTTTTCACTTATTTTTTTACAAGCAAGGTACTGATGTGGGCCATGAGAATAAAAGTGCGAATAAAATATGATGCTTATCATCTCACAGGGAGACAAGTATATAAATGCCAATAAACATGATACAAAATGTGATAATGATGAATTTCAAAAGAGAATTTTATGAAAATATCAAATCTTATACATCACTGGAGAGAAGCAGATAAATTGATAACAATAATATTGAAAAATAATTTGCATTTTCTTATAAAGATGTGCACATATTCCAACATAGTAATTCTGCATATAATTATATACCATTGAGAAACTGTCACACATATGCACCAAAAAATGTTTCAAAAATACCCATAATAGCAGTAAATTGGAAACAGCACAAATGTCTTTGGACAGGAGAATGGATAAGTAAATAATGGCACAGTCACAAAATGAGATATTATACAAGCCACAAAAATGAATGAAGTATATAGGTTTAACCAACCATGTGGATGAATCATTAATAATGATGATCAAAATAAAAGCTGCAGAAGATTGAATGATATAGTACAATTTTTATAAGGCTTTTTGTTTTCAAAACCATGCAAAACTTAACAGTATTCTTTAGGAAAACCTACATTGCGTGGCAGCCAGGGGGTAGGGCAGGAGGACTGAATGGCAGATGCAGAGATTTTGGTAACAGTCTTGTGTTACTACATTAGGTGATGGGTTCACAAGTGTTCATTTTATTATTACACTTGCACATGTATATTTACATGTATGAAATTATTGCATAATAAAAACATTTTATGTGCACTTTTTAAGTGACCACCCCAGTTTGGGGGAAACACCAGAGAGGGGGCACTTAATTCTGACAGAAAGGCTGGGAAGGCTTCCTGGCAGAGGGGGCTGTGTTCACCCTGGACTTGGAGGAAAAGTAGGGCTTTGGGGGTCAGACAAATGCTGAGTGGTGGAGAGTGGGGAGAGAGAGAGTGAGGTGGCCATGTACATGGTGGGCTTGAGACAGAGAACTTGGGTGGGCTTGTGGGAGCCGGAGGTGTAGAAGCTGCAGCTGGGAGAGGTGGGGCAGGGGTGTGGTGTATTCTTTCTACGTAAGGAACCAGGTGACCATGATGCCAGTCAGCCTCCTCAAGAACCCATGAGGTCACCAATGGAATGAAAGGAAAAGAAGCCACAGATGGAACCAGGACAGGGCAGGGAACCCAGGTAAAGAAAATCAGGAAGACCCCTTGAACAAGGGGTTGAACCAGAGAGCTCAGAACCATGACATTCCAGGCAGAAGGGGCTTTCAGACCCAGGGAGGGAAGGATTCCATGGCACCGAAAAGGATTGTCCTTGAGAAAAGGGAGTAAGTAGGTAAATGCAATCACAGATTCCAGACAAATGTTAAAGTTGAAGGAGTTTCCAGAAGCCACATCAATCGAGTTACCACATCCAACGTCAGATGTCAGGGTGGAGAGTTTCAACCAAATCATCATGGGATAGAGGATTCTATTTTTAATCTATTCATGAATTACAGGCATCCGTCTTCGCTGTACACTCATTCACTCCCTTTCTGTTTCTCTCTCTGTTATGTATACATCGTAGTTACCTAAAAGTTGAGCAGCTCTTGGATGGCCAGTTGTGATGGGAAGAAAAAAGGGAAGGAACCAAGAAAAGGAACTGCCATTTACTGAGCACCTACTATGCTCCAAGTATTCTGATCTAAGGGCTGAATATGCCTTTATTTCTGGCTTTTCCCACACCTCTGTAGTAATGTTGAGACAACAAAATCAAGGCTTGCCCAGGGCAAGTGACTCACCAAGCCAAAGTCGATTCAGAAATACAGTCTGTCTGGGACTTCCCCTGTGGTCCAATGGTTAAGACTCCGCGCTTCTACTGCAGGGGGCACGGGTTTGATCCCTGGTTGGGGAACTAAGATCCCACATGCCGTGTGGTGCAACACACACACACACACACACACACACAAATACAGACTATATCTATGAAATCATACTGGTTCTCTCCTTCACACCCTAACCTTACCCCTAACCCTTAAAACAAAGCACCTTTAAAGAAAAGCTATAATTAGATCCATTGAGAAGTTTAACTCCATGCATTTTTTGCTCAGATGTCTTTAGCATTTTTAAAGATGTGCCCTCTTCTCCTATGTTCTACCATCTCAGTTTTGATGGAAGGTACTAGCACCTTATCAGTTGCTCTCTTTAAGGTACAGGCTGTCCCCTCAGTGATGCTGTTCCAGCAGGCGTCCCTGGAAATGTACTTGGATAACAATGTTTGCTGTGACCAGCCTTGTTTCCTGGCTGTGTTCCATCGTCCCCTTCACACACAATTTCCTTACCTTGACATGCCTTAGATCTGTCTTCTCTCACTGATTTTACGAACATACAATTATTTTCTTGTTATTAAAATCATAATCACGCTTTCAGGTGCTATTTATTCCTGGAAACTGCATATTAAGATAATTATTTTTATCTTGCTGACACTAAAGTTAACAACTCATAAATTTTATTTTATAGTCATGGATATGAACCCCATAGCTGCCTGCCTCTAGTTCCTGGGTGAAAAGAGAAGTGAGGTTTTTTTCCCTAAGAGTTAGGGGAATGCAGAAGGGACTTGAGGGTGGATAAAGTTTGCAACCACTTCTGAGGGGACAGGTACCAAAGAGTCACCAAGGAAGCAGAGAAGGTTTGCAAGCAGCAGGGGAGGGCCTCACTGAAGTCAGGAAGGACCATCTTTCCTAGAAGCTCCATTTCCTCCCACCCCACAGAGCATCCTTAGAGCTCTGACCCTGATTTTTGGCTCCACTGGAATGTGGGCTCCTCTATAAACATTTGCCACTTCCCAATTAACCATAACGTGGGTTTTAAAAGGTAAGCGCAATGCAGACACTGTACTGACCATGTAGAGGAAGTTATTCTTTTTTTAATATTTATTTATTTATTATTTATTTTTGCCTGTGTTGGGTCTTCGTTTCTGTGCGAGGGCTTTCTCTAGTTGCGGCAAGCGGGGGCCACTCTTCATCGCGGTGCGCGGGCCTCTCACTGTCGCGGCCTCTCCTGTTGCGGAGCACAGGCTCCAGACGCGCAGGCTCAGTAGTTGTGGCTCACGGGCCTAGCTGCCCCGCGGCATGTGGGATCTTCCCAGACCAGGGCTCGAACCCGTGTTCCCTGCATTGGCAGGCAGACTCTCAACCACTGTGCCACCAGGGAAGACCCCGGAAGTTATTCTTTTTGAAAGCAATCTTGAGATTCATTATAGGTTGATGAAGCTCTATGTTGGAGCCTTATGAATTCATTTTCTATAATGAATCATTAGAGGCTGGAAAAGTAGGTTGAACAGTGAGTGATTCTGTACATCTGTCACATACCGGGAAAGAGACAGTAACTGCAGCCTCCTACATGTATAGACTAGCCTGACCCTGTTCTTAGGTAAAGAGCAGAGTCCCGCAACGTGGCCTCTGGCGTCTCCTGCTTCCTTCTGCAGCCTGGTCTCTTATCCTTTGCCCTCCTGATTTGCGCTCTCGACACTGCAGTTCGCAAACATTTTGGTCTTAGGACCTCTGTACGGTCTTAAAAATGATCGAAGACCACAAAGAACCTTTGTTTATGCATGGTATATCTATTGATATGTACTGCATTGGAAAATAGAGCTGAGAAATTTTTTAAATACTTATTTTTAATTCACTTACAAATAACAATAGAAGTCCATGCCACATAAGCCTAATTCTTTTTATGAAAGTTAACTGTGTTTCCAAAACAAAAACAACTTAGCGTAAAGAGTGTTATTGCAATTCTATTTAATGTCTGGCTTAGGAGAAGAGAGTGGATTCTTATGTAGGCTTCTGCTTCCGCGTCAGAAGCTGAGAGTGAGATCTCATAGATCAGGTAGCTTCTAGAAACTTGCACTGTACACTCCTGAGAGGATGAGAGTGAAAATGCAAATTATGTCCTAGTATGACTAGGAAAATTGTTTTGATCTCACAGGCCTTCTGGAAGAGGCTTAGGGACCTCCCAGGGTCCTGGACCACACTTTAGGAACCTACTCTAGATTCATGGGCCTTCTAATGGCCCATAGGTTGGTTGGAAATAAGCCAATAGGACGACTGATGGATAACGGGAAATAAGATTGGAAATTGAAGTTGAGGCTACAGCATGTCCTGTCTATTTGGACATTCCTTATCCAAGGAAGGAGCTGAGCATTCCTGCTGAGAAGCAGACGTTCCAAAGCCCACTCTGAATTTGCCCTGCTTGCTATTTCCCCAAGGTCTTTTTCAAACATCATTTCATATCATCTCCACCACAACTCGATGAGAAAACCAGGACATCTGCTATTCTCCTTTTCCACTCAAGGAAACAGAGATGTTTAACGACTTGCTCAAGATCCCCCAGTTCCTTTAATGGACCACTGAACCCACACCTCAGATTCCCCAAGTCCTCCCCCCATGCTGGCCATCTCCCGTCACTGAGGGTTCAACCCATGCACTCAGGGACCATTTGCACAGGGTGAAAAAAATTGGCAGAAGGTGATAGAAAGCAGATGTGTAAGCTCACTTCTATGATAGTGATTCGTGTATGCACCGTGTATTCCCTTTTCTGATTCTTTAGGAAATAAAAATAGTTAATATACCAGACAGGATCAACTGTATCCTTTGGCCAGTAACATGACCGTTCGCATGTTCTCACTGAGAAGAAAATTCACCATTTCATTACTAGGAGAGTAGATTAAGCCAAATGCTACCCACAAGCCAAGTTATTAAACTTTTAAAACATCCAAAGGACGTTGGATGTTTTAAAAGTTTGGATGGACGTTGGATGGAGGAAGACCTCGCATGGGCACTTTCCAAGGTGTCCGTGGACTTGGATGGAACAGGAGAGGGCTGTGGACTGAGTGCTGACAGCTCGATCCTCTCTGGTCTTTGCAGGCATATCTGTCACGACTTCATCCAGTGCCCTTTAAGTAACTGCTCTCATCCCGCCATCGGCTGAGAAGGAAGACCAGGTTTCTTGAGTTTGTGCTAGGATGTTTTGTTTTACAAATTGCAATATTTTTAACACTTCCTGCTGAGTGTGACTTAGAGTCTTATTCATTCTTTCCTTTGAAGATTGAATCTACACGGGGTGGCCAAAATTTCCAGTAATCATTCTGACAGTAGCTTTTTGTTTTTAATTGTAGTAATATGCACATAACATAAAATTTAGTATCTTAACCATCTTTAAGTTCAGCAGTGTTACATCCTTTTGCATCACTGTGCAGCCGATCCCGAGGACCCTTTTCATCTTCCCAGTGAAGTTCAACTCCCCATTTCTCCCTCCCCCCAGCCCCTGGCAACCACCATTCTACTCTCTATCTCTATGAATTTGACTACTCCAGGGACCTCATAGGAGTGGAATCACACAGTATTTGTCCTTTTTGTGTCTGGTCTATTTCATTTAGTGTAATGTCCTCAAGGTTTATCCATGTTGGGGCACATGTCAGAATTTCCTTCCTTTTTAAGGCTGAATAGTATTCCAGTCTATGTATGGACCACATTTTGTTTATCCATCATGTGTTGATGGACATTTGGGTTGCTTCCACTTTTTGACTATTGTGTACAAGGCTGCTATGAACACAAGTGTGCAAGTTATCTCTTTGAGACCTTGCTTTCAGTTCTTCTGAGTTGATAGTAGCTTTTGATGTAATGGATCAGTAGTTTACATCTGTAGGGCAGAGGCCCAGCAGGCCCTGGTGGATCCAAGGATCACAGAATTCCTCTAGCATGACCTTGGCACTGCCTGGTCTTCCAAGGTGACTGTCATGTGGAAAGCCTGTGACAGATGCTCTGTCTTAAATGAAGCCTGTTTAGGGAGTTCCATCTACTTGATATTATGTTTTATGTGACTTTACGCTGTGAAATTTCTTCCCTAATAGAGCAACTATTATGGCTTGTAGGATTGAAAAACAACATAGCCTAGAAATTTTATGCCATGTAAAATTTTTTCATGGCCTCTATAAAAAAGATAGTAACTTATTTCTTTGGTCTTTTTATTGATGAATTCAAATTATATTCTATGGCTCTGACCTTCAGCACATTCTAAAATGAGTTATAATTTATATTCTTGGAAAATGTATAATTGGAATTATTTTAGTCAAATGCTTGTGGGAATGTGTAAATAATTTTACTGGGTTTTCTGATTTTGATTTTGAATTCGCCTAAGTCTTTACTTGGCCACACTCTCAAACTCCCTCCCCGTCCCCCCCATTCTAGTCCAGACTTGCTTTAATTATTTTTATGTCCCTATACGTTCATACAACTCTTTCATGGTCTCTTTCTGGAAACATCTATTACATATTCAAATGTGGCCTGCATGCGTTTTCTCTTATTTGCAACTGCTCAATGAAGATGTTCAACATAGTTTTGGAAGTTTTAGCCACAACAAAGAGAAGAAAAAGAAATAAAAGGAATCCAAATCGGAAAAGAAGAAGTAAAGCTGTCACTGTTTGCAGATGACATGATAATATACATAGAGAATCCTAAAGATGCTACCAGAAAACTACTAGAGCTAATCAGTGAATTTGGTAAAGTAGCAGGATATGAAATTAATGCAGAGAAATCTCTTGCATTCCTCTGCACTAATGATGAAAAATCTGAAAGTGAAATTAAGAAAACACTCCCGTTTACCATTGCAACAAAAAGAATAAAATATCTAGGAATAAACCTACCTAAGGAGACAAAAGACCTGTATGCAGAAAATTATAAGACACTGATGAAAGAAATTAAAGATGATACAAATAGATGGAGAGATATACCATGTTCTTGGATTGGAAGAATCAACATTGTGAAAATGACTCTACTACCCAAAGCAATCTACAGATTCAATGCAATCCCTATCAAACTACCACTGGCATTTTTCACAGAACTAGAACAAAAAATTTCACAATTTGTATGGAAACACAAAAGACTCCGAATAGCCAAAGCAATCTTGAGAACGAAAAATGGAGCTGGAGGAATCAGGCTCCCTGACTTCAGACTATATTACAAAGCTACAGTAATCAAGACAGTTTGGTACTGGCACAAAAACAGAAACAGAGATCAATGGAACAGGATAGAAAGCCCAGAGATAAACGCACGCACATATGGTCAACTTATCTTTGATAAAGGAGGCAAGCATATACAGTGGAGAAAAGACAGCCTCTTCAATAAGTGGTGCTGGGAAAACTGGACAGGTACATGTAAAAGTATGAAATTAGAACGCTCCCTAACACCATACACAAAAATAAACTCAAAATGGATTAAAGACCTAAATGTAAGGCCAGACACTATCAAACTCTTAGAGGAAAACATAGGCAGAACACTCTATGACATAAATCACAGCAAGATCCTTTTTGACCCAGCTCCTAGAGAAATGGAAATAAAAACAAAAATAAACAAATGGGACCTAATGAAACTTAAAAGCTTTTGCACAGCAAAGGAAACCATAAACAAGACCAAAAGACAACCCTCAGAATGGGAGAAAATATTTGCAAATGAAGCAACTGACAAAGGATTAATCTCAAAGATTTACAAGCAGCTCATGCAGCTCAATAACAAAAAACAAACAACCCAATCCAAAAATGGGCAGAAGATCTAAATAGATATTTCTCCAAAGAAGATGTACAGATTGCCAACAAACACATGAAAGAATGCTCAACATCATTAATCATTAGAGAAATGCAAATCAAAACTACAATGAGATATCATCTCACACCGGTCAGAATGGCCATCATCAAAAAATCTAGAAACAATAAATGCTGGAGAGGGTGTGGAGAAAAGGGAACATTCTTGCACTGTTGGTGGGAATGTAAATTGATACAGCCACTATGGAGAACAGTATGGAGGTTCCTTAAAAAACTAAAAATAGGACTACCATACGACCCAGCAATCCCACTACTGGGCATATACCCTGAGAAAACCATAATTCAAAAAGAGTCATGTACCAAAATGTTCATTGCAGCTCTATTTACAATAGCCAGGACATGGAAGCAACCTAGGTGTCCATTGACAGATGAATGGATAAAGAAGATGTGGCACATATATACAATGGAATATTACTCAGCCATAAAAAGAAACGAAATTGAGTTATTTGTAGTGAGGTGGATGGAGTTAGAGTCTGTCATACAGAGTGAAGTAAGTCAGAAAGAGAAAAACAAATACAGTATGCTAACACATATATATGGAATCTAAGGGGGAAAAAAATGGTCATGAAGAACCTAGTGGCAAGACGGGAATAAAGACACAGACCTACTAGAGAATGGACTTGAGGATATGGGGAGGGGGAAGGGTAAGATGTGACAAAGAGAGAGAGCGGCATGGACGTATATACACTACCAAATGTAAAATAGATAGCTAGTGGGAAGCAACCGCATAGCACAGGGAGATCAGCTCTGTGCTTTGTGACCACCTAGAGGTGTGGGATAGGGAGGGCAGGAGGGAGGGAGATGCAAGAGGGAAGAGATATGGGAACATATGTATATGTATAACTGATTCACTTTGTTATAAAGCATAAACTAACACACCATTGTAAAGCAATTATACTCCAATGAAGATGTTAAATAAATAAATAAATAAATAAACTTTAAAAAAAAAAGAAACAGAAAATGTTAACGAGAAATCCCTTTGTATTTCTTGTGAATTATCTACCTTTGCTTTTCTATAGCAACTTTGTCCTTAACCTACACCCACAGTGTCTTGGCAACGGGGCAGGTTTATTACCATGCTCAGAATGGGGGTGAGTTACCACCAGTTGTTGGATTATTTCTAATCTGTGTTTTCTTCTCCTTTTTGCTCACCGTCCCTGTCTTGCTGCCCCTCGGAACATGGCACGTGACCTGCCCATCACCTGGAAAACTGTTATCTCTGGGCATGTGACACGGGCGATGTGGGTGAGTCCTGAAATTAATGTTTAAGCTGTCGATTTCTCTCTCTTGTCTGGGGAAGAAAAAAGTTGCCAAGTGAAATTGTTTGATGGGACGATATCTTTAGCATCTTAGTGCCCATGTGCGTGCACCCCCATACACCTTAATGTTTTGCCGTTGGTTTTCTTTATTTTTGGAAGGGGAGGGTTTATATGATTTTTGAAGAATAGTTCTTTATAACGAATCAAATGGAGTTTTCTAAGGCTCTTGTTCAATTGTTTCTATAAATCACACACTGCAAATATTCATTATTACCATTTATGGCAGATATAAATGTGTTTGTTTTTGTGATGCTGGGATCGTTCTAATATAAAGGCATTGGAAATGATACATTGTTGATGTATTTATATTAAATTAGTCATGAATCTTGACATGAAATCTTCCCACTTTAATTGGTCCTCAGTCGATGGTTTCAAAACTCAAGGTAGCAACACTGTTACATATCAAATTCTAACTTTGCTTTTCCAAAACTGGGCAATAAGCATGTACTGGGCACTCACCTACTGCACATGCAGGACCAGGGAGGGGAGAGAGGGTTGATGTCTGTTGGTGGATTTCTTGCCGTGGAATGGAGACCAGACGACAGGCAGGTTTTGAATACAAAAAGTAGATTTTTAGTTACATTTCTTTCTAGTTATCAAGCATGTGGGAAGCAAGATTTTTTAAAAAGCTTTTGATTAGCCTGATACTATAGAAGTGGCTGGTCCAATAGCTTCTATCCATTTTTAAAATTACTTAGCATGGCTAATTCCTGGAAAAAAGAAATCAGTTGTGGTATATTTCCATAGGAAAATCACTGTCTTGGTTATCAATTCCCCTTTCATCTTGGGTCTCCCTCTGCATAAATTTCAAATAAATTTCAAACTGCCATCTTAGCCAGTTGAGGTGGTGGGATTTCACTTGTTGGGGGCAAATACATTTGTTATTGCCATCTGTTATTTCTGGAATCTCTAAAATTATATTGAATGTTAGCATGAAATTTGGCATGGATGTTTGTAAGATTTTCTATTGTGGTGTAAGTAATTTGGGAATCTTTACCTTAGATGATTTAGTTGCCCATAAATATCCTAAGGAATATGTATCATTTGAGTTTACTCTGTTGAGCTGTGAGTAGTTGATTTGACACAATTACCACCTAATCAGCTGTTTTGCCTATTGGGTTATGCTATCATTTTTCAGTTCCACATCTAAAATCTCCTTTTGGGATTCACACTGTGTGTTTTCCTCTGTGTGTCTCTCTGGGTCTTTCCATCGCCCTCCTTCTCGTAAATGATAACCCGCTGGTCAACCATCCTTAAAATCTCACTTTCTCTTCCAGTAATAATCAGTAACCAGAACCTACTTCTTTTAAATTAATCATGCCCCAAATCTTGTGAATTCTTCTTTTGTCTGGGACCTGGAAGGCCTTCTGAAGATAACACTGTATTTGTGAGACGCTCTGGGAATCTTCAGAAATCTCTGGTCCTAAAAGCAGCAAAGTACAAGTCAGGGTGTTTGCTTATTATTTCTCATCCGACTCTGTTGTAGGGCATGTGTGTTCTCACCAGCCTCTCCTTTTCCTTCACTTTCTGAGGCTCCCTTCTAGTCTATTAAGGAATCTTTTGGTGTGTGGGTCATTTGGTTTTTTAATCTGTTTTTGTTCCATTTATAGGGAGGGGTTAGGCTGGCTCTGCAGCCTAAAGAGTTACTGGTTTGGTCAATATGGGATCATTTTCTTAAAAAAAAATAGCTAATGGGTTTGTCACCCTGACATGGTTTACTTTTTGGGATGTGCACCATCACGTGTCATCAGCACCCTCATTTTCAGCATTACCTTCATCACTTCCTCTTTCCCAGGTACTGGGTGATGGACTCCACATGCATCTCGTTTAATCTTCCTAACAACCTCATGATACAGGAACTTTTTATCATCTGAATTTATGGATGAGTAAACTGAGGTACAGCTTGACCTGCTGAAGGCCACCAGAGTCCTAGTCATAAAATGTTTTCATTTAGACACATTTCCTTTTAACCATTTTAATATACTTTTGGACTCTTCTGTACCTTCAAAGACAGAATTTTGGTACATCTCAGACAATACTTTGTCCCGTACAACGAAATTTGTCTTTTATCCGGCAGTTATGTAAAGCTCTTTCATGAGTCATGGCAGGGAGTGAAGGGGGGGCAGGAGTGGTTATAGTAAAAGACTTGTTAATTAGTAGGGTGATTTGCCCTATGAAAGAGATTTCTGTTTCAAGAGGAGTTGATATCTTTGTATCTGACAATATAATCATATTTTGATAGAACTAATAGTAGTTTTGCAGGAAAAAAAATCAAACAGAAGCTAAATTCTTTCCCAATTCATATAAACCCTGTACCTACAAATTCCATTTAGATTTCCATCTCTTGCTTTTGAGGGTTATTGAGCTTCTAAATCCATCATGAGTACTTCTCTAATAGCTCATTTTCTGCTTTGTTAGTCAGGGTAATAAGGCCCTTCTCAAAATCAGAGAGACATGAAAAGCAGGAAGTTATCTTGGTCACCTAGCTCACCCTGCTTGAATCTCCCAAGGGTCTCCATTGACAAGGGTAGGAGTTGGTGGAGCCAAGCCACAGACATCTTGGACAAGATGCTGGGATTTCCGGTTACCCAAGGTGTGCAGATACTCATAATATCTTACCTGAGTTTTGCAGCACCTTGCCAAACCCTTCTTTTCATCTTTATACCATCCTCCATCTTGCTCCAGAGAGACATAGCCAAGCTATAAATCTGCCCACGCCTCCCTCTTGCTTTAAACACCCCAGTGGTTCCATCTTGCTTCTGGTACTGCTTCTCCACCATAGTTTTGCAACAGCCTGGTGAGCATTAATCATTTGTCTGGGTGTCACAGGTAAGGGGCTGCTGATAATAAGTCTAAGTATTAAAGTTTAAAAAGTATTTTTTTTTAGGTAAAACAGACTGTTTTCAAGTTTACCTCTATGGCACTATTATTTGCACTCACTTTTATTCCATATTATTTCTTCTGTGTGTAAGATAGATAAAGATCTATCTGTCTATCCATCTATCTATCGGATGCCACATCTGGCTATGTGCTGGGGATTGTGTATAAAATCATCAGCCCTCCTTATTTGTCTTATCACCTAATGGTTCCTGGTGTACAGCTAATAATTCTGTTTATCAAGAGTTTCTGTAGCGCTTGTGAGTTGTGATTTTGTAGTTATTAACTTGGGCAATGTAATTTTACTCATGGAAAATTTTCTAGGTAAGAAGGAAGGCAAGGATAGATTAAGAGAGCTCCAACATTGTGTTGTATGCAGTGATGTTATGAACATTCTGACCTGTAATGACAGTAATTTTTGATGACCAAGTAAACATCAAAGTGATGATAAGGAGTAAAACTTGCAGGAGGAAAAATCATACAACTAAAAAGTTAAAACCTGTACATTTCATTTGTTTCAATAACAAAAAATAACATAGTTACTCTTCAAGAGCCCATGTTTATTTACTTTTTTAATATTACCCATGTATGTAATGGAGGTCTGAAAAAAAAGACAAGGTTCTTCTTTCAAAATAAAACAAGATATTTTGAAAAATCTTATGCACTGAAGGTTTGCCTTGTAAGATGACTGATTCTGTATATAGTAGATGATGTTAGTACTTACATGTTTATATAAGGTGTTATCCATACCACCTTCATCCTCCTGAAATGTCTGTGCTGCTTTTTGCTTTATATTCCCAAGTAATTTTGCTAGAGGTGAGGAGTTGGAAAAATCTGGAAGTATAGGTTGCATGAAAAGTCATCTGTCTTATGTCTCGGTCTGAATAAAAGGTCAAGAACAAAGCTCGTTAGGATGACCCACAAGTTTTCCCCGATCCTGTTACCACCTACCAGATGCATCTGCCACTTTGCTTTTAGCCCCAGACTTGTGTCACTTGTCACTCCTGCTGTGTCCCATGTGTGTCCTGCCTTTAGCATCCCAGGAACTCACATGTATCCATGATTTTTCTCATTTTCTTCCTCCTGCTTCCTGCTCCTTCCCTTGTCTTTATCTAGTAACTCCTGCTTGTCTTTTACACACAGCTCCTGCAAGAATTCTGTCCTGATAAGCATCCTCTCCTCCCACCCCACTGGGTATAAGAATCCATCACACTTTTACAGCACCCTGCATTTGTCTCCCTGTGTCTTTGCATGTCATAAGGGAGTGATGGATTTACCTATATATGCCCTCTATTGTTTTATAAAATCAGAAAGAACTGGGGTTTCATCTTTAACAATTCCTTATGCCTAACGCCTATAGTCTGCAGGGCTGTCACGGGTTGCGTTTCTTGAGAATAGATTGTGAAATGGACATCGGCGGCCAAGGTGTTTCTTAGCAAGAGCTCCTGGGACCAAGGCCAAGGAGGAAAGCAGGACTGGGCAGAGGGAGAAGTCGTGATCCCCACAAAGGTCTCAGCTCACCCTATGGGGACCCCTATAGCTGGAATGACCTCCAGGTGGTTCCCAATTAGAGCAAGATGGCCCGAGCCTCCTTACCCCTACTGGAAGGAGGTGTGACCTGTGCAAGACAGTTTTCTTCAGTGGAGGCAACCCCACAAAGGACTGACAGCTGAGGACTGCCTTTTGGCAGCATTTCTAGAAACTGGAGGATTATAAATCCTTTGTTCCTGTAAGGGGATCCGGGCAGGATATCATGGTGTCCACCGTATAGGCACAGAACTTTTTTGTGAAATTAACTGAAGAAGAGAAAATGCCTGTGAATTTGGGAAATTGGGGATAAGAGGAGGAAATGAAACACGTGGGTGATTTCTATCTGCTCTATTAATAGAAATGGTTTTAATAAAATGGATTTTTCTCTGAATAAGGAGATACAATTTTTTAAAGACCCTTTAAGCTTTAAGGCTTCCAGCCCTAAAAGCAGCAAATGCATTGTTTGTAACTATTCCAAATACTGAAATTTCTGCTACTCATTTCATAAATATTTATTGACTCCCCGAAAGATACACAGCACTATAGTAGCCAGTGTGAGACCCAAAAAAATTGTTTAAAGAAAAAATCAAATATCAAGGAGATTTCAAACCATTGATAGATAAAGCTGTCTAGACGATTGATCATAATGCAAAGCAGAATGAAACTTTGGAATGAGATGTCATACGAGCTGAGCTTTGAACCTCCAGAGACTTGAGTTTGACTCTTCCAGGAAATGGTAGCTTTTACTTTTCTGCCTGAAATAATATCTCATTCAACTTTTATAGCTTCTACAACCAATGACATCTATTTATTGGAAGGAGGGGTGCTCTTATCAAAACCTACAATGGCCAGTGAAATCAGAATCATAACTCTTTCTTCTCTATTCCACTTCCAGACTCTAAAAATGAAATGATGCTTGTGCCTCTCAGGCTTGGTTTCTGTAGGGAAAAAAGTCACCAAACATGGGGCTATATTTCAGTTCCAGGGCTGGGCCTACAGCCGCCTACAGGTCTTGCTTTGTGATGTTGGCTTCTAATCACCTCCCAGGTTCACTGTGCACCCTTGTCCCCGCCGGTGACTCTGAGCCCCGTGCAGGATGGAGGTGTGCCTCAGCTCATTTCCACTGTCTTTTCAAAAGCAAGTGTCTCTGTTCACCTCCCTTTCACTTAAAAGGGACACGCCCCCTTCCTTTTAATGACTTCTATGTACGTGTAGTTCCTTTGTTTTCTCTACCTTATCTTTAATTGCTAAGATGATGACAGTGCTGATGAAGAAGACATGTCTCTCTCTCAAAGCTTTAGTGAAAAGGAAAAAAGCCAAAGCAAACTGAATTGCAATAGCAAAGTTCTAAATTATGCTTATGAGGCAGTGTTGGTGATAAGGAAGTAGTTAAACATTACTTTGCTTAGAAAGAAATTGTTCTCAGGACCAATACGGAGTGTCAGCAAAATGAAAACAATTGATTCATCAAGTTCTTCCCTCCCTGGCATGTAGAGAGTGAGATTATTAGCTCGGGAAAGTTATTCTACAGTCTACTTTAGTCTGTAGTTTTCTCTATCAACCATTTTTTTCTGATGGTCCTAAAGTCCCATATTTAAAAGTTTTAAAACATCAGTTACCCATTCTCCTCTGCTGACTCTTCTGAAGATGCTACCCTTGAGATAAAGAGAGGAGGGCTGAAGGGCTGTAAATCTATCGAGTCTGTATTGATCTTTCCTTTTGGATTTAGCATCACTTCCCTTGTATCCATCATGCCGGAAGTAGATACAAGGTGCCTGGCTAACCTCTATCTTTTAGGGAACAAGTAGAATATAAGCTTTACTCTGTAAGACTCTTATTATCATAGTATTAATACTGGCTACAAGACTGGCAAGAGGGGTGGGGAAAGTGCAGTGTTTGGGGGAAATGTGTTAGTGTGTATTTTCTGTGCTACAGGGCAGGTCCCACCCCCCTCCCATTTGAAAAACTAATTGGAAAACTCCATCACATTGGAGGAGAAGGACAAATAGCTTTGCATCAACATGAAAACTTGATATGAAAATATGAAAAGTTGAATGACCGATTTTACATAAAAGCTGTCAGTTTTAAAGATATTGAAAAAGGCTCTCTATTTAATGTAGTTTATCCAATTCATCCAGTCTTTGTTTTAACCAAAGAATGGCTTGAGAACCCAAAGCTCAGATAGTTTCTCTTCTTTTTAAAAAATCACCTCTGTCATCAAAGATTATCCACTCCAAAGTGCTATTCTTCTTTACTCCTATTAGTTTTGCTTCTATAAATCATTTATGTAGCAGAATAATTTGAATTTAGTAAATGGCTTGCAAAGGACAAAATCAGCTTGCCTATGGAAAATATGAAGCAAACATCAAAGAACATAATTTTCTGTTTTTCATAACTGTTTGGTTTAACAGGTATAAATCCCCAGTTATGATGGATGCTGGATTCTTGGGGTAGCGCTAACTGCCTCCATGCCTACCTGACCCTGATTGAACCCGTTTCTTGGACTTTCTGGGGGAGAATTTATGTGAGGTCAATGAATTGTACTTGTTCAAAGGTTACTCTGCTACATAATTCAGCTGTCAGCAGAACTAGGTCTGGCCTGGCCCAAGATTTTGCATAGGTCTGAAAAAAAAAAAAATTAAAGAGACTCTGCAATATTTTACTGCCTAGTAAACTGACAGAATCACATCGGCTGTGTCAGCACAAGCATTGGGGAATTGGGCAGGGGTTCTTGCTACTGGTCTGAACTTTGCATTTCAAGCACGTTGCGTTGGAAAGACAGCCCTGAGATAGCGCAGGGGGAGCTGACCTAGCAATGATGAAGGGAGATATTTGTGGGGCAATCGTGGTGCCTTTATCCATCAGCAGTGAGTGATGACTAAGTTTGGCAGGTTATCTCTGACGCCTTATCTCCTCCAGCTTGAGTCCACCGAGAGGCTCAAGAGTAGTTAGAGCCTATTTTTAACAGCAAGTCCTACCGACCCATAATTGAACATGCGATTTTTTGTTTTTTGTTTTTTCGGTTCAGAAGCCCCTACCTCCTCAGACATTCCTAAATGTCTGATTAGGGCTTCCTATATTTCTGCATCATGGACAACTTAGAGGTTTGAAAGTATTCTGTTTTGTTTTGTTTTTTATTTATTTTATTGAAGTATAGTTGATTGACGATGTTGTGTTAATTTCTGCTGTACAGCACTGTGATTCATTTATACGTATATATACATTCTTTTTCATAATCTTTTCCCTTTTAGTTTATCTCAGGGTATTGAATATAGTTCCCTGTGCTGTTATTTTGGATGTTTTCTCTTTTATGCATGCTCTGATGTTTTTAAGAGTCTTATTTTCCACAGCAGTGTATCTCTAATTGGAATGTCATGACGGATCTGAGGACTGTGCCCACTTTAGACACGGGAGAGCATTAACATTGTCAAAATATTTTTACAAGGATCCAGAAAAGATTTATCTCCCATGCCTTGTATATCTCCTCCCCAAAGGAAATGTAATGTTTGCATTGAATTCAGAACCTTACAGCTCTTGACTGTAGCAGCAGCTTTGCACCCAGTGCTTCTCCCTAGTAAATGTTGATGGTCCTATTCAGTGTCATGGTTTTAATTGTTAGAAAGAAAAATTCTTTTCTGATGGTACTGTAGATTTTGAGGGTACATTCTTAAAAAATGAAAAAATATGAGTGCCTTTTGGGTTTTGCTTTCAATTGTTAATTTTTTTTCCTTTCCCTTTTTTAAATCACTCCAAATCTTGAACATGGGGCTCCACCTAGTGTAAGTTTTAGGTTAAAAAAATAGTATATCTATAAGGAAAGGGCAAAAATTAGCTGAATGGACTCCTTTATGATATGAATGCAGAACAAAAGATAGTAATAATTTCATAAAATGCTTTTGTGGTTCCAAATGCTTCATGGAATTTAAGGACATAGAAACATTCTTTTTCATTCCCTCGTTTTCCACAAATTCTTACTTTTATACCTTTTTTTTTTTTTTTAAGGCAAAATTACATTACAGCTGTGTGTAAATACAGTTTTAGGTTGTAAACATTTTCTTTGCCTATGGTAAATGGATTTAGATCCAATTTTCCGGTGGTGTAACAAGACAAGAATCTTAAATAAAACACTTTGGGATGTCTTCACAGTTGGTAAACTTAGACTTACTGCCTGAAATTGCTTTTTTTTTTTCTTTTAATAAACAGAGACTTAAATTTTAGGCTAACATTTTAATTTAATACTTTCCATAATGCCATCTGATTATATTTTGAAAATGTTTATATTGCATCCAGCTGTAAGATTTAGATTTTTTACTTAGCAACCAGTCAGTGGACTTGTATTACTGTCGATAATATAATTTTTTACAACTTTGAAATGATCACTATAGTGTAGTATTCAGTTTCTTTATATTTTGTTCTCATAGAGGGGGATTTCCAGTGCTTATATCTATTGCCAGTGAGTTCCAAGAGCAGAATGTGTGTATGTCTCTGAAGAACTAAAACTAGACTGAAGTGACACTTACAGGAAATTGACCTAGCTTGATGACATCAACAGCCAAGAGATGCAGAGAGTTGAGAAATTCACTTGAGAAAAACATCCCCTCGAGTATTTGGATTTTCAGATGTGCAGCATTTGCCCTAGAACTGACCCATTGTGGTTCCAGGGGGAATAATATTTCTTTTGTGCCTCCTGTGTGACAGATGTTGTACATATACAATGTATCTACTTTTCCTCACACCCTGTGAATTAGGAACACAGATCTATTTTACAGATAAGGAAACTGAGGCTCAGAGAAATCAAATAACTTATCCAGGTGTGTCAGGATTTGAACTCAAGACTATGTCTCTCCATACTATGTGTGTTCTTTCCTTGGCAACCTATTATGAACCTATGTAAAACTTATGAAATCCTTCATGACGCCAACTCTTTTTTAGGTTTCCAGTTAATCACTATTTTTATTCAAGACTGAATATGTTCTAGATTCCAAGGGAGTTAATACTATTGTGTCTTCAGGAAACTTTCAATTTAGCTGAAGAGGCTGAGCCCAAGTGTATTTTCTAAGACCATTTATTCCCTTCTACATTTAGTTAAGTGCCTGGTGTATGGTATACATAATAAGTGCAATAGGAGTTTGGATTTCTAAAATCAAGGGGTCTTCTTTCCTACCCACCCCCTTCTCCAGCAATGAGAACTTTCCTTCTGCAATGGAGGTGACAAGATGAATCAGAGTGTTATCTAAGAGCAGTGATTCTCAAAGTTTGGGCAGTTGATGCCCCTTTGCACTCTTAAAAATTACTGAGGATCCACAAAGAGCTTTTGTTTAAGTAATCTATGCCTTTTGATATTTACCATTTTAGAAGCCAAAACTAATAATATTTTAAAATATGTATTAATCCATTTAAAAATAACATTAGTAAACCCATGTTATATGTTAACACAAGTGACATATTTTTATGAAAAATAACCCTGTTTTCCCAAACCAAACAATTGAGTGAGAAGAGTAACATTGTTTTACATATTTTAAAAATCTTCTTTTTTTTAATTAATTAATTAATTAATTTATTTATTTTTGGCTGTGTTGGGTCTTCGTTGCTGCACGCGGGCTTTCTCTAGTTGCGGCGAGCGGGGGCTACTCTTCGTTGCGGTGCGCGGGCTTCTCGTTGCGGTGGCTTCCCTTGTTGCGAGCACAGGCTCTAGACACGTGGGCTTCAGTAGTTGTGGCACGTGGGCTCAGTAGTTGTGGCTCTCGGGCTCTAGAGCGCAGGCTCAGTAGTTGTGGCGAACGGGCTTAGTTGCTCCGTGGCACGTGGGATCTTCCCCAACCAGGGCTCGAACACATGTCCCCTGCATTGGCAGGCGGATTCTTAACCACTGCGCCATCAGGGAAGCCCAAAAAAAATCTTCTTAATGTCTGATTTAGTAGAAAGAAAACCACTGGATTCTAATCTTCTGCATTCAAGCTGTTACGATACATTGTTTTGGTTGAAGTCTGGCGAGAAAATCCAGCTTCACACAGAAATATTGTTGGACAAGGGAAAAGTACTTTAATAGCCTTTTCAGATAATTCTTTTGGCCTTGCTGACCCATGAAAGGGTGTTTGAGGAACCCCCCAAGGGGTTCCTGGACCTCACTTTGAGAACTGCTAGTCTAAGTAAGACGAGACCTCGATTCAAATATCACTTCAGGTCTGTCACTTCCCAGATCTGAAGCCCTTGGAAGTTACTTAACCTTTGAAACAATGTGTGCACAGGATCTGGCACAGAGAAGGCACTCAAATAGATGGTTGTGATGTGGATGTGATAGCAGTAATAAAATGCTGCTGTTCCCCTGGCCTTGGGTGATGTGAAGCCCAGAGTCAGAAAACAAAGTCATGCTCAGCTCAGGGTTGCCTAGAAGTAAAACTGTGTGGAAGACAATGATACTATGGACAAAGCAGGACCCATCTCATTCCTAAGTTATACAGCTTGGTCCATTCAGTTCGATATCCTTCCCATCCAGGATGAGGCTGATTTGCCGGGTTTTGTACAATTTTCCTACATTCTGAATACACTACATTAGAGAACTGGTGATGGTGGTTATGACTGGAAGAAAATATAACAGAGATGGGGTTTCGTATTTTATATTCACATTTGATATGAAGTTCATTGTTTAAAGTATAATGAATAATTGCAATTTTTCATAAATAAATGGTAGAGAATGAGTACTGTGGGATTGGAAAAAGTTTTTTAAAATTCTGGGAAGGCTTTACAAATGCTTTTCAGCAGTTTAGTACATTGTGATGTTGAGTAAAGCACATTTCAACTATAATGTGCTGTGCTCATTTTTTTCTATAACACTTCGGAAACAGTACTGTCAGTCTGACACGTGATACTAAAAGGTTATGTTCAGGATGAAGCAGGACAATGGAGTCCGTTCCTCTGAAAGCCAAGTCATATTACAGGGAGATGAATTTGCATGTCCTGAGTCAGAAGGGTTACAAGACAGGTCCAGAATACCGGTCAGAGATCCTAGAAGCAAGAAGACAATGCGTGTAAACCAAAGCAGGCTTGGGAAGGGTCTGGTGGCATTGAGGGGGAGGTTAGGAACAAACAGTAGACTGAAGTTAGACCCCTGGCAGTCTAAGATGGGACAAGACAGAGGTGAAACTTTGGTTGAAGCCAAATCTTGTAGATCATGCTTTTATCTATGGTCTTATTTAGTTATAGGGAGGGCTGGGAGAGGATATTTCCAAATGCTGGAAAATGTACTCCTTAAAAATGATTGGAAAAAAAAAGTTATCTAAAAGGTTTATAGAAAAATATGTCATTATTAGAACACTATGAAAGTGACCCCTTGAAAAGAATCTTCTTATTGCATTGTCAGAAGGATGATATAATGTTTTTGTTTCAAAAGAACATTTTAGCCACAGCAATAAAACTGCCACAGAGATTTATCATTTAGAGGAAGAAAAAAAAATCAACAAAACTCTTTATTTTCTGCTTGGGATGAGCAGAATAAGAAATTCTTTTCTCTTCATAACTTCTGTGGTTTCAGGTGAAACTAGTATTGCCAATCAGTTTGAATGTCTCCAGCTAAGACAGATTTTTGTGTCTGTGCTAGTCATCTACAAGCTTCAGAGACCCAGATGTGACCTGCCTAAGAGGACCCTGCTAATCAGAGTGTGGTTAGAACCCAGGTCTCCAACTTGGCTGTGCTACTTTGGGTAGGTCACGCCCAGCTTCTGAAGGTCTCTGTCACATATACAGTAGGAAATAAGACTAGATCATTGGTCCTCAAAGTGTGGTCCACAAACCAGCAGCAACAACATCCCCTGGAACTGGTTAGAAATACATTCCTAGGCCCCCTCCCAGACCTACTGAAGCATAAACTGTAGGAGCAGGACCCAGAAATCAGTGTTCTGATATGTTCTCCAGATGATTCTGTGCATTCTACAGTTTTCAAGCCACTGGACTAGCTGATCTCTAAGGCCCCTTCTAGTTTCAATACTAGAAGATCCTGAGTCATGTGGTTCATTCTGGCCCTCAGGGAATAGTTGTATGGAGCAATCAGAACAGAGAATTGTTTTTCTTTAATAGATATCCAAGGTGGCAACTGCCCTAGGTGGCTCATTGCATTACTTAACCATTTCAAGAAGCTCTTATACTTTATTGTTTATACAAAAATATATGTAGGACTGATTTTTAAAATTGATTTTTGGATTATGGTTACATTAAAGACTCAAAAAAAGCTGTAAAGATTCTCCAATGGGGAGGTTGGAAGGGAGGAGAGCCACATACTAGAATAAACATTAAATTTATACACAATTTCAAGAGGTTCACAGATGCCCTAACACCCATCCCTGGTCCTCACAGACTTGGTTAAGAAAAACTGACTTAGAAAATTTTCAGTAAATTGTTAAGGAAAGTATAAGCACTTTTCCAGGGGTTCTAAAGGAGAGACTCATTCAATACATGTCCTCCAGTTTCCATTTGTTTGTCAAATCTGTTTTAAACACTTACTGATAGGGAAGGCGCTGCTCTAAGTCCTGGGGTGGGATATATCCTATTCTCTGTGAGTTTTCACACAATTATATGCAAAAGTGGCCAGAACAAGTACCAAATGGGCCACAGATTCCTTCTGCCAGAATATAATTGGGGGGGCGGGGGGTGGGAATTCCCAAAAGAGATGGCACATGAGTTGGTCTTTGGAGATGAGCTAGATGGGCATTTGTGAGCTGAGAGGATGGCAGGAGGGAAAGCTGGAGGTCAGAGGTCGTTCGAGAGTCCCAATTGATGGAGGAGCTTTCCACAAAGAACCCATGGCTCCTGAGTTTTCTTCAGGGGCTACATGGAAATCTCTAGAAAGAGATGAAGTAGAATCCTTTCTTTCCTTTACTTATGTTAACGTGCACAGTTGTCACTTCTCTGCTTTGGCTCCAAGGATTCTCTTCGAAACAATGTCTTCCAACCGAGGATATTGGATCTTAAACAATTGGGCTGCTCTCCTAAAAGAGCGAGTTATAACCATTTGCCCACAAGACATTTCTTAGACTTTTGAGCTCTATTTTTACTTCAACTTTCAAGAAGCTAAAAGTTGGGTCATTAATCATTTGCTTACTCTCAGTGTGCCTCATGTGAATTGATTAATTCTGTGTACTTAGCAGGTGCTCATAAGGCATTGCCTTTTAGTCTTTTAACACGATTTTAATTCTTGCAAGAAAGATAATTTTCTACTCATTTCTTATACCTTTTCAATTATAATGACAGCAGTTTTGTCTTGATGACCTCATGTAGCCCATCATTTCTTGGTGGTTTAATTTCAGAAGAAATAGGGCAGTGCAAAAGTGTCTTCTGATTTGATTGAATCTGCATCCTTAGTATTCACTGCCAGACTATATTAGGACTTCATTACTGACAGAGGCTGCTTAAATTCCCTGCAAGGGGAACAACAATTTAAAGGGCTGTTTTTGAGTCTTCTTCCTAAAAGTTGAGTGAAGGAAAATGATGATATTGCCTTGTCTGAAGGTGGAAGATCAGAATTCAGGATGACATAATTAAAAGCTAAATAGCCTGTGTTAAAATCACCAATTAAATGAACTCTTATGGAAGATACAAATTATATCTTTTGGTACATTTTATTACAGTCCAAGGTTTTAAAATAAAAAGTGTTTTGCTTTCCACCTGTTAATACCAGGTCAAACAGAATAGGAAGTCCAGTAACCTAACTTGTGTGAGTTTAAAGTAATCCCAAGGTCTTACCTAATGAAGTATTAGCACCAACATAGGAAGAGTGGGTAACAGTTGTTTAGAGTGTAGTAGGGATAGGTTATGGATTGGAACCATGTCTATAGGATGCTAAAGTATCAAACAGTGTATGGTCTATGGTGTTGTCAGTGGTTCTCATCATTACAATCAACCCGCGAGTTAGCAATATTGCTGCCTGGGTCCCATCAATTAAGTCCATATCTCCAAAGCCTGGGCCCTGTTGTTGGTTTATAAAGGCTCCCAGGTGATTCTCAAGTGCAATTAGAGCTGAGATGTACTGTTTTCCTGAGACCTGCGTGCTTGTCACATTTGGGCGGTGATGTGATTGATAGAAAGATGCCAACAGCTACAACTAGAAAATATGTTTTTTCTTTAATGGCAGTTGATTCAAAAACATCCAGAGACTATTACATAGAGCAGGAGATAATGTGGCGTGTTGCCAGAGGTATGACTTTTCAGGCCCCCGAAGTTCCCGGTAGTGATGGACAGCTGGGGTTGATGACGCCCATGTGGAGTGAGTGTCTCCGGCGGCAGGGAGCCTCACTGTTCCCTGAGTTCTGTGTTCCTGCTTCCCCATCCCTATGCCCCTCCCCCTCTGTTCTGGGGGGGGCTGGCTACCTGTTTGCTGCAGGTACCACCTTCCCTCCTCCTACACATTCCTAGATATGTGTTGCAAGATTGGACGGAGGAACCACTGAGGGCCTCCCTCGCCAGCCCCGCCAGGATCCCCAGACATCTGAGGGCCATTCTTGCAATGGCCGGTTGGCAGTCTGTCTAGCTTCTCTTTTAAAGATGAGAATGATTTTTCTAGAGTTTTTTGGTGGCATAACATTTTAGGTAAATTATTTATCATAATGGTTAATTAGCTCATTTTTCTTTGTTTTTCAAAAATGAGAGACAATGAGGAAGTTCACTGTTGCTTAAAACATTTTCATTTAAGTCTAGTCCCTGCTTAGCTTAGTGTTCTTTCATAGGCAATTATTTCATTTTTCTAGGAAGGGGAGTGGCTGTAAAAGATTACATCACGCATCTATTTTGTGGTGTTCTCCCTTTCCGGAAAATGACATATTGAAATCTTTTGAAAGTCTTTGTTCGATTTCATTTTTCTTTCACTCCTGGCATTTCTTTTTACCCTATACTTAGAAGTCAAATAAAGGTGAGATTCTCACACAAGTTTTTACAAAAGAAAAATGACATATTCAAACTTTTACCAATCATTGCAAATGCCATTTGAAATTTTACTTTCCTAATATTTCTTCCACTTTTTTCTCCCAAGCAAATGGTTCCTCATGTTTGCACACCACAAAAACCTTTGTGACCTTGGTCGATGTGCTTAACGTGGAAATATTCATGGCAAATGAGGATGGGATATGTAATTAAGTCCCCGGGGTATGAGAAAGTAGTAAGCATTTAACAAATTTTTATTGAATAAATGAATGGATCTACCATTTTAATTTTTCTTTTTCACTCAAGATGACTTCATAAATACTTTTCCAGGATGTACACAGCTCATGTATTTCAAATTTAAAATTATTTTATCATAATAACATATCATTCTTAGGTTACTTATAGTTGGAAAATGGCCATTTCCACATTACTGAAGGCATATTAGAAACATCTTTACACATACAACTTTTTTCCCTTTCAGTTGCATCTTGAGGGTACCAATTCTAAAGTTGGAATTACTGGGTCCCAGCCTATGATCAACATCCTGACTCTTATTGAAAATTTCGCAGTTGTTTCCCAAGTTTATTGCACTCTTTTTTTTTAAAATTAATTAATTAATTAATTTATTGCTGCATTGGGTCTTCGTTGCTGGGCACGGACTTTCCCTAGTTTTGGCGAGCGGGGGCTACTCTTTGTTGCAGTGCGCGGGCTTCTCATTGCTGTGGCTTCTCTTGTTGCAGAGCACGGGCTCTAGGCACACGGGCTTCAGTAGTTGTGGTGCGTGGGCTCAGTAGTTGTGGCTTGCAGGCTCTAGAGCACAGGCTCGGTAGTTGTGGCACACGGGCTTAGTTGCTCCGTGGCATGTGGGATCTTCCCAGCCCAGGGCTCGAACCCATGTCCCCTGCATTGGCAGGCAGATTCCTAACCATTGCGCCACCAGGGAAGTCCCTATTGCACTCTTTACAGGAATTTATAGGGCTCCTAGCAACTCCTGCCAACATTATTTTAATTTGCGTCTCCCAGCTCAGTAAGTGTGAGATGGTACTTTATTTAAACGTGTGTTGCCTTCGTTGTCTGCGAAGCTGAATATCATTTCAAAGTGTGTTATTTTAGTGCCTCTGGGTGTGAGCTGCATATTACTCTTGTTAAGCTGAGGTTAGGTATTATCTTAAGGGATTTAAGTAGGTATTTCTAAGAGGCTTACATTCATAATATGGAGAAATTTATTGTATCATTGTATCTGTTTTTATTTTCACCTTAGTTCTCATTTTCATGTCCTACAGAATTATTTTATTTCATTAAGTTAAAGCCATTAATAGATGATAAGAGTCAAACAAGGGCTTCCCTGGTGGCGCAGTGGTTGGGAGTCCGCCTGCCAATGCGGGGGACACGGGTTGGAGCCCTGGTCCCAGAAGATCCCACATGCCGCGGAACAGCTAGGCCCTTGTGCCACAGCTGCTGGGCCTGTGCTCTGGAGCTCGCGAGCCACAACTACTGAAGCCCGCGCGCCTAGAGCCCGTGCTCTGCAACAAGAGAAGCCACCGCAATGAGAAGTCCACACACTGCAAAAAAGAGTAGCCCCCGCTCACCACAACTAGAGAAAACCCGCGGGCAGCAACAAAGACCCAAGCAGCCAAAAATAAATAAAATAAAATAAATTAATTAAAAAAAAAAAAAGAGTCAAACAAACTCTAGCTGCTTTCCAGAATTAAAATTCCCTATCTCGCTCCCTTTCCGGTCTCTCTCTCAGGCTTTTAAGCTTTCATTGGTTGCCTTTACATCATATGGAAATTTCATGGATGTCATGTGAGGAAACAGAATCAGGAAGGGAAGAAGGACCATTAAGGCTGTGCGTGGTCTGAGCTGCTGGGGCACTTACCCCAGGATGGTCTTTTTCCAGTTATAAGGCCCATCGTCATTTGATTAATTTCTACCGTTACCTGCTTCTTCCTGATGATCCCTACTTCTCAAAGTTGCATAAAATTATTCTCCTTACTAAATGATTTCTGACACGGATGGTGACTGATATGGCTTAAATTTCATTTCCAAGATGTCTGTTAAAACCTGTTCTAATGAAATTTTTTTTAATTAATTTATTTATTTATCTTTGGCTGTGTTGGGTCTTCGCTTCTGTGCAAGGGCTTTCTCCAGTTGCGGCAAGCGGGGGCCACTCTTCATCGCAGTGCGCGGGCCTCTCCCGTTGCGGAGCACAGGCTCCAGACGCGCAGGCTCAGCAATTGTGGCTCACGGGCCCATTTGCTCCGCGGCATGTGGGATCCTCCCAGACCAGGGCTCAAACCCGTGTCCCCTACATTGGCAGGCAGACTCTCAACCACTGCGCCACCAGGGAAGCCCTCTAATGAATTTTTTAAATGTTATAAACCAAAATCTGTAATTTGTTTACATTTGCTCAGGACATTTGAACAAGTTGAGGTCTTGCTGCCACTTCTTGTGCAGGTAAAGAGCTAAAGAATTGTGAAGGTTCTGAAGAGATTAAAACATGACTATAATTACCTGGGACACCGAGGGTTCGAATACCAGCTGTTTTTCCAGCATCTGCCTGTAAATGTGTCATGTTGTCAGGCTTCATGGACCCACCGAATAACCAAGCTGCCAAACAATTACCTTCGGAAATCATTTAAATGACCACACAGGAAAGCCTACTTATCGTAAACAGTACCCCACACAGAAAAACACAATGCAATACAGTTCATTGATATTTTAAGAATATTTAGACTACCGATTCATAACATATGATCCTTGAATCTTTCAGCTTCTCTGTCTGATGTGGCTTGGTCAAATAAATGACTTAAAAAAAAAAATGCCGTATGCCAAAATACAGAATTTTGCTCTAACTGAATTACTGAAGTAGGGAACACTTTTTAGTTATCTATTAGCTTGATTCGTGGATTTATCAATCAAGACCATCCCAGGAAGCAGGAGGCACACTCAACTGTGAATTTTGGAGAATGTAACACAGGGAATTTTACAGAAGCCAACAAGGGGGTGTTGAGGCACCAGGACCAGAAGAGTAGCCAGTAGTTACCACCCCTGGCTGAAATGGTGAGGGCAGGAAGCTGTTAACAGCCCTCCATGAGCTGAAGGGTAAGAGAGAAGCCGTCCAACAAGAATGGTCCTTGGAGACGGATGCTGCCCCTGGGGGGCACATGGCACCAAAGCAGGGAGGAAGCCGGGGGTAAGTACCCCAGCCTCGCTCTACTCTGCTTGAGTCCTGACACCATCTCCCATCTTCCCAATGTCAAAGCCAACCCAAGCAGAGGGTCCAGCAGCCTGAGTGATGCAGGTCCTAGGAGTGGACCCTCCCCCAACCCCCAACTCCCTGGTACCAAGCAAAGCAAAGTAGAAAATGGATCTGGGTCCCTAGAATAATTAGCATGATAGAATGTTGAGGTTCCCTTTGAGGAAATTTATTGGTAAACATGTTAAGAAGAGCAGTACACAATAGAATCATGTATCTTTTAAATAGCTCTATACTTGCATTACTTGTTTCAAAGATACATATTTAAGATCTTTCTATATTATTTGAGTAGCAGGAACAAGTAGAGAGATGATCATTTATTGGCAACGGCATCCACTTCTTGTAACTTACAACTGCAGAAGCCAATTAAGTGAACTTACCAGAACTCGAAAAAGAGCAAAAACTGAAATGCAGACTGCAACTAGCATGTTTATGTATTTTCCCCTTTCTTTTAAATTTCAGTTTGCACGTTGTCTTTCTTGAGAAGTTTCACACAATTCCTAAAGGAATAAAAGGGTCCTTCTATTAATGTGGGGGGATTACACCCTCCTCTACACAAGGCAGCCATTGACTGTACAGTAAGGGTCACACATACCCGCGGTCCAATTTTCTGAGTCATCCTCTCATGCTGGACTTAGCATTATATTCACTTTTTAAATTCAAGTCAGCCTTCTCTTTGAAGCTGTGTGCCTTTGGTTTTAATTTGCTACAGATTTTCACTTTGAAGGAGATGAAATACTTTGATACTTCGGGGTGTCTTGCCATTGGTGGTTGGGAGTTATTTTTGTATATTTATTGATTAGAGTGCTGAAATTCTCCCTTTTATGATGGGAAGAAGCATAAAATATTACTCAGGGAAGGTAACTAACATTTACTGTACACCTATTATGCGCCACAGTCTTTTCATCTTTCTCTTTGTTCTGTATCCTTCATTTTATTTCACAAAGAAGCTTGGAATAATTTTGTTAACAGGTCACGATCTTTACCATGGCTCTATGCTGTAAGCGTGATTAATTTCACTTTACAGATGAGTAAAAAAGATCGAGAGAACTCAAGTGACATTGTAAAACTATGAAATGAAGCAAATATCTAAGTTAAACCTTGCTGTCTCTCCAATAAAAATGAGATGATCTGCTAATGTTAAACTAACTCAGTACCAGGACAACAACAAAATATGCCTCACCCCACGCATCAAAGGCTTTCCGGTCACACCTGTTTTAATGGGATGACATTCTACTGCAACAGATTCATTCAAGGAATTTGGGATCTGCCTCAGACAGGCCTTAGCTGATCCATAGTGACTGCATCTAGGAAATAAAGGCCCCAGCTTTTCACCACTTTATACCATACCCTCATTTCCAGTGGTTTATGGATAGAGAACCTATAGACAAGGCATGGTCCAGGTCAGAAACACATTATGTAAGCATGTAAGAATTATTTTCTAGGACCGTGTCCCTTAAAATGGTTAACCTGAAATTTTCAGAGGCGTTTATCCTCTAAAAACATACCATGTCTCTTCAATTCTCAGATGCTGTATGGTTAGCCCATTGATTTAATAACAGCTCTGGGGGGAGAAAACACTATCACGTTCTATATACGAATTAGTTTCACATCCCAATTTCAGAGATACTGAAATGTTCAGAGAAAAGCACATGTTAGAAATGAGGAAATAAAGAGTTCTTGTGACATCATTTTCTGGAAGTAAACTTTGTTCCTTGTAGTCAGCTGTATCCAGATGATATTCTGAAGAAAAAAAAAAAAGAGGAAGAAAAAGGCCTCTTGATTTTGAATTTTGCTGTTCTGGATGACCCACTTAGACCGTGATTCTAATGGGTAAATGGGTCATGCCTGGGGCACCGGGCTCTCCTGGGCTGGCTCCCGAGATTTGGATTAAAATCAAGACTCAGCCACAATGTCTGTGAACTTCCCCAGGCTTCATGAATACAGCAGGCAGTTGAAGGCCTAGCTTGTAAGGCTGGTGGACATTTAGAAGCGCTCACCTGGGTGGGGTACCCTGCCAGGTGGTCACGACTGTTGCTGTACATTTTCTATGATGGTTTTATGACCTATTGGTCTCAGCCACCCTGCCTGGGAGTCAAACAGTAACTAAAAGAGTCAGAAAACATTATTTCCCTGACTCATCTCTTTGTCTGAATCTCCGGAATTCCAGAACCCTGTCCAGATTCTCCTTTCTATTCACCATCATTTTTCCGGACTATGTAAGGTGCATCTCATGGGCTTGGGGTCCTTAGTTACCTTGTGGTCCTTAGTTACCTTGTGGCATCGGCCACCTTCCCCTCTGCTGCTCTGGGTCCCTGCCATGACATCAGCAGTGGCTCTCAATTCCTGGCAGAGGCCAGCGACTTCTCTGGGGACCCTTTGCTGGCCCTGCTGAAACTCCAGCATCAGTGCTGTCAAATTTCACGTCCCTCAGGGATCCCCAGGGACTGCTTTTAGTTGGCATTCACACTTTCATGACAGCTCCTGTAATTCCAGGGGACACTTAAGCTTTTATGAGAGGTTAAAACAAGTGAAAATCATCACTCAGGTCCGACTTCCAGCTCAGTCACAAACTATTTGTATAGAATCAATAAGTCACTTAACTATCTGGGTCTCAGTTCTTCCTTCCTAAAGTGAGGGCTGGAAGAGCTTATTTCTTTGGTCCTTTCCAGCACTAACATTCTCTGAGTTAAAACCATTTTGGCTGGTGTAAGAAAATACGAAGTCACATTTGTCATATTTAGAAAACAGTCTTAGAATCTCCTTAAACGTATGCTGTTTAGCATTTTAAAAGTAAGCATCTGTTTGATGTTGGGGGAAATTAAATTGTAGGCTGCAGATGTGATCCTGTTGTCTGTGGAAACATCTATTTAAAGCCTAGATCTCTAACCAGCCTGGAGGTGGCTGCCAAGATTTCTGTGTTCCTTTACCTGTTTTCTGGTCTTTGTGGGATGAAGATTTTGGGAAGTTGTTCCGGCTCAGGTGGCTTCTTTTCTCCTGTGTTTAGCACTTTTTCTAGCCTGGGATCATTTTACAGCCTCCCACTGCACTTCCTCTCTGATGTAAGAGCAAAATGTAGTGGCTGCGGACTCCCGTGGCCTCGGGATTCGATTTGAGAGCAAACCCTGATGGTCTTTGGATTTGAAATCACTGGGGGGGGCTTTCTACTGAGATGCCATGGAGCAAAATTTTCTAGTTTGATGTAAAAACTCAACATTCCAAATCTTTATTCTCTTTTGCTTTTCCTTTTCTGCCTTTTCTATGAAAGGTATAGGTTGTTAAAAAAACAAAATTCAGTGGAGTGCATTTGAAGATCTAATTGGCTTTATTCAATGATTCATGAATCAGGAGGCATCCCATCTGACAAAGAGAAAAAATGCTCCGAGGAGCTGAACGAAATGGGAGATCTTTAAAAGTAGAAGGGGGCAGGGCCGAGGAAAGAGCAGATTCCCTCACTTCCTTTGGGGGATGGAGGGTGGGACAGTAATCAGTGGGTTACCTACTACTGCTGACCAGGCAAGTCCAGATTGACTGGTTTAAGATTACAGTCCTGGGAGAAGTTGAAACTGCAGTTAGGTTGGGAATTAAGTCTTGGTTTGCTGATGGGAGGCTTAGTACAGGTGCTCCATTTTGGGCCTGTTGTTTCTTTATTTAACAAAGTGAAACTACAACATCTAAGTTTTTTGGAAGGTTAAATTTTTGTGTTTTGAAGATCTGAGTGACGTTTGACGGAATGTCACAGAGCTAAATCATGAAGAGTGTGTGTGTATGTGTGTGTGTGTGCACGCGTGTGTGTGTAAATGGGTGAAAGGGGGTCCCATACACTTTTTCCCCTAGTAGTAAATATATCTGGTTCTCACGTATCTTAAAGATTCAAAGTTTGTAGAGGTTTTTTGTTGTTGTTTTCGGCTTTTTTTTGTTTGTTTTTTGGTGGTTTTTTTTTTTTTTTTTTGCGTTTCTGCATCCCACTTCCAACTCTCATACCCATCTTACTTATTTACATCAACAGAGAGTACTGAAAATTGTAACCTATTTACTCTTTCATTATTCTCTGGAACGCCTAGCTCTTAAAATCCAATTTGAGAGAATATTCTTAGAACTGAACTTAAACTCAAGGGAGAACTTCATATTTAGATGCTGTAAGGGTAAATGCCCTAAACTAAAAGGCTCCAAAAATAGGATCTCAGAAACCAGATTTAGGAAGGCTAGACTCTCTCTAAGTGATGATAATAGTGAGTGTTATTTTTATAATAATAATTGGTACTATTCATTACGTGCTGGTTACATTCCAGACTCCACCTGCTATATATCAATAACAATAAAGTGAAATTTTTGTTTGTTTGCCTGTGTCATACCAAAAAGGCTTAATGGATTTTTTTCAATTTAAAGAGATCTGATGACAAATAGTGACAGATTCGCTTGCACTCAGTCGCTCTGTGAGGCCACTGGCAAGTGTGGGCCTGACCCTCTGAAGAAGCAGAAAGTGAGGTACGACCAGAGGCTCCAGGGCTCGAGGATGTGGAGGACAGGCATGCTGGGAGGCATATGTGAAAATGCAAACAAGGATTATAACCAGGAGCCCCAGGAGGAAAGTCATGGGCCAGGTGCTCCAAAGGAATCATATTCAATTTAAGCCAAGTTGCTTCTCATTTGGACAACTCAATGACATATACTGGAGGAGGGAAGGAACACAATAGTTTTTGACAATAATTAATGAGTCTCGAGCAGCGCTGGAAAAGCTTGGCAACATTTTGTGTGTTTGTGTCTGTACATATGAGTGCATGAGTGTGTGCCTGTACATGTATGTGTCTATACATGTGTATATGGTATGTGTCTACACATATGTATAAGCATATACATATGAGTATGAGTATTATCTGTTCATGAGTATGTATCTGTTATGAGTTTATATACGTATGTGCCTATACATGTGTATATATGTATGTCTGAATACAGATTGTGCATGTGTTTATGCACATGTATGAGTCTGTACATACGTATGAGTGTGTATCTATACATATAGTGTCCATACACGTGTGTACGAGTGTGTCTACACTTGTGTATCTAGGCATATGAGTATATATGCATGTGTTTCTATGGCTGTGTATCTGTTCATGTATGGATATTTGTATCTGTATTATGTATGTATCTGTGCATATATATGTGTGTGTGTATCTTTGCCATTAAGAGCTTGGGCAATGGAACAGGACAGAACTGGGTTCAAGACTCTTCCATCATAATTGTGCGACCTTGGAGAAATTTCTTGACCTCTTTTTCTTTCAATCACTTTATCTTTAAATTGGACATAATAATCATTCATGCCTCATAGACTGTAGTGAGGGGCATATCGAAAGACGTTGGTAATGCTCTGGCTTATAAGCAACTAAAAGCATTAGTCATCACGATCGTCACCTTCATCGCCATCCCTAGTCCTCGTGTCCTGAGGACACTGAGGCTGCAAGAGTGAGATACCCCCTTCCAGTGACGTAGGCAGTACATTGTAGGTCCAGGATGCTAGCCTCGGTTGGTCTGTGTATTGCCCAGAAGTATCTGTTAGACTGTGATGTCTTTCCTGCCTTTCTAAACGATCTGGAAAAAATAAGTTGATTGGTTCTGGTTATGACCTGTAGACAAGGTTGCTCCATCATCATGGGTGAATGGGAGTCCCTTGCACTGTTTGTATGTCTCCAGTTGAGAACAGGGCAATGGTCCCTGTCCTGGGCAGTGTGGGCTTTGGAGTCCGCCAGACCTGAATTTGAGTCCTTAATGCAGCACTGTATGACCTGGGCCCAACTTTTGTTTATTTGTTGCTTTTTTTCTTGCTTCTTTGGGTGTTTTTAGGACCTCAGATGTACAAACTGTACTCCTAGTAATCCTTGGTTAATGATGCACTCTCATCTCTGTTCCCTCTTTATTTATTTGGTTATTTTTTAAATGCAGTAAGACCAATGAGACCACCTTCCCACACAGAAGCTAGGATTTGACAGTAACCCAGTAAACCATCTAACCATTGGGCTGTTCCCTCATTTCATCCCAGCTCCACCTGCATTGACCTCATCCTGAATCTCACGTTTATTACTCCTTTATTTTCCTTTACATGCAACCTTATTGCATTCATAAGTATTCTGAAAAAGACACTTTTAATCATGATTGTTTTTTACTTTCTGAAGAGGACATAATGTTGCATGTAATCCTTTGAGATTAGCCTTTTATTGGGGAGATTCAGCTCCATTCTGACATGCTGTACTACATTTACTTTGTTCTATTGTTTAATATTCAAATGTATAAGACATTCCATAGTTTATTTATACACTCTCTTGTTGATGGGGCATTTGTGTATCTTCAGGATTTTACTGTTGTGGAGAGAGCTGTTTTGACCTTGTTGAACATAACTCTTCATGCACATGTCCAAGAATTTCTCTTGGACAGGAGTGGAATTGCTGGATCATAGGGTGGATGAATGTTTAACTTCAGGATATATTACCAAATTGTTTTTCAAAGTTGGTTGCCCCAATTGTCACTCTCCTTGGAATATGGATCCACAGTCCTTTAACACTTGGAATTGTTAGACTTTTTCATTTTTGCTAATTGAATGGGTATAAAATTGTTATCTCATTGGGGGTTTTAATTTACGTTTCTCTGACAATTAATGATGATGAATACTTCTTCTCATGCTTATTGGCCATATGTCTTTGTTCTGAAATGTCTCTTCATATATTTTGATTGCTTTTCTCTTGGGTTGTCATTTTCTTACCGGTTTGTAGGAGATGTTGGGCAAGTTACTTGATCGTTTTTGAGATAATTTCTGCATCTGCAAAGATGAGGATGGGACTTCCCTGGTGGCGCAGTGGTTGGGAGTCTGCCTGCTAATGCAGGGGACATGGGTTCAAGCCCTGCTCCGGGAAGATCCCACATGCCACAGAGCAACTAAGCTTGTGCACCACAACTACTGAGCCTGAGCTCTAGAGCCCACAAGCCACAACTACTGAGCCTGCATGCCACAACTACTGAAGTCCGCGTGCCTAGAGCCTGTGCTCCGCAACAAGAGAAGCCACCGCAATGAGAAGCCCACGCACCGCAACGAAGAGTGGCCCCCGCTCACCGCAACTAGAGAAAGCCCGTGTGTAGCAACGAAAACCCAACACAGCCAAAAATAAATAAATAAATAAATAAATATTTTTTTTTAAAAATGGGGATGATAATTCAGTGTTCAGAGGGTTGATTTTCGGATTCATGTTTACATATGGTACCATAAGTACTGACATAGAGCACAACAGATGATCCAAAAAAAAAGTTAAAAAAACAAACAAACAAACAAACAAAAGTTAGTTCTTGCTCGCTGCTTTAGTGAGCAAAAACTAACTTTGGAGCCTCCGTTTGGTAGACTGGCTTTGTTGGAATTTGCCCCATTTGCTTAGTTGGAGAATATCTCTGCTTATTGGCCTGGGCAGTGTAGTCCTACTAATATTTTTATACTTTAGGGAATAAAGCAGTTCAATGAACTCAGACTCCCTTGGAAGAAATACAGGGAAAGAAAGTGGAAGGGAAGAACTTCAGTGGAGTCCTTGGAAAAATGAAGGAAAAAAAAATCAGTACCACTATTCCATTTTGCTCTCAATAGCCCTGTCTGTACATGTTTGAAGTGTGTATTCATATGGCAATGGGGGAAACTAAGGAGTTTTTAAATGCTCATCTACATAATTAAACTGAAAATTCGATACCAAGCAAAAGATTCTGCGGTGCTGCTTGGGAGCCGGCGGTCATAGGAAGCCCTATGTGACTTGAGGCGTTCTGTTTGCTGCTGCTGAAGCTCCTTCCACAGCACTTTTCGGAGTGCTGCAGAGTCATGCAGAGAAGCTACAGAAGGAACCAGGAAGACTATTAGGGACGGATCTGAAAGACACTGTAGGATACTGTGCAGTGATTTCTTCCTGCTCCTGGCTTGTTTTTCAAGCGTTGAATTCAAGGAGAGTAGCTGGATGTGGTAGGAAAACACTTGCTTTACCGTGGTTCTGTTTGTGTTTTGTTGAGTCTATTCTTGGAGGAATAGAAGCCAGGATGTCAGAGCTCCGGTCACTTTGAAATCGCTGCACTGCAGCATGCCATCCTTCATCTGCCTCTATCTGTGCTCAAAGTCCCTCTTAGGATTTGGAGGTAACGTTTTCGTCTTCCTAACATGAATAGTACTTATGAGAAATGACCGTTTTTAGGGATTTACTCTTAATTGGATAAATATTTAAGCAAGTCCACATGTCCACCAGGGAAATGTGGAAATTCTTCTTTAGTGCCTGATGCCTCTGAAAATGTTGGTTCATTCATGACTTTGCTATGTTGATTGTTCTCTTGTTTTCCTCTGGTTTAAAAGCTTTGCTTTTCAGCTTTTAGTAGGAAAATCTGGAAATAAGAACAGACGAGGTTTAGCAACAATGTCATCTCACATTTCCCTTTGTCCTTCTTAGTCTCCGCCAGTCTGATTCATCAGAAACTCTTTGCTCTAAGGGTACATCTTAGAGAGTTTGGAAACAGCTTTTAGTTGTGATGGCAACTTCAGTTGAAGAAATGGTTAAGAGAAAAGTTTGAATGCTCTCCAAAGACAAGAATGCCACGGGCTTATGCTCAGGTTTTGCAGTTCACAAGTTGTAATTCACTTTCCTTTGTACCAAGAATTACACAGATGAATAGTCAAATATAACTTAAATTATTTCGTAAGTAATTGTAAAAAACAACTTCATTAAAACATGGATGACACATATACCTGAAAGGGATGAAGCTGCCCATCAGTCAAGCCAGGAACCTATTTCAGGCTGCAGAGTCTCATGTCTGGCTCCCTTGGTGGCTTTTGTCGGTCTTTTGTTGATCATTGGGAAAATGAATTTTAACAATAATTGGTGTTAGAAGTGACTCATTAGCAAGGTATGTATACAGAAACTCAGAGAGGGTTTTCAGTGGGCTCTTCTCCTGTTGAAATGTATTGATCTTGACATGTATTTAATCAAGAGGGTTCTTAATCTTTCCAAAGGGGCTGCTTCCTATCTGTCATCTTCCTCATCCTGAGAGACACGGGGCTTTGGATGAACAGGAACGTAACCCCGTTCCTGCCAACTACTGAGTTGCTAATTTCTCTTAATTCTTTCCTTTTCAAATAGTAACTTTCAAAAACATTATTATTAGCTGGGAGATTTTGGTGTGATATTTTGAGTATTATCCTTATATTGTACCACATTATATTTTCCTTTGATTGTCTGCTTCTGAAATATTTCTTACATTATTTTTTCAGTTAATCCAGAAATTTTTGCAAAACTATATAAAAATTAACTTTCTATTATGGAAGTTACAGAGAAAATAGGCCTCCCTTAATAGAGCTGTTTTGCTTCAAATGAACTTTGATAGAATGTACCTTTTAGTTGCAAATTGGTGAGAAATTATTTGTACAGAAAATCCAAATCTTGCCCCTCGTTGTTATTGGTACCTGTAGTTTTAGTCACACTTTATTTATGTATTTATTTATTAAAAGTTCGGTTTTATTTATTTATTTTTAATTAATTTATTTATTAATTTTTGGCTGCGTTGGGTCTTCGTTGCTGCACGCGGGCTTTCTCTAGTTGCCACGAGCGGGGGCTACTCTTTGTTGTGGTGCGCAGGCTTCTCATTGCGGTGGCTTCTCTTGTTGCAGAGCATAGGCTCTAGGCGTGCGGGCTCAGTAGTTGTGGCACACAGTCTCAGTAGTTGTGGCTCGGGGGCTCTAGAGCACAGGCTCAGTAGTTGTGGTGCACAGGCTTAGTTGCTCCGCGGCATGTGGGATCTTCCCGGACAAGGGCTCGAACCCATGTCCCCTGCATTGGCAGGCGGATTATTAACTACCACGCCACGAGGGAAGTCCCTGTTCACACTTTATGTGTAAGGAGGGTAAGAACCAGAGAGGTTTGAATGACTCAGAATTAAACAGGAAATAGTGGAACAAACAGAGGGACCTAAGAACAGAAAGCAGTCTCTTCCCTCCAGGTTGAGAACTTTCTCCCCACCGGTAGCCATCCCTACGGCACCAGTTGCCAGCCCTATGGTACCAGTGTGGTCTAACTGAAGTAGTAGGCATGCACTGGAATCTGGTGGGCACACTTGGCGAACTTATGATAAAGGCAGGTTATGAAGGGCTTTATAAGTTGGATGGAAGAGGCTAGAAATGAGAAAAGTTGTGTCAGGGGGCTCCCAAATTCAGTGACTTGCTAGGAGGACCCATAAGATGCAGCATACATTTGTGCTCACAGCTGAGATTAATTACAGCAAAATGTTGCAGAGCAAAAGCAGCAAAGGGAAAAGGTACATGGGTGATGCCTTGGGGAAACCAGCCCTGAGCTTCCAAAGGTCCTCTGCCCATGTAGTCACACAGGACATGCCTAATTCCTCCAGCAACAAACTGACAACACGTGGAAAATGTTGTCCACCTGGGAACTTACTAGAGACTCCATGCCCAGGAGTTTTACTGGGGGCTGGTCCCATGGACATCCTCTGCCGAGTACCCATCAGAATTCCAGGCTCCCAGAAGGAAAGCGGGTGTTCGGCATAAGCCACATTGTTTGTACCAACAGTTTGGGCCCAGCAAGTCACCTGATCAGTTGGGAGCAAATGGAACTCTTTTCCAATCCAAGTTCCCAAGCACCAGCCAAGGGCCACCCTTGCAAGCCGGGCTTTCTAAGGATAGCATCTCAACCCTGCTGTGCTAACTCTTTTCTGTACAGGAGCTATTGTAGGTTATTGAACAGCTACAGTGACCTTGAAAACCGTTGTTCAAAAGATTTCATTGGAGTGGAGTGGAGAACAGAGTGGAGTAGTTGGTGAGAGACAGGAGCCGGGAGATTGGAAATAATCCAGTCCAAATCTCAGATATCAGTGTGAGAATAAAAAGAAGAGGGATAGATGTAAGAGATAGTTGGCCAGGAGAATAAATGGCTTGGCGATAAGGAAGAAGGGAATAGGAAGACGTTTTCAAGTCTGGGAGATGAAATGCCTGGTAGGTTTTTTTCTGGCAGAAGAGGATTACTTAGGTAGAGCCACTCAATGGGAAGGGAAACATTCTAAATTCTGGATATATTGATATAATATATAATTTATATATATTATATATTATGTTTAGGATATATTATTTATATCATAATATGTATATTATATATTATAAAATAATCAAAGTATATGTATATTTATTGTATATATTATAAAATATGCATATTTTACCACCAATGAAATACATTCAAGATATTGGTAAATTATTAAAAAAACTGATTCTAACATGAAATTCATGTCCATGGTATATTCTTGTGCCATGATTAGACAAGTAGAGTAAATCGCATAATAAAATAATTAGTGTTGAGAGGAAAATTTGACTTGTAGTAGCAGTGAAGGAGACACTGTTAACATACATAATTTTAACCTAGAAATAGTATTCACGTCATTTAAAAGTATTTATTTTCGGCAACTTTTTCCAGCTTTTTATTCTACTTACCACTCATTGACACTTGGAACGCTTTACCTGAGCTGTCTAATCTCATCTTGATTTTTTAAAAAACATAAATAGCTCATGTTTTCTTATGTGTTTGCAAGTAAGAAAGAAGTAGCCTGTGAGCAAAATCCCCTAGAGGTTTCTGTGCTGTATGTCCAGCCAGATGGCTTCTGAGAGTCCACAGTTATATTTCCTCCCCATAGTTACTACATTAAATATCCAAGTCCTATTTATTGATTATAATATAACTGCTTTTGATCAGAAAAATAATCATTTCACTTAGCCAAAACAACATTTCAACATTCTACATGTGTTTTGTTTTGTTTTCTTTAATGAAGGTTCTCTCTCACTTGTGGGCACAGGAAGTATAGTAACAGGTTTGGGATAATTTTTAGACTTGCCTGTGTGGGGGACACATGTGATGCAGGAGTTGGGCAAAATTACTTCATAAATATGTATTGTGGAGATGACATTCTTATGTTATACAAATTGGATGTGTCATGATTTTAAATGTCACCTTCGGATTTCATGTAAGAAATTCCTGACTGGCATTTTCTCGACTTTCCTTAGAAGTGACCCCGTAGCCATGGAAACTTACTTCCAGTTCCTTGCTGCTCAAGAGTGAGATTTTTCTCTTTCCTTCTTGCGAGCCCTCCCAGCCCCACCTACTCCTGTTCCTCAGAACTCTTGCCATCTGCTTTAAATGTCAGGACTCCCGTAAGTGGGGGGAGGGATAGGGCATCCTTCATTCCACTTGGATTCACAAAGTGGAGGTGTAAAAACAGGAAGAAGATTGTCTTCTTTATCTTCCATGAGACTGTTTTGTTTGTTGTTAATTTTTAAAACTCATATCCCATGTTGCTCTTAAGTACTTGAATTAGGCACACCAATTGTTCAAATAGAATAAATGGTTGAGGAAGTCAGAGTTAAAAGACAATATGGGAATGAAAAAGCAAAGCCAGGACTAGATGAATCTGAGAGGTGTATACCTTCATGCCTTGTGGATGAGGTAGGTTGCAGATTTGGCTCTTAGGTTCCTAGCAGGGAAAGTGAAGAGGAAAACATGATCAGTGACAGATTTGAAATGTTTGTAAGATAAAAACCCAAGTTTTCCAAATCCTAAAACCCAAGAGGAGATTCTTCCGTAGATGCTCTTTAAGGGTAATGTAAAGGACAATAATTCACCAGCACCCTGTAACAGATAGTGAGACTCATATGGCTGTTGACCAGGATGTCATCAATATATGCTTATTTATATGCTGCACAAACCTACTTGAGCAGAAGCAGTTCTAAAAAGACCACTGATTCCCAGTACACAGTCCTGTCCATAAGCAAAATTCAGGAAATTCAGAGGAATAGGCAGCCCTGTATCCTTCGGGTGATTATATTCATGGATGTATTTCTCCCAACTGGGCTTTTAATAAGAATTACTCAACACAGAATATTGGTTTATTATCTCTGACTAAAACCAGGAGTGGCAGTGTTGCCAAAGTATCTGGGGGTCAATGGAGGAAGTGTTGCTGAACCAAACTTGGGTCCACTCGCCTGAGTAAAGCCAATCTGTTGACACCGGTTGTGGTGAAGGAAAGTGCAGCATTTATTGCAGGCACCAAGCAAGGAGTCCAGGTAGCTAGTGCTTAAAAGGCCTGAACTCCCCAAAGCTTTCAGGGAAAAGTTTTTAAAGACAGGGTATGGGAGGGGGGTTGTGGGGTGTGTGATCAGCTTGTGGACAGTCTTCTGATTGGTTGGTAGTGAGATAATCGGGAATCAACATCATCAACCTTCTGGTTTCAAATGGTCTGGGGTCTACACGCTTGTGGGCAGCATGCAGTTAGCTTCTTCCACCTGGTGGGGGTTTGAGTATCTGCAAAACTGCTCAAAGAACCTGGCTCAGAATATTATCTATAGCCCTTGAGAAGGAAGTAAAGGTCCCCGACTTTGTTTAATGGCTGAACTATTATTATTTTGTCTTGCTTGACTGTTTACCTTTCTTTCTGCATTTTCTCACTTCTCTGATTAAATTTACTCTTTGGAACTCTGGGAAGGCCTAGGAGGCTAAAGTTTTTCTACAGACAAGAGGCAGGTGGAGGACATGGTGGGGGGGGGCTCTGTTCCAGGAAGGCCCCATAGGGTCCTACTCGGCTACAGAAGGACACAGTTAATTTTCTATAGCAAAATTTAAGAACACATCCCTGAATGGATGGTCACTGTGGCTTCACTCAGGGATGAAACAAGGGAGGACCCATAGCAGGGATAAACATCTTCCTCCAAAAATAGTTCTGGATCCACTTCAAACCAACAGAGAACATGATTCTATCTCAGGTTGTCTTACCTTTATAGCAGTTATTTGGAAAAGTTAAAATTTTCGGCTAGCAATCATGGAACAACCACATTGCTCAGAAATGAAATGTCATTAAAAGCACAGTATGTTATGCCCACTGGAAAAGAAGTCTTAAAATGCATCATGCTGAAATGCAATGAACTACCCATGAGCGACGAATCCTCAGGGGCCTAGCATTTGGTACAGAACAGGCTGAAAAAATAAACTCCAAGAGATGATGCTTAAATTTGGATCACATTCCTGCTCATTTCAAAACAGAGGCAAGCCAACCTATAGAACGTTTGCATTCCTTTCTCTAAAGAATAATTTTTTAATCAGCAGGTCAGTGTATTTGAAAATGGAATTTTATTTGACATAAACTAATGGTTCAACGGTGAGGAAATTTAGAGCCCATATGTATTTCTGATACCTCTTGGAATGCTTTCAGATGTGTTCACAACCACTTTTCTCAGAGTACCTGACTTCAGAATGCCAGAAGTTTTCCACTTTACCCTTCAAAGTGTGCTAGTGTAATGGAGAACTCCATTTCAAAGCAACACACATAACTTAAATTCTCCATGTGTACTGCACTTATATTCAGAAAGAAAGAAAGTCTCTAAAAACTTGGTGTTTGATAAGAAAGAAATACAGACTATTCAATACAATGAAACCTGTTTTATTTCAAGGATGACGAAGTTCGATGGAAAATGCTGATAAGCTTGCTTTCCGTAATGACTTCAGTCTGCTCCCTAACCTGACATCTCTTAACACATCTCTGTTGCCAGGCAACAGCAGAGAAATAAAACCTGTGTGAGTAAGGAAAGTTTCCTATGTAAGAATGGGTTGTATTCTTTAAGCGGGTAAACTGCTTATTTAGAATTTTAAATACTTTTTTTTCATGTTAAAAATATTATCAGTGGCCATTCAGCGCCCAAGCCAGCCACTGTTAAGTCTGTTCAATTCCCGATGCTCTTGAAGGATTGAAAAGTAGCACCTTTCCTAGCCAGAGTGAATAGGATGGGTAGTAAACCCCTCTACCTCTAGGCATCCTCCTTATAAGAATTATAACAACTGTACCATAACTAACAAATAATACTCTTTTTAAAGACTCATTAGTAAGAGAAAGACAAATATCATATGACATCACATATGATGATATGTGGAATCTAAAAAAATGATACAAATGAACTTATTTACAAGACAGAAATAGATTCACAGCCATAGAAAACAAACTTATGGTTACCAGAGGGGATAGTGGGGGTGATAAATTAGGAGTTTGGGATTAACATATATACACTTCTATATATTAATATAAAATAGATAAACAAGGACCTACTGTATAGCACAGGGAACTATACTCAATATCTTGTAATAACCTATAATGGAAAAGAATTTGAAAAAAATATATAAGTATCTATAACTGAATCACTTTGCTGTACACTTGGAACTAACACAACGTTGTAAATTAACTATACTTCAATTTAAAAAGAGTGAAGTATCAAAAAAATTGATCATAGTAAATAAATTCCAATGTTTTGAGCACAAAAAAAGACTCAGCGTGCATTTTAGAAAGTTTGAATAATAAATAGTAAATATATAAAAGAAAACAGCACTGACTACAAGTTTTGAAGGGGTGTGTGTTCAGCTCTAAGCAAAGTTCATCTAGCTGTATAGCTGGACTTTGCTATAAAAGTACCACAATTTAATTATACCTATGATTTGGTATGAATTATACCAATATATTGCCATGGGGAAACATCAATATATTAAGAATTCCAACTAGGGATACCAGATAAACATCCTCCACTCAGATGCACTGAAAGTTAGCTATGGAAAGCTGTCTCCTCTTGGGACATACACAGAGGAAAAGAAGCAAGATTTTCACCTCTGCATAAGAGAAATACACATCTCTGGGTTAGTCACCAAACCTAGTGTTATGAACTGTGTAGTAAAATACATTTGCCCCTTAAGAGGCCAAGAATATGCTCCTCTCTCATCCCTCCCTCTCATCCCTCAGGTGGGCTACTCATTCACAATGGGGGTATCCCGGATTTGAGGACTGCTTTGTATATTACACCTCAGCAACGTTTTAATCTAATTGTTCACAAGCCCTGCTGACTCTTAATTGCTGTTTTGGTCATGCACACAGCAGTGACAGTGATTCCAAATTAGAAAGTGAGTGATTGACAAAAAGTGAGTGATTGAAACATTTGATTAACTTCATACAATAAGTACCAATACTTGGTAAAACTATTTGGAGGTAGCTGACCACCCTGTTTAAAATGCAGCCATCAAACTAAAAATGTTCTGCTCACCAAAACAGATTCTGCAGTTATTATTTTGTTTCCTTACTTTTTCCTTTAGTTTGCCTCTAGATCTGAAGGGCTAATTTTGAGTATTCCTATTCCAGATTACTGAAAATTGTCCTAAAAAGCTGTGCAATCCTGTTGAAAGGAAACGTTGCCCCATCAAATCTACAGATTATAATCAGGATACATTTTATAGGGACTTCCCTGGTGGTCCAGTGGTTAAGAGTTGCACTTCCAATGAAGGGGCCGTGGGAACTAAAATCCCACATGCAGAGTGGTGCAGCCAAAAAAAAAAAAAAAAAGATACATTTTGTAAAATTATATTTATGGAAAAGTTCCTTAGGAGATGGCATAACCAGCACTAAACTCAATCTTTTAAGCAGTTCCTCAGGTTTTTATAACCAAAAGTCTTGGTTTTCTTTTTCTAATTTTTCAGCTTGAGTTTCTTAAAGAATTCTGTAAGTTCAAAGCATGTCGGGGCTATGCCAGGGCTCTTTGAAGAAGTGGTTAACACACAACAATGTATTCAATAACAACTTCTTAATTTGGAAATTCAGGGGTCTGAAAATATGGACTTGAAGAGCAAAATATTTCACTTGGTTCCTCCATTAGAGAACCTGGGAATAATCTGTATATATACTGCTAGGAAGATGCCTTGGGGAAGGTTACTGGAAGTTCATTAGTCTCTCCTCTTGTTGACAAATAATCAGTATCACCCACAGATGTTTTGCATTTAATCAGGGCTCCCTGGGGAACCTCCTAGCAAACATGGAGATACCTCTGGGAAATCTAGATCCATATTTTCACATTGAGTGTTTCAAAAACAATCTTTGATATTTCAACAAAGCCTGTGCTTTCTCTCATACCTGACTTTATTTTTTCTTTTTAACCGTCCAGAAGAATTGGTATAAACCATAGTGGAAGGAGAAGGGAAGCTTTTGAGTATGGATGGGATGGTACTCCATTGAGGACCAGCAGTCTTCACATTTTTTTGCTTCTGTCTCACCTTAAAAAAGTTTGAAAAACTATGTACCCCTTGAACATTTTTAGGCTCACATCTAAATGCTTTTATGTTAAATATTTTAATGTTAAATTTAAATGGTTATACAGCATGTGGTTTCAGCTATCATGCATATATTATACTTTTCATAATCAAAAAAGTACATCACTCTTTTATATGTATCTTTTAAATATCATAGCAATTTGCTATCTGTCATCATCTATTTTATAAGGACAGGAACAAACTTTTCTCTTACAGGTGTTTTGCATCATTTCTTTTCTCCTTAAACTTTTATTTCTTTCTACTTCCTCCACAGAATATTACCCTCATGTGATATTTTTACGCTTGAAAGTATTTTATTGATTACCTATCATAATTGTCTGCAAAAAATGGGTATATAAATTGAAATTTGAACTTTCATTTTATGTGACTATAACGTTCTAAGTTTGAAAAATATTTTCTGGATTAAGTGATTAATTATTAGCAGTAGATGCTTTGATCTAAACAACACCAATATATTACATACTATGATAAAAAAGCATAAAAGGTAAAATGTTATTGGAAATTAATCTCTTTATAAGACAGGTAGAGCATTTTTTCTGTTAGTTTATGTATTTGTGGGTAAATATTACATAGTGCTAAGATGAGACAAGGTTCAGCAAAATCCTTCCTTCTTCCCTCCCTCCTTCCTTTTTTCTTCTCTTTCTTTCTCCATTTCTTAGATAAACACAATCAAAATTGTTGAGGTACAAAAGTAGATGTAAATGGAAGAAGAACCATACTACAGCAAATGTTCCCCAATTCTTTGAATATAATATATATAATATATGATATGATGTGAGCTACTTCATTTTGCCCTTCCTCAGTTTGGTTGAGTGGAAAAGATGAGAATTTACCTGAGTTGTGAAAGATTCGTTAATCAGTCACCAAAGTATTTCCAATCAGTGAAGAACTTGACTTTGGCAGTCTTTGGCTAGTCCCCTTTCTTGCCCTCCAGAGGATCACCATCCTGGGATGACATGCTACACAGCTTAGGCATGGGAGCTGGTTTGCCTTTGCCTTGTCCAGTGGGAGGAAGGGGCTTATGAAGTAGGAGGTGAGAAAGGAGAACCTCAGAATGCAGACACTTTCTCAGGCAGATCCGTTTTAGGGTCTGGAGGTTAAGAATCCAGAAACTGACTCCCTTACAACTAGACAAGTGCCAGCATCTTCCTTCAAAATAATTTTGTGTGCTCCTGGAGGCATCCGTGTTCCAGTTTGAAGAGCATTATTGTAGATGATAAATATTTTGCTATGCGGTGGTTTGTTTGAGGGAAAAGTTCTGATGATGTGTTTAGTTGTCCTATCAATGTCACCATTATTTGAAAAAAAGCCCTATTAGGTAGAATTCTGATGTCTGTGTCCCACCCCACGTTGTCCGATGTCTCCCCGCTCCTCTTATTCAATAGACAAACTTGATGGAGGATGTGAAAGGCTCAGGGAATCCGGGTTCCACTGGTGCAAAGGAATTTAGTAGGAGTGGAGGAGTTGGGAAAGGAAATGAGAATTTTTGTTTCCTTGGAAACTTAGATGAAAAAGTGAGGTGACAAAGTTGAGCTTCCTCGACTTCCTGACCCATTACTTATAAACTTATATATATATTATACCTAAGCCCATCTTCCTCTCATTTCTGAGGATGAGGGGTCCTTCTCAGCTCAAGGATGTTGCCTCCACCTGTGCCCTCCATCCATCTCCTCCAGAACGTTGCCCAGGGACCCACCACCTGCTCCATTATTCCACCCTCTCTTCTGTGGTTCTCTCCCCTTGAGGTATGATCACGTTCAAGTCTATCTCATCCTCATCAACCCCTTTCCTTGATCCATTTCTTACTAGCAACTGTCTCCTTACCTTATCTACTTCCTCATCTCTAAAATGGCAGTAATAATAGTAGCTACATGATAGAGTTACTGAGAGAATTATATGAACTAATACATGCAGAAGATCCAAGACAGGAAGCCCTGTCTTCCCTGTAAGACGTCAACGAGTTAGCAATTCTTATTAGCCAAGTTTATTGATATTTAAATGTCTGCATTTATTTCTTTCTTTTCAATCCACTGAATTATTTATCCCCAAAAGTCAGGAGAAATTGCTCTGGCAAGGCCACTTGTGACACTTGTATTTTAAATCCAGTGGACTCTTCTCAATCCCTATTTTTGTGGATGACATAACTAGCTCTACGTAGTCTCTCCCTGACAGTTTCCTCCTGGTCTTCCTCACAGCCATCCTCTCTCATACCCAACCCCTGACCGTAAGTGACCCCAAGAGTTCTATCTTTGACCCAACTCCTTATTTTTATCCATGTTGCCTCTGTGATCCTAATATCCCGTGATCTTCAAGCAAATATTTTATTGACTGTCAGAAATATGAGCTCAATACCTTGCACACAACTCAGATTCAACATGGACACAACAAAATTGATCATTCATCTCACATGCTTTCCCATCTCCCACAACAACGTATTTCTTCACTCCATTTCTTTATCAATAAATGGCACCACCACCAACCATAGTCACCTAAGCTAGACACCTAGATTCATCACAGACCCCTCCTTTCAGAGTCAGACAGTAAATTCAGTCAAAATTTGGGCCTTGGGTGGAAACTGTGTCAAGAAATGGGACATCAAGTCCTGTCAGTTTTGTCTTCTGTATATTTCTCAATCCATCTGATTTTTACCATCCCTACTATTAGTGCCCTAATAATAACTTAATATAACAATGACAATAACTCATTTATTAATATTATGAGTTATTATTTCTTGCTGAAAGGATAGCAGAGCTCTTCTGTTTGGGGCCCCTGTCACTAACCAGTCTTAATCTCAACAATCCTTTCTCCCAAATGCCTTCAGAATGATAGCTCTGAAATATGCATCTAATCACGTTGCTCCCCTGACTACCACCCATCACCCAAAGGTAAAATTCAAGGACTTACCTTAATATACAGAATCATCAATTACCTCGGCCTTACCTGTCTCTGTTCAATTTTTTTCCCATCCTCCCTTCTCACAGAGTTCCGCATACTCCTGACTGTTTCAAAGATTCTGTGTCTTTTCTAATTCAATTTTTTCTTCTGCCTGGAACCCCATTCCCCATCCTCATCCCATCCTTCTTCTGTCTAAACCCCTTTTCATCCAGTAAGACTCAGATCAGGCTGGGCTGGGTGTTCTCATAGCACCTTGGCTTATCTCCAGCTGAGCATCCCCAAGTGAAGTGAAAGGATTTGTTCACATGTCCGTTCTCCCACTGGACAAGTAACAAGTCTGTTTCTCCCCCCAAAGACCAGCTCTCTTTGTCCTTGCTAAGTAGTAAGTAGTACTAAGTCACATAGTAAGTGCTCAATAAAAACATCTGAAGAAAACTGCATAGAAACAGGGCTGGGAAGGTGCCAGGGGGCTCTGACAGGCCCCGAAGTGGTGGTGTGCAGACAAGAGCTTTGGGGACTTCTGTGGCTGAGTGATGGGGATGGGATATCACAGGGTGGCCAGTCAGAGACAGGCTGTTCATCATCGGCATTGTCAGTGTTGTCTCCGTCATCACCATCACCACAGTCAACACTGATTGGGTCCCTGCGATGTACCAGGCACGGCTTGTTTCATTTAATCATCTTTCTAGCTCTATGAGGTAGGTACCCTGAGTTGTCCCCTGTCTATTGATGAAGAAACTGAGCCTTAGAGAGACTGAGTGACTTGCCCAAGGTCACACAGCTCATAACTGGTTGAGGGAGGAACGGAAGTGGGTTATATGACTAATTCTTCTTTTATCTAAGCTAGTGACGATCCCCGTTTTCACTGTTTAACTCCTGTTCGTCCTTCAAGAAACAATTCAGTTTGTAAACAGAGCAGCTAAGCAAAATTTTCAACTCTTTCGTTGTTTAACTCTAATTTTGAAATAATTTTAGACATAACAGAGGAGCTGTAAAAATAATAAGAAAGTTCCTGTATATCCCACACCCAGCTACCCCTGATGATAACAACTTACATAAAAATAGTACAATAATAGAAACTAAGACATGGGTACAATACTATAAACTACAGACTGCTCAGATTTCACAGTTTTCCACTGATGTCCTTTTTCTGTTCCAGGATCCATTCCGGATCCCACCTTGCACATTAGTTGACTTAATGGGACCTCCTTCATCTCCTCTAATCTTGTCTGTCATGGCCTTGGTACACTGAAAGACTAACTCTAGATATTTTGTAGAATGTCCTTCCATTTGGCTTTGTCTCATGTGTTCCCATGATTAGACTGAGGTTTTGCATTTAGGAGAAGAACCTGTATAGGTGACGTCACCTCTCAGGGCATCATGTCAGGGGGCCCGTGACCTCTGTGTTAACTTATTACTGATGGTGTTAACTTTCATCAGTTGGTGAAGGTGGTTCTGACTGTGAGGGTAACACGTATCCTTTTGTAGTTAAGAAATATATGTGGAGAGATACTTTGAAACTAGGCAACTTACATTTTTACCCCCTAATTTTAGCATTCATCAATGGATCCTGCCTGGAGCCATTATTCCTGTGGTTTTCTAATGGTGATTTTTCTATTTCCTTCATTCAGCCTACAATTATTAGTTGGAATTCTTCTGTAAGAGTTGTTCCTTCTACTTTCATGTATTTATTCAGTCATTTTTTTATAATAGTACAGACTCGTGCATATTTACTTGATTCTTTGGGTTATAATCCAATACTATTCTTCTTATTATTATTATTTTTTGCTCAGATTGTTCCAGCCCTGGCCATTAGGAGCTCCTGTGTCCCTTCTATATGCCCCCCAACTTTATTTTTTAGCACTTTCTTACCTTAAAGCCCTAAGGATGCTCCAGGCTCAGCAAATGAAGCACATTTTTTACATTAATTACAACTATGTATCCTACTTGAAAATTAAAATTTCTCATTGGACACCTCATTAAGTCCAATGAAAGCCTCTTATGAAGGATTTACCTCTTATGGCCATAAGAAAACCATGGAAGATAATACGTTCTTTGTTCTTTTCCCCCAATATAAAGTCATGGAAATTACTCTGTAAAGTATGGAATGTAACATTCACGTCACATAACAAGGCCTACCATTCAATTTCCTTTCAATAAACGTGCAAATGTTCTCCTTCCTGATCAATGTACCCGAACAAATGTAGACTTTCAGAATGGTGCAGTGGGGTATCCTGCAGTGTTCTCTAGAACTTTTAGGATCTGCTTTTAGGAACTTTTAATTCCCATATTTAGATGAAATTGTACTTTACCTGAGGCTTTGACTTAGTTCAGTAACCTGTTGTCTCTTGAATTAAGTTTGAAAAAGTTAAAATTAAAAAGTTACTCTTATCAGACGGATTGTGCTGCCCAAATTGTTTCCTCTTTCTAAATGCTTCCCTGGGGAGCTTTTTCTTAAAAATTAATTTTAAGCTAGGGATGAGAGTTCTTCATTCTTAAAGTTACTGAATCTAGGCTAATGTAGACTGTGGCTGTCTCCCATCCATCACTCATCAGACACTTGCTATGCAATTAATCAAGGGAACCCACCTAATTTTAGGTTCAGCTTTAATCAGTTCTTGTGCTACCTCCATTTTAATATTACCCTTTTATACAAACACCTTAGATTACTTTCAACATTTCTGTAACTCAGAGTTGCAGGAGAACACAAGATTTTGAGAGGATTTGTAGGGACAGGAGCATCTTGGGGACAGTCAGTGGAGGTGCATATATTTTCATGTCTGGATGGTATCATAGTGTTTGAGACAAAGATCAAAATAAGATGGAAAAGAAAAAATAGCCTACCTGTAGAGGTAGGCTAAATAACATGTTCGTGTTTTAGCATGCATAAAGGCGAAATTTTGAGTATAATAACTAATGTCATAATAGAGGTACAGTGTAATGAATTTTCTCTCGTCTTACTAGAAAAACTGTTAATTATGTGGTGGGTGAAAAATATTTCATTTAGATCACATACCAAGAATCTGAGATAGTAATTAAACTGTCAGTAATTGTGTTTAGTCTTCATTGGTTTTTCTAGAGAAGCAACGAAGTAAATATTGCATGATTGATATGAACTGCAAGAAGGTTTCAAATTAAACCAAATAACCGTGAATTTATAAACACTTACAGCCATAAGTTCACTTGTAGATTGATTATTTGGAACTCAGAAGACAATTTCCCATAGAAAGATTGTTGTAGTGGTTGGCTTCCCAGGTAACTGGACGGAAGTCTGTTTCATCCACGATGCATTTGAAGAATGGATAAACTGTAGTATTTTACTTCCACCGAATTGATGTTTTTTGCATGGCTGCTATGAAGCTTTGCTTTTGGGGTTCTATCTCTGGTGGAGGTTGAGTTAGCTAGGAGTTCACAGGTGGCCCCAATATAATATTTTCCTGGTGTCCTACGATGGGGGAAGAAGCAGGTCTCTGATGGAAGCAGGGACTTCCTCTAGTTGAGGTAGATACTCCAGGTACCCATAACTTTGTCTCTCTCTCTCTTTACATAAGATCAGTGTTCTAAATTAGGAACCCAGGGAAATTTTTCTTCTCCATGAATTTGAAAATAGGGCTGTTAAAAGTTCAGACTTAATAATATGAGAACATTTCATGGTAGAAAACATCATCTATTCTATTGATCTCCAACTTTGGAGTAACTGTGGCTGCCTCAACTTCATAAAAATAAAACCGTAGCCAAATATTTTGAAGATCACAAAGTCCTCTGCAGGAAAAAAAAAATGTATATTCATCTTCATAAGGAGTGCATGCCAAATTTTTCTTTTTTGAGTTATTCTACAGAAACGGGTCCTGGAAACTTTTCACTTTAGCAACTATCATTTAATTAATTTCAGACACTGTGTAATGTTGGCAAGGAAAATTCTCCTAAAGTTCAAAAAAACTCAGACTTGATGTAGTCTAATTGAATTAAAGCACCACTGTCAAAAACTAAGTACACCTGTAGAATATAAATGTCTGTCCTGTGGTGCCCTCTGCCAGATAATGACCCTTGGGGAAAATGAATGTATTTTTACATCAATGTGAATAATCATAGCTAACATTTACAGTGGGCTTCCTATGTGCTAGGTACACTTGACATATTTGATTCTCAAGCAATCTCAGGAAGAGGGTGACGTGGTCATTCCCACTCTGCATCAAAGACACTGAGGCCTTGAAGGATAATTTAGTGCACAGCCTGGAGATTCCAGAGCCAGGTTTAAACTCAGCTCTTAACACCTAGACTGTGCAGCTTCTATATAATTAAATCTAATACATAATTATTCTCCATACTACCAGCTTAAACGCTCCACATAAGCATAATGGTACCTGGATACACATGCCATTCCCTGTTACCCATTTCCGGGTTTTTCTTAGGTTCATTTCTGCTTCCCATTTGAAAGGGTCTCAGAGGATTTCTGTCCACTTGCAAAGCCCTGTTCCAAGTGGTTTAGGCCCCAGGTTCCATTAATCCTGCATGTTTATTGCAGGGTTCTGTTTTGGCATGGATTAAAAAAGCTTGACCACTATATGATTAAAAACAATTTTTTTACAAATATATCAGAGTGCATTCATTCAAAGGAATGCTCTCTTCTTGGAGAGGAGAGAGGGATTTGAGTAAACACCTCTCTGCAGACAAGTGCAGTTCTACCATTTACCTGGTTGTGACCTTGGGCAGGTGCTGAACCTCTCAGCTGTAAGATGGTATGTACACACTGCTATATTTAAAACGGATAACCAACAAGGACCTCCTGTATAGCACAGGGAACTCCGCTCAATGTTATATGGCAGCCTGGACGGGAGGGGAGTTTGGGGTAGAATGGATATATGTATATGTATGGCTGAGTCTCTTTGCTGTGCACCTGAAACTATCACAACATTGTTAATTGGCTGTACTCCAATATAAAATAAAAAGCTTTAAAAGAAAAATGGTACAATATAGATTTAGGGGTTTTCTGAATCTTAAGTAATAGAGTGTATTGTAAAATACTTACCAAGTGCCTGGCAGATAGCTAGTTCTCAATAAATGAGAGTTCTTTTTGTGAGTGGAGATGGTTTTGTGGCTCAAAGTCTTTTTGGAACTGCTTTTTGAACTTCCTTCCAAACTAGCACGTTAACCTCTTCTAAGAACTCAGTTGAAAGTATTTCTAGTTAAAACTCAGGGTTTTGTGTCTTTCTTTCTGTTTCTTTTTTTGATGGCCAATGGTTCTGGTCCCAGTTGACCCCTTTATTCATTAGCCTGGTGCTAAATCATTTTGCCTCCTTAAAAAAAAAAAAAATCCATCTTCAACAACATGAGTATTTGCAGTTTTTAATGGGGTTCCCAAACACTGAGACAGGTGCGCTTGAGAACTTCTCAGATAAGTGCTTTAAAAATGGTTTCAGCAAAGGCGGCAAGACTGGGGGAAAAAGTCTTATTAGGAGCAGCACACATGTTAATATATAAGCACTTAGCTCCAAGCAGATGTGATTTCCTGCACTTACCCCTCTCCATCGGGCAACATAACCAAGTCAGATTAGCTGTTAAGGGCTCCTGGCTGCTTCTTCCCAGCTCCTCTGTGAACTGGATTTATGAGTTCAACACACGTTCTGAAGGTCGAGAGCCATCCTTCTTCACCTTGCCAAGCAGGCTGGTTCTCCAGGGGCACCCTGCTCTGCCTCTGCATCTTGGAGCCCACTGAGGTGAGACGGAGGTGGGGAGACCTCAGGGGCCTCCTGGCTGCACTGGCCGAGGCAGGGTGGCCAACAGGTATTATTGTGAGCTGCCCTCATAACTGTATATAATGCCACCACCATTATATGAACTTAGAGCTAAGTGCTTTCTACATTATTTCTTTCAGTCCTCTCGACGGTCCTTGAAGCAGGTTAGTCACTCAGTTTAGAAATGAGAAAGCACATACAAGGAGATGAAGCAACACGGCCCAGGCCAAGGTCAGGGACCGCAGGCGCACGGAGGAGCCAGTGGACTGACTCCAGGCCCGATGCTCTGTCCAGCACGCAGGGCCAGGGACAGATGGAGAGACTCGGTGTCTGCCAGGCTTCCCCGCAGTCCATCCCCGATGGCTGTCCCGACGGCTCCTCTTTGCCTGCCCTCTAATTCCTCTAACTGGATTGATCACTGAAATGCAGACAGTGAACGTGAATCAGTGGCGAAGCTCAGAGGCTGATGCTTTGGGCAGAGGAAGAATTGCGTCATTCTCCCCACCGTAGGGACAGCATTTCGAACGCCAAATGTTCCTACTCCCGCCACACCGCTGGGAGAAATGGCAAGGTTTTGGTTCCTGCTCAGTTCCTGTCTGCAAATGATATGGATAAATATTTGAGCGCCTGCTGTGAGCCTTACTTAAGTGTCCAAGATCCTAAAGGCCTCGTTGAGTCTGGGTCTGTGCATTTGCTTTTCCTTTGTATCCAGAAGTAGTGAGCGCCTCACTACCACCTGTGCAGGCACACACCTAACCATCATGGACCGTACCGTCTCCAGTGATGACAGTCTCGTGACGTTCATCTGTCATAAATGTTCACTGAGTGTCTCTGACGTGCCAGGCAGTGTGCACGGTGGGGACACAGTGGTAAGCAGCAGCAGCCCTGGGATCTGATTCTAATGACGGGAGATGGTGGTTCATCAAACAATCATACCACAATGCATAGGTGCCATGGTGGCACTTCCGGAGCCCTTAACGAGGGTGTATGACCCAGTTATGGAAGTTGGAAAAGAGGAATGGAAAGGGGCCAGTCTGAGCAAGCAGAGGAAGGGGGCACGGTTCAGGAGCCCGGCGAGAACTCAGGGCATTGAGGCTGCGTTAGAGGGAGTTGTCCCTGCCCTCAGAACATTGACGTGCAGATGTTCCAAGCATCCCACTTATGTCTCTGAGAGCTCACTCTTGTCGGGGGAAATTGGAGACCCGAGAAGGGACTATTACAGGATGGAGGGTGGGGAGGGGAGATGTGTACAGATCCAGGAGATTAAGGTAAAATGCAAAGGACTTGGTGATAGAGCTGGTAAAGGAGCTGATGGAGTAAGGTGCTAGGAAGACACCAGGGTTTCTAACTTGCATGGCTGGAGACAGTGGGGTCATTCACTGAGCCCTCTAGTACCTGGTGCTAGGAGTTATTTCAGGGTTTTTATTTAGGGTTAATGTGCCATGATACCCATAGTGGAAAGTACAGCTATGAGAAAGAGATACCTGCTTCGTTCACAGAGCTTGCAATCTAATCATGGAGCGGGGGAGGGAGTGTTGAAGATATTCTATCTCCTAAGATTTGTTTAAAGTATGGCTGTGGCATAAACTTGGCAATGGTAATACACAAAGACGCTTCTTCCAAAGGGGTTGGGAGGTCTTAGAGCTTGGGTGCCCTGGGGGAGGAAGAGGCTGGGGATTAGGAGACATTATTGGCAGATAAAGGAATGATCTGGTGATCATTTTGAAAAGGTCAAAAGGTGCTGTGAATCATTGAATAAGACCATAATGCAGGCCAAGTGGAAAAACACAGTACAGGCTTCAAGCCTGAGATTACAGAATCTAAGACTCATCTTTCATGGGCATGCCAAGTGCAATCAAAAGAAGTGAGCCATTTATTGGGAGCAAGTGGGATGAGAGTGATTTGTGAAGACGGAGGGTGGACTGAACTTCTTTTCCTCCAGCAGCCTCTTAAAAGTATTCACTGCCTGATCACTGCTACATCTTTATAAATATCACCATGGCAACCACTGATACGAAAAACAATACTAGCCTGGACACTTCTGTTCCAGCTGATGTGACAACTCCCACTGCAGTGGTCATTTCCATTGTTTGTGGAGATGAGTGAGGAGGGTCCTGCCTGGACCTTGTGATATTTTCCTTTGTCCTGAGAAGACAAGTGCCCATTAAATCCCCCCTGATGTTAAGTGGCATTTGGGGAGGTGGCTACACCATTCTTTATTTTCTTCTCTGAGGATGTGGCGAGAGGTGCATCCTGCTGGTCTCCTCTGTGTTGGTTTGGGGTGAGGATGGGGAATCTTTTAGGGGTGGTTGGGAGACTCTGCTCAAATCAGCTCCACTAGTGGATCTGGAGGAGGTATGCTGCATATAACTCTGCACACGTTTTGACCATATATTCATTCCTCCTTATATTTAGTTTTTTCCTTCTGGATCTCTTCCTTCTGGTGTCCAGTCCCAATCCTGGGCAACCTAACTGTGTGATTCTGTCCCTCTAATCACTCTTCACCCCAGAGTCCCATCTCTTATAATCCCTGCTCCTTTCTTCATTCTTTCATTCAGTAAACACGTATTGAAAGCCTTGCCTCTGCCAGGCATTGTTCTCTGTGGCTGGGACACCCAGGGAATAGGACCCCAGAACCCCTGCCTTTGTGGGACTCACATTGAGAATGTCAGGGGACAGACAGTAAACATAATCAGTAAGGAAATACTGGGTATGTTAGGTTTTTTGTTTTTTAAGTAGAGTAGGGTGGGAGTGCTGGGTTAGCTGGGTCAGTTTATAATCAGGTCTGCAGGGGCTCTTTGAGGAGGTGGCACGTGATCAGACTTGAAGGAGATGAGATGTCAGCATGGCAGAGAGGGAAGCCGAGGGTGGGCTGTGCCTGGCTTGTTTGAGGATCTACAAAGAGGTGAGAGTGAGCGAGGCACTGGGAGTGTGGTTGGTAGAAGAGGCCAGAACAGTGAGGGCAGAGGGTACAGTCAGGAGGCCTTTGGGGCTTTGGATGTGAGTGACGTGATCTGGCTTGTTTCACTAAGATCACAGTATCTTCTGTTTGGAGAATGACAACAAAGGTCCCAGGGAGGCAGAAGAGGGAGATGTGATGACACTCTTGCAGGAACCCAGAGAGGGATGGTGATGGCTTGCCCCAGAGTGCTAGCAGTGGGTGTGGTGGGATTCTGGATAGATTTTGAGGGTAGAGCCCCTAAAATTCACTCATGGATTAGAGCATTCCCCTTTGGCCTTTTTCTCAAACTCGAAATAGTAGTAGAATGCTCTTCTTAGTAAAATAGATCCATCTGTATACATGGATTCCATGTGGGGTATAGCTTTTTAAATTTGATATTTCCCTTTATGTAGAGGAAATTCCAGCTGAACTGATGGAATTCTGTAGGAACAACTGAACATTGTGGTTAAGAGCACAGGCTCCAAAATAAAATTGCCAGGTCCACGACTGCCCAAAGTGTGACCAGGACAAGTGACTTAGCTGCTCAGTGGCCTTGGTTTTATCATCTCTAGAATGTGGATCATAAGAGTTCCTGCCTCACAGAACTGTGAGGAATACAGATATAAAGCACTTAAAACAGTGTGGGCACATGGTAGGTGTTAAAGAAAAGTTAGTAATAATTATTTTACTAGTGTTTGCCTTAAGTTCTTTTAGAATCATCTTAGACTGAAAACAACCAGAGTATTCTTTCTATATTCATGTTCTTAGAGACTTTCAGCAGACTTTTCCTGTTCTCTAATATGTCCATGGTAGTAGAAATAGTCATTCCTTAACCCCATGCTTCTCTGCCTTCATAGCTAATGCAGTGTCTTCTCATTGCTTACATTACTGTAAAGTTACTGTTTTTGAAAGTCAAAAAACAATTGAAGATTGCCGATTTCATGAGATTTAACCAAATATGTGTGTGTGTGCATATATGTACATTTGACTGTAAAGGTAGAAGCCTTTTGGGTCTAGCTTGGGAGTCAGACCACCCAAGTTTGTATCCTGGCTCTACTGGTCATGGCCGTGTGTCCTTGGACACACTGTTGAACCTGCTTCTGCCCCATTTCCCCCTTCTGTCAAATAAGGGCAATCATAGGATCTATCTCATAAGCTTCTCATGATGGTGAAACAAGGTATTCTCATAGACTAGCTCGTAAAACAGTTCCTTGCACGAGGTAAGTGCTCCATAAATTTTGGCTCTTAGTAAAAATAGTGATCCCTGGGCTGGGCACCATGATGTTGAATCCCAATGCCTGAACACCCCTGGGGGAAATCGCTAGCTCCAATTCATAAAATGTTAAGATTATATTTATTTAGACATGATTCCCTACTAGACCCCTCTGATTACATGCTGGAATCTTCTATCATCCACCACCTAAGATACTCATGAGTGTGTAAGTGTATTTTCTCTACTTCACAGAGGAACTTGGAATAAAACTGAATGATTTTTTTTTCCTTTGGGGTGTTTGAAGAGTTGTTGAAATTCTAGTCATGGTATTTACTGTTATGAGTTCTTTATGCCTGTTGTTAAATATGCCAGCATTTTATTGACACATTACTATGAAACGGGCAGCCAGCTACAGTAATAAGTTTCCCCTAAAGAGTGTGAGTATCAACAAATCTGATGGCAGGCACTGCCAAGGAAACTGAAGATGTGTTCAAAAAGCAACTAGCTTCACAGAGGACAAATAGGTACATGCATGTTTAATCCAGTGGCTTCTGTTTGAAGGTATAAACAGATATAAACTTCTATGAATTTTTATTTTTATGGAATTTTGAGGAATTCTTAATATTCAACTTAATTTTGTGCTTCAGTCTTCTCTTGCCCTTGTTTCTCAACTCTGCCTACCCTTAAAAACCACTTGGGGAATGTTAATATTGATGCCTGCCCTTCATTCTTCAGAGGTTCTGATCTTAATTGGTTTCAGGTAGATCTCAAGCATCAGTTATTTTTTAAAATATTTTTAAATTTAAACTTTTTATTATGAAATATTTCAAATGTACACAGAGTACAGAGAATTATAATAATAAGCCCACATGTATCCATCACGCCACCATGATAATGAACTTCAGTTGCTATTTTTTAAAATCTCCCCTACGTGATTCTTCTGATGCACCACCATGGTTGAGAACCATGGCTCTATTCTAATAAGACAGAAAATGGAAGGAATATTTCAATGGATATTGATATCAAGAAGCTTAAATTTGGGAATTCCCTGGCAGCTCAGTGGTTAGGACTCCGCACTCCCACTGCAGGGGTCATGGGTTCAATCCCTGTTCAGTGAACTAAGATCCCACATGCCCCATGATACAGCCAAAAAAATAAACAAAAATAAAAAGAGAAGCTGAAATTTGTTCAAGGCCACAAAACAATTTTAAGACATCATTCAGTACTCTGTTCATCAAGCCATAATGGCATTCTTGAACATGTATGTGGTATGGCAAGTGTGTGCCTGCTTGATTTTGTTAAAGAGTGGAATAGTTTGGGAATGGGCATTGGAACACCTGGGAACATTTCAGAAAAGGGCTTAGAAATATAATGGTTTCCCGTTTAGAATCTTTAGACCTTGACTCAAACAATATTGTGCCCACCCACTGGATGCAACGCAATAAAACCTAACTCAGAGATAAAAGTCTGATGAGCAAGGATGGGACAAGTGGGTTAGAGCTGATGGATCAGAGAGGTCATGTAGGAAGGGAACTGGTCATGGAAATTATCTTCAGATTCATGAAGAAAAAAGCAATGAACCAATGGCAGAATAATCTCAACCTATAATGGAGAAGTTTTGTAGGCTATTCCATAATATGTATACACACACACACACACGTATGTGTTTATATATATCTCAGTATATCTTAATGAAGTCAAGATTTGAGTTGCTACCTAAACAATGAAAAATAGTGGGCAAGCCCTGGTTCCTGGGTGGCAAACACTTGGAAAACAATTTGATCTCAGGGATGGACAGGACTTTAAATATGCTCTTGCCCAATTGCCCATGTGTAAGAGGAATCTCTTCTGGGGCATTACTGACAGATGTCATGTGGTGTCCCCTTGATCCTTCTAGCTGGAGAGCCCACTTCTCATGGTCCATATTAGTGTTATCTTTTACTGAGCTGAAATCTCATTCTTTAACATCGCTTTAATGAAAGAAAATATTTCTGATGCCTCCCATATTACCTTATGTTATTTTTGTTACTTAAATATATACAGATGTAAAACTAGATTTAAATTCATCATGCTGTAGTTCTCATGAACTATAAAACCAAACTAACCTTACAAATGATATGAAAAATACAAGACCTATAAAGTAACAACATACTAATGGGATTAATGATCTTGTTTTTCCGAAATAAAATCCCTCACATTGTGCTTAAGGGTAGAAAGATGTAGCCTCTGGTCGATTTCTTTACTTAATTTGGTTCACTAGCTTTCACTAATCAGCACAGGGTATGCCTGTCTGTATATGTATGTTATAGCAAAAGGTATGAATAACTTAAAGTTTCTATTTGCTGGGTTTGGGAAAGTCAAATCTCAAACTTAACTCAAACTGCCGGCAATTAGTTTTCCATTCACCATTTTAAGGAGACATCTCTTGGCAACTTTTTCAAGATGTTTTTTGTGTACTTGGAAATTAAGGTCAGAGTTGTAGTGTTATTGCAATCTTCGATAAATGGGCATCAAATCCAATTATTGACGGAACTGGGTACAGAACAATCTTTCATTGTTATTTATTACTATACTTACTGCAAATGAACTGCTGTTGCAAATTGATGCATACATACAACGACAGGATCCAAACAATAACTCTTCTGGCAAAATGTGTGCTGACTGCCGTAGTGTAGGCTCCGTACAGTTCGTGGCTGAATGAGGCTGTCCTGTCACTTTCCTCTGTCCCACCTTCTGTGAAACATTGGTGTGAACAATACACCAACTTTTTGACCTGTGTCATTATTGCTGTACCCTGGTCACCTAGATCAGTGGTTCTCAAAACCAAGTGGGATTTTGAATCACCTGGGGAGCTTGTTAAAAGTGCCTGCTCTCTGGATCCCACCCCAGAGGTTCTGGTTTGCTTATTCCAGGGGCTGGACCCAGGAATCAACATTATTAACAAGTACTCCGAGGGATTCTGATATAAGTGGTACTTTTACTGCTTTCCAAGATTATTGTTGACACGCAAATATAAAACTTAAACTCTTCACAAACCACCTGGATTGAGAAACTCCGGCGCCCTTCTCAGATTTCTATCATTTGCAAATAAGCCCTTTTTTGATGTTCTGACAAGTGCCTGATAAACATCTTGAACAGGAGAGAGTCAATAGCAGAAGCTTTCTTTAAGATGGCTTTGACCTATTAAGCACCAAATTTATTTCAAGGGGCAAAGATAGTCTAATGATGTTTTCATTGATTCCCAGAACATTCTGGAAGCTGTGGACTATTTTCAGGTTGTACCCACACTGTTAAGTATGCATGCACAGGGAGGCGTTGAACATAGCAAATAAAAGTCCTGGAAAACAGGAATCAAATCGAGCAGCAAAGCTGACATTTTTCTTGGAGTAGTCATAGCTGCATGTTTCTTCAGTTTACAAAGTTAACTATGGCATGTTTGCCTAAAGAGGAGAACATAAACCTGGAGACAGAGTCAACAAGTTAATAAACCAGACATCTGAATGTGTCTTATTACCATTTTTTTCTTCCTCGGTTCATTCTTGTTGATTGCTGTTAGGATGAAATAGCTAGTTGGGATTATTTACAACTTTACAGGAGACTGAGGGGCTTGCTGGCATTCATTTTATGTCTTTTCAGGGGAAGTGATTAAAATGTTAACTGTCTTGGCATCATTCAGTAGTGATCATCTGTTTGGGGTATCAATATGGTCTCAGATGGTGAATCGCTTGGGAGTTGAATTTCCTAATATCACAGGTTACCAGCTTCCATTACTTATATTTTGCCACTATATACAAAATGCCCAAATATAAAATATTCTTTATTTTTACTTAAGGGGAAGAGAATAGAGTTATTCAGCGTTTAAACTTTATAAAGAACTGAGGATTAGAATAACCCTTAAAATTTTATTGTTAGAAATTATGCTATTTATTTATTTTTATTTTTATTTTTTGGCCGCGCCGCGTGGCATGCGGGATCTTAGTTCCCTGACCAGGGATCGAACCTGGGCCCTTGGCAGTGAGAGCACGAAGTCCTAACCACTGGACCACTAGGGAATTCCCCAGAAATTATTCTATTTAAAAGGGCTGAGATTTCTAAAGTTTACTACAAATGAAGAAAGTAAAAAATTATTTAATAAGGGTATATTTTAATGCAATGAAACTTACATGATATATATTAGTCCCATCTTTTTGACTAATATTTTTACAAGAGTACAAAGACAGGAAGGAGGCAAATATGGAATTTTGATGAATAGGAATGATTTTTTATTTTTCTAATTTAATTTTAATTTTATATTGGAGTATAGTTGATTTACAATGTTGTGTTAGTTTCAGGTGTACAGCTAAGTGATTCAGTTATACATATACATATATCCATTCTTTTTCAGATTCTTTTCCCCTATAGGTTATTACAGAATATTGAGTAGAGTTCCCTGTGCTGTACAGTAAGTCCTTCTTGATCATCTATTTTATATACAGTATATGTGTGTATATGTTAATCCCAAACTCCTAATTTATCCCTCCCCCACCTCATTGCCTCTGTGATAACCATACATTTGTTTTCTATGTGCATGAGTCTATTTCTGTTTTGTAAATAAGTTCATCTGTATCATTTTTTTTAGATTCCATATATAAGTGATATCATATGATATTTGTCTTTCTCTGTCTGACTTCACTTAGTATGATAATCTCTAGGTCCATCCATGTTGCTGCAAATGGCATTATTTCTTCTTTTTTATGGCTGAGTAATATTCCATTGTATATATATGCCACATCTTCTTTATCCTTTCCTCTGTCGATGGACATTTAGGTTGCTTCCCTGTCTTGGCTATTGTAAACAGTGCAGTGAACATTGGGGTGCATGTATCCTTTCAGATTATGGTTTTCTCAGGGTATATGCTCAGGAGTGGGACTGGTGGATCACATGGTAGTTCTATTTTTAGTTTTTTAAGGAACCTCCATACTGTTCTCCATAGTGGTTGTATCAATTTACATTCCCACCAACAGTGCAAGAGGGTTCCCTTTCTCCACACCCTCTCCAGCATTTATTGTTTGTAGACTTTTTGATGATGGCCATTCTGACCAGTGTGAGGTGATACCTCACTGTAATTTTGACTTGCATATAAATCATTTTATTTTCCATTAAGATTACGTTTTGATTTTTTGAAGGCATTGAATCTGTTCCATATCTTAACAAAAAAGGTAGAAAAGAGCTCTGAATCTTGTGGGGAACGATTTTTTTAATGATGTACTAGCAGGGGGAAGTACATCATATGTACTTCCTCTCATATGTACATGTTTTCGTATATTTTGTGGTGCATTTGTACTTATTGGCATTTTAAAATTTCGCTTTGCATCTGTGCTCTGCATGTATGCAGACCCCTGAAATGATGTATACAAATGATGTATACAAACGTGATGTATACAAATGATGTATACAAATGATGTACACAAATGAAGGAAGCATCTGGAAGCTTTGCTGAGCTGTTAACTTGACACTATTCTTAGAACCTAGAAACTCTCAAATGAATTTTTATTTCAGAAGAATAAGCTTGTTGCTTTTGAATTATGCATTCATCCCTGTATTTCCCTTATCTATGGTCCCTGGTAACGCCGTGGCTAAAGACTTTGTGTCCTCATTTCAAGGACTTGATATGCAATTCAGGTGCCTGACATTATCCTGAGCATGGAATAAGTCTCAATTAGCTACCGCGAGTGTTGTTAACATTTTACTAAAGCAACTGACTATGAGAAACAGTCAACTTAAAGGGCTGAAGAATATGGAGATATTTTTAAATACCACATGCTTTAATGAAGGGTAGTCTGAGACTGTCGACAGGGTTGCACGCCTGTTAGATCGGCCGCATCTGTAGGGTTTGGTCAAGCCTCAGTGTTCTCCCAGTCCTCGTGTTGGAGGGCAACGTTCTGATGGGATCACTTGATAGATTCTCCATCATCTCTTCCTGGGGTCTTGTTGATGAGGTTGACAATACACCCTGACATCTTGTTGATGAGGCTCTAATACAGCCGGCAAATGCTGCCCTTGCCTTGGCTGTCAGGCCACATTTATCATTTTTTTTTCTTTTGCTTTTTCTTTTTTGGCCACGCCATGTGGCTTGCGGCATCTTAGTTCCCCAACGAGGGATCAAACCGGTGCCCCCTGCAGTGGAAACCTGGAGTCCTAATCATTGGACCGCTAGGGAATTCCCTGGAGTTATCGTTGCTCATCAGGTAGCAGGGTACCAGTGAGTACCAAGGAGTCGGTATGCTGTGGATGCTTGTGGTTGGATGGAGGTTCGTGGGGAATCCTGTCTCTACAGCTTGGGATGAAGTTACACACTTATCTTACCTGAAGTTAGCTGTGTCCCTTTTCTCTGGATGGCTTGTTGGCCTTCAGTGATGTATCTTCCCTACAATAGAGCAATTTCAGGAAGCCTATTGTAGGGTAAGCCTTAGTTATGGTGGTAGAGACCAGAACGGGCATCCTGAGACCTGGGCTTGGAGTCATGGAATCGTTCCCCACATTTCATGGAGTATTTTGGTGCTTCCTGTGTGAACACAGAAAATTTGGAATCTGACTGAGTTCTCAGGCCAAATCTGCACTCACTCTGGGACTGTCTGAAAGGCATTCCTTTGACCCAAGAACTACTTTTCTGTAACCCACTGAAACAGCACCATGAGGGGTCTCACACTGACAAGAATAAAAGGTTCTCTGGGGGTACAGTGGCTTTATTTTTGATAGTGAGAGGGATGCAGGGTGACGTTGGTCTTTTATGAAACAAAGCAAATCCAACTATAATGGTATCACCACCTTGTCTTCTCCTTTATTTTGTTCCTTTCCTTCTCTTTTCCATGTGGAAGAGCTCGTTATTTTATTTCCTGACGAGCGTTAAAGTGTAGGTTTTTCCTTATTGCTTTTACTCAGCAGGTATTAATATGTGTTAATGTCTTTTTATTTTATGGAACCCTAGTATTTTTTGAAACATAAGGAATTTTGGAAATAGTCCTTTATTTTATATGTGAGGAAACGGAACCCTCAAAGTCAAGTGACAACTTAGTTCATTATTCAATGTCCATTCATTCATTTAGCAAAAGTGTTCAATGCTTGCTTGCAGTGTACCCAGTGAGGCACTGTGGGGGGACAGATGACTAGCAGTGGCTTTGGCATGATATTCACAAGGTAGAAGGAAGAGAGTTTATTACAGAGATGCAAGCAAGATACTGACGAGCTAGCTTTGTGCTGCTGGTGAATTTTCGTTTGGCATTTCTTTTTCTCCATATGTGTGCTAGGAAAAACAAAAAAAAAAGAATAGCGGAGAGCCTTGGTCAAACCCAAAGGGTTTCATAGTAACTGCTTCCCACATTTACTGTTAAACTGTGAAGCAGTATGGTGTTTACTCCAAATTTTGAATTTATGCAGTATTAGGATAAATAGCTAGGTACTTCTAACTTTCAAAAAATAATATTTAGTATTTGAACATTTTCTCCCAAGAAAATAGACATTCATACACTATTGCTGATTTTTTCCATCACTAGAAAGATTAAGATTCATGAGTCAGGGAGAAAACAGTTTGCTTTCAATTTAAAAAAAATAGCAAAAATACAGCAATAAAATGAATGAGAATATGAAACCATCTCTGTCTCAAATGATAATGCCAATGTGGTGTATATTGTAAACAATACAATTTGTTCAAGTCCACTTTTAAAGGAAAGTGCTTTGTGACCACCTAGAAGGGTGAGATAGGGAGGGTGGGAGGGAGATGCAAGAGGGAGGAGATATGGGGATATATGTATACATATAGCTGATTCACTTTGTTATACAGCAGAAACGAACACAACATTGTAAAGCAATTATACTCCAATAAAGATGTTAAAAAAAATGAAAAAAAGAGATAAATTTAAAAAATAAAAGAGAAACATATTGCTTCATGTAAAACAGAGAATTATAAATTGATATGAAAACAATTTTGAGAATTACTTTGGATTTATGTGTTATGATTTATGTGATATCAGGTTTAGCTTGGTATTACAGGTTTACTTCTGCCCCTAATACTAGTACTCCTTGCATTTTCTTCCTAACATTATGCAGTTAATAAAAACAATGGATCCTTTATAATAAACAACCTACATAAATAAAAAAAAAGGAAAGTGCTTTAGTGTGCATATCAAAAAAGGAAAATAAATCCTTTCTTTATTCACAGATCTTATATGTAACACACACCAGCATATATGTACAGATGTGATACGTATATATATATATATGTCTAACACTTGTGGCCCCCGATAGGAAATTAACACAGGTCATCATCCACAAACGCATCCAGTATTTGAACTGACCCTTTATCTGTCACTTGAAAGACAGTTTAGGTCTTTGTTATCTCTGGTGCTCGGAACAATGCCATAGTCACCTCCTGTCAGCTTCTGGTATTTGCCCATCCTTTCTAGTCTTTGCAGTGTTATCAGAATAGTTTTCCTATAACATGACTTAAGTCACATTTTCTTCCTCCAAAATTTTTCAAAGCTGCATATCTACAGAATACAGATCCATAAACTCCACAGAAACACAGGAACCACAATTTTCCAAACTTCTCTCTTATACAACCTGAAAAATGTGAACAGTGCCCCCTCCCCTTTCTTTTTTTTTCATTTCCATTTTCTGGTTTATTAAAGGATACTGAATATAGAGTTCCTTGTGCTATACGCCCCCCCCCCCCCATTGCCATCTTCCCTGTCCTGGAAACACAGGCCAAGTCTTTCCACCTCCCGGGGCCTCACCGACAGAGCAGGTCCAGAAGCTCTGCCACAGCCATTTAACTCTGCACCACATCTTTGGCACTGGATAGTAAATGCAATACTTCTGTAAATCCATTTTTTCCCCTCCCTAAATGAGTCGGAGAGCTCCTGGAAGGGTGACTAGGAGTAGATGGAGAGGCCCTTAACATTTTAATAAATGTGCCTTGGTTACTTGGTTAGAGCTTAGATTCTGTGAGAGATCAGGAGTAATTTCTTTTGCCTGCAAGTCGTTGTGCACCACCCCGCCCTCCATTTCAGTGGGAAGCGTTATCAATAATGACTTCTCTTTAGGCTGGGAAGCCCAGGAGACCACCTGTAACTGCAGGTTTAGGGTGGGGAAGGGGGAGACAGTGGGGAGGCGGGGGCTGCCCAAAGACAGGAAACCTCCTCCCTCAACCTTTAATTCAGATCTTCTCCATTAATTTAGTATTTCTGGGGCACCCACCCTGTGCAAAACGCCGCCAATTTAATTTTTTTTCTTTCAAAAAGGGGGGGGGGGGAAAAAAAACCCTGCAGTCCCTAAGCCAATAAATAACTCACCTGAAGGTCAGAAACACCCTCCCCCCACTCTCCCGGGGGTGTCTGGGAGGGATAGAGAGCCGGGCAGAAATCGCAGTGGAAATCCAAAGGCTAACGCGATTGGCAACGGTCTGGAGGCGTCGTCCCCGAGCGCGACCCTGCGCCACGATGGAGAAGGCAGCCGCGGCGCGACGGTCCTGAAGTCCCGCGGCGCCCCCTCCCCCGCGGCCGAGCCTGGCCGGGCGCCGTCCCTGGGCGTGTGCCCCGCCGCAGCCCGCGGAGCCTCCGTGGCTCCTGCAAAAGGGGGCGGGGAGCGCGGCGAGCGGCCCGAGTCTGCGGCTTCCTCCCCACGCCCGACCCTCCGCGCAGCTCCCAGAGGACGCGCGCCCGAGCCCGGTCCCTACGCCGCAGCGCGCCCGGGCCCCCGGCCCAGGCCAGGTAACTTTTCTGCCGGCGGAGTGTGTGTGGGGGGATCCGAGGGGGGCTTGGGGTCGCGAGGTGCGCAGGGCGGGCCGTGGGCGGCCGCGGGGCGGCCCGGCGGACGCGTGACTCCGGCGCCGCTCGTCCGCCCGAACCGCGGGAGCCCGGCGCCCGCCCCGCCCGGACCCCCGCGGGGACCCCCGCCGGGCCGAGCCCGGGCGCCGCGTGTCGCGCCCGGGGACGTGCCCGCTCCGCCGGCCGCGCTGCAGCATCGCGGGGCCGGCGCGCAGCCTGAGCCCTGGCCTCCGGCCTGGGGGCCTCCCTCCGAGCCGTGGCCGAGAGGGGCGGCTGGCTCCCCACGCCCCCGCTCTGTCAGTTTCCTCGCCCCCCCCACCCCAGTCCCGGGCGCCATGTTTTGAGTTACCCCTCGGGGTAGGGTGGGGGCGGGGCGCGGGGGCGACATTGCGGCGCCGCCCGGGGCGGGGGCCGGCCGGCGGAGGGGCCTGGGCGCGGCGGCTGCAGGCTCGGCGCGGGCGGGCACGGCGCGGGGCCGGTAAGGTGTGCTCGCACAAAGCATCCCCGCTCGGGAGCGGCTGGCCGATTTTATGTAACTTGTCCGCTTCCCCGAAGTGGGGCGGCGGCCCCCGGACGGCGGCGGGGGCTGCAGCCGGGCGGCCGGGGAGGAGGGGGCAGCGTCCCAAAGGGTTGGTTCGGGGCCGGGGCACCTGCGGGGCCGAGGGGCCGGGGGCGGCGCTGCTCACCTGGCGCCCCCGAGGCTCCGCTGCCTCGGGAGGCGTGTGCGCGGGCGGCTCTGCGGCGGCTGGGGGCGGGGAGCCCGGGGGGTGGGGGCCGCGGCTCGGAATCGCGGGAGTCGGGGTCTCAGCCAGTTCCTGGCGGGTGCTTCCCGGCTCCTTGCCGCGGGGGCCGGCTTTCTGGGATCTCCCCTCGTCTCTCGCCCTCCTTTCCCTCCCCCTTTCCCGTCTCCTCTCCAACTCTCCCCGCCATCTCACCCCCCCCTCCCCGCCCCGCCAAGTTCACGGCTTCTGCAATGCGGTGGGTGTGGTTACCTAGTAAATTGACACTGTGGCCCTTTGCCGCCGGAGCGTTCTCTCCTTTTCGGTTTTCAGATTTCCGGATACAAAGTTGTCTAGGGGTTTCTCCTCCAGTTCCAGCCTAGGGTTAAAGTTGGGGAGAGATTGTTGCAGAACAAATAGAAAGATAAAGAGAACATGTGGTATTAATTACGCGTGGAGGCCGGCCTGAGAAATCCTGAGACGGTCAGGCAGTCCTGCTGATGCGGCGCTTGCATTACGTGTTTAAGTTGGGGTTTCAGCTTTTTTACATTAGGCTTGCGGAATTGCTTTTGCAGATATCCTGCCCGTCCCTTTTTTTGGCCCAGTTTAGGCTCTCTGGGGCGGCTAGGTGTGCGTTGGAGTTTCTCCTGGTAGCATTAACTTTCCTAGCAGTAGAGTCATCAAATCCAGTGCTGGAAACGTTCTTTTTGAGTTTTACACTGATTTTTAATGTCTCAAGGAAACAAAAATGATAATTTATGGTCATCCATTTATGATCTGGGAGCCCTGGACGCAGCACCAATTACAGAAAATTAAGCAGAAAAGTCCTATTAAGAAAAAAGAGCACATCAAAGCTTGAGTGAACTCTGGGGAATGGGAGGTGATTTGTATCTTGGCTCAGTGTTTTTTAAAAATGCATGTTAATTTTGGTAGCAGACTTATAAAATTTCAATTGGAGTAGCAAAGCCCTTGTGAGAGGAAATAAATTCTACATTGAGAAGGCTGACTTTAATTTATTAACTTCAGAAGGCATTGATGAAAATAAAATAGCTGAATACCAAATAGTCTCATTTGCATTATGATTTTCTGGTGGTTTAGAAAAGCAAAATACCAGATGCACCAGTTACTGCATACAGTTTATGGAACTAATACACTTTAGGCAAATAATTTTGGCAACACAGGACATGTTTTGTGAATGATTTATCAAGAAGGAGAAGAGAAGCCACTTAATTTGTAAACCCCTTTGAGGTGAAGGATTGAGAAGATAGAGGTCAAAGGTCTGTCTCAGGGAACTGTTTACATTTAATTTTAAAGTCATTTTCCTGTGCACGAATGCAACTTAGGTTAAAAGCAGTTTGTGTCAATTCTTGCGCAGTGCTTGGACTTGGGCCAACTTTGAATTGTGTTCAAATAGATCTGGGATTTTTTTTACTTGATCAGATGCTATTTTATCTAGACATTGGTCTTGAAACATCGGTTGGTCAGATGCATCCAGGGGCCACTCAAGTAGAAGAGGGGCAGCCCTTCATGTCCCAGGAGATGTGATATTGTCAGTGCTTTGTGAATCCTTTCTGGATTTACTGTTTGTTGGATTATGGTAGGCATATGCTGTCCAGTGTATTCTCTTCCATGTTGTAAAACATATTTATCTTTTAAGTTAGTGATTTTTTTTAAAAAGCCCTAAAATTCACGAATTAGAATTCAAGTCCTCTGCAGTAAAATAGAACTCCAAGAGTAGGCTGAAAAATAAATACATGTTTCTTTTCCATGAGAATTTGACTGTAATGGAGAGAGATTTCTTAAGTCCTCAAGTACCCTGGTCATCTTTCCTCCCCCGCCTCTTCCAGGTATCCAACCACAGTCTTCCTCTGAATGTCAGCTTTATTATGGAATATAGACTTACTTGAAAACCATGACTCAGATTTCTCTTTGGCACGACTTCATTTGGAGAGATCTTTGATGGTGCCACTGCAGCATCTCTTTCTTTCGAAAGGCTCCGTAGCTGCTAGTTTCTTGGGAATTCATCAGGCACTCCTGGAGGGCTCTGCTGTCATTTGATTTGTCTGGGCTTCAGAGAATTGTGTGCTCAGAAGCAGGGGCTGGAGCAGTGAAGTCACTACCCTGCCTGGTGTTGTGACATCACGATGGCTCAAAGGAAACAAGGGTGGGGCAGGCAAAACCAGACCATCTGAAGCATCTTGCTGGCTTTAAGTTTGCCTGGTAAATGAATGAGACTCTCCTTTCTCAAGTTGGACTGCGCCGTAAGGTATTGTTTGGAGAATTAGACGTGCATGCAAGCCTGCATGGGAAAGTGTATTTCATAGATCAGGGAAGAGGGGGTATTTTTGTGTGTGCAGTAGTAGAAATCATTGAATATTCCTCTTACTGAGGAAAATACTGTAATTTTTTTAAAGGGCCACTTAAAAATTATATTTAAGTAACGAGTCTATATTGATGCAAAGAGTCAGTATATTTCTTACTCTCCTTTGCACCCAAATATCTTGCTAAATTCTCGGTTTAGGTTATTGGTGTTGTCTTTGAAAAGTATGTGTTGTCTGTCAAGATACAGTCTCTTCTGGGTAGGCAGTATTCTTTCCGATTTATTTTTAAGTGATGTGCTTGCAGTTGGCAATTAGAAAAAATGGGGGGGCGGGAAAAGCGAGAGGTTTCACAAGTGTAGAAGATATCTGCAGTGATTTGGGGTAATTGATTTCTGTTTAAGTTTTTGCTTTATTTGCAAATTATTTTATAATTTAGCATTTTAGAATTCTCCGAAGTGAGAATTCTAGGGCAGAGATGATCACAGACAACATTGCACCCCAATTAGTGATGAATCCATTACAAAAGGAAGTCTGAAATTCTGAAGCTGTAAAGCAAATTTCGTGTTTTGAGTCCTGCATTGAATGTGACGTGAGCATAAAGAAGACCCGAGAACGGCCGCAGCCCGAGGTCTTCTCTCCCCCTCCTTGGTTGGATGACTATCCTTTTTTCACATGAGTGTATTATGTATGTGGGACCTCTGGGCACTTCTCACTTAACCATGTCGCTGTTCCAAAACACATTTCCAAAGCAAAGGGAAGGAAAAAAGAAAAAGGGAAGAATGGCACAAATAGAGAAGTTGAAATTAGGTACCAGAACTGCAGCTTGCTTGGTTGAAATGTCTTCGGTACTGCATTTTTAGACTTTACAGTGATTGGTAAAATTGCACACTTTAGAGTTGTAAGCTTCTGTTAGCACCAAACCCCTAATTCTTTGGTAATTTGCAGTACAGAGAAAAAGCTGACAACTTAATTTTTAGGTGGTTGACATTTTGATACACTGTTCTTTTAACCCTTCCTTATAAACTTAAAACAAAAAAAAGAAAGAAAAAGAAAGCAGAAAGGTTTATATTAAATCTAGAAAACAGATGTGATGTTTACTCTGCCTTGTGTGCTTATTTTTCTCTCCACTTACATTGAGCGAGTGCTTGTTGTTTGGAGGAAATTATTTCCCTTGGAGTTTGATCCCCAGACCAGTATGGGTCTCAACACTTAGGGTATTGAGTAAATATTTATGGAATTGAATTAAAAAATGAGGCCATGTGTGACTTACGCTTCACTACAAAAAATATTTGAAAAGGCTTAAAAAACATGGCCACTTATTTAAAAATGAGAATTATCGGACTCATGTATGCAGTTGTTATTTTTAATGGCACCATCCTCTTCATAACAAGTTTGCTGCTCTGTCCATAGCTCAAATTAGACAGATTCTAGAGGTTTTGTCTGATCCGAGAAGAGAATACTGCAGGTTCCCGGAGAAGAAAGAATGGGATCTTTGAGAGAAGATGTGCAGGCGGGCTGCTTCCCTTCCTGCCAGCTCTAATTGGTGTCACGGAGGACATCAGTAGAGGGGAAATACTCAGAAGAGGAGGAAAGGGATCAGATTGGGAAGAGACAAAAGCTGAATTAGGGCTGGGCCATGATATTGATCTTGACGTTGAACTAAAAAGAGAAAAACTGTTTTCTCTTGTAGATCTCTCTTCTTTGGTCATTTTATATGTAGTGTTTACATTCTCCAACAGTGACTTTCTGTGTGTTTTAGTCAAGCCCCACATTTCATCCTTTCTAAAACAAACCTATTTTTTTTCACATTTGTACGTCTCTGAAATTGGGAAATGTCTTACAGTTGCTCTCAGCCATATGGCAGAGAGAAAGCTGGCAACAGAATTCGTTGATGGGGCACACGCATCAAAAATTGGAGATTGGGTGTCAGTTGGTTGGAAGAAAATCTTGGAGACAGTAATGGAGCACTCGTAAGAAATAGTGCATCACCCATGAAGAAACATAGATGGTATTGTGTAAAAACATAGACCACAGTAACTGAGTTGGCATGCAATTCAAAAGAGTTGGATTCTGACCTTGTAAAGAATTATTTTGAATATCTTGGCCAGTATGTTTTGTTTCTCTTTTCTTTATGCATGCACAGAATATCTAAATAAATCTAAAAGAGTTCTCTAAATAGAAAATTAAAATTCCAACATATGAGTTACCTCTTAATTCGCAGAGTGCTACATATCATGTTATTTCTTACAATTAACGGTGTCATGAATTTTATGAAATATGGTTTGTCACTTGGCTATGCAAATTTAAAAAATGTTTTATAATGTTCGGTGCTTATTCACATGGCCCCTTCTATGTATTGGTAATTATGTTTCTTATGCGCATCCCTTTGTAGGAAAAATCGATTGAGCGGTCTTCATTTTCTGTTTTGGCTTTTCCAATTTGGTCCCTGGAAGATGGTTGGACTTTGATTAGTCATTGAGCAGACATTCCAGATAGAACACTCCAGAAGTCAAGACGCCTACATTTAACTGGAATGTAGCCTTTGTCCTGGGGAGTACTAGGAGATGAGTCTAAGGAGTGTGGGGCTTGATAGTGGATATGAAACTAAGGGATATTTTGGACTTTGCTAGGTACTGGGGAGCCATTGAAAGTAGTGGAGTCGGAAAGAAGATGCTTGGTGATAAATGTAGGATGGATTGGAAGAACAGGAGTCTGGAGACAGATGGTCTTTTGTTAATGGAGTAATCCAAAAAGTTTCAGAAATTGACTGTAATGCTAATTCCTCTCAATGATTGACATTTTGGCAATTTGCTACATATATTTTTTGTGGTCATATTTAGTTGAAGATTAAATATTACTTTTGGACCGTTTAGGGTGGAAAATGAGATGTTCAGAAGATAGAATGATTTTCATTCCTATTTATCCTTGCAATTAAAACATCTTTGTTATTTCAGGTATTAAGAATAATGCATACTCGCTGTAAAATATTTTCTAATAATATCGAAAAACAAGAAGAAGAAATCTTGTTGTCTAGAGATAGCTACTGAAGATATGTTGGCAAAAATCCTCCCAAAGCTGCCTCTTTGAGTGTGTAATAGACTATAGTGGGTCTTGGAATCAGACAGACCTGGGTTGGGCTCCCAGTCTTCCTATGTGATTGCTTTGTGACATGGGTCAAGTCTCTTGACTTCTTGAGTCTAATCACTTACAAAATGGCTGCAGTGCTTAAACCTCAGGGACATGAGGATTACGTATATAATACATGCACAGCACTGGACGTAGTACCTGGCACATCACAAGTACCTAGTTAGTAGCAATAGCTTTGTTCGACACAAGTACAGATTTGTAAACAGTTACATATTTGGCATGAGTAGACTTCTGACTTAAATACTAATATGTAACCTTTTTCTTTTTTATGCAACAGTATGTCCTGGGGAGCTTTTTCATCTATACCAATCTTTATCTGCATCATTATTTTTAATGGGAGATAAATATTTTCTTTGGGTCCTGTGCAGTACTGGTAAAGCATCACTACCTTGACGATGACGATGGGAAGCCTTGTCATCCAGTCCCTCCTCCTCCCGCTGTGCACTGCCTACACTTTTCATCCTTGTCCTGCAGCACAGCCATCAGAGAGCTGTGGCGAAACAGGGCATTAAAGCAAAATTAAAGTCACTAACGATGATTGTGTACATCTCAATGTTGTGCGTAAATATTTAGTTTTAACTGAAACAACCAGCCTTCAGCCATCTATTTCCCAATTTCTTAATTCTAACTGTTGTGTAGAGGCTCTTCATGGGAGGCTGGTGCCCACCGTTTCCCACCTGCCTCCTGCACGTCCCAAGGGGCAGCAGACACCGCAGCCTGAACCCGAACCAGCCTGAACTCAGAGTCAAGACGCTTCAGAGGCTGGGATATACTAGGAGTTATGGGGGCGCTGGCCCAGAGATAGAAAATACTAAGCTTCCTTTGGCCTTGTTCTGAGTTCCAAAGCCTCCCCTTCTCCTCTGCAGCAGGGGGTTAGCAAAGGTCAGGCTCACCTCACAGACTCCATGCAGATTCTCCAGGCACCTGAGCTGCTCTGTTACGTTCTTGAAAAGCACATGGTTTGGATGGACCTTAGATTTACCTGAAATCCAGTCTTGTGTTCCCCACGTTCATGCAGTTGAGGAAGACAGCTTTATGCACCGAAGGTGATGCTGTGGGGCCTGGTACCTGGAATTCTCCTAGCCCCTGCCTTCGTGGACTCGGAGCTTCAGGATGGGCTTGAGAGTGGCCGGCTCTTATGCAGTTTTCATATGCAGAATTACTCACATCACAGAGATATAGAGAGGTTTTGGTAATATCCTTACAGAGAATTCCTGGTTTTTTTCCCCCCACTTGATACCATTCTTTTGTGCTGTTAGATTTTGACTTTTATTGACTTGAGTTTAAGAGGAATACTCTTAGTGGAATGCGTATAAAGTTGGAAAAATAGAGGTTGACTGATTTGTCTGCTCAGGACATTTGGAAAGTTTCTCCCCTTCATTCTTAAACCCGAGGTAGCAGTCATTCATGGGGAGGAGCTGTGTTGTAGAACAAAGGAAATACAGGGAGTTAGAAGAGATACATTGAAACGTCTGTCAACCTTCAGGTGTGTAACTTTGGACAGGTTACTCCATTTCTCTGGGCAATGAAATGGTGATGGTGGTGCAACCTCAAGGTTGAAAGGAAACTTCTGTGTTGGGAGACATCTAGAGCAGTGCCGAGTCCAAGTAGGCGTGTCATAAATGTTCTACCATTTCAGCTCATAATGTTTACCTGCTTTGCCAGTTCCTAGGGACCTATGTTAGGAATTGCGAGGCTCCAAAGATAAATCCTTAAGGGGAATATGGAATTTTGTAACATTCCACCACAAGCTCCATCATCCAAAAGATGACCCTCAATGAGAATACAAAATTTTGTCAAATTTGAAACTGCAAATAACAATAGTTGAAGTTTTCAGAGAATTAGCCACAGCGGTTTTCAAATTTTCATGTGAAACAGAGTCACCTGGGGAATTTGTTAAAAAGCAGTGTCCAAGGACCCGTCCACAGTTCTCACTCAGTAGATCTGGAGTTGGGTCCAGGCACCTGTATGTCCAGCAAGTTCAGTGGGTTTTGATGCAGTGGTCCCTGGACTGCATTCTGAGATCGCTGTCTTAAGGAATCATCTCAGTGACTTTCCAGCTTACTGGCTAGCGTCTGGTAAACATCTGGAAAGATAATACACTGTAAATAAATGGTACTAATGGTCGAGAGAACGCTTAGCATAGAGGAAAGAGCCTTGCCTGGGTTTCGCTATGGCTGGTCCATCACTTACCACTTTTTTTTTTTAATTTATTTTTGTTTTTATTTATTTACTTATTTATTTTTGGCTGCATTGGGTCTTCATTGCTGGCTGCAGGCTCTGTCTAGTTGTGGTGAGCGGGGGCTACTCCTCGTTGTGGTGCCTGGGCTTCTCACGGCAGTGGCTTCTCTTTGTTGCAGAGCACGGACTCTAGGCGCGCATGCTTCAGTAGTTGCAGCTTGCAGGCTCAGTAGTTGTGGCTCGCGGGCTCTAGAGCACAGGCTCAGTAGTTGTGGTGCACAGGCTTAGTTGCTCCGTGGCATGTGGGATCTTCCCGGACCAGGGATCGAACCCGTGTCCCCTGCACTGGCAGGCGGATTCTTAACCACGGCCCCACCAGGGAAGTCCCCACTTACCACTTTTGTGGCCCCAGGAAATTATGTAAAATTTAAAAGGTTAAGGAAGTAGGATTAAAGGTTAGTTTTCTTATCTGTTAAATAGGGATGATAGTAATTATTTAGCATAAAGGTTGGGAGTATGAAATGAGCATCTTAAGTGAAAATATGTGGCTCTGTACTACATCTTCAGTTGGGGTTAGTTTTCTTTCCTTACGATTGATAATAGAAAAATGGAGTGAAATCAGTGAAGAAGAGATGCATCTATGAGTAAATGTGATTCTGCTGATCAAAATCATACCGAGTACTTTGGATCTTACAGGTATTTTCAAGATATTATGAATTTCTTAACTTTCATATAGGGGCTACAAAACAAAACACTTAAATTGCATCGATTTCTTAGGATCCAAAGACGAATTCAAGAGGGAGCTTCCAGTCTTTGGAGCTCCAGTTGCATTGCAGCCTAAGGGTCTTCAGAAGCTTTCCTGAGAGCATGGCCCTGTCTCGGTAGAGAGCCAGTAAGTCAGATGAATTATCAAAACCCCATCAGACATTGCCTTTCTCCCTCTCACTGCACCTTCTCCAGTCACCTTCAGACACACATCTTGGAGTCACCTCTCAGAGTGTTTTAACATTAGGACAATGTATGTAAAAGGTAAAGGATGTAATATACAAATATTAGGAAACTAAATTTCGTAATCTTTTTTTCTACTCAGTTTCCGGCAGAATGTTCTTCTGAAACAGTTATCAGCTTTATCGGTTTACCGTCATACCAGTTATTTCTAAATGCTCCTATTTAAGGGTTGGATTTCAAGTTGGTGATCTCCCTGCCTTCGCCCTTCTCCTGGCTAGAATTGTAAACGACCTTGACCTTGCCATCTTAGTCCTGAAGGGCTTGTGTTGCTGGTCAGATGAAGGACGTCCCCCCACCCTCCCTACCTCAGTGACTGTTTTACTGGCCCCCAGGATGGATCCACATCTTCTCCACTCAGACCAGCTTCTGTCCGAACTCTCTCTTTTCCAAGTGAATCCATTTTCCAAGTGAATCCATTTTCCAAGTGAATCCAGTTCCAGTGTCTCCCAGCCTAACAAAATAAGCAAAACGAAACAAATCAACCCATCTTGTAATTAAGCTTCCCTCCAAAGCTTACTGCCGGTGTTTCTTATCTGCTGCTTGGCCATGAGCGAGACTTCGTTGAAATTACGATTTTTTTCCAGGCAGGATATTCATTTGGCAATAGCAATAATTAATTTGAAAAGATTCACTAACATATACCAAAATCCAGTTCTAAACTGGAAAGACTGATGATGTGACACCTTGAACCTTTGTAAAGTTTTCTTCCTTTTTTCATTAGCCATCTATCTGTTTATTCCACAAATACTTACAGAATGCTTCTTAGGTACCTGGTACCTTGCTCGGTGCTAGGGTTATAGCAAAGAACAGGACTTAACCAAGCTTCGGCTTTCCTGGACCCTGTATTTTAAGCTGGGGGACCAGCAATAAACAAATAAACAAATATGATTTCAGATCGGAATGAATGCTCTGAAGCAGGACTAGGTCACGGTGTCGATGGGTGTAGAGGGCTACTTCAGATACTGTCATTTGGGGATGTTTAACATTTTATTAAGTCCTTCCTTCTCGTTTGTACCCCTCCTCGCAAGTGTGACATCAACCCTAGATTGTGATCTGTACCAGGCGGTCCACATCTTCAATCATCTGCATGTCTTTGGGCCTCGTATAGCACCTCGCCGCAGTCCCGTGTTAACTGCGGAACAGATAGCTTCTACGCTTACCAGCCCTCTTTCTTGTGATATGATTTTTACTTAGAATATACATTCTCTTGCTTCTCCTTTAAGTTTGATTTCTTGGACCATCCCACTCAGATGTGGACTTAACTATGGAAATAATGAAATGTGCACTTAAGTTTAAGATGTTATCATCTTTTTCTCAAAGAAGGTTTCCCAAATTGTGAAAGCTACACTTGCCTCTGATCTCAACCCACATTAAATGCCCCCTTTTGTGAATTCTTACTGCAACTCTAGTTAGTCAGAACCCAGAAGTTGACTGTGTCCCAACTCATCTTCTCATGGGCTCACACAAGAGATATGTCGAAAGGCTTGGATTTATTTGTGATTGGACTGAAAAGTCACTGGACCTCTCAGAGACATAAATTCTCATATAAAAGTGTAGAACAACCCTTTCTTCCTGTGGAATTACCGTGATGATCCAATGGTAATTTTCCATTGATCCAATCCAATTTTCAAGCCGTAAGATGTGGGCAATAATAATTGGCAGTATTTTTAGGGAGTTCAGGTGGCAGACATTTAGTTGAAGGAACATCTTTGATTTCTTTCATGCTCTGCTCCCTCTGTTCTGCACCTTCATTACTTCTCCTGACGACGAAGTCCATTCTGAGGACTTAGTGCCAGCACCGTGCGGGTATTGGTGACAGAGCAGGAAGCAAAATGAACAGCAGCCACTTGCTGGCCCCCAGGGCACAGAGCTAAGTCACTGCCCGCTTGGCAGTCATTTGGCTCTGACAAGTGCTGTGATAGGGGAATCGGGGCTCCAAATAGCCCAGGGGAAGCCCGCCTCCCCGTACTCGGGTGTGGTCCTGGGAGGAGAGGGAGTGAGATCTAACCTGGGACCTGAACGTGACCAAAGGTTGGCACCTAGTGGAGAAGAAGGGGAGGGCCTTGTAGGGTCCAGAGTGGGCTAGAGAGGGGTGTTTGCTGTAACTGACCAGCAGGTACAAAGGCCCAGGGGAAAAGGGTGCTTAGTCAGAAATGGCACATGGCTACGGAGTGAGATTGGATCTGGGGAGAGCGCTGGGGAGGTGACAGTGGTGCAGAGGTCCACAGGGTCTGTGGGACATCGTGGGAGAGATGTCCGGGAGCCTTCACATGGGAGTCTGAGGGCCGGAGGGGTCCAGCTTCAAGATCAAGATGCGGACTCATTACAGTAGGATGCTGTTAACGCCTTGGAAGATGAGGCGCGGGAGAGGGCGAGAAGGGCGTGTGCAGAGGAAGAGAGTGGAAAGAGGGAAGGGGGACACACCTGGAAACGTGTTTTGGAAGGAGCAGTGCCCAGGGCTCCCGGGCACCCAGGCCCTCTCTGTGCCTGAAACAACTTTGGTTCAGCTGCCATGATGGTGGTGGTCTCACAGCGAGGGGCTTAGCGAGCGGGACCCATTTCCCCAGGGAGCACCTGCTTCTTCTGCTTCCTCGCTTTCCTTTTGTCCTGAGGATGGAGCAGACTGCAGGGAGCGGAGGAGAGTCAGGAAGTGGGGGAGCCAGTGCCCCCAGGGATCCCTCAGGGAAAAGCCCTGGATACACAGCTGCTTTTCCACACGCCCGGTGAGGTGTGAAATACACATGTATATATAATATATGATGTCCTTTCATCCATGGCATTTTATTTTTTTAAAGAAGTATATTGAGAAGCAAAGGTGACATTGCTAAAAATACCTCCCTCCTATGTAGATAAGGGGCTGTGTCTAAAATGGTGACAGGCAGCTCAGTTTAAAGCACTAAACATAGATTTGCCATTTTTTCTTTTATGCAGCCTTTTCTGTAGACCCTAAACGGTTCTAATGTGTAGTTTCAGAGTGTTAGAAAAGTGATGACAGCTCTTTCATTCCCTTAATTTGTTCCCTTTTTCCTCGTACCAGAAATGATTCCACCGGTGGTACAGTATTCTTAATCACAGCGGAACAGAAATACTGGTGCCGCCTTGTCCATTATGCAGAGGTGCATGTCAGGATGACCCACGGATGGTTAACTAAGAGACCAGAGGATGCTGAGACAGGGTTGAAGATTCCTCTTAAAAAATAGCGCGAAGTATTTCTGATACACGAAAGGTTGAAAGGTAATATAATGACCACCTATGTATCCAACATCCAGTTTAAGAAATAAAATGTTACCCCAAATGGCTTATCTCCCCAAGTTCTCCTCCACACTTGTACCTCCCTCCCTCCTGGAATCGGCCACTCTTCTGATTTGGTGTTTATCGTAACCATAAAATGTCTTTATTCCTTTCCCCCTCACTCTTTATAGCATCACTAAATTATTTGTGGTGTTGTTTTTCACGTTTACGCAACTTTAAACGGTGTCCTTTACCTGTCCTTCGGCAGCTTGCTTTGTTTATGCAGCACATGCTGGAGTCTCCTGTCTGCTGACACCTCCAGGAGCCCACGGTGTAGTTCTTATGTGTGAAAAACGATGCTTTAACCATGGTTCGTGGCTTCCTCCCCAGGCCTTGAACAAGGTTGTGCTTCCCACCTCAGAACGTGGTGCAGCCGGCTGCCCTGTATCCTCCCATTCTGCACCCCTGGATTCAACCAACCGTGGATTGAAAAATATTTTTTTAGAATGTTCCAGAAAGTTCCAAAAAGCAAAACTTGAATTTGCCCCCATCAATTTTTTACATAGCATTTGCATTGTATTTACAACTATTTACATAGCATTTGCATTGTATTAGGTATTGTGAATAATCTAGAGATGATTCAAAGCAGGGGTCCCCAACACCCCAGGCCACGGTAGCAGGCCAGTTAGGAACTAGGCAGCACAGCAGGAGGTAAGTGGCGGACGAGTGAGCGAGCAAAGCTGCATCTGTATTTACAGCCGCTCCCCATCAATCGCATTACTGCTTGAGCTCCGCCTCCTGTCAGCATTATGGTGAGTTGTACCATTATTTCATTATATATTATTATGTAATAATAATAGAAATAAAGGCACAATAAATGTAATGCTCTGAATCATCCCGAAACCACCCCCCCCACCCCAGTCCGTGGAAAAATTGTCTCCCACAAAACCAGTCCCTGGTGTGAAAAAGGTTGGGGACCGCTGATTTATTAGAGTATATGGGAGGGTGTGCAGGGGGCTAAGCAAATACTACACCATTTTACATATGCGACTTGAGCATCGTGGACTTGATACCGTGGATTTTGGTATCTGAAGGGGTCCTGGAACCAACCCCCCCAAGACACCAAGGGACGACTGTCCTTGCTGCCCCTCAGCCTGGGACATCCTCCCCAGCAGGTTTACAAAGCTTGCTCTGCACACACACACTCACCACCTCTCACCCCGCCCAGCACTGTTCCCCTTCCCTGCTGCTGTTTCTTCATGGCACTATGTATTTTACTTATTTATGTTTATTGTGTGCCTCCCCCAACCAGAATATCAGCTCCATGGGGACAGGACTTAATCTGTTTTGTTCACCGTGGACCCCAGCTCTGAGAACAGTGCTGGACACGTAGTAGGTGCTCAGTAAATAGTAAATGAAGGAGTCATTTAAAATGTGATGTGACCTTATGAAGGAGAATTCTCAATCCACTTTTAACATTTCATTTAGTGGATATGATTTTGCGAAAAGTGATTTAATGTCGAGTTGTAAATATAACCTTAACAAGTGAGACTCCCTGATAAGAAGAGGTCACTTGTGTGGCCTGAAGGATCTTTCTGGGATGTGAGGGAATTAGTGTGTGCACCAGATCAAGACCTTCCTGCTCTGATGAGTGAGTTCAGCCATGCCTCCCAGAGTGACAGTTGGGTTCCAGTCATTTTCAATTAGTTTGGACTTGCAATTCTTTACGCTCATTAGAGTATAGTAATTTTTCCCCTCCCCAAGAATTAACACTTCCACATCGTCAGTATCTTCCCAGACATGCCATCTGGCCTGCCCCCTTCTTTCCCTTCCATTTTTAGCACAGTTGAAGGTAAACAGGTTTTTTTTCCCTTCCTTACCAATGAATATTCCATTTTCTTGTAATTTGGAAGATAATTTGCACACCTCTCATTTTCAGTCTTTGTATTCAGTGCTGGGAAAAATCAAAGCATGGTTGGTTTTCTGAGCTCTTTAGTTAAACATCAAGTAGATAAGAGAGGTTTTGATTAGGTGTGCATCCTAATTAAAGAAAAATGAGTGATAAATTTCCACTTGGACCGCTGTAGATAATGACTCTGACATATAAGGATAGATAGTCGTGTTGTCCTATTGGCAAAATCATTTATAACTTGGTTTTGAAGAATTTCTTATCTAAAAGAAAGTTTTCATGACTGCCTTTTTTCTACTTATTTATAAAAAATGAAAATTTTCTCTAAATCTGAGTATTCTGTCTAGATAGACTTCATGAGGGTAGAGATCTGCAATTTCTCTTTATCTACCTCCAGGTACTCAGGAAGCGTTTATCTACCTCCAGGTGAAATGGAATGGTTTCTCGTCACTGTTAAATTTGTTTTCACTTATGTTCCTTTCTTCTCAATGTCAGCAGTGACTTGTTCTTGGATGAGCCTTTGCGATCTGCGTGATGAGTTGAACGTGTCGGTTGATAAAGGGGAGCTGATTGAGTGGTAAAGATGATAGCAACTTAGATATTCTCTAATAACTGAGGATGTTGGACGCCTGTACCCCCCCCCCCATCATCCTTCCTCGTGACCTGCTTCAGTGCGTGACCCACACGCTAGTTCGGAGCAAGATGTGCAGGTGCCCCACCTCTTGGGATCCATCTGTCTTTGGCTTCTCTGACTTTAGGAGGTCTGATGACAACCAGGACTCAATTTGAAGCCATTATTCCTCAGCGTGGGCAGTCAGGTTTCTGTCTCAGGCCCGGATCAGCAACTTTTATGTTCTGAAACTCCTTTTAAAGAGTCTGTAATGACGGAGATAATTGTTTTTATGGCTTTCTAGTGAAATGGATTACCTGACAGAGCAGTCTTGTTTCTTGGTGTTCTTTTATCTGATACTGGAAAGAGGATGAGGTGGAAAACCGTTTCAGTAGAAATACCAGCATCATTACAGTCCTCATAAGCATTAAATGTGCATTGACTCTTTCTCCTATACAAGGTGTCTTCTTGGAAGATGTGCCGAGGACAGTGCAATGATTTTAATCCAGCCGTCTGATAAAGGGAGGATTGCATCGTAAAGTAAATATCAGTTTGGGTGTTCTCTAATAGCAGAAGAGTTAGGAGGCCTATATGCCTTCTAAAATCATTCTCCTCACGTCTTTAAGTTCTGAGAAGATATTTGTCCATCTTTATTTCATATTTTTTCTTATTTCTTACATATGTAAGAATATATAATAATCATTTGTATTTTGCATATATGTGTTACGATTATAATTAGGTGTTATAATCAGCGTGGAAGTTTTAGCTCAGAATTGTGATATGCAGTAAATTACCTTTATATGTTGTATGATAATCCCAGCTCAGTCACTTTTTACTCACAGTGCAGTCATAGGCGAGTTCCTTAATGTCTGTTCATCTCAGTTTCTTCGCCTATGAAGTGTGGCTAGTAATACTAGCCTCGCTGGGTGCATGTGAAGTTTATGTGCTGCAAAGTGCAGATCCAACATGGGAATCGTGGTGAAGCTGACCTCACTGTGTTACTGTGAGGATGATTATTAATATTCCTAATACTTCACAGAGTTGGTTTCAGAATGCCAGTCGCCAGGACAGTGCTGGTTCTTGTGAAAGCTTTCCTAGGCCATGGTGTCCCTCTCGGATAAACTCCCCGTGGCTGTGGTTGACTGGGCCTTCCGCTGACTGCTCAGAGCAGGTGGCCCCAGGGCTGTCAGGCCTTCTTGGGCCCAGCAAGGAGCAGATGTAGGAAAGGGCACAGAATGGGGGGGACTTCTGTTGCTTGGCTGCTCTCATGTTTGTGTATCACTGTACATGGAATGAAATGAAATATGGCATATCTGGGTTAAAACTGGGTTTCCTACAATGAATGATTTAAAGGTAAAGAAGTGAAAAAAGCTGGACAGTTGATCTCACACCGTCGACGTTCATGGTGGGCATCTCTCTTTCTGACCGACGCCTCCTCCCCGTGGCTTTGGAGAACTGCTCCTTACTCCTTTCTTGGGATAATTTGGGGCTGTCAGTACTGGCCTCCTGCTCCCTGGCTAAATGAGAGGCGGGTGACCCAGGCCTTGGCATTGTGCTCCTTCTTTCCTGGGTATGTGATCCTCCCCTGGGATCTTCCATTTGGCTAGAGGAAGATGGCTTTAACTTTCTGAGTGGTTGAGATCGAAGAAAGTGACATTATTGCTTGGCCAAGAGAGTGTGATGTCAACAAGAGAGGTGAGATAATGTGTTATTAGCAAAGTAGAATCCCTGAGGTGTTTGGGGAGCTGCTTTGTTTCCCTCAAATGACCAATGGAAATGGCCAAAACTTTTTTTGTTAATATCTGCTAAGGATAGTAGGAAAACAGCTGCTAACAGTATAATATAGTATACTATATATAATCATAATATGCAATATTAACTATGTAGTATAGTTTTATATATATATACTATATATAGTATACACATATACTATATATATGTAGAGTGTATATACTATATATATATATATATATATACACTCTACATATATATAGTATATATAATATAGAGCCCAGCCAGTTACTATCTGCATGACCAGAGGAAAGTTAACCTCTCTGTGCTTCACGTTCCTTAATTGGAAATAATGGTACCCACATCATAGGTTTGTTGTGAGAATTAAGTCAGTTAACATTTTTAGGGCAATATGTGTGTGTGTTGCGTGTGTGTACACACACATACATATGTATATACATATTTCATATAAAGCACATTTAAAATATGTATTTAAATATTTGGGGGGCATTCTAAAGATGCGTGCATACTTTAAAAAAATTTTTTTTTTAACGAAAGGTTTTAAAATAAAAGAAGTAGTAAGGACATGATCTTGGACAATCTTTCTTCCAGATGTTAGGTTATCAAGCTTATACCAACAGGTATTAAAATTTTTTAAAGCTGGATATATTTTAAAAATTCAAACAGAGAAAAATTACATTTTATTTTGCAGCAAGATTATACGTAATTTATTTATATCAGTTTTATAGTATTAATCCTTTTCCGATTTGGAGTGCTGGTTTATTGTTTCAGTTGACAAAAGCCCAATTTATATAGTTTGAGGAATAAAAAAGGAGAATTCACAAGGAGGAGGCGTGGTAGCCCAGTATCAGAGGAGGATGAGGAGGGAACGGGAGAACTTGAAGGGACCCACTTCTGAGCAGCTTGTATTCGGGAACCATTACAGATGACTTTTGGTTCCGCAGCTATGTCTGACACTGTTTCATGTTCAATAATGTCAGTTTCCGGTCTGTGAAATCAAAGTATGGAAACCACTGCTTTCATGACATTTGTGGCCCTTGTGTGTTGCATATGGTATCTATGTCTGTCCTTATCAAAGATTTTAATGGGAACTACTCATTTTGTATGTCCCTGTTTGCTAAACCTATGATGTTTTTGATACTAGGTCCTTACTATTACTTCTCTTTCAATATTGAAATATAACGTGATTTATGATGCATGTAGTCAAATAGAAAACTTGCCTGTTATTTTGTATCTGTCGCTTTGCTTTGTTATGTTTCATTGTTTAAGATTTGGCCCCAGTTGGGATGAGTTTTAAGAGCAATTTTAGTTATTCATGTTTTCAGATCACTGAAATTAGGCCCGGGTCAAAAACTAAAGGAATAGGTGTGTGCTTGGAAGGCTTTGAACTCTAGGGAAACTGTGAGATGAGAGGGTTGATGACTTTTGAAGCTAAGTAGAGTGCAAAACGACGAAATGTATACAGTCGCTGAAAGGTAGTCTGTTGAGTATACTTTGCATGACTGATACCTTCTTTCGTCTCGATCACCATTTATATCTAGAGATATACATTGATTATTTTATTATACTGTAACTGTAAACATCTGTTTGGCATTGAAAGGAGTGTCTGTTTCTGGTCTACGAAGATAACTCTTTTACTTGTAAACAACCTCCTGAGGTCCCCTGTTTGATTGTTTAATTGCATTCTTGCTGCAAGTTAATTTTTTAACTGTTAATATTGTATATTATGATTAAGGGTTTTTTATGGCTAATGTGGGAATAGTTGCCAGTATTTCAATATTTTATGACTAAGTTAATCCCAGTAGTATTTTGAGTGCCAGCTGTGTTAGTCACCTACATTCATTCACCCATTCATGGAACATTTCTTGGGTACCTATTATTTGCCAGACACTTTTCAACTTAGCAGTGAACAACACAAACAAAAAGCATAGCAAACAAACAAACAAAAGAAACAAAACCAGAAAATCTCTGCCTACATGGAGCTTATAGTCTAGTCTAATCTGTTATCTCTAAGCCTGCAATACCTTTCTTGGGCAGGTATTACCCCCTGTCTGTAAGTCCTGAGTGGAAGTTCCAGCTTTATACTTTTTTACCCTGGGGTGGGGGAGGGGTGCATGGGTGACGTTACGTGGAAGAGAAATAAAATCAAAGTTATTCAGTGCAGCACTTTCTAATTTTGTTCCCCCCAATAATATATGTCAAGAAGAACGTCATCCCGTGTAACATAGTTGGGGAGAAGCTAGTTTAAAGTGTTTTGACCTATTTTATTATTAATCGGATTTCACATTACCAGTTTTTAGATTTTTTTTTTTTAAATAGCATTTTGATCATGGAAACATCGGGTTTAAATTCCTGGAAGATATTTTAAGTGGAAGAACACTTTATTACTTATCTTTTCTTATTTGATGGGCAGTAAACTTAATAACAAAACAATATTCTGATGGAAAATATACTATTATACCTGGGCATTTTCTAACCAGCAGAATTTAACTCCCAGGGAAGTGCTTTACCACCCTGACCTGGATCCGTCCTCCGTTTTAGGAGGCAAGCAGCTTGATTGTCTCTCCTTGATTAATACTCTGTGACTCGGTAACATGTCCAACTTTTTCAACTCAGGAATAAATCTACTGACCTAGTTTATTTGGCCTTGATTACTCTCTCCTTGATTTGAAGCATATTTCTTTTGGGGGCATCTCTGGTTTGACACCTTTGAAACATCGTCGATTACTAGATAGTATTATTAGCATGTCATGATGCCCAGCCGGGAAGTAGGAATTGCAGCCGGGGATCACGGACAGGACCCTTGACTTGCCTCAAAAGACAAAACAATCCCATTACTGAGCTGCCTTTGCGGCTTTGATCCCCGAAGACACTTTAGGTTGGGTTGTGCTCATTTGTAACATTTGTGGAGCGTGGTGCAGGGATGATGCTCGCCCTCCCAGTGTTTCCCTGAAGACGGAAGAGCGAAGCTGGGGGATAACTAACCACAGGAGGAAGGGAATCAGGGATGCTCAGCTGAATCCACCTCAGTGCAGGGAAAGGAGGGTAAATCCTTTCTAAGGAAGAACAAAGACCATCCTGTGTGTCGGGTGGACCTCGAGGTTGAAAGTAAGACGATCCCACAGTCACGTGCAGCAGAGGTCCAGCCGTAACTCAGCGAGGAGACACCTGCAGAGGCATTCTCCGACGGGGGATGTCTCCGTGGTGCTCTGCAGAGCCTCCTTAGGGACCCCAGTTGGTGGGGGGGGGGACACAGCTGGTGGCTTAGGCACTTTCTCTTGACAAAGGCGGTCAGCATTTCAGAGGCACCACCCTCTGCTCTTAAATGTATGTGGCACTAGATTTGTTCTATCGCAGTTCTTGGTTATAAGTGACTGTTTTCCCTGAGAATGTTTGAAAAGGACAACAAGGGGAAACAACATGACATATCAGGAGTTACTGAGATGTAAGATGGGGAGGAGAACAGGGCTGAAGAGGAAAGGGTTTCGTCATCATCAGTCCCCTCTTTACTGGAAGTTCTGGGCTGTGTCACCATCTTCCCAAGGACATACACGTGCCGTCTGCATCTGGCCCTGCGGACGGGCCACGCCACGCTGCCACATGGACTGGCTTTGCTAGGAACGTGCTGTGTGCTTTCACCAAAAAAAACAACTGTGGAGGGTCTGTTGTTGTTTCAGTCCTGTTTTCCTCTCTCAAAGCCTAGCGTGAGTCATCTTCCCTGCAATTTTTCTCTCTGATCAACCCTATAATTTTATTGTGATAATTCTCCGTGGGCTGTCACTTGACCCACATCTGAGCCGCCGTCTTGGCCGAGCAAAAACATTGCCTGTTCGTTTGCCCATCAAGTGGGTTCAGACACTTGAGCGAGCCTCTGCTTACTCCTGTTACCTTTTGAGATATTTGTACCAAAAGAAAAAGCTCAAATCTTTTCATTCTAATCCTCCTTTTTATCTGCAAATGTGTCCACATAGAAGGAAGTTTATATTATTTCTAAGTAGTGAAAGAATAGAGACACCCTAAAGGTCCATCCAGAGGGGACCGATTGCGTAAATGCTTACCATCCCTGGGGTGGGGGAACGAGGCAGCGTTAAGTGTTAAATACATGGAGATCATTTTTTCCACCTAATAAGAAAACTGTTAAGAAATAGTATTCAAAACACGTTGCTTATTCATTAGTTCATTCAACAAAGATTTACTGAGTGCCTGTCATTGAGTGCCAGGCATTATTCTGGGAACCCAAGACAGAAATGGGAAGAAGCAAATAAAAATTCTTGCTGTCCTGCAAGTTATACTCTAGAAAATAAACAAATTAATAAAGGGTATTCGAGGTCTGATCAGTGTTACGGACAAAACACAGCAGGCGAGAGGAGTCAGGAAGGGCGGGTTGGCATTTTTGAGAGAGTGCAGTACTCAGGGAAGGCTTCAGGGAAAGAGGTGCATTTGAACAAAGCCTGAAGGGGACACAGGGAGGCCCGTGGGTGTGGAGGGAAAAGCATCCCAGGATAGCATCCCAGGATGGTTGAGCTCTTCACAGACTGAATGTAGGTGGAGAAGAGCATAGCTCTAAAGACTGAGCCCTGCAGCTCTCCAGTGTCTGCAGACCATAGAGCAGTCAGAGAGGAAGGGGAAACCGGGAGCCTGGGGCCAGGAATCCTAAAGGAGCAAGTGTCTGGAGGGCAGGGGGGTGATGACTGTGCCCCTCGCGGGTGATGGATGAAGCATGGTGCAGAGTCGTGCGTACAAGATGCTTCTGTTTTGTTTAAAGGGGAGGAGTTTGTATCCATATTGGTGCTCGATTATGCCTAGAACATTTCTGGGGAAATACCCAAAAAACTTGACATTGTGTCCCCTGTGGAGGCCTACTGGGGCTCCAGTGAGGGGAGAGAGACTTTTTCAATTTAAAAGTCGTAGTTTTTAAGCCGTTTCCATTATAAGAACGTGTGAGTTGACGGCAACCCTTGGCTTTCCCTCTTCTTTTCTTTCCTTGGCTCTGCTTTGAGGTATTCTTCTTGTGGGATCATGCCAGACCCTCACCCTGTCAGACTCGCGGGTGCAGTTCATTCATTCACTCATTCATTCATTCACCCTGCCACAAATACTGAGTGCCTGGTATGTGCCGAGGACTGCTTGAAATGTTTGGTGACGGAGCCATAAACCAGAGACAAAGCGACATTTCTTGTCTTAAGAGCAATACCCAGACCTCCTCCCCCATGACTCATCCCCATTGGGTTTAAGGAGTCCCATGGGTCTTTGGGATTCCACCAAAATATAGTTCTCTTGCGTGTTCTGGCTTCAGACTTTTATAGGCAGTCCTTGAAGCCTCACTGTAATTTAAGACACCAGTAATCTGTGTGGAAAACAGGATTTGGGGCTTTCAGCAACCACTGAAACCACCACTTTACAGGTTACATTTTGGAATATAACTAACTGGCAGTTGGGAAATGCCCATACTGGAGTTTTAACTAATCTAATCAGCAGATTTTGTAAAACAATCCACTCTTGGTTATCTCTGCTTATAGGCATACATAGTAGTGTAAATGCATGAATTTTGACCGCCAGAGTTTACAAAAATAAAATCTGTCTCATTAATTGTTTTGCTTAGGCAAATCTTTTTTTTTTAATTTTTATTGGAGTAGAGTTGCTTTACAATATTGTGTTAGTTTCTGCCGTACAGCAAAGTGAATCAGTTATACGTATACATATATCCCCTCTTTTTTAGATTTCCTTCCCATTTAGGTCCCCACAGAGCACTGAGTAGAGTTCCCTGTGCTGTACAGTAGGTTCTCATTAGTTAGGTAAATCTTAAAATGTGTTTACATTCCCCAGATTCTCACGATCCGATACCCAGGACAGTAGTCTAGCCACATGCTGTGGAAAGGGGGTCCCGGCGGTTCAGTGTTGAGCATTTCTGGTTTAGGGTGTCATGGACTGTAAAGAACACTGAGAGTTCTTTCCATCAAAGATGGTTTTAAAGCCCCTTTTTGGGACTGGAAGGAAAAAAACCTCAGTTTACGGAAACATTCACATGGGAAACAGCTGATAATGTCAGAAACCAGCATGGACATTCTAGTGTTTCCTTGACCATGTGACTTCCGGTCAGTAAAGTGAGTGGAACAAGAATTTCCAGATGCCTTCTTCCTGGAACAGAGGTAGTTAGCGGGGTCCTTGGTTGGGTGGGAGGGCTGGTCCTCACATACATTCTTTCAATATTTCCTTAAAGTATCCTCTTAATTTTGTCTTTGGCATTTCAAAAGCCCACAACATGGATGAGCCCTTGGTCTTAGTTGTTATCTTGTGCTTTCAGGTTGAAGAAGCCGGTAGTGAGGTAAGTTCCCAGTTGTGCCCGGGTGTCAGTCGCCCAGGAGGATAGCATCCATAGATTGTTTGAAATCCACCCCTGGGCCTGGGACTCTGAGGGTGGTCCACAGACCAGAGGCATCTGTAGCATCCGAAATGTTTGTTAGTGAAAAGCATCTCACTGCCCTGAGGACCCTGCCTGTATCAGTTATCAGCTCTTGGGGTATCTGACTTTTTATGGGCATTTGAGTTTCGGTCCATTGTAATAGTCATTTTTCTAGTCAGGGAAACAGTGATTCTGTGAGTTGAAGGCTCACCCTGGGCACAGGCCTCCCTCTGCAAGGACAGCAGGTCCTTCTCTGTTGGGAAAATCTACTTCTGTCCCTCTGTTTCCTAGGAATATTGGACCAGATAAGAGGGGTGGTGGTGGATGGTGCTCTGTGTTTTGAAAATGTTCTCATTTTCTTAAAAATCAGGCTGCTTTTTGTTTGAAAGACTTACTCCAGCTTAAAGATTGCTTCCTTCCTTTACTTTTTGACTTATTATTCTCGTTTCTAATGCTGTTGGCCTTGAGGATTTTGAAACAGGGTGGGATTTTTGCCTGCTTTCTCTTAGTTCCTCCTTGCCGTGCTGTTTTGGTTAATCTTGATGATGGTGCCTGGAAAGGAGAATTACGTAAAAGGCCAAGGGAGCTGTTGCAATGGGTTCAGTGTCGATGCGCTCTGCAACTTTGAATCAGGAAGTTTCTCGTATGGTTCCGCACTTCCCCATTTTTCATGCCTAGTCTCAAGTCCCTACCCACATGGCTGGCTCAGTGCATTTTAAAGCAGGCCCCGCTCGTAGAACAGGTCTGTTCATAGCAAGTGGTGGAAGAATGCCTACTTGCTCTCCAGGCCGAATTCCAATCCGTGTTCTTCCAACAGCACCGTCTTGAAGGGGACTTTTTAGGGACTGCTGTACAGCACAGCTCTCTGAGCTCCCCCCAGCAGCCTTGAGGGCAGCAGCTGGAAAGTCTAATTATAGGCTGGGAAGCCCCTGAGGAATTACAGAAAGTATTAGCAGAAGGCCTGTATGTAGATGACAGCTGTTTGCCTTGGGCACCAGGGAGCCACAGTGCAGAGAGAATAAAAATAAAGTGTCCTGTCCAGCAGATGTTGGCCTTAGACACATGTGAAAATTACCCTCCTTAGTGATAATACATCGGTGGTCCATCACTATAATAGTTTTGGCTCAAACCCTGTGGGCAAGAGAACATGTCCCTTCCTTTAATTGTTCAGAATTGTGTGTTTGAGACACTTGACTCTTCTGTGTCTGTTGGTTTAAAGATAGCGTAGGAAATCAACATTCTAGACCTGTGATGTGGAATATCAGAATCTTCTGGGTGCAGCTGTGCCCTGCCTGCACTAATGGATTCTAGGACCGAGGAAATCCCACCTTCTTGTCAGAAACATATGGTGCGAGAAATACTCCCTCTGTTTTTTTTAAAAACAACCCACCAGCACCAAAGTCATACCAAGAAAGTGCTAATGAGTCTTCGGAAGGAATACATTTCTCGGGCTTAGCATTTTTCATAAGAGGTTCATTTGAAAATATATTGTTTCTTTGTAACTTTCCTTATATTTTGACATTCCTTGATAAAAATAAAGTGGATACGTACATTAATAATATGCGGTGCAAATAAGGCTAGGTTTGTCTTTTAAAGAGGAGAAAACTACTTTGGAAATAAATAGAATAATTATTTGCAGGTGGACTATAGCTTATGCATAAATGGAGGGAGAAAATGTATTTCAAGAGTGATCTTTTCATATAATGTATATTTTTACCGATTATGTGAAGTGATGTTTGATTTTGGTTATGTTGTCGAATTACTCTTGTAAAAAGTGCAAGAACACTTACGCCATTTGTGATTGGCCTCAGATATCAAAACGTACATCAACTCAACGTCTCTTGTTGCTTTCTCCTGTAAAGGGAAAATGAACCTCGCAGTGTAATCAGTGGTGAGGATTGTACTGTGCCAGCAGCTGCTCTGGCGTTCTGTTTCAGTTAGGTTGGGGCAGGAAGGAAGAGCTGCCTCATACTGAAATAATCATCGCATAAGGGTTGATGTCAGCAATGTCGCTGTTAAGAGTTGTAATTTAATACACAAGACGCACTGAGGGAAATGCTCATTTTCTTCCACTTTTGCAACCTTGTAATTATGCTTTTGCCTCTGCATTAACCAAACCAAAGTCATTATTACTTTTTTATTGAAGTAAGTTTCGAGTTTAAAAATGCAGCTTTAGCGTTGCTGTGTCTTTTCTATCATCAGATTTCTGTTAGGCCATACATGAAAATTTATCTTGTTTTCTACTTGGGATCAGCTGTTATAACTATAGATACTATATTCTGTACATATTGGGTTTAGGAATCTGAAATATAAATGATAAATAATGGCTAATGTTTGAGTACCTAATGTGTACTTATATGTGCCAGACTGTATAAATTGTATGAATTACCTCACTTAATTCTCGTGAGCTGGTGAGATAGGCAGATCTGACTAATATCCCTATTTACTAAACTAAGACTCAGAGAGGTTAAGTAACTTCCCCAAAGTTACACAGCTGATTAATCATGGAGCTAGTTGAACCCAGGTGGTCTGACTTTAGGGTTTTATACCCTCTCTGGTGTATCGTGTCTTCATAACGGATAGAGACCAATAAATGGTGTGAGCAGTTCCCTGCCGCAGTTGCAGAGGAGGTGCTCCATAAGTATTTGAATGAGGGAAAAGTCTTTCCATTTGCTAGGCTGCCACCTTCAGTTTTATCTGGTCATGCCACCCTTTCCATTTCCCTGGGTCCTTGAAACCCAGCGCAAACATACCTGGCTTTCTCTTCCCTCATTACACCAGACGTGCGGCCTTTGTGCTCAGACAGTTAGGGTAGGTGAGGTGATGCTGCTATAACAACCCCAGATCTCTGCGCCTTAAAGGAGCAAAGATTCACCTCTTGCTTGAGCTGTACGTGCATTGTGGTTTGGCAAGAGGTCTTTACTCAAGGTAGTAACTGAGGGACCCAGATTCACAAGGACGTGCAGTCTTACTTTGCGCTTAGAAAGAGGTGAACGAGAGTTCGTTGGGAGAGAGCTCTGCTAACTGCACAACCGAGTTCCCAAACAGGAGCTCCACGCACACCATCCACTGATGCCCGGGCACCTTGCCTGTTGCCGTTTCCCTTGTCCCACTGTATCTGTGGATCCCTTCTCTGCAGAATACACTCCTGTCCCCTTACTGGCGCCTCCAGCATTTTTATATAGGGGTGGTGTAACCAGGTACGCTCTTTGGAAGTGGGGAGCTAGAAGATTTGTCTTGTACCTGCATTTGCATAGCCAGCCCTTTTTCGCTTAGATTCTTGGGGGGAGGGTGTGGAGGGAGGTGGCTTATGGGGGGATCTGTAAATGCTGGAGATGAGGGGGAGAGCTAAAGCTCTCCATCCTTCCTGCTCTCCCCACCCCAGACCCTTCTCCACTTCCACGACGCTGTTATTCAGGCCCTCCTCTTTTGCCTGCATCGCCATTAACACGTTCCGCACTGGGCTAAACCCCAGGTCTACTCCTTAATCCATTCCGCACCTTCTAGCCTGTATGATGCGTCTGACACACCAATCTGGCCTGTCTCCTCCAAGCCTTGAAACCTCGAAGTTGTCCTCCTTTGATCCTGATGCGCGCTGAGTTAGTCGCCTTTGTGATCTGATCCTGGGGCCTACTTTAGCCTCCTCTGTCTCCTCACCCTCAACCCCCTACCCAAACCCAGACACTGTTTTCCTGGCTTTGCTCTCTTCTTTGGGTGTCAGATTTCACTCTCCCTGGAAAAGGAATTCCTGGTCTCTCGTCAAGCTGGGTGCCCCTTCCCCACCGCGAGGCATTTCGCAGCTCTGTTTTAGAACGATTTGCTTGTCTGTGTTCTCTCTGGACTATGAGATCTTTGGGGCGGGGGAGTTTATATCCACGTCTTTTGTGTGTATCGTTTGTCCCCCGCGCTAGCACATTGTGCAGAGTTAGGAGCTCTGACCAGGCGGTGGAATCCAGTCTGCTAGCCCTCTCGTTCTTCTTCCAAAGCTGTGCCTCTTTTCCTGTATTGCGGAATTTGACTGAAAGAAAGTTCTAACTCCTCCGGGATCTCCTTGTCTCATTAAAAGCTATTCTCAGATATTACTTTATTCAGGAAACCTTTTGAAATGATTTGGGTACAGATTAGTTTCCATACATTCTTCATCTCTAGCCAGGTGGCCCTTTCTGATTTTTCAGCCCTATTCCTGGCATACATTTCTACCCAGGAGGCATCCTGTGTGGGTCTGGAAGGTTGGGATGTTGAGGACCCTTAAAAAGTCAGCACTGGGAGTCACCACTTTGAAAATTAGTCAGTGTTTTAGATGGTAAATGTGAAAAAGAAACCTGAGAAAAGCTTCAGTGTAGTATTGCGAAATACAGATTACATATTTGACTAAAACATATCTTGATTTTGTTAGAATTATTGTGAAAAAAAACTCAGAAATCTCAGCCAAAGCCAAGTCTCCTCTCTTCAAAGATGGGAAAAACCAAAATTGGATCCTCTGATTATGTTTGCAGATAAGGGAACGTTGGGAATACATGGGAAAAAAACATAGCCATTAAAAGAAAAGGTGGGGACTTCCCTGGTTGTCCAGTGGTTAAGACTCCACGCTTCCACTGCAGGGGGCGCAGGTTCAATCCCTGGTTGGGGAACTAAGATCCCACATGCCTTGCAGTGCAGCCAAAAAAACATAAATTTAAAAAAAAAAAAAAAAAAAAGCGGACAGAAAAAAAAAAGGTGGGACTCAGTTCCTTCGTCTCTTACTGTCTCTTCAACTCAGTTTTTCTGAGGAGATAGTGGAGAAAAGTCAGATTAATTCACTTGATTTTCACACGCTTCCTGTTTTTTCCCCCTTCCCTTATAATGGAAGTGCTAGTATACATCAAACTCAACAAAAGGTCCACAGCAGGCAAGAACTGGAGGGGGCACGTGGGTGACAATCCACCGTCTGCCCCTGGGTTTATTAGGAGTGAAGGTCTTTGGTCAAAATAGATTTGTCAGTTCTTTGTACTTTCACTGTGTAACAGGTGTCTCAGGACTTGTGGAATGCTGACTGGTTGTGGACCCAAGTTATTGCCCACTTGCATAAAGGGACAACACACAAGTATTGTTCCTTCAGACCCTCCTTTTTTAGGAGATTGATGCCTACAATGAATGTTTCATTCCTCTCCTAAATGAATAGGTGAATGGAGTTAACATTTAAGAAAAAAATATTGATATATATTTAATACATTTTATCAGATAAAATTTGAGGGTAAGTCTACTTTAAGATAAAACAACTACTAGATTAATTTTCATTATACATTTATTGAACAAATACATGATCTGGATACGAAGCACTGGAATAAAAAGCTAAAACTGCTTGTTCCCTGCTGAAGAAGAGGTTGTGGTCAGGGTGGGCACTAGGTAAGGGCAGAGCAGTTGTAGTAAGTATGTGGGCACTGCTCCTGAGCACAGGGGAGGGGCTCCCCAACTGCCTGGGAGTTGGGCTTGGTTTTATGCAAGGGCTGATGCTTCACCTGGGTCCGTAAGGAAGGAAGTTGGGACCTCTGGGCCCTCTTATCACTGTTCCTGAGCACAGTGTGTCAGATCTTAACCCTCCTTGGACTACATGACATGGGGCCTGTAGGTAGACCAGATAACCTAGAGATGCAAGCGTCCCCTAGGTCCTCAATACTAGTATTTGTAACAAAATCATATAGTTCATATGTAGTCACATCACATTAACACCTTTCCTGATGTGAAAAAGAGTTCTTTTTCAGAAGTACAAGCCCTCAAATATTATTTTAAAACCGATATTACAATACCAGCTTTCCCTGACTTCCATATTAAAATACTGCATCTGTATTAAGGGGTAAGTATGTGTGTTCTAGGAGTACAGGTACCTCCTGACCTAGGTCTAGGTTGATGATGGTTAGCTGTAAGTAACTTGTTTGATGTATTTAGCTGTTTTAATGATTACCGTGTATGTGTAACATGTTGTTTAGTGGTAAATATCAAAAATAGGCCAAATCAATACGAAAAGATGTTCAACATTGCTAATTACTAGAGAAATGCAAATCAAAACTGCAATGAGGTACCACCTGACACTGGTCAGATTGGCCATAATTAAAAAGTCTACAAATAACAAATGCTGGAGAGGATGTGGAGAAAAGGGAACCCAACCACACTGTTGGTGGGAATGTAAATTGGTGCAGCCACTGTGGAGAACAGTATGGAGGTTCCTCAGAAAACGAAAAATAGAGTTGCCATATGATCCTGCAATCCCACTCCTGGGCATACATCCAGACAAAACTATAATTTGAAAAGATACAGTGTTCCTAGCAGCACTGTATACAATAGCCAAGACATGGAAGCAACCTTAAATGTCCATCGACAGATGAATGGATAAAGAAGATGTAGTATATATACACAATGGACTATTACTCAGCCATAAAAAAGAATGGAATAATGCCATTTGCAGTTACATAGGTGGACTTAGAGATTATCATACTAAGTGAAGTAAGTCAGAAAGAGAAAGACAATTACCATATGATATCACTTATGTGTGGAATCTAAAATGTGACGAGATGAACTAATCTACGAAACAGAAACAGACTCACAGACATAGAGAACAGACTTGTGGTTGCCAAAGGGGAGGGGGGTGGGGGAGGGAAGGACTGGGAGTTTGGGATTAGCAGATGCAAACTATTATGTATAGAATGGATAAACAACAATGTCCTACTGTATAGCACAGGGAACTATATTCACTATCCTGTAATAAACCATAATGGAAAAGGCAAAAAAAAAATAGCCAAATCAAAAATAAGATATCAGTCTCATATTTTCAGGACCCAGCATATAGCATATAAATGTTGCTGAATGATAGACTGAAGGAGTGAATGGTCCAGAATGAAGGGCGACTCGAAAAAGAATGATTAGAATAATTATTTTACAAACCGAAACAAAGCAGAATAATAGAAAAACAACAAAAATCCTATTAGTAGAAATTTGCCCAAAGTGCTCCGGAAAAGCAGCTGAGCAGAGCGATCTGAGGCTGTTCCGCGGTTTCTCTGTGTGAGTGCTGCCCCTGGTTTAGGCACATCCAGTTGGGGACCTGCTGACTTAACTTTCTGATCTCCTTCGCCTCCTTTCAGATTAGTGTGATTCCAGAGTAGCAAACCGTGAAGTAGGAAGATTAATGTCTCCACTCCCATTTACATCTCCAACTGTTCCTTTCTTCCTGCCACATTTAACTCTCTTCCCTCAGATCTCTGCTGTCCTAGGCAACTGCCCTGGCTCTGACGGACCACGTGTCACCAGGAGGGGACGCCTTGCTGTGGACCCTCAGGACCCAGTCCTCCATCCGAGGCAGTGAATGCTCAGGAGGAGGTTGGGAGGTGGGCTGCTGGGCCAGGTGAGGACCTGAGCCCTCCTCCGCCACTGGAACAGCCTCAAGTGTCCTGTGGTTTATTTGCTCTTCTCAGAGTTAACGCGTCCTCTCGGGCAGTTCGAATGTTTGGGAAGAATTTCTCAGCACGGCTGGTCTCTGATTATGAAATTTATTGGTTTTATTACCTTGAGGTATGTTTGCCTGACCGGACTCTGAAATCTGGCCTCTTCTAGGTTGGTCTTTGTGACCCTTACGTGGGCGACCTCTTAGCACTCCAGGGCTGATGGCGCTGATTAGAATAAATATCATCATTGTTCTCGTGATTGAGCACAGCGTGCTTTTTTACGTTTACGTGTGATCTTTGCTTCACTGGTCTGTGTGTTGCTATCAGACTTAAAAAATGGACACATCAAATAACTGTGATTCTTCTTAGATACGGTTCTGCAGAAGAAGCAGAGACATGGTGATGGGGAATGAGTGAATATATGGGGAAAACAGAAAGGTGGAAGACAGGATTACTTTGCAAAAATTTTAGCACAAACGGAAGAGATTTTAGTGGGAGGTATATCTTCTGCTGTGGACAATGTTAATAAAAAATTATACTGCAGTGAATTCTCTTTTTCCCCATCACCAGGGGAAGAACATAGCTTGGAAAATGGAGTATGGTTTTTTTGTTTTATCATGGCTTTTGGAAGCTGAATGAAAGACAAAATATTTTTAGGACCAGATAAGGATTAGACTCTAGTAATTATGATTTCATAGTTGTGGTTCCTGGATACCCAGAACATTTATTTTCATCGTCTTCCCCGCTGACCGAGGGCATCATTGTTCTGTGTAACCTTTGTCTGAACTCCTTTTCCTTATCTCCCTCCTGAGAGAGTCCTGGGGTAGATAATTATCTCCCAAGCTCAGATTTTCAGCAGAGTTCATGTAAGCACATTACTGGAAATGACAAGTGCACAGAAGTGATAGATGCGGCTGTGATTTTTCTGACAGAGTAGCCAGGAGAGAATTGAAACTGTCCCTTAATTTGGTTTATTAATTATGAATATATTAGCACTAGCGATCCTATGAAACTGTAAAGGAGGAGATAACATTTCATAAGTTTTAAGGAACTTTGCCCAAATCATGTTTGGATTTTAACAAAATGTTCATTTTTTTCCCTCACTAATATTGGAATAAATTCTAACCAGGAGATAGTAACAACAGGAATTGCTCGACTGGTTTCAAAATGATGGTCCATTTATTGAATGCTTTCTATGTGTGTTGGACTGTATTAAATGCTACTCTATATTCATTATTTTACTTAATTCTCAGCAATCATGAGAGGTATTTTATCTGCATTTTACAATTGATAAAAATGGATTGTTAGAGAATTTGAGTAACTTACTCCAATTCACAGAGCTGGTAAGTGACAAAGCTCAAATGTAACATAATCTGTTAGGTTTGAACACCTTGTAGGAGATCGGTGACTGATCCCAATTGGCCAAAGTGATTAATTGTGCTTATTAATATCTCTCAAAGTATCTTAAATAATAATGTCCTTTTGCCTTTTATTGTTAATCCCCTTGAAAGAGAGGAGGCTCCTCTCAAACTCTTAATGCTGAATATGAGCAGTGTGGGTTATATTCTGCCTCTTGGACCGCACATCGATATTCTCCATGTCCTTTGTTTGCTCTGTGGTTCTTTATGAGTTTGGACCAAAAGTGATCTGCCTGTGTCATAACCGAAACTGGGTCAGGACATGGGATGGATGGGTTACTCTTTATAGCATTTTTCTGGATATCATAGACATTTTTCCCTTCTTGATTTTACACAGAAAGGAGTATTCCTCTTTAGATAAATGTGGAGCAGGTGATACGTTCTGCATGAGATAGGGGTCATGGTTAGTGTACAAGGACACTTCGACCTTGAACAGCGTGGGTTGGAAGTACGCGGGGTCCACTTACATGCACACTTTTTTCCGTGGTACATACTACTCTTTCAGCCGAGGTTTGCTGAATCCAGGGATGCAGGACCGTGGATGCACAGGGGGAACCAGGTCTACGGAGGGCTGACTATGGTTATGTGTGGAGGGGCAGTGCCCCCGACCCCCACGTTGTTCAGGGGTCAACTGTGCTTTTAATTCCAGCTACTCCCTGGGTTGTCCAGTGGCCTGGCCTCCTTCAACCCAGGCATCCGGACTGCCCTGCAGCCTCCAGGCATTTGGGGACCATCCTCAGAGATGGAATTGAGGAGGGTGAGTGTCTCAGTTCTGGAGACCCTCATGCTGTCTCTCAGGCCTGGTCCAGAGAGGCCCTACAGAAGGAACCCATGCCAGTCGAGGAAACATCTGTGATTCTGCGACATGTCTGGAGGAACCGGCTCCACTCCTCCAATTTCCAAGGTGTCGCCACTAGAGATAACAGTGACCGTGCTTTTTCTGGCTAAGGACCCAGATATGTTTTTCTCTCACACTGGACCAAAGCTTCTTTTAAATCTAGACTTTTGTCCCACACCCTGTTCTATTAAGGAGTAGTCCACAGTGGGTAATTTCCTGAGAACATTCTGAGATATTAGTAAGAAAAACAACAACAACACTAATAGCTATAAGGTACGGAGGATTGGCTACACGCCAGGTGTTGCACATACATCATCTCTAATACTCACAGTAACCTCGTAAGGTAGATGTCCGCTCATTTAAAGATGAAGAACCTGAGGGCTTCCCTGGTGGCGCAGTGGTTGAGAATCTGCCTGCCAATGCAGGGGACACGGGTTCGAGCCCTGGTCCGGGAAGATCCCACATGCTGCGGAGCAACTGGGCCCGTGAGCCACAACTACTGAGCCTGCGCGTCTGGAGCCTGTGCTCCGCAACAAGAGAGGCCGCGATAGTGAGAGGCCCGCGCACCGCGATGAAGAGTGGCCCCCGCTTGCCGCAACTAGAGAAAGCCCTTGCACAGAAACGGAGATCCAACACAGCCAAAAGTAAATATTAAATAAATAAATAAATAAATAAAGATGAAGAACCTGAGATTCGGAAGGTCACGCAGCCCAAGCGCACACAATTCATAGGGGCTCGAGCTATAATCCCAGCCCATGTCTGGTTTTCTTGACATTCAGGATTGGGTAAATAAAAGGTTTTCGGTCGTGGGGGCTTTTTTTAAAAAAAAAAGACCCTGAGGTATCTGTTACCTCTTCTGTTAGATGACCAAAGCCCTGACTCAGGGGTAAGTGCTCAGCAATTTATGTGGAATTGAATCGAAAACATGGGCTAAAGGCTGGTCGGTGTCCAGATTTCACTATGGCGGAAACTGAAGGAGGCCTCTGAATTTTAATTAGCAGGGTTTTCCTTCCTCCCTTTTCTGTCCACTCCTCTTTCATCCTCTCCTCACTGGGAGCCCATTTCAAGTTAAGGGAGGTGCTGCTTTGGAAAGAAGAGGAAATAAGATTTACTCAACGTTAAGCAAGTCAGATGTTCTCAACCTTGTTTCAGTAATTATCATCACTAATACAGGTGGATAATACTCGTTCCATCAGTTACTGCTTAATATAGTCTGTTAGGAAGTAGACTGCGTGTGACTGAGACAGAAGAACATAACTGTTGTGAAATAGAGCTTGGAATGAGTCTTGCTTTATTACGAAGTGAAGATCTTAACATTCAAAAGCATATAGTCTGCATATACCTTTTGAGTAAACCAGCAAAACCAAAATGGCATATACATACATGAGACGCAAAACACAGTAAGGTTGCTGGGCCGATTCTGTGGCCGTAATCAAAGTAAGCAGAAGCTGATGACCTTGACCAGGGGCAAGGAGCTATTGTGATCTACTGGTCATTTCTGTCTCCAAATGCAGTCGCTCAATAACTTTCAGGCTGTGAATTTCCTGATGGGCCATTGATTAGCAAACTTCAGTGGAAGAATTACCTGGGTGCTTATTAAAAGTGCAGAAATGCTAATCTCACTCTTCTCAATCCAGTCTGCATTTTAGAATCCCAGGGTAGTTTTTAAAAATTAACGAGGTTTAAGACCTGCCACCAGGGATTCTGGTTGAATTGGTGGGGGTAGAACCCAGGCATCTGTGTGAGGAAGATTCTCTGTACCTGTGGTTAATTCTGAGGACTATGGAAATTTACCAGAGCCCCAGGTGATTCTGATCCAAGTGGTCTGAGTACCATCCTGTGCAAACCTTAAGCCTTCACTGGTTTGCTCTCGCCACTGAATGGTGGCACCAAGTTATATTAGTGACGGATAAATAGGCGTATTTCCGAAGTGTTAAAACAAAATTATATTAGAACGAATCCATTTTTTTTAAATAAAAAAACTAACTGAAGATATTAGGATAGTCACCTAGATAAAAGAGTATTTTAAAGGTGTCATAAACATCTCTTTAAGAAGCAATATTTTGTTGATTTGTTTTCTTCTGGTTATAAAAATAATACTGTTGTACAGAAACTGAAAAAGACAGAGTCAGCCATGTAGAAATGATCTCTCCTAACGTTTTGGTTTATCGCTTAAATATGTCTCTTCTTGGTGAGTCTGGATGTTGAAAACCCCAGGCTTAATCCATAGCCTTACCAGGGCTAGTCATTACCGCTACCCTCCCCAGCTGTCTGGGTTCCGTTGCTCGCCCATTCCTTCCATCAGAAAGCATTGTTACCTCCCCGATCTCAGAGAATACTTTAATCTATCTTCCTCTGTCCCTTCATTTTTCCTACTGTAGATCAGAAACATCACTGGGAGGTCAGAAAGCTCTCATTCCGTCCCGAACTTGTGTGACTCTTTCCAGTAAAGATAGAGCTTCCTGGTAAACGTGTTAGAACCAACGTCATCCTCTCTTCTTATTGGTCCATTTTGCTTTTGTACCCTGGCTTTGAGACCTTTATCATCTTCACAACCGGACCCTGGCAGAGTCTACTTTGAGGGAGAAAACACCCTTTCCCCGCCTATTTGTGTTTTAAAGTAAGGACTTCCTGTGGCTTCTTTAACTGCATATAAAGCTGCCAGCTAGAGAGATTTATTTGCTTTCGTTTTAAACAGACAGGTTAAAGGATTTAAAAGTAATTTCATTGTGAAAAGTGCAGTAATGTAAAAAAATTATCAGTGTTTGAAGTGAAGCAGGTTCTGCTGTGGTTAAACCTTTTCTGAAAACCTAGACCGTAAAGAATGTACGAAAATTTTTAAAGATGAACTCCATTTCAGCCTTTCTGTTTTTCTTCAAATTTATTTTTGTCTGTGAGGTTTTAAGTTAATCCCCATTGAACTGGAAATGTGTGGATTTAAAAATTGAAAGAGCTATTTATTGGCTTAGTTCCCCGTTAGAGAAAAAGAATATGAATGGAACATCACCCCTGTAGCCATTCAGTCATTTTTAGTACATTGGGTGGGAAATTCAACCCCCCAGTCGGAATATCTCATTGGAAGGCGGCTCCAGCAGGCTGCGTTTTTATCTACTGAGTCACCTGGAGCGGGGAGGGGGGCGTGCAGGAGGGGAAGGTGGTGGCTGAGCCAGTCTCCTAAAGCTTTAATTACACAGGATTTGTGGTGCAGATGGAGAACCCTTTCAGTGCTACAGGCACCCAGGGAACAGCCCTGGAGTAAAGAATCCTCTTATCAGCACCTTCAGAAAACTGGACCAGGCACTGTCTCCAAGCAGCTCATTTGTGTGCCAGGGAGATCTTTTAAGAACATTCTTTGTAATCTTCATCCATTGCTGCATGGAGATAAAAGCTGATGCATTACGGTAAAAACAGAATAATTAAATACCTGGCCTCACATTTGTATTGAAGGATGAAAAAACTCAACAGCCTATCAGATCCCAAAGTGCAGAAGGATCCAGAATGCCAGAGGAACACCTATTTCCTCTCCTCACTGTAAGAGTCGTGAACGTTTAATTAATTGTGGGGTGACAGAGACTCCATGATATGGAACTGTGGTGAAAACCGAATTCTATTAATTTGGCTTTGGAATACATGTATGTCCCAGAAAATGTGAGGATTAAAAGGGAAACTGATCGAATTTAGCATATTCTATGCGGGGAGGAGTTGAGAGCTTTTAACCTGTATTCGTTTCTGTACATTGCAGTAAACCACAAAACAGCCCAGGGGTTTTAGGAGTCGGACTCATTGGATCTGAGTTCCCAAGACATTATTTGTGGACACGTGACTTAGGGCACATTTATGTTAAATGAGGCTGATGTATTCAGTCATTCATTCATATACAGGCATTCCTCGGAGATATTGCAGGTTTGGTTCTAGACCACCGCAATAAAGCACCATCACACAAGTGTTCTGGTTTCCCAGTGCCGATAAAAGTTATGTTTATACTATACTGTAGTCTGTTAAGTGTGCAGTGGTATTGTGTCTTTAAAAATATGTATAAAACTTAATTAAAAATACTTTATTGTTAATAAGTGCTAACCATCACCTGAGCCTTCAGTGAGTCATAATAGTAACATTAAAGATCACAGATCACAGTGTTACTGAACTGAGGTTGGGCTGTTTGCTGCTCCACAGTCAATAATTCAAGAGGCAAGTGTCAATAGAAAGGAAAGGTGCTTTAATCAGAAAAGCCGGCGCTCCGGGGAGAAGGTAGTCTCGTGTCCAGAGACCAACTCCCAAGATTCTGCTCAGCCATGACAGTTTTTAAAGGGAAAAATGGTGGGGCGGGGAGTGGAAGAATCTCAGTGAATCATCCAGGCAGGAGGTCGGGGTCTGCATCATTCTCCATTGCGTGCAGGCTGGCTGACCCTCTCTTCAGATGTTGTCTTAGCCATGTGATCTACCTGCAGATTGCTTAGTGGGCTGTTGAGGGAAGAGAGCTAGTCATTCTTGAACTCCTGAATTCTTCGTTCTTCTTTTTATCTAGGAAAAGAATCAACAGGTTAATTAGGTTCTTTCAAGGTTAGAGGGGAATAGAAATGGGCAAACAGGAAACGGGATGAAGAGCTGCTTTCAACAGATCACCCTAGCAAATAAAATAATGATGAAAAAGTCTGAAATACTGTGAGAATTACCAAAATGTGACACAGAGACACGAAGTGAACAGTTGCTGTTGGAAAAATGGCGCCAACAGACTTGCTTGATGCAGGGTTGCCACAAACCTTCAATTTGTAAAAAACACAATTTCTACAAAGCCCAACAAAGTGAAGCAATACAGTGAGGTCTGCCTGTATTTAATGACCACGGGGCTGACAATAATGGTTACTTTGTATGATTTTGTACGTATTAAATGGAAACAATAATGGCTTGCCGGGAATCTTCCCATATATTTGATTTCCTTTTCTCAGCACTGGAAATGCCTTTTTTTTTCCTTATGTCGTTATTGATTCGATCAAACATTGTTCGTGCCGTGTGAGTCTTCAAATCCCTACCACCCAGGCTCCTTTAAAAGGCAAGATACAAATATTTACAGGCAGCTTACCTTCCGGGTCCTTAACAAGGTCTACTTTCCCCTTGGTTTCCCTTCTCATTCTCACCACGTGTCCCTCTGGTGACTGGTCCCTCTGGTGACTGTTCCCTCTGGTGCCTGCATGAAGCCTGCCATTAGGAACTAACCACAGAGATAAAAGCCTTGAGGCATGCGTGCAGTTTGAGAAAATGGATCAGCCAGATCCGCATTCTGAGGCTCATCTGAATGTTCAGGGCACTTAGGTGAAAGTAAGACCAGCCTTGTATTCATGAGGCTCAGAAACACATACTGTTTGTTCATTCGTTTTCTCAACATCTGGTTGCAAGCATTTTCCTGGATAGACAGGCGATCAGAGCACAGGTTTTGTTCTCGGGTCGTTTGAGACAAACCCTTTTTGTCCCAGCTGTCCTCAACCCTAACCTCTAGAGAAGCCTGAACCCTGGCTTCTCGACCAGGTACCCCCAGATACCAGAGGGGATGTTGCCCGTCACTAAGGTGCAAAGGTTGGGGGTTTTGGCCATAACCTTGCCCCTGTTTTGAAAATGAATGGTTCTGTGGGAGAGAGACCCATTTCAGAAAGAGCCAGGCAGCTCTCGTCGGTGGTGGATGACGGCACAGGGTCTGACTCTGTTTTAATTTATTCACTCTCTCTGGTTCACACCTCATTTCTCACAGATGCAGAGTCAGATGCTGGGTAATAGAGAAATATGCTCCTGCATTAAGGTGCCAAAGATATCTTTTTGCTATTAAGTTCTTCGCCAGAGATAGAATTGGCCAGCAGTACAGAAGAAACACACCATCTCCTTTTCTCTCCTCTTTTAATTTTAGCCATTGAATTCTTGAAAATTTCAAACAATGGAGTTGGACAGTTATAACTTGAAACGTATGTTGATGGCGTCTTGTCTATTTGAGGCCCTCCACAAACAACGCTTTTAGAGTTGGAGCTGGTGAAAATCTGGACATCCATTTGAGGCTTAAAGCCACCATCAGTGCAAAGTTACAATTGTTGAGACTCTAGAAGCAGGGTCAGTACCATTCGTATTTTCTCTAGAAGCAACAATGATCGTTTTGTTTGTTTTCCAGAAACAAGTTGGCAACCTGCTATAGAATCCCAAGGGCTTGCACTGGATTAGAAACTAGAATTGTGATGTTTTATATTTATATATAGATATAGATAGATAGATAAAGTAGTAAAGATAAGTGCATAAAAAAAAGTAAGTAGGGAAAATAGTGTGTAAAACAAAATATAATGTTATAGAAGTTTAAATTTACTAATGTTTGATTTACATTGAATAAAAGAATAAGGTAGCATATCAGCATCGTGAATTACAGATGATCACATAAAACAGTGATTTTGAAAAGCTGTCTACTTCTGAAATAAGAACAAGAGGTTAAGAGTAGGTTCTATTGCTATTACCGAAGTGCAGAACTTGTGTGGAAAAAGAGCTCTGTTATCAGAGGCAGAAACTCAGATTTAATTGTTGGCCTGTGCTTGTTGTTATATGACCTTGGGCAAGTATGACCTCCCTGTCCCCGTCTGTCCTGTGGGGTACCGTCCACCGTGCATCTTGGCTTCCCTGTGGACAAGTTCCTTTACTTTCTCAAGTGCCACACCCTGTTAATTACAAAATAATATTAAGGAAAGCACAGAAGGTTGATGAGAAATTATTCCAGCTGTCAAACTCAGGAAGCTCCTATGCATTTTACAAATTGAACCTTCCTTTGAGGAAACCATGGGCAGTATTTCCTAATATTGGTATAGAGGTGAGTTAAGCAGATATGCTGTGTTTGAATTGCCATCCCCACACAGAGGACTTAATGCCAGTTTCTTCCTTGGAAAGAGTGATTTATGCTTAACAGCAAATGGAGAGAATGGTTGCTATATTTAGCTTATTCTCTTAGACTTTCCAGGATTCAGTTTGACCTAAGGACTGTCTTTTTGCTCTTTCTGATGTATCTCATTGGTGCTCTGAAATTTCCATTTTGATTTGATTTTTTTGCCTAAAACCCCAAGGATACTGTGGGAGTGCCTTTGGCTGAGGCAAATGAAGTCATGGTCAATTCTGAACTCTATTTCAATGATCGGGAACACTAATGAGCGTTGGTAAACAGAGGTAGCAGGAAACGGAATTCAAGTACTCATGTTCACTCCTGAAAATAAATAGATGTGTCTGGCACTTTCCTATCCCAGGAACAGCTCCCTAAAATATTTCTGCTGTTCATTGAATAATACATTCAAATGCTTGTCCAAGTGAAAAAATGTAAATATGTTGTGAAAAAACACTGCCCTGTGGTTGGTGAGGTAGTTCTAGGTCCAACCTGGGCAAGAGGAGATTCGTGGGTGGACAACTTAGTCATTTAAATTAAACCCTTTAATAGCAGCAGAAGGGTTCTTGTGTAGACCCTGTAGAAACTTTATAACACCTATTTGCGTTCCCGATAATGACAGCGTCTTGGTGATAATCATGTTAAAACCTCATGGAGACTAAAGTTCTTTGCCAGGTTATGTGTGAAACAAGCATATACATACATATGCCCTCTAGCCATGAGCTAGGTACTCAGATGAAGTCTAGAAACCCATGCTCTACCCCCAAGGCCAAAGCTTTTCGTGTTAATCAACCTGCTTTTCTGGGAAGGCTGGAGCTGTCACTTAGACCAGAAGAAGACCATCATTATACATGCAGCCAGGCGTTGCGTCTCACATGAATGTGTTTAGAAATGATGACCGATGACTTCGGGGTTCACTGAAGATTTCCCTCATTTAGAGATGCAGCAGCGCCCAGAAGAATAAGGATTGAAGCTTAACCTTTGCTTGTCGATGGGGTCCCTGCCTGGTGGAGAATGCACGATGTGCAGTCTTCTCACCTCCAGGGGTCCCTGTGTCTGTAAGAGACCTAACATATATAAGAGGTTGTGCCCCCCAGCTAGCCCATCTCTCCTGTCTGCACGAGGCTCAGATCAGAGCTTCCGATGCAAGGCGCCCCTGCCCTTCCTTTCGTCTCCTCCCACCCTGTTCCAGCATTTTCTCTCGCCTGGACTATTGCCATATCCTGCTCACCACTCTCCCAGCTCCCACCCTGGCTCCCTCACTCCAAACCCAGAGTGGTCTCTTAAAAGCCTGAATAAGACCCTCTCATTCCTTCCCTTAAAATGCTCCATTGCATTTAAAATAAAACCCAACTGCATACACTGGCTTACTGAGACCCCAAACCCTGCTCACATCTCCTACTTCATGGTGGACATTCTCCCCTGCACCTCCTGGGTCTCAGCTCCCTTGACCTGCTTTTCATTCCTTGACCACACCAGGCTCATTTTGTCCTTAGGGCCCGGGCACTAGTCTTCTGGAAGGTGTGATCCCAGCCCCCATCCCTGACATTGGAACATCTCCCCCCTGGAGAAGCCCTCCCCAACCACCCAATGTCAGCAGCCACCCACCCAGTGTAGGTTCGCTCATGTAATAACATCTCCCTGTAGCTGACATCTTTTCATTCTTTCTCTCCTTCAATTAGCAGGCAGGCTTCACTAGAGCAGAGACCCCGTTTGTCTTCATCTGATGTGTCCGCAGGCCTCAGGACAGCTATTCAGCAAATGTTTGTTGAAGGAATGTGTTCATGAATAAAGAAATGATGTAGCCAATATTTCTAACCTTAACTGATAAATGTCCAACCAGAAGCAGAGAGACTCGGTCAGTGTGTGTAGCCGTGTCATGGCTGAATGTACACGTGCCTTTGAAACATCAAAACAAACTCTCAGACCCTTAGGGCCCCCTTCCCCAGTGTCTGGAGTTCAGGAATCCGAGTTTGGGAACTCCCTTGCTTTTAACAGAGTGGTCATAACATAGACGAACTAGAACAGAGCTTGAATTGGTGCTTCTGCCACTCGCTCTGTAGACCTAACTTGCAAGTAGCTTTGTCCCCTCAGGAACCCTGCCTCTCCTCCTATTAGTGCTGTCACTGAATCCTGTTCAAGTCCTTTACTAACACAAGTCCCCCTTCCTCGAGAGGGGGAGCCAGCTGCCTCCTTGGTTTTATTGAAATGTATTTAGGGGCTTATGGAAACAACCAAAAATTCTGTTATTTCAAAAATATAAGGGAATTTTGTACCTGGCATTTGGCATCAGTTTGATTTGGAAATATGGATACATATTGATAAGGTGGACACTTCCATCATCACCGTATCTGTTTTCTAAACTGTATTTATTAATTTTTCTGCTCACACATAGAGCTTAACATTTTTGAACTTGAAAAGCTAAGAGCTTGCTGAAAAAAGTTTAGGTTTTTCAAATGAATTAAGTAAACTAAGAGTGTTTCCTTCGGCTTTTTCAGATTATCCGGGTAAGTATTGCTTCGGTGAATTAAATAAAACTTCAAGAGACTCAAATAGTTGATGAAGCCTTCCGCTGACGCTGCAGTGGTGGGGAGACTGGCTTTCTCTCTGGAGTGCTGGTGATTGCTGCCCTAGGAGCTTTACGTTCTTGGGCTGATCAGTAAGCATCTGTCCTCACTTAGAGGACAAAATTTCCTGAGATTTCATGCTGTTAATATAACAGTATCTCAGGTTATCGGGTATTCTAGAATTTCAGACTCTTAGAACAGAAAAGGAAGCCAAGTTCTGTTGAGGTCGCAAAGCATCTGGCAGAGTTGAGGCTGGTTCTTACCCACCTACCCTCTCAGGGTCCTGTGCCCCATCCTGTACCTCTCCTGTGCTTTTATTTATCCCTGACTTCCCTTTTATCTTCCTGAGGTAGCCTGTGATTTTTAATTGCTTATAAAGCTTAAAACTAGTCATTTAACTTGGGGCCGAAGGGTTTTTTTCTAACACGAGATGATTTCCTGTGAGCCCGCCCAGCCTCCACGGGCTGGTGGAAAGCTCTCTCCTCTGGGCGTGTGTCTCGCACCCTCGATGCTGTGTTGCTTCGCTTCTCAAGGTAACCTGTCAGATTGTACATTCCTTGAAGCAGGGGACTGTGGCCTTATTTTTTTGGGTCTTGTTTAGTTTTTAAAATTCTGAACACTGAATTGTAGATGCGCAGTGCTGTTACAAAACCTTTGTCTCCATACTGATGGGAGTTGGTCATCCCTTACAGGTTGACCATGGTCATTGTGAAAGTAATTTTGAATTATTATGTTGTCATCATAAAAACTCCAGGGCTTCCCTGGTGGCGCAGTGGTTGAGAATCTGCCTGCTAATGCAGGGGACACGGGTTCGAGCCCTGTTCTGGGAAGATCCCACATGCCGTGGAGCAACTAGGCCCGTGAGCCACAACTACTGAGCCTGCGCGTCTGGAGCCTGTGCTCCGCAACAAGAGAGGCCGCGATAATGAGAGGCCCGCGCACCGCGATGAAGAGTGGCCCCCGCTTGCCGCAACTACAGAAAGCCCTCGCACAGAAACGAAGACCCAACACAGCCAAAAATAAATAATAAATAAATTTTTTTTTAAATCCAGCTTTCTGCTTGCACTTAAAGTCAGGCATCTTCATAGGAGTTCATATATTGGCTTATAAGGTTTGAACTTATTTGGCCAAAAAGCTTATTTGAATAAAAACAATCAGAATTGTCTCTGCCACTAGTCACAAACGGTGTCTCAATTCCTTACTGTCAAGTTTTCAAAGATATTTTATAATGATCAACCCTGCATTCCACTGTTTTGTGCTTTGAGGAGTGACTGGTCCACCACTGCCCCATCAAGGCTTCTTGGTCTGATAATTTGGTCTAATTTTGAGCTGATGTTAGTTATCCCCGTGGCTGCCAGAATGGCCTCTGTGTGATGGGATGAGGTCTCCTTCGCGAGGACCAGCCAGCCTTGCAAGGCCTGACCTCTGCCTGGCTGGTCTCACCGCCTCCCATCACTGCCCACACAGCCCTCACGTTCCAGCCGCCGCTGACCACATGCCCTCATGCAAGGACGTGCACGTGAGTTTTCACACCTTTCTGCTTTTCCCTGATTGATCACCTCTGCCCAGAACTTTCTCCAGTCTTCTTTCTTTAAATACAACTCAAGAGGTGACAGGTGTGAAGTGGATTGAGTTGGGAATGAGGAGGAAGGTGGTGTCCTGATCCCCAGCATGAGCAGCTGGACAGATGGACACCTACTGACATGGAGAAGACGGAAGTGGAGCAGATGGGGGGCTGGGAGGGCGGGGGTGGGGGTCAATGCTTTGGATGGAGAAGTGTTCAGTATTAGGTGCCTCTGAAATACCCAGGGAAGCGAGGAGAGCAGTGGAGTTGTATCTGTGGATCTGAAGCTCAGAGAGGTCAGAGTGAGGAACCTGTATCTTGGATATGCCGTTGTATTTGAAACCGAGTGAAGGAGCTCTGATTCTAAAGACCTGCGGAGTGGATATGTGGAATTTTTTTTTTTTTTCATGTCCTGCTAGCCGTCTTTAATGAGCTCTGTTCTCTGGGAAATGGAGCTGGGGAAGGAGGGGTTCTGTGATAACACTAAGTGGAGTCATTGTTACTTGCTGTATATTCTATCCTGTAGCCCTTTCCCCTGGGGGATCACATAGTCACATAGTAGCTATTATGGTTACACCGTAACTTTTTTGTAGATACTATAACTGGTTTATGTAGATACTTTGTGTGCACCTGTAGCCTTGGTAACCAGCCTCTTCCAGGCAGTGCCTGACAGCATCCTGGGGAGTGGGGGCCAGACTGCATGGTGGTTCTGAACATGGACTTGACCAGAAGTGTCACGGCAGCTAGCTGGGTTACAGTGAACTTAAACATTTCCTGTTGACTAGTTACCGTGTGTGTGTGTGTGTGTGTGTGTGTGTGTGTGTGTGTGCGTGTGTTTAATGGATGATACTGGGGCTTTTTTTTAATGCAGATAGAATCCAGTAGAGAGGTCAGGGGATATTACTGTCTTTTTACTTGCTTGATGTTGGTGGTTTTGGTGGATCTGTGGATGGTATCCAGGAGTCACAAATACTTAAGCTGAGTCTATCAAGGTCTACTAGCCTCTCTTCTGTACATTTATGTTTGAAATACAAAAGGGGGGAAAAAAGCTTGTTTTTTTTAAAAAAAAATCATCTGTTAGTCTTACAATCCTCTAGGCAGGTAACTGGTGTGAAGGGTTTTTCTTTATGAAGTGCTTTGTTATTCTGTAAGCATCCTGTTTTATATGTAAAGGACAGAGATTTTTATGGAGCATTTTCCTGCACTAAAGTCCTAGGTCTGTGTCTTTTAATAGAATATCACTGAATTTTCTTATCTGCAAGAGAGGTAGGTACGTAAATTTGAATGCAGAAGCTAATTTAGCAGTCATTTTTAAGGAGATGTTAAATTTAGAGATGCTACTTCTAAAAGTGGAAAAGATGAGGCTAAACTGACTTTTTTCTTCTGCAGAGTAAAAAATTAGAGCTGAAAAGGAACAAAGCCTGAAACGCATGCCAATGACCATTTTTTATAGGTGACATGAATTGGGAATTGGGAATGATTTCATTCACACCTGCACGATGCCGCCTTTTAAGCTGATTACCATTCCTTTTGGTAGTCATTTAATAAATACATCCCTGAGAAGAGGCATAATGAAATACAGTTTATGTTTCTTGAAAAGATAAAGGACTCCTCTCGCCATCATCCCAGTACACATAGCAAATGTCCTTACGCCAGCTTTTAGGGTTTGGAGTTCCTGGGATTCCAGACCTTTTTAAGCTGAAGCAAAACACAATTAACAAGGTAAGTTTAATATAAAGAAAGGGCACAGTTTAAGCCAAAGCTAAGCATAAGCATTTTGTATCACTTTCCGTTTGTGATTGCAGGTGATGGTGTTACTTCCAGTAACTGAAATGACTGACAGTTATAGGTAGTCCAGAGTGAATCTATCAGAAGAGAAGGGAACATTGGAGAATAGTCATCTGTAGTGAGTCGGAAAGGAAAATGTGCAATTTCAAGTGGCAAGGGTCATCCAAGAAAGCAAGGAATGAGTATCTTATAAAAAAAGAAAAAACCAAAACAATGTAAATATCATGAAAATCTAATTTTAAAAAATGTTTTGGCATTTGGGTATAAGATTGGAGGTGTACACTATAGAATTATTAAAGTAATGAGTTAAAGTAAGGACTGTATTTAGATGCTTATGATTTTCATTGTGTGCCATTTAAAAATCAGTTTATTGCTTGCTTATATTGACATGTGGGTAGGGAGGAAGATTATTAAAAAAAAAGTTTTGAAATTGAATTTACCGATTGAGGCTGTCGATACTGTTTACTCATAGGTAAACTTATGCCCTTTCAGATATGTGGAATTAAATATTGATTCTAGTGAGATTCCAGAATTTAAAAGCCTTACATTTTTAAGGTTTCTTACTTTACTATCTCTCAACAGCAAGGGAAGTTTTATTTTATTACAATTAGTCAAAAAAACAGCAATGATTTTTATTCCTTGTATTATGCATATAGCGCTGGGGGAAATGATATACCTAGGAAATATTTGACAAGGGCATAGGATTTTATTTGAGGTTTGAGGTTCTGTGATTTATGTGATGTGTGACAGGTAAGGTTTTATACGGTGTATTCATAGGTAGAAAATAATGGTAGGTTATTTTACTGTTTAAGTAGTTGATAGGTGGTTCCTGGGCTATGTCCATTTTGCATTTTTATTCAGCTTTTGTAGAGCTGGCTCTCTGCCTTTGGGACGAGGCATGGAATTAAAGACAAAAGCCAGGTACTGAATGGTTTCATTGTGAAAGTCAAAACTGGGATTATTCCTTTACTGATTTTGCTCTTCTATTTCATATATAGTGAATCCTGGGGCTAATGTCATGTTTAGATTTTTATTTTAACACGTATTTAACCACATTTTCAAGTTTAGAGTGCACTGATGTGAGATGTATAATACCACAACGACTTTTGTGTAAGAAGTCCTTAGGTTTAAAAAGTAGTAAGGAAATTGGGAGAAGATGGTGAAAGAGAGGCAGCAGGTTTGTCAGCTTAACTGGAAAGAAGATCTCAAGTTTCCAGCCTTTCACTGCCCCCTGCACCACCCCCAGCCCGTCCCCTGCCCCCACCTCACTTAGTCATCACTGATTTCTAGTCCGAACCCCTTGTTTTATGGAAGAGGAAGTGGGAGAGTAAAAAAAAAATTAGTCACCCAAGACCATACATGGCAACTTATTTGCTGCTGATTATTTTCTTGTATTGTAGCTATAAAGATTATACATAGATTTTAAAGTGACTTTTTTTTTAAAATTTATTTATTATTTATTTTTGGCTGTGTTGGGTCTTCGTTTCTGTGCGAGGGCTTTCTCTAGTTGCGGCAAGCGGGGCCCACTCTTCATCGCGATGCACGGGCCTCTCACTATCGCGGCCTCTCTTGTTGCAGAGCGCAGGCTCAGTAGTTGTGGCTCACGGGCCTAGTTGCTCCGCGGCACGTGGGATCTTCCCAGACCAGGGCTCGAACCCGTGTCCCCTGCATTGGCAGGCAGATTCTCAACCACTGCGCCACCAGGGAAGCCCTAACGTGACTTTTTAATTTTGAGATATGATTCTGGTTTTCTGCTTCTTTGACAGTTTTGACATCTAATTACTAAGTTATAGCCATTATCTGCTGAAACACAGATAATAACAACAGAGAACCCTAAGTAGGATATTCATAGAAGATAGAAAATGTTGAAGGTATTCAAATTTCTTCAATAATATGATTTATATGCTAGAACTGTCCTGTCTAGGAAAAACTAAGCATCTTCTTAAAACATGCTTTTTCTAATAGTCATTTATGTTTTACTTTGTAAATTCATGACCTAATGGCTTTTAGGTTACTCTTTTATAGAGATTCTCTAAACCACCTGAACATTTTCTTTTTTGTGTTTCTGGAAGACCTTTACAACTGCTGATAAAAGCATTAGACTGTGAACAGAACAATAGTGTCTATTACCTTGAGAGATTCGATTTTGAAAGTTGTAACTGAGTTCTGTTTTCTATTTCTAAAGAGTAGAAATATCTACTCTTTACCCACCCACTTAAGAGAGATCTTACAGTGGTTAAACACTATAAGGAAGAGTGATTACACTTTTAAATGCATAGTTATATAATAAATGGGGTTGATTTTATTTAGTCATTCATTATATTATTATTGAAATACCCACTATGTTCTAGTTTTCAGATATAAACAAACATGATTTCCCCCCTTGAGTATATGGGAAGGAGGTTGAGAGATGGCTGAATAATAATCAAATTTGATGCATTATGGGAAGGAAACAATAAGGCACAATTAGGATAACTGTGCAACAAGGGAAAGCCTCTCTCAGCCAACAACTGAGGAATGAGGAGTCAGGCACTTGAAGAGCAGAGGAAAAAATGTTCTCAGCAAACAGAACAGCATGTCTAGAAAACCCTGAAGCAGAACAAAGCCCTGATGTGGTTTACACACTGGAAGGAGACCACGTGGCTGGATCACAGGTGGATGGCCGGATGGGCAGTGCCGCTGGGTGTCGATAGGGTGTTGAGGCCTCAGCTTAGCCTTGAAGGCCATGGGAATTAAGAGTCTTGATGTTAACTTCAAGCACATTGGGAAGTTATTAAAGGATTTTCTGCAGTGAGTGATGTGACTGGATTTATGTTTTATGAAGGTCAACAGAATAGAGGTGGATAGGAATCGAGGCAGTGAAAAGGGAGTTATTGAAGGAGTTCAGGGAAGAAATGATGGCTGGCCTAGTGGCTGGGGACCAATGCAAGATATGTTTTGGAAAGATATATATTTTAGTATACATTTATATATATTTGCAAAATTAAATATTTTGCAAAACTTTCTGTTGTATAGTAATAAGGAAGACAAGGGAAAGGAAAATGTCAGGGGTGACTTCTGGAATTCTGGCTTGAAGGAATGGCATTGCCACTTATTGAGTTGGGGAAGATGAGGGGAGAGAAATCGACAGGCGCCTGTGAGGTGTCAGTGAGGAGTGTCCAGTGCGCAGTTGGACACTAGTCTGAAAGCTCAGGACAGAGGTTTGGACCAGAGATGTGAATATGCGAGCCGTTGGCATGTAGGAAGTATTTAAAGCGCTGGGGAAAAAAATATAGAGAAGAGAAGAGGGCCTAGGAGTGAGTTTGCTGGGACATTCCCACATTTAGAGGTTGGATAAGGAGTAACCTGTAACAGTGAATGGAAAGGAGTCGCCAGAGAGATAGGAGGAAAGCAGGAGTGTGTGGGGTGTTCTGAATCATGTTGACAAGGCAAGTCTCATCACCTGAGTTGGGGCTGCTATGAGATCAGATGAGACAAGGACAGGCAAGAGCGGATTATCCTCTATAGTGGCCACAAGAGCAACCCTGATGGAATCAGGCTGGAGTGGTGGCAGAGAAAGAGGAAATGAGGAAGTGAGACAGGGTCGACAAGATTTTTGAGAAGTTGTGAGTAGAGAGCAGGGAAATATGGTAGTAGCTGCCAGAGGATGTGAGGTCAAGAGAAAGCTACTTTGTTTTAGTAAGATGGGAGCCACTCAAGTCTGTGTTTGGGTAGAATTTTAATCTGTAGAATGTGTATTAGATTCGGTGTGGGCTGGTTTACTGAGGTGCAAACAAGACAGAAGGATTCTGCCTTGTGTGACCATCCAGAGCAGGTGGGCTGCCCTCCACGAGGTCATCCCGGGACCCCGGCTGAGGGGGGCGGCTCTGGCATCCTCCTCAACTTGGGGCTTCCATGATCACGTCTGTAGTAATGACATCAGTCAGTATTTTCCAGGCAATGGGAAAGGGAAATCTAGGGCAAGTGGCTTTCTTTTTGTGAAGATGACCTAAATATTGAATACATTTTCTCCATTGTCTCATGGGTCCAGACTTAATCACATGGCCCCAACTCACTGTGGTCTCCAACTGGATGGAGGCGTGCCAGCTGAAACTGAAAGTTTGATTGCTAAAAGAAAGATGGAAAAAATAGATTCTGGAGAGAGTCTATTTCAGCCACAGACTCTGGGCTCTTTGAAGGTAGGTAGGGTGTAAGGGGTTACAACATACTTATCTCTGCCTCTAAACCAGGAGCAGTGCTTGACTTACAGTTGGTACTCAGTAAGGGTTGGGTGAGTTGAACTGATTATTAAAATTAATCCTCCCCGTCCTAAAAGGTAAAATTCAACTATAGGCTCTGAATTACACAATCACCACCTCTCCCTCCCCCTCCACTGTTTTTTCTGTAGACTTGACACTTTGCAGTATAAGCATAAAGATGCGAATATCATATTTGCCTTCAAGATTTGCTTGAAAATCTAAAATGTAAGAAGGAAAGAGAAAATGTTTTAGTTTTATGTAGATCCCTATCTGGCTTTGCATTTGGACTTGATATTTACATTTACATTGGGTAACTGAGCACATGCCAGGTTGACAGGTCTTTTATTCAACAGACAGAATAGCTGGTGATTGTAAAAAGTAACCTTAAACAGAAAGCACCGATACCACATTTAGTTTATAAGATAGATTGGTATTTGTAATGTTTCCCTCTTCAAATTATTAAGCATCTTCCAATGTGTATTGTGAAAATAGGAACTAACTGGTAGTTTTACTATGGAGTTTTATTTTTCATAAAAATTCTACTCATACTAACGGGTGTATCATTTGCTTAAAGTATTACACTAGCCCTTTGCTCATGGTATTTTTACCATAAAATTAGAATTAGGAAGGGAAATTATGTGATTATCTGAGATATTCATTTTTGAGATATTTACCATATAGCTAAGATGAGAAATTACTTAAAATGACATGGTGACCACTGGTATAGCAGCTCTCTTGCTGCTTAGAGCAAAAAATGGCTTTAATTATAGCAGCCTGTCTATTAGTAGTAGGAAGAAGTAACAGCAAGACATAGGTTCTCTAGATGTGATCATGTTCAATGTTCTCATTTGGCAGATGTGGAAAGTGAGGCACAAAATACTTATGTCTTGACGAGTAAATTACAAGGAGATGGCAGTTATATTTTAGGGCATCCTTTTTAGGATGTAAGAGCAGATTATTCTATGGCAGGATCTGTTGTTTGAGTTCCTGATGGGATATGAGATGGACAAACTTCTTCAACACTCGCGGGAAATAGGAGGGAACCAGGAAGAAGCCTTTGAGAGTGAACTTGTGATGAGCGGGAGAGGGGATGCTACCCGGCTTCCCTCCGCTGTGGCCAGGGCTGGTCCAGTGCGGGACAGGTTCCTCAACACCGAGGAAGCCGCTGATGTACTGTGGTTGCTCGTTCAAAAGGGAATAACAGGGACTTCCCTGGTGGCGCAGTGGTGAAGAATCCACCTGCCGATGCAGGGGACACGGGTTCAAGCCCTGGTCCAGGAAGATCCCACGTGCCGCAGAGCAACTAAGCCCGTGTACCACAACTACTGAGCCTGCGCTCTAGAGCCCACGAGCCACAACTACTGAAGCCCACATGCCTAGAGCAACAAGAGAAGCCACCGCAATGAGAAGCCCGTGCACCGCAATGAAGGGTAGCCCCCGCTCGCTGCAAGTAGAGAAAGCCCGCGCGCAGCAACGAACACCCAATGCAGCCAAAAATAAATAAATAAATAAATTTATTTATTTAAGAAGAAAAGGGAATAACAGTTACGGGAAAATCACAGAGGGGAAGGGCGTTTGTTCACAGAAGAATGGATGGATTCACGGGTGTGGAAGGGCAGAGCGGGGCCCCTGGGAAGGGGAAAGGGAATGAGAAAGCACGTCCGCTTCCATTACTAGATCATCCTTGCCAGAGATTAAAATGTGTCTCCAGCTGATTCAGAAAATTCATTTTTCTGAAATTAAACGTATCTAAGTTAGGTAATTATTATGACGGTAATGTCGTTTCACGGTCATCTGTGGCAAAAATCTAATAGGAATAAAGCCCGTGATCGTTCCAAATCAGCATTTACTACTAAATGTTCCTTTTGAGATGCCGACGGGCACCCGTCCTTGTGGTGAATTGAACAAGGCTGTTGTTAGGTATGTGTGGTGGGATCGTGTTTTGGTTCTTAGCGTTTCTCCATCTTTCCTGTGCTGGTTCCCTTCAGCCGTTCACTGTAACCTCCTACCTTTCTTGCCTGCCTGGGTGGGGTCATGGGCACCGAGTGATGGGCCCTTCCCGCTTTCTGCTTGCAGAACAATCGACCATGACAACTGAATCGGGATCAGACTTGGAATCCAAGCCGGAGCAGGAGGCCGAGCCCCAGGAGGCGGTGGGACCAGAGGGTCACGTGGGGGCACAGCTGGGGGCGCAGCCAGGAGCCGAGCCGGGCACTGAGGAGCAGCCCCGGGCACTGGAGCAGTTCGAGGAGGCGGCAGCGCACAGCACGCCCGTGAGGAAGGAGGTGAGCCTGGACCACCCCGCACTTGCGAGCATCCCCCCCAAAACCCGTGAAAGAATGTTTGCAGAGCTTTTCCAGGCTCTGCTCTGACCTTGGCCTCTTAGCACTAGAGGGAACCACCAGGGGTCATCTGCTTGGCCCCTTCTGGTCCTGGGCAGATGGAAAGTTACGCTATTTTAAGGCTTTCAGTGAATGACATTCCACAGCCTTGCTTGGTGACGCCTTCCTTTGATGAAAGCATTTGAACTCACACTGTAATCTGGACTGCAGGTCAGTGGTTTTTGTCTGTGTTTACGGGGAGGCTAGACACTGCACTGGCGGCTCTAATTATGCGCCCGGTTGTTTATTTAAGCCTTGGGTTCAGATCTGTTGTGATTTTTCCCTGGGGCCACTCTGACCCTAAGGTTGCCAACTACTCATAGTGGGTGTTCGTGTCTCTTTCCCTCTCCCATGGACGTGTCTATTTTCAACTCTGTTACCTAAACATGTTTAAGTTGTCATGGATATGTGATTATTCCTTTTAAAAGCTTTCCTACAAAGTATAAAGCACGATTTATACCCAGGCCTTGAATGAATCCATGTTTAAATTTCTTTGGCTTGAAACTTCAAACCTGGAATCAGTATGTTTTAGGGTCCCGACTCATGGATTAAGGAAATCTGGGAGTCCCTACACATGGTTGACCTCTTACAGGTTGGAAGTATTTGTGTCAAGCCAGAAATTCTAGAAGATGTTAAGAGACATGAAACCGGCATCTGTTTGGAAAACACAACACATTGGTATAGCCTTAAACTACTATGTGTTTACAGCCTGATTATTTTATTTCTTTTCCCATGGTATTTAAGTTCCGCTTTTAAATGGTAGAAAGAGTAATGTTTATTTTCATGCTCTGTAAATAGATGCTCTGTCTGATCTCAGACATTTTGTGCAGGGAGCTGGGGGTTATCCTTCAACTTGTCAAACAGAATCAAAGGAACAGGTGTTGTCATCATGGTTTTCCTTTATCTTTTCTTTTTGTGGAGACGTGATGGTGGTAGTGTTTTGTTTGTTAATTTTCAAATCTTCAGAAATTTAAAATTACTAGACTGGATTTTTCTCTCTTCTTTCCTCTTAACTCTGAAATGAAATAAATGTGCAAGTGGGGGAAATTGGAGAGAAGGAAGAGTTTCCATACCCAGACACGACTAGACATGTGTATTTAATAAATGGATTGACATTCTGTAGTCAGACGTTTGAAACTAAAGAGGAGTGACTCGAAGCCACCGGACGGAAAAGTGACTGGCGGCAGAGTCACGAGACTTTAGCCCTGCCTCCCCCCTGGTTATCTCAGTGGTCTCAGAACTCTTTCGAGTCCTCTGGACCTCAGCTTACTCATTTACAGAACGAAGAGATCAGAAAAGATAATTTTCTAAGATTCTTCCACTCTCAGATTCTCTGATTCACACCAGGTGCCCAGTTATGTTCGAGGTAGAATGAAGTGTGCTTTGGTATCTCGTGATGATTAAAGCCAAAGTGGGCTTTGGCTGGATCTGAATTCCAGTTGACTAGTTTGGTGACCTTGAGAAAGCTGCAACTGTCAATATGGTCTTACTCTCCAGCCCATGAACTTTAGCCACCAGGGTGGTGGTATATTCATGAGAGAGGAAATCTCGTGCTTATGTAAGGGGCCCAAACTGAGTTTCAGAACATGTCTTTCTTTGGACTTTTAGAGTGTATTTGCAGACCATGGAAGCTGTGGTCTGGCCCTTGGGTTGAATGTGCGTGGATGGTCATTTAATACATAGGAAAAGGGCAGAAAAAGAGTTGTTGGAGAGGAGTGCACAGGGAGACTGCCAAGGGGACTGACTCAGGGGAGGATTTTATTGTTCATAGGATGTCCTCTGCAGTTCTGAGTCTAGCTTAGACTGGACTGTTGTGATTTGAAAGCAGATTAAAGCTTTTGGACAGATTTGATCTGTGCTTATACTAGCTCATTACAGTGAAGGGGGAAGCAGACTTAAGGGATTACTTTGTAGTGAATTTCAGTGCTGCTGGCTTCATTGAATTGAGTTAGAGCTGAATCAAATATTTTAACAGTTGTAAAATTACTGAGAAGATTAATACTTGAAGCTATGTAGGCCTTACAATTTATAAGATACCTGGTATGTTTATGGGACAGTTATGGGTCATGGAATAAAGGCGGATCCAGTGAATGAAAGAAGCAGAATACATTAGGTTAAATCTTAGATGCTTCATTTGTTTTTAAGGATTATACTACCCAGTGCCTTTTTTTTTTTCCAATTGAAGTATAATTGATTTACAATGCTGTGTTAGTTTCAGGTGTACAGCAAAGTGATTCACTTATACGTATATATACATATTCCTTTTCCAATTCTTTTCCATTATAGGTTACTATAGATAATATAGTTCCCTGTGCTATACAGTAGGTCCTTGTGTATCTGTTTTATATATAGTAGTGTATATTCGTTAATCCCAAATTCCCAATCTATCCCTCTACCATCCTTTCCCCTCCAGTAACCATAAGTGTTCTCACTATGTCTGTGAAAGCCGATGCCTTTTTAAGAAGTCAGCAGCCCATTTTTGTACCCTCCTTTGCTTAGTGGAATCTTGATGGCATTTGCTAAGAACTTAGCACTTCTAATGTAAATCCTTGAGTCAAACTGAAATAAGGCCCTATGGGTACATTTAAACTGCAAAACTTATTTAGGTGTAACTGTTAGCATTATAAGTATTTGTATATGTATATCCATTCCTAATATCCTAATTCAGACATCCCTCATCCTTTAGGAAATAGGAAAGCCTGTTTCTAAAGTGGTCTGTTATTGCCTGAGCAATGCAATATTTATTTCCTGTCTTGCAATGAAAACTGTCCATTGTTTGCTCTGCACAGGTCACTGACAAGGACCCGGAGTTTGCCGCCGGGCCTTCCAAACAGCCCGAATATCAGCAGTTCGAAGACGATAAACTTTCTCAGAAATCATCTAGCAGCAAACTATCTCGATCTCCATTAAAGATTGTCAAAAAGCCTAAAAGCATGCAGTGCAAAGTGATACTTCTGGATGGATCAGAATATACCTGCGATGTAGAGGTAAATGTATATTTTACAACTTTTTTTGGTCCCAGATATTGAGAGCTAGGAAATATTGCTGTAAAGCATACAAGATGCCTCTTTGTTTTTCCAGAACTCTGGAAAATTACTCAGACCCAGTTTCTAAACACAAAATTATTTCCGAAGTCTCTCACAGAGGATCAAATTACTGAAAATACTTATAAAGTCCCCAAAATGTTACAATCAAGAGAAAAATGTGGTCTTCTTTAAAAAAAAAAAAAAAGAAGAAGAAGAAGAAATCTCTAATACTTTCCATGGTAGGAAAAACATTTTGGAGGCCTTAAAAATCAAGTGTTCTTTAATATCCGGGCTATGAGCTAACATTGAAATGAATTTTAACCTTTTCTGTTTGCATAACTTATGGCCAAGTTGTTAATTGGTAGAAACTTGTAGATTTCTGTATACAGGAGCGGTAGGATGATTTGAACTGTGAATGTCCTTTTCTTGCTTGGAGAATGGGTCGTTTTTAAAATGCACGTGGTGGTGGGCATTGCAGCTCGAGTGTAAATGGGTGTGCTCCTCTGTGTTTTTTTGTAAAGAAAACAAAAATTCTTCTGAGAGAAGGGGCAGGTGAATGACTTTTGTCAGAGATGTTTGTCCAGACCAAGTTAACAAGAGAGAGCGACACAGGCTGTTGAGAGTGGCGGCGATGGATGGTTGTTGAGCTCCCGGGTATCACGGGGACACAGGCAGGGCGTGAACTCTGGCCGGAGAATCAGGTCAGCCCCGTCCACCACCTACCGCGTCTTTTCCCCCTGGCTGGGAGGGAGCAGCTTGCTCTTTCTGCAAGTTGATTCCATTTCAGATTGAATATTTTCATTCAGAGAGCTACTCTCCTGCCTCCAGCCCCTTGCCCTTGGTCCTACGTGGGCACCGCACATCCCTCTGTGCCAGCCCCGCCCACTACATGCCTCCACTGGTCCCCTCTTCTGCCCGGGGTGCCGAGAATCTGCTGGCTCCGCAGCCAGCGTACATCTGTGTGTGGTCGTGCATTTCCGTTTCTCTTTTCTCAAGACACAGCCAGCAGCAAGCCCACCTGATCCCCCATGGTCCACGTTCATTTGGCTCCTCTTTCTCTGCCTACAGCCCCCGTTTCATTCCTTATAGTTTGCATAACGCACTCATGCACCAGTGCTTTTCTTGGAACAGAAGATTCAAATCCATTTCATGTTGATGACGTCATTTAGGGTGGGGGTGAGTTATCAAATTATTACAGATTGCAGGGACGTAGAAAAAAAGTTTTAGATAAACTCTTAGATCAAAAGAGATTAAGTCTGCCATATATTAATTTAGAGAATTTTTGTTATCCTATAACCTGACAAATATTAGTGGGTTACTACAGGGAATAAAATATATGTTCTAAGGTTTGCAATGCACAGGTCCATTTCTTGCATATCGCTGGCTCTGATTTTGGCTGATTTCTTAGCCCAAGGTGTTCGATTATTGATTTAGATGTTTATTCTGGAAATGAGAAGATCTGATAATATACTTTTACCTGGGTTTTACTATGAAGCTTAAAGCACTTCCGTAACCTTAAGCGAGGTTGCATTTTTCCAGTGTGGATCTCCCTTCCGGAAAAATTCATCGAAGTCAAGAGGAGCTTTTTTCCTTAACTTGGAGGCGAGTCTTTCTACTGATTGTATTTATATAATGGGATAAATAGGGTTCCCTGGCAGTCCTCTAGTCTCGACTACCAGAGTTTTCTAAAGAACAGTCTAGAAGAAAGTTGATAGTGTTTCCTGTAGGGAGAATAAATGCCTCAGGGCTGACCCAGTGCACGTCATGCTGATCCTTTTGCTAAATTTATTTTATATCCCGTGCTTCAAATCCATTCCAGCTAAGCTGTGTTTTTTAGTACAGCATTTTTGGTTTGTAATTAACTCTGAGTACCATTTAGTGTTACTTTTAATGTCACTGTGAAGATTGTGAGTGGCATGGCAATGTTGGTCAGCTATTTTCTTTTATAATAAGGTATTTTTATGAATTGGACAGATTCTTAAGAGTAACTTTTTTTCTGGGACACACAAATCCTTGTCAGCAGAATATTCTCAGTGTCACAACAGAAGAAGGTGTGGCCGCTACTGACATCCTGACAGCCATGGAGAAGATGGAGAAACATGGAGATGCTAAAGTGAAATGGGTTTGTGTGTCACCGACTAGCTGGATAAGAAAAATGGGTTGTGAATCGGTGACGTGGTTCTCAAGGTGGCAATGAGATGCTAGTTGAAAAAGCAGATTCAAAATGCTGGACTTCCCTGGTGGCGCGGTGGTTAAGAATCCCCTGGGTTCAAAATCCCTGGGCCAGGAAGATCCCACATGCCGTGGAGCAACTAAGCCCGTGCGCCACAACTACTGAGCCTGCGCTCTAGAGCCCACGAGCCACAACTGTTGAGCCCGTGTGCTACAACTACTGAAGCCCGCGCGCCTAGAGCCCGTGCTCCTCAACCAGAGAAGCCACTGCAATGAGAAGCCCGCACACCGCAACAAAGAGTAGCCCCCGCTCGGTGCAGCTAGAGAAAACCCGTGCTCAGCAACAAAGACCCAACGCACCAAAAAAACCAAAACAAAACAAAAACAAAATGCCTCTGCTTTTAGATACAAACTATGAAAAGTAAAGCTTTGCTGGCGAGGTACACGGGGTCTAGCAGGTAAACAGAGGTTGAAAAACATTGTCCTAGAGAAGGTGGCCTTCAGCCTTTACTCTCCTCAAAACTGAGTTGTTATCTGAATCTTGGATGAAGGCACAGCACACACGCAAAAACAACTTTTTTAAGTGATAAGGGCTTTAGAAGTAAGGAACAGCCCATGTGTCAGAATCCAGGTTTCTTAAATGGATGGTGCGGACACTAAAGCAAAGTAGCAAGATAACATTTAGCAGGAGGGGAGGTAAAACTTCTCTCTGTTTTTAAAGATCAAGTGCAAAACAGAAATAGGTTTGGAGGAAGGGCCAGGCAGACTTAGTAACAGTTCGGGTGAAACTCATCTTGGGTTTAAGGTGATTACAAACCCAGCAGGAACCAGCAGTGCAGTGTGGCTGTCAGAAATGTTCTCGAAATCCCAGGCTGCTTCCGGGGAGTGTAGTGTCTAGTTTGTGGAAGGCAGTGAGTTGTCCCCGTTCCCCTGCTGCGAGGTCCCATTTGTGTAATTCACACGTGATACACATGCTCCAGAGCCGCCAGACCTGGGGAGTGATTTCAAGGAACTTCTTAGATCTTCTGAACCTCATTTTCCTCACCAGGAAAATAGGGGTGAAATAAGGCATTATTGAGAAGATTAAAGCAGATAACTGATTTACCCTCTCTGGGGTGTAGCAGATTCTTGATAAATGGTACCAGTTTAACAACGATAATAGCAGTGAACTCTAGCTTAAGCTTATTCAGTAGAGAATTACAGGATGGTGAGTAGTTTGAAACCTTCCCATGCGGAATGATTCGCGAAAGAATGTGTTGAAGATGGAAAAACGATTAGGAGGAGACAGGATAGCTACTTCCAGTTACTTGGAAAGGTTGTCATTGAATGTCATAACATTTTTTAACGTATAGGAAGTAAAACTTAGGAAGAAGTTACAGGAAGTCAGATTTTAAATAAGCAGAAAAAGAATGTTTTAAAGTGGTCATTGTCAACCTCGTGATGACGTGTGCTCTGCTGTTGGGATTCCAGCAGAAAGCACAGGTGCACGTCTGGTAACCAGCAGCTCCTGGGTGTAATCTCAGACCCAATGGCTTCTCGTGCCCCTTCCTGCTCTAAGATCACGGAGAGAAGAGGCACCAAGCTCTGAATGAAGAAGCAGAATGGCCTCCACGACCCCTGCCCCCAACACGTGCGGTTGTGAATTGCGAATAGGATGTAGGAGACAATAACAGGCATAAAATTTGTTGCATTGAATAAAGCATCAAAAAAGGCATTTTATTTTAGTGAACTCTCTATGCCTAGCTGTTATTCCCCTGTGGCTTATTTTATGCCTTCATTATAGTTCTCTTTTCTTTTGAAAGCACAAGGTAGCATTTCCCCTTGCCCAGCAGTGCTACAGCGGTAGCAAGCCAGGACCCTGAAAAGCAAGACACAAGAAGTAGTTGCCTTCTGAGAGCAGTGACTGGACACTGATTAAGTCTGCAGTTCCGGCCCCCAGTGTTCTGATGGGAGGCCCTTACCGATTGTCCTGGAGTTCTCGAATTTTCCTCTAGCAATAGGCTTAGATCATTGTGGCATTCAGTGTTTTTCCATTTGAGAGATGTTTTTCTCAGTAATTATTTTTCAAACTCTTAGTCTTGATTATCTAAAATATAAAAAGATCTTACGGGACTTTCCTGGTGGCACAGTGGTTAAGAATCCGCCTGCCAATGCAGGGGACACGGGTTCAAGCCCTGGTCCAGGAAGATCCCACATGCCTCAGAGCAACTAAGCCCATGCGCCACAACTACTGAGCCTGCGCCCTAGAGCCCGCGAGGCACAACTACTGAAACCCATGTGCCACAACTACTGAAGCCCACGAGCCTAGAGCCCGTGCTCCTCAACAAGAGAAGCCACCGCAATGAGAAGCCCGCACACCACAACAAAGAGTAGCCCCTACTCGCTGCAGCTTACAGAAAGCCCGCGCATGGCGATGAAGACCCAATGCAGCCAAAAGTAAATAAAATTAATTAATTAATTTAAAAAAGAAAAAAGATCTTACTATGAGTAAAATACAAGAAAGGGTCTTACAATAAGTAATTTGATATACACGTTTGGGCAATGTTTGCAGGCTACCGGATTGTCACATACGCCAACATAATCGCTAATACTGCCGTTCCCTTCTTGTCATTTTTACTGGACCATTAGAAAATGCAGGCTACTTCCTATGGCCAGTTTGTCATCATTGTTGCTGTTTATTTCTTGAACATGAATTTTAAAAGAGAAAATAAACAAAAGTACCCTCTTCACAGCAGGGGAAGCAGTGCTTATCGTGTTTATTTCACGTTTATTTCACGTTTATTTCAATCCCATTACTTCTGGGTTCCTGGACTCATCTGCCTCTGATTAGAGTATGATGAATTTCCTGATGACCATCCAGTTAGAAATGTTTCATTGGTATCTAGTCTGATATGGTTTTAGGAAAATAAGTCAGACAGGATTTGAAATTTGAGTCCATATTTCCTAATATAGGTATGCTGCTGCACATAGAAACATCTTAAGCCATTTTTGGGTGTAGTTTGGTCTGTTCTCCACAAGAAACCTGACCAGTGGAGGAGGCTTGAGCATAACTGCAAAAGAGACGGAAGGTGGACCTTGCAGGTGTTTCTCACAAGGCTCCACCGTGTTTCTCTGTGTGCGGGGACCTGGGCTCTCTCTCCTGAGCTCCGTACGTTGCTGATTTAGTACTGAGCGAGACTCAGTGCTTCTGAGCCCCAGGTAACCCCAGGCGGGCCTGGAACTCCAGGGGAAGTGCCAGTGACTCAGCCACGCTGGAGAGACCCTTGCATCCAGATTGGGGCAAATCTAAAAGCTACTCAAGTGCAGCAGTAAAACCTTAAAAGCCTGTCCCACCCCCTCCCCAAGGTTTGGCTGTGTCCAGAGGCCTGCTAGTTGATGGGTACCATTCAGATCCTGCTGGAATCGGAGAAACGGTGGTGTTCACTCCAACAAGCACTTCTTGATACCACCCAGAGATGCTTCCAAGGGGCCAGAGAGGAGAAGGGAATTTATTGCACTCCGTCCCCTAAATGTGCTTTTGTCACCTTCTGACTGCTGGTCAGGAAGGGACTGTTTAAAATATCTCTAAACGCTCTGTCTTGCCCGTGATTCAATTAGCGTTTCAAGTCATATTTCTGTTTCATGTATTCCACTAACTGAGATTTGGTTAGAAAAACAAAATCAGTGTCTGAATTTTCCAGCTTCTCTAGGTCACATGATTAAAATGCCTTACGATCCCTTTAGAAGTTCTTGACTAGACAGCAAATAGAATTGCCATAATCCAGAAAGTTGAATAGAACACCTATTGCCTTTCATGGATTATAAGAAATAGTAATTGTAAAAAATTAAAAATAAGAATTTTTATTGTTATTGCAAGTATTGTTCTTTCAGTAACTACATAAGTCAGAGGTTTTGATTCTGTGTAATCGTATAAATTACGATTTAACCTCTCAGTGGGTCTCTGCTCAAGTGTATGTCTTGACTACATCAGACCATCTGCCACGTGCTGTAACCAAGTGGCCCAGTCCTGCAGCAGCAGCTTTCCTGCCTGAAGATCAGTGCCCCCAGGGACTCCCGACCATGGCAGGGCTTTAATTAACTCGGTTTCCTTGTGTGATGACTCTTTGGTGCAACCATAGGAACAGTTACACACAAGGACAGTAAACAGGCACCTGCTTATTTACCTGACATAGTCAATGTTCAGCCTTCCCAAGGTGTTCAGATGTGACCTCGTGAAGGTTTGATTAAGAAAAACAAACCCTTTTACTAAAATTGTTAAAACTTTTCTCCTGGTTTTCATTTTCAAAAAGTAACAGACTGATAATCCCTCATGAGTGCAGGCATGGTCTAGTAAACACCCTACATAGTACGAAGGTTAAAAACAAGTATATTTGTCGAGAAATAAAACTAGTAAAACCCTGGGGCATATCACCATACTGTGGGTTGTGTTTTGGAAGCTGAGTGAATTTGAACCCGAGTGCCTGTGCACACTGGGGTGATTGTTTTTCAAAGGTAATAATCCCTGGGGAGTTCTTTTTGACTTCACTCTCAGTTTTCAAATGGAGCGAAGGCCCAAAGGGAGATTTGTTTTCCAGGTGTTACTATTCTGACATGCAGTGCCGAAACCCCAGGTTTGCTTTTTCACTCCGCTGTTCCCTTAACTCTTAACTTTCTCGTTGTATTTTCCAACTACTTTGCGTTGCTGATTTGATGAAATGAACTTCCGTGCTCTGCGTTCAGGCAGAGGGGCTTCATAAGCAAAATGTGCATGCGTAGTTTTACCTGTTCCAGCGTGCAGTGTCTTATCTTTGTCCTTCGTATAACATGGTGGTTGACTTTCACATAGTAGGTATTCATTACCTATTTGGTGAAGAAAGCAATCTTCCAGGTTTAAGAACAATCCAAGTTTTCTAGTTCTCACCATTGTGCGATTAAACTTTGAGGTTTTACTTGATATTTTTATATCTAGTTGACTTGCTTAAAATTTGCCTCCTTCAGCATCTTCCCCCTCTGAGAGTTTTCACATGTGCTCTAGAAAAAAATCTTTTAAATTCCTTTACTCTGTTTGTGGCCTTAGGCGATGATGGATCAGCCACTGACACCTTCCCCTGGGCTCAGCGGAGGAGGTCCTGCTCTCTCGTGGCTGCTTCTCCAGAAATATGTCCCCTTAGCACACCTGGGTTCAGGCTTAACTTGAGGTTTGGGGAAAGCATATAAAAGACAGAATACCTGTTAGTGTATGGAAATGTAACAGATTTCTGTATATTAGTTTTGTGTCCAACAACTTTACCAGATTCACTGATGAGCTTTAGTAGTTTTCTGGTGGCGTCTTTAGGATTTTCTGTCTGTAGCATCATGTCATCTGCACTCAGTGACAGTTTTACTTCTTCTTTTCCAATTTGGATTCCTTTTATTTCTTTTTCTTCTCTCATTGCTGTGGCTAGGACTTCCAAAACTATGTTGAATAAAAGTGGCAAGAGTAGGCATCCTTGTTTTGTTCCTGATCTTGGGGGGGAAAAAAAGAATACCTGTTACTCCAAGGGCCATTCTTAGGTGCAAAGGACCGAAACCCTGCTCCTGAGTTCCTAATCAGCGTCATACTGCCTGGCACCATTCTGCTTCACATGCCAGGCGCCAGCTCATGTCCACTCTAACTCAGCCATAGCCCCAGAAGCAAGGGAAGTTCTTCCCTGCTTTAGTCCAAGGCATTTCTCATTCCCCAGCTTGGTGGATGGCAACCGATCCCTCATATAGCGACCACAGCCTCGCATTCACACAGGGCCAAGCCGGACAGGAGTCTCTGCCACCAGTGAGTTTCTTCAGCCTCCTTCCTAGAACTGGACCTTTATTACAGCTTCCAAAAATCTCTTAAGGTGTTGTCTCCACCAGGCACCTCATTCAAATCTCTGTATTTTCTAGAGGACGTTGATCAATCTGTACGTGGCAGGCACCGAAATAGTTTTTAACAAGGGAGCGCATCATTCGAGTTTTAATTATGATTTGTCTCAATGAGCCTTCTTTTTTCTTGTTTACAACAGTTCCAGTTCCTAGAACTAACATCACACAGTGTGCAAAAAGATGCCAAGGAGTTTTACTAATTTTGCAGAGGCTTTGATATAAAGTATTTCTTGAGGGCCTGTTACATTCCAGGCACTGAAAACCAAGAGAGACAAAGACTTCAAGCTTAGATAGGGCATTGTCTTCCTCATAGGGTCCACAGTCTTAGATCTGGAAGGGACACTGGAGATAACTTTGTCTCCTACCTCATTTCACTGAAGAAGAAATAGGCCCAGAGCAGTTCATGGTGTGCCAGAGGACACATAGCCCAGAAAGGGCCGAGAAGGGCTAGAACCCAGATCTCCTACCCTCTGCTCCAGAACGCTCTTTACTGGGGACATCAAAACATCCAAAGTCTGTAGCAGCAGACAGAACAAACCGAAATACAGTATTTACTGCCAGCATGGACTCGTGAAATAGTAGGACACAAAGAGAAATAGAAGGAGAAAGATCTGCTTTTCAAATTATTTAATAATGTATTTAAATATCTACTTTAGTTTTAGTTCTGTAAGCATTTGATATCAAATGGACCAGTTTTTCTAAATTTTGGGATGAAACTTTCTAGTTCTGCTTTATGTTTTTATATTAGTTATGCATGTAGTTTGGGGATAGGGAGCAGGAAGTGAGGCCACACTGGCCTTCCTCCTCTGTTCACTTTCTCATCTCCTTTCCTTCTTCCCCCCCTTCACCCCTACCTCCTTCTCTCTCCTCCCCTCCCCTCCCCTCTGCTGGCAGCTGGAAGCAGACATGCTAAAGGGGCTCTCCTTTTAATAAATGGGGCAACTTGACTCTGGCCTGAAGTGGTGTAATTAGGCCTCCCCCCTGGAAACAAAAGGGCCCTGAGGTTATGGGCAGATCTTATCCAGGAGACAGATTGAGTCAATGGAAAGGATGTTACCTTCTCAAGACTTCTTAAACCTAATTTCTCAAAACGATTGCCAAGGCTTTGCTTTTGGCTGTGCTATCATGAAATAAGATACTCTGTGAGATACATGCACCCTTATGTTCATAGAAGTGCTGTTTATAACAGCCAAGACATGGAAACAACCTAAGTGTCCATCGACAGATGAATGGATAAAGAAGATGTGGTATGTATATACAAAGGAATACTTACTCAGCCATAAAAAAAAATGAAATGATGCCATTTGCAGCAACATGGATGGACCTAGAGATTATCATACTAAGTGAAGTAAGTCAGACAAAGACAAATATCATATAATATCACTAATTTGTGGAATCTAAAAAAAAATGATACAAATGAACTTATTTACAAAGCAGAGAGAGAATCACAGACATAGAAAACAAACTTATGGTTACCAAAGGGGAAAGGGGGGAGGGATAAATTAGGAGTTTGGGATTAAAATATACACACTACTATATATAAAATAGATAACCAACAAGGACCTACTGTTTAGCACGGAGAACTATATTCAATATCTTGTAATAACCTATAATGGAAAAGAACCTGGAAAAGAATATATATGTTTATATATATATATATGTGTGTGTGTGTATATATACACGTAACTGAATCACTTTGCTGTATGCCAGAAACTAACACAACACTGTAAATCAACTATACTTCAATTAAAAAAAAAAAAATACTCTATGAAGAGTAGAAAAGCAACAATATTTTGAGTAAGAAGGGGAAAACAGCTGGGGGAGGTATCATGCAGAAGCTCTTCAAAGTGGGGAAGGGAACAGAGTTCCAGGCTCGACTCCCCTCTCTGCCTAAACGTAGAATGACTTGAAGCAAGTTGTACAGCTGTTACACCATCCTGCTCAAAGTGGAAAGGCAAGTCTGAACTGGGACCATAGTCTCCATGCCTTCTGTAGAGAAACAGTTTTCACCAGTGATTTATTTTTTCTAATTTTCCTGATCTATTGCCAGTTCATTTCATAATTACAACATTTCCCCCATGAAAGACAGGTTATAATTTTCAAGATAATAGCATCTCCCTTTAGTTAGCATTTAAATAGATGCCTTTCTTTTCACGGACATAGTCTTGGCTCTGCAGGAAGTTTAGGAAGAAGACCACTGGTATCAGCTACAAGATGAGAAAATCTTTTCAAAGTTAGTTAATAACCTGAGAAGATTTCTACATGGTGGATCATCTCTTGAATTTGATATTACCTTTTTTATTGTTGTTGCCTTCAATTTCAGAGGTGGGTGTCTTTGACCTGGTCTCAAAATTCCGCCGCCTACGAACAGCGCCCATGACCTCTTTGACTACAGAGCTGAAGTCTTGTAGAATCACAGGTTCTTAGGGTTGGAGGAGGGCGTGAACTCTAGTTCAGTCCTGCAAAATGTGTACGTGGTGTGTGTGTACACACACATTCCAACAAAATACAGAGGTAGTTTCAGGAAGCCTGGAGGACAGTGTGATGTTGAAGGCCCTGTTACAGGGACACGGTGAAATAGTTACAGAGAATCAGCTTGCACACACTTAGTGGCATCCACACACCAGCTGATCTGGTTTAAAAGGGAAGCGCACACAGGCAGCAGTTAGTGTCAGGATTTAGCTGCCACCTACGCCTTATGGTCCAGCTTCTGATTGGCACAAGAAAGGAGGTGAATACGGAGTTCTTAGTTTGAAAAATGTTGTAACTTAAAAGGAGATATTCAACTGCACTCATGAATACCTTTTGTGGTATTCCTATGATCATGTTAATTTCTATAGCAAAGGAAGAAGGGGAAATCCATCCTAGTGATATTTCAGTCCAGTCTTCTTGCTGTTTGGATATGGCAAATAAATAATAGGAGATGGGGAAGTCAATGAGGAACTACGGAGAGGGAAAAGCTCTGCTAAAATGTTACCTAGTGAAATTGAAGAGCTTCCTTCCCTGCTTTTTTGTTAGTAACACATATGCCATGCCAGACATTTATTGGCAATAAACTAATAAATTACCTTGGCCAGTCTGGGCACTTATTTCGAGGCTAATAGTGTATTAGCTTTAAACGCAAGCTTCCTTTGGGGCCATCGATACATGGAAAAGGTAGTATTAATCATTCTTGCCAAGGTTTTATATTTTCCATTTACTGATTCTCTCAAGGTTTCTGTATCAGACAGACATGCTCAGAGCATCTATAGTTGCTCCAGTAAACAGAGGGCCATTTAAAAATTCAAAATTAATTTAAAAATTGGATACAGCTGTGTCAAATTTTAACTTTCTTAAATAGCTGGGGACTTCTGCTAAGACACTTGTTCTGTCAGTTTCTTTTTTAATTTTTATTGAAATATTGTTGCTTTATAATGTGTTAGTTTCAGGCATACAGCAAAGTGATTCACTTATACATATATTGATATATATGTATATACCTTCTTTTTTAGATTCTTTTCCATTATAGGTTATTACAAGATATTGAATGTAGTTCGCTGTGCTATACAGGAGGTCCTTGCCCTGTCAGTTTTTATGCTGCACTGCTCGAAATATGCTGCACTGCTCGAAATATGTCCATGAAAGACAGAATAGTGGAAATGTTGAACTCTAATTTTAGTTTGAATCCCTTCATCCAGCAGTGGAACCGGCATGTAGTGTTTTAATAAAAAGGATCACTCACACCCAGGCTTTTACAAATGTGTTTATGAAACTCATAATGTACTTAATAATTGAATGTATAGCAAGGTATCACGAATCAGAGCAGACCAGAGAGTTGTTGTACAGTAGAATAAGTTTTCTCAATTGACTCTCTAAAAAATTGAATTTAAAAAAAAATTTTTTTTTAATTTATTTCTTTTATTTATTTATTTTTGGCTGTGTTGGGTCTTCGTTGCGGCGAGCAGGGCCTACTCTTCACTGAGGTGCGCGGGCTTCTCACTGTGGTGGCTTCTCGTTGCGGAGCATGGGCTCTAGGCGCGCGGGCTTCAATAGTTGTGTCACGTGGGCTCAGTAGTTGTGGCTCAAGGGCTCTAGAGCGGAGGCACAGTAGTTGTGGCGCACGGGCTTAGCTGCTCTGCGGCATGTGGGATCCTCCCGGCCCAGGGCTCGAACCCGTGTCTCCTGCATTGGCAGGCGGGTTCTTAACCACTGTGCCACCAGGGAAGCCCAAGAATTGAATTTTGAGCCTAAGAATATTAAACTGTGGGAGGCGGTATGTGATAGTAGCGCCAGCCTGGGTGGCATCTTGGTTTGCCATTTGTTTGTAAGCTATTCGTCCTCTAAAGTGTTCTGTTTTCTCACCTGTAAACTGGAGTTCACTTGTTGTGAGTGGAAGAGAGAGTGCTTACAGGTTCCAGGAACCCTGCTGGACCTACAGTGACTGGCTAATTTGAAAGGCTCCCTAACCTTATGGAACTTTCACGCTGTAAAGCATAAGGCAGATCCTTCTAGGCCTTGTCTCTAAGAATATAAATATAAAAGACTGTATAGAGAGTGGTAGGTTTTTAACATAAAAACAGAGTCATAGCTTCATACATTTTAGAGGTTTGCTTTTATCCTTCAATAGGTAAATGGATAAATAAACTGTGTTAGAACCCAGACAATGGAATAGTATTCAGTACTATAAAGAAATGAGCTATGAAGCCATGAAAAGATGTGGAGGAACCTTAAATGCATGTTGCTAAGTGAAAGAAGCCAATCTGAAAAAGGCTACATACTGTATGATGCCATCTACTCTGGGACATTCTGGAAAAGGCAAAACTATGGAGACAGTAAAAAGATGAGTGGTTGCCAGGGGTTGGGTTGGAGGAGGGAGGGATGGATTGGTTGAGCACAGAGCATGTTTCAGGCAGTGCAAATTCTCTGTAGGATACTGGCGATATAATGATGTTACTATACATTTGTCCATGCCCATAGAATGTACAACACCAAGGGTGAACTGTAATGCAGACTAGGAGCTTAGGGTGTGTTATGTGTCAGTGTAAGTTCATTAATGGTAATAAATGTACCTGGTGGGGGACGTTGATGATGGGGGAGGCTGGGCACAGGTATATGTGTGAGCCGGGGGTATGTGGGAAATCGCTGTACCTTCCCCTCAATTTTGCTGCAAACCTAAAACTGCTCCAAAAATGTTAAGTCTTTTCAACAACAACAACAAAACCACAGGATCGTAGCCTCCACACCGTTTAGAGATTTCCTCTTATCACCTAATAGTATATTAGACACTGGAAAGTATTTCTTAAATGCAAGAAAGTGAATTTCATCTTGACTTTCCCTTTCTAGGGGTTTTTTCCCAACCTGGAAAGAATATTATCAGTGTTTCCATATCAGCTAATCATTCTTCTGACAGTTTGGGAAATGCTGAGTGATCCTATTAAATAGGAACAGGAGGTAACTGTGCTTGTGTTTAAGATTTAACAACCATTTACCTAGAAGCTTGTTAGGACTAAGACACTGACCTAGAAAACAGGAAATTTGCTTTTCTCACACTGTCCGGCTTACACCTGCTGAGATCAGACAGAAGATGCAGCTAAGGGTCTGTTGCTGTTGTGTCAGAATCAGTAGGTGTTTAACAAGCCTGAATATGTTCTGAAAATAATTATACACACCCCATTTCTGGCTTTCAGTGCTAGCTTCTTTTCCTGAGTGGACCCCCACTTCATGGTGAGTGAGGAGGCAGCGGTCCTTGGCTTCGGTGATGAACTCCTCGAGGTGTGTAGGAAAGTATTAGAGAAGGGGTCTGACGAGGTCACACCGCTTGTCCTTCACGCTCATTCCCTTCAGAAGTCCCTTAATGGTCTTTCTAGTTCCACTAAGCCTTGATTCTTTGTATTTTCCGGTTTCTTTCATAGCAAGTCTGAGTAGTGTATTCGAAGAGGCTTCTTTACTATTCGGTTTTAAGTGTCTTATAAAATGCAGGTCATCCTATATTTGCCCTTGTGTAGCAAGTAGAGAATAGGGGAGTCTTTGACTCTTACCCTATTAGGAGTTTTGTGATGTGCTGGGTTTTAATAAAATAACTAGGGACACAATAGGAGCCGCTCAGAAAAAGGAAAGAGTTGGAAATCTACTCAACTCACTTCCATTTCATGCTGGGACGGATCTTCTGCTATTGTGGAGAACTTTCTTGCCTGAAGAAATTGGGAGTGGCTGTTTGAGGCACGTTTCTTGGATTCTTCTTTCTTTTTTAGGATCTAGGTTTTCAAATAGGGCTGATGTATAAAAAGCATGACTCCAGAGCTTTAGCTGTCTGTAAATACTTCCTTACAAGCAAAGATTCTTCAACAGTGGTTCATGCTGTTAAAAATGGTAAGCACGTGTCCAATCACTTTTTGGCAGATAGATATTTATTATTAGAATATGTTGGCTGACTTTCCCTGCAGTGATATTTAAGTCAAGCGGCATTCCCTTATTTTATTTACTTATTTTTATATTTCCAGAATAATTCTAATTACACTCAGGATATTTACATAATTCTCTTTAGAATTTGGGCAGATAAGGAGATGTGAAAAGCACACAGGGAGAATTTGAAATGTCAGGAGCAGCTGAGGCTGGAAACGAAGACCAAGGGCCTATGAGGGAGGATGGGCTTGACTTGCTAACAAGGTTGGGTATTGTTTGTATATGTTAGTTTTCTACTGCTGTGTAACAAATTACCATAAACTTAGAGACTTAAAACAACACGTATTTATCATCTCACATTTTTTTTTTAAACATCTTTATTGGAGTATAATTGCTTTACAATGGTGTGTTAGTTTCTGCTTTATAACAAAGTGAATCAGTTATACATATACATATGTTCCCATTATCTCTTCCCTCTTGCGTCTCCCTCCCTCCCACCCTCCCTATCCCACCCCTCTAGGTGGTCACAAAGCACCGAGCTGATCTCCCTGTGCTATGCAGCTGCTTCCCACTAGCTATCTATTTTACATTTGGTAGTGTATATATGTCCATGCCACTCTCTCACCCTGTCACATCTTACCCCTCCCCCTCCCCATATCCTCAAGTCCATTCTCTAGTAGGTCTGTGTCTTTATTCCAGTCTTGCCCCTAGGTTCTTCATGACCATTTTTTTTTTTTTTTAGATTCCATATATATGTGTTAGCATACTCTATTTGTTTTTCTCTTTCTGACTTACTTCACTCTGTATGACACTCTAACTCCATCCACCTCACTACAAATACCTCCATTTCATTTCTTTTTATGGCTGAGTAATATTCCATTGTATATATGTGCCACATCTTCTTTATCCATTCATCTGATGATGGACACTTAGGTTGCTTCCATGTCCTGGCTATTGTAAATAGAGCTGCAATGAACATTTTGGTACATGACTCTTTTTGAATTATGGTTTTCTCAGGGTATATGCCCAGTAGTGGGATTGCTGGGTCGTATGGTAGTTCTATTTTTAGTTTTTTAAGGAACCTCCATACTGTTCTCCATAGTGGCTGTATCAATTTACATTCCCACCAACAGTGCAAGAGTGTTCCCTTTTCTCCACACCCTCTCCAGCATTTATTGTTTCTAGATTTTTTGATATCATCTCACATTTTTTGGCTAGTCCTCTGCTCAGGGTCTTATAGAGCAGAAATCATGTTGTGCACTGGTTACATCTTCATCTGGAGGCTGGTCTAGGGAAAGATGCATCTTCATGCTTTTTGATGCTGTTGGTAGAATGTATTTCCTCCTGGTTGTAGGACTGAGGTCCGCACTGTCTTGGTGGCTGTCAGCTGGGGACCACTTGGGGCCCCTGAGTTGGCTGTCCGGTCTGTGAGTCTCCCTCCATCTTGGCAACAGAGAACCTCACTCACCTTAGAGCCCTCTACGTTCAGATCTCTCTGCCCACCCCACTTCTGCTATGAGCTGGAGAAAACTCTCCGCTTTTAAGGGCTCAGGCCTGATTAGGTCAGGCCTACCTGGATAATGTCCCTATCGTAAGGTCAGCTGTGCCAGCTAATGTAACCTAATCATTAGATTAAAGTAAGATCCACTCTCTCCGCAGTCCCAGGGATCATGTGGGGCGTGTACACCAGGGAGATGAGAAATCACAATAGGTGATGGGGTGCTTCTGAGGGGAGCTATTTGGCCATTTGTGTGTTTTTTTTTTTTTAATAAATTTATTTATTTATTTATTTATTTTTGGCCGTGTTGGGTCTTCGTTTCTGTGCGAGGGCTTTCTCTAGTTGCGGCGAGCGGGGGCCACTCTTCATCGCGGTGCACGGGCCTCTCACTGTCGCGGCCTCTCTTGTTGCGGCCTCTCTTGTTGTGGAGCACAGGCTCCAGACGCGCAGGCTCAGTAGTTGTGGCTCACGGGACTAGTTGCTCCGCAGCATGTGGGATCTTCCCAGACCAGGGCTCGAACCTGTGTCCCCTGCATTGGCAGGCAGATTCTCAACCACTGCGCCACCAGGGAAGCCCCGCCATTTGTGTTTTGAAAATGTACTTCTACTAAATAGAAATTGAGGAGGAAGAGTCTTGAAACTGGCTGCATCACAATGAACCAGCCAAGAGATGCTGAGGACCAGAACCAAGACGGCGGCAAGTGGGACAGAGGGAAGAGAATGGATTTTAAAGAACTATCCTGAAAATGAGCAAACTTGATTAATTGGATGGGTGGGCAGGGATGTGGGTAGTGGAAGAGACAGTAACTGATAATGGCGTCCGCATTTATAGAATACAGTATAAGAAGAAAAGTTTGTGCGGGAAGATAGTGAATCTAATTTAAATCTATTGAATTTAGGGTGCTTGGAATATGAAAGAAGCAATCTACTGTTGCAACTGGATACATTGTTCGGCCTTTGGAAGAGAAGTCAGGCTGGTAGGCTCTGTGGGAGCCAATATCTCTCACACTAATTCACATGCACGAGTGAATGAGATCGTGCAGACGGCCAGGGAATGAGTGGGAAGAGCATTAACAGCAGAGCTCTGGGCAACACTGATGTTTAGAATTGGGGTGGGGAGTGCCTTGTCCCGTGTCCCCTCACCCCACCCCCAGCTTTTCTCATACACCCAACCCCTGCCCTTTTGGGCTGTACCCCCAGCTTAGGAACCGGGTGTGCCTGACCGCATGGGGACATTACAGCAGTGATTATGGTTGAGTGGGTCTCCTTCAAACAGATCCAAGAGAGAATCTACATAGGCCAGCGTTCCCAGTATCACTTTCTAACTGCCATCAAGGCGTGGCACTATTGAATGTAGAAAACGGGAGGCTGGGGATTGCCCCAGGTGCTCTCCACCGAGAAATAACTTAGTGTCATTCATTGTGATGGATTCTTGTGCCGCCCTTTTATTTCTTTTTTTTTTTTTTTTCCTGGTCAAAAATTTCTTGGGTATTTTATTTTTTATTTTTTATTTATTTATTTTTAACATCTTTATTGGAGTATAATTGCTTTACAATGGTATGTCAGTTTCTGCTCTACAACAAAGTGAATCAGTTATACATATACATATGTTCCCATAGCTCTTCCCTCTTGCATCTCCCTCCCTCCCGCATCTCCCTCCCTCCCACCCTCCCTATCCCACCCCTCTAGGTGGTCACAAAGCACCGAGCTGATCTCCCTGTGCTATGCGGCTGCTTCCCACTAGCTATCTGTTTTATGTTTGGTAGTGTATATATGTCCATGCCACTCTCTCACTTTGTCACAGCTTACCCTTCCCCCTTCCCATATCCTCAAGTCCATTCTCTAGTAGGTCTGTGTCTTTATTCCAGTCTTACCACTAGGTTCTTCATGACCTTTTTTTTTTTTCCCTTAGATTCCATATATATGTGTTAGCATACTGTATTTGTTTTTCTCTTTCTGACTTACTTCACTCTGTATGACAGACTCTAACTTCATCCACCTCACTACAGATAACTCCAGTTCGTTTCTTTTTATGGCTGAGTAATAGTCCATTGTATATATGTGCCACATCTTCTTTATCCATTCTATCCTTCCTTTTATTTCTTTAATTGGGCTTTTTGCTGTCTTTTGTACATTAGAATTTCAGTTATACAAAGTGTTAAGAACTGTAACATTATATTTCCTGGAAGGAACGACTGATCCCTGTTTCTTGGAACAATGTAAGAAGACTGTTAGGACTAGTTTTACATTAGCACCCTGTGTCATCGTGATCTTTAAGTAACTGTGAAGGGGTGGTGTTATTCAGAAAGTTCTCTTGAACGTTTTAATCTCAAATTAGAAAAAAATACGCCCCCCCCCCATACATAGACGCCCGCAGTTTTCCAGTTCGGGGGCTGTGGTCACGCCCTGCTGTTCATTCAGGAAATACCACCCCCTTCCCGTCCTCGCCTCCTCCTGGTCCAGGGCCGAAGGGCATCTGGTGCTGAGCCCCGGGTTCCCTCTCTCGACAGCCGAAAAGCCAAGGACTCTTTTCCTCTTCAATTTTGTGGGTTGTATTGACCAGCCAGAACACTTTCAAGTTTTTATTTGTTTCTTCTAGAAGAGGTCACAGATTCTAAGTTACAGGATCTTTTTGTTGGAACACATCACACTTCCATCGAGAACATTAGCTTCCTATAACCTGGTGCGATTTCCCTTGTCAGATGGCTATTGTGGATATTTTCTTTCTAGATAAATGGATATTGGGTCTTCCTTTTGTTTCTCCTGCCAAGACCGATCTATTTTGTTAGTGTTGCCTAGTGACTGTTTCCTGCAGTTTGGGTCCAGGATGTCTCTACAAATGGCAATTTTAAATGGCCGGGTTAGGTGTTAATTCATGAAAGGCTTTGATCAGTGGGGGTTTCTTCTCATTGACAAATGAGACATCTTTGCTGTGTCGGACATGTGACAGACAGCTGTGTTTAACTGGTATGCACATTTGGAGTCATTTTCTAATAAGGGTGAAAGAAATTCTGATCTCAAAGTCATATTTACACTTCGAAATGCACCTCATTCGCCCCGCGGCTGCGTGTAGGCATGAGAGATGGTATGCGGACGTACAGCCAGCACAAGAATTGGTTCTTAGGATGGTGTTTGGGAAACTGGAAGGAATAAAGAGACTTGTTATTTCTTATGGAATGCCATGGTGACGGCAAATAAAGTCACTGAAAGAGCCACCACGTTCTTTAGGGAAATGCCCCTATACTGAACTTGTAAAGCTCACGGGATAGTTTTCAAGGATTACCCCAAGCAAAATGCTTCAGTTCATATCTCCAGTTATTCCTTTAAAAAAAAAAAAAAAAGGCACTGTCAGGAATATCAGGTCTTGCTGAGCTTCCTTAATAGTACTAGGTCAAGAAGTCGTCGTCATAGAGAAAAAAAAACCCATCCAAATTGTAAAGGTACTTTGTTTCAAAAATACATTTTATTTTAACTTGGGGCTTCTACGATGTATACCCAGCCATGTTCTAACAAGGATTTAAGGTGTTTTACAGAAATACACATTATAATGAGAAGAAAATAAATAAACAGAAAGCAGGACCAAGAGAAAATGAGAGGAAGAAGCCAGAAAGAGATGAACCCATAAAACATGTGTTCAGAGCACTCACCTCACAGTGTCCACACAGTAAAAGCACCCCACTTGCTGGCTAGAAGCATTTTCATTCCGGGTCCCGTCGTTTGAGGGAAACTCTCTGTCAGCTTCTTCTGGGAGATTATGAATAGCCGTCAGGAAAGTGTCAGTGGTTGTTGATTCTCTCAGTCAAACCTTTAAGAAGCGCTAAGTAATGATTTGCCGGTTTGAGATGATGCTTCTCTTTAAGTATCCGAGATGTGCAGCTTTCTACGTTGCCAGCTCAGTGGAGAACTATATTTTTTAACAGCAGAGCTAGGGATGCTACTGACATCTCAGAAGAGGTGAGGGCTTGACAAGCGTGTTCACAGAAAGACCATCACCCACCTTCTCCAAGGACTTGGCCACAAAAATGCCTGAGGGTGAGGTTAAGACACACCTCAGACATTTGCATCTAGGCCAGTGTGGAGACAAAGGATGCCCAGGACCCCCACACTGTGGACAGAGCAGGACTTCAATGATTTCAGCTCAGAAAAACTTTAAAGCTTGAGCAGTATAAGTTCCTCTGTACTCTTCTAGGTAACCTCACAGGAAAGTCTGTGCCTAGGTGTGCGAATGAGTCCATTCCCTTTATAGGATTATTAACTGTAAGCCCATTAAATATTGTGACTCCTACAAAAATATTGACTTCAGTTTTAGAAAAGTTTTTAGGTGGCAGGACCAATTGCACACTTAGTAGTTAACTCTCCAATCTGCTACTTAACCAGGCATTTTAAGAAGAATTTTTAAAGGAGAATCCAGGACGCATCCCTGTCCTATGCATGGAACTGCTCTCCACATTCATCAGACAGACTTCCTGAGCAGGTGCAGGACTCCTGGTACCTGGGAGTTCAGGCTGATCTCATGCAGTTTAGTCATGAAGGTCCTTAAAAACCATAACCCACCTTGGGTTTTTCTATTTCAGTGTGAGGGGTAGAGCGTGTATCAAATGAAAGTAATGGAGTGAAGCCCCAGCTCAAGACCATTCACCCTTCGGGAGAAATTGAGAAATTTATCAGGAAGTTAACCTGCAACATTTGAGGTGGAATTTTAAAAGCTAATAGGTCTTAAATGTAAGGCCAGACACTATAAAACTCTTAGAGGAAAACATAGGCAGAACACTCTATGACATAAATCACAGCAAGATCCTTTTTGACCCACCTCCTAGAGAAATGGAAATAAAAACAAAAATAAACAAATGAGACCTAATGAAACTTAAAAGCTTTTGCACAACAAAGGAAACCATAAACAAGATGAAAAGACAACCCTCAGAATGGGAGAAGATATTTGCAAATGAAGCAACTGACAAAGGATTAATTTCCAAAATTTACAAGCAGCTCATGAAGCTCAATATCAAAAAAATGAACAACCCAATCCAAAAATGGGCAGTAGACCTAAATAGATATTTCTCCAAAGAAGATATACAGACTGCCAACAAACACATGAAAGGATGCTCAGCATCACTAATCATTACAGAAATGCAAATCAAAACTACAATGAGGTATCACCTCACACAGGTCAGAATGGCCATCATCAAAAAATCTACAGACAATAAATGCTGGAGAGGGTGTGGAGAAAAGGGAACCCTCTTGCACTGTTGGTGGGAATGTAAATTGATACAGCCACTATGGAGAACAGTATGGAGGTCCCTTAAAAAAATAAAAATAGAACTACCATATGACCCAGCAATCCTACTGCTGGGCATGTACCCTGAGAAAACCGTAATTCAAAAAGAGTCATGTGCCACAATGTTCATTGCAGCACTATTTACAATATCCAGGACATGGAAGCAACCTAAGTGTCTGTCAACAGATGAATGGATAAAGAAGATGTGGCACATATATACAATGGAATATTACTCAGACATAAAAAGAAACGAAATTAAGTTATTTGTAGTGAGGTGGATGGACCTAGAGTCTGTCATACAGAGTGAAGTAAGTCAGAAAGAGAAAAACAAATACCGTATGCTAACACATACATATGGAATCTAAAAAAAAAAAAGGTTCTGATGAACCTAGGGGCAGGACAGGAATAAAGACACAGACGTAGAGAATGGACTTGAGGACACGGGGAGGGGGAAGGGTAAGCTGGGAAGAAGTGAGAGAGTGGCATGGATATATATACACTATATATAGTGTATGTATAGTGTGTGCATAGTGTATATATATATATATAGTATATACACTATATAGTGTATATATATACACTACCAAATGTAAAATAGATAGCTAGTGGGAAGCAGCTGCGTAGCACAGGGAGATCAGCTCGGTGCTTTGCGACCATCTAGAGGGATGGTATAGGGAGGGTGGGAGGGAGGCTCAAGAGGGAGGGGATATGGGGATATACGTATGCATATAGCTGATTCACTTTGTTATACAGCAGAAACTAACACAACATTGTAAAGCAATTTTACTCCTATTAAGATGTTAAAAAAAAAAAAAAAGCTAATAGGTCTACCACCTGCGGGAATGAAATATTGTCTTCTTGCAGAAATTAGGAAAAAAATCCAATACTCTAGATCTGGCCAGAGCAGATTATACCCACGTGGTAGAAAAATATAAATAAACTGATCCAGAATAAACTTCAAAGAACAGAGCAGTTTTTTGAAGAGCTTTGAAGCAGGAAATAAACCCCAGATGCATTTATTTCGCTTGATTTTCTTTCCTGTTTCAAATAATTTTGCTCTCTGCCAGGCACAGGGGTACGTGTTGGGAATCCAGTTGCGGGTAAAAACTGCTTACCTGAGAGGCTGGCATTACCATTACTCAAGTCACAACACAAAGCAGCGTGAAATTGCCACCCTGACAAGTGCAATGCAGAAGATATAAAAACACGTTCTCTGAGACCTGGTCTTGGAGGCCGGGGGGTGGAGTCCTGAGGAAGGGGTACTTGAGGAGAGATCTGAAGGCTGGGCGGGTGGAAGGGTCCAGGGTGTGAAGGTGGCTTGTGCAGACTTTGGCAGGAGGAAGCCTAGGGAGAGGGGCTGGAGGAAGGTTGTGTGATGGAGTAGGGGGTCGGGGCAGTCCAGGGGGCACCGCGGGGGGAGCCAAAGAGGCAGGCAGGACCTCCCCCACCGTGATGATGGACTCTGACCGCATCCTCAGTCGGGCCGTCTGTGCTCTCACTGCTGAGTCTGATAGCCAACTTCTGGTCTTCCCACATGGGTATATTCTCACAGAGTTTCTGAATGTAAAGACAGAAGTGAATATACATTTGATAAAATCTCCGGGATCATCTCCTTTGAATTTCACTTGACATCCTCCTGAGCCCCCGAGATCGCAGGCATCTTGCTGCCCTCAGTCCTTGTTAAGCCAGGAGGGAGCAGGCAGGACTGGCTTAGAGGCTCAACCTTCAGAGAAGGGGAAGCTGCATCACTCAAGTCCCGAAGAACTTCCCAAAGTCCCTCAGCCCCGAACCTCCCAGTTCAACTCTGACCACCGATAAGGTCCGGGAAAGACAGTGGCGTTCTTGTGAGCACAAGAAAAAGCAGAATAATCTGAGTGTGTAGTACTTTACTTTTTGCTTGAATAGAATGGTTTTAAGTTTTCCTGTCAATGAAAGAACATTACAGCTGTTTGTTAGGGCAAAAGGCTGTACCTACTTTAAAAGCCATTTGTCTTCTGGATTCAGTTTGCCTAATCATTTCAGGTTTTCTGTGATTGTTATTTACTGCCATTTGCTAATGCAATTCGTGCTTTAAAGAGAACTGATAACCACAAAACTCAAAGAAATCACCATCTGAGATTCAGGAGTCAGCAGAGACTAAGATTCTCTCGAGGTTAAATGAGCTCTTGGGACGGCTGCAGTGAGGGGACCTCGTGCTGACCCGAGGGGACGAGTCTGGTCTGGTTCTAGAATGAGGCCTGGGCCTCACTTCTTTACCGGGCTTGCAGGCTTCTCCCACCCCCACTCCCAGGTGTGGGAAGTGCTGGGCCGAGAGGATTAATGCTGGCTTTTCAGGATTGCAAGCTCAGGAGCATTAAACCAGGATGCCTCCGATAGAGACAGCGAGGTCCAAAAGCAATCCCAACCTTGGGCGTGTAGACCTGCTGGTACCCCAGGTGGTCCACACGGGCTATTGCACGTGTCTGACAAAGCTGGAGAACATGTAAGTAGAATCAAAAAGTTAGATGATTACAAAGGCTTTTTCCCCCCAGCTACTGGATTTTAAATACTAATCCAAAGTATGATATGCTTTCAATGAAGGCCAGACTGACCCTAAGTATCGTTGAAAGTGTCATCACCTGTCCTATTTTTTTTGCCATTTATTTATGTTTTCATTATAGGTCTTTCATAGGTTTTACAATTATTTTAATTTAAAACCTCTATTTTAACTAGCGAAATGATATAATTACATTTTTTAATTATGTGAGTAGTTTACATAATAACCCTGAAATCCTTCCTCTGTGTGCTTACTCACAGCCTTGTCCTGTTAATAAGAGGAAACAGTTGATGGACACTGGTTCACTTAAGACTTATTTGTTTAAAGCACTGACTGTTACTATATGGTTTTGATCATCAGTGCCTTATAGGACTGAAAAGTGGCCGTTCTACAAATTCATACTCGTTAAATGTATATTATTAAAAGTTGTGTTTTCACTGTCAACATTTGCATTGCCTACAGCGCTTTATTTGACCAAATGAGTTATAAATCTCAATTTGGGTTTTGTTTGATTTTTTGTTTTTTGAGAATTGTCTTGGAAAGGAGAAATAAGTACTTCCTCTCCCAGGAAGAATTTCACAAAGTCCCACGTCATTCTGAATTAGGCCCTGTGGTTCTTTTACAAGATTCAGGTTTAAGTCTGTGTCTCTTTCAAGCATCCCTCTTCCCAAGGGCTTCCTTTTCTGCATTCGTTTGGCACACATTGGCTTAGTGACCTGAATCCTTAGCAGATTAACAGCAGGAAATGTTGTCTGACCGCTCGCTGCCAACATCTCATATGTGTGATGTGAAGCTCTTTGTGAAAAAGCGAGCCCAATGTTTTTGCCAGGAAGAAGCACGCTTCACTGAAAAGCTATCATCTACCACGGTACATAGCTCTGAGCACAAAAGTCTGATTTCAAACAGAGGCTGAAATGATGACAACAAATGAAGACAGAAACAGACTGTGGCTGAAAGAAAAAGGCATCTTTCTAAAAAAGGTGGAGGGGCTTCACGTGCACAAATGGACTCTTGCCGTATATGTGCTAAAAGTATTTTTGCAGAGAATCTCCTTCAAACCTAGGTCGACTCTACTGCATTTGAACTCTCCCTTCTTGTTTTGGTTGTGTTGCATGCCATGTCTATGATAATATGTAACTATCATGTTTTGGCCTAGGATATACCAAAATGTGCCAGTATACCCAGTGCCTGTTGAAAACCTTTTTGTATGTGTTTGCAAAGGATAATTGAATGTACCCTTAGTTTACTGATAATAATACTATTTTCAACCATTTCTCCCTTTTACCTGTACAGTGAGATTTGGTTTTCACAAGAGACATGGGATGATTTCACTGCAGATGAAATAGGCATCAGTGGTATGTCCATCTCTATACCAAATTTCAGCATTAGAAAACCTAAATTTATTGGGCTTCTTATGAAAAGGGCCTACTAATAATCACCAGCATTTATTGGTTATCGTTTCCCATGGGCTAGGCAATACGTATGCTTTCCTTTGTTTTATTTAATGCAACAATCCTATGAGTAAGGGCCAATATTATTTCCATTTTTTAATGAAGGCAGTGAAGTTCAGAAAGGTTCAGTGACCGTCTCACCTCACAGCCAGCTAGTTGTAGAGCCAGGATCCAGCATTGGGGCTGTCTGATGTGCCTCACTTAGAATAGAATGGTGGGAAAACCAACTTGAATTGGATAGGAATAATATCTTTAAAATTGCATTTTGAAGATATTTAAATAATGCTAGATGAATTCTAAGTTTCTAGACAGTTGAGACATGGAAATAAATCACTGTTTTGTTTAAAAACTTAGCAAGACCAGGAAGTGGTCCCAGGTTCATATTTTAACAGGCCACTTCAGATCTTTATTGCTAACTGAGCTGAGTTTAAGAAAGTGGCAGAATAATCATTGATTGACTTATTAATAATGTGAAAAGAACTATTATGGTTTTCTAAAAAGCTGATTGCTTGTGAATTTAAAGAAAGAGCTAGCAAGATATGTAACATCTAGGCAGAAAAAAATCGTCTCTGCTTCTCACATCAGCCCTCTGAATTCGCTGCCTGGATCACAGTTGGGATTTAGTACATAGACTAGGTCCTGCCCCTCTGGGCATGGATCCTGGCAGCAGTGATGGGGATAATGGACTTCCTACTGTGCTTATTAAACTTGGCACTGAAAGTACACTTGAGACAGAAAGCCCCAAATGGAAGTAGATGCACACGGGGCAGCTGGGGCCATATATTGCTTCTTAGACCTTCCCAGCCTCAGATCTCTCTCAAGTGTTGATGGACTGTTGTCCCAGACCAGACACCATCATCATCTTTTATTCCTCTTGGTATTTTCTAAGTGTAGACTTTTTTTTTTTTTAATGCACTTAAATTTCAGGGCAGACTGTGTTAGAACGTTTTTCTATCTGACAGAGAAAAAAGAAAACCCAGGAAAAAATGACCTACACAGAGTCCAGGTGTCCGATTTAGGCTCAAGCTCAGGCTTAGTTAGTTTGCTGAGCTCTCCGCATGCTCCTACAACACCAGGCAAATTGTGTTGCCATCATTTAGAAATGAAGAGAATTCCAGTTGACCTTTAGAAGTGAGGAGAATGGAAAAGCATTCAGTGTGGAAATATGCAATTAGGGAAGGAAGCATGAAAAAAAATGATGGCATTTTTCATCGAGATTAATCGAAGATAATGTGAGGAGAAATTCCTCCTTCAGATTCATGCCCGGAGCGCTTTTTAGGCGCATACGTTGAATGTCTTCTGTGTTTAGGACACTCTGTCGGGGGCATTAAAAAGGTTGCAGAGTTTCCTGTCCTCAGGGAGCAGAAATACAAGTTCCGCACCGTGCAACAATACACGGAAGGATATAATTTCAGAAGAAAATCAGCAGTCCATTTGAAGAAGATATATGATGGAAAGAATAAAGTGCTTACAGGGCTGGCGCTCCCTCAAATTTCAAAGCAGCTGAAATAAGGGTACGGAAGTGTCAATTTCCCTGAACGGTCTCAATATTACATGTTTCCTTGTAGTAACGCATGTGGTATAAGCCTAAGCCAATGTAACAAGAGGCTTTTTTTCCAGTGACGGTTTAAAGAAATGCGCACATAGATCCCGCGGAGCCTCAAGGATATACCCACACGCCCTGGCGCTGATGGCTTTGGTTCCCCCGCCCCTCCGCATTTCCACCCCCCCCCCCCGCCCCCGCCCCGGCCAAGAAGTAGGGACCATTGATTAGCTCCAGTTCTCAGGCAGAACGACGTGCTCTGCCTCATTTTCTTTGTGATTGTGCAGCTTCAGATAAATAAGAACTGCAGCCCGTCTTCTAAGGCGAGAAGATTATACTTGATTTTACAGATTTCTCTAATTTCAGCTTTTAGCCTTTCCCCAGGCTGATTCGTAGCTTTGTGAGACTGAAAGAAAAGACAGATTCTGTTGAAGTCTTGTGCTGAGGTTTAGTACAATTTGTGCTACCTGCTTGTGCGCTCATGACTTGAGCACAGATCAAGACACGATTTCCAGGGACTTGAGCATCAAGGCAGCGCTCATTTCGGAGGATGCGTCCACAGGTGTGCCGTCTCCTGGTCAGCTGTCAATTAAGAGAAGCTCCTCCCTCCATCCTCCCCTGGGTTCAGTGCCCAGTGTTTGTTCCTCCCCATCACCTCGCTAACCTGCCAGGGAAGATGTGAATGCTTTTACTCCTTCACAGAAGAGGAAATCAAGACATTTGTTAACCTACCTGGGTCATTTTTTAGTGAGGTAGCAGGTTCTGGAGTTAAAGTCTGTATGTTTTAGCTCTACCAAGGGAGAGCTAAAAAAAAAAATTCAACAAACTCAAAAACATTTCTATTTTGTGTATTTCGTTCATAGCTTTAAATGCAGGTTCATTGTTTGGCTGGTTTATTGGTTGGTTTTCTAGTTTGGTGGTTTATCATTGCTCATTTGTATCATTTTATTTCAGCATGTGGCTGGTATTTCATTTCTTGAGAGCTTAACGTTTCTTAAGAAAATTTGTTGGAAAGGGTGTCTTAAGATTTTAAGACTCTGTGTGTGTGTAAATAAAGTTTATCATAATGCAGCTATCAGTGTTGGTACAAGAAGGCCTGAAAGAAACTGGTGTGGATCTGAATCTGAAGAAGTTGCACATTTCCTCAAAAAAAAAGAAAAATTGCTTTAGAGTCCTCCATTTAAGAATTTTTAAGTTGTAAACTTAAGTGTACCTTTCAACCATGCCTGCAAATGAGATCTTGAAAACATACAAAGGCCTTGTGCCCACCTTCAGAAATTCTGATTTATTTGACCTGAGGTGGGTTCCTGGATATTGGCATATTTTAAATGCTCCCGGGATCCACGGTTGAAAAACCACTAGTTTAAAATATTGCTTTGGCAACATTGGTTATTATATGCTAGTGAGAAAATTTTTAAGTTTCATCACGTTACCTTTTTATTCTCTTAATCGTATTTGACCAAAATGAGGCTCCATAAAAAATAAATATAGGAGGCACATTGCCACCAGGAGTGTCTTTATAGTCAGTCGGGATATAAGGCGAGTGCACAGAGAGACAGCTGTGATATAAGGCAGAATATGGAACGTGCCCTCTTGGTACCATAAAGTGCTCTAATGTCCAAAGGTGAGAGAAATCACATTTGGCTGGGAGGACAGGAAATGCTGTAAAGAAGTGGCACTGGAGAAGCATTGTGAAGGCTGAGAGTTGACAGACAAAACGCAAGGCAGAGCACTTGGGGACATTTAGAGCATCAATATGGGTAACACCTGTAATGGACTGAAACACGTCAAGCCTGATTTAGCCCATGAGTTCATAGTGATAATAGAAAACAAAAATCCTAATTGGTGACTTCTGGATGGTGCTAGAAAGCCAACTCGTTATCTTGAAATTGGATAAAGGAAAAGGTGTGAGCATTGATCCTGGCTTCCATCATCAGACCATGTCACTGGGTAAATAATTCTGACAAAGAGAAGTGTCTCTTCATAGACATACTCCAACTAATAAATGGGGGACCAAGGTTCGGATTCGAATATTCCCATCTTGCCACCTCAAATTAATGGGTCTAGGGCAACGATCGTTAGTGACTGCTAATATCACAAAAAGGCAAGAGTTAACTTTATGCCTCCTGGTGAAATTACACAGCATCATTTATGGAAACCAGTCAAACAAGAATCTGGTCAAGCTTCTAGATTTCACTGTCAGTTTACAGGAAATACAGAAGAACATGTTAAATTACACCATGGAGATGCAAACAGCAAGTCTAGACTGAGTGAACTCTACAGGCAAATGACGTGGTCTCCTAGACAAGTTAATTTCAAGGGGAAAACCAACATAAATTGAGAACTTGCAGATTAAGAGAGACCAGAGAGATATGTCAGCCAACTGCAGTGTATGGGCTAATCAACGAAAATGAAAAAGAAAAAAAAATCTTTGAAATAATTAGGGAAATTAAAGTACTGACTAGATATTTGGTGATATTATGAACTGATTGCTACTTTTTTTTTTTTAACATCTTTATTGGAGTATAATTGCTTTACAATGGTGTGTTAGTTTCTGCTGTATAACAAAGTGAATCAGTTATACATACACATATATTCTAATATCTCTTCCCTCTTGCATCTCCCTCCCTCCCACCCTGATTGCTACTTTTGTTTGGATATGATGAAGTTATTGAGATTACATTTCTTAAAAGAGCAGAGTTACATACTAAGATAAATAGAGACAAAATTATTTGCTGAGATGCTTCAGAATACCCAGGGGGAGGATGAGTGGAGCAGAACTCCGGATGAACCAAAGTTGTGGTCTTCAGAGGCATTTGTTAAAACTGGGTGATGAGTATGCAGGCTTTCATGATGCTGTTCTCTCTACTTTGGGAAATGTTTGAAATTCCCCCATCCTAAAACATTCTGAAATTAATTTTTAAAAGTTGTTAGACAAATGAAAGTACAAATAAAAATTTTAATGTAAACTTTCAGGTGATGCTGGTTGATAAGACCTTGAGAACCAGTGTTTTACAAACATTGTAAAAATCTTGAATTATCTTGGACTTGCAGGAAGTTTCATTAATGCTGCAGAAAAGCTTATTTCATCTGCTGTGTTTGAGTGGTGATGATGGACATATCCTCATCTTCTCTATTAGAAACAGAAATCCAATTTTAAGTGGAAAAAGAGGGTAGAGAGAGGGCAGTCCACCATTGGTTTGTTACTCCAGGAAAGCAAAATCCACTTTCCTTAATATCCAGGTGTTAAAAGTCAATGGTTATGTAGACTGCGAATGCATCTGAGTCAGAGACATGACTTCACAACTCACAGGAAACAGCAAATGAGACTAAAAGCTGTTCATCGTCTCCAGTTAAGTAAATTATCCATTGATTTTAGAATACCTCTGTCCAAAAAATGATTTTTAATGTACTGAATTCTTTTTTTTTTTCTTAACATCTTTATCGGAGTATAATTGCTTTACAATGGTGTGTTAGTTTCTGCTTTATAACAAAGTGAATCAGTTATACATATACATATGTCCCCATATCTTTTCCCTCTTTGCATCTCCCTCCCTCCCACCCTCCCTATCCCACCCCTCTAGGTGGTCACAAAGCATCGAGCTGATCTCCCTGTGCTATGCGACTGCTTCCCACTAGCTTCTACTGAATTCTTGACTCATTATAGCTGTTATAAACATACCCAATGAAAGTAAGGTGCCTAGATTTGATCACTTAATGAACATCCTATCTTTGGGAACCGAATATTTAACATAAATTCTCTAAAAGGTCCAGTGACGGTTGAGCTTTAGTCATATTTTAGATGTTACTACCTAAAGATGCACACAGTGTCAACATGTAGAAATAATTGACTTAAAAAGTTAAATAATGCACTAGAAAAAAATTATCTGAGTAAGAAGAATCAAGAATCTGGGGGAGTTGGGAGTGATTGCAGAGGGGATCCTGTCCGGGGCTACAAAATAGTCCCATTTTGTGTCCTGTGCTAACTCCATCCATTGCCAGGGTCTTTCTCATCACGTGTGCGGGAGGGCTCTGAAGGCGCATTTGGGCTGCCCGGGGGAGTGAGCTGTGATCATTAGTGACGTTGGCCATGAGCACAGGTGCCCAGTTACAGCCTCAAGCCCGTGATCACCTGGCTCCGTGGAGTCATGCATCCTCACTCAAGGATGAGCAGGTGAAGGCCCGCATAACGTGAGAGGCCTTTCCAGTGTCATCCAGCTGGCTGGCGGCTGTGGTGATGTTTGGCAGATAGGAATTTCATTGTTTACGTATAACCATCTATAGCAGATTCTAGACAACCGTCTTAGTTCTTAGGGCCAAAACAAACAAACAGAAACAAACCCAAAAACCCTTCAGAGTGAGGAATGGACCACTATGTTATTGTCTTAAGGACTGTTTATAGTGTTCAAATATGTTTACAATAGTAAGAAAAAATCTGGTCTGTTCAAGAGAGAGCCTGTGGTTCATTAATAGAAATCAAATGGTGAGAAGCCAGAAAATTAAGAACCGGTTAGTACAGTGGTCTGTGCTTGAGCTAATCATTCCACCTGTTAGACAAAAGGAAGAAGACAGCAGCCAGAAGACAGCTAATAAAACAATGCCCAAGGCTGCCTGCAGCGTGACCAGAATAATTCCTCCATTGAGGGCCTGGCTGGTCTGCTGGCTCAGAGGATGTAGAAGGCTTTGTAGAGGAAGGTTTATTGTGTTTGTTTTGTTTTGATTTGTTTTTAGTCATTGAGAAAGTACTTGGCCAGACACTGGTGTGCATTTGTGTGTGTGTGTGTGTGTTGTGTTCTAGTTAAAGCAGTTAGACAGTAAGCAGATAATTGATATCTGAAGAAAGAGCAGGGCATATTAATACTAAAGATGCTTATTGGCACCACAAGGAGCTGTATATGTGCTCCTACCACAGAAATGCCTAGTGAGTTCTATATTACATATTCTGCCATTTATCAGTCACTTAGGCTGATAATATCAATAGCTGACGTTTGTGGGATGCTTGACATGTGTTATCACTGGACCAAGTTGGAATACTTTGTTTCATTTTAATGTCAACCATTACAAAGAAGTAGATGGTATCATACCCGTTTTACAGAGGGAAAGCTTCGAGGTCCACACAGCTGCAAGGGACATAAGGAAGACTCAAAGCCAGGTTTACCTATTAAAGCCGCCATCATAGGCAGCACCAAGACTGCCTCTCCCATGTAACTCCTCTGAACCTCTGTGTTCTTATCTCTAAACTGGACATCATACCAATAGAAGCATCAGAAGAACCAGGTTTTTTTGGTGCAAACTTTATAATTTGTTAAGCATTATTCAGAAGCAATATGCTATTATTTACAAATAAAGGATTTAAACCAGCGAGCAGCATTTCGTTGTCATACCATTTATTTATATCCATTGAACAATGTTACACAGTTTAGCTAACATGTAATTTATTTTCATACATTATTAAACTTTTTTCAAATACAACATTGATTATTCAGCTGGTTACAATTCAGGCTTCACTTTTCTATCCTACATTTATCTTTTCTCCTAAGTAGTCATGCTTGAGGGGACTAAGTAATTTCCAATATATTTGCGGTTGCACAGTAATACATACCACTTACACGTCTTCTGGATACTTACTCTTTTGGTATGCCCATTGTTTATCAATTTTCTTATTTTTCTCTTACTACATTTAATCTTAAAGACAAATACGCTTATGGTATGAGATGTGAAGTGTTGGTACTGCACAGACAAAATGTAGTTTAGCTTAATTGCTTCCAGTTAATCCGTCTCAGACTCCAAGGCCAAGTTTAAAAGACCTTTGATGAAAATATGATACTGTATATCACCATAAATTAAGCTGATGGATTTTTTTTCCCCCAGATGACTGCCTTTTTTCTTTCTCCAATTGACTGCTTTATGGCCAAAAATACAGCACATATATCTACATCTTACATTTATAAATGATAATTTAAATCTTTAAACTTAATGAACATGTTTGTTATGTTTAATAGAAAGGATTTTCTCCAAAAAAAAAAAATTAAGAGAAAGTTGAACTCTGTGATACAAAATTGAAATTTGTGGCTGTAAACAAAAACTAATAAAGTTTAACGGGCTTTAGAAAGTGATCCATAGCTAGAATTTCTAAGTAAGGACTGGGATAGAAAGTTTGAAGGGGACTTCTGCCTAAGACAAGGAATGGGGTTAATTCTTCTCAGGCCCAGAGCCTGATCACCTGGGGGAGTGAGCGTGGGTATTCCGAAACACAGCTGTGGTTGGCCCTTTAATGCGCTCACCGTCGGGATTTTTGTGTTTCACAATATATTTGAGGCTTCCGAGCACCACTTCATTTCCCCAACTACTTCTGTTTCGAAATCATCCGCAGGTCGCCTGTACTTACTCAGTGACAGGAGTTATTTTTTTATTTATTTGTTTGTTCTGTAGGAGCTGCCTCTTGTAGGATTAGATCCACTTTATTGAGCCTTTTTTCTAGTTAAAAAGGAGACGGTAAAGTGATCAAACCTGCTTGTTATTTACTGAACAGTTACAACAAGCAAGATTTTAAATTTTACCCATTTTTTGTTCGTGGCAATTGAGAGAACTTTTTTGGTGTGTGTTGACTTGTTTTTCTGTTTTGTTCTCCATAGAAACGCTCCAGAGGCCAAGTGCTGTTTGATAAAGTATGTGAACATCTGAATTTGCTAGAAAAAGACTATTTTGGGCTTACATATCAAGATGCTGAAAACCAGAAGGTGAGTGGTTGAAAGCAATACAAAGTATTATGGCTTCAACTGTGCTTCACTGCAAGAAAGTGAACTGAAACTGAATTGGTAAATCGTTTTCTCCACCTCCCCTTGTGCTCCCACGCCCTCACATTTATTATCCAAGGCCCTAAATGCTGTTAATCACCTTATTTCTTCATGAAGGAAATTATTGACAACTTCCTTTAATCTTGAGTCTTTTGGAAACAGTCAGTCAGTCAGTGTTTGTGCTTTTCATGCTTGAGTTCTTTATGGTTCCAGAAGAGCATTTTATATGGTGCTTTGGGGGGATGATATATTTCCATGGATTTGAGCCAATGAGAATCACGTACATTGATAATTATACAGAAAACATGTTCACTGGATGCCATCTTATTAATTCATCTTATTACACTTTCATATTCTTGCTGAATCACAATATGAGATGAATCATGTACAGACCTGGTGTACAAGGCAAGCAGTTAATGTATTCAGTCCACGTTTAATGTTACATGTAAAACCTCTGTAGACTCTTATACCTGCTGCAGTCTCTTCAGGCCTTTATCTCACTTATCCCCCCAACTGCCTGAAAGATAAGGAAGAAGAAATTGTTTCCTTAATGCTGGAAACTGAGCCACAGCAATTGTGCTCATTAAATGTCACTTGTTTTGTTGTCGTTCGTTAGTGAATCATACTTTATCTTTACTGAATTCCGCGGATGATGTCTAACTTCATTATTAAACACCTGAGTGTTCTGATGAGGAAAATCGTGTCAAACAAGTGTTCGTTTGTTAGGAAAGCATTCTAAGAAGGTGCCTTAAAATCTATAATCACAGAAGTCGCTGCGTGGCACTGAATGGCTAGGACATCAGTGGTCAAGTTACATGCAGAGTCAGCTCTCTGTGTTCTTGGGTTCTGCATCTGCAGATTCAACCAACAGCAGATCAAAAATATTTTTTTTTAATTCCAGAAAGTTCCAAAAAGAAAAATTTGAATTTGCCAGTGCACCAGCAAGTATTTACATAGCATGTCCATTGAATTAGGTATTATAAATAATCTAGAAATGATTTCAAGTATATGGGGGCGTTGCATAGGTTATATACAAATACTGTGCCATTTTATATAAGGGACTTGAGCATCCTCAAATTTTGGTGTTACCTGGGGTCCTGGAACCAATCCCCTGTGGTTACCGAAGGATGTATCTTTAGCTCATGCTTGTAACTTGTTTGAACATAGAATCCACCATTTTTTCTCCTCTTTTTCTGTGCTAGCTTGAATCCCTGAAGGCACTTGTTGTAAAAGAAAAGAACTTTGTCAAGCCTGAATTGTGTGCACCCACATCTTCTCATTAGACCAGAGCCTGGGCCCTCGCAGGACTAGCGAAGGGGCACCGGATGTAGGGGAAGGACCCAGCTGGCGGAGCCTTCCGGCAGCCACTCCTTCTCAAATACGTTTAGTTCATCTCTACCCAGTCAACACTAAGTCATCTCCATTCTTCTCTGATTCATATTCAGACTCTCACTTCTTTTTCAGAATTGGTTGGACCCTGCTAAGGAAATTAAAAAACAGATTCGAAGTAAGTTCTTTTGGATTATTATGTATAGAAATAGGAAGATTTTCAAAGAGTGGGGTTATCTGAAGTGGTAGCTCATACCCACATGGCTGGTGTGAATACGGTATTTTGAAAGACAGATTAAGATCTCAAATTTTATCTTTGGCAGGTTGGTCTAGCTCAGATACCCATTATTAATTATCACGACCCGGGAATAAAATGACATGACACTTGACCTATTCCCTTGCCTGTTCAGAGATGTGAGATATGATTTAATCAAGTGATGCCCCCGTTGACAATCATCTAAAAGTTTCAAACTTAATTATTAATGTTGTATTAAACCTAACTGCCACCAAAGTATGCAAGGCAAGCAGTCAAGCTAAAAGTAATAGTCATTTAATAGCTTAGAAATGGGGTAACAAGTCAGACTGAAGTTTACTGTCTGATGACATCTTCTTTTCTTAGCGCTAAAGGCAATTTAAGAAATGGACGTTTCCTAGCGCACAAAACAATTACATGAGCCACTCAGAAAATTTAAATACAAGTAGCTAATAAGTATTAGAAAAGGTGCTAAGTCTTAGTAATAATTAAATGCAAATTAAAATGAGACATTTTTCACCTATTCAGATTAGCAGAAATTTTAAAAGTTTAATAATGCCCTACACTGGCAATTTTGTACACAGTTGGTAGAAATATAACCCTTTAAGAAGGCACTTTGTGTCAGTATTTATTAAAATTTAAAATGTGCTTATTCTTTGACCCCTGATTTTACTTGTAGAAATGTATCCAGTGTCTGCTTAAGAGAAGAGTGTCTACATATGTGTACATGTAGGAAAGTTCATTATCATACCACTGGCAATAGAAGAAGACTCAAAGCAACTTAAATATCCATTTATCAAGAAATGATTAAATCGATCATGAAATAGCCATACCTTGAAATACTAGGTAGCTGTTAAATAGAATGAGGTAGAATAAATATGTTTTAGCTCTCATTAGTGAGACCTTAGAGAAATCATATTTGTTTAAAATGAGTTATGCATATATAGGTATGTGGAAATACCTATACCTCCAGAAGTGGCACTGCAGGGTAGGGGGTTGAGAAAGAGGAATTTTTTCATTTTTATTTTTAAGCCTTTTCTGTAGCTGTTGCTTTTTACTATGGATAAATGGTAAAACATGGATATACTTTATAATTTCAACTAACTAGTCAATTTTTTTCAAGCAGTTCATTTTTTATCAATAAAATCTAGTCTAATTTTCCAGAACAACTGATTCTATTTGAAGATTAAATTTAAGACCAATTTATTAATAAGAACAGCCTTCCCATCAAAGTTACTATTAAAAGAGAGAGCCAATCTTTCTAGTGCCTTTGAATGTTCTGAGATCTCAAAATACCCTACATGCTAATAAAAAGTAATTAGTAGCGAGCAGTTTGAAATGGCTTAATACCAGATAATATCTCAAAAGAAACAAAAAAATTCACTATGCTTATAGATATTAGAGACTCTGATGATTCTTTATACAACAAAAACATCTTTACCATATTTTTGAGAGGAATTTGGTGTGGTCACTAATCAGAAACTTGATAGTGAAGTAGTTTGGTAGAACTAAATTGGGATTAAAACCAGGGACAGCTACAGTTGTGATAAGAAGGTGAAAACTTCAGAGTCCTAGTAAAAACTTTAAGATGATGAATATATTCTAAGGATCTTTTTATGGAGTTATTAAAAGCAGATGTACTGAATATCTTAACATTTCATGTGCTTTAAGTCCTCTATATTCACCTAATTAATAAAACGCTGTTTCGTACTTGGTTGATTTTATAATTACAGAGCACTTTGAAAATATATTAAATGTTCAAGGATAAGTCATTAATTATACTGTTACAAGAAAGGCTGTAACAACAGTTAATTTTCTTTTCTGCTGTTAATGGAATTCTTTTTTTCCTTCATTTCCCATTTATCCTGTCTCCGACCTTCCTTTCTAAGAGGTGAAGTTTAGGGGACAATCAGAACGTGAGATTTAGAGGATATTTTCCTCATGTAGATTAGGCAGTGTTTGTGACAGCAACATAAAGAAAACCAAGTGACAATCATGCAGATAAAGGAGGAGACAAGAAAAAATTGGAATTTTTTAGGAATGGAATTGGGTGTGTTTATCTATATTCCTTATTGTTTCCCATGCACAAAATGCCTTCTTTCCACAAAAGGTACATTCTATCAAGGCAGAAAAGTATTATCAGAGCTAATGTAATTATTGTACAATCACTTCCTCTTTCTGAACATAAATATCAACAATAAAAGGATATTTCCATTATTTTTATGCTGTAGGTCCACAGTAGGTCTCTAGGATGAGATCTTCAAGAGAATGGCGAATGGCAATCAAGCTGATAAAGATTTTAAGTTATGAATTTATGAGAAATAGAAAATTCTGAGCCTGAAGAGTTAGTTCTTATGAAAAAAAATTCTTATTCCAGTCATCTTTTATGCCTAGCAGATCTAAAATTTCTAAATATATTCTGATATATAGTATATTTATGATATAGTAACTTCATGATATAGAATATATGATATATAGTGATTTAGGCTATAAACGTAGTATATTTAGAAATTTAAAGATTTGGCAGGCATAGAAGACTAAAATTAGAATTTTTTCATAAGAATGAATTCTCTTCAGTTTCACAGTTTTCTGATTATCATAAATTTGGAATTTAAAATCCTATGTCAGCGTTATAGAATGTCATTTTAATGCATTCAAGCTCTTGCATTTCCGTCTCTAACCAGAGCCGTCATCTGATCAGACACAGGCTCACAAACCAATTTATGGCATAACCATAGCCTCCCAGTGATTTGTTTCTACCAGATTCTTTACGGGGATATGTATTTCAGCTTTAATTTGCCTCTCTCATTAATTTCAAATGTTACACCTCATTTCACTGGATTTTTTTTTTTTTCTTGATTGTGGTGTAGATTGTGTTTTTCCTTAAACTTTCCCACCGTTTCAAAATAATGTCCTGCAAAACCTCATATTTGATTGGGTTATAACCTTAGGAAAGTAGATTCCTTGGGATTAGTGATTTTCAAAGTGTGGTCCCTGAGCCCAAGTGTATTAGAACCATTAGGGTGTTTATTAAAATCACCAGTTCCTGGGCCATAATGCACATCTCCGGAATAAAAACCTCTGAGTAGGGCCTAGGGATTGGCATTTTTAACAAGCCCCTCAGATGCTTCTTAGGCCCACGATCATTTGAAAGTCACTTTCCTGTAATGAGGATTTTTGCATTGAAATATCTTTCTTCTATTTTTATTCCCTCTTAGTTTCCAACTTGGAGTGTTTACCCTGAATTTATTATGAGTTTAATTACATTGCTAAACGATTCATTGGATTCACTTTGAAGTGGATAAAAATTATAAAAGAGCAATAAATCCATTTCCCATAACGAATCCATTAGCTTTCATTCCAGTTGCTTGCGGGGAAACCAGCTCTCATGATGAACCTCACCGCTGGCAAGCATTCCATTTTAGCAGGAGGTGAATAGGAGTCAATAGGAAAGTAAAACCAAATCAGACTTGTTAATTTTAGAATAACAAGAGGACATTTTTGAGAACAGTGGGAAAAATAATCGCTAGAAATATATTTGATTGCCAGATATTTTATGGCTTGTAATTCTTACAGCCCATGTTTTGGGAATATTTTCTTAGTGGTTTAGAAATGGCACGAAACACCCAGTAATACCCGGTCCCTATACCAAGTCCTTTATAAGGCAACTCAAATGGTGTCCCTGCCAGGTGGACCTCTAAGTGTAATATGAATAGCGGTGTCCAGAATAAGCCAGAATTAGTGAATAGACTATGCCATGGATGACAGAAGTACAGGTGACCTCTGCAGCTAAGTATTTGCTCCTCAAGCAAGAGAACAGTTCAAAGGAAGGAGCCAGGTGGTACTTAGGATGTTGTCCCTTTCTTGTGAATGTTTGGGAAGGACTCGGGGAGAGAATGGAGCTTCCAGGAGTCACTGAATGGGAGAAGGGGGTGTTTGGAAGTCTTAGGAGGGCATTTGAAGCGTGAGGGCTGGACCACGAGGTCAGAGCAAAAGGGAGACCACGGCTCAGAGGAAAGGCCTCCAGCACCGAAGCTGGGAGACCAGGAGGGTCCTCCAAGCCGCCGTTCAGAAGCAGCAGGGCCCAGGCCCTTGGAGTGTGCTTACTGGGTGGAGGGAAGACATGGAAACAGTTCCTGGCGAAGGAGCACCCAGGCTTCAGTAATGTACCGCATTTATTAAAAGGACAGACAGAGAGACCAAGGTGAAAGTAAGTGACAGGGGTGATCACAGAGAGAGTAAATGTCGAAAAGAAGAAAAGGTGGGTTTTATTCTCATTTACGGTGGTAAACATGGTTAGGTATACACAACTAGAGAATGCATGGATGAAACGGAGCACTCAGGAAGGCTTACAATGTCTCACGTTTACATATGGACAGTCCGGGGAGCAGGTGCCTGTGAGCTGACGTCTGGGTGACCCCCTTCCCCGCTGGAGAGGCCATAGGAGATGCCACAGGAGGAGGGGCGGCCGCGTGCAGTGAGGACCGTCCTGATCAGGGGCTGAGGAGGAGGGCTGGGCTTGGTAATGCACAGCAAATAGCCCCACGGTCTCTTCCATCAGAAATCTCCCCAAGTAAGGAAAGAACTTTCCGAATGGCCCACAGAGCCGCTCATCTCTCAATACGACAGCAAACCTTTCCCATAAAATACAGATATCCTGAACAGTCCCTTGACATGTATTATTCTGGGATCTGACCTGTAATAACAAAGCAGAAGGGACAAAGGAAATGGGATTCTGTCTGTAATGTTGGTATGTGAGCTCTCCAGAACTTCAGAGAATAGATCCGGTCAGCCCTAAACTTGTCTGATTGAGGCTTATCTGTCTCGTTTACTCTTTTTCCCTCTTCCCAAGGCCTTTGTCCCTGAGAAAGGGAGGAAGTTTAGTCAATTTCCTTGCTAGTTAGAAACCCCAGTAAAGGATTTGATGGGGCAGAAGATTAGAAACTGGAGGAAGTTTTGGAGTTACCTGTGAATTTCACTGAAAGGAGACTTCCCTGTTTTCCATTGATGATTAAAATGTTGCTTGGGTGTTAGTGCCTGGAGTTAGGGCAGTTCTAGCTACCTCTTAGTATAATAAGTACAAAGGGATTGTCTAAGACTTTATTCTGATTTTTTCTCCTCTCCGCAGGTGGTGCTTGGCACTTTTCATTTAATGTGAAATTTTACCCACCAGACCCTGCCCAGCTGTCTGAAGATATCACCAGGTATTTGAAAGTTGGCAGTGAAAAAGGCAGGCATGTTGGGGGCTGTGCTCCTCTTAAATTCTCGGGAGGAGAGCAGGCTTACGTCTGGTAACCTTACGGTCATCCACACTGAAATGGCAAACACAAGGCAACTGAATGAGAGCAAACATCCGATGAGAAGATTTGCCACATCATATCTGTTCCCAGTTGAATCTTTGGTGCTAAGCTGATACTTCCCTCTGCCTGACCCTGGTGGGAAAACACGCAGAATTGAGATGCTGTCATCCACCCACCACAGTCAAATTCGATGGGATTCAGCCTTAAATGATACGACAATTCCTAGTGCTCCTGCTTCAAAACTTAGAGCAAAAGCGTGTCTTTGGATGCTTATGCCTTTTTATATAACCAGTCTGATACGTGGTGGCTGTTTTAAAAAATCACACAGGCGTGCACACACACACACACAAATGCACATAAACACATGCACACCTAAGAGTGTACCTTCCACGCCTTCTGTATACAAGGAAGATGTTTCATTCGTTTTAGAGAAAAGGCATCAAGAAAGGAATCTAACAGTCTGGCCTGGTGACTGAGCTTTGAGTATAAGGAAGAATCTCTTTATGAAGCCATTCTGGGTTTGCTGTGTGTCCTTCTAGGCCTCTTCTAATGCTTTCTACTTTGGAATCCTTGGTTTTCTCACTGTGTTTCCTAGTAAGTTTATAGCCAGTCAGAGTGATACTGTGCAGTGTGGCCTTACAACCCTTCTTGGCAGGCTTTTCAGGAAAGAGAAGTTACTCAAAAAGCTTTCGTCACTTGCTCTGATGAAAAATCATTTCAGCAGACATGTTAGGAGAAGGGGAGAAACTAGTTCCAGAAGATTTCTTTTATATTTTCATTAAATCAAAAGACAATTTGTAATTTCTTATATAAAGATACTTTTTAGTAGTCGAGGGACTATTTAATTGTGGCTCATTTATGGTTAGAGAGCGTATATATACTTTGAGTTGGAATCTAGTGCATGATTCCTTTCCATTTGTGTCATGTGTGTAGGGCCTGTGAAATGTGTAGACATTTTTGTATCTGGATTACGTGGCATTTACTTATATCATCAGCTTAAAACCGTATTTAGAGGAGACCTTACCACTTTATCATAGTCCTCAGCTTCAACAGATTAACAGTTCGTTTCTTATGTGAAAGGTACAAGGTATATTTTATTCTTATACTCGTATGCTGGGCCATGAAGACTGTTAATAAAATTCATCAATGTTCCCACTTACCTTGGAGTCTTCTACTGTTAGTATATCTGTCACTCTTAGAAGCAGAATAACAGGGAAGGTAAAAGTCAGCTATTAATGGAGATATTTGTATATGATATTGGCAAAATTATATGGAAAATGTTTCATAGTCCCCCAATTTAGAAGTGTTTACTTTTAGTGATGAGATTTTAAGGTAATAATTCTTCAAAGTTAGTCTTCATAACGGTTGAATTCTAGGAAGTTATCTAAAGAAAAAAATGAGACCTTGACCCAGGAGAAAGCTCCTCTCATCAGGAACGCAGGAAGTGGCAAGTAGTGTTCATGATGGCGCAGCCGTTGAGTTACCTGCAATTTGTCTTGGTCGTGTGGCAGGCCCTTTCATCTAGATAGCAAAATGAGACTTCCTTTAGGTAGTTGGGGCCTAATCATTATATTTAAGAGCACCATTTTTATATTATAATTTCCCCCACCAGAGATTTTGTTTGACTTTCAATGTTATCTTAATGTTAGAGAAATAGTCTGTAGGTTTCTTTTACTCTGTGCCTCATCGATGAATCCCTGTATTATTATGAAGTTGCCTCTAGATGCCCTTAAATATTGTATTTTGTAGCTAAGTATCTTCCCCTAGTATTTAGATCCAAATACAGATGCTAGACAATGTGTCCTAGTGGATTATTCTGCAGGGAGAGCTTGCTTGCCGCCCACTTTGTACTGGGCAGTCTCCTTTCCAGTCTCCTAACGCTGGCTTTCTGCCCATCCTCTGGCTCCTGGAAGGTACTACCTCTGCTTACAGCTGCGCGATGACATCGTGTCTGGCAGGCTGCCCTGCTCCTTTGTCACCCTTGCCACGTTGGGCTCGTACACCGTCCAGTCAGAACTGGGAGACTACGACCCAGATGAGTGTGGCAGTGACTACATCAGCGAGTTCCGCTTCGCGCCAAACCACACAAAAGAACTAGAAGACAAAGTCATCGAGCTGCACAAGAGCCACAGGTTAGCGGCAGGGACCCCGAGAGCGTCCGTTTAAGCTGTGCTCGGTGGGTGGGCATCCCCTGCGCCACCTGCTTCTCCCGGGACTGAAGTCAGTGCCTTAAGGGTGGGACTCAGCAGAGTGAGGTTCTGGACCTGGTACAGTTCTGGGTATTTACACGCCCACTCGGGACGTCCTTGTGATGTTTCTGCTAAAAGCCATTTTCCTGGTATTCTCCCCCCGCCTCCCCCAGAGTACAAATCTTTTGGTACCTCTGTGGGAACTTGCAAGGGAGCTAAGTGGAAAATATTATGGCTCCGCCAGGTTAAAAAAAAAAAAAAAAAAAACAGCATTGTAATACCTCTCATTTTTTCTTATCAGAGGAATGACGCCCGCAGAAGCAGAGATGTATTTCTTGGAAAATGCCAAAAAGCTCTCCATGTATGGGGTGGATTTACATCATGCCAAGGTATGCATTTTTTAAACTCCAGGCCTTCCATCTAATTTTATTTAACAGTGTCCAGGACCCAGTTGTCACAAACGTTTATATGCCAAGTACTGTGTATGCCCCGTTGTCATGCCCACGAGGCACTCAGAAAATACATGTTAAATTTTAAAAACTCTCTGTAAAGTTTAGATACTGTGACAAATAATCAGGGCTTTGAAATAAAGATGGTTATTTTGAAGTTCAGTTAAAATTAACCAGCCAGGCTAAGATTGCCTAGTCTATCACAGTGGTTCACTTTTCCTGGGAACAGCTCTGATCCATCTTCTGAGCTGATAAAAGCTTTGAGTCCCAGAATAGCCCTGCTCTCCATCTCATCACTATCACCTTTTTATTTTATTTATTTATTTTTTTGCCTAACTTGTCTTTTAAAGAAAGAAAAAGAGGGAAGAGATAAGATAAGAGAGCAGAGAGAACTGGAGAAGCACTATAGTTTTGGGTTTGTTTTGTTTTGAACTTTCTCAGTCACTGTGTGTAATAAAACGGATTCTCCATCCTTACATACAGCACATTAATTGTAGTGTTTGGTCAAGTTTATTTTCAGGACATTCTCTGTAATAAATAATTCTGCTACAAATAAATCCTCTCTGCCTGTCCAAAAAAAAAAAAAGAAAAGAAAAGATTGCCTAGTGGATGGGTGAATTGTTGAGGCTGTATCTTGGTTCCAGAGTCTTGCGAAGAGAGAAGTCAGGATTGGACTGGATTAAGGTTGGGAGGATGTATCAGCAGCTTTTACTCCATGTCACACTTTTTGCAGAATCTCTGTATTTTTCAACAGTGAGAGAGTGAGCCTATGGACTGTTAGTCTGTTATCTGAACAGCTGTGAATAAAAGCGCCGTGGAAGCAGAGGCAAGCTTTCCCAAAAACTTCTATCAGCAAAACATAGGAAATGGGTTAGGCTCTTAGGGGTGGATTCTGGTACTTCAGCAGCGCTGAAACGATCAGTACTTGAAGTTTGGGGGCAGCTTCTTCTGATTTGGGCTGACACGATGATGTCGCTCCTGGGTGGGGATGTGGCTTTACTTCAGGTGGGCAGAGTGGTCACGGTCACACAGTCCGGGGCTCACAAGAACATGCACGTAACAGGCTGCCAGCCGAGCGAGTGTCTTACACAGTCAAGTTTGGAGCCAAGAAATGAAGAGGGTTTCAGCCGGCTTTGTTGAGGCAAACATCTCAACAGCCCTGGGGACCCCTGGGAGGAACATCTATGATCTGTACATTCTGTTGATGCTGCATTTGGGGACCTGACAGATCGAGAGTGAGTTTGGACAAGAAAATGGTGAGGATCGAATGAACGCAGGTCGAATTGGTTGTGTCTGTGGATCATTTTGTACGTCACTCAGGGTGAGCACTTCTGAGGCCTGCAGGCCTCAACAAGAGCAAAATCTCTGAGAACTGGCTAGGGCTTACACCAGGGATGCTGGTACCGGAGAGCCAAGCTCGTTGACATTTGTGTGTAATTACAACAGCAGGTATAGCCCTGTTTACTTGCCAGTTAATTATTACACGTTTTCACTTACTTTGTGCTCGGATAACATAGCGATTTATAGTTTATGCCAGATATAACGTAGGATGAGGATTTAAAAAGAAAATAAGGACACGCACTAAGATTGTGTTTCTCTTAGAGTTTTTCCCTACGTGGCTGAAAGATAAGGAAACAAGACAAAAATGAAGGTAGCCTGGAAATTTGAGTGACTCTAAAGCTATTTTTGAGTTACATTACACACGATGACTCACTTACTGCCCAGGGGAAAATAAATAAAAGGCGAGGGCCTCCATTTAGGAGAAGGGCAACTCAGCATGTATCTGTGTTCCTATCAGGAAAAATGAAATCACTTAACATGGCTATCGCGACTGAATTAAAATAGATGGCTGCTTTGTCATTCAATAATGTGATTTGAAATTATGCCAGTTAAAAAAGAGAGAGAATTAAGGAAGTACCAATGCAGCCTGTGATAGGATTTCATGTGAATACTAAGTATAACAAATGATTTGGTTATGGACTTCATTTTCTCATGCAGACGCCCTCCATCATTTCAAGAAGGAAGTTTACTGAATTAAATTAGAGCTAATTTCCAGTTATAAGTGAGATGCTTCTCTTCTATTGATAGTATTGAAAGGCCCTGAGCTCTAGGACCTAGTTAGAAATTCTGAACTGTGATCTTGGACTCCACAGCTCTGTATGAAGAATAAATATCCATATTAGGTGAAGGTCCCTTGGTTTGGAAAACCTGTTCTAAATGCTTTGTTTTTTTCTTAGGAAGCCTGTCTCTGCTTGTTTGTCATTTAATGTCACTCTGAATAGGCTCTGTCAGAGTCATTTATTTCATATAAGATTCTGAAATGTAGTTATAAATCCATATCGGGTATCCCGTGGACCAGGAGATAATAAAGGATGGGAAAGTTGGAACAGTGATTTTAAGTTAAGAGAATAGTACCTTCGTTTATTTTAATTAGGATAGGCTGAGGCTGTCCAGGGCTTCCTTCAATGCTCCCTGCTAAAGGGAGCATTAAATATGTTTATTGATAGGGAAACACATATCTCCAAGAAAGACCACAGTTGTAGCTTTTGATACAGAAGATTTATCAAGCTACTACCTCAATGCTGTGGGCTGCGGCAGTAACCTTGATATCAAAAGTATCCTTTTTTTGGTTGCCGTGCCATGAATGAAATGGAAACGTCCATCAATTTTAAGCTCCGCTTATTCCTGCCATTTTCTTTCTTCGTTTGCCTTTTCTTCCGGCAAACAGGTAGTGGCTTAACACGTGCTAGGCAGGCGCTATGCTGACCACGTGGCCAGGTCAGCAGGATAAACAGAGGCTGCTCTCCACCAGCCTGGGTCTGGAGAAGGAAGAGGCATGGGGTTAGTGGCAGCACCGCTGGCTTGGGCTGTGCTGGCGATATTAATGCTATGGGGACCCAGAGAGGTGTGTGTGGGAGACGGCAAGGGAGGATGCATCGCAGGAGCCTCCGATATTCCCCACAAATGGACTCCACTTTCTTGTGATTCAAAGATACTAAGGAGTGATTTTAAGTAGATAATAATGGAAGAGGTTGTAAATGCGCAGAGTGCTTCCTACACTTATGTTCTTCATCACAAAGAAAGTGACTCAAGGAGCCGTTGTTCCAGCAGCCCTGCTCATGCAGACATTTCCGCTCAGGACCTGGGGGGTCGCCTGTGTGGTCCTGGGAGCAGGTCAGCTAGATCTCAGGGTCCGTCGTGCCACCACCACCCCCCCCCCCCCGCCCTACTTCCAGCATCAGGTCATAGCTCTGTAAATTGCTCTTTCAGGTTAAAGCCCTTGATAAATGGTGGCGGAGCCTTTGAATTCCCCTCAAATCTGATTATGTTGTAATATCCTGCCGTCAAGTCCTTCCACTTCTATAGAGTGATTTCGTGTCTAGTGGAGTGATACGTTTCCAAGGAAAAATATTTCATTTTAAATCAGTTAAATTGTATGTGTAACCTCACAGTTCCCAGAGAGGGACCAAAATGTTTATTTCTGATTCTGGAAATGTTCATCTTGTGCTTTGCACCGGCGGGATTTAGGAAGTCAGTCCCTCCCACCCCCGTACGGATGAGTCAGAAGCCCCCGTTTGGATTCTTTCATGTCTCCCTCCCCCCGTTTGCTGGGGCTGCAGTGACTCAAAGTGGGACAGCCCCGCCGATGACTGTGTCTCAGACCTCAGCTTCGCCTCCACGACACCCTGCTTCCAACAACCAGTGAGACACGGGGGGGTGGGGACCGCACATCACACACAGCACTGCCTTCTGTCCTTTGTTCTTACCCCACTCAAGACCACCACAGATGTTCACTTTACCCCGATTTCACCGGGACACAACATTGAGGGGGCATAGACTGCTCGTGGGGTGTCTCCTGAGCTTTATATAACATCTCTGATGACCTCTGGGACCCCTCATTGCACATCCCTAGGAGATGACCCAAAGATGGACTGTGCAAGCCGCAAAAGCAAGTTGCAAATACAGCATGATCCCACTTTTGTTTTAAAAGAAATCTATATGCATATATTAAATGCATCTATATTTATGTATGTGAGCCAAGTGGTTAAGTGAGCACCACTGGGCGGTGAGTGTGTGTTGGGGTCCTGTTGGGGAGCACGCTCGTACTTTAAAAAGACTATTTTATATTCGAATTTTACTCTGACAGTAATGGTATACAGAAAGAGAATCAAGGGCTTCCCGGGTGGCGCAGTGGTGAAGAATCCGCCTGCCAATGCAGGGGACACGGGTTCGAGCCCTGGTCTGGGAAGATCCCACGTGCCGCGGAGCAACTAAGCCCGTGCGCCACAACTACTAAGCCTGCACTCTATAGCCCGGGAGCCACAACTACTGAAGCCCGCGCGCCTAGAGCCCGTGCTCCACGACAGGCGGAGCCACCACAATGAGAAGCCCGCACACCACATCGAAGAGTAGCCCCCGCTCACCGCAACTAGAGAAAGCCCACGCGCAGCAACGAACACAACCAATAATTAAGTAAATAAATAAATAATAAAAATTAAATTAAAAAAAAGAGAATCAAGACTTTTTAAAGGAATAAACCCCAAAACACTCATCGGAAAGGATGGGGGTCTCTCTGTTAGTGTACGTATTAGTTAAAAGTCCTGCCCCTGGAAGCAGGCTGCCGATATTCAACTGGGATGGACACTTAACCTTTCTGTGCCTCAGTTTTCTTGTCTGTAAAGTGGGAATAATAATAGCAGCTATCTCAGAATTATCCTAGTGAAGATAAACAATGTATGTAAAGTGGTCAGAGCTGTGCCTAGCACTCAGTAATAAGAACTGAGGCTCTGATCGTTACTGTTACTAACACACCTTCACCTGGGTGGCCTTCTCTGTCTGCAGTGTTGACATGCTGTGTAAGTCTAAGATACCTGGGTGAACAGAGTTTACACTAACAAATCTCCACAGTGATAAATATCTTCATCAAAAGGCTATTATTTAGTGGTAATATTTTTTAAAGTGCTACAGTACTTTTCCTATTTAGGTTAGAGCTGCAGGTAGTTAATTATAGGTTCTGACCTGGAGGCTTAAATAGTGTACCCACCATAAATGGAAATAGGTGAGATGCTCATCCATCGTTTCTTGCTGCCATTTTCCAGGATTCTGAAGGAGTTGAAATCATGTTAGGAGTGTGTGCAAGTGGTTTGTTGATATATCGTGACCGACTACGCATCAACAGGTTTGCCTGGCCAAAGGTTCTAAAGATTTCGTACAAACGGAACAACTTTTACATTAAGATCCGGCCGGGAGAGGTAAGTAGACCCCAATTTGCATGTACATTGGGAAGAAAGTTACCAAAGAGCAAACAAAAATTTAAATTACCTGCTCACACGTTCTGAACATGGCAGGACATAATGAGTTATAGCTAAATGCCTAAGAGAACTTATTGTAGGTTTGTCCAATAAACGGTAATAAATAGGATATTCTCTTCTTTTTTATTGTGTTGTTCTAGTTTTTCCCCACTGCATACATTAATTGAAAGGCTTTTCTTTTTACATAGTTCAGTGGAAAATCAAGATTCATGAATAATGTTTTGTATTTTTCAAGCTGCGGTATAAAAGAAACTCTTAGTTGCTAAACCTCTTTGTGAACAAAGAATAGATTTCTTCCCATCGGTCCTGTTGTTCTGTCTCCGTGTCCCCTCTCTTGTCCTCCAAATCTGATAGTACCCTAAAGGGAATAGCTTAGAGGTAACATGCATCAAAGTATAAGAAAGATTAGAACAAGTGACACCGGGTATAAATTATGCAAGTTCTGTAGCCTAATGTATTTCTCCCCTTTGTTTTTCAATCAGAGAGGCTAATGAAAGAATCAAAATTGTTAATGAATCCTTGCTCCTTAGGCAGAAGCATCCATCCATGGTCAACTTATGTCCTCCTTAGTGGTTTGACATAATATCTAGTAAATATCTGCTGTTTTCTCATAATAGATAATAAATATGTCCAAGTTCTAATTAGTATAGTTAATATAATGGAGGCAGTGGAAGCTCTAAGACTGCAGCTCATTTAGTTTCTGAACATTTTCTGGTACAATATAGAATTATCTCCTGTCTTCAAAATTAACCTCACCACTGGTGGAAAACACAATTTAAAAATCACTGTATGGAATATAATGTACAGCATGGTGACTGTAGTTCATAACACTGTATTGTGTATTTGACGGTGCTAAGAGAGTAGATCTTAAAAGTTCTCATCATAAGAAAAACAATTTGTAACTTTGCGTGGTAATAGATATTAACTAGCCTCATTGTGGTCATTTCACAAAATATACAAACATCAAAGCATTATGTTGTACATCCGAAACTAATATAATGCTATATGTCAGTTATATCTCAGTACAAAAAAAGTTTAAAGAATAAGAGTATAAAGCAAGCAGTCGTGTTTAACATAAATAGAAAATCAAACTTGTCTATGAAGACTGAAATAATCTATGAGCTTTTCATATAAATATCTGAAATTAAAGTCATTTTTCAATATTTCCTAAAGATTGCATGTTAAACTTATAACCAAGATATGTTTGATTTATGAAACATTAAGTGAGCATCTCTATATTGCCAAGCACTGTGTTGGGCATTGAGAATAGAAAGATAAATACGACCTTGTTCCTGTCCTATAGGGAGTTTCTGTTTAGCAGAGAAGACTCACACACTTGCAATTACAGCATCACGATGCAAGTGTGATAATATTCCGTAGACGTGAAATGAGCATAGGTGTTGTGAGGGGCCAGAAGGGGAAGTTGGAGCAGTGCATCATGAGACCATAGTGAGCCATGGGAACTTTAAACCGGGATGTGACATACTCGATGGATATTTTGGGATGAAATTCAGTAACTTAGTAATGTGATGTGATAGGACCTAAACTAGGGCAGAGGCTGTGGGAATAGAATGGAAGAAGCACATTTGAGAGAGAGGTTTCAGGGGCAGAACCAGTAGGTCCTGGAGACAGGATGGGGGAAGGATCAAAAGAGGAAAGAAGAGAGTCCAGGATAATCAGAGGGTTTTGGGTTTGCATGAGCGAAGTCAATGGTGATGATATTACTAGAGAGAAAAAGGGAGAATTTCAGACAAAAAGATTGAAATTCCTTTTGGGACAGATTTTTTGGGGGGTGATCCTTGCATAGTAAGAAATATAAGATTTAAACAGTGTCATCAGCTGTATAATACATTTTATTCAAAGCCTTAGGCCTGGAAGAAATTACCAAGAACAAGGAAGTTAGAGGGGAAAAAACCCTAAAACAAAAACTCTGGATAATACCACTTTTTGAGGGAGGGGTAGGCAGAAAAGGACCAGAGGCAGATGAGGAAAAACAGCCAGAGAAGAGAAGAAGGGCCAGAAACAGTCATGGATGATAAATAAGGAAGATGAGATTCAGGGAACCTGGTTCACCAGCAGTGCCAGACGGGGCAGAGGAGGCGCTCGGATGAGAACTAAGGAAAGTGCGTTGAACTTGACAACCAGGTCTTGTCGCGGCAGTAAGAGTTCAGGAAAGAGTTAAGAGCCCCCGGCGGGTAACAGCAAGGTGAGGAGTGAAGTAGCAGCGGCTTCCCTTCCTGACACTTAGCAGTGATTCTGGTTCCGCAGAAACACGCTCAGAGAAAGTCGTTTCTCCACCCTTTTTTACAACCATATTCATAGGCTGAGAAGAATGAGTGAGAAGGAATTACTGGTGGCACGAAGGCTCTGAAGCGGTTGGAAGAAGTGGATACAGAGCACAGAGCACAGAGACAGATAGAGATAAACGTTCAAAAAGTGCTGGGATCTCTCTCATCCTTGTGCTGAGCAGGACAGAGCAGTAAGGGAATCTTCCCGGCTTCCCGCTTCTTCTGGGAAGAGCTAGCTGACTCTGCTGTAAAACCCCTGGCCTTAGCATGGCGTGTCGTCCATGTGAGATGCAAGATGAATAAATGGAGGATGGTTTAGTCAAGGTCCCTTCCTCTGGCTTGTCGGTTGACTGGGTCCATTGGACGGTGGTGAGTTTCATGACCGTCCCTGGACAGGAACGTCAGAGAGAGGGAGAAAATGGGGAAGGCAACTGCATTTAGAGCCACCGGTGATATATTTCCCCTTCTCCTCCTGGCCAGTCCCACTCAATGAACAAGAAACAGAGGTCCAGAATAGCTAACGTTCACATACCTCGCACAGGACCCCTCCCCTTGGTTCGTTACCACATAAATTACTTTTGCTATCGATTATACCAGGAGTCTGGGGGGTTTGAGCTCTTTTGGGAAACCTTTTACTGTTTAAGATGATTGCCCTCTGGTGGCCTGATGTATCCTGTCTTCAGAAAATAAAAAAAATTTATTGAGAATCTGCCATAGTAATATTAAAATATCTTACTCAGGAAGTTAGCTATCTCACCCTGAAAAAGCAAATGGCTGATGTAGTATCATCTGAACTCTACATGCTGAAGAATATGAAAATGTGTTCTCCCAATCCCTGAGCTTATACAGTCGGCCGGCCCTCCTTATCCCAGGGTTCTACATCTGTGGATGCAACCAACTATGGATTGAAAATATTCGGGAAAAAAAATTCTAGAGAGTACCAAAAAGCAAAACTTGAATTTGCTGCATGCAGGCAACTATTTCCGTAGCATTCACATTGTATTTCAACTATTTACCTAGCATTTACATTGTGTTAGGCATTATAAGTAATCTAGAGATGATTTAAAGTATATGGGAGGGTTGCATAAGTTATATGCATATATAGTATGCTATTTTATGTAAGGGATTTGAGCATTCACAGATTTTGGTATCCACAGGGATCCTGGAACCAATCCCCTTTGGATACCGAGGGACGACTGTGTATAATATTGAGAGATGTTAGCATTTAACATGATAATCCATATTAGAATGCACAAATAAAATCAGCAGTATCTGATACCAAGTCATCAAATACCTAGGATATGTGCATATTTCCAGACCAGATACAAGGAGAAAATGTCATCCTGAGAATGCTGTAGACTGTAAACATTTTATTCATTTCTGTGCGTTCCAGCTGAAGTCGTGATGTCAGAGAGAAACTATGAAGATTAGGCTTAGAAATCAGATCAGGACAAATTGGTCTCTGGAAGGAATACAAATATTGTTTTTTTGCATTTAGTTTTCATAAGATTCATCCTTGTACATGAAACATTTACTACATGCATAATGTGGTTGTCTGTACCTGCAGCATTTTAAGGAGATAGATATGAGATTTTTTTTTTTTTAATGAGTGAATGTGTATAGCATGAAATCTGTGTATAGCAATTGATTTAGGGAGTAAAGAAAAAATATGTGGGTGGTATTTTGACTTTGTATATTATTTGCTTTCATGTTATTTATGATTCCAAACTTCACTCTCCTCTTCAATATGTCTTTTAAATTTAGTTTGAACAATTTGAAAGCACCATCGGGTTTAAGCTGCCCAACCATAGAGCGGCCAAGCGTTTATGGAAAGTGTGTGTAGAACACCATACATTTTTCAGGTGGGTAGAGGTCACTTTGGTTTTTCCTAAGGAAGAATTAGAATGATTGGAATCACCTACACTGAAAAAAGGTTGTTGGAAAGAAGAATGTGACCACAAGATCCCTTTCTATTCCTTCAAGTTTGTTGCTGCCAGATTTCTTGATAAATCCTAAAAGAACTTCTGACTAAATTTGAAGGATTTTCCTGCATTTGTCGGATACTTATCTGTCTCATCTCCCCTTCATTATCTTTAGTGGTTTTTCATTATTTTTCTAGAACATCCACTTCAGGTGCCCAATCCATTCCTTACTCTTTCAGTAGCTTTTCAATACCATGCACCCCTTTGCCCACATACAGTAAATACTAAAGCCCTCAGACTTGTGTCTACAAAGTAGTAAATTATCACTGTTCTTCACTAACATCACCTACTTCATTGCTCTCTGGGTTTGTAGAACCACAGACTCTCCAGTTCCATAGGATGTTCAAATTCATCTAGTCCAACTCCACCCCTGTTTTGCTTCTAGCCTCTCTACAACATCCCTAGTTGATACACACTGTGTGAAGTGATTTTTTTTTCCTTATAAAATCAGGTTCACTGAATGGCAGGTTGGGGGTTCAACCTTGAGTACACAAAGCACTTTACCTTTCAGAACAGAGTAATAAGTTAGCATTCTTAGTATGTGGCTTAATAGTCTTGCTGATGTTTTTCCTTTAATATCTCCAGACTGTTGTTACCAGAAGCACCTCCAAAGAAGTTCCTTACCTTGGGTTCCAAGTTTCGTTACAGTGGCAGGACACAAGCCCAAACCAGGAGAGCTAGTGCATTGATAGACCGCCCAGCCCCTTACTTCGAACGTTCGTCCAGCAAACGTTATACCATGTCTCGCAGCTTGGATGGAGGTAGGCACCGCTCCCCTTAATGACCGCTAGTGGCTACCGAGCCGCGTGAAACCATCGTGAGCCTTTGATGGACATAGGTGCTCTGGGATAGCATGAAAGGAAGAGCACTTGTTGGTCTTCGGCTTGAGTGGCGAATTTTAACCAACCCCCCAAAAAAGGTGCCTGTGTGAGTCTAATGTCTGTTCTTGGTGGGTTTATATAAAATCACACAGAAGAATGGTACTTGGGGAATGAAGTAGCTTTCATAAGCTGGCACCCTGAATTTGGAGAAGGATGCTCTCATTCTAAATAAATATGGTAATCACATACTTATAAGTAATTTGTTTCTCTTTTCAGTAGATGGTAAATGATTATCAGGTTTGTTTTAGATGATGTGTTTCCGAAAGAAAACTGTGCATTAGATTTATCTCTGTTTCTTTAAAAATGTTATGAATAAAACGTGACTTGTATCAGTCAGTGAATAATAGCTGATAGAAAGGATGACATTCAAATAACAGAGCAAAGGGCTCTAAGGAGATTGTCCTGGTTAATATTAATTACTACACCAGATGGGCTGGGAAAGCGTTGCTGTGTAAATATTCTCTACCGTTAAGTCAGATGTGTGAGTACCACAGGGAGAGAGTCACTGAATCACTTAAGTAACATTTTTAAGGCATAATAATGAGTTTTTAGCAGGCTTTTGTTTTGTGGAGCAGTTTTCTATGGCTATCCAGAGTTACATGCAGATGTGCTTTCTGCTCCAAGACGTGGCAGCTGTAGGAAAGTCGGAACCTCTGTATCCGTAGATGTGAAACCCACAGACACCGAGGGCCAACTGTATTCATTGTACTACGTACACCATTTTGTGTGAGGGACTTGAGCATCCGTGGATTTTGGTTATCCACAGGGGTTCCAGAACCATTCCCCCCAGACACCAGGGGATGACTGTGGCCAGACCTCTGCCTCCTAATCCAGAGCACCTTGGGGGTGAGATGTTTTATAGGAGACTTATCCTGGGCACATAAAAAGAGAAGTTTCTAGCATGTGTATACGATTTTAATAATAAGCAAAAGCATAAATAGAAACAAATAAAAGTTACAGGTGCCTGGTATCACCTCTCTCCTGACCTTTTTTGCTGCCCACTCACCATGGAGTCTCAGTTCTTCCTTCCATTTCGCCAAACCCCGATGTGGCTTGTGGGGCAGCAAACTCCCTGGATCCCCTGACTTAAAAGACTTTACTCTCCCAAAGGGATACTTAGAGGAAGTAAAAATTGTGTTATAGTGCCGTATCGTTATTATAAATTATATTAGTGAAGTGGGAAGAATGCTCACCTAGCGTAGATAAGTTCAGACCGATGTCCATACCGTCTGTCTGTACAGCGGTGAGTGGATGATGTACTGTCTGCAGGTCCCAGCTTTAGTCGTCATCTGTAAGGTGGGATCAAGGCCTCCTCTGACAGGTTGTTGCGAAGAGTGAATAAGACGTAGGTGAAAGCAGTCTTGTTACAGATGTAGTCATTAATGATCTCAGTAGGTATATTGATAATCATTCTTTAGGCTTTTGTGAGCTGGCCTAGGAAGTCAGTCTTACCATTCTCTACCTTCTATAACAATGTCCCGTTTTTAGAATCTCTGAGAGCCAAACTTTTGGGAAAAACTGTTTATTAGGACCGTTTTGAGTCAGATTAAGATACTGAAAAATTCACATTGACAATGACACTTTCTTTTGGCGGTGCCTCATCTCCTCTTCCTGGAAGAGTCTGTGTAAACTAGTGTGTGTTCTCTAAGTCAGTGTTGGAGGAACTTGTGTAGAATCACAGCTTTTTCCCCTGAATGTCATCCACTCTGTCCTGCGATGTGAACCCAAGGGGACACATTTGTTGTGAATGTTGTTTTCCTTGTGACCTTCTGTGTGATAATGATTGCTGAGAAGACAATTGTGAAATCAATGTACTAATTCCATGCTGTCTCTCTCTCTCTGCCCAAAAGTGATGTTAGTATGTGTTGTCTCTCACTCTTTGGGGTCCTGCCAATTCTCGTATGTTTTCTGTGCTGCTGCTTGGGGGGCCATGGCTGCATGTTGGAATAGAAACTGCTTTTTGCAAGGTTGCATCTTCTGTTAGAACAGCCTAACAAGCCTTTTAGGAAACTGTGTCTCATATGAGCTTTTTCATCATCAGTAAGAGATGTAAAATATCTTAGTGAAGGTATTTTAGTAAAATGGTTTACTATTCAAAGGATTTCAGAGTTTTTTCTTACATTTATGTTTTAAACTTCCTAAAATATGAAAGCAGATTAAATTTTGCCTATGATTTGAAAAGCAGCCTTGCTAAATTTCAGTAAATTTTATGGTACCTAAAACCTAAAAGAATGAGTACCAAATTTCAAAAATCTAACTAAATTAAGCATCTCTTTCACTAAGACATTTTAGCTGGGACGAAAGGCTGGGTGTTACATCTCTTATGTTTGCGTGCTTTGCACTTGCATGAATTTCATTAGCAACGTTTGTCTTGTTTTCCCAAAATACTAGAGATGAATGAATGTATGCATATCGTGGTAGTCTTTTTAAAGCACAGTAGAAATTAAAACATTTCTGCACTTCAGTTGAACAGAGTTGCCATCTGAATTCTATAATCTCTGCCCAGATGGTTACTTTTCATAATTACTTATGTAGCTTTTATATTGTAGAAGTGATAGACTTTCCAAGCACTAATAGTAGTAGTAATAGTAATAATAATAAAAAAGCATTTCAGTGCTCCTTAATGAGGGGCACTTCCAAAGCTCTGTTTAAAGTCAAGTGCACTAGGGCAGTTGTCTGTCTGCTGTTAGTTGTGGAACTTGCCCCAAGTGTCTGGTGCTGGTGCCCCGCCAGTTACTCTGTGGGTAACAGCCTCGGTGGCCACCCAGCCCCCCATCCTTCCACTCACCTCCACCCTCACACACGTCCTCACCAGAGAGCCTGAGAGTGGATGGAAATTATTCTGGTGGCTTTGAGAGATGAGCATTGAAATCACGCTTAAACGCAGTTATGGGTGACATAGAAAGATGAATCTGTGGCGTTGCTTAGATGAGAGTACCTGCAGGGCTGACCTGTCTTTTGAAGAGAAACCTGGTATTTTATGGGGGTATTTTTTCTGTAATGGGAGCAATCGGTGGCGTCCGTCTGTCTTCTGACTTAACTATTTTGGTCTTTATTTCTCCAATTGTATTTGCTTTTAGCATCAGTGAATGAAAACCATGAAATATACATGAAGGATTCTGTGTCTGCTGCAGAGGTTGGTACTGGCCAGTACATAACAACAAAGGGCATCTCTCAGACCAACTTGATCACCACTGTGACTCCGGAGAAAAAGGCAGAGGAGGAGCGGGACGAGGAAGAGGACAGACGGCAAAAGGCCGAGGAAGCCACACCAGTTGCTGCCGTACGGCCCGAGGGAAAGGTACATCTCCCCGCTGTCTCCCCGACCTGTGCACTCTCTAAAGAACTCCTGAATGAGACTGAGGACGTAAGCCAGGAATGTGAAAAAGACTTAGGCTAATTCATATCTCAGCATTAGTCACCTTCATGTTGTCAATTTTTAAATTAGTATGTCCTCTGTCAACACTTTTCCTCTGCAAAAGCCCTTTCTAACTTTCAGGAAATTCTTATTGAACAACTCAGGTGCTACGTGAGACTTTCAACAGCTGTCCTGTCTGTAGATCTTAAAAATACGTTTGGTAGTGAATTACACTTTTCTGTTTGGGCTCACAATTCAGAACTGTCACTAAAGCTGTTTTCTTTGTTTCTGGCCCCATCCTCCTACCCAGGGCTGTGTATTTGTCTAGATGCACAGTAATTGCTTTGCCCTTCTTCTGACTGCAGGTAGCTGAGTGACCACAGCCTGCATACTTATACACTGTTTCCACTGTTTCTCTCTCTCAGTCTTATCATCTTAACCTAATCATCAAAGTAGCCAGTGGATGTGTTTTGGAAAAAGGATATTAACGCCGAAGGTTGCAAGGGAAGACGGAGGGCGAACTTGTCAGTAATTTCTCCAGGGTGTTTTATTCATTGAACTTGGTCACTTCATTTCATCCAAAAGTCAATTTATTTTTAAATATTATGTTTATTTCTGGAGGTCCATCACTATAAAGCAACTTTTCAGGAAAATGAAAGTCAAAAAACATGTAGACAACCTGCTTCTGGTTCGGGGTTTTGTATGTCGCAGAGCAGCTCCCTAAAAGTCAAAGAACACACCGGGAGGTTTATACATAATAATAATGGGAAAACAAGAGTGGGTCTTGGAATGTACAGAGTACAGAGTGAAAGGAAACAGCAGAATAAAAATGCCGTATAACTTAGAGGTTATGCTAAAACTTAGGTAAATTTGATTCAAAAGTGCTCTTTCGCACATGGACTCTTCAAATGCAGGGTACAGGGCAGAGAATCAGCTGGGACTCTGTAGAAAAATGCTCCTTTGGATAAGAATTTAACAGTGACCTCTAAATGGGCAGATTGGCAAACGTATCATCGTTCTGTTTATGTTAGACTATCCCAGTGACCCAATCCATCATCCTTTTTTAGGGTAAGATTATTTATTTGCCAAACACAAAAATAAAAACAGGATAGGACATAGTGGAAGGATATTTGGATCACTTTTGCTGTTAAAATGTGCTTTGTTCTGAATTTTGTTTTTACACTCTTTTCAGTTAAGGCGGGTTCTAACTAGGTCACGATCAGAAGATGATATACTTGAAAAGCCAATGTGTCCCATGATTTCTGGAAGTCGCCCAGGCCAACACTCCATTCTGAGGGATGTGTAAATATGATTAAGTGCCCCATAAAAGTAAATGACTTGTCGTTTGCTCCAAAAACGATCCAGTCCCACTTTGTTTGCTTTTGAAAGATCAGCGATTTGTTTACATGAGATGGAGCCGTAAGCCAGCATCACTTGGTGCCATTTATGCCATGCGAGACTAGAAAGACCAAGAAGGCTGTGCTCTTAGAGTCGGAGCCTCTGAGAAGCCAGCACTGTGACCCTGATGCCTTCTGAGAGGCCGTGGCCGAGGCCTTGTGCTGAAGGAGCTGAAGGGCGTCTACATCTCCCCCACTGCAAAGCTGTCTTTAAAAACCACTCTAGGGCTTCCCGGGTGGCGCAGTGGTTAAGAATCTGCCTGCCAGTGCAGGGGACGCAGGTTCAAGCCCTGGTCCGGGAAGATCCCACATGCCGCGGAGCAGCTAAGCCCGTGCGCTACATCTACTGAGCCTGCACTCTAGAGCCCATGAGCCACAACTACTGAGCCCACGTGCCTGGAGCCTGTGCTCTGCAACAAGAGAAGCCACCGCAATGAGAAGCCCGCGCACCGCAACTAGAGAAAGCCTGGCGTAACAACGAAGACCCAACACAGCCAAAAAATAAATAAATAAAATTAAGTAAAAAAAAAAAAAAAGCCGCTGTAAAAACCACTTAATCAGCAACATAGAAGATTAAGCCGTCATTTCATTCTTCTCTATCTTCAAAAAAGTAACGTAGAGGGCGCTCTTTTTTTTTTTTTTTTAATGACATAGCTCTTTTAAAATTTTTATTTATTTATTTATTTATTTTTGGCTGTGTTGGGTCTTTGTTTCTGTGTGAGGGCTTTCTCTAATTGTGGCAAGCGGGGGCCACTCTTCATCGCGGTGTGCGGGCCTCTCACTATCGCGGCCTCTCCCATTGCGGAGCACAGGCTCCAGACGCGCAGGCTCAGTAATTGTGGCTCATGGGCCCAGCTGCTCCGCGGCATATGGGATCTTCCCAGACCAGGGCTCGAACCCGTGTCCCCTGCATTGGCAGGCAGATTCTCAACCACTGCGCCACCAGAGAAGCCCGAGGGCGCTCATTTTTTAACCAAGATGAAAATGTATTACTGAAAATAGTTCTTAAGCGACTGGTCCCTAGATTCCTTTGAGAGGAGGTGTGTTTCCCCACTAACAATCACCCCAGGTGACGGGGCAGCCTCCACGGGCAGAAGGCAGCTTGTAACTTGTACATTATCCTCAGCTCAGTGAGATTTGTGCAGGGTCTTGTTTAAGACACAGCGTTTAACGTCAGATGTGAGTATTAGGAAAAGACATACTTGTCTGATACCGAAAAAGAGACAGTTCTACATTCTACTAGATCCATGATATAATTTTATTTGTGCATTTTCTTACCCTCTGTCTCTATATTTACCAAGTCAGGGTTGGATAACCGTCACAAAGCAGGCCAGATAATGTCCATGCTCTCAGGACACTAGGCAGAAACACGCATGTGGGTACACACACAGACACACACACACACACACACAGACACACACACACACGAGCAGAAGTTCAGTCATCTTCAGGCTCCAGGTGACCTTGTCTTGAACTCGGCTATAGCAGCTTCCACGCTGGCCCTGGGTCCTGTTTGGCATTTGCTTGCCTCTCCCACCCCTCTCGCTCAGCATCCCTCCACCACCTGCAGAGAAAGCTGGCTGTGGTCACGGAGACTGCGGGGACCAGGAAGGGTGTAAAGAACCTTACTTGCCCTGCAGAAGCCTGCATGCCCCTCCCCAGGAGCACTTTTGTGGGGATGCCTGCCTTGAGCGTCCCCTTAAGGACTCAAACCAGGCAGCTTAAGCCTACTGCTCCTCTAAGAGAAACCGGAAGGTGGGGAAATTGTATCTTTCTATTACTTATGGACCACAAGTAATACAAAGGAAATGCTGATAAACCACATCACAAGAAAACACGTTCTTTTTTGCTGGTTAGCTTGTTTGAAACCACTTCTTTAAGCTCCCCCGTGTAGATTATGGGTAACGGAGCCAAAATAGGAGTTTTCAAAAGAGCCTCGGTGCTTTATGGGGAGGTAAGGTAGGTGTTCACTGTGGAATTCCCTAATTGGAGCTGCTTACGGGTAGGAGTGGGGTCAGAAACTTCTTGATTTGGAAACCCACCTGCTTTGGCTGTAACTGACTAACCAAGGAAAAGTAATGCTAGAGATTTTGTTTTTAATAATCAAAAATTGGATTCATTGTCATTTTAATCCAACTGAACCCTAGTAACAGATCTGGTAGCTGGAGATTAGGAGAAGTTATTGAAAGTCTTGGTTTTAAGTTATCAGAGAGTTGCATTTGCTCTCAGCATCCTAAAAATTTCTAGAGTTGTTGGTCTAAACAGAAGTTTTGGATCACATGAAACGTAGTCATTGAGATACCCACGGATATCTTCAGTTCTGATTTTTTTTTCAAGCCCACCCTATGTTTGACTTGAGGGTCTAATGGGAAAACGATGGCCATTCGTGGCAGCGTTGGCATGCAGCTTGAATACTTTAAAATTCACAAACAACTCTAGTGCTGAAATTCTTGTTTGACGATTTTTTCTCGGTACCCATAAGAAAATTAACTAATTGCAGTTTTCTTTTTGTCCTTTTGCACCTCTGTTCGCTGCTTTCTGTCTCTCTCGCTGTCTCTCTCACATCAGTCACCCGGGCTTGGCACTGACTCATGTCCCCCCTCCCCCCCATCAGCCCCCTCTCCCCCTGCATCTCCCACAGGGCTCCGCAGGAGGTGTAAGGAGAACGGGCACCCCCCGCCGGGGGTCGAGCCGGCCAGAGACCCCGGGCACCTGCACGGGGAGCCCGCCTCGGACTCTGACGGCCGAGGGAAGCCATGCCTGGGGAACCACGATGTGACTTTTAGCCACAAACAGCAGCCGGGCCGAGGGACCACCCTGTTTTCCTTCTCCTTGCAGCTCCCCGAGTCCTTTCCCTCTCTTCTGGATGACGATGGCTACCTGTCTTTCCCCAACCTTTCCGAGAGCAACCTCCTGCCCCAGAGCTTGCAGCATTACCTCCCCATCCGCTCACCCTCTCTGGTGCCCTGCGTCCTCTTCATCTTCTTCTTCCTGCTCTCCGCCTCCTTCTCAGTGCCATACGCCCTCACTCTCTCCTTCCCTCTGGCTCTGTGCCTCTGCTGCCTGGAGCCCAAGGCGGCCTCCTTGAGTGCCTCACTAGACAATGACCTGAGTGACAGTTCAGAGGAAGAGGTGTGTACCTCGGCATAGAACACACGTCCCTGTCGTGCTCGGGGCCGCGGTCCGAAACAGTCTCAGACGGCTGCTGCGATAGTGGTTCTACTTTCAGAGCCTCATTTATCGTCTGTGCCAATCTGTGCAGAGGTTTTGTGTGCAGGGGGTGCGACCCGGCCCCGGGGTTAGGCACAACACCATGTGGATGCAGCAGGCTGAGCCCGGCCCGGAGCCGCGCTGCCACCCACTGACTCCAGTGGGTGGGGAAGGACTCAGCCGTGAGCCAATTGTAAATAAATAACCCGTTAGCTACGTAAGAACTCAGGGTCGAGTTAAAGGCTCTGTTCGGTTCTCATTCAATAAAGGAAATGACACAGAAGACAGATGAGTAACTTTCAACTAGATTGGCGGCAAGTTACCAAAATGTACCCTGATGTAATGATGCACAGTGGTGATACGCACCAGGTAAAGGATGCTCAGGGTGCGGCGGGAGAGAGCACCGCCATCGAGGTGCATCATCACCCTCGGGGCAGCTCTCCAAGACTGTAAAAGCCTCCCTCTCCTCCCTGGAGATTCTGAAATGCCCCCGCTGCTCTTTGATTGTCATTGCCAGACCGTCATTGTTACTCCATGAGGGGAGCCCGATCCCGTGGGTGTGTTGGGTCAGAAAGAAGGGCTTGAGCAGTTTAAAACGCTCAGTGACATTGGTCATTGGCAGGGCCAGAAACGGGACCAGAAAGAGCGGCAGTTGCAAACAGCAGTTTCCAAACACAATCAGGAAAGACTCCTGTTAGGTTTCTATACGCTGTAAAAATGGGCTGAAATTTCATGCGCACGAGCAATGCCAAGGCATGTGTTGGGTGGCACCCATTCTCTCAGTTCCAGCGTGAGGCTGGGGAAGTTGGATGGGCCTCTGCGGCTAGCGACCAGGAAAGGACTTGAGCCTTCAGCCTCCATCCGTGAAAGCAGGCTGCCTGTCAGTCCCCAGTCCCTCATCCGAGCCATTGGGGGAGGTAACGTCCTAGCCGGTAGTGTTTCCTCTTAATTGCTCCCCTTTCCCTCCACTCCGCTGCCGCCGTGTGAACAGCCCAGCGGTTTCCCTTTGTGCAGCCTTTAAATAGAACGCAGGGAAAAAGAACAGAAGTGCCAGCAGGCCCCTGGCTGAAACCCACCCTCCTGCCTACGCCTGCCCCCCCGCTCCTCCAGCAATTCTGGAGGGTTTTGTGTCAGGAGCCAAACCCAATACACCTAGCATTAAAAAAGAAAATCACAAAGTCAAAGCAACACTAAAAAAGGAAAGTCTATTCAGTTCTGTGCTCAGCTAGAAATGGTAATCCGAGCTGCACCTGTGAGTAGATAGCATTGTGAGGTACGTATCTATATTTAGTGGTATTATGACTGTTTCTTTGCAGCAGCAGGAAAAAAGTGGGAATGGTCTCCAAGATGTTCTCAAGAAAAGTTTAGGCTTTTCAATTTGATACTGCCTAAGAGCCCTTTGCAAGGTTCTTGGATCCTCTGCGACTTAGCTCCAAATCTATCTATGTGTAACTATTTTCGTACGTGGAAAATATTTTAAGAGAAAAACCACTCTAAATCCTAGGTTTGAATATCACTGTTTCTCATAGTAGCAACATAATCAAATAACGTAGGTCCAAACCTACAGTCATTACGCACGCAATATTATCTACAAAAACTGTTTATAATATTAGCTGGTTTCCAACCTGCACATCTTTGTTCCTTCAGCAATGGAGCTAGTCATCAAGCTAACAGAAGGCGAAAAGATTGCCATTTTATGTTTTCCTGCATTTTAAATAACTGAACTTTTATGTAGCAAACCACACAGATCTTGTGCCTAATCCAGGGTGTACATCTTGTTGTAATCAGTGCATGAAAATTAACGTTCAACTTGGGCATGTCTGCATTACATCAGCAAAACAAATCACAGCAGTTACTCCTCGCAAGCTGGAGGCCGCGTGCCTGGTGCTTCGCACACGTGAACCCTCCCCTGAGACCGTGAACCAGCTCCGGCTGAGGCGGCCTTCCAAGTCCTCCCCTCCAGCCTCGGTCACTCATGACGGCTCTCTTGCCACATGACTTTGTATTTGGCCATCTGTTCAATGTCGTCTCAACCCCAAGTGTTAAGAGCTGTGAGCTCTGGTTCAAGCTGAGCTAGAGAACTCAGATGTAGGTCATTCAGGTAAAAAAAAAAAAAAAAAAAAAAAACACTCGCCATTTGTTGACACGGCCTGTTTTATTCCCTGGGCCTCAAGTGTTTTGGCAGCTAAACCGGGTGACTTTGTAACATACGGTTCAGCTCTGTCACTTTGGTTTTGCAAAATCACTAATGACTCTGATTCTTTTTAAATATTTTATCATCACAGCTTACATCTGTCACGTGTGGTAGTGGCTTAATTAGTCCCAGCCCTTCTCAAGAGCGAAACCCAGTGCAGAGAGCTGTAATCATTTCCAACTACAGAGCTGTTGGCTATTTTTTTTTTTCATTTGTCCTTCTAGAATTTTGGTCAAATAAGGAGGCGCCGAATGCTAAATCATCTACATCTATCCAGAGACATAAGGTGAATTTAGCTCACCGTAATCATGTGCCAACTTGTGAAGAATTTTTTGATAATACCAAAAAAGGAGATGGATGAAATCTGGAGGAAAAGATTGATCACCTGATTTAACATTTTAAATGGTGTAAACACATTATATGATAGTCCATGGCATGCCATACATTTTGCAGTTTTGCTTAGACATAGGATATTATATAAATAAAAGTTGCTATAAAAGCTACTTTATTCAGCCTTTATTACTTCAGTCATTAACTGTTTATTGATCAGGCACTATGTTTGTTGAATGACTCACTGACTAGGTGCTGAGTAGGAGGTTGAGGGAGTTTAGATGCAGCCTAAGCTGCTATTTATTTGTGTATAGCTAGGAAAAATAATAGCAATAATTAGGAAATACTGTGTTGATATCAATATTTATGATTTTTATAGGCATTTTTAGCTGTGTCAGGCATTGCATAAAGACTTAGTATCCGTTACCTGATACAGTTAGGGCTATGATTTTCCCCATTTTCCAAGAAGGAAATTGGGATTAAAATACGAAACCTGCCCCCTGTGCCATAGAGTTAAATAAATAGCAAGGATTTGAGCTGATATCAGTCTGTCCTGAGACCCCCTCACTCTTAACCATGGCGGTAATTCCACTGCCAAGATGCCTGGAAAGCTGCTGAAGTGAATTCTAAAGCCATAAGGGAAATAATCAAAGTAGGAGGAGAAATACTTTCAACAACTTTCGAAGCCTTTGACACAACTAGTTGGCACGCTGAGCCCAAGTCATTCTTACTTGTTCTTGAAAGCCTAAGATTTCCTCGGGTTATCCCATACCCTTGAACAGGGACCTGCTTCTCTTCCTAAATCAAACTGGCCTTGCCCTAGACTGTCAGTTGGCGAAGCCATGCTAATGCCCTAGCAGTGATCACCCTGATAAGAAAATTAATAGCCACCCCCCTCCAGGTGTTGCCAAGGTGGTCGGGTCATGAAAGCACTCAGCATGCTTTCTTTACCAACCTACTGAAAAGGATTTCCCTCTTAGGCACGGGAGCAGATTGCCAGGATGGAGACCTCAGGTGCACACGCCAAGCATGAGTTCCAACTCCATTTCTTTTAGGAACATAGAAAATGAAAGTTTGGGAGAGGGCCAAGAAGTCAACCCAGCCAGAGTCATGTAGACATAAAGAGCACTGTCCCAGCCCTCCCGCTGATAATCCATGGTCTTTGCAGTGAGAGATTATTTTAAGAGGCAGATTCACAACCTTAGAGCCCCCAGTTTGGATTTTTGTTGACAAATTAGTAATCGCACAACTTTGCTCGAGAGACTTTTAATAATGACTAGTTTGAGAGTTGAGAAGGGAAAGTCAGTTAATATTATATAGGACGTTGAGATGTCCCAAGTTCAATGGCTGTGGCTCGTCTCTCCTCCAGAAAAAAAAAAGAGTTTTTGTTTTAAATCATAAACCACTATAAAAACAGATTAAAAGTCAGTCTTGAAATTACTATTGTAATTCTCCCTTGAAAACCTAGGCTCTGTCAAATGCTGTGCTTTGTTTTATTTGTGTCCAAGTAGATGTCTCTCTCTCTCCTTCTCTCCTTATTTTTCATTACTACTATTATTATTTGCTTCATTTGAATGTTTATTTTGGAACGAGATATTTAATTACATACTTCTGTATACCTCTTTCTATTGGCGGGTGGGGCGAAATAAACAACGTATAGTCTTAAAAATATCTAGTTAGCAATCCTACTTGAGAATTGAGTTACATTTTTCATATGTAAAACATGCCTGTGAGCCACTGGCATGTGCTTTTTATAATTAAAAGGTAATGCAGACAGCCTGATGGTCTTAGATGGATGCAAATTACCAAAATGGTATAAATGAGGGGCTGAAAGTCCAGTGACTGTTAATAGTAGCTTTTTATTTAAATTGACATGTTAAGTTACTTTTCAAATGTGACCTATTCCTAGAATTTTTTTAAAAATATATAAACAGCAATTTTATTTGCATTAAACATTTTTAGGAGCTCTTTCTCGGGGTTTCAGTTAAAAATGGGGGAAAGAATGACATGGCAGCAGACATGTCAGCTTGGCTAATACACGTCCTGTGGTTACGCAGGCCGTGTGCCTCTGGTCTTCCTCTGAGTGTCTCTGCTGATGGAACCTAGCTCTGGCCTTTCTTTTGGTTTTGTTGGAACCTGCATTCTTGTGGGAAGGTAGTGCGATACAGATCACAGAAAAAGGGACTGAACTGTAGGACCCGGGCATGCCCGCTTGACCGGATGGTTTGTTTTCTCTTCCTGCCTTTCTCCTGGAACCTGATCACCTCTGTGATCCACAGACCGACAGTGAGCGCACGGACACCGCGGCTGATGGGGAAACCACCGCCACTGAGGTTGGTACAGTCACTGTGGGTGCCGCCCGTTGCCTAACAGAAATGCTCTGCAGGCTGGAACTTTGCATATTGCCTTTTAGAGTGGAGAGAAATTCTACTTTTAATAGTCGGAGTTAAATATATTCTACTGCCTAGACCAGCGGTTCTCAAACTCTGGCCTGCATCAGAGTCATCTGGAGGGTCCCATCCTCCTGTTTCTCATTCAGAAGACGGTCTGGGGTAGGACTGGAGAATTTGCATTTCTAACAAGTTCCCAGGTGACAGTGACCCTATCCATTTCAGGGTCACATTTTGAGAATCCTTGGCTAAATTGGTAATACTTTTTAAAAAATTTTTATTGGAGTAGAGTTGATTTACAATGTTGTGTTAGTTTCAGGTGTACAGCAAAGTGAATCAGTTATACATACACATATATCCACTCTTTTTTAGACTCTTTTCCCATATAGGTTATTACAGAGTATTGAGTAGAGTTCCCTGTGCTGTACAGTAGGTCCTTATTAGTTATCTATTTTATATGCAGTAGTGTGTATATTTTTTTAAAAATGTATTCCCTTATCCCAGATGTTTACGCATGATAGCCATAATTGGGGGTGGGTGGTACAATTTATGTAATTAGCTTATTGACTAGATACAGATATACTTTAAAATCCCAAATGGTCAAAATGCTTGTTAAAATTATAATACTTCTCTTAACTCATTTTTCATAGCCTGGATGTAGTCTGGGTCACTCAAAAGAAATGAATTTTCCAAGGAAAAGAAAATTAACAAATTACTGTCAGTACTTTATTGGAAAAAAAAATTATCACATTGACCAGTGATACTATGCTCTTATTTATCCTTTGTTAATTCTTTAGGGTTCATTAAATATGTGTATGGCTTACGTTGTTTTTTAAATCTTCTCTACCAGTAACTAATTAAAATCTCTGTAAAAACAATATTTATCTATAGTAATGGAAGTCAAGGTGTTCATTTCCTGAAGTGCTAACAGAATTTATTTTTTACTTTGTGATAGTGTTTAACATTAGATTGTTTTTTACATTATCCAATCATAACAATATTTTCTAGTTGGGTATTTAGGAAGAACTAAAAATGTTATAGGTAGTATCTATACATCACTTCATTGAAAATATGTTCAGAAGAACATTTCAAAATGGAGTTTAATTATTTCTTCCTTTGGAAATGCCAGAGTTCAGTTCAAAGTTTGGAAATCATCATTTTTTAATTTAGAGATAATACTGTAAAACTATCATCCTGGTTCTTTTAAGCAATCAAATATAAACTGATTACAAGGTAATCATTTTCTACACCAAATATAACAATTACATCTTAATTTTGTGAGAATTAGTTATATGTAGCTACTGATACATTCAGTAAATTTCATTGTAATCCTAAGGTATGCTGTAAATGAAAAATATTTTAATACTACTACTTTAAATTTCTCTTAATTCGTCCCAGCCTCTCCTCCCCTCCCCCTCCCTGTGTCCACAAGTCCATTCTCTACGTCTCTATTCCTGCCCTGCCACTAGGTTCATCAGTACCATTTTTCTAGATTCCATCTATATGCGTTAATATACGGTATTTGTTTGAGGGAGTAGCATTGACATATATACACTACCGTGTGTAAAATAGATAGCTAATGGGAAGCTGCTACATAGCACAGGGGGATCAGCTTTGTGCTCTGTGACGACCTAGAGGGATGGGATGGGGCGGGGGGGGAGAGGGAGGCTCAAGAGGGAGGGGATATAGGTATACATATAGCTGATTCACTTTGTTGTACAGCAGAAACTAACACAGCATTGTAAAGCAATTATACTCCAATAAAGATGTTAAAAAAAAATGACTCAGCTATGAGAAAAAAAAATACTATAAATTTCTCTAGCAGTTTTAAACTTTGTTATACAACATTTGAAGCATGCAAACGAAGACGTATAACATAGGTAGGTTATGAAGGTTAAAAATAAAATGAAGAGCTATGAACCCACCACCTCTGTAGGATCAGCATGCCTCCAGCCCTCTAACGCTTCTTATAAATGCTTCCCCTTCTCTTTTTTCCAGAGCCAGTGTAACAGCAGTGCAGGGTGGGGCATGCAGGTTAGATAGTCTGGTCCCCATTGAGACCCAGACAAAGTGATCCATTTGCTGAAGGCCATGTGCTCTGGCATCACCCACTTGTCACCCATAATTTCACTCTGGACCGTGTCTTATAGTTGATTTTTGTAGTTGATGGTAGTCTATTTAATTTCCTCACTTACCCCATCCATATCAGCCCTCTCCTCTCCCAAATTTGTTTTTAAGTAGGTGGGTTCAAGAAATTCAAAGTTCCAAGAAATTTTTTAATGTGGGAACCTCTGTGTTACGTTCTTTGTGCCTCAGTTCTCTGGTCTACAAATTGAGGATCATAATAGCTAACCTCATAGGATTATTGTGAGGACTCCTACACTCCAAGGGAGCTCTCATCATTGGATATTCATAGCCTTTTTTGTGAATTTTAATTTCGATGTTGGCTTCCCCCACTTCCTGAACCGTTGCTAACATCCTTTAAGGACAGCCCGCCAAGTCCTAGCTGTCACCTCCCAAGCACATGTGTGGGCTCATCACGCTTGGAAGTGTCCAGGTCAAAGACCCATGGGGCAAGGAATCTTTTGCTCCTGTCTTCTTATTAAGCTTCATAATTTGTGTGTGAGAACGTTGTGGTTTATATATAAGAAAGAAATGTCTTCTCACATAAGAGCAAACTAGCCCCCATGTAGCTGGCTTATGTAGACCCATCCTTCGATCTTAGAGTCAATGGCATGGTAAGACTTTATTTCCCACTCTCTCTTGATGCTGGCAGTCGGACCAGGAGGAAGATGCAGAACTCAAGGCACAGGTAGAAAATTCAAAATCAAACACAAAAGCAGAAACCAGCGTGTGATAAGTCATTGTTTGTTTGCGGTGTTGCAGCATGCTCCGAGGTGGTGACTGTGTGTTGGTGCAGTGTGGAGGATGACACTTGTTCATGTGACTATCATGTCCCTTACTTTCCTTTCTTCTCCACTTTTTTCAGAATAGTCTGATTAAGCGAATAAAGGGTGAAAATGTGTATGTCAAACATAGTAATCTTATGTTAGAGGTTGGTATTGGTATATACCAGTGCATGCTTGTGTGTGTTGGTTTTCCTTTGGTGGCTTAACCTGTGGGCTCGTACCATGATGCATGAAGGGTGTGTTCTCACCTGTGAATATGTGTGGTTGACTTCTCAGCTTCCTATGATTCCTTCCTCTCTCCTAGACATAGATCCCCTTTCCTGCGTGTGTATTTATTTTAATTCTCTGGTTACATGTGAATTACACTCTTAACAGTTGACCTTTGAAACTTTTGGTTTTTTTGCTTGCGTGAACTAGATTTTGTTTTCCCTCGGAAATATCACATTTTCACCAGAGTGTTTGTGGTAGTGTCATGAGCCCTGATCAGAATTCTTTTATTTTGACTACTAATGAGATAATGACCTAACTTTTAAAACGAGAGAGAGCACGCAGAAAGGAAAACAAACGTAAAATGTTGACTGTTGGATTCTTTACGTTCTGAATATAGGAGCTAGATAAAACCCAAGATGACCTGATGAAACATCAGACCAATATTAGTGAGCTGAAAAGAACCTTTTTAGAAACCTCCACGGACACTGCCATCACGAACGAATGGGAAAAGAGGCTTTCCACCTCCCCTGTGCGACTAGCCGCCCGGCAAGAGGAGGCACCCATGATCGAGCCGCTGGTACCTGAAGAGGTCGGTATCCAGGCTTTGGGTTGCACTTGTTTTCTGTTCACTAGCCTCGCTCCTCTGCAGGGTCTGCAGGGAAAGGATGTGGCAGGCTTCTGAGTAGAGAATCTCACCCCTTGTCTGTGTATAGCCAGTACAATGTTAGGTGGCCAAGGAGTGAGTAATCGCATCCCATGGTGCTTTGGAACAAACAAGGAAACTCTGGTTCAGATCTGCTTATTCTAGATTCACAGCTGGGAGACATTGACCTGCTGTATTAATGAACCAACAGTTTTTCTGAATGTACTTCCACTGCTTTAAGAAACGCCTTGAAAATTCATGACTGTTTCTCATCAGTTGCAAGATGAGGCCTATTGAGATTGTCTAATGTTTGACTAAACAGTGTTCTGAAGTTGATAACACTTCAGGGCATACTTTACTCTGGGACTACTACACCAGGTTTTTACGGGTATACTCAGTTTTTTATTTCATTTTTATTTATAGCATATATATATATTTTTAAAAACTGGTTCATTTAACTGATTTATATATATAAACATATATATTATATTATGACTTATAATCAGTTTTTATTTGGTTTTTAATAGGGAAAGTAAAGGCCAGAATGTCTTTTTGAGTAAGTCTTCCATGTAGGAGATCGCTCTTTAAATGTACAGCAAGATAGAGGATTCAGCTGGTGTTACTTTAAGGCTCGCATCGTGTGGGACCCACAGTGGCAGTGGTACTAATCTTACTGTCAACTGCTACACATCATCTTACTTCATCTGTCTTTCAAAAGAAGTAGTTTTTTAAAACAGCATCTTTCTAGTATCATATTAACTTCTTTCTTCCCTTGAAAGCTGTTTATCTGAAGTGACCACAATCATGATGTTCATGACAGTTCCAATCCCACTTAAAAAAATGACAAGGTATATCTCCATTTGAATTACTTTGTAAAGGGCCTTTTTATGCAGAATAAATGAAAAGTCCTGTGACCAAAGTATTCCTGTACCATTAAACATCGGTTTCATTCAGATTGTTTGAGTTTCAAGACACAAAAATGTCACATTTTCCTGATTGATTTAAATATTGTAGTTCCTGCATTAGTAAGACTGCCACTTATAAGTTATGGTCAGATAAGTTTTATTGTAATTGGTCAAGTTTGGTTTACCCTATTTCTACGAGGGCTGGAAATAAGGAAGGACGTGCTGGCTCTGAAGATGGCAGATACTGGATTACGTTACAAAAACACAAAATAAATAGCCACTGAAAAAGTCAAGCCTCTCTTCCCCTGCTGTCACTCAGGGACACGCGAGGTAGCAGCCCTTTGAATGGAAGTTCGGGTAGTTGCTTGGAGAAGTTAAAGGTGGTGATAATAAACAAGGGACTGTCCAAGTCTAGGTCATTAGACTAGTAAAAGAAATTTTTTTCACTTATTAAATCCTCTAATTCTTAGAGAATAACGGTGATGACCCCCAAGAATGTTAATAACTTGAAGAGGTGATGCTTTGAATATGCTGAACTTACCCTCGATGTGGATGCCTTATCCCTGTTGGTGCAGAGAAACTGCAGTAGACCTAAGAAAGGATTGTTTTAAAAGGATTAAAGGATGGAGGAAAGATGTCCTCTGCAGAAGCACAAAGTAGTTTGGTTACGTAGACTGGAGACCAGCAGCTGGCTTAGTAACCGCTTTCAAGTGTCTGCTGAGTGGTGGGCAGAAGCTGTACCTTAGGACTCCACTGCCACCGGGAAGGGAGGAAATTGGTGGGAGACTTGCTAGATGTAAAGAAGAGCTTCTTAAAAACAAGGCTGGCTAACCCTGGTTATCAAAGGGGCTCTGAAAAAGCAGCTCCAAGGAGCTTCAAGTCCCAGAGGAAGAGAGAGGTCCCTTCTGGGAGGTCAGGGCTATGCGCGCTTCCCTCGCCTTGGGGCTCCCATCCGACCCTCCTCCCGGGGCCCTTGGTGACACCCAGTTTATCCTCCATTTGAGGGCCCTGGAGACAGCCCGGCAAGTTCTTATGCTCCAAATTCTTGTTCATTTCTATATTAAAACTTAATATTGGCTTTTGTTATTGGTTTTATGAAAAGCACAAAAGATAATTTTATCCTCCCAGCCAGCTAGGCATACACAAAGCATATTTGTTTGAAAACACCTAAACAAAAGATTTTCATTTTAGAGGGGAGGTATTTTTCTAAGTAAATTACTCATTGGATGTTATCCTTTTATTTAATATGACCCACTTTAAATTAATTAAACAATAATTGGCCAGTTTAGAAAGAGGTCCAATTATTTCTAAAAGAAAATATTTAACTTAATTTTTTAAAGTGACATCTCAAAGTAATATTGCTTGTGTCAGAAGGGTAAAGAAACTGATTCAGTGACACCACACTTAGTTGGATATTTTTGGGAATCTCAGTGATACAATGTTGTTTTGAAAAAAATGTAATGACTCCTGATTTTTAATGTGACCACTTTTTTTCTTTGTCTGTGGCGGTCGAACCCTAAGTAAATCTATTTCTATGCAACCAGTTTATGACCAATTAGAGAAAAATTAGGAGTTAGAAATATAGTGAGCTAGTAATGGTGATTATATTCTAAGAGTATGATGTTATGTTTATTATAAAATGGGAATTTTATTGCCAGTGGTTTCAAGTTTCAAATGTTTGAGTTAACAGGAGACAAGTAGCAATGAGGCCCCAAAGAAGCAAATAATAGCAAATCATCATTAACTTTGGAAAACAGGCAAACCCACATACGGGGCCCTCCAAACGTAGGATAGATGGATGGGATGTGAAGGGTTTCAGGTACATCTTCTGTCCACAGATATTTCCCATGACAGCCTTTTGTGGTATACCTAGGCCTAGTCCCTATTGGACAGATATTCCTTCATGGTTACTTGAATATTAAAAGTTTCCAAATCCCAACCACAATGCAATACACGTTAGCACTTATGCCATGCCAGTACTGTCCTCTTTTTTTAAGGTGGCTGGTGGTTTTACTGGTATGTCAGCTTAATACAGTCAACTCTCCCTATTCATGGATTCCTTATTGTGCAAATTCACCTACTCACTAAAACTTATTGTAACCCTAAAATCAATATTAACAGCGCTTTCACGATAATTCACAGACAGGTACAATGTGATTAAAAAAAAAAAAAAAATTGCTCAAGGCACACCTTCCCAGGTAAGGTGAACAGGCAACAAGTTTCACAGCCTGTTTAGTGCCACATTTTTGCTTTTTTGTGTTTTTTGTTGGTGATTTTGCTATTTAAAACAACCTCCAGGCATAGTGCTGAAGTACTGTCTAGTGTCCCCAAGTACAAGAAGGCTGAGATGTGCCTTATAGGACAATATGTGTGTCAGATACGCAAAGTTCAGGATAAGTTATAGTGCTGCTGGCTGTGTGTTTGATGTTAATGGATCAATAATAGATATTAAATAAGGGGTCTTTAAACAGAAACACACATAAAACAAGGTTATGCATTGATCAGTTGATGAAAATTTCACGACCAGAAGCTCCCAGGAACCTGACCCTCTCTTTCCCCTAGGAGCTGTGGTTCAGTACTCAGTAATTCAGTGTTCACGGCGACTTTATAGAACACAACTGCCATGAATAACTAGAATCAACACTCTTTATGCATTTTTCTGCTTTCTTGTCCAGCTTTACTTTTGCTATTCAGGTCTTGGATGGGCCTTAAATTGGGCAAAATATCCATTCACTATGGATCATCTATTCATGGATAGAATTATCTCCATTCTGTGAATCTGACTTCTGTGACTTTCCATTCAGACCCTGGGGTGCAACTCTAGATGCATATTACAGTCACCTACAAGATTTTTAAAATACCGATGCCTGGGTTCTACGTCAGAATCTGATTTAATTAGTCAGAGGTGCACCCCACACATTACTCTTATTTAAAAGCTCTCCGCATAATTCTAATTCACAGCCCAATTTGAGAACCCCTGGCCCGAGCAGAAATGAAAGTCACAGCTCCATAGAGACTCTTAATCATCTGGGCAAGTAACACCTCTGTGAATTTTGCATGCCACTCTAGGGCCTTGTGTCCCAAATATGACACAGGCATGAACGTTTAAGTAACTAAATGAAATAGTCAGGGTGTGCATCTGACTCCGTCTTAACCCCTAGTAAATGTTTTGATTTTCAGCTTTTCTTTATCAGTACCTCTTAACTTTAGCAGAGCTCACTGGATTGGGGTTGACAGTATACAGGATTTAATGATAACATCTATCCCCTTATCTTACCCTTTTCCGTTATTATGGGACATGCACAGTTCTGGATGCAGACAGTGTGGACATTTTTAATTACAGACACAGACGTTTTTAAAATTAGTTGATGTCAGATAACAGGATATGCTGAAAACCACTGCTGTTGTTTTTTTAAGCTTTCATTGTAGGAAAATATTTAGTTCAGTGATTATAATTAGAGGCCTAGCCGTGGTATTCTGAAAAGTACCTATAATTTTGACTTCCTGTTTCTTATTTCTGTTTAAAAAAGAGGCTATGATTGAAAGTTTAAAAACTAAATCCACATTGAATGATTCCACACGGTACATTTTGTCTCTTGCAATATCTTTCTCCAAAATGGGGCAGGACAGGGATTTTTTTTTTCCCCCTTCGAAATGTCTTATTTGTTCCTCATTTGAAAGGAGCATATGAGGACGATGCTATCAAAATCTGTCAGCAGGTCATTCCAGAGAACATTCCAGATGCTCCTCTATAACCTCTTGCAGGCAAACAGTTAAATATAGTACTGATAGCTTTGTAGATACATACCTAGGAATTTTAAATACCTCTCATAAAATTATATTGCTTATCAACAAGAGGGTTTATTTTCAAAGTTCCATTCATCTAGAAACTTTGAACTTTTCTATTATTATTTTTAGATGACTTTACCAAAATATCCTTTTGTCACTATTCTATGCAGTCATGTGCTGTGCACAGAGACAGGCTCGATAGCTAACGTATTGCCCCTTGAATTATGCCTATTTAATACTAAAGGAAGCAATAAAAAGATGAAAGGAAAAAAACTTCTAACATAACATATTTAATGTCCTTTTAAATTTTATATGTTAAAGACAAGTATGACTTGAAATACTTAATTCTTCACCAAGATATTCTGAAGTTGACTTTTCAGGATTATTTGCCATGTTATAAAAGTTCAAATAAAGCTATAACCTTATGTTTATTTGTGGAATAAAGACATCAATCTAGGCATAACTGGGTTTTTCAGATTAGTAGCTAATGCAGTGACCCATGTGTATTTCCTTCCTCTGTATCAGGCGGCACTTCAGTAGGGAATATGATCAAGAATTTGTCAGACATGGAAGTGAGGATTTATTCCTAACTTAATTTTTTTTAAATCTTAACATTTTCATTTTAATACTCACTTTTACAGTATTTCAGATCACTGACATATGAACACTATTGAAATGCCAGAAAGCTCTTTATGCCACTCTTGCATGTTCTGTGTTTGTAGAAATGAGAAATGTTTGAATCCTAAAAACACTGGAGATTCAAAACATAATCTGTTACTCTTTGGAAGTAATTATTAAATGTTGAGATGGCTTCAGACCATTTTCCAAATTAATAGACACTAATTTACTTCTTCAGAAAAAAAAATGAATGAGTATTATATGTGTAGCACAGAAAAGAACTCTCTTCCTAACTTGCCTTTTTGGAAACTGTCTGCTTCCTCTTCTCCAACCCAACCCCCTTTATTCAAACAGACCAAAGAAGAAAGAGAGATTTCTGAAAAGGTTCTATTTTTGCATCAAGGAAGCTCTCCATTCTTTGAGTCTCAGGTAAAAAACAAACATTAAGGAATTTTCCAGAAGGAAATTGCTCTTCAGATTTCAGTGTCATTAAAATGTCTGTAGTTTTTCCTTTCTTTTTAAAAGTTACCTTGTTTGCCACTAAGGTAGGTATATCATTTTTGCTTAGATTCTGGGGAGGGAAATAGGGAATTTTGTTACTATTTTAGTTATCCGTTAGCTATCATTTCTTTGTGGCTTTTGCTCCTAGGTGATTATATCTGTGTGCGGTCATTGAAGCATTATGATTATACTTTGTAATGATATTATTGGACCTTTTAGTACCTCTTTCACCCATAGAGTGATGCTAATTTAGATGACCTTGACTGATTTTGAAAGTTCTGAACTTTTATTGGTTTTCCCACTAGCCGAGTGTGATAAAGAAAATTCAGGAAGGAGGCTCTGTGGTTACCTCTCGTCAAATCATTTTCCAGAAAACTGTCCCATCGACCCTAGAGGTTATTTTTCAATTCATTTTGTTTAATCCTGCACCAGCCTATAGATGGATCTGTAATCCTTTTTCTTAAGGCCCACCTATTTCTAGATTCAGGCTAGGATAAATAGGAAAGTAGCAAACGTCCAAGTTTAAAATGTAAACCAAGGTGCTCCCTTGCTCCTGGCTTGGTTTCTCTTCCCTCTGTAACCTGTTAGACTAGTTACTTGCTAACGTCCTGGTAGGCTCCCCAAATACAGAAGTTTCATAACTTCCATTTCTTCTGCCTTATTGGAACTAACACTAAGGAAACTGGCAAAGAAACTCCTGAGACGATGAACTTCGGTTGTAAATAAAATCGGAACAGTGTACAGACCACTGTGACCTATTTCTAAGAGGCTCCGACAGTGTCCTAACAGTGGGAAATAGTTCATTACAATGCCTGGAACACAGGTGCACTAAATACTTATTGGATAATAAGTGCTAGAGTGGATTCCGTCTCCCATATAAGGAAGTATAATTCACAAACATGGAAAATGGTTTTCACAGAAATTTGTGGGAATGCTGGCACGTTCTTTGTGAGAACAACAGATATGAAGTACAGTGTTCTATTTCACATGGAAAACTGTCTTTTCTATGTCCACACAAGTAAAGCTAAATAACTTGTACAACAGCTTCAAAAATGTTGTTTAATCTTGACATAGAAAATGATCAGACATTTAGCATAAGATCAAATATAGTCTTTGCAAAATTTACCACCAAAGTATTTCAAGAAATCTGAAATTGCGAGTCTACACGCAGACTGTATTCCAAGTTGCAGGTTAGAGTTAATAAATTTCAGATGGGAAGAGATTGCAGCCATAATTAATAGAAAATAACCCCAGCCCTGTGCCGTCACCTCCCAGGCCTGAGTGTAGCTCTCACCCTGATTGCCTTAAAGGTTTCTTATTTTAGAAATGAGATACCATCAGAACTTCTAATTTAGCTTTTATATTCCAAATATAGGGCACAGAGGACTGGGTTATTGTAGACAAAATACCCACTGAGGTAGTTGATGGTGATTCGAAAAAGACTGTGATGTACAAGGTGATGACCGTGAGCGGTAGAACTGACGACATCCGCGCCGACTTGTTAGGATCTAGCGCCACTGAAGTGCAGAGCTTCGAAGACTTGGCCCGAGAAATGCACTTGAAGGAAGCGAACACACAGAAAATATACACACTCGGAAAGTCCTACGATACCGTGTCGGGAAAAATTGTCACTATGACAGGAAAAGTCAAAGAAGGGGAGAAGGTGGTGTCCCCCTCCCCTCTTGAGCCGGGACTAGCCGAGTCCGTGAAGACCCCCCCTGTCCTGGCAGAGTTCGAGGTCCTGGGAGCCATCACCGAGGACAGGACCAGGAGGGGGCCTGAGGTCCACACTCCAAAGCGGAGGCTGTCGGAGTCGCTGGCCCCCATCAGGGAAGCCGAGTCCCGGCAGCAGAGCCCCGAGGATGATGCTCTGGAGAAAAGCCACGCGCCCGGGAGGGATGCCAGCCTGGAGGGCGAGCGGCTGGGCAGAGCGGAGCCCGAGGCCGAGGCCGAGGCCGAGGCCTTGAAGGTGGGGCCCTTCGGTCCCCACGGGAAGAGCCTGTCCGAGGGGAGATACTCCCAGGAACCGGCCGTCACCGTCGCCACCACCCGATACGTTGTCACAGAGTCGGCCACGTCCCAAGTCGTGGTAACCGGTGCCGCCTTTGGGCCGCCGTTTCCGATTCCAGCATGACGTTTGCCGAGGCAGCCCTTCCACCCCGAGCCTTTCCATTTCTCTTGCTGTTTGGCTTATGTTGAGAGCCGCCAACCCAAGCTTTTTTGTTGTTTTCATGGTTAAGTCACTACCGCGGTCTGACGTGAGCATTGAGACACCTGCCGTTTTATTTCCAGCTCTTGTCCCCGAGGTGGGGTGGTGCTGCCGGGGTTTGCGGTGCCGGTGCCGGTGAAAGGATCCACTTCACCCAGCACCGCCCTAACCCCAGGAACTCTCTCCGCTTTACCAAACTAGAGCCCCTGCTCACCCCGATTTGCTGTTGATTTCCCATTTCTATGTGTTTCCAAATCTGTCCGTAGATCCCTCCATCCCTCGCCCTGGGTCCCTCGCCTACAGTTCTGTCTAACCAGCTGTGAATGAGTACATGCCCTCCTGTGTCCCGACCTCTGTGCTTGACTCTCCATTTCTCTATTCACTCAGACTAAACAGTCTTCTGGAGAAAAGCTCATGGATGGCTCTGAAATCTTCAGCTTATTAGAGTCTGCGAGAAAACCGACAGAATTCATAGGAGGGGTTACTTCCACTTCTCAAAGCTGGGTGCAGGTGGCCATTTGTTTCCATCCTCGGTGTCTCTGTCTCTGCCTCTTTGCCTTTTCTTTGTGCCTTTTTGGGGTGTGTGTGTGTGTGTTGCGTCCAAGTGGCTTTGCTTTAAACACCTGACAGGGGTCTTCACTTACACCCCTCTGTGCCTGTCCCACGTTTGCATCACATGTCTTTAGTTCCATTACAAGAACATACTTCAGATGTTCAGAAAGCAATTGTGCTGAGACGTTTTAACAGCATTTAATTTCTTAAAGCATTTTATGTCACCTGTTAGGTCTAAGGAAGCAGCCAAAACCAATATGCATGTGCTCCAATGCTTTCATTTTGTTTTGGTTTTTTAATTGCGTTTTTTACTGCACTCTTGTTTCTTTTGTGACATCCGAAGAAGCAGCACGGGTTCGAGGCTATGTGTCAGGCAGAGGGCAGGCATCAAAGATTCTGGTGGGGGGAATGAAAGCTAATTTATATTTTCTATAAGCGTTGCTGGTTATAAGCACTGGTACTGGCTTTAGGTACCCTGGTGAGTGGCTGTTTTTGTTTTTTTTTTTTTTGCTTTCTGACCTTTGTTTTGTGGAAAGTCACACTGACACCACAATTTTTTTTCCATGCAGGAAACGGAAACCAAGACGGAGTCTGGCAAAATAGAGATGGAAACAACCCAGCGCCCCCAGCCACTTAGCACCGAGAAGGTTGTGCAGGAAACGGCATTGGTGGAGGAAAGACATGTGATGAATGTGCATGCGAGTGGGGATGCTTCTTACGCAGCTGGAGATGACATGGATGCTGTGACCCAGGCAGCATCTGCTGATGCTTCTGATGTGACAGGGAAGGAGATCTCTGCTCTGACTGAGGGAGCAAAGGAGGAAAAAGGGGAGGTGGCTGACAAAGCTGTCCTCGAGCCGGGAGAGATGGCAGCTGCTTCCGAAGAGCCAGAGGAGGAGCAGAGTGCAGCCATCCACGTTTCTGAAGCTTCGGAACAAAAACCTCATTTTGAGGTAACTAGCGGTTAATGTTACTTTTAGTGCTGAAGTAAGTCCCTGAAATTTAGTTAAGCATAAAGGCAGGGCTGGGTTTAATTTTCTTCCTTTTCCAAGAGCAGTTTGTTTCTCCTCTTGTTGCCCTCTTGCATGGCAATTACGGGGTCTCCATGCTGGTCTGGGGTCCCATGCAAACATATATGATGATTATTCACAATCTAAAGTTCCAGGAAATGGTTTCTACTCTCTTTACAATTACTGTAACTGGCAATAAACCTGGGAGATGCATAGCCTGCCAAGATATTAGAAAACTTGATAAATTTATTTCTGATCAGTGTACTTATCCAGAAGGACCAAAACCAGGCTTGCCCAGGCACCAAGTGCTAGAATTTATTCTTTATTCTCTTTTATTGAAATTCCTGAAGTACATGGGGGCGGGGTGAGGGGCGGTGGTTCAGTGTCTTATTACTTGTTCCTTCTGTCCAAGAAGTTTTTCAATAAAAGGCTAATTTATGATTTTTTAATCTATTAAAATTAGTTTATGAGATAGAGGAGAAGGAATGTAAAAAAGTGGGTTTTTTCAATTTCCTTCTAAATATTTTCTTGTACCTGGAGCATTCCATATGAATTCTGGGAGACTGACATGTATCTGTTGTGTGCCTCATTCCCCAACTGACGACCCCCATGTAAAATGTAAACATTTATTTCATACCAACCTGTGCTTATATATATCCACCAAGGGGGGAGGGAAAAAAACAAAGGTATGTGTTTGCAAAATTTAATAGCCACTCTGCCTGCTTCCCATTGGTATAGTCATCAACTGTGAAGACAGAAACCATCAGCTTTGACAGTGTTTCACCAGGAGGAGTAAAGCTAGAAATTTCTACCAAGGAAGTGCCTGTAGTTCACACAGAAACAAAAACCATAACATATGAATCATCACAGGTAAGACAGTCGATGAAGGCCAGAGCCCTGGCACCTGTTTTACCCCTTGAATGGCTTCGGGCATTTAAGTGTCACTACATGATATTTAATTTGTGAGACTCAGAGGACCCAACTGTCTCTATCAAGAATGGTGCAGTAATTGTAATTTTATTACCGATCAAGGACGAGCAGGTGACTTAAGCAGGTCTTCACATACCTCGAACTGTAGAAAGAGGCTCGGAAATCTATCTCCCTAGCCACAGATAAGGAAAAACACTAGCTCATCCAGCCCCTGCTCACATTTCTGAAGTCCCAACTTTTTAATGAGGGTTAACAATGGCCAAGTTTGATTCAGTCTTTAGTCAGTGGCAGCTCCCAGATGCTGATGGAACAGCACAGTGATTGTGCAGATAATTAAATCATCGTCATGCCCTAAACCAAGATAGCAGACGTCTGGAGAGGTAACATCAGTATTCAAGTGTGGCGTCTCCCCCTTTGCTTGCTTAGGTCGATCTTGGTGCTGATTTGGAGCCAGGTGTGCTCATGAGCGCACAGACGATCACATCTGAAACCACTAGCACCACGACCACCACCCACATCACCAAAGTAAGTGGCGTGGGAACGGATACAGGAAGGTATCCGTTCAGAACTTCTGGGTTGGGCTGCAGCAGCAGATACGTGAATATCAGGATGCCAGGCAGCTGCGTTGGAGCTCTCACGGCTGCTGTATTTGTGGTGCATCTGTCCTCACATGCCAGGTTCCGTTTAAGAATATGCATTCTGATGCCCTTTGCATAACCCTTAACCCCAGTGCATAGCATATGGTAGACGTTCCAGAAACAACCAGCCAGCCAAACCCGAAGGACTCTATTCTGGCTTCGCTTCTGAAATTAACAATTGTAAATAACTGCCATAGGATTCTGTTTCAATTCTTAAAGAATGAATGATGCAACTTAAAGCTGTGTCGGCATTTTCCGCCATTTCCCCCAGTCAACAGTGACGGTAAATTCATAATGCTTATCTGTTGCTTTCAGACTGTGAAAGGAGGCATTTCAGAGACGAGAATCGAGAAGCGAATCGTCATCACGGGAGACGCGGACATTGACCATGACCAGGTAGCATGTGAGAGAGGGTAGATACCCTGGCAGGGAGACAGAGAAACACGAGCTGGTCGTACTCTTCCCAGAGCTGTCCTTTTAGTTCAGCCTGTAGTCTAAACAGTTTTCTGAATTAACTTTCCAATATGCAACGTGTGACCCCCCCTTTGCAGTCATTGTATCCCATTTGTAAATTGTGTATATAGATCTTGCTCATAAGTCTCCACCCGGCTCTGATCTTGCACGTCCCGCCTCCTTTTTTGTCTTTGCCCTTCTGTGATTTCCTGGGGATAGGCACTGGCTCAGGCAATTAAAGAGGCCAGAGAGCAGCACCCTGACATGTCAGTGACCAAAGTAGTGGTCCATAAAGAGACAGAGATCACCCCTGAAGATGGAGAGGACTGAGCCCAGGTAAGAGGTGGCGCTGGTTCTCTAGGCTCGGCCTCGGCTGGCATGTGGCCCAGGGCTTCCCTCTCTCCCTCCCCCTGCCTCTTCCCTCTCCTTTTTCTCTCACTGGCATTTGCAGGGCTCTGGGTATCAAGAGGATGGAAAATTGGTTTGCGGCTGCTGGTTTGTTTCATGTTTGGAGGCTCCATACTGTGGACTTTTTACCTCCCCTGCCAGTTAGAGGATAAAGAGAAAGCAGAGTCTGCTTGCATGGTCCCACGCATGTTCCCTTTTAATGCATGCTCTGTGCTCCTCTCATTATCCACATCTGAAAGGTCAGATCTGGTTTCACTCGCCATGTAGCCTAATCAGAACTAGGATGGTTTTGTTCTGAGAGGTGTAATTTGTGTGTTCCAAATACTAGGGAAATAAAATATAGCCTATTCTCCTTCTGTTGGTAACATTATCCCATTGTAAGCTTTCTCTTCCACTGTGTTTGGTTCTAGCCTGTTTATGCTTTTGTTTTTGCTTTGTCTTACAATTTGAGACCAGAGCACTCACTCTCATTGTGGATGTCATCTATTTCCTGTATTCTTTGGGATGATTTTTTTCCCGAGTGTAGTATTGTGTCTCGGGAGGAAGCAAAAATGCAGTCTTGTGGTCCTGCTTTCCTCCAGAAAGCGCGTGCCTTTCCAGCCACTCTTTGGCCGACATCATGAGCAGACAGCATCTTCTGTGTGTGCACAGACTTGTCATGCATACTAACCCGCCCCCCGAGCATCCCTGGAAGGCTTTGAATGCTGAATGCAGCTCCTTGCACACTTGGTTATGTGATAAAAGTCTCTTAAATGCCTTACATGTATAAATGAAATAAGTACGTTCTCTAACATTGGTTAATGTTGATTGATGAGTGGCTTCTCTCAAAGGAAAAAAAGTATAAAAATCACTCATTATATTCAAATTAAGAAGGTAATTTGGAAGATAGAAAGCAAAAAAAAACAAAAAAAAGGTTCTCTTCAGTGAGTTCAGCCACTTGGGTGACGATGTGGTTATTTCAGAGAAAGCCTATCAGTGACGTACACTGGTATTTTATAGTATCTTGTCAAAAAGAGCATTTTGTAACCTTACAAGATACTTTTCCCATGACCTCGATCTGAGGGAAACTCTCAGATGTTTTCAAATGAGTAACTGATCAAATCTCTCTTCTACAGGAATAACCTAGGCTGCACCTGAAGCCAGTCATGCAAACCATTATGAAAAACCAGAGTCTATATGGAGTTTCCTCTTCTAACCCACTGATTTGTATCTGCCCATGGACAATTTCAATCCAGAAGAACTGACCTTGACCATTTAATAAAGACACTGGCAGAGATCTTCCCATAATAAAGCAATCTGAGTCAGCATCACTAAACTGATAATGCATGAAGCAACGATACAATTACAAAACAAGCAGCATTTTTACGTTTCACACAGTGTCTAAGTTCTCAGCTACACCTGCACGTTCATAACCAACAATAGAAACCGTGATCTCATGTAACACATAAAATAATCCATGCCTTTCATAGCTGATTATTATTAAAGTCTAAACAAAATTGCAGTTTCTTAGGTGACAGATCTTTTGTTTACAGATCAACAAAGATTACCCTAAACTGCTAGAGGCTGTCTAGTCCAGTGTGTCAGGTTTTTCCCATATTAGATGTGCCAATAACCGAGTTTATTCAGTAAACAACTTGAATCTTGCACTTGTCTCCTCTGGTTTATTACTCTCACCTGTCAGCAGTAACGACTCTCCGATCCTCTGGAAATATTTAATGCTCACAATCCTGCTTTGTGTAATCTAATTTAACCGTTATAAAGTAGTACTGACTTTAGCATATTAATGTGATTTCTTCCCCGTCATCCGCTTTGGTCTGTGTTCAGTCTGGAAAGCTTCCCAGAGTTCCCTAACAAGTCCTAAATATGTAAATTGTCATTATTTTGGAAAGAAAACCTGTATTTTTGTTAGTTCACCGTATGATGATGAAATTTCACTCCAGGAAAACCCGTTGGGCTTCTGTTGCTTTGTTTTCTTTCTTCATTTCTTCGTCCTTGTATTTTTTTAATGGATTTTTCTTCTTTTACTTGAAAAAAAGTGTTTTATTTCCAAATCTGGTCCATATTTGCAGTCTAGTTCAGAGCCAAGCCTTAAACTGTACAGAATTTCCACTGTAATAAAACTATTTAGTGTTTAGTTATAAATAGCCTTCAAAAAGTTATATTCTCCATTTCACTGTCAACCGCATCGCACAGCCATGGTGAATGTATGTTTCCGCATAGCAAAATAAAAATGGTAAATGCATTTAAACCTCTTATTCTCTAAGTGTACTACTTTCAGGATTGTACGTGTTTGGCCCAGAGCTAACATTTGCATGACATCAAAGGCCTCATTCATCTTCAGGGTAGAGAGAGCCTGTCTTTTTCCAGGATAAAAAGTGTAGACAGATGGGGAACAAAATACGTGCAGATAAATGGTTGGTTGCCTATGCGGGCCTTGAAAAGTACAACTAGTATCACAGAATCTCACTTTCAAAGTTTTCGTTTTTCTGTTAGAAGAGAGGCTGTGCTATAATCCCAGTGTTTCTGGGGGCTTTTAATCTACCTCTGTCTCACATCCTCTCCAGAGACGAGCAGGTTAGCAGCTGGGTCTGCAGGGCCGTGAGTGTTCCTGCAGCTCACTGACATCCAGCTGCTTGCATGCCAGGGACTAAGAATCAGCCTTTCCGTTACCAACCGCCCACCCTAACGCCTTAATGCGTTCGCTGGCATTTCTTACCTCACTTCTGGACTTTTAAAAAAAACTCTAAAAAAATGTTTTATTCTTCCTCAGAAAATTACTAGATTTGACCACAGAGCTTAGTTTTACTGAGGGAGTCGGAGTCTTATCATTTATCTCTGAAGGAGTTCTCAGTTTGTCCTTACTGTCAGTACTAAGTGTTCATTTTAGGAACTGAAGCATCATTTTCATTGTGTTTAAAGCCAATCCGAAGAAACGTGTTGAGAAAAATTAACACTTTATTGATATGAAACTTAACCCTTTATTGATATGCCTGCATCTGATATGCTTACTTTGTGTCCAAAAACTTCACTCTTTTATTTTTCTAAAATTTTTATTGAGGTATAATTGACATATTATTTTCTCGGTACAACATAATGATTTGATATTGTGTATATATTCTGAAATGATCACCACAATAAAGCTGGGTACCACGGTCACCATACATAGTCACAGTTCTTTTTCTTGTGATGAGAACTTCTAAGGTTTACTCTCAGCAAGTTTTAAATATATAATACTATATATTTATTTCTATTATTAATTATAATCACGATGCTGTCCATGTTTGCCGTGTTTACCAAACCTAGTGTTTTCAGGTTTCTCTGTCCTCAGCAGTGAGGGCTCATTCTTTTTTTTTTTTTTTTTTAATAATTTTTTTTAATTTATTTATTTTTATTTATTTATTTTTGGCTGCATTGGCTCTTTGTTGCCACGCGTGGGCTTTCTCTAGTTGGGGCGAGCAGGGGCTACTCTTTGTTGCGGCGCGCAGGCTTCTCATTGGGATGGCTTCTCTTGTTGCAGAGCACGGGCTCTAGGCATGTGAGCTTCAGTAGTTGTGGCATGTGGGCTCAGTATTTGTGGCTCACGGACTCTAGAGTGCAGACTCAGTAGTTGTGGCGCACGGGCTTAGTTGCTCTGCAGCATGTGGGATCTTCCGGACCAGGGATCGAACCCGTGTCCTCTGCATTGGCAGGCGGATTCTTAACCACTGTGCCACGAGGGAAGTCCCAAGAATCCACTTCTAAGTTCTCTTTGGTTGTTTGCAGAATTCATCTTCTTGTGGTTGTGTAGGACCCTTGGACGCTTGCTTCTTTGAAGCCAGAAATGGAGGAGGACACCCTAGAGTGAGTCTGCTAGCAAAACAGAGTATTATACAACGTAACGTAATCAAGGGAGGGGCTTCCCATTACCTTTGCCATATTCCATTGATCACAAGCAAGTCACAGTTTCTGCCTAAGTGTCCATCATCGGATGAATGGATAAAGAAGATGTGGCACATATATACAATGGAATATTACTCAGCCATAAAAAGAAATGAAATGGAGGTATTTGTAGTGAGGTGGATGGACCTCGAGTCTGTCATACAGAGTGAAGTAAGTCAGAAAGAGAAAAACAAATAGAGTATGCTAACACATATATATTGAATCTAAGGGAAAAAAAAAAGTCATGAAGAACCTAGTGGCAAGACGGGAATAAAGACACAGACCTACTAGAGAATGGACTTGAGGATATGGGGAGGAGGAAGGGTAAGATGTGACAAAGAGAGAGAGTGGCATGGACATATATACACTACCAAACGTAAAATAGCTAGTGGGAAGCAACCGCATAGCACAGGGAGATCAGCTCTGTGCTTTGTGACCACCTAGAGGTGTGGGATAGGGAGGGCGGGAGGGAGGGAGATGCAAGAGGGAAGAGATATGGGAACATATGTATATGTATAACTGATTCACTTTGTTATAAAGCAGAAACTAACACACCATTGTAAAGCAATTATACTCCAATAAAGATGTTAAAAAAAAAAAAAAGTCACGGGTTCTGATCACAGCACCAACAAATTTAAAATTCAGATTTGGAGATTAATCAGTCACTATCTCACGTTCCCTAATCCAACAGTTTTAAAGCTAGATCCCACTAATGTATAAAACTGGCTTGTGCTTATTGCTAAACTCTTAGGTAATCTCAGAATATTTGTTTTCAGCCATTACTACTAATACAGAAAACTGCTGCATTGCGTGAGATGTGTAAAAGACCCTAGTTACTACACTTGCAGAAACTGAAGATTTGTACTACAGTTAGCTATTTGCCTCCCAGAAAAGAAATGTTTGTTTCTTAGTTTGCTCTAAGATTCAGGTCCAGAGTCATAAGAAAACAGGAATTTGTGGGTCTCTCAAATGAGAAGAAAAACAAGTTACAAACCTAAAGGCTTTGTGGTCCAGGCTACTGGTAACCTGCAGTTCCATGATAATCACCCAGGGATCTGCAGAAACATTCGTTGTGGAGTTGCCAAGCCCCCAGAATCTTCATGATGTTTTCTCTGGAGTCATAGAGTGAATTACCAAGTCGAGGGAATAGCCCTCCTTGCATGCTTTCTGTCCAGTGCAGCCAGCATGGAGTTCAACCTAGTAGTGAGGCCCCAGCCTGTGTGGACACTTCCTGCTCCTTCCTCAGTATTGCGATTAATGGATGGAGCTGCACTGATGCTGAGACATCACTGCCCCAGCGAGAGAAATGAGGGCAGCGCTAATAATGTGGAGATTTCATGCAGTTTCACTCTCCCAGAAGAATTTTCCCATTCTCTCTTCCCTGTTCCTTTCAGATTTCCCAGAACCACCATGTCCCTCCTGCTGGACACAGTGAGTTAGATCATGCACCTTATAGAACTGTTCAGTCCATTTTTTTTTTTTAACAATTACTCTAATCCATTTCCTTCATTCCTTCTAGTACATCTGTTATGTTATTTTCTAAGTCAGCATCAATCCTAGCTATTTTTTTAAAATCAACATGGAGTCTAAAACAGGGATCTAAAATTGCTCTAACTTACCAATGAGGGTTAGCTGTACCTCCACAAATGCACTTTTATCTTTCTCACTACAGTAAATTAACCTGTGTCAGAAGTGTCTGCTGTGACTTGCCATGGAGGTGACCTCATGTTTGAGCATTTACTCATTAAGTAAAACTGGGTTATTCCATTTTTTTATAAATACATTTTTGTGGCAGGCCATTGGTACATGTAAAATTGTATTCTCAGAAATGACATTTCATTTTGCAGATCATTTCTTATCAGAGCTGATTAACTCTGAGGAAGAGTGTCGGAGTTAACGCTTCCCCACAAGTGTGGTTACACACATGTGTGCACACTCACAATAGCCTCTCATGTTTCTTTGATATAAATGTAATCTTTTAAGAGATTGGACAGGTTCTTGTATTGCAACCTCAAGGAAGAGCTTATCAGCCAAGATAATATGTGGATTTTCACAGCACCCCATGCAACAAGGAGGAACCACAGTATTGGGGGGCTGAATTTCCAGCTTACACACTCTCTTTGAATAATACTGAAATCTAAGTCACCTCGCCGTGACATGCATGCGGTAGGAAAACTGACTAATTAAAAGGATTTACCATACATCTTATGACTCTTTACTGGAGGCTTGGGAGATAGATAATGATGAATGTCATGTCTCAACCAACACTGAAAACATGAAGTTTAGACGACATTTGCTAAGTCGTCACCTCATGTTTGACTATTGAACACAAGGATGAAGCAATAAGTGTTCATGATACCAGTCTCCAAAGCCGTGTGGCTGACAGGGTCTTGGTACTCCAGCCAGGTATCAGGCCTGAGCCTCTGAGGTGGGAGAGCCGAGTTCAGGACATTGGACCACGAGAGACCGCCAAGCCCCACGTAATATCAATCGGTGAGAGCTCTCCCAGAGGTCTCCGTCTCAACACTAAGACCCAGATCCACTCAACGACCAGCAAGCTCCAGTGCTGGACACCCCATGCCAAACAGCTAGCAAGACAGGAACACAACCCCGCCCGTTAGCAGAGAGGCAGCCTAAAATCATAATAAGTTCACAGACACCCCAAAACACACCACCGGACGCGGTCCTGCCCACCAGAAAGACAAGATCCAGCCTCATCCACCAGAACACAGGCACCAGTCCCCTCCACCAGGAAGCCTACATAACCCACTAAACCAACCTTACCCACTGGGGGCAGACACCAAAAACAACCAGAACTATGAACCTGCAGCCTGCGAAAAGGAGACCCCAAACACAGTAAGTTAAGCAAAATGAGAAGACAGAAAAGTACGCAGGACATGAAGGAGCAAGGTAAAAACCCGCCAGACCAAACAAATGAAGAGGAAATACGCAGTCTACCTGAAAAAGAATTCAGAGTAATGATAGTAAAGATGATCCAAAATCTTGGAACTAGAATGGAGAAAATACAAGAAACGTTTAACAAGAACCAAGAAGAACTCAAGAGCAAACAATGATGAACAACACAACAAATGAAATTTAAAATTCTCTAGAAGGAATCAATAGCAGAATAACTGAGGCAGAAGAACGGATAAGTGACCTGGAAGATAAAATAGTGGAAATAATTACCGCAGAGCAGAATAAAGAAAAAAGAATGAAAAGAATTGAGGACAGTTTCAGAGACCTCTGGGACAACATTAAACGCACCAACATTCGAATTACAGGGGTCCCAGAAGAAGAAGAGAAAAAGAAAGGGACTGAGAAAATATTTGAAGAGATTATAGTTGAAAACTTCCCTAATATGGAAAAGGAAATAGTCAATCAAGTCCAGGAAGTGCAAAGAGTCCCATACAGGATAAATCCAAGGAGAAACACGCCAAGAAACATATTAATCAAACTATCAAAAATTAAATACAAAAAAAATATTAAAAGCGTCAAGGGGAAAAGCAACAAATAACATACAAGGGAACCCCATAAGGTTAACAGCTGATCTTTCAGCAGAAACTCTGCAAGCCAGAAGGGAGTGGCAGGACATATTTAAAGTGATGAAAGGGAAAAACCTACAACCAAGATTACTCTATCCAGCAAGGATCTCATTCAGATTCGACGGAGAAATTAAAACCTTTACAGAAAAGCAAAAGCTAAGAGAATTCAGCACCACCAAACCAGCTCTACAACAAATGCTAAAGGAAACACAAGAGAAGGAAAAGACCTACAATAACAAACCCAAAACAATTAAGAAAATGGTAATAGGAACATACATATCGATAACTACCTTAAATGTAAATGGATTAAATGTTCCAACCAAAAGACGTAGACTGGCTGAATGGATACAAAAACAAGACCCATATATATGCTGCCTACAAGAGACCCACTTCAGACACAGGGACACGTACAGACTGAAAGTGAGGGGATGGAAAAAGATATTCCATGCAAATGGAAATCAAAAGAAAGCTGGAGTAGCAATTCTCATATCAGACAAAACAGACTTTAAAATAAAGACTATTACAAGAGACAAAGAAGGACACTACATAATGATCAAGGGATCAATCCAAGAAGAAGATATAACAATTGTAAATATTTATGCACCCAACATAGGAGCACCTCAATACATAAGGCAAATGCTAACAGCCATAAAAGGGGAAATCGACAGTAACACAATAATAAGTAGGGGACTTTAACACCCCACTTTCACCAATGGACAGATCATCCAAAATGAAAATAAATAAGGAAACACAAGCTTTAAATGACGCATTAAACAAGATGGACTTAATTGATATTTATAGGACATTCCATCCAAAAACAACACAATACACTTTCTTCTCAAGTGCTCGTAGAACATTCTCCAGGATAGATCATATCTTGGGTCACAAATCAAGCCTTGGTAAATTTAAGAAAATTGAAATCATATCAGGTATCTTTTCCGACCACAACACTATGAGACTAGATATCAATTATAGGAAAAAAATTGTAAAAAATACAAACACATGGAGGCTATACAGTACACTACTAAATAACCAAGAGATCACTGAGGAAGTCAAAGAGGAAATCAAAAAACACCTGGAAACAAATTACAATGAAAACACGACGACCCAAATCCTATGGGCTGCAACAAAAGCAGTTCTAAGTGGGAAGTTTATACCAATACAATCCTACCTCAAGAAACAAGAAAAATCTCAAACAACCTAACCTTACACCTAAGGCAATTAGAGAAATAAGAACAAAAAAACCCCAAAGTTAGCTGAAGGAAAGAAATCATAAAGATCAGATCAGAAATAAATGAAAAAGAAATGAAGGAAATGATAGCAAAGATCAATAAAACTAAAAGCTGGTTCTTTGAGAAGATAAACAAAATTGATAAACCATTAGCAAGACTCAACAAGAAAAAGAGGAAGACGCAAATCAACAGAATTAGAAATGAAAAAGGAGAAGTAACAACTGGCACTGCAGATATACAAAGGATCCTAAGAGACTACTACAAGCAACTATATGCCAATAAAATGGACAACCTGGAAGAAATGGACAAATTCTTAGAAAAGCACAACCTTCCGAAACTGAACCACGAAAAACTAGAAAATATGAACAGACCAATCACAAGCACTGAAATTGAAACTGTGATTAAAAATCTTCCAACAAACAAAAGTCCAGGACCAGATGGCTTCACAGGCGAATTCTATCAAACATTTAGAGAAGAGCTAACACCCGTCCTTCTCAAACTCTTCCAAAATATTGCAGAGAGAGGAACACTCCCAAACTCATTCTACAAGGCCACCATCACCCTGATACCAAAACCAGACAAGGATGTCACAAAAAAAAGAAAACTACAGGCCAATCTCACTGATGAACATAGATGCAAAAATCCTCAACAAAATACTAGCAAACAGAATCCAGCAGCACATTAAAAGGATCATACACCATGATCAAGTGGGGTTTATCTCAGGAATGCAAGGATTGTTCAATATACACAAATCAATCAATGTGATAAACCATATTAACAAATTGAAGGATAAAAACCATATGATAATCTCAATAGATGCAGAAAAAGCTTTTGACAAAATTCAACACCCATTTATGATTAAAAACTCTCCAGAAAGTAGGCATAGAGAGAACGTACGTCAACATAATAAAGGCCATATATGACAAACCCACAGCCAACGTCGTTCTCAATGGTGAAAAACTGAAACCATTTCCACTAAGATCAGGAACAAGACAAGCTTGCCCATTCTCGCCACTATTATTCAACATAGTTTTGGAAGTTTTAGCCACAGCAGTAGGAGAAGAAAAAGAAATAAAAGGAATCCAAATCGGAAAAGAAGTAAAACTGTCATTGTTTGCACATGACATGAGACTATACATAGAGCATCCTGAAGATGCTACCAGAAAAAACTACTAGAGCTAATCAGTGAATTTGGTAAAGTAGCAGGATACAAAATTAATGCACAGAAATCTCTTGCATTCCTAAACACTAATGATGAAAAATCTGAAAGAGAAGGAAACACTCCCAATTACCATGGCAACAAAAAGAATAAAATACCTAGGAATAAACCTACCTAAGGAGACAAAAGACCTGTATGCAGAAAACTGTAAGACACTGATGAAAGAAATTAAAGATGATACAAACAGATGGAGAGATATACCATGTTCTTGGACTGGAAGAATCAACATTGTGAAAATGACTATACTACCCACAGCAATCTACAGATTCAATGCAATCCCTATCAAACTACCAATGGCATTTTTCACAGAACTAGAACAAAAATGCTCACAATTTGTATGGAAACACAAAAGACCCCGAATAGCCAAAGCAATCTTGAGAAAGAAAAACGGAGTGGAAGGAATCAAGCTCCCTGGCTTCAGAGTATACTACAAAGCTACAGTAATCAAGACAGTATGGTACTGGCACAAAAACAGAAATATAGATCAATGGAACAGGATAGAAAGCCCAGAGATAAACCCACGCACATATGGTCACCTTATCTTTGATAAAGGAGGCCAGAATATACAATGGAGAAAAGACAGCCTCTTCAATAAGTGGTACTGGGAAAATTGGACAGCTACATGTAAAAGAATGAAATTAGAACACTCCCTAACACTGTACACAAAAATAAACTCAAAATGGATTAAAGACTTAAATGTAAGGCCAGACACTATAAAACTCTTAGAAGAAAACATAGGCAGAACACTCTGTGACATAAATCACAGCAAGATCCTTTTTGACCCACCTCCTAGAGAAATGGAAATAAAAGCAAAAATTAACAAATGGGACCTAATGAAACTTAAAAGCTTTTGCACAGCAAAGGAAGCCATAAACAAGAGGAAAAGACAACCCTTAGAATGGGAGAAAATATTTGCTGACAAAGGATTAATCTTCAAAATATACAAGCAGCTCATGCAGCTCAATATCAAAAAACAAACAACCCAATCCAAAAATGGGCAGAAGACCTAAATAGACATTTCTCCAAAGAAGACATACAGATTGCCAACAAACACATGAAAGGATGCTGAACATCACTAATCATTAGAGAAATGCAAATCAAAACTACAATGAGGTATCACCTCACACAGGTCAGAATGGCCATCATCAAAAAGTCTACAAACAATAAATGCTGGAGAGGGTGTGAAGAAAAGGGAACCCTCTTGCACTGTTGGTGGGAATGTAAATTGATACAGCCACTATAGAGAACAGTATGGAGGTTCCTTAAAAAACTAAAAATAGAACTACCATATGACCCAGCAATCCCACTACTGGGCATATACCCTGAGAAAACCATAATTCAAAAAGAGTCATGTGCCACAATATTCATTGCAGTACTATTTACAATAGCCAGGACATGGAAGCAACCTAAGTGTCCATCGACAGATGAATGGATAAAGAAGATGTGGCTCATATATACAATGGAATATTACTCAGCCATAAAAAGAAACAAAATTGAGCTATTTGTAGTGAGGTGGATGGACCTAGAGTCTGTCATACAGAGTGAAGTAAGTCAGAAAGAGAAAAACAAATACCATATGCTAACACATATATATGGAACCTAAAAAAAAAAAAAAAGGTTCTGAAGAACCTAGGGGCAGGACAGGAATAAAGATGCAGATGTAGAGAATGGACCTGAGGACACAGGGAGGGGGAAGGGTAAGCTGGGACAAAGTGAGAGAGTGGCATGGACATATATACACTACCAAATGTAAAATAGATAGCTAGTGGGAAGCAGCCACATAGCACAGGGAGATCAGCTCGGTGCTTTGTGACCACCTAGAGGGGTGGGATAGGGAGGATGGGAGGGAGGCTCAAGAGGAAGGGGATATGGGGATATATGTATACTTATAGCTGATTCACTTTGTTATACAGCCGCAACTAAGACAACAATGTAAAGCAATTATACTCTAATAAAGATGTTAAAAAAAAAAACTGAAATCTAAATGATCCCTGAAGACAAGCAATGACAAAGAAATGCAGAGTTTAATGCAGTATGATTTTCCAACCATCAGTTGGCCAAAACATCATTGTAATTCTAAGCATTGGGAGGATGCAGAGCAAAAGCCACTTGTGGTAGGAGTGTAGGTTGGTAATTTGTCTGCGGTAGAATCAGTTAAGACATATATTCTTAAATATTTCACAAACCTTTTGACCCAGCAAATCTGCTTCTGGGGATTTTTCCTAAATAAGGCACAGGGCTTTACAGAAATTAACGTAGAAGGCTGTTGAACACAGTGTTGCTCATAAAAACCAAAGTGTTTAAACAGTAAATATTCAGCACAGTGGAAAATTTATAAATAATGGTATCTACATAAGATAGTATACTGTGCAACCCCCCAAAATTGTAGAATACCGACCTGATAGAGGAAATAATCCTAATAAGTGTAAAAGTGGGAAAAACAGTTTATACCTTATGGTGCTAAGTAGGCAAAATTGCTTATGTGGACACAGAAAATGCAGAGACATCTACCAAAATGGTAGCAGTGATTTTCTCTCTCTGAGGGGAAAATATGTTAATGATTTTTTTTTTCTTCTTTGTGCGATTCTACTTTTCCAGTTTCTTCAAGTGTCTGTCACCATTATTATACATATTTTTAAAAAGAGTTTATTTGGGAACCGAGTGAGATGTAAATGAGGAGAAATTTGGAAAACTGACTTTTTCCTGGAACTTCAAAGCCATTATTACCCGCACCAAATGTTACAAACGCCTTTGTTCAATACTGATTTCTTTAGTCACATTCTAATTAGACTGGTGACAGATGAGTTTCTATTACAGATATTAAAGTTATTTATAGTAACACTCTGTGTGAGATCTTTCCAAATGAATAAGTTTTGCCTTGGATTTGCACATTAGTGGTTTAAGCAGTGCGTTTGCTTTTTAAGGGTAGTAATTTAGTATACCATGCAAGTAATTTTTAAGTGTTACTACAGTATAATTGAAAGATAGCGCTTCTCTGGGTTTGCTTAACTTTTACTTTTCTCTCCATAAAGCTGTCTCTCACCAGCACTGTCTTCTTTAAGCAAGCATGGCCTAAAACAAAAACAAAAACAAAACCCATAAACTCTGGACTCAGCAATCCCTGCCACTTAATGAGTTTTGTCACCTTAAGGCAGTGACTTAAGCATTTGAGCCTCAGTTGACTCAAAAAGAGAACAGTAGCCAACTACAAAGGTTGTTATGGTGAAAACCCTTCGGTTCTTTGACAAAGTACCTTACCAAATAGGAACGCATGAGAAAGTTCTTTGTAAAATAGAAAATAGCAGTTTGATGTAATGACTTGATTTGTCCCCCTCTCCCCCCACGCTGTGCATCCCTTATTCTGTATGTGAGAATCCAAACTAGTTTATATCAGGAAGAGCAAATTGCCTCTGCTTGAGACAAAAATAGCCCTCTGCTTGGGGAGAATTCAGAAGCTGCAAAAATCTTTTTCTTGTTAGGATTCAAGCAATGGGAGTGACCCTCGCTAGGATCCTTCCCTGTATCCAGGTCAATGTTCACTTTGTTCAGAGGGGCAAAAAAGAAATGCGTGTTTATGATGACCTCATGCTTTCCTATGGTGAGAATTTAGCTGATATTGTCGATGAAACCATGCCCACGAGGCAGCCGGCACAATGCCTCACAACGTTCAGCATGAATCCAAAACCTACACGTACACGTTCGTAAGATTCTTGCGTGGCTTGTCAGGTAAGGTGTGTGTGTGTAAAGGCGTGCACATATTAGTGGATTAACTATATTAATTTTCCGTAGAGGGATTTTATATTTGCATGGGCCCTTTTTGTATGAATAGAGAGACAGTTGATAAGTGCTAACAGAACCTTTGTGTGCTTGAGTTGGTTCATGTCCGATACCTTTCCTGGGGATGCTTCCCAAGGACTAAGACAGAAGGAATTCACAGGCAGCACAGGCTCTGCGTCCTCCAGAGCAGTGGGTCTTAAGCCTAAATACCCATTAGAATCACTTGGGGATTTTTTTTTTAAAGATACTAAAGTCTGAGCTTCCGGAGAGTCTGAGTTCATTGGTCTGGAGGTGGGACCCAGCATTACTACTTTGTAAGAGATTGCAGACAAATGCCATGGACGGCCAGCGTGGAGACTCACTGGCCTCGTGAAGGGGCCCTGAGACCCAAGCACGCGTCAGAATACACGGACGCCCCCCAGTGATTCAGTAGGTCTGGGGCAAGGCCTGAGAATGAGCGTTTCTAGAAAGTTCTTAGGTGCTGGTGATGCCAGGGATCTGGAGATGGCACTTTGACAACTACTGGCCTGGTAGAAAGAGCACTGATTTAGGAGAACAGCTGGGTGGCAAGTTTCTTGACCTATTGTGATTCATCTTCTAGAAAAGGAAATTCACTTATCCACATACAAATTACTGTGAAGATTTATTGAGACAGTATTCTCAGAGTCACATAAGGAATGTTTCTAGTGCTGAGTAAGCCTAAGGCAATACTGTTATCTCCCCCACATATTGGGAGCTTGAGAGATAACAGAGGGTGTGGCCCCCAGGAACACTAAGAGAAGCACGATGGTAAGGTGATGAAGGCAACGCTAGTACCACCTGTAGTTAGGCTGGAAATAACAACTCCAGTAGAAGAAATTGTACCTTTAAGGGGCATCAGGAATTGCCTTGTAAACATTGATAAGAATAAGAACCAAAGTGACAGAAAAGTAGGAAGTTTCCAAAGAGGCACCAAAAATGATTTTTAAAATGTTGCAGTGATGCCTCCCCTCAAAGTGTTTCAGCATTAGTTTGTTATAATCACCCAAGACAGGTCTATAGGCTCAGAAAGCCTTGAAATAAACTACACTAGAGAAGAACCGATCGTGGCCACTCAGAAGGATGCTCGTAAAGAGGTGAGCAAGCAGGCAGAAAAATCAGTATGCAATAGATGTGATGGGAGGTGTAATAGTGGTGAGTGACAATTAGCCCAAAGGAGAAAGAGCCTCTCCAGGGTGGGACAGGAGAAGCAACATTGGGATTGACCCTTAAGGATGTGGAGCGTTCACCGGACACCAGACAAAGGAGGTGGTGGGGAGGTAAGGAGCAGGACACAGGAAATGCTAGAAGCTTCTCACGTAGGAATGGTTCCTCGGTCTGGCATTTCATGATTCCAAATAGCCGTCTGTTACCAGTTCTGTCCTCTGCTCTGGTAACTGCGGAAACGTTAACCTAAATGACAATGGAGACCACCAGAGGTCTAAGGGAAATGTCCCCAGAGTGACAATGCCAGTACAAGTGACCGAGAGTCACCAAAGGGCTACTGATTGCAATGCCCGCCCCCAGAAGGAGCCACAGCTGAAGTCCAAAGTCAGGGCTGTAAAGAGAAAGGTGGGGGCGAAGAAAGGGTTTTTGTAACTTGGAGCAGGTGATGGAGGTCGTGGGGAATCTCCTCTCTAGAAATGGTAAGGAAAAGCAAAACATACAAAAGATGTCAGCTCTGGGGACTGGCTTAGGATATCCTGCAAGAAGCTTGGAGCTGGATTGGATTTCTTATGCAGTAGTTCTTCCAGGTTTATAATTCTAGATCTACATAAGTGGTAACTTTCCATGTAAGGAAAGTTTAAAAACAGAAGAACATGTTCTTCAAGTACAAGGAGAATTATCGGAACTATTTGAAAAGAGAGAACTAAGAATTCAATGGAATTTTTTTGTATAAAACCTCTCAATTACCAGAAATAGGTGGGACAGACAGTCTGATTAGTTTTTGCCATATCTTTGATACATGACTTAACAATGTTTAAAGGCTGACAATACCGTGTAACATACTTAATGCCAATAATACTGTGAATAATTTCTCTTTTGAGAATTCAAAGCACTCTTTAAGGATTTTTCCATGTATCAGAGTCTTCATATATTATTTCTTCTCACTACACAGTGTCGTGGAGACAGGAGGTGAAGGAGATGGCCGTCACTGACCTCAGAGTCTGAAAGTTGCTTTTCGGAATAAATTCCTTGTAACAGCCTGTTTGTTACATGACTTTCTGAAAAGTGCAAACATTAGGTGCTTTGAATTTTTAAAAACTTGAATTTAAGGTAAAGGGGAGTTTCCTACAAAAAGATACAGGGGTGATCCATTTGAAGCATGACATCCCCCCTTCTGTTTGGAGAGAACTCGATTATCAGGAGCATCTGGGGAAATCTAGCCAGCTTTGGGTCTCATTGGTATTGGCTGGGATGTTTTGTTAGAATCTAAAGCAGGTGAAATTACCCTTAGGATTGAAGACATCCTCAAACATTCAGGGTGGGGCAGCTTGGCTTCCTTGTGTAGGAATCATTTCTCAGGTTTCTTCTAGTCATTTCTGAGCAAGTGAGCTTTTTCCATCCATCAGGGTTAGTGGGTGGGAGTCGGTGGAGGAAGGGGGCATGTTGGAAGGTGGAGACCGAGACCAGAGGGACCAGCCAGCACAGCCTGGGTCTGCGCTTGGAGTTACCTGGCAGGAATCAGAGGATGCTGCGAGCCTGGGGCCAGGTGACAGTCACAGGTAAGAGCACACGAACACAGCAAGTCAGAGCGGCAGGAGGGTTGGCAAGAGACGGTGTAAAGTAGGAAGGTTGAGAGGGAAGTCGGGCTTTATGGGCAGAGTCCAAAAACTTACCAAGGACTGGCTGCTCTGCGTGCAGACGGCTTTTGAAAATTCTGGTGTTGGCGTGTTTGCTTGTCATTCCCCTTCCTCCTAAACGTGATCTGGCAGGAGCAGGAGACCAAGGGGAGGCAGAAGTCTAGCTGAGTGTGCCGGGCAGTTGGGTACCCATTAATAAACGGTTGATGATAAGTGGATGTTATTTAAGAACCCATGACTAATATCTAGCTGTCATTCCCTTGCCATGGTCCATGAGATGGCCCTGCTGTGCCCAGAATGGCTCCTACAGAACTTTTTGACAGGTGCTATATGTTATAAAGAATAAACACCTGACTTCAGCCCTTTTCGACATGAAACAAGAAAAATGTTAGCACTATTTATAAGGCCATGCACAATGAGAGGTGACTTATAAGTCACCCCTCCTGTACGTACACACGTACACACACACACACACCCCTCAGCCCTTTGCTTACAGCTCCAGCCGTCTCCTGGTGCCCACCACACCCCTCTAGGATGGCTTTTCCAGAAGCTTCCCCATTCTTGTTGAGTTCACTTAACCCCATCTGTAAGCAGTCTTAATGTCTCTGTCATACTCTTCTGAGGGTGCCATTTGTCCCTGCAAGAACACTTGATCTGTGCAGCCACCTATTAGCTCTGTGATGCTGGGCAGTTATTTAAGATCTTCCCTTCACATCTTCAGGTGGAGTCGGTAAAGTGCTCGTCTGAACAATGTCAAAATGACAATGTGTGACCCGCTCTGACCTACAGAAATGGCTATGTTATATGCTGTGAGAATGACTTCATTGTAAAACGATTCAAATAGTGCCCAGCATGCTGTAAGCAGCGCCTTTCTAGTTACGATGCTCGGGTGCTATCAATGATGTCTCTGCCCAACGGCAGCAAGTCTGTGCTGCTGCCTCCTGCCCCATCCCAGGCAGACACCACTCAGGTACTGCAGGGCTTTCCAACCGAGCCCAGAGGCAAATTCAAACCCTAGGAAGGGAAGAGGCACTGCTTTTCAACCCCATGGCCCTGTTCCTCTGGCCTTGCCCTCCAGGGATTTCCATGCCCACCACCCACTGGTCTAGTGCAAGGGGCCCCCCACTCCCATTGTGGCGGGCAGTGTGCTCCTGGCATCTCGCAACAGAATGTTTTCATAGAAATGTTCTGCCTGACGGTTACATCACGGTGATGAAATCGTGGGTAATCACCAGTTCAATCCATTTGACCTGTAACCTGCCTTCGCTAATCAAGGTCCTTTTAATGGTTGCTGGAAGAGACCCGCTTGTCCTCGAGCTGCACGGAGCTTAAACAATGAGGTGTTTGCCCAAGTTGTCTTCCAGGGACTTGGATCAGCTGTGTCTGGTTGGAGCTGAGTTGGTTAAAACTGGATAGGACCCCTGACCCTCCATCTGGGCATGCGCGAATGTCCGCTCCATGACCTTTTGACGTCAGAGGGCTCAAAAACCACCCTCAGAGGGAGCCAAGCGCCTCGGTTTTTGAACAAGCAAAGGCTGTGGCTGAGCTGCGCCTGCGCAGAACGAGGATGACGCACCTGTTTCCCATCACCTTTCCCCCGCTCTCCCCACGCTCCCCACGCTCCCCACGCTCCCCACGCTCCCCACGCTCCCCACGCTCCCCACGCTCCCCACGCTCCCCACGCTCCCCACGCTCCCCACGCTCCCCACGCTCCCCACGCTCCCCGAGCTTGAGACGCCAGCTCATCCCATAAATACCCCAGGCCCTTCTTTCCGGGAGGCAGGTATGCGGCTTTTCTTTCTCGTATGTGCGTTCAGCTTCCTTGTGTACAAACCCTCTCACTGCTGCAAAGCTCAGCATCTTAGCGTTTGGCTCGCTGGGCGTTGGGAACCTGGTTTAGTAACATTAATACTTGACTCCGCTGCAGTTACCCCCGTAAGTGGGGTTCTGTGCACTGGCCTATAGGTTCAAGAACCTTTGCGTCATTTTGGTTTTTTGGAACCTGTGTTCTGGATTTCAGACTTATTACAAATTAAATGTAACCTGCAGAGCTTAAGGGGTGGGGATGTTGAGCTATCCGATGAGCTGAAGGTGACCCACACAAAACTAGCGCATAGCTTAAGTTGTCCAGGGGTGTGTTGGGGGGATAATTTTCCATGGATAGGAATACTCCAATTAAGTTAAATCATACATGTGTACCTGTACCTCCACCGACTGTCCTAGTTCTTTGCAGCTCAGTTCTTCCAACTCTGTGCTTCTTATGTAAGCTGTCACTTCTAAATAACATCAGAACCTCTCTGAGGCCCCTCTTTACTGTCTAGGCTTGTCATAAACTTTCTGAATCCTGCCCCTCAATACTAGGTCCCAGCCAGGTTCTAGTTCCCTTCACCTTTGAATTAAATTTAGAACATGTTTATGAAAATGAAATATTAAAGAACTGAAGCAGACCTGTAACTTGGAAGAATTAAGACAAGTTAAAGGTAAAACATCTCCATACCCTTGTGAACTTCTGAAAGAATATGCTGAAGGACAAAGGAGGCAAAGGAGATGGTGCCTTTTTTATTTGCCTTTAAAAAAAAAAAAATGGTACTAATGAGGCCAAACCTTCCCTTACTTTTGTTAAGTCTGTTGTCAAAGAAACAGTTTCCAGCTAAGTACACTCTGCAGGCTGGGCATCCTTCAGGGGTCCCGCTATTGGAACGATCAATGGCTTCCTTCTCACATCAGCAAAATATTGATACATTAAGGATGAACTCCTAACAAGAGAAGCCCGGGATTGATGGAGCATATTAATTAGTTTAAAGTGGAAACACTTTTTCTGCACTGTTGCTAGGAGATGGAAAACCTACCCACCCCACCTATACTATGGGTATAGGGTGAGTGGAAGGAAGAGGTTAACAGCAAACATAATTCAGACTGAATTCAACAAACATAACTCATGGGCTTATCCAGCTGGTTCTGGGAATGAGATAGGGCCTGATAAATCAACTCACCCAATTACCTTTTTTTTCTTTTTTGCCTATGAAAATTCGTCCCCCCATCAACATTTTCATTTTGCATTCAGTTAGGTCATTGTATATTTATAAATTTGATTCCTTTTTACACAGAGAAAGTTTGTGTGCATTTCCAAACTATATCTTAAATGCAAACTTAGCATACTCATGTATTTTAAGAGTATATAATTTTGCATATGCAAGGTAATTCAAACAGTAGTGTAATTCCTTTTCCTAACTCAAAGAAGAGAAAATACCAGTACCAGATTTTAGAGTCTCCCTAGGCGTCTTCTGCCTGATGGAGGTTTAGCCCACGCAAATGTCACATGCATTCTAAATTTAAATGTTGTCAGATTCATATAACATTTCACTTTCCAGTGTATTTGCAACAATGTTGCAAGACATTGCTATATTTCAGGGATCGTTTTGCTCTGCTTTCAACAGTTTTGTCAGGAGGCTTGAATTTATTTGGGGAATGCTACCTAGTTTGATTTCAGAAAAGCTGTCATCCAGTATTGAGCAGCCAAATGATACAACGTATTTTGGGGCCAGAAGGACCCTTAGCTGGCTGCCTCCTGACTCAGTGTGGGGATCCTGCCTGACTGCCACCCTGAGTCTGGCCTTTTATAAAGCTCAGACTTAGTACCGCGTGATGACTTCAAGGTGTTTTTTTCATTAGCCTCAGGTATTAGGCTGTATTTTTTTTATTTTTTTATTTTTTTGGCTGCATCGGGTCTTAGTTGCGGTGCGCAGCCTCTTCGTTGCGGTGCGAGGGCGGCTCTCTAGTTGCAGCGCGCGGGCTCCAGAGCGCATGGGCTCTGTAGTTTGCAGCATGTGGGCTTAGTTGCCCTGCGGCATGTGGGATCTCAGTTCCCCAACCAGGGATCGAACCTGCGTCCCCTGCATTGGAAGGCAGATTCTTAACCATTGACTGGGGGATTTTTGCAGAAACTAACGCCTGTGGCTGACGATTTGTTATGTAAGTGAGTATTGAAACATCTCCGGTCAACAGCATTCGGGTACGTCTCTGGTTGATAAGGTGTTAAAAGTTAGCTCTGAACTGCTACTCAAGAAGTGTGGCTCAACTCTGAGGGTGTCTTGAAAAGCATAAATGGAAAGAAGCTATTTATCAGCGAATCTCAAGATTCTAATCACCAGGGTTCACCTTTAGTCCCTAAGTCTGGATTATGTACAGTCACCACGGCTGCCCAGGTGTAGGAAAGCCTCAAATCCACATCTTGGCAAGCTCACCCACGTGGAGGTGGCCAAGATCCTGCTCAGAATACCTCTCTTCAAAGTGAACATGGAGCAAATTCCCTCCCGGAGCTCACCACCCGCCTCCCGCTCCAACGTCCCTAGCAGGATCAGTCACTGGTCTTCAGTCAGCAGTCTAAAATCCCACCAGGCAGTCCATTTTTGAGAGGACACACACTACATTATGTTTTGCATTCACAGCAGCAAAGGCAATGCCTGACATACATATGTTTATTGAACCATTGAAGTGATCACTGAAGTTGATGAGATCTGATCCTGATTCCCAGACAGGAAGGACGGCCCACCTGAGTTGAATCAAGGGCACGGAGGCATTCTGGAGAGAATCCAACCAGCTTTACACCTGGGGGGGACCCATGGGGCCATCACCGTTCTCCCAAGTCTTTCTACATGATCCAGCCCCTGAATCTTGAGACCCAATGTCAAGATCATCACATTGCTATTTGTCTAGATTGAGGTTTTGACTCTGATTTCATATATGTGCTGAGACCACCCTAGATGATTCAGAGTTGCCACTGGCCAGCTTGTCATCAATCAGCTCAATCCCGTGATGGCCCATCTCCTCCACCAGGTGCGTTGTCTTTCATCAGGACTGCTCAGCCTGGACATCACCAGCTCTTACCTTTTCCTAGAAACTTTTCCAGTCTTTTGGAGGGGACAGCAGTCCTAGCCATCCTCTATAGTACCTGAAATCTAGCGCTTTCCTCTAATTCCTGACAGGGCCACGCTTGCAGACTCCTTGCATTCAGGGGTGGTAACTCAGGTAGGCTACAGTGTAGGGAACTGCAGGGTGCCGTCCGGGCTTCTGAGGTTGGCAGCTCCCTCTTTTCACCTCCTTTCTTGGAACAGCTGCTAATGTCCTGATCGTGGAGGCATGGACTCCACTTGAAAGGGCCACTTCTTTCCTGAAGCAAAATCTCCCATACTTGTAATCACAGCAGAACTTATGGGAGCACCTTCCTCCCCAAAGAGAACCTTCTCATACTTTTATCAAGAAGAACAAGCAGCTTTGGCTTTCTGTGTACGTGGCCCTCCAAGTTAAACAGGCTGTGATCAAGGCTAATTGACAAATTTAGAAGACAGCTGTCTCTATCGGGTTGATTTTCGTGCAGGAGGTGGTACAGTATAGACTAGGGGCAGGGAGTGGATTTGGGCTTGAATCCAAAAGGGTGAGACCAATGAAATGGTCTCAATGAAATGAAAATCATGTTCTATGCAAATAATGACCACTGTGAGGATGTCAATAGATCATTTGGCGTTTGAAATGCTGTAGACGTGGTCTAATATTTTATGAACATCATTTGCCACCACTTGCTCTACCCCCATAAAATAAAGTACGAACTCTTCATCGTGGCCTTCAAGGCCACGCACAGTCAGAACCTACCCACCTTCTCAGCTTCAACACCACAGACTTCCCAGCCCACCCCATGACTTAGAGTGTAGACACATTGGGTCCCCATCTCTCCAGCCTATATTCACACTTCAGGACGTTCATTGATGGTGAGCCCTTTATGTTAGTGCGTCCCTACCTTATTTACTTAATAGCACACATCATATATCATAATTTTGCATGGCAAATGGGGTAAAATGGAAGGATTTGAGGATGTCTGTGGGTCTTTGTGAAAAATATATTATTTTTTATTTACAGAATCATGATAAAATGTAAAGACAGTATATTAGGGGAAATAATTCTGATTTTTAAATAATATTTTAAAATATTTTCAGTGTTAGTGATAAACTCTACATGGTTTCATATTTCTATGAATGTATTTTTTAATATCTGTTTTTATGCTTGAAATGTTTCCGTGTTATTCCTGAACAAGAAATTTTAATGATGATTTCTTCAAATTCTGATAGTCTCCCTTGAGGAGAACCTTTTCTTAAATAAATAGGTAAGAAAAATGTATCAGCCATTGATTTTATAATCATTCAAAATTTATAAGGCGGGAATTCCCTGGCAGTCCAGTGGTTGGGACTCAATGCTTTTACTGCCGAGGGTGCGGTTTCAATCCCTGGTTGGGGAACTAAGATCCCACAAGCCATGTGGCCCCAAAAAATAAATAAATTTTGAAAATAAATAAAGCCACTGTGAAATTTTTTTTAAATTTATAAGGCTATTATATTTAAGTTTATGTAATTTATATTATAAGGATATTATATTTAAATATCACAACAGCTCTTCTATTGACAAGTGTAATTTTTAAGTTCTTGTGATAAGGTTAATGGATTTTTAAATCCAGTTGAACTTTTTATATCAATTAGGTCAGATTTACTTATTCATATAAAAAATGTTATTGATCTTTTATTCTTTGTCAGGTTCTAGATACCAGTGAGTCAGTGCTGAACAACAACAATAATGAAAAATTCCTGCCCTCATGGAGTTTACATCCTAGTCAGGGGAGACAAACAATAAACAAAATAAATATTTAGTATGTTTATATGGTAGTAAATGATACAGAGAAAAATTAAAATGGGGGATATTTAGCAATGGCGGTGCTGGCCAATTTTGAATAGGGTGGTCAAGGAAGACCTCACCAAGAAGGTGATATTTGAACAAAGGCCCAGAAAAGATGAGGTTGTGTGGGAGGAGCGTTCCAGGCCGACATAAGATGCATATGCAAAGCGTGAGACAAGAGTGTGTCCAGCTTGGTCCAGAAACACGCTGATGACAATCATAGATTGAGCCAAATAACCATGGCAGGCAATAGTATGATATGAAACCTGAGACATAACGGAGGTCGGACCACAGAGAGCTCTGTAGGCCACTGTGAGGACTTCCTGTAAACTGGGTGAGAAGCCGATGTGGGGCAATAGCAGAGGGGGGATAAAACATATATATATTTAAAGGATGACTTTCTCTGCTGGTTGAAGATAGAGCATGTATTACTCAAGGTTCTCCAGAGAAACAGAACCGATGGACATACAGGGGTATGTAGAAGAAGACATTTATTACTACAGGAACCGGCTCATGCGGTTATGGAGGCCAGGAAGCCCCACAACCTGCGGTCTGCAAACTGGAGAGCCAGGAGAGCCAGCGTGTAATTCTCTAAGTTCCAAGGCCTGAGAACCAGCAGAGCTGGTGGTGTAACTCCCAGTCTGAGGTCAAAGGCCTGAGAACCAGAAGGCAGCTGGTATTAAGCCCCAGAAACCAAAGGCCTTAGAAGCAGGAGCTCTGGTGTCCGAGGGCAAGAGAAGATGGACGTTCCAGCTCCAGAGAGAGAAAATTCGCTCTCCCTTCACCTTGATTTCTATTTAGGCCCCCCCGTGGCTTAGGTGATGCCCACCACATTGGTGAGGGCACATCTCTTTACCCAGCCTACTGAATCAAATGCTAATCTCTTCCAGAAACATCCTCACCCAGAAATGTTTTACCAGCTACCTGGGCCTCCCTTCGGCCAGTCAAGCTGACACATAAAATGAACCATCACAGATTACAAAGGGGCATGGATTGCAGCAGAAAGAACATTAGGAGGCCTTCACAGTAATCCAGGCCGAAGACGAGAGACTATTGGAGAATCAGCATTTCACAACACACCTGCTCCCGTGCACCAGTCAGGAAGTTCTGCTCTGAAGCATCCAGAGACTAAGCCAAAGCAGGCACAGAGGGACCTTAACTGTTTCAGTTTCAGGTTTTAATTTCCCTGGAGTCCAGAGACCCTGAATCAAAGCACCCAAGTTTGAACCCTCACACCAGGATTCTTGAGCCTCGACATTATTGAAATGAGATGATTTTTCTTGCATCCCAGCATCTCATGAATAAGGTCGCTCTGCTTATTCTCACGTACAAGGGACAGCATCAGGCTGTATCCTCATCCCTGGGGAAGCCCAGACTGAGGCAGCTGCCTCTGCACCCCCGCCTTTGCATTTGTCCCACCCGGAGAAGTGGCTCCTGGGTCCTCCTCTGTGTGGTCCCCCCATTCATACCAGCAAGACCTTTAGTCTCAGGTTTTCTCAATCGAGATCCTGAAATAAATAGAATATTATGTAGATGTGAGTGCAGGGTGTGACTGGGTCAAAGAGAGCTCAGGGACACCAAGAGTCCCCTGTCACCCTCCAAAGGCTTGGTCCCCCCAGCCCTGACCCAAATTCATCTCCAGCTTGACCCCCATTCCTCATTGACCTGCTGCCCCCTACCTGCACAGCCAGATGTAGATGTGGCACCAGCCTTTGCCTGCGTTTATTCTAAAGTAAATAATTTCTTGTTCTCTACATACTAAGTCCCATCTCACCCCTCTGCGACTTTATCCACGCTGCTCCCTCTGCCTGGAGCCTCTGTCCCATTTTCTCTAATGGGTTAACTTTTACTCATTCTTCAGGGCTCAACCCAGGCATCATGGGCAACACCCCAAAGTGCCCTCTTTGCATTCATCTGCTGTTAGATGTAGAATATTCTATTGAAGGCATTGCTTTGTCTTTCCCACCAGACTCTTAAGTTTTCAGTGGTCAGAGTGGATATCCTGTCTACTTCTAAATTCCCATGTCCTGCCCCACTTAATACATGCTTGCAGAACTCTGATTCCCTGTCTGTAAAGCTTATTCAGTGGTTTAAAGTAATCCAAATTGATTGCCTCCTTGTCTGTGTTCTTAATCAGACTTAGGATGGAAGTTGTCCCTATTCTATGTCTTTCATCTACTGCTCAACTAGATGTAAGTTTCATGCAGGTTGGGATCATGTATTCAGTATAGGAATATTGAATATATTCAATATAGGTGTTAACCGAGCAATACCTACCTAGCATGGCAATGAGCACACACCATAATGCAAGTACTTATCAATTGTTTCATGATCTCTAGTTTTCTTTCTATTAAGTAAGAAGAGTTACGTTTCTCTGCTTCAGGGAGCGATTTTGAACATTGTTTAGTAAACATTCAAGATTAGATTTGATTCTTTGGATGAAATATGGTTTAAAAAAATGAGATCTCATTATGAAAACCTTTATTCAGTATTACATGCATGTCTTTCCAGTGACTAAAGGGAAACCCACAACGATAACAGAGTAATTCCAAAAGGAAATGACCTCAGTATATTTGGTTCCTCTTTTCCAAAGCCTGTGTATCTTTGAAGCTTCAATGTTAGAATTGTCATAAAAGCCAATATTTAGATATTTATACACTCCATGTCAATATTATTCTATTCACTCACATGTAAATGTAATTTGATGGTTATTACAACCATCAACATTTGGAAATGTCATGTATAATAAAATTGCTTAATATTATCCATATTTTATTTTTTTTAATCTCACTTGTTGGGCACAAAAGATCAGCTTAGTAATTCAAAGAAGTGAAATAGATGCAATTTTTGGGAGGTAATTAACAACATTTGGAAATTTCTCGTATATGTCTTATCTAATGATATGAGGGAAATGCTTAAAATATTATATAGTGAATTTACTGAAATGGGATATTGTTGCCTTTTTTAAAAAACCAGAATGATCACAAGCCATTTCTAATCTAGAGATAACAGCAAACTCTTAGTAGCTTGAAGAGTTTGGAAGGAAGCTCACTGGTGTAGTTATTTTTAGATGCTTTTATTAGTGTGCCTGACTTTACAACTAACAACTGTCCTATCAAATCACGGTGCATGTTGTTTCATTCCACATTCTTATACAGTGACGAGGACTTTAAATTTTAAAAAATTAGCACCTACTACAAGTAGTAGAAAAGTTTATATAACAAGAAAATTTACCCTAGAAACATTTGCATAGCAACTAAAGAGCAATTAGTGCATCTGTTCATATAATTCCAGTACATTTTTTAAAATAAAACTGTTCTTCCAGATGACTATGCCTTTTGAACACGATTTGCTTACGTTTTATTCATATTTTTGAACAATATAGCATGCTGTCACATAACGTGTGTCATTCTGGCAGTTTTAGATCATTTAGTGAGATATTTTAAATAAAAATAAATTTAGTGTCCACTTAAGGAACAGATCAGTAGCAATAAATATTCCCTAAGTTCAGTTCTGAAATATTTTTCTAAAACTCCCTGAAAATGTTTGTCCTGGCCTGCAATGTTTAAGATCGATAGAGTGAACACGTGGAATTCTATCATTTTTTATTATGTGCTAGACCTTAGGTATTTCCTGTGCTGTTGAAGCAGCTGTAGGAGCTGTCCATGGTGTTCAGTTTTATAAAGTGCGGAGTAAGTCCCAAGCCAGTGGTTCTCAAATGTTTTGGTTTCAGTAACTCTTCACACTCTTAAAAATAATTGAGGACCCAAAGAGAGGTGTTTTATGTCAGTTATATCTACTAATATTTATGTTATTAGAAATTTAAAGGGAGAAATGTTAAAAATATGCATCCATTTTTAAATAAATCCATTTTATGTTAGCATACATAGCATATTTTTATTAAAAATAGGTCTATTTTCCAAAACTGAAAGGTGAAAACACTGGCATTGTTTTACATTTTTAAAAATCTCTTTAATGTCTGGAATAATAGAAAAGTAGATGAGTTTTAATATCTGCTTTTGCATTCAATCTGTTACAATACATTATTTTGGTTGAAGTATATGAAGAAAATCAAGTCTCACACAGAAATAGTTGGAAAAGGAAAGAATATTTTTCACAAAATTTTGTGCATTCTTTAATATGACACCAAAACTCCACATGTGATATGTGGGGACTCTGAAGCCGTATCAACATATTTCTCACACTATCACATTATTGTACATTGACTTGTATCTTGCACTTATGATTTAAGTGATGATTGTAATATTATGCATTGGTCATTCGGAAAATACCGTTCACTGGGTTACGCAGATCTTTTAAGCACGGACATATTTCATTATACAATACCAAAAAATCTCCTTCATTTGTATAACCACTAATGTCACAATATTTAAAATCTTCAAGGGTTAGAGAGCTGAAAAGCTTACAGTGGCAAAGACAAGTTTTCCATTATTCTCATTTTCACCTGAAAGCTTGACTTTCATTATTAGCAAAAATAATTTCAGTTGAAGTATTTTTCCTTGAAGTGGGAACCTCTTTTTGTTTTTGAGAAAATACCTGCCGAATCCCTAAGTCTGACTAGCTATGGTTTGTCTCTCAGTCAATAATATCGCATAAAATAAATCATTAGTTGGGTTTGCAGCTCATTGACTTTTTTTTTCGGCCTCACCACATGTGGGATCACATGCAGGATCTTATTTCCCCCACCAGGGATTGAACCCGTGTCCCCTGCGGTAGAAGTGCGGAGTCTTAACCACTGGACCACCAGGGAAGTCCCTGAGATAAGCTCAAATGGCCACCAGGCAACCATCGTGCGCCTGTAGCAGCCGAAGTGCTTTTCACATACTTCCAATTTCACCACCAAAACATTCAGAGATATGTTAAGGGTCAAGATCAAATAAACTTAGTAGTTTTTACTGCTTCCTCAAGGTTATCCCAGTGAAACTAGCATTTTTAAATTTTTATTTTTTTACTGCAAGTGCATTGTATTGAACACAATGGCTGCTAGAACAGATTTGTCCCACTGGCTGGATTTGTACTAAAGGGCCAGCAGTTTTACCCACTAACGCTTTTGCACCTTCAATGCAAGTGTCAACACTGAAAATGGAAAACAATGTCTCAGTGTTACTAGGAAAACAGTTTGAGCTGAAAGTTCTTGGGGACCTCCTGGAGCTTGCGGGCCACACCTGAGACACTGTCCTAAACAATTACAGAATCATAGGTCACTGGACATGTGAGGGACCCCCAAATAGAATCACAGCTTTAGAAGAGGCATCGAGAGGTCATTCAGCAAAATTTTACACCGTATTGTGCCACATTTTAAAAGGGTACAGTCTTCTCCAAACTATAAAAATATAATACGGCTTCCATTTTACAATACTATAGATGAGTATTTGCAATCAGCTATTTTTCACCCAATACATCCTACCCTATACATAAATCAGATTTAATCCCATCACCTTTGATTCTGTTTTCAGTAGAGATGGAGGTTAGTTAGTCCACTTATTCTGCGTAAGATCCCTATTTGTAAAAACATGGAAAATCAATTCTCCCTGCCTTCTCTATGTGCTTAATCGTAATCCTTACAGGTTTGCTTTGACAACCATTTTTATCCCCTTTTGACCCACAGGTCTTCCACCTGACCCCTTTTTTATGTATATCTATCCTTCTTTAGCCCTTTGTCGTTAGCTTTGCTAACCTGAAAATGTATCACACACCTTCCCCCAGCCCCTACCTACATTCTCTGCCTTATGAACATCTAGCTTGCAAATGCCCTTCATGTGGAAAGCTCCTGAGCAGTTGCAGCGTGTTGTCAGAGTTTCTACTAATGGCCGTGTGCGGGTATGGAATAAAACGATGGCACACAGGGAAGGAGACCGACTGTGGACTAGACCAGCCTTGTCCAACAGAACTTTCTGCAGTGGTTGGAAATCTTTCACATCTGAACTGTCCCGTGGAGGAGCCATAAACCACATTTGGCTAGTTTGGACTTGAAACATGGCTACTGTGATTGAAGAACTGCATTTAAATTGTGTTCAGTTTTTAATTCAAACTTAAACAGCCATATATGTGCAGTGATTACCATATTGGATAGATAAGTAATACCATACTTTTAGTATCTCATTTAATTAGCAAATTGAATGCACTCATTCTTAGCAATGTCTGTGTGTAGACATTACTCTTGCTCACCAGACAGGTTCTTCTTTATTTCCTGGGCACCCAGAGGAAGGCACTTCCCAGCCCTCTTGTGGGGAGGCAGGGGTCACGTGACTACTTTTGGCCAAAATGCTGTGAGCAGGTGACGTAAGTCACTTTCAGGACAAACATTTAACTGCTTGTGCATGACACTCCTCTCTTGTCTGGGAATGTGCCAGACAGCAGAGCCTCTGTGATTCTGAGCCCCGAATAACTGTGGAGCAGACCGCCCCCCAAAACCCACATGGGACATGTAACATGCATAGGAAATAAATTTTTGTGTTAAGCCACGGGAAATTCAGGATTCCTTATTACTACAGCATAACTTAGACCTTCCCGGCTGATAAGAGCAAGTTCCCATCAGAATCACTTGAGCAGACTTTTAAATCCGCATACCCGGGCCCCATCCCAGCTTGGGATCTGGGCCCTTGTGTTTTGGTTCAAAAGATCTCTCCAGGTGAGTTGGATGCGTGCTCGCCTAATGAAGAACAAGAGCTGAAAGACAACATCATCGTCACTACAGATACTACAGAAATAAGGCTTAGAAACAGAAAGGTAAATTTTGCAAGGTCATTTGGCCACTGAGTGAGGGGGATGTAATTTGAACCTGCTGTTTCCCTGTGCTATGCTTCCTTTCCTCTTGTTATAAGTGGTGGGGATGGTGGGAGAGAGCAGAGTGATATCTCCTGTCTTCCCAGTTGAATTGGTCAATGCTTTTATTCTTATTACAGTACTTTTCCAAATAGCAATTAGTGCCACAGAAGCCCGTTTAAGCCAAAATATAGTTTTGAGTTGCGTACACTGTGGAATAGGCTAATAATCTAACTTATAAATTTTGTTTCCGTAGGTAAATGTATTCCAAGTTTGGCTAATATATCTAAAAATGAAATTTTTAAAATAAAAAAAATCCATTTGTATTGGACAATTGGTTATGGAAAAAAGAAACAGCATCATATATTGCTCAATTACCAAAGAATGTTATTAGTAACAACTACTCTCCTCACCATATATTGCCTGCCTTAAATGTCTTCTTTAAAAATGTTTATTCATTTATGTGGCTGTGCTGGGTCTTAGTTGTGGCGTGCGGGATCTAATTCCCTGACCGGTGATCGAACCCAGCGCCCCGTGTTAGGAGTGTAGAGTCTTAACCACTGGACCGTCAGGGAAGTCCCTGCCTTAAGTGTCTTTATTCACCTTTTAAAGTGATAAGCCTTGGATGTTGGTTGTTTCATTTATTCAACAAATATCTATTGTGTATCTGTTACGAACCAGCACTGGGATGTGCGTTAGGTACAGGGCGGTGAACAAAATAAACAAAATACCTGTCCTCATGGAGTTTACAGTTTAGTGGGAGATGTAAACATAAAGCAAATACACAGTTAAATATATAACTACAAATTGTGTCAATTTCCCCAAAATTAATACCTAAATTCAATGCGATTCAATTTATAATCCCAAACTTTTTTTTGATGGAAATAATTCTGTAGTACACTGATCATATATATATGGAAGAATAAAAGACCAAGGCTAGCCAGGGGAAGAAGGAGATCTGGTGAGGCGAGGGGAGGGGAATTTACCTTGGGTGTAAGTGTGAGTCCTTGGAAAGCAGACACTGAGATAGAGTTAGGAGCGCAAGAGGTTAATTTGGGGAGGGGGAAGGGGAAGGGGAAAGAATGCCTGGGAAAGAATGCCTATGAAAGGGAGGAAGCCTTCAGGCCCTGATGAGACCTGACACCTGTGAAAGGAAAGAGTCAGGAAGAGCCTCAGCCGCCCTGCAGACGTGACAAAGTCCCAGCCAACCCAGTGGAGAGCTCTGGGTGGAGCAAAGCCTCCGCGGTTGGTGGCGTCCTACACTGGGCAGAAGTGGCCAGGCCTTCTTCGTGCTTCTGCCACATAAGCGCAGTCATTCGCTGGGGGCTGCCCTGGCCCCAACACTGCGCCCCAGCAGCTCGCCTAACTCCTCACAGCTAAGCTGCTGAGTTCCCCCTGCAGGAGATCTGAGCGTGCACATGGGGCTGCACCAGGCCAGGGAGTAGCACCCAGAGTAAAGCCCCCGCCATCAGAACAAGGTGGTGCTGGTGTCAGAACGGAGACAGGTCAATGGGACAGAATAAGGAGCAACAAACAACGTCGGTAAGTGAGAATTACTACGCGAAAAACGTTTAACCCAGTGGGAGAAACGGTTTGTCTAATAAACATGCTGATGTAAAGAGCTATCTTTCTAGAAGAAAATAAAAGTCGGACTCCAACTTAGGCACAGACAAAAATTCATGCCAGATGCACAATGGATGTAACTGGTGTTAATAAAATAATTAAAATACTTATAAGAAATGCTATGAAACTTTATCTAATCCAACAGCAAGGAAGACCTTATTATTCACGGCTGGAAACCCAGAAGCTATTTTTGAAAAAAGACTGTAGAATATGTAAAACCTTTGTTGAGAAAAGATACCATAAACAAAGTCAGTAGACCAGGGAGAGATCAGGAAAATCATTTTTAACTCAGGTGAGAGAACTGGCTCATTATAGGGTACACTGTAAAGTAGGAAGGTTGATTTCTATAAGCCAGGAATGAAAATCAGATATGTGTTTTGTAGCCAAATAACATACCTACACTTTCTATGATAGTTCAGTGAAGAAATACATAGGTAGGACCAATTGTATGACCTGAAACTCTTAAATGATGCTTAAGGAGAGCCACGTTGATTTTTCTCTAGTTTCTGATTCACTTGAACAAATGACAGCTGTGAAAAAATCCGACCCTCCTAGCAGTGAAAGCCACACCCCGCCGTAGGCAGTCCTGGCTGTGTGGCTCTTCTATGTTAATGTGGGGGGGTTGCCTTGTATCCCTGTAGAATATAATGAATGCCCGTGGATGCCTCTTAGAAAAATCCCATAGCCCTGTGCGGAAGTCTTCATTTGCCCTAGAAGGTGTGGTCATTTCCTAGATCAGGGAAGAGGTTCCGTGAAAGAGGTTAATCTTCAGGAAATGGAGTCTAGAATAGGAGGCTTCAGGGAGGTCAGAAAAGGAACTCGTTTTCTTTTTTTGAGGTTTTCTTCCTTTGGCTACAGATTCCAATAATGTAGATGTCCTTGAAGTGACCCATGTTTGGTAGATGCTAAGATAGCCTCATTTAATAGAACTGAGAGGGTCTGAGTACTAAGCCACCAGCTGAAGATGCAGAAGGAAGATTTACAGAGATTCACTGAGACAGATACTTAAGGATCAAAAGTTCTCTGTAGCTCCTTCCCATGTATTTTCCCAAGCCTTTGGTAAACACGGCAGCCCTACCCCTGGACCCCATGGACCAGAACATGAAAAGTCCCAGGACGTGATGACACCATTATAATTTGTTTATACTGTCTTTACCTCCTAGGACAATGCATCTGTAAATTGACTATTGCTCTGTAAAGGTTGAATTACTTTTATTAGTCCTCAGTTTGCTTCTTCAAGTTTCAAGGGATACCCCCTTACCCTAGTATGACAATATTTGTTGAATAATTCAGAGTTACTCTCTATCCATATAAATTGTACATATATACGAACTCTAAGACCATCAGTATGCATCCGCAATCAGTTTGGAAATATTCTTGGGACTAAATCATCTTAGTATCAGAACCACTCTGGACATCAATGTAGAACAATAGTTTTCATTATATTTTTCTCCCTCTGAAATTTGAAAGAGAAATAAATCTTATCTATTATCTGTGATGATTGCAGTGACAATAGGAATGGTAATTTAATTTCAATATTTATATGAATACATGAATATGCTTTTATCATTCACATGATTTATGAATAGTACATTCCGTTGAGGCTAAAAGAATGTGAGCCCTAAAGGCACAATTACATGTTTAATTCTAGTTTCTTTCCAGGAGTTTTAATTGACTTTACAAGGAACTGTCTCATTTTCATGTGATCTTTTATAAATTGTTGTAAGGCGATGTGGGAGAGTGGAAAGAAAACTAGATCTGGAATTTCTAAAACCTGGGGTATGTTGCATAATGCAGGGCCCTAAGACTTTGAAGGCAGCTCTGACCTGGGCTCTGCCATTTAATAGACAATTCAGTTTACTTGGACAAATCACATCACCTCTCTGGACGTTAAGATTCCTTCTTTGAAAAGGAGGACTGAGGTGAGGGCTAAGGAAGATGGTGCAGGTACAGCCCTTGCACTGTGGGTAGCACATAGAAGCTTTTCTTCTCAGTAATTTTCATCCTGGCTCCACCACTAGCTGTGTGATGCTGGGCCAGTCACAGCCTGTAAGGGCATCTGTCTCCTTTATTTAGAGCTAAAAAATTAAACTCTAAATTCCCTTCACTGCATCTTAAATCCTTATATCTGAAATGCAAGTTTTTTCCACCATCGCCATCTTAAAGCCACTCTTTAAGTTTCTTTTCTGTTACATCTTCCACGATCAACACCCATCCCCGTCTCCACATGCCAGGAAGAGTCAGTCCCTCCTCCTTGTGTCCCAGAGTCTCTTGTCTCCTGAGATCAAAAGGTCTTAGGGCCAGAGATGGTTTCTTCCTCTTCTTTGCCTCCTTGGAAATATTTAGCACTTTTCCTGGTACACAGCAAGTGCTAAATAAATGTTATTTGAATGAATGGATGAATGAATGAGGAGATGGGCATAAGGATAAATAGACGGATAGATGAGAGGTTTATCTGTTTCCCAGGGCTGCCTTAACAAGGACCACAAACTGGGTTGCTTCAAACAACAGAAATGTATCAATATTATCTCACAGTTATGGAGAATAGAAGCCTGAAATTAAGGTGTTGGCAGGACCTTACTTCCCCTGCCCAGGTACCGGTGTTTAGGACTTCAGCATCCTAGGACACGATTCAATCCATAACAGATGTTTATAGAGCAAAGAGCTTTATCCTCTTCAAAATAACACACCTGCTGTAGCCCAAGTAGAATTCAGTGTTTGAATATATTTAAAGTCTTTCTTTTTAAGTCAAGATTAAAAATTAAGGGAGAGAAAATAAAGTGGAATGAGGTGGAAACCAGAATCCTAAATCTTAAAGCTAGAGTATAATTAGGGAGAAAGTAAAAAATCCAATTGTTGACGGTCCCAATGATATGGATCTCTATAAAGCCTCTTCGCGCATGAGCCTCTAGCTAGAGCTGAGGATTCAATGCTAGCTTTTTCTCTGTCCAGTTACAGATCTTGGTTCTACTGTGTCTTTAAAAGTCCATCCCACTCTGTCAGATGTCACTAGAGTTAGAGGCAGTGGAAATAGAGTGGAATGAATGGCTTCCAGCATTTTCTACTTCCTATGTAAGTGCTGTATTATATACACAGGATTATTAAAAAATATAAATTTGCCCTTGTTTTTAACTTGCTGTATCATTTTAATTCAATAGGAGCTATGCTACTCAATCTTCTCCTTCTTGAAAGCCTTACTCTTAAATCTCACACACACACAAATGTAATTTTGTTTACTGTAGTTTACACTTGATCTTTCAATCTGTTCATAATCTAGGTCAGAATACAGTAGAGTGTGTGGAAAGGAACAAAGGTAGACACAGGTGGCGATGGAGGTCCTGACCTTATAGTTACCTCTACCTTTTATAGTAATTGTGCAAAGAACCCCTAGACTTGGAATTTTATGTTATTTCTTCTCTGTTAGCGCTTTAGAGATTATCAATAGGTGGATAGATAATGAGAAGTACAATGAGAATTGTATTCACAGTGAGTACAATGAGAATTTACTGCATGGATCCATACAGAAGGTACTTCAACTTGGCCGTGACCACAGCAGTGCGGTGAGCACAAACGACAGTTTTTAGGGGTACAAGCCCCTAATTTCTAAATACACCCTGAAGCCAGGCCCTTTAAGAAACAGCACACCTTTATCATTCTATGCCAGTCGGACCCTGGGAACTCTTTCTGTCTTTAAAATTTTAGTATTTAAAGATAAACTGGACTTCCCTGGTGGCGCAGTGCTTAAGAATCCGCCTGCCAACGCAGGGGACACAGGTTCGAGCCCTGGTCTGGGAAGATCCCACATGCTGCGGAGCAACTAAGCCTGTGCGCCACAACTACTGGGCCTGCGCTCTAGAGCCCGCGAGTCACAACTACTAAGCCCGCATGCCTAGAGCCCGTGCTCCACAACAAGAGAAGCCACCGCAATGAGAAGCCCGCACACCGCAACGAAGAGTAGCCCCTGCTCGCCGCAGCTAAAGAAAGCCCACGCACAGCAACAAAGACCCAATGCAGCCAAAAATAAATAAATTAATTTTAAAATTTTATTTAAAAGTATAAATAAATAAAAATAAACTAATTAAATGAAAAATATCCTCAGAAATATGGGAATCTTGTTATTTCTGCATAAATGTGTATAAATGTATATAAGTCAAATATACATTTTTTAAAATAATGGAATGTTTCCTAGTGTGTGCTGCTGTTTAAACTTAGAATCAGAGGCATTTATCACTACACGTCCTTGCCAAACGATTAAAAAACATGATTGGGGCGGGGAAGCAAAAACAATGTAATGCATCACCAAATCTTGTCCATGTTGCCTCTACACTGTCTCCTGAATCTGCATCTCCACTTCCACCATCCTAGTGCAAGCTACCAGCATCACTTACTGGGGAGCCTCCTAGCTGGTCTCCCTGCATCTTCTTTGGGTTCTCACCTGTCATTGGTACAAGGTGGTCTTTAGAAGATTCCCGCCAGACTCCCTACATAACTTGCTTCTGCTGCTGCTTCATTCTTTCTTCTCATAAGAATGTGTGTTTGGAATCTGATAAAGTAGTAAGGATTGAAGAGGGAAAGCATTTCAGTTCCATCTTTTTCCACATCTCAAATGCTGCTTAAACATAACTGAGCTTATATGGACCTAAATTTCATTCCCATCATTCTATGAACAAGTGTTTGCCTTAGCACTGTATGAAAATTTAGACTAATGCCCTTTTCAGGGTTCTTTTCAGTCCAAGGTTTCCATGAAAAGAGAGACATATTACAATAGGTCTTAGGGGAAATTCTATGTTATATACTATATCTCTTAAATCCTAAGATGCACATTCTTTGTATTCTTAAAATCTCTGCAATCAAGATGGGAGAGATTTTACAATTACAATTGATGTTTGGTCATGGCTTAATCAGCAAATTTTTTTCTTTCTTAAACTTTCCTAAAATAATTGTTCATCTTTCAATCAATGGAGCCTTAAGTAAAATACAATACCTATTCCTTGAGATCCTAGTAAAAGCCTTAGTGTGCCATCGTCAACTTGTAACTCAACTAACATCAGTCTTCTTTTTGCATATATAACCAGATCAACGACTATTTATTATTTATTATATTTCACGCATAAGGCACTGTGTTAGGTAGTGTTAGAAATAAAGAGTCATTTATTCCTTCATACAGCAAGTATATAATAAATGTTCTCTACATGCTAGATTTTGTTGTATACAGAGTGGTGCCTGTGATTTAGGCAGATAAGAACTCTATCTTCATGGAGCTTGTATTCTGGTACAGGAGAGACTGAACAAAACATAAAAATTGTAAATATTGCTATGAAGAAACTCTGTGTTACATTAAAAAATTAAAAGTTTAATTGATCAATTATTTTTCTGTCTTTCCTGTCCCTGAACACATTTCCTCAATGGCCCAGAAGCATTTCTGAATAAATATTTAAAGGCAACATTCCCAGAGATATTTCAATACAACCTGAGGCTCAGAAATCTGAGTCTTCTCTCCAGAAACAAACCTACTTCTTCCTGTTGCTACATTTTCTTTTAGCTACCGATTATTCTGGAAATATGTTTAATTCTTGATGTTTTGCATTCATGCTTCTAATACTTTCACAACATAAGTATGGGAATCAACAATAAGTCAATAATTTTTAACTTCCTGCTATTATTCCTTTGGTTAAAATTTAGAAATCAGAATATATTTAGATAATATAATACTTTTACCTCCAAGGGAAATATGATTCATGACTTACTTACAGAGGACTTTTTGTGTTACTATATCAGAGAGAATGCACAAGTTATCATCTTTAAATGATTATACCCTAAACCCTCCTTACAGGGTTGCCTGCAATTTTTTTGTATGTGTGGTAAATATACGTAACATAAAATTTACCACTTTAACCATTTTCAAGTGTGAAATTCAGTGGCATTAAATACATTCACATAGTGTGCAACCATCACCACCATCCACCTCTGGAACTTTTTTATCATCCCAAACAGAAACTCTGTACCCATGAAACAATAACTCCCCAGCCTCCCTCCCCCCAGCCCCTGGCAACCACCATTCTACTTTCTGTCTCTATGAATTTGACTATTCTAGGTACTTCATATAACTGGAATCATACAGTATTTGTCCTTTTGTGACTGGTTTATTTCACTTAGCATAATGACTTTAAAGTTTATCCATGTTGTAGCAGGTGTTAAAATTTGCTTCTTTTTTAAGACTGAATAATATTCCATTACACCACATTTTGTTTATCCATTCATCTGTTGTACACTTGGGTTATTTACACATTTTGGCTATTGTGAATAATGCTGTTACGAACATGGTTATACAAATATATCTTTGAGAGCCTGCTTTCAATTCTTTTGAGTATATACCCAGAAGTAGAAGTGCTGGATCCGATGCTGTCTTCCATAGTGGCTGTACCATTTTACATTCCCGCCAACAGTGCACAAGAGTTCCAGTTTCACCAATTCCTCACCCATACTTGTTATTTTCTGGCTCAGGGGTTGTTGTTGTTGTTTTAATAACAGTCATCCTAATAGGTGTGAAGTGGTATCTCGTAGTTTTGATTTGCATATCCCTAAATATAAATGATATTAAACATCTTCTCATGTGCTTATTGGCTATTTGCATGCCTTTAGAGAAATGTCTTTTCAAGTCCTTACCCCATTATCAGGTCGTTTGTTTTTTTTGTTGTCGAGTTGGAGTTCTTTACAGATTGTGGATATTAACCCCTCATCAGAAATGTGATTTGCAAACATTTTCTCCCATTCTGTGGGTTGCTTTTTCCCTCTGTTGATAGTATCCTTTGATGCACAAAAGTTTTTAATTTTGATGAAGTCCCATTCATCTAGTTTTCCTTTTGCTGCCAGTGCTTTTGATGTCATATCCAAGAATTAATTGCCAAATCCAATGACATGTGTCTTTCCCCTATGTCTTATTCTAAGAGTGTTATAGTTTCAGCTCTTACTTTTAGGTCTTTAATCCATTTTGAGTTAATTTTTGCATGTGGTATAAGGTAAGAGTCCAACTTTGTTCCTTTACATATGGATATCCAGTTTTGTCAACATTTGTTGAAAAAATTCTTTTCCCCATTGAATGTTCTTGACACCTGTGTTGCAAATCATTTGACCATATATGTGGGGATTTAGTTCTTGGCTCTCTAATCTATTTCAGTGGTCTATATGTCTGTATTTATGCCAGGACCACACTGTTTAGATTATGGTAGCTTTGTAGTAAGTTTTGAAATTAGGAAGTATGAGAATCCCAACTTTGTTCAAGATTGTCTGGCCTATTCAGAGTCCCCTGAGGTTTCATATAAATTTTAGGATGAATTTTTCTATTTCTGCAAAAAAACATCATTGGGAGATTTTGATAGGGATTGCATTGAATCTGTAGATCACTTTGAGTAGTATTAACATCTTAAAAATATTAAGTTTTCCAATCCATGAATGCAGGATGTCTTTCCATTTATTTGTGTCTTCTTTAATTTCTTTTGGCAATGTTTTATATTTTTCAGTGTGCAAGTCTTCTGCCTTCTTGGTTAAGTTCATTCCTAAGTATTTTTTTAATGCTATTGTAAATAGAACTGTTTTCTTACTTTTACTTTTGGATTGTTAGTTGTCAGTGTGTAGAGATGAAGCCAATTTGCCTGTAATTTTTTTAGGAATTCTATTCAATAGGTTAGTTCACCCTTCCACCCCTACTCCCACCTCCATGCCTCCTGCCCTGCTATGTCCTAAAGAGAGTGTATGGTTGAAAAAACCCTTAACATGAAAATGTTAACATTTAATGTTAATTACATTAATGTTAATGTTAACTCTTATCACTTCATTTCATGTTTGACTTTTATGCCATTGGAAGAAATGAGGACAGAGGTATAAAAATGCACCTCTGTGCCTTTCTAATCTCATCCTTGGGCTACATACAAATGACTATTTAACAGTGTTTCTGATATGGGTTTGGGCTCCACTAAATTGTTTTCACTCCCTGCGCCAGATTCTTTATCTATCAATAGAGTTCTTATTCCTTTGGTGGACGGCAGGGGTCAAACTTAATTGCAGTTTCCACTTGACTGGAGACTTTAACATGACATAACATTTTTCATTCACACCTGGCATTGGAAACTATAAATTCTTCTTCCAATCCAAGACTAGGCAAGTCTTTGAATGGAGGGATTGTGGTATCATCTCTGACATTAACCTGGAAATCAACCTAAAAGACATCACCTGGGAATGATAATCTGAATATAAGAAACAGTTTGCCATTTCCAAGTGTCCAGAAAGACATTCAAAGATTTTGGTTTTGCTTTAATATGATTTCCTTTTGAGCTTGACATATGCACTACAGATAAAATCTCACATAATTTGATATTTTCCTTTGGGCTATAACCTCTAGGTGACAGTCAATATTACTGAATAAATGATTCAACACCGGAATATTGTACAACAAGTCTTGTGACATTTTAAGCATGAGTTGTCATTTTTCTGGGATGATTTGTTATTGAACAAATTAGATTTCCCAAGAACGTGGCATTTCTTTTTCTAAAGTAATAAGACACTTGCTGAACTTGCTTTAGGTACCTCTGCAAATCTCCGATACATTATCTTTGTTTTCCTCAAATCTCACAAGTCAATAGGTCTGAGTTTGTCTGAAATGAGAATTCTCTAAAGTAAACTTGAAAGCTCCAAGGCCCTAGAGCAATATTTTTCCGAGAGACAATTTGGCCACCTCTGCAGATGGCCAGTGTCTTTGCTGGGTGTCACAGTCCTGAAGGCCTCCTGGGTCCTGTGGCCCTGGTGAAGGGACTCTTAGGGGCAGTCCTGAGCAGCACTGGCTTTAGAAAGTCACATCTTTTATGTCAAGATTCATTGTTACCACTCAGGAAGGAGTATGACTAACTAACTAATTCTTTCATTAAAGTCACTTGGGAGCTACTGAGTAATTCAGTAAATGACAACTTTTACTTTGAAACATAACTTTGCCAAAATCAGCCTGGGATGTAGGAAACAAGAGAATAACAAGGTAGACCTGTAGACAGGTAAATAGCAATTCACCCTGAGCCCTGCACCACACAGGGGTGAAATTGGCCAGGTAAACAAGCAGATTGCCACCCTCATTACATCATCAGAGTTTGACCCTACCCTAGTCTATAATCCTCACACACAGAGAGAGGGAGAACCCCACGTGCTAGACACAGTGGGGCAGCGAAGTGTACCCCATTTGGGCTATTAGGGGAGAAAGAGTCTGGCCTTACATGATGGCCCCAGGCCCTCGTTACTGGTTGCCTGTGTTTTCCTACCACCTTTACAGTCTTATCTGCCCAAGGAGGAAAGACACAAAAATATGGAGTACGTGACCCAAGTACATAATGATGTTCCTGGTTCGTTCAAAAAGTGCCATTCTGGGAAACCCACATGGAGGTGACAATAATTTCAGTCACTTTATAAGGCAAGTTATTACCTTTGAAATAACTGATCTGTAGAAATGGTTGAATTAGACCCTGTCGGATTATTCCTTAGAACACATTAAAAAATGAAGTACTATATAAATGAAGTGGAAATCACTTTATAGCAGGAACAATTACTACAAGCCGGCCTATTAAGAACGATCTTCCGTGACTCCTATTGGTATCAATTTAGTGGATGGGAATTCAGTCGTGCCTAACTGATCACAAGCAGGATACTAGCGTGGAGTCGCTTTCTTTTTATACTATCAGAATTCAAGAATTCAACTATAATAGCGAGTAATGGGGGAACTTTTAAAGCAACCCAGACCAAGTGAAAGGGTGATCTACTTGAAGAAGTGACCAAGAAAAAACTTGTTTGTACCCACTGTCAACTGGTCTAAAGCAGATATGAACAGGATAAAAGCAGAAAAAGTATAATCAGATGGAACAAAGAGTAAAAGATAGGTGCATTTGGAATAATTCTTGTTTTTCAGTTTTACCTAGACTGGCCTCATTGGTGCTACAGCAGCTTTTGTTATTTCCAGCTTTTGATATTTCCCAGAAGCAAATATCTCCTTTAGCCTCATTGGTGCTACAGCAGCTTTTATTACTTCCAGCTTTTGATATTTCCCAGAAGCAAATATCTCCTTTAGCCCTGAGCCCACAGTCAGGGAACAAGGAGGAGTAGCCATCTGGCATCCCATTCGCACCCAGCCATGGGGCTCCCTCTGGGTCTCTGGGGCAGAATCCTCAGGAAACCGATTGGACTGAAAAGCCAAGAAAAGAGCTCCAGGGTCCTGACAATGGGAAGAAAGGTCTTTGATATCTCAGGTGGACTTGAACAAAAGACCCGGGTCTGCTGAGGAGAGGATGCTTGCTCATTGGAGGCCAGGGACACCTGGGGACTTAATGTGATTATGAGGCACGCATCCTTCACTGCTCTGCAGACAGACCTCTGATATTGGTAAAGCAGGAACAGAGATATCAGAAATATCAGTACTGCTCCCCTAGTTGTAGTTGATACAGCAATTTAAGATTCACTCACCATGCCAGGCACTGTCATAAATCCTAGAAATACAAAGATGAATACCATCGTTTTTGTGATCCAGGAAGTGATAGTCTGCTGGGGAAGGTAAACATACAACACAATAAAGGATGGATGGGATAAAGGGTAGCGAACAATAACAGAAATAAAGGATGAAGGACAGGAGTGATCATGGGGTGGACAGGGAAGGGATTACCATGGAAGAAGTGCTTGAAGCTGATCTTGAAAGATGAGTAGAAACTCTTCCAAACACCTGGAAAAAGGAAAAGACACAAGAGCAGGGCTAGTCTGAAAAAGTCTGAGGAGCTGTAGTTGCGAGAGTGTAAGCTTCATTAGCCAAGAGGAGAGGGAGGGGCAGGAACCAGAATTTGGAAAGCCTAGGAGGTTATGCTGAGCAATTCGCACATAACACGCGCTGGAGTGTCCTTAATTTAAGCAGAGGGAAAAGATGATCATATCTGCATTTTAAAAGTTGATGGCAGTGTGGCGTGTGAAATTGGAAACAAACAAAACTAGCTTTGGGGAGGCCAGCTGGGAAGCTACGGATAACGTCCCATTTGCGCCTGTGGTTGCGGGGGTGGAACTGAGGGATGAAGGATGAAAGACATCTAGGAAGTCTGTCACCCAATTTCAGGACGTACGGGGCTCCTGCCACCAGCAGTACTTGTAGAGGAACGCACGCGTGTGGGCGTGAGGCGGGGTTGGGAGCCAGTGGGCAGAGAAAGAACTGCAAAGGCAACTCAGGAAACTGACTTGGCTTTCACACGCCCCACTCTGACCACAGCTGCTCCATCACCTCGCCTCCTTTCCGACTTCAGCCCACCCACCGGTCCCCTTTTGGTCTCCACCCTCACCATTCCTCCAAACTGCTTTTGCCAAGGTCATCAAAGACCTCCCCAATCATTCCTCATTTTCTGCACCATTTGACACCACTGCAATCTCCCTCTTTGAGATATTTTGTTTCCTTAGCTACCACAACGCCTACTCTTCTTGTTTCTCCCCTGTTTCTCTGGCTGCTTTTTCTAATTCTTTGTAAGCTTCCTTTTCTCTCCCTAGGGTTTATCCTAGGCCTCTTTCTTCTTTTCTTCTGTTTATTTTTTTCCAGCTTTATTTTTTTAAATAGATCTTTACTGGAGTATAATTGCTTCACAATACTGTGTTAGTTTCTCTTGTACACCAAAGTGAATCAGCCATATGCATACATATGTCCCCATATCCCCTCGCTCTTGAGCCTCCCTCTCACCCTCCCTATCCCATCCCTCTAGGTGGTCACAAAGCACCGAGCTGATCTCCCTGTGCTATGCTGCTGCTTCCCACTAGCTAGCTATTTTACATTTGGTTGAGATATAATTGACATATATGTAAGTTTAAAGTGTACAGTGTGATGATTTGATACACATATATACATATTGTGAAATGATGACCACAACAAGGTTAGTTAATACCTCTATCACCTCACATAGTTACCATTTTTTTGTGTGTGTTGAGAACATTTAAGATCTACTCTCTTAATGTAATACAGTATTGTTAACTATGGGCACTATGCTGTATATTACATCCCCAGAATTCACTCATCTTATAACTGGAAGTTTGTACACTTTGACCAACACCTCCCCATTTCCTCCACCTGCAGTCCCTGGTAACCACCACTCTACTCTCTGTTCCTGTGAGTTCAACTCTTTAGATTCCACATATAAATGAAATTGTACAATATTTGTCTTTCTCTGTCTGACTTAATTCATTTAGCATAATGCTCTCAAGGTTCATCCATGTTGTCACAAATAGCAGGGTTTCCTTCTTTTTTGTCTGAATAATATTCCATTGTATATATACATGCCATGTTTTCTTTATCCATGCATCTGTCGATGGACACTTGGGTTGTTTCCATTCTTGGCTATTGTGAATAGTGCTGCAATGAACATGGGAGAGCAGTTATCTCTTTGACATCCTATTTTTGTTTCCTTCGGATGCATATCCAGAAGCAAGATTGCTGTATCTTATGATAGTTCTATTTTTAATTTTTTTGAGAAACCTCCATACTGTTTTCCATAGTGACTGCACCAATTTACATTCCCACCAAGAGTGCACAAGGGTGTCCTTTTCTCCACATCCTCACCACCACTTGTTATATCTTGTCTTTTCATATATATATAAAATATCCATTCTAACAGGCATGAGGTGGTATCTCATTGTGGGTTGGATTGGCATTTCCCAGTGATTAGTGATGTTGAGCATCTTTTCATGTGCCTTCTGGCCATTTGGATGTCTTCTTTGGAAAAATGTCTACTCAGTTCCTCTGCCCATTTTTTGAATCAGATTGTTTGGAGTTTTGCTATTGAATTGTATGAGTTCTTTATATATTTGGGATACTAACCCCTTACCAGATAGATGGTTTGCAGATATTTTCCATTCCATAGTTTGCTTTTTCATTTTCTTGATTGTTTCTTTTGTGGTGCAGAAATTTTTAGTTTGATGCAGTCCCCCTTACTAATTGTTGCTTTTGTCACTTTGCTTTTGGTGTCATATCCAATAAATCATTGCCAAGATCCATGTCAAAGAGTTTTTTCTGTATGTTTTCTTCCAGGAGTTTTACAACATCATGTCTAATGTTTAAGTTTTTTATCCATTTTAAGTTAATTTACATGAGTGGTGTAAAATAGAGATCCAGTTTCTTTGTTTTTCATGTGATTATCTAATTTTCCGAGCACCATTTATTGAAGAGACTGTCCTTTCCCCATTGATTATTCTTGGCTCTCTTGTCAAATGTTAGTTGACCACATATGCAAGGGTTTATTTCTGGGTTTTTGATTCTGTTCCATTAGTCTATGTGTCTGTTTAATGCTAGTACCATACCATTTCGATTATTACAGCTTTGTAATATAGTTTGAAATCAGACAGTGTAAGGTCACCACCACTGTTCTTGTTCAAGACTGCTTTGGCTATTCGGGGTCTTTTGTGGTTCCATACAAATTTTAGGATTTTTTTTTCTATTTCTGTGAAAAGTATCCTTGAAATTTTAATAGGAATTGCCTTGAATCTATACTTGGCTTTGTGTAGTATGGACATTTAAACAAAATTCATTTTTCTGATCCATGAACATGAAATATCTTTCCATTTATTTGTGTCTTCTTTTATTTCTTTCATCAGTCTTACAGTTTTCAGCATACAGATTATTCACCTACTTCGTTAAATTTATCCCTAAGTATTTTTATTGGTTTTGATGACATTGTAAATGAGATTGTTTTCTTTATTTCTTTTTCAGCTAATTTGTTATTAGTATATAGAAACACAACTGATATTTGTATGTTGATTTTGTATCCTGCAAATTTACTGAATTGGTTTATTAGTTCTTCTAGTTTTTGGTGGCGTTTTTAGGATTTTCTACGTATAATATTATAGCATCTGCAAACAGGGACAATTTTACTTCTTCCTTTCCAATTTGGATGCCTTTTATTTCCTTTTCTTACCTAATTGTTTGGGTTAGGACTTTTAGTACTATGTTGAATAGGAGTAGTAAGAGTGAGCATAGTTGTCTTGTTCCTGATCTCAGAGGAAATTTTTTTAACCTTTCACCACTGAGTATGATGTTCACTGTGGGCTTATCTTATGTGGCCTTTATTATGTTGAGGTATGTTCCTTCTATACCCAATTAGTTAAGAACTTTTTTATGAAGGAATGTTGAATTTTGTCAAATGTTTTTTCTGTATCTGTTGAGGTGATCATATGTTTTTATCTTTCATTCTTTCATATCTTTCATTGAGTGATTTATGTATGTGGAATCATCCTTGCATCCCAGGGATAAATCTCACTTGATCACTGTGTATGATCCTTTTAATGTTCATTGGATTCTATTTGTTAATATTTTGTTGAAAATTTTTGCATCTCTATCCATTAGGTTATTGGCCTGTAGTTTTATTTTCTTGCAGTGTCTTTGGCTTTGGTATCAGGGTAATGCTGGCCTTGCAAAATGAGTTTGGGAGTGTCCCCTCCTCTTCTATTTTTTGGAAGAGTTTTAGGAGGATTGGTATTAATTCTTTAAATATTTGGTAGAATTCACCAGTGAAACCATCTGGTCCTAGATTTTCTTTTTTAGGACGTTTTTGATTATGGATTCAATCTCCTTACTCATTATTAGTCTGTTCAGGTTTTCTATTTCTTTATGACTCAGTCTTAGTAGGTTGTATGTTTCTAGGAATTTATCCATTCCTTCAAGGCTCTCCAATTTGTTGGTGTTCATAGTAGTCTCTTACAATCCTTTGTATTTCTGTGGTATCTATGTAATGTCTCCTCTTTCATTTCTGATGTTATTTATTTAAGTCCTCTCTTTTGTCTTAGTCTAGCTTAAAGCTTTGTCAATTTTGTGTATCTTTTTAAACAACCAGCTCTTCGTTTCACTGATCTATTATCTTTCTGGTCTCTATATCATTATTTCTGCTCTGATTTTGTTATATGCTTCCTTCTGCTAACTTTAACAAACTTAGTTAATTCTTCTTTTCCTACTTCCTTGAGGTGTAAAGTTAGGTTGTTCACTTGAGATCTTTTTTCCCTTAATGTAGGCATTTACCACAATAGACTTCCCTCCTAGAACTGCTTTTGCTGAATCCCATAAGTTTTGGTGTGTTGTGTTTCCATTTTCATTTGTTTTGAGATTTTTTAAATTTCTTTTTTGATTGCTTCTTTGATCCATTGATTGATCAGAAGTGTGTTGTTTAATCTCCCCACATTTGTGAATTTTCCAGTTTTCCTCCTGTTATTGATTTCTAGTTTCATACCATTATGGTAAGAAAAAATACTTGGTATAATCTCAATTTTTAAAAATTTCTTAAGACTTGTTTTGTGATCTATCCTTGAGAATGTTCTGTGTGCACTTGAGAAGAATGTGTTTTGCTGCTGTTGGTGGAATGTTCTGTGTATGTATGTTAGGTTCATTTGCTATAAAGTATAATTCAGATCCAGCATTTCCATGTTGATTTTCTGTCTGAGTGATCCATCCGTTGTTGAAAGTAAGGTATTCAAGTCCCCTACTATTGCATTGTTTTCTATTTCTTCCTTCAGATCTTTTAGTATTTGTTTTATATATTTAGATGCAATTGCAATTATTATATCCTCTTGATGAATTGACCCCTTTATTATTGTATAATGACCTTCTTTGTCTTTTGTTACAGTTTTTGAGTTAACGTCTATTTGCCTGATATAACTATAGCTACCACTAATCTCTTTATTTTCCATTTGCATGGAATATCTTTTTCCAAACCCTCAATTTTAACCTATGTATATCTTTAAAGCTGAAGTGAATCTGTTGTAGGCAACATATAGTTGAGTCTTTTTTTAAAATCCACTTAGCCACTCTATGCCTTTTGATTGGAGAGTTTAATATATTTGCCTTTAGAGTAATTATTAATATGTAAGGACTTACTAATCCCATCTTAGTAATTGTTTTCTGGATGTTTTGTAGTTGTCTTGTTCCTTTCTTCCTCTTTTGCTATTTTCCTTTGTGAATTGATGATTTTCCATAGTGGTATACTTCGATTCTCTTCTCTTTGTCTTTTGTTTATCTACTGTAGGTTTTCTTCTTTGTAAAAATATTTAATTAATTAATTAATTTATTTATTTATTTGGTTGCACTGAGACTTAGTTGTAGCAGGCATGCTCCTTAGTTGCAGCTCGTGGGCTCCTTAGTTGCGGCATGCATGTGGGATCTAGTTTCCCCAGCAGGGAGGGAACCCAGGCCCCCTGCATTGGGAGTATGGAATCTTAGCCACCGTGTCACCAGGGAAGTCCCTGTAGGTTTTCTTCTTTGTCGTTACCATGAGGCTTACATAAAGCATTCTATAGATTTTACAGTCTATTTTATGCTGATTACAACTTAACTTTGATCACATACAAAAACTCTATCCTTTTACTCCACCCCCCCCTCCATATTTTATGTTGGACATTATCATATGCTTTGAGGCAGCACCCAGTATATGATGCCATTTCTCTAACTGCTGGCATATATTGGTCTGGAAATGAAGAGGTGGATGTGGGAGTGGCTCCTCTCACTATTAAACCTAAAACCCACTCCCAGAATTTTTGCTTCTAATTCCTACACATCTGGCTTCTGCTGGTTTCAAGGTCTTACTTCCCAAGGGAGGAATGCTTCCACCAGGAGACACAATAAAAGGATGTGTTGGATTGGAAGTAGAGTCTGCCATCTGGCCATTTCAGGTCCTATGTCCCTGAACTAACAGAGACTAGTTGGGGAAATTGATTCTGATAACCAAGTCAGTGCAATGTCAATTTCTATTATGAAATGGCATCAGCGAATAAAATCTGGACATGAGAAGACTTTCCCTGGGGGCACTTCTTACTACTTCCCTGTCCATTTATAAAAGTTAACAGAAAACCACTGCAACCCAGCAAAGACAGAACCATTAAGAACTCAAGCCCTTCAGAAATGAAACTTCAGATTACTTCACCAAGTAAAAATTCCCAACTAGCTTAGGTGCTGGTTGAGGGCCCAGGAACCATGGCATTGTTAGTAGAAAAAATGAAATTATTATTATCAACTACAGCCTTGCAGTCAGTAATAGAAATGAAGACTATAGCAGTGAGGCATATTTTTCTTGCTTGTTTTTATGACTTTGCATATTTTGAATATTTTTGCCATCATCCTCCTTTTCTGTATTACTTGGTATAAAGAAATTTCATGGTTGTTGACTTTGCAGTTTAGTCTTTGCATTATAGCATACTCAGGTGGGCTTGTAAATGAGCTAGGAAAGCAGTTAGTTAATAACACACAGAGGGACTTCCCTGGTGGTCTGATGGTTAAGACTCGGAGCTTCCACCGCAGGGGCACAGGTTCAATACTGTTCGGGGAACTAAGATCCTGCATGACGTGCTGTGTGGCCAAAAAAAACAAAAACAAAAAACAAGCAAACCAAAAAACACCCAGAGGTGGATAGATATGTAACTGGTGGGATTTTATACCTTTCTTTCTTGGATATAGGTGATGTCTTGGTCTGCTCAGGTTGCCATAACAAAAGACCACAGACTGGGTGGCTTAAGCAACAAATAGTTACTTTCTCACAGCTCTGAAGGCTAGAAGCCCATTATCAAGGTACAGGAAAACTTGGTTTCTGGTGAGTGCTCTCCTTCTGGTTTGTAGATGGCTGCCTTTCACTATGTCCTCACATGGCCTTTCCCCAGTGCATGCATCAGGGGATAGAGGGAGACCTTCCTCTTGTTATAAGGCTGCCAGTCCTATTGGATTAGGGCCCCACTCTTAGGACCTCACTTAACTTTAACTACCTCCTAAAGACCCTGTCTCCAAATACAGTCACACTGGGGGTTAGTGTTCTTACATGAATTTTGAGGGGGACACAATTCAGTTCATAGCCAATGAGAACATTTTCATTTGTACCAGGAACATCTTGTTGGGAAGAAGTTGTTGTCATTATGGGGAAGTTTAAATAAAATCAAAGAATGCGTACAGACAATGCCTCTTATAAACATAGATGTAAAATCCTAAACGAAAAAATAAGTAAATCAAGTCCAAGTCATATAAAAATAATTCATCGCTAACAAGTTGGGTTTATTCTAAGAACACAGGTTGTTTTAACATTTGAGAAGTAATGACTACAATTCGTTTCTTTATTTTAATAAAGAAAAAATCATATATGGTCATAAAAAAGACAGTAATGCATTCGATAAAACTCACCATCCAAGGTCAATACTTTTTGCAAACTATTAATAGACAGAAACTTCCTTAATCTAAGTAAAGAGTACCAAAAACCCTATAGTAAGCATTGTACTTCATGGTAAAGCAAAAGCTTTCCCTCTGAGTTGGGAACCAGACAAGGTTCTCAATCTTACCACTCTTACCACTTAAACTTAACACTGTAATGTGTCCTAGCCAGCACAGTAAGGCAATAAACAAGCAAACAAACAAATAAATGAAATAAAGAAGAGGCATAATGATTGGAATAAAAAAATAAGTGTTCTTTGCAGATGACATAATTATGCATGTCAAATCCAAAATAAGACAAAAACTATTAGAATTTAGCAATATCATCAGGTACCCAAATGTATTCCTTCATACCTGCAGTAAACAATTAGAAAATATAATTTTAAATGATTTAATTCAAAATAGCATCAAATATATGACATTTTAAAGAATAAATCAAATGAAAACTGTGTAAAAACCATTGCACCAAAAACTAAAAAAAGTTATTGAGACCTAAATACATGGAAGGGACATAACATATTAATGAGTTAAAGACTTGGATTAATTGATTTAAGACTTGGAACTCATATTAATGGGTTAAAGTTAAGGAAGTCAGTTCTCCCCAAATAGAGTTATAGATTTAATAAAATCCCATTAAGAAATGCTAACAGGTTTCTTTTGTATAAAAACTTACAAGACAGTTCTAATTTTATTTGAAAATGCAAAGGGCCAAGAATACTGAAAAAAATGTTGAAGGGAAAAAACAGGAGGACTTACTCTAGGGGATAAAAAGATTTATTATAAAGCTACAGTAATTAAGGGAGTGTTGTTTTTCTGCAAGGATAGCCAAATACACCAGAGGACAGAATCTACAATCAGGAATGGAATCTACAATCAGTGCTACACTTACATGGATGATTGATTTATGAAAAGGTCACACAGCTGAGCAGGGTGGGAAAATGACCCATTCAATAAAAGGTTTTGGGACAACTGAACATCCAAACATACAAAATAAATCCTGACCCCTACATCACAATATACACATAAATCAATTCTAGGTGAATTTTAGATATAAATGTGAAAGGAAAATTTAATACAAATTTATAGCATGACATAAAGAAAGCCTTCATCAACAGGGACCATAATACTTATAAAGGAAAAGTTGAATAAGTGGAACTGCATTTAAAATAAGAAATTTTATTCACCAAATTCACCACTGTGAGTTTAAAAACAAAGCAGAAAGTAGGAACATATGTGTAACAATGGACTTTAATTTAGAATATATATTTTTTAAACTTCTACCAAAAAAAAGAAAAAACAGCCCAGAAGAAAAACGGAGATGGGCACTTGAACAGGCACTCCATAAGAGAGGTACCCAAATGGCCAAAAGACACATGAAAGTGTTGAACACCATCAGTAAAGAGGAAAATGCAAATTACAACAACAATACCCTGTACATTACACACATATACATCAGAAGGGCTAATTTTTTAAAATTTATTTATTTTATTTTTGGCTGCACTGGGTCTTCGTTGCTGCGCACGGGCTTTCTCTAGTTGTGGCGAGCGGGGGCTACTCTTTGTTGTGGTGCGTGGGCTTCTCACTGAGGTGGCTTCTCTTTGTTGCGGAGCACGGGCTCTAGGCGCGCAGGCTTCAGGAGTTGTGGCTCACGGGCTCTAGAGCGCAGGCTCAGTAGTTGTGGTGCACGGGCTTAGTTGCTCCACGGCATGTGGGATCTTCCTGGACGAGGGCTCGAACCCGTGTGTCCTGCGTTGGCAGGCGGATTCTTAACCACTGTACCACGAGGGAAGCCCTGGAAGGTGAAGTCTTAACCCCTGGACCACCAAGGAAGTCCCCAAACCCTTAGGATTTTGGAGCAAAGCCCTGGCATCCTCTGCAGACAACTACTCTCCTTTTGAGAAATAGCTTTTGGTTTGCTACTGGGCCTTCATAAAGGCTGAACAATTAACCATGGGCCATCAAGTTATTGTGTGACCCTGTGCTACCCATCATGTACTGCGGGTGTTGTCTGACCCACCAAGCCATAAAGTCGGGGGTTCACAGAAGCACCCCACCATCAAGTGGAGGTGGAATATACAAGATTCGGCTCAAGTGGGCCCTGCAGGCACAAGTAAGTTACATGAAGCAGTGGCCCAAATGCCCATGGTCTCCACTCCTGCTCTCCCAGCCTGTGCCTATGAGGAGTGAGGATTTCCCTACAATCAGTTGACAGAGAGAGAGAGAACTTGGATCAGGTTTATAGATGGTTCTGCACGGTATCCAGAAACCACCCAGAAGTGGACAGCTGCATTCTGGAAGCCCTTTCCAGGACATCCCTAAGGGACAATTTTGAAGGGAAATCTGCCCGGTGGACAGAACTTTGAGCAGTGCACCTGGTTGTTCATTTTTCTTGGAAGGAGAAACGGCTAGATGTGCAATTGTACATTCTGAGCTGAATAGTATGTATTCATGGGCTGCGGCCAGTGGTTTGACTGGATGGTCAGGGACTTGTAAGGAACATGATTGGAAAATTGGTGGCAAGGAGGTTTAAAGGAATGTGAGGAGACCTCTCTGAATGAGTGAAAAACGTGAAGATATTTATGTCCTATGTGAATATTTATCAAAGGGTGACCTCAGCAGAGGAGGATTTTAATAATCAAGCGGACAGGATGACCCCTTCTGTGGATACCAGTCAGTTTCTTCCCCCAGCCATTTCTGCCATCCACCAATTGGCTCATCAACAAAGTGGCCCTGGTGGCAGGGATGGGGGTTATATAAGCAGCCAGCAAAATGGACTTATACTCACCAAGGCCAACTTGGCTACAGCCAATGCTGAGTGCCGAGTCCGCCAGCAGCAGAGACCAAGACTGAGCCCCCAAGATGGCACCGTTCCCAGGGGTGATCAGCCTGGTGGCAGGTTGATTACATTGGTCCACTTCCATCATGGAAAGCACAGTGTTTTGTTCTTACTGGAATAGACGCTTACCTGGTTTACAGATTTGCTTTCCCTGCATGCAGTGCTTCTGCCAAAACTACCTTCTATGGGCTTCCACCGTGCCTTACCCACTGTCATTGCTTCTGATCAAGGAACTCCAGCGCAAATGAAGTGCAGCAGTGTGCCCATGCTCAGGGAATTCATTGGTCTTAAGACGTTTCTCACCATCCTGAAGCAGCTGTCTCCATTGAACAGCGGGATGGCCTTTTGAAGACTCAGTTATCATGTCAGCTAGGTGGCAATACCTTGCAGGGTTGGGGCAGGGTTCTCCAGGAGGCTGACCTTGTCCTGAGTCAGCATTCAATAGATGATGTTCTTTCTGTCCTAGCCAGGATTCACAGGTCCAGGCATCAAGGGGTGGAAATGGGAGTAGAACCACTTACTATTACCCCTAATGATATAATAGCAACATTTTTGCTTCCTGCTCCCATGAATTCATGCTCTGCTGGCCTATAGGTCTGACTCTAAAGGGAGGAATGCTTCCACCAAAAGATGCAACAATAATTCCATTGAACTGGAAGATAAGATTGCCACCCAGCCAGTCTTGCCTCTAAATCAATAGACAGAGTAAAGAGATACTGTGCTGTCTGGGGCAATGGATCCTACGTCCCAAGGGGGAAGTGGATTGCTATTCCACAAGGGAGTAAGAAAGAGTACGCCTAGAGTATTGGTGAGCCCTTATTACTACTGTGCCCTGGAATTAAAGTCAATGGAAAACTACAGCAACCCAATACACACAGGAATACTAACGGCCCAGACCCTTCAGGAAAAAATGTTTGTTTTACCCAACCAGGCAAAAAGCCACAACCAACCGAGGTGCTTGTTGAGGACAAAGGAAATATGGACTACGTTGTGGGAGAAACCCTCGCACATTGCTTGTAGGAACGCAAATGGTTCAGCAGCCTTAAAAGACAGTTTGGCAGTTCCTTAAAATGCTAAATATAGAATTATCAAATGACCCAGCAATTTCACCCCTAGCTATGCACTCAAAAGCACTGAAATCATATGTTCCCCATACACAAAACAATCTTCTACACAAACGCTCATGGCAGCACTATTCATAATAGCCAAAAGGTAGAAACAATCCAAATGTCCATCAGCTGATGGATAAATAAAATATGGTATATCTATACAATGAAGTTTATTATTTGGCAATAAACAGGAATGAATTATTGGTACATGTTACAACATGGGTGAACCTTTAAAATATTATGCAAAGTGAAAGAAATCAGTCATGAAAGACCATATATTGTATGATTCTATTTATATGGAAAGTCAAGAATAGACAAATCTATAGAGACAGAAATTAGATTAGTTATTGCTCATGCCAGAAACTCCCTATATCTTCATCATGGTAGTGATTCCATGACTGTATATGTTTGTCAAAACTTAAAAAACTTAATACTACAAAATGTAAATTTTATACTATGTAAATTATCCTTAGTAAACCTGAGTTTTTAAAAGAGACAGTGACTTTACCATACCATATTCCAGTCCACTCACATAACAATTATAAGTATTGATAGATACTCCCTATTTTACAGATAAGGAAACTAAGGCTCAGAGATAATGAATAGTTTGCTTAAGGTCACACAGCTAATCATCAGTAGAGCAAAAGTCTGGAGTATTTGACTCCAAAGCTTGTAGAAGAAAAGATACATGATTGGAAATAATAGACTAAAATATTAACAGTGGTTCCATCTGTGTGATGGACTATTTTCTGCTCCTTTTCACCTTACATATATATAGAGAGATATTTTAATAGTAAGTATGTACTTTGACAATCAAGAAAAAAATCCTATAAAACCAAAAAAAAAAAAAAAAGGTAAAAACGTTCACCTCTGGTAATTCTACAGATACAGTCACACAGTATGTGCAAAATGATATATGTATACTCTTTTTCATTATCACATTGTTTAAAAGGACTTGACTCTAATTTGAAGACTCCAAAGCCAATATTTCTAGAAGTGTTTCTTTTTAAAAAAAAAAATCTATGCATACCAGTTTGACAATGAATTTTTAATTGTATTTGCATAGCTGTTTTATGCATAGCTGAATATGAAATTGAGTCAAGAAGGAAGGCAAAAATGAGTAATTTCAGTACTAAACAAATGACAGAAGAATTTAAAGTTTTTATTGCTGTTTGCTTCACACCTGAGAAAAAGTTAAGGCAACCTCCACAAATGAGGAAAAGTCCTGAAGGTGAATTTGACACTGTAGTGTCAGTATTAATTAGCATTTATTAGATGAAGTGGTAATGATGTCAAAATAACTAATGAAAAAGCTTTGTGTGAATGCCCTGAATCCTCAGATCTGTGAATCAGATTGCTGAAAAACTGATTTTGTTCAGAATGGTGGTACCTTTTCTCCTCCCAGGAAACAAATGCCTCTGACAGGTGGGTGTTGCCAGACAAAATTGACTTTTTCCCACTTACCCCTTCTCCACAATTTTAAGACACAGAAAGAAATTGAATCCTGCTGAGAATTCTGTTCTATGTTAATAGTTTTCAAACGTTACTCAAGAACTTGTTCTAAGGAACAAAAGCACTGAGAAAGCACCGTACCATCTGGTCTGGGGCTTATTTAAGGGGGCAATCAGTTAAAACAGTGCTTCTTTTAACGACATAATAAGAGCAAAAGATAAAGTGTTGCTACCTGGCCTTCGAGTCTAGTCTAGTCTTATCCTTACTCTGCTTTATGAAATTCACCCATTCCTAGTATTACTGAGTCCAAGCTTGTATTGGTCACCACACGACAGGCCAGTAAATGGAGAGACAAGGTGTTGGGACAAGGAATAGTGACGTTACTTGGAAAGCCAGCAGACCGAGAAGATGGTGGATTAGTGTCCCAGGAACTATCTTCCCCTTCGTTCGTACAGCTGTCCGTATAGGTCTGGTCACAAGGTGCCTATAAACCTCCAACAGGACAACTGTATTCTCTGTTCTGCAACTTTTTATCTCTGTATGAATGGAAGAGTGTTACATGTTTATCGGTCAGAGAGCCTTGAGAATGGGCTACCACGTATATTTCAGGCAATAGGCAACATTCTTTTACAAAATGTGCAGAGCCAGCATGACTGCTTAGAGCACAAAGTTAAAGCTAAAGGAAACAGATCTAATATGGAGTCAGGTTTGTTCTTTTCTGTTAACACTAGTACCTTAGTTTCTAATCGACCAGATGATTGACCTTTTTAATTTTAAACTTCCTAGTAAATTCTGCTTCGAAAAAATATAAAAGTGTACATGCTTCCTATAGTCAGGGAAACAATGCAAAACCAAGAAAACCCTTCCAAGCTCTGCCCCTCATTTTTCCCACCCACCTGTCCTCAGGGACCCAGTTTTGATAGCCTGGTGTGTCTCTCTCCATATATGGGAAGGATAATTTTAGTAGAATGAGAATATTACTTAGCATCTTACCTTTCTTATTTCAAAATTCATGGTGGATATTCACCCAGGTGAATATGGCTATGAAGTGAAGTCATTTGAAAAATAACTGCATGTTATCAGTCACTATTTGCTGCCTACTTAACAGCCATTCTCCCCTGCTTCCCTGTAAAAAGAACCTTGATTTCATTCAGGTATTAAGTGAGCAGCAATGTGCTCAGGTAATGCCAGCCACTCCCCAGTCCCAAGGAATGAATCATGGTTGGTCTATAATGTAGGCACTCTATCAGTCATAGTCACCCATCCCCTTGTTTGCTTGTTTGTTTCTATACAGTTTTTATTGAATATAATATTAATACAGACAAGCACTGACACATGAATAATGACTTACTACCAAGCAACATATCCATATAAACATCACCCAGATCAAGATATAGAGCATTACCAGCAACTCAGAAGCCTGTCTCATGCATTACCCTCCCCCAAGGCAATCAGCATTTGCTGTCTATAACCATAGATTAGATGTGCCACTTTGGGAACATTATATAAATTGAACATTACTGTATATATTCTTTCGTGTCTTGATTCTATTGTTCAACACTGTGTCTGGGAGATTCATCCATGTGCATTTGTGCCCATTACATTCTCTCTTCATCATCCTCTGTCTTGAGTTCTTGAGCCTCTTAGGATCTCAGTTGACTATTGATTTCCCATATCAATTCTCCAACATGTGGGAGCAAAGTCATATCCCACCTTCCTCCGCCCCACCTACAGAAGCAGAAAGCCTACTACCTTCACCCTCCTACCTTCTTCTATTAAGCACTGCCTTGAACATAAGGACATCTTCCCCCTTGGCCAATCCCCTATTTTCCTGGAGCCATTGTTTACCTCTTCTTCCTTCTTTTACTTCCTCAAACCAGGTGTTGAAATATCTTACTTTGGTTATTTTTCATGGGGTTTCTGAATGTCCTTCTACTCTTTTCCCCATCCCCTCAACCCAGGGAACGTCTTCAACGCCCTTCTACTCAAAGTCAACTCTGATAACACTTTCTAGAAACATACCCATGACAGAGACCACGTAGTTAGTATACATTACCCTGGAATCCATTCTCCCTCCTTTATTTTCCAGTACAGCACATGGCTGCCCATCCACACACTACGTTTCCTTATATTTCTGGGCAGCTTGATGGGGCCATGTGACTAAGCCCTCACCAATGGAATCTGAGTGAACTGATCGTACATCATCTTAGAGATTTGTCTTCTAGTATTTTTCTTTCCTGCTTTTTTCTGACCACATATGTGGTACTGTGAGCCAGCTTTTACCATATAGATGAAGATAATACACTACATTCTAGAACAGCACTGTTCAAGCAAAATATAATGTGAGCCACAAGTGTGATTAAAGATTTTCTAAACAAAGAAAAAATGGATAAAATTAGATTTAATAACATATCTTACTTAACCCAATGCATCCAAAATATTATTTCAACATGCAATCAATATAAAGTTATTAATGAATATTTGAATTTTTTTTTCATACGGAGTCTTTGAAAACTGGTATGTGTTTGTACATGTATTGCAGCATGTCCTAGTTTGAACCAGCCACACTCCAAGAGCTCAATAGGAATTCATGGGTAGTGGATGCCATATTGGACAGAGCGGTTCTAGAGCATGGCAGAACAAGAGGGCAGAAGGAAGTTGGGTCTCTTGTGTAGACCTGCCCAGCCTCCCTGGACTATCTGGCTACAGCTATTATATGAGAAATAAATTTCTACCTTGTTGGAGCCAGGGTTTTTTTTTTTTGAGTTTCTTCATCACAGAAGCTTAGCCTGTATCTTTACTAACACTCATATTCACATTTAAACACACATTGATAGTACTTATACCCTCTTTGAAAACTCCTACATTCAAGGCAGCTAGAAGCTTTATACAATATTTAAAATTTAAGGAATTGTAACTGAAGAAGCTCTGGAAATATCACATGGGGGAAATAGCTGGAGGGCCAGATATCCCATGGTAAACGAGGTCCCAACCCCATCTCGTTTTCATTTTACAGTTTTCTATTAATCCCATGCCTTCATCTGCTTCTCTTTAACATTTTTATTTGGAAAATATTTTGTAAGAACTGTGTAAGACAGAATTAAAAGTGATACGCTGAAAATGCGATAAAGACTCAAAGAAGAGTAAGTGAAGCACAAATAAAGTTGAGGTACTTTAGAGGTCAGGCGTATGAAATTAGGGTAAATTGAATTGCTTAAAAGAGAAAATCACGGGACTTCCCTGGTGGCGCAGTGGTTAAGAATCCACCTGCCGATGCAGGGGACACGGGTTCGAGCCCTGGTCCGGGAAGATCCCACATGCCACGGAGCAACTAAGCCCGTGCACCACAACTACTGAAGCCCGTGCTCCTAGAGCCCATGCTCCGCAACAAGAGGAGCCCCTGCTCACTGCAACTAGAGAAGAGCCCACGTGCAGCAATGAAGACCCAATGCAGCCCCCAAAAATAATAATAATAAATAAAATTTTAAAAAGTAAAATAAAAGAGAAAATCATTGAAGCAGATCATTGAACTTTCAGAAACATTGAAAAGTTTTGCTATATTCCAGATAGTGGGCTAGACCAACAAAGACTGGGCCACCAAGAAAGACTTTTTGTGGAGAAGACACCGGAGCTGAGTCTGAAGCATGTGAGACTCGAGTCAGCTGACATGGGGAGCAGAGGAATTTAGCAGAAGGAGAAGGATGTGCAAAGTCCCTGGGTGAGTACCAGCATGAGATATTCTGGAGACCACAGGCACTTGTTCTGACAAAAATACAGAGTGCAACAGCGCAGAGTGGCTGGAGGTGCGATCAGTGCAGTATGTAAGGGATGGCTCTCAGAAGGCTTTGCGGTCCATGGCGAAGAGCTGCACTGTATCTTGTCGGTGCTCTGGAACCTCTAAAAATTTTCAGTGTGGTGTCTCAGAGGTGGTTGGTGGTGATGACAAGATCAGATCTGCCTGATAACGAGCGTGACGTTACAGAGGTGGAACTGATATGATTCAATGACCAATTATAATGAAGGTGAAAGGAAATGGTGAATTCAAGGATGGGGTTAAGGTTTCTGATATTGGTGATAAAGTGACTGCTGGTCCCTCAAGTTGAGAAGGACATAGAGGGTTTAGAGAGCAGGATGACTAGTTCGGTTTTGGAAAAATGAAATCTAGAAAGTTGGTAAATTTATCCCACCAGGGAAGAAGAGCCTGAGACACTACCAGGGGGGAGATCAACATTTAAGGTGGAGACAGAGAGAGAGGGAGATTATAAAAGCCAAGGGAAAGGACATTTCAGTGCAAGTGCTATGAGGCATGAGGACTAGAACGTGTTCTCTGGCTTTAGCAATAAGGCAGGTGATAATTTGGAGAGGGGTGTTCACTTGGGGTGGCCGGGGCAGAAGCCGGCTAAAAGTGAATGAAGGAGGGAATTGAAATAAAGTGGGCATGATTGTCACAGACCACCCTTCCGGAGAGCTTAACTCAAGAAAGGAAACGGCCCTCAGGACACACAAGGGAGGGTTTTTAAAACATAACAGATTATGTAAGCATTTTATGCTGAAGAAATCCTCAGTAAAATGGAAGAAAGTTATGTCTCATAGAAATGCTAATCAGTGGAGCATCATCCAGGGAAAGATCCCTCTTCTACTGAGACGGGAAGAGGAGATCACTTGTGGCGGCAGTGAGTCTGCAGAGCAGGCAGAAGGCAGGGACCCGAGGGGTTCTCTATTCTCTCTAAACTGAGGGAGGACCTTTGCTGCATGAAGGGGGAGGCTGCTTGCTCTGGATCGGGGGTGGCACCCACCTTCTCAGTTGCGACACTTTCTCCCGTGCTTCTCAGCTGCCTGGGGGCGGCGACACAAAGATTAGAAGAGTTGGGTTGATTGAGGGTTAGGGCTGTGCTAGGTAGATTTGCGGGGAAAGATGGGCAAGGGAAGTGAGGGTTTGGGGGAAAAGGTAATTAAATTAAGGTTCTTTGGAGCGTCATACGATAAGGAGCTTAGTCTTGTTCAACGTCTTCATTCTATAAAGGGAGAGGATGAAGAACTTGTCCAAAATCAGAGCTCGTTGCTGGTAGAGTGGTGTCCAAGATTTAGAACTTCTGACCCTCTGTCTTTTCCACTGCACGAACTGAGGTGTTTCTGTGCCGGCTCTGCTCTGCTGCATACTTGCCCTTGGGCACTAACTTTCAGGGTGGATTATTAGAACCCAGTCACCAAGCATCTGGGGGAAGGCAGGTTTGCTTTGCCTCTGACCTTGCTTTTGAGCATTACTGAGTCAGTGGTTGCTCCATGCAGACACGGGCTGCTTGGATTTACCTATTAGCGTGTGGAAACCTTTCCTCTTTCTGCTGGTTTCGAGCAGACACCCAGGAAGCACAGGGTTAGTACAACGGGGAAGGAAACTGGATAAGAGACAAAGCCAGTGATTGTAGAGTCCCCCCACAATGGAGAACTTCTAAAATCTTTTCCTATTTTTCTCCAGTCACCACATCGTCTTTTCTAGTGCCAATTCCTTTCATTCCACTTTGAATATTTCCCCTTTGATTTTACTGTCTTCTTTGTTACAAGAAGAAATCGCCGTTACTGGGATTATGGCTTTTGTGAAACAGCAAGGGACTGGCTCCTTGCTGATACTGTCACAGATATTTCTATCACCATCCTCTTGATTGGCTACTCGCTGAAAACGTATCATCGAACCTCTGATCCAATCATTTTCCGAATTGAATGTAGGCTCAGTCTCTCCCTTTCTCAGTGGTTATCAGGCTAAATCTGAAAAAGAAAAGGACCCACTACCAATTATAATTATTCTTAAATATGGGGGATACATATTTCAAGTACTTTACTTAAGCTTAATTACAATTATATAAATGATCTCAGATCACTATTAAAATCATTTCCACTCTAACAAATGAAAGGCATCCTTGAAGTTACAGATCCCCAAATAATATGAATTAGGAATACTATAGAGACCTTTAAAAATAAGAAAATGACTATAGAAACGGGGCTGATAACACTGTTTAAAGGCTTACACTGGATTAACATTTTATTTTGTTGGACATCGTTGCACATTCAGCAAATAACAATACAGGGTGCTCAGTTAAATTTGAATTTCAGATAAACAACGAATAATTTTTAGTATAAATATGCACACTTACATATGTCAATCAAGGCTCTGCCTCTCTGGACCTCAGTTTCCTTATCTGTAAAATAGAGGCATGGATAAGATGATCTAAGGCTTCTTTTTCCTTTGACATTCATGAGTATAATCAGAGTCCAAATCGAAAGGAACATTCTTATGTCATTTTCCCATTTTCCCAGGTGTGTCCAGGAGTCTCGGGCCAGGTGGCCAGAAGGCAGCACTTCGCGATAGGTAACCCCTTTAAGTGTGGTAGAAATAACACTGGTGGCGCTGAACAGAAGGGGCTAGCTCCGCCTTCCGGTTACCTGCCATCATGAAATAGCTTGATAGTTGCAGGGAATCCTTAGTGTCAGGTCAATTTTGAAATTATATGGATTCCAAGTTTACTTGAAACCCATCTTTCCCCACATTAGAGACACATTAGAATTCAAGAATGCCCGTCGTAACTTTTGGTTGCTTCTCTACCTGGAAACTAACAGGCTCCAGGAAGGAACTCAATAAATGTTTATTTAATAAATGAGGGAATGGTAGCTAACCAGGTACACTTAGGTTCACGCATCCTTTCATGTGAGTCTATGGCACTGGATTAAAAGAATCTCTGTATTGTTCACCATTTTCTAAATATAAGGTTTAAATAATTTGCATGTATAGATTACTAAGAGATTTTTGCTCCAGTAGGAGATTCTGGATGCTTTAATTGAAATTCATCATGCTAATACAGATGTTAGACCAGATAAATATTATATTTAGAGGATGTGTATTGAATCCATTTTAGCCTCGTTTTTCCCTTATTCTCTTGGCCATCATTGCAGTGCACCGTAACTATAAAACAAGTACATAACCTAAATGCACACAGAAGGCAGAATATGATCATATCAAAGGAAAGGCATTTGTGGATTACCTTCGCTGTGCCAGGCACTATGCATAAACTGAATTATCATTAAAATCGTCACAGCAATTCAATGAGGAGGTAAATTTTCATTTATCTACTGTTTTGCTTGGGAGAGATTTTTTTCATGCCTTTAGGTCACACAAATGGTAGCAGAATTGAATTTCAGACCTAGGTTGATAAAATTTCTAACCCCATACTATTTTCATTGTCTGAAAGTAAAAGCAACGTTAGACAAAAGGGCATCTCTATCAAATGGAATTGGTTAAAGGCGTGGAAGAAACCCCAGGAACTACAGACATCAAATGGAAGACAGAGGATCATGGTTTTTTAACAGAACCAAACAAAAGGTCACATTTGCTTGTCCATCCCAGCAATGAGATCCTTTTTTCAATTGTCAGACACATCGCCTCTACTTTCTAACTTCATTTGTTTTATTTGGTTTGTTGAGGGGAGTACAGAGAGGGTAGCCTTGTCAGGGAGTCAGAGGATTCCAGCATCCGCAGGGCCACTTGGTACCTGTATCATCCTGGACTAGTCATTTAGCTTCCGAGTCTTGTTTTCTCCATTTCTAAAATATCAACTCTGGCTTCCCTGGTGGCGCAGTGGTTAAGAATCCGCCTGCCAATGCAGGAGACACGGGTTCAAGCCCTGGTCCGGGAAGATCCCACGTTCCACGGAGCAACTAAGCCTGTGCGCTACAACTGCTGAAGCCCTCATGCCTAGAGCCCGTGCTCTGCAACAAGAGAAGCCACCACAATGGGAAGCCTGTGTAGCGCAACGAAGAGTGGTGCTCGCTACAACTAGAGAAAGCCCGTGCAGCAATGAAGACCCAACGCAGCCAAAAATCAATAAATTAAGAAATTAAAGAAATATTGACTCTCCCAATCCAATGCTCTCCCAAAACCATTTTTACATGCAGGGGACCCACTTGAAATATACATGTGAATGTTAATTTCATAGCACTGTACAAAAATCATAATGACCACCTCAACTAAAGGCTACTGAGATGAATATCTGTTTTTCTAAGATCAGCAAATATAAGAGAAAAAAGGACTTAGGATGCATGACAGAGTCTAGAGATCATTTGGATTCTAGTTCAATCTGGCTGCTGTGGTGACTATAATGATTTTGGATATACTTGATTACTGTCCTTTCTACTCCACAGAGGAATAAATCATTTTATGAGTCTTGATTGCATTTAATACCTCGACAATAAAAATGAGAACTTTCACATGAAGCGTTGATTTACTTGTGACTAGAGCTATAGCAATTCGGACCAAGTTACTGAATTTGATAGCAGAAGAAATATAAGCATCCAGCAGTGGGTTGTTTCAAGTGAAAACAACTGTGCTGCTTCCAGAAACATTTGGCAAGCGATTTGTGTGGGGATAAAATAATAGCAAAGGTAAAAATGAGCAAATGACAAGTCACTTATCAGTGGACGCCCTGTGGAGTCATGAAAGCTGAAAGAGAGATTTCCGGCTGTGATTTCAGGGTCATAATTCCTTCTTGTGACTGCATGCAAATTAAGGAAGAGTTGGCTAGATGTGACCATATCAAGGAATTTATGAGTCAGCATCAATAAATAAAAATGCTGACTAGGAGACTAATTGCTTCTATTTCCTGTCTAACTGCCTATTCTTAAAGTTATGTCAGAACCATAAATAATGAAATCTGAACAGTATGCATGCATGCCCATGAGCTGGATTGGAAGTTCAAAATAAAGCCAGCATTCCACATGAAGATTTTTTAAGATAAGTTATCAGATATCACCCATTCCATGGACCTTTATCTATTAAAGAAGATATCATAATCTCCCTCTTGTCAGCAGAGAAAAATCAAAGAATTATTTTTAGCTGAAATCTCAGGTACTAGAATATTTTCAGCTTCCAAAGATTGCCAGGACGTTGTAAGGTACATTTGGAAATTTTTGTCTTTGGGGAATAGAGGATTGTTTGGGGCCAGAAACAAATGTGTCTCCTCATGAAGTTCAAACATTTTGCAGTTTGCTTCCCCTAAAATACAGATGCGATAAAGGCCTTTCCCTTTGAAATATGAGAAACAAACTTTGGCAAAAAGATTTTTTTTTAAGGACTATTAGAAATGAAGTGAAACTTACATTGTGTCTTAGCCATTATTACGGTACTCACTACTGTCACAGTCATGATGACTGTCTCTTCTAAAACATTACCAGGACCCTACCTAGTATTTAATTGTGAACTTACTAATCTATTGGGGGTGACTTTATTTGCAGCTACAATTTGCTACATCTTTTTTTTTTTTCAGCAACTGACCCCTTTGTTCTGGTATCCTGAGACTATTTTACCTCTACCACACCAAATTCTCCACCCTCCTCCCCCTCCATGACTAAATTATAATTTCCTTGAGAGCAGGATTATGTCTGTCTTGCTCATGGCTATGTCCTCCATCCCTTATGCATAGAAGGTGCTCAGTGTGCATTTGTGAAGTGAATGACTGAATTGAAGCAGGAGCCTCTTTTCTTTTTTTTTTTAATTGAAGTATAGTTGATTTACAATGTTGTGTTAGTTTCTGGTGTACAGCAAAGTGATCCAGTAAAAAAGAAATATATATTATTTTTCATATTCTTTTCCATTATGGTTTATCACAGGATATTGAATATAGTTCCCTGTGCTATACAGTAGGACCTTGTTGTTTATCTATTTTATATGTAGTAGTTTGTATCTGCTAGTCCCAAGCTCCTAATTTATCCCTCCCCCCCACCTTCTCCTTTGGTAACCATAAGTTTTTCTCTATGTTTGAGAGTCTGTTTCTGTTTTGTAAATAAGTTCATTTGTATCATATTTTAGATTCCACATATAAGTGATATCATATGGTATTTGTCTTTCTCTTTCTGACTTACTTCACTTAGTATGATCATCTCTAGTTCCATCCACGTTGCTGCAAATGGCATTATTTCATTGTTTTTTATGGCTGAGTAGTATTCCAGTGTGTGTGTGTGTGTGTGTGTGTGTGTGTGTGTGTGTGTATCACATCTTCTTTATCCATTCCTCTGTGGGATGGACATTTAGGTTGTTTCCATGTCTTGGCTATTGTGAATAGTGCTGCTATGAACATAGGGGTGCATGTATCTTTTGAATTATTGTTTTGTCTGGATATATTTCCAAGAATAGGATTGCTGGATCATATGGCAATTTGAATTTTAGTTTCTTGAGGAACCTCCATACTGTTTTCCATAGTGGCTGCACCAATTTACACTCCCACCAACAGTGTAGGAGGGTTCCCTCTTCCAGTTGGAGAAATTTTTATTTCAGTTTTTCACTGAGTTACTAAGGTGAACGTGAAGTCCTTATGACTGAGAAAACAATTTACCAATATACTTTTTTTTTGTACCTAAAAGGAAACTATAACTTTAGCTCACCAGAACTAAGGATAAATACTTTGCAGTTTTTTTGAAATGTTTTAATAGTATTTGGCATCATGATGATAATTTTGATAAATTAAAACATTAAATTCTAAAGCAAACTGATGACTTGATTCTATATGTGATCCATAAACTAGACAGCTCACTAAACATCAAAAATAATATAACACATAGTTTACATATTTTAGGCTTATAATGTCAACATGATAGAAGACCAGTTTCGAAAAGTAGTGGGAAAATAATCATAAACAGTTTGGGTCAGAGAGAAAGGAATTTGATATAAATAGAATTTGGTAGATATTTCTTTCTAGTATTATTAATAGGAGATTTTGTGTGAATTGTAGCTGCAAATTAGAAAAGTGTCATTCTGGGCTTCCCTGGTGGCGCAGTGGTTGAGAATCTTCCTGCCAATGCAGGGGACACGGGTTCGAGCCCTGGTCTGGGAAGATCCCACATGCCGCGGAGCAACTAGGCCCGTGAGCCACAATTACTGAGCCTGCGCGTCTGGAGCCTGTGCTCCGCAACAAGAGAGGCCGTGATAATGAGAGGCCCGCGCACCGCGATGAAGAGTGGCCCCCGCTTGCCGCAACTACAGAAAGCCCTCGCACAGAAACGAAGACCCAACACAGACAAAAATAAAATAAATAAATAAATAAATAATAAAAATAAAGGAATTCCTAAAAAAAAGAAAAGTGTCATTCTTTTGGAGTGCAGTGGTTCAGACAGCCTGGAGTGTCATGTGTCCAGACACTGTCACCGAGTTGGAGAAGGGTAATTGACAAGCATCAGCCCATATGATGGATGAAGAGCTGTACCACACATCAAAAGTGTTCACCTTTTTTAAAACAAAGCCCAGAGGAGACCAATTTCAGCTTCAGTAACATCCTAGCTCAAGGAGAATAAAATATTTTTAATGGTAATATAAGAATACGTGTTTCACTTTAGCAGATGAAATATTCCTTGCTCAAGGACAAAAGTCAAATCGTAAGGTTTGTTCTCCAGAAATGAAGAAAACTCTCAAGTGTAGATCAATGCTCTACTCTGTTGTAAACCAAGTAGCTGAGCTTTGCAACTGACACAAGGTAAAGAGAAGAAGAAAAAATGGCAACCAAAATTTTTCTGAGGTTTTAGGAATGCCGGCCTATAGGAAGATAACAACATTCTCTGACAGTGGGGAAGATGACAGCAGGGAAGAGAAGGAGTCTTGCCCCTGATATTCTAAAATTTAAAAGATACAAAACATCCTCATAGAGATGTTTTAGCATAACACAAATCACAGAATTGGAAGAAGGACCAGTATTGGTATTGAAGCATATAAAAAAGGTTAGGAAATAAATGATGAAAGTACAGCTCCATAATAGCTAAATTCAAAAATGCCATGGGTAACCCTGGATCCTGAACCAGGAAAAAAAAAAAAAAAAAAAAAAAAAAGGTATACGCTGTAATGGACCTTACTGGTGAAATCTTGGCTACGGGCTGTGGATTAGATAACAGTGTATCAATGTTAAATGCTTGATTTTCATCATAGTACTGTGGTTATGGAAGAGATTGTCCTCATTTTTAAGAACACACACTGACATATTTAGGGAAAGGGGGCATAATATCTGTAACATACTCTTAAAAAATGGTTCAGGAAAAAAAGTGTGTGAGTGTGTGTGTGTTTGTGTGTGTACATAGAGACTGAGAGGGGGAAGAGTAAGAGAGAGAGGGAGCCAGTGAGCAAATGATTAAACAAATGGGGGTAAAATGTTAACAAGTGGTAAATCTGGATAAAGGTAAACTGAATATAGGAATTCTTCTTACTGTATTCTTTCAAAATAAGAAGTTACAAAATAAAAAAAGATAGGTCAAAAAAATTCCCATATAATTAGAAACAAAATAACATTTATCACACTTGGATTATTAAATAACATGGGTTAAAAAAGGAAGTCATAAAGAAACCTAAGAAATACATAGAACTGAATATAAATAAAACTACATGGAAGAATACATTGGGAAGGGGAAAGCAGTCCCGAGGAAGAAATGTATAGCTCTTTAAAATAAATGTATCAGAAAATAAGCAAGCTTATCACCAAACCAGCAACAAGTTTACCAATTTTTTTCCTTCTGGTTCTCCAACCACTTGGCTCTAGATGCTGGGGCAGTCATGCAAGTTCCCCTACCTTCTGGTTGAGGATAGAAAAAGGGAGCCCCAGTAAGGCAGAAGGTGCCAGGGAGTCACAAAGAGGAAGAAGCCCAGGAAAGCAACAGCCATAAAGCTGTTTACAAATCCTAGGCTCACCTTCGAGCTGCACATGTGTGGATCTGATCCTAATCAGCACGTTAAAGACTTTGAGAACTGAACCAACAGATTGCTGCCCAGGTTTTACACTGGCCAGTGCCTGAAAATACTTGAGACACATCCAAATAGCATGCAAATATACCAAGCAAGAGCCCACAGAATGTATGTTAAAACCTGTGACCAGAACTTAACCTAGCTGATGGTCTGCTAAAATTTAAAGAAAAAGAAATCAATATTTTTCCATAGGATTTCACATGGCCCAGAGTCTTGTAATGTAATATTTAAAATACCTAAGGCTCAATCCAAAATTACTCCATATGAAAAGACCTAAGAAATCTCAACTCACTTCCAAAAAGACAATCAACAGAAAGTAACGGTGAGATGACAAAGATGTTGGAATTAAATAACAAAACTTAGAGGCAGCTTTTATTAAAATTCTCCAACAAGCAATTATGAACACTCTTAAAACAAATCAAAAAATAGAAAGTCTCAGAAAAGAAACGGAAAACTAAAAGAAAAAGAAAATGGAAATTTTAGAACTGAAATAGACAACTGAAATGAAAAATCTCACTGAATGGGCTGAATAGCAGATTGGAGATGACAAAAGGACAAATCAGTTAACTTGATGATAGATAACAGAAATTACTCAATCTGAACAAGAGGGAAACAACTATTTTTTAAAATGAAAAATATAATCCTAAGAGAAATTTTAAAATCCAATGTCTATGTCATTGGAGTCTCAGAAGAAGAGGAGAAAGAATGTGAAGAAATAATGGCTGAAAATTTCCCCAAATTAGAGAAATATATAAACCTACAGATTCAAGAAGCTCAGTAAATCCCAAATAGGATAATCTTAATAAAATGCATTCCCAGAAATATAACTAAAATGCTGAAAACTAAAAACAAGGAAAAAATCTTGAAAGTAACCAGAGAAAAATACTAACCTATACAGTAAACCTTTTTGTTTTGAAATAATATTATATATACAGAAGAGTTATCAAAAATATACAGTTTTCCTCTAAACCCTTCACCCAGCTCCCTCTAATGTTAACCCAAGAGAACCATGAGAGGATCCTCTGGATGACCAGTTTCCAGAGGAGGAGGAGCAAAGGCTATCTTGGCATGGGGATCCAGGGTCTGATGCCCGGGGTAGACCAGATGCCCCACCAAGTTCAAACCCACAGGGGAAGGATCCCTTCATTCAGCCAACTCTATCCCTATGCAGCAGTTCTTCCCCAAGTGCAAGGCAAAGCTTGTCCTGGTGCTCCTTACCTTGGAAGATGTTCAGAACTTTTTTGATTCAACCCTCCCTCCTGAAAGGGAGCTGCTAGCCCAGGTTCTCTCTCTCTTCAGAGATCAGATGTGACAGAGAAGTCCCGGGGGCAGTTCCTGAGGACACCCTGTTCTTCTCTTCCTCCCCAGAAATTCGCTCCACCAAGGGACTTCCCTGGCCCAGCACAACCAAAATGGGCAACAAGAAATATCCATAGCAAGGGCTCGATTCAGTCTTTTATCTACAAAGCCAGAAAACAGAAGTGAATTACCTGGTAAGCAGACCCACCTTCCAATAAGCCTATTTCTGAAGATACAGGACTATAGCAAGGTGCTTTTTCCCCTTTTCTACTAAAGAAACTTTGATTTTTTTGTCTCTTAGTTTTATTGCTATTAAGAGATTATACAATGGCTCAAATGTAAGCTTGATATAATTGCAATTCTTAGAATAATGTTTTATAACTGTAGATTATTTAAATGTGAATCTTATCAATTAATTGCTTCCATTTTATTCTATTTATAGGTAGTATAATTACAATATTTTTATTCTTAGCAAGACCCCTAAAATCATTCAGAAACACAGCAATAATGATTTTTTATCTTTCTTCTAAAATAAGTTTGAGCTTTTTCTCTTTTGGTTTCATTGCTATTATTTAAGTGATTATACAGTAACTCCAGTGAAAACTTCATGGGATCATAATTCTTAGGATAATGTTCCATAAATGTATATTCTATAAATGTGAATCTCATTAGTAATTTGCTTTTTTTAAATTTGATTTCTGGATAGTGTATAGTATTTTTATTGTTGCCATTTAACAAGTTTCTTCTCTTGACCCAGAAACAGAACAATATTTTGTCTCTCTGCTAATTTACCATTTTCCTTCATTTCATTTCAAAGCTGCTGTTAAGTTGTCATACAGTTGCTCATGTGGAAGTTCGACCAGAATCATATTATAATACTTCTTAGGATAGTGTGATAAATGTATTTTATTCAGAAGTAAATTTCATGAGTAAATTGTTAACTTTTATTTCTATATAGTGAAAGATAGTAATTCAGTTGATGGTGTCGAAAATTATCCCCATAACCTGAACTATGGGAAAAGTTTTATACGAGCAGTCGCGCCATTGGAGGTATTTGAAATTCAAAGACCATATTTGCATTCCAAGGGCTGCATTTACCCTAGTTATGAGACTAATATGCTTACCTAAGTAAATGTTAGTTTTAAAGAAAAGCCCCTGATGGCTCTCTCTATGCATAGCATAAAATCCACAGCCCTCACTATGGACCACAGAGCCCCAGATGTGCTGAGCTCCGCCGTTCCACTGACCTATCTCATGTCCACTGGGCTCCAGTCACTCTGTCCTCCCACAGAGCCTCAAGCTACCAAGCCCCTCCCACCCTTTCGTTCATGCTATTCTCCCTCTGCCTGAAATGCTACCCGCAATCCCGAAGATGCCTGTCTTCCCTCATCCTTCTGGTCTCAAATGTACATCTCTGGAGAAGCTTTCACTGAGTTCTCAATCAGTATGAGTTCCTCTTTACCATAACACTCTGGGATGTGTAACTTTTCATTAGTAGCATTATCACAGTGTGCAATTGTATAATTATTTATGTGATTATATTTGAATGTGTATATCCATACCTCCGTGTCATCAGGGATTAGATCTATTTCTTGTTCATTTAATGTGTCCAGTGTTTTCAGAGCAGCAAGGGGAGGGTGCTCCTGGCATTTGGTGGGATATTTTTCCTTGTGCAGGTGTTTCGGGTTTGGCTGCAATAACAAAGCATAAAACACAGTCTTCCAGTGCCTAACAAAGCAAGCATTTCTTTCTCACTCATGGGTTTGTGGATGAGCTCTTGCCTGCCTGGGCTTGGCTGGGCTTGGGTTTCAGGTCAGCTTCATTCTCTGAGGCCTGCTTGTCATTTGAGGGCCCAGACACAAAAGGCAGTGGCAACCTGGGCCCGGTCCCCTCACGGCGGACCGCACAAGCCCTGGCGGGAGAGTGGAACACAGGCTGCTTCTCAAAGCCTCTGTTCAGAACTCATGCACCCTCTTGTCTGCCCATCTTCCACTGGTCAGAGGGCCCAAGATCACTGTGATGGAGAAATCAACTCCACCCAAATGATCTAACGTTACCAATGTCCCTTGGGGGCTGCTTCACAGCCACTCTAGACCCTGGCACCCCAGACTCCTGCCACAGGCCCCATATTCCAGGCCTCACAATCCTAACAAGCAGGCTCCACTCAAGAGGAGCCTGCGGGCATCCCAGGTGAGGAACAGGTGTTCCCAGCAGAGTTGTCGGCCTGAGAGTCCCACGTACAGTGACAGCATTCCTGGCAGGAGAGGCAAGAAGACTTCCTTCAACGGCCTCAGGTCTGTGTATTTCAGAAAGGTCCTGACCACCACCACCCCCCCATCAACCCCACAGTGTGTCCTTATAACTCCCCATGGTATTGAGTTCTGGGCTGTCACTTATCTGTACGCCCATATTTATTGAGGGCCTAATGAATGCTGGGCGGCGCCCGGGTAAGGCTGCTGGGTTAAGGTGGGGTGCCAGGTCTGGGTCAGGCCCTTCCTTTGTAGTTTTCCATCCCACAGAGTGTCCCCTTTCATTTAAGACTCATCCCATGATTCCCATGAAGTAAGGGACAGCCAGGCAGAGACCAAGTGACTAGCACATAAAGCAAACGAAAAGGAGGATTAATTGATGCAAAACCAAGATGTCATGGAACCTGTCACTTGAGAAATGCATTCTAGTGCTTGAGAACTCTGCGAAACTATTTTAATTGGATCGAATTAGTCAAATCCTGAGAAGACTTTACCTAGCCATATGCAAAAAGACAGTCTTTACATAGTAGACAGATAAATATATGCAGAATGAGTGTATAAACCTACGCAATTAAGTGGTATGGGAGAAGGGGGGTGCATCAGACACACTGCTAAATGAAGTGACAGCTTTAGTGCTTGAGAACATAATCCTATGATATAGTACTATTACTATCCCCCTATAAAAACACAGACAGGATTGACATGTAACCTTAAAAGCTATGTAAGAATAACCAGGCCCAGGATGGCATCAGAGGGAACATGGCCACCTAGGGGTCAAGTGTGGGCCTGAACTCTGCTGGTTCCGGTTCTGCCCCTGCCACTTAAACCCGCTATCCACAGAGAGTTGGCAGGTCATTTAACACCATCAGGTTAGTATCAGAGCTAAGCACTTAATTGAGCATTATTCCATTTAATCCTCACAATTCCCGGCTCTTATCAGAGAACAAGAGTGAGGTTTAGAGAAGTTAAATAATGTACCCTGTATTTGAGCTGGATTTGTCTGACTCTAGAACTCGTCTATTCTACCCTGCTTCATTCAATAGACCCACTAACCCTCATGCTTTTGTGAACATCAAAAAGGATGTGTATAAAAAGCACCTTTCGAAATATTGAAACCAACGTCAATTAGTACTACAAAATCACCTCGGACCGTACATAATTTCTCTGGAATTTAACACAATCACAATATAATTTCTCTAAAGTTTATGTACCTTATGTACCTGTTACAAGCATTATCTTCCCTAATCATCACACAAGCCCACGTGGACGGTCCTGCACTAATTTTTAGATTAAATTACGAATGTTCTGGCGAAACGCTGTTAAAGCAAGTGTGATAAAGCTCCCCAAGCGACTCTACGGAGCCTTGGGGGGCCGTCCAGCTTCTTGTGTGCAGGTGAGCAGAAAACGCGGGAGCAGGAGGGACCTCCCAGGTCCGTCACCGCGTTAGAGGGGAGGCGACGATGCTTCCACAGCAGTGGAATCATTACTTTGCTGAACAGGGATGTAGGAAACAGTCCTGAGTCATCCGAGTTCTCCGGGGGAGCTGCAAATGAAACCGAGCCCAGGTGCTCCACTGCCAGGGTTAAGCTACAGCCTCCAGCCCCCCTGACTTTTCCTGGCGAGTTTCCGGGGATATGCGGGAGCGTGGGCGCGCCCCTGGCTGGATCCAGAGCTTTAGGGGTGATCTCTTTCTCATGCGGGACTGGGGTCGCCCCTTACATTCCAAATGAAACGTGTCACTTTTTGCATTTGTTCTGCAAATGTTTACTGAGCGCCTACCACTTCCCCATATACAAAAATGTGGCAGAGGTACCAGCTAAGACCCAACGCCCGCAAGCGCGCGTCTCGCTGTCGCCGGTGTGCGCGGATGGGAGGGTGCCCGGGTCGCCCGCCCTGGAGTCGCGGGAGAGCCCCGCAGACGCAGCGCCCGGCCTGCGCGCGCCCGAAGGCGGCACTGCCCACGCACATGCACACGCACGGGAGCGCCGAGCTCCCGCGTCCTCGGGGCTGTGCCGGCGCCGGGCGCGGGCGGGAGCTCGAGAGTCCAAGCGGGAGGCGGGAGCTGCAGGCGGGGCGGGTGCCCGCGAGCGGCGCTCGTGCATTCGCTCCACCGCTCCTGAAGCCCCGCCCCAGCCCCGCCCCCCGCTTCTCCCGCGCGCGGGCTCCGCGCGCCCCAAGTCGCGCGCGTGCGCGCGCGTGCGCAGGCCAGAGCCCTCCGGGGGCGGCCCCGTAGACTCCAACGAAAGCGTCGCAAGGTCCCGGATTAACCCTTTCCCTGCTCACCCATTTAGAGGCCCAGTCGGGTTCCGTGCCTGCGCAAGCCGGCGGCGCGCCTTCCCCCTCGCCCGCACCGCGCATGCACGGGAAGGGGGGGGTGCCGGTGGGGGTGTTCACGGCCGGCTAGACATTCTGTGCTCGTGCAGGAGGAGGGCTCCTACCATCAGGGACGTGCACGATTCCCCACCCCGCCCCCTCCCCAAACTCCAAAAAAAAAAAAAAAAAATATCCAAAACACACTGCCACCCACCGTGCCCCCGCGCCCCGCGTCCATCCCGTCCCCGGCCTGCGTGCAGTGAGCGCGGGGAACCCACGGCAAGTGTCTGTGGCTGTGCCAGGCTGCAGGTAAGCGCGGGCCGGGGGTGCGGAAGGGGCCCGGGCCGGCCGCGAGGCGGGCGCGGGGGCGCGGGGGAGGCCGGAGGCTGGCGCGGCGGGGCTGCCCGGAAGAAGCGCGTTCTCGCCGCGCTCTGGGGCACCAGTCAGCTCCAGGATGTGCGGGCGGCCCCGGCGGCGCGGCGCGAGCGGGGCCGGGCGAGGGGCCTGGGCGCTCCGGGGGCCGCGCAGGCCGGCGAGCGGGCTCGGGCAGCGGCCGGGCGGCGGCAGTGGCGGCCCCGCGCGCGCGCTCGCCGAGCCTCGGCGGCGGAGTTCATGGCCGCCCCCGCTCGCACCGCCGCAGTGCACCGCGGTGGGGGTGGGGACGGCCCGGAACCCGGCGCCGAGCGCGGCCCGCCGGGCGCCGCCCCTCCGCTCCGCGGGCTCCGCCGCGCCGCCCCCAGTCGCCCTCGGAGGAGGGGGCCGGGACCCCGGCGCTCGCACTCCCGGGAGCGCCCGCGGAGCTCGGGAAGCCGGCCGCGCGCCGCCCCCGCCCCCGGCCGCGGGAGGGCGGGGGAGGGCCCGGCGCGAGCCGGCCGGGGAGTGCGCGGGGCGCGAGCTCCGGGCTCGCGGGCGGAGCGGGGCGCGGCGCGGCGCGGGGCTGCGGAGCCGGGCCGCACACCCGCTCCCGCTCCCCGCCGCCGGGGCCGCCGTGGCCGCCGTGGGTCCTTCCTCCCGCGCTCGGAGCCGCGGCCCCAGCCTGCGCCGAAAAGCCGGATCCTAAAAGGGAAAGCGGCCCTGGCACCTCTCGGCTACCCGGGCGGGAGCTTTTGTTCGGGAAGCAGTGCAAACGGCTTGATCCCGTCCCCCACCTCCTGGGCAGAAAGAGATGGGAGCGAGGCTTGGAGAGGCTCTGGAGGCTCCCTGGGTCCTCCGCTCTGTTCCCTGCTTTCTCCCGAAGTTGCCAGCTTTTGACCGGGAAGTGGTGCCGCCGCCATTGTCGCGGCGGCCCCGGGGTCGGGGAGGCGGCCGTCGCCGCCGCTTATGTAAGTTCGTCTTTACAGGAGTTCGCTCCGGCCCTGCGCGGCGGTTTGGAGAAGCGTAATAAAGGGGCAGCTTCGTTCTGGAGGTGTGGTTGGTCTTCATCTTTCCCTCCACCTACAGGGATACTGGCCACGGGTATCTTCCAGTTTGACTCACCTGAACTTAGCATCGCAACAGAAAAAAATGGTCCTCAGAGATCTGGAGAGAGAGTGGGGGCCAAATAACACACTGACCAGAAAAGAAAAAAAAAAGTAAAAAAATCCAGCACACTCGTATGTTGCCATGGGTACTGTACACCACTCCTGGGCCTGGTCCATGCGCTTTTATCCCACAAGCCCTAGGGAGAGCGACTGGCAACTGTAGGAAGTGACCCGGTAGGAAGGTTTCACCTGGCTGCGTTCCCTTGGGGGTGACTACAGGCTGGGGTGCATCCAGGGAACAGGCAGAGTAGGAAGCATCCTTAGAAATAATTCTGCTCAACCCTCACACTTGGCAGATAAGAAAACAGCCTGTCACTTTAGGCAGCTTAACGGTGTTTTCGCTTTTCCTTAGAGGGAAATTTGGAGGGTTTTCAGGACTCTGGTCCTACCACACTCAGGTTTGTGTGGTCACCATTCAGTAGAGGAGACTTTATGTTTTTCAGGATGTTAGTCTGCAGCATGGAGTCCCTCTGGTAAAAGTTAAAACTCGCAAAAATCTAGAATCCTTTTGAGTTTCCCTGTAGGGATAGAGGCAAAAACACCTGGATTTCTCAAATGCAAGCTTCAAGACCAGAGTAGCTTAAGTAACGTATGTTACATCACACACAAGTGTGGATAGAAGAAAGCAGCTACTGTTCCCTTTGCTCCAATGTTAAATGTTGGGTGTATGTACCTCTCTAACTTTGTCTATATTTATTAAAAGTATATATACTCTATGTTTATATGAGCCTAGAGAAAAATGTGGAAGGCTGTATATCCAACAGGAAATGGTAGGGGTAGGGGGCATTTACTGGCTTTTACTCTATCTGTGCCACAATCAACATCCTTACAAATACGGACACGGGCTTTGTGAGGGGAAATCCCTCAGTGGTTCTCCAACCTATCCTTCCCATTCCCAGCACACACCCCCTGCAGACTGCAAGTGCTCCAGCCCTTACCTTTTCTCCTTCGTATCTGTTCAGAGCTGGACCTGATGCTGCCAGCCACCCTCCTCTGTGTTCCCAACCTGAAAATAGGTACAGGTGCCAATGGCAAGACAAAAAAGGAAAGTTTCTTTTTAAAAATCAATTCTTGAAAACATTCTTGTTTAGAATTTGGGATAGGGGAAGAGCCTGCCTTACTCTGTATGTCCTTTTCTCTTGTAGGACTGGCGTGCCCCTGATCAGAATTATTCTGATCCGAAGAATTTGGTGTTTAAAGCATTAAGATAATAGCCTGAGTTGTTCATGGTAACTATGACTTTGGATATTAAGTCCTGAAAATATTGTTTGGCGTTAGCTTTAAAATGTCTCTCTCTCAATTATGTGTTAGCATTCTTTAGGGGACATATGTATTTTTTTCACGTTTATACTTTGTTGAATAAAAGGAAAAAACAATGTTTTTGAAAAGAAACACAACAGGACACATTATTTTAAAAAGATCACTTTAACACACGGCAGATGTCGTCCATGCCAGTTCTAGATGTCTTTTGCTTGTAAAACACTCGCAGCACTTGTCAACTGCATCCAATCTTGATGACACTTTGATCTGGATGGCAGATAGATTGGCATCCAGAGGGGCTGAAGCCTCTCGTCACTGTCTTCCTAAATGTCATCTGATTCTCTGAGGGTCATGTTAAACCTTGACCCTTGTTCACAAGTGGCCCAAAACTGGTGTGGAAAAACTAGAAGACAACACTGAATGGAATGTTCTGGCAATGATATCCCTCTCTGGTTCTGCAGCAGCAATTTGTTTCTTCCGTCAAGGAAGCAGAACACTGAGAGCTGCTAGTTATTTTACTGAATCTTCCTCTGTGTGAAATTTTACTGAATCTTCCTCTGCGTGAAATTAGAGTAGACGCAGCAGATGGCACTGGTGGATGCTTGCTGGAGACCTGTTTCTTAAACCTTGAAGCTGAGTTATTTGTCATTATTACCCGTAGTTGTCAGGAAGCACGGGTTTGGGGGCTAGAGTGCCTGGATTTGAGCCCTGATACTCCACTAAATAACTAGAATATTGGGCAGGTTCCTCAATTCATCTATAAAGTGGGGTAGTAATACCTATCTCTCAAGGCCATCTGATCATTGCATTTGTGAAGACGTGGAAAGAGAAGCATGTGGCGCAATGCCAGGCAGGTATTACGTGCTCGGTAGAAGTTGCTATTACTGTGAGTAGGCAAATGTGGAGTACAGTGAAGATAAGTAGAAGGAACAATATGGAAATCCCTAAGTTGGGATCCGTCTTTTCTCCTCATGTTCTTGAACCACTCCTGACATTGACTTTCTGAAATTGTTAGGGACCGGAAATTGATCAGAAAATGAGAATCTCCCTGTATTTTCTGTATGGAAAAAGTATTGTGCATAATTACCAAAGTATTTTTTTAAACATTTTTTGTAGGAGTTTTTCATCAGTATGTCTGAAACCATTAAATACAATGACGATGATCATAAAACTCTGTTTCTGAAAACCCTAAACGAGCAGCGCCTGGAAGGAGAATTTTGCGATATCGCGATTGTGGTGGAGGATGTCAAGTTCAGGGCGCACAGGTGTGTCCTTGCCGCCTGCAGCACCTACTTTAAAAAGCTTTTCAAGAAGCTTGAGGTCGATAGCTCTTCAGTAATAGAAATAGATTTTCTCCGTTCTGATATATTTGAAGAGGTCCTGAATTACATGTACACGGCAAAGATTTCTGTGAAAAAAGAAGATGTTAACTTAATGATGTCATCGGGGCAGATTCTCGGTATCCGATTTTTGGATAAACTCTGTTCTCAGAAGCGGGACGTGTCCAGTCCCGACGAAAATAACGGCCAATCCAAAAGCAAGTACTGCCTCAAGATCAATCGCCCCATTGGAGATGCTGCTGACACTCAGGATGATGACGTGGAGGAAATCGGAGACCAAGATGACAGTCCCTCCGATGACACGGTAGAAGGCACCCCCCCAAGTCAGGAGGACGGCAAGTCACCCACAACGACGCTCAGGGTCCAGGAAGCGATCCTGAAAGAGCTGGGGAGTGAGGAGGTGCGGAAAGTCAATTGCTATGGCCAGGAAGTCGAATCCATGGAGACCCCCGAGTCCAAGGATCTGGGATCCCAGACCCCTCAAGCCTTAACATTTAACGATGGGATGAGCGAAGTGAAGGATGAACAGACCCCAGGCTGGACCACAGCTGCCAGCGACATGAAGTTTGAGTACCTGCTGTACGGCCACCACCGGGAGCAGATCGCCTGCCAGGCCTGCGGGAAGACGTTTTCGGACGAGGGCAGGCTGAGAAAGCACGAGAAGCTGCACACGGCCGACCGGCCCTTCGTCTGCGAGATGTGCACCAAGGGCTTCACCACCCAGGCCCACCTGAAGGAGCACCTGAAGATCCACACGGGCTACAAGCCCTACAGCTGCGAGGTGTGCGGCAAGTCGTTCATCCGCGCCCCGGACTTGAAGAAGCACGAGCGGGTCCACAGCAACGAGCGGCCCTTCGCCTGCCACATGTGCGACAAGGCCTTCAAACACAAGTCCCACCTCAAGGACCACGAGCGCAGGCATCGGGGCGAGAAGCCCTTCGTGTGCGGCTCCTGCACCAAGGCCTTCGCCAAGGCGTCGGATCTAAAACGGCACGAGAACAATATGCACAGCGAGCGGAAGCAGGTCACCCCCAGCGCCATGCAGAGCGAGACGGAGCAGCTGCAGGCGGCGGCCATGGCCGCGGAGGCCGAGCAGCAGCTGGAGACCATCGCCTGCAGCTAGAGGCGGGGGACCGGGATGCTCGGGGCAGGGATGCTCCGCCAGCATCTTGCATCCTGACCCATGAACTCCAGCCGCTGCATTTCGGTGGAAACTTACGGAGCATTGTACTCGCTGGACTTAAGGCAGTGCTTGGTTGGGTGTTTTGAAAACTTTTCAAGGAAATACCGTTCCTTGGTTCTGACCAAACAGTTTCACTGTCCCATCTGGTGTCTAGTATTAATGTTGCCAGTAAGCATCCGCACCCCCCGCCCCACTTTTTTATGATTTCTGATTTTAATTTTGAGAACTCTTGTGTCCAGTTCAGAAGTGAGAGACTTCTGTCCCTTTTTTAAATTCGTCTCTCCGCTTGCTGCACCGGGGAGTGCACTGCACAGAGTGATAACTGAATGAATTGATTTCCTGATCATCACCGTTCTATGTGACTTAGGGTTACAACAGCATTTTTAAGAACTTTGGTAAAAGTACTTTGTGTCGACGCAGAAAATACGGGTGGGTGGTTGACCAAGAACCCTGCGTGCGCAGATGTGAAAACAAGTTGTGGAAATGCAAAATGGTCTCAGATTTATATACTTGGTTTGTTAATTTTCTATCACTGTTTTTCATGGTTTTTGTGGACAAATAATGGTTGCTTTGCTGAAGTGTTTCTTCATCCCTTTTGATTGCCCACACCTGCCCCCCAAAGGTTTCATCACACGTCCTGAAGGCATGTTGGTGGTCTGAGGGCTGAGTTTTTTCATTCCTCTTATTTTGGGCATTGCCACTCTGCAGCCGACGGGGTTTGTGGGATGGACCAGTGATGAGAGGGTTAGAAAAAGGAGTATAGGAACCTGACTCTCAGAGACAAGGCTTGCACATTTGCCACAATTCCAAGATTTCCTAGATCAAATAAATTCCTAATTGATTTTGAAATTGGATTTTTGTTTAGGATCAAAATTAGGACAAGAACAGGTATGCCTCTTCGGATACATTTGTGTAACTTAAAAGAGTGTCATCAAGCTTTTGGGCTCTCTGTAGCACATGATTTATCCATAAAGGAGATGCAGTGTCCTTCCTTAAATCAATACGTTTAAAATTTTTTAAGTGTGTAAATAGTACAGAAGCATTGGTCTTATGTATCTCAAGTACAAGTAGACAGCTGCACTTTTTTTGCACATTGGATTAAAGTTACTTCCATCAGCAACAAACATCAGTCTGTTTTTAACCAGTATTAAAGATTGTCAGACCAAATGTTTATGTTTTTGAAGTATATTTCATCACTGGTTACACTTTTAAGTGGAAGTTGACTGCCTTTTCATAGCTGTAAATGGAATTATAAGTGCTGTTCCAATTCTGGTGTATGAAACTTCTTTTTAAACATTCTTTAGGAATATATTGAAATACCATCAATAGTTTGAATTATGTTCTGTAATAAAGTATTAATTATTTTAGAATGTACCATTTTTGAAAAATGTCGATTTTTAAAATTTATTTTTGGTTGCTAGGATTTTTTTTAAAGATATATTAATTTCATTTCCTAGCTTGTTGCATTAACACCTGTAATTATAATTGTGAGATAAATTTTATTTTTTAAATTGGTGTATATGTTATGCCCAAGATTGTAGGATGAAGATGCTACCTTTTTAAGAAACTTATTTATTGGTAAATGTTTAATTTAGTTTAAAACTAATTTAATTTTTTTTCTTAAAAGTTGATTATTTTCTCGTAAAAGTAGTCCTGTCACTGTGTTTATATACTATTAGTAGAAAGGGAATCGATTGCTGTTCCTAGACTGTTTTAACCAAAGCAAAGGAAAAATAATTTAACATCGTGTGGATAGCTACTTCAGCAAATCATTTTTGGGGCCTTCATTTTTGTATATAAAAGAAAATATACTTCTGTCATTCCTGTTTTCATTTTTTCTTAGCAACCTGTCACATACCCAGGTTTCTACTAAAGTTCATTTTCTATACTGTCTTCGTCCTGGTTTTACAGAATTGCAAGTTCACCGTGTGGCATTAACCCTCATTGAAACCACCTAAGCATGGTGGTACCCCAAAAAGAAAGCTTAATATTCAGCACTTTATTTGCATCATGTAAATATGTGTCATTTGTCCTATTTTGCATGAGAAATATATTTGTGTTGTAATTTCTGCCACCGGTGCTGGGTTCATCTGTGCATGTGTTCCTTGTGTTCTGGGCAGCAGCAAGGTCATGACGTGGCAGCTGTCCTGTCTCCTGGTCATTAAGCCTGCCTCTCCCCACCCAGCTGGCTTTAGTGTCCCCTGGATGATGAAACCCTCATCTCATGTCCAGCAGTTCAAGGGTACCTCCCATCACAGCGAGGTAATTCTGAAACATGCTTGCACTGAATCTGCCTTGTGAGAGGGAAGGAAATTCCAATGTCAACGTTACCACTTTTTCATTATACAAAAACCACCTGCCTTTTTTCTATTTGTCCAAAGAGAATGTCTACAAACTTGATTTAACCTTTTATGCCAACTTGCACGGCATTGGCAGTGATTGAGGAAGGGAATTTTAGGAAGTCTAAAATTTAGGTTATCTGCCTGCTAATTAACTTGATCACAAATTTAGAATTTTTAGACTTTACAGAGGTCACCATCAAGTGAGGCTGATACTAACAAATTCCTCCTATTGTGTTGGGGGAAAAAATTGTGAGGAGAGAGTGAGGCAAGTTGATACAGTTTCCAATTTAATGGATTATGTCCTGTAAGGTTATCTGTAACTTAGTCATTGGGAGCCTGGAATTCATTTTCCGGAGTAATGCTGTTAGTGGTGATTAGTTCCCAGGGCAGATGTAAAAGCCCTTTGTGTAAGTGGAATTGAACTAGTATGATAAGGGTTCTAGTCTGGAGTTCTGAGTTAGGAGTTAAAGAGAAAGGGAGAACAGCTCTCACATTCCTGTCTGCCCTTTACTTTGAACATCTGCCTGCCTTTCTCCTTTACCCAGCACGTCACCCCTACCAAATGTATGGGAGACTAATAAGACATCCAGCTGGAGGCAAGGTAACCGTTGAAAATCATCGCAGTGAAAGACCAGGGCCTAAATTTATCCTGCTTCCTTCTAATACTTCACTGAAAACTGTAAGCATGTGAGCGATGGGGATTCCCTGCCTATGTGATGAACGCCCACTCCCATCCTGAGACGTCTAACTGCTCCCTGTGCCTTGCATTCTGTCTCCGTTTTTTGCCCTTGGAACTGTTCAAAATATGTTTAGTCCTGCTTGACAAAGCTTCAGATACGTGAAGACAGTGTGTCCTTAATTCAGCATGTCTCAAGCATTGCATGTGAGGCACTGGGCTGAAGGTGGCGTTTGCCCCTGATTCCTTAAAGGTCACCATACTGATCGTCTCTCAAGGGCCCTGGATGTAATTTCTCTGGATTGTGACAGATTTCAGCAGTTGTGTGATTCCATGATATCTTCCAGAGAGGCTCCCAATTACCTTTCTTCACAGAAATCTTTTCAAGATAGCAAGGAGAGAGGGTGGGTTAGTGGAAAGAATTTTGAAGTCAAACTTGAATTGGATCCTGGTTCTGCTTTTCGATTAACGTATAAATTTAGGCAAATTCTTAGCTGCCCCGACCCTTGATTTCATTATTTCTAAAATAGTGACGGGGATTTCTACTTCATGGTCTGCTGTGAAGATGAGTGATAACCAGTACACATCTACTACTTTTGAGGTGCACTGTAAATGTTCCCTGCTTCTTAAAGGGCATTCTCAATACAGAAGCAGAAGCAAGATTGAATTTCTCTTGACGTTGACATCTGTCCATCTTTGGCTCCAAGCTGTAGACCTAGACCTCATTCTGTGATATCTACAGAAGCTGTGTTTATCTTAGCATTTCTGTAATCTTCAACCAGTTCACAGCTTTGTCCTCACAAACTCCTGTATTCCTCTTAGAGTTGTCTTTGGTTCTGTAATCCCCCATCCTTTAAGTAGGTCGTGGGAGTGTAGTCAAGTGTAAACACTGGGCTCTGGGTGGCTCCCTGCTGTTCTTTGGGAATATGTGTGATGGCAGAGTCAGAATTGCAATTTTGAGAGCTGGCTTTTGAGTTTCATCTCTGAAATCGTGCATTTGGGGAGGTATGTTTACATTTGCTTTTCAGAAATAGAGTGTATTTGAGTCTACACCTGACTTTTCCCTTTCTGGTTTGTATGAATTCCAAGATGATCTGTTGTCTTCTCCCCAAAGGGGCTGGCACTACTGCTCAAGAATTCTGATCTTCCTTTAGTTCCAGAATACCAGTTTACTGAATCACTTTGCTCTTTTTTGGAGGATATTTCCATCCATCTTACATAAAAGTACTTTCTATGGCGTAAGATTAAAGTATATCAGTCAACAAGTGCTTACTGCATGTCTTGTGTGTGCCAGGCATTGGACTGGATGCTGGGGATGCAACAGTGAACGGGATTGACACCATTCTCAACCCCATGGAGCTTACGGTCCAGAATGGAGTTAAACGATGACCTTTCCAAGTCTTACAAAATTTTACAAAGATTTACAAAAGATTATAAATATGAAAAATGCTTTAAAAACTGCTGTGACATGTATTTCAATGCAGTTCATGGAATATACTTTAGAAGGTATTAAGCATTTTTAATACATAGTCATGAAATTTAGTCATACCAAAAGAAACATTCTCAGATGACTTTTTGAATGTGTACTGAGAAAATGTATGTGTTCAATATTACCATTTTCAGTGGTTCTCAACTTCTCTCATTGATACTGGACTTTGGAAACAGGAGTGTAAAATGAGACTATGGTTTATTTCTTAAAAATAATGGATTCTAGACTTCCCCAGTGGTGCAGTGGTTAAGAATCCGCCTGCCAATGCAGGAGACTCGGGTGCGAGCCCTGGTCCAGGAAGATCCCACATGCCGCAGAGCAGCTAAGCCCGTGGGCAACAACTACTGAGCCTCCGCTCTAGAGCCCTTGAGCCACAACTACTGAGCCCACCTGCTGCAACTACTGAAGCCCACGCACCTAGAGCCCATGCTGTGCCACAAGAGAAGCCACCACAATGAGAAGGCTGCGCACCGCAACGAAGAGTAGCCCCCGCTCGCCGCAACTAGAGAGAGCCTGCGCGCAGCAACGAAGACCCAATGCAGCCAAAAATAAATAAATAAATAATTTATTTATTTAAAAAAAATAATGGATCCTGTCATCAGGAAAGGGTACTGATGAAAATTAGAAGAGTAAAAGCGTGGTAACCTTGGCTTCCTGCAGCTTTGAACAAGGATATTAGTACCTCAGAAAGAGGGACCTCCATGAGCAATACAAGGTATCCAACTGAGATTCATCAGGTGCTCATTTAGAGCCCATGGATCAGGGTACGGTAGCAAGTAAGCTAAGGGAAACCTGAAAAAAAATTTCGTCTCTTAGTTTTAGATCACCATAAGGCGGACTGTCATTTCGAGGGAGTTCTGTGGAAAGCATCCTGTGCTATTAAACTTATTTGGAATGTGGTTATCTTTTGTTTTCAATCGGAGGGCAGAAGCCTCATAGATAATTCCTATAAGTGATTCTTATAGATCATGGCTGTTTCTTTTTATCTGCTTTCACTTGTCATGTTGAACTTCGGTCACTGGATAGTCAAGAGGGTCAGGAATTTAATAATGAAAACTAGCATATATTGAATGTTTACCAGGTATCAGGCACTATGTATACAATCTCTTTGTATGCTTTGTGACAACTCTCAGGGTACACATTATTAGGGATGAAGACACCAAGATTCAAAGAAGTTAAAAATGCCGCCAATATCAAGTTGTTATCAGAGCCAGGACAGAAGAACAAGCCCGCCTCCAGGGCCTGTGCTCTTAGTCACCATGTCATATGCCCTCAAACCAGGAAAGGAGCAACTCTGGCCCTGCACATGTTCTTAACACCTTCAGTCCACTGTTAGGGAGAGCAGCTGGAGGACAGAGGGGGCATTTACACGAATAGCTGCCCCTGAGTTTGTCTAATAAATTGGTCCCAATATTTTAATTTCTGTAAGACATTTCCCATCCAAGGGCCCGAATTACTAACCAACATTGTTCTGCCTCTCTTCCGGTCTAGAGGCTGCCCCCAAATAATGTGGAAAACTGCAAATAGAATGTCATGGTTGATTGCAAAATAACAAAGCTATCCGTCTGGTTTCTTTACACGTTCTGTTATGCAGTGAGCCAGGGAAATCCCACCAGACCAGAGGCCATCTACTTTGGTGCCAAAATTAACTCATTGTGTTTATAAAAATGGTTATCTATGTCAGGAGTTTTCCCACCCACCCCCTTCTCTCTGAAAAGTGCTAGAAAACAGGTTCTACCTCTACTGCTTTCAAGCTGTCACCACCTTGGGCTGGTTATATAATCTCTTGAATTCCTTCAGCCAAAATGCAAACAGTGATTGCCTGCCCAGTTTACCCCACTCTTGCTTATTATTTCAAAAGATAAATGCATTGTTTTGCATAAGTAACAGGTAGGAAATTTAGCTTTAAAATGTTTTTTTAAGATCAGATATAATTGATTTAAAATGTTACCGACCTCAGGATGACCGATAGAGAAGGTTAGAAGGGTAACAGGGAACTTAATTGCACTTCATTCTTATGCTGTTTACGTTTAATTAAATGAAGTGTGTGTGTATTAGTACTGGTTTTTCTAATTCTTGGAATATTTTAGCTACTCTTCTGCAGTCTTCCAGCAAGCTTTCAGCCAGTATGAAACAGGAAGTATTAACCAGATTGGAAGGCTATGGGATCAGTTGATCTGATAAGTATAGACAAGATTATATTTAATATGGACTTCCCTGGTGGTCCAGTGGGTAAGAGTCCGTGCTACCAATGCAGGGGGCCCGGGTTCGATCCCTGGACAGGGAACTAGATCCCGCATGCATGCCGCAACTAAGACCCGGTGCAGCCTAAATAAATAAATAAATATTAAAAAAAAGAAAAAAGAAAAAAAAAAGGTGACCTACTTAATTTAAACCAAAAAGGTTATACTTAATAGTCTATAACAAAATGTGACATTGAGAAATGAGGAATGAAAAATGGTAGCGATGAATTAAATTTAGGTGCTATATAATTAATCATTATTTTCCCAAACTCACTTCTGTGAATTATGAGATCATAAGAATTTTCTAAATTTTTTTTCCATATAAGTTTAGTGAACGGGGCTTCCCTGGTGGCGCAGTGGTTGAGAATCTGCCTGCCAATGGAGGGGACACGGGTTCGAGCCCTGGTCTGGGAAGATCCCACATGCCGCGGAGCAGCTGGGCCCGTGAGCCACAATTACTGAGCCGGCGCGTCTGGAGCCTGTGCTCCGCAACAAGAGAGGCCGCGATAGTGAGAGGCCCGCGCACTGCGATGAAGAGTGGCCCCCGCTTGCCACAACTAGAGAAAGCCCTCGCACAGAAACGAAGACCCAACACAGCCAAAAAAAATAAAAATAAAAAAAAAAAAAAAAAAAAAAAGTTTAGTGAACATCCATCTCATATAGATACGAAATTAAAGAAACAGAGAAAAAAATTTTTTTTCCTTGATGCGAACTCTCAGGATTTACTCCCCTAAGAACTTTCATATATAACATGCTGCGGTGTTCATTATATTTATCATGTTGTACATCACATCCCTAGTACTTACTTATCTTATAGCTGGAAGTTTGTACATTTCGACCACCTTCATCCAGTTTCCCCTCCCCCCACCCTGTACCTCTGATAACCACAAATCTAATCTCTTTTTCTATGAGTTTGTTTGTTTCTGAAGTATAACTGACATACAACACTGTGTTAGCTCCTGGTGCACAACATAGTGATGTGGTATTTCTATACATTTCAAAATGATCATCATGATATGTCTAGTTACCATCTGTCACCATACAAAGATATTAAATAATCATCGACAGTACTCCCCACACTGTGCATTTCATACCTGTGACTCATTTATTTTGTAACTGGAAGTTTGTACCTCTTAATTTCCCTCAACTACTTCTCTCTTCCCCAACCTCCCCTTGGCAACCACCTGTTTGTTCTCTGTATCTATGACTCCATCTCTGTTTTGCTGTGTTTGTTCACTTATTTTTTAGATTCCACATATAAGTGAAGTCAGGCATTTTAACAGGCATGAGGTGATACCTCACTGTGGTTTTAATTTGCATTTCCCTAATAAGTAGTGAATTGAGCACCTTTTCATGTGCCTATTGGCCGTTTATATATCTTTGGAAGAATGCCTGTTCTGGTCCTTTGACCATTTTTTAATTGGATTATTTGGGGTGTTTTTTCATTAGGTTTCTAATTTTATTTTTTTTTAATTGAAGTATAGTTGATTTACAATGCTGTGCCCATCTCTGCTGTATAGCAAAGTGACTCAGTTATATACATATAGACATTCTTTTTTTAAATATTCTTTTCCATTATGGTTTATCACAGGATATTGAATATAGTTCTCTGTGCTATATAGTAGGGCCTTGTTGTTTATCCATCCTGTATATAATAGTTTACATCTGCTAATCCCAAAGTCTATTTGGTTTTGTTTTGTTTTATTTATTTATTTATTTATATTTATTTTTGGCTGTGTTGGGTCTTCATTTCTGTGTGAGGGCTTTCTCCAGTTGCGGCGAGCGGGGGCCACTCTTAATCGCGGTGCGCGGGCATCTCACCGTCGCGGCCTCTCCCGTGGCGGAGCACAGGCTCCAGACGCGCAGGCTCAGTAGTTGTGGCTCACGGGCTTAGTCGCTCCGCGGCATGTGGGATCTTCCCAGACCAGGGCTCGAACCCGTGTCCGCTGCATTGGCAGGCAGAGTCTTAACCACTGCGCCAGCAGGGAAGCCCTATTTGGGGTTTTTTGATTGTATGAATTCTTTATATATTTTGGATATTAACTTTCTGTCATATATATGGCTTGCAAATATTTTCTCCCATTCTGTAGGGTTTTTTTCGCTTTGTTGATGGTTTCTATTGCTGTGCAGAAGCTTTTTAGTTTGATATAGTCCCACTTGTTTATTTTAATTTTGTTGCTTGTGCTTTAGGTGTGGTTTCCAAAAATCATTACCAAGACCCATGTTAAGGAGCTTTTTTCCTACGTTTTCTTCTGTGAGTTTCACGGTTTCAAGTCTTACATTCAAGTCTTTAATCCATTTTGGGTAAATTTTTGTGGGTGGTGTCAGATAAGGGTCCAGTTTCATTCTTTTACATGTGAATATCCAGTTTTCCCAGCCCATATACTGAAGGCACTGTCTCTCCTCCATTGAGGATTTTTGACTTCCTTGTCAAATATTAGTTAAGTGTACATGCTTGGGTTTATTTCTGGGCTCTTGATTCTATTCCATTGGTCTATTTGTTTTTATGCCAACACCATGTTGTTTTGATTACTATAGATTTATAGTATAGTATAGTATAGCTTGAAATCAGGAAGTGTGATGCCTCCTGCTTTGTTCTTTCTCGGATTTCTTGGGCTATTCGGGTCTTTTGTGGTTCCATATAAATTTTAGGAGTATTTTTTTCTATTTCTGTAAAAAAAAAAAATGCCATTGGAATCTTAATAGGTATTGCATTGAATCTATGGATGGCTTTAGCTAGTATTGACATTTTAACAATATTATTTCTTCCAATCCGTGAACATGGGATAGCTTTCCATTTACTTGTGTCTTTTTTGATTTCTTTCATCAATGTCTTATAGTTTTCAGAGTAAAGATCTTTCACCTCCTTGGTTAAATTTATCCCTAGGCATTTTATTGTTTTTGATGCTATTGTAAATAGGGTCAATTTTTAAATTTTTTTCATTTCAGATACTTCATTGTTAATGTATAGAAACACTACTGATTTTTGCATGTTAATTTTGTATCCTGCAACTTTATTGAATTTATTGATTAGATCTAACAGTGTTTTGGTGGAATCTTTAGAGTTTTCTGTACATAAAATCATGTCATCTGTAAATAGAGACAGTTTTACTTCTTCCTTTTAAATTTTGATCCCTTTTATTTCTTTTTCTTGCCTAATTGCTCTAGCTAGGACTTCCAGCACTATGTTGAATAGGAGTGGTGAGAGTGGGCACCCTCATCTTGTTCCTGATCTTAGAGGAAAAGCTTTCAAATTTTAACGATTGAGTATGATGTTAGCTGTGGGCTTGTCATATATGGCCTTTATTATGTTGAGATATGTTCCTTCTATGCCTACCTTTAAGTGTTTTTATCATGAACAGATGTTGAATTTTGTCAAATGCTTTTTCTGTGTCTATTGAGATGATCATCTGATTCATTTCTTTCATTCTATTAATGTGATGTGTCACATTGATTGATTTGTATATGAGGAACCATTCTTGCATCCCAGGGATAAATCTCACTTGATCACGGTGAACCTTTTTATGTGCTGCTGAATTCAGTTTGCTATTATTTATTTTGTTGAGGATTTTTTGCATCTATATTTGTCAGGGATAGTAGTGTCCTTATCTGGCTTGGGTAACAGGATGATGCTGGCCTCATAAAATGAGTTTGGGAGTATTCCATCCTCTTTGATTTTTTGGGAAGAATTTGAGAAAGGTGGTGTTAATTCTTTCTAAATTTTGGTAGAATTCACCAGTGAAACCATCTGATCCTGGGATCTTCTCTTCGTTGGGAGATTTTTGATTACTGATTCAATCTCCCAACTAGTAATTGATTTATTCAGATTTTCTATTTCTTCCTGATTAAGCCTTGGTGTTTTGTATGTTTCTAAGATTTTTCCATTTTTAAATTTCTCCTTACTAGTAATTGATCTATTCAGATTTTCTGTTTCTTCCTGATTCAGCCTTGGTAATTTATATGTTTCTAAGAATGTTTCCATTTTTACATTTCTTCTGGGTTGTTCAGCTTGTTGGCAGATCATTGTTTGTAGTAGCTTCTTATGATCCTTTGTATTTCAGTGGTATCAGTTGTAATGTTACTTTTTTTTTCAATGATAGTTTTGTTGATTTCAGTCCTCTCTCTTTTTCCCTTGGTTAGTCTAGCTAAGTGTTTGTCAATTTTGTTTATCTTTTCAAAGGACCAACTCTTAGTTTGGTTAATCTTTTGTATTGTTTTTCTGTTCTCTATTTATTTCTGCTCTAATCTCTATTATTTCTTTCATTCTGCTAACTTTGAGCTCAGTTTGTTCGTCTTCTTGTAGTTCCTTAAAGTGTAGAGTTAGGTTGTTTATTTGGGATCTTTCTTGCTTCTTAATGTAGGTGTTTATTGCTATGAACTTCCCTCTTAGACCTGTTTCTGCTGCATCCTGTAAGTTCTGGTTTCCAGTTCCATTGTGTTTCCGAATTTTCTAGTTTTCCCCTTGTTATTGATTCCTAGTTTCATGCCACTTTGGTCAGAGAAGGTACTTGTTATGATTTCCATCTTTTTGAACTTGCTAAGACTTGTTTTGTATATTAGCCTATGATCTACCCTAGAAAATGTTCCATGGGCACTGAGAAGAATCTGTATTTTGCTGTTGTTGTTTTATATTAAAATGTTCTATATATGACTGTTAGGTTCATTTGGTCTCTAGTGTTGTTCAAATCCATTGTATCCTTATTGATTCTCTATCTGTATAATCTATCCATTGTTGAGAGTGGGGTGTTAAAAGTTCCCAACTATTATTGTATTGCTTTCATTTTTTAAGCGATATGTTAATAGTGCACAGAAAACAATTTAACTTTGGAGATAGGGTGGAACTAGACTTATGCTAATTAATATCTGACATCTACAGAAGGCTCTACAGTTTACATTTTTTAAATTAGTTCACAGTATTTTGAGATAGATATTATTGTCATTTTACAGACAAAAATTTTTTAAATGGGCTCAAACCTAGGTTCTTTGATTCTGGTAATTTAAGATACATTAATGTCTGAATTATAAGCAGCCTGAAGTAGAATACTAAGTATATATACTGTCTATTTAGTTTATATAAAACTTTTGGCTCTTCTTAAAACTTCCTAATATAAAAGACTAAGATTTGATTTAAGACTCCCAAGTTCCTAAAATTTGTTGTTTTTTGTTTTTACTGTGTATGGCTGTCTACTAGTTATCTTCCAGTATCCATTCTACTCTTGTTCTATAGTAACTGAATTTTTAGCTGTGCACTTCACTTATGACTGTAAAATCTCTAAAATTAGTTTTGTGGGGTTTTTTTTTCAACTGAAAAACTTTGATAATATTTCTATGAGTGACACCATCCAGTACAGTAATTTGGAGTGTGGGCCCTGTATTTAGACTAGCTGCATGTGAATTTTGGTTCCACCACTCACTCAGTGGCCTTGGACAAATACTTGAACCTTTCTAATTTTATGTTTTCTTACCTATAAAAGGGGACAATAATAATATGAGAATTAAGTGAAATAATCTATGGAAGGTTTCTACACATGATGAACACTGTATTTTATTGTTATTTTCCTATCTATCAATGAAAAGATGGGACTCCTGGCTTTCAGTCTCCTCTCTGCCTTAAATTTGCTATGTGAACTTTGAGTAACTGATTTTATCCTCCTGAGTCCTTGATTTAAAGGAGGGGTTGTATTAGATGATCTTTAAGTTTATTTCAGGTTTCAAGTCTATTGTTTTGTAATTATTTAATTAGTTGGGATAATACCCTTTAGGCATTTTTTGTTTGTTTTATTGAAGTATAGTTGATGTACAATATTATATGTTACAGGTGTACAATATACTGATTCACAATTTTTAAAGGTTATGCTCCATTTATAGTTATTATAAAATATTGGCTATATTCCCTGTATTGTATAATATATCACTGTAGCTTATTTTATACATAATAGTTTGTATATCTTAATCCCCTGCACCTATGTTGCCCCTACCCCTTTCCCTCTTCCCACTGGTAACCACGAATTTGTTTTCTATATCTGTGAATCTGTTTCTTTTTTGTTATATTCACTAGTTTGTTGTATCTTTTAGATTCTACATATAAGTGATATCATACAGTATTTGTCAGTCTCTGTCTGACTTATTTCACCTAGCATAATACCCTCTAAGTCCATCCATGTTTGTTGCAAATGGCAAAATTTCCTTTTTTTTGTAGCTGAGTAGTATTCCATTTTATATATATATATATAATCTTCTCTATCCAGTCATCTGTTGATGGACACTTAGTTTGCTTCCATATCTTGCCAATTGTAAGTAACGCTGCTATGAACACTGGAATGCATGAGTCTCTTCAAATTAGTGTTTTGGGGTTTTTTTGGATATATAACTAGGAGTGGAAATGCTGGGTCATATGGTAGTTCTATTTTTAGTTTTTTGAGGGACCCCTACACTGTTTTCCACAGTAGCTGCACCAATTTACATTCCCATCAACAGTGTACAGGGGTTCCCTTTTCTCCACATCCTCACCAGCATTTGTTGTTTGTTTTCCTTTTGATGATCCTTCAGGCATTTTTAAGGTAATTACTTGAATTGCCTGCCTTCTAACTCCAAATGGGCACCAAAGGTGATCCCAAGGTCCAAGTTCCTCAATACCTATGAGAGGTAAGAGGATAGGGGTGTTCGGAAGCTGGTGAACATCACTTAAGTTTGTGCCACTTCAAAATAAGGGGGATATGGATGATTCCACCCACACTGTCACAACTCCTAGTAGAATCATTCAAATCACACTTGATGTAATGCCACTAAACCTGGGCTTTCCTGCTCTTATTTTAAGGACATTCTCAGACTTTGGAGATGCATCTAAAAGAAACACAAATCTTACTCTAAAAAGTATTCCTGGATCCCATGCTGTCTTTTGATTTATTCTCTTGCTTTGGTGGAGGAGCACGTACTCAGTCTGAGGAGAGAATAGGAGTGAACTTTGTGAGATCCGTTTTACCTTCACGCGTATTGATGGTTGGGCTGGGGATTGAATTGTAAGTTGGAAAACAATCTGCCAGGAAGTGAAAAATTCATGTTTTTGCACAGAGTTTTCTGAGCAAACTTTTTATGACACCTGGGTTGAAAAACTAGCCTGGGAAGCTGAAGGGTAATTGAATAGCCAGAGACCTGCCAGGATTCTTAGAGACTTATCTCCCAATGTGTTTACATTTCAAAGGTGTTGAACCACAGATCCCGGAGCCAGTCATTTACATTCCGAAAGATTGTTAATAACTAGGGAGCAAAATTTCTCTGCTTCTCTCAGGAGGGAAGGGGCAGTTTTGGGGTCTATATAAACTCCCAGATTCATCATTTCAGGCAGACCTGTGTGCAGAGTGACACCTGGCTCCCATCATGTCACCTGTAGGGTACTAGGTATAGGGAACTGGTGCTAAGTAATAACAACTTTGATTTCTCCTCTAGAAACCTCACATCTGCTTTCAGGGTAAAAATATGAATAAGTAGATAGTAAAAAATGTATAATCTATCTTACAATTTTGAAGTATCTGGAGAAGTCTAAAGCGGTTCTGATTTCTGATCCTTTATCTGGGGCCCATATAATTTACTCTCTTTAAAGCTTGAAGAATCTTCTCTTCAGCCCCATGTTCTGAATGAAATAGGATGATGTTTCCTGGTGTGGGTCTTTGTACTGCAAACTGGTGGGTCCTTTCAATCTGGGAACTATGTCTTTCAGGCCTGGAAAGTTTTCTTATTTCATGTATGATTCCTTATCTTTGTTTTTTCTTTTTGTCCAGTTTTCCTAGACAAGTCTTCTAAATTTCTTGTTTGTTTCTTATTTTCCATCTCTTTGTCCTCTTCATCTGATTTCTGAGAGATTTCTTTAACGTTATATTTCCAACATTTATACTAAGTTTAAAAGAAAGCTTTTTGTTTGAAATAGTTTTAGATTTACAGAAATGTTGCCAAATGAGTACAGAGAGTCTCCATATACCCCAGCAAACTTCCCCTAATGTAAATATCTTACTCGACCATAATGTAATAATCAAAACTAAGAAATTAACACTGGAACAATTCTATTAATTACAAACTTAAGTTTGGACTTCACCAGTTTTGGGTTTTTTTCTTCTCACTAATTAATGTCCTATTTCTTTTAATGGATCCAGTCCAGGATATCACATTGCAATTATTTGTTATATCTCCTTAATTTTCTCCAATCTGTGACGGTTTCTCATTCTTTTCTTGTCTTTCATGACCTTGATACTTTTGGATAGTACTACTGTGTTATTTTTGTAGAATGTGTCTCAGTTTGAGTCTGTCTGATACTTTCTTACGATTACATTGAGGTTGTGCATTTTTGGCAAGATTACCACAGAAGTGATATGTCTTTCTCTGTGACTCATATCAGGGGGTTCCTGTTGTTGCTATGTCTTATTTCTGGTGGTGTTTACCTTACTTGAGTGATCTAGTCTTTGTGAGATTTCTCAACTATAAAGTTACTATTTTGCCCTTTTTAATTAATATCTTGGAAGTGGTACTTTGAGAATACGTAAACATCCTATTTCCCCTCAAATGTTTGGTCACTAATTTTAGCATTCACCTTTGGTGGAAATTGCCTACAATAGTTATTACTATGCTGTTCTAATAGTGGTTTTTCTATTTTCCTCATTCTTCCTAGATGTGTTCATTCTTTTATATGGAAGAGATGTCCCTTCTCCTCCAATTATTTATTCAATTATTTTTTTACCACAACTCATGAATATTTATTTTATTCTATGAGATATAAGCCAATGCTATCATTATTTTGTTACTCAAATTGTTTCAGCTTTGGCCATTGTCTACCACAATTTTAATTTCCATAAGCTTTGTTTTATTTTTCAATTGCCTCCCACCAGCTCTCTTTTCATAACATTCTGTTCTTGTTTTATGGTTGTAAAATCTTAATTTTTCCGAAGATACTAATGGTAATTTGTTTTTTAATGTTCTCCCTGCCTCAATCATCTGTTTCCTCCAGGTTGCTTTTTTCTATTTGTTTGCTTGCCTTGGTTTCTCTCTTTATGTTAGAGACATTCCTCAGATGACTGGTGATACTTCTTTGTCATCTCATTTCTAAAAGTATGTTATAAAAGCTGATGGGAATCCCTGAGCCCATGGGAGAGGCTTCACTGTGTGGTGACCTGACTGGGATGCTTGTTAATTATCACCTGGTGTCAGCATCTTCAGATCCTTCCATTTGAGATGGTCAGACATACAAAGAATATTTTCAAATCTCCTGTTTGGGAGGAAATTCTGGGAATCTGAAGGAGAAGAAGGCTGAAGAATATCAGTATGTATGAACTCCCTTTAGTCTCCTTGTTCTCTGAATCCCCACCTTCAGCTGGTGTCCCAAAATCCAGAGGCTTCTTATTTTACCCCCTCAGGAGATATTTTTTAAAAATCTCTTTATTGTCACTTAGTAGCATTTTGGGATGGTAAATTAAGAAAATACATTTGTTCATCTGTCATGTATAGCCAGAAGTCTCAATAACTATTTTAATATGAAACTTCTTAAGGGGGTTGTAAGTAGATCTTAATTAGGATTTGGCAGAAATGTGCCGAGGCCTATCTCTCGGTGGCAGCCTGTGGAGTCAGTCAGTAAATCGGAAGTTCTAATGTCTTTCCTTTAAACCAGAGTAACGTGAGGACATTCAGATTTTGTACTTTGGTTGTAGACCTTTAGTTTGTGAAGTTTGGGGAGAAATAAGCACACAACTGTGAGACTCCAATAAGCTATTAAAATGTTAATGACACTTTTCATTCCCAAGTAAAAATATTTTAGTAGGATCTTTCTAAATGAAATATAGAAGATATTTATCCTATTGGTAAAACTTACATATGATGATGTTCACAGGCTTCGGTTCTCTCTCTGCTTTTTAAACCCCCATTTGATACTTATTGTGCTTTATTACAAGCCAGGTCTTGTAGGAGGTGCCAGGGATGCAGTGAGAATCCTCACAGTCTAGTGGGTGGAGAAAGATCCATAAACAATTACAATCTCATGCAAGGGGAGTGTGGGAGTGGGGTGGGGGCGGGTGGTGCCCCACAGGGAAAGAGCGCTTAATTCAAACTTGGGGTGAGGGAAGGCTCTTGGAGAGAAGCCTTTCCACATACTAACTTCATCATATGTGGTCTCCATATTGATTTCTGGTAGGCATCTCGGACATAACAAATCCAAAACCAGACTCCTGACTTGACCCTCAGATCTGCTCCCCACACGTTCTTTCCTGTCTCACTAAATGGCAACCCCATCCTCGCAGCTGTCGAGGCTATAAAACCTTTCCTTTGGCATCCCACAGCCATTCCACATGCTAGCCACCAGCATCTCCTACTGGTCCAGCCTTCAAAATAGAGCCGGCATCTGACTACCCTAGTTCTGAGCTACCGTTATCTCTTGTCAAAATATTGCACAGGCCTCCTGTTTCTGCCCTTGCCCCATTCCACTACAGTCCAGGCTAAACTTAACAGCCAGAAGGATCTTTTATATTTTTTTAATAAATTTATTTATTTTATTTTTATTTTTTTTCACTGTGTTGGGTCTTCATTGCTGCGCAGGGGCTTCCTCTAGTTGTGGCGAGCGGGGGCTACTCCTCATTGCGGTGCGCAGGCTTCTCAGGGCAGTGGCTTCTCTTGTTGTGGAGCACCGGCTCTAGGCACGCGGGCTTCAGCAGTTGTGGCGCGTGGGCTCCGTAGTTGTGGCTCACGGGGTCTAGAGCGCAGGCTCAGTAATTGTGGTGCACGGGCTTAGTTGCTCCGTGGCATGTGGGATCTTCCTGGACCAGGGATCGAACCCGTGTCCCCTGCACTGGCAGGCGGAATCTTAACCACTGCACCACCAGGAAAGTCCCCAGAAGGATCTTTTAAAATAGAAACTCTAATGTCCCTTCCGTCACGTTCCTGAGGTCCTTCAGGTCACTACTCAAATGTTACCTTATCAGTGAAGTCTTAACCACTTTATACAGATAGCAATCCCCCGACCTCCACCTAGGCATTCACTATCCATTGTACTCCTTATCTTATGACATGCTATATCTTACTATTGTAAATTTACTATTTTGTTTATTTTCTGTCTTTCCCCCACTGGAATACAAACTCCATTATAATCAGAATTTGGTCTGTTTTGTCCATTACAGTATATTCCTTAGATAATCCTAGAACTCCGTAAATTTCTCTTGACATTTTTGTGTATGCCCTTCCAGACATTTTTCTATATTTATAAATATATTTAAATAAACATTGAATCATGTTATACATCCTGTTTTTAACCATGCTTCTTTCATTAAGCAGCATATAAAAACATTTTTCAGTAACAATACTATTCTTGCACAGTATAATTTTTATTTTTGTGTAGCATTCCAGTATTTGGATGTTACCATAGTTTATTTGTTCAAGTTTTTTTTTTTACACTTTTTTTTTTTTACACTATGTTTAACTTTTTTGTGTGCCTAAAGCACACCATTCTGACCAAATATTTGTTCACATCTCTGAGCACAGGATATGTCCCTCAGATGGGTCTTAAGAGGTAGTCTTGTTGGCTCAAGATACATAGAAAATTATAAACTTTGTTACCAACTGCCAAATTGCATCTCGGAAGGGTGATATTATTTATACTTCTACCAGTTTCATACAATTTCTTTTAACTCTTACACTAGCAGGTATAGGAGGTATAGAGATAACTTCAGTTTTTCAAGATAAAACTGAAGAAACCAGAAAGAATTTGATCCTTTTCTTTGAAGATAAAAATCTTCCCTTTTCAGTCTATTGCTTGCCTTATCTGTATGGTATCAGACTCACTCTAAAATTTTGTAAAAGTCACTTAAACATGGTGGGATAAACTTTTCAGTGGTTTCCTGGAGACTGCTTTTATCTTCTAAGAGACTTTCTCGTTTAGAAGGATCCTACTAAAAATATTTTTACTTGGGAATGAAAACTGTCGTTAACGTTTTACCCATAATAATTCATATACATAATACTACTGCATATTTTCTACAAGAAATTTTAAATATTGGCTTTATTTTTATAATAATAAAAAAGTAATGCCCAATATTTTTTGGAAGGTGCCCTGATAAATAAGAAGTAACTGCCAGTCACTTGCAGGTTCCATAGTTTTTATTTGTGTTTAGGATTGCACAGACACCAGAAAATTCTGCTACTACAATGAATGGAACAATAAGAAAAGGATGAAGGTAGATTTAGTATGTAAGAGCTGCATTCTTGCAAATGGCACTGAGCAAATAAAAGACTGGTCAGTTAATGAAAAACATTGGTAAAGTAACATGTACCTTAAAGATTTATATGTAAACCACTTAAATGTACATTTTTTAACCTGCATTTGATACAGGGTCAAGAGGTTCAGTGATTAGATTGTCATATTGTAAATAATTCATAACCGTAATACTGTTTCTTTTAAATAGAGAGAGAACTTAAACTCACTCTGAAACCATGATTATTGCTTAGATTTTTGGAATTCTTTTAGCCAATATTTTATATTTGTCTCACCTGTACATAACATAATTTAGCTATTCAATATTTTGAAGGCATCTAACAGATTTCTTTTTATAGAAGCAAACCTCTTTCTTCTCACAATGATTTATCAGTTTGTGAAATATTTAACTGAATTACATATTTAGATTAAAAAGTACGACTGGCATAAATATGTCTGAGGATAGAGGAATCCAACTCTCAGCAGGCATACAATTCAACTAATAGAGGCAGAAATATGTAAATATTCTAGAAAGTAGCCCACTAGCCATGAGTCTACAGGGCATATAGAGTGCCATTATCATTAGTACCATATTCAGGTTGTGAAGGAGTCATTTCTTTTCAGCAAGGCACATCCATAATTTAGTTTTAACTCATTCATTTGAATTTTATTGGTTTTGAAATTTGGTTTGTATTTAATTTGTAATTTTAACAGTGTGTAAAAGCTACAGAGATTTAACTTATATAAGGATTTAGAGTTGGTTTAATTTGTATATGTTTAAGTGACATTCTGATAATTGAAGCCAGCCTCAGGGATAGGTGAGAATCTTTTTTTTTTTTTTTAATTTTAAAAAGATACATGTATAATACTTGAATATGAGAATCACTACCATATTGGCTAGGAAGGAATTAGCAAGAGCTGATATAAAGAGATACACACACACACTTATATTTACTGATCCACTCTAACCCTCCACCCCCTACTCTCTTTCTCAAATGAACTGTCAGTCAGTCATTAAACACACAAGGGAAGCTCAAGCTCTGAATATTGGTGGGAAAGTGGATACAAAGTGGATACACGTCTGGAGTGGGAGCAAAGAGACATAATGCAATCACTCATTCAGCTACTAATTAACAAGGCAAGAAGTTAAGTGCCATGAAAAAAACTAGAGGTGGCTACTTTGAAACATCCAGAGCATGGGCTGATCCTGCTGCCACTTAGTTTTTGCACAGTGAGTTTCAGCATTAAAAACTGTGATTTGTACCTTCAAGAATACTTCATTCTGAACTTGCCTCTCTATGGGCTAAGGCCATTATCATGGTGACAACTGTTCAGTTCTCAGTTAATATTTGTTGTTATTATTACATAAACAAACCATATTGTTTGCAATTACACTCTTCTAGGCCCACATAAGTAGTCTGTTAAAAGGGAGTGTGTGTGTGTGTGTGTGTGTGTGTGTGTCTGTGTTTAATCCCTTTAAGTATGAAAGCTGTACATCTGAGAACCTGAAGCTAATTCACAATTTTGAAATGGCATTGGTAGTTTATTAAAAATGAAGACTATGGCTCTCATAGATTTTTACATGTCCAGATATTCATGTCATAGGTTTTCTACGCTACCATATATTTGTTCTATTCAAGGAAATTATGCATATAAATGAAGTTCTGACCAAGTCTACAATATTAACCCCTCCCAGGGAGGAATCTGGCAAGTACCCATGTATCTACCCAAACCTGGTCGTTTCACAGCAGGACAGGACCTAGGCTGAGAGAGAGATTTGGGAACCGGGCTGGGTAGTCAGATAAACTGAACAATAGGGTCTGGTCTTGAGGACCAACTCACAGAGATGGGCATTCGGAGGCCTGGTGCCCGGGCTGTTCGGGGTCTCTTGATATAAGATGTCCTTCAGTCTTGAGTGGGTCAGAGGCAGGCAGACCAGGTTCTAGGGGGAGCCCTGCAGGGGATTTGGGGAGTTTGGGGAGAGAGAAGCTGAGACCGAGTTCTGTCTGTTGAGGCCTCCGTAGAAGTAGAAAATATGTCAGAATTTGACCATTAGTCCTTCAAGATGGTCAGATTAGTTTAATGACTTTGCAAGGGGAGGGGAGAGACCCACAAATTATGATCTTTCCATGTTTTTTGTTTGTTTGTTTTGGTTTTTTTGGCTGCACCGCGTGGCTTGTGGGATCTTAGTTCCCCGACCAGGGAAACATGGAGTCCTAAGCACTGGACCACCAGGGAAGTCCCTCCATGTTCTTTTCTTTAAGGCATTATTTACTTTCTGAAATCCGTACTAATTTTTTCCCTCCTTCTTCCTTCATTCCTTCCCCCCTCCCCTCCCCTCTTCCCTCCACTTCTCCCTCCCTCCCTCCCTTCCTTTCTTTTTTTCTGTATTAGTGTACTAGGGCTGCCATAACAAAATACCACAAACTGGGTGGCTTAAAAGAACAGAAATCTATTCTCCTGAAGTTCTGGGGGCCTCAATCAAGGTTTCAGTAGGGCCATGCTCCCTCTGAGGTTCCCATGCGTCTCTCCCAGCTTCTGGTGGTGGCCAGCAATCCTTGGCATCCTTGACCTGCCCCTGCATTGCTCAATCTCTGCCTCTGTTGCCACGCGCCTTTCTTCCCTGCGTGTGTCTGTGGCTCTCTCTGCATCCTCTCCCCTTATAAGGACACCAGTCTTACTGTATTTAGGACCTATCCTAATCCAACATGACCTCAATTTAACTTAACTAATTAAATCTGCAAAGATCCTATTTCTGTATAAGGCCACATCCTGAGTTCTTGGGCGGACAAAAATTTGGGGGAGACATTATGCAACCAAGTACAGACCCCATTCTGTTACCCATCCCACCCCCCTGTTTTGCTTTTTTTCCTTCCCTTTTAGAACTTTAATCAGTTGCAAGATAAGCAATGAGCTGGTTGTGTTCTTACTTGGTTTTGATGACATTTTACAAATCACTCCTTGTTATGTTTTTCTTAGCATTCATGAATTATAAGATCATCAATAACTCATAAAGATAAATTATTTATTTTAAACATGCTGATTATTCAAGCTTCATATATTTTCTTGGACGTTTTGCTTGTCTTCTTTAATTATCCTGCTCTTCTGGAGTTTGCTTGAACTTCAAAGGTCAGTCAATGCATTTTTCATAACTTGTAATGGATTTGGGGGGTTTTATTTTTAACAAGCCTTTCAGAAATGGAAAATATCTCTATCAACCTCTTCTTTTCTCATTTTTCAATGAGAGATTCTGGAGATTCCGTGTGGCTTTATTTTTTGATGCAGATATTTACAGTCACCTGACAAAGGGGTAATGTCAAAAAACAGAGGCCAGTGAGGAAAACGTGAAGTGTGGATAATATGTCATAAAAATGGCATAATTTCTGCATCAAGGTGAAGCAGAAAGTTGACTGGAAATGCTTCTTACTAACATCCATGTTGTTGCAGGCTGAAAATAGACTTCCAAGTCTCTTCAGGTAAATCAGATGAACTACTTGGGGAAATTAAAAAAAGTAACCATGACCCGTGTGGACAATGGGCTGGAAGGGAGTAAGAAGGGATGTAGTCAGGGGTCTGTTGTCATAGTGCCAAACTGCAGAGCGACAATAGGAACCAGAGGACCAGCTCTGCCTGCGCACAGGGGGTGTGTCTCCAGATCCATCCACAAGGAAAAGGATGTCCAAAGACTAGTGAGCTCGGACCAATCACTTTATTCTCTCCTCCTCTCTTGGAGAGGAACAAAACAGGGGATGTAGAAAAATGGAAATGGAATCTGCAATATTCCTGACTGGGGAGAGAGGAAGAAGCACTTCCCACATCCATTTATCTGTAGGGCCTGCCATTTCTGTCTCCAAAACATACCTCAAATCTGTCCTCCTCTCTCCACTTCCGTTGCCTCCACCTTAAACCAAAACCCTTTCCTTTCTCATTAGATTAATGCCATTCAGGCCCCAGCTGCCTAAAATCCAGAGGAGATGTATGCAGGCCGACGTGGTCTCCAAGTCTATTAGAAGTTCAAGATCAAGGTGCTGGCAGATCTCGGGCCTGGTGAGGGCCTGCATCCTGGTTTACAGATGGCCATCTTCCTGTATCTTCACATGGCAGAGAGCAGAGAGAGGAAGCAAGCTCTCCCGTCTTTTCTTCTAAGGGCTCTAATGCAGGTTATGCAGGCCCCACCCTCAGGATCTAGTTACCTCCCCACAAGCTCCAGCTCCCAATACCAGCACATTGGGGGTTAGGATTTAACAGATGCATTTTGGAGGAACACAAACATTCAGTCCTTAACACCCCCGAAGGCTGGCTTAGGGGTGCCACTTCGTGCTACCACGGGCCCGCTCTTCTTGTCCCCTCCTTGCTGCAATCCTGCATTATAATGGCCTGTTTCTTTATCTTCCCAGTTGTAAGCTCCTGGAGAATCAGGACTGTCTTGTTCATAGGTGTGTCCGCACTACCAGCACATAACATGATAGAGAGTTGTCTGGTGATTAATAATGTAAGCACTGCATGTTACAGGGACCCTTGCTGCCTCTTTTCTGAACTTACTAATGGTTTGGAAAACATAAATTTCTCAATTTTGTAGATGATATCAAGTAAGGAGGATGACAGAATCAAAACTGAAAAAGTCAAAGATCTAAAATGCCACAGGCTGAAACCAATAAGGTAAAGTTCTAGAGAGAAATGTAAAATTCTACAGGTAGGTTCATGTTGTGCAGTGGTTATCAAAGTGTAGCCCTGACCAATGTCGGGAAAATATAATTAAAAACAAAATGCCTTGTCAACCTAGAAAACCTCTTCACAAAGATAGAAGAGAAACAAGAGGGTTTTATTTTGAATAAGCCTTAAACCAGAACGTAATGTGAATCACAGAAAAGCCACTAAGGGGATAGATAGCAAAGACAAAAAGAAATGGCACCCATTTACGTAACCAGGCAGATGAAACCAATTACCTCCACGTTTTCAAGATAAAGGGTAACTGATTCTCAAATAAGAGGACTAACTGCCTTCAAATAAGGGAAAAATAAATTTCTCATATCTTTATGACAGAAGGTAGGTTTGTATTTGGAGACAGGTACCTGCTGAAGTTAGGCTCCTATACTCCCAGGAAACTGGGAGGAAGGGGTGCTATCTTCTTGATGGTTCCAGTTCTATGTGATGGCTCCGGGTCCCCTTTCAAAGAGAAATTCCTGGATTGTAAAATGGGAAAGAGGCTTATTTAGCCTTTAAAATGATCTCCATACATTTCAAAAGGCAGAGAAAGAGCCCACAAGGGCAAGTTTTCTAAAGTAAATGCTCTCTTTTTCTTTGCACCAGGGAGAACGAAATATTTTTCTCATTTCTAATTTATTTTACCCTTACACCAACAGCATCAGCATCACCTAGGAACTTTGGTTAGAAATGCAAATTCTCAGGTCCCAACCCAGACCCACTCAATCTGAAACTCTAGTTAGGGCCGGGCAATCTGTGTTTTTTAACAAATCCCTCAGGCAAGGCTCATGCTCCCTAAGGCTTGAGAATCACTGTAGAGAGCTGTTGACAGCAGGCCACTTGAAAAGGATTTAGGGAAGATGAAGGATTTCATTGAACTTGAATTAATAGTTATTTGCAGTTTGCATTACAGAGGTAGTCACTGCTCTGCTAATACATTACCTTCAATTAGTTAGCAAGAAATTAAGATGTCTGAAATAAAGATATTAGATGAACCTTGGTTTAGGGTAGACAGTCAAATCGTAACAACTTGCATAATAGAAATAAAAGCAAAAGCATTATGAAAAATTATGCTCATCTGGCTCTCAAGTGCATTCCTTAATTGAATATATGAGAGTTGCCTGATTTTCTGGAAAAATCACAAAATGCCCAAATCAGGTAAAGCCATACAAGCCAAACTCAAGAGAAACTAGACAATTGTGCAATTTTTTTTGCATGAACCCGTTCTTAAGTTCACCTGGCTTTCTGCTGGGGGACAAAATCTGTCCTTTCTCAGTGCTCCTCCATTTGGGATGCAAATTGGAATCACTTGAGGATAAGAAGCACACCCTCAGAGGAGATTCAGAGCAGCAGGCAGTGGGTTCTTTGGGGGCATGGGTTCACATAAGCAGTCGGGACAGTGAGCCCTGCTCTCCTTTCTCAGCATGGGCCAGAGCCTACCATGGACCTCCAAGAAGAGCGCTCCAGAGCCCCAGCTATAGTTCTAGGCATGGGGGCTGATGTGGAGAATTTGAAGTAGTCTGGAACGTCCTCATCTAAAGAGTTTGCTTTGACCCACTTCTGAAGGACAGCCCTAATAAACTGGTTTCTGTGGCCACTGAAATAGACAACATTCATGATGCCAAGCCTTCCTGAGGAAGACCACCTAAAGTGAGGCTGGTGGCATTTGCTGTCTTAGGAGCTCTGGGTATCCCTGTGATGGACTCTCCCCCTTGTGTCCTCAGGCTATGGACCTTTTCCTGCCCACTGGTCCCATTCATGGATGTACTGCAGTTTACCCAGAAGGACCTGGAGGTTGCAGTTAAAGCCATACAGATGGTGAACCTGAAATTGAAAAGCAAGTAAGAGGAGCTCCGTGCGAAATGCTCGGAGATGGGGAAAATTACGATCGGATTTTTAGGGGTGTACCCAGGTGACGGAGAAGGTACAGAAACAGAAGAAGCTTGCCAAAGCTGAAATCTAGAAAGTCAGAAAGAAAAAGGTCAACTTACTACAGACAAATTCCATGAAGCATATTTCTCTGAACTTTTCAAGGAATTTGAGAAGCAGGCAGTGACTGAAGGCTATCTCATGAATGAAGAATGGCTGAAGAAGTGTGCTGAGCATTACAAATTAAGAAGTGAAATGGAAGGCCAAAGATACCAAACATTAAAGGCCCACACAGAAGAGGTCCTCAATCTGGCAGAGAAGGAAATCGCTCGGGTCCAGAGGAAAGGCCCCAGCGGCCTGTTGGCCTTCTAGGTAAGCCTGATAAAGGGCCAGATGAGGAACATTCCCCAGAGACCATTCAGCAGAAGACTAAAGAAAGCAATGAACTACTCATCATCTGTTATGACCTTATTTCAGAGATGGAATGATGCGGAGGTCACTGACCAGTAAGTGACCTTCTCTCCCTCCTCCTGTCTCTCTGTGTAACTGTAAGCAAGACTTGTACACTTTCTTTTCTCGTTTTTTCCTTTTGGTGGAGATCTAAGATACCCTTAAAAAAAAATAGCTATAGAAAATTAAGTATGAGATATCTTGACTTCTGAGTTATGCTCTATTTGACTTATTCAATGTTGATGCTGATCTTTCATTAGCAAGTTTTTGTATCCTATCAAATATGTGCTCTTGTGAGGTTTACTGAAATTTTGGGGGATGCTATATCCTGCAGGCTTTTTTTACTGTGGGAAAAACACTGCTCTGAAATGGACAGCCAATAGGACCAAGAATCAATTAATTTTGTTAGTACATATGTACCACAAAAGTATGGTTTATAAGAAGTCGTGTTGGGGGTCCCAGTCTCTTATAAACTCTTACAATGCTAACTGGCAATGATAAAATAATTGCTATAACCTGTCTTTTAAAAAAACTTTATTGTAGTTCATTTATAGTTATAGTTGCAGAATTAAAGTGTATTGACATGTGCACAAAATGAGCATTAATTGGGTGAAGAGCAGAAGGTTGTGGGGTGTTTAGTGGCCAAGTAGTATTTTGGCTCATCCCCACATGGCGAAATAGGTATATGAAGGACCTTTGTGTCTGAGTTTTTATGGCAAGAAAATAATTTTATTTTTTAAAAATTTTATTGAAGTTGAAGTTTATTGAAGTTATATAGTTGATTTACAATGTTGTCAATTTCTGCTGTACAGCAAAGTGACTCAGATATACTACTTTTTCATACTGTTTTCCATTATGGTTTATCACAGGATATTGAATATAGTTCCCTGTGCTATACAGGAAGACCTTGTTGTTTATCCATCCTATATATACTAGTTTGCATCTAACCCCAAACTCCCAATCCTTTCCTCCCCGACCCCCCTCCCCCTTTGCAACCACAAGTCTGTTCTTTATGTCTGAGTCTGTTTCATAGGTAAGTTCATTTGTATCATATTTTAGATTGCTATAACCTGTCTTTTAATCAAATCGTGCAAAAATGTAATTAGAGGTTTTCAGTTCAGTCCTTAGGTATGTGAAATGTCCATCAAGGGGGCAGTGATGAGTTTTTCTTAGTATGAAGATGTAACTAGAATTCAAGCTATTTCAGTGAGACTATATGGACCACCAGAATGACAAAACCCATGGACAGGTAAGGAAAGGCAGCTATAGATTTTGGTCCTGAGAGGATTTCAAGAACTACTTTGTTTGACATGAGGGCTCAGACCTTCCTTTTTCTTCCCCTTTTTTGGCCCTAAGAGAATCACAGAATTCTGAACCAAATTTTAATGATCAAGTAATGCCTTTAATTACAAAAGAAAAACTGAGACCAAAACTGTAATTTACAAAAAACAAGCAGCCAAGTCATTTAATACAGGGGAATAAAGGTGAGTGGATACAGCTCAAAGAATGCACCATTCCCTGCCCCCCCTTCTTTTTGCTACAAGTTGCACCCATCTTTAAAAACACCATCTTTGCCAGATTCAGGAGCAAACACAGAAATTGCTCAAGTTGGGTTTTCTGCCTCCTTTGTAAGCTGCACATGTTTTTAACATGTATTTTAAAACTGTGATGTGAAAAGGCCATACAACAAGAAGCAAATATGCCATTCTCTGCACGTGAAAGCATTATTTTACCAGACATCAGAATATGCACTTAGAATTTTTTCTCACAATTGTGTTCCTGTGGAGATGTACATTTGGTCTTATTCATCTGTTTCTCCTGTAAGCCCAAGTACAGTCCCCAATATATGGTGCTGTAAGATACGTATTTACATTTTAAATGTAAATACGTTTTCCATGTACTGTTCAGCGCCTGGACTTTTCTGATAAAAGGCACAGTCTCTGAGCCTGTTGTGGTTTCAGAACAGAAACGAAGTATGTGAAAAACAGGTTCCTGGCGCAGGAGTGTCAATATTTGTCTGCCAGCCACGCGAACCCTGGCAGCTGTCTCCGGACCTGAGGTCTCCAAATGGGTGTCCCCGGGCGTGTGCCAAGCTCAGGCACTTCCCAGGCTGGCACAGATCGTCCAGGGCGGGCAGCAGCAGTTTTCAGAGACGGCAGGTGGCAGGGGCGCGATTCGGGGTGGTCCGTTCAATTGCTAACAGGTCCCCCGCCAGTGGCCGCGCTGCTGGGCCGAGTGCAAAGGCAGCGGGGCTTCCTCGCAAGGGTTGGGCCCAGCAGGTGGGGACTGGAGAGCTCTTTGTGAGTCACGGCCAAGCACGACCCGGTCCGTGGGGCTCGCAGCCCTGCCGTTTCCTACCCGTTCCTGCCAAAGGCCCGCTTCAGCGCGTCCACGAAGCCCTCGTAATGCGCCAGGATGGGGCTCTCCCTCTCGATGTAGGGGACAACCCACTCCTCGGCCGGCCCACTGAGGCGGCTGATTAAAAACGCCACCTTGAGGATGTCGTTCGAGAACCTGGCCTCAAAGAACCTCATGTAAGACGCCGCTTGGATCAAAAACTCGGGAAGCCGCGCGGAGTCGCCTTTGAACGTCTCGGGAAAAGCCACCGGGCAGGCGGGCGGGCGCACCTGGGCCAGCAGGTTGGCTTTCTCGCACAGGAGCCGCCGCACCTGGTCCATGAGCTCTTTGTTCTCCCTGCGCAGCGCACGGTTCTGGGTCAGGAGGTCCTGCATCATGACCGCCAGCGCGTCCATCACCGCCCGCCGGGTTCCGTCCCCGCCGCCGCGCCGCCGGAAGTGCGTGTCGCTCGGGGGCGGGTTCCGGGGGTCTCGGGGGCGGGTCCCGGGGGTCCCGGCGGCGCGCGTCCGCCCTCCGCGGTCCAGGCCGGGCTTATGCCCGAGCGCCGGCAGGCAGCGTCGCCGGGACTATTGGCCGGAAAACCAGCATCCGGGAGGCCTGAAGCAGACGAGCGGCGGCCAGAGAGGAAATTTGGAGTAGACTAGGGGCCGAGCCGAGGGACGCAGCGCCGCGCTCGGCGGAAGAATCTGACGCCGTGGCTGCGCTCACCGACTTCCGGTGGGCTCCCTCCGCGGCCGACGCGCAGGTGCTTAAAGGAGAAGCTGTCTGCTCGGGGATCGCGCGTTACTGGGCAGCTGCAGCTTCGCCCGCTCCTGCTGAGCTGCGAAGCAGTCGCAGAGTTTTTTGAAGTTCCATGTTCCTGGCTGTTTGCATGTTACGCTCAAGGCTTCACAGCCACGAGGAGGCAGTTCTAATAAAGCCCTCTGTGCCTGCAGAGTAGACCATCCCTTGGGGCTTCCAACTTGACGGAACAAGGAGCATCTCTCCTATCCGGAGTGCCTCCCAGGTGCCAGACGCCTTATCCTATCTCATCTAAGCCTCCCGACTCTGTGAAGCCCATAATGGGTTTCTAGTTTGTTTGTTTGTTTTTGTTTTCCTGAGGACACAAGCAGCTCAGAGAGTATACAAATTTACTCTGGCTACAAAGTCGGTGGTACGTTGGTGAAGGCTTCCTGAGTGCCAGGTGATTGCGGATGAACTTAAACTTAAGGTGGCGGCAGGGTCTGTAGATTGGAAGAGGCCCTGTTGAGATGAACGCCATCTGTATTTATATGAATGAGAGGAACAGATTCCGTCTGGTGCAATTCAGCCACCGTTTAGTGGCGCTGGCTGTGAGCTCTGCTTCTCTACTGTAATTAGGCTCTGCTCTGATCTCCTTCCTATCTAACAATTCTATTTTTTCCATCAGTGTGACGCGCTAGGTAAAGAAAACTTCAACCTTTGTGTGTGTGTCTGCGTGTCTGTGTGTGTGTGTCTGCAACCAGCGAGTCGTTAAGCACGTTGTCTACCAAGAACCACTCTCAGGCTCTGGGACTTCAGTTATGTCCCACTGTTTCCATATTTGAGGCGCTCAAAGATTGACCCCGAGGACCCTCCCATGCCAGAACCACCCGAGGTGAAACTGTGGGGAGGAAATTTCAGGAGGGGGTATTGCTGTGTGGTTCAGTGACTAAGAAACCCAAATAACATATCTTGATGAGTAGTTACATTTACGTTTAAGATTATATTTTTTGACTTTTTAGAAATGAGAAGTGATACTTTTTGCCAGAATCCTCCGTTTGTCATTTACATGGAGATGGTAGGTTTTGATTCTGGCTTTTGATCGATGTACTTTTATTTGGTATTTTACTGTTGGAGATTAGTTTGTATTAATAAAATAATGTTTCCCAATAAAGCTGCAGGTCATAAATTGTGCTAAAACACTTTCAAAAACAAAGTACAAAAGTACTTGAGATCAGTTATTTAAAATATATGTACCTCAAGAAAGAAGAAAGTCATAACAAAAAAGTGGTTATCTTTGGGTGGTAAAATTTTTATTTTATATGTCTGCATTTTTGAAGTGACTATTGATTTTACAATAAAAACAATAAAATTTATTAAAAATGAAAGAAAACAGGAAACATAAAAGAAATGCTTTACATTTTAAACACATTAGTTATCTAAAGGGAATTTTGGAAAGCACAGAGGATGAATGCCTAGCTTAACTGAGACTGCATTTCAGGTCTCAGGCTTAATCTGAAAACATGTAGTGTTTTTCTGTTCCTTTTTAGCTAGAAATTATTATTATTTTGCCAAGGAAAAAGATAACGTCATCATATTCAGTTCATCTAAAAAAAGAAAGCCATTTACTGAGTCAGTATAACTTATGGAATTTCTCTGGAGCTACAGAGAGTATCAAAATGTCATTTAAAGTTTCAGAGCCAAAATGAACTCTTAGTTTGTCCTCAGTATAAGAAATACAAAATTTATGAACCCAAATACAAGACTGGGCAATCAGCTCAAAACACTGAGGATGTGCTTTCCACTAACTAATAATACCGCATACATTCTTATGCACATATCATATGTTACAGTATACATTTTTAAGAAAACCATGTTGCCAGATATATGATAGGTCATCTGGTCCAGAGCTTTTCTGTGCTGGGAGTTCTAGTTTTTTGTTGTTGTTTTTTAATTACTGATTTAATCTCTTGTTATAGGTCAGTGCAGTTTTTCTATTCCTTCTTGAGTCAGTTTCGGTAATTTGTGTGTTTCTAGGACATTTTTCAATTTCATTTAATTTATTGGTGAACAATTATTCATAGCATTCTTTTATTTTTATTTGTATAAAGTTGGTTGTAATGTCCCCATTTTCATTTCTGATTTTAGTTATTTGCATCTTCTTTTTTCTTTCTCAGTCTAGTTAAAGTTTGTCAATTTTGTTGATTTTTTTCTAAGAACAGACATTTGGTTTCATTGATTCCCTATTTCACTTATCTCTGTTCTAATCCTTATTATTTCCTGCCTTCTGCTAGCTTTGGGTTTAATTTGCTGTTCTTTTTCTAGTTTCTTAAAGTGTGTATGGACCAAACTGGGTCCCCTCAAAATTCATATGTTGAAGCCCTGATCTTCAATGTGACTGTATTTGAAAATAAGGCATTTAGGGAGGCAATTAACGTTAAATGAGGTCATAAGGGTGGTTCTGTTTCTCTGAAGAACCCTGACTAATACATTCTTCTTTTAGTCATTTCTAATTCTTCTTTAATCAAGGGTATATTCATGGATATATTCTATAAAAAACTGTCTTTCAAGTGTATACTACCAAAAAAAAAATCCTATGACAAATAAGAACCAGGACCATGAATTTTTTGTATGTGTGTGGTTCTGTGCATTCTCAAGATGTTTTAAAAGGCTTAAGAGAAAATACATTGAATGATGGTACACACCTGCTTTGGACAGGGTTGTAGTGGAGGATGTTAAATTTATTAAATTTATTAAATTTGGGGCGGGGGGGGTGACTTTTGCCACTGGGGGACTCGCAAGTCCAAAACCTGTAGGGCAACCTGGCAGGCTGGAGATTCAGGGAAGAGTTGATGTTGCAGTTCTGAGTCTGAGATAAAAGCGCAGGCAGAATTTCTGTGTTGTCGTCTGGAGACGGAACTCTTTCTTTGGGAAACTTCAGCATTTGCTCCTGAGGCCTTCAACTGATTGAATGAGGCCCACCTGTGTCATGGAGGATAATCTCACTTTATTTTACTTTTTTTTAAAGAGTATTTTTAAAAATTTATTTTATTTATTTATTTTTGGCTGTGTTGGGTCTTCGTTGCTGTGTGCGGGCTTTCTCTAGTTGTGGCGAGCAGGGGCTACTCTTCGTTTTGGTGCCCGGGTTTCTCATTGTGGTGGCTTCTCTTGTTGCAGAGCATGGGCTCTAGGCACGCAGGCTTCAGTAGCTGTGGCACACGGGCTCAGTAGTTGTGGCTCGCGGACTCTAGAGCGCAGGCTCAGTAGTTGTGGCGCATGGGCTTAGTTGCTCCGTGGCGTGTGGGATCTTCCCGGACCAGGGCTCGAACCCGTGTCCCCTGCACTGACAGGCACCAGTGTGCCATCAGGGAAGCCCTCTGCTCGCTGTAAAGTCAGTGATTCTAAATGTCAATCACATCCAAAAAATACCTTCACAGCAACTTGAAAACCAGATGTTTGACCAAACAGTCACCATAATCTTGCCAGGTTGACACATAAAATCAGCTATGTAGAAATTTGATCATTTTAGAATAAAACTTGAAGACGTTTGAAGAAATGGCCTAAACAAAAGTGAGCGTTTGTGAGAGAACTCATCTGAATGTTGGTTTTTATTTGTTTCACAATTCTTGTAAAAAAAGAAGTTAAATCAGGAATATTTCAAAATAGTTACTTCCTTTAGGCAAGTAAATGCAGAACGATGTCCCTATCTGTGTGGGGTTAATGAGAATATATTTCAAACTGCTGAAAGCAATTATGACAAAGGACAGTGTGACTGTCTAATAAATGGTTGTTTTTGTTGTCCAGCATGTATCTTTATCACTTGTTTGCTCTCTTTGGGGGAATCATTTACAGTGACTCAAACTGTGAGTCAGGAAGTGAGATGTCCCCTGATGTCACACTAAAAAGACTTGTGAGACACATACTACAGGGGCTTGATGAATGGATAACCTGTGGAATTGAAATAGCATTTTAAATGGGTATATTTTTCTTGCAGATATCCTTAGGAGATAGTCCTCCTGCCTCCTGGAATGAATGGGCTTTGTTTTGACGTGGGCCCCACACTAAGGTAACAGTCTCTTTTGGTCATTTGTCAGCGTGTCTGGAACCCCAGCTATATTCACCAACCTTTATAGATTTGTTAGGGGAATCAATTGAGTAATGCATGTGAAAGCATTTTGGAAGCGATCAAAAATTAGAAAGTTGATGATACAAGTAAGACAATGTCTTTACCAAAGCGATTATAAATGTCAGAGTATTTATCAGAGACCATTTTTTGGTTTCAAAGCTTTATACAATATCTAAATGAGTTTTGGCATTTTTGGTGGGAGGGATGGTTTTATTGAATTTTCAGAGCTTTCCGTGTGGGAAGCAAAGCATTAAGGAATTCACTGAATTCAAGATTTTAATAGCAGAGGCAATAATATGGCCTATATGACTATCAGTTTAACAAGGTTAAGTGGTCCTTTAAAGGACAGAATTATGTGTCAGATTGTCCTAGGCACTAGGACACAACAATGAATAAAAACAGATACAGTTGTTGCTATTCTGGAGTTTGTGATCCATGATTAAAGAAAACTGGGGCAGCATAGTAAAAGAAAAATTATGACAGGGGACCCCAGTTGATACTGTGTAGTCAGAGAAGTGGGCCTTGAAGAAAGGGCACTTAAGTTGAAATCTGAAGGACATGAAGGCATTAACTAGGGAGGAGATGGGGATTTTCACAAAGGCAATCGGCAAAGTCTCTGGTGTCAGAGGAAGTATGGTATATTTGAAGACAAAAATCCAGCATATCTAGAGCACAGAGTGAAAGGGAGAACAGTACAAGATAGGGCTGGAGAAGGAGGCGGTGACTAGACAGTGCAGGTGCCCAGTGGGCTACGTTACAAATCTTGGTCTTCACCCTAAGAACAATAGAAAGCCATTGAAGTTTTAATTAATAGGGCACATGATTATTTGTTTTGAAGAGATTACTCTGGCTATAGTTGGGGTCAGAGCAGATATGAGGAGACCAACCAAAAGGCTGTTACAATTGTCCAAGCAAGGGATGATGGTAGCTTGGATTTGCAGAGTAGCAGGTGAAAAGAGAGAAGCGGACAGCTTTGGGAATTCTATAAGGGGTCAAATGGACAAGATGTAGTGATGCATTGCATGCAGCAAAGGAAAAGCTTGGTGACTTCATTTACTAAGATAGGAAATGCTGGAAGAGGATCATAGGTTTATCTTGGACATGTTGAGCCTGCCATTACTAATAACTGTAGCCCTCCTTAATGTCAATTCCAATCACCCTATTACCACCAGTTCTTATGTTTCCATCTCACTCTCTTTAGTACCACTACTCCAGTGTTGCTTTTCCCACCAGTACCTATAATCTATTGATCTCTCATGGTTTCATGGCTTCTCACTCTTTTCTGATCTCATTGACCACTTTATTCAATTTCTATTCCTTCCATAGCATCATTATCATCACCTCTTTGCATACATGCTCGACTCCCTTGACCTTCTCTTGCTTCATTCTCTCTTCTTGGAGAAAACACAATCCTACTTAAATTCAGTTCTCTACTTGCTCCTTACCTGCCCTCATTCTGGAAAAAAACACAAAGCCATGCTGAATGGGCTCAATTTATATGAGCATTAATATCAAACATACCCATAATGCTGCCTGAAAATCATACTGGCTTTCACTAGTACTCACTCTTCAACTCTCCTTGGTGATTGTTTCATACTGACCACACCTCAAATCTTTCTTCTCCACTTCTCACTCTAAGCGGATGAGCTTGCATCCCGCCGCACTGAGAAACAGAAGCAATCAGAAGAGAATGTCCATGAACTCCTGCCATCACGTCTACCCACCTCTAGGTGTCTGTAATCATTTCTTGTGCCTTTTCTTCTCTTAGTACAGAGGAACTAAGCTTACCCTAGCAAAGGCTAACCTCTTCACTTGTGATCCCATTTCCTCCTAGGATGGGACCACCCAAGGGCAAGGGCAACACTCAGAAATTCTCTCCTCTCTCCCCTGCATCATCACTCTTCTCTTCCACCAAAATCTTCTCTTGACCTCACTTTTCTCTCTGGCTCATGTCCATTTTCTTTCCCCCTCTTAACAGTGAAACTCCTCAAACAAGTTGTTTGTATTCACTGTCTCTGTATTATCTCCTCTAATTCTCCATCCACTTTAATCAGACTTTCATACTTGGTACTTTACTCATCCTGAATGTATCAAGGTCACTGTGACCTCCATGTCAATTTCAACCCTCATTTTATTGGACCTATTGGTAGCATTTAATATCAATGCCAAAGATCAATTTGTTAGCAAATCACTCTTTCCACCTTGAAACTGTTTTCTCTTGGTTTTCAAGTATCACATTCTCTTGGTTTTACTCCCATCCTCCAGATGCTCCTCTCAGTCTCCTTTCTTTGTTCTTCCTCACCTCCCTGTGTGCCCGGATCTCATTTCTTGGACCTCTCCTCTACCTCCACTTCTTTAGTGATCTTGTCCAGATGTGTGGCTTTAAGTACCATGTATAGATCTGCAAACTCCCTAGTTTTTATCTCCAGCCTAGACCTCTCCCTGAGCTCTAGACTTGTATATCCAGCTGGTTAGTTAAGAGCTCCTCTTGGATGTCTAATGCATGTCTCAGATTTAACATGTTCCCAAGTGAGTTTCTGCTCCTCATTTCTGGACCTGCTCCTTCTGAAGTTTTCTCCATCTGAGAAAACGGAAACGTCATCTTTCTAGTCACCCTGGCCAAAAACCTGGGGGTTATCCTTGACTTCCGTTTTTCTTCTCAAACACTATATCCAACCATCAGCAAATTCTCTTGGCTCCATCTTCAAAATGTGTATGGAATCTGATCACCTTTTACCAGGTTCACAGCTAATACTTGGTCAGAGCCGCCATAACTGTCCCGTTGGATTACCGTGCCGGCCTCCTAACTGGGCCCCCTGCTTCTACTCCCAGCCCCACGCCCAGAGCAGCATTTTAAAAACACAAGTCAGATCGTGTCATTCCTCTACTCAGAACCCTCCAGTGGCTTCGCATTTCTTCAGAGTAAGAGCCAGAATCCTTACAGTTGCCTCCAAGGCCCTGTGCACTCTAGGCTTCCTGTTAGCATTCTGATCTGTCTCCCTGCTTTCCCCCTCGTTCTCTCAGCCTGACCCACGTGGTGTCATCACTGTTTCTCGAGGGTGCCGCGCACATTGCCACTTACAGGGTTTTGCACCTTTTGCTTCCTCTGCTCAGATGTCCACTTTCATTGCTTCTTTACCCTTTCCAGGCTTTTTCTCAAACATCACCGTCTCAGCGAGGCCTTATCTGATCACACTAAATGGCGTGTGTTCCATCTTCTTCCCAACACTCCCTATCCCTTTCTCCCACTTCATTTTTCTCCATGGCATTCATCATGGTGAAAAATATCTGTTTTTATATGTTTGTGCTTTCGTTCCTCTCTCCCCAAAGAGAACTGAAGCGTGATGAGGACAGGAGCTGTGTCTGCTTTGTTCACTGTTGTATCATCAGTTCCTGCAACAGTGCTCGACCTGTAGTAGATTCTCAGTATTTGTTAAAAGCGTGGATTAATGAATCCAAGTGCATATAGTGAGTGGGCAACTCGGTCTTTGAGTCTGGAGCTCAGAGGAGAGGTTTTCACTGGGGAAGCACATTTGGGGCTCATTGGCATAGAGATAGGGTGACCGTGTATTCAAGTTGGCCCTGCACAGTCTGGGCATGATTGCTAATAGTACCTCTCCTTTACTCTGAAAAAGTGCTCTGGTTTGAATGATAAATTGTAGAGTTCTCCTAAAAATTCATGGTAGCTGAAACTGTAGGACTGGATGGCATTGCCTGGAGAAAGCCTGTAAAGTAAAACCAGAAGAGGATCTAGAAAGAGCCCTTAGTTTCTCTAACTTTTAAAGGCTCATAGAGGAGGGAGCAGTCAGACAAGGAGGAGAAAAACCAGATGCACAAAAGCTACGAAAAAAGAGTAGTTCAAAAAGAAAAGCAAGAACCCACAGCCAACATTGTCCTGAATGGTGAAAAACTGAAACCATTTCCACTAAGATCAGGAACAAGACAAGGTTGCCCACTCTCACCACTATTATTCAACATAGTTTTGGAAGTGTTAGCCACAGCAATCAGAGAAGAAAAAGAAATAAAAGGAATCCAAATCGGAAAAGAAGAAGTAAAGCTGTCACTGTTTGCAGATGACATGATACTATACATAGAAAATCCTAAAGATGCTACCAGAAAACTACTAGAGCTAATCAATGAATTTGGTAAAGTAGCAGGATACAAAATTAATGCACAGAAATCTCTTGCATTTCTATACACTAATGACGAAAAATCTGAAAGTGAAATTAAGAAAACACTCCCATTTACCACTGCAACAAAAAGAATAAAATATCTAGGAATAAACCTACCTAAGGAGACAAAAGACCTGTATGCAGAAAATTATAGGACACTGATGAAAGAAATTAAAGATGATACAAATAGATGGAGAGATATACCATGTTCTTGGATTGGAAGAATCAACATTGTGAAAATGACTCTGCTACCCAAAGCAATCTACAGATTCAATGCAATCCCTATCAAACTACCACTGGCATTTTTCACAGAACTAGAACAAAAAATTTCACAATTTGTATGGAAACACAAAAGACCCCGAATAGCCAAAGCAATCTTGAGAACGAAAAACTGAGCTGGAGGAATCAGGCTCCCTGACTTCAGACTATATTACAAAGCTACAGTAATCAAGACAGTTTGGTACTGGCACAAAAACAGAAATATAGATCAATGGAACAGGATAGAAAGCCCAGAGATAAGCCCACGCACATATGGTCACCTTATCTTTGATAAAGGAGGCAAGCATATACAGTGGAGAAAAGACAGCCTCTTCAATAAGTGGTGCTGGGAAAATTGGACAGGTACATGTAAAAGTATGAAATTAGAACACTCCCTGACACCATACACAAAAATAAACTCAAAATGGATTAAAGACCTAAGTGTAAGGCCAGACACTATCAAACTCTTAGAGGAAAACATAGGCAGAACACTCTATGACATAAATCACAGCAAGATCCTTTTTGACCCAGCTCCTAGAGAAATGGAAATAAAAACAAAAATAAACAAACGGGACCTAATGAAACTTAAAAACTTTTGCACAGCAAAGGAAACCATAAACAAGACCAAAAGACAACCCTCAGAATGGGAGAAAATATTTGCAAATGAAGCAACTGACAAAGGATTAATCTCAAAGATTTACAAGCAGCTCATGCAGCTCAATATCAAAAAAACAAACAACCCAATCCAAAAATGGGCAGAAGACCTAAATAGACATTTCTCCAAAGAAGATATACAGATTGCCAATAGACACATGAAAGAATGCTCAACATCATTAATCATTAGAGAAATGCAAATCAAAACTACAATGAGGTATCATCTCACACCGGTCAGAATGGCCATCATCAAAAAATCTAGAAACAATAAATGCTGGAGAGGGTGTGGAGAAAAGGGAACACTCTTGCACTGTTGGTGGGAATGTAAATTGATACAGCCACTATGGAGAACAGTATGGAGGTTCCTTAAAAAACTAAAAATAGAACTACCATACGACCCAGCAATCCCACTACTGGGCATATACCCTGAGAGAACCATAATTCAGAAAGAGTCATGTACCAAAATATTCATTGCAGCTCTGTTTACAATAGCCAGGACATGGAAGCAACCTAGGTGTCCATCATCGGATGAATGGATAAAGAAGATGTGGCACATATATACAATGGAATATTACTCAGCCATAAAAAGAAATGAAATGGAGGTATTTGTAATGAGGTGGATGGAGTTAGAGTCTGCCATACAGAGTGAAGTAAGTCAGAAAGAGAAAAAGAAATACAGTATGCTAACACATATATATGGAATCTAAGGAAAAAAAAAAAAAGGTCATGAAGAACCTAGTGGCAAGACGGGAATAAAGACACAGACCTACTAGAGAATGGACTTGAGGATATGGGGAGGGGGAGGGGTGAGATGTGACAGGGTGAGAGAGTGGCATGGACATATATACACTACCAAATGTAAAATAGATAGCTAGTGGGAAGCAGCCGCATAGCACAGGGAGATCAGCTTGGTGCTTTGTGACCACCTAGAGGGGTGGGATAGGGAGTGTGGGAGGGAGGGAGATGCAAGAGGGAAGAGATATGGGAACATATGTATATGTATAACTGATTCACTTTGTTATAAAGCAGAAAGTAACACCATTGTAAAGCAATTATACTTCAATAAAGATGTTTAAAAAAAAGAAAAGCAAGAGGTCAATAGAGTCAAAGTCTACTGAGAGGTGGAATAAGATGAGGACTGAGAGATACCCATTAGATGCTTAGAAGTCAGTGACAGGCCTTAGATGCTCAGTAATGGGCCTTCTGGTGGAGTGATTAGGGCAGAAACCAGATTGATGTAATGGTGGGAGGAGAAATGAGGAAGGCGGCAAGTTATAGAAAATCCAGTTCCTTTGGTTGTGAATATAAGAGAGAATGAGCAAATTCTAGATTACCCATTTAGCAGACTGAGTAGGTGCTTAAGGCAAAGCTCGTAGCAGAGTAGGAGCAGCAAAACAGAACAAATGTGGAAAGAATTTAGTGCTTGACAATTGGAAACAATGAGCTAAAGGAGTCGTTACCAAAAACTCATAGTTCTATCGGGCTTTCTGTGCGTTGTTTTACTGTTTGCTTTACATGTGGGAAAGAGTACCTCAGTACTTAGTCCTCTGAGTGATCTGACCTGGCCCTGAATGTGGTCACAGTGGAAGTGGGTGTGGCACTGAGAGGGCGTGTTTTCTGTTTTTGTTTGGAAGAGATTCGAGCTGAAATGTCGATGGGCAGGATCCAGATGAGAGAGACCAGCAGAGCAAACAGGAGAGGGGAGAGCGAACTGATGGTGGCATTTTACCTGGGAAGGTGGGAGGGGCGTGGGATCTGAGCATGATGGGAAGAGTGGCCGGAGGTGGGTTGAAGGGTACATGTCTGCTGTAACTGGAGGGAAGAAGGAGGGGCTGGGCACACATACAGCTGGGTTTGGCCAGGTGGATATGGGAGGAGAGGGCATTGCTGTCTGGGGTCTTCAGCATGCCCGAGAAGGAGGAAGGACCACCTGTGAGTGCGGGAGATGCCTGTCTGGGGCTTAGAGCAGTTACAAGAGTGACAGAGTCACCGACAGAGGAAACAATGTTAAGGGCTCTTTTGAGCTTGGTGATCATGAATCATCGGCTGACATGTCTTCAGTTACCTAGGTGATTACAGGAAATTAGGCTTTTTCTCTGATGGAGCAAAGATCACAGAGAGAAAAGTATTTAAGAGTGATGTTGCCTTCAGCGGCCAAATACCCACTTCTTTTTCTGTGATGTCATGAGTCAACATATACGCGTGGGCAAAGGTAGGGATCGTTTGGAGAAACACGCTCTGGAAGACAGTCTGTTTGTTCTGTTTCTCCTTCAGGAATGAGTGAGGCTGAGTAAAACGGAGGTTTTCCTCAGATGAAGTTCTCACCAGACTGGGTGGGAGTCAGGACGCCTGAGTCCCAGTGCTGGTCCTGCCAGAGCCATGTTAGCTTCCTTTTCTGGGTTTCAGGTTGCTCACGGAAAAGCTGTCAACAGACGATCTATTTTCCTTCCACTTCTAGAATCTGTGAGTCTATGATGTCCTGTCTCCATCTCGGCTGCCTCCAGCAGACAGGCAGGAGTGTAAGTCCTGGACTTCGTTTTGGAATTGGAAGAGTTCTTACAGAATATCTGAGCCTGAATTTGTGCTCCAGGATACTGGCTTTCGAAGGGGCCTGATGAACTTGACCCTTCTTGCTGGGTGGAGCTGTGAACCCATTTTTAGCAGATGAGGCAAAGGAGTCAGGCAGGTGTAGATTAAAACACAGTTTTTATTACTTTACCAGTAATAAATCAGCTTTACCTTCTGATACTGGAGAATGTGGCTTTGAGCAGCTTAGGCAAATGGGCTTTGTGATACTGAATTCCAAAATGAGGTTCACGCACCCACCAGAGTCACAGGAGCACAGAAATTGCAGACTTGGCCACATCGTCCTTGGACGTGATCGCACAGGGAACAGAGGAGGACACAGGCTTTGTGCGGGCAGCCAGCTCCCTAAATAAAGGCAGAGAGAGGAAGGAGTGGAGTCATCAAGTATCAGGTTCTCTCCTCCACTTACCACTCAAGTTAAGTTACTCCTTGTCAGGGGAGAAGTAAGGCTGAGGGAGAGAGGGAGCGAAAGAGCAGGATTTATGGGAAGGACACTATCCTTTCCAAGGCTTATGAAGGTGGAAAGTGTAAATGGAAGCACAAGCAATTGCATGGCAGGGCAGTTTTTTGTTTCTTTTTTTTAATAAATTTACTTGTTTATTTTTTATTTTTGGCTGCATTGGGTTTTTTTTGGATTTTTTTTTGGATTAATAGTTAACATTTATTAACATTTGACTATAATTGCTTCATCTGTTTTTTTGTAAGAATATTTTAATGGCAGACATTTCTCCCCTAAATATTTTAGTGTGCATCTCTAAAAAAGTCTTTTTCTGTTTACATAACCACAATAACTTTATCACACTTAACAAAATTGACAACAATACCTTATATTATCTAATATCCAGATCATATTCACATTTCCTCAGTTGTCCCAGGATCCAGTCAAGGACCCTGCATCGTATGTGGATGTTACATATCCTAAGTCTTTTTTTTTTTTTTGAATTTTATTTTATTTTTTTATACAGTAGGTTCTTATTAGTCATCCATTTTACACACATCAGTGTGTACATGTCAATCCCATTCGCCCAATTCATCACACCACCATCCTCACCCCCCCACGGCTTTCCCCCCTTGGTGTCCAGACATTTGTTCTCTACATCTGTGTCTCTTTTTCTGCCCGGCATACCGGTTCATCTGTACCATTTTTCTAGGTTCCACATACATGCATTAATATACGATATTTGTTTTTCTCTTTCTGACGTGCTTCACTCTGTATGACAGTCTCTAGATTCATCCATGTCTCTACAAATGACCCAATTTCGTTCCTTTTTATGGCTCAGTAATATTCCATTGTATATATGTACCACATCTTCTTTATTCATTCATTTGTCAATGGGCATTTAGGTTGCTTCCATGACCTGGCTATTGTAAATAGAGCAGCAATGAACATTGGGGTGCATGCGGCTTTTTGAATTATGGTTTTCTCTGGGTATATGCCCAGTAGTGGGATTGCTGGGTCATATGGTAATTCTATTTTTAGTTTTTTAAGGAACCTCCATACTGTTCTCCATAGCGGCTGTATCAATTTACATTCCCACCAACAGTGCAAGAGGGTTCCCTTTTCTCCACACCCTCTCCAGCATTTGTTGTTTGTAGATTTTCTGATGATGTCCATTCTGATGATGTGTGAGGTGATACCTCATTGTAGTTTTGATTTGCATTTCTCTAATAATTAGTGATGTTGAGCATCTTTTCATGTGCTTCTTGGCCATCTGTTTGTCCTCTTTGGAGAAATATCTATTTAGGTCTTCTGCCCATTTTTGGATTGGGTTGTTTGTTTTTTTAATATTGAGCTGCATGAGCTGTTTATATATTTTGGAGATTAATCCTTTGTCCGTTGATTCATTTGCAAATATTTTTTCCCATTCTGAGGGTTGTCTTTTCATCTTGTTTGTAGTTTGCTTTGCAAAAGCTTTTAAGTTTCATTAGGTCCCATTTGTTTATTTTTGTTTTTATTTCCATTACTCTAGGAGGTGGATCAAAAAAGATCTTACTGTGATTTATGTCAAAGAGTGTTCTTCCTATGTTTTCCTCTAAGAGTTTTATAGTGTCCAGTCTTACATTTAGGTCTCTAATCCATTTTGAGTTTACTTTTATGTATGGTGTTAGGTAGTGTTCTAATTTCATTCTTTTATGTGTAGCTGTCCTGTTTTCCCAGCACCACTTATTGAAGAGACTGTCTTTTCTCCATTGTATATCCTTGCCTCCTTTGTCATAGATTAGTTGACCATAGGTGCGTGAGTTTATCTCTGGGCTTTCTATCCTGTTCCATTGATCTATATTTCTGTTTTTGTGCCAGTACCATATTGTCTTGATTACTGTAGCTTTGTAGTATAGTCTGAAGTCAGGGAGTCTGATTCCTCCAGCTCCATTTTTTTCGCTCAAGACTGCTTTGGCTATTCAGGGTCTTTTGTGTCTCCATACAAATTTTAAGATTTTTTGTTCTAGTTCTGTAAAAAATGCCATTGGTAGTTTGAGAGGGATTGCATTGAATCTGTAGATTGCTTTGGGTACTATAGTCATTTTCACAAAATTGATTCTTCCAATCCAAGAACATGGTATATCTCTCCATCTGTTGGTATCATCTTTAATTGCTTTCAACAGTATCTTATAGTTTTCTGCATACAGGTCTTTTGTCTCCCTAGGTAGGTTTATTCCTAGGTATTTTATTCTTTTTGTTGCAGTGGTAAATGGGAGTGTTTCATTAACTTCTCTTTCAGATTTTTCATCATTAGTGTATAGGAATGCAAGAGATTTCCATGCATTAATTTTGTATCCTACAACTTTACCAAATTCATTGATTAGCTCTAGTAGTTTTCTGGTGGCATCTTTAGGATTCTCTATGTATAGTATCATATCATCTGCAAACAGTGACAGTTTTACTTCTTCTTTTCCAATTTGTATTCCTTTTATTTCTTTTTCTTCTCTGATTGCCGTGGCTAGGACTTCCAAAACTACGTTGAATAATAGTGGCGAGAGTGGACATCCTTGTCTCGTTCCTGATCTTAGAAGAAATGCTTTCAGTTTTTCACCATTGAGAATGATGTTTGCTGTGGGTTTGTTGTATATGGCCTTTATTATGTTCAGGTAGGCTCCCTCTATGCCCACTTTCTGGAGAGTTTTTATCATAAATGAGTGTTGAATTTTGTCAAAAGCTTTTTCTGCATCTATTGAGATGATCATATGGTTTTTCTTCTTCAATTTGTTAATATGGTGTATCGCATTGATTGATTTGCGTATACTGAAGAATCCTTGCATCCCTGGGATAAATCCCACTTGATCATGGTGTATGATCCTTTTAATGTGTTGTTGGATTCTGTTTGCTAGTTTTTTGTTGAGGATTTTTGCATCTATATTCATCAGTAATATTGGTCTGTAATTTTCTTTTTTTGTAGTATCTTTGTCTGGTTTTGGTATCAGGGTGATGGTGGCCTCATAGAATGAGTTTGGGAGTGTTCCTTCCTCTGCAGTATTTTGGAAGAGTTTGAGAAGGATGGGCTTTAGCTCTTCTCTAAATGTTTGATAGAATTCACCTGTGAAGCCATTTGGTCCTGGACTTTTGTTTGTTGGAAGATTTTTAATCACAGTTTCAATTTCATTACTTGTGATAGGTCTGTTCATATTTTCTATTTCTTCCTGGTTCAGTCTTGGAAGGTTATACCTTTCTAAGAATTTGTCCATTTCTTCCAGGTTGTCCATTTTATTGGCATAGCGTTGCTTGTAGTAGTTTCTTAGGATGCTTTGTATTTCTGCAGTGTCTGTTGTACCTTCTCCTTTCTCATTTCTAATTTTATTGATTTGAGTCCTCTCCCTCTTTTTCTTGATGAGTCTGGCTAATGGTTTATCAATTTTGTTTATCTTCTCAAAGAACCAGCTTTTAGTTTTATTGATCTTTGCTGTTGTTTTCTTTGTTTCTATTTCATTTATTTCTGCTCTGATCTTTATGATTTCTTTCCTTTTGCTAACTTTGGGTTTTGTTTGTTCTTCTTTCTCTAGTTCCTTTAGGTTAAGGTTAGATTGTTTATTTGAGATTTTTCTTGTTTCTTGAGGTAGGCTTGTATAGCTATAAACTTCCCTCTTAGAACTGCTTTTGCTGCATCCCATAGGTTTTAGATCGTCGTGTTTTCATTGTCATTTGTCTCTAGGTATTTTTTGATTTCCTGTTTGATTTCTTCAGTGATCTCTTGGTTATTTAGTAACGTATTGTTTAGCCTCCATGTGTTTGTGTTTTTTTTTTAATTTTTAAATTTATTATTTATTTATAAATTTATTTATTTTATTTATTTTATTTTTGGCTGCGTTGGGTCTTCGTTGCTACACACAGGCTTTCTCTACTTGTGGCGAGCCGGGGCTACTCTTCCTTGCGGTGCGCGGGCTTCTCATTGCGGTGGCTTCTCTTGTTGCAGAGCACGGGCTCTAGGCGCGTGGGCTTCAGTAGTTGTGGCACACGGGCTCAGTAGTTGTGGCTCGTGGGCTCAGTAGTTGTGGTTCATGGGCTCTAGAGTGCAGGCTCAGTAGTTGTGGCGCACAGGCTTAGTTGCTCCGCGGCACGTGGGATCTTCCCGGACCAGGGCTCGAACTCGTGTCCCCTGCATTGGCAGGCGGATTCCTAACCACTGCGCCACCAGGGAAGCCCTGTGTTTGTGTTTTTTACATTTTTTTCCCTATAATTGATTTCTAATCTCATAGCATTGTGGTCAGAAAAGATGATTGATATGATTTCAATTGTCTTAAATTTAACAAGGCTTGATTTGTGACCCAAGATGTGATCTACCCTGGAGAATGTTCAGTGTGCACTTGAGAAGAAAGTGTAATCTGCTGTTTTCGAATGGAATGTCCTATAAATATCAATTAAATCTATCTGGTGTATTGTGTCATTTAAAGCTCGTGTTCCGTATTAATTTTCTGTCTGATGATCTGTCCATTGGTGTATGTGAGGTGTTAAAGTCCCCCACTCTTATTGTGTTACTGTCGATTTCCTCTTTTATAGCTGTTTGCATTTGCCTTATGTATTGAGGTCCTCCTATGTTGGGTGCGTATATATTTATAATTGTTATATCTTCTTCTTCGATTGATCTCTTGATCATTATGTAGTGTCATTCCTAGTCTCTTGTAACATTATTTTAAAGTCTATTTTATCTGATATGAGTATTGCTACTCCAGCTTTCGTTTGATTTCCATTTGCATGGAATATCTTTTTCCATCCCCTCACTTTCAGTCTGAATGTGTCACTAGGTCTGAAGTGGGTCTCTTGCAGACAGCATATATATGGGTCTTGTTTTTGTATCCATTCAGCAAGCCTGTGTCTTTTGGTTGGAGCATTTAATCCATTCACGTTTAAGGTAATTATCGATATGTATGTTCCTATGACCATTTTCTTAATTTTTTTGGGTTTGTTTTTGTAGGTCGTTTTCTTCTCTTGTGTTTCCCACTTAGAGAAGTTCCTTTAGCGTTTGTTGTAGAGCTGGTTTGGTGATGCTGAATTCTTTTAGCTTTTGCTTGTCTGTAAAGCTTTTGATTTCTCCATTGAATCTGGATGAGATCCTTACTGGGTAGAGTAATCTTGGTTGTAGGTTCTTCCCTTTCATCACTTTAAGTATATCATGCCACTCCCTTCTGGCTTGTAGCGTTTCTGCTGAGAAATCAGCTGTTAACCTTATGGGAGTTCCCTTGTATGTTATTTGTCGTTTTTCCCTTGCTGCTTTCAATAATTTTTCTTTGTCTTTATTTTTTGTCAATTTGATTACTATGTGTCTCGGCGTGTTTCTCCTTGGGTTTATCCTGTATGGGACTCTCTGCACTTCCTGGACTTGGGTGGTTATTTCCTTTCCCATGTTAGGGAAGTTTTCGATTATAATCTCTTCAAATATTTTCTCGGGTCCTTTCTCTCTCTCTCCTCCTTCTGGGACCCCTATAATGCGAATGTTGTTGCGTTTAATGTTGTCCCAGAGGTCTCTTAGGCTGTCTTCATTTCTTTTCATTCTTTTTTCTTTATTCTGTTCCACAGCAGTGAATTCCACCATTCTGTCTTCCAGGTCACTTATCCGTTCTTCTGCCTCAGTTATTCTGCTATTGATTCCTTCTAGTGTAGTTTTCATTTCAGTTATTGTGTTGTTCATCTCTGTTTGTTTGTTCTTTAATTCTTCTAGATCTTTGTTAAACATTTCTTGCATTTTCTCGATCTTTGCCTCCATTCTTTTTCTGAGGTCCTGGATCATCTTCACTATCATTATTCTGAATTCTTTTTCTGGAAGGTTGCCTATCTCCACTTCATTTAGTTGTTTTTCTGGGGTTTTATCTTTTTTTTTTTTTTTTTTTTTTTTCCAGTTTCAATGGATATTTTTATTATTTAATAGATCACCAACTTCATCTCCCTCCTTACCAACAACTGGAATTTCATTTTGTTTCCAAGCTGAGTGGTGAAACAATGACAAAGCTAATCAGAATAAGCTACTTCATAAAGAGAACTAAGCTAACACAGCTCACTTTCTTTTAACAGGCATAATACAAATATATGCACTCTAGAATGCACAACGGTTTAGTCTCTAAGAAATTCAAATGGGATCTTGAAGAATGTAGGCAAAGCCAGGGTGCAGTAAAGGTGAGCTGAGATGCCGTACAACTGTTTAAGGGTTCCTGGCGCTACATCTCTTGGCCACTAGCCGAATCTTGACATAGGGGAAGATATTAGCTAATGCCAAGTGGAGATGCAGAAAGCACTAAGTTGACTTAGGGGCTATGCACAGGAACCAAAAGGCAGGAAAGTACTAAACACTGCTGAGAGCCTCCACCCCAGGAAGGACTTTACCTTCCAGGAGCTCTAAACTGGCACCACCTCCGGTGCTCACATGGCTGACTTTATCCTCTGTGTTCCATTTGGCACAGCAAGTAGCAGTGTCTCCACCACCTATGATGGTGATGCAGCCCCTGGAAGTGGCTTTCACCACCTCATCCATGAGGGCTTTGGTTCCTCGGGCAAAAGCTTCCCATTCAAATACACCCACAGGTCCATTCCACACGATCTGTTTAGCCCGAGCATCAGCCTCAGCATACTCCTTGCTGCTCTCAGGACCACAGTCCAAGCCCATCCAGCCAGCAGGTATGCCAGAGGCCACAGTGGCTTGGCCAGTCTTGGCATTCTCATCAAACTTATCAGCAGTGACAAAGTCAACAGGCAAGGTAATCTTCATGCCATTCTTCTCAGCTTTGGATATCAGGTCTTTGACGATCTTGGATCCCTCTTCGTCAAACAGAGAAGTGCCAATCTCCATGTTGTTGAGCACCTTAAGGAAGGTAAAGGCCATTCCACCACCAATAATCATTTCATTGACTTTGTCTAGCATATTACTGATCAGCTGGATCTTGTCTGCAACTTTAGCTCCACCCAGGATGGCCAGGAAGGGTCGCTCTGGGCTCTCCAAGGCCTTGGCAAAGTAGTTCAGCTCCTTCTTCATCAAAAAACCTCCAGCCTTCTCTGGCAGATTTACTCCCACCATGGAGCTGTGGGCTCGGTGAGCAGTGCCAAAAGCATCATTGACATAGACATCCCCTAGCTTGGAAAGCGAAGCTCGAAAGGCTTCTATTTTGGCTGGCTCAGCTTTAACCTTGTTCCCAGAAGCATCTTTTCCCTTCCCTTCTTCCTCCACATGAAAGCGAAGGTTCTCCAGCAGGATGACAGACCCAGCAGCTGGGTCAGCACAAGCTTTCTCCACTTCTGGGCCCACGCAGTCCTTCAAGAACAAAACATCCTTGCCCAGCAGAGATTTGAGTTCTACAGCAACTGGCTGCAAGGAGTACTTGTCAGGCATGGGGACACCATCAGGCCGGCCCAGGTGGCTCATAAGAACAACTGACTTGGCTCCATTGTCCAAGCAGAATTTGATGCTTGGAACGGCAGCCTTGATCCTCTGGTTGTTTGTTATCTGGTTGTTCTTCATAGGAACATTGAAGTCCACTCTCATGATGACCCGCTTCCCCTTCACGTCCATCTTGTCCAGAGTCAGCTTGTTAGAGAGCGACATCTTGGCAATTCAGCGCAGCGAGAGGCCGGGGGAAGAGACTGTGCAGCGACGGGGGAAGAGACTGTGCAGCGACAGCGGCAGAGACTGCAGCCGACTCGCGCTCGGAACGCGTGGAAAATGCCGAGCGCCTAGCGGGCCCGGTCGCCCCGCCTCCCCTGGGGTTTTATCTTGTTCCTTCATCTGGTATATAACCCTCTGCCTTTTTATCTTGTCTATCTTTCTGTGAATGTGGTTTTTGTTCCACAGGCTGCAGGATTGTAGTTCTTCTTGCTTCTGCTGTCTGCCCTCTGGTGGATGAGGCTATCTAAGAGGCTTGTGCAAGTTTCCTGATGGGAGGGACTGGTGGTGGGTAGAGCTGGCTGTTGCTTTGGTGGGCAGAGCTCAGTAAACTTTAATCCACTTGTCTGCTGATGGGTGGGGCTGGGTTCCCTCCCTGTTGGTTTTTTGGCCTGAGGCGACCCAACTCTGGATCCTACCCGGGCTCTTTGGTGGGGCTAATGACAGACTATGGGAGGGCTCACGCAAAGGAGTACTTCCCAGAACTTCTGCTGCCAGTGTCCTTGTCCTTACGGTGACACATAGCCACACCCCGCCTCTGCAGGAGACCCTCCAAAGCTAGCAGGTAGGTCTGGTTCAGTCTCCTGTGGGATCACTGCTCCTTCCCCTAGGTCCTGATGAGCACACTAGTTTGTGTGTGCCCTCCAAGAGTGGAGTCTCTGTTTCCCCCAGTCCTGTCAAAGTCCTGCAGTCACATCCCGCTAGCCTTCAAAGTCTGATTCTCTAGGAATTCCTCCTCCCGTTTCCAGACCCCCAGCTTGGGAAGCCTGACGTGGGGCTCAGAACCTTCACTCCAGTGGGTGGACTTCTGTGGTATGTGTTCTCCAGTTTGTGAGTCACCCACCCAGCAGTTTGGGGTTTGATTTTATTGTGATTGTGCCCCTCCTACCATCTCATTGTGGCTTCTCCTTTGTCTTTGGATGTGGGGTATCTTTTTTGGTGAGTTCCAGTGTCTTCCTGTCGATGATTGTTCAGCAGTTGTGATTCTGGTGTTGTTGCAAGAGGGAGTGAGAGCACGTCCTTCTACTCCACCATCTTGAACCAATCTCTCTGCATTGTGTCTTCGTTGCTGTGCATGGGCTTTCTCTCGTTGTGGCAAGTGGGGGCTACTCTTCGTTGTGCACGGGCTTCTCATTGCGGTGGCTTCTCTTGTTGCAGTGCATGGGCTCTAGGCACGCGGGCTTCAGTAGTTGTGGCTCGCAGGCTCAGCAGTTGTGGCTTACGGGCTCTAGAGCGCAGGCTCAGTAGTTGTGGCATGCGAGCTTAGTTGCTCCGCGACATGTGGGATCTTCCCGGACCAGGACTCGAACCCGTGTCTCCTGCATTGGCAGGCGGATTCTTAACCACTGTGCCACCAGGGAAGTCCCAGAGTAGTCTTGATAATATAATACACACATTGTTTGTACATGCATGTGTGCAGGGTACATACAGATTCAGTGGGCAATAATGTTATGTTATTCAAAAGTACATGTATGTGAAAATATTGGCAGTGTGTCGATTTTCCCTAAGTGTTGGAGCGGCTGTTCATTTAAAATCTCAAATCTCAGTATACCAGGGTCAAATGAGTGCTTTTCCATGGACAGAGGCTCATGTGTCTATGGGTATTTGTCCATTAAGGTTTACCTTTACACATTTTTTTGCATGTGATTCTCTAATTTTAACTTATATAAAACTCATTTCGAGAAAAAAAAAAAGCTCATTTCTGTAAAGTTGGAAGTAATCTGTCCATTGTTTGAATTCTTTGGTCTTTCTTTACACTGTTGCTTGGCATTTAATCCTATTCTGGCTTGCAATATCATGGTTTATATGTGTGTCTCTCCTTTATTAGAACGGAAACTTCCTATTTTTTTTTTTTCTTTTTTGGCTGTGCCGAGTGGCATGTGAGATCTTAGTGCCCGACCAGGGATCGAACCTGTGCCCCCTGCATCTGAAGCACGGAGTGTTAACCACTGGACCACCAGGGATGTCCCTAGGAATGGAAGCTTCTTGAGGGCAGGGATCCTATCTTATTTTTATACCTTCCACAGTGATTAACCTTCTGCTATGCATTTCGTAGGTGTTAAGCAAAGATGTGTCAGATGAATATTTAACGAATAATCTTTAAAAAAATTTTTAAATTGACGTATAGTTGATTTACAATGTTTCAGGTGTACAGCTTAATGAATAATCTTAAACATTATTTTCCCATACCATTTTAAAGGGATTTCGCACTCATTTATTTGCAACTCATTTCTCTAAGAAGCAGCTTTGTGCAGAGGAAAATACTACGTAGATTTTTGGACTTAAGCCAGGTCATAAAAGTTGATATTTAATAACAAAAACTACTACCTCTGTTACGGCTACTGTTGCTTCTCTAGTTGCTGCCTCTAGTTGCTGTTCATTGGGCAAGATTGTATTTTATCATTTGTTATATCACTCAATTTTCTTTCAAACCCTATGTGCTGGCTATTAATTTTTCTGTTTTAGCATTTAGAAAATGTGCCTAAATTCTCATGACTAGATTTGCAAAAGCACATCCGTCTGACTCCTAACTTTTCTTTCTTCTATTCTACATGGCTTTTTTCTAGTTCGTCATATGAACTCAAATTGTATTTTCAATATATATTCTTATCATGTGATAAAATGATCAACAAATGTTCATCCAAAAATAGAAATAAGGATGTTATCCTAAAGACAGGGTAAACAAAAGATGTTGCTTTTCTTAAGCACAAAATCTCACACAGAAAGTGGATGAGATACAAGTTTATTTAGAAAAAGTATTTTAGGAAGTAACAGTAATTTCCTGTTTGGTTTGGCATTTAAATGCTCATATTAAAACCTGATCTTTGGAATAAATTATATTAGTTTAAAAGTGAAAAAGTGTTTCCATGATGCCCAGAATGGGCCCAGAACCACAGCCTCTGAGGGGCATGAAAGAAGCCCATACAAACTTTCTGGAACGGATAATCTTGCCATGGAGATGGGATTCAGACCTGAGGTATGTATATATATGTGTGTGTGTGTACATATATATATAAAACAAAAGATGTGTGTGGCACAATGATAGTATTCAAGCCCTGTTCCATTTATACAGTCTCTTTTTAAAATCAAACTAGTTCATTGCATTCATTCAAACATGCATGCATTTAATAAATATCTTAAAGTGTGTATGGTTTCTACTATGTGCTAAGAAAACTCTGGGCATTGGATTGAAAGGCAGATAAGACACAGGAAAACTTCTATTGAGGAACTCATAGTTCATGGGGGAGACAAGCAGATAATGATAACCCAGTGCTGTACTAACAATGATAGACATGAACAGGGACTCTTGGGAAGCAGGGGACGGCACCAAATCCTGTGTGGACAGCGGAATGCTTCCAGAAGGAGGCCTGCGTCTTCTCTGTAGGAATAAGTAGGAATTAGCCAAGTGAAGAGGAAAGGTGAGTAGGTCATTCTGGGCAGGAGGAAGCACATGGATAAAGATGTCAGACTAGGAACGTCAGGGAACAAGAGTTGTGTGCGGGGAACCAGACACAGTTCTGTGTCGCAGGAGTGGGACAGCACGGCAGGGAGTGGTGAGATATAAAGGCAGACAGAAGGCAGAGGCCAGATGCCGCCTGCAGGACACCTTCAGAAGTATGGATCTTTTATAGACAGCGTGTGTTATCAAAAGTTTTATTTTTCCCTTTGTAGAGGAGTGACATAGTATGTGGTTGGTGTGGCGTTCTCTATAGATAATTCTGGTAAGTGTGTGGTAAATCAGGCATTAATCTGGCCTACTACCTGTTTTTATAAAGTTTTATTGACACAGCCACACCCATTTATGGACACACTGACTGCTTTCCTATTGTGAAAATGGAGGTGAGTGGTTTTGAAAGAGATGCCTAGAAAGCCAGTGAATGTAGTAAATAAGCAGATGGATGTGAAAACAGGAGACCAGTTACGATGCTTTGGCAATAGTCCACGTGAGAGAGAATGAGGGTTTGATTAGGGCAGGGGTGATAGGAATGGAAGGTACCTGGTAAATCTAAGAAATATTTAGAAGGTAAAGTCAGGCAAGTTAAGGATCACTCACCGACTTCTAGAGTAGATGGAAGATGCTGCCTCCGGTTGAGACAGTGAGAGCACAGGAGAGTACTTGTATGGGAGGGAGGGGATGCCTAAAGTTTTGAATGGACTGTGCGTCTAAGGCCTCAGCCCACCTGCCACCTCGTTCAAGAAAGGTCTGAGCTTTGGGATTGGGATATGGAGGGCTGCTGCAGTACGGCAATTAAAAACAAAAAAAAGTATCCAATGGTTTGTTTTTTAAGCTGTACCAAAATATCCCTGAATCCCATAGAGCTCTATCTCATCCTCATCTGTGTAGTCTGTCCCCACGTAGACCCCAGGTGCCATCGGAAACCTCTACACTGTCATCAACAAACTACATCCTTGGACTGAAAAATCCCCCCATCTGAGAAGTAGAAACTGATTTTGGCCCACATTCCAGTGTCCTGGCCTTTGGGAGGGTCCACTGGTCATTGTCCTCCTAGTGCCACAGGGACGGCGAGGCCCAGGCCATTGCCTTCTGTGTTTGTGAAAAGAGAAAACGCTATGCTGTGCAGTCAGTCACACTTAGCTTTTTTTATCCTTCTTACTTGAGTTTAAGTTCTAGCTCTACCAGTTACTGGCTGTGTGACCTTTGCAAAAGCACTTAACCTCTCTGTGCCTCATTTGCTGTGCCTTTAGAACGAGAGCAATAACAGCGTCTGTCTCAGGATTAAATGAGACAAATTCAGGCAAAGAATTTAGCATAGAGCTTGGTATAGTCATTCAACATGTGTTTCTCGAATGGCTGCTGTAGAGCTAAAACCATGCTAGGCACTGTGACCATTGTGATAATTAAACAGGCACAGGCTCTGCCCTTATGGTGATACCAGTGTAGCACTAACCAGGTAATCAAATAACTATGAAATACTAAATTGAGGAAAGGGAGATAAGGGAAATGAATCTAGGATCCTGATATAGAACAAATGGTGTGTACATTTGTGCATGTGCGTGTATGTGTGTGTAGTAGTTGGCAGTTAGACATGCTAAGATTAGTTAGCCAGGAAAAATCTGTCTGAGTAATATTTAAACTTAGACTTGGATGAGAAAGAGACAGCTGTGTGGGATGAAAGGAAGAGCATCTCAGGCAGCCAGAACCGCTGTGTGAGTGTCCTAAACAAGCACTCAAAAAAACATTTAGTGAGGCTGGTAGAGAGTCACAGGCCACACCCTCAGGTGGGGAACAAAAGATTTTTTATAACTAAGAGCCAATCTTTTTATCACTTTGTCTGATGGCAGAAAACTTAATCCAGTTACTTCTAGGCAGACTCGGTCAAAATGATTGATTACTCAGTCATTTCAGAAACCTCTGAGTAAAGTTCTGGATTTTAAATAGCTAATATAGGATTTCCACTTTGGACCTTTCCCGAGGCTGTGTCTAGACTCAAGGGCCGGGGTTGGGGGGTATCCAGTTTGCAGGCACCAGCCGTGCCTTGGCAGTTGCTGAGACGCAACTTTGTCAGTCCTCTGCTTGTGGGACTTGATCCCTGATCCATCATCTTAGGTACCCATGTCTCCCCGTGGCCTCTGGTCCCTCTGGAGCCTTCCTTATTCTGACCTCCAGACCCATCCTGAGGGGGGTTTTGAGGTCTGTCCCTACATGTCTAAGCCCTTCTACGTATGTGAGCGTTCTCTAGCGCTGGGAAGGGCCTAGGAAGTGGCCCTCAAGCTCATCTGCCCAGACAACTCACTTCGCTGTTGGTATTTTATCCCTCTAGCCTCAGCCTGGAAATTTTCAAGAGGCTAGAGGTCTTTCTGAGCTACATACCCGTGGAAGTCAGATGAAGGTCTTGGGATTTCTCCAAATTCATCTGGGCTCTCAGTCATTTCCCCTTTGAGGCCCCACCTCTCCATGGACTGACCAGGCTTGGGAGGCAGCCTGAGACACAGTCCCTTTTTTGGAGGCCCTGCTAAATCTATAGTTTCTTATCTGTCCTTGTGAGAAAAAAAAAAAAAAAAAAAAATCTTGCCTCCAAGCCCAAAAGGAGTTTTCAAACAAAATAAAACAAATGCAAAATATTTCCTTTGGGGTTTGAATGAGTTTTCAAACAGCATAAAACAAATGTAGAACTGGCTATGCTTTTTCCCCCTTTTCACGCCAACTCCTTTTATGTTACAAACTTAACCTTGAGGCTTGGACTCAGAAAAACTTTCCCCTCTGCTCTGGCAATTAATTGAAAGCCTCAGCTTTCAAGACTTTAGCCTCTGCTTTGCATTTCAAGCGCTTATTTTAAAATTCAAATGCCAGGAACTTGATTGTTTGTTTTCTGAACTCAGGTCAGTCTCTCTCTAAAGCAGTAAGATCCAGCCTAATGTCTACTGTTGTTACATAAAGCGGTGTAAAAATCAATTACTATGAAAATTATCAATTTCAATTTCCAAATGTTATCATGCTACTTAAGCATTATTAGCTTATTCAAGGACCTTTTAACTATTTTTTCCTTAGATTTATCTGGCAGCTTCTCAGTACTAAGTATCCACTCCCCTGCCCACTGCCACTGACAGAAGCCAAGCTGTGTGGTTCATTATCTTCTCCTGCTTGCCCACCCACCTCCCAGGATGACCTCCACAGCCCCTCACTTCAGTCTCAGGGTTCTTTCACTCCCTCCCTGGGATTGTTCTGCAGTCACTGACGGGTGCTCTCAAGACCTTGCTGTCCTCCAGGACTCCGCCTTAAACCCAGAAATCCTGCCTTCAGTCCTGGCAGCTTTCTTACTTTGCTCCTGTGGAGCTAGCATTTCAACCTCACAACTTCTAATCCAGAACCACCTCTTATTTTCCTCCTCCTTACAGAGTTCCCCGTGGCTTACTTAATTTCTTTCCCTTAATTTCTTTACCACTTGGATCCCATTGGTTAAGTGCATTCTCAACTGTTAAAGGAAAAATCCAACAATCATATATTTTTGAAAAGATCATGAGTCGGGCAGCATCCAGGTTCAGGAGTGCTAAGAGAAAGGAGCTCTGAAGAGCTGCTCTAGGTGAGAGATTTTTATAGACCAAAGCAATCAGGAGCAAGAAAGTTATACTGGGCGTTTGCTGATTGATCAACGCAGGGTTACCCCCTTCATGGAGCAAAGGGATGTCTTGGAGCTGGTCTGGATACCTGTGTTGAGCAGGGAAGTACTGATTGGTGGACCTAGGCCTTCCTTTTCTGGGAGATCCCAGCATAGAAACTAGATAAGTTTTGGTTTGCTGACTGGGGCTTAGCATGAGTGACCCCTTCTTGGGCCTACTTTAGATATTTTAACATACCTGTACCTGACTTCATGTGACCATAGCACCTGACATGTCTCTAGATAAGTGTTTGCAGACCTCAGCTGGGTCTTAGTGTTATTCTCTCCCTCTTCCTCTCCCCTGCTTCTTTTTCTTATCCCTTTTTTCCTACTGCACTCTAAGCTACTGGGTCTTATGCCTCTGAATCTTTAGTGTCTAATACTCTTCTTAGTACTGATCAATAAATATTTGGTGAATGAATGAAGAAAAGAGTAATGCTTATTCTTCAAATAAATTCTAACATTTTATATCTACTTATTCATTCTTCATTCATAGTGGCTAAATACAATGATTGAAAAGTGTTGAATAGAAAACGTGAAATTATTTTAGATTTAAAACATTAAAGAATGAGGAAAAATTGAGTTAACATACTTAATAGTTAAATCTGGCTCTTGAAATATTCCATTTTTGGGATATTCTCACCCATATTTCTATTTACTAGAAACATTAAATTATTACAAACTCATTTTTAGATCAACTTATAGTAGTATAATTTACATGAAATAGAATGCACTCATTATAAGTGTATAGTTCAATGAGTTTTGACACATGTAGATACCCATATAACCACCACTAACAGTAAAGATATAGAACATTTCCATCATCCCCAAAAGTTCCTTTGTGTCCCTTTTCAGTCAGTCCTGATCCACCTCCCTGTGTCCCCAAGCCCCAGACAATCACTGATCTGCTTTCTGTCACTATAGCTTCTTCAGCTTTTTCTAGAATTTCATGTAAATGGAATCATACGGTATATACTCTGTCGTGTCTGGTTTCTTTTGCTCCGTACATTGTTGAAATTTATCAGTGTTGTGGTCTCTGACACAATTTGTGTAGCCATACAATGTTGATCAACTTTGAGGTTGTTTTAGTTTCTGGCTGTAATGCATAAAGCTGTTGTCCATGTTCTGCGTAAGTCTGTATATGGATACAGTTTTCATTTCTCTTGGGTAACCACCTAGGAGTAGAATGCATGGGTCTTAGGGTAAGTATGAAGTTAATGTTATAAGAAACTGTCAAGCTGTTCTCCAGGGTGGTTGTTAACATTTTACATTCCCACCAGAGTTCTAGTTGCTCCCTATCTTATCACACTATATCTCATCAACACTTGGCATTGTCAGTCCTTTTACTTTTCCCCATTCTACTGGGTATGTAATAATGTCTCACTGTGGTTTAAATGTACATTTCTCTGATAACTAATGATGCTGACAAGTCTTCATGTGCTTATAGGCAATTAGTAATATATTCCTCTGGTGAAGTGTTAGTTTAAACATTTTGGCAAGTTTTATCTGGGTGCTTTTCTTATTGAGTTGGCAAGAGTTATCGATATATATGTCAGATATATATATTGTGAATATTTTCTCCTAGTCTGTACTTTGCATTTTTATTTCCCTAGCAGTGTTTTTCAGATAGCAGAAAATTTTAATTTCAGTGAAGTCCCATTTATCAATTATTTTGTTTTATGATTCATGCTTTCTGTGTTTCATCTAAGAAATTTTTGCCTACTCCGTGGTTGCAAAGAATCTCTCTTATGTTACAAGCTGATTTTTAAAATAGGTTAAAAACTAACCAGTGAGTCAACATTGTTATGATCTTAGCTACTGTGGTCTAAAGAATAATTCTTCTCTGATACCAAAATCCCTGTGTAGTATACTGTGACTCTCCTAATTCTGAACTAAACCTTTGAATAGAGATGAAGAGCTTTGAACAGTTGTTTAAAAAATTAATAAGTATTTCCAAAGGTAATGATTACATTTATTCCCAAACAGAGAGCCCAAGTGAACAGGATATGAGAAGAGCACCCAGTTTCTCAATTCGGACTGTATTGAGGTTCTCTTCTTTGTCATTTTATGTGTATACACACACACACACACACACATATAAAACAAGCTTGTCATTCCCGTTTACTTTCTCCTTTTGTTTAAAAAAAATCTGTTTTGAGTCTCTCAATATGCCACTTTTTCTGTCTTTTGTATCTTTTTCCCTTTATATTTGCTGTTCCCAGAGAGCTCCATTTATTTCTTGCCTCTTTTCTTTCCCTTCCCATATTCCCTTCTTATCTCTTTTTACTTCTCTCTTCACCTCTTCTATTTCTAGTCTTTTTCTTCTCACTGATTATTCCCTTCTGAAATTGACTTAGTGTGGAACCTATATATAAACAGACAGAACTATGCATTCAGAATTTGAGTAGAGTTTAATAGTGTCTATTCACAATTTTGAAGATGAGTTGAATGCTTTATGCTTCTCTTTAAAAACTGACCAAGTTGGTTTTAATTTGAATATTGTTCTCAACTGATTCTCTCTCCTGTCATCAGGTAGAATCAAGTTTTATTTGGTAATTTGGGAGAACTTTTTGTACAAAGATGAACACAGATACAAAGCTTTTTGGTAGGGAAAAAAAAATCTTCAAAGTGAGATTGTTTTTTCAGGAAAATATTCATTTTGCATAAACATTGTACAAAATTTTAACTGTTCTAATGTACTTTGGGAGGTTCTGCTGATGTTTTCTTTCAGAAAATATGGCTGTTTCATAGTCCTTTTTAAAGAATCTCACAGGACTTATAAACTGCGTCATAAAATGCAAACCTACAGAGACATTGTCCTGTATTCTTTAAGCCTGCAAAATTCTTTAACATTTCCCATTTCTTTTCTTAATGTGGTACAGTCATTATTTTTATTCTCCCTTTCTCTATTCCATATTCTATCTTCATTTTTTTCCAATTTATGTCATTTGCTCTCTCTGTATATTTTTACTGCACTCTTTAAGGCTTTACAGTTCGGATAGCACAATGATTGCTCTTTCAGTGTCTTCTTCCCCCTTCAGGTTTTCTATTTTCCCACCCCTCTATACCACATTCTCTTATTCCTTTAAAAATTTCTGCTTAATTCACATCTCTGTTTCTCCTTAGATCCAATTCAGCGACTTCTGGCATCTCTTAGGAGAAGAAAAGAGTTCTTCTCCAGTACTTCATTTCTGTAATCATTTGAAACCTACAAACTAAGACATTTGGAAACAATTATGGTTTAATGCTTCATAATGAAAATGCTTCTTTTCAGTCCATTTCAACTGTCCTCAGAGATGCTAAAACTTATTTAAAATTTTAGTTGATTGAGTAATGCGTTTAAAATGAGTATAGATGGAAAGAATCAGGGTATGGCTAGAGCCAAGGTGAACTGCAAATCATGGAAAGTGGGCATATTTCAGAATGGGTTTTCAAGGTTTAATATCTGTGAAAGCTCTAAAGACAGAGTGGAATAAATAAATGTTAGAGGGGATGGATAGAGACTTGGGGAAGTCTGAGAGTTACAGCCCTAATCTGCCTATGGTGATTTCTTTGGCATCTCCAATTTAATGTTCGTACGTCACATGAATCACTACTTCATAGTATATCCATGTTCATTTTTTAAAAAATAAATTTATTTATTTATTTTTGGCTGCATTGGGTCTTCGTTGCTGCACATGGGCTTTCTTTAGTTGTGTCGAGTGGGTGCTACTCTTCGTTGCGCTGTGCGGGCTTCTCATTGCAGTGGCTTCTCTTGTTGCGGAGCACGGGCTCTAGGCACGCGGGCTTAAGTAGTTGTGGCGCACGGGCTCTAGAACGCAGGCTCTGTAGTTGTGGTGCACGGGCTTAGTTGCTCCGCGACACGTGGGATCTTCCCGGACCAGGGCTCGAACCCGTGTCCCCTGCATTGGCAGACGGATTCTTAACCACTGAGCCACCAGGGAAGCCCCTCCATGTTCATTTTTGTATAAAATAGTCTCCCAAGTCTCCAAGTAAGATAGTTCTATTAGATGACTCTTTTCTTTTTCCTGTGCCTTTCAGTCCATCCAGCACCTTGTTCAAGTATCTGTAGGGGTAGGAGTGCCCAGTGTGACAAGCTTCAGCACCAGAGCAAGAAAGTTGGGCATGTCGTCCAACTTGTTTACTCTCTTGCTTCCCGTCACCGTTACCATCATTAACTGGGAACGAGGGTGCTGGAGGAGATAGATGGTGGTGGTGATTGGGGGCTGCCTCTCTGGTAGATGACTGTCTCGAAATGCAATGGATTGTTTGAGTAGAGAGTGACTCACCCCGAGTGGAGGTGTTTAAAAAGAGACAGGGGACTTCCCTGGAGGTCCAGTGGTTAGGGCTCCACGCTTCCACTGCCAGGGGCACGGGTTCGATCCCTGGTTCAGGAACTAAGATCCCACATGCTGTGCGGTGCAGCCCAAACAAACAAACAACAACAACAAAAAAAAACCAGAGTGAGGTTGTGGGCTAAGACTGGATAAATGATCTATCAAAGAATCTGGCTGTTGTGGTAGAATAGAAGGGAATTTTTATTTTCCTAGAAAGCATTCTATTATTAAATGGATCATTTACATTAAGACATAAAAAAAAATCTAGTATCATTTTTAGGGTATTGAAAGTAAACCATCAAAACAATTCCACTAAGTAGTACAAATTAGAGATAGTGTTGTTGAATATAAAATTTACTAATGAAATAACTGTAAATTAAAAATTTATTAAAGTGCCTTGGTTTTATTGGGAATAAAATTAATTGTTCTTACTAAAATATAAACAAGCAAAAACTGGAATGGGAGGGAATTCCCTGGCTGTCCAGTGGTTAAGACTCAACACTCTCACTGCCGAGGGCCCGGGTTCGATCCCTGGTCAGGCAACTAAGATCCCACAAGCCATGTGACCGAAGAAACAAAACAAAACACTGGAATGAGAGTATATTGTCCTCTGGCTAGGTAGCAGTGGTGTGTTGGGTAGAGAGAATGAAGAGACGATGGGAGGAAGGAAGACAGAGAAGAGCTGAGGATGGGGCTGAGAACTGTCCTTGACCTGTTGCATTGGTTTTTACTGGGTCGTGTTATTTCCTGTTGCCATAGCAGGCTAATCAAACGAGCTCTGGGACCTTTTTCAGGCATTCTTTCTTTCTACTACCATCTTGGCCTCTGTGTAGCTTGGAAATCTGTGGGAATCCATCCGAGTTCCTTCCATATTTAACATTTGGGGGCTTCCCTGGTGGCGCAGTGGTTGAGAATCTGCTTGCCAATGTAGGGGACACGGTTTCGAGCCCTGGTCCTGGAAGATCCCACATGCCACGGAGCAGCTAAGCCCGTGTGCCACAACTACTGAGCCTGCACTCTAGAGCCCGTGAGCCACAACTACTGAGCCTGAGTGCCACAACTACTGAAGCCCACGCACCTAGAGCCCACGCTCCGCAACAAGAGAAGCCACTGCGATGAGACACCCGCGCACCACAACTACAGAAAAGCCCGCACGCAGCAACGAAGACCCAACGCAGCCAAAAATAAATAAATAAATAAATAAATAAATTTATGACATTTGGAAAGATGATCTCTGACATTGGAGGAGATAGAAGTAATTTCTTTCTTTTTAAATGCTGACACATCGACACCCTGCTACTCAAAATATAGTCTATGGACCAGCAGCACCTACAGTGTGGACATTACAAGGGAACTTGTTAGAAATGCAAAATGTCAGGCCCCAACCCAACCTGCTGAATCGTGATCTGCATTTTAACAAGATCTCCATGGGGTTCATGTGCACAGTCAGGCTGGAGAAGTACTGATCTAACATATTTAGTTGGCATTCCTGTAGGGTGTCCTCTACTCCCAGGGTGTCAGTAATTTCCTGGAATGTGTTTAATTGGTGCTGTGCTCTCTTAATTAATCTATTAATCCATTATCACATTTAATCCTCACAACAAACCTTCAAGATACCTTAATCCTTCTGTTGCAGATAATGCAGTTAAGTAACTTATCTAAGGTCACACAACTAGTAAACAGTGGAAATGTTCTACTGGGATCTGACTGATTCCCAAGCTTTTTTTCTTTTCCTACACTATATTGCTTTTTCTTGAACTTAATAATGAGTAATTGTTTATGCATTGGGAGAATAAACTCATTAAAAAATTAAGGTTGTAAAAGAGAGCCCTTTTGAGCATATTAAGAGAAAGAGGTCTTTCAATCATTCAAAGATTATTTCAACCCTCAGAATGGGAGACAATATTTGCAAAGGAATCAATGGACAAAGGATTAATCTCCAAAATATATAAACTGCTTTGCTGCTCAATATTAAAAAAACAAACAACCCAATCAAAAAATGGGCAGAAGACCTAAATAGACATTTCTCCAAAGAGGACATACAGATGGCCAAGAAGCACATGAAAAGATGCTCAACATCACTAATCATTAGAGAAATGCAAATCAAAACTACAGTGAGGTATCACCTCACACCAGTTAGAATGGGCATCATCAGAAAATCTACAAACAAATGCTGGAGAGGGTGTGGAGAAAAGGGAACCCTCTTGCACTGTTGGTGGGAATGTAAATTGATACAGCCACTATGGAGAACAGTATGGAGGTTCCTTAAAAAATGAAAAATAGAATTACCATATGACCCAGCAATCCCAGTATATACTGGGCATATACCAAGAGAAAACCATAACTCAAAAAGAGACATGCACCACAATGTTCATTGCAGTGCTGTTTGCAATAGCCAGGACATGGAAGCAACATAAATGCCCATTGACAGATGAATGGATAAAGAAGATGTGATACATATATACAATGGAATATTACTGAGCCATAAAAAGGAACGAAATTGGGTCATTTGTAAAGATGTGGATGGACCTAGAGACTGTTATGCAGAGTGAAGTAAGGCAGAAAGAGAAAAACAAATATCATATATTAACGCATATATGTGGAATCTAGAAAAATGGTACAGATGAACAGGTTTGCAAGGCAGAGATAGAGACACAGATGTAGAGAACAAACGTATGGACACCAAGGGGGGAAAGCGGTGGTGGTGGGGTGGTGGTGTGATGAATTGGGAGACTGGGATTGACATGTATACACTAATATGTATAAAATAGATAACTAATAAAGCCTGCTGTATAAAAAATAAAATAAAATTCAAATAAATAAATAGTAAATAAATAAATAAAAGAGGAACTATAAAGTCATAGGTGAGGGGGCCAGGAATATCCTCTGACTCCTGACTCTGCAGGCAAAACTTACGTAACCTTGAAATACTATTCACTCTGCATCAATTGCCTTAGTTATAAATTGGGCTAATATAATACCTATCTTTTGAAAAAAAAAAAAGATTTTTTCAAATAGTGCTTCGCACCTCTGTTGGTGATAAAGCAAAGAAGACAGAGTGAAGCATCATTGGTCCCTGGCTGTTGGAGTAACTTAGGGAAGTGGGAAGAGTGCATCCTGGCATGCACACGCTTCATCCTGCCCGTCAGCTGACTTGTATCTTGTTGCTGCTGAGGTAGGCCCCATCTGTTCAAGCCCATGTTGAGCCAGGTGCTAAGAGCAGTACTGATTGTTTTATGCTTAGGCTGCCCATATGCCTCCATGCAAACTGTAGTTCAAGAGCTGTAGAACTATTTGCATTTGCAATCTATCAGATGGCTTTGAACAAAACTAGTGCCAATAAGGCTATTTGAAAAATGCTTAATATTTGCCAAAAGAGTGTAGAACGTATGGCCACCAACCAAATTATTATGAAATCTTGCATTTTCAGAAAAGCTCCATTTTCCAGGGAGAGGTGCAAGTGAAGAAACCCTGTAAAACACTGGAGGTGACCCTGATCACCCTTCCTTCTTGGAAAACTCCACTCAGCTGCAAAAACAGAGGCTAAAACCCAAAGCCACTGACATTTGCTTTGAGGCTAGAGTATCCTTAAGTCACCCTAGCTCAGGGGTTGTAACCCTGATGGAGTTGTTTCTATCTGGGCAATATCTAGTGGGGGCTGTCCACACTGCACAAGCATTTCTTGGGGGAACGAGATAATGCTTTAAAATGAGCAGCGTATTTGAAGCACGAAGTGAGCCTGGGGGCACGTCCCAGCATCTTTAGAGTAGAACAGGGTGTACACCGGGGCATGGTTTTCAGTTGGGTGAAGGCAGGGGAAGGATTGATGTTTCTGGATGCGTCTCAGGGCTCTTCTCACACTTGAAGGGAACTCTGTTGGCCCTACCTTTCACAGGGTGTGTGTTTGTTGGCAGAGGAGACCCGCCTCACCAAGGTCTTTCCTCTGCGCTGGCCAGCCGTGCTGTCCCTAATGTGATGACCTTGGGGGCCTCCAAGCTTGGGAGCTTTCAGAGTCGCCTGGGAGCGGGGCCTGATAGCGGCGCCCTCCTCACGCGCTCCATCGTCAGCCTGTCCTTCCCTCCAGCTTCCTTTCTGACGTTAGTAGAAGGTTGGGACTTGGGGCGAGAGAGTAGCCCTGGACTTCAATGACTGATGAACTTGGAGGCCCCACCCCTCGGTTCAGAGCTAGCCCAACTCGGAGAACTCAAGAGTCAGCCTCTAGAGTAAACTCTTTGAGTTATATATGTTAAAAAAAAGGGCAAACCCATCCTAAATGTCAGTCCAATATCCACGGGGGCGTGAGACAGCAGGTAATTAGAAGCAATTAGCTGTCCCCCTGCCGGGAAGCCGGGCAATTACCTTTTCTCTCTTCCTCTTCCGTCCGTCCTTCTCTGTGGAAGCAGTAGAAAGGTTTTGCTCCCCAAGCAGCAGTGTACGCTGAGCTGGCGCGGGAATGAGGGATGGACTGAGCAGGCATCAGCTCTGCTCCTCCCGCCGCCGCGGCGGCCGCCGGCAGAGCAGTGCATTGTGGAGGCTGAGCGCGCCGCGGCGGCGGGACCTGCGGCCCCGGGATCGCACGCCGTGGAGCTGTCCGAGGTGCTGACCGTCCCGACCCGCGGCCGGCGCACCTGCAGCGGACCCCAAGTCCTGGTCTGCCGCCCACCCTCCGTCTGTCCGTCCGTCTGCCTGTGTCTCCTTACCTTGGGGCGCAGCGGCTGGAGGAAATCATGGTTTTCGCTCCAGGTACACCAGCACCTTGCTTTTTCACCAGGTGTCCGGAAGGGGAGCCGGGAAGAGACGGGAGAGGATAGAAAGAAAAGGCCTTTCTCTTCGGCCCACCTGTGCGTTTTGGAGTTACTACTGTCTGTGAGCGGGGGACGGGAGGGAGAGTGTCCCTCTCCCCAGTCCCGCCCCATCTGTCCTGTAAGAATCTCAGCCTTCGTCCTGCCCCGCCGCTGCTAATGCCGCCTGCTGCTCCGTATCCCGTCGGACTCAGGCACATTGAGAACTGGGACCTTCACGGCAGCACAGGCGCCTACTTGAGCGGGAGGGTGGAGAGATGGGGCAAAGAGTAGTGGGTTTCGGGCTACTTCGGTGGGAACTTCCCCCTCCGTAGAAGTGATCGAGTGACCCCGTTCCTCCCGACCTCCTGGGGAGAGAGGTGGGTGAAGCCCAGGGAGTGGGACGAAGGGCGGAAGAGCAGTACTCCTTAAGGAATTAGACCTGAAACTCCAGCGGCCGGAGGCTGCAGTACAGAGGCTGCTCCTGCGGCGCCGCTGGCGGTTGCAGTGTCTTTTTGGAGCTGGCGGTGAAGGACTCAGTCCCTTTGCTGCTCTCTGTGGCTACAAGTTGGCGAAGAGTCAGATTTGCCTGCGGTTGACCGGCGGACCAGCGTATGCGTGTGTGTACTTGACTGAGCCTCCTCAGCCCCCCAGCAAGGACATGGGCGTGTGTTTCGGGTGAGGTCAGGAGAGTTAGGGAGTGGCGGGGAAAGCGTGGTCATTATTAACGTAGAAAGCTCTCTCTAGGGAAGAGAGCTTCAGTCTTTTTTCCCCCTCGCTTAAATGACAGGCTCTGCTATCACTGAAGACCGCTGTGGGGGAAAAAAGAAAAAAAAAAAGTAAGGAAAAGAGTAGAGGGGCCTGGAAGTCTTTAATTTTGTTATGGTTCTTTAACTTAAAAGGTTGGTTTGCATTTGCTGTGGCCACTGACCTCAGATGGCTAGGGGGGAGAGGTATAATGCATTTTTAAAAGGTAAGAATTGAGCCTGACCTTCAAAAAATTCAAAGAGCAAAACTGGAGAAAAGGAAGTCCCCCCCCCCACCCCCCAAATCAGCAGGCTAGCTGAGGAGGCAGGAGTGAGTTTCTGTCGTTCTGACACTCACCACAGGCAGTGACTCAGAGAAATGCCTTAGGGGAAAGCCCAGGAGCCCTTCTGCTGCCCACCCCAAATAACTCAAGGGGAGACAGTGTTCTGTACAGCGAAGGACACTCAGTCAACCCAGAATCTGTGACGTTGGGAAACAGCAGCTCCTTGTTGCATTTATAAGCTACTTAACACTTTATAAAAGCATTTTCAGGTCGTTATCTCATTCGATCTTCAGATTACCCTCTGAGGTAAGCAGTATCATCTCTAGTTTACCACCCCTCAGGGAGGTGGTGGTTCCAGATAGTCTTGCCAGCCTCAGCTGGAGTTTTCTGACTTCAGATTCTCTTTCTTTTCTATACCTCAGACAAAATACCTTCGTTTCAGGGATAGCTGCTTTTTGGTCCAAGGTCAGACGTAGCCAAAGGGAAGTGTTCTTACACTTCCAAGGTGGGGGGTGGGCTGGTGTTGTCCAGTGAGGATTGTTGGGTGATGTTAACTAGGCATTTTCTAAAAGCATGGTAATAGGTGGAAGATTGTGTAATGAGCAGTGGGGAATTTCTGGAGCCCACCCTTTGGGTAGGGCTTTATTTTTCCATTTTCCCCCAAGTTTGTATTAGTTCCATCTTTTCATAACTGTTAGAGATGGCATAAATTGACCTGAATAGGATATGTACAGAAACTCACAGGGAAACACTTTTTGGGTCACTTCTTCAATTTTGAGTTTCTCTTGAAAAGTCATAAGCATTTTGGGGCAGTAAGAACAGGGTGCTAAAAATATTATGTCAATTACCTTCTCATCTACTGATCATCAGTCTTCTAACTCATGTAGTGATATTATTCTGAAAGAAAATCAGAACAATGAATTGCTTTTTAATTCTACCAGATTTTCAGCATTACAACCTCATGTCTAGGACTCTTACTCTTCTAAATCTCTTTAATCTGGGAATTCAGATGTTTTGTACTAAGTGAGGGGAAATACTCCCCCATCCCTTTCTCCAAGCCAACCCTGACACTCAGGAAGGGAGGGAACAGAGGCAAGTGCTATGGTTATTCCAAAATTAATAAAAAGTGTTAGAAAATTCAAGATGAATATAATAACAGATTAACAGTGAGCTGTTCATAAAATTGGGTCAGTGGGTACCATGCCCTTCAAAACCCATTGTAGCTTTTCTGGATTTTAGCAAAGAGAGACAAGAAGCCTGAGTTCTAGTTCCGGCCTTGCCTGTATAGACTGGCCTGCCTTTGAATGGTTCTGCTGCCTCTTTGCTTACCTTAAAGGCAAGGTGAAAAGTGACAGAGATTCATGAAGCAAATTTAAGTCCAGAAGTATAATGGAATGAAGGAGAAATAACCTTATATAACTCTAGTTATGATTCACTCTCATCATATAGTATAAAATAGTCTTGCATTCTCTTGTTTCAATTAATCTATAGATTATAAGGAACAGGGCTTAAGTTGGGCAGGTTCTTTGGGTGGTTTTTCAGTTTACATAGGGTAGACAATTCAATTCTACACTTTTCCCCCTTCCTATGCCATTCATAGGCTTTGTAATTTAAGAGGGTTTTAGTTTTGTGCGTACCAATGTTAAACCCCTTAAAGGTAAGGGCCAAGGCTACTAATTATTTGAGAATTCAGTTACCTGAAGGCTGCTATCACTCATTGCTTCTTCCCTTTAAAGGAATTACGCAAAATTAATAACAGTTAAATGAGAAATAAAAAATTACAGAATTTCTCTGTAAATACCATATATCCCTAAACATAGGTTAAGCTAAGCTGGGGGGGGGGAGGTGGGGCCCATGGCTGAGGCAAAAGGTCAAAGGCAGGCCCTTTGCTTTTCCTAAATATCTAATCTATTCCTCCTGCTTTCTTACTCCCAAACTGTGGTTAGAATCCTTCTTCATAGAGCAATTTGAGAAGATTTAGATGCATACCACCAGTGCTAAAGGAAAGAGGGTGACACAAACAGCATGGAAAAATATTTTAGCTCCTGTGCATGCTACTAAATTGACCCAGATTACTTAGTCTGTGACTATAGCAAAAGCTCCCACTTGGGAGAAAAGGAAAAAGTTCTGGAAGGAAATGTCTGGACTTCCCATATGGTACTGTTGGTTTTGTGGGGGAATATCAAGGCATTCTTACCAATTTGTGGACAAAGTCAAAGCGGAGGAAAGGAGAAAGACCACTGGACATTGGTGTTGGAAGTGAAAAAAAACACACAAGAGAATGTCAGGATATTTCCTGGCCTATTCCAGGATGAGAAAGAAGGTGCTCACAAATTCAAATGTCTTTTCAATGCCATGGTTTCACCCAAAGAATTCAAGACTATGAACAATCAGATTAGCAACCCCTCCTCCCTTAAGGAAGAGCTATTAAAGAATAGAGTATGAGGTGGAAAGTGAGGACAGAAGCTTCCTTATCCCTGGGCAATTCCCCCCTTTCCCCCAATGATTAGTTTATACTTCAGGGGTTAAAATGCACCTCTCTGTAGATGGACCTAATATATACTTGACTTTGTTTGGATTGCCTTCAAGTAAGAGATTCTGTCAGCAAAATGATCTCTCTTCTCTTGCACATGAATTAGTCAAGGTCTGATAAGGATTTCAGGGGGGAATAAAAATGGTATAATTTTAAGCCATTAGGCAGTCCCTTGACTTCTAAGATTAGTTTGAAAAACATTTAGCAAAAATAGTTCTAGAGAGAGCTATCAAAAGTATTTAAGAAAATAATTATTGCAAGGGTGTTATAGCTTTTCTTTATATAAATCTCTTACCAATTCTTGAGAGATCCATGAATGAATAAATTATATAGCAGACTGTCTTAACTGTAAGGTTTACAGTCTGCCAACTTAAATTCTCTTCTGTTGGCATAAAGTTTTTTTTTTTTAACTTTAATTAATTTATTATTTAAAAAATTTTATATACAGTTAAATTGACATTTTTTTGGATGTACAATTCTCTGAGTTATAACTCATGCATAGAGTTGTATAATGACCACAGAACAGTTCCATTGTACCAAAAAATCTTCTCCTGCTACCCCTTTTGTAATCAAACCTTTCCTCCTAGCCCTAACCTCTGGTGACCACTGATTTGTTTTCCACTCTTACAGATTTGCTTTTTCCAGAATGTCATATAAATGGGATCATACAGTATATAACCTTTTGAGACTGGCTTCTTTTACTCAGTGTAATGTCAGTGAGATTCATCCACATTGTTGCCTATATCAAGAATTCATTCCTTTTAATTGTTGAGTAGTATTCCACTGTATGAACAGACTCACAGGTGTTTATCCCTTTCCCCAAAAGTTTAGGTTATTTTCAGTTTTTGGTGATTATGAATAAAGTTGTGGTAAACATTCCTGTACATGTTATGTATGAACATAGGTTTTCGTTTGTCTAGGGTAAATACCTAGGCTTGGGACTACTGGATCTTATGATAAGTATATGTTCTTCAGAAGGGTTGTACCATTTTGCATTACCATCAGCAATGTTTGCATATTCCAGTTGGTCTGCGTCCTTGTCTTTCTAACAGGCATATAATGGTATTCATTGTCATTTTATTTTGCATTTTCCTAATGGCTAATGATTTTGGTAATTTTTTTCAGGATTTTATCAATATTTGCCATAGGTGTGTCTTCTTTTTTTTGTAATTTAATTTTATTTTATATTGGGGTATAGTTGATTTACAATGTTGTGTTAGTTTCAGGTATACAGCAAAGTGATTCAGTTATACATATATATATAGCCATTCTTTTTCAGATTCTTTTCCCATATAGATTATTGCAGAATACTTAGTAGAGTTCCCTATGCTATACAGTACGTCCTTGTTTTTTTTTGTTTTTTAAAAATATTTATTTATTTGGTTGTGGCAGGGGTCTTAGTTGTGGCAGGCAGGGTCCTTAGTTGTGGCATGTGAACTCTTAATTGCGGCATGCATGTGGGATCTAGTTCCCTGATCAGGGATCGAACCTAGGCCCCCTGCATTGGGAGCGCAGAGTCTTATCCACTGCGCCACAAGGGAAGTCCAGTAGGTCCTTGTTGAATGTGTTATCTTCTTTCGGTGAAGTGTCTGTTCAAATCTTTTGCCCATTTTGCAGGGAGATGTTTGTGTTCTTATAGTTGAGTTCTGAGAGTTCTTTATATATTCTGGATACAAATCTGTTGTTGAATATGTGATTTGCAAATATTTCCTTCTAGTTTGTGTCTTGACTTCATTCTTTTAACACTTTTACCTTTTTTAAGGGCAAAAGTTTTAAATTTTGATGCAGTCTAATTTATTGATTTTTTTCTTCTGTTGATTTTACTTTTGATGATGTCTTAGAACTTTTTCATAACCCAAGGTCAGGCAGATTTTCTAAAAGTTTTATAATTTTCCATTTAGATTGAATCATGGGATTAGATGCCCACCCTTATCACTTCATCTAAACCTAATTGTCTCCTAACAGCCCCACCTCCTAATACCATCACATGGTAGGTTAGGGCTTCAACATGATAATTTTGGAGGGACAAACAAATATTCAGTCCATAATAAGTTGAATTTTGGATATGATGTGAATTACAGGTCAAGTTTAATTTTTTTTTGCATATGAATGTCCCATTGTTCTAATACCATTTTCTGGAAAGACACTATTCTCTGTTGAATTACCTTTGTAACTTGTTAAAAAATTATTTGACTATATTTGTGTGGGCCTATTTTTGGACTCTTTGTTCTATTTCATTCGTCTTATCCTTCCACTAACAACACATATTGATTACTATAGCTTTACAGCAAGTCTTAAAGTCAAGTAGTGAAGGTCCTTGTGGAAGGACAAGAGAAGTCCTTGTTCTTCTGTTTCAGAATTTTTTTGGTTAGTTCTTTTGCTTTTCCCTATAAATTTTAGAATCAGCTTGCCTATATCTACATAAAATCTGCCGAGATTTTGATTGGAATTTCATGAAATCTATAGATCAGTTTGTGGAGAATTAATATCCTAAGCATGTTGAGTCTCCAATCCATGAACATGATTTGTCTCTTCATTTATTTAGGTCTTTTATTTCTTTCATCAATATTTTGTAGTTTTCAGATCTTGCATATGTTTTGATAGACTTGTACCTAAGTATTTCTTTTGGGGGAGGAGCATTTAAATGACATTAAAAAAATTCAATATCTAAACATTCATTGCCAGTTTAGAGATATGATTGATTTTTGCATGGTGACTTTGTTTCCTATGATTTTACCTACCTCTCTCATTAGTTATAGGAGCTATTTTGTAAATTTCTTGGGAATTTTTATGTGGGCAATCATGTTAACTGTAAATAGAGGCCATTTTATTCCTTTTTTTTTTCCTCCCAGTTTTATGCCTTTTTGCACTGGCAAGGACTTCTAGTACAATGTTAAATAGGAGTAGTGAGAGTGGACATTCTTGCCTTGTTTACAATCTTAGAGGAAAGCATGCAGTCTTTTACCAGTAAGTATGATGTTAGCTGTAGGATTTTCTGTGGATACTCTTTTAGATTGAGGAAGTTCCTTTCTATTCCTAGTTTGCTGCAAGTTTTTATCATCAATAGATGTTGAATGTTGTTAAGTGTTTTTTTCTGCTTGTGATGATATGACCAAGTGGATTTTCGTTTTTTAGACTGTTAATATGGTGGATTACATGGATTTTCAAATAGTGAACCAGCCTTACATTCCTGAGATAAAACTCACTTGGTCATGATATATTATTCAATTCATTAATATTTTGTTGAGGATTTCTTGTCAATGTTCATGAGGAATGTTGGTTTACAGTTTGCTTTTCATGTACTATTTTTGTGTGTTTTTGGTATCAGTATAATGCTGTCCTCATAAATGATACAGGAAATGGTCTCTCCTCTCCAGTTTTCTGGAAGAGATGGTGTAGTATAATTTCTTCTCTAAATGTTTGGTAGAATTCATCAGTGAAACCATCTGGGCCTAGAGTTTTCTTTGTATGGAGCTCTTTAACCATGAATTAAATTCCTTAAATAGATATAGGACCATTCTGTTTATCTTGGCTGAGTTTTGGTAGTTTTTAAAGGAATTAGTCCATTTCATAAAAACAAAAATAAACAAATGGGACTTAATTAAACTTAAAAGCTTTTGCACAGCAAAGGAAAGCATGAACAAGACAAAAAGACAACCCTCAGAATGGGAGAAAATATTTGCAAATGAAACAGCAGACAAAGGATTAATCTCCAAAATATACAAGCAGCTCATGCAGATCAACATCAAAAAAACAATCCAGTTAAAAAATGGGAGAAAGACCTAAATAGACATTTCACCAAGGAAGACATACAGATTGCCAAGAGGCACATGAAATGATGCTCAACATCACTAATTATTAGAGAAATGCAAATCAAAACTACAATGAGGTATCACCTCATGCCGGTCAGAATGGCCATTATCAAAAAAACTAGAAACAATAAATGCTGGTATGGGTGTGGTGAAAAGGGAACTCTCCTACACTGTTGGTAGGAATGTAAATTGATACAACCACTATGGAAAACAGTATGGAGGTTCCTTAAAAAACTAAAAATAGAACTACCATATGACCCAGCAATCCCACTAATGGACATACACCCTGAGAAAACCATAATTCAAAAAGAGACGTACACCACAGTGTTCATTGCAGCACTATTTACAATAGCTAGGACATGGAACCAACCTAAAAGTCCATTGACAGGTGAATGGATAAAGAAGATATGGAACATATATACAATGGAATATTACTCAGCCATAAAAAAAGCGAAATTGAGTTATTTGTAGTGAGGTGGATGGACCTAGAGTCTGTCATACAGAGTGAAGTAATTCAGAAAGAGAAAAACAAATACCGTATGCTAATGCATATATATGGAATCTAAAAAAAAAAAAATAGTACTGATGAACCTAGTTGCAGGGCAGGAATAAAGAAGTAGACATAGAGAATGGCCTTGATGACATGGGGTGGGAGGGCGAAGCTGGGGCGAAGTGAGAGTAGCATTGACATATATACACTACCGAATGTAAAATAGTTGGCTGGTGGGAAGCAGCAGCATAGCACAGGGAGATCGGCTTGGTGCTTTGCCATGACCTAGAGGGGTGGGCTAGGGAGGATGGCAGGGAGGCTCAAGAGGGAAGGGATATGGGGACGTGTATGCATATGGCTGATTCACTTTGTTGTGCAACAGAAACTAACATGGTATTGTGAAGCAATTATACTTCAATAAAGATCTAATAAAAAATAATAAAGGAATTAGTCCATTTCATTTAATTTGTTGAATTTATATGAATAAATTTCTTTGTAATATTCTCTTATTATCTGCTTAATCTATGTGGGGTCTGTAGTGATCACTTCCTTTTGTTCCTGATGCTGGAAATTTATGTTTTTATTTTTGTTTGACATTTTGGCTACAGGTTTGTTTGTTAATTTTTAAAAATCTTTTCAAAGAAACATCTTTTTGTTTCATGAATTTTCCTTATTGTTTTTCCTATTTTCAGTGTCATCGGTTTCTGCTCTTTATCATTCCTTTCTTTCTACTTGCTTTAACTTTGCCTCTCTTTTTCCAGACTTAAGATGACACATTGTTTATTTGGGATCTTTCTTTCTTTTTTTTTCCTAATATAAGCATCTAATGCTATAGATTACCATCTAAGCATTGCTTTAGAATATCTTATAAATTTTAATGTATTTTCATTCAGTTCAAAATATTTTCTAATTTTCCTTGATACCTCCTCTTTGTCCCATGAATTATTTAGAAGTGTGTTGTTTAGTTTCCAATTATTTGAAGATTCCCTACATATCTTTCTGTTATTCATTTCCAGTTTAATTTCATTATGGTCAAAAAAATAAGCTTTCTATGGTTTCAGTTGTTTTAAATTAGGTAAGGTTTGTTTTTGAGACAGGGTATGGTCTATCTTGGTGAATGGCTCACGTGCCCTTGAAAAGAATGTGTATCTGCTCTTTTCAGGTGAAGTGCTTTATGAACGTCATTTTGTTACAGTTGGTTGATGAAGTTGTTCATTCTTCTATATTCTAGCTGATATTCAGTCTACTTGGTCTATTGATTACTAGGAGAGGAGTGCTGAAGCCTCTAGCAAAAACTTGATTTTTTCCTTTCCCCTTTGGTTTATCACCTTTTCTTCATGTATTTTGCTGCTCTTTTATTAGGTGCGTATACATTTAAGATTGTTATATCTTTATCTCTGGCAATTTTTCTTGCTCTGAAGTCTATTTTGACTGATAATAACCTAGTCATGTCACCTCTCCTTTGAGCAGTGTTTGCAGGGTACAGTTGATTCTCATCATTCATGGATTCCATGTTCGTAAGTTTTCCTACTCACTAAAATCTATTAGTAAAATAGATCAATGGAAATCAATATTTGCAGTGCTTTCTGTCATTCAAGGACATGTATAGAATGGCAAAAACTTTGAGTTGCTTGATATACATGTTCCCAGCTGAGGTTGAACAAGGCAATGTTTTACCTTTTGGTTTCAGCTCTCATACTGTAAACAAATGTGCTTTTTGTGGTCTATTTAGTTTCTTACACATTTGTGCTTTTCTTGGTGATTTCATTGTTTAATGTGGCCTTCAAGTGTGGTGCTGAGGTGTTGTCTAATGTCCTAAGTACAGGAAAGTTGTGATGTGCCATATGGAGGAGGAGATTATTAGATAAGCTCCATTCAGGCATCAGTTATAGTGCTGTTGACTGTGAGGTCGATGTTAAGAAATCAACATCATGTATTAAATAAGGTGTCTTTGGGACTTCCCTGGCGGTCCAGTGGTTAAGACTCTACGCTTCCACTGCAGGGGGCATGGGTTCGATCCCTGGTGGGGGAACTAAGATCCCACACGCTGCATGGCGTGGCCAAAAAATAAAAAATAAAACAAACAAATAAATAAGGTGTCTTTAAACAGAAACATACATACAACAAAGTTATGTATTGATCAGTTAGCAAAAATGTTGTGACCAGAGGCTTGCAGGAACCTAACCCTTGTATTTCCCTTGGGAGCAGTGGTTCCATATTTGCTAATTCACTATTTGCAGTGACTTTATAATATAACTACTATAAATGAGAATTGACTGTATATCATTTTCCATCCTTTTACATTTAATATCTTTATCATTATATTCAGTGTAGGTTTCTTGTAGATGGCATATTGTTGGGTCTTCTTTTTAATCAAATGCATAGAGTTTTAAAGGTGGTAAGTTAGCTACTGACTGCCTAGATGTCTTTCTTCTATAATTACTGCATTTTCTAATTCCCCATTATCATTTAAAGTTAAACAATATTTCATCATTTGAAAATTTTTGTTGTTATAGTTCTAGAAATTTTAATAAGCATAGATAATCAAAAAGAAAATAAAAATCACAATATTATCCAGCAGTAACAACCGTTAATTTTTTATATACAACTTCTCAGACTTTGTCTCTATAATTACATCTTTCACTTTCTTAAACAAAAAGATTATCCTGACATGGCTGTTATTTTTGGACATGATTGTTTACAAGATGTACCATTATCTTTTCATGCCATTCAGTTGTCTTCTACATATCATTTTAAAAAAAGACGTAGAGCAGAGTTGTCATTGTTCCCATTTTTACAGATGATAAAAGTAAGGTTCAGAATGCCTGATCAATTTGATGTTTCAGAACCAAGACTTGACATTGGGTGTCAAACTACACAACGTAGTTTTAAATACATAGCAAGCAACAGACAGTTTGCACACTAGAATTAGAGACAAAGAAAAAGAGGTAAAACTGGTCTCCTTTGGGGAGAATCTCTGTATACTGAACATCTCTTCTTCCAAGTTAGAGGACACGAGGTACTCTCTCAACCACCCTGAAATGGGCTCTGTCCTTTCACACTTCCTGGATTCTTCATCTTCTCCGGGCCACTGCCAGTGATGGAGGGTGAAACAGTGGACAGCCAGAACTGCCAAAATCGAAGGGAGAATAAAAAGCTCTAACAGACTTACACAGTGCTTTATCATTTCTAAAGCATTTATATTAACTAAGTGCCATATGCAAGACATTTCTTGGGTTGAGAATAAATGGTATTGGGTTAAGTATAGTCTCTCCTCCTCTATACAACTGATGAGAATATTTCAGTTATTTGACAGCAGTTCAAATATGAGGCAAAGTTGGTTGCTGCAGAAGCTTGGGTTTGGGGACAGACAGGCCTGGGTGCAAATAGCTCACCTCTGCCATGTCCACACTGTGGCATTGGCTAAGTCATCCCATCTTGCTGATTTGCTCATTTGTTAAATGAAGATCAGAATATCTATTTTCCAGGGTGGTGATGATAAAGATGAAGTGCCTGGACTACAGGGTGCTAAATGGTAGCGATTACTGACATTATTGTTTTAAAAGGCAATGACTAAGAATGTGTATTTTATATGCATATGCATGTATATGATTTCAAGATTGGACCATCAGTCTTGGGGAACTATACAGTTGATTCTTTCCATAGAAGAAGACTGGCTTACTGGTTCACTATGTCACCTGGGTAGAGGTTACAAAACTTTAAAGTAAAATGCTATGACAAGGTGAATTGATGATAAAGCAGATGTCGGAGTGCATCCTGGGATGAATAAGTTATGAATCACGGAAAGTTGCTGTTTAAAGGCTCGCAGCTGTGTGGTTGAAAGCAGATGGCGGTCTTGCTGATCTGAATCATTCTGATCTTCTCTAAATTTAAAAGCTGAATGATGATTTTCTGGTAAAGGTATAATGCAGTATATTTTTAATATATAACTACGTAGTTAGGGTAAATTAGTATTTTGGGATTTGAGACATTGTTTCACATTCTCTATGCCTTTTTTTTTTCCTGGAGCCTTAAGTTCCCATTTCGTGACCGTATGTCATGGCCACACACACTCTTAGATATTATTCTTTGAACATTATCTTTGGTCCTACATAAATCTCATTAGGAAGAAAGCCATTAACTTTGTCTGTTGAGACAACCTCACAGTCATGAGCCAGAGATTACCAGAGAGGTTGGAGTTTTTCTTCAAAAGTTTCCCTGACTTGCTGTGTGACTTTGGGTAAGTGATGTGCTTCCTGCCTCTCTTTCCAAAACATTTTCTAAATAGTCCTCCTCAGCATCTTAGAGGTTTAGCATCTTAGTTCTCAGCACAGATGTTTATTGGGCAGAGAAGATGAATGCAAGAAGAGGTAAGGGAGCTACATTTGTAGAAGACCTACTGTGTGCTGGGTGCGTCACATGCATTATTTTTTAAAGCAAGGCACAAAGAAATGCCAACCTAGAACTGCCTTTCTTTAATTTGTGGCTCAAATGCTATTTCATGTTCCAAATAGTCACAGAGGATCTACTTGCTGAAATTAGTAGACAAAAATGAAATGCCTTCTCCTTTCCCTTTAAAAAATCGTGTTTTTTTTTTGTTTTTTGTTTTTTTTCCAAATGAGAGAAATAGAGCTTATGGTACTCAAGAAATATTTTCAGATTACTAATGTAAAGTCTCTGTTCTGAACACGTCTCATAAACCACATATAATGGGTCTTTCTGGTATTTAGACAGGAGGCCTCCATAGAATCCACATCTGTGTTGTCTGACAGAAGTTGTTCATTTTTCTCTCCATGGAATTTGTTTCTAGCATTCGTTGTGTGTGTGTGTGTGTGTGTGTGTGTGTGTTTTGTTTTGTTTTGCTTTTTTTGCCTTTCCATTTTAATTTTACATTTTTGCAGGAATAAAAAGTGAAATTCTATCTTTACTGCAGTACCGTAGATGAGATTTTGATCACCCCTAGCCAGGGAATTTGGAAAGAAGTTCCCTATAGCCTTAATTGCAATCTGACTCATGCTTCAGAATAAATTATTTCACCACCAATCAGGCCATGCTGTACAAATCCATACATGATAGTTGTTTTGCTCTAAAAATAACTTAGGTCAAGAAGGACAACATTTAAAGTTTCACTTATCTTGCCATTCTTTCTTGTGCCTTTGGGGCATTGCTAGTAGGGTGGAGCTCTTAGCCATTAGAATGGAACTCAGGAAGAAGAGTAGGTATGATCACTCCTCCTCCGATTCCTTAGAGCAGAGCAGAGCCCTTAGAGCCACTTGCAACCTGACCTGGGGAAAGAACAATAGTGTCCTTGGTGAGGATGGAGCTGGGGATGTCAGGGAAGGCCATGGATAGGTGGGTGGAGGTGGGGGACACACACTTTAGATAATTTCATCTATTTATTCATTCACTGCCTATCTTCTCTGAGCCAGACACTCTGCTGGGCGTGGACACTGGGACTTTGATATCCAGAAGTACACTAAAGGGTTAGAATTCTGTGACTGAAGGGCAGAGAGTAAAGGGGCATGAAGAGGAGGGGTGGGTCGATTCTGCTGGGCAGGAAGTGACCGTCTTTCTCTGGGTCTGATTCCTCCTGGGAAGCCTGCCCTGGGGAATAGGAAAGCCTTACTCCAGAGAAACCCTCTTCTGTTGACCATCCCTTAGTGCCACTGAGCCATGCGTAAGGACCCTGTGTGTGAGTGCTGGAGTGTGGCCTGGGGAGACAGGGACCACCAAGGGAGAATCAGAGCCCCCTTTGTCTTTGCTTTTAGGCACATAAATGTACCTTTTAAAGAAATGGTCTTTATAACCTCTAAATTACAGTAAAGATGTCCTCAAGGCAGAAATATATTAAGGACCTAAAAGGAAACTCTCTACGGTGAGCAAATGTGTTTGATCTGGGCCTGACTCTACTTGAGGTCATCTCCCTTTAAGGACCACTGCCACCATCAGGACAGGACTAAGATGTGCTATGTTCCCCTTAAAGAGTTGCCTCCAGCCTGGGTAGATGGGTCTTTTTCTGTTTCTCCAAGCAGAGCCGGGGGGACTTTTATTAAACATCAAGGGAAAATCCAAAGGAAATCAGCATACAGTACATTAAAAGGGTTGGGATTTTGCTGTGATCACAGGTATTTTACTTCTTGGTCCCAGTGGGGTTCCAGCCCACCTGTAACTATCTGTGCTGTAGCTCAGGGGTTCTCACTGCTGGCTACACACTGGAAGCTTTTAAAATCTCTCAGTGCTCTGGGTCCAACCCAGGCTGGTAAAATAAAAATCTCTAGTGGTGTGCCCTAAGTTTAAGTGTTCATTAAAGGCTGTCCAGGTGGTTGACTGTGCATTTGGGCTGAGAACCACTGATCTCACTTCAAAGGGCAAGCGCACCAGGCAGGCAGCTTGCCTGATTCTTCACTCCTATTCCTCCTGAGTCTTCTCTTTTCAGAACGGGGCACATACAAGCACTTGGTACATGCCGGATAAACGCATGAACGAATGAATCAATGGTCATCTTTCTTTTCACCTCATAGTCATCCCATTAAAGTAAAAAGCAAGAGAATATTCTGACTCTGCTGCCCACATGGGGTCTTTCCAGCCAGGCCCTGCTCTGGTTGAAGGAAGATACCTCTTCTGGTTATTAGCAGGGCTGTAGGATTGTCACTCTTTAGATACTGGGAGTGGTCTTGTCCCACTTGTTCATGGGGAGATGACAGTCACTCAATGACTATGGCAGCTAGACAAGCAGGATTATGCATGACAATTAGCAGGAGGGTCTGCATATCGTAGGCAGATAAGTGCCACCTTGGTAAGGCTAGGGGTCAAAGCCAAGGTAGCCCAGTCCTCCAATGCGGGAGCATACAGACCTAGAGGGATTTCAACCAGGGACTTGCACTGAGACCTTGGGATATAACCTTCTTGCCGGGTGGTTTGCCTGCAGGCATGACTCTTAGATGGGTGTGGTGTCACAGTTGAAGAAGGAATAAGGCAGAATACCAGGAATTCCACCCGGCGGTGTCAATTCTATATGCTCTCCAGTGATGTTCTCAGTAGCTTTTGGTGTTCCTACAATAGTCTGGGTCAAATGGAGAAATAGGGACAGTTTTCTTGGTTCCACATTTCAGAAGGGCATAACACTGCAGATTTCAAACACAGAAGAAAAGAATCAAGACAAGTATATCGTCAAATCAGTTTTCCCTTAGGCTTAAGACATATTTTTGTTATGTAATTTAACTTAGAATCAATTTACATATCATAAAATAGGAAGAATATATTTATTATTTATAGAGTATTACATATAATGCATGAGTCTGAAAATAAATATTTAATGCTATTTAATATGCTAAGTGTCCCACTTGGTTTTGGTGACTCTGGGTTTGAATTGCCTGAGTTTTTTTGTAATACTACTACAAGAGGTGATTATATATATTTATTGTTCAAAATGATTATTTGTAATGAAATTACACAGTTTGAATTTTGTAGCTTGAACATGCATATATACTTCTGACCAGAACAGTGGAAATGCTGCACAAAACGTACTGAACTGTCTTTATTTCACTTCCTGAACGCACATGTTCTACCAACATGTGACCTTAGGCTCACTGATGACTCAGGAAGGACTGAAAAAAAGGAACTAAGGATCACCCTGTCTTTCCCTTTCCTTCTATGTCACTGTTTTCAGCTTAGGTTGTTGGCTAATACAGGGGAGCAGTAAGAACAAGAAAGAATATGATGGGGTCCATTGGTTGTGCATGTTTCTTAGACTGCTGTAGGCTTCTTCCTGTGTTCTAAGCAAGCTGTGGTTCTAACAGCAAGTGTCGCTGCCCCCAACCCCTCCCCCAGTTGTAGACATAACACACTTAGCTCATACTCGCATGGAGGCTTTGAGCCTCACTGGACTCACACGCATCATGATCCACTGGAATTCTGTGCTCATGGGGCATCACTAAAGCTATATTTATATGCGTATGGGGGGGCAGGGAATGACATACTGCATGGATCTCTCTGGGCAGGCCTCTGTTCCATCACCCCAAAACTCAAGTTCAAAGATAAGATCATTAAGAATTTCAAGGTGGCAACAGCAGAGCATTAAATCAAGCACAGGAGCCTTCTGAATGTGGGGCTTCGTGTGACTGTACCAGTCACATGCCCATGAAGCTGGCCCTGGCTACTAGCATCTGGTCGAGAGGCTAGGGATGCCGCTAAGCATCGTACGGTACCGATGCCTGCCTCCCCATCAAGGGCACTGCTGCAGAGGTTGGTATTCTGTCTCTGAAGAGCATCAGAGGCCTGCACACAGGGCCGGTTCTCTCTTTGTCTGTAGAATTGTTCCCCTGGTGGGCTCTGCTCCATGTTCCTCAGTGTCACGGTCACTCCACCAGAGACCACGGCCTTCTGCTCCTTGCGGGGAGGGGCTGTTTACTCTGCAGTGCTCGGGCCCCTCAATGCTTCGTCTAAGTGGGCAGTTCTGCTTCCTGCTCTTTGCTGTCAATTTGCTGATGAGAGACAGGTTCTCCAGAGTGGACCTTGACCGCTCCTGGATGTGGTACATGGCCCTCAGGGTCCCTGTAGGCAGTGCCCCCTTGAAAGGGAACCCTCATGGGCACCGCCTCTCCCGCAGGGCAGGACATTGAGAGGCTTGGCCCTTCTTGTGCAATGGTTCCCGGGGTTGTTCCTAGCCAGGCAGGATCGTCTCCAATACCAGAGTTCACAGCACTATTGCAACTTCTCTGCACGTCTGAAAGTTGAAAACAAATGTTCGTGGGAGAAAAGCCAGAGAACGTAGGGCAGGGGGCAGAGAGCAGGTGCGGAACGAACCCTGGGGTGGAGAAGGGTCCGGGGCGGGAGGGAAGCTCCAGGTTAAGAGCTCAGAGCATCTTTCTTGGATTGTTGTCTTCACGTGGCAGGAAGTGTGCTGGGGGTGGGCGAGCAAAGATCCCAGACAGCCCAGAATCGATCCCCCCACCCCCTTTTTCTGCCTGGTATCCCATTTCTAGGTCTGTAACCATGCACAGCAGATGGCAGGGGCGGGGATGATGGCAAAGAAGGGCCAGGCCGGACAGGTGTTCGCATGGCACTTGCTGCTGCTGCTGACCACCGTCGGTGTGGTCCAGGGCTTAATGATGGCTCTGTGCGCCCAGCATTCAGGATGCTTCTTTGAAGCTTCCCTCTGAATTCCCAGAGCTTGATTCATGTTAATTAATTTATGAGGCAAACACTCTGTGCTAGACCTGGGCTCGAGTGAAACAGATGTGACCCCTGCCCTCAGGGGGCTTGTCATGCTTAGGCACAGAGACTAGAAAAACAACTGCCCGGTGTCTTGACTCTGTTTTCTCTGTCAAAGGAAAGGACACGATTTTATTCCAATTAGAATATAAGCAAAGTCAGCCCCTCATTTCTGTTTTGGCTCACAGTCGAGTTGCCAGCTGCCTTTGTTGGGCTTTTATGTCACTGATGGCTATTCTTCTTTTTGGACGTGGGGAAAATGTCAGTTTCTTGAACCAATGATTTGGAAAACAAAAAATATACAGAAGATGAGAAAGCTACACAATGAAATACAACACACACCAAAAAACACCTACTATGCCCCATGATGTGATATTTAAAAATTTTTTTTGTTTACTTTCACAAAAGGCTTTCAGCAATTATATGCAGTGAATCCCAGGGAAATTCACATGTATTATGCAGCAGCGTATGGTCAGTCAAAGCAAGTTCTCTCCTGGCAGAGGATCTGAGCATTTTCATGGTTAGTAGTAATTAGGATGCTTCTATTAGGCTCTTTATTTTGCATATTACAATATCAAATTATAGGATTTGAATGATTAAATAATTTTTAACCAGTTGTGAAATGAAACATTTCTCATGCATTAGAACTCAGACAATGTTTAAATAAGACTTTTCACCAAATCATTTGTCCTTCTTTAAAATATCTGATTATGCTATAAACTTTCAAACAAAAAGTGTGTTATCTAGATCTCACCCCTGTTTTCTTCCATTGTAACTCTTTTCTTCATTGGCAGGAACCTGATCTTCACAGTCTTAATATGAAGGAGGGAGTTTTATAGATTCGGTATAAATGAATTGAGTCAGGCACTTTAGAAATTGCTTCTCCAGGCAGTAAAAATTCTATTTCTTATATTCTTGGGAAGTACAAATAGAAGAGACCAAGAAAAACTCTTTCTGATATAGGGTATTGTTTTCTTTTTTTTCTTCCCTAAAATGTTGTTATGGATCATCTTAGCCTTTGATAACATGATTTCTTGGGGGAAAATACATATAATTGTATAAAAATTATGTGAAATATATTAAATAATTTGGTCAGTGAAATATCGCAAGGAATAAGTAAGGCTATGAATCAGGGACTCATCATTCTATCTATCACCAATTACTTATTAAGCAGATATATAGCATACTAAGAGCCCAGTCTGTGGAGTCAACCTGCCTGGGTTCAAATTCTGCTTATAAGCTGTATGATATTGGGCAACTTACATAGTCATTTTTTGCTTGTTTCCTCATGTGTAAAACGAGGATAAAATACTACCAGCCTTATTCTAGTTACCTATTACTGCATCACAAACCACCACAAAACTCAGTGGCTTAACAACAGGACACTAGTCATTTGGGTCATGAATCTTCACTTTGGGGAAGGCGGAAATAGCTTGTCTCTGCTCCATTGGCATCAGCTGGGATGACGAATATCTGAGGCCATGTTCTCTTCCATGACTGATGGTTGATGCTGGCTGTCAGCTGAGATCCTAGCTGGATGCTGTTGGTTGGAACACCTCTATGTGGCCTCCCCACGTGGCCTGGGTCTCCTTACAGCATGGTGGCTGGATTCCACAGTGCACACCCCAAGAGAGAAAAAGCCAGGTGGACGCGGTATCGCCTATCCTTGGAAGTCAAGCCATCCCTTCTACCATATTCTGTTAATTGAGGCAGTCCCAAATGCTCACACAAGGTCAAGGGGAAGGGAAATAGATTCCATCTCTTGATGAGGGATGGCAAGGTTCTGAAGAACATGGGGGACCAGAGATGTTGTTGTCATATTGGGAAAACACAACCTTTGACTTACTTGATACGGTTTTTGTGAGTCAATTCATAAAATGTTTAGCAAATATGGAGCAGTAAATACATGTGCTCTTGTTATTACGGAGCATGTAAAATGCCCTAGGGGACTGTATAAATTCTTTGGTTAGCAGAGACAGAAAACTCTGGAGTTACCAGTCCAACCCCTAATTTCAACATAAGGAAATTGAAGGCCAGAGGTTAACTTGCTCAGCCATCCAGTGGAAGAACTGTGGTCATGAGACCAAAGTTGTGAGTGCTTATTGTTTAAGGTCAGACAATGGAAACTTACAGAGCTGGCAGTCATGGAAATAGACCTCTAAATAATTAGTTAAGTAATAAATGCTCTGTCTCCAGAGATCCTTGGAATCAAAGATAGACCTGATTATAAAAGGAATAGGCCTTTTCTCTAACTTGTAGTATATTTGTGTTCAGTTGCAAAGTTGGTTTTTTTGCCTTTATTTTGTGGTTGATAGGATCAGATGAAATTCTGCCAAAATTGCTAATACCACATATTTTGCCACATAATGCATACAAGGCAGTATTTTTGTTAAAAATCAGAATATTTTTGACTATCCGAAATGTGTGAAGGTGTGCCAGTCTTGTAGACAAATATAATTGTATGAGGAGATTGTACCTGATCAAGTGGGCAGACAGGAAGTATACATGGCACAGTCCAGGGCTTCAGGTGGCGGGAGGGGGCTGGGATGTGTGGCAGGCCTTTTTCCTCTGCCTGGCCCTTGTTCATTTCAGAAACCTTCACCTGCCACCCCAGAGCCCAGCAAGCCCCAGCCCGAGTCCACTCCCATAGGCTGAGATGCTGACATGGGACTATGGGAGTCTTGCTACCTTGGACCAGTTCTTTGCAGATAAATTTTGTCTTCTTAATGACGCCTCTGTGATCATCATCATGTTGGCCTAGCTTGACCAGCGCTCTCCCTAGAAAAAGCACATTTCCATTGGCCTTGGCCAAGCTCATGCTGATTGAGTTGTCCTCCTAGAACCTTGGGGCAAAAAAGGGTCTACAGGAACTTCAGCTGCCTCTGTCTGCTGACTCCCAAAGGGAGATATAACACTTTCCCAATGTAAGATTTCATTGGTTACAGTTATTAAAACTTCAGGCTGGTATGGGATTGAGGGGCTGCAGGTGAAGAGTAACTATACTGGCTGGGCATTGGCTGTAATGGTAGATAGTTAATATAAACATGTTTTAATGAGGACTCATTTCTTTCCTAGAAAATTATGTGTATAGTTTATTATAAAGATTTATCTTTTTGCTCAGAAATATGTTAATTGAGAGAAAGTGTTTTCTTGCTTTTAGTTTATCGGGATTTTCTAAAGCTGTCTGTTAGACCCTCTAGGGACCTCAGAGGAGCCTGGAGCTGCCAAGTTCGTTGGTGGTGGGCGTGTGGAATGTGACCCATGGTCATGGTGCTGGTGTGGGGAAGGCCAGTGGGTTCATCTCGTTTTCCAGTTCAGCCTGGCTTCCTGGAGCTAAGCTGTGCAGACCTCGCCAGGGAAGACGGCCTTGGCTGACGAAGGTTGTCTGTCGTGGCTCAGGCAGAGGCGCTGGCTGTGCCGACATGCTGTGCATTTGCTGTCCCCGCTGTAAATTTCACCCAGCCTTCCTACCGTAGTTAATTCCACATGTCAGTTTGGCCAGGCGATGGTCCCCAGATTTTTGTCAAACATGAATGGGCCTCATCCCATCCCTGGAAGGCCTTAAGAGAAAAGACTGAGGTTCTCGGAGGAAGAAGAAATTCCTCCTCCAGAGACTCGCCTGCAACATCAACTCTTCCCTGCTGGCCTGCCCTGAAGATTTTATTTTAGACTTGCCAGCCCTCACGATCACGTGAGCAAGTTCCTTTAAATCTCTGTCTCTAGCTCTGTCTCTATGCCATCGGTTCTGTTTCTCTGAAGATCCCTGAGTGATACACCTCCTTTAGATCCCTTATGTAGTTGCCCCACACTGTTTTTGTTTGTTTGTTTGTTTTTTAAAGAATTGTTTCCTGTGAAGAGAAGAGCACCTGTTTATGGTCCTGGTCATCCAAAGGGCACATTTCTTAGCGAGGCTGGCTTTGGAGGCAGGAACCGTAAGGAACATGTTTACACTAAGACAGAGATACAAAAACTTGGTAGTAGGTTTCAGGATAAAGGAGCATTTTAAACAATATAAGATATAGAAACGTGGAGACAGGGTGGTGCCGAGGAGGAATGGGCATGAGTTTTGGAACTGGGCAGCTTGGATCTGAACTGTGATCTGCAGCCTCCTGGCTGAGTTACCTTCAAAAAGGTACTTAACCTTTCTGAGCTCCAGCTTTCCTCATCTGTCAAACAGGCGAAATGACATCCACTTTTTGGTGGGTAGTAGATCATGTAGGTGCTCAATCATTGGTGGCTACTTCGGCTGTTTTGGTTATGAAGAAAGGCTGCATTAGGGCAATGGCAAAATGATGCGGTGGGTCGTATTTCTTTATTGTTTCCTTCTGCTCTGCTGAATAAACAGTTTTCAGATTGGTCTCCTCCCTTTACTTCACCCAACTGCGCTTGTAGACTGTTCATTCATTTCAAGATATAAGTGATACAGAAGAGCACCCATTGTTACCCTTTTCCATAATAGGGCTTAAGGAAAAGCAAAAGCGACAGAAATTCTGGCAGTAGCCATAATTCAGGGGCAATCATGTTCAGATTGGGTTGAAGGACAGGGGCAGAAATGGTGGTCTCCTCTGCAGTGAGCAGAGCATGTGGTCCTGTCTTTCTGCCTGCAGGTAGGAGAAACAGCACTACTTCCTGTAGGCGGTTAGAGGAATAAAGGAGGTAATTCATGAAATGTGCTCACTGTGCCAGGAGCATAGCAAGTGCTTAGTAAAGGTTAGCTAGAAACAGCAGCAGCGGTGGCAGCAGTAATTTACTACAAAGATTGGTGTCCAGCACTTCAGGTGGGGGAAAGTATGAAAGAAGGCCACGGGGGAAAATAAACGTGACACGTATTCGGATGCCAACTAGACTGTAGGGAAAACTTTTCAGTGGGGATTAGGGAAAAGTAAAATATTTAAGGTAGAGACAGGGCAGTATCATAAAACTCAAAACGCTGTTGTATGGTTATTATTACCGCTGTTTGGCAATGGTTTATGAGAATCTGCCCTGTAAAACATCACTTCTGTTGTAGAGTCTGTTGTTATAAACTCTTGATGGGATGGCGTTGCCTGGTATTTCTGCAAAGTTAACAACACGGATGTGGCAGACACTGGTGCTCGCCTAGACAATAGCAACTCCTCCTTCATCTGGGTGAGCCCTGATTTTGTCCTGGTATCTTTCACCCATGTGGTTCAGGTAAACACTGATTAGTCTAGGCTATAATGATGGTTCCATTCCTGTTGCCAGTGATTGGTTCAGGGTGGCCATATAACCAAATAGATAAGAAAGAAATCTTGCTGGTTGAGACATGTGTGGAGGGGGTGGAAAGGGAGGAAGGCATCTAGTAAAAAGTTCCTAGCTCTTAGAAATAGTCAGAAGGAAGAAGGAGTCCACTTTCCACCTCTGGATGTTGCTTTATGAGGATGTGATGCCTGGATCTATTGCAGCCATCTTGTGGACATGAGGGAGAGACCAGCCATCATTTTATTATTATTATTATTGGCTTATTTTTGCCTGGGGAGAGATACAGCCCATCATGTTTTTATTCTGGATGAAGATAGGACTGAAGAAGGAGGATGAATACATATTGCTGTTGTTTTTGCACATTTTGCCTTTGTTGAGCCCTACTTCTTACTTCTGCTCCACAATACTGTGGATTCCGATCCCAGAGTCTCTCTGCTCTCTTGGGCTGACTGAGTCCCACCTTCTTGACAGTCCTCTTCTAGTATATTCTAGGATGTGGCCTTTTCTGACTATTTCCTACGTCTACTCAATCCTATATGCTTTTCTTTGTCCAGAAATTTGTAAAGCTCTCTCTTCATTGGTGCCCTCTGTTCCATTTTCTCTTCTTTTTGTGTTTGTGGGTTTAGTCCTTTTTGTACTTTTATATATGGGAAAGTACACAGGCTAATGCTTGTGCTTAGTGGATCAGTATGACTATTTCTTTTGTAAATTGCTCCTTATAATTAACTTCGGTTTATATTGGGGTTGTCATCGATTTGCAAGACCTATTTACATATTAAAATACCAACCGCTTTTCACATATATAACCAACATTTTTCCTAGTTTATTGCTTTTGAAAATTGTTTGTGTTTTTCTTGACATATGGAAGATTATATTGTCACGTAGTAAGATTTATCAATCTTCTTTGTGGTTTCTTTCTTTGTTTTTATTCTTAGAAGGACTTTTTCTCCCCAAGATCAAATATATATTCGCTATACATTTTTGATTCTCCCTTCCTCTCTGTCTTCCTTTCTTCTTTCTTTTTGAGCTCAAATGGCTTAAATTTAACTGATAACATTTTCAATTCATGGCACACTGTCATCATTGGTCCATGCAGAGCTCTTGTTTTTTTATTTTCTTTTTTTCCTTTTATCCTCCATCCTCAGTGCCATTTCTCTCTCCAACCACATACATCTATTCTAATGCATCCAGTGTATGTTCTTCATTTTAAAAAAACATTCACCATTTTTTCTCCATCTGGAGTTAGAGATTTAAAAATTAAAAAAAAAAAATTTACCCAGTTTTCTCACTATCTTTCTCTGTTCATTCGAATTGCCTTCTTTACCAAATGTCAGGTACCAGGCTTTCTAACTTGTTCCATTTATCCATCTGACTGCTTTGGTGCTAAGATCACACTACCTTAATGATTATATAATTTAAAAACATTTTGAGTATGCAGGAATGAAAATCACGTGTGATGTTCTTCCTGTGTCATTTAATTCTTTTCTGTTTTTTAATATGATAGACAAGGGGACCATTCTCTAATAACTAGCACATCTATGTATGTTAGTGTAGCAAGTTGCTAGTCACTGTCACCTAAGCCAGTCACGCCTTACATTTTGCAGATGGTGAAAAATATTATGGTAGATGTGACTTCAGGAGCAGAAACATATTTAAAAGTAGTGCCTATGACTGATTCAAAAGGAAACATGCTCACATGTTTTAGTGAACTCTGGTTTAGAGTTACTGAAGATGTTTACTGTGATTAACATTCTTGTAACCTTAAATCATGCTCTGTCAACTTCTAAGAAAACAATTTCAAATGTCATTTTGTGCATTGATTTTGCAAGGATCCAAGAACGAAATCGGGTTCTGACCTTCTTTTTATCCGTGTTGAGCAGACTTTTCTGTCTGGAATTGATATTTATCAACAGCTTTCGTCTTTCCTGTGTGTTTATCATGAGGATGTGGTTTGAATATGGTTCTTATTCCATGGAGCATGTGGAAATATTGTGGTGAGAATCAGATTTTCTGCTTTTGGACACAGAATAGTGCCTTGTTTCATGAAGCAGCACTGGGCGGTGGTCCTGTGTGCCTGCTGTGGAGGAGGACAGACAGGGAGGAAGAGCGAAGCAAAGACTTTTTTGTGCCCCCTAGAGCAAAACAAAAAGGGAAGAGTTGGCAACTGACTAGTGCCCAAAAAGTCAAATGTGTTAATTCAGAAAAATGAAAACTCTAGCATTTTGTTGGGACAAAATGGCAAAAAAACCAAATGCATTGCTATAAGATGTGAACATTTTAATTCCTACCAATAATCAGTAATATAATAATTGAGGGGGGCTTGGTTTTGAGGCGGGGTTAGGACACTTTAGGTAATTTAGGTAATTATTTAGGGAACCTTCTCACTAATAGATGCTTGTAATCCTTCTGGATACTGTGTACATTCTAATTGATTTGCCAAAAATCACATAGCTTAAAAGCTATGAAAACAATAGCTTATCACAATAATTGCATAGCACATTTTAGAACGCTGAGTATCAGAGGATTTTTAGAAAAGGAACCTTGAACCCAGACAGGTCAAATGAATTGTCAAGTTGCTTAGTAACTTAGGGGTGAAGCTGGCTGCAAATCAGACCTTTATCAAAGCCCACTGTGGGAACTTCCATGGTGGTGCAGTGGTTAAGAATCCACCTGCCGATGCAGGGGATATGGGTTCGATCCCTGGTCCGGGAAGATCCCACATGCCGCTGAGCAACTAAGCCTGTGCGCCACAACTACTGAGCCTGCGAGTCACAACTACTGAGCCCATGTGCCACAACTACTGAAGCCCGGGCGCCTAGAGCCTGTGCTCCACAACAAGAGAAGCCACCACAATGAGAAGCCCACGCACTGCAATGAAGAGTAGCCCCCACTCGCTGCAAATAGAGAAAGCCTGCGCGTAGCAACGAAGACCTAATGCGGCCAAAAAAAAAAAAAAAAAGACCAGTGTGGGTTCTGCCATGTAGGAAATGCAAACTGCTTTCTCTAAGAATCAACTGGCAAAGGCTGTCTGGAGCACTGGTTGTAGACTGGGGATGTAGCCAAGCTCACTTGTAACAAGTGACAGGAGGGTTAGCAGTGCCAGCCTTAGAAAGAGGTGAGACATGCAGCCTATGTCTGCTCACACTGTATTGCACTTCTCTTGTACTCCGAGAGATAAGTTCATAGATGTTCTTAGCTTATCCGCTGAGGATTCCACTTAGGCCACATTGGATGTGTGGGTGAAGCTCCCTGGTACCTGATTTAAGGACAGGGATTGAAGACAGAACAAGTGCCCAGATAGAGCCCTTAGCATCCCATCTTGGAAAACTCTCATCTCTACTTTATTTGAAAACTGGGCGTGACCCCAGAGTGTCTCTGTGCTCGTGCTGCTCTGAGGGGTTAAAGTTCGTACTGTAATTACAGAGAGCAGACAGAGCACAGGAAGTGAAGTGCTTTGTCATTACTGCTGTTATTTCTTGCCCTTCACTCATACCACCCTTGGGGTGTTGGCAGGTATGTGCCCTGCAGACCTCGCCACTCTCCAGTTACCAGGTGAGCATGGGATGGAGCCAGTAGCTGACGGACCATTTTATTTGCTTTTCTTAGGCACCAATTAAAGTCGTAGATGGCATCTCCCCTTGATAAGCAGTAGACAGACGTTGAAACATTTCAATAGAATGTTTTGCTGGGTTCATCTTTCTTTTTTAATGGGGACTTGCACTGATCCATATTTCCTCAGTGAGTTTTCATGCTCTGCAGCCTATCTGGCTGGTAGACTAGAGTACACATAAGAGAGACACCAGCTGTCTACAGCAGGAACTGAAATAATGAGTTGAGAAGTATTCAGTTAATGGGCTGGAAAGGTGGAAATTAATTCAAATCATTGAGGACAATGTTACTTATACATTTTGTTGTTTTTAGACATAATGGAATAAAAGGTAATGGTTTTTACTCCCAACTTTTAATATCCATTCATAAAGACCAGTGATACAGTAATTTCCCTTATACATTGTCACTGGGAATGCATTATTGCACCAATTCATTTTTATGTTACATGATATAAATGTTACATATAAAGGATGACACTAATGTCCTATGTATTACTTGTAAGGCAGGTGCTACAATTGTTTTCAAGTGTTGTGATAAAATTTTTGTTAAGCTACTCACCTTCAACCACCTTTTCCCCTGTGACCATTGAGGATACACTGAAGCAAGCTTACGTGTTGAGAGCTGCGATCCCTATTTCTGGAAAGGACTGGAGCCTCCTGGCTCATCCCAGATTGTATGACCTTGACCGTTTTAGCTCTGTGCAAAACAGTTGAGTTCACTGGATTAGAGATAATGAAGTAGAAATTAGATACACATTTTTCACTTGCTTTTCCAGAGTTAATTTTCTTTTGAGTGAATGAAGAACTCATTTAGTAAAATAAATACAAAATTGTCATATATCTGCAATCCACCAGTGCCTCTAAATTGTGTTAACCCTACCTCAAGTCACAAGCAGTGAACTGATTGCTCCTCAACTTCACAGAATTCTAGCCTGTGTAGGCAAATGAACTTTGTAATAAGAGTAGGCACTAATAGGGTATATTTGTTATCTTTTTATCATCTTGCTAGGATTAATTTTTCCCTCCCCCTGGGTTAACATGGTTTTTTACATAACATCATTTCCATGTGCATTTTATTTATTTATTTATTAATAAATTTATTTATTTATTTATTTTTGGCTGTGTTGGGTCTTCGTCGCCGCACGGGGGCTTTCTCTAGTTGCGGCGAGCGGGGGCTACTCTTTGTTGTGGTGAGCGGGCTTCTCATTGCGGTGGCTTCTCTTGTTGTGGAGCACCAGCTCTAGGCGCACAGGCTTCAGTAGTTGTGGCTCGTGGGCTCCAGAGCGCAGGCTCAGTAGTTGTGGAGCACGGGCTTAGTTGCCCCAGGGCATGTGGGATCTTCTCGGACCAGGGCTCAAACCTGTGTCCCCTGCGTTGGCAGGCGGATTCTTAACCACTGCGCCACCAGGGAAGTCCTCCACGTGCATTTTAAATTCAAATATGAGTTGGGTTTTTTTTTCAACCATCTTTTTTTTCATCTTGCTCTAGATTTTCTGCACACAGAGAATATATTCCAAATACAGGTGTAATATCTGCCTATGATATATATTTAAATGTGTATCATCTTTTCTGTTCATTTGATAGAATTACAACCTCCACCCTTTTCACAGTTTTCTAAAAAGGCCTAATTGTTGTACTATTAGATTTTAAAATAAACTGCCCAGTACATTATGTGATTCACTAAGTATACCAGATGGATCCAAAAGATACTGAGTCATATTTTTCAACCTGAACACATATATTGATAACATTATCTGCCAGCACTTTTTTTTTTTATCATTTGCAAATATTCTACCTGTTAATGCTTCAGAGATTTGGAAGTATGTCTTCTAATTTTCTTACTTCTTAGAATCCATTTTAATTCATATCTATTAACTCCAATCAAGTATTGAAATAAATAGCTTGAAGGCTGCCAAGAAGACAACATGACTTTAACATACAAAGCATTTAAAGCATGTATATGAGAAGGAATTTTTCCATAGATAAGAGCTTCTAACTTGAGAGTGTTTCTGGTCAATAATGCCTTTGGGCCTGGAAACAAAGCAGGCTTTGAGTGTTTTCTCCTTGATTTATTTCCATCTCTCAATGATCCAGAAATGACTAAAGAAGCAGCTCCATTTCCCTCAAAAAAAAGTTGTTTCTTACATTGTCCATGAACCTGAGAGCTTTGACAAATTTAACCATAATTAAAGAGGAAAACCCTGGAAATAATACTAATCTCCATAACCCTGGTTGGAGACCAAGAGAGGGGCATAGATGTAGCAACAGTTAGAATTTTGAAACTAATGGGTCAGACCTTGTTGAAGATGAATGTCTGATTAGTGTTTCCCAGAGTGCCGTTGGGATCTGGCAATTAGCTAATTCAGTAAATGGAAAAGACCCCCCTCGCACTTGGGGGCTTTTATTATCGGTTTGGTTGTCCCCATTAATTAACAGTGAAATGCTCACTTGTCCATTGAATTTCCTCATGCTCCATGGGTATAGACTGAAGGTGAGCATTAAATAATAGGGTGAGCATTAGATACCATCTGAAGCTGCATCAAAGTTACCTGCCGTGGTGACTAAATATGTAAATTTCTGAGCCCCATCGGCCACCCTCTTCCCTGTGACGTCACTATAACTACGTGGCTCTGGTGATGCTGGGTTTCGGGAACCACCAACCCACCTGAGGGTCAGTGACCTGCCTGGGGCCCGTCACGTCGATCTGACCTTTTCAGTGAAGGATCATCCTCTTTATCACTTTTCTGTTTGTTCACTGTTTTCTGCTGCCTGTGCCATGACTGGGCGACCCTTTTGCTCTTTATGCCCCTAGTCGTGCTGATGTTAGGTCTTTCTAAAGAGAAATCTGTACAAAATGGGAATTTTGAACTTACGGCAGAATTTGAAAGAATCCCTTCAGCCTTATTTGCTATATACCATGATGCAAACACATATCGCATTTGCTATATACCATGATGCAAACACATATCATATTCAACTATTGATAGCATCTGAATATTTATTATAAATTTTTTATCCTCATATTTATGTCATACACCTGGGAAAGCATTTCTATTGTGATCTCTGTGCAAACCTATGCAAATATGTTATTTTCACCCATTAAAACAAAAATGGCAGCACTTTAAATAATATGTAAATGTGAAGTCTTGAGTCTTAAACTAGTTATAATGTGTCTTATGTAGTTAATTTCTATTTTCCATAGTTTGCTTGCTGGAAGCTTTTTTTTTTTTTTACTATCTACAGTTTCAATCAGACGCATGTGATTTAATTTTATTTTGGGGTAGCTAATTTGCATCCTCAGAGAAACTGTTTCTCTTTTTCTTCATCCCTCCCTCCCTTCCTCCCTTCTTTTCTCCGAATCTGATTCTCAGACCAGATGCTCAGTGCGTTTGCTGTGCTCTGACTTGGAGTTCTGAGGCTGACAGCCAAAGCTCCCCGAGACCCAGGGCGAGACGCGAAATGAGCCCCCGTCACGTGGGTCTAACAACGGTTCCTACCGTCTGGGTTTATTTTCCTTTAGCTTCTTTTTCCTTCTGAAATATCACTGGAGAGAAAAAAAGACATAAAACATCTGATTTTGTTCTTCACTTCCTTTTCTATTTCCAGCCACCTGTTCTCATTTTCTAATTAACCCCAACACAGCAACAAGAGCCAAGATTCTCATGGTTATATAAAAAGGTATGATAAAACAAAAGCCACGTCTACTGGAATTTTGCCCAAGGGAAACTCGGCTTCATGGTTGAAGAAGGCGTTCTGTTCTCTCTTTGTCCAATTTGTAGGGGAAGCAATGGTGATTTGCCTTCTCACTCCTCTGCTACAAAAACAAATCAGGTGTTTTTGCGTGTATTGTGTGAGGAAGGCAAGGCTTCCTGTGAGCTCAGAGAAGTCTGGAGGTGGGGTTCGAACCCAGTACCTCTAGGACAGGGGCCCCCTCCGCACAGGCTGATGGCCTCTGAGCACCTGCTGTGAGACCTGATTCATTAGAGCCTGATGTGTGCAGGGTTCAGGGAGTTGATAAACGCCTGGAGAGTCTTCATGGCTAACGATTGACCAAGAGGAACAAAATCACGCTTCAACATCTGAAGGGACTTTTCACACCGCCTTGCTCTGAAAAGTATTTGAAACCAAATGGAGGGTGCTGAGAACTGACACGAAGGGGGCTTGTAAGGATGGGAAAGGAGGAGAGAAGGGAGAAAAACAGGCTGATAGGAAACAAGAGAGAGGAACTTGCTGTAAAATTTCAAAAGTCATCATTGGCCTGGTTAGATGTGGCCTAGAAACTGGAGCAGCCTTTCTGATATTCTTACGCCAGGGTGCCTTCTGCACGGAGACCCAGGCTGGTGCCAAAAGGACGTCTCCTCAGCTGTTTCCTCCTGAGCTGGACTCTCATTGCAGTGAAGCAGCAAAACGTAGCAAAGGCGGCCAAGAGCCGGGAATTAATGGGAGCAGAGAGAGAGGAGAAGACAGAACAGCCTGGAGAATGGAAACTGGGCACCAGTGCAGCAGTCCTTCACCCAACAAATCCTGAGTGTCTGCTGTGAACCAGGGCTGTGCTAGATACTGGGGTCAGAGGGGTTGTGCCCTCGGGGGAGGACAGAGCAGGACAGATGGGGTTGTGCCCTCGGGGGCTGATGGTCTCGTGAGGAAGGACGGACCATTAGCACAGGCCAGGCTGCTGCCAGCAGATGGGTGGTAGGTTCATTCCTGACAGCTGTTCATTCCCTCTTGATGAGAGACTTTCAAAGAGCCGCAGTATAAGGAAGAGTTTTCTTCTCAGGATTAAGTTCAGAAAACTGAATGCGTCATTGCTACCAAGGGTCAAGTGCCCCATGTTAAAGGTTTTGAATTTTAGACAAAGGTGGACGGCTTGAAATCCATGTAGACCCAAACTCTTTGGCTTTTTGTATTTTAATTTATTTAACAGTCACCTTGGTCAGGGTCCCCAACCTTTTTGGCACCAGGGACCGGTTTTGCGGAAGACAGTTTTTCCTCGGACGGGGGTAGGAGGTGGGGATGGTTCAGGCAGTAATGGGAGTGATGGGGAGCAGCAGATGAAGTTTCACTGGCTCGCCTGCCGCTCACCTCCTGCTGTGCGGCCTGGCTCCTAACAGGCCGCTGACCAGTACTGGTCCGCGGCCCAGGGGTTGGGGACCCCTGACTTTGGTACTCCTTGCTTTAAGTCACAGTTCTAGGCACACAAATATTCACATATTTAATCTTCATAACAGTCTGATGAGGGAGGTGCTATTATTGTGCCCACTTTGTAGGGGAGGAAATTGGCTTGCTCAGGGTCTCACAGTGCTCTGGGCTCAGTGTTTGGGTCCTCCCCCAAATTCATATGTTGAAATCCTAACCCCCAAGGTGGTAGTATTAGGAGGTGGGGATTTAGAGAGGTGATTAGGTCATGAGGGTGGAACCCTCATCAATAGGATTAGTGCCCTTATCAAAGAGGCCCCAGAGAGATCTCTCCACCCCTCCACCATGTGAGGACACAGTGAAAAGATATCTGTGTACCAAGACTCAGGCCCTCACTGGACACCGAATCTGTGGGCACCTTGATCTTAGACTTCCAGCCTCCAGAACTGTGAGAAATGAATGTTTGATGTTTAAGCCCCTCAGTCTGTGGTATTTATGTTATAGTAGCCTGAACACACTGAGACACACAGTGAGTGCTAACGGGCTATTCATGCATTCAGCACTGGGTCTTCTAGTGATGAATTGAACACAAAGCCAAGTGAGAGAAGGAGGGAGGGCTTGGGGTCAGACAAGAGGCAGGTGCCTGGTCAGCAGGGCCCTGAAAGCCACGGTGAGAGGTGAACTTTCACTCCAGCTGCAGTGGGAGACCAGGGAAGGTTTTGAGCCGTGGAGTGACATATTGGGTTTCCATTTAAAAAGGTTCCTCTGGCTGCTGTCAGAGGAGCAAGTGGAAGGATAAATAAAAGGTGTAATAACAAGACAATGACTTGATGCGGGGGAAAAAAAAAAAAAATTAGGAAGCAAGCCCGGGCGTGTGTTTATGTGGTTTCCATGCTGTGCAGAGGACGAATTCATCTTTGGGCTGCATTCTGAGCTGCCAACTCCTTGCCTTCTGGAGACCAGGTGACAGCAGGGAGGCGTCATGGAAAGGACTCCTGGGAGGCAGTTCTAATCCCAGCTCAGGGACGTACAGAGTGGGACCCCAGTGAGTGGCTTCACACAGTATCTGGATCTCCATTTCTCTGCTTAAAAAACTGAGAGACTTGATGCTTTATCCCTGTTCATCTTTTTAAGTCTTAAAATATTTTATGGTCCTTAAAAACCACGAGAAAGCTTAGACATCACATTCTTCCGGAAGGTGAAAACTTGGCCTGTCTTGTGGGAACCTGGCACATTTAGACATGTAATCAGTGTTTCGTGAGTGACTATTTAGGAGCAGGTAGACTTGAGGATGGCTGTTGGAAGGCTAGTTCCACAGCACGCCCCAGCTTCTGCTCACGTTCCTCCATCAGGAATTCGTTTATAGCATCTGTCTGCCTCTCACTGCTTCTAGCATCTCTAGGGTGATGTGGGAGCAAGAGGGACCCTGGGGGCCATGGAGCTGTTTCAAGGGACAGGGATGCCACGCCTGCAGCACACACTTCCTGTGGCTGGAAGACACGGTCTCACAGAACTCCTGCAAGTTTTCAAACGTATATGGAGGCTGTGGAGATTAATAACATTTACATTCATCTAAAAGCATTTCTGAATTCATAGCCTCTTTTTGTCATTGGGTCATGAGAGGCTATGTGAAATACTTTGACATGACAAAGGAATCATCTTCAAAAGGTTGGGAGCTGCTCCTTCAAGGAGAGTAAGAATGCTTTTACTTTACGTCAGAGGATAGTGTTCCTCTGGTTATCCTCCTGAGAGTCCTGCAATATACTCCCATCCTCCAGGGATGAAGAATGACTATTGAGAGATTATTTAGACAAGACGTTAAAATCTAATCTTGCACTGAAGACTTGTCACAGCTGGGAATTTGATTCCTTCTTTAGCAGAAAAATGGTGATTGTGAGGATTACGCTGTTTATTTTTAGGGAGGACAGTATGAGAGGGATTCTTCTTCTTTTTTTTTTTTTATAAGGCCGCACCGTGTGGCATGCAGGATACCAGGGATCGAATCTATGCCGCCTGCACTGGGAGCATGGAGCCTTAACCACTGGACCACCAGGGAAGTCCTTGTTTTTGCTTTTTAAGGATTCCTCCGAAGGCACTCGGAGAGCTGATATCAGTTCCTTCCTTCCTCCCTCTCTTTCTCCTCCTCTTCCTCCTTCCACCCTTTCCATTTTGAGTAGGAAGGGAGAGCATGTGGCTAGTTTTGCCTAGGAACTCAGAATCTTCTGTTAAATATTTAAGAGATCTGGTAATTCGGTCAAGTAATTGTCATCTGAATGAGGACAGGAAACCTCTGGACTGTATTTCCAGCCGCTCCAGAACTCTTGGGAGGACAAATCTATAAATGGCCTTGTGAGAGTTTCTGTGGTCAGAAAGTACCGTGGATGTGCTGGTTATTCTTACTGTGTTTGATAAAATAAAACCACAGCCTTGTCTCATGAATCAAAGATTTCCCCTGCCGACAGTCACACACACATTTACACACTCACACATTCACACACTCATACACTCAAAATATTCACACACACACACACACCACCCCCACCCCCACCGCCCCCCCCCCCCCGCCATCCATCCTGGGTCTGCAGCAACCCCAGAAGTGGCCACTAGGGGGAAGCAGAGGCTGCAGAACCGGGCGGTGGGGGGAGCCGAGCCTCGGGGGTGGAGGGAAGGCCTGGGGCAGGGACCTGGCTCCGAGGGTGGGAGGGGCGTCCGCGATCCCCAGCGTCCCCAGGCTGGTTCTGCTTTCTCTTCGGGTCTAGTATGTCGCCTTTTTTAACACCCGCTCTCACATGGTGCTTACCTTTTCTGTCCCCTTAATACCTGGCTCCCATATTTCCAGAGTGGCCATCTGGGCTGTGACCCCACTTACTGTCCCTTCCTGGCACATCCCTGGGACGGGGGACTGCGGGAGCCCACAGTTTTGGCCAGCTGGGTTTGTTTGGTGGCCCTGGGAGGGGAGGACAGGCAGTGGGTGACATGGCCACGCGGGAGAAGTGAGCTGATTAGAAAAGCTGAGAAGAGGGGCAATGGCTGTCACAGGGTGGTCGGGGGCCCATCTCCCCCTCCCGCCCCCTGTTGTTTGATGTGGATAATGGACTTGTTTTCATTCTCGTGGAAAGTGTCATGCACACCGTAGTTTGGGGACAGATTCTTGGTTTCCCCTTTCCTCTGCATTGCCATTCCCGAATCCCTCCTGCATAGAAATTCTAGAGCTGCTACTGACCGCAAAAAATTAGGAACCAGAGGAGTTGGGGTTCCTTCGTCTTTGGGGCGAAAGGAGGGAAACTTGAAGCTGAATTTTGCAGAAATCCATGTGGAGGTCAAAACTGCCTTTTGCGTCTCTCGGAACTCATAACCCAGTCTTGATGGAGTTATTTGCTATCCAAGTGTTCAGAAAATCAAATACCTAAAGCATTTCCAAGATGGCATTTTTACAAACATTTTTCCTGCCTCAGCCTCCTCAAGTGAAAAGCTTTTTTCTCTTGTGTGTGTGTGTGTGTGTGTGTGTGTGTTTCCATGACAAAAACTGCTTAGTTTAAGGTAGCCTGACTTATGAATTTTTTCCTTTATGGTTGTTACTTTTTGTGTCCTGTTTAAGAAATATTTGCCTACTCCCAGGTCATAAAAATATTCTTCTGTATTTTCTTCTAAAAGCTTGATAGTCTTTTAAACACTGTTTTCCTTAAGAGCAGTTTTAAGTTAACAGCACAATTAAGGAGAAGGTAGAGAGATTTCCCAAATACCCCCTGCCCCACACAGGCACAGCCACCCCCCTAATCAACATCCCCACCGGGATGGTGCATTTGTTACAGTCAGTGACCCTACATGGACACGTCATCACCCAGAGTCTGTAGTTTACATTAGGCTTCACTCTTGGTTTTATATTAATACATTCCATGGGTTTGGACAAATGTATGATGACGTGTATCCACCATTATAGTGTCGCACAGAATATTTCCACTGCCCTAAAAATCCTCTGTGCTCCAGCTTGTTTTGCTTTCCAAATACAGATATGAAATCCACCTGGAACTGATTTTTAGGCATAATGTGAGGTAGTCAAAATTCTTTATTTTTCCATATGAATAACTACTAGGCCCGACCCCATTGCTTGAAAATGCCGTGCTTTCCCTACTCCACTGCTGTGTTGTTTTTTTCCGTAAATCAGGTGACCCCAAATGTGTAGGGCTGTTTCTAGACTCCTTATTCTATTTTACTGGTCAATTTTTCTACTGCTATATCAATATCCCACTTTCTTAATTACTATAGCTTTATGACTAGTATTGAGAGCTGGTGAAACAGGTCCTCCCTGTTTGTTGTTCTTTTTTCAAAATTACCTTTGCTCTTTTTGGCCAAAATACTCAAATTTGATTTCTAGATTAAAACTGTCTTTTCCTCTTCAAGTCTTATGGGCATGATTCCTTATGGCTTTCCTAAAAATAACACATGGGAGGCCAGTCATATGGTATAAGTTTAATTATGTTCTAAAATAATGAGATAGCGCTACAAGGGCAAAGCTTTCTAGGACATGGTAAGTCCGTGAGTCACACGTCTGTCCTGCCCACCAGGGTCAGGGAAAGAATTTCCCTTTTTTTCTCTTTCCAAATTCCAACTGTCTTTCAAGGCCTGCTCCAAAGCCGCACGTTCCCACCTGGATTACGTAACTCCCCTCACACTTGCCCAGCCGCCCTGCATGGCACAGATTTGGTGATGATGCAGTGTTACTCTCAGGAAAAGACCTGACGCCTCCCAGCCTCCCAGGACCTCCACCATTTGGACTGGACCACTTTCCACAGCATCTCCCGTTTCCCCCTCCCCCCGTGGTACCCAGCCTTCAGGTCCCCACAGGACTCTGCCCCACACACTCCGGGGACTTTCCATTTGGCTTTGATCTTTCTGCCTCTGCGCAGTTCTTCGCTTCTTGTTCCCACAGCCTTCCTTGTATGGGCTGATGCCTTGTGAACCCTTCAAGTCCTCCATCTGGGCATCCTTCCCTGGCTCCCAGACTACATCAGCTCCCCTTGTAATATGCTCCCCCTTCATGGCGTGCGTCGCAGCTCAAAATTATAAACCTAGTGGATGATTTGATCAACGCCTGACTCTTCCACTAGACTCTAAACTCCAGTAAGGCGGGATCCAGGACTCATCCTTTTTCATCTCTGATATCTAGCCTAGTATTTGTCACATAGCAAGTGCTCCGTAATTCTTCTATGAATGAATGTATGCGTGAATGAAACACTTTGGCCTCGTGGCCTACGTTACTCTTCACAGCACCTTGCGTGCAGATGCTCTATAAATATCTTTCTGATTCATCTTACCTTGTTCTATAGGACATTTTAATAACGAATTCTGTGTAGTTTGTAAGAGTAGCTTGCCACCTTCTGAATTGAGAGGCCTGGCCATTGCAGGCAGAGTCAGGGTGTTTCTTCAGGCCCTGTACTTGGTTTGATAGGGGTGATAGTGGTAATCAAATATGACTTAGAGGTGTCCCCCACCTGCCATACCTGTCTTGCTTTCCATATCTCAAGTCTACCTTTTGGAAACCCCTGGGAATTCATGTCACTTCACCTTGCTCAGTGGCAAAGCAGGGCAGCCAGGAGGGCTTCGTTGGCAGTTGGCCTAGATGAGTGAGAGCTAACATCTGGTCCATCATGGAAAATTCCTGTAGTTACAGAGCTGGAAAATAGACTACCATTCCATTAATAAAGGGACCAGAATTAGTTCTTGTTCTCTGTGCTTCATGTGCTAGTCATTGATGAATGATAATCCTGTCTTTATAGTCTCAAGCAGTCAGAGGGGAAGATAAAAAGTATGCTCCCTGGTCACCATCAGCAGCGCTGCATTGGAGGGAGGGGGCAGGCTGTGGTGGTCGAGTCCCATCCTGTCCTGATAGGGACATCTGTAATGTGCATATTTAGTGGGGAGAGGCAACAGCTAGAGATGCCACTTCTGATACAGCCCCTGCCCCCCCCCCCCGGCTCTGTACGACCAAGGGAGAACCACTAATTGGATTCTGCCTCAAAAATGGGAACACTGACCTTTTCTCAAATCCACCAAACTGGAGTGTAATAGGGTTAATGTCATAGAGGTAAATGACACTTAGGTTCTTAGGGGAAAAAACAGTGTATACTTTTATCAGGAGGACCTTCCTATGGTCCTTAGAAGCATGGTTTTAATGGATATAAATAAGGAATTAAGACCAGTTATTAACCACATTGCAGTGGAGGTCCTCAGTTGCCTTCTGGGGCTGGGGCAGGTGGAACAGCGGGATCTGAGGGCGGGGTGAGCCGGGGGGCGCAGGGAAGCACGACCACGGGGATGTCTGAGTGTGTGTGTGTGGGGGCGGGGAGTGGGTTATGATTCAGGGTGGAAAGACGCTGAAGACAAATTAGGTTACATCCCATTCTTGATTTCAGTGTATTTATATTGGGCATTTTGAGTTTAAAGCTAATTAAATCGATGCATCATCTTTTGTGAAATACCAAAAGGATTTGGTAAACTCTAATTAGGCTAGAGGACGTTTACATCATTTAACACTAGGCAATTGGCCACCTACAACATGTAAGGTGATTCATTAATTTCAAGTAAATTTAATTTACTTGTGATTAAATGGCAAGACTCTGAGGGTTTCTGTGGCTGGCTCTGCCTTCCGCCCAGCGCAATGCACTTCTTCACACTTACTTACATTCAGGGTGTCCACCGGGATGTTCTCAAAGACCCTATCCTCCTATGTGAATGCCAGAGGAGTACCAGCGAGTTGTTACACTGGATGCGTACCTGCTTCCTCCACCCTCACCGGCACCCCGTGCTCTGCCCCCCAGGGGGCCTGGGTGGTTCCTTCCTGTGTTCCACCTCTTGATCCAACCTGATTGGGTCAGAATGAGCCCCAGGCGTTCAATCGATGGCCTGGCATGAAAGTCCTGTATCTCAGGGATGATGGTGGTTGAGTCGTTCGTATTCTTGCACAGGAATTTCCACTGAAGAAATGGCCAGAATCAGGCAGTTGCAAGTAGAATCTTAGTGGAAAGGTTCTCAGAGAGAAGGCAGTGTGCAAAATCACGAAGCACTACAGGTCATGAATAAGTAAAAGCCATGAAGTCAGGGAGTCAGGCTGGAAGAAAGGGAGAGTTGTTAGTTGGAAGCAGCTGATGGAGAGTTGAAACTCTCTAACAGCAGAGAATAATCTAGATAATCCAATCACTGGAGCTGTATTGGGTTATTACAATTTCTGAACTGAAATGTAAGACTCAGCCGACCATTTCCATGACGTCTGGCTATGACGTGTATCCCCACAGTAACACCCCCTACCCCGCCCCCCCCCAAAAAAAAAACTTAAGGAAGCAGAAGAGAGTATCTTTCCTTGCATGCCAAGGAATCTAACACACAACATGTATCTGAGGTTTATGTAACTTTTTTGTTTCAGTTTTATTGAGATATAATCGACATACATCACCATAAAAATTTAAGGTGGACAGCATAATGACTTGACTTATGTATATTGTGAAATGGTTCCTATAATAAGTTTAGTTAACATCAATCATCTCTCACAGATACAATGAAAAAAAAGAAAAAGAAAAAATTTCTTTCTTGTGATGAGAATTTTATGATGTATTCTCTTAGCAACTTTCAAATATATATTTGAAACTTTCAGATGACTACTATAGTCATTGTACTGTACATTAAATCCTCAGTACTCATTTATCTTATAACTGGAAGTTTGTACCTTTTGGCCACCTTCATCCAATTCCTTCACCCCCCATCTCCCACCTCTGGTAATCACAAGTCTGATCTCTTCTTCTATGAGTTTGAGTTTTTTGTTTTTTGGTTTCTTTTAGATTCCACATATAAGTGAGATCATATGGTATTTTTCTTTCTCTGCCTGACTTATCTTACTTAGCATAATGTCCTCAGGGTCTAGCCATGTTGTCACAATGGCAGGATTTCCTTCCTTTTTAATGGCTGAATAGTATTCCATTGTGTGTGTGTGTGTGTGTGTGTGTGTGTGTGTGTATCTCACAACCTCTTTATCCATTATCTGTTGATGCACCCTTAGGTTGTTTCCATGTCTTGGCTGTCATGAATGATGCTGCAATGAACATGGGGGTGCAGACATCTCTTCAAGATACTGATTTAATTTCCTTTGGATATGTACCCAGAAGCAGAATTGCTGGATCATATGGTAGTCCCATTTTTTATTTTTGGAGGGACCTCCATACTGTTTTCCATAGTGGCTGCACTAATATATAATCCCACCAACAGTGCACCAGGGCCCCCTTTTCTCCACATCCTCGCCAGCATTTATCTCTTGTTTTTTTGATGATAGGATCCTCACAGGTATGAGGTGATATCGCATTGTGGCTTTGATTTGCATTTCCCTAATGACTAGTGATGTTGAGCATCTTTTCATGTAGCTGTTGACCACTTGAATATCTTCTTTGGTAAAAATGTCTGTTCAGCTCCTTTGCCCATATTTCAATTGGATTACTTGCTTTTCTGCTACTGAGTTGTGTAAGTTCTCTATATATTTTGGATATTAACCCTTTTCAGATATATGATCTGCAAATGTTTTCACCCATTCTATAGGTTTCCTTTTCATTTTTGAAATTTTCATTTTTCATTCCTTTTGTTGTGCAGAAGCTTTTTAGTTTGATGTAGTCCCACTTGTTTATTTTTAATTTTGTTGCTTGTGCTTTAGGTGTCATAGCCAAAAACTCGTTTCCAAGACCCTTGTCAAGGAACTTTTTTCCCTATGTTTCCTTTTAGGAATTATATGGTTTCAGGTCTTACATCTAAGTCTTTAATCCATTTTGAGTTAATTTTTGTGAGTGGTGTGAGATAGGGGTCTAGTTTCATTCTTTTATATGTGAATGTCCAATTTTTCCAGCACCATTTATTGAAGAGACCGTCTTTTCTCCATTGAGTATTCTTGGCTCCCTTGTCAAATATTAGTTGACCGTATATACATGGGTTTATTTCTGGGCTCTCTATTCTGTTCCATTGGTCTTTATGTCTGTTTTTATGCCAGTACCATATGGTTTTGATTACTGTAGTGTTTATAAATAGCTTGAAATCGAGAAGTGTGTTGCCTCCCACTTTATTCTCCTTTCTCAGGACTGCTTTGGCTATTCAGGGTCTTTTGTGGCGCCATATATAACGTTTTGTTTTGCTTTTATTCTCTAAATGCTCTGAGTGGCTTTTACCCTCATCTTCATCCTTCTCTTTCTGTGTTCCAGCTTGTTGCAACTCTTTTTTGTCCCACATCCTCACCGTAGATAGATATTCCTGACCCAGAGCAAAGTGGTAATGAGGGCAGTTAAGGTTATACCAGCCTTGCAAGTCACCAAAGGGATGCTCCAGACACAGCATCACGCAGACTGCCTTTGACTTTTTAGTCAATTTATCTTCATAATGGATGTGGACCATTTTTAAAGTCTTTATTGAATTTGTTACAATATTGCTTCTGGGTTTTTTTTATGTTTTGGCTTTTTGGCCGTGAGACATGTGGGATCTTAGCTCCCCGACCAGGGATGGAACCCGCACTCCCTGCTCTGGAAGGCAAAGTCCTAACCACTGGACCGCCAGGGAAGTCCCCATCTTCATAATGGATGGACTAGGGGAAGACGATTTAGCTCAGATATTAAGTCACAGCTAAATTTAGAGTCGATTTTCTTCTCTTTCTCTCTCTCTCTAAGAAATCAGCTTACTCTTATCCTTAGATTCTTCCTTCCTCCACCCAAAGATTGAAAAGTAGCTTCACACTAGGGACTTTTTAGAGTTAACACAGATCTGGTTTGGCTAAGATACTCTTTCCAGGAGCAAACATGGACCTTCTGAACTTTTTTTGTTTGTCCACACACTTATGCTATTTGTTGGTCGTAGCCAGAGCTCCCTGAGGATCAGGGAGTGCAAGTGTATATCCTCCCACTTTTCAATTTAGCCTTGCCCTTGCGTGGAAGTAATTGCTTCTTTGTTTTAGCGATAGAACCTCCCTGAGTTGTAGCTGGACATATGGCTACCCGGTTGAAGACTATATTTCATAGTCGCCTGTGTGGTAGGTGTGCCCACGTGATTCAGTTTCCCGCCATAAAATGTGAGCAGAGTGATATTCACAGGGTCTATGGCAATTCCTCAAAAGGAAATGACCTGCCCTCCCTTTTCTCTTTGGCGTCCTTCCAGCCCCAGATGGGATCTTGGTTAATAAGCTCCACCCCTGCAGTTGAGGGCAGAGTAATGAGAGGGAAGGGAGTGGACTCTTGAGAGAACCTGGTGGAGCAGGACCACCTACTCGCAGGAGAACCTCTGGGCTGTTACAGGAGAGAGCAGGCAGCGTCTCTTCCCGTGTCAGCTCTTCTATGTTTGAGTTTCTCTGTTGCAACTGCCCAGTCTGTACCCCAACCAGTACACAGTGGTGGACGCTAAGTGCTCAGGAACCTCACTGAGTGATGAATAGGTGTTATGTCACTTGATCTTCTAGCAACCACCCCTAAATAGATACTACTTGCCCATTTTACAGATGTGCAAACAGACTTAGAGAGGCGAGGTGACTTGCCCAAGATCACATGGCTGTAAGTGGTAGAAGGAACTTGGACCCGGCTCTGAAGTGCTTCAAAACACGTATCCTTAATTGCTGTGCCCTCGCGTCTCTTGATATTACTGTTCACTCTTTTTCTAAGAGAATATTCGAAGTATTCTTCTCTGTCATTTTAAAGTTTCACTATGTTACACATCACGACTCTGGGCTCTACTGCTTCTCTGCTTGGTTTGGTGTAGATTGCTCATTTCATTCTGCTGTTTTTGGGGGGTGGGGGTGGGAGCGAGGATCATCCTTTAGTTTAGAATAAATTCATGTTGCCTCATTCATTAACTTGTAAATCCCTCGGGGGATAGTGCTAGTGACACATGCTGAGTAAATGACAGTTACACGTCTAAAGAGAAAAGATATGTCTGGTCTTCCAGAATGATGCAGTATTCTCTTGGGTGATGTTTTCCTCACGGGTGTATAAATTCTGTTGTTAGTCAATCAATCCTGGTGAAAACCAGCCCCCATTTAAAATACATTTTTATGGCGGAATATTTGAATAGAGGAAACATTGGAAGAGATGATTTTGAATAAGGAATGGTGCCCATTCTACTTATTGTTCTAAATATAAGCAGGTGGGATTTTAAATTTTCATGATGGCACTTCAGCCAGATGTTAGATTCATGATCATTCTGCCACGTATGAGTTCGTGTGAAGTTTGCTGCATGATTAAAGAAAGTTCAAAATAATAGTGCTTCAAATAAGATGTATTATTTTTTTTTCTAACATGAAAAAGTCTGGAGGTGGGCAGCTGAGGACTGGTATGGTGGCTTCTTGGTCACTGGATGCTCAAGCTCCTTCTAACTTTTTCCTCCCAAATCCCTGAAAATGGTTTCCATTCTAAAGGTTCCCTCCTGGTTACCAGGAGCCCTGGTAGAGACAACCATTGTTTCAGAGTTGCAGGCTGTAGGATGGGGAGGGGGCAAAGGGCCTTTACCTTCCTTTTCCCTCTTAAAGACCTCTTCCAGAATTTTCACTAAATGAACCTCCACCTCACTGGTCAGAACCTAGCTCTACCTAGTTACAGAGCTGCCCAAGTAAAATCAAGGTTTTGTCTTGTTTTTAAGGAAGAAGGAGAAGAGTCAATGTTGGGTAGACTGCCTGCCTTCTAATTAGAAAATTCCCACCATTCTAGATCAGGGGTGGCGAACTGTGGTCCATGGGCCAAATCTGGCCTGCAGCCTGGTCTTTAAATTTATTTTTATTTCTTATTTTTAATAGCTCATTTCAGGTTACCACAGCAGAGCTGAGTATTTGTTACAGAGATTGTAGAGCCCACAAACCTAAAATATTTCCTGTCTGGTCCTCATTATAAAAAGTGTGCCAACCCCTGTTCTTCTAAATCATGGGGGATGGATTCTGAGGAATGAATGGTTTCATTCCTTGGGATGCTATTCCAGGAGCAGCGTGGAGCTTAATATGAATTCAGTAATAATCTGTTCTTCTCCAGCCCCAAGTGAAGTTATATCCATTAAGCATATGTTTGCCTGCAAGTACCGTAAAACCTAATGGCAGATGAAACAAAAAGAAGTGTATTTATCTTGGATACAAAGAAGTCCAGAAGTACGTGGTCCAGGATTGGTACAGATGCTGAATGATGCTTTCCAAATGGGTTCTTTTTTTTTCTCCCCAACCATGCCGAGAATGTTGGCTTCCGTCTCATGCTTATTGTAAGACGGCTACAGCGCCTAAAGGTGTAATGTCTGCATCCTGCATAGGAAGAAAGGGAAGGTGCCAAAGGGGGCATGAGTCCATCCGCTTCCGAAAACTTTCCCAGGGTCCTCATTGGCCAGGACTATGTCTCATGACCACCGCTAGCAGCAGAGGATGCTGGGATGATGAGAATAGAAATTGGGCGCATCACTGGGGCAGACACATGGAGATTGTGTTGGAAAGGGAGACGTGGAGACAAGAGTGGTGTGTGCTGTGTAGGGCCCCCCGCAACTAATGTGGGTCCCTCTAGAGATATTACCTTTGTTAGAGTCTCTCCTTTCCTACCTGCCTTTACCTGTCACAGTTCCCAAAATTAATTAATTAATTAAAATTAATTAATTAATCTTGTTCTTTTCACCTCCCTTTCGTATTCTCGGCTAGGTGAGAAACCTGGAAGTGAGCCTGAAGAGGCGAAGCTGCAGATCGCCAGCAAACAGATCGTGCAGAATGCCATCCTGCGGGCTGTGCAGCAGGTCTCCCGGGAGAGTCGGCAGAGGGAAGCCAGGGCTGGCGACACCCCCCGGGGCAGCTTCCGGCCTGGCGCGGGGGAATTAACCAAGAAGCATGAAAAGAAGTAACACGGTGGATGGGGCTCTTGTCACACGCTTGGTTTCCAGCCTTTTTTTAGTATAGGATGCGTTGCCGAAAATGTTGCCAGTAAAGCAGACCAAAGTGTCATCGACACCTAGCAGTAGGATGAATTCACACTAGGCCTTGGCCGAGAAGCACTGTTCTGAAAAAGTGCATTAGATGATTCTGTTTATATTAATGCAGTGCCTCTGAAACGTAGTCGGGCCAAACATGACACTGTCATTGCAAAAGTAGTTTTGCAGCACAATTCATTTCTAAAGTTCTTTTTTTTTTTTTTTAAAAAATGATTCCCTCTTGTTAATTTACTTTGGCCTTGTATGCATTCTGTCTGTGACCTTAACCAGCAGTTCTTTCTGCTGAAACACCGAGTGCTGTACTGTGATCTTTAATATTTAAACAAGATGTGCTGGAAAGGTAAAGGAATGGTGTTACAGTCCTCCTCAAATATGGAATTGAAGGCTTTACTAAAGTGGGTTCAGGTCCAAGATCATATTAAGCAAAGGCAAATTCTAAGTCCCTCAGGATCTTCCCAAGGCATGTATTTATACATATGTTTTTTTTAAAAAGGAGGAACCCAGCTCTTCCAGAACTCAGTCTCAGTTCTCTCAATTGTTTGATAGTTAATGTTTCCTCTCTGTGCAGAAATCCTTGGGAAATATTATGGATTTCTTTTTCCATTTCAAGATGAAAATAAGACAGGTGAATCTAAATGCATGAGTCGCCAATGTCGGCAGCCCCTTGAAGAGCAACTGGAGTTGTAGATTCCATCCTGGAGGTATCCTAGGGTCAGCTTATGGGGTGCAGGGTCCTTGGAAGGAGCTCTGGGGACTTACAAATGCTGTGTTGCCATCAGACTGTGCATTTGCACTAGTACCTTGCTAATAGGAACTTTTCTTTTCCCATCCACAAATTAGATTTTTTTTTGAGATTATGAAAATCATACATATCAGGAATGAATGACACATAAAATGGGAAAATCATTTCCTCAACTGAAACGTGAAAATCCAGTGGGATCAACAAAGCGACCATGCTGTGAAAGCAGTGATGGGAACATATGTGTGTGAATGAATAAAGCCATCTCTGTTGCAACAGAATGACTTCCGCTCCACTCCCATGTGGATACCGCACAGCTTTCTGTGTCCTTAGAGTCCCATTTCCTGGGTTTCCCAACAGTTACTGAGTTGATGCTGCTGGGAACATATGAAGAATTTGACCTTTGTTAGAAACTTTTGGGCTTCAGCGTACCAATGTCTACATTTGATAGTTTTTTAAAAAGCAAAAGTATCAACATACGAAGTGTGACTGATATTAAGACATACTTCTAAAATTCTAATATGTTGCACTTTCCAGAATGGATACTATTGAGAAATAAATGAAAACAATCTCTTATCAGTTCTGTTAGACTGTCTCACACCATGTACAGATGGAATAAATTCACAGGGAGAATGTCTGTGGGAGGGAGAAGAGGGGTTAACATTTAAATATGTTATTTAATATTTAAATATGGTTTATTCATAATTTTCTTTAAGTAGTACTTATGACAATTGAAGAATGAGTTTAAGTTGACCTGAAGTCATATAATGGATGTGATATAATTGTACAGCCTAGATAATAGGAATGAAGGTATTAAGGGAAATTATTCAGGTGTACCCACAAATAACAAAATAAACCCAATGCTTATAGTTTGCAAGTGATCTGGCACTCTGTTTACTGAGATGTCTGGATACAACCAGCCTTGGATTTTGCTGCCGTATGTCAGAAACACATAAACACGTTCTCTTTCCTCTCTGGTGTGTCTGTGCCACTACGTTGGGGATCTTGGAGGATACCTGATTAACCTCTGTATCTAAATGTTATTTATAAATAAAATATATCCAGCTTTGAAATACGTTGTCATTTATAGCCAAGTTTTCTTTGCCCTACTCTTTGGCTCCTTTCACATGGGGCCACGAGGCATCCCAAGGCTGTTCCAAACCTCTAGATCTCGTGACCCTGAAAGCACTTCTTAATAGGCCTTCACTGTCACTGTCTGAGGACAGCTGTGGGATGGGGGTTCCTGAGGCTTGAGCAGAAAAGGGTGTGTGCTAAGAAGTGGCCTTTTGATCTCAGGAAGTAAAGGTAAGTAGATGGGGGAAAGCTGAGTGTCTTTCATGATCTTGTGAGATGGAAAGTCTCCAGCAAGGAACAGAGATATTGATAAGTTCTTGGAAGGAGAAAAGAAAGTTAATCAATCCCTGCACTCGACAGGTAGGTGCCGCATTGGCAGAATCCTAAGAAAACTCAGCCATAAAAATAAATGCATCTGTTAAACTCCTCCTTATATCTGTCTTGGTATAAAGTTACGGGGTTTTGAAGGGGCCGACAGAACTTCATTCGGCGTAGGATCAAGGTGGGCTTCCCTTTGGTTATTACACGAACCAGCACAGAGCTTTTGGTTTTAGGAATTAGTGGGAACATGTATTTCATGCCCTTTACCTTCCTGGCTTAACAGATAGTAAAATGCACGTGGGCTTCCCAGCTCTGCGTGTTCAGCTGTTTGTCTTGGGCTTTGCCTGTCCTTGGGGTGGAACTGGAGACAAATTCTTTTCTGCTGCTTTGTTTTTCTGTAGTCACCTACCCAGCGTGAAGAGTGTTGTGAAAAGAACTCACCGCTTCATCCTTGTTTCTCTTTTTTCTCTTTTAGCTGCTTAGTCTTCCTTTGTGGTGTGGTTTCAGGTTACAAATAAATGAATCAACATTTAAAGATAATCACTGAACTTATGCCATTCAGGCTATATTCAAGGTTTAAGGTCTCTATAAAAAAACTACAAAAAGGAGGGAATTTTACATTTATCCACAGTAACAACTCTTCTAAGTAAAATACAGTAGAGAATAAAATCTCTGAAAAATCTGGTAACTAGTTCAGCAACTCTAGTACCCAAACTGGTAAAGAAACTAAATACTCCAGTTTGAGTAATTTGTCAGTTTATGTAAAGAGAAAGTAGAAAATACAATAATAATATGAGCTCTCTTGAGTGTGAGAAAGTTTTCTGAAATATATGACTACACATTAACTCAATGTAGCTCATTGTCACAACTTCACAATTAAGGTGTAGCCGGGAAGATTTTATTCTCCTTTTGCAGAGAAAGTCACACTGAATCTCAGAGAGGGTAAGTATGAAAAGTGAGTACTATTGGGTGTAAGAATACACGCATCAGCATCACTGATCTTTGTGGGCATATGCATTAGCTAGGGAGCTTAAGAATATAAATTCCAGGGATATCTATGTTAAGATGGAACGAACTGCCTTACAGAATCAGAAATGTAACACATAGTAAAGGGCCAGCAAAAATCATCATCAGGAGAAAAAGCTCAATGCCATCACCCTTGAAAAGTGGCAGCAAAGAAAAGAAACGGGAGACTCCAGAAGTAACAAAATAGAAAATCACAACAGAGCATGTGAAGTTGCTTCTCTTCCCTTTAGGCCTCAGCAGCCGCAGGATCCTGACCCAGATGTGGAGAAAGGTGAATGAGGAAGTGACATTACCGTTTGTCTTCTGGCTACAGTGTAGGGGAAATGACCTTTGGGAAGAAATAGGCAAAACAGGAAAAAGGACTCCTTTCAGAAAGAAGTGACCACTTGGTCTTACAGAAATGAAAAAAGACAGAAAAGAAAAGAAAGAAAATACATGTTAAAAAATCCCCTCATTGGGGGGTGGAATGAATTGGGAGATTGGGATTGACATATATAAACTATTGATACTATGTATAAAATAGATAACTAATGAGAACCTACTGTATAGCTCAGGGAACTCTACTCAGTGCTCTTGCGGTGACCTAAATGGGAAGGAAATCCAAAAAAAGAGGGGATATATGTATATGTATAACTGATTCACTTTGCTGTACAGCAGAAACTAACACAATATTGTAAAGCAACTATACTCCAGTAAAAATTAACTTAAAAAACAATAAGAAATCCCCTCATATTCTAGGAAAATGGATACAAATGCTCAACAGCAATATTTCCAAGAATAAAAGAAAAATTCTTGAAAATTCTGGGCTGAGACCTAGTCCTTTACAAAGGTAAAACTTTAGGCTGGCATCAGACTACTTCATAGCAGCGTGTGACAACCTAACATAAGGGAGAAAGGCTACAGAGTAGCTCTGAAGGAAGGAAAGTGTGAAGGAAGGGTGTTATTCCCAGCCAAGATGTCACTCAAGAACAAAGGCAAGCATAAAAAAAAAAAAAATCGTACTCGAGGGCCCTTCTTGGAAAAACTGCTTGGCCGGGAACTTCAGCCAACTAAAAAGATAAATCGTAATAAAGAATCTAGGTGTAGGGAAGCTTCAGTAGAAGGACTGGTGAGGAGCAGTGCTTTCACTTAAATATCAAGTGAACCTGACGTAATTGCAAAAATTGGGCTAAAGAAAAGTGTATTGTTCTATCTTCACAGTATAGAAATATAACTTACAAAAATCAGGAGATGGGGCGAGGGAAATATTGTGCTAATGACTTCATCTGTTAGAGAAAGAGAATTTATCTGATCTTAAGTTGAATGATCTAGTTTAAAAAACCCCAAGGATTCCAATCTCTTAATTGATTTCATAATTTCTCTCCTTAACCCTTGAGGAATGTATTAGAAAATAACATCTTATGATAAAGATTTATTTAAGGTGTAGCAATTCCTTTAGTTTCCATTTAGTTTCTTTTTCTTTCATTAAATTAAAAATGAATTGTTATATATATAAATTCCCTTGGTACCACACATGACAACTATTCGCTCATTCTTCCATTGAAACTGATCACAAGACTGTTGCAACTCTTGCAGCTGTGAAGACCCAGACTGACCTTCCCTTGGGAAAAGTAATTCTGTTGATTATTACGCCTAGGCCACAGATGGTCCATGGTCTAAGTAATAAGAGAAGAAAAGAATAGCTTTATTTACATACTGCTTTTATTTTTTTACTTTTCTATTTTTTAAATTGTTTTTCTTTTTTTAAATTGAAGTATAGTTGATTTACAATGTTGTGTTAGTTTCAGGTGTACAGCACAGTGATCCATTTATACATATATATATGTATATATTCTTTTTCAGATTCTTTTCCCTTATAGGTTATTACAAAGTATTGAGTTCCCTGTGCTATACCGTAGGTCCTTGTTGATCATCTATTTTATATATAGTAGTGTGTAGATGTTAATCCCAAACTTCTAATTTATCCACCCCCCCTTTCCCCTTTGGGAACCATAAGTTTCTATTCTATGTCTGTGGGTCTATTTCTATTTTGTAAATAAGTTCATTTGTATCTTTTTTTTAGATTCCACATACAAGTGATATCATATGGTATCTGTCTTCTTCTGTCTGGCTTACTTCACTTAGTATGATAATCGCTAGGTTCATCCATGTTGCTGCAAATGGCACTTCATTCTTTTTTATGGCTAATATTTCATTGTATAAATATACCAATCTTCTTAATCCATTCATCTGTCGATGGACATTTAGGCTGCTTCCATGTCTTGGCTATTGTAAACAGTGCTGCAATGAACATGGGGGTGCAAGTACCTTTTCAAATTATAGTTTTCTCCAGATATATGCCCAGGAGTGGGATTACTGGGTCATAGTGTAGTTCAATTTTTAGTTTTTTAAGGACCCTTCATACTGTTCTCTATAGTGGCTGCACCAATTTACATTCCCACCAACAGTGTAGGAGGGTTCCCTTTTCTCCACACCCTCTCCAGCATTAATTTGTAGACTTTTTGATGATGGCCATTCTGACTGGTGTGAGATGGTACCTCATTGTAGTTTTGATTTGCATTTCTCTAATAATTAGTGATGTTGAGCATTTTTTCATGTGCCTGTTGGCACATACTGCTTTTCAGTTTTTAAAGCAAGTTGGTCTTGTGCCTTAGATCCTCTCTTAGCTGGTTTCTACTTAACTGTTAAACCAGCGCTTTCTGTACATCCCTGACATTTGTGTGTAAGAATCGACCCCTTTGCACGCACTTGCACTAACACTCCACTAATACGTGTGGCCGACACCGTTGGTGACCTTTTATAGTCCCTCAGTATTTGCCATTTTCCTATGCACAGATGGTGTCTCAGTGCAAAAGCTGTCACTTTCTGCCTGTGTGCTCAGCTCACACAAGGGGTAGCTTGAAGCACCAGGGAGCTAAGTCCCCAGGTGCAGCCCTCAAATGCTGATGGATGGTCCATAAGTACCCCAGCCTCCTCGCCCTTAGGTGGACCAATCCTGAGGCTCCTAGCATTTCAAGTCTGATGTGTCCCAGGTGTGAACAGCCCTTCCCTCCTGTCTCTCTCTCTTCACCATCTCCCCACTGGTGCTTCCTAGGGTGAGCTCCGAAATGAACTACTTTCACTCACATCTTCGTCTCAGAGTGTACTTTTCTCGGGGTTGGGGGGGACCCAAACTCAAGACAGTGGTATTATGGGTGTTTCCTATCAAAGAAAATTGAGGTTACTAATGACTTGTGTTTTGTTGCAGGCAAATCAGTGCAGCCTTTCTGGGAAGATCATCTGCCCCAGATAGATCTCAAGCGGAAGCTGGCGTCATTCGAAACAAATCTCCAAAGTAACAGACCGTGAGTTGGTTAAGAAATCAGATGTGTTGTGTATTTTAATTTTATTACAGAGATTTTGGTTGTCTTGAGATTGATTTATCTCGGTTCTGTTTTCCAAGTTTCTGGCTAATTTATAACAGTTGGATCCACATAAATGTCAAATAAACAGGCACGGGAGGCGAAAGTGGCTGAGAGACCACTGCCAGGTCATCCGCCTCGTGAATCTAAAGTACTGAGATTTAACAAACAGGAAGCAAATTTCAAGTCCAATAATTTTAGCAGTGCTCTTCCTGCTGAAATTGAGTCTTTTCTGGCAAGTCTTGAGAGAGTCACTCCTTTACATTTATTTATTGTTTTGCCTATGCTTTATAATTAAAGGTTGCCCTTTGAAATCTGGAGAAATAAATTTATGTAGACTTAGAATTTGCTCCTAGTTTTTTAAAAGTTCAAAGTTTATGGGAAAAGGCAGTGTTTTTTGGAATCAAGAGAGCACTATTCTGTCAGCCAGGTGAGCTGCGCTTGTGCTCCAGGTGCGATCACTAAAAACACCCTGTGTTGGTCCTTCACAACTTTTATCACAATCTGTAATTACGTATTTATTTTTTTAAGTTGTTTGTTTAATTTCTGTTTCTACAGCTAAACTGTAGGCTTCATGAAAGCAGGTAATGTGTCCGTCTTGATAACCTGTAACTTAATACAGTGTCAGCAAAGAGTAAACTTCCAGTAATTACTTGTTGAACAAATGAATAAATTACCTGCATGATATTAACAAGCTTCTTAATTTTTCTGAGACTTGGTTTCCTTATCTGTAAAATAAATTTGGCTAAGATGATCACTAAGCTTCTTTCTAGTTCTAAAATTAAATGATTCTATGTAGGTTTTTTTTTTTTGGTATTTTTTTTATTGAGGTTTCATGTAAGTGTACAGCTTGATGAATTCTTTTTTAATTTAAATTAATTAATTTTTGGCTGTGTTGGGTCTTCGTTGCTGCACGTGGGCAGCGAGCAGGGGCTACTCTTCCTTGTGCACGGGCTTCTCATTGCAGTGGCTTCTCTTGTGAAGCACAGGCTCTAGGCGCACAGGCTTCAGTAGTTGTGGCTCGTAGGCTCTAGAGCGCAGGCTCAGTAGTTGCGGTGCACAGGCTTAGTTGCTCCGCGGCATGTGGGATCTTCCCAGACTAGGGCTCGAACCCGTGTCCCTTGCATTGACAGGCGGATTCTTAACCACTGTGCCACCAGGGAAGTCCCTCTTGATGTATTCTTATGTGTGTATATAGTCAAGTAAGTGCCACCAGATTGACACAATGTTTCCATCACCTAAGTACATTTCTTTATGCCCTTGGCTGGTTGATACCTCCACAAAGCTAACCACTGTTTGACCTATATAATTAAAAATTAGTTTTGCTCATTTTTGAACTTCATATAGATGGAATCATGTAGTATAAACTTTCTTTTGGCCTTTTTCCCTCAACATTTTGTCTGTGATATTCACTCATGTTGGTGCAAATAGTGGTAATCTTTTTTTCAATTTGCTGTGTATTCTATTATATAAATATACCACTACTTATTTATCAACTCTACTAGGGTTTCCCTCCAACTTTGGCTATTACAAATAAAGCTTCTATAGATACCCTTGTACATATCTTTGGGTAGGTATATGCCATCTCCTTTGGGTAGACACCCAGGAGTAGAATTGCTGGGTCATAGTATATATGTTTACTAGATTCCATCAAAGAGGTTTCCAACATGGTAGCACTAATTTATCCTGCTCCTAGGAATATATGAGAGTTCCAGTTGCTTCATATGTTTGAGGCAGACCTCATCCTTCTAAAGGGACCTTGTTTTGTAAGCATCATGAGATTATGGGGAATTTCACTCTGCCTTTCAGAGCCCTTGTTTCCCCAGCCTCCTGACTGTTCTGCCAGAATTCAGTATGAGTCCTTTGGGGGAGACCTGGCCTAATTTTGGATATCTCATGTTTCCATTCAGTCCATTGGACTGCCAAAATCCTTGCTGATTTCATTTTCTTCAGTCCTCGCCCCAGAATCAGCCAGGACCCCACTCCCCTCCTCCTTTTAAGAAAACATCTCACCCTGGAAAGACTTGCCCTGATTTGAAACTCCAGTTTACTGAGGTCCCACTGCATCCCGCCACTCTGCTTTATTTCAAGTATGCTCTTGGTAATTGATCCACTCTTTTTTCTAGTTGCTATCCTTCCCCAAAGCAGAAATCCTCTGATTCTGTGAATTATTAATCTAGACATGGTACCAGTGATAACGTACCAGTTACAGATCACATTTTTAATAATGGGATCAAATATAAGAACAAAACCCCAATTTTCACGTTCATTTGTTTTAGAATTACAACTTGGAGGCAACCTTGAGTAACTACATACTCTACTGATGTGATTTTTGACAGACAGTGTTTTGCAGCAAGGAAATTTTGATAGGGTCACTTAAAATTATGTCACGGTGGGTAATAAAGGAATCCAGTGCTATTAGATAACAACCCTTTTCATCTCTTGTTTGACCAACTTTCTGCAAACCCCTCTGTACTCCTCCACAATCATCTTTCCCACCATCAAGCTTCTGCATCATTACCATGCCTTGACAGTTCTGAATCCATCTTTGAAAGAAGAAGAGGTGAATGAAGGGAAAAGAGGAAAAGAAGGTTAAAGTGAATCAGGGAAGGAGTAAGATTTATGCTCTGTGTAGAAATGTGCACGTATGGGCACGTCCACATGGACACACACGTGTGTATTGCATGTGTGTGTCTGTATTACGGTGTATTTATGTCCTAAGTCTGAACATGCACATTTAGGATAAAATTAAGTAAATATTTTTGGTCTTGGTTCTAAATGAAAAGTAGGCCTATTTTATAATAACTCACATAAGTATTGAACAAATAACTTGCATTAAAAGTAATTTCTTAGACTTTTACTCTTTTCCAGAGACTAGAGCTCTGTGGCATTAGGACAATTAGAAGTAGTCTTCTTGGCAATTGCTGGTTTTCTTCCCCAATTCTTTTCCAAGTAGGTTTTGTTTACTCCCCAAATCCCTGAGCCAGATGTGGAGGTGCCTACACTCACACCCTGAGTGTCCAGCCTTCCCCTGTTGAGTTTGTAGTCTCTTGTGCTGTGCCTAGTGGCACCTGGGCTGGGAAGGACACTGCCCCTGTCCGGGTTTTTCTAAATGTCTTGCTCAAGTTCAAACCTCCAGCTTGTGAATCAACTGTGTCTCTTTTTTGACTTGGTAAGCAAGTATTAAGCTTTGGGGTTGCGGGGGGAGGTATGTAATGTGAAACAACTTCTTGTTGTCTTTTTTTTCTCCCTCTCGTTGTTGTAAATAACTTTTAATGGCCAAACCCCAGATTTGTAATTTTTTTTTTTCTAACTGCTAAAACCATTCTCTTCCACCTGGTTTAACCGTAACATTTGGAAAAGGAATAAACGTCGTCCCTTTAAAAAAAAAAAAAAAAAAAAAAATGAAGTAGTCTTCTTCAGATACATGAGCTCTCGATTTCTTGGAAAACTTGCCAGCCAAGCTTGCAAAGAGAATTCTTTCATTCAAATTGAGTTATGAACTCAGAGTCTTGCTACTGTCTTAGAAAAAACAAAACAAAGGCAACACAGCAGAAATACCTTCCATCATCTTTACTAAAATAATTTTCCTTTTGGAGTAGCTTCATATCCTAATTTGTCTCAAGTAACTTATTTTTACTTTATTACATTAAAAGTTTACTGAAAATTGGAGTTCCTGTTGAAATAATATAACTATTAAACTATTACAAACCACTCTGATGCTGATATTTGTTCAAAACTAATTAGATTTGTGACCTGAAGCAAATGAGTTTATCTTTCTGGTGCTTGTTTTCATTATTTCAGAGACAAAGGATCATTACATGGTTCTACTTTTTTTTTTTTTTTTAATTGAGTATAGTTGATTTACGATGTTGGGTTAATTTCTGCTGTACAGCAAAGTGACTCAGTTATACGTATATATATTCTTTTTCATATTCTTTTCCATTACGGTTTATCACGGGATATTGAATATAGTTCTTTGTGCTCTACAGTAGGACCTTGTTGTTTATCCATCCTATATAATAGTTTGCATCTGCTAATCCCAAACTCCCAATTATTCCCTCCCCCATCCCCATCCCCCTTGGCAACCACAAGTCTGTTCTTCTATATGTCTACACAGTTCTACTTTTTACTATTAGTTGGTAGGCAGGCGAATGGTATCCAAATGCTGGTGTCATTACATTCAGTCCTGTGAGGGTCCCAAGAGCTAAATGAATGAAGAGCTCCTGAGGCAAATGTATCCTTAATCCTTGCAAGACATCAGAGCCAAGACCACTACGTGGTTTCTTAACCTGGTGAAACACGCAGGATAAACCTTTTTACCTGGACTAGTGGAAGGCCTAAGTATCCGGCTGTATACCTGCTTTGAGTCTTTTTTTTTTTTAAACCCACCTTTATTCTTTCTGAGCTTCCAAAGATAGGGGTAATCCTTGGCAAAGTCTTTCATACCATATGCATGACAGGATGAGAACCATTAGATTGATCCCATGCAGAAAAGAGTTCCAAGAAAATATAATTTTTTTTCTCCAGTTCAGTTCTACTTATACTACCCATAAAGGCTACACCTAGTCTTATAAGAGTTATGTTCTGTGGTTAATGATCTAGTTATATACCTATGAGGATTCCCTTTTATCCTTGACCCACACAAAAAAACACTTCTTTAGAGGTGGCGTGAAAGAAAGTTCCTCGCACTCCCTCTTGAGGGAAAAGTACGCTATTACATTACCTTAGAGGGTTAGTTTAAGAGATCATGTTAATGCTTAGAAAAGTTCAAAGCGCCACACAGATGCTGTTGAAAAGCTATGATGTTGGGTACTGTGTGAAAATCCTACTTTGCAGGATGGTTTTAAGGTCTAGGAAAGGAAAGGGAGGGAAGACGTTATTCAAATGCATATCATATAAAGTAGAAACGAACAGGTTTATTTAGATATAAAATGGCAAAGGAGAGCAAGAACGGGTCTTTGGAGGAAAAGACATGTCAATGGAAATCTTTTTGAACTAGAGAAATGGAAGAAAAGCAAAGAAAAGTCATTGTTTTAAATAAAAAAATTAATTATTTTAAAATATTTTATTGAAGTATAGTTGATTTACAATGTGTTAATTTCTGCTGTACAGCAAAGTGACTCAGTTATACATATACACATTCTTTTCCATTATGGTTTATCTCAGGATTGAATATAGTTCCCCTGGGATATACAGTAGGACCTTGTTGTTTATCCATCCTATATACACTAGTTTGCATTTGCTAATCCCAAACTCCCAATCCTTCCCTCCCAACCCCTAAATAAAAATTTTAAATTATTATCTTTAAATTTTTTGGATTTCAATAATACATTTTTTATTGATCAAAAATACCTTGTAAATGATCACCTCCTCTACCTGTTTAGCTTCATCTCTCGCCATTTCCTAACTCACACTTTACTCTCTAGTCGTCCTAAAATACCTGTAGTTTCTCTTTAATTTCACACTTTTGTGTCTGTGATCACGTAGTCCCCTCAGCCCAGAACACTTTCCCCAGCATCTTTTATCTTGGAATCTCTTACTCACTTTCCAGAATCAGCTCAAGAATCTTCTCTTTCTAAAAGTATTTCTCACACCTCTATACTTTCATTCATTCCCCCAGTGAGATTGGTCTAAGCACAGCCTTCCATGTGCCCCAAAGCTCCCAGGGATGCCTCTATCTTAAGATCTGCCTCATGTTTTTACAATCGCTACGAAGTGTCCATCTCCCCTGCTAGATTGTAAATTCTTCTGGGGTAGGGGCCATATCTTAACCATTCTTGCACTCACATGATAGTGTGCGGTGCTTTGAATAGGGTTTGAACTCAGTAAATGTGGAATTGAGTTGTACTTTTAGACTTCCCAATGTATATTTTGAGCTGTGCTGCATTTTAGGGATGGGGCACAGGTGAAAGGAGATCCCACTCAGTCTGGCCTTTCTTTATTTTGCAAGTGGGATGAAATGGTGAAGGAATTTTATGACCTCTAATTATCATGATTTTGGCAGCTACTAAGAGGCATAGGAGGACGAAGATTTACCTTATCTTGTGACAGGAATTATGTCAATAACAGCCCATACCTTAAACCAATGAATCGGAGAATTCTTAGGAAAGATACCAATATTTATGCCTCTTGTAGAGAAAATAATTACTTTTACATATTATTACAGTTGAGAGTGATCTCTCCTCCTTCAGCAGCCGCCTAGAGAGGTCTTATAAGGATGCTGCTGCTTTGTATTGTGTACAGTAATGTCAGCTGGGCAGTACTCATTCCCGTCCCTAACTCTTCTGCTGTCATTAGAAATCACCCCCTCAAGGGTACCGAAAGCATCACCAAACCCAAGAAAAGAACACAACTGCCGAGCAGAAGGTGAAAAGTGTTCAAGAGGGAGAGTCTTGATTGTGATTTATAATAAGGTCCCTCAAGATAGAAGCCAACCAATGAATTAGAATGAGTTTGTTGGATCCTTCAGAAAAACTACATCTGCACTCCCAAGACCTAAAGACTACTGACGATTTCCACAGGACATTTTCCCAGGCTTTTGGATGTCCCTTGAACATTTTTCTCTATCTAATTGAGAATTTAAGATAGTGGTTTAAGTACCTTATTCTTTAAACCTAAGTGTACCTTATCTCTAAACCATGATAGAGATTCTGCTACCAAGAAATCAGTTTGAAGACATGAGTGGAAGTTTTGGAAAGAAGAGGTGTGAATACTGTTAGAAAAGTGTTAACAAGCTTAATTTTTTTTTCTGATTTATTACTACTATTTAAAAATACTTGGGTCTACCTAGATTCATTCCATCCCCTTACCATGGGGTACTACTCATCCTTCATGGGGCACTACTATACCTTAGTCCTCAGCTTCCCGGTCTTTTCGTCTGTTAAGAGCTCATGTAAATTACAGTAATTATAATAAATGAGCTACAGAATCCATGACCACAACTCCCTCGCCTTGTATAGAGTGGGTGCTCAATATACATGGTTTGGAAGAATAAAGAAATTAAGTAATAAAAACTTTAATTAGCATTTATTATGTTCTAAAATCCATGGTTAGTTTCTTGCATATACTAACCAATTTAATCCTTATCTCTCTATAAAGTGTGTACCACAATCTGTACATTTTACAGTTTGGGAAATTGAGATGTAGAGAAGTTAAGTAAGTTAACCAAAGCCATCGTCTAATTAATGGTGAGATCAGAATCTAAAGGAAAGCATCCTACTGTTTGCAACTCACGACCACTGCCTAGTGTGAACCCTGGTGGCAGAGCGGGAATCACCACGGGGGGAGCCGGGAGACTGGGTCCTAATTTTTCCCTCTACTTTCCCAGCCTGCACGTCCTCACTGTAAATGTGTGGGGTGATAACCTCCTCGCTGTCTTTCTGCCAGATTATTGTGAGGATTAGGTTTAGATCAAGGTGACTATAAAATGTCTGGCAGAGAAGTCAATGTATTTTTGAAATGCTAGGTAAATAGGGGAGTTGGGAGTTTAGGCAGGAGAAGAGTGGGGGTGTTACCTTCTCTGCAAGTTTACTGAACTGAGGAAACTGAGGGCTTGGGGGAACCTCAGATTTCCCTGGAAATCTTGATCAGAGTCAAGGGCACTGGGAGTAGGATGTGGGAAGAAGAGGAATCCTTGCAAAATCTGTACGTATATATATCATAGATGTTAACTGACCTAAGAAGGAAGATCTTGATCAAAACTATAAAGTATTTTGTTAATAAGCCTTAAAGTGCATATTAGTAACTTAAATGTGATTAGAGAATGTTTTTAGTTACAGGATGATACCATCTGTTTGCTAAAGCTTTTTTTTTTTTTTTTTTTTGGTGCTGTATCTGGAACATATCTCAGGGCTCCTGTCAAATAGGGGATAAAGTTGAAAGGTTTTTCTCATCTAATTAAGGATGCAGAATTACCTAACCAGATTATAAAGGGGCTGTGCTGTCTCCATCCCCCACCTCCTGTCCTCCTGCTTCTTTTTATAAGTGAATTAACATGCAGTTTAAATGGAATGAATGATAGCCCATCAGGATAGATACTTTAATAGCTGCTGGAACAAAAACTAATAGAAAAATAAGCTTAACGGAATCTAAAGTTGCCTTAAAATTTAGTTTGAAATTGAGTTTTAAAGCACTTAATGGGTAAGTTCCAGAGTTCAAACGTATGATATATTTTGGCTTTTATTGCTTTTGTGTTATGTGTATGAAAATCTGACACAGTGTTTCTAAACTGTGGTATTTAATTGTAGCCATAGTGACTATTGACTTTAATAGTTTATAATTAACCACATGTGGTCATAACATGTTAGAACTGAAGGGACTTTCAGCATAGCATTTCTCAGAGTTCTATAGGAGCCTTGTCCTGTAAGATACTCTGGGGAAAAAAATTGTTCTCCATGCAATTAAGTTGGAAGACACTGCATGTCATAGCTCATCTTGGAAACTGACAATGCACGTGAACTTATGAAAGACTGAGAAGTTCTGCAACAATGAAACCTATCGATCTTTGTTTAACCAACTATTTCTGCAGTATATTTCACCATGGAAACTTCTAGACAAACAGCCATTAGTGACTTGTAGGGAAAACACTGGGGTATTTAGTCCAGAGTCAAGTGACTTGCCCATAGCCACACAAACTCCAGGATCTTAACCCCCAATCTATTATAGCTAGTCAATGTCAAAATGTGATTGTTATGGCTTATTTTTAAAGAACATATGATTGCAAACTAGTGACTGCCTTTTTTTTTTTAATCTTTATTGGAGTATAATTGCTTCACAATACTGTGTTAGTTTCTGTTGTACAACAAAGTGAATCAGCCATATGCATACATATGTCCCCATATCCACTCCCTCTTGAGCCTCCCTCCCACCCTCCCTATCCCACCGCTCTAGGTCATCGCAAAGCACTGAGCTGATCTCCCTGTGCTATGCTGCTGCTTCCCACTAGCTATTTTACATTCAGTAGTGTGTATATGTCGATGCTACTCTCACTTCGCCCTGGCTCCCCCCACCGCCCCCTCCCCCTGTGTCCTCAAGTCCATTCTCTATGTCTATGTCTTTATTCCTGCTCTGCCACTAGGTTCTTCAGTACCATTTTTTTTTCTTACCCTCCTGCACTCTTGGTGGGAATGTAAATTGATACAACAACTATGGAGAACAGTATGGAGGTTCCTTAAAAAACTAAAAATAGAACTGCCTTTTTTTTTAATGTTCACAGACCATCTCTTTAATAACCTGTCCTGAAATGTTGCTGGTTATTGATATCAAGTTCATCAATCTGTAATGAATACTTTTTGAAACTTGAAACATTTGCCAATTTTTAATCCTTTGATATTTTTTTCCTTTGTTTTGGTTTTCCAAAGATTATTAATAATGGTTCTGTAAACACATATTTCAAGTCTCATGATGTGATTCTTTTGGTTAGAACATTTTAAATCTTTGGAAGCAATTTTTGATCCAATTACCTTATATATCTTGGTGTCATTTCCCCTTTACTCTTTGTTTTGCCTTTTCCAATTCTTCTTTTTTTTTTTTTAATTTTTTTTTTTTTTTTTTAATGCTATTCTTGTCTGCTTACATTCTTTTTATGTATGTATGTATGTATGGCTGTGTTGGGTCTTCGTTTCTGTGCGAGGGCTTTCTCTAGTTGTGGCAAGCAGGGGCCACTCTTCATCGCGGTGCGCGGGCCTCTCACTATCGCGGCCTCTCTTGTTGCGGAGCACAGGCTCCAGACGCGCAGGCTCAGTAGTTGTGGCTCACGGGCCCAGTTGCTCCGCGGCATGTGGGATCTTCCCAGACCAGGGCTCGAACCCGCGTCCCCTGCATTGGCAGGCAGACTCCCAACCACTGCGCCACCAGGGAAGCCCAATTCTTCTTCTTAAAGGAAAAAATGGATTATTAGTTTATCTGTTTATTACCAGTTGTATACAACAACGTTAGTGATGTGTAATTTAATTTAACATGTAATACTTGCACATTGTCTTTTGGAGCTTTAGATAAAAACCATTAAATAGTTAAATGTTTTTGCTTATAATAGTCCCATAATTTGAATTTAACCCTATAGTATTTCTAGACTGTACCCTGTAAAATTCATTTATACATTTGAATTAATTTCTGATTTGTTTAACACGTTAGTGTCCCTGCCCCAAAACAAAAAGGGAAATTAATATAATGCTGAATATTACTTGGGTTAAAGCCAGAAAATACCCCTTGTATAAATAGTAGTACGTTCATACCTGGATACTTATGAAGTTCTTCTTTTTTTTTTTTTTAAAGGAAGGTACTTTTTCTTTTTTTAAAATTTATTTATTTTTATATATTTATTTTTGGCTGAGTTTGGTCTTCGTTGCTGCACACGGGCTTTCTCTAGTTGTGGCGAGCGGGAGCTACTCTTTGTTGCGGTACATGGGCTTCTCATGTGGTGGCTTCTCTTGTGGTGAAGCACAGGCTCTAGGTGTGTGGCCTTAAGTAATTGTGGCACACAGGCTCCGTAGTTGTGGCGCACGGGCTTAGTTGCTCCGCGGCATGTGGGATCTTCCCAGACCAGGGATTGAACCCGTGTCCCCTGCATTGGCAGGCAGATTCTTAACCACAGCGCCAGCAGGGAAGTCCACTTGTGAAGTTCTTAAGGCAAAGCTTCCATTAAGGCTGACATAAGCGCTAACAGAGGCTGGCAATATAAAGGAAGAGAATTTGGAGGGTCCAGCCTCAAATGACATGTATTAGTGAGAAGCCGTGAAGCCTGGAGCGTAGAGATGAATACGATTCAAAATTGTGCAGCTTTGAGGAGGTATAACAGGGTCGAACAGGTCCAGAATGTTCCCCCTGGGCAGTGGGACTTTTACTGTACTAATTATTGATCAATGGTCAACCGTCAACCATCAGGGGAACTTTTCTTTCAGAAAAGTTAAGAGCTTGATATCATAGAGGGCTCCATTCTATGTGAAGTGATCAGGCATGGAAGGGAAGGAGCCTGGCAAATCTGAGAAAGAATTTGATGGAAGAGTACGAGAAGGTTACAGACCCAGGCTTCAACCAGGAATTGTTTGAGACTTACTTTAAGGTGTGATGCAAGGTAATTTCCAGGTAGCAACGTCACACAGTAATAAGTAGCATTTCCTAAGCTGCTGCTATTTCAAGTATTTTCAAAGTCCAATTTCGTTTCATTCTCAGCACAGCCACATTAAATATGATCATAATCCTCACTGTGCAGATTTGAAAGCTAAGGCTTAAGGAGGTTAAGGAATTTGTTGAAGATCCTACAAAGTGGCAGGGCTGGAATCTAGATCTGAGTCTGCTGCCTCTGACAGGTCCCGGCTGTACTGTCAACTGAAAAGTATCCAGACAAACAGTTGGCCCTGACTTCCCAGGATATCTAAACAGAACGAGTACAGCAGTAGGGACATTTGACAAAACATTCACTCAGCTACCATGTTCATAACTCTAAGTTATGATGCTAAGCACCTGGGCCATGTTGAATTAAACACAATCTTTGATACATGGAGGTCTCAGTCTAACTCTTGTGCCAAATACCTTCAATGCATTTGGACAGCAGAAGAAAGGATGTTAAAACATTTATACTGTGTGCCTTCTGACAAGGTGGGCCCTTCTCAGATGCCACAGCCTTCACCACTTCCTGCAGTGATTTGATTCACCTATTTCAACATGCTCCCAACCCCTAAGACATTTGAATTGGCAACTAGGCCCCAGCATTTGCTGCACAGAGGAGGGAGGAATAGTGTTTGAAAAAGATCCAGTTGTAGTAAGATGGTGAATATATGAGCAGGAAACAATGCAGCATATTTTGCAAATTTTATATTTATCAGTATTTTTTTCCTACCCAATTTTACGTACGATTCCCCCCCCCCCTAATTTTAGCAAAACTCAGTCATGCTTTTATTTATCTAATTTATGACATTTTAGTATCTCCCAGTTTGCTTCTTATTTAGATTTTTGTTTTTGGTAAAAAAAAAAAATTTTTTTTTAATTGTATTTTTGTTGCAAAAATTTTAAAAAAGGAGAAAAAAAAAAAATCCCTGTTAATGCTGTTGCTCAAAGGCAAACACTACTCCCGATAACTTCTGGGATTTTATGTACAGGTATATACATTTTAAAATTGTTTACAAAATTGGAACGTTCTCTGTATGTTGTTTGTTAACTCTCTTCTACTTAGCAGGCTATCAGAAATGTTTTCCCCATGTCATTAAACATTTAAGCTTTTGAGTTACATAGAATTTTGTTGAAAAGCTATGTCATAATCTATGTAATTAATCTTCTATTGAAGGATATTTCTTGACTTTTGTGTTAATGATTTTTTAATCTACTTTTAACCTGAATTTGCAAATAAGTATCCAATGTGCATTGTCAGATTGTTGAGAGTTAAGTTTCTCCATGACTCTTAACGTTGACAGTGCTGGTGACTTGAACAGCTGCCTACAACTTGTGCTCATGTTTCTGAGGCAAAAGGAGCCGAAAAGGGTCCATTTTAACTAACCCTCCACAGAGGATGTGAAGCAAGTGAAGGCTTCAGGTGACTCTGAACTTGAGAACAGCTTCACTTCCCTTGCTCGACACTAGGTGTCACTCTAGCTGTTGAAAAGCAATATCGGGCTATCTTTAGAAACTGAAGTTCTTCCAGTAGACATTGAGATTTAACTTCTGCCTAATATTTTCAGTGATGATTACTTATATTCTTTTTACTTTTTTGAGTTGTCTCGCCTATGACTACACTGTAGCAGCACGATTAGGCTGGCTTAATCAGACAAGAACATTTCTGCCTTATTTTGTCTTTAAAAAAAATCTCTGAAATACTTAGTTTTCCTGTCCCTCTTACCTTGTTAGTCTGAACTAAAAAGCAAAAGCAAAACCCAAAATAAACAAACAAAAACAAACCACCAAAAAAAAAAAAAACCTGGATTGAAAGTGCTTTAGGATCTTAAGTTTGAGGAGGCTCAGTTCAGTTCTCACATCCAGCATAAATGAATACAACTTTCTTTTCATTTTCTATGAAATAATGAACATGAACTTTCAAAAACCATGCTTAGGAATTATCCGTATGTTGATGATTTGTGGGGCAGGGTTGAATCCAGTTCTGTTGTTTTGTCATCTTGTTAAGTATAATACTGCATACTTGGGGTGTATGTCTGTATGTATGAAGAGGAAAGCTTGCTGCAGGGATGCAATAAAAAGCCACATGCTATTTTAAACTCCTTTTGCTTGCCATAAGTGGTTAATTTCTTGGGTTATAGGATGATAAGAATGATGGCCTTGAATCTCCTTTACAGACCATTGGGAGTTGAACTATGTATGACTTACGTTAAATTTGACGTTGACGGATATACCAATTCCTCAACCAGCCTTCTTACCTTTCTTGTTGGGACAACTAGATTAATTCCAATCCAATACACATTGTGTATCTTTGTGCTTAAAGTTTAATTTTTTTTCTAATTCAGCTATTTCTCAAGGACAAAACCCTATAAATGGCATTATCAGGTCAAAAGGCATTTTTCACATTTTAAAAGCTCTTACTACATTATTACGCAATTGTTTTGGAAACAGATCAACTGATTCTTAATGTAGAGGGGCCATAAATTTGTTTTCTTATGATAGATTCTTAATTTAGTTGTGGTTCAATTACTCACAACATGACAATTTTAGGGTTGTTTGAAGATATCTCTCTTTCGGAGCAGATTTAGGGATCATCTCCTTTCTTACAGAGAAAACGAAGGCTTTGGTAGACCCACTTGCTAGTTCCCTTGTTATCTTGGGATTTGTGCCATTTGGACCCATTGACTCTATGGTTATAGCATATTTCCCAAACATCCTTGTAGACTTTTTGTTTTTTGCAAGTTTTTTCCAGCCTTATCTTCTATGAGTTAAAAAACAGACTTGAAATATTAGCAAGAGGACAAATCTTTAAATTAATTTAGTCTGTTTTCTTTCCTTGTTTGATTTGTAGAGTTGAGACTCAGACGTTATTCTTGACTTTCTGATCATCTTTCTGGATGAATTCTGGGGTTGACATCTATGATACCTGAAAAAAAGTCCTACCTCTTTAAAGAACTGTGGGTCTCGGTTAAGTCAGACAACCCCTTAAACTGTGAGTACATACTGGGGCTCTGTGACTTGCAGTCTGTTATGTGACTGTCCCCTGTCTGCTTGGAAAAACCTGGTTTGTTCCTTTGATGCTTTTGAGCCACTTATAAAAGGAGGCTACCAGGAGACTATATCCTAGAAACAAGAAAAAGATGTAGTAGACTAGTCAGTATGATGACTCTAATCAGAATTTTAGACTTGCCTATGTAATTACCTTTAAAAAATAAGCCAATAATATCTGATTACTTAATATATATTCATAATAAAAATTTGGGAAATGTACATAAAAGATGTGTCAGTCAGTCATATCTTGTTATCAGATGACAGAAACCCATCCAAACTAATCTGAACACAGGAGAAATGTATGGCTCAATACATAAAAAGTCAAGAGGTTAATGAAGTTTCAGAAAACTCTGGATCAATGGTGATGTTAAATTGAATGATGATATTCTTTCTAGAGATCATATTTATTTTATTTTATTTAAAAAAATTTTTATTGCAGTGTAGTTGATCTACAATGTTGTGTCAGTTTCAGGTGTACAGCCAAGTGAATCAGTTATACGTATACATATATCTGCTCTTTTTTAGATTCTTTTCCCATATAGGCCATTACAGAGTACTGAGTAGAGGTCCCTGTGCTATACAGTAGGTCCTTATTAGTTATCTATTTTATGTATAGTAGTGTGTATATGTCAGTCCCAATCTCCCAGTTTATCCCTTCCCCCACCGCCTGGTAACCGTAAGTTTGTTTTCTACATAGAGATGATATTTCTTGAGAGAATCTCTTTCTTTCTTTTTCTCTCCCTGTTTTGTTTCTTCTTTTCTGTGTCTTGGCTTCATGTTAGAAGGCTGTCTTAATGAGGTGACAAAACCACCACAACAAGAAAAAGTCACACTGGCATCTCTAAGTTAACAATAACTTTACCAGCTGATGGTGACCCAGAGAGAAGACAGGGCCTCTTTCCTGACACTCCAGGGAAGGTGCTGATGGGCCAAGTTCAGAGCCTGTGCACATCCCTGCGCTAACTACCGTGGGCAGCCATTTACCTGAGTCCTCTGTCTGGGCCTGGTCTTGTGCCTTCCTCTGCTGAGGGATGAGAAGGCCAAGCTACCTACAGCCCACAGAAGGGCTGCCTATAAGACAGAGGGGCTGTGCTACACAACACAATGAAGAAGGGGTATGATCTGGGTAGAGAGAACAGGAGCTACTCCAGTTACCTGCAGAAGAGAAGAATATTTATCATGACACCACTCAGAGATAATCACATTTTTAGGTATATCCCTACAGTTATAAAATCTATACATTTAAAGAAGTTAAGCCCATTCTGTTCTGTATGTGACATTCTGTTATGTTTTCTTTTTCTTTAACAACTTATTGTCAGCTCTGCCAGTATCATGTGCTTGTACATCCAAATTCTTTTAACATCACTAAATTCATCCAAGGGTAATTCTATATCTTGAAGCGAAGAGGCTGTTATATCCCTACTCTGTTGTTTAATACTCAGTGAACATATATGTTCTAGGCCTCAAACTCCACCCCCCCCTCAAGTTAGAGTTCTCCAATGTCTCCTGTTTTCTATGCATCATACGACTGTCATTACGACTGGCCTTGGGTGTTTATTGGCGAGGTCATTTCTCAGTCTCTCTGGTTCCTTGATGGGTCCCAAACACCTCCCTCCCTGTCTTGGAGGAGGCCCAGGGCAGGACTAGGGTGAGGCTAGGAAGATCCTTGACTTCACCCCCAAATTTAGGGGTGCCAAAACTCAGTCATCAAAATATTTTCATGAAATAGCTTCAAAATCAAAATTAATGCAAAAATCCATGATGAACAAAATACAATTTTAAATAAAGACAAGATGGGTATTACCAATGTTTCCTTTTGCCCCCAATGTGAGTCAGCAGGATACTGGTCTTAACTATCAGGGAGGCACGTCCAGTATGTGTCCCTCCCAACGGGGCAGTTCCTCTCCCCTGCTGACCACACGAGGGAGGGGGGTTCCTGTATTACCCATGATTGATTTTTATACACATTATTCATGTTTATGGTAATTAGAAAATACAGACAAGAAATATGTAAAAGAAAAATCACATAGGATACTACACCAGCAATAACCATGGTTCACATTTTGGAATACTCTTCCAGACTTTTCCTATGTACACAAGACATGTATATAATATATATTCACAAAAATGGAAATGCATGTGTCTATATATAGAAAAGACTACCATAGGTAGCAATATACACTTATTTATAAATATGTAGCAGACACCTTTCTATGTTAATAAGTACATATCTACTTCTTCATTTTAAAATCTCTTTGATTCTCATAACACCACCACCTGCCTTTATTCTCCCCCTTCTGCCCATGCAGATTTTTTTGTGAAACAGAGCATCCCCACCCTAATCTCCATCCCAGGAAGGACCAGTTGTTGTGGATAGAGGTGGGGAGGACCAGGATGGGGTGGTACGTCTTTGCAAAGGCAGAGGATGCCTTGACTTTAAGGCCTGTCTGCGTCATATGTTCCAAAGGGAGCACTGGGGAGGAAATGATTCTGTAGGGGGAGGCGTTCACGCTTTCTTTCCCACCCTCATCCATTTTATAGGTCCTTGACTCAAATCGCTGTTTTCAGCCCTGGCATGTGGTAGATTAGATTTCCAAGCCAATTTGTGGTTAGTTGGAGCCTTGAGACATATTTTGGCCACTGAAATATGGGTAAAAGTTGTAGGGATCACTTGTGGGCTAACACAGTATAAATCCCTACACAGTCCTCTAGTCTCTCCTAAGCAGAGAAAACCAAGTCCTCCTAAGAGAACAAAAATCACAAAAATTGTATGGTTTTTTACATGCACGAGAAATACATCTTTATTGGGTTAAATCACTGATATTTGAGGCTGATTTTCATCACGGCATAGTCTATCCTATCCTGAACGGTTTTGCTCACCTTGATGGTATCGTCTTGAATGATGGCTGCCCTTGGTCCCAAAGGGAGATCAATTTCAAAGCTGATTTTTGGAAGTTTACTAGTCTAGGGGCTCAGGGAGCTTTTTAGTAGATCTGTAGGCTCTTTCAGGTTCAAGGATGGCTTGGAACCCATCCTTCCTTCCTGATGAGAGTCTACAATTTTGAAACCCATATGGAAGAAAAGTCTAGAAACACTTGTTCCTTCTGGCAAGTTCCTACATGGTGAGGAGAGGAGCTTGCAGAAGAATAGATACCTGAACACTGGAAGACGCTCTTTCCCATGATGTGGCTGGAGTATGTGAACGGAAAGCTGGAGGTGGTGGGTTATCTTTGACCACAGGTCCTGGGAGCCAGCAAACGAAGATGGGGTGTCGCCAACAAACAAGTGCTCTGCCCTCCAGCCCCTCACAATCAGTCTCCTTTGTCTTTGAAAGACTAAGGGTCTAATTTTAGGGAATAAAAACTCAAAGTTCTGCACTGAGAGAACTTTAAGCCTAAAAGTACATGATGTAACTGAATCTAGATAAAAGGAATGGGACACATAGATATGCTCCCTTTAATGTTCACCTCACATTCTGACATTTTAAGCTACATTTACTATCGTTTGGGCATCTGGGACATGAGTAAATGAAGGAAAATTGCTAGATCTTGTGTCTAGAACTTTTTGCCATGATTGAGCCACACATGTCTTCAGGGCAGGGACCTCTATATCTTGTTTGTCATCACGTTTACCCAGCATTTGATAGGTGTGTTTAAGCAATTGGATGGATTTAAGTAATTCTTGCAGTATACCTACTGCTGGAGGATCCAAAATGTCAACTGTTCCTCAAAGATTTATGACCGACAGATGTTCCTGCTGTTTCTAGCAAGGACAGAACTTCCTGCTGCGTGAAATCTCGGACTATCCTCTGTAACTCCGACCAAGAGGGCACCAGGGGAAGCAGTCCTCCAGAAACAGAAGGTGGAGTGTCACCTGCTCCCCCGGCCCCCCCACACCTGTTGGAATTCCACCTATTTCAGTGGATAGATAATCTGGGTGATAGTTTTGCTCTGGACTTAGCAATGGATCACGTGCTTTTGGTTATGGACAGGAGGGGGTTTAAGATTTAAGGGAGGTGCATTGTTGGGGCACAGGGAGATGAAGGCAGAAAAAAAGCAAAGGAAGGGAGAGGAGAAGGAAAGAAAAAAGAGGGGTCTTGCACATTATAGCGGCAGATATTAGCTTGTGTATATATGTCAATAGCAATGTGGTTGATCGGTATTTTCAAACATTTCTGTAATTCTTATCTGAGTTTCAATGACCCAATTTTGGTGGGGATGGGAGAAGACTTGAAATAATAGTGACTCCAAAATGTCCTCTTGATTGAAGTTCTCATTGCTTTGAAAGGGAAAGTGGTTTGCAGATCATTGTCCTTCTCCAGGCCAGAATTAAAAGCACAAGTGTACTCTGGTTTGTGAAATTGGTGCTCAATTAGTCCCAGAAGACAGAATGAGTCATCACTTAGAAAAAAAAAAAAGACTCTTCTTTGTGGGCCCTTGCTGGTTGTTTGTGTTTAAACCTGTGAAGATTTTGAAATTGTTTACGCTTTAAAGCAAGGGACCAATTGTCAAGAGTTGGATTTCTGGGTGCAATAAAAACAATCATTTTGACTTAGGTATCCCTGTGTTCATACCCCGCAAGACAGAAAACCTCATTCCAGGCTGAGCCATGTGCTACTAGCTCAGGTGCAGCTGCTGTGACTATTGATGAGTGTAAATAAGCACACGGGAATTACATGATACATAAAACACAGCACTTAAGCTTACAATCTACCCGCTGCAGCCATTTACCTTCAAATGTTTCAACTGATTTTGGTTTAGTAAAAAAATGTATGAAAACTGTGTTTTATTGGCTTGCAACACATAGCACAGGCGGCCTCATGCAGACTCTATTCCTCCTGCAAAGTCACCCCAGGGATTTCTGAAAGTCCCCATGTGGTGTCCAAGTCGTCTCTAACAGAAAGGGTCAACAACCACAAGGAGACCCCTGGCGACCCGCTGTTTGCACCAAGGCATCACTCCCTCTGCTGGGCATTGCAGCTTCCATCTGTTTTAGTGGTTCTTTCGTGGTATCCAGCTTAATCAAGAATCTAGCTTGATAAGGATTAAAATGTAGGATCTGCTTTTGTAGATACCAGGTTTTAAATGAGGTGTCCAGTGCTGAATCCTAGACTTTGGATTTCCTCATTTCCATCATTTTTGGGCTGCAATCACGTCCCCAGTTTCATGCCAAAGAGGTACCCTTAGAGCTCAATCAATCCATGGGTGAACTGCTCTCATGTTCTGCAAGGAAAATTCCCTATGATGCCCAGGTCAGTTCTTTGAGAGGGTTTTTTCCTCTCTTAATCGCTTAGTTTTTGAAATTACATAATTTAAAACCCCTTCTTGTCACTTTTCTTTGTATTGAATTAATCCTTGAATCAGTCAACATTCTTCAGAGAAACAGAACCAATGAGGGGAGAGAGGGAGGGAGATAGATGGAGAGATTGATTGATTTTCTTTTAAGGAATTGGCTCACGTGATTCTGGGGGCTGGCAAGTCTGAAATCTGTAGGGCAGGCTGGCAGGCTGAAAACTCAAGGAGGACTTTTATGTTAGAGTCTTGAGGTAGAATTCCTTCTCAGGGAAACCTCGGTCTTTGCTCTTAAGGCCTTCAACTGATCGGATGAGGCCCACCCAAATTATTGCAGATAATCTACTTAAAGTCAAATGATGGTAGATGTTAATCCCGTCTACAAAATGCCTTGACAGCATCATCCAGGCTGATGTTTGAACAAACAACTGACCTCATTTTACATAGAAAATTGAGGCTCAGGAAGGTTGAGTGACCTGCTCAGGGTACCCAGAGGTGGCAGAGCCAGGGTCGGCACCATGGTCTGAACTGTCCTAAAGTCCACTTCCTTTTGTGCTCATGGAGGATAGAACTCAGGCGCCACTCCTTGGGTTGGGTGCCCCTCTTTACGTTCCCATTATGTCCTACATGTATCTCTATCATCCCACTGGACACATTGCATTCTAACTCAGCTGTTTGTGTCTTCCTCTCTGTCCTGGGGTTTCCTCACTGGGGACTGAGTCCTGCCTTGGTCCTTGCCCGGTTCAGGTCTGGCATGTATTTTCCAAATGCTCGTTGATGGTAGACGACACACCTACACTCCGAGTTCTCCCAGAGGTGACCCAGGCTCCTCCCCATGCTCACTGCGCATTCAGTGGATGGAGTGAAGAAACTGTTTCTTGTCCAACACTCACAGGTCTCGCAATGACAGCCACTTTTCCAGGACCCTTTAATCACTGAGGACTGTTCTGGCTGGATCTCCCTCCATCTCTCTCCTTGACGTGACAGAGTGGATTTGTATCTGCAGGAAGACCACCAGGGCTCTGCTTCGGGGCAGATCACCACCAGGAAAGACAGTTCTTTGGAGAAACGATACTGTTTCTCTACCTGTTCTTCTTCTTTCCCCTCCAAAGCCTTAACTTACGTGTGTCTCTTAGAGATGAATTGTGGACTCCTAGCGTATCAAAGATTTTCCATCACTTGAGGAAGTAGCCTACCTTCCTTTTCCATTCTCATTTTGTAGGAGCTAGGGCAGCAAGTGTTGAGGGGCTGGGGATCTGCTGGGTGGCCTTGTGGGTTTCTGCCAAGCTCTGGGATCTGTAAAGCCTCTGAGCTCCCTCGTCTGGGACCCGAACACGCTCTGGATCACCATGGAAACCTGTGGGAAGCCACCCCTCCCAGCAGGCAAGGTCAGAGGCTCTGCAAGGATGGTGAGTTAACCGTTGCCCTTCCTTCTGTAGACAGAGTTCTCTATGCTTGTGCATCTTCACTGCTGAGTAAGGACCCTGTGGGCTGTGACTTGAACACAAGTGGCCCAATGGCCATCTCCAGAGTAATTCTCTCTTGGATTGGGATTGAAACTTCCAGCATTGTCTCTTTGCTTGCAGGGCGTTTTTCCTCTCACTCACTACAAACTCTTATAAATGTGGTGCCAGATGTCCTATTTATTTTGGGACAGAGGCCAGAGTGAACGGCTTCTCCATCAGTTCTGCTAAGCAGTGTGTCATGGGGCATCTTGATAAAACAGCCATGGCCAGTGACGTGATTTCATTTTCAGAACATGACATACTCCTTGGACCAAAGGGCTGTCTTCTTTGGAAGCTGGGCATGCAAGCAAGTCGTCACCCGCTGACAGCTCGACTCCTCTGACACCATGCACACCCTTTGGTGTGGGTCGTGTTGCCAGGTGGGCAGGAGCTGCAGCTGGCAGAGTCCCCGAGACGACCGTGTGTCCCCAGTCGGAGCAATGAAAGCTGATGGTGTTGGCCTAGCTGTGAGCATATTTGCACAGGGTGAAATGAAACAGACAGTGCTTTCCTCACAAATCCACCCACCGTTCCTCAGGAGAAAAAGCACAGGGGAGGACTGGGAATGCAGGCCAAGTTCCTCTAAGTAGAACGCACGGAGTCACCGCTGGGATGTTCAAGGGAATGGAGCCGAAGATGGGTCAGGGCACTGCCTCCAGCCAGAAAGCCGGAGGAGGCGTGGCAGAAGGTTGCTCCCAAGCTGTCTGAGGAGTCGGGGCTGGAGAGAAACAGTTTTTAAAGGAAACTACTTTAAAAAAACTTTATATTTTAGAGCACTTTTAGGTTCAGAGCAATATTGGGAGGAAGGTACAGAGACTGACCACAGACCCCCTGTTCCACACATGCACGGCCTCCCCGTTATCAATATCCCCCACCAGGTGGGAAATTTGTCATAAGTGATGAACCTAACATTGACATCCCATTACCACCCACTGCTTTTTTTTTTTTTTTAAGTTTTTTTTGGCTTTTGTTTTTGTTTCTTTGATGTGGACCATTTTTAAAGTCTTTATTGAATTTGTTACAGTATTGCTTTTGTTTTATGTTTTGATTTTTTGGCCCTGAGCCATGTGGGATCTTACCTCCCGGACCAGGGATCCAATCCGCATCCCCTGCATTGGAAGGTGGAGTCTTAACCACTGGACCTCCAGGGAAGTCCCCCACTGCTTTTGAATGGACTCTTGTTAACAATTCTTTAGTGGCTTGGATTTCTTTCTTTTTTTTTTTTTTTTAAACTTTTTATTTTATACTGGAGTCTAGTTGATTAACAATGTTGTGTTAGTTTCAGGTGTACAGCAAAGTGATTCCGTTACACATATACATGTATCTCTTCTTTTTCAAATTCTTTGCCCATATAGGTTGTTATATAATATTGAGCAGCGCTCCCTGTGCTATACAGTAGGTCCTTGTTGGTTATCCATTTTATTTTATTTTATTTTTTAACTCTTTATTTTATATTGGAGTATAGCCGATTAACAATGTTGTGATAGTTTCAGGTGCACAGCAAAGGGACTCAGCCATACATATACATGTATCCATTCTCCCCCAAACTCCCCTCCCATCCAGGCTGCCACATGACACTGAGCAGAGTTCCCTGTGCTATATAGTAGGTCCTTGTTGGTTATCCATTTTATATATAGCAGTGTGTACATGTCAATCCCAAGCTCTCTAACTATCCCTTCCCCCCACCCTTCCCCCCTGGTAACCATAAGTTCATTCTCTAAGTCTGTGAGTCTGTTTCCGGTTTGTAAATAAGTTCATTTGTATCATGTCCTTTTAGATTCCGCATATAAGCAATATCATATGATATTTCTCTTTCTCTGACTACTTCACTCAGTATGACAATCTCTAGGTCCATCCATGTTTTTTTTTCTTCAATTTGAAATACAGTTTTATTTAAGACATTGCATTTTCCACTTACAATACTGTGCTTGTAAAGTGCAATGTTATTTCCTTTCCCTGTGCACACGTTCCATGTTCAAGTATCCAGAATGCCCAGTTTACTATAGCAGCTCAACTTTAAAACTGCCATGGAATTTGCTACAAATTTGGGTCCTTCAATTTTTTCTGTGGAACAATGCTAATTTTGCTGCAAGTGGCATTATTTCATTCTTTTTAATGGCCGAGTAATATTCCATTGTATATATGTATCACATCTTTATCCATTCCTCTGTTGATGGACATTTAGGTTGCTTCCATGTCCTGGCTATTGTAAACAGTGCTGCAATGAACATTGGGGTGCATGTATCATTTTGGACCATGTTTTTCTCTGGATATATGCCCAGGAGTGAGATTGCTGGATCACATGGTAGCTCTATTTTTAGGTTTTTAAGGAACCTCCATATTGTTCTCCATAGTGGCTGCACCAGTTGACATTCCTACCAACAGTGTAGGAGGGTTCCCTTCTCTCCACACACTCTCCAGCATTTATTGTTTGTGAATTTTTTGATGATAGCCATTTTGACTGGTGTGAGGTGATATCTCATGTGGCTTGGATTTCTTTAGATTTAGGGAGGGAAAACTAGCACTAGCTTTTCCCTCCTATTTTATTCTTGATGGAGTTTTCTGCCCTTTTTATTCACCACTACTCCCTACGGCGGTACCCATGGCAGTGTCCTCACCTGACTATCCCCCTGAGCTTCCGTAGAACTTAAAGGCTCTACTGCTCCATCGAGCACACCTGGAAGGCTTACTGCGGTCTTATGTGCATTCGTTTCAACTTTTCCAATAGGTTGTGTGCTCTTTGAGGACAGGGACTGTTTCTCAGTGCTGAACTCATGTGCTCTCAATAAAATAGGTTTTGCTGGACAGAAGTTTATTTTTTTTAGGAGGGTAAACCCCAAAGCTATCCAAACACTGAGGTAGTTCTGAAAGAATTCTGTTATTATGATCATCCATTTGGTGGTCACACATCTGCAGGAATAGAAGGGCAGTCTGCCTCAGGGCACAGTGATGTGTAATAAGCCAGGAAATGAGGGGCTGTGTCCCAGTGGTCCAAGCTCCGTGATCCAGACGGCGTGACGGGGTTTGTAGCAGATGTATGAAAAATGAGCCTGTCAGGAGTTGTTCGATGTTATGAAAATCTTATAAATTACATGGAATGAAGCTCATTTACTCTAGAGCAAGAGATATTCCAGGTGGATAGACAAGCACAATTTGGAAAGAAAGATGAAGCTAGAGCAAGCAGAGGATATTGATGAATGTTAATAAAGACCACTTCTGATGGTGAGTGATTTCTGTCGCACTCCTCCCCACTGGTCAGTAAAGATGCCCAGAAACACAAAATCTCTGTGTCTAGTTCACAGTATTCTCTGCCTTTTAAAATGCAGTAAATACATAATGCTAGTTTTGATTTTTTTTTGTGTGTAAAAATTATGTTAGGTGTATTCAATGTGTTTATGATATTAAATATTTGGAATATTATATGGCTTTTGTTTACTTGCAGATAAAACCAAGTAGTTTTAATTGATATGAATTGATTTCTGATACTCAATACATTCTTCAGTTAATTTGTACCAAACAATAGACTTTGTACATTTTTCTTAATCCTTACCACATTCTACATCCCTTATTTTGGTACTGTTGCCTTATGGGCTAAAGTGTCTTCCTAAAATATTGTGTTACAATGAAGTTACAATTTCTGAACTTCAGAGATATTAACCTGGAAGCAGTTAGTTCCCTGACATTTTGAGTAAACCCTTTACTATATTTCTATGTTTACCAATAGACTTAAAACTCATCTTAAAAATTGTGGTGACTTGCGTTGCCATGTATGTATTACGTTTTATGCCATCACTTTTTTTTTTTACTGAAGTATAGTTAATTTACAATATCATATTAGTTTCAGGTGTACAGCAAAGTGATTCAGTTATACATACATATATAATATATTTATTCTTTTTCAGATTCTTTTCCATTATTGGTTATTACAAGATATTGAATGTAGGTCCCTGTGCTATACGGTAGGTCCTTGTTGTTTATCTATTTTATATATAGTAGTTTGTATCTGCTAATCCCAAAGTCCTAATTTATCCCCCTTTTCCCATTGGTAACCATAAGTTTGTTTTCTATGTCTATGAGTCTATTTCTATTTTGTAAATAAGTTCATTTGTATCATTTCTTTAGATCCCACAAATAAGTGATGTCATATGATATTTGTCTTTCTCTGTCAGACTTACTTCACTTAATGAGATAATCTCTGGTTCCATCCATGTTGCTACATACAAACGGCGTTATTTCATTCTTTTTACGGCTGTGTAGTATTCCATTGTATATCTGTGCCACATCTTCTTGATCCATTCATCTGTCAATGGACATTTAGGTTGCTTCCATGTCTTGGCTATTGTAAATAGTGCTGCAGTGAACATTGGGGTGCATGTATCTTTTTGAATTAGAGTTTTCTCCAGTTATATGCCCAGGAGTGTGATTGCTAGATCATATTGTAACTCTATTTTTAGTTTTTAAAGAAACCTCCATACTGTTCTCCATGGTGTATACCATCACTTTTATTAGGTAAATTTAACCAGAAACTTCGGACTTGTTCTTGACACATTCTTCTCAGCTTTATGCCCCTTCAAATTCCTAAATATCCCTCACGTCTTCCTGTCTCTCATCCTTCCTGGGGACTTGGGCTCACACGGCACCCTGGATATGTCCTTCATGTCACTGATGGCAGCCTCTAACCTCCACATCACGATGTTGTCCCCAGTCCCCAGCAGGTGCAGACATGTACTAGATGTCGATGAAAATTTGCTGAATAAATGAATGAATGAGAGCCCCATGTAGTTTGAAGTATCAGGAATCCTGAATTAGTCAATCCTAGCCTATGACATTCAATTAAGCATTACAAACAATTCATACTAGGCAGTGCCTGTCCAGGGGAAAGCAATTCTCTAGGAATTGTTTGATGGGCCTGAATGACCTACTTTATAAATTCGATGTGTGTTCTTTGGTTATGATTGTCAGGGCTGGTGTTTTCTGAAACCAGTTAATGTCTTGGCTTGAAATGACTCTTACATCAAGATCATGGGCAGATGATATTTTCTCCCAAAAGGAGAGGAGAGTGAATATTGGTGTCTGTTTTGGAAACCAGGCAATGAGGTGATAGCATGACAGCTGTGTTATCTTGAATCCAGGAGAAGAGGTAATAATAAATTAAACACGGGTGTGCTAGGTCGTGAAAATATCTCCCAGAGGTCAGGTCAAGCCAAGGACAGAATCAAAGAGGCCTGTGGAGGTCGTGGGAATCTGAGCTCTCATTTGCCTCTTTCTCTGTCCTTTGGAGGGTAGCTTGGAGAGGATTTTTGAAATGCAAAGGGCAAACATCCTTCTCTCCTAGCAACCAATAAGTGGATTTTTCTAGAGTGCAGTGTGCATATATGGGATCCGAAAAAAGCCCCAGAGATGTTAAGAATAATGTGCCACTGTCACTTGTAATTTTTAATGACTTCCTTCTTTAAATAGCTTCCCTATATATTTTATACAATTTTTTTGTGTGCTCTATTCTCTCTTCCCTGGGATCCTTCGTTGAAATGAAATTTGAGATTGTGCTCTAGTGGCTCTTTATAGGTACAATTTTCTCTCCCTGTTTAATAATACTCCTTGTGTCCTTACATGTGTGTTCCTTATCTTTAGTGGATGGTCACATGACATCTTGAAGTGAGAGAAAATGCCTGTAAGCTTTTATTTCCTTTCTAATGACAAGAATCCCACAGCTCAGAGTTGACATTCGTAGTGGGAATTTTTAGGCAGCATTAATCTTGGGTCCAGTTTCTCCTGGGTCACTGTGCATGCGCAGTGCCTGGTAACCTTAACGAGAACCAGGTGGGTGGGCACTGCAGGGGTCACAGCCATCTTCCTGCCCAGGGCTCCAGGCTGAAATGCAAGGGAGAGGGTGTCTGAAATGCTTATTTCTGATGCAGAAAGTGCCCAGACCTGGAGGTTTTAGGGTCTAGAATTAATAGAAAGCAGAGAAAGAAAAAATCTGGTATTTGAGTAAGAGAAGTGATCTCTTCTCAGTGTGCAGAAAAGTTTCACAGTGGGTAGAAAGTCTTGGGTTTTTTTTTTTTATTATAATTTTAGTCCATTTCTTTATTAAAAATTTATTTAATTTTTTAATTTTTGGCTGTGTTGGGTCTTCCTTGCGGAGCGTGGGCTTCTCATTGCGGTGGCTTCTCTTGTTGCGGAGCACGGGCTCTAGGCGTGCGGGCTTCAGTAATTGTGGCACATGGGCTCTAGAGCGCAGGCTCAGTAGTTGTGGCTCACCAGCTTAGTTGCTCCGCAGCATGTAGGATCTTCCCGGACCAGGGATCAAACCCGTGTCCCCTGCGTTGGCAGGCAGATTCTTAACCACTGCGCCACCAGGGAAGTCCAAGTCTTGGATTTTTTTAAGAGAGAGGTTTGAGAATCTAGGTCGAGTAAAAAGTGTTTTCACAGCTTTGTCTGCATAAGGCTGAGAAAACTCTCCAATTCGAAATAATGAGCCAACCGTTTTTCCTGGAAAAGTGTTATGTTTCTGAAAAAGACCATTTATGAATATCAAAAAAATGGAAAAACATGTTGTTTATCAATCCCTTGATCAATCCCAGACTTAAGGCCTCTAAAGACCCTAAGAATTAAAAATATGTCTGTAGCCAACCCAACACATGTAAATTAAGAGGAAATCAATTATAAATGGTAAAATAAGTGTGGTAAAGTCAAAGAAGTTCTGACTTGTTTCCCAGAACGACTATTTTCAAATGTTCTTTTTAAATTTGAAAGATCAAATTAGTTAAAAATAATGAAGAAGGGCTGGGGATGGGGTTGTTCTGCTTTGCCCCAAGCTTACATACAGTCTGCAGTTTGGATAATTCTGTGCTAAGCAGATACCTCTAGGAGAAAGATACTTTTCCTAATAGGCACGTGGGTGGAGTTCCTTGGTGGTAAATCTGTCCTTGGGAACTATGTCAAAGTGACGTACAATGCTGCCACCTGGTGGCCACAATTTGAAATTACAATAATATCTTCCTGTAGGGCTTTTGCCAGCTGCTTCCTGCACCAACGTTAGGCGACGTCCAAGAATTTTAGAGCCAGAGCAGTATTAGAGCAAGTTGCATGCAGCTTTTCCAGTTTACAGGTGAGAAATCGAGACCTTAGTTAAAGTGGCACAGCCAGAAGGTGGCCCTGGTACATATACCTAGTTAATGGTCCATTTTGTGGTGTAAGTAGGCACTTGGAGGCAGCAAAGTTGGATTTAAATGGCAGCTCTGCAATTTACTAGCTGTAAGATATTGCGCAAATGATCAAACCTTGCCGAACCTTGGTTTCCTCACATGTAAAATGAGAATTCCATTAGAATACACCTCGTGGGCTTATTGGGAAGATTGAATGACGTGTTATTTGCAGACATGATTGAGACGTGCCTAGCAGAGGACAGAACGTTGTTAGAATAAATGTGACAATGGACTCGAGGGTGCCTCGAACATTTACTGAACTGTACAAATAGGGGATGGTGTGATTCATGATCAGTTGAAATCAAATGACGTAGAATAAAAAACACTCTTTCCCCATTTCCTTCTTCCTCTTTGGGAAGATGCCAAGTTGCTTTTGATCCATTTCATTGCCTTATTCTACCGTTTCTCTTCTAAGTTCTGAAGCTCTGCTTTGTTGAATTTCTTGCAGAGTCTCAACCATTCGGGGGTAACTAGGGTGGTTGTAACTACTGTCTAAACTGAAATCCCTGTGAATTATTTTGTTTTGAATCCTGAAGTGCCAAGACAGAGTTAAGTGGTGACGCTGAGATCAGTAATTCACGCAGCCACTTTAGCATAAAGTCCAACCAGGCAGAGCCCAACAACCGCTTTAAGCTTCCTCTGCACTTGTGAGCTTGTGCACCTGTAGCCTGGGGAGGTCTAATACGGAAAATAGAATCTAACCATCTGAGCTTGACATGTAATGAGTTTCCTTTTTTGTCCCACTGTTTCAAAGACTGGCCAGGCAAAGGATCTAATGTGTTTGGTCCGTTTTCTACTTGCCAAGGCACCATGGAGTATGCCAGGACTTATTTAATTTTTTTAAGTTAAAAAAAAGTAAAACACGAAAAAACCCCTTTGGGTCTAACGCCCGAAAATGAAAACGGTTTCACCCTGCAATGAATGCCTGTAAAATCCGTAGAGGACCGCAGTGTGCATGGCTGATTCTGATCCAACGACACTTACTGGGCACCTGCTGCATGTTAGACACAGGCCAGGTGCATTACACATGTTACCTGGGGGTGGACAGGGCAGACGCTGCAGCTGCTGACAGCTATATTAAGTCTGCTCGAGATGGAAGAGTGTCTTAGTTTGTGTTCCCACGGGAGCAGACCCTGGATAAACGTTTGCGTTCAAGGCATTTATTTGGGAGGTGATTTCGGGAAATAACAGGAGGAGAGTGGATCCTTTGATAGGGAGGAGAAGGAAGCTGATAAAGGCTGTATGATCAAACAAGCTTCTACTGTGGGCAAATAGAACTTAATTCTTCCAGGGGGGAGGGGGCTCTGGGAAAGAGAATGTGAGCCTCAGAATTTTCTCACCATCCATCAGTCACGGCGCTATGGTGTCTGCTCCCTGGCTTGCTGATGCCCCCAGTTTTGCCTTCAGGCAAAGACGGCAGGTGCTAGCACTTTGAAGTTGGGCCAGCACACATGGAAAGGGTAAGTGCTAGGCAGCACGGTTAGGGCTACAAAGAGGGAGAGGCCCAGGGCCACACCCTTCGGGATTCCCAACCCCTCTAAGTCTAGAAGTCCACATTTGGTGGAAGAGGGGCACGCGAAGATTCTGGCAAAGAATTAGACGAAAATCAGTGTTTCTTTATTGGCATCTTTACCCGGGTGTCTTCAGCAGGTCTGACACATCACCTGGATGATGTCCTTGTGCAGATCAATGTTGGAGGTGAGGAGATAATGCTTGGCTGGGACCTGGGAGACTGTACCACAGGTCACTGGGACAGATGGGCCAAGGGGATGTCCAGGCAACATTTGTTTTTGCCTCAGACCCAAGGCATCTCCTGATGATCCAGGAGGGAGCTTGTAGAAAGAGAGAGGGAAGACAGCCAGATGAGAGGTTAACCCAAGGTCATCACTAAAAACAAGCCATGGGCCTCCAGGACCCTCTCTCACTAATACCAAGCCATGGATTTTATACCTCTGGTGGTGAGGAAGGGTGGCCAAGACAAATAAGGGAGGAAAGTGTCCCATACCCAGTGCCTAGAGCCAGGCTGAGGCAACATGGAATGGTCCGTAGGGCTCTGGAGCCAGGCTGGTTCCAATCCCGGCTCAGCACTCAGTGGTGTTGAAATCTAGAACTCTCTGTGGCTTGGCTTCCTCATTGTGTACCTACCTCACAGGGCTGCTGTGAGGATTAGAGGAGGTAAGTATTTACAGATGAGCCTGTAAGTCTGTAATGGGAGCATTATTGTGTACGCTGCCCACCCCCAGTGGGCCCAGGGCCATCTTGCTACATCTAATTAAGGAGAAGAGAAAGAAGCCATTTAAAGGGGAAATCTAGAGTCAGTGCAAATCTCTAGCTCCATGATTGATGAGTCTTCTTGATCCTGACCCAACCTTTGGGGACAGTGAGAGAGGAAAAGGAGGGAGAGGAAGGGAAAGATGAAGGGAACATGGGAGGATAGAAAGGGGAAGAGAGAGGTTGGAACTCTGCCTGTAAGTTGGGATGTGTCAGGACAAGTCTTATTTTATTTTGGCGATTTGAACCCCACGTTTATGCGGTGGTGAAGAGGAGTTTAAAAGTTTTAAAGTGCCCCCCTCCCCTTTTAAGCTGTGGACATTCTTGGACATATACAGAGACGGGATTTCAGTCTCTTATCAGATATACATGAAGAGCTTTAAAAATGTCTTCAGTGGTTTGTGTGTGTGTGTGTGTCTGTGTGTGTGTGTGTACACACAGAAAGATAATCACTGAGAATTCTCATCCTCCACTCCCTACCCCAACAGGTAACCACTTACATGAGCCTCTTATATATACTTCCAGAGGTTCTTTATACAAAGGCAAGCAAATATGAACATATTTTAACTTTTATCTCCAAGAGGTGCTTAAAATGGATGATAATAATAATAATAAGTAACAGGTTATTAAGTATTATCTATATACCAAGTGTCCATTTTATATACATCAGACCCATTTTACAGATAAGGAAATTGAGTGCGGAGTTAAATAATTTTCCCAAGGTCATAGAACAAGTAAGCTAGGGGCACAAAATTTGAGCCTAGTTAGTGTGCAGAGTCTGGGCTCTTAGCTATTACGCAATATCACCTCTTAGAAAGTAATTAAAATCCATAGAGAGAATATTTCTATTATCTCCAAAGGGGTAGTCTTTCTAGTAGCTTTCTGCTCAGAAGCTATCATTTTACGTCCAAAACTTTTAGGACCACGCTAAGTCATTATTCCAAATGTCTCAGAAAAGAAGTAAGTGGACACAGGAGTCGGCTGCAGGCTGAGTGGCACTTACTCCCAGAGTCCCCTGGGGCATCCAGTTAGACCAGGGAGATGTGCCAGTCTCTGCGTGAGACCAGAGCTAACCGTGGGCTGTGTCCAACCGCAGAATAAAAGCCAAACGCCTCAACTAAATCTAATACCTTTGAGTGCCTATGTTATACCAACACATTGCTAAGCATCACATTTTTTAATTTAATTTTATTTATTTATTTATGGCTGTGTTGGGTCTTCGTCTCTGTGCGAGGGCTTTCTCTCGTTGTGGCAAGCGGGGGCCTCTCACTATCGCGGCCTCTCTTGTTGCGGAGCACAGGCTCCAGACGCGCAGGCTCAGTAATTGTGGCTCACGGGCCTATTTGCTCCGCGGCATGTGGGATCTTCCCAGACCAGGGCTCGAACCCGTGTCCCCTGCATTGGCAGGCAGATTCTCAACCACTGCGCCACCAGGGAAGCCCAAGCATCACATTTTTATTCTCACAGGCTACCATAGCAACATTCTTATGGACCCACCTAAATGTTCCCACCTTTCTCTTTACGTTTCAGAAGTACCCAGGAATTACACTGTCGTGATAGGGTTTTTTTCCCCCCAGCCTGATTGAGCAGAATCTTAGACGCCATGATTTTGAAGCCAACAGTAATAGACACTGACAGCTGAGAATTCAGATACAAGAGTCATTACCTGGGTCAGATCAGTCCCCCAAAGTACATGAGTATTAGGCTTGCCTCTGCCCTCTCAGGTGTACAAAGACCTGGCTTGCCGGCCTCTGTTAGCTACAGAATTGAGACGCATGAGCTGACTCAGGAGAGGTCTGTACTTAGAAGACTTCTCACAGCTGTCTTAACCAACTGAAAAGCTTAGGACTAAGTGGCTCAGGGTCTATATTCACTGTTTTCTATCCTCCTTTCCCCTATCACCCTTAAACCAGCCTTTGGCAGCCATGAGGATACACTGCTCAGATCTCCTTTTTTTTAAAATACATTTATTTATTTATTTATTTATTTAGGCTGTGTTGGGTCTTCGTTTCTGTGCGAGGGCTTTCTCCAGTTGCGGCAAGCGGGGGCCACTCTTCATCGCGGTGCGTGGGCCTTTCACTGTTGCGGCCTCTCTTATTGCCGGGCACAGGCTCCAGATGCGCAGGCTCAGTTGTTGTGGCTCACAGGCCTAGTTGCTCCGCGGCATGTGGGATCTTCCCAGACCAGGGCTCGAACCCGTGTCCCCTGCATTGGCAGGCAGATTCTCAACCACTGCGCTACCAGGGAAGCCCTCAGATCTCCTTTTAAGACAGCCTGCTGTGAGGAATGTAGTCAGCTCATAGCCTCCAGCTGACATACCCCTGAGATCCACTGAGGCCACACCCGGCCTCTCCAGCCAGTAATGGAGCATGATGGGGTACTAAACTCCAGCCACTTCTGCCCAGTGTGGCACTATAGTGGACACGCTTGCTCTGGGTGTCCCCAGTGATCTGACTGAGACTCTTAGCTCTGCCGTGAAGATGAAAGCTCTTCCTCCCCAATCCCCCTTCTTCCCTCCCTCCCGACATAGGTGTCCACCTGCGTCACAGTTTAAGGTGCTCCTCACCAACTTTATCCTTCAGAACCACTGCATCCCAAATCTCTTGCACTTCTAATTTCTTCCTTTTTTTTTTCCACCTTCACTCATTTTGCCCCTGCTGCCCTGGCAACCACTAATCTGTTCTCTGTATCCATGAGTTCTTTGTTGTTATTGTTTAGATTCCACATAAAAGTGAGGTCACTTGGTGTTTGTCTTTCTCTATCTGACTTATTTCACTTAGCATATTGCCCTCAAGGTTCATCCATACTGTCACAAGATTACCTTCTTTTTTATGGCTGAATAATATTGTGTTGCGTACACACACCATTTCTTCAATCATTCATCTGTTGATGGGCATTTAGGTTGCCTCCTTGTTTCAACTATCATAAATAATGTTGCAATGAACATGGGGATGCAGATATCTTTTTGAGTTAGTGTTTTTTTTTAAAATAAACTTATTTTATTTGTTTATTTTTGGCTGCGTTGGGTCTTTGTTGCTGCACACGGGCTTTCTCTAGTTGTGGCGAGCGGGGATTACTCTTCGTTGTGGTGCGTGGGCTTCTCATTGCGGTGGCTTCTCTTGTTGCGGAGCACAGGCTCTAGGTGTGTGGGCTTCAGTAGTTGCGGCACGCGGGCTCAGTAGTTGTGACTCACGGGTTCTAGAGCGCAGGCTTCAGTAGTTGTGGCGCATGGGCTTAGTTGCTCCGCGGCATGTGGGATCTTCCCAGACCAGGGCTTGAACCCGGGTCCCCTGCATTGGCAGGCGGATTCTTAACCACTGCGCCACCAGGGAAGCCCATCACTTCTCTTTTTAATCATGACTCCAGTTACATGCTTTTCCCAAACCATGACTGGCCAGTGGTCCAGGTGGTTTGCACACCCTGCCTCAAACTGTGTGATTGATGGAAAGAAATACAAAACTGGAAAACTACCAGATTCAGCCCTGAAGGGCTCACCCCCTTTCCCTTCCTTCATGTACATGGTGCTAGACCAAATCTCCCTCATTTCACTGAACCACTCCTGGAGACCACACAGCCTCTAGTGAGATGTTCCCTATCACTTTTCATGATGTCTGGTGTGGCTGAGACTTTCTTAATTTCTGGAGGCAGAAGGTGCTCTTCGTAGGAACTTGCAAGTTTGACACATTTACAGAAGTGGCCACAGCTTCAAATGAGTATGATTTTTTTTGAGTTTCAGGCTTGGTGAGCAGAAATGGAAATTTGCTTTCTTCTAACAGACCTTGTCTTGAATCCCTATTTCTCTATAGGGAAAACTTAATTTTGTAATTTAAGGTCATCCATCCATTTTGAAAATTTAGAATTCTGTCTCTTTCGGGTACACAGTCAAATGTATTGTGTTCTCCTTCACTGTTCCTGTCTTTTGGCAGGAAGTAGCATAATTGTGTGGGGCTTGCACGCCACCCTGTGGTCGGGGAAGGGTGTGGTGGCAGCCCTGACGACATCCAATGCTAGCATCATCTCGGGAACGGCTGTGATTCTGGGGGAGCCCTGTGGCCTCCCCTTGCTGGCTTGGCAGTCACTCAGCTTTGCCTCCTGCTGTCCACACTGAGAGTCCGCCTCGGCCATATGTGCCGTTGGGTCTAGACCTTGGGTTTCCACTCCATGGCCTGAACCCCGAGAGAGAGCGTCCCATGCCCATATCTGATGTGCCTGGCTGTCCTCCTGAGCCTAGAAAGGCTTGTGCCTGAGCTCTGGGTGGTGGGAAAGCTGCTCTTCCTTCACCGTGTTTTCTTTTCAACCAAAAACTTAGACCAGCACACAACTCTGTTTTCAGTCCTTCATGTTTCTTTCTTATTTATTTATTTATTTCATCACTGCCCATAGTTACAATTTTTTTCTCATGATGGAAACTTCTAAAACCTACTCTTTTAGCAACTTTCAAATATACAATAAATACAGTATTATTAGCGAAAATCACCATGCGGTACGTTATATCCCTGGGACTTATTTATCTTAAAATTGGAAGCTTGTGTCTCTGGACCACTTTCACCCATTTTGCCCACACCCCTCTTGCTGTCTCTGGCAACCACCAATTTGCTCTCCGTAAGTTTTTTTTAGATTCCACTTATAGGTGATATGATACAGTATTTGTCTTTGCATAATGCCCTCAAGGTCCGTCCATGTTGTTGCAAATGGCAGGATTTCTTCCTTCTTTAAACTGGTTGAATAATACTTCACTGTAAGTATATACTACGTTTCTTTATCCATTCATCCATTGACTCATCCATTGATAGACACTTAGGTTGTTTCCATGCCTTGGCTATTGTGAATAATGCTGCAATGAACATGGGGGTGCAGCTATCTTTATGAGTTAGTGTTCTCATTTCCCTTAGATCAATACCCAGAAGTGGAATTGCTGGATCATCCATGTTTCATCCTTGATAAACAACAAAAGCAAGTTGATAGGATTCCAAACACGTTTCTTTCCCAAGTGCCTGCCTCTTTCAAATCCTCCTTTGTTCTTTCAGACTATTATTCTTCCCTTACAGTTAAGGGGCTCATTCAGAAGTTGACTATTCTGTTCTAGGCTGGCTTAGCTCTCCCCCCTGGCCGTGAAGCTACTTATTCACAGGTCACAGGGGCTCAGAAATAGAAAAATGCAGAAAAGAAGAGCCTGGTTATTATCTCAAGGTATTTTCCTGATATGGGCACATCAACACTGCAGACACCAACTGGTGGTAACAAATAGTCACTTATGGCTTTTCTTGGCCAATACTGCTCACGAGTGCTCACTGCCTTTGTGCTTAGTTTTGAGGCATTTTACAGACGTATTATCTCATTATGCCCAATAGTACTACTGCAGTATCAATGTTGCATGTCCTGGTACAAATGATGTTTATGATGGATGGAAACTAAAGAAGAAATGATTATCCAAAAATAAAACGATGGTAGAGAAATAAAGATTTTTCCCTATAGGAGTTGACCCAGGTTTTGTGGCACCTGAAGTTTATTGAAAAGTTGAGATTATCTTTAAGAAAAAGAATATAAAATTACAAATAGAAAATTTAGATATGAAAGGAGGTGGTGGGAGGATTACCAGAAGCCATTCCAAAACCGAGACAGCCAGCAGTAACTTAACTGCACTCGCAAATAACTATAAGCCACCCAAATATATCCCCCTAAACCCTTTTCAAATGTGTGCCCAAATCAACTTCCTTTTAATCAGAGCCCCAGTGTTCTCACGGCCACTCCAGTGTTACCCCACGTGAGAGGGAGTGGGATGGGTAGGTGTGGAAAGATGCAGCAGTCGTCACAAACTGTGGCGAAAATATGTTAGTTTTGCAAACTTTACAAAAGCATACGACATTGTCTGGGACTATGAAGCGGTGTGTGCAAATGCGGGGCCCTGAAGAGTCATCGGCTTCATGAAAACCCCACCTCTGATTGTCCACACACGTGGGGTAATCATGTGGCACTGAGGACGATTCTAAAGGACAAAGCAACTCATGAAAGAGATGGACAGGGTGTGCTCATGACATCAACGGTAAATAGCAAGAAACGAGGAAAGGTGATGGGCAAAGCAGAATGCTTCTGTCAGTCAGGGTCACGTGGAGCATCATTGTTAATGTGGGGTGCTTAGTTACCCAATGTTAACTCCAGACAAGGCTGAGTTTATTTCAGAGTTTGACGCATCTTGAAAGAACTGTCGATGATTTTGTCACCAACTTGGAAACCAGGCATGGCTTTGCTGGTTTAAAGCACTTCTATCACAGTGAGTGGTCAGTGGCTGTGCAGTGGCAAGGTTCTTTTTTTTTTAATATATTATTTACTTTTGGCTGTGTTAGGTCTTCGTTGCTGCATGTGGGCTTTTTCTCTGGTTGCAGCAAGCGGGGGCTACTCTTCGTTGAAGTGCGCGGGCTTCTGACTGCGGTGGCTTCTCTTGTTGCAGAGCACAGGCTCTAGGCGCGCGGGCTTCATAGTTATGGCACACAGGCTCAGTAGTTGTGACGCACGGGCTTAGTTGCTCCGCGGCATGTGGGATCTTCCCGGACCAGGGCTCGAACCCGTGTCGCCTGCATTGGCGGGCAGATTCTTAACCACTGCGCCACCAGGGAAGTCCCACTGTCAGGCTTCTTTAACAGAGGTTGAGAACTGGTCTTCCAGCCAAGTCTGGCAGACCATCTGTCTTCCTAAGTAAAGTTTTATCGGCGCACGGCCATGCCCATTCATTTACGCATCGTCTGCAGCTGCTTTGGGGCTACAACAGAAGAGTCGAGTCATGGCGGCAGAGACCTTATCGCTGGCGAAGCCTAAAATAGTTACTCTCTGGCTTTTATAGAAAAAAAACTTGCTGACCCCTGTTCCAGAAGGAAGCAGAGGCACACTCCAAAGGGTTTAGTGAAAATTATTCAATGATAGAACTATTTACAGAGGTAGGAAAAGGAACAAGGGAACCAGGATGGATACAAGGTGCCCGTTGGCGAACGAACAAGTGGAAGCACTTCCTGTTCCTGGACTTGAAGGGTCAGCGAAGGAAACAGTGTTGCAAGAGCCCAGAGGGTTGCAGCCTTGGGAGAAGGGCATGCCCTGCCAGCACTGCCTTGAGGCAGGGAAGGGGAGAGGGGAATCTACAACCTGACATCTTCACCCTTGTCATGGGGTGAATTGTGTCCCCCCCCATTCATATGTGGAAGCCTTAACTCCCAGCACTTCAGAATGTGACTTCTTAGGAAATAGGGCCTTTAATACAGTCATTAAGGTAAAATGAGACCATGAGAGTGAATGAACCCTAATCCAATGTGACTTGTGTCCTTTATAAGAAGAGGAGATTAGGACACAGACTCACAAAGAGGGAAGACCCCGTGAGGACACGGGGAGAAGGTGGTCATCTGCAATCCAAGGAGAGTGACCTCACAAGGAACCAACCTGCTGACCCATTGATCTGGAACTTGTACCCTCCAGAACTGTGAGAAATTAAATTTCTGTTGTTCAAGCCACCCAGTTTGTGGTGCTTTGTTATGGCAACCCTAGAAGACTACTACACGCCTTTCCTGAAGGTGTTCCCTCCTTTCAAAGACCCAACTCTACAGGAAGTCAGAGGGCAGGGAGCCCGGGGTTTCTGTCTGCATCAGTCAGTCTCCTGGCCACAGAGTGGGGAAGAGAAAGATGTGATATGGGTGGAAGGTGGGGGGGCAAACAGAGAACCCCCAGGACAAAGGGCAAATACAGAAAGCACAGCAGCAGAAAAAAAAATAGAGGAGTTGCCTACAGAACCTGTGTTCACACGGAGAAGGAGAATGTGCCTTGCTTTAAAACTTCAAAGGACTGATCCACACTCTTAAGTAGCGGAAATATATCTAGAGACTATAAGCTTAAATTTCTCACAAAACGCATGAACTAAAAATAGCCTTTTGGAATCTAATCTGTTGGTAGGCCAAGAGTTCTGGCACTTGACTTGCAGTTGAGATGAGTTGCCTCTAAGTTAATTATAGGACCATGGTTTGAAGAGCTAGATTCGGAATTTTCCAGAACATTTAGTAAGAGCTTAGGGAAAAGCATGGTACTAAGTGTTCTGCAGGATAGAGGGTTTTATATAAGATGTTTTAGGAGGTGTATCTGAGCAAACCCAGAACTCCCATTTGCCTGGAACACCCAGTGTAGGCATCGTGCATACGGCGGCATTCAAGGTATCTTGTTTTCCATGAAGGAAACAAAGTCATTTGGTCCTTAGGTGGGTGTTTGAGCCCAGCCCTAGTGTAGTTACTATCTGTGTCCACAAGATGGCAGGCACACCCAGGAAAAGGCTGCAGGAGCCACTGGATGTCCGTCTCCAGGCTGGACCACTGGTGGGGTCTCTAGAAGTTCCTGGAGGCAGGCTGGGATTCCATAGTAGTTCTTCCTATGAGGAGGCAAAAGGATCAGGTCAGAGGACAATGAAGTAGCTGGGAGGGGAGGGAGGAGATAATTAAGTTTCAGCATAAAGTTGGGAGAGGGATGATAGGGTTGTTTTGATACAGAGTTGAGGCACAGAGGATAAACCACAGAGACAGGAGGAATGTCAGAGGAACCAGAACACCAGGGAAAAAGATGAAAGGCTGAGAGGTAAACCAGGCAGCAGGGTCTACCGGAGGGGGGAAGAGAAGAGGGGCATGTCAGGGCAGCACCAGGAGAAGTTGGGTCTGAGGTCCATGATGCTGGTCCTGACTCCTGTCCACGGTGCTTGGTGCTTCCAGGAGAGGTGGCTGCAGGGATGGATTCTGACTTACTGGATCTTGAAGGAGGAGCAGGGGATGAAAGACACAGAACTAGTCAAGTTCACAGCTGGTTCAGGGAATGGCAGCACTTCTGATGGACTGGAGCAGAGCTTTGTGGAAAGGGGGAGGGAGGTGAGGCTGCAAAACTAGGGGTTTTCCTGTTCCAGGAGAATCCTTGAATGCTCAGCCAAGCAGTGTGGGCTGAATAGAAATGATGCAGTCATTAAGATATTTTATTTTATTTATTTATTTATTTTTTGTTTGTTTGTTTGTTTTTAAACATCTTTATTGAAGTATAATTGCTTTACAATGGTGTGTTAGTTTCTGCTTTATAACAAAGTGAATCATTTATACATATACACATGTTCCCATATCTCTTCCCTCTTGCATCTCCCTCCCTCCCATCCTCCCCATCCCACCCCTCTAGGTGGTCACAAAGCACCGAGCTGATCTCCCTGTGCTACGCGGCTGCTTCCCACTAGCTATCTATTGTACATTTGGTAGTGTATATATGTCCATGACACTCTCTCACCGTGTCACATCTCACCCTTCCCCCTCCCCATACCCTCAAGTCCATTCTCTAGTAGGTCTGTGTCTTTATTCCTGTCTTGCCACTAGGTTCCTCATGGCCTTTTTTTTTTTTTCCCTTAGATTCCATATATATGTGTTAGCATACTGTATTTGTTTTTCTCTTTCTGACTTACTTCACTCTGTATGACAGACTCTAACTCCATCCACCTCATTACAGATACCTCCATTTCATTTCTTTTTATGGCTGAGTAATATTCCATTGTATATATGTGCCACATCTTCTTTATCCATTCATCCGATGATGGACACTTAGATTGCTTCCATGTCCTGGCTATTGTAAATAGAGCTGCAATGAACATTTTGGTACATGACTCTTTTTGAACTATGGTTTTCTCAGGGTATATGCCCAGTAGTGGGATTGCTGGGTCGTATGGTAGTTCTATTTGTAGTTTTTAAAGAAACCTCCATACTGTTCTCCATAGTGGCTGTATCAATTTACATTCCCACCAACAGTGCAAGAGTGTTCCCTTTCCTCCACACCCTCTCCAGCATTTATTGTTTCTAGATTTTTTGATGATGGCCAATCTGACCGCTGTGAGATGATATCTCATTGTAGTTTTGATTTGCATTTCTCTAATGATTAATGATGTTGAGCATTCTTTCATGTGTCTGTTGGCAATCTGTATATCTTCTTTGGAGAAATGTCTATTTAGGTCTTGTGCCCATTTTTGGATTGGGTTGTTCGTTTTTTTGTTATTGAGCTGCATGAGCTGCTTGTAAATCTTGGAGATTAATCCTTTGTCAGTTGCTTCATTTGCAAATATTTTCTCCCATTCTGAGGGTTGTCTTTTGGTCTTGTTTATGGTTTCCTTTTCTGTGCAAAAGCTTTTAAGTTTCATTAAAGGTCCCATTTGTTTATTTGTGTTTTTATTTCCATTTCTCTAGGAGCTGGGTCAAAAAGAATCTTGCTGTGATTTATGTCATAGAGTGTTCTGCCTATGTTTTCCTCTAAGAGTTTGATAGTGTCTGGCCTTACATTTAGGTCTTTAATCCATTTTGAGTTTATTTTTGTGTATGGTGTCAGGGAGTGTTCTAATTTCCTACTTTTACATGTACCTGTCCAATTTTCCCAGCACCACTTATTGAAGAGGCTGTCTTTTCTCCACTGTATATGCTTGCCTCCTTTATCAAAGATAAGGTGACCATATGTGCGTGGGTTTATCTCTGGGCTTTCTATCCTGTTCCATTGATCTATATTTCTGTTTTTGTGCCAGTACCAAACTGTCTTGATTACTGTAGCTTTGTAATATAGTCTGAAGTCAGGGAGCCTGATTCCTCCAGCTCCATTTTTTGTTCTCAAGATTGCTTTGGCTATTCGGGGTCTTTTGTGTTTCCATACAAATTGTGAAATTTTTTGTTCTAGTTCTGTGAAAAATGCCAGTGGTAGTTTGATAGGGATTGCATTGAATCTGTAGATTGCTTTGGGTAGCAGAGTCATTTTCACAATGTTGATTCTTCCAATCCAAGAACATGGTATATCTCTCCATCTATTTGTATCATCTTTAATTTCTTTCATCAGTGTCTTATAATTTTCTGCATACAGGTCTTTTGTCTCCTTAGGTAGGTTTATTCCTAGATATTTTATTCTTTTTGTTGCAATGGTAAATGGGAGTGTTTTCTTAATTTCACTTTCAGATTTTTCGTCATTAGTGTATAGAAATACAAGAGATTTCTGTGCATTAATTTTGTATCCTGCTACTTTACCAAATTCATTGATTAGCTCTAGTAGTTTTCTGGTAGCATCTTTAGGATTCTCTATGTATAGTATCATGTCATCTGCAAACAGTGACAGCTTTACTTCTTCTTTTCCGATTTGGATTCCTTTTATTTCTTTTTCTTCTCTGATTGCTGTGGCTAACACTTCCAAAACTATGTTGAATAATAGTGGTGAGAGTGGGCAACCTTGTCTTGTTCCTGATCTTAGTGGAAATGGTTTCAGTTTTTCACCATTGAGGACAATATTGGCTGTGGGTTTGTCATATATGGCCTTTATTATGTTGAGGAAAGTTCCCTCTATGCCTACTTTAAGATATTTTAAATAAGAAAAATGATCTATACTGGTGCTTTGGAAGGGCCAATTTGCAGCTAAATACAAGACTGATTTGAAAAAAGTGATGTGAGGCGCTGAGAGGTTCCACAGCTCTGGAAATAGTCTAGAGGTATGGAATTAAGGGTCCATCGTAATGATATTTACAAAAAAAAATAAGGGGAAATGTTGAAGGGATTAGTGGCTTATGTGTAATGAGAAAAAATGCTTAGGAGCGTTTTTATACTCATTCTTAGAAGAACTTTAAAACACACAGAGACACAATTAGGGTATTTCAATATAAATTTAGAGCAAGAGTTAAAGAAATGCTAACACCTAGACACACGTAGATATTTTACTTAACTGTTTTCTACCAATGGTTTTCTCTGAGGCGTCGATATAACTATCTCATCCCAAATGTTTTATTTTGTAATGAAACCTTCAGGAGTATATACATGGCCTTGGCTTACTTCAGGGTTTCAATGTAGTTTAGAAATGTTTGCCTTGTTAGAATTCCCCAGATATCATAGCCATTGGTCTATACTTATCCTGGATACAGATAGATATAGAAGAGTGCTGTCCCAACTCAGAACATGCCACCCATCCCTTACCCCACTACTTTAAAGAACACGCTAACACAAAAGCATTGGGCAGTCCCTTCCTTCCTTTCTCCTCAAGGCTCAAGTTCTACCATTGCCTTTGATAGGGACTGTTTTCATCTGGTTTTAAACCATAACTATTATTTTTTTTAACCTGTTGTGCTAAATCCTTCCTGTAATACAGAAAGTCTTTGATATCTTTTCCTTGGACACACAAAGATCTAGGAAATCCATGGACCCAGGGCTCCCAATATTTGTTGTAGTTTTTGGTTCCATTCTCTTCAGCACTTAAAATTTTAACTTGACTGAAATTAAAAAAGAGTAAAGATTATCTCCATAGAGTGAAGCTGCACACCAACCATCTGACACAGGATTACTATCTTTCCTAATCAGAAGCATGTCCACCATGTTTCTCTCTTTTAAGTGATTATCAACATTGGTTAGGGCTGGGGTGGGCTAGCACAGTCATTTCCAGAGTTACAAAAAGCTATCAGGGGGCTTCCCTGGTGGCGCAGTGGTTGAGAATCTGCCTGCCAATGCAGGGGACATGGGTTCGATCCCTGGTCTGGGAAGATCCCACATGCCGCTGGAGCAACTAGGCCCGTGAGCCACAACTACTGAGCCTGCGCGTCTGGAGCCCGTGCTCCGCAACAAGAGTGGCCGCGATAGTGAGAGGCCCGCGCACCGCGGTGAAGAGTGGCCCCCGCTTGCCGCAACTAGAGAAAGCCCTCGCACAGAGACGAAGACCCAACACAGCCAAAAAATAAATGGATAAATAAATAATAATTAAAGGTGCTAATAATTAAAAAAAAAAAAAAGCTATCAGGACATAGTTTTAGAAATGCACTTAGAATCTGCATGATGTTAAATCTCTTGGGCGTCTTTGAGATAATCTATTGTAGTAGAGTCCAACTCCTTACAAATGCTCTGGCTTACCCAAGAGCATACATCTATTGGGTGGGAGAGTTGGATGTAATTTAGGTTAGATATTCATCTTGACATGTTGCACATTGTCCAAACAGAGGACTGTATCTTTGGTAGACATAAAGAACAAGAACACAGGTATTTTGACACGTGGGCTAGGGGAATTTGCCATTTCATTGATCTGTAGCCCTCAATTTCAAGCTGTGTACTTGGGTAGGAGTTTGAAACGCCCACGGCTAAACATGTTACGGTTTTGAAATTCAGATGAGAAGTGGTCTTTCTATCAGTGGAAAACCATTCTTCTAGAAATTGAGCTCTGTTGATTGAAAAAAAAAAGACACAACCTAAAAGTTGGGAATTATGTTTTATTCGGCGGATTTTCTGAGGACTTAAGCCCAAAAGATGGTCTCTCAGATTGCTCTGAGGGACTGCTCCAAAGAGGTAAGGGAGAAGCCGGGATATATAGGGGTTTTTGCAACAAAAGCCAGGTAGTTGGAACATCAAAAGATTGCTTTTAATTAAAGAAAACCAGTTATCTCAAGTTAAGGAATTTAGGCTTTTCTATGTATGGGAAGTTGCAAGTGTCTGGGCTGATTGGAATCATTCCTTTGCTCTGCACCTTGGCTGTCTAGGGCCGGCATCCTGCTCTTTCCCATCCTGAGTCCCCTCAGGATGCACCACTGGGGGTGGCTGCAGTGGCTGAGGGCTTGATGGCCGCAGAATCCTTTGTTTGCTGATATGGCAGGCAATGTTTTTTCATCCACAGCTCCATTTTCATGCTTCCAAGTCTCTGCTTCACCCTTATTGTCACCCCTGCTTCCTTTGGAGGTTTTCTCTAGAGAGCTCTTAAACTTTTCTACCACATCCGGGCTGCAATTTATTCTGACCCTTCTTTTCTCCAAGGCTTTTTGTATCTTGCTTAATATTCAATGCCGCGGATTATGTTTGCATTTTTTTTCCCTCTTAGCCAAAGCGTGCCTTTACTTGACCTCCAATCACTGGAAGAGTATAGATATATCATAACGAGTCTGTTTTAAAGTCAACAATATAGAAATAATTAGAAAAGCTTAGATGGAGACCTACTTTTGGATCAGCCCTCTCAGAGCTATGTTTTGTCCTAAGAGTTGCTCTCTAATCCATGCTTCTAGTGGCTGTTAAATCCCTTCTTCCTTCTGGTTTAACTTGGCTGATGCTAAGCTTTCTTTCTGGGATGTCTATAGTAGAGCAGGAGACTAGGACAGGATGAGTATCCCTATTGTGTCACCAAGGAAGTGTATGAATAGCAACAATGCTCAGTCTTATAAAACTGGGCATTGGTCCTTTATTTTTACAATCCCAATTGATTTCCATGGGAAATTTTTTGTGGTACCTGAAGCAAAAACAAAGGTTAAATCTTGGGAGAGCATGCTAATAATTTAGGGACAGAAAAGCTGAGGAGGAAGCACTCCTAAGATATAAAACTTTAGCCTCAGGTTGCATTTATTCTAATTTTTCAAGTAATTCTGACAGGATTTAGCGGAATTACTTTTACGTCATCAATTTGCCTAAGCAAACCCATTCATGGTTGACAAAGGTTGAGGGCTGTTCACAAGGAGGTCATTTATATACATAATTGACAACTACAAACCATAAAGGACCACTGGACTGTTTATTGTGGAAGATTTCCTAAATCTCTTTTGCTGCTTTAGATTTGGTCGTCATGTGTATTTGAAAACAGTAGTTGCTATTCCTTGAAAATACTTTGTTTGCTCATTTACTCATTTATTATTTCATTAACATTTGACTACCTACAAATAAATTTATTAATTTAGTGTTTTCCTTATTAAGCAAAATTTTGTCAGTTTGATGAGTTTAGAAAAATGTAGTCAAAAAGAATATGTTAATTATTGCAGGGGATTAAAAATCAGGTTCCCTGGGTTCTTGTACTGAACGCACTCTATATTAGTTGGGTGAGTGTAGGCAACTCACATAATCAGTCTCAGCTTTAGTTTACTTATTTGTAAAATGAGGATATTATCTACCTGCTTGGCATCATAGGAGTTTGGCAAGGATAAAGGGAAATAATTTGTGTAAAAATGTTTTGCTAAATTGTAAAATGTTACATAAGTATAAAAGCATCAGCATTAGGCTTCCAGAAGCTAAGTCATATGGTATAAAGGTATGCTTTTCTTCTAACTTCTGTGACTTTAACCTTATTCTTAGAACATTAAAAAATTGGATCTGTCAGCAAAATTATCCATTTGTGTTTCAAAAACAGCACCTGGAAACATGTCTTGTGCCCAAGGTGACTGTAACGAGGCAGTGAGGCTTCCAGAACTTTCCTGTTGTAGACATTCACACATGCGTGTAGAACCAGGGCATAGGGCTTCCTTGGTCAGCTCAGAGTTCTGGTAGACCAGTGAGGTTCATGCCTTATGTCCTAAACTCAGTACCCAGGGTATCTGATCTTCAGAAAGCTTTGTTTATTGCTACTTACTGACTTTTGTCATTGATCTCAGATGAATGAGCTTTTAAAAACATTTGTGTTCATGTTTGTTTTGTGCTATGATACAATATGACCAACAAGATTTAAAAAATGGAATAGAAATCCATTATGTCCCTGCTGAGTGATAAGGCTGGTGTCTGAGTGTAGATTCTTCCTGCTTTTCTGAAAGAAAACGATACCTATGGCTACATTCACAGAAGCCATTGGTTTATCTACAGAATGATCGAATTCGTGGCACTTGTAGGTATCTTTTAGCACGTGGAGTAGGTGGAAAGAAGAAAAGAACAAGAAAAGAACCATCCTTCTTACCTTACCCTTGTTTAGAGGTTCCAGAGATTGTAGGATGTTTGCAGCTGGAATCACAATGAGTTCCCAGCAAGCAGCTGTGCTGCCCCATCACGAGAACTTCTAGGTTAAGAGACAGGGGACAAGGGTATATTTTTAAAAATAAATTTATTTATTTATCTATTTATTTATTTTTGGCTGCGTTGGGTCTTCCTTGCTGTGCGAGGGCTTTCTCTAGTTGCGGCGAGCGTGGGCTGCTCTTCGTTGTGGTCCGCGGACTTCTCACTGCAGTGGCTTCTCGTTGCGGAGCACGGGCTCTAGGCTTGCGGGCTTCAGTAGTTGTGGCTCACGGGCTCTAGAACGCAGGCTCAGTAGTTGTGGTGCACTGGCTCAGTTGCTATGGCATGTGTGATCCTCCCAGACCAGGGCTCGAACCCGTGTCCCCTGCATTGGCAGGTGGATTCTTTTTTTTTTTTAAATTAATTAATTAATTTATTTATTTTTGGCTGCGTTGGGTCTTTGTTGCTGTGCGCGGGCTTTCTCTAGTTGCGGTGAGCGGGGGCTACTCTTCGTTGCAGTGCGCGGGTTTCTCATTGTCGTGGCTTCTCTTGTTGCGGAGCACAGGCTCTAGGCGTGCGGGCTTCAGTAGCTGTGGCACGTGGGCTCAGTAGTTGTGGCTCGCGGGGTCTAGAGCTCAGGCTCAGTAGTTGTGGAGCATGAGCTTAGTTGCTCCGCGGCATGTGGGATCTTCCCGGACCAGGGCTCGAACCTGTGTCCCTTGCATTGGCAGGCAGATTCTTAGCCACTGTGCCACCAGGGAAGCCTGGCAGGTGGATTCTTAACCCACTGTGCCACCAGGGAAGTCCGGGACAAGGGTATTAATCAGAGTTCTCCAGTGTAACAGAACCAGTAGGATGTATGTGTGTATATAATATTATATATTTTAATGACATATATATATATATATATACACACACACATGTATACTTATATATATTTAAGGAATTGGCTCATTACAGTGGTGGAGATGCAAGTCCAAAATTTGTAGGGCAAGTTGGCAGGTTGTTGACTCAGGAAGAGCTGATGTTACAGTTCAAGTCCAAAGGCTGTCTGCAAGCAGAATTCCTTCTTCCAGGGGGAGATCAGTCTTTGTTTTATTCAGGCCTTCAATTGATTGGATGAGATCCTCGCACATTATGGAGGGCAATCTACTTTTTTTTGGTATCCTTTGACCTACATCTTCCCATTTTCCCCTTCCCCCAGCCCCTTATTCTACTCTGTTTCTACGATATTGGCTTAATAAATATATTTTTAAGATTCCACGTATAAGTGGTGCCATGCGGTATTTGTCTTTCTCTGTCTGGCTTATTTCCCTTAGCATAATGCCCTTCAGGTTCGTCTGTGTTACTGCAAATGGCAGAATTTCTTTCTTTTTTATGGATGAGTAATATTCCCCTGTTTGTATATATGTGTACACATGCACACACACACACATATACTACATCTTCTTTATCCATTCATCCATTGAAGGACATTTAGGTTGTTTCCATGTCTTGGATATTGTGAATAATGCTGCACTGCACGTGGGTATGCAGATATCTCTTTAAGGTACTGATTTTAATTTCCTTGGATATATAACCAAGGGTAGAATTGCTCTGGTTTACATTGTAGTTCTAATCTCAGTGTCTTTGCCATGCTCCTTTGGGTCTTTTCCACATGTGTGCATCTCAGGAGCCATGCTAGGGTTCGTGCCAGTTCCTGCATGGAATCAGGGGGTGTGCTTCCCCAGTTCTCCCGTTCCTGGGATCACTCCCACGCTGTAGCTCCCAGTGGTTCCCTCCTCCCAGTTCCCTGACCAGGAAGTCAGGGAACTGACTTCCTCTGAGTTTAGGCTGCCCACACTACCGCTTTGCAGGCTGGTGCAGCTGGAGTCACCCTTGACACAAAGTGGCGAGAGAGGAGCAATTTCTCTTACACAGGCCTTCCTTTTCCTTGTTCTCAAGCCAGAAAGATGGGCTGAAAGTTTTGCTGCTACCTCGGCTGTGCAGTTCCATGGCTGGGGCCACCCTCTTTTCAAAGCTGGGAGGAGAGACAGGAAAAAAGCCCACCCACGTATAGATTGCGTCTTCACCTTTGACTCCCTTCTTCAATCTGTGTACTGATAGTTACTTTTCTAAATCCTCACGTGGTTGCTTTTTTGAAAGTTGTAGTCATTGGGTGTAGGGGGCTTACTTCACCTTGGCTAGCATCCAAAGTCTCCAATAGATTATTGGTGTTGGCCATTGTTAGGAATGTCAGGAAACTTCCATTAATATCTTGATTGCTGAGACCAAGAAGACGATTTAGATAAATACATTTTCAGTAATACACAGAGACAAATTTGAGAATGAAGTTACCTTTTTACTTGTATGTTTGCAACAGAACCCATTCATTACAGAAGTGACTCCCAGCTTACAGGATACATTGGATTTAAAGGTAAAACCTACAAAGGTCTGGTGAATCTGCTCAATATTCTCTTTGGTGAAAAAACAATAGTTCTTCTCTCTGGTAAAAGTTAACAGTACCTCTGTTTTTTCCCTAGGGAGTAAGAAACTTACAGAAAAAGAGCCTAAATTCTCTTGTAATTCAAGAAATAGGGCAAAGCAGAAATACTGGTCAATTAAAAGTATATTTCTGTTTTTCATGATTAATCTTGAAATCCAAGTCTTTCAATATATGCCATTGATTCTGTGTGGCTGGAGTCACGGATGAGGTTAAGGGCTAGAGGCAACTTTTCTTTCTGAGAATAAAGGAATTGTAGAACTTTGGCAGAAAGACAAAACATTTTTAAAGAATTTTTACACAAAAACATTTTAGAACTTTGTGTATTGTAAAAAAAAAAAAAATTCAGTGCTAGGCAACAGGAGAATAAAAGTTGGAAATAATATGTGAGGGAACATTTGAGAGATTACTGTTTTCCAAGTACTGTTCTAAGTGCTATACATGCTCACAATAATTCCATGAGGTGGTTATCATTACCCTCTTTGTATAGGTGAGGAAACTGAGCCTTAAAGACATTCATCCATGTTCTCATAGCTGGTAAGTGTCAGACCTGGAATCTGAAATCAATCTGAAATCAGAGCCTGTGCTTTTAAGTCATCTGCTGTGTTCAAGTGCAAACCCTATCATATGAGTATAAAGCAAAGGAAGTGTGCTGTAATGGTTTCTAGGAGTCAGGACATGGATTTTAGGCCTGGCCTGCTCACTAATTAAGGATGTGACCTTGAAGAAGTCATGCCACCATTTTAGTCTTTAGTTTCCTTATTTGGATGATCTCTAAGATACTTTCCCAACAAAAGAAAATGTGGAAGACTAACAAATCTTGGGAGGAGTAATGAGTTTCAGCACAAAACGAATTCATTCATGGGACTTCCCAGGAGGTCCAGTGGTTAAGACTCCGCGCTTCCAATGCAGGGGGCCCGGGTTCAATCCCTGGTGGGGGAACTAAGATCCCACATGCCGAGCAGCCAAGGAAAAAAAAAAAAAAGAGAGAGATAATTCATTTGTCGAACACTGAGTATGTGTTACATAATCTTTTTGAGAACTGAGGATACAGGGTGAACAAAGTGGATAAAACTGTTGATCTCATGGAGCTTTCATTTAAGTACAGAAGACAAACATGTCAATTCATAATAAACACATAATAGAATGTTAGGTGGGGATAAGTGCCATGATTGAACACAGTGGTAGAGAAGGGGAGTGATGGATCCATTTTAGGCAGGGGGTTCAGGGAAGTTCTGTCTGACAAAGTACCATTTGAACAGAGAACTGGGTAAAGTCAGGGAGCAGGCCATTTGGGTATTTGTCCAAGAGCATTCCAAGCAGACAGAATGAGTATCTCAGAGTACAAGTGTCTTGTACATGCACCTCAGTATATTGGAGCCAGCATTTCTGTAATATAGATCTAGAAGTTGCATTATATTTATGAATGTAATTACTAATGAAAATTAGTGGGTTTCTGCATGTGTCTGAAAAAAATGTACATAAATTTGAAGTAATTTATTCTATTACCTCCAAACACTTCATTAGGCAAGGATTTCAAAGTTTCCTTATATTTTAAATGTTCTGTGAAGCCTGGAGCCATTAGCTCCAGGTCAGAATTATTTGTTCTTGCTTTATGCCAAAACTGATGGAACTAGGCAGTTTGTCATCAAAATGGGAGCCATCCAGCCTCTAATCTCTGAATGAGGTTGAGAAGGGAAATGCATTTGGAAAACAAAATGTATTTCATTCAGAAATAATTGAATTTACTTCTTGAATGACTGATACGAACTGACCTAAAGTTATTCAATAAGACAACAGGAGTTTGGAAGATAGAAACCAAATCAACACTGTTGTTTTTTAAAGTCAAAATCAAGAAGGACCTAAGTCTTAATTAGTATTCTGTTATATGCAACTCTGATTCATTCAAAACCTGAATTTAGGAGTGGTATTTGCCTATCAATTTAGGAGAAATCTTTACCCCAGAGAGGAGGATTAGGAATTCCTGTAGAAGGGGACCAGAGAATGCTCAATGTTTATGGCTCCTGTGGGGCACAGAGAGATTCTTAGGGAAGAGACCGTAGTGAAAGCAGGATTCTGTGTTCCTGGCATTTTTGTTGCTTGAAATCTTGCTAGACCACATTTTCACAGGCTGCCTTGAAGCCTCTGGGATTTCTTGGGCAATTTAAGCATACCTTATAATGCAGCAATTTTTAGACATCATAGCTTGTGCTGGTATGTTTGTGTTTTTTCTCATACTTTCTGTGTAAATAATACAGGTTTTCTATATAAACTTTCATGTACAAAATAGCCCTTTACATGTTATAAAATATTTCCACATGCTTTATCTCATTTGGTACACACAATCCCCTTTAATTTCCATATGACAATAAAAATAAGAACATTTATTGAATACGGGATTTCATTTTATCTTTATTATTGTTCCAATTTTATTGATGAGGAAACAGAGTCTCAGTAAAGTAACTCTCAAATGGTTTTGGACAATTGGAGTGACAAAATACCCCATGATTATTTTACTGATGTAATTGGATGTAAGACTATTTTTCCTCTCGAGTTCCGTTGTGATTTGTAAGTACCCCGCAGTTAATTACCCCCCAGAGTATGTCCAAATTCAAGATGAAGGAGACAGACCAAGATTAGTTAGCCCTGTTGGTCATCCATTTCCAGTAGAAACAGTGTAGGTTGAAGAGCCTGGCAGAGGAATCTATCGGAATAGAAATGTAGGATGACTGTCTTATGTTTTCTGTGGTACAGGGAATTGTTTCTCCTTATTTCAAGCCAAGTGAGAGGGGCTTCAAGGGAATCACCCAGAAAGTTTGATATGTGTCTCCTGTAGTTTGGAGGACACAGAGGAACTGGGGTTTGACATATGGCTTAAAAAATCTAAACCCAAGTGGTTCTGATAGTTGGCTTGAGAAGCAGAAAGAGGGAAAGATGGGATGTATTAGGAGCATCATACACGTGGGTCAAAAGTTGCTCCCCTGGACCAGGTATGACCAGCCTAGTCCTTTAAAGAACTCTGTCTAAGAGGGCTGCCTGGAGGGAGCAAGCAGAAAGGCAGACTGCCAGAGCCAAGGGCTAAGGAGTCAAAAGCAACCAGATAGAGGAGGGGCACTGCCTGCATCTTGGGAGACGGGGCTATCTCTGAGGATCTTATGAAAGTGTCCCCGTGTGAGAAATTGCCACACCCAGAGGACAATGCATAGTTGCAACCACTGCAGCTACATACGAACTTTCCTGTTGGTATCAGCCAAGGTAGAATTGTTTCTGCTGCAATCATAAATTAACTGTAAATCACATCAGCTTAATACAATGAAAGCTCTTTCTGTGCCCACATAAAGATGAATGGGGTTTGGGTGCCTTGCTCCATCTTGTTGCTGTATCATCTAGAACACGTGGTCTCTAAGGCTGTTGCAGCAGGGACCTTAGGAGGAATGGGCCAGGTACACAGGCTCTTACCTGTCCTGGTCTGGAGGTGACATTTTATTAGCCAAACTGACTGCAAAGGAAGCTGGGAAATGTAGTCTGCCTGTATGTGAAGGAAGAGGAAACGGTACAGTAAACACACAAAGGGTCTTTGCCAGCTGTTCCTTAACTCTTTTCCCAGTTCCCTGTCCAGCACTAGAGGACCCAGAGGCAGCCTAGTGAGTGGAAGCAGGAGCAGAAACCCAGGGCAGGCTAAGAATGAAGAAACCATCCCTGGCTTCCTCGCCACTGTAGCCTTCAAAGTCTAAATTACCCCAGAGCTAGAGGAGAGGAATTGGTTTTAGTTAATAAGATTATTTAACATCAGGTTGGACATCTGATTACTGAAATGAAATGGTTCTTCTTGTGGCTGAAAATGACCTGAAGAACTGCATTATTTGAATTTGGCCATAACATTTATGGAAACTGCATAAGATTTGATTTTATCCAAGGGATGGGAAAGTATGAGCCTGTAGATTGGACTGAAAGGGACAGATGTGTAGAAGCAGTAAGTTTACACGTAGACTGGGTTATTCAGAGGGTTTTGAGATAAAGAACTCACTGATACTGTAAGCTCTTCACTCTCCCAGACTGCCAAAGTGTCTATCTGGGCTGTGGCAGCTGCTTGGGATGGACAACCTGGGAAGGTCCTTCCTTCCTGCTTGGGAAGGAATGTTTGTGTCCCTTGCCTTCCATTCATATCTTGAAGCCTGATCCCTAGTGTGATGGTGTTTGGAGGTAGGGCCCTTGGGAGGTGATGAAGTCATGAGGATGGAGTCCCCGTGGTGGGATTAGTGCCCTTGTAAGAAGAGGCATGAGAGAGGATGCTTCCTCTCTCTCTCTCTGCCTTGTGAGGACACAACAAGAAGGCATCCATTTGCCAACCCCAGGAAGAAAACCCTCACCAGAAACCCAGTGGGCCAACACCTTGATCTGGGACTTCACAGCCTCCAGAACTGTGAGAAATAAATTTCTGTTTTTTTTTAATTTAAATTTATTTTTGACATATAATTGACCTATAACATTATATTAGTTCCAGGTGAACAGTATGATGATTTGCTATGTGTATATATTGCAAAATGATCACTGCAATAAGCCTAGGTAACATCTGTCACCATACATAGTTACAAAGTTATTTTTTCTTGTGATGAGAGCTTTTAAGATTTACTCTTTTATAACTTTCAAATATGCAGTACAGTGTTATTAACTATAGTTACTGGGCTGTATGTTGCATCCTCGTGATTTATTTATTTTATAACTAGAAATTTGTACATTTTGACCCTTTTCACCCATTTTGCCCACCCCTCATGCCCTCCACCTCTGGCAACCACCCGTCTGTTCTCTGTATCTATGAGTTTGGGTTTTTGTTTTTGTTTCTAATTTTTTAGATTTCACCTATAAGTGAGATCATATGGTATTTGTCTTTCTCTGACTTATTTCACTTAGCATAATGCCTTCAAGTTCCATCCATGTTGTCACAAATGGTAAGATTTCATTTTTTTTATGGCTGAATATTCCATTGTGTATCTTTATATATATATATGTAGATATATATGTATGTGTATATATATGTATTACATATATGTGTGTGCCTGTGTGTGTGTGTGTGTGTGTATATATATATATATATCAATCACAAGTTCTTTATCCATTCATCCATCGATGGACACCACTTGGGTTTTTCTGTATCTTGGCTATTGTAAATAATGCTGCAGTGAACATGGAATTGCATATATCTTTTCATGTTAGTGTTTTTGTTTTCTTCAGATAAATACCCAGGAGTGGAAATGCTGGGTCATATGATAGTTCTATTTTTAATTTTTTGAGGAAGGTCTATACTGTTTCCCTAGTAGCTGCACCAGTTTTCATTTCCACCAACAATGCAAACTCGAGAGTTCCTTTTTCTTTACATCTTTGCCAACATTTTGTTATCTTTTGTCATTTTGATAATAGTCAACCCAACAGGCGTGAGGCAGTATCTCATTGCAGTTTTGATTTGTATTTTCCTGCTAATTAGTGACGTTGAGGAATTTTTCATGTACCTATTGGCCATCTGTAAGTCTCCTATGGAAAAATGTCTATTCATATCCTCGGCCCATTTTTTAATGGGATTGTTTGTGTATTTTTTGCTACTGAGTTGTATGAGTTATTTATACATTTTGGTTATTAACGCCTTAACTGATATATGATTTGTGAATACTCTCTCCCATTTGGTAGGTTGCCTTTTCATTTGTTGATGGTTTTCTTTGCTGTGCAGAAGCTTTTTAGTTTGATGTAGACCCCCGTAGTTTTGCTGTTGTTTTTGCTTTCGTTGCCTTTGATTTTAGTGTCAAATTAAAAAAAAAAAAAATCATTGCCAAGACCAATATCAAGCAGCTTATTATCTTTGTTTATTTCTAGGAGTTTATGATTTCAGGTCTTACATTCAAGTCTTTATTCCATTTTGAGTTCATTTTTGTGAATGGTGTAAGGTAGTGGTCCCGTTTCATTCTTTTACATGTAGCTGTGCAGTCTTTGAAACATCATTTATTGAAGAGACTCTCTTTCCCCAGTGTATATTCTTGGTTTCTTTGTCATAAATTAACTGATTGTGTATGTGTGGGTTTATTTCTGGGCTCTCTATTCTGTTCCATTGGCCTATGTGTCTGTTTTTATGCCAGTACCATACTATTTTGATTACTGTAGCTTTGTGATATAGTTTGAAATCAGAGCATGTGATGCCTCCAGCTTTGAACTTCTTTCTCAAGATTGCTTTAGCTATTTGGGCTCTTTTGAGGTTCTATACAAATTTTGGGATTGTGTGCTCTATTTCTGTGAAAAAAATGCCATTAGTGTTTTGATAGGAATTGAGTTAAATCTGCAGATTGCTTTGGGTAGTATGGACATTTTAACAATATTAAGTCTTCCAATTCATGAGCATGGAATATCATTACATTTACTTGCATCTTATTCCATTTCTTTCATTAATGTCTTAAAGTTTTCAGTGTACAAGTCTTTCACCTCCTTGGTTAAGTTTATTCCTAGGTATTTTATTCTTATGATGCAATTGTAAATGGGATTGTTTCTTAAATTTCTCTTTCTTATAGTTTGCTATTAGTGTAAAGAAACACAACAGATTTTTGTATATTGATTTTGTAACCCAAAACTTTACTGAATTCATTTATTAATTCTAACAGTTTTTGTGTAGAATCTTTAGGGTTTCCTATACGTAATTTCATGTCATCTGCAAATAGTGACAGTTTTATATCTTCTTTTCTGATTTGGATGCCTTTTATTTCTTTTTCTTGTCTAATAGCTCTGGTTAGAACTTCCAATACTATGTTAAATAAGATTGGCAAGAGTGGCATCCTTGTCTTGAGCTTAGAGGAAAAACTTTAAGCTTTTTTACCATTGACTATGATGTCATACATGGCATCATATATGGATTTGTCACAAACGGCCTTTATTATGTTGAGGTATGTTCCCTCTACATCCACTTTGCTGAGAGTTTTATTGTAAAATGAATGTTGAATTTTGTCCCATGCTTTTTCTACATCTTTTGATATGTTCAAATGATTTTTGTCCTTCTTTTTGTTAATATGTTGTATTACATTGGTTTATTTGCGAATGTTGAACCATCCTTGCATCCCTGGAATAAATCCCACTTGATAATAGTGTATGATCCTTTTAATGTACTGTTGAATTTCACTTGCTAATATTTTTGTCGAGGATTTATGTTCATCAGGGATATTGGCCTGTAATTTTCTTGTGGTGTTCTTCTCTGGTTTTGGTATCAGGGTAATGCTGGCCTCACAAAATGGGTTTGGAAGTGTTTACTCTTCCTCTTTTTTTTTTTTTTTGATTTTTTTTTTTAAGATAGTCCTCTGTTTCTTCATTTTACTTGACTCTCTGTGTTTGTTTCTGTGCATTAGATAAAATAGCCACCTCTCCCAGTCTTGAAGAAGTGGACTTGTATGGGAGATGAACTGTTAACTCTGCCCTAGCTCTTGGTTGTCTCTTAAACCTTTGTGATTATCTAAACAACTATTTTATTTTTAGTGGCTCCCAGTAGTTGAGGATGTGCCAATACCTGTCAGTGTCCAAAGTGGAGGATCTTAGCAGCTAGGTTTGGACTGATTGGAAGCCAGACCGTCAGGCAGCAACCTTTACAGTGTGCCAATATGTACAGCCCCATGGGACTGCAAGCAGAAGTCCACTGGCTGCCAGAGCCAGGCAATCTAGAGGTGTCCTCTTGGCAGCAGTCACAAAAATCAGAGTGCCAGGTGAGTGTACAAGCTCCCTTCCAGGACTTATCGGTGGCCTGGAATGAGGCAGAGGGAGAGTACAAAGATGGCATCCACTGGCCTCCATCCCCAGATTGCACCTCAGTGCACCCCTAGATGTGTGAGAACCTGAAGCCTGCCCCTCACACTGGAGCTCCAGAGCTAGTCTTTCTCTTTCTCATTCTGCTGTCTGTGCTGGGTGGTAGACGGCTAAAAACTTTGTCTCCGTTTGTTACAGTCCTGTGGGACACAGGGATGCAAGCCCTGCCCGCCACCAGAGCCAGGTGATGAAGGGGCATCCCTGGGCATCAGCCATGAAAACTGGGGCACCAGATACATGTACAAGCTCATTTTTAAGAGATACTGACAAGCTGAAGCAAGGCATAGGGAGAGTGCAAAGATGATGTTCACTGGCCTCGGTCTCCTGAGAGATGTGGGCCATGCCAGAGGCCTGCCCCTCGGGCTTCAGCTCCAGGACAAGCACATAGGCCTCTTTCACAGAAAGACTGGGGGCGTTTCAGTCTGCTGTCTGCACAGTGCCCTGGGACTGGTAGCCTGCCAAGAACTGTCTCTGATTGTTACAGCCCCAAGGGACCCAGGAACACAAGCCCCCCCTGGCCACCTGAGCCAGGTAATCAAGGGGTATCCCCTGGGCAGCAGCTGCAAAAACCAGTGCACCAGACATGTGTAAAAGCTCCCCTCTGGGATATACTAGCATTCTGCAGTGCAGCAGAGGGAGAGCACACAAAGAAGATACAATCTCTCTGACGTCTCTGGACAAGACTACATTAGGCCCTAGATATATTTAATTAGAAGCCTGCCCCTGAGGCTGCAGCTATGATGAGAAGAGAATATGCCTCTTTCACAGAAAGTCTCCTCTGACTTTTATCTCTTGCTATGCTTTAGGGATAGTAGCCTTTTAAGAACTCTTTCTTCGGTGGTTCTAGTCCTGGGGGACGCTCAAGCACAAGCCCCGCTGGCCACCAGAGCCAGGTGACCTCTAGATTTTGCAGCAGCCATAAAAATTGGGGTGCCAGAGGAGGGTACAAGCTCCTTTCTGGGAGATGCCAGTTAGTGGAGGAGGGAGATGGAGAGCGCTGTTTTTGTTGTTAGGCATCTTAAACAATTCAAGTTTGAATGCCTGGTTTTCAGTATACTTGGGTCATTTGGTTTCATAGGTATTCATTCACTTTTGGAGTATGGAGTGACTTTCATTTTCAGAAAATAAATTTCCATGTCATGGGAGAAGTTTATAGGAATCATTTGTGATTCCTTTGAGCTGTAGTTGTGTCATGAATAATCCATACATATTTGAAAAAGAAAGACCCTGAGGAATAAGATATAAAATTGCATCCATATGTAGAGTTAACTCTAAAGTGAATATATGTGAAAAGGGTGGTGGTGTTGCAGAAAAACTGGTAAATTATTTGTGGTTAAGATGACATCCAAAGTGATCTACAGAGTCAATAAAATCGTTACTAAAGTCCCAGTGGCCTTTTTATAGAAATGGAAAAGCCAATTCTACAATTCATAAGGAATTGCAAGGGGACCCAAATAGCCAAATTGTTTTGAAATGGGGGAGGAAAGATGCCAAGAACAGAAAACAGGTGTTCAAACAAAAATTGTATAGGACTGTTCAAAGCAGCCCTATTCACAATAGCCAAAAAGTGAAAACAATTCAAATGTCCATCAACTGATGAATGGATAAACAAAGTGGTATAGCCATACAATGGAATATTATTCAGCCATAAGAAATTGAAGTAATGATACATGTTATCTCATGGATGAACCTTGAAAACTGTTATGTTAAGTGAAAGAAGTTAGACACAAAAGGCCACATTTTATATGAGTCCATTTCCATGAAATATTCAGAACAGGCAAATCCATTGAGACCAGAAGCAGATTAGTGGTGGCCAGTGGCTGGGGGGTGTGGGCGGAGGAGAAATGGGTGAGGGGAGTGACTGCTTAATGTACATGGGTTTCTGTGTGGGATGATGAAAATATTCTGAAATTAGCTAGTGGTGATTATCGTACATGTACATAGTGCTGCTGAACTGTATGCTTTAAAATGGTTAAAATGATAAATTATATGTAATATGTATGAAAAAGTCTGGCAAGTCTTCCTCTCAAGGATTGGCCCATGTTTCCCTGAGCCAGAGTTAGGATCAGCTGCTCTGCACCTCTGCAGGAAAGCAGCTGGGTGTTCTCACGTAGCCCTGCTTTTGGATGGTTTAAAGGCAGGGGTGGCCAAGAGCAATGCAGGTAAAAGAAGTATGTGAAGTGCTTGAGAAGAAACCAGCCCCTCTCCTGACACCCATGCCTGCGAAGGGGTGGGAGTGGGCAGTCTGTTAGCCTGTTTTTATGAGTAGAATGTTTCAGTGCATAATAAGGATTTTATGTTGTTCTATTAAGATTTAGACAAATACCAAGATTTTGATTGCAAAATGCCATTCCCCAAAGGACTCAGGGACGCTTCTTGGAGAAATGTTTTATTCCAGGGCTAGGGCAAGGAAAACACACGAATAAACTGGAACATCAAATTGGGTCAGAAAATAAGAAAGGGCTTGAAAAATTATGAGACATTTCAAAAGGGCACAGAAGGCAGCTTGAAGACTGTCAGTGGTCAAATCTAGGACAGTTTGAATATGAAAGTATATCATGGTCAGAATCTATAGTCCGTATACAATAATATAAAGTTTTAGTAAGAATAAACAAATTTAAAAACAAACTACCAACACATAACTGAAGGATCAGGGAAAACTCTTGCTTAGAGTGAACCCCAACCAAAAAACCCCCCACCAGGGGGTGCCTTCAAGATGGCGGAGGAGTAAGATGTGGAGATCACCTTCTTCCCCACAAATAAATCAGAAATACATCTACATGTGGAACAACTCCTACAGAACACCTACTGAACGCTGGTAGAAAACCTCAGACTTCCCAAAAGATGCCCTCAGGCCACCTACACAGAGGCAGGGCCAGATCCAAAGCTGAATCCCAGGAGCTGTGAGAACAAAGAAGAGAAAGGGAAATTTCTCCCAGCAGCCTCGGGAGCAGCTGATTAAAGCTCCACAATCAACTTGATGTACCCTGCATCTGTGGAATACCTGAATAGACAAAGAATCATCCCAGAATTGAGGCGGTGGACTTTGGGAGCAACTGTAGACTTGGGGTTTGCTTTCTGCATCTAATTTGTTGCTGGTTTTATGTTTATCTTACTTTAGTATTTAGAGCTTATTATCATTGGTAGATTTGTTTATTGATTTGGTTGCTTTCCCTTTTTAAATTTTTTATATATATATTTTTTTCCTTTTTCTTTTTTTGTGAGTTTGTATGTGTATGCTTCTTTGTGTGATTTTGTCTGTATAGCTTTCCTTTTGCCATTTGTCCTAGGGTTCTGTCTGTTTTTTTTGTTTTTGTTTTTTGTTTTTTAGTATAGTTTTTGGCGCTTGTTATCATTGGTGGATTTGTTTTTCAGTTGGGTTGCTCTCTTCTTTCTTTCTCTCCTTTTTTTTTTTTTTACTTTTTTAATTTTTACTAATTTTTTCTATTTTAATTATTTTATTTTATTTTATTATTTTTTCTTCCTTCCTTCCTTTCTATCTTCCTTCCTTTCTTCCTTCCTTTCTTTCCTTCTTTCTTCCTTCCTTCCTTCCTCCCTCTCATTCTTTCTTTGTCCCTTTCTTTCTTTCTCTCTTTTCTTTCTTTCATTTTCTTTCTTTCTTACTTTCTTTCTTTCTTTCTTTCTTTCTTTCTTTCTTTCTTTCTTTCTTTCTTTCTTTCTTTCTTTCTTTCTTTCTTTCTTTCTTTCATTCTTTCTTTCTTTTCTTTTCTTTTCTTACTTTCTTTCTCCCTTTTCTTCTGAGCCATGTGGCTGACAGGGTCTTGGTGCTCTGGCTGGGTGTCAGGCCAGAACCTCTGACGTGGGAGAGCCAAGTTCAGGACATTGGTCCACCAGAGACCTCCCAGCCCCACGTAATATCAAACAGCGAAAGCTCTCCCAGAGATCTCCATCTCCACGCTAAAACCAAGCTCCACTCAACGACCAGCAAGCTACAGTGCTGGACACCCTATGCCAAAAAACTAGCAAGACAGGAACACAAACTCACCCATTAGCAGAGAGGCTGCCTAAAATCATAACAATTTCACAGACACCCCAAAACACACCACCAGACGTGGTCCTGCCCACCAGAAAGACAAGATCCAGCCTCATCCACCAGAACACAGGCACCAGTCCCCTCCACCAGGAAGCCTACACAACCCACTGAACCAACCTTACCCACTGGGACAGACACCAAAAACAATGGGAAGTACGAACTTGCAGCCTGTGAAACAGAGACCCCAAACACAGTAAGTTAAGCAAAATGAGAAGACAGAGAAATACAGAGCAGATGAAGGAGCAAGGTAAAAACCCGCCAGACCAAACAAATGAAGAGGAAATAGGCAGTCTACCTGAAAAAGAATTCAGAGTAATCATAGTAAAGATGATCCAAAATCTTGGATATAGAATGGAGAAAATACAAGAAACATTTAACAAGGACCTAGAAAACTAAAGAGCAAACAAACAGTGATGAACAACACAACAAATGAAATTAAAAATTCTCTGGAAGGCATCAATAGCAGAACAACTGAGGCAGAAGAACGGATAAGTGACCTGGAAGATAAAATAGTGGAAATAATTACCGCAGAGCAGAATAAAGAAAAAAGAATGAAAAGAATTGAGGACAGTCTCAGAGACCTCTGGGACAACATTAAACGCACCAACATTTGAATTATAGGGGTCCCAGAAGAAGACGAGAAAAAGAAAGGGAATGACAAAATAATTGAAGACATTATAGTTGAAAACTTCTGTAATATGGGAAAGGGAAGAGTCAATCAAGTCCAGGAAGCACAGAGAGTCCCATACAGGGTAAATCCAAGGAGAAACACGCCAACACATATTAATCAAACTATCAAAAATTAAATACAAAGACAAAATATTAAAAGCAGCAAGAGAAGAACAACAATTAACATACAAGGGAATCCCCATAAGGTTAACAGCTGATCTTTCAGCAGAAACTCTGCAAGCCAGAAGGGAGTGGCAGGGCATATTTAAGGTGATGAAAGGGAAAAACCTACAACCAAGATTACTCTATCCAGCAAGAATCTCATTCAGATTCGACGGAGAAATTAAAACCTTTACAGATAAGCAAAAGCTAAGAGAATTCAGCACCACCAAACCAGCTCTACAACAAATGCTAAAGGAAGCACAAGAGAAGGAAAAGACTTACAATAACAAACCCAAAACAATTAAGAAAATGGTAATTGGAACATACATATCAATAACTACCTGAAATATAAATGGATTAAAGGCTCCAACCAAAAGATGTAGACTGGCTGAATGGATACAAAAACAAGATCTGTACATATACTGTCTACAGGAGACCCACTTCAGACCTAGGGATACATACAGACTGAAAGTGAGAGGATGGAAAAAGACATTCCATTCAAATGGAAATCAAAAGAAAGCTGGGGTAGCAATTCTTATATCAGAAAAAATGGACTTTAAAATAAAGACTATTGTAAGAGACAAAGAAAGACACTACATAATGATCAAGGGATCAATACAAGAAGAAGATATAACAATTGTAAATATTTGTGCACCCAGCATAACAGCACCTCAATACATAAGGCAAATGCTAACAGCCATAAAAGGAGAAATCGACAGTAACACAATTATAGTAGGGAACTTTAACACCCCAATTTCACCAATGGACAGATCATCCAAAATGAAAATAAATAAGGAAACACAAGCTTTAAATGATACATTAAACAAGATGGACTTAATTGATTATTATAGGACATTCCATCCAAAAACAGCAGATTATGCTTTCTTCTCAAGTGCTCATGGAACATTCTCCAGGATAGATCATATCTTGGGTCACAAATCAAGCCTTGGTAAATTTAAGAAAATTGAAATTGTATCAAGTATCTTTTCCAACCACAATGCTTTGAGACTAGATATCAATTACAGGAAAAAATCTGTAAAACATACAAACACATGGAGGCTAAACAATATACTACTAAATAACCAAGAGATCACTGAAGAAATCAGAGGAAATTAAAAAATACCTATAAAAAATGACAATGAAAACACAATGACCCAAAACCTATGGGATGCAGCAAAAGCAGTTCTAAGAGGGAAGTTTATAGCAACACAATCCTACCTCAAGAAACATCTCAGGGGCTTCCCTGGTGGCGCAGTGGTTGAGAATCTGCCTGCCAATGCAGGGGACACGGGTTCGAGCCCTGGTCTGGGAAGATCTCACATGCCACGGAGCAACTGGGCCCGTGAGCCACAACTACTGAGCCTGCGCGTCTGGAGCCTGTTCTCCGCAACAAGAGAGGCCGCGACAGTGAGAGGCCCGCGCACCGTGATGAAGAGTGGCCCCTGCTTGCCGCAACTAGAGAAAGCCCTCGCAGAGAAACGAAGACCCAACACAGCCAAAAATAAATAAATAAATAAATAAATAAAAAAGAAACATCTCAAATAAACAACCTAACCTTACACCTAAAGCAATTAGAGAAAGAAGAAAAAAAAAACCCCAACGTTAGCAGAAGGAAAGAAATCATAAAGATCAGAACAGAAGTAAATGTAAAAGATATGAAGGAAACGATACCAAAGATAAATAAAAATAAAAGCTTGTTATTTGAGAAGATAAACAAAACTGATAAACCATTAGCCAGACTCATCAAGAAAAAAAGGGAGAAGACTCAAATCAATAGAATTAGAAATGAAAAAGGAGAAGTAACAAGTGACATTGCAGAAATACAAAGGATCATGAGCGATTACTGCAAGCAACTATATGCCAATAAAATGGACAACCTGGAAGAAATGGACAAATTCTTAGAAATGCACAACCTTCCGAGACTGAACCAGGAAGAAATAGAAAATATAGACAGACCAATCACAAGCACTGAAATCGAAACTGTGATTAAAAATCTTCCAACAAACAAAAACCCAGGACCAGATGGCTTCACAGGCGAATTCTATCAAACATTCAGAGAAGAGCTAACACCTATCCTTCTCAAACTCTTCCAAAATATAGCAGAGGGAGGAGAACTCCCAAACACATTCTACGAGGCCACCATCACCCTGATACCAAAACCAGCCAAAGATGTCACACAAAAAACTACAGGCCAACATCACTGATGAACATAGATGCAAAAATCCTCAACAAAATACTAGCAAACAGACTCCCACAGCACATTAAAAGAACCATACTCCGTGATCAAGTGGGGTTATCCCAGGAATGCAAGGATCGTTGAATATACATAAATCAATCAATGTGATACACCATATTAACAAACTGAAGGATAAAAACCATATGATAATCTCAATAGATGCAGAAAAAGCTTTCAACAAAATTCAACACGCATTTATGATAAACACTCTCCAGACAGTAAGCATAGAGGGAACTTACCTCAACATAATAAAAGCCATATATGACAAACCCACAGCCAACATCGTTCTCAGTGGTGAAAAACTGAAACCATTTCCACTAAGATCAGGAACAAGACAACTTGCTCACTCTCACCACTATTATTCAACATAGTTTTGGAAGTTTTAGCCACAGCAATCAGAGAAGAAAAAGAAATAAAAGGAATCCAAATCAGAAAAGAAAAAGTAAAACTGTCACTGTTTGCAGATGACAGGATACTATATATAGAGAATCCTAAAGATGCTACCAGAAAACTACTAGAGCTAATCAATGAATTTGGTAGAGTAGCTGGATACAAAATTAATGCACAGAAATCTCTTGCATTCCTATGCACTAATGATGAAAAATCTGAAAGAGTAATTAAGGAAACACTCCCATTTACCACTGCAACAAAAAGAATAAAATACCTAGGAATAAACCTACCTAAGGAGACAAAAGACCTGCATGCAGAAAATTATAAGACACTGATGAAGAAATTAAAGATGATACAAATAGATGGAGAGATATACCATGTTCTTGGATTGGAAGAATCAGCATTGTGAAAATGACTCTACTACCCAAAGCAATCTACAGATTCAATTCAATCCCTATCAAACTACCACTGGCATTTTTCACAGAACTAGAACAAAAAATTTCACAATTTGTATGGAAACACAAAAGACCCCGAAGAGCCAAAGCAATCTTGAGAAAGAAAAACAGAGCTGGAGGAATCAGGCTCCCTGACTTCAGATTATCCTACAAAGCTACAGTAATCAAGACAGTATGGTACTGGCACAAAAACAGAAATATAGATCAATGGAACAGGATAGAAAGCCCAGAGATAAACCCACGCACATATGGTCACCTTATCTTTGATAAAGGAGGCAAGAATATACAGTGGAGAAAAGACAGTATCTTTCCATTTTTGATGTCTATTAACACTAGACATCAAAAATGAAAAGATAACATGAAAAAATTTCATATTTATTTATAGGTATCACTACTCGTGCATTGATAATGCAGAAGCAGCAGTATGATTGCTTTATGGTCGCCTAGTGTAATTGATACGATTGCTTCACAGTGGCCTAGCATATACACTAATCATTATAAAATTTTTATGGCACACAGTATTACAGTCATATTCATAATACAGCATTGGAAACATTGTTACTTTTTTTTTAAAAAAACCACTGACCTGAGATGATAGGCTGATATGTAGTTTCTTTGATTATGGGAGAGGCATCCTGAATGATAGTGTGATTCTTTGAAAGCAAAGTTATAAAACAGTAAGAAAAATAAAACGCTATTAATTTTACATTAAATATCACCTTATGCCTATGAAAGGATAGACTAGTATCTACATATATTTTACTGCATTTTTTAATTATTATTATTAACAATCTATCTAATGCCATTTCGCTTTCTTATCATTCATGTGTTCGCTGGAGTAACATTTTAAATTTCCTTAAAGACCTTTTCCTTTGCATTCACAACTTGACTGTTTGGTGCAGAGGCCTAGCTTTTGGCCTGTCTTCGCTTTTGACATGCTTCCTCACTAAGCTTAATCATTTCTATCTTTTGATTTAAAGTGAGAGACATGAGACTCTTCCTTTCACTTGAACACGTAGGGTTATTAAGTGGCCTAATCTCAATATTGTTGTGTCTCAGGGAATAAGGAGGCCTCAGGAGATGGAGAGAAATGGAACGTGCCAGTTGGTGGAGCAGTCAGAACACACACAACATTTATCAATTAAGTTCACCCTCTACATGGTAGTGGTTCATGGCATCCCAAAACAATGACAATAGCAACCTCAAAGACCACTAATCACAGATCACCTTGACAAATATAATAATAATGAAGAAGTCTGAAATACTGGGAGAATTGCCAAAATGTGATGCAGAGACATGCAGAGCAAACGCTGTTGGAAAAATGGTACCATTGACTTGCTTGACCCAAGGTTGCCACAAACCTTTAATTTGTAAAATTCAGCGTCTCCGAAATGCAATAAAATGAGATATTCATGTGTACAAACCAAACCCAAACACCTTTTCCTGTTATGTTCCTTCTCTTTACTCTGCCTATTGCCTCCCTCAGGGTTATCTTGCAATAACATCTACCTACAGATGTTAGGTTCATAATGCGCTTATCTTTTATCATCTTGTCATTAAACATGGGGTTTCGGTTGGTCTTTCAGTTTAGCCTGTTTGGTGCCTTGGTGATAACCATAACACTAGTTAATTTTCCTCCGAGTTCATGCATGCCATGTTATGCTTATATGTTTTAAACCACATAAGAACGATATAATTACATCTCACTGATGTCAGTATAAACTGACCAGCCTGTTTTCCACTATTTCTGTATTTTTCCCCCCTCTGGCAGAGGCCTGCTTATCTTTTTACTTCTGTTTACATGTTTCTAGAGTACTGTAAGGCCAGTGTTATATCTTAATTTATTTTTGAAAAGGGATGGAGATTAAAATTTCTCTCCTTTAGTTTTACAATATTAAATAAATATTGAGCAAACACTTCCTGGGAGATTTAATCATGAACAACTTTATTTTTGGCTCCCACTGCCCCTGTTTCTCTCCTGCCCAGGATTAAAAGTAAGTCATGTTCGTTGGGTTGTCTGGTTTCTCCCAGCAAATGTAAATGGCTTCACTCCAGGGACTAACATGTCCAGTCCCCCATCATATTCATGACTGTGCCCATCATCTAAAGGTGCGTCTCCTCCCTCCCCCAGCCTGGACCTACCACACCTGTAAGGGCTCGGGTTGGGTAAGGGGACCTGATCCACTTCTTGTCTCTTTCCCCACTTCTGTTCCTACTATACGAGGTTGCATGCAAGGAGAGAGTTAAGGAAAGGTGGTCAAGAAAATTCTCATCCGATGGCTGTTCCATGACCTGGCATCAGCACTTACACACTTGGTAGATGTTTAAAGCTGAGTCAGCCAGCCCTTTTAGACAAGACTGAACATTGGGTATCCCATGAGTGCCCCACATCTGATCCACCCCAAACACTCACACATTCTTTGCTCTGAAAAACTCATTGCATGCAAGGTGCCCAAGATCCAGTAATTTTCCTTGACTCTGCCGTCAAAGCTTATTTCTTACACCTTAGGTCCCCTGGGCAGGAAGAAGATACCGGTTAACCATGTCCTCTAACTTAGGGGACACAGAATGCCCCCTTTACTTGACTTGAGGAGGAAATACATCCATTGCCTTCATTCTTGCAGGAAAAGAGCTCTCTCCAAATATTCCCCGACCTCCCCAATAAATCCTTCCTCAATATCAAATTTAATTTTTTCTTACATTTCATGTGAGTGGGGTGTGAGGCTTATGAACTGTTTCCAGACGTTTCTTTTATGAATTCTGCATGGGGTCTCGCACTTCCTTTGGAAGGCACTATGTACTGTCCTTAGGTCTTCGGGTGAAACTTGCACTTAACATCCTGTGACATGAAGGGATAACAGATGTTATTATGTTCATTTTGCATAATATGAATAATTTTAATTTGCATGTTTCAGGCTACACAAAAAATTGGCATGATCTGAGAAGCAGTGACTATTAGAACTGTGCCAACTGTTCATTATTAATCATTTTTATATGTGAGTTCAACCTAAAATGGTTAGTCAATTCTATTCTAGGCATTTTGATGGTATTGACCAAATCTATGTGTCCCAAATTTATTATACCTACCCATTTTAGAATTTGAGTGCGTTTTTGTGTAATTTAAAGGCATCGCTTTAATATTCAAAATTCAATTCAGTTCATCTATGTCAAAATCTAGTTTTGGGAGTCTGTGCATAGAGGTAACATTTTGTACAGATTATAACAGCTGTGTCATGCTGTTTTGGAGGGGATATTAGTTGTTTCTACAGTTAAATGCCACTTAGAACTAAGAACATAGACCTGGGAAGCATGCTAGCTAATACTTTAAAATTTTTAATTAAATGACCAAAAACCAGTGGACATTGTAGAAAGAATGAGATTTTTCAGGAAGGAAGATGAAATGAGAGGAGGAGGAAGAGTGTAAATATAAATTAAAAAGGTACAAGCAGAATAAGGGTTAGTTTGAAGTTCTTACCCTGGACTCCATGCAACGCTTGAGGGTCAGTTTTAGGCTTTAGGGAGTCTGTAAACCTCCTGAAATTGTTGCAAATGTCATTGTGATAATGTGCCTTTTTTAGAAGAGAGGGTTCTCAGCTTTCACCAGATTTTCAAAGGGACCCCAATGACTCCCACATAGAAAGAATCATGGTTTATTACCAGTAACATTACATTTGAACTTCCGAACTCTGGACTGCCTAAATCCTTCTTTCACTAGCTAGGCACGCGGTTGGGCTAGTCGCTTTAACCTCTTTGGGCAGCAGTGTTTTTACCTGTGCCCTGGTGTGAGCTGTAGTTCCGTGCCAAGCGTAGGGGTGGGGCTTAGGGAGAGAGCTAAGTAGCATTATTCTTCCTCTCCAGAATTTGGAATCACATGAAAGTAAAATATGTTCCTAAAACAGATGGATACCACATTTCCATCTTATAAATTTTAATTTTATAAAAGCTGGATTGGAGAATATGGTTTAGATCTGCAGCCAGTGTACCTCTTACATTTCACTACACTGCTTCTCTGCTTGGTACATTGATTTACCAGAACAGCAAATAGATGCCTCTGTAAGGTTACTGCCTGGAGAAGCAGAGAATATAGGCATCCTGAGGGCACACTTTTCCAAAAAGAGTGTCCAGAAGGTACTGAATCAAGTGTTTTCAGTTCCTTTTCTCAATTGTACCAAAAAGATTAGAAAGAGAGCACCTAGAGACCATTTGCTTCTAGGAGAGTAAACCATCAGTTTCCTGCTTTATGAGACGATGTAGAAATGCTGGAAGGCCTGGAAAAGCACTACCCATAGCAAGATGCAAAGCAAAAAGGCTGTTTAATAAGATAGCTCGGAAAAGTCATTTGAGGTCCATGGATGTAGCACATTTTATGTAACTTTAAGAAAGTTTAATTTGATCAAACAAAACATGGTTATTTACTTTTTGAAACAAATGTGATATAACCGAAGTGTTTACGGAGGTTAAAGTCTGACGATTATTATAGAATACGTTAAAGTAGTAAAAAAGGGAAGATAAAAACATAAACCAGAAAGCTGTTGTAAAAGTCATGGTGTTAGGAGCTAATTTCCTGAACTGGTAGTAGTAGAAATAAAGATAAACAACCATGATGGTGATTCATTAAATGCTGGGGGCAGAAGGGCTACGGAATCAGAAGAATCATGACCAACTCTAAAGCTTAGGTCTTTGGAGGATGAGGATTGAGTAAATGAGGAAGGAAGTTTTTGGGGTTGTGGCCAATGATGAGTTTTAACTGTGCCATTTTCATCTGCTAGATTCTATTGGTGAATTGGGGTAAGCAATGTATGGCTTGCAATTAATAAAACTGAAGCTAGTGACAAAGAAGCCAAGAATATACATTGGGGAAAGGGCCAATCTCTTCAATAAATGGAAAAGCTGGACAGCCACATACAAAATAATAAAACTGGACAACTATCTCAAACCACACACAAATTAACTCAAAATGGATTAAAGACTTGACTGTAAGACCTAAAACCATAAAACTCTTAGAAGAAAACATAGGCAGTAATCTCCTTGACATCAGTCTTGGCAGTGATTTTTTGGGCTTGACATCAGAAGCAAAGGCAGCATAAGCAAAATAAACTAGTGGGTCTGCATCAAACTAAAAAGCTTCTGCATAGCAGTGGAAACTACCAACAAAATGAAAAGGCAACCTACCAAATGGAAGAAAATATTTGCAAATCATATATCTTATAAGGGGTTAATATCCAAAATATATGAAAACTCATACAATTCAATAGCAAAAACCCAAACAATATGATTAAAAAGTGGGCCAAAGATCTGAATAGACATTTTTCCAAAGAACACATACAGATGGCTAAGAGTGAAACACATGAAAAAGTGCTCAACATCACTAATCATCAGGGAAATGCAAATCAAAACCACAATGAGTTATTACCTCACACCTGTGAGAATGGCTGTCATCAAAAAGACAAGAAATAAAATGTGTTGGCAAGGATGTGGAGAAAAGGGAACCTTCGTGCACTGTTGGTGGGAATGTAAATTGATACAGCCACTATGGAAAACATCATGGAGATTCTTCAAAATAATAAAAATAGAACTGCCATGTGACCCAGAAATTCCACTTCTGGGTGTTTAGTCAAAGAAAACAAAAACAGCATTATTTATAATAGACAAAATATGGAGGCAGCCTAAGTGTCCAACAATGGATAAATGGATAAAGAAAATGTGGTGTATATATACAATGGAATACTACTCAGTTATAAAAAGGAATGGAATCTTGCCATTTGCGACAACATTTAGGTAGAATAAAAAACAAAACAAAACTGCACTCATAGATACAGAGAACAGATTGGTGCTTCCCAGAGGTGAGGGATGTCGGGGGGTGGGAAAAATGGATGAAGGAGATCCAAAGATACAAACCTCTAGTTATAAAATAAGTCATGGGTATATAAGGTACACCACGGTGCCTATATTTAATAATACTGTATTGCATATTTGAAAGTTCTCATCACAAGAATAAAAGTTATAACTCTGTATGGTGATGGATGTTAATTAGACTTACTGTGGCGACCAGTTTGCAATATATACAAATACCAAATTATTATGTTGCATACCTGGATCTAATGTCATATGTCAATTATACCTCAATAAAAAGTAAACAAGACTACTATTAGTTATTACCTATCCAACGTTATACTGTAATTGGGCTTTCCAAGTTATCTCTGGACGACATAACTAGTATTGGTGTTATTTGTAGGTACACTTAATTGAGTTTTATGATTCTTTGCTAGGCATTCTGCCCGTTATCAATTTATGGCTTCTCAGCTGCACGTTGACCCTTCCCTACCTTCTCTGCTGCAATGGAGCACATTTCTGCTTTGCCGCAAGTACGCTGTCAAGCTTTGCCAGTAGAGGGAGCTAGAGGGTGATGGTACAAGATGGGGCTTCCTCGTTCTGCAGCTGCGGGCTTGCTTCTTCTCCCTGGATTTGTCAGCTGTGTGTGTGTGATGGGACAGGGGATGGGGAGCGTCCCATGGCACTCAATTCAGGCTGTGTGCCCAGAGTACACTGCCATTTTGAAGGTGCCCAGCCCCAGCTCTGGCCTGGCGACCACCTTACATGGACATCATGCACCTCAGACCTCCTGGTGCCCTGCTGATGAGTGTGGGCTACTCGCCAAGATACGCTTTGTGCGTTCGCCTCGGCCAGTGTCGCCAGTTTTGCCAGTACTGGGCTCCTGCAGAGTGTGCTTTCTGCGGTGCTCACATCCTGCAGCAGCCTGGTTTTCTCTATCCCGGTCCCTTTCTGGTGCACACTTTCTTCAGTGGTCAGCGCTTGCAATGGCTCAGCTTTCTCTAGCTCTGGGAGCCCGCAGGGTCATGGCTTTCCCTTGCGCTGGGCTCCTACAGGGAAGGCTTCCTCCAGCAGTTTCCCTTGGTGCCTGGAGGGCAGATTTTCTGCAAGTCCCACTTATGAGGCACTTAGGAACTCCCCACCACCCAGAGAGCTGTGGTTTTGCCCTTCCCAAAGGAGACAGCATTTCAGCCCTGGAGAAGAGGGCACTTCTGAGGGTACACATTTCAACCTTAAGGATACGGCTTGCTCCATATATCTGCTCCTCCTCGTTCTTAAGTATTCTCTTTAACTCTTATTAGCCAATTCTCCATTATTCCAATTCCATGCTAATAATTCTTTATGTTAAACTTTTCTCATTCACATTACTATGTGGTTTCTGTCTCCTTACTGGATCCTAACTTATACAGGCAATGACCTTGCAATCTTTTTCATCTTCTCTTACCCCTCTACCAGTGACCACTCTCAGCCCGATTCTACTTTATAATGACTCCTGCTTGTGTCTACATAGCCCTAACCACTTGAGAAAGATCTGCAGTAAAGCAGCTCTATTCTGAATTATGTAAATCTTGGAGGTCTAACTCATTTATGGAGAATAATTTCTAGTGGCTTACTTGAGTAGGAGAAGTCTTAAAGGAATACAATGGGGAACAGTACGGGTCCTGAAAGCATGAGTGACCTAGCTGTTCCTGCGTCTGCAGGGAACAGGCATGTAGCTTTTTCCCTTCTCTTCTCCGTTTTCTCCTTTCTCACTTTTATCTCCAGGTAGGCAGGGACTGAAATGATACTTTAGGACTGGAATTAGGCTGCACAGGACTGGGGAGGCTGGAATAAACTGTGGCAAACAGAAGATTGCAGTTTTCCAAGCAAGTCTGAATTACTCCAGTCAAGACATTAGTCAGACGAACCTCCAATAACGTTTCCCGCAAATGAATGTTGGGACAGTTATCTGCCAAACCATGGCCACTTCTCTCCTTTTCCCTCTCTACTTCCATACCCCACCCCAACCTCTTGACACCAAGTGTCCACCTCGTGCCAACATGCTCCCAAGTTCTCAAACCCCATGTGGTCTGCTCTGTTCCTCCCTGGCTAAGGAATTCACTTTCCATGATTGCTTTTCTTCCTTCTGTTCCCTTTAATAAAAAACTCCCAGTCATTGAGCCTGAACTAACTTAGTGCTTTTTAACATTAAGGAGTAAATGACTATTTATACTATATACTGTATAGTATATACTATATACTATACTATATTTAATACCTATCTGTAGCCCTAAAGAGGAGCTTCTTAGCCAAATTAACTTGAATTGATGGAATGTGGTCAGGGAAAGATTAGGTAGATAGTTTGGAGAAGGGGACATAATGATACTTTCGGTTCAACGTAAATGCCTCCTCTTTCTCCATCATATCCAAGCTAGGTTTCTGGGGGAAAAGTATTGGTAATTAGCTTGGAGCTACATGCCACTCAAACCTGAGTATACATGCGTCTTAGCTGCATACCTCTCAAACCTTTATTTAATACTCTGTTCCCATGGGGCCACTAAGAACCAACGAATCATGCTCAGGTTGGCAAAGTAAACTGGAGAAATTGTGGATTTCTGGGTCATCTTTTGAGGTGTGCATTCACTTCTGGCAAACATTGCTCCTGACAATCTCATTTCTCCTGCACAGTTGGCTGACCCAAGCGCTTGCTTCTTTCGGTTTTATACAATGAAGCAGCCGAAGAGTTAACTAAGTTGCTCAAGGTCATGGCCCATCGAGGCATCAAAAATGATTAGACTCTTGAGTCTGTCTGTGTCATCACATTGCTTTCTATCAGGGGATTTTACTTTGAATTTTTCAAATCCCTGACCCATTTTTAAACTTGCAGGTTGGACTTGTGAACCAAGGAAAACGGTAATTTGCAGGGGAGAGATTTCAAATACCTACTGATAGGAAGGACTGCCTTAAAGTGGCATAAAAGACCTCGAGGTTTTCAAAGTCACTTCACAAGGCTTTTTGAGTCTTCTGAACATCAAATGATTCTCGAAAAAAGAACATACTTCTAATCTCAAGGTTAAAGAAAGGAGGGTGAAAAGCAAGGACTATTGTCAAAGCCTGTTCTGAAAAAATGTGGAAGAGCACATGGGCAGAAGAAGGGATAAGTATTAAATGTTTTCATCTATATTTTAATATAATTATGTGACGATTTCTTTCCATACATTGATTTGAAATTTCTAGTCCATCAGGCTTATTTTATTTTTAGATTTCTTTCTTTTCTTAATTATATATTGGGTTGGCCAAAAAGTTTGTTCGGGTTTTTCTGTAGTATCTTGCGGAAAAACCCGAACAAACTTTTTGGCCAACCCAATATTTATTATATTTTTTAATATGTGTATATGGATGTATACACACACACATATCTATACACATGTGTGTGTATATATATATATGTGTGTATGCATGTATTTTGATTGTAAGAGTTGTAGAGGTCCAGGAAAATTTTCAACCTTACCAAGTCTGTTATGCCAAGGTCAGGGCCCTGACTTGGCAGGAATAGAGTATTAGCACTTGGGATTTAGACATTTGAGTTAACACACTCAAATACCTTGAATTTCCTGGACGCTTTGGGCCTACAGAAGTAAGAGCTATCACTTTTTCCAGTTGAAGGTTAGTTCTGCCATCTGCTTGAAGATGATGTGGGGACTTCTGCCTAGCAAGATTACTCATGTCCTTTTAAAATCTACTCACACGTTCTCCCCCCAGTCACCAATGGCAAAGAAGGATCACTCAAAAACATTGGCTCCCCAAGTTTCTGTAAACCTTTCCTAGTTAAAGTTAGTGCTCTTACATTGTTTATTTTTACTTTTTTCTCCTTTTTCATTTCTAGTTTTATTATTTTGAGTCCTCTCCCTCTTTTTCTTGATGAGTCTGGCTAATGGTTTATCAATTTTGTTTATCTTCTCAAAGAACCAGCTTTTAGTTTTATTGATCTTTGCTATTTTTTTTGTTTCTATTTCATTTATTTCTGCTCTGATCTTTATGATTTCTTTCCTTCTGCTAACTTTGGGTTTTGTTTGTTCTTCTTTCTCTAGTTCCTTTAGGTGTAAGGTTAGATTGTTTATTTGAGATTTTTCTTGTTTCTTGAGGTAGGCTTGTATAGCTATAAACTTCCCTCTTAGAATTGCTTTTGCTGCATCCCATAGGTTTTGGATTGTTGTGTTTTCATTGTCATTTGTCTTTAGGTATTTTTTGATTTCCTCTTTGATTTCTTCAGTGATCGCTTGGTTATTTAGTAACGTATTGTTTAGCCTCCATGTGTTTGTGTTTTTTACGTTTTTTTCCCTGTAATTGATTTCTAATCTCATAGCATTGTGGTCAGAAAAGATGCTTGATATGATTTCAATTTTCTTAAATTTACTGAGGCTTGATTTGTGACCCAAGATGTGATCTATCCTTGAGAATGTTCCATGCGCACTTGAGAAGAAAGTGTAATCTGCTGCTTTTGGATGGAATGTCCTATAAATATCAATTAAATCTATCTGGTCTATTGTGTCATTTAAAGCTTGTGTTTACTTATTAATTTTCTGTTTGGATGATCTGTCCATTGGTGTAAGTGAGGTGTTAAAGTCCCCCATTATTATTGTGTTACTGTCAATTTCCTCTTTTATAGCTGTTAGCAGTTGTCTTATGTATTGAGGTGCTACTATGTTGGGTGCATATATATTTATAATTGTTATATCTTCTTCTTGGATTGATCGCTTGATCATTGTGTAGTGTCCTTCCTTGTCTCTTGTAACATTCTTTATTTTAAAGTCTATTTTATCTGATATGAGTATTGCTACTCCAGCTTTCTTTTGATTTCCTTTTGCATAGAATATCTTTTTCCATCCCCTCACTTTCAGTCTGTATGTGTCCCTAGGTCTGAAGTGGGTCTCTTGTAGACAGCATATAGATGGGTCTTGTTTTTGTATCCATTCAGCAAGCCTGTGTCTTTTGGTTGGAGCATTTAATCCATTCACGTTTAAGGTCATTATCGACATGTATGTTCCTATGACCATTTTCTTAATTGTTTTGGGTTTGTTTTTGTAGGTCCTTTTCTTCTCTTGTGTTTCCCACTTAGAGAAGTTCCTTTAGCATTTGTTGTACAGCTGGTTTGGTGATGCTGAATTCTCTTAGCTTTTGCTTGTCTGTAAAGCTTTTGATTTCTCCATCAAATCTGAATGGGATCCTTGCTGGGTAGAGTAGTCTTGGTTGTAGTTTCTTCCCTTTCATCTCTTTAAGTATATCATGCCACTCCCTTCTGGCTTGTAGAGTTTCTGCTGAGAAATCAGCTGTTAATCTTATGGGAGTTCCCTTGTATGTTATTTGTCATTTTTCCCTTGTTGCTTTCAATAATTTATCTTTGTCTTTAATTTTTGCCAATTTGCTTACTATGTGTCTCGGCGTGTTTCTCCTTGGGTTTATCCTGTATGGGACTCTCTGTGCTTCTTGGACTTGGGTGGCTATTTCCTTTCCCATGTTAGGGGAGTTTTCGACTATAATCTCTTCAAATATTTTCTCTGGTCCTTTCTCTGTCTCTTCTCCTGGGACCCCTATAATGCGAATGTTGTTGTATTTAATGTTATCCTAGAGGTCTCTTAGGCTGTCTTCATTTCTTTTCATTCTTTTTTCTTTATTCTGTTCTGCATCAGTGAATTCCACCATTCTGTCTTCCAGGTCACTTATCCGTTCTTCTGCCTCAGTTATTCTGCTATTGATTCCTTCTAGTGTATTTTTCATTTCAGTTATGTATTGTTTGTTCTTTAATTCTTCTAGATCTTTGTTAAACATTTCTTGCATCTTCTCGATCTTTGCCCCCATTCTTTTTCTGAGGTCCTGGATCATCTTCACTATCATTATTCTGAATTCTTTTTCTGGAAGGTTGCCTATCTCCACTTCATTTAGTTGTTTTTCTGGGGTTTTATCTTGTTCCTTCATCTGGTACATAGCCCTCTGCCTTTTCATCTTGTCTATCTTTCTGTGAATGTGGTTTTTGTTCCACAGACTGCAGGATTGTAGTTCTTCTTGCTTCCGCTGTCTGCTCTCTGGTGGATCTCACCTTGTTTAAAAATGATGCTAATTCTCAATATCTTAACATCACTTGTGTCTTCTTTTATTTCTAATGATATTTATTTAGGTTGTGATTTTATTTTTCCTTGATCAGATTTGTCAATGTTTGATCTGTTTTAGTGTCTCCTACCCTACTTCTGCCCATCCCACACGTTTCCTCTACAGATCCTGTTCTTGTTTATCAATTACAACATTTTTCTGCTTTTTGATTTATTAATTAACCTTTTATCTTTATCTGGCTAGTGGGTGTAATTACTTACTCTGTGTCAAGCATTGTGATAAGAATTTTACCTTTATCACATGAATTCATTTCTATCTATTGATTTCATTGGCTTTGTTTTGCTCTTCTCTTTTTAAATTGTAGAGTTGAATACTTTATTTAAAATGACCTTTCCCATAAAATATTATTCTTTAATAAAATTATATTCTGTAAACATTAGAGTGAATCACTGATAAAATACATCTGCACAAATTTTAAATGGGAAATATTGTTTACAGCAATATTTAAAACATATCTAGGTCTGGGAGCACTTTTGAGCTAGCAGGAAGTAGACCTGCTAATTGAATACTGAAAAACATTTTGTAAGCCAGAGAATTCTTTTTTTTAAAAAAAATTCCGAATGTAATGTTATCCTCAATCAATAAAAGTTCTGAGGGTATGACTCTTTGATTGAAGCTGGGGTGAAGGACTCAGAGCCTGGACAACTCAGTTCTCTTTTTTTTACTTCATCATTTTCATCTCAACGGCAACTCCATAGGACCTTAATGCTTCATGAGGCAGTGTGATCTCTTTCACCCTTTTTATTTTACGAATGTGGAAACTGGGATCCAAAGGTTTCTTCTTCTTTAGTGTTAATTGCTGTATATCGTTTCTTAATCTGATTTTGGCTTTCCCTATTCTGTATTTCCCAGTATATTTTCTTACATGTCAAAATTTTTTAAGAGCTTCTGGCTAGCTTTTGTTGTCTGGTTTGGGGATTTTAGGTAAATTATTGTGGCAAATATTTCTTAAAGTTTCTTAAAATTATGCTTATAATTCTTCAAAGAGAGAGCATCAGTTTTCCATGTAGAACCCAGAATATTCTTTTTCATGCTATCTTCTTTGAATATACTTGGACTTCAGAACAGTATCCTGTTTCCATGGAAAATTAGTGACTACTATGCCCACCCACATTTGCATATAGGAAGAGGATCATACAATCATCATCATTGTCTTTTGTCATCACCACCATAATTGTTACACATATAAGCTGGAGTCCTATGTGGTCCAGTCTCCATGCAGAGTCACATTCAAAGAAACCCTGAACAGCAACCCAAAGTAATTGAAAGGAAACATCAGTCTCATTAAAGAGTATTCAAAGCATAACCCAGAGCAGCACAAATCTCAACACATCTCCAAAGCCCCTTTCTGCTCCTAAAATATCCATTATTCCACATGCTCTGGTGTCTCTCACACAGCTGCCCCTTACTGTCCCTGAAGTCTGAGCAGGTTTGTCTGTTTATTTCTCTCCCACTTTTCTCTAACTCTATTATTCCCTACCCCTTGCTCTCGAATCTTTATCTTAAAAGCTTGGGAATGAAGTCAGCAAAGACAGAATCCTTCTGAGGGTAAGCAAGGGAAGAAAAGAAAAGGAAAAGAAAGCAAAGGAGAGAAAGCAAAACCTTTTCTTTTAAAGGATTTGGTGGAAGAAAACATGGAAGAACTCGGGCAGGAACACATTTGTCCTTGTCACTTAAGTGGCTATATATGCATTAGCTCATTCAATCCTCACAGTAAGTGTATGAGGTAAATCATGTTATTACAATTTCTATTTTGTTGGCGGGGTAACTAGGACTTCGGGAGATGAAGCAATGTCCTCAGGTCACCTAGCTAGTGAGTGATCAAGGCCCTCACTTTTAAGCAATTTGCTGTAATATTGTATGAAGTTTCCAGAGTTTCATAAAGCTCAATAATGGTGATTTTCCAATTAGAATATATTTTTTCCCCTATGGCCGAGTTTTCTTCTCTAAACCTAAGCCCTGAGAAGTGCATCTTTGCTTAAAATGAATCTTTATCAGATGATTTATGCATTACCAATCTGCTGACTTCTTAGTTTTGGAACCTGAACTCTATCAAAAAATTTGCTTTCGTTATTCTAAAAATTTAAAACACATTTTTACAGAATGGTAGAAGTCATTCTTCCTGCAACTATTAGGATATTTTTTGTTGATGCAGGTAAATTAGATAGAGTGGGTTTCTTTTAGCAGGTAAGATTAGTATGGAGATGTCCTGGAAGGTGTTTCCACCAATATGAGGGCACACACAGAGGCCTCTATAATACTTGTATTGGTATTGGAGTCTCGAGAATAAAGGCAAGGCTTGGAAGGAAGCACCAAAGTTGCCATCTTGCCATGGTAGGAGATAAGAAAAATTATAATTTTCTAAAGGGAGGAAGTTACAACTATAATCTCCGGTGTGAAAGAGGAAGAAACATAACTATTGTGGACATTTGAACAATATCAAAGAGTTCTTTGTGTTAGACACTACTATATCAATTGTGTAATAGGTGTTATATGTTGTCATAATTCAGCATATGGTCTTTCCCTTGGTTTGTGAGTTAGGGAAGTCCTGTGAGGAAGTGCATGAGAGTTCAGAGGGCAGGAAAATAAATAGGCACTTGCTTCAATCTGACTCTCCCGGGACCCAGATATTCATGATGAAACCGGCCTTGGAGAATGCGGACAATTGCAAACACTCACTATCCCAACCCATTATTTATACAACAAAAATGAAACAAAATACGCCTTGAATGTGGGCAGGCATGTTGGAAAATAATTTTTGAAAAGGTAAGTTCTAGGATATCTTTACATCCAGGAAGGCAGAGAGCTTTTGTAGCTGATGCTTCTACACGTCAGAGCTTCTCTGTTCTGAGTATAATGAGGATGCTCTACGCTCTGTACGTGGTCACTCCTGATCAATCAGTACCTTTCTGCTTTTATAGTCCCAAAGGATAAAGGCCATATGTATTTCGGTTTTAGTACATGTCTGAACTTGGGTGCATAGTGTTCTTGGTCATCTGTTCTTTACAGCTGACCTTTTAAGCTGAGAAGGAAATGGGAAAGGGAACTAATATCTGGGTGACTTCTGTGTTCAGGTGCCCTGTGGGTGTTTTATGACTATCTCATTTACCTGCAGGGAGACACAGCAAATAGATAATACTGTCTCCATTTCTCTGATGAAGAAACTAGAGAGTTGAGGTACCTCATCCAAGCTCACACAGATGGTAGACAGGCAGAGTGGGGATTTGAATTCAGATTTGCCTGATTCCTCACCCTGTGGTGCTGCCCTAAACTGTGATATTCCAAAGGACGGAGTCTACACATACAGCTTAGGATTCGTTCATATATGAGGTGTTAAATACGTATCAAATATTTGTAGCCTATCGCTTAGGGAAATGATTGAATCCAGTCAAATATTAAAATTTGTTTACATAAATCAACTTTGTTTCTGTTTACATGATGTTTTAATTTGACCTGTTGTTTTGATTGTTGTTGATTCAGCATTTATTTTTTATTGCAGTATAATTGACATATAACATTATATTAGTTTCAGGTATACAACATAATTATTTGATATTAGTCCATATTGCAAAATTATCACCATAATAAGTCTAGTTAATATCCATCATCACAAATAGCTACAAATTTTTTTTTCTTGTGATCAGAACTTTTAAAATCTATTCTCTTAGCAACTTTTGAATATGCAATACAGTATTATTAACTATAGTCCCCATGCTATACATGACAAACCCATGACTTATATAATTTATAACTGAAAGTTTGTACCTTTTGACTCCCTTCGCCCATTTTGGCCCCCACCTCCACCCCGTACCTCTGGCAACCACCAGTCTGTTCTCTGTATCTATGAGCTTGTTTTTTGTTTTTGAAATCCACGTATAAGTGAAGTCATACAGTATTTGTCTTTCTGTCTGGCTTATTTCAGTTAGCATAATGCCTTTGCAGTTCATCCATGTTGCTGCAGATGGTAAGATTTCATTCCTTTTATGGCTGAATAATATTTCATTGTATATATAAACTTCATTTTAATTTTTTAATTTTTAAAAAATTTTATTTTAGATTATTAAAAAAATTTTATATATCTCATTTTTATTTTTATTTTATTTTATTTTTTATCCTGAAGGTAGTTTTATTTTTATTAGTATTGTTGATATAATTTTCTAGGTCAAAAGTGAAGCCTGTCCTACCTAGAGTGCCACCTTGGCAAACTGAAATTTAGGTAACTTTCATGTCCCTGTAAATGCTCCAACTGACTAGAAATGCAGTGTATCAGTCAGCCAATTCCCAAATGCCAAGCTGGCTCTGGACACTAATTTCCTTGTTTCTTCTCACCCCAAACAGGCTTGACTATGTGGGCCCAGCCAGTCAGATATTTTCTATTTTTTTTTTTCCCTCCAAATCTGGAACTTTTATTTTCATTTATGTATTTTTAACATCTTTATTGGAGTATAATTGCTTTACCATGTTGTGTTAGTTTCTGCTGTATAACAAAGTGAATCAGCTCTATGTGTACATATATCCCCTCCCTCTTGTGACTCCCTCCCACCCTCCCTATCCCACCCCTCTAGGTGGTCACAAAGCACCGAGCTGATCTCCCTGTGCTATGCAGCTGCTTACCAGTAGCTATCTATTTTACATTCGGTAGTGTATATATGTCAGTGCTACTCTCTCACTTCATCCCAGCTTACCCTTCCCCCTCCCCATGTCCTCAAGTCCACTCTATGTCTGTGTCTTTATTCCTGTCTGGCTCCTAGGTTCATCAGAACCATTTGTTTTTTTTTTTAGTTTCCATATATATGTGTTAGCATATGGTATTTGTTTTTCTCTTTCTGACTTACTTCACTCTGTATGACAGACTCTAGGTCCATCCACCTCACTACAAATAACTCAATTTTGCTTCTTTTTATGGCTGAGTAATATTCCATTGTATATATGTGCCACATCTTCTTTTTTTTTTTGTGATTGACATAAATTTATTTTTAATGAACACTTTTATCTTTTGTTTCTAAGTTGACATCTTTTTTTTTAACATCTTTATTGGAGTATAATTCCTTTACAATGGTGTGTTAGTGTCTGCTTTATAACAAAGTGAATCAGCTATACATATACATATATCCCCATATCTCTTCTCTCTTGCATCTCCCTCCCTCCCACCCTCCCTATCCCACCTCTCTAGGTGGTCACAAAGCACCGAACTGATCTCCCTGTGCTATGCAGCTGCTTCCCACTAGTTATCGGTTTTACATTTGGTAGTGTATATATGTCCATGCCACTCTCTCACTTTGTCTCAGCTTACCCTTCCCCCTCCCCGTGTCCTCAAGTCCATTCTCTAGTAGGTCTGCGTCTTTATTCCCGTCCTGCCCCTAGGTTCTTCATGACCATTTTTTTTTTTGGATTCCATATATATGTGTTAGCATACAGTATTTGTTTTTCTCTTTCAGACTTACTTCACTCTGTATGACAGACTCTAGGTCCATTCACCTCACTACAAATAACTCAATTTCGTTTCTTTTTATGGCTGAGTAATACTCCATGGTATATATATGCCACATCTTCTTTATCCATTCATCTGTCGATGGACACTTAGGTTGCTTCCATGTCCTGGCTATTGTACATAGAACTGCAGTGAATGTTGCGGTACATGAATCTTTTTGAATTATGGTTTTCTCAAGGTATATGCCCAGTAGTGGGATTGCTGGGTCGTATGGTAGTTCTATTTTTAGTTTTTTAAGGAACTTCCGTACTGTTCTCCATAGTGGCTGTATCAATTTACATTCCCACCAACCGTGCAAGAGGGTTCCCTTTTCTCTACACCCTCTCCAGCATTTATTGTTTGTAGATTTTTTTGATGATGGCCATTCTGACTGGTGTGAGATAACATCTCACTGTAGTTTTGATTTGCATTTCTCTAATGATTAATGATGTTGAGCACTCTTTCATGTGTTTGTTGGCAATCTGTATGTCTTCTTTGGAGAAATGTCTATTTAGGTCTTCTGCCCGTTTTTGGATTGGGTTGTTTGTTATTTTGATATTGAGCTGCATGAGCTGCTTGTAAATTTTGGAGATTAATCCTTTGTCAGTTGCTTCATTTGCAAATATTTTCTCCCATTCTGAGGGTTGTCTTTTCGTCTTGTTTATGGTTTCCTTTGTTGTGCAAAAGCTTTTAAATTTCATTAGGTCCCATTTGTTTGTTTTTGTTTTTATTTCCATTTCTCTAGGAGCTGGGTCAAAAAGGATCTTGCTGTGATTTATGTCAAAGAGTGTTCTTCCTATGTTTTCCTCTAAGAGTTTTATAGTATCTGGCCTTACATATAGTTCTTTAATCCATTTTCAATTTATTTTTGTTTATGGTGTTAGGGAGTGTTCTAATTTCATTCTTTTACATGTAGCTGTCCAGTTTTCCCAGCACCACTTATTGAAGAGGCTGTCTTTTCCCCGTTGTATATTCTTGCCTCCTTTATCAAAGATAAGGTGACCATAGGTGCATGGGTTTATCTCTGGGCTTTCTATCCTGTTCCATTGATCTGTATTTCTGGTTTTGTGCCAGTACCATACGGTCTTGATGACTGTAGCTTTGTAGTATAGTCTGAAGTCAGGGAGCCTGATTCCTCCCACTCTGTTTTTCTTTCTTCAGATTGCTTTGGCTATTCGGGGTCTTTTGGGTTTCCATACAAATTGTGAAATTTTTTGTTCTAGTTTTGTGATGAGTCTGGCTTGATTAGAACCAGCTTTTAATTTTATTGGTCTTTGCTATTTTTTCCTTCATTTTTTTTTTCATTTATTTCTGATCTGATCTTTAAAATTTCTTTCCTTCTGCTAACTTTGGGGTTTTTTTGTTCTTCTTTCTCTAATTGCTTTAGGTTTAAGGTTAGGTTGTTTACTTGAGATTTTTCTTGTTTCTTGAGGTAGGTTTGTATTGCTATAAACTTCCCTCTTAGAACTGCTTTTGCTGCATATCATAGGTTTGGGGTCGTGTTTTGATTGTCTTTTGTATCTAGGTATTTATAGATTTCCTCTTTGATTTCTTCAGCATCTCTTGGTCATTTAGTAGTGTATTGTTTATCCTCCATGTGTTTGTATTTTTTAAAGTTTTATCCCTGTAACTGATATCTAGTCTCATAGCATTGTGGTCAGAAAAAATACTTGATATGATTTCAATTTTATCAAATATACCAAGACTTGATTTGTGTCCCAAAATATGATCTATCCTGGAGAATGTTCTGTGAGCATTTGAGAAGAAAGTGTATTCTGTTGTTTTTGGATGGAATGTCCTATAAATATCAATTAAGTCCATCTTGTTTAATGTATCATTTAAAGCTTATTTATTTTCCTTTTGGATGATCTGTCCATTGGTGAAAGTGGGATATTAAAGTCCCCTACTATTATTGTGTTACTGACTATTTCCCCTTTTATGGCTGTTAGCATTTGCCTTATGTATTGTGGTGCTCCTATGTTGGGTGCATAAATATTTACAATTGTTATATATTCTTCTTGGATTGATCCCTTGATCATTATTAGTGTCCTTCTTTGTCTCTTATAATAGACTTTATTTTAAAGTCTATTTTGTCTGATATGAGAATTGCTACTCCAGCTTTCTTTTGATTTCCATTTGCATGGAATATCTTTTTCCATCCCCTCACTTTCAGTCTGTATGTGTCCCTATGTCTGAAGTGGGTCTCTTGTAGGCAGCATATATATGCGTCTTGTTTTTGTATCCATTCAGCCAGTCTATGTCTTTTGGTTGGAGCATTTAATCCATTTACATTTAAGGTAATTATCGCTATGTATGTTCCTATGACCATTTTCTTAATTGTTTTGGGTTTGTTATTGTAGGCCTTTTCCTTCTCTTGTGTTTCATGCCTAGGGAAGTTCCTTTAGCATTTGTTTTAAAGCTGGTTTCGTGGTGCTGAATTCTCTTAGCTTTTGCTTGTCTGTAAAGGTTTTAATTTCTCCGTCAAATCTGAATGAGATCCTTGCTGGGCAGAGTAATGTTGGTTGTGGGTTTTTCCCTTTCATCACTTTAAATATGCCCTGCCACTCCCTTCTGGCTTGCAGAGTTTCTGCTGAAAGATCAGTTGTTAACCTTATGGGGATTCCCTTGTGTATTATTTGTTGTTTTTCCCATGCTGCTTTTAATATTTTTTCTTCATATTTAATTTTTGATAGTTTGATTAATATGTGTCTTGGCGTATTTCTCCTTGGATTTATCCTGTATGGGACTCTCTGTGCTTCCAGGACTTGATTAACTATTTCCTTTCCCATTTTAGCAAAGTTTTCAACTATAATCTCTTCAAATATTTTCTCAATCCCTTTCTTTTCTTCTTCTTCTTCTGGGACCCCTATAATTCGAATGTTGGTGCATTTAATGTTGTCCCAGAGGTCTCTGAGACTGTCCTCAATTCTTTTTATTCTTTTTTCTTTATTCTGCTCTGCAGTAGTTATTTCCACTATTTTATCTTCCAGGTCACTTATCTGTTCTTCTGCCTCAGTTATTCTGCTATTGATTCCTTCTACCGAATTTTTAATTTCATTTATTGTGGTGTTCATCATTGTTTGTTTGCTCTTTAGTTCTTCTAGGTCCTTCTTTTTTTTTTTTTTTTTTATTTATTTTTTTATTTTTTTAGGTCCTTCTTAATCGTTTCTTGTATTTGCTCCATTCTAGTTCCAAGATTTTGATCATCTTTACTATCATTACTCTGAATTATTTTTCAGGTAGACTGCCTATTTCCTCTTCATTTGTTTGGTCTGGTGGGTTTTTACCTTGCTCCTTCATCTGCTCTGTATTCCTCTGTCTTCTCATTTTGCTTAACTTACTGTGTTTGGTGTCTCCGTTTCGCAGGCTGCAGGTTCGTAGTTCCTGTTGTTTTTGGTGTCTGTCCCAGTGGGTACGGTTGGTTCAGTGGCTTGTGTAGGCTTCCTGGTGGAGGGGACTGGTGCCTATGTTCTGGTGGGTGGAGCTGGATCTTGTCTTTCTGGTGGGCAGGACCATGTCTGGTGGTGTGTTTTGGGTTGTCTGTGAACTTAGTATGATTTTAGGCAGGCTTTCTGCTAATGGGTGGGGTTGTGTTCCTGTCTTGCTAGTTGTTTGGCATGGGACCCCCAGCACTGGAGTTTGCTGGCCGTTGACTGGAGCTGGGTCTTAAGGTTGAGACGGAGATCTCTGGGAGAGCTTTTGCCGATTGATATTATGTGGCTTCGGGAGAAGTCTGGTGGTCCTACTCCTGAACTCAGCTCTCCCACCTCAGCATCTCAGGCCTGACACCAGCCTGTGGCACCAAGATCCTGTCAGTCACACGGCTCAGAAGAAGAAGGAGAAAAGAATAAGGAAAAAAATAATAATAAAGAAAAAGGAAAAATAAATTAAAAAAAGAAAAAAATTATGAAAAAAATAATAGTAAAAAAAAAAAAGAAGAGATCAACCAAACCAATAAGCACATCCACCAATGATAAGAAGTGCTAAACACTAAACTAAGGTAAACATAAAAATCAGGAACAAATCAGTTGCAGGTAGCAAACCCCAAGTGTACCGTTGCTCCCAAAGTCCACCGCCAGAATTTTTCGACGATTCGTTGTCTATTCAGGTATTCCACAGACGCAGGGTACATCAAGTTGATTGTGGGGATTTAATCCGCTTCTCCTGAGGCTGCTGGGAGAGATTTCCCTTTCTCTTCTTTGTTCTCACAGCTCCTGGGGTTCAGCTTTGGTTTTGGCCCCACCCCTGCATGTAGGTCACCCTCAGGCATCTTTTCCCCACCCAGACAGGAGGGGGGCAGATTAAAGCAGTAGCTGGTTAGGGAGCTCTTGCTCATTCAGGCTGTGGGGAGGGAGGGGTACTGTAGTTATAATTGGAATGCAGGGCAAGCCTGCGGCAGCAGGGGCTGATATGATGTTGCAACAGCCTGGGGCACACCATGTGTTCTCCCTGGGAAGTTGTTCCTGGATCATGGGACCCTGGCAGTGGTGGGCTGTACAGGATTCTGAGGTGGGGTGGGTGGATAGTGACCTGTGTTTGCACACAGGATTCTTGGTGGCGGCAGCAGCAGCGTTAGTGTTTCATGCCTGTCTCTGGGGTCTGAGCTGATAGCCACGGCTCGCACTCATCTCTGAAGCTCGTTAAGGTGGTGCTCTGAATCCACTCTCCCTGAGCACCCGAAACGATGGTTTTTTGCCTCTTAGGGAGGTCCAAACTTTTTCCTGGATTCCCTCCCTCCTAGCTGTGGTGCACTAGCCCCCTTCCGGCTGTGTTCACACAGCCAACCCCAGTCCTCTCCTTGGGATTTGATCTGTGCAGCCCGAGCCTCAGCTCCCAGCCCCCACCTGCACCAGCGGGTGAGCAGACAAGCCTCTCAGGCTGGTGAGTGCTGGTCGGCACTGATCCTCTGTGCGGGAATGTCTCCACTTTGCCCTCTGCACCCCTGTTGCTGCGCTGTCCTCTGTAGCTCTGAAGCTTCTCCCCTGCCCACCCCCCGTCTCTGCCAGTGAAGGGGCTTCCTAGTGTGTGGAAACTTCCTCGTTCACAGCTCGCTCCCAGAGGTGCAGGTCCCGTCCCTATTCTTTTGTTTCTGTTTTTCCTTTTTTCTTTTGCCCTACCCAGGTACGTGAGGATTTTCTTGCATTTTGGGAATTCTGAGGTATTCTGCCAGCGTTCAGTAGGTGTTTTGTAGGAGTTGTTCCACATGTAGATGTATTTTTGATGTACTTGGTGGGGAGGAAGGTGATCTCCACATCTTACTCCTCTGCCGTCTTGAAGATCCCCCCAAACCTCATTTTTAAATCCATTCATCTGTTGATGGACACTTAGATTGCTTCCATATCTTGGTCATTGTAAATAATGCTGCAGTAAACATAGGAGTGAATATATCTTTTGGTGTTAGTATTTATTTTCCCCGTTGAATAAAAACTCAGAGTAAAATTGCTGGATCATATGGTAGTTCTATTTTTAATGTTTTGATAAATCCCCATAATGTTTTTCGTAGTGGCTGCACCAATATACATTCTTGGCAACAGTGCACAAGTGTTCCCTTTTCTCCACATTCTTGCCAACACTTGTTATTTCTTGTATTTTGATGACAGCCAATCTATCAGGTGTGAGATGATAGCTCACTGTTGTTTTGATTTGTATTTCCTTTGTGATTAGTGACATTGAGCACCTTTTCATGTACCTCTTGGCCATTTGTATGTCTTCTTTGGAAAAATGTCTATTCAGATTCTCTGTCCATTTTTTAATTTTTTTTTTGCTATTGAGTGAGTTCTTTATGTATTTTGGGTATCAACCTCTTATCAGATAAATGATTTGCAAATATTTTCTCCCGTTCAGTATTTTCATTTTCAGCTTTTTCATTTTGTTGATGGTTTCTTTTGCTGGGCAGAAGCTTTTTAGTTTGTTATTGTCCCACTTGTTTATATTTGCTTTTGTTGTCTGTGTTTTGGTGTCAAATGCAAAACTAATCACCAAGATTGATGTCAGAGAGCTTACTGCCTATGTTTTCTTCTAGGAGTTTTATGGTTTCAGGTCTTACATTCAAGTCTTTAATCCATTTTTAAAAATTTTTATTTATTTTTTGGCTGCATTGGATCTTCGTTGCTGTGCATGGGCTTTCTCTGGTTGCAGCGAGCAGGGGTTATTCTTCATTGCGGTGTGTGGGCTTCTCATTGTGGTGGCTTCTCTTGTTGCAGAGCATAGGCTCTAGGCACCTGGGCTTCAGTAGTTGTGGCTTGTGGGCTTAGTGGCTGCGCTGCATGTGGGATCTTCCCGGACCAGGGATCCAGCCTGTGTGCCCTGCATTGGCAAGCAGATTCTTAACCACTGCACCACCAGGGAAGTTCCTTTAATACATTTTGAGTTAATTTTTGTCTATGGTGTGAGATGGTGGTCCAGTTTTCTTCTTTTGTAAGTGGCTGTCCAGCTTTTCCAACACCATTTATTGAAGAGACTGGCCCTTTCCCCATTGTATATTGTTGACTCCTTTGTCATAAATTAATTGGCCAGCAACTGAAGCAGATATAGGAGAACTCAGCTGAAGAGATTTGGGTTGAGGTCTGCTATATGTATATTTAAATTCCTTAAAAATAAGGAATTTTTGATAATAATACAGACTTAGTTACCCTCTAATGCAAAGGACAGTTTTTAATGCAAAGGCATAATAACTAATTTAGAATTCAAGAATATGTAGGGCAGATGTTGGCTAATTATGGACGGTGGGCCAGATGACGCCCCCTGTTGGTTTTTTGTAAATAAAAGTTTTATTGTAACACAACCCATTTGTTTCCATATTGTCTCTGACTGCTTTTGCACTACAGTGGCAAAGTTGAGTACTTGTGACAGAGACTAGATGCCCACAAAGTCTAAAATATTTACTCTCGGCCCTTAACAGAACAAGTTTGCCGACTCCTGACATAGAGCTTAAATGGGAAGATTTTTAGCTAGGGAAGCCTCCCTCTGTTGCCTTCTATAGGTGAAGATGACTTGTCCTTTCATCAAGATGCTCACTGGTCTGTGGGATCATTTGAGCGCTTTGTGAATTGGTGCTATTATATAGTTGGCAGACAGTTTCTGACTGCCAATTTGGGCACTTTCCCCTGAAACGATGACAGATGAAAGATTTCTTGAGGTCCTTTCCAGGTTAAGCTCTGGTGTTGGGAAAATGTACAGTGCTGGCAATGTGAAATGACAGCAATTTGGGGAAGATTCGTTACTAATACATACATACATATATATATATATATATGTATACACACACACACACACACACACACACACACACACTGCTTCATATTAGGCAGGTTCTTCATTCTATTGGGAGGAAAAAGCACTCTTTATCCAGGTTGGATGTCATTTGAGAGATGAAGGATCTGTTTTGCTCATAAGGAGATTTCAGAAGAACTTGTTGTAGATAATAGATCACAATTTATAGGCAATTTCTTCATGTATCACCAAAAGAGACAATTTCTAACACTTTACTACCAGTTTTCATTATCTTCAATTTGCTGGAGAGGCCAAAAGTGCTGTGCAAATATGTAAGAACACCCTTTTGCAGGATGATACATTTATAGAAATGCTGAGTTACTGGGGGAACTCCCACGATAGCAGCTAAATTTAATAGATCCTACAGTGCATCATTTCCCACATTAGGAAATATTCTGCTTCCTAAACTGTCAAAGCCACAACAGCAAGTTCAAACACCAGCCACATTATGGCAAGCAGAACTCATGGAGACTCTTCTGTGAAAAAATTCTGACTCTTTAGAAGGACAGTACAAAAATACAGTCAGAGATGCAGGAAGATGAAAGGGGAAAAAAGTAATTCACTAAGGTTTCCTGCTCATGTAATAGAATTTTAATGGAGAAATTTTTTTTAATAGATCTTTATTGGAGTATAATTGCTTCACAGTACTGTGTTAGCTTCTGTTGTACACCAAAGTGAATCAGCCATATGCATACGTATGTTCCCATATCCCCTCTCTCTTGAGCCTCCCTCCCATCCTCCCTATCCCACCCCTCTAGGTCATCGCAAAGCCCCGAGCTGATCTCCCTGTGCTATGCTGCTGCTTCCCACTAGCTAACTGTTTTACATTTGGTAGTGTATATATGTCAATGCTATTGTCACTTCGCCCCAGCTTCCCCCTCCCACCCCGTGTCCTCAAGTCCATTCTCTATGTCTGCATCTTTATTCCTGCCCTGCAACTAGGTTCATCAGTACCATTTTTTTTTTTTTTTTAGATTCCATATATATGCGTTAGCGTATGGTATTTGTTTTTCTCTTTCTGACTGACTTCACTCGGTGTGACAGACTCTAGGTCCATTTTAATGGAGAAATTTTGACTGAGCCATCAACATATACAAAGAATGAAATTCCTAAGTATGGGAGTCAGACCAAGAATTCTCAGAGGAAGTATTCAGGACTGTGTTTTATGACTCTTCGGCATTGTACATGTAGTAAGGGCGTAGAAATGTAGGCTTCTTTAATACAGGCAGAAGATTTAGTGATGAGGTTTAAGAGAAAGCTGTTGATATAGAGACAGAGAGTAGAATGGTGTGTTCCAGGGACTGGGGGCAGAGGTCATGGGAGTTATTGTTTAATGGGTATAGAGTTTCTGTTTGGGATGATGAAAAAGTTGTGGAAATGGAGAGTGATGATAGCTGCACAGTATTGTGAATGTGATTAATGCCACTGAATTGTACACTTAAAAATGGTTAAAATGGCTTTGTGTTAAGTATATTTTACCATAATTTAAGAAAGAGAGAGGAAGCTATTGTTGTGCTATGAGTTCCACCCCTCAAAACAGAAGACTGGGGATGTGTCTTCCTCACCTCAAGCACTGTGGTGAGAGTATTCAAAGAACCATTTAAGCTTGATTATTATATCTTCCCCTCCGTCCCCACACACGAGGGCATTCCAGGACATGGTGCCTGACTTATGCCTGAGGAAAGGTTAACGGTCTTTGGATATAAGAAAGAGCTTTGCCTGAGAATAAATACTGTCAACTACAATGAAGATAATCATTTATGAGTCCTGCAAGTAATGAAGAGCAAACGCAACACTTTTAAACTACGGTTTGACTTATAAATTCACAGTCATTTGGAAAAATCCTTTGGCAATATGTAGTAAAACTAAACACATGCATAGCCAATAATTCAGAAATTCCACTCCTAGGTGTATATCTAACAGAACTGACTTTGTAAGTGCACCAAAAGACATACACAAGAACGTTTATGTAAGAATTTTATAGCTGTAGCAATAGCCCTCAAATGGAGACAATAAAAAAGTCAATTTATAGTAGAATAAGTAAACAAATTATGGTATATTCATACAGTGACATATTATATAACAATGAAGTCAATTAACTATTGCCATACACAACACCATGGATGAATTCCCACCCCCCCCAAATTTTGAGCAAAGAGACAGATATAAGGAGTATTTACTATAAGAATTTACTATAAGAATTCATGTAATATTTTCTTATCATTCTTTTAATGTCTATAGGAATTATAGCTTTGTCCTCTCTTTTATTCTTGATATGGGTAATGTGGGCCTTCTTTCTCTTGTTGTGATCATTCTGGCTGCAAAATTTTCAATTTTATTGATCTTAAAAAACCCAGATTTTTTTTGAATTTTATTTAATTTATTTTTTATATAGCAGGTTCTTATTGGTTACCTGTTTTATAAATATGAGTGTATATATGTCAAGCCCAATGTCCCAATTCATCCCCCCCCAACTTTCCCCCCTTAGTGTCCATACATTTGTTCTCTGTCTGTATCTCTATTTCTGCCTTGCAAACTGGTTCATCTGTACCATTTTTCTAGATTCCACATATATGCGTTAATATACGATATTTGTTTTTCTCTTTCTGACTTACTTCACTCTGTATGACAGTCTCTAGATCCATCCACGTCTCTACACATGACCCAATTTCATTCCTTTTTATGGCTGAATAATACTCCATTGTATTATTATTATATGTACCACATCTTCTTTATCCATTCGTCTGTCGATGAAAAAGCCCAGATTTTTGATTCTTCAATTTTCTCCTTTTTTTTTGTTTGTTTACTTACAATTCCATTGATTTCTGCTCTGCTCTTTATTACTCCCTTCCTTCTGATTGCTGTGTGTTTTGATTTACTCTTCTTTTTTTCCCATCTGTTTAAGGTAGAATCTTAGATAACTGATTTAAGATTTTCTTCTTCTGCAGTATAAACACTTATTAGTATAATTTCCTTCTAAGCCCTCCTTTAGCTGCATTTCACAGATTTTGATACGTTGTATTTTTATTTTCATTCAGTTTAAAATATTTTCTAATTTCCTTTGTGACTTTCACTTAGACACAGTTATTTAGAAATGTATTGCTTGGTTTCCAAATATGTGGGAAGTTTTCAGATATCTCTGTGTTGTTGATTTCTAGTTTGTTTCCATGTGATCGGAGAACACACTTTGTATGATTTCAGTTCTTTTAAATTCCTTGAGCCTGGGTTTATTGTTGTGGATATGGTCTATCTTGCTGAATGTTCTATGTGCACTTGAAAATAATTTACATTCTGTTGTTTTGGGGGTGGACCATTCAAGAAATATCAATTAGGTTATGTTGGTTAATAACGTTATTCAGGTCTTCCATATCCTTGCCTATTTTCTGTCTACTTGTTCTTTTGTTTACTGAGAAAGGATTGTTGAATCTTTGACTTTAATTATGAATTTGTCTATTTTCATTTCTCTCAGATTTTGCTTCATGTATTTTGAAGCTCTGTTGTGAGACACATACAAATTTAGGATTGTTATTTCTTTGTGATGAATTGACTCCTTTATCATTATATAATGTCTTTTTTTTTTTTTGCAATGTCCTTTTTATCCTTTGAAATGTTTACTTCCGATATCAGTACAGCCACTCCAGTTTTCTTTTATTTTTTTTATTTCCTATTTTATTTTTTTATTTATTTATTTTTACTTTAGGTACTTTTTTATTGAAGTATAGTTGATTTAAAATATTATATTAGTTTCAGGTGTACAGCACAGTGATTCAGTATTTTTACAGATTATACTCTATTATAGCTTATTACAAGATAATGGCTATAATTCCCTGTGCTATACAATATATCCTCATTGCTTATCTATTTTATACACTGTAGTTTGTATCTCTTAATCCCATGCCCCTAATTCATCCCTCCCCCCTTCCCTCTCCCCTTTGGTAAACATCAGTTTGTTTTCTGTATCTGTGAGTCTGTTTCTGTTTTGATATATACATTCGTTTGTATTATTATTATTTTTTAACATCTTTATTGGAGTATAATTGCTTTACAATGGTGTGTTAGTTTCTGCTTTATAACAAAGTAAATCAGTTATACATATACATATGTCCCCATATCTCTTCCCTCTTGCATCTCCCTCCCTCCCACCCTCCCTATCCCACTCCTCTAGGTGGTCACAAAGCACCAAGCTGATCTCCCTGTGCTATGCGGCTGCTTCCCACTAGCTATCTATTTCACGTTTGGTAGTGTATGTATGTCCATGCCACTCTCTCACTTTGTCCCAGCTTACCATTTCCCCTCCCCATGTCCTCAAGTCCATTCTTTAGTAGGTCTGCGTCTTTATTCCCGTCTTGCCCTAGGTTCTTCATGACCATTTTTTTTTTTTCTTAGATTCCATATACATGTGTTAGCACACGGTATTTGTTTTCTCTTTCAGACTTACTTCACTCTGTATGACAGACTCTAGGTCCATCCAACTCACTACAAATAACTCAATTCTGTTTCTTTTTATGGCTGAGTAATATTGCATTGTATATATGTGCCACATCTTCCATATCCATTCATCTGTCGATGGGCACTTAGGTTGCTTCCATATCATGGCTATTGTAAATAGAGCTGAAATGAACATTTTGGTACATGACTCTTTTTGAATTATGGTTTTCTCAGGATATACGCCCAGTAGTGGGATTGCTGGGTCGTATGGTAGTTCTATTTTTAGTTTTTTAAGGAATCTCCATACTGCTCTCCATAGTGGCTGTATCAATTTACATTCCCACCAACAGTGCAAGAGGGTTCCCTTTTCTCCACATCCTCTTCAGCATTTATTGTTTGTAGATTTTTTGATGATGGCCATTCTGACCGATGTGAGATTACATCTCATTGTAGTTTTGATTTGCATTTCTGTAATGATTAATGATGTTGAGCATTCTTTCATGTGTTTGTTGGCAGTCTGTATATCTTCTTTGGAGAAATGTCTCTTTAGGTCTTCTGCCCATTTTTGGATTGGGTTGTTTGTTTTTTTGATATTGAGCTGCATGAGCTGCTTGTGTATTTTGGAGATTAATCCTTTGTCAGTTGCTTCGTTTGCAAATATTTTCTCCCATTCTGAGGGTTGTCTTTTCGTCTTCTTTATGTTTCCCTTTGCTGTGCAAAAGCTTTTAAGTTTAATTACGTCCCATTTGTTTATTTTTGTTTTTATTTCCATTTCTCTAGGAGGTGGGTCAAAAAGGATCTTGCTGTGACTTATGTAATAGAGTGTTCTGCCTATGTTTTCCTCTAAGAGTTTGATAGTGTCTGCCCTTACATTTAGGTCTTTAATCCATTTTGAGTTTATTTTTGTGTACAGTGTTAGGGAGTGTTCTAATTTCATTCTTTTATATGTAGCTGTCCAGTTTCCACAGCACCACTCATTGAAGAGGCTGTCTTTTCTCCACTGTATATTCTTGCCTCCTTTATCAAAGATAAGGTGACCATATGTGGGTGGGTTTATCTCTGGGCTTTCTACCCTGTTCCATTGAGCTTTATTTCTGTTTCTGTGCCAGTACCATACTGTCTTGATTACTGTAGCTTTGTAGTATAGTCTGAAGTCAGGGACCCTGATTCCTCCAGCTCCATTTTTCTTTCTCAAGATTGCTTTGGCCATTCGGGGTCTTTTTTGTTTCCATACAAATTGTGAAATTTTTTGTTCTACTTCAGTGAAAAGTGCCAGTGGTAGTTTGATAGGGATTGCATTGAATCTGTAGATTGCTTTGGGTAGTATAGTCATTTTCACAATGTTGATTCTTCCAATCCAAGAACATAGTCTATCTCTCCGTCTATTTGTATCATCTTTAATTTCTTTCATCAGTGTCGTATAATTTTCTGCATACAGGTATTTTGTCTCCTTTGGTAGGTTTATTCCTAGATATTCTATTCTTTTTGTTGCAATGGTAAACGGGAGTGTTTTCTTAATTTCACTTTCAGATTTTTCATCATTAGTGTATAGGAATGCAAGAGATTTCTGTGCATTAATATTTATCCTGCTACTTTACCAAATTCATTGATTAGCTCTAATAGTTTTCTGGTAGCATCTTTAGGATTCTCTATGTATAGTATCATGTCATCTGCAAACAGTGACAGCTTTACTTCTTCTTTTCTGATTTGGATTCCTTTTATTTCTTTTCTTCTCTGATTGCTGTCACTAAAACTTCCAAAACTATGTTGAATAATAGTGATGAGAGTGGACAACCTTGTCTTGTTCCTGATCTTAGTGGAAATGGTTCCATTTTTTCACCATTGAGAACGATGTTGGCTGTGGGTTTGTCATATATGGCCTTTATTATGTTGAGGTAAGTTCCCTCTATGCCTACTTTCTGGAGAGTTTTTATCATAAATGGGTGTTGAATTTTGTCGAAAGCTTTCTCTGCATCTCTTGAGATGATCATATGGTTTATCTCCTTCAATTTGTTAATATGGTGTATCACATTGATTGATTTGCATATATTGAAGAATCCTTGCATTCCTGGGATAAACCCCGCTTGATCATGGTGTATGATCCATTTAATGTGCTGCTGGATTCTCTTTGCTAGTATTTTGTTGAGGAATTTTGCATCTATGTTCTTCAGTGATATTGGCCTGTAGTTTTCTTTCTTTGTGACGTCTTTGTCTGGTTTTGGTATCAGGGTGATGGTGGCCTCATAGAATGAGTTTGAGAGTGTTCCTCCCTCTGCAATATTTTGGAAGAGTTTGAGAAGGATAGGTGTTAGCTCTTCTCTAAATGTTTGATAGAATTCGCCTGTGAAGACATCTGGTCCTGGGCTTTTGTTTGTTGGAAGAGTTTTAATCACAGTTTCAATTTCACTGGTTGTGATTTGTCTGTTCATATTTTCTATTTCTTCCTGGTTCAGTCTGAGAAGGTTGTGCACTTGTAAGAATTTGTCCATTTCTTCCAGGTTGTCCATTTTATTGTCATAGAGTTGCTTGTAGTAATCTCTCATGATCGTTTGTATTTCTGCAGTGTCAGTTGTTACTTCTCCTTTTTCATTTCTAATTCTGTTGATTTGAGTCTTCTCCCTTTTTTTCTTGATGAGCCTGGCTAATGGTTTATCAATTTTGTTTATCTTCTCAAAGAACCAGCTTTTAGTTTTATTGATCTTTGCTCTCGTTTCCTTCATTTCTTTTTCATTTATTTCTGATCTGATCTTTATGATTTCTTTCCTTCTGCTAACTTTGGGGTTTTTTTGTTCTTCTTTCTCTGATTGCTTTAGGTGTAAGGCTAGGTTGTTTATTTGAGATGTTTCTTGTTTCTTAAGGTAGGATTGTATTGCTATAAACTACCCTCTTACAACTGCTTTTGCTGCATCCCATAGGTTTTGGGTTGTTGTGTTTTCATTGTCATTTGTTTCTCAGTATTTTTTGATTTCCTCTTTGATTTCTTCAGTGATCTCTTGGTTATTAAGTAGTGTATTGTTTAGCCTCCATGTGTTTCTGTTTTTTACAGATTTTTTCCTGTAATTGATATCTAGTCTCATAGCGTTGTGGTCGGAAAAGATACTTGATATGATTTCAGTTTTCTTAAATTTACCAAGGCTTGATTTGTGACCCAAGATATGACCTATCCTGGAGAATGTTCCATGAGCACTTGAGAAGAATGTATATTCTGTTGTTTTTGGTTGGAATGTCCTATAAATATCAATTAAGTCCATCTTGTTTAATGTATCATGTAAAGCTTGTGTTTCCTTATTTATTTTCATTTTGGATGATCTGTCCATTGGTGAAAGTGGGGTGTTAAAGTCCCGTACTATGATTGTGTTACTGTCGATTTCCCCTTTTATGGCTGTTAGTATTTGCCTTATGTATTGAGGTGCTCCTATGTTGGGTGCATAAATATTTACAATTGTTATATCGTCTTCTTGGATCAATCCCTTGATCATTATGTAGTGTCCTTCTTTGTCTCTTGTAATAGTCTTTATGTTCAAGTCTATCTGGTCTGATCTGAGAATTGCTACTCCAGCTTTCTTTTGCTTTCCATTTGCATGGAATATCTTTTTCCATCCCCTCACTTTCAGTCTGTATGTGTCCCTAGGTCTGACGTGGTTCTCTTGTAGACAGCATATATACGGGTTTTGTTTTTGTATCCATTCAGCCAGTCTATGTCTTTTGGTTGGAGTGTTTAATCCATTTACATTTAAGGTAATTATCGATATGTATGTTCCTATTACCATTTTCTTAATTGTTTTGTGTTTGTTATTGTAGGTCTTTTCCTTCTCTTGTGTTTCCTGCCTAGAGAATTTCCTTTAGCATTTGTTTGAAAGCTGGTTTGGTGGTGCTGGATTCTCTTAGCTTTTGCTTGTCTGTAAAGGTTTTAATTTCTCCGTCAAATATGAATGAGATCCTTGCTGGGCAGAGTAATGATGGTTGTAGGCTTTTCCCTTTCATCACTTTAAATATGCCCTGCCACTCCCTTCTGGCTTGCAGAGTTTCTGCTGAGAAATCAGTTGTTAACTTTTTGGGGTTCCCTTGTGTGTTATTTGTTGTTTTTCCCGTGCTGCTTTTAATATTTTTTCTTTGTATTTAATTTTTGATAGTTTGAGTAATATGTGTCTTGGCATATTTCTCCTTGAATTTATCCTGTATAGGATTCTCTGTGCTTCCTGGACTTGATTAACTATTTCCTTTCCCATTTTAGCAAAGTTTTCAACTATAATCTCTTCAAATATTTTCTCAATCCCTTTCTTTTCTTATTCTTCTTCTGGGACCCCTATAATTCGAATGTTGATGTGTTTAACGTTGTCCCAGAGGTCTCTGAGACTCTCCTCAATTCTTTTTCCTTTATTCTGCTCTGCAGTAGTTATTTCCACTATTTTATCTTCCGGGTCACTTTTCCATTCTTCTGCCTCAGTTATTCTGCTATTGATTCCTTCTACCAAATTTTAAATGTCATTTATTGTGTTGTTCATCACTGTTTGTTTGCTGTTTAGCTGTTGTAGGTCCTTGTTAAACATTTCTTGTATTTTCTCTATTCTATTTCCAAGATTTTGGATCATCTTTACTATCATTTTTCTGACTTCTTTTTCAGGTAGACTACCTATTTCCTCTTCATTTGTTAGGTCTGGTAGGTTTTTGCCTTGCTCCTTCATCTGGTGTGTGTTTCTCCGTCTTCTCATTTTGCTTAACTTACTGTGTTTGGGGTGTCCTTTTCACAGGCTGCAGGTTTGTAGTTCCCGTTGTTTTTGGTGCCTGTCCCCAGTGGCTAAGGTTGGTTCAATGGGTTGTGTAGGCTTCCTGGTGGAGGGGACTGGTGCCTGTGTTCTGGTGGATGAGGCTGGATCTTGTCTTTCTGGTGGGCAGGACCATGTCTAGTGGTGTATTTTGGGGTGTCTATGGCCTTATTATGATTTTAGGCAGCCTCTCTGCTAATGGATGGGGTTGTGTTCCTGTCTTGCTATTTGTTTGGTATGGGGTGTCCAGCACTGTAGCTTGCTGGTTGTTGAGAGAAGCTGGGTCTTGGCATTGAGATGGAGACCTCTGGGAGATTTTCGCCCTTTGATATTATGTGGAGCTGGGAGGTGTCTTGTGGACCAACGTCCTGAACTTGACTCTCCCACCTCAGAGGCACAGCCCTGATGCCTGGCTGGAGCACCAAGAGCCTTTCATCCACATGGCTCAGAATAAAAGGGAGAAAAGAAAGAAAGAAAGAAGAAGATAAAGTAAAATAAAATGAAATAAAGTAAAATAAAGTTATTAAAATAAAAAATAATCAAGAAAAAATGTTTAAAAAGTAATAAAAATGAAAAAACAAAACAAAAAAACCAAAAAAACGGGCAGACAGAACCCTAGGACAAATGGTAAAAGCAAAACGATACAGAGAAAATCACACACGGAGCATACACATACACACTAAAAAAGAGAAAAAGGGAAAGAAAAAATATATCTTTGCTCCCAAAGTCCACCTCCTCAATTTGGGATGATTCGTTGTCTATTCAGGTATTCAACAGATGCAGGTACATCAAGTTGTTTGTGGAACTTTAATCCGCTGCTTCTGGGGCTGCTGGGAGAGATTTCCCTTTCTCTTCTTTGTTCGTACAGCTCCCGGGGTTCAGCTTTGGATTTGGACACGCCTCTGCGTGTAGGTCGCCTGAGGGCATCTGTTCCCCGCTCAGACAGGACGGGGTTAAAGGAGCAGCTGATTCGGGTGCTCTGGCTCACTCAGGCCGGGTGGAGGGAGGGGTCCGGATGCGGGGCGAGTCTGCCGCGGCAGAGGCCGGCGTGACGTTGCAACAGCCTGAGGTGCACCGTGTGTTCTCCCGGGGAAGTTGACCCCGGATCACGGGACCCTGGCCGTGGCGGGCTGCACAGGCTCCCGGGAGGGGAGGTGTGGATAGTGACCTGTGCTTGCACACAGGCTTCTTGGTGGCGGCAGCAGCAGCCTTAGCGTCTCATGCCGGTCTCTGGGGTCCGCGCTGATAGCCGTGGCTCACGCCCGTCTCTGGAGCTCCTTTAAGCAGCACTCTGAATCCCCTCTCCTCGGGCACCATGAAACAAAGAGGCAAGAAAAAGTCTCTTGCCTCTTCCGCAGGTGCAGACTTTTTTCCGGACTCACTCCCGGCTAGCTGTAGCGCGCTAGCCCCCTTCAGGCTCTGTTCACGCCGCCAACCCCAGTCCTCTCCCTGGGATCCGACCGAAGCCCGAGCCTCAGCTCCCAGCCCCCGCCCGCCCCGGCGGCTGAGCAGACAAGCCTCTCGGGCTGGTGAGTGCTGGTCGGCACCGCTCCTCTGTGCGGGAATCTCTCCGCTTTGCCCTCCGCACCCCTGTGGCTGTGCTCTCCTCCGTGGTTCTGAAGCTTCCCCCCTCTGCCACCCGCAGTCTCTGCCCGCGAAGGGGCTTCCTAGTGTGTGGAAACCTTTCCTCCTTCACAGCTCCCTCCTACTGGTGCAGGTCCCGTCCCTATTCTTTTGTCTCTGTTGTTTCTTTTTTCTTTTGCCCTACCCAGGTACGTGGGGAGTTTCTTGCCTTTTGGGGGGTCTGAGGTCTTCTTCCAGCGTTCAGCAGGTGTTCTGTAGGAGTTGTTCCACATGTAGATGTATTTCTGATGTATTTGTAGGGAGTAAGGTGATCTCCACGTCTTACTCTTCCTCCATCTTGAAGCTCCTCCTCCAGTTTTCTTTTAATTAGTGACTACATGATATGTCTTTCTATCCTTTTATCTTTAATCTATATCTATATACTTAAAAATGGATTTCTCATAGACAGCATATATTTGGGTCTTAATTTTTTATCCAGTATGATCATTTCTCTATTTTTATTGGTGTGTTTCCACCATATACAATTAATATAATCTTTGATATGAGTAGATTTAAATTCATCATCTTGTTAGTTGCGTTTGACTGAATGCTGGACAATATGTGTAGAACAGTAGAGACTGAGGGTATTTATGACTAGCAGTGGGCATGCCTCTTCTTCTGATGGCCGTTCATTTATGTAAGGAGTTGAGCTGGATTTGGGTTTTGTTCTCTGATTACCTTCAGGGTACCATCAGCTTCAAATTTTTTTTATGTTACTTTGTACTTATGGTGGGGGCTATGATGCTAGATGGTTTTTCCTCAATATTTCTGCCTCATTTTCAGATCTTCTCTGTTTACCTCCACGTTGGGAGGGGCTCTTCCTTCATCCTCAGAAATCACACGCCGTCATTTCTGCAACATCCTATGGTTACACCAATCACCTCTGCCCAATGTGGTGTTGGGGAGAGCAGAGGAACATGCGTAGCAGTGGGCAAGAATAATTAGAACCCTCTGGGAGGCTGCCTACCAGAAAGACTTTTGTTTAAGATTGATGCAGAGGAAAATTTTGAGCCCTTTAATTTCCATTTTAAAAATAAATTTATTTATTTTATTTTATTTTATTTTTGGCTGCATTGGGTCTTCGTTGCTGCACACGGGCTTTTCTCTGGTTGTGGTGAGTGGGGGCTACTCTTCGTTTTGGTGTGCAGGCTTCTGATTGTGGTGGCTTCTTTTGTTGGGAGCATGGGCTCTAGGTGCATGGGCTTCAGTAGTTGTGGCACACGGCCTCAGTAGTTGTGGCTCACAGGCTCTAGTGCACAGGCTCATTAGTTGTGGCACACGGGCTTAGTTGTTCTGCGGCATGTAGGATCTTCCTGGACCAGGGCTCGAACCCGTGTCTCCTGCATTGGCAGGTGGATTCTTAACCACTGCGCCACCAGGGAAGCCCCTAATTCCCACTTTAATACTAGTTAATACTTCATTATTTCCCAAAACTAAGACTTTGATCAAGATGTAAATTGTCTTTTGAATAGCCGGATTTGAAAAATCATCAGAACAGCTTTAGACTTCTTAGTGGTATCATTGCTTTAATCTCTCCTTGTCCGCCAAGCTTTTTAGATGATGGGTGGAAAAGGGGCTCAAAGTATTGGAGCCTTTCTCTCCTTCTGGCTCGTATACTTTTGGTTTGTAATAGCTATTTCCACAGCACCTCCCAAGTTATCTCTGGGGTTCATACTTCTCAGTAGAGAGTATTACAGTCTGCGGTTGCCAAGCTCTTTCTCAGTACTGAATCTCTGTGTTAAGGGAGACAAGTGGATTTACTGTTCGTGAAACTCTAGGGTCACTTCCCAGTCCCACACTATCCTTTACACCATCTTCTTTTTCCTGGAGCTGGGTTAGCTTTACTCATCTTTCTATGTTAAACTTGTCATTTCTCACTGTATTTCCCGAAGTTTCTCATTCCCTAAGCTTTGCTTTCTACTTCTTTTGTTTGCCTTAATATGAGAAACCTACGTCTCCGTTTCCCCCCAGTATATGATGATTAGAGAGAAATATACTGGGTTGGCCAAAAAATGTGCTCGGGTTTGTCCACAAAGCCGAACGAACTTTTTGGCCAACCCAACATATTGCAGATACCAACAATCCAAGGGAAGTAACAAAGGTACCAGTTATCTTAGAAAGTCCTGAACCATAATCCCCAATCTTTTTCTTGTAACTCCTAGAGGAGACTGTCAGTTGGCATTGGAGTTCAATCAGAAATAATTTTGAATTCCACAGTGAGCTGCTAGGTGGATTCAAAGGTCTGGGTGTTCTCTGATGAGAATTAACCTGGGAGGCTTGGCTTGCCTGCTCTAATTCTCCCAGATCAGTCCCTCTGGTATCTCTGGGTGAAGATGGCACTTCAATTTTGCCCTACTGTGCAGTTGTTTGTTTCTTTTACCTTTATGGGCAGGTTTTTTCTCTTTTTCTTTTTGGCCTAGGAATCTAGGCCCTTCCAAGGAAAAGCCCAAATCAGGACATACACATTCTTACTGCAAATATATTTTGATAAGAGTTTTCCAAAAATCCATTTATTCATTCATTCGTGTATTCACACATTCATTCATCCATTATTTAATAAACATGTATTATGTGTCAAGCACCATCCTATATGCAAGAGGGGCTGGACATCAGTGGTTCAAAAAGGGGAAGAGGTATGGTACCCACTCTAGAGGAGATTAAACATTGTCTTAGAGATTTTGCTCTCTCTATTTTCTCTCTCACATGTGCTTACACCTAACTAAACTATTATATAGAACAGCTTAACCTGGACTGTTCTTTAATAAAATAAAAGCTAGTCTGTGATTTACTAGAAGAAATCTCAAACTGAGTTGTTACAGTGTGATATAGATTTCCTGGAGGTGGTGAAAATCTGATCTGGGCTTTGCAGATAATAAAAACATGGGAAACAGAGTTTATACTTTAGATCCTCAAGCTGACAAAATGGAAACATTTTCAGACTTCTGAAGCAAAGATTTGGAAGTGAAATGGACCCTGGAGACAGGCTAGTTTAGCCCTCCTGTTTTATAGAGAACGGAGCTGAACCCAGGAGAGATTACGTGGTAGGGTCTGGATTACAACTCAGCTCCGCCAGGTATTCAGTCCATTGTGCTTTTGCCAATGCCCCCTCTTTGCTACTGCTCTTTAAAAGAGTCAAGAGAGATTAAATCAACACAACAAAAACTTACTACGGGGCTCCCCTGGTGGCGCAGTGGTTGAGAGTCTGCCTGCCAATGCAGGGGACACAGGTTCGAGCCCTGGTCTGGGAGGATCCCACATGCCGCGGAGCGGCTGGGCCCGTGAGCCACAACTGCTGAGGCTGCACGTCTGGAGCCTGTGCTCCGCAACAAGAGAGGCCACGATAGTGAGAGGCCCGCGCACCGCGATGAGGAGTGGTCCCCGCTTGCCGCAACTAGAGAGAGCTCTCACACAGAAACGAAGACCCAACACAGCCAAAAATAAAATTAATTAATTAATTAATTAAAAACAAATCTTTTTTTTAAAAAAAACATCTTTATTGAAGTATAATTGCTTTACAATGGTGTGTTAGACAAATCCTTTAAAAAAAAAAAAAAACTTGCTATGCGCCAGGTGTTAGGTGAGATATAAAAGGGAATAAGACCTACTCATCACCTTTGTGAAGTTTGTCTTCTCATGGGGAAGACAGACCTACAGGCGCCTAATTATGTAATAGGCAGAAAGAAGTAAGGAGCAGAGAGAAGGGAGAGATGAACTCTCCCTTCTGTGGCAGGCTCAGAAACACTTTCTGAGATTAGATCACATTCGAGTTGAAACTAAAGAGTCTCCAAAATGTGGCTGCATTTTGCTTAGTTTCTTCCAGAAAAATGATGTGGCGAGAGCTTTGCAGTTCCCCGGCAGCTTGGCTGGCTCAGCTGAAGACTCATCAAGTGGTCCTCGTGGGCACATGCCAAGTAATGAGCTCAGAGACCGTAGCCAAGTTGTTAAAACAGTTGTTTCACACTGTTGTCTGTGTAATTATTAGAAGCTCTTCTTTGCTCTGTCTGGCACGGCCAGGTCTTGTGTATCAAACAAGTGTGTTGAGTTTCTCTAAGAGCTATGAAACGTGATGGGAGGAAGCCACAACAGACAATAGTACATTCTGGACATCAAGAACTAAAACTTCCTTCCTCCCTCCCTTCCTCCCTTCCACCCCCTCTTCCTTCTTCCTTTCTTCCTCCTTCCTCTTTCTCTCCCTCTTTCTTTCTCTCCCTCCCTCCCTCTCCCCTTCCCCAAAGTGTGTCATATTTCACAGTAAGGATGTATAAGAAATAATGAACAATTCTTCTATCAATAGACACTGAAGTGGTACATGTGATTTGTCTCTAAGCTTTACTTTTTTTAACTTGATATTTTGGTCAGTTATTAAGTGTGAGTAAAATCACTGTGATTGATCTCTGTAGTCAACTTCATTCAATTCAGTCTCCTTTCTGGTTTTTTAATTGATATTTTTTTGTTATTATTAATTGATCACAGTACAGAAGTTGGGGGTCTGATCCTGGGAGGGACGGATCTTATGAAGTCATAGACTTTACTCCCCTGACTTTAATTAGTTTATATTTAAACTATTTCTAGTGCTTTCCGTCTGTGATGAGCTCATACTACTTCTCTGGGTTTCCATAGAACTACAGGCCACCTCCTTCACTGTTAGTAAATGTAAACAATATCATATTTAGGTAATATGCTAAATATTTTGACTTTTCTTTACACATGTATTTAAGCACAGCTTTTGTTCCAGATCTTGCCTACTGCTCCCATGTGCTGGCAGTTGTGTGAAGCATATGGGATAAAAATAATAGTAATAAATAGGGAATGAACATGTGGTTCCCACAATCCGAGTGACCAAAGGGACACAATGAAAATGTGGAGGAACTTCTGCTGACCTTCCCCTTCCCACACCCGTGCTTTTCTCCTGCTGCTTTCAGTGGCCTGAATGGTCACTTGAGGAAGCAGTTGCCCTAGACTCCAAGTTTCTGCAGATTACTGTGGGGCAGGGAAAGGATACTAAGTGACAGGAAAACCATCTATCTCAGCTCTGTCCAATAGGAATAATAAATGAGCCACATATAATTTTTAAAAATTTAATAGCCTCATTAGAAACTTTAATAATAAGAAATAGGTGAACTTAATTTTAATCTTTTACCCAATATATCCAAAAACATTATCATGAGAACATATATATAATATACATAAAATTATTAATAAGATATTTTATTTTCCTTTTTTGTGCCAAGTCTTTGAAATTTGACATGTATTTTACATGTCTTGCGCATTTCAGTTCAGACGAGCCACTTTTCGATTGCTGTTGCTGAGAGCATGAGGCGGGTGGGAATTTGCTGGGGCTTGAGTGAGGGTCCAAATGTTGGGGTGAAGAACCAGGAGGGAGGGCAATAGATGGTGATGTGTCCTGTTCTTTGCTTCCACTTTTCCACAGTTATTCAGCCAAACTGAGCATGGCTGTTCCTGGCTACTTACCAAATTTCCAGTTTTGAATTCTGACCCATCTGTCTTGGGCAAAGTCAGACATTAGAATTTGATCCATATGGATCAAATCACTTACAATGGTGTGACCTCAGTGAAGTTATTTAACCTTTGTCCTGCACTGATTTCCTTGCCTGTAAAACAGAGCTAATAATAAATACTACTTCCTTTGGTGAGTTGAGGGTTAGATACAATATATGGAAAGTGTGTAACACAGGGCCTGGTACATAACAGGTGTTCAATTAATAAGAATTGTTGTTATATTTGGTATAAGAAAGTCCTGTCACAAATAGGCTTTTATGCTACTAGTGTTGGGTAGGGAGGTGGCAGATTGGGCTTTCAGTGAGCTATCCTCAATCAGGTTTAAATAAAGTCTATGTGAAGAGAGACTTATATCTAGGACGAAGTTCCCAATCTTATCAGACAAGGCCTCCTTTTTATAGTATTTAAAACACTACCTTTTACTGAAAAAAAATTCATAGATAATATAGCTTAACCACACTCAAACTATTTTAAAAAAATCAATATAATGTTCTAATGTAATATAAAGGGAAAATCCAAGGAAAGACATTCACAATAAAATGTGTATTTTGATTTGCAAGCACATAGGCACCACTGCTCTGGAAAGCATAGTGAAGTCGTCAGATGATGTCCTCATACATAGAATCACTGGGAGTGGGACAGCTCTCAGGTGACATTGAGAGAGTTGACTCAAATACCAGAAGTGGCACAGTTACTGGTAACATGATTTTATGAAATAAGCAACAGCTCTTGGTAGAGTTTCCAACAAATCAAAGGAACACTTTTCCTTACTTTACTTTGTAATTGTATCCCTGCATAATTCAGTTTATATTAAAACTGTGCAAAAAATACTTTATATTTAAATGTAAAATGGACTTAGACTCTAGAATCGGAAACTTACAGATTTTTCACTTGTACTAATTGTTCTGTGGGACATTCAAGAGTAGTGTAGGGCATGGAACAATTTTTTATTGGGCAAGAGTGTTCTTCACATTGCAGGTCATAGAGCATCTTGCCCTTCCCCCCCATCTTCACCACTAAATGCCACTAGTGCTTACTTTTGTCATAATCATAACAGACAATTGGCTTTAGAAGATGTGGTATATATACACAATGGAGTACTACTCAGCCATAAAAAAGAATGAAATAATACCATTTGTAGCAACATGGGTGGACCTAGAGAATATTATACTTAGTAAAGTAAGTCATACAGAGAAAGACAAATATTATATGATATCACTTATATAAGGAATCTAAAAAAATAATACAGAGATGAATCTATACACAAAACAGAAACAGACTCACAGGCATGGAAAACAAACTTATGGTTACCAAAGAGGCAAGGCGGGGGGGGAGGGATAAATTAGGAGTATGGGATTAACAGACACAAACTGCTTTACATAAAATCGACAAGCAACAAGGATTTACTGTATAACCCAGGGAACTATATTCAATATCTTGTAATAACCTATAATGGAAAATAATCTGAAAAATAAATGTATAATGGGATCACTTTGCTGTACACCTGAAAATGACACAATATTGTAAATCAACTATACTTCAGTAAAAAAAACAAAACAAAAACAAAAACACCCCTGCAAGTTTCCAAAGTGTCCATTAGGAGGTGGTACAACCCCAGTTGAGAACCACTGCTCTGTGAGGAGGATGTTGCACCGTCTCCTATTTTCAGGAAGGTCTCTGTGGTCTCGGGCCATATGCCTAAGGAGGGCAGCACTTGTCCATTGGTTAGAACTGTGCCAGACACTGCGGGCACCCAACTGCTTACACGAAATGGGAAAGCATCCCTTTTCCTGAGTATCTTTTTTTTTTTTTAAACAATTTTCATGCACTTTATTTTAGTTTTTTAATTAATTAATTAATTTGTGGCTGTGTTGGGTCTTCGTTTCTGTGCGAGGGCTTTCTCTAGTTGCGGCAAGCGGGGGCCACTCTTCATCGCGGTGCGCGGGCCTCTCACTATCGCGGCCTCTCTTGCTGCGGAGCACAGGCTCCAGACGCGCAGGCTCAGTAGTTGTGGCTCACGGGCCTAGTTGCTCCGCGGCATGTGGGATCTTCCCAGACCAGGGCTCGAACCCGTGTCCCCTCCATTGGCAGGCAGATTCTCAACCACTGCGCCACCAGGGAAGCCCCTTCCTGAGTATCTTAAGAGAAGTGGAAAGTCTCTGCTCAAGTCAAACCCCAGTATTATTTCAAACAGAGCTTTTGTGGAGTCCAAGTCACTGTCATGTGGTGCCCGGGGAGACTGAACTTGTCCTTCAGACTCATGCAGACTTTCCCCTCCCGTGTGGAAGGGGGTGGACGTGGGCAGTGGGGAGGCTGTCATCAGTGCTGGACGGAGCTAGAGAGGCAAATTGTTCAAGGAGCAGATCTGATGCCGACCAGGGTTCTTGGCCTTCCCCAGTCAATAGAAATTGATAGAAGGCCAGCCAAGAAATTCAGGCAAGGCTTTATTGGGGCTCCTGCCGCCGCAGGAGGGAGCAAAAACAAGTAACAGCTTCCCTTGCTTGCTCCCCGAGGAAGGGCGAGCTGGTTCCTTATATGGGGTGAGGTTAGGAGTGTGTCCAGGGGTCGGGCCAGAGGGGTGTCTTAGGTGGTTTGCCCACCCCTTTGGTGGTGGTGTGTGCAGGGGCATGTGCCCCGTTTTTGCTCCTGGCTCTTCAGAAGTGGCAGTTGAGTGTTTTTGGTCTTTTGTCCAGAATTTGCCCCAACTGTGCATGCATGCAGTTATTTTTAGTCCCTTATAGTTTCTTTGTATTTTGTTGCGTGAGGAGACGTGTGTCCAGGTGCAAGCACTGCAGCAAAGGGTCCCAGGTCCCAGCCTGTCTCAGATCCACCCACTGGAGGAGCATCTTATAAACTGTGCCAATAGGAAAAGATGGAAAAACTCTGCCTGTTACAAAAGCAGCACAAAATCAGTTCTGAAATTTCCTATGAGAACTACGCCCAGGTTGATGAATGAGAGCGAGGAGATAAAAAGGCAGATTTGTCTAGTCAGGTTGTTCTGATTGGGCCGTGATGTCTAAAAGTGATGTCGCCTTACGCTCCTGAGGGGATGGTGAGGGTTCCAGCTCAGGCTCAGAGAAACCAGCAAGTCGAGAAGTTAGCTATTTGGGTTACAATCTCTGACCTAATCCTCTCAACTTACCCAGCGCTCGGGTCCACTGAGGAGGGTGAATGTAGGTCAGGTGGAGGCAAGTACATAGCGTGGCTGCTGAGTTTGTCAGGAGAGGAGGAGCTAATAAACACAACTGGTAGGTCAGCCATATTAGGCAAATCCCACTGCTGTGCTTCAGAATTAATTAGAGGAGTAGAAAAGTTATTAGCCACTATAGTAACCAAGGGAGACCATGCTTAGAATGCATGTCCTGAAGAATCGTGTAAAGGAAGATCAAAGAAAACACAATAGAATTGAGGTTGAACCTTAGGTTAGAGGCCAATGTATACCTAAATTGCCTGGTAAAGTTCTGTAGAGACTGTGTGTACGAAGGAGTAAATACACTGAGTAGCTTTTAAAATTTTTTTTTTTAATTTTAATTTTTTCTTGTGAAGGAGAGTTGATTTACAATGTTGTGTTAGTTTCAGGTATACAGCAAAGTGATTCAGTTATACATATATATATGTATATACATATATATATCCTTTTTCAGATTCTTTTCTATCATAGGTCATTACAAGATATTGACTATAGTTCCCCGTGCTATGCAGTAGGTCCTTGTTTATTTATTTCATATATAGTAGTGTGCATGTGTTAATCTCAACCTCCTAATTTATCCCACCCCCAACCTTTCCACTTTGGTATCCATAAGTTTGTTTCCTATGTCTGTGAGTCTGTTTCTGTTTTGTAAATAAGTTCATTTGTGTCACCTTTTTTTAGATTCCACATATGTGATGTCCTACAGTATTTGTCTTTCTCTGCATCGACTAGCTTTAAGAGAGGTTGCAGGCAACAAATGGTCAGTGAACAGAAGGAATATCAAAGGGAATATTTCAGTACCTGTGTTCTCATCCATAAGTACTGCTGATTCCCTTCAGTATTGTGAAAAATAATTGTGAGAAAACTTAATTTTTTAACATTAATTTTTTTTTTTTGGTTCCATTTTATTTATTTATTTATTTAAACATCTTTATTGAAGTATAATTGCTTTACAATGGTGTGTTAGCTTCTGCTTTATAACAAAGTGAATCAGTTATACATATACATATGTTCTCATATCTCTTCCGTCTTGCATCTCCCTCCCTCCCACCCTCCCTATCCCACCCCTCTAGGTGGTCACAAAGCACCGAGCTGATCTCCCTGTGCTATGCGGCTGCTTCCCACTAGCTATCTATTTTACATTTGGTAGTGTATATATGTCCATGACACTCTCTCACCCTGTCACATCTCACCCCTCCCCCTCCCCATATCCTCAAGTCCATTCTCTAGTAGGTCTGTGTCTTTATTCCCATCTTGCCACTAGGTTCTTCATGACCTTTTTTTTTTTTTCCTTAGATTCCATATACATGTGTTAGCATACTGTATTTCTTTTTCTCTTTCTGACTTACTTCACTCTGTATGACAGACTCTAACTCCATCCACCTCATTACAAACACCTCCATTTCATTTCTTTTTATGGCTGAGTAATATTCCATTGTATATATGTGCCACATCTTCTTTATCCATTCATCCAATGATGGACATCTAGGTTGCTTCCATGTCCTGGCTATTGTAAACAGAGCTGCAATGAATATTTTGGTACATGACTCTTTCTGAATTATGGTTTTCTCAGGGTATATGCCCAGTAGTGGGATTGCTGGGTTGTATGGTAGTTCTATTTTTAGTTTTTTAAGGAACCTCCACACTGTTCTCCATACTGGCTGTATCAATTTACATTCCCACCAACAGTGCAAGAGTGTTCCCTTTTCTCCACACCCTCTCCAGCATTTATTGTTTCTAGATTTTTTGATGATGGCCATTCTGACTGGTGTGAGATGATACCTCATTGTAGTTTTGATTTGCATTTCTCTAATGATTAATGATGTTGAGCATTCTTTCATGTGTCTGTTGGCAATCTGTATATCTTCTTTGGAGAAATGTCTATTTAGGTCTTCTGCCCATTTTTGGATTGGGTTGTTCGTTTTTTTGTTATTGAGCTGCATGAGCTGCTTGGAAATCTTGGAGATTAATCCTTTGTCAGTTGCTTCATTTGCAAATATTTTCTCCCATTCTGAGGGTTGTCTTTTGGTCTTGTTTATGGTTTCCTTTGCTGTGCAAAAGCTTTTAAGTTTCATTAGGTCCCATTTGTTTATTTGTGTTTTTATTTCCATTTCTCTAGGACCTGGGTCAAAAAGGATCTTGCTGTGATTTATGTCATAGAGTGTTCTGCCTATGTTTTCCTCTAAGAGTTTGATAGTGTCTGGCCTTACACTTAGGTCTTTAATCCATTTTGAGTTTATTTTTGTGTATGGTGTCAGGGAGTGTTCTAAATTCATACTTTTACATGTAGCTGTCCAGTTTTTCCAGAAGCACTTATTGAAGAGGCTGTCTTTTCTCCACTGTATATGCTTGCCTCCTTTATCAAAGATAAGGTGACCATATGTGCGTGGGCTTATCTCTGGGCTTTCTATCCTGTTCCATTGATCTATATTTCTGTTTTTGTGCCAATACCAAACTGTCTTGATTACTGTAGCTTTGTAATATAGTCTGAAGTCAGGGAGCCTGATTCCTCCAGCTCCATTTTTCGTTCTCAAGATTGCTTTGGCTATTCGGGGTCTTTTGTGTTTCCATACAAATTGTGAAATTTTTTGTTCTAGTTCTGGGAAAAATGCCGGTGGTAGTTTGATAGGGATTGCATTGAATCTGTAGATTGCTTTGGGTAGCAGAGTCATTTTCACAATGTTGATTCTTCCAATCCAAGAACATGGTATATCTCTCCATCTATTTGTATCATCTTTAATTTCTTTCATCAGTGTCCTATAATTTTCTGCATACAGGTCTTTTGTCTCCTTAGGTAGGTTTATTCCTAGATATTTTATTCTTTTTGTTGCAATGGTAAACGGGAGTGTTTTCTTAATTTCACTTTCAGATTTTTCATCATTAGTATACAGGAATGCAAGAGATTTCTGTGCATTAATTTTGTATCCTGCTACTTTACCAAATTCATTGATTAGCTCTAGTAGTTTTCTGGTAGCATCTTTTGGATTCTCTATGTATAGTATCATGTCATCTGCAAACAGTGACAGCTTTACTTCTTCTTTTCCGATTTGGATTCCTTTTATTTCTTTTTCTTCTCTGATTGCTGTGGCTAACACTTCCAAAACTATGTTGAATAATAGTGGTGAGAGTGGGCAACCTTGTCTTGTTCCTGATCTTAGTGGAAATGGTTTCAGTTTTTCACCATTGAGGACAATGTTGGCTGTGGGTTTGTCATATACGGCCTTTATTATGTTGAGGAAAGTTCCCTCTATGCCTACTTTCTGCAGGACTTTTATCATAAATGGGTGTTGAATTTTGTCGAAAGCTTTCTCTGCATCTATTGAGATGATCATATGGTTTTTCTCCTTCAATTTGTTAATATGATGTATCACGTTGATTGATTTGCGTATATTGAAGAATCCTTGCATTCCTGGAATAAACCCCACTTGATCATGGTGTATAATCCTTTTAATGTGCTGTTGGATTCTGTTTGCTAGTATTTTGTTGAGGATTTTTGCATCTACGTTCATCAGTGATATTGGCCTGTAGTTTTCTTTCTTTGTGACATCTTTGTCTGGTTTTGGTATCAGGGTGATGGTGGCCTCGTAGAATGAGTTGGGGAGTGTTCCTCCCTCTGCAATATTTTGGAAGAGTTTGAGAAGGATAGGTGTTAGCTCTTCTCTAAATGTTTGATAGAATTCGCCTGTGAAGCCATCTGGTCCTGGGCTTTTGTGTGTTGGAAGATTTTTAACCACAGTTTCAATTTCAGTGCTTGTGATTTGTCTGTTCATATTTTCTATTTCTTCCTGGTTCAGTCTTGGCAGGTTGTGCATTTCTAAGAATCTGTCCATTTCTTCCAGGTTGTCCATTTTATTGGCATAGAGTTGCTTGTAGTAATCTCTCATGATCGTTTGTATTTCTGCAGTGTCAGTGGTTACTTCTCCTTTTTCATTTCTAATTCTATTAATTTGAGTCTTCTCCCTATTTCTCTTGATGAGTCTGGCTAATGGTTTATCAATTTTGTTTATCTTCTCAAAGAACCAGCTTTTAGTTTCATTGATTTTTGCTATTGTTTCCTTCATTTCTTTTTCATTTATTTCTGATCTGATCTTTATGATTTCTTTCCTTCTGCTAGCTTTGGGGTTTTTTTGTTCTTCTTTCTCTAATTGCTTTAGGTGCAAGGTTAGGTTGTTTATTCGAGATGTTTCCTGTTTCTTGATGTAGGCTTGTATTGCTATAAACTTCCCTCTTAGAACTGCTTTTGCTGCATCCCATAGGTTTTGGATTGTCGTGTCTCCATTGTCATTTGTTTCTAGGTATTTTTTGATTTCCCCTTTGATTTCTTCAGTGATCACTTCGTTATTAAGTAGTGTATTGTGTAGCCTCCATGTGTTTGTATTTTTTACAGATCTTTTCCTGTAATTGATATCTAGTCTCATAGCGTTGTGGTCGGAAAAGATACTTGATACGATTTCAATTTTTTTAAATTTACCGAGGCTTGATTTGTGACCCAAGATATGATCTATCCTGGAGAATGTTCCATGAGCACTTGAGAAAAATGTGTATTCTGTTGTTTTTGGGTGGAATGTCCTATAAATATCAATTAAGTCCATCTTGTTTAATGTATCATTTAAAGCTTGTGTTTCCTTATTTATTTTCATTTTGGATGATCTGTCCATTGGTGAAAGTGGGGTGTTAAAGTCCCCTACTATGATTGTGTTACTGTCGATTTCCCCTTTTATGGTTGTTAGTATTTGCCTTATGTATTGAGGTGCTCCTATGTTGGGGGCATAAATATTTACAATTGTTATACCTTCCTCTTGGATCGATCCCTTGATCATTATCTAGTGTCCTTCTTTGTCTCTTGTAATAGTCTTTATTTTAAAGTCTATTTTGTCTGATCTGAGAATTGCTACTCCAGCTTTCTTTTGTTTTCCATTTGCATGGAATATCTTTTTCCATCCCCTCACTTTCAGTCTGTATGTGTCTCTAGGTCTGAAGTGGGTCTCTTGTAGACAGCATATATATGGGTCTTGTTTTTGTATCCATTCAGCCAGTCTGTGTCTTTTGGTGGGAGCATTTAATCCATTTACATTTAAGGTAATTATCGATATGTATGTTCCTATTCCCATTTTCTTAAATGTTTTGGGTTTGTTATTGTAGGTGTTTTCCTTCTCTTGTGTTTCTTGCCTAGAGAAGTTCCTTTAGCATTTGTTGTAAAGCTGGTTTGGTGGTGCTGAACTCTCTCAGCTTTTGCTTGTCTGTAAAGGTTTTAATTTCTCCATCAAATCTGAATGAGATCCTTGCTGGGTAGAGTAATCTTGGTTGTAGGTTTTTCTCCTTCATCACTTTAAGTATATCCTGCCACTCCCTTCTGGCTTGCAGAGTTTCTGCTGAAAGATCAGCTGTTAACCTTATGGGGATGCCCTTGTGTGTTATTTGTTGTTTTTCCCTTGCTGCTTTTAATATGTTTTCTTTATATTTAATTTTGGATAGTTTGATTAATATGTGTCTTGGTGTGTTTCTCCTTGGATTTATCCTGTATGGGACTCTCTGTGCTTCCAGGACTTGATTAACTATTTCCTTTCCCATATTAGGGAAGTTTTCGACTATAATCTCTTCAAATATTTTCTCAGTCCCTTTCTTTTTCTCTTCTTCTTCTGGGACCCCTATAATTCGAATGTTGGTGCGTTTAATGTTGTCCCAGAGGTCTCTGAGACTGTCCTCAGTTCTTTTCATTCTTTTTTCTTTATTCTGCTCTGCAGTAGTTATTTCCACCATTTTATCTTCCAGGTCACTTATCCGTTCTTCTGCCTCAGTTATTCTGCTATTGATCCCATCTAGAGTATTTTTAATTTCATTTATTGTGCTTTTCATCGTTGCTTGGTTCCTCTTTAGTTCTTCTACGTCCTTGTTAAATGTTTCTTGCATTTTGTCTATTCTATTTCCAAGATTTTGGATCATCCTTACTATCATTATTCTGAATTCTTTTTCAGGTAGACTACCTATTTCCTCTTCATTTGTTAGGTCTGGTGTGTTTTGACCCTGCTCCTTCATCTGCTGTGTGTTTTTCTGTCTTCTCATTTTGCTTATCTTACTGTGTTTGGGGTCTCCTTTTCACAGGCTGCAGGTTCGTAGTTCCCGTTGATTTTGGTATCTGTCCCCAGTGGCTAAGGTTGGTTCAGTGGGTTGTGTAGGTTTCCTGGTGGAGGGAACTAGTGCCTGTGTTCTGGTGGATGAGACTGGATCTTGTCTTTCTGGTGGGCTCATCCACGTCTGGTGGTGTGTTTTGGGGTGTCTGTGGCCTTATTATGATTTTAGGCAGCCTCTCTGTTAATGGATGGGGCTGTGTTCCTGTCTTGCTAGTTGTTTGGCATAGGGTGTCCAGCACTGTAGCTTGCTGGTCGTTGAGTGAAGCTGGGTCTTGATGTTGAGATGGAGATCTCTGAGAAATTTTTGCCGTTTGGTATTACGTGGAGCTGGGAGGTCTCTTGTGGACCAGTGTCCTGAAGTTGGCTCTCCCACCTCAGAGGCACAGCCCTGATGCCTGGCTGGAGCACCAAGAGCCTTTCATCTACACGGCTCAGAATAAAAGGGAGAAAAAATGGAAAGAAAGAAAAAAAGAGGATAAAATAAAATAATATAAAGCAATTATAATAAAAAATAAGAAAAAAATTATTAAGAATAAATTTATTAAGAAAAAAAAATTTTTTTAATTTTTAAAAATAGATTTATTAATTTTTTATACTAAAAATAAGAAAAAAATTATCAAGAAAAAATTTATTAAGAAAAAAATTTTTTTTTAATTTTTTAAAATAAAAAATATGAAAAAACTTATTAAAAAATTTTTTAAAATTTTTAAAAAATAGAAAATAAGGAAAAAATTATTAAGAAAACATTTATTAGGGAAAAAAATTTTTTTAAGCAAAAAAAAAAAAACAAAAAAAAAACCGGACGGACCTAACCCTAGGACTAACGGTGAGAGCAAAGCTATACAGACAAAATCTCACCCAGAAGCATACACATATACACTCACAAAAAAAGGAAAAGGGGAAAAGTTAATATATCCTGCTCCCAAAGTCCACCTCCTAAATTTGGGATGATTCGTTGTCTATTCAGGTATTCAACAGATGCAGGCACATCAAGTTGTTTGTGGAGCTTTAATCCGCTGCTTCTGAGGCTGCTGGGAGAGATTTCCCTTTCTCTTCTTTGTTCGTACAGCTCCCGGGGTTCAGCTTTGGATTTGGACCCGCCTCTGCATGTAGGTCCCCTGAGGGCGTCTGTTCCCCGCCCAGACAGAACGGGGTTAAGGGAGCAGCTGATTCGGGGGCTCTGGCTCAGTCAGGCCGGGGGGAGGGAGCGGTACGGAGGAGGCGGGGCGAGCCTGCGGCGGCAGAAGCCGGCGTGACGTTGCAGCAGCCTGAGGCGCGCCGTGCGCTCTCCCGGGGAAGTTGTCCCCGGATTACGGGAGCCTGGCCGTGGCGGGCTGCACAGGCTCCCGGGAGGGGCGGTGTGGAGAATGACCTGTGCTCGCCCACAGGCTGTTTGGTGGCGGCAGCAGCAGCCTTAGCGTCTCACGCCCGTCTCTGGGGTCCGCGCTGATAGCCGCGGCTCATGCCCGTCTCTGGAGTTGGTTTAAGTGGCGCTCTGAATCCCCTCTCCTTGCACGCCGCGAAACAAAGAGGCAAGAAAAAGTCTCTTGCTTCTTCGGCAGCTGCAGACTTTTTCTCGGGCACCCTCCCGGCTAGTTGTGGTGAGCTAGCCCCTTCAGGCTGTGTTCACACAGCCAACCCGAGTCCTCTCCCTGCGATCCGACCGAAGCCCGCGCCTCAGCTCCCAGCCCCCGCCCGCCCCGGCGGGTGAGCAGACAAGCCTCTCGGGCTGGTGAGTGCTGCTCGGCGCCGAGCCTCTGTGCGGGAATCTCTCCGTTTTTCCCTCTGCGTCCCTGTTGCTGTGGGATCCGCGCTGATAGCCGCGGCTCGTGCCCGTCTCTGGAGCTCGTTTAGGCGGCGCTCTGGATCCCCTCTCCTTGCGCGCCGCGAAACAAAGAGGCAAGAAAAAGTCTCTTGCCTCTTTGGCAGCTGCAGTCTTTTTCCCGGACTCCCTCCCGGCTAGCACCGAAGCCCGAGCCTCAGCTCCCAGCCCCCGCCCGCCCCGGCGGCTGAGCAGTCAAGCCTCTCGGGCTGGTGAGTGCTGGTCGGCACCGCTCCTCTGTGCGGGAATCTCTCCGCTTTGCCCTCCACACCCCTGTGGCTGCGCTCTCCTCCATGGCTCTGACGCTTCCCCCCTCTGCTGCCCACAGTCTCTGCCCACGAAGGGGCTTCCTAGTGTGTGGAAACCTTTCCTCCTTCACAGCTCCCTCCCACTGGTGCAGGTCCTGTCCCTATTCTTTTGTCTCTGTTATTTCTTTTTTCTTTTGCCCTACCCAAGTACGTGGGGATTTTCTTGCCTTTTGGGAGGTCTGACGTCTTCTGCCAGCGTTCAGTGGGTGTTCTGTAGGAGCAGTTCCACGTGTAGATGTATTTCTCACGTATCTGTGGGGAGGAAGGTGATCTCCGTGTCTTACTCTTCCGCCATCTTGCCCCTCCCCCCTAACATTAATTTTTTAATTGAAGTATAGATTTACAATGTTGTGTTAGTTTCAGGAATACAGCAAAGTGATTCAGATATATATATATATATATATATATATATATATATATATATATATATATATATATACACACACACACATGCACACACATATATATATTCTTTTTCAGATTCTTTCCCATTATACGTTATTACAAGATATTAAGTATAGTTCCCTGTGCTATACAGTAGGACCTTTGTGTTTATTTTATATATAGTATAGTAGTTGGTATCTGCTAATTCCAAACTCCTAATTTATCCCTATCCCCCTTTCCCCTTTGGTAACCATAAGAAAAAACCATTATTTTCAAAATGCCTATTCATTGTACAGTTTTCTTACATGAAAATTTTGTTTGGCATTTAAAATAATTTTCTCCACTATTTTTAGATCGGCGTGGCTTAGTTAGTTCGGGTTTTTAAGCAGGGATGTGCCTCAGAAACTTCTGGGGAGATTTTTAAAATACAGATTCTTGGCATCAACCCCAGACCCCTGAATCAGAAACTTGAAGGAGTGAGGCCTGGAAATCTGTGTTTTTAAAGGCTCTAAAAACTCCTTGGTGGTTCTAATGCGGCCTTGGCTTTGGAAAGCATGATCTGCGATGATGTCCCTGCTAGAGTCTAGCATAGGATTGTTTCACACGGACGACTGTTGGCTTTTTCAGCTCTTGCCCTCTTGAGCACACTTTCAAGCAAGTAAAATTTGAAAAGCCAGGGTAATTTCTTTGGAAAAATAAAGAAGAGATCATGACACTCTTCTGCCTAAAATTTTCTGGTGACCTCTCGTGGCACTTAGAAAACAAATCCAAGTCTCAAGTGTTCTGGCCTGGGGCTACTTCTCCTACATCTTCACTACTCTCTTGTTCCTCACTCAGTTGGCTTTTTTTTTTTTCTACTCGTTGGCCATGCCAGTTATGTTCTTCCTGCTCTTTCTCTTCTTTCTACCCAGATACCAGTTTCCTGAGATCTTTGCATGGTTGGATCCTTGTTTGAATCTCAGCTCAAATGTCAGTTCCTCAGAAAGACCTTATGTAACAACTTCAGTTGAACTGAACAAGTTCAGTTCAGGGATGAATTGGGAGATTGGGATTGTCATATATATACTAATATATATAAAATAGATAACTAATAAGAAACTGCTGTATAAAAATAAATATATAAATAAAATTAAATTGAAAAAAAGACCTTATGTAACAAGTTCTTACTCTATCACTCACTAGCATATCATTTCATTTGCTGTTTCTTCATTGTACTTATTACTATTTGAAATTATTTATTTGTATATTATATAGCTCCTCCCCATTAGAATGTTAAATGTTACATTGCTTCTGAGTCTAAGGTTCCATTAACAGGACACTGTGGATGCTGTGTATGTATTTCAAAGTTAGATGAAAGAAAGCAGCTCATAAAATATCCCATGAACAAGAACAGCAAGTTTTAACCTTGAAAGAATAGCCACTGAACAGTCTTGCCACCCAGCAGTCTAACATCCAAAGGTTCGCCTTGGAAAACTTCATACTCTACTTTGTATTAGAGACATTAATGTTTTAGTAGGTTGGAGAAGGCATAATTAAATAAAGTGAATCTAATAGCATCTTGTCTTTTTAGGGAATAATGGCAAAGTTAAGACTTGGAGATTAGTTTCCTCTTAAAAATTCTCATGCTGGAGAATGAGCTCTTGAATACAATTTGAATTTCATTATGAGCAGAATAGAACAAGAAGAGCTTGATAATATAGGAAACCATGTGTACAGTTCTCGGAATGTGTCACAGAAAACAATGAAATGGAAGAAAAAGTAAAACAAGAGACTTTGAAGTTTCCGTAGTTTGGTCACAGATTCTGAGTTAGAAGAATAATGTGACAAAAGTAAATTAAACCTTTGACCAGTTTCATGAACCAGTGCTCCAAGTACTCAGAAGCCCCTTAGGAAACTTAGGGAACCAGTTTTGGGTTAAAATACATAAGTTAAAATAGAGTCCTCATTACTTATTCTTTTACACTATAGAACCTGCACCTCACTACTACCTTGAAATTAACATCCAAAATGATAGAATCAGTTCTCTACACTCAGCATTTCTCCCACTACCTACGTGCTCATTTAAAAATTACAGTGTTGTTATTGGGATTGACATATATACACTAATATGTATAAAATGGATAACTGATAAGAACCTGTTGTATAAAAAAATAAATAAAATAAAATTCAAAAATACAATGTTGTTAATGTTGATAATAAAGAAATGTAATTTTTCAAGCTTTGAGGGCTTAAAGAAAATTCTCCAGGCTAGTAAGTCTTTAAACCACAGGGAAATAAGACACTAGAACATGTCCCCCAAGAAAAATTCATCAGGTAAACCTCAGTTATACATACAAAACAACTTAGAGCTTTCCAAACTAATGATACTGAAGTTAAAATCAAAATTTTAAGTTTTTATAACAAGACCTTATAAGTTCTTATAACAAGAATTTTTAAGTTCTTATTATTTAGTTGAAACTAAATAGTAGTATGTAAAATACAAACAAAATTTTAGTTTATGTCACTGATTAAGTTGAGTTAAAATTTTTGAAAGGAAAGACGTATTAATTTGCTGGATTATCCCTCCAAGCTTTTGACTGTTTTCTCATTTACCATCTGATGTCTTGATTTTTAAGGCCAGCATTTGACATGAGGATAAACAGGCCATACAGTAGAGCTATTCTCGTATGGACTAATCATCATCTAGTGGCAAAAACTTCAGAGAGTATTTTAGTTTCAATTTTTTAATTTCAGTTTTTTATTCCACAATATTTAGTGACCTTGTGTGTGTGTGTGTGTGTGTGTGTGTGTGTGTGTGTATGCAGAGAGAGGGAACCAGTTTTGGGTTAAAATACATAAGTTAAAATAGAGTCCTCGGGCTTCCCTGGTGGTGCAGTGGTTGAGAATCTGCCTGCCAATGCAGGGCACACGGGTTAGAGCCCTGGTCTGGGAAGATCCCACATGCCACGGAGAAACTAAGCCTGTGCGCCACAACTACTGAGCCTGCACTGTAGAGCCCGTGAGCCACAACTACTGAAGCCTGCGTGCCTAGAGCCCATGCTCTGCAACAAGAGAAGCCACCGTGATGAGAACCTGTGCACCGCAACGAAGAGTAGCCTCCGCTCACGGCAACTAGAGAAAGCCCGCGCGCAGCAACAAAGACCAAATGCAGCAAAAAAAAAAAAAAAAAAAAGAGTCCTCATTATTTATTCTTTTACACCCTGGAACCTGCACCTCACTACTACCTTGAAATTAACGTCCAAAATGATAGAATCAGCTCTCTACACTCAGCATTTCCCCCACTACCTACATGCTCATTTTGAATTAAAAGCTTCATGTCTTTTGGGTATCTAACTATAGAAAGGCTCTTCTATGTATAATGTTATGTGGCATATACAAGAGGTCCACAGCATTATTAGGTAGTATTAGAGAAAGACTTCAATGGCAAAGCCTCTCACCATTCCATACCTAACCCACAGCACTATCATCTGCCTTGTAAAATGATTCCTTTAATTCTCACTAACTAAGCTACCATTAGCAATATCAAAAGAGAGAAATGCATAGCTTAGATATCATGGGGGTGGGGAGAGTCTGTCTTAAAGAAGCCTGAACCAGGAGTCAGATTTCTTCAAAAATTTGTATTTCAACATAAAAATTAATGTGACTTTTGAATCATATTCCATAATATCTTCATGTTTTTAAAAAAATAATAAAATTGTATTTTAAGTGACCATGAGACACAGTTGACATTTTAAAAATATATACCATATTTCTGTATCCTTAAGCTTTCTTAAGAGATGGACATTAACACGTGGATAGCTATGTGATTGGCAAAGACATTGACATTTGTTGGTGGGCAAGGGCCAGGACAAGACATGAGCCACGAAGGAAGCCCTCAGTGGGGATGCTCTGGTTTCTCTCCCAGACTACCTGTACTACCTATCCATTGGAGAAGCTGGGCTTCCATCATCTGTTTATGCACCTTGGAAATGAAACAGGACATTAAATGTGTTGAATCTGTGGGAATGGGGAATATGCCTTTATCCATGTGAATTCATGATATTTTTCATCATTCCATGCCAATAAAATCTTAGATTTCACCCTAAATCTTACCTACCAGGTAAAACTGGAGGGGGAACAAGAGTATGTTGCAGGGAAGGTGCTGGATTTCCTATAGTTTCATGGGCTCCTCCAGCACCTGGTTTTCCAAGAAGAGTGTGGCCTTGGGGTAGAATACTATCCAACACACTGGAATCCTTCAGAGTGGGGTTCAAATTTTCCACCAGGCAAATCTGAGGAAAATTCGCTTTTCCACCTCTGCGGAACATGGGAAGGATAATTTCCCCCCTGGCCCTTTTTGAAATTTGCATTTGGATGTACATTTTCTTGTTATAAAAATCAAAGAAATTAAAAACAGCCTCTTGTCTGTGGATTTTATAGCTTATTATTACAATGTGGAAGAAATAGATGATTTTTTTTGTTATCTTGGAAACAATATTTAGAAACAATAATTAAGATGTTAACTCTAATGAAGACAATTGCATTTGACGGATATTTCCAGAGACTTAAGAAAATGGTACCGCTTAAAATTTACGGAGCCAAGTACCTTACATTCATTGTCTCATTTGATGTGATTCGTTGCAACAACCTCAAGAATTGGCATTATTATTGTCTCTGTTTTATGTATGTGGAAATGGAGTCTGAAGGGGACACATGAGGAGCCATTTAATCTTTAGCAAGGATATAATGGAGACTATCTATCTACTGGCTTACATCTAAGGACCATTATTCTATCCTGTCATTTAATTACTTGAGAGTTTGGAGTTACGAGCATGAACTCTGGTGCCACCTGACTCCTTATTTGAATGTCAGCTCTAACACTTATTAACTGTGAACTTGGGCAATTTACTAAACTTGCGTGTTTCTCAGTTTCCTCATCTGAAAATGGGAGTAAAAATAGTGCCTGCTTTGAGAATTTTTTACTAAAGGATGTCGTCCTGCTCAACTAATTCATCCAGTGATACTATTTCATAGGCCACCCCCACCTGGAGATGACACATTGATTCACAAAGTAGTACATGAGGCTCTTTGCATTCATGACCATTATATTCGTGGTTTGGCCTGGTTGTCAGCACCTCTGATGGTCTGTAACATGTAATCATGTGTAATATTACTGGGGTGTAAGTCTTAGTTACAGGTATAGGGAGGTTAGCGTGTGGGAGTGCTGAGCTACCCACCTCTCACCTCAGCTTTATTGTTCCTTCTTATTGCTCCACTGGCAATGCTTCATGCAAAGTGATAAAACAGGAACAACAAAATTTGGGGGGCTGTGTGTGTATGTGTGAAAAATGGCTCTAAAACATATTGGTGATTGAAATGAAGAGAACATGCTGAAGTCTCAAGAACTGAATGGATCTTAGCTAGAAAATATAAGCAATGGGTAAATTAAATCATGGCATGTCAGATTCAATGCCGGTCAACATCTTTTTGAGTGCGTCCACCATACTATCTTTGGGGAATCAAGACCAGACAACTCACGAAACTGTTTCAGTGGATGCTAAAAGCACGTTTATTTTAATCTCTTCATGAATGAATTTTGTAAAAGTCAGGGTCTGAACAGGAAGAAGATGGCACATTTAGATAAATTAATGGAGGGGAGATGAAGAAAAACTATTTGCAAAAGCGAAGATGGGTTTAAAGGAAACGGACAAGCAATGATTCTGGACCCCAAAGCAAGCAAAGGTGAGGAGATGTTACCAGGTCTAAAGTGCCAAGGGATGGGAGTGGGTACCTGAACCTGGAGAGGGTAGTGGTTTCTTAAAGGGTGGCGGCCTTTGGAGGAGAGGTGCAGCCAGCCTGTGGCAGCTTGGAAGAGATGGAGCCAGGGTAATACCTATCCTTATTCTCCTCCTACCAACCTATCTGCTGGAGCCTGTCATTGGTTGAGCCTTCATTGAGGCCAAAGAATGAGGAAAACTCTTGATGGACTCAATAAAGGTCCACCTCCTGGGATACAGAGCAGGGTGGAATTCGGGGAGTAGATCTGGGGGGACTAATGGAAAATATTCAACACAGTCCTGCATGTATCAGGTCGTAGATAAGTTGAGGTTTCTTAAAATATTTGGCTTACTTATTCAATCAACAAATATTCACATGGTATGTTCTTGGTGTTATTCTAGTAACCAGGGATATAGTAGTGAATAAAAGAGACAAAAATTCCTACCCCCATGGAGCTTACATTCTAGTTGTGTTTCTATCTAATTGCATTTTTTAAAAAAATTTTTATTTATTTATTATTTTTGGCTGTGTTGGGTCTTCGTTTCTGTGCGAGGGCTTTCTCTAGTTGCGGCGAGCGGGGGCCACTCCTCATCGCAGTGCGCGGGCCTCTCACTGTCGCGGCCTCTCTTGTTGCGGAGCACAAGCTCCAGACGCGCAGGCTCAGTAGTTGTGGCTCGCGGGTTCTAGAGCACAGGCTCAGTAGTTGTGGCACATGGGCCCAGTTGCTCCGCGGCATGTGGGATCTTCCCAGACCAGGGCTCGAACCCGTGTCCCCTGCATTGGCAGGCAGATTCTCAACCACTGTGCCACAAGGGAAGCCCCCTAATTGTATTTTATGGAAGTAAATTATGTGCCCTAAAATTATTTGTGGATTTGCATATTCACAAAGGTTTCTGAATGGATACTTCTTGCATACTTACAGGTTCATTTATTGCTCAGGCCCTTTGTTGATTTCTACCAAATTGTTTTAATAGTCTTATTATTTTCTTTTTTTATAAACTAGTCTTCTTTCCCTTAGGATGAGTTTATTTCTAGGAGTGTCCTAAATCATTCATGTAATAAATATCTCTTGCAGCCTTTTCTCCTATAGTAGATGATAAGATAAACAAAATTAGAATAAAATTTATTATAATATAATAGTGTATATTATATTATATACAGTGGATAAATGCTCCCGTATTTCCAGTAGAAAGTTCTAGGAGACATTCTGTGCTTCTGAGAGAGCCCACTGGAATCAAGCCCCATTGCCTGTCTCACTCTGTACTCCCTCACTTCTGCTTCCTGGGATCACCTGTCATAAATATCTGCACCCAAGTCCTTGTCTCAGGCTCTGCTTTTGGGGGAACCCAGATGAATACAGACTCATGCTACCTGCAGCCTTCCTCAACTGAGCTGACAGCTCCACCCTTTCCTCCACTTAGATCACAAAACTGGGAGTCATTCTCACATCATCTCACACGCAAAATCTAATCTCTCAGTAAATCTTGTTTCCTCTACCTTCAAAATATTTTAAAAACCTGCCACGTCTAACCACCTCCACTGCTGACCATCAGGCTCAGTTATGCCACAGCCTGGAACGTGTCTCCCTGTTTCTCCTCTTGTTCACCGTGGTCCATTCTCAACAGAGCAATCAGGTTGGCATTTTAAAAACATAAGTCAGATTAAAACCTTTCCATGGCTCCTCATTTCTCTCTGCCCTACCCCTTATCCCTCTGAACTGTTTTCTGTATTAACTATATTTTTAAAAATTTCTGTATTCCTGATGCTCTAGCTTCCGGGGCCTTGATGATCAGGAAAAGACTGCCATTTTCAGGGCTACCCAATTCTTAGAGATCATTTATGAGCACGTCTTTCTTATACAAACTAGCCAACCCAGAATCCACACTCCAGCCATCTACCTTACTGGGCTATCACACTCCAGGCTACTTCCCATCTGTCCTAATCACCCCAAGACCAGGTACCAGACAAGTCAGAACAGCCCTGCACCCCAAATCCCTCTGAAATTATTCCAACGAGCCAATTCTAGGCCTGCTTACCCTGCCTTGCCTGTTCCTTTTCTCAAAAACCACAGTCAAGGCTCTTGCCTATGCTTTCATCCCACTCCTTCTGCCTCCTGACTGACACTGAGGCTTCCCCTGTGTGGTATGGGGTGCCCCCTCCTCTTGGGAACTGGGAGTAACAACTCTCTTGTTAATGGCAGTCGTCTGCTGGTCTGCTGGCCTCACCGTAGTTGAATGAGAACAAAACCTATGTTGTAAAACACTCTCCTCCTCCCTTGCTTCTTTTCCAGCCATACTGGTCTTCATACTGTTCCTCAAATACATTGTCATTATCTTTGCTTTAGGGTTCTGTCTGCCTGAAAAGTTGTGCCAAATTTTTCCTTTGTTAAATTTCTAATCTTCCGGTGTTTGCTCACAACTCACCTTTTCAATGAGGCCTAAATTTACTGACACTACGTAGTCTGCTCTCTTCTGCCCATTCCAGAACTCCTAATCCTTTCCCCCCTCCTCCTTTATCTTTTTTCTTCTGTATCACTTGGTATATGATAGAATTTCCTTTCTCTTCTTATAGAAATTATTTTTATCTGTTTCCCTCCTTCTGGAAGGTAAGTTCCCTAAAGGCAGGAATCTTTGAATATATTCCTAGATGTAACCCAAGCATTGAGGTCAGTTCCCGGCAAGCAGTAGATATTACATAGAAAATTGTTGGATAAATGAAGGGACAAATTAATGAAGTCATTGTATGAGGCCAGTATTGACTTCTTTGGAGCCCAGCAAAACTTCCTACTTCATGAAGAAAGTGGTTGAGGTGTATTAAATTTAGAGTTGAGTTGTGGTTTTTAAAAAAAAAATTGTATCTTTTTTTTCTTTTTAAAGAATATGATCAGCAATTCTTCTTTACACTTTATTTTTAAAACTTTTAAAATATATTTATTTATTTATTTTTGGCTGTGTTGGGTCTTCATTGTTGCACGTGGGCTTTCTCTAGTTGTGGCGAGCAGGGGCTACTCTTTGCTGCGGTGTGCGGGCTTCTCACTGTGGTGGCTTCTCATTGCGGGGCACGGGCTCTAGGCATGCGGGCTTCAGTAGCTGTGGCATGCGGGCTTCAGTAGCTGTGGCATGTGGGCTCAGTAGTTGTCGCTCGCGGGTTCTAGAGCGCAGGTTCAGTAGTTGTGGTGCATGGGCTTAGTTACTCCGCGGCATGTGGGATCTTCCTGGATCAGGGATCAAACCCATGTCCGCCGCATTGACAGGCAGATTCTTAACCACTGCACCACCAGGGAAGTCCCTATCTCTGGTTTTAAATCAGATATATGGAGGTATCATTTACATACATTCCCAATAAAATTCACCCCTTTATAGTGTAAAGTTTGGTGAAAATTGACACATATACAGAGTCATGTAACTACCAGTACAATCATTCTACATTGTCAGTTCTTCCCGTCTACACTTAGATCTTGGAATTGATTTCTCTCCTTTTAGCTTTGGCTTTTCAGAATATTAAATGAATAGAATTATATACAGTATAAGGTATATTATATCATGCTTCTTTCATTTGGCATAATTACTTTGAGAATCATCCATATCGTTGCATTTATTAATAGTTTTTTCCTTTTGTCGCTGTATTTCATTTTAAAGAGACACATTCCATTTTAAGCAAGGCCAACAATGTATCTATTCATCAGTTGATAAGTTGTTTCCAGAGCTTGGCAATTATGAATAAAGCTTATGTGAATATTTGCATAAAGGTCTTTGTGTAGACATATGCTTTATTTCTCTTGGTGAAATGACTGGAAGAGTAATTTCTGGATGTTAAGATAAATACATTTTTAGCTTGATGGGAAGCTGCCAAACTTTTCCAAAGTGGCTGTATCTTTGTCTTTGTGTATTCCCACCAATTGCCCATCATCGTCACCAACAGTTCATACTTTTCATTTTAGTCATTCTAGTGGGCGTAGCTCATTGTGGTTTTAATGTGTATTTTTCTAATGATGAATGATGATGAACCTCTTTTCTTATGCTTATTTTTCATTTGCATGTCTTCTTTTGTGAGGTGTCCAAATCTTTTTGGTTTCACTGGGTTGCCCATCTTCTTTTAAATGAGTTGTAAGAGTTCATTCTGTATTCTGGATCAAATCCCTTTATCAGATATTTGTTTTCCCAGCCTGTGGTTTTCATGTTGTTAGCAATGCCTTTCAAAGAGTAAAATTTTAATTTTGATTATCAATTTATCACTTTTTTCTTTTATAATTTGTGCTTTAAGTGTCCTAAGACCTAACCCAAAGTCATAAAGGTTTTTCCTTTTTTTTCCTTGTCGAAAAGTGTGGTTCAGAATGGGTATGCAGTCCACATAGGACCAAAACAATTCTGTTGGATTTTTCCAAATGAAAGCTGTGTGAATGAACAGCTCCTTCTTCTCTGACATTAAGCCTATAAGGCAGTGATTCTCAAGTGGGGACACTTTTTCCTCCCAGGGGACATTTGGCAATGTCTGGTTTTTGGTTGTTACAGCTCAGGGGTGGGGAGGCTAGTGGTCAGAGACCAGGGCGACTGCTAAACACCCTACATGCCACAAAATAGATACCCCAAACAAAGAATGATCCAGCTTAAAATGTCAGCAGTTCTGAAATTGAGGAACCCTTATGTAAAGCTCAGAATTGTCTGTGGTCATGATGCCAGCCATGAAGAAATAGCAAATCTACACCAACAGAAAAAAGCAGAGATAAGGAGAAAGAGCGAACCCTAATGGTACTTAATATCCTGGATCTAGTCCCTCCAGAACATGGCTCCATCTACACTGTTTCCTTGGTTTTGTCACTGAGCAGTTTTAACAGTATACAATTTTGTGTTGAGTTTCTGTCACTGGCACCTCAACTATTACATAAAATATCTAATTTTTGCAGTAGATGCTGCATTAGGTTAGAACTAGGAAGGTGAGGCAGCTGCTATTCTTACCACCCGTTTTCAATTAGTATTCATTTTCTAATAGGTAAATGTTGGAAAAATTCTAAGAGAAAGGAATGGATGAATCCATACCCGTCAATTTTGCAGCATGTGTATTAACTTCTTTAAAGAGGAAGGAAAGTTTACCTACTTCTGATTATTAGACCCCTAAATTTAAGTTCTTGACTCATCCATGTTTTGAAGCTAGATTTCATTAAACCTCATTAACAAGTGACCACTCAGACTACCTCTTACAGACACAAGTCTTTGTGGGAGAAAATATGAGGTCCATACATAAAAATGTCAATGTGGAATTTATCTCAGTGAACTTTTTTAAGCCTTTATTACCTTCTAACTGCCCTTAAAACCTCATAACGCACACTGGAGAGCTGGTTGTTATAGTCGGTTATTGGAACATTGAATTTGTTTTCAGGTCTTGATTTCTTGACCTAAATTATCTTCTAAATCATAAAACACACACTTTTTTCCTAGAAGATAAGACACCATCATTGTACTTCAAGTTTATACAATTTATTTAGGACTTTCCCATTAAATTCCAAACTCATTAGAAATTTATTCAAGGTCCTTTCTGATATATTTTCAAGCCAGATTTCAATAATCTTTCAAAAATATATACATATACAGCCTTCTGGGTGCAAACAGTCTTAGACTGATATTGGACCACCCACTATTTTCTCAATATTGCCTACACTTTTAGGCCTCTCTCCTTAAATCAAACTGTCATGGCAACCTGGATTATTCTCTTCTCTCTTTTCATCTGCTGAAAATACACATGTCCTCAAGTATGATTCAAAAAAATCTCTCCTCCATGAAGCCTCTTCTGATCCTTAATCCTTGGACTCAGTACCCCTTCTTCCACGTTCCCACAGTGCGTTGCTTGTGATAGCACTTGTGTTATCCTCACTGGCTGTGTAGGTCATGCTTATCATCTTCTGGTTCATCTCTAAGTGCAGCGAGGCAGAAACTCCCTCTTCCTCACTTCCTCTGTCTCCTTCCTTCTGTCGCATTAGTTACTGACTTAGAAGTTGTCTGGAAATGAGATTCCTCCTTTTGGAGTGGAGAAACACAGAGCGTGAGGCCAAGGTTATTTAGCTTAAAGTATAGGAAATTAATCTGCATAACATATCTGAAAATTATTAGTAATGATTTTGAAGAGGGTTATAATTAGCTATGTGTCAAAAGTGAGGAACCATCTATGTTGTGTCAGTAGCAAAGAAAATTCATTTTATTTATTTTATTGTTAACATACTGCTTAAGGGTCAGTGAGATGAGCCATGAACAAAACCTATCTCTGGAGTGTTTATTTGTGATTGACAATTATATGTTTATATCGACATATTATTTAAAGCTTTAGCTGTTGAAAGGAATGGCTAAGAATTGCATGCCATATTGAAATTTAAAATATGGTCTCAGATATTTCATACTGGAGTAGGAGCTCCAATCCCCTGTGCTTTATCTTGATGTATAGTTGTTGGAGGTATAATACATTTTACAAATTATTTTGGCCTGCCAACTCAGCACCAGCTCCACAAACCATACACAGCAGTTCCTCTTGAATTACATATTTTGAAGCCTCACCCCAGGACATTTGACCAATTCCTCCTCCAAGTGCTATAGACACTTGTTAGATGTTGAATTTCAAAAAGCAACCTTCATTCAAATTCTAATCATTTGAGTTACATTTACAATGTACTCATTATATAATTTGCAGCCACTTTAAAGAATTTCTCCTCTAATTGCTAGGCTGTACTATTGTCTCCTTCATGTGGGAAGGAAACAAATAAAAATAAGTGGAACATGAAACAAATAAATCTCATTAGGTGCCCCTTATTTATTATGTGCCAACTAGTATGTGCCCCACAAAGAAGGGGGTGAATTTGCCTAAAAGAAAAGACAAGTCAAAGAATGGCTTGCATATGAGGATGAAAGAACAATTTTCAGAATTCAGATTTCAAGCTAAGTCATTCACAGGACAGATACAGAGACCCCAGCATCCCTTTGCTCAGGCTGTAATGCTTTCCCCAAGGTTTTTGGTTTTTTTTTCCAGTTGAATTCTTACTTAAACTTCAAGACCTGCTTCAACTGTCACTTCTTTGGCAAGTCTTCCCCGAGACTTTCACCACTGGTTATTCATGCATCTATATTCCATTAAAAAGATTTATTTTCTGCTTTACTGCTTCTACCAAACCATCTATATACCTTCTCAGGGTTATCCCAGCTGCAGATAAATTAATTCCAGCTCAGTGTGAAGAATACCTCTTTATGGTCATGAACCAGAAATCCCAGGTCCTAAGGTCATTCTAGGCAACACATCAGTAAAAGCCACGTTAACCACTGAAGACATGAAGTACCTTGACCCGCCCAGTTCTACTAAGTTTTACCTTCATGGCTCTTCAGCCAGCATCTCCCATGGCCACACCTATGCTCCTCTCTGAAATAGTAAACCTTGTCTCTTTTGCTGACTAAGACCTCTCTTCCTTTGGCTCTTTCCCGCCTTTATTTCCACCACATTTGTTCTTTGCATCTTTAGAATTTCCAGTCATTGCTTACTCATTTCATCACTCCTCTCCTGGTTTACAACCTCAAGCAATAAAAATCCTATAGTGCATGACTACCTCTCCTTTCTCTCCGATCCCCACAACTTCCATGCCTCCTCGTGCTTGATCCATATTCAATGAGTTCCTTTCCTGACCACTTGCTCACTGGCAGTCGTACGAAGGTTGCCAATCAATGATGGGGAAAATTCTCCACAAATTAATGGGCCTTAAATCTGGTTGGGCCCTAAGTCAGCAATTATTGACCATATTCCTGTTTACTTCATTTCCTGTTGCCCATAGAGTTATTCCTATCCTTCTTAACTTGTTCCCCTTTTGCACAGCATAAGGCTCTTTCCTCTTCCTAGAAAATTTATTTTTCATGATACTGCAGTAGTAATCTTAATGAAACATCTCATTGAGTGCTTTTGTTATTAATTTCTTGATTGAAAAATACGAGGTAGAATATTAAATTGACACAAAGAATCTCATCCACCCCAGATGAGTGCTGTTTTTTCCCCAGGCAAACCAATGTTAAATTTCTTGGGATCCTCTCAAGTATATTTTATGCATATGTAAACATAAATGTGCATATATTCCTTCTTTATCTAATGTCACTTCCTCCAGATATAGGGAACGGCTTGCGGCTCTCCACCGTGCCATGGGAGCTCAAGCCTCCGTGCCTTTGCACTTGATGTTCTCAATGGAAGGTCCTGCCTTGTCATCTTCCCCATCACATCCTTTCCTCAGGTAATCCCCCTTTATCATGATAACCTCACTGTTGAGCACACTACCTAGCATATAGGAAGCAAGCAATAAATGTTCGGTGTTATTACTTTATGATTATTCATAAAAGAGTGGTATTTTCTACCTTCAGTTCATCATTGGTAAAATTTAAGCTTTTTTTTTTGATTAAGCAGCTGCTCTTGGGTCTGTGAGAGAATAATAGCTAGGAATTTTCCAAAAGGATTATATAAGGTATGGAAAAATGCCAAGAGATTATTTTGCACAATTTACATGGAAAAAGAGTAGAAAAAAAAAAAGAATAAAGGAGGAGAATTCTGGGAAACAACATATACCTCATTGGACTGAAAAGAGGTCCTAATTGAGGATATATTTCTGAACTCTTAGTTGATCAGATTGGAGCCCCAGCTGTGTTTCGCTGCTGAATTTTCTGTTGGTATTTCAAAATTCTTTCATCATGCCCTCTTCTGTTTTCCTATGTAATTGGTACTTTACAAATCCTTGACAGTGAACGTGATGTCAGAAAATGAGAAATATATTCCTGGGTTAGCGAGTTAGTAACGGTAACACTGGAATAGCTACTTAGGAGGTGGGGAGCAATTTGGTTGCACGTGCGGGCAGCAAGTCTTACTCAAAGTTACATTTGGATAAGAAAGAAACTGTTTTTACTTTTTGGGGGGTGGTTTTGGGGGGGTAATAACTTCACACTTCTAGTCACCCTTTAGAACTACCCTGTTGACCGAAATTATTTCACAAAACCTATTCCTCAGGTCAGTTCTATTTCTTTTTTGTGCTCTATAAATATCTTCCTAAAATGTATCTACTAAAATAGTAATTAAACTCTCTAGACCAGAAAGAAAAGTTCTGAGGGCATTATAACCTAGGAAAAAAGTTGTCTCCACTTGCTCGCATTACCTTGTTTAAAATACAGCAATGATATAGTACACTTTCTCTCTACTTTTTTGTCACTATACCTAGAAGGAAATATCCATGAGATAGGCCTAATAAGCGTGCTTCTCTCCTCACGTGAACCCGAGTCTGCAGGATTCAGGGTCTACAATTTAAAACTCATCTCTGCATTATGCATCTGTGCTGTGACTAATGACTTGATAAATAATGAAAGCCAAGGGTCTCTTTGGTTGCAAAGCAAATCAAAGAGCAGAAAACCTTTGGGACTTCTGTCCATGAATGTCAAGGTCAGGGCCAGCAGCTGCTACAGTGAGATCCTGTCCTCATGCAATGGACATCCAGATACCTAGTTTCCAGAAATACTTCATAATTCTGCTTCTAACACAGCATGACATGTCCTACCAGCTAAGGACTTCGTATTTTAGGTCAATAAATATACTTGCAGATGAAATATGACACTAATTAAAGACATGACTGGCACCAAAAAACAAACAATTTTCCAATCATAAAAGCAAAACATGGCAAACAAAAATAGTGAAAATTGCTTAGTTTTATTTTTTGAAAAGTAGTTTTTTTGACATGAATATTCAAATATATATTATTTGGACAAAAAGCTAAGCCTAGAAAAATCCAATGTTCAGCCATTTCCCATTTGTTAGATGGAGGTTTCTTCCACAGTTGGAATACTAGGTCTTTCTAAGGGACCAGAATTTTGAGAGCTCTGATTCCATATATGTCTTTTTTTCAATATATGTAAATTTTACTTATACACACAAATTACCACACATATGTTATTAAGCATATATATGTATTTTTTTTAATTAAAAAAATTTTTTTAAACATCTTTATTGGAGTATAATTGCTTTACAATGGTGTGTTAGTTTCTGCTTTATAACAAAGTGAATCAGTTATACATACACATATGTTCCCATATCTCTTCCCTCTTGCATCTCCCTCCCTCCCACCCTCCTTATCCCACCCCTCTAGGTGGTTACAAAGCACCGAGCTGATCTCCCTGTGCTCTGCGGCTGCTTCCCACTAGCTATCTATTTTACGTTTGGTAGTGTATATATGTCCATGCCACTCTCTCACTTTGTCAAAGCTTACCCTTCCCCCTCCCCATATCCTCAAGTCCATTCTCTAGTAGGTCTGTGTCTTTATTCCTGTCTTACCCATAGGTTCTTCATGACTTTTTTTTCCCCTTAGATTCCATATATATGTGTTAGCCTACGGTATTTATTTTTCACTTTCTGACTTACTTCAGTCTGTATGACAGACTCTAGGTCCATCTACCTCACTACAAATAATTCAGTTTCATTTCTTTTTATGGCTGAGTAATATTCCATTGTGTATATGTGCCACATATTCCTTATCCATTCATCTGTTGATGGACACTTAGGTTGCTTCCATGTCCTGGCTATTGTAAATAGAGCTGCAATGAACATTGTGGTACATGACTCTTTTTGAATTATGGTTTTCTCAGGATATTTGCCCAGTAGTGGGATTGCTGGGTCGTATGGTAGTTCCATTTTTAGTTTTTTAAGGAACCTCTATACTGTTCTCCATAGTAGCTGTATCAATTTACATTCCCACCAACAGTGGAAGAGGGTTCCCTTTTCTCCACACCCTCTCCAGCATTTATTATTTGTAGATTTTTTGATGATGGCCATTCTGACCAATGTGAGATGACATCTCATTGTAGTTTTGATTTGCATTTCTCTAATAATTAATGATGTTGAGCATTCTTTCATGTGTTTGTTGGCAATCTGTATGTCTTCTTTGGAGAAATGTCTATTTAGGTCTTCTGCCCATTTTTGGATTGGGTTGTTTATTTTTTTGTTATTGAGCTGCATGGGCTGCTTGTAAATTTTGGAGGTTAATCCTTTGTCAGTTGTTTCATTTGCAAATATTTTCGCCCATTCTGAGGGTTGTCTTTTCATCTTGTTTCTGGTTTCCTTTGCTATGCAAAAGCTTTTAAGTTTCATTAGGTCCCATTTGTTTATTTTTGTTTTTATTTCCGTTTCTATAGGAGGTGGGTCAAAAAGGATCTTGTTGTGATTTATGTCATAGAGGTTTCTGCCTATGTTTTCCTCTTAGAGTTTGATAGTGTCTGGCCTTACATTTAGGTCTTTAATCCATTTTGAGTTTATTTTTGTGTATAGTGTTAGGGAGTGTTCTAATTTCATTCTTTTACATGTAGCTGTCCAGTTTTCCCAGCACCACTTATTGAAGAAGCTGTCTTTTCTCCACTGTGTATTCTTGCCTCCCTAATCAAAGATAAGATGACCATATGTGCGTGGGTTTATCTCTGTGTTTTCTATCCTGTTCCATTGATCTATATTTCTGTTTTTGTGCCAGTACCATACTGTTTTGATTACTGTAGCTTTGTAGTATAGTCTGAAGTCCGGGAGCCTGATTCCTCCAGCTCCGTTTTTCTTTCTCAAGATTGCTTTGGCTATTCGGGGTCTTTTGTGTTTCCATACAAATTGTGAAATTTTTTGTTCTAGTTCTGTGAAAAATGCCAGTGGTAGTTTGGTAGGGATTGCATTGAATCTGTAGATCGCTTTGGGTAGTATAGTCATTTTCACAATGTTGATTCTTGCAATCCAAGAACATGGTATATCTCTCCATCTGTTTGTATCATCTTTAATTTCTTTCATCAGTGTCTTATAATTTTCTGCATTCAGGTCTTTTGTCTCCTTAGGTTGGTTTATTCCTAGACATTTTATTCTTTTTGTTGCAATGGTAAACGGGAGTGTTTTCTTAATTTCACTTTCAGATTTTTCATCATTAGTGTATAGGAATGCAAGAGATTTCTGTTAATTTCTGCATTAATTTTGTATCCTGCTACTTTACCAAATTCATTGATTAGCTCTAGTAGTTTTCTGGTAGCATCTTTAGGATTCTCTATGTATAGTATCATGTCATCTGCAAACAGTGACAGCTTTACTTCTTCTTTTCCGATTTGGATTCCTTTTATGTCTTTTTCTTCTCTGATTGCTGTGGCTAACACTTCCAAAACTATGTTGAATAATAGTGGTGAGAGTGGGCAACCTTGTCTTGTTCCTGATCTTAGTGGAAATGGTTTCAGTTTTTCACCATTGAGGACAATGTTGGCTGTGGGTTTGTCATATACAGCCTTTATTATGTTGAGGAAAGTTCCCTCTATGCCTACTTTCTGCAGGACTTTTATCATAAATGGGTGTTGAATTTTGTCGAAAGCTTTTTCTGCATCTATTGAGATGATCATATGGTTTTTCTCTTTCAGTTTGTTAATATGGTATATCACATTGATTGATTTGTGTATATTGAAGAATCCTTGCATTCCTGAGATAAACCCCACTTGATCATGGTGTACGATCCTTTTAATGTGTTGTTGGATTCTGTTCGCTAGTATTTTGTTGAGGATTTTTGCATCTATGTTCATCAGTGATATTGGCCTGAAGTTTTCTTTCTCTGTGATGTCTTTGTCTGGTTTCGGTATTAGGGTGATGGTGGCCTCGTAGAATGAGTTTAGGAGGGTTCCTCCCTCTGCTATATTTTGGAAGAGTTTGAGAAGGACAGGTGTTAGTTCTTCTCTAAATGTTTGATAGAATTCGCCTGTGAAGCCATCTGGTCCTGGGCTTTTGTTTGTTGGAAGATTTTAAATCACAGTTTCAATTTCAGTGCTTGTGATTGGTGGTCTGTTCATATTTTGTATTTCTTCCTGGTTCAGTCTTGGAAGGTTGTGCATTTCTAAGAATTTGTCCATTTCTTCCAGGTTGTCCATTTTATTGGCATAGAGTTGCTTCGAGTAATCTCTCATGATCCTTTGTATTTCTGCAGTGTCAGTTGTTACTTCTCCTTTTTCGTTTCTAATTCTATTGATTTGAGTCTTCTCCCTTTTTTTCTTGATAAGTCTGGCTAATGGTTTATCAATTTTGTTTATCTTCTCAAAGAACCAGCTTTTAGTTTTATTGATCTTTGCTATCGTTTCCTTCATTTCTTTTTCATTTATTTCTGATCTGATCTTTACAGTTTCTTTCCTTCTGCTAACTTTGGGGTATTTTGGTTCTTCTTTCTCTAATTGCTTTAGGTGTAAGGTTAGGTTGTTTATTTGAGATGTTTCTTGTTTCTTAAGGTAGGATTGTATTGCTATAAACTTCCCTCTTAGAACTGCTTTTGCTGCATCCCATAGGATTTGGGTTGTCGTGTTTTCACTGTCATTTGTTTCTAGGTATTTTCTGATTTCCTCTTTGATTTCTTCAGTGATCTCTTGGTTATTAAGTAGTGTATTATTTAGCCTCCATGTGTTTGTATTTTTTACAGATTTTTCCCTGTAATTGATATCTAGTCTCATAGCGTTGTGGTCGGAAAAGATACTTGATACAATTTCAATTTTCTTAAATTTACCAAGGCTTGAATTGTGACCCAAGATATGATCTATCCTGAAGAATGTTCCATGAGCACTTGAGAAGAAAGTGTATTCTGTTGTTTTTGGATGGAATGTCCTATAAATATCAATTAAGTCCATCTTGTTTAATGTATCATTTAAAGCTTGTGTTTCCTTATTTATTTTCATTTTGGGTGATCGGTCCACTGGTGAAAGTGGGGTGTTAAAGTCCCCTACTATGATTGTGTTACTGTCGATTTCCCCTTTTATGGCTGTTAGTTTTTGCCTTATGTATTGAGGTGCTCCTATGTTGGGTACATAAATATTTACAATCGTTATATGTTCTTCTTAGATTGATCCCTTGATCATTATGTAGTGTCCTTCTTTGTCTCTTGTAATAGTCTTTGTTTTAAAGTGTATTTTGTCTGATATGAGAATTTCTACTCCAGCTTCCTTTTGATTTCCATTTGCATAGAATACCTTTTTCCATCCCCTCACTTTCAGTCTGTATGTGTCCCTAGGTCTGAAGTGGGTCTCTTGTAGACAGCATATATACGGGTCTTGTTTTTGTATCCATTCAGCCAGTCTATATCTTTTGGTTGGAGCGTTTAATCCATTTACAGTTAAGGTACTTATAGATATGTATGTTCCTATTCCCATTTTCTTAATTGTTTTGGGTTTGTTATTGTAGGTCTTTTCCTTCTCTTGTGTTTCCTGCCTAGAGAAGTTCCTTTAGCATTTGTTGTAGAGCTGGTTTGGTGGTGCTGAATTCTCTTAGCTTTTGCTTGTCTGTAAAGGTTTTAATATTTCCGTCAAAAATGAATGAGATCCTTGCTGGGTAGAGTAATCTTGGTTGTTGGTTTTTCCCCTTTGTCACTTTAAATATGTCCTGCCACTCCCTTCTGGCTTGCAGAGTTTCTGCTGAAAGTTCAGTTGTTAACCTTATGGGCATTCCCTTGTGTGTTATTTGTTGTTTTTCCCTTGCTGCTTTTAATATTTTTTACTTTGTATTTAATTTTTGACTGTTTGATTAATATGTGTCTTGGCGTGTTTCTCCTTGGATTTATTCTGTATGGGACTCTCTGTGTTTCCTGGACTTGATTAACTATTTCCTTTCCCATGTTAGGGAAGTTTTCAACTATTATCTCTTCAAATATTTTCTCTGTCCCTTTCTTTTCTTCTTCTTCTTCTTCTTCTTCTGGGACCCCTATAATTCGAATGTTGGTGCATTTAATGTTGTCCCAGAGGTCTCTGAGACTGTCCTCAATTCTTTTCATTCTTTTTTCTTTATTCTGCTCTGCAGTAGTTATTTCCACTGTTGTATATTCCAGGTCGCTTATCCGTTCTTCTTCCTCAGTTATTCTGCTATTGAACCCTTCTAGAGAATTTTAAATTTTATTTATTGTGTTGTTCATCACTGTTTGTTTGCTCTTTAGTGCTTCTAGGTCCTTGTGAAACATTTCTTGTATTTTCTCCATTCTATTTCCAAGATTTTGGATCATCTTTACTATCATTATTCTGAATTCTTTTTCCGGTAGACTGCCTCTTTCCTCTTCCTTTGTTAGGTCTGATGGGTTTTTACCTTGCTCCTTCACCTGCTGAGTGTTTCTTTGTCTTCTCATTTTGCTTAACTTACTGTGTTTGAGGTCTCCTTTTCACAGGCTCCAGGTTTGTAGTTCCCGTTGTTCTTGGTGTGCGTCCCCAGTGGCTAAGGTTGGTTCAGTGGGTTGTGTAGGCTTCCTGGTGGAGGGGACTAGTGACTGTATTCTGGTGGATGAGGGTGGATCTTGTCTTTCTGGTGGGCAGGTCCACGTTTGGTGGTGTGTTTTGTGGTGTCTGTGGCCTTATTAGAATTTTAGGCAGCCTCTTTGCTAATGGGTGGGGTTGTGTTCCTGTCTTGCTAGTTGTTTGGCATAGGGTGTCCTGCACTCTAGCTTGCTGGTCATTGAGTGGAGCTGGGTCTTGGCATTGAGATGGAGATCTCTGGGAGATTTTCACCATTTGATATTACGTGGAGGTAGGAGGTCTTTTGTGGATCAGTGTCCTGAACTTGGCTCTCCCACCTCAGAGGCACAGACCTGACGCCTGGCTGGAGCACCAAGAGCCTGTCATCCACACGGCTCAGAATAAAAGGGCAAAAAAAGAAAGAGAGAAAGAAAGAAGAAGATAAAATAAAATAAAGTTATTAAAATAAAAAATAAAAAATAATTATTAAAAACAATTTTTTTAAGTAATAGAAAGAAAGAAAGAAAGAAAGAAGAGAGCAACCAAACCAAAAAACAAATTCACCATTGATAAGAAGCGCTAAAATCTATGCTAAAAAAAAAACAAGAAAAAGAAAAAAAAAAAGGGACAGACAGAACCCTAGGATAAATGGTAAAAGCAATGCTATACAGACAAAAGCACACACAGAAGCATACACATACACACTCACAAAAAGAGAAAAAGGAAAAAAAATATATATATATAGTTGCTCCCAAAGTCCACCTCCTCAATTTGGGATGTTTCGTTGTCTATTCAGGTATTCAACAGATGCAGGTACATCAAATTGACTGTGGAGATTTAATCCGCTGCTCCTGAGGCTGCTGGGAGAGATTTCCCTTTCTCTTCTTTGTTCACACAGCTCTCAGGATTCAGCTTTGGATTTGGCCCCACCTTTGCGTGCAGGTCGCCTGAGGGCGTCTGTTCCCCGCCCAGACACGATGGGGTTAAAGGAGCAGCTGCTTCGGGGGCTCTGGCTCACTCAGGCCGGGGGGAGGGAGGGGTACGGATGCGGGGCGAGCCTGCGGCAGCAGAGGCCTGCGTGACGTTGCACCAGCCTGAGGCGCGCCGTGCGTTCTCCCGGGGAAGTTGCCCCTGGATCACGGGAGCCTGGCAGTGGCGGGCTGCACAGGCTCCTGGGAGGGGAGGTGTGGAAAGTGACCTGTGCTTGCACACAGGCTTCTTGGTGGCGGCAGCAGCAGCCTTAGCGTCTCATGCCCGTCTCTGGGGTCCGCGCTGATAGCCGCGGCTCCCGCCCGTCTCTGGAGCTCCTTTAAGCGGCGCTCTTAATCCCCTCTCCTCGTGCACCAGGAAACAAAGAGGCGAGAAAAAGTCTCTTGCCTCTTCGGCAGCTCCAGACCCTTTCCCGGACTCCCTCCCGGCTAGCCGTGGCGCACTAGCCCCTTCAGGCTGTGTTCACGCCGCCAACCCCAGTCCTCTCCCTGGGATCCGACCGAAGCCCGAGCCTCAGCTCCCAGCCCCCGCCCGCCCCGGCGGGTGAGCAGACAAGCCTCTCGGGCTGGTGAGTGCTGCTCGGCGCCGAGCCTCTGTGCGGGAATCTCTCCGCTTTGCCCTCCGCACCCCTGTGGCTGCGCTCTCCTCCGTGGCTCTGAAGCTTCCCCCCTCTGCCACCTGCAGTCTCTGCCCGCGAAGGGGCTTCCTAGTGTGTGGAAACCTTTCCTCCTTCACAGCTCCCTCCCACTGGTGCAGGTCCCGCCCCTATTCTTTTGTCTCTGTTTTTTCTTTTTTCTTTTGCCCTACCCATGTACATGGGGAGTTTCTTGCCTTTTGGGATGTCTGAGGTCTTCTGCCAGCGTTCAGTAGGTGTTCTGTAGGAGTTGTTCCACATGTAGATGTATTTCTGATGTATTTGTGGGGAGGAAGGTGATCTCCATGTCTTACTCTTCCGCCATCTTGAAGTTCCTTAAAAAATTTTTTATTGAAGTATGGTTGATTTACAGTGTTGTGTTAGTTCCAGGTGTACAGCAAGTGACTCAGTTATATATATAACATATGTATGCATATATGTATTCTTTTTCAGATTCTTTTCTATTATAGATTATTACAAGGTATTAAATATAGTTCCCTGTGCTATACAAAAGTCCCTGTTGTTTATCTATTTTATATATATTAGTGTGTATCTGTTAATCCCAAACTCCTAATTTATCCCTCCCGCTACCTTTGTTTATCTTTAAACCTTTTGCTATAGTTTTGTTGGCGCTAGAAAGAAAGTCATCAGTCTGACTTCCTGCTATTCCCAGGAAAAATCTTTGAAATGTATTTATACATCTTTCTTCCCTCTTCCATTCATGCTCTGAGCACTCAAGGACTCTATACACTTCCTCTTATAGACGAAAGAGCAGAAGAGGAAATATCACAGCTTCCCACACCCAACATTTTCCATGTGACTCCTCCGGGGCTCTTCTGTCCCCAGTTAGGGGAATTCTTTTCCTTGCTCTCATTGACTCTTGGTCTTAACTCTTTGCTTTTCAGAATCTGGAGGCAGCTTCTCGTGGCTGTGCACTGCTTTTGCTCACTCATGACACACATCCACAGCCTGGCTTGGAACAAAAACAGCCTCTCTCAAAGGAATTTTAATGCTTTTCCCAGAATTTGGCATTTAATTATTTTTTTCGCTAAAAATTTAATTTTAAATAACCTTTTATGAACTAGGTATTCACATTTCCGTGGTTTCATATCACAATTCAGTGGATACGAAGGGGAAGTGAAGGATCTTCTTCCTACTCTTAACCCCAGCTACTCAGCTTCACCACCCAGAGACAGCAAATGAACAAGCGTCCATAGTCGGTACCCAGCTCCCTTTTAACATCTATGTCAGTCACTGTCACCTTCTCTCCTTAACTTCTGTTTACATACCCACGTCTGGCTTTGCTTTTTGCTGGCTTTTTATCACTTACTTTGTTCATTGAATGGAACAGTTCAAGTCAACAATGTGTGCATTTGCAAAAGCAGAATACGGCAGTAATAAAAGACAATTGTAAAACATTTGGAAGTTCAAGGTGTCAGAGGAAAGTTTTATTAATGAGAATGACTCATTCAGGTGAAATTGAAATAAAGTAGACACTTTGCAAAATCATTTTCTGTTCTCTATGGGGAATATTCTTGTCCTGTTCCCCTGCCTTCCCCCATCCCCAACTCATCATTTCAACCCCCTTCCTCACCATCAGCCTGAATGTAAGAACTTTGATAGAAATGCAAAGACCAGAAGACTGAGTGTCCCTTTCTTGGCTTATCATTCGTTTGCTATTTATGACTCAACTTCAGTTTTCATTGCTGTCAAATAAACAGACCTTTTGCCTTGGTTCTAATTAGGACACAATTTGCTCCTCAGCACAGGTCATGGGGGCAGCATACAATGGAGAATTTTGAATCAGAAGACCTAAGTTCAATTTTGTCTCCTTCCATATTAGTAATATAACTCTGGACAAGTTATTTTACCTCTTGAAACACTAGTTTTCTTATGCAAGAGTGATGAGGTGAGGGCTGGAAGAGAAAATGCATGTAAAATGCCAGGTGTGTGCTGGGTACCCAACACGTGGGACTTTCTACTGCATACAGCGATTTCAAATTTCCAGAATTTTATTAGTGGCATTTATTGGGAGCAAAACCATGGCAACTTTTAAATTGAGATGTAATGCATATAACATGAAATACCCTTTCAGAGTGTGATCCAGTAGTTTTAGGATACTCACAAAGTTGTATGACCATTGACACAAATGAATCCAGAACATTTCATCATCACCAAAGGTCCCCATATCTTTTAATCAGTTACTCTCTATTCCCCTGCTTCCATGCACCAACCAGCCCTTGGCAACTACTAATCTGCTTTCTGTCTCCGTGGATTTACTTATTCTAGACACTTCATATAAATGGTCATACAGTATATGACCATTTGTGCCTGGCTTCTTTCACTTAACATAATGCTTTTGAGGTTCATCCATGTTGTACCAATCTGTACTTCATTCATTTCTATGGCCAGATAATATTCCATTGGATGGATACACCACATTTGGTTTATCTGTTCATCATCTGACATTTGATTTTTGCACTTTTTGATTACTATGAAGAATGCTACAATAAACATTCATACACAGGTCTTTGTACAGAGATATATTTTCATTTCTTTTGAGTAAATACTTAGTAGAATTGCTAGGTCATATGTAACACTATGCTTGACTTTTTTTTAGTGACTTAAAATAACAACGTTAATTTATTTTGCTTATGAATCTGCAATTCAGGCAGGCCTGAGGAGAAATGGTTTGTCTCTGCTTGACATGGTCTCGTTTGGGGATGTTCAAATGGGAGCCGGAGGACCCACTTTCGAGATGGTTCACTCACATTGCTGCTGGCTCTGGCCGGGAGCCCATCTGGTTGTGAGGCCTGGTTCCTCTCAGTGTGGATCTCTCCCCAGGCGGCTTGAGCTCCCTTATATAAGCTTGACTGTTTGAGGGACTGCTGAACTGTTTTCCACAGCTGCTCTACCATTTTTCATTCCCATCACTAAATACATGAGGGTTCCCATCTGTTTATATCTCACACACTGTTATTTTTTGTCTCTTTTATTGTAGCCATTCTAGTGGGTGTGAAGGGGTATCTCATTGAGGTTTTGGTTTGCGTTTCTGTGATAACTGATGATGTTGAACATCTCTTTGAGGGCTTATTGGCTATTTGTATATAAACAAGTCTATTCAAACCCTTTAGCTATTTTTAAAATTGGGACTCTGTCTTATTATTGTTGAGTTATAAGTGTTCTCTCCTGCAGAGTATTCCATGGGAACTTGAGAAGAATGTGTATTCTTTTTTTTTTTAATAAAGTATTTTTTTAAATTAATTAATTAATTAATTTATTTATGGCTGTGTTGGGTCTTCGTTTCTGTGCGAGGGCTTTCTTCTAGTTGTGGCAAGCGGGGGCCACTCTTCATCGTGGTGCGTGGGCCTCTCACTATCGCGGCCTCTCTTGTTGCGGAGCACAGGCTCCAGACACGCAGGCTCAGTAATTGTGGCTCACGGGCCCAGTTGCTCCGCGGCATGTGGGATCTTCCCAGACCAGGGCTCGAACCCGTGTCCCCTGCATTGGCAGGCAGATTCTCAACCACTGCGCCACCAGGGAAGCCCCAAGAATGTGTATTCTTCTCTTGTTAAGGTTTCTATTGATGTCTGGTAGATCTAGTTGGTTTTTTTTTTTTTAATAATTATTAGCACCTTTAATTATTATTTATTTATTTATTTATTTATTTATTTGGCTGTGTTGGGTCTTCGTTTCTGTGCGAGGGCTTCCTCTAGTTGCGGCAAGCGGGGGCCACTCTTCACTGCGGTGCACGGACCTCTCACTGTTGTGGCCTCCCCCGTTGCGGAGCACAGGCTCCAGACGCGCAGGCTCAGTAGTTGTGGCTCACGGGCCTAGTTGCTCCACGGCATGTGGGATCCTCCCAGACCAGAGCTCGAACCCGTGTCCCCTGCATTAGCAGGCAGACTCTCAACCACTGCGCCACCAGGGAAGCCCTCTAGTTGGTTTTTAATATTTTTCAAGTCTTCTTTGGCTCATGGATCGCTAGCTAGTTGTTCTATTACTGAAATCTGAAGTCTCTATAGTTCAAGTTTCCAACTATTATTTTTGAATTGTCTGTTTTGGTGTACATATGTTTATAATTGTCATTCTTTGAGGAGTTGACCCTTTTCCCATTTTTAAATGTCCTTCTTTGTCTCAATTAACAATTTAGTTTTAAATTCTATTGCTCTCACTGATGTTAGTATAGTGACTGAAGCCCTCTTTTAATAACTGTTTACATGTATACACCTTTCCATCCTTTTACTTTCAACCTATTTGTGCCTTTGAATCTAAAGTGTATCTCTTGTAGGTAGCCTATATTAAAATAAAAATTCAGTCTGACAATCTTTTTCATTGTTGGGGAGTGTTTACTCCCTTTACATTTAATTATTATTATAAGATAAGATTCTTCTCTGCTATCTGCTTTTTATGTCTTATTTTTCAGTCCTCTGTTTCTTCATAATTGCCTTCTTTAAAAGAAGTACTTTATATTGAACTATTTTAATTCCCTTGTTGTTTCCCTTACTACGTTTTTAAAAGTTATTTCCTCAGTGGCTGCCTTGGGCATTACAATGAACATATTACCTTATAACAATATAGTTAAGATTATTACACATAATCTTCAGTTCAGACAACATAGTTCAACAGTATACAAAACTTTGTTCTTATATAGCTTTGTTCCTTCCCCTCTTCTGTGCCATTATTGTCATATACATTTCATCTTTCTATATCATAAGCACATCAACACAGTTTTATAATTATTGTTTCACACAGTTGTCTTTTAAATCAGATAGAGGAGGAGAGAGGCACAGAGAAAAATACATTTATGCTGCCTTTTCTCTTTATCAGTATTATCTTTACCAAGGCTCTTTTTTTTCCATGTGGATTTGAGTTACTATCTAGTATCCTTTTATTTCAGCCTGAAAGATTTCCTGTAGTATTTCTTATAGGGAAGGTTTGCTAGTGACAAATTCTGTTTTCCTTTTTTTAAAAAAAATCTGGCAATGTCTTAATAACTCTTGCATGTTTTAAGGATAGCTTTGCTGATGTAGAATTCTTGGTTTGCCATCTTTTTCTTTCAACACTTTGAAAATGTATCATCACACTGCCTTCCTACCGCCATGATTTCTGATGTGAAATCAGCTGTTAATCATATTGAGGGTCCCTTGTACATCCCTTGACAAGTCATTCCTTTAGCTGCTTTCAACATTCTCTGTGTCTGTATCTTTCAGCAGTTTACTGATGGTGTAAATCTTTTTGAGTTTATGCTACTTGTTGATTGAACTTCTTAGATGTGTAAATAATTTTTTAACTCACATGTGGGAAGTGTTCGGTCATTATCTCTTCAAATATTATTTTTACCCCTTTACCTGTCTCATCTCCAATTGGAACACATGTTGTGCAGATACTGACATGCTTGACAATGTGTCACAGTTCTGTCAGGCTCTGGTCATTTTTTTTCCCTCCCATTTTCGTCTATTCCTCAGGCAGGATAATCTTAATTGATACATTGTTGATTTTTTAATTCTGCCAGTAATTCTCTTCTCACATGAGCATTTCATGTATAGTATCTCATAGCCACTAATTTCTGTGGGAGTAAAACATTACTTTTTACTTCAAACACTTCTGTATTGTTTTAATGCTATGACAGGTGTGTTTCCTTAGTAGTTAAAGACAACAGCTGAAAGATAAACTGCACAAATGGGTTGCAAATGTTGAATTTTTTAGTAGAAAGGTACTCAAGCTAGTATGTAAGAACTAATTTTATTATGAATGGTATTGAATGTACTTTTGAAAATATCAGATGGCAAGGAGTGCTTATTACTAAATTCAGAAACTGGATTTTTGCTCATTTGCCATGTGTTCATTCCAGATATAAAAATGTCATAAATTCTAATTCCGAAGGAAGCGAATGATATAAGACAGTGTGAGTCTGACGCATTCACAGCAAATGCAAAGGAACATACTCTGCAGGCAACAGCAGTGAAAGAAGCATCATGGTATTTCACTCCTCTCACCCAAAGATGCTGAGTCTTTTCTACATCACTTTTATAATTTACTTGTGCTTTCTCTCTTCTGTGATTGTATTGCTGTCTACATTGTTGTATAGGTGTTTGTGTGCATCTCTCATCTTCCAAGCTGATCTTGGAACTCATTGTGAGCTGAAATGATCTGTTATTTATCTTTGTATCCTGACACTTAGAATAGGGCCTGGTAGGTCAAAGAGGGCACCAGAAGATGGTGAGTTTTATACAAAAAGGCAGTTGTCAGGGTTGCTTTTTGTTTGCTTATTTGATTGTGCTTATTTTGCCTTGGGGAGGAGGCTATATCTCAAAGTAGAACAAATATTGCTTTCTTTCATTTAGATGTTTTCTGAATATTTATCATCTAATAGTAGAAGCTCTGGACTATAGTTTAGTTTTACAATTACTTTTTATTTGTTTTTGACCAAAGGTAAATTCATTTCAACTTTCTGTTATACAGTTTAAATTTGCTTCCAGAAATCTGATGGTTTATTATAAGCCTCCATTCCCATTCTCTCTTTACTTTTACCCCTTTTAATAAATAATAACATGTAGAGGTAAAATGATTTTCCTAAGCAACAATGTTAGTATGTTGTGATGTTTTAACCAATATTTTATAATTTTTTGTGGCAGAAAAACCAGTTAGTAAAATGAACTGTGTCTTGTTTTCTTACTGACTAACTCTTATGAAAAGAATTCAGAAAATAAGTGAGATGTTTTTCTCTTCCTAATGGTCCATCAGGAACCAGGCTTAGTATCACTGGCCTCAAGTTTATTGGGTGTGAGGTCAAGGGGAATGGAACCCTGTCTTCTATCATCCCAACATGATCATGCAATGACCAACTTAGTGATGACCAAATTGCAAAGCACAAAGGACTTCTCAGTTTCAGGGATTGTTTAGGACCCTTGGACACTTTTATAGCCAAAGGGAGGAGAGGATCCCCCCCACCCCCCAGGAATCATGGATATTGGATACATTGCCATGTTTTATGAGTGGAAACATGGATCCAGATTTTTTCTTGATTTGGAAACAAGAAGTTTTGTAAAACTCTTCATGTAAATGTATACATCCTGCAAACATAAATTATTTCCTCCTGTAAGACTGTGGTATTGTCATTTCCCCCACAGCCTGAGAGGGAGTGTGTGGCAACTTGGCAAACAAGGGAAAAAAGAGCATCTTCAGTGTAAAAGCAGTGGGTACAGAGCATGACAGTGAAAAAAGAAATAAAGGACTTTCCATGAGTCCAATTCAAGAGCATTGGGGGGAAGAAACTGTGGGGAGAATTCAGTCTTTAATTCATGGAATCAGCATCTTCTGAATCCTTCTCTGCTTTGTGCATGGGGTCTGCTAATACTGACTTCAGAGGGAGATAGGAGCAGAAAGTGAGGATACAGTAAGTTTTACAAAAGGCAGGGAGGGAAAGGAATTTCAGGTAGAAGTTGTTCTTTAAAGTAAATCTTGAAAGCTGAGAAGGTCTTTGTCAAGTAGAAAAGGTTTGAATGGCATTCTAGGAAGAAGGAACAACATTAGAATATTAGTCAGGTAGGTTAACTGCTGTAACAAAAAACCCCCACATTTCAGTGCGTTAAGACAACGAAAGTTATTTCTCATTTATACATCAGTTCTACACAGTGTTCTTAGCTGAATGACTCTCCTGGTCAAATATTCTCCAGGGCCAATGACTCAGAGATCCAGGTTCCTTCCATAACTTGGCTCCTTCCTCTGTATTCTCCATATTCCTCTCCATGCATCTTGAAGTATCATGCTTGTTGTTGTTAAGGGCCAGGCCTGGAAGAGACATGTATCACCTTCACCTTCTGTCCACTGGCCAGAACTCAATCATGTAGCTTTATGTAATTGCAAGGAGGGTTGGGAAAGGTGGGCTAGCTGTATGCCCAGGAGGAAGTAGAAAGGGGATTTGGTGATTGTATATTACGAGCCATAGTGAACAAAGGAAGGGAATGTGAAAACCAGCAGAGCAGGGCTGATTCAAGGAGAGCATTGTGGCTGGCACACAGCATTCATGAGAAGGTGAGATGAGAGATGGGACTCGAGGGGTGGGAAGGACTCCGTTTGAGGAGAATAACTATGAATTGAAATACAGGCAGGCCTGAGTTCCTAAGTATTGTAAATTACAAGTTGAATGCTTAAATTTCACATGGGATGAGTATGCATGAATAGGTAGAGAGTATACCCTCTCATGCCAGGCATGTATCCTGGAAATGAAGAGTCTAAAGACATTCCCTGTTTCTGAAAAGCTCAGAGTCTATGACAAAGACTGATTAGGAGACTTGACAGTTATATCACAGCAGAATAAGGGCTGCATTGGAGCCAACCTGGAAATCAAGGACTGAATCTGAGCTAATCATTTCAGATAAAGATAACACTGGGAGGACCAAGCTCCTCTAGACTATGTACCTTTGACGCGGTCACTGGTCTCCCTAGGATTCACGTTCTTTATTTACAGAGAAGGTGGATTAAATAAACTCTATGGGGCCTCCAAATCTAAACCCCTTATTCTATGAAAAGGTTGCAAGCAGAGGAATCCGTATCAGTAATGTCATCATCAGTAATAAATATTGATTTGACACTTGCTTCAGAATTTGAGCAGAAAGAGTGAAGAAGACAAAGCTTAATAGCCCATCTATCCATCTCAGCATTTTCCCCCAAATCCAGCACAATATATAGAAATTCAAGTTTTCCCTAGACTTGGGTTTTTTAATTTAGCATTCTCTTTGGAGTTTATTTTGCTTCACATATTTTCTCTCATTCACCTTATTCTGTTCTGGACAATATCTGTGAGCAAGTTTTTCCTGTATGTTTTTGGGTAGCGTTAATCTCCTTCCTTTTATAAACTGCCTTTTTCCTTCTCCTACCCCTACTTGCAAGAGACACTTTTCAGCTTTCTGAGCAAAGAGGAAGCTTGGTCCAGGCTAATGGTGGAAAAGGACCACTGGGTATTCCTTTGAGCATTTAAATCCCTGTTTCATGACAATAACGAAACTCCCAATCCAGTCATTATTCCATTCACTCAACACATATTTATCTTGAGCAAAGTTAGATATTTTGTATGCCACATTTCTTTAGAAAGCAGAAAATTGTTACAGAATAATTCATTTTCTTGCCTAAAACATACTACCTAATTCAGCTTACAGAGATTCTCTAATGGGATATAGGTTAAGGGTTAATATATTGTCTCATGATTTCAAGATGAAAAGCTGGGAACTAGACCCTGTTGACCTGCTTAAGAAAATATTATGAGAAAAACCTAAGCCCACATAGAGCTGAAAGGCAAAGAAATGTTAGACAACATATTTTCATAAAAGAGGCAATTCAACTTAGGTAAAATGGTTTAAAAGTAATTGATAATACTAAAGTGCTTTTTCCTCAGAATATTATTCTTGAACATGAATAGACTCACTCGATCTCTAAAATCACTCAACAATCATCCCTTGCCTCAGAATAGACTTTTTCTTTCTGGGATATTGACAGAATGAGTGTTTAGGAAATTTCATTGAAAGGTTATTTTGGGGATTTTTTGTTTTTGTTTTTTTTATAGTGGGAGGAGGAGAGAGAGGGATTGAAACTGGCTCTTTTGTTAATCTAGAAGTTGGAAGGAATAAAAGATCACTTGAATAAGAATATAAGCACTCATTACGTACCTGTTATTTTGTAAACAGCTTCAGGATCATGTATGGTAGTGGTGGCATGTGTGTGTGTGTGTGTGTGTGTGTGTGTGTGTGTGTGTGTGTGTAAGAGGAGTGGGAGAGAAAGAGCAAAGAGCACAGAGAGAGAAGAAAGATGAAGCGATGATTTTCTTACTCTACTTTCCTAATAACCCTCTTATCTTTGGAGATAAAGGAGCCTGTCTGAAAGCTGGCCCTGACCTTGATGTGCTCTCTGCCACCTGCCCCGTCAAGCTACCCTCCCCTTGCTCAAGCCGTCTCACACATGAAATGATTTACCATCACAGCTGAGTACATGTAGGTCGGTATCAGTGTAGGTGGAAATATTTGAGTCCTTTCAGCCACTAATTTCTAATTAGATTCTGGCTGCCACTCTGAAACAGGAGCATCACTGTTTTTGCTTTTGTGCTGTCCAGGCTAATTAATGAACAGACTCTTTCATAAGTAGATTAACGGAAGTCATCTCATTACCCAAAGTTATTTCAGGCATGGCTATATTGCACCTCATTAGACAAGCACGAATTGAGGCAGCTTTCAATTAGAGGACAAAACACATGTACAGTGTGGGCCTCATTATTTTTATATTTTATTTATTTATTTTTAACATCTTTATTGTACTACAATTGCTTTACAATGTTGTGTCAGTTTCTGCTGTATAACAAAGTGAAGCAGCTATATGTATACGTATATCCCCATATCCCTTCCCTCTTGCGTCTCCCTCCCACCCTCCCTATCCCACCCCTCTAGGTGGTCACAAAGCACTGAGCTGATCTCCCTGTGCTATGCAGCTGCTTCCCACTAGCTATCGATTTTACATTTGGTACTGTATATATGTCAGTGCTACTCTCCCACTTCGTCCCAGCTTACCCTTCCCCCTCCCCGTGTCCTCAATTCCATTCTCTATGTCTGCGTCTTTATTCCTGTCCTGCCACTAGGTTCATCAGAACCGTTTATTTTTTTAGATTCCATATATATGTGTTAGCATACAGTATTTGTTTTTCACTTTCTGACTTATTTCACACTGTATGACAGACTCTAGGTCCATCGACCTCACTACAAATAATTAGATTTCATTTCTTTTTATGGCTGAGTAATATTCCACTGTATATATGTGCCACATATTCCTTATCCATTCATCTGTTGATGGACACTTAGGTTGCTTCCATGTCCTGGCTATTGTAAATAATGCTGCAATGAACATTGTGGTACATGACTCTTTTTGAATTATGGTTTTCTCAGGGTATATGCCCAGTAGTGGGATCGCTGGGTCATATGGTAGTTCTATTTTTAGTTTTTTAAGGAACCTCCATACTGTTCTCCATAGTGGCTGTATCAATTTACATTCCCACCAACAGTGCAAGAGGGTCCCCTTTTCTCCACACCCTCTCCAGCATTTATTGTTTGTAGATTATTTGATGATGGCCACTCTAACTGGTGTGAGGTGATACCTCATTGTAATTTTGATTTGCATTTCTCTAATGATTAGTGATGTTGAGCATCCTTTCATGTGTTTGTTGGCAATCTGTATATCTTCATTGGAGAAAATGTCTATTTAGATCTTCTGCCCATTTTTGGATTGAGTTGTTTTTTTGATATCGAGCTGCATGAGCTGCTTGTAAATTTTGGAGATTAATCGTTTGTCAGTTGTTTTGTTTGCAAATATTTTCTCCCATTCTGAGGGTTGTCTTTTCATCTTGTTTATGGTTTCCTTTGCTGTGCAAAAGCTTTTAAGTTTCATTAGATCCCACTTGTTTATTTTTGTTTTTATTTCCATTTCTCTAGGAGGTGGGTCAAAAAGGATCTTGCTGTGATTTATGTCAAAGAGTGTTCTTCCTATGTTTTCCTCTAAGAGTTTTATAGTACCTGGCCTCACATATAGGTATTTCATCTATTTTAAGTTTATTTTTGTGTATGGTGTTGGGGTGTGTTCTAATTTCATTCTTTTACATGTAGCTGTCCAGTTTTCCCAGCACCACTTAATTGAAGAGGCTGTTTTTTCTCCATTTTCTATTCTTGCCTCCTTTATCAAAGATAAGGTGACCATATGTGCATGGGTTTATCTCTGGGCTTTCTATCCTGTTCCATTGATCTATATTTCTGCTTTTGTGCCAGTACCATACTGTCTTGATTACTGTAGCTTTGTAGTATAGTCGGAAGTCAGGGATCTTGATTCCTCCCACTCCACTTTTCTTTCTCAAGATGGCTTTGGCTATTCGGGTCTTTTGGGTTTCCATATAAATTGTGAAATTTTTTGTTCTAGTTCTGTGAAAAATGCCATTGGTAGTTTGATAGGGATTGCACTGAATCTGTAGATTGCTTTGGGTCGTATAGTCATTTTCACAATGTTGATTCTTCCAATCCAAGAACGTGGTATACCTCTCCATCTGTTGGCATCATCTTTAATTTCTTTCATCAGTGTCTTATAGTTTTCTGCATGCAGGTCTTTTGTCTCCTTAGGTAGGTTTATTCCTAGGTACTTTATTCTTTATGTTGCAGTGGTAAATGGGAGAGTTTCCTTAATTTCTCTTTCAGATTTTTCATCATTAGTGTATAGGAATGAAAGAGATTTCTGTGCATTAATTTTGTATCCTGCTACTCTACCAAATTCATTGATTAGCTCTAGTAGTTTTCTGGTAGCATCTTTGGGAAGCTCTATGTATAGTATCGTGTCATCTGCAAACAGTGACAGCTTTACTTCTTCTTTTCTGGTTTGGATTCTTTTTTTTTCTTTTTCTTCTCTGATTGCTGTGGCTAAAACTTCCAAAACTATGTTGAATAATAGTGGTGAGAGTGGGCAACTTTGTCTTGTTTCTGATCTTAGAGGAAATGGTTTCAGTTTTTCACCATTGAGAATGATGTTGGCTGTGGGTTTATCATAAATGGCCTTTATTATATTAAGGTAGGTTCCCTCTATGCCTACTTCCTGGAGACTTTTTATCATAAATGTGTGTTGAATTTTGTCAAAGGCTTTTTCTGCATCTATTGAGATGATCATATGTTTTTTATCCTTCAGTTTGTTAATATGGTGTATCACATTGATTGATTTGTGTATATTGAAGAACCCTTGCATTCCTGAGATAAACCCCACTTGATCATGGTGTATGATCCTTTTAATGTGCTGTTGGATTCTGTTTGCTAGTATTTTGTTGAGGATTTTGGCATGTATGTTCCTCAGTGTTGTCGGCCTGCAGTTTTCTTTTTTTTGTGACATCTTTGTCTGGTTTTGGTATCAGGGTGATGCTGGCCTTGTAGAATGTGTTTAGGAGTTTTCCCCCTCTGCTATATTTTGGAAGAGTTTGAGAAGGATAGGTGTTAGCTTTTTTCTAAATGTTTGATAGAATTCACCTGTGAAGCCATTGGTCCTGGGCTTTTGTTTGTTGGAAGATTTTTAATCACAGTCTCAATTTCAGTGCTTGTGATTGGCCTGTTTATATTTTCTTTTTCTTTCTGGTTCAGTCTCAGAGGTTGTGCTTTTCTAAGAATTTGTCCATTTCTTCCAGGTTGTCCATTTTATTGGCATATAGTTGCTTGTAGTAAGCTCTCATAATCTTTTGTATTTCTGCAGTGTCAGTTGTTACTTCTCCTTTTTCATTTCTACTTCTGTTGATTTGAGTCTTCTCCCTTTTTTTCTGATGAGTCTGGCTAATGGTGTATCATTTTTTTTAATCTTCTCAAAGAACCAGCTTTTAGTTTTATTTATCTTTGCTATCATTTCCTTCATTTCTTTTTCATTTATTTCCAATCTGATCTTTATGATTTCTTTCCTTCTACTAATTTTGGGCTTTTTTTGTTCTTCTTTCTCTAATTGCTTTAAGTGCAGGGTTAGGTTGTTTATTTGAGATGTTTCTTGTTTCTTGAGGTAGGATTGTATTGCTATAAACTTCCCTCTTAGAACTGCTTTTGCTGCATCCCATAGGTTTTGGGTCATCATGGTTTCATTGTCATTTATATGTAGGTATTTTTTGATTTCCTCTTTGATTTCTTCAGTGATCTCTTGGTTATTTAGTAGCATATTGTTTAGCCTCCATGTGTTTGTATTTTTTACATTTTTTCCCCTGTAATTGATATCTAATCTCGTAGCATTGTGGTCAGAAAAGATACTTGATACAATTTCAATTTTTTTTTTTTTTTTAAATTTACCAAGGCTTGATTTGGGACCCAAGGTATGATCTATCCTGGAGAATGTTCCATGAGCATTTGAGAAAAAAGTGTATTCTGTTGTTTTTGGATGGAATGTCCTATAAATATCAGTTAAATCCATCTTGTCTAATGTGTTATTAAAGCTTGTGTTTCCTTATTTATTTTCATTTGGGATTATCTGTCCATTGGTGAAAGTGGGGTGTTAAAGTCCCATTCTATTATTGTGCTACTGTCGATTTCCCCTTTTATGGCTGTTAGCGTTTGCCTTATATTGATGTGCGCCTATGTTGGGTGCATAAATATTTACAATTGTCATATCTTCTTCTTGGATTGATCCCTTGATCATTATGTAGTGTCCTTCTTTGTCTCTTGTAATAGTCTTCATTTTAAAGCCTATTTCGTCTGATCTGAGAATTGCTACTCCAGCTTTCTTTTGATTTCCATTTGCATAGAATATCTTTTTCCATCCCCTCACTTTCAGTCTGTATGTGTCCCTAGGTCTGAAGTGGGTCTCTTGTAGACAGCATATATATGGGTCTTGTTTTTGTATCCATTCAGCCAGTCTGTGTCTTTTGATTGGAGCATTTAATCCATTTACATTTAAGGTAATTATCGATATGTATGTTCCTATTACCATTTTCTTAATTGTTTTAGGTTTGCTATTGTAGGTCTTTTCCTTCTCTTGTGTTTCCTGCCTAGAGAAGTTCCTTTAGCATTTGTTGTAAAGCTGGTTTGGTGGTGTTGAATTCTCTTAGCTTTTGCTTGTCTGTAAAGGTTTTCATTTCTCCGTTGAATCTGAATGAGATCCTTGCTGGGTAGAGTAATCTTGGTTTTAGGTTTTTCCCCTTCATCACTTTAAATATGTCTTGCCACTCCCTTCTGGCTTGCAGAGTTTCTGCTGAAAGATCAGCTGTTAACCTTATGGGCATTCCCTTGTATGTTATTTGTTGTTTTTCCCGTGCTGCTTTTAATATTTTTTCTTTGTATTTAATTTTTGACTGTTTGATTAATATGTGTCTTGGCGTGTTTCTCCTTGGATTTATCCTGTATGGTACTCTCTGCACTTCCTGGACTTGACTGACTATTTCCTTTCCCACGTCAGAGAAGTTTTCAACTATAATCTCTTCAAATATTTTCTCAGACCCTTTCTTTTTCTCTTCTTCTTCTGGAACCCCTATAATTCGAATGTTGGTGCGTTTAATGTTGTCCCAGAGGACTCTGAGACTGTCCTCAATTCTTTTCATTGTTTTTTCTTTATTCTGCTCTGCGGTAGTTATTTCCACTATTTTATCTTCCAGGTCACTTATCCGTTCTTCTGCCTAAGTTATTCTGCTATTGATTCCTTCTAGAGAATTTTTAATTTCATTTATTGTGTTGTTCATCATTGTTTGTTTGTTCTTTAGTTCTTCTAGGTGCTTGTTAAACGTTTCTTGTATTTTCTCCAATCTAGTTCCAAGATTTTGGATCATCTTTACTATCATTACTCTGAATTTTTTTTCACGTAGAGTGCCTATTTCCTCTTCATTTGTTTGGTCTGGTGGGTTTTTACCTTGCTCCTTCATCTGCTGTGTGTTTCTCTGTCTTCTCATTTTGCTTAACTTACTGTGTTTGGGGTCTCCTTTTCACAGGCTGCAGGCTTGTAATTCCCTTTGTTTTGGTGTCTGCCCCCACTGGGTAAGGTTGTTTCAGTGGCTTCTGTAGGTCTCCTGGTGGACGGGACTAGGTCCTGTGTTCTGGTGGGTGGGGCTGGATCTTTTCTTTTTGGTGGGAAGGGCTCATCTGGTCGTGTGTTTTGGGGTGTCTGTGAACATAGAATGATTTTAGGCAGCCTCTCTGCTAATGGGTGGGGTTGTGTTCCTATCTTGCTAGTTGTTTGGCATGGGACGTCCAGCCCTGGAGCTTGCTGGCCGTTGGGTGGAGCTGGGTTTTAGCGTTGAGACGGAGCTCTCTGGCAGAGCTTTCCCCGATTGATATTACGTGGGGCCGGGAAGTCTCTGTTGGTCCAATGTCCTGAACTCGGCTCTGCCACCTCAGAGGCTCAGGCCTGACACCAGGTTGGAGCACCAAGAGCGTGTAAGCCACATGGCTCAGAAGAAAAGGCAGAAAAAAAGAAAGAAAAAAATAATTAAAATAAAAATAGAAAGTATTATTTTAAAAAATGTAATTAAAAAAAAGAATAGACGAACCAAACCAGTAAACGAATCCACCAATGATAAGAAGCACTAAAAACTATACTAAGATAAACATAAAAATCAGAAATAAGTCAGTCACCCACAGCCAACCCCAAGTCTACAGTTGCTCCAAAGTCCACCACCTCAATTTTGGGTTGATTCGTTGTCTATTCAGGTATTCTACAGATGCAGGGTACATCAAGTTGATTGTGGGGATTTAATCTGCTGCTCCTGAGGCTGCACAGAGAAATTTCCCTTTTTCTTCTTTGTTTGCCCAGGTCCTGACGTTTAGCTTTGTTTTTGGTGCCCCCTCTGTGTGTAGGTTGCCCTCAGGCTTCTGTTCCCACCAAGACAGGACGACGTTAAAGCAGCGGCTAATTAGGTGGCTCTGGCTCACTCGTGCCGGGGGGATGGAGGGTTACGATAGTTATAATTGGAATGCAGGGCAAGCCTGTGGTGGCAGAGGCCAGCGTGACGTTGCAACAGCCTGAGGCACGCCATGTGTTCTCCCGGGGAAGTTGTCCCTGGATCACGAGACCCTGGCAGTGTCAGGCTGCACAGGCTCCTGGGGGTGTGGATAGTGACCTGTGTTTGCACACAGGATTCTTGGTGGCTGCAGCAGCATTGTTAGCATTTTATGGCCATCTCTGGCATCCAAGCTGATAGCCGTGGCTTGCGCCCTTCTCTGGAGCTCATTTAGGTGGTGCTCTGCTTTCTGTGGGCAGAGAGGGAAGGAATCCCCTCTCCTTGTGCACCCCAAAACAATGGTCTCTTGCCTCTTTGGCAAGTCCAGACTTTTTCCTGGACTCCCTCCCAGCTAGCTGTGGCGCACTAGCCCCCTTCAGGCTGTATTCACGCAGCCAACCCCAGTTCTCTCCCTGGGGTCTGACCTCTGAAGCCCTAGCCTCAGCTCCCAGCCCCCACCCGCCCTGGTGGGTGAGCAGACAAGCCTCTCAGGCTGGTGAGTGCTGGTTGGCACTGATCCTCTGTGTGGTAATCTCTCCGCTTTGCCCTCTGTACCCCTGTTGCTGCGCTCTCCTCCATGGATTTGAAGCTTCACCCCCACCCCACCCCCTTCTCCACCAGTGAAGGGGCTTCCTAGTGCATGGAAACTTTTCCTCCGTCATAGCTCCCTCCCAGAGGTGCAGGTCCCATCTGTATTCTTTTGTCTCTGTTTTTTCCTTTTTTTTTTTGCCCTACCCAGGTATGTGGGGAGTTTCTTGCCTTTTGGGGAGTCTGAGGTCTTCTGCCAGCATTCAGTAGGTGTTCTGTAGGAGTTGTTCCACATGTAGATGTATTTTTGATGTATTTGTGGGGAAGAAGGTGATCTCCATGTTTTACTCCTCCACCATCTTGAAGGTCCCCCCCGCCTTTATTTTTAGAATCGTTTTGTTTTTCTCATGTTTCCAGAAAGGATTCTTAGCTTTCATTCCTCTACCTATGTTCTCATCCAGGATAAAATTTATTTTATTTTAAATAAAATGGGTGCTGATTTTCTACTAGATATATAATCAGAAGGTTTTGTGCAGCCCCAGATCTGTCACTAAATAAATATGTGATCTTTGTGAATTTACTCAGTGTCTCTGAGTATGATTTTTTATTTGCAAAATTATAAATAATAGCTTGATACCTTATTTACCTTCTAGCATTGTGAGAATGTGAACAGAAGTACTTAATAATCCCCAGTGTCTTCCTCTTCCCCACATGCATATCCCTCCCTCCTTCTTTCCATGATATCACTGGATTCCTACTATGATTATGTGTTCTTTCTCAATTTCAACATTTTAGTCTACAACCCTTCCTTGACCTCCTCAACTCTAGTGAGCTACCCCTCCAACTTCACTTCATGGTCTTGGGAACAACCTAATCTTACCATAATCCTATCCAAACCCATTGTCACATCCTAACTAAATTTTTTGGGAGTTACCTCAAATAACTTCACTTTCCCTTCTCTCTCCTCTAAATAGTTATATATCTATTTTTAGTTTATTTTTTGTTATATTCATAATTATATATTTAATTATGAATAATCTATTGAAACCTCAGTTTCTTGTTACATCAACTATAGATTATATTTCTCAATTCCCATCATAATGTGACAGTAATAGAGAATACAACCTACCCTCCCTATCTTCCTCCATATTTTGAAGACTGTACTTTACTTTTATATAGCCAAACTAATAAAACTGACATTTTTTGATACCTATAATTAAATCTCTGTTGATTTTTTAATTTCAAGTTTTGAAGACCAATAAACAGATCTTATAATTTTGGATAAACAGTGAACTAGATAAAATGAAAGCCCTCCTTCCTCAGTCACCTAAAAATGCAACATAAAATAGGCAGAAATCTCAGAGGGCTATATATTGAGTGAAAAATCTGCTTACTTGCTAGGATGGATAATAAGAATCTTGATTGTCTTGGTCTGGGCTTAGGGGACAAATAGTGTCCCCTAGGAATTTTTAGTTAAGGTTCTATGCCATAACACACTACTATGAGATACAGGAATCAGTAACTGGACAAGTTAATAGTCAGGATAGTCCCAAGGCAGCAATGCAGGGTCGCTGGGGAGAAGCAAATGCAAAACCTCTCTGGAATGTTATGTGCTTAACTCTAGCTATTTAGAGTTCCCATCAATTAGGAGCCACTGAAGATGGCTCCTGAAGATGAGTTTATTATCCTAAATTATCAAAGGCATAAAGTGGCATGAGTCAGAGTCAACAGTGTAATGGCAAGTGTGCTTAAACCCCACAAAACTTCAGATACAGGTGAGGAAATAATTATTATTAAAAAAATTAAAAACATAAAAGAGAATCAAAACCCTAAAGCAAACAGACACTCTAAAAATGGCAGGGTAGAGAAAAAACACTAAAAGAACTATAAATAACAAAATATATTCACAAAATATATTTCATCTGAAATATATTCATTTCAGAAATAAAAACTTCTGTGGATGGGTTAAATAGGAGATCAGAAACACCTGAAGAGAGGATTAGTAAACTGGAAGATAAAACGAAGGAGTTACCCACCCTGCAGCACACAGATTAAGACAGAAAAGACATGGAAGTAGTTAATAGACATGGTGAAGAGTGATAATGGCTATGAATTTTTCTGAATTAACAAAAGACATGAATCCTCAGATTCAAGAAATGCTACACGTTCAAATCGGGATCCAAAAAGTTCTCTACATTTGGTTGGGTTTTCTGTTTCTTAAGTCTCTTTTATATCATCACAATTATCCCTTTCTTTTACTTTTTCTTTCTTCTTCTTCTTCTTCTTCTTCTTCTTTTTTTTTTTTAATGCCATTGGTTTACTGGGGAGAACTTGGCTATTTGTCCCATGTTCCAAGTTTGACTTATTTCTTCCTTGTGGTATCATTTAACTTGTTCCTCTATCCTCTATACTTCTTATAAATTGATAGTTAGACTAATGGTCCTATGAGATTCAGGTTTAATTTTTTTAGGCCAAAATATCTCATAGATGTTGTTGTGTACTTTCTACTGCATTATGTTGTAAAGCACATGATGTTGGCTTTCTTGATTTTACTGATATCGATACTGGTCAAGAGATTTAAATGGTGGCAGCCTGATCTTTCTGAAAGAATAGTTTTATTTTTAAAAAATATTAAAGAAAACAGTAATATACAGTTTTTGTGTCTCAAACTATAAAAGTTACATTTTCATTGGTAAAAATTTCTTTTTTTACTATCAGTTAACCTGCATTGAACACATAAAGATGCTTTTACTCTTTAACTAGGTTATTTCCAAGCTCATTTTCTAGATCATATCAATTCAGTGAATTGAAGATATAATAACATGTTTCATACATTTCAATATTGTTCATTGCATATGTTGTGTAATGATTTTCTTGAAAATGTTCAGTACTCAAACACGACACAACCATAATGAAAAACTTATTGAAGTTGTTTAAGCTGCTTTATAATGCAGTACCTTTCACCAAGTAGGCTAAAAGAATGAATGAAACTATTATTAAAAGTTTTTGAATAGTATCTTAATGATGATTTTTAATAGTCAAGGGAATCATTTTTCCACTTATCAATAGATTTCAATATGCTTGAGGTTTCCCTGACTTAACTGTTAAAAATACTTGCAGCTAAATTTTGTTAACATAATATTCCATGGACATGCATCCTGTCAAATCTACTTTAGGCTGCAGAAAATTGTCTTTGTTACTGTTTCCTACTTGATAGTGTGTATCCTGGTATTCGCACATTTTTGTTTTCCTACCACTTTTCTCTCTAGTTCTTCTGTAGCTATGATACTGAGCACCAAACTTGGAATCATGCTCTCCAAACAGGAATTGCCCTGTTGCTTAGTTACTGTTGGATTTTGAGAAATCCTTTTAATCTCTGAGCTTCATTTATCTCATGTGTAAAACCATGTTAGTGATCTCAGCCTCACAGGACTGTTGAGAAGATTAAATGAGACATTCTATATGAAATTCCCGAGACATTGCCTGGCACATCATTGGCTTTCAAGAAATGCTGGTTTAATGCCTTTTATCAAATGTCTCTTCACTATCCATATTATTCAAGTCCTTTCTTTATATGTTCATTTGTCCTTTCCTTGGTCCAACTTCTAAAAACAATTTTTGGATCATAGCCTCTTTTGAGAATGTATTTAAGTTATGGGCTCTTTTTAAAGAAACAGATTCTTATAACATTTTTGATATAAATTCAGGAGTTCATGAATACCCTTAGGGGATTCACTGACCCCAGGTTAATAATCCTTCCCTCGGACTGATCTTGTTCACTCTCTTAAACTCAAGTGTGATTTATGAATATATTGTTAAGCCTTTCAGTCAGAAGCTTCTGTCCCCCTTTCACAATTCCCACTGGACATCTTCCTCTAGGTAAATACCCACTTTACGCTTTGAACTTCAATACTTTAAATGACATTAATCTTTCCTACCCTAAATCAGTTGTCTCTTAATGACTTTCTTCCTTTTGTTAGGGTATCATTTTTTCAAGCAACCAAATTTGAATCATTGCAGTGTGAAGAGATAACAGATGTCATTTAGAGTGTAGTAAGTTTTGAGGAGCCAGAAGAGTCTGGCTTTTGAGTCTGGATAAGAGATTAAACACCAACAATCCATTGAAATATTTCTCACAATCTTATCCTGTCTCCCCTACCACCATAGCAACAAATATTCCTTGATAAATATTAGAGATCTTATGAGAAGAGACAAGAAGTTGTAATATGTATTGGGAAATGACTCCAATTAAAAAACATTTTCCCTAGAGGACTCAAGTAAACACACACACACACACACTGTTGTGTTTTATTTTGTTTTGTTTTTTGGACTTTGTGCAAATATACTGCCTACTTTGTGGTTTGGAAAAGGACCCAGAATTATCTAAGATATTTCTCAGTATTGTAGCCCCAAAGATGTTGGTTTAGTTCTATGCATATTCCTCTCTTATGTCTAACATAAATGGTTAAATAGATATTCACATTACACTAGTCATCCATATTAAATAATGGAAATGTGAGGGATTCCAGCTTTACTATTATACAATTTTAAAGGTGAACTAAATGTAAGTTACCACCAAATTGTTCTGTCCTAATAAACAAATAAAATAAATCTGTAACAGTTCTTTATCTGGATGATCAAAGAAAGTACTGAAGATATGCACTGATTTAAAATCTCTGCCCTTTAACCTGAGTATCCCACATAACTTACCTGAATTCTAAATTAGCAATCCTCTTCTTAAACATTAACTTGCCCCCAAAATATTTTAATCACTTTATCATTTATAATATTAGCTTCTTCAGGAAATCCTGTTGTTTAACCTTCGTTATGATATGCAAAACCTAGAATAGAATTTTGTGGATCATGATGTCAGGGTTCTGTGTAGCACATGACAGTTATAGGTCCTGAACCCAACCCCTGTCTTTCTAAAGAAACTTCAGAATTCAGAATTCTTCAGAATGTTTCAACCCACCATTAATGTGATCACAAATTAAAATAAATGCTAAATTTGTACAATGTAGTCCAGACCAAATGTCCCAACTCTTATCTTCTGGCCTCTCATAACAGCTTTCTTCTTAGTATTCATTAAAATATTCTCGAACATCACAAAGCCCAAATGGGTTATACTCAGATTTTCACATACTTAAATGACTATTTAAGTATGTGGATAGTAGTGAAGCTATTACTAATGACTGCTGAGAAAGCAACCACACTGAAATAGGCACAGAGTATAATTTACAAATTACCATTAATGTGGCATTTAAAAAAGTGGTTTTGGTCTCATAGCCCCAAGACAATTAGCCAACGTTTTATCCCAACAGAAAGACAGAAGACAAGTGACTCAATCTGGATAAATAAGTTGAAAAAAAATTTTCACCATTATACTATTTCTGGAGCAATGACCATCTGTTTTAAAGAGTTACAGATTTATTTGCTATGACTTTGAAATCAAGACTACAAAACAAAATGGGGTTGAGTTTCATTTTTTAAGCTGTGATAGTAGTAACTATCTAGGATTGTGGTATGATTGGTAAAAATTGTAAATTATTTATTGATATATTGTGAAATGTAGTGTCACCTTGAGATTTTTTTTAAAATTTATTTATTTTTATTTATTTTATCGCTGTATCGGGTCTTCGTTTCTGTGTGAGGGCTTTCTCTAGTTGTGGCAAGCGGGGGCCACTCTTCATCGCGGTGCGCGGGCCTCTCACTATCGCGGCCTCTCTTGTTGCGGAGCACACGCTCCAGACGCTCAGGCTCAGTAATTGTGGCTCACGGGCCCAGTTGCTCCGCGGCATGTGGGATCTTCCCAGACCAGGGCTCGAACCCGTGTCCCCTGCATTGGCAGGCAGATTCCTAACCACTGCACCACCAGGGAAGCCCCACCTTGAGATTTTTAGAAAAACATCGTGAAGATTAGATGAGGATCCTGAGTAGAGACTTGATGATCTAATAGGAAGTGCAATTCTAAATTAGTTTTTAATAAACAGGAATACATCTGTGGAAGCGGTTACGTGTTAGATGTGAATCACTGTGCTAACTGTTTCACAGATTGCTAAACATAACACAGTTTAGCCTTTAAAAAATGTCAAAACACTTGAAGTAATAAGGAAAATGATAAATGTAGAATTCAAAAGTAGTAAAAATGGGATATCTTCTGAGAAAAGGGGAAAAAGTCTCGAAAAGAGCTTCTCATATTGACTTGACATTCAGAACATCTCTTACGGCGAGCATTCTTGCATATCACGCACAGTGTGGGCCCCAAAAACACCCTTCTCTAGAGTGAGGATGTATTGTCACAGAAGTACTATCATCACAGAAGTTACATTCTCCCTAGAGAACCTGATGGCAGCCAGGAGCCCCTTGCCTAGAAGTGGATCCGGACAGTGGATCCAGACACACATGCAGGCAAAGTTTTGTATACAATTAACTCCCTTTACCCATCTGTCATCTCCCATTGGATCTACAGTCAACACGGACACCTCTGCTCTAGGGAACCTTGAATGATGCCTGTCAAAAACAAGCTTTTGGTGATTGCAAAAACATGAACTTATCAACCCAAGTTCACAAACCTGATTTTTTTCAAATAAAGACATCAGAAACAACTGCCTGCCTACACCATATATGCCGTAGATTAATGAACCAACCTAAGGATGCCAGCTGTGTCACCACTGCCATAGGTAGGCCCCATAAATATTCACTGATGATGATTAATGAGGAACTGCCCCTTTGGGAGGTAGTGTTTAGACTTGATTTTGTAGGCACTGGACAAGTCTGGTAGGAGGAGACCAAATTATCTCTAGTTGACTCATCCTTTTGACCCCTTCACAGGTCTGTTAAAATGTAAACCAACCCTCAGCACATTAACCAAATTTGAAACACTCATCTTCAAGAAACATTCATCAAAAGTCATTCCTTTAATACTTCTAAATATTACATAAATTATGTTAGGATGTTGAGATGCCTAGGTAATAATAATTTGCATTCATTTGCATTCGTTAGTTTCACATTTTATAAGAATTTGTACATTTCTTGCTTATATTCTACCACTGTATTCTTATAGTAAATCTCTAAATAATGTAGTGGAGGTCCGTTTGTCTCTTGCTGTAAAAGGAAAAGTAAGATCCAGAGCTCAGATGATCTGCTCAATGTCATATAGATAAGTATGAGGCAGAGCTGAGACAATTATCTAAATTTTTCTTTCCTTTGTCTTAGACCGCAAGTCCATTGTGCCCATCAAGTTAAGGATCCACAATGATTACATTAGGCAATGGGAAAGCTCTATTAGAAAATATTTATACTAATAAAAGCAAGTTGGCATATTGTTTATGTTATTTCCCTCCAATGAGTTAAGGGATGCATTCATTAAAATAAAAACACATTGTGGAGAAAAGGGAACCCTCCTGCAGTGTTGGTAGGAATGTAAGTTAGTACAGGCACTATGGAGAACAGTATGGAGGTTCCTTAAAAAACTAAAAATAGAACTACCATATGACACAGCAATCCCACTCCTGGGCATATACCCTGAGAAAACTATAATTCAAAAAGAGACATGTACTGCAATGTTCATTGCAGCACTATTTACAATAGCCAGGACATGGAAGCAACCTAAGTGTCCATCGACAGATGAATGGATAAAGAAGATGTGGCACATATATACAATGGAATATTACTCAGCCATAAAAAGGAATGAAATTGAGTTATTTGTAGTGAGGTGGATGGACCTAGAATCTGTCATACAGAGTGAACTAAGTCAGAAAGAGAAAAACAAATGCTGTACACTAATGCATATATATGGAATCTAAAAAACCTGTACTGATGAACCTAGTGGCAGGGCAGGAGTAAAGACGCAGATGTAGAGAACGGACTTGAGGACACGGGGGGAAGGGGAAGCTGGGACAAAGTGGGAGAGTAGCATTGACATATATACACTACCAAATGTAAAATGGATGGCTAGTGGGAAGCAGCTGCATAGCACAGGGAGGTCAGCTCGATGCTTTGTGACGACCTAGAGGGGTGGGATAGGGAGGCTCAAGAGGGAGGGGATGTGAGGATATATGTATACATACAGCTGATTCACTTTGTTGTGCAGCAGAAACTAACACAACATTGTAAAGCAATTATACTCCAATAAAGATGCTGAAAAAAAGCACATAATAATCATATAAGACAATATTAATGTGAACTTAGTTTTCTGAGTTTGCTTCTTATACATGGTATCTGACTACAATGGAAAAGAGAAATAAATGATGATTTCACAGAAATGTATTGTGTGTGCTATCAGGGAAGATTGTTTTAGATTCATAGAAAAGTATCCAAGAATTCTCAATCCTTGTAGAAGCCTTTATATTTATTATAAATTACATTTTAGGTCTCTAAGAGACTTTTCCATTGTGATCATAGCTTATCAGGTAATGCAACAGAAAATTCCATTCTGTAAATTGTATTTACTGCCTACAAGCAAGCTTCGTCAACTAGAAAATGAACTAGTTCAGGGAGCATGGAATCAGAATTCAGATATTTATGAAAACTAAGTATTTTCCTCTATTTTCTTTTAACATTATGGATCCGTTCAAGCAGAACTATGACAATGATTCAGGGCAAAAAAATCAATGGTCCAGTATTTCTCAAAGTGCTGTTTTTTTTCTTTTTAAAAGAAGTACACTTTCACTTAGTATCCAGTCTGTCAATGCCTCCATGTCTGGCATATTTTAGGTGTGATGGGGATTAGGGGAACAGGGTTTCTGAAACAAGTACAGAGTATAATCCATTCCTGAAGGATCATCTGAGCTTCTTTAGAAAAAAAGCAAGTTTACATGCAATAATTAGAAAGTGGTAAATTACACCACATGTCGGGCCACCATTATAAACCATGAGTTAGGAAGGAGAGATGTGCCTTTCAGTCAATGGGTCTCCAGGTAGCCCTCTAAGAATGAGTAGCTTATAATGCTGAAGACAAAGGCGGGACCATCCCATAAGCGAAACACAGTGGATCGGGATGTGATTAGTGGAGTGGCTGTGAACTAGATCAGGCGGACCACAGAGGAGAGGCCAGGTCATCTCTGATGCTGTGAAAGGTTGGCTTGATGAGATGAACTGAAAGTATGCTTTGGGTCTTACATTGTATTTAGCTTTGAAATTTGAAGACATTTACTAGAATCTAGAATCGATATTCTATTCTCTTTAATTAAAAAAAATTTTTAAATTAATTTTTATTGGAGTAGAGTTGATTTACAATGTTACTTACATATGTTATTTACAGTGTTACTTTCTGCTGTACAGCAAAATGAATCAGTTATACATATACATATATCCACTCTTTTTTAGATTCTATTCCCATATAGGTCATTACGAGTATTGAGTAGAGTTCCCTGTGCTACACAGTAGGTTTTTATTAGCTATCTATTTTATATGTAGTAGTGTGTATATGTCAATCCCAATCTCCCAATTTATCCTTCCCCCCTCCCCCTTGGTAACCATAAGTTTGTTTTCCACATCTGTGACTCTATTTCTGTTTTGTAAATAGGCTCATTTGTACCATTTTTTTTAGATTCCACATATAAGTGATATCATATGATATTTGTCTGACTTCACTCAGTATGACAGTCTCTAGGTCCATCCATGTAGCTGTCTATTCTCTTTTAAAAAATCCTTTGTCTGAGGCAACCTTTGACTCAGTTCAGAGAAAGTTATATTTTATTACTTTATGCACAGTAGGTGTTGAGCACCTATTATGTGACGGCACTCCTGTGGTTATTGCTGGTGGATGGGACACAAAGGGGAATAACATGATTCCTGTTCATCAGGAGGGCATCGTCTCATGGAAGAAAGAGGTAGGTACACTTTAATTACAGTGTAACTTGGTACGTGCCATCACAGTGACATAGATAAAAGCACACTGGGCACACAGTGCTTAGGAAGTGGGTGTCAAGGAAAGCTTGGTTTTGTTAGCGGAGAAAATGAGGAAGGGTTTGGTGAGGGGAGAGAGGGAATGGCATATGCGGAGGCACAGAGGCATGAGAAAGCTCACCATATTGGGGGAAGGATACGGTCATAGTCGTGGATGGTAAAGTGTCTTGGGTGCAATGGCAGAATGTTTATAAATAAGCAGGGGAAGGATTATAAAGAGCCTGGTACATTGCACTAAGTTAGGGATTCATCCCATAGGCAAAGGGAACCAAGGAAAGTTGATCAGGAAACAAATGATACCGTTCTATCTGAGACTGGGGAAAAACAAAGAACTCTGCTAGAGGGTAGAAGGTGGATTGGCAAGGGAAAATCTGGAGGCAAGTAATTTGGACACGATTTATTTGAATCATTCAGCCAAGATGTGAGAGCGTTGTCAGAGATATCTCAATAAAGCTGTTAAAAAATAAGTAATTAATTAAAATGGCTGGTTAAAAAAAAGACATGAGCAGTGGAGGAGAGGAAGAGATTACAGAGAGATGTGATCACTAACTAGGCTTAGAAGCTCAAAAACACCCACAGACATTATACTGGAATTTTGTCACTGGTGTGGCAGCTGGCAATAGCTGTTCGCCTTCGAATTATTCAAAGAGCCAAAACTTTTAATCTAAAACTAGCAGTAAAAGAATTATTATACCCCTACTAACTACCATATAGACCATTAACATGACTAAGATATAAAGTTAATTGAAGTCAGACTCTCTTGGTATTTTAAAATAGATGAAACCTATTGAATGATCTCAACTTTGTTGAGGTCACATATAAAAGTCAATATCTTCGGAAGTTTCATTATTCAGAAATGGTTTATAATTTTGGAAGTTTCATTATTCAGAAATGGTTTATAATTTCTAACACCTTTTAAATTATTACCCTAGCATTTATGAATGTAAAAGGTTAGTTATTTCATCATTTCCTCTGACAATATTCAGCACGTTTTGGGGAAGAAACCCACTATGTATCTCTCCTTGAGCAGTTGTAAATTCTTATGATGACTTTGCAAATGGTTCTTTTTTTGTGCAGTCTGGGGATGATTATTTAGAATATCCATCCAACAAACACCCTGAAATATGAATCTCATTTATATGTATACTCCATAAAATTAGGATTTATTTTTTCTTGATAGAGGGCCAATGTTATGGTTTCATAGATTAGCAGTGATTTTATTACAAACAGTAGGCAAAATTATAATCATTTGAGGACCATTACTCATCTGAACGGTGCTAACACTGTCCTACTGCTAGTGTAATCATATGCTAATGAAAGTTTATTAGCCACAGAAAACCCACAGTACATTATCACTGCAGAAATCACATCCAATAAAAGATATTTAAGAGAGATACACATGTAACATTGCAAATGTAGTGGATGGCTTTTCTTTGGTACTGTTTCTTTTCAAAACAATGAATGTATAAAGTAATCAGTGTCCTGTGGTGTCAGTTTATGAGAATTGCCATATTATCTATAACATTTTCTGTTTAATCACACAAAATTAGAGTCTGGTTCAAAGTTATTCAACCAAGTTCAAGTTTAACTTTCAAGATTCTTTTCTCATTGTGAATCAGTAGATGTATTAGTCAGGATTCTCTAGAGAAACAGAACCAATAGGATATATATCTCTATCTATGTATCTATCTATCTATCTATGTATCTATGTATCTATCTATCAGTGACTCACATGACTGTGGAGGTTGGGAAGTCTAAAATCTGTAGAGCAAACTGGCAGATTGGAAATTCATGTAAGGGTTGATGTTTCATTCTCAAGTCCAAAATCTGCAGACCGGACACTCAGATGGAGTTTCCATATTGCAGTTTTGAGGTGGAATTGCTTCTGCTTATCCTTCTCCTCCTCCTCCTTCTTCCTTTTCTTCTAAGCTTTATTGAAATCTCACTGACATATGATTACACGATAAGGTTAGTAACACATCCATCACCTCATGTAGCTACAGTGTGTGTGTGTCTGTGTGTGTGTGTGTATGTGTGGTGAGGACAATTACAATTTTCTCACTTAGCAACTTTCAAATATACAATACAACTTTGTTAATTGTAGTCACCATGCTGAGCATCACATTTCCCCAACTTGTCATCTTATGTGGTACTTTGTACCCCTGGACCACCTTTACCTATTTCCCCCACCATACACCCCCTACCCCTGGCAACCATCAATCTGTTCTCTGTTTCTTTGAAATTGGTGTTTTTTAGATTCCACATTCTACTTCTGGGTGTATATCGTAAGAAAATCACTATCTCCAAGAGATATCTGTGCCCTTCTGTTCATTGTATATTTATTTACATTGAAATTATTTACAGAATTTCTTCTTCTTTAGAAAATCTCAGTCTTTGCTCTTAAAGGCCTTCAACTAAATAGATCACCCCACCGCCCCCCCCCCCCATTATGAAGGGTCATTTGCTTTACTCAAAGTCCACCAAATTAAATACTGGTCATGTTTAAAAAATACCTTCACAACAACTTCTGGACTGGTATTAGAACAAATGACTGGGCCCTATAGCCTTAGTCAAGTTGACACATCAAATTAACCATCGCATTAGAGGTAATAAAAACAAAATAGTCTTTTTTGGTGTATGAGGAAGAAAGTTTTGTTTGAAATCTCATCATAAGCATTTGTGCTGTTTGATTTTCTATGGAAATATTCTATATATTTGAATGTTCTATTTGAATTCTATGTGAATGTTTTGAATCATTCAGATTTGAGTTGAAAGAAAAAATTTTATTTCTAAGGTCAGAAAAAATAACATTTCTGTAGACTTTAGTATAAGACTCTTAGATATTTGCATAACTTTAAGAATGCAAATGTGATGGCTCATTTAGTTAACACCAATTATCTGTAATCACTTTAGTGGTAATTTCATGTGCGTACTAATGGGTCAATATAACCACCTCATACATATGATATGTGACATTTACCTTGTTCAAAGTTGACGTTGCATTTACAAATAGTAGTGCTACAAAGCAGACTTACCAGGGACATTGAACTGGAGGAGGAGGAGGAGAAAGGGAAATAGCATTTACTATGGAGCTTTTTATTTGTAGGTACTTTATTTATGCTGACTCACTTAAATCTGAACTCTCATTGCAATATCCCCATCATACAGATGGATAAATGGAGACTTGGAAAGATTAAGCAACAAATTCAGATCACACATCTACTAAGTGTTTGAGCTAGAATTCCAAACCTTTGCCTATTTGACTACTATGCAAGATAGCCTCTCAAAGTAGGAGTCCTAGGGCTACTTCTTAAAAAATGAAATTAAAGTTGACAACTTTCTTATTCACATATCCAGATATCGGAGTTTTTGGAATAATTTTCAAGGATGGGCATTAGAGAAAATGGATGAGGATAAGTGGGAACAGGGAAAGGAAGAAAGAAAGCACACTAGGGTTGGGTAACTAAAGTGGAACTAAGGGGAGCTGGCCAACCAGAACCAATGTAACAAAAGGTCAGTGCAACTCAAAAAATATTTTCTATCCAACAAATGCCCTACCCATTAGTCTTGTCCATCCAGGCTTACTTATTTTCAATTCCTATCTTAATCCTCACCTTCTCCATGAAGTTCTTTTATCAGTCAGACTGATTTTAGTTGCAAGTACAGAAACGTTGACTCAAATTGCCTTTAAACTATAAGGTTATTATCTCATCTATATGGAAATCTAGAGTTAGGGCTGACTCAATGTTGTCTTCAAGGATGTAGGTCCTTCCTCTCCATTGAGCCTTTGTAAATTGTTTTAAACCTATGTCTGTTTCCCCTCTGGTCACAAGGTGGCTATCTGTGGCAATTGGTGCTATGTGATTCCTTGTTTATGTGTATTAGGAGGGGGAAGGAAACTTCTCCCCAAGAATGGAATATAATTCCTTCCCTTCAGTCTGATTGGGTAGAATTAATTTGGCCAATTTATGTTACCTATATCCTCCTGTTCAAATAACTATTGCTGGGGTTTATTCAGAATACTTCTCTGCATCTGGATATTAAACACAGACAGGAAAAAAGAAATCAAGGTTCTGTTAGAAATGAGGCAGGAAGGAATTGATGTTTTATAGGGGACATACAGTACTTACATCAACCATCCATCTTTCATTTGTATAGTTTGTCCCTGGAGGAATTACCTGCATACAGCAATAATTGCAAATAGCCATTAAAACATGTTTTGAGATTTTCATATTTTATACAATGAAGTGTTAACCTTGTTTTACATTTTTGTTTTCTAAATTTATTATGAAATATTTCATGTTTACACTAGAAGGTATATGACAAATATAGAAAATGTCAAGACAAATATAATGCACATTTCCCAGTGCAAATGCACACGTCAGAAGTAGAAGTAGGAGAACATTACTTACACCTTTGAAGCCTGCTATGTGTGTCCCTTCACTCTTTGAATATCCCTCCCTCTATTCAGAAGTAATTACTATCTTGAATTTTTGTTTATCATTCCTTTGATTGTATTTATTGTTTTTCTGTATATTAACTTGTTATAAACAATATAGACATTTTAAACTTTATAAAAATATACTGTATGCATATTTTGTGTTGATTTTTCCCTCATATTCTGCTGGTTATATTCATCAATGTTGATATATGTAGCCCTACTTTGCTCCTATTCACTGGTATGTAGTATTTCATTGTATGACTATACCATACTTTTTTTTTTTGGTGTCATTCTATAAGGGATATTTTCCCCCCAATTTCCTGCTATTTTACACAATGCTTCCATAAATCATGTATGCATTTTTTTTCTGGTACACATGTACAAGACCTATTCTAGGGTGTATATATCAAAAAGTTGAATTGCTGGAAACTATGGAATATACATCGTCATCTTTACTAATCATTACTAAACTACCTTCCGGAATGGTTCTACCAATTACCACAGTGAATGTGTCCCCTTTGCTATACATTCATGTAACAACTGATACTCTAAGACTTAAATTTTGTTTTTCAGTTTTACTCATGTGCGTTTAAAATGGTATTTCATAATGGCTTTTTTGTAATTATAATATAAGAAGAAACACTTTGTTTTGGGGCATTTATGGATCTATAAAATACCTATGTATACCTTTTGTCCATTTTCTCATTGCCTTAAAAATAGACATTATGAATAATTACCCTTTTTCTGGTTAATGTGAAGCAAGTACTTCTCCCAGTGTTCTTTATCTTGTTCTTGAACCTTTTAAATCCTGCCTTTTATTACCTGAAATTTTAAAAATTATTATCCAGCTGAATTTTACTGTTTCTTCACAATTTGTGCTCTTTATATTGATATTTTGATTAAGAAATCCCTTACTAAACCCAATTTATATAAAATAGTCTTAGGGGTTTTTTCTATATATTTTAAACCCTGCTTTTCACAGAATGCAATCCACCTGAAATTTATTTCCATGTACAACCTAGTGTAGAGATTCCCATTTTATTTCTTTTTTCCATTTGGATAATCTACTGCCCATTAGCATTTAAAAATTTCCTCCTTTTCCCATGATCTACCATGATAGCACTAAGATGGAATAGGTTTTAATTTATGCATGGATAATTTTAGACTCTTCTCTGTACAGTTGGGTCGTTTGTCTATTTCTGCGCTTACACCACACTGTTATAAAAAGCCTCAATCTGTTGTAGGGCAAGTATCTCACGTCATTCTTTCTCAGGAGTGTTTTCATTCTTTTCCTATTTCATGACCCTTTACCCTTTCAAGCACTTCTTAGAAACAGCTTGTCAAATTGCATGAAATATCCTATTGGGGTTTTGTTTGCAATTGAATTTACAGGTTATTTTAGGAAGCCTATATTATTGTAATAATGAATCTTCTTGTCCATGAAAATAGTGTATCCTACTGTTTCTCTAGGGGTTTTTGGGGTGTATCTCATTGACATTTTTATAATTTTCTCAATAGTTTTCCTTCAATGTTTCTATGTGTGGTTTTCTTAATATCTTACCTTGCTTGAGTTCTGTTGGGATTCTTAATCTTGTAGCTTGGTATCTTCAGTCAGTTTTGAAAAATTCTGGGCAATTACCTCTTTAAGCATTGCTTCTGTTCTGTTTACTCTCTGTCCCACTTCTGGAACTCCATATGCATATGTGTTAGAATGTTTTCCCATGTTCTATAAGTATTTTATACACTTTTCTGTATTTTCTATGCATTTTGCTTTCTGTACCTAAGCCTGGATGTTTTCTAGTGATTTCTCTACTCCTTTCATTAATCCTTTCTTATGCTGTCCAATCTGATCGTAAGCCCAACTACTTCTTAATTTCAGTTTTTGCATTTTTCAAATCTAAAATTTCTATTTGATTCTTTTTTGTAAGTCCCAGTTCTCTGATGAAATCTAAAGTTGTCATCTATTTTTGAATATATTAATCATAGCTATTTAAATGTAGCTATTTATATTAATCATAGCTATTATTCATTCTGATGATTCGAGTAACTGAGTCTACCATATATGTTTTTGTTGCCTGACTTTTCACTTTACATCTAGATGGTCATAATTTATGACTGAATGCTGGACACTGTGTGTGTTAAATTGTGAAGGCTCTAGGTAATGTTTGCTTCTTCCAGAGCGGGTTCACCATAGACTCTTTTAATATGATCAGGATTTCAGCCTACTAGAAGTGTGTTGCAATTTTTGTCAGACTCTGTTAACCAACAGTACATCTTGCTATTAGGTTCTCCAGTCTTTTTTTTTTAATTGCCATATAATTGATTTACAATATTATATTAGTCTCAGGTGTACAGCATAGTGATTCAGTATTTTTACATTTTTACACACTCCATTAAAAGCTATTATAAGATAATGGCTATAATTCCCTGTGCTGTACAATATATCCTTGTTGCTTATATATGATTTCCAGTCTTTGAAACTGGGATCAGGGCTTGTTTACTAGATCTATTCCTCCTTGGAAAACTCAGAATTTTAATCTTTTTTTTGTGGAAAACACCTCTCAGCCATTCAGCAATATCCTACCTAGCTTCTTGTCTTCCTGCTTTGAGCAGTTCAAGAGTTTGGAAGCCAGAGAATGTCAGACTCACTTTCCTGCCCATCTCTTCCACCGGGGTCCTACACCCTATGTGGCTTGTTTGGTAGCCCTGATCTTTAATTTTTGTCTCTCTAACAAATTGAAGTTGTCAAAATTCTGCTGACTTCTTTGCCTCCTAACAGTTAGTGGCTCCTGATTGGAACCTCTGCTTGGTTCATGTTAAGAATTGGCAAATACTTTGAAAAAAAAAAATAGCTGCAGAATGTGAGCTCATACCTGTGTGTGTCATTTCTCTACAGGATTTGGTCCCTGAAGTCCTATTTGCCTTGGAAATTTTCTAATGCTTTTAAGAAGAAGTCATTTTTTGTTTTGTTTTGTTTTGTTTTTGTTTGCGTTTTACCTGGTTTTCTTAGTTGTTCTTTGTGGCAATGCTGGTTTGCTGCAACCTATTTTATTGTACTCAGAAATAAATTTTGCAGTTAGTTTTCAAAATCTTCTTATTTTAAGATAAAATACAAATACAGAAAAAAAAACATACTAAAACAAAAATTGATAGCTTAGAGGACTATAATAAGGTAAACACATGTAACTATTATGTAAAGGGAATGGAACTTTTCCAGACACCTCAGGATCTACTCCATAGACCTCATCCTAATCACAGCCTTCTCAATTCCTCTTCCAAAGTAGCCATTATCCTAAATTTTACTTCTCTTATTTCTTTAGGAATTTTTCACACAGGTGTACGATCTTTCATGTTATAGTTTAGTCTTGTCTAAACTACAAGTTCTGTCTCTGCCCCTCTTTTTCCTTTTACAATATGTCTGTTGAAGATCTTGAGCTGTTTGACTCTGTTTTCTGAAGTCAGAATGTTGTTGGAGAATTGTTGTATAAATGTCAATTAGATTCAGTTAGTTGATGGTGGTGTTCAGTTCTTATACCTCTCTGCTGAATTTCTGTCTACTGATTCTATCTGTTATGGAGAAAGGAATAACGTCTCCAACTATAATTGCTGATTTATTTATTTCTAATTTGGTTTTGTCAGATTTGGCTTCATGTACTTGGAATCTGTTCTTAGGTGTAAACATTTAGATTTGCTGTGCTTTTCTTGGTGAGTAGACTCTTACCCTTATATAAGTTTCCTCTATCATTTGTAATTATTTTTACATTGAAGTCTACTTGTCTGTTAATATATAACCACTTGAGTTTTATTTTTTCCTTCTTTTATTGTGGTAAAATATACATAACATAAAATTTACCATTTTAACCATTTTTAAGTATACAATTCAGTGGCATTAAGTACATTCGTACTGTTGTGCAACTGTCACCACTATCCATGTCAGGGATGCCTCAGTGATGGCTTCTGTTAATTTATTTTGTTCCTTTGAATGAGCTATATTTTTCTATTTCTTTGTATGCCTTATAATTTTTTTTGTTGTAAAAATTGGGCATTTGATAGTTATAATGTGTAATTAGATTCTCCTCATTTCCCAAGGTTTGCTAATTTTTTTTTGATTGTTGAATGCTGCAGTAGTTCATTTCTTTTGAGACTTTTCTAAACATTTTTTGCACAGACTATTTCTTGTAATGTGTAACCACTTAAGTAGCCATTCCATTAGCTTGTATTCAGCTAATGTTTTGACATAAATTTACTTGAATAACAAGATCTGAAACAAACAAAATAGCAAACAAAGAAACACCAAAAAATGAACAAACAAAAAAAGAGAATAATCAGCTCTCCCAGCCTTTGCAGTTTGGTTCTGGCTAGGAAACTTCCTCACCACTTTTCTAGGCTTGTTCTGAACCCAGAGATCAACCTGAGGTGAAAGGTTAAGGTCTTCTTGGGACTTTTTGAGCATGCACCTTGCCTAGGCATTTGTGGCTTTTACAATTCTCTGTACCCAGCTGCTTTTGAATGTCTTAACTTTCTAAAGAGTCTCACTCCAGTTTTCCCTCTAGGCCTTTGATGGCCTTATATGTCTCTACCTGTAATCTTTTCCCCCCTAGGTATCTGTAGGTTGGTAGCCTGCCTTGTAACTTTTACTGTCTATTGTTCCTAGTTATGCTTAATGAGTACCTTGCATCAGTAATTTAGGTATCTCTCAGACAAGTTAGAAAAGATATATACAATAATTTACCGATCAGGTCTACACCAGGCCAGTTCCACCATCATGCTGGGGTGAGGGTGGGAAAATGGTGAGTAAAAACACCACAAAACTTTCCTTCCATTTTAAAGATGGCTTTTTCTTTATTGGGCATTTTCTTGGTTGCAGTAAATATCTGGCTGTTTTCCAGCAATCCTACAAAGTTGGTTCAGACAGCTTCTAGTTGTTCTTTCAATACCATAGAGTATTTTACAATATACAGTTGTGTGTAAGAAATTCCAGACTTTGTAATAGGAAGAAAATGCCACTATTGAAACAAATACTAAACTTTGTTAAATTTTTCTTCCAGGATCCTACTTCCCTGATCAAAGCCTTAATTTCTCTAGTCTTCACTGGCAATGTTGTCTCCTTGAATTAGTGGCCCTGCACAATTTAGACCTCGTTTTTCACTAAATCTGACTTTGAGCATCAGTCATGCTGGCTGCATCTTTGTTACATGTATGTGCCATGCTTCTTCCATATTTCTACTTTTCACCGATGTATGCTCAGGGCTTAGGAGACTGCCTGTCACACAGGTTTCTATTGCAGAGCAGCTTGAAGTCCCCAAACTAGGATTATATGGTTCAACATGCAGGTCAAATCTACTACAGATGCCCAAAGGGTATTTGTGATTTCCTCTTGCCTGGACAACTTTCTCCTAACTCTATGCTTCATGTACATCATACCCATCCTTTAAAATCCAGGCTCAAATTTGACCTTTATGAAAACATCCTTATCTCAATTGGTTCCCAAAATGTGTTTCCAGAAACATGACTTCTGAGAGATGCTAATAAGGCAATAGAGACAAAAAGGGAAATGGTTTGTTAAATAGGAGGCTATCTGCAGAACTTCTCAGAATCTTTTCTTTTTTTTAATAACAATGGACATTTTGAATCTTCAATAAATGAATAGAGGATATAACATTTTCTTAGAATTTTGATAAAGAGCTTTTCCCCCATATAGTACCAGTTTAGGAAGAGTGTTCTCTGGACATATATTGGCAAGTTTGCTGACTATTTGATTTCTCACTCCTCTGAGTTCCTATAGAAATTATAGTCTGTAGTACACTATTAAGCTTTCATTTATTTAGCTACTAAATAGGTTTCCTTACCTCTTTCCCAAAGGATTTGTGATACCTTATTGAGTAGATCAAAGTACAAGACAAAACATTTAATATGGATTTAAATAAAGTAAAAATGAAAGAAATAAGTTTTAGTGACTAGCATCAAACAGATTATAACACTCGAATAATATAATTGCTTTTAGTTTCCTGGAAGTACATGTAAAAATTATTCTGTCACAGAACTGTTAATTTCTCACAAAAATACAACATAATTAAAATTTTTTTCTAAAACAAAATCCAAGCAAGAATATGACACAAGTATTCTTGAATAAGGGACATTGATAAACGAATCATAGAATATCTTTGCTCATCATTTTTCAAAAGTTTGGAGAAGCACTATTTCAATGAATGGGTTTTGGAAAGAAATGCATGGAGGAGATAGTATTAAATTATAATTCAGTGAAGGAATTTCTGGGAGAAGCTGCGGTTACAAGCAGAGTATTAGGATGTATGTTCAGCTGCAGGAAACAGAAACTCAAGGTAGACCCTGTTTCAAATAAACAAAATCTTTATTTCCCTTTTACTTTGTGGCCTAGAGGCACAAAGCCTAGGGCTGGTCCCCAGGTTTCTCTCTCTGAGGCTATCTATGGGTTTGATTCTTTCTATCTTGTGGCTCTACATATTTGGGCTCTTACCCTCATTTTCACATGGTCATGACTGATGGCTCAGTCCTGCAACCTCAATCCAGCCAGTGGAAGGAGGAGAGAAGCATGGAGAAATAGTACACCTTCCTTCTCACATCTCATTGGCCTGTACAGCCTTGTATCGCCAGACCTGGCTGCAACAGAGATGAGGAGATGTGGTTTTTGTCCTGGGTGGTCATATATCTGGTAAAATAAAGAGTGTCTGATAAAAGAAGGGATAATGAATATTGGAAGAAAGTTAGTAATCTCTGCCACAACTAGTTTCCAGCTTTCTCTCCTTGCGTCTAAATTAACAAGGAGGAAGTAAATGTGTACATCAAAATATTTCTTGAAATGTCCTAGATGTGCTCTAGACACTGTATTTATTTTCAATTGAAATCTTATTTTTTACTGAAGTATAGTTGATTTACAATATTATATTAGTTCAGGTGTATAACAGTGATTCAATATTTTTATGGATTATACTTCGTTTAAAGTTATTATAAAATATTGGCTATATCACCTGTGCTGTAAAATATATCCTTGTAGCTCATTTATTTTATAAATAATAGTTTGTACCTCTTAATCTCCTACCCTATCTTGTCCCTCCCCCTTCCCTCTCCCCAGTGGTAGCCACTAGTTTGTCCTCTGTATCTGTAAGTCTGTTTCTGTTTTGCTATATCCATTCATTTGTTTCATCTTTTAGATTCCACATGTAATAACAAATCTTAAAATATATGGTTAATGTGAATATTTTATAATGCTTGTTAACATAAAGGCCCTCCACACTAGCTTCCAGATATGAGGGAGGGAGAGGGGGTCCTCTTTGTGGAAGCAACACAAATGCCTTTCTTTCCCAGCATGAATGTTCAGACACACTGGTAATGGCTGATAGGGAAGGCTCACAGCTGCTTAGGAAGGATTAGTGGATTAGTCTCAAGCTTTATTTCTAATCTAGAGACTAAGATCCTCCAATTCTAGGCCATACAGACAGCATTACTCGAAATTCTAGAGATGCCACTTTGGCCTTTGCATCAATTAACCATAACCACAATGACGCTGTATTACAAGCCACTTTAAAACAATGGATCAAAACAACAACCACGTATTTATCGCACGGTTCTGTGGGTCATAAGGGTTGGCTTGGATCGGGGGGGCTCGCTCAGGCCTCAGCAGTCTTATGTGGGTAGGCTGCTCTTTTGTTCCTGGCTAGGCTTGCTCCCAGGCCTGGCCTTGGCTGGGAGAACAGATTTGCATCTGCTCCCCATGGGCTCTCACCCTCCATTAGGCTTGCTGCCAGGCTAGCGTCAAGGGACCAAGCAAGAGAGAAGGTGCGTGCAAGGGCTGAAACTGGCACACCATAGCTTCTGGAACATTTTATCAGCAGGAGTGAGTCACAAGTCCAGTCAAGAGTTAAGGTGTAGGGGGCTTCCCTGGTGGCACAGTGGTTAAGAATCTGCCTGCCAATGCAGGGGACACGGGTTCGGGCCCTGGTCCAGGAAGACCCCACATGCCGTGGAGCAACTAAGCCCGTGCGGAGCAACTAAGCCCGTGCGCCACAACTACTGAGCCTGCGCTCTAGAGCCCACAAGCCGCAACTACTGAAACCTGTGCACCTAGAGCCCGTGATCTGCAACAAGAGAAGCCTCTGCAGTGAGTAGCTCCCGCTCACCGCAACTAGAGAAAAGCCCACGCACAGCAACGAAGACCCAACACAGCCAAAAAAATAAATAATAAATAAAATAAATAAATTTTAAAAACCATTAAAAAAAAAAAAAAGAGTTAAGGTGTAGGAAAACAGACTCCACTTCTTAGCTGGAGGAGCCACAAGGTCACATTAGAAAGACATGGATACTGGGTGGAGTGGGGTACTGTTATCTATCTACCACTCTTATCAAGTTTAATATTTTGTAATTCTAGTTAAAGTATAATACCTTGGGATGGTTAAAAGTAATTTTGGCTTGGAATGAATACTTTTCTAGTCCTTTCCAGAAAGTATGAGGACTCTAGGTAAGAAGGGATATTTACTGCCTCCTCTGCATAACATTGAAAATGTGGGGATAAATAATGGGGAAACTATTGTTACTTAAGAAATAATTTACAGCCTTAGATCTTTTCCTCTAGATCAGCTCTGGTGAGAAATATGCAGTATAAGTTACCAGAGAAACCAATTTCTGCTAACGTTATTGGTGATATATGTACACCACTGTAAGCTATGATAAAAGCATTGCATTGCTGTGGTTAAAGTTTGGGGTCTGAAATGAAAGTACCTGGATTTCAATCCTCTCTCTGCTCCTTGTGGAAAATTATACAGTTAAAAGATTATAGAGTTAAGGAGGAGCTTCAAGATGGCAGAAGAGTAAGATGTGGAGATCACCTTCCTCCCCACAAATACATCAGAAATACATCTACATGTGGAACAACTCCTACAGAACACCTACTGAACGCTGGCAGAAGACCTCAGACCTCCCAAAAGGCAAGAAATTCCCCACGTGCCTGGGTAGGGCAAAAGAAAAAAGAAAAAACAGAGACAAAAGAATAGGGACGGGACCTGCACCAGTGGGAGAGAGCTGTGAAGGAGGAAAGGTTTCCACACACTAGGAAGCCCCTTCGTGGGCAGAGACTGCAGGTGGCTGAGGGGGGAAGCTTCAGAGCCACGGAGGAGAGCGCAGCAACAGGGATGCGGAGGGCAAAGTGGAGAGATTCCCGCACGGATGATTGGTGCCGACCAGCACCGGCCAGCCCGAGAGGCTTGTCTGCTCACCCGCCGGGGCAGGTGGGGGCTGGGAGCTGAGGCTCGGGCATCAGAGGTCGGATCCCAGGGAGAGGACTGGGGTTGGCTGCATGAACACAGCCTGAAGGGGCTAGTGCACCACAGCTACCTGGGAGGGAGTCCGGGAAAAGGATCACCAGAAAAGGGGTCCCAGAAGAAGAGACAAAGAAAGGGACTGAGAAAATATTTGAAGAGATTATAGTTGAAAACTTCCCTAATATGGGAAAGGAAATAGTTAATCAAGTCCAGGAAGCACAGAGAGCCCCATACAGGATAAATCCAGGGAGAAACATGCCAAGACACATATTAATCAAACTATCAAAACTTAAATACAAAGAAAAAATATTAAAAGCAGCAAGGGAAAAACAACAAATAACATGCAAGGGAATTCCCATAAGGTTAACAGCTGATCTTTCAGCAGAAACTCTGCAAGCCAGAAGGGAGTGACAGGACATATTTAAAGTGATGAAAGGGAAAAACCTACAACAAAGATTACTCTACCCAGCAAGGATCTCATTCAGATTTGATGGAGAAATTAAAACCTTTACAGACAAGCAAAAGCTAAGAGAATTCAGCACCACCAAACCAGCTTTAAAACAAATGCTAAAGGAACTTCTCTAGGCAGGAAACACAAGAGAAGGAAAGACCTACAATAAAAAACCCAAAACAATTAAGAAAATGGTAATAGGAACATACATATCGATAATTACCTTAAATGTAAATGGATTAAATGCTCCAACCAAAACACATAGACTGGCTGAATGGATACAAAAACAAGACCCATATATATGCTGTCTACAAGAGACCCACTTCAGACCTAGGGACACATACAGACTGAAAGTGAGGGGATGGAAAAAGATATTCCATGCAAATGGAAAGCAAAAGAAAGCTGGAGTAGCAATTCTCAGATCAGACGAAATAGGCTTTAAAATGAAGACTATTACAAGAGACAAAGAAGGACACTACATAATGATCAAGGGATTGATCCAAGAAGACGATATAACAATTGTAAATATTTATGTACCCAGCATAGGAGCACCTCAATACATAAGGCAAAAACTAACAGCCATAAAAGGGGAAATCGACAGTAACACAATCATAGTATGGGACTTTAACACCCCACTTTCACCAGTGGACCGATCACCCAAAATGAAAATAAATAAGGAAACACAAGCTTTAAACGATACATTAAACAAGATGGACTTAATTGATATTTATAGGACATTCCATCCAAAAACAACAGAATAAACATTCTTCTCAAGTGCTCATGGAACATTTTCCAGGATAGAGCATATCTTGGGTCACAAGTCAAACCTTGGTAAATTTAAGAAAATTGAAATCGTATCAAGTATCTTTCCCGACCACAATGCTATGAGACTAGATATCAATTACAGGAAAAAATCTGTAAAAAATACAAACACATGGAGGCTAAACAATACACTACTTAATAACCAAGAGATCACTGAAGAAATCAAAGAGGAAATCAAAAAATACCTAGAAACAAATGACAATGAAAACACAACAACCAAAACCTATGGGATGCAGCAAAAGCAGTTCTAAGAGGGAAGTTTATAGCAATACAATCCTACCTTAAGAAACAAGAAACATCTCAAGTGCACAACCTAACCTTACACCTAAAGAAATTAGAGGAAGAAGAACAAAATAACCCCAAAGTTAGCAGAAGGAAAGAAATCATAAAGATCAGATCAGAAATAAATGAACAAGAAATGAAGGAAATGATAGCAAAGATCAATAAAACTAAAAGCTGGTTCTTTGAGAAGATAAACAAAATTGATAAACCATTAGCCAGACTCATCAAGAAAAATAGGGAGAAGACTCAAATCAATAGAATTAGAAATGAAAACGGAGAAGTAACAACTGACACTGCAGAAATACAAAGGATCATGAGAGATTACTACAAGCAACTTTATGCCAATAAAATGGACAACCTGGAAGAAATGGACAAATTCTTAGAAATGCACAACCTTCTGAGACTGAACCAGGAAGAAATAGAAAATATGAACAGACCAATCACAAGCACTGAAATTGAAACTGTGATTAAACATCTTCCAACAAACAAAAGCCCAGGACCAGATGTCTTCACAGGCGAATTCTATCAAACATTTAGAGAAGAGGTAACACCTATCCTTCTCAAACTCTTCCAAAATATAGCAGAGGGAAGAACACTCCCAAACTCATTCTACGAGGCCAGCATCACCCTGATACCAAAACCAGACAAAGATGTCACAAAGAAAGAAAACTACAGGCCAATATCACTGACGAACATGGATGCAAAAATCCTCAACAAAATACTAGCAAACAGAATCCAACAGCACATTAAAAGGATCATACACCATGATCAAGTGGGGTTTGTCTCAGGAATGCAAGGATTCTTCAATATACGCAAATCAATCAATGTGATACACCATATTAACAAATTGAAGGAGAAAAACCATATGATCATCTCAATAGATGCAGAGAAAGCTTTCGATAAAATTCAACACACATTTATGGTAAAAACCCTCCAGAAAGTAGGCATAGAGGGAACTTTCCTCAACATAATAAAGGCCATATATGACAAACACACAGCCAACATCGTCCTCAATGGTGAAAAACTAAAACCATTTCCACTAAGATCAGGAACAAGACAAGGTTGCCCTCTTTCACCAATATTATTCAACATAGTTTTGGAAGTCTTAGCCACAGCAATCAGAGAACAAAAAGAAATAAAAGGAATCCAAATTGGAAAAGAAGAAGTAAAGCTGTCACTGTTTGCAGATGACATGATACTCTACATAGAGCATCCTAAAGATGCTACCAGAAAACTACTAGAGCTAATCAATGAATTTGGTAAAGTAGCAGGATACAAAATTAATGCACAGAAATCTCTTGCGTTTCTATACACTAATGATGAAAAATCTGAAAGTGAAATTAAGAAAACACTCCCATTTACCATTGCAACAGAAAGAATAAAATACCTAGGAATAAACCTACCTAAGGAGACAAAAGACCTGTATGCAGAAAATTATAAGACACTGATGAAAGAAATTAAAGATGATACAAATAGATAGAGAGATATACCATCTATTTGTATCATCAATAAGTGGTGCTGGGAAAACTGGACAGCTACATGTAAAAGAATGAAATTAGAACACTCCCTAACACCATATACAAAAATAAACTCAAAATGGATTAAAGACCTAAATGTAAGGCCAGACACTATCAAACTCTCAGAGGAAAACATAGGCAGAACACTCTATGACATAAATGACAGCAAGATCCTTTTTGACCCACCTCCTAGAGAAATGGAAATAAAAAAATGGGACCTAATGAAACTTAAAAGCTTTTGCACAGCAAAGGAAACCATAAACAAGACCAGAAGACAACCCTCAGAATGGGAGAAAATATTTGCAAATGAAGCAACTGACAAAGGATTAATCTCCAATATTTACAAGCAGCTCATGAAGCTCAATACCAGAAAAACAAGGAACCCAATCCAAAAATGGACAGAAGACCTAAATAGACATTTCTCCAAAGAAGATATACAGATTGCCAACAAACACATGAAAGAATGCTCAACATCATTAATCATTAGAGAAATGCAAATCAAAACTACAATGAGATATCATGTCACACTGGTCAGAATGGCCATCATCAAAAAATCTAGAAACAATAAATGCTGGAGAGGGTGTGGAGAAAAGGGAACCGTCTTGCACTGTTGGTGGGAATGTAAATGGATACAGCCACTATGGAGAACAGTATGGAGGTTCCTTAAAAAACTAAAAATAGAACTACCATACGACCCAGCAATCCCACTACTGGGCATATACCCTGAGAAAACCATAATTCAAAAAGAGTCTTGTACCAAAATGTTCATTGCAGCTCTATTTACAATAGCTAGGACATGGAAGCAACCTAAGTGTCCATCAACAGATGAATGGATAAAGAAGATGTGGCACATATATACAATGGAATATTACTCAGCCATAAAAAGGAATGAAACTGAGTTATTTGTAGTGAGGTGGATGGACCTAGAGTCTGTTATACAGAGTGAAGTAAGTCTGAAAGAGAAAACAAATACCGTATGCTAACACATATATATGGAATCTAAAAAAAAAAACAATGGTCATGAAGAACCTAGGGCAAGATGGGAATAAAGACGCAGACCTACTAGAGAATGGACTTGAGGACACGGGGAGGGGAAATGGTAAGCTGGGACAAAGTGAGAGAGTGGCATGGACATATATACACTACCAAATGTAAAACCGATAGCTTGTGGGAAGCAGCCGCATAGCACAGGGAGATCAGCTCAGTGCTTTGTGACCACCTAGAAAGGTGGGATAGGGAGGGTGGGAGGGAGTCGCAAGAGGGAGGAGATACGGGGATATATGTATATGTATAACTGATTAACTTTGTTATAAAGCAGAAACTAACACACCATTGTAAAGCAATTATACTCCAATAAAGATGTTAAAAAAAAAAAAGATTATACAGTTAAAAGATATACAGTTAAAAGATACTGGATAAATGTTTAACCTCTAAACCCCAGTTTCCTTATCAGTAAAATGAGGATAATAATTGTATCAATCTCTCAGGGTTGTTTTAGAACCTAAATAAGATCGTGAATGCAAATTTCTTACCATAGTACTTGGCATATAGTAGTGCTCAACAATAATAGCTCTTTTTATTATTTTTCACTAACATCATGCAACCGATGTGTACTAGTCTGACTTCCCTGTAAATCCAGATATACGTGAAATTCAAAACAAACTTTAGAACTTTCTTCAGAGCAAGACAGATTGAATACACACATTTATTGCCACTCTCTCCTTTACAGTAAAGGTATAACAACAGGAAAAATAGAGGCATTATTTTAGAAACTAAGAAGCAGATGGAGATGTGAAGGAAATAGTTTCATGACACTGGTGTTGGCAATGATTTCTTGGATATGACACCAAAAGCTCAGGCAACAAAAGCAAAAATAAACAAGTGGGACTACATCAAATTAAAAAGCTTCTGCATAGCAACAAACAATTAACACAGTGAAAAGGCAGCCTATGGGATGGGAGAAAATACTTGCAAACCATATAGCTGGTAAGGGGTTAATATCTATAATATATAAGGAACTCCTACAGCTCAATAGCAAAAAATAAATAACCTGATTAATAAATGGGCAAAGGACTTGAATACACATTTTTCCAAAGAGAAAATACAAATGGCCAACAGATATAAAGATTCTCAACATAACTAATCATAAGGGAAATGCAAATCAAAGCAACAATGAGATATCAACGCATATCTGTTGGGATGGCTATTATAAAAACAACAAAAAATATAAGTGTTAGAGAGGATGTGGAGAAACTGAAACCCTAGCATGCTGCTGGTGGAATGCAAAATGGTGCAATTGCTATGAAAAACAGTATGATGGTTCCTCAGAAAATTAAAAATAGAGCTACCATATGATCCAGCAATCCTGTTTCTGGGTATTTATCCAAAAGAATTGAAAGCAGGATCTTGAAGAGTTATCTGCAGTTCCATATTTACTGCAGCATTATTTACAATAGGCAATATGTAGGAGTAACCAAAATGTCCGTTAATGGATGAATGGATAAAGAAGATGTGTGTATATGTATTCTGCAGTATGTTATAGGAAAAATGAACCTGGAGGACATCATGAGAAGTTACATAAGCCAGTCACAGAAAGGCAAATACTGCATGATTCTACTTATATGATGTTATGATTAATTTATGTCAACTTGACTGGGCTAAGCGATGCCCAGATAGTTGGTATAATACTGTTTCTGGGTGTGTCCATGAGGGTTGTTTTGGGAAGAGATTAGCATTTGATTTATTAAGCTGAATAAAGACATCCACCGTCACCAATGTGGGTGGGCACCATCCAATCCTTTGAGGGCCTGAATAGAACAAAGAGGCAAAGGAAGGTTAAATTCACTCTTTTCCTGAGCTGGGACATCCATATTTTCCTGCCCTTGGCTGTCAGAACTCCTGGTTCCCGGGCCTTTGGACTCCATGACTTATACTAACAGCCCCCTGGTTCTCAGACCTTTGGAATTGGACTGATTTATACCACTGGCTTTCCTGGTTTTACAGATTACAGATTGCAAATTGTGGTACTTCTCAACCTCCATAATTGTGTGAGTCAATTCCTATAATAAATCTCTTTCTTTATCTATCTATCTATCTATCTATCTATCTATCTATCTATCTATCTATCTATCTATCATCTCTCCTTATAGATTTCCTAATGGTTCTGTTTCTCTGGAGAGCCCTGACTAATACATATGAGGTATCTAAAATAGCAGAGTAGAACAGTGGGATCCAGGAGCTGGGAGTAAGGAGAAATGGGAAGTTTTTATTCAACGGGTATGAAGTTTCAGTCATACAAGATGAATAAGTCTAGAGATCTGCTGTACAACTTTGTGTCTGTAGTTACCAACAACCTATTGTACACTTAACAATTTGTTAAAATGGTAGATATCATGTTAAATGGTCTTATAACAACAACAACAACAACAAAAGTGAAAAACTGCCTTTATTTCCAGGGAAAGCTAAAGCCTATGATGGAAATGCTGGAGGCCTGGAAGCAGGTTGATTAGCGATAAACAAATGGGCTTGGTTGGTAGTCTATAAGAAGCAGAGAGAAATCCCTCTCTGTGAAGTCAGGGGGCTGTCCTGGTCTGGATAGGAATGAGTCAAAACCAGCAACCAAGGAAGATTTACCAAATCGGAATCCAAAGCCCTGGTAAAAATCAAGTATACCCTATAAAATATTTCAAGTTATGTTACAGGAAGGAACTTGGCAGAACGTTCTGATTCCAGGACCTTTAATGTCATGTGTATAAAGCACAGGGGTTAAGAGTCTGCACTTTGTCTAGAGAAAGCCAGTGCGCAGCAACAGAGACCCAACGCAGCCAGAAATAAGTAAATAAATAAGTTTAAAAAAAAAAAAAAAAGAGTCTGCTCTTTGAAGCATGATAGGTCTCTCTTTGATTCTGGGCACCTTGCCTTACTAGCTGCATGATTTGGGGCTAGTTCATTATACTCTCTGAGCCTCAGTTAAAAAGTTATTTTGAAACCATATCTATTAATAAAACACTTAAGACAGAGTCTAGAATATAGCAGGTGATTAGTAGATGACAGCTATTTTTACAGTCATGATCATCATTAGATACTTAATATTAATGGGTTTGATACCTGCTGATGCTTTAAATATATTCAAAGTTTAGATATCAGTTTTCTTATCTGTAAATAAGAACCATATTGGTATTTCATGAATTTATGAGTATTAAATTAGCTAGTATATGTAGTGTTCATACCACTTAGTAGTGCTAAGCTGATAATGTTGACCGCTGCAACTTTACCATTACTTAAATGATTAGGAATCATGTTTTGTGGTATTTTGTTTTGTCCAGCCTTTCAGTTGCAAGTGAATTAAACATTTTGGCCACTAGTTGGTGGTCTCTTTTTCACTGAACAGTCTGGTATTTGTAACCTTTCTGGTAGCCAAGCACTTTAAGCTCCTTTTAGACAACCAAATATTATGAAAAATATTATGAAAAAATTTTACAGTTATACATGTTTTTATTAGAGAAAGATTATTATTATTATTGTATAAAATTTGTGACAACCATGCATTAAATCTGGAATATAAAAATAGAAAGAAAAGCACATTTAAAAAAAAAGATAGTCTCGCCCCCCTGAGTACAAGCACTATTATTGATGTAATGCTTCCAGGAATTTCTTCTGTATATTAGTTTATGTGAATATGAGGAGATATCTGTCTGAACTTTTTTCCTAAGGCAACGACCACATCATGGGAGTATTTCTATATTCTAAGTATTATTTCTTTTTTTTTTAAATAAATTTATTTATTTTGGGCTGCGTTGGGTCTTCGTTACTGCGCACGGGCTTTCTCTAGTTGCGGCGAGCGGGGGCTACTCTTCATTGTGGTGCGCGGGCTTCTCATTGCGGTGGCTTCTCTTGTTGCGCAGCACAGGCTCTAGGCACGTGGGCTTCCATAGTTGTGGCACGTGGGCTCAGTAGTAGTGTCTCGCGGGCTCTAGAGCACGGGCTCAGTAGTTGTGGCTCATGGGTTTAGTTGCTCTGCGGCATATGGGATCTTCCCGGACCAGAGCTTGAACCCGTGTCCCTTGCATTGGCAGGCAGATTCTTAACCACTGCACCACCAGGAAAGTCCCTAAGTATTATTTCTAATGCCTGCATAATAGGGACCATAATTTATTGCTTTTTCTGTTGACAGTGGTTTAATTCCTTTTTTTTTTTTTGCTTTTCTATGTGTCTTGTAATTTTTTATTGAAAGTGAGGCAATTTGTATAAAACAGTAGTGGAGGCAATTTGTATAAAACAGTAGTGGAAATGGGCACTTTGTTTGTTTGTTTGTATGGCTCAGTATGGGAGATTGAGTTCATCAGGTGAGCTGGGTTTGGGTTTTCCTGTTGCTATAGTTACCACCAATGCATCCCAGATTTCAAATTCCTCCACCTGGAGCGTGGGCAGGTATTTTTTAGGCTCCTGACTCAGCTCCCTCGGCTTCAGTAGTCCCTGCCCATCTGCACATCCAGGAACATCTCTCTCTACACTTTTGCTCTTCTCCCAGCAGTGAGCTCTCAGCTCATGATGGGGGAAGGGAAGTCCTTTGTTTTCTTGGTCCAGCTCCAGTAGTAGTCAGGTCTTTTGCATCTGAGTGTTGAGGGTGGGGCTTTCTCAGTGTTCTTCTCCCTGCTCTGCTTTATGTCTGTGGAGGTCTTGGGTAGGAGAGGGTTTGCTCTGCTTCACCCCAAAACAGCTTTGCATGGGTACGGGACTCTGAAGGCTTTCTGTCCTTTTCCCAGAGGAAGGAGTTTCTTGTTTCTATTTCTCCCTCAGAAGTAATAGATCTTTTCTTGGGACCTGCGAATAGGAATATTTCTTACCTCTTCTCCAGTGGCTTCAGGCTTTTGCTTCCTGTGAGTGAGAGGTCTGGGAAGTGAGCAGGAGTTCCTGTGCCCCACTGAGGAAAGCTCTCTTTTTCTCCTGCTCCGCTCCCTGTCTTTGTCGTGAGCACCCAGCAGAAGCCTGTGGAAATGTTTGTGAATGAGTGAAGGCTATCTCACGTAAGGGGCTCTCAGGTGCGTCGAATTGTCATGTTAGCCCACACTTGGCCTTAAAGAATTAGTATAAGTTTCAGCTGCTTTCCCTTGCCTGCTTGTAAGATAACCACCTCTTCTGCCTGTGCTTTCAAAGGTGAACACGTTCGTGTGTTCGGACACATAGGTTTTTCATTCTTTAGAATTCAGTTGATTTGTTTGCCTTGCAACTTCAGGTCTCTGGTAGACTCAAGGAAGTTATGATTTAGGGTGGGACAGACATTCTCTTGCAGTTTCTGCCTTCTAAGTAGAAGCAGAACCCCACAGATTTTGTTAGAGATTAGCTTTCTGTAGTACATGTAAGTTGTTCCCATGAATAATCCTCTGAGGATCATCTATGCACATAGTTCTTCACTGTCTTCTTAGTTTTTTTCCTCTAAGTATCCAGTTTTCAAGGTGGAATTGTTGGCACAGTCATGGTGAACATCATTATATCCCTTGAAACATACTGCCACATTGCATTCTTAGGTGGCTGTACTGAGACCAGCAGTGTATGGGAAAAAAGTGTGTGCCTGATCTTTTTCTAGCATGGCTTATCATTATTAAAAATATTTGACAGCATGACAGGTGAGAATGATAAAGATATAATTGTGTTAAAATTTAGATTTCTTGTGAGGCCGAGTATTTTACCAAACTTTCGTTTGTTTCCTTTCTGTGCCTTTCTAGTGCTTAGTTTATTATTACTGTGTACTTCCGTGTTGATTTATTAATAAAAAGTGGCAGGGGTAGTAGGAAGCTGTCATGAATTTCACCTTCAGAGAACTGTGGTTTAAAGAAATAAACAAGAAGGGCATCGCATATCTAATTTATCTGTAAGACTGTGAATCTTGCACCCCGAGGGGGTTACTCCCTAGGCCAGGCAGTGGTCAGCCATGTGGAGTGTGGATGCCCCGGCCTTGGCTTTCTGCCCCTAAGATTCTTTCCAAAGGACCCCACACCAGAGCTGATTGCCAGATAATGTGTGTCTACCTGGGGGTTTGGTTGGTTCCAGTTTACACAGGATAAAAGAAACTACCTACTTCTTTCCTCTCATCCTAATTCAGCTAAACAGACTCCAAATAAAATGGAAACTTCCTGAGTATCCTTCCTGACTCTGACTTTATACTCCACTTAATAATGTTTTCAGCCTGTCTTGAGTTCCTTTACTCCTATGACAAGGCTGGATTAGTTTGAAAAATTCCAAGCCATGTTTTTACTGTCTTTCCTTTTGTTGCTGGTGGATAACCATGTGAACAAGAAGCACAGACAATTCTTGTAAGCAACACCCACGTGGTATAAAATGTTCATTATGACAATATTCGGAATAGTGTATTTGAATACCTTTCACTACAGTATTTTTCCTCATAGTTCTTTTATACCATGAGTCGTGAAACTGAGCCTAGGAAAGATTAAGAAGTCTGAGGAACTTTCATTGAGAGAATTTTTATGTAAAAGATTATTGTTGTTGTTTAGTACCTCCTGTCTTCTTCTGAAAAATTGCTCTGATCTGATTCATTTCTTTACTTTTTATATTTATATTCACATTCCATTTACTTTTTGTATATGTCTCATGTAAAAAAAGTTGTCATTATTAAAATAATATATAGTATAATGTTCTATTATGATAAAAATAGTTTTTAAAAGTAATAATAAAAAGTAAAAAGAACAAAAGTTTTGTCATAGTTGCAAAATTGCAATATATGCATTTAGATCATATCAAGCATAGGAATACAAATTGGTAGAAAATCTGTTCTAGTCTTATTGTCTTTAAAAATAAGTATATTCAAAAAATTGTAAAACAAAAGTTAACTTTTTTGGATGAATACTACTTTGATAACCTAGATCTTTCCTTTCTAAACTAAGAATCATTTTACAAATATAACAGGAACTCAAGAATAGAACATATTCTGTGTGGGTGATTTCATATTACTTTTGCTTTTTTGCATTGAAATTATTAATGAAATGTTAAGCTAATGTTTTTGCATTCAAGTTCTTTAGAGGTTTATTTTTAAATGAGAAGGTGGGAGGAACAGAGTCCGTACGTAGCTATCCACCTCTGCAGCAAGAGAGCAGCGTGAAGCCGCAGCTACATAACTATCAAGGGTACTCTTTTTAAAATCTGTAGTCGGTGGAATAATTATATAACTCAAAATGTGCATGAAAGTCTCAAATTTTATGAAAAGCCCCATGTCCAAAACACTTGAATAATACAATTTTTTTCTTATGCCCCTTAAATTCATGTGACTATCATCACCTATGGCGTAGTTGTGGGAACATAACTAAATTTCAAAGCAAAATCTCATTACAAACCCATTAGAGTATGCATTTGAGTGTTAGAGATTATTATACCTTGTCAAGGGATATGAGCAGGAAAAGTGAGAGAAACTGCTGACAGTGGGAAAATTATTCCCCAGAATGATTTTCCTTAAATATTTCATATCTAGAACATTTGAAATAGTGTAAAGTTATGTGAAGATTTTTAGTGTTCATTCTTGGATTAAAAGCTGTGTGACTGATCCATTGGGACCATCAATGAAAATGCTATAAATACCAGTTTTTGTAGGTTTCTCCCTAGACAAAGCACATTAAGGGTTATAACTTATTACAGCACTGCCAACTTTTATATTTCCGCAAGGGATGATTCTACATTTTGCTCAAAACAAAAGAAGAAAACCTCTGGGGCTGAGATTCATTAAAGCAAAGAACCTTAGACAGAAAATAGCTCTTTAATAACTTCTCAGGACCAACATGGTTTAATGGCATCACTTTGAGTAGGATTTGCTTCAGGACAAAGACATTGTACTCTATTTTTGTTTTGAGAATTATGAACACGGCTATTCCACTTGGAGATTATAGCCAATACATTTGTATTCAATTGGTTTTGTTCAGTTGAAGATGTTGGTTCCTTTGAAATGCTGACCATATCTGTCACTATGGAGACTGCCGTCTTCATCCACAATGGGTAGCTATTGGCAAAGAAGAATGCTTTTTGATAGGCAGCAAAATGGACCTCATTAGTGCATGTCACAGTCTGCACAAAAGATATATATGGAGTGTCACCTTCCATTCAAGTGAAGTTTTTGGATAATTATGCATATATGGTGAAGGGTCTCTTACCTCTTTTTGTTGTGTTTGATTTTTCGGCTATATGTCTGCCTACAAAACTCTTCTTCACCAGTGATCTTTCACATAAAGAACAATGGCACAGAGAAGGGGGTGGTATTCCCTCATAGTCATATATGTCTTAGTCAATACACTGACAGTCACTTTGAGCAGACTGTCCTTGACAAACTTAAATGAGGTAACTGCCGACAGTCAGTCTGTCTGTCTGTTTGCCTCTCTATGTATCGATCGATTTATATTTTTTATTGTGTAAAAGTGATTATAACATTATATTAGTTTCAGGTATACAGCATAATGATTTGATATTTATATGCATCGAGAAATGATCACCACAGTAAGGCTAGTTAACGTCCATCACCATACATAGCCTAGTTATATACATAAAGTTGATTTTTCTTGTGATGAGAACTTTTAAGATTTACTTTCTTAGCAACTTTCAAATATGTAATACTGTATTATTAACTCTAGTCACCATGCTTTACATTACAGCCCCATGACTTATTTATTTTATAACTGGAAGTTTATAGCTTTTGAGACCCCCATCACTTATTTCACCCAACCCTTGTCCCCAACCTCTGTCAACCACCAATCTGATCTCTAAGCCTATGAACTCTGTTTTTTTTTAAGTATTATTATATCAGTTTCAGGTGGATAGCATAATAGTTCAACATCTGTGTACACTACAGAGTATACACAAGTCCAATTACCATCCATCACCATACAGTTGACCCCATTTACCTGTTTTGCCTAACCCCCCCTCACCCACCCCTCAGCTTTCTTCTCCTCTGCCAGAGTAACCACTAATCTATTCTCTGTATCTAGGGGTTTGTTTTTGTTTTGTTTCTTTGTTGGCTTTGTTTTGTTTTGAGATTCCACATATAAGTGAAATCAAGCGGTCTTTGCCTGTTTGACTTATTTCACTTAGCAAAAAACCCTCAAGCTCTATCCATGTTTTTACAAATGGCAGGCTTTTATTCTTTTTTATGGCTGAATAAATATTTCATTGTGTATATGTACTACATCTCCTTTATCCATTCATCCGTCAGTGGACACTTAGGTTGCTTCCTTGTCTTGGCTATTGTAAATAATGCTGCAGTGAATATGAGGGTGCATATATCTTTTCAAGTTAGTGTTTTCATTTTCTTCAGAAAAATACCCAGAAGTGGAATTGCTGGATCATATGGTAGTTCTATTTTTAATTTTTTGAGAAAACACTATACTGTTTTCCGTCGTGACTGCACCAATTTGTATTTGCCCCAGTAGTGCACAAGAGTTCCCTTTTCTCCACAGTCTCACCAACACTTGTTATTTCTTATCTTTTGGATAATAGCCATTCTAACAGGTATGATATAATACCTCTTTGTGGTTTTGATTTGCATTTCCCTGATGATTAGTGATGTTGACATTTTTAATGTATCTGTTTTCCCTCTGTCTTCTTTGGAAAAATGTCTATTCAGATCCTCTGGCCATTTTTTAATTGGGTTGTTTGGTTTTTGTTTTGTTTTTGCTATTTAATTGTATGAGTTCCTTATATATTTTGGATATTGACCCACATCAGATATATAATTTGCAAATATTCTCCTTTCTCCCATTGAGTAGGTTGCTTTTTCATTAAAAATATTTTTTATTGAGATATAGTTGATGTACAATATTATATAAGTTACAGGTATTCAAAATAATGATTCACAATTTTTAAAGGTTATACTCCATTTATAGTTATAAAATATGGCTATATTCCTTGTGTTGTACAATATATCCTTGTAGCTTATCTATGTTATACATAATAGTTTGCATCTCCTAATTCCCTACCCCTGTCTTGCCCTGTCCTCTTCCCCCTCTCCACTGGTAACCACTAGTTTGTTCTCTATATCTGTGAGACTGTTTCCTTTTTGTTATAGTCACTAGTTTGTTTTATTTTTTAGATTTCACATACGGCCTTTTCATTTTTTGATGGTTTCATTTGCTGTACAGAGGCTTTTTAGTTTGATATAATTTCACTTGTTTATTTTTGATTTTGTTGCCTTCGCTTTCAAAGTCAAATCCAAAGACTCATTGCCATGAGTAATGTCAAGGAGCTTACTGCCTATGTTTTCTTCTAAAAGTTTTGTGGTTTCAGGTCTTATGTTCAATTCTTTAATGGCTTTTGAGTTAATTTTTGTGTATGGTGTAAGATAGTGGTCCGTTTTCATTCTTTTGCATGTGGCTGTCCAGTTTTCCTAGCACGATTTATTGAAGAGACTGTCTATTCCCAATTGTATATTCTTGGTCTCGTTGTTGTAAATTAGTTGACCACAAATGCATGGGTTTATTTTGGGGCTCTGTATTCTGTTCCATTGATCTATGTGTGTGTTTTTATGCCAGTACTATATTGTTTTGATTACTCTAGCTTTGTAATATTGTTTGAAGTAAGGGACCATGATGCCTATAGCTTTATTCTTTCTCAAGATTGTTTTGGCTAATTGGGATTTTTGATTCCATACAAATTTTATGATTGTTTGATTTATTTTTGTGAAAAATGCCATTGGAAATTTGATAAGGATTGCATTGAATCTCCAGAGATTGCTTTGGGTAGTATGGACATTTTAACAATATTAATTCTTCCAATCCATGAGCATGGACTATCTTTCCATTTATTTGTGTCTTTTCAATTTCTTTCATCAATGTCTTATAGTTTTCAGTGTATAGGTCTTTAACTTTCTTAATCTTAGATGATACCTCGAGCCTAATACTCTTTGTCCTCTATATACAGCCAAGGCAGACCCAATATCATGCCTTTTACCTGGTAGAGAAACTATAGGAATACATAATTCTTGGAAATATTCTATTTCTTTTTCCCAGTGTTAGCGTCTATTTTTAATGCTTTTGCTGTATTGTTTCTTTTCAGCTTATTACACTTAAAATTAATTTCCCCTAATTTTTAAACTTTATAAGAATCAATGATACAGAGAGTTGGTACTTTAGTAGAAATCCATATCTTATTATGTTGACATATTTACACTTACTAAATATTATGGGATGAATTGTGTCCTGCCAAAATTCATGTGTTGAAGTCCTAACCCTCAGTACTTCAGAACGTAACCTTATCCAAAGATATGGTCTTTGAGAGGTAATTAAGTTAAAATGAGGCTTCTAAGGTGCGGTCCTAATCCAATATGACTAGTGTCCTTATAAGAAGAGGAAGAGATACCAGGATAGGCCCACACAGAGAAAAGGCCATGTGAGGACACAACCTGAAAGTAGTTGTCTGCAAGCCAAGGAAAGAGGTCTCCTTGGAGAGAAACCAACCCTACTGATACCTTGATCTTGGACTTCCAGCATACAGAACTGTTTGAAAACAAATTTCTGTTGTTTAAGCCACTGAGTCTGTGGTATTTTGTTATGGCAGCCCTAGTAAATGAACACACTCCGTAATATACTATTCCTGTATATTTCTGGTATTCTTTTAGCAAATGGTTATAAATGGGCTCTCAGTGCAAAGGAGGTGTTGCAATCTGGTATCTTTTGATTAAGTCTATTTGATTCCTTAAGAAAAGTGATGCATATCATCTATTCTAGAAAAGGGAAGAGAAAGAATCCAGAGAGCTTAAGATACTTATTAAATGCGACTAGCACCTTAAAAAGAAAAAAAATTCAAAGAACCCAGTAACCACACACCTTATCTTTCTTAAAAAACAGATACATGACTTGCCTCTTAGTTCTTGTTTTTGATGTAAATATAATGCATAATGCAGAAGATTGGTGGCATTTAGTCTATAATTGGGAAAATGAAGCACACTTGTTGTGACTTCTACCCTCTCTCCATCTGTGATGCTGCACCCTAGTTTTTCCCTTGGTTCCTGTTTACATCCTAATGGATTTTTTCCAGGGTACTTTCTGTGAGGGATTTCTTTTTTTCTGAAGGTAAACCTAATGTCATAATGCTGTCTGAGTTTCATCTATGAGAAAGAAGAGGTTTTACCTTTGTTAAGCTTTTGGCATGTGGTTTGCTGATGAATGCCCCAACTCAAGAGCTTATTTAATTAAAACTCTCCATCCAGTAGAGGGAGGCTGTCGCTAAGGTTGGATAATGCACATCCCACCCAGTGTCTTCGATTCTGTGCATTTCATGGTTACTGTTGTTCTACCTGGATCCCCGTTATTCTGTCAGAAACACAATCACAAGAAACTTCCAAAAACCCTAAGGAGTCAGAGGCAAACCACAGACAAAAATGGAAAAGAAGAACTGCTTTGTGAAGATTGGGTTCATGGTTGTTCCTTCTTCCCTCTGCTTCAGGGAATCATGTATCTGCCAGCTTCGTGGAAGCCTGGAGTAATGACGCTCAAGCTCCCACTTCCTCATTTTTCCATGTTTATTTTAATAGAGTTGGGAAAGGGAAGTGGAGGAGGAAGAGCTCCATGGGGCAAATTCTTATCTCCTTTTTAAGGCGTAGCTCTTGGACTACTATGTGCCCAGCTGGAAGTAATTAGTTTTTCTCTGGACTCCCATATTCCCCAAAATGCAAACTCTCTTATGGCCCTTATCACTCAGTTTTGTATTACAACAGCCTGTAGTGCCCCTTAGAAAAAGCTATTGTCTCTCAGCTCCAAATCCATCCTTCAGTTCTGAGCTTTGGGATGCTGGTTGGGCGGCTGCTTTACAAGCCACATCGCTCCTTTGCCAGCTGCTCCCTACTAGGCTTTCTAAGTTGGGAACCACAGAGGGAGACAGGAAGGCTAGAGGAAGGAGGAGAGATTGCTCTGTCCTGTTAGCTTCCTGTTTTCTGTAGCTGTGGGCTTCAGGCAGCAGAAATTCTGTCCAGCTGCAGCAGTTGAAGCCAGTTTGCAGTTTCCCCCAAATTTCCAGAACCAGACTTATGATGCCCATGTCAGAGACAGCAGCCAAGAAGCACTGTCTTCTCTGAGATCTGACTTCCGGTTTCATAGGCCTCCTCCAAGCTCCTAAGTTTTAATAATTCCACCCTCTTCACTCTTTGCCACAATCCTCATCCTACTTCATGCAGCTACTCACTCTGGGATGCTCTGGTGTCCTCTTTTTGCCTTTTCTGTTCTCACATAACTAGTGAATAGTTCTTTGTAGAACTATTCTTCCTGACAAAATAACTGATGTGATTTCTGTCTCCTTTTGGGACACTGAGTGAATTACCCATGTTCATGCTTTCTCCGTGCTTATCTGTGAGCTCATTAGCCATGCCAAATAGTAATGTAAATAATACTGTCATCGTTTATTGAGCAGTTATTATGTACCTTGCTCTATGCTAAATCTTTACATGTGGCCTCATTTATTATTCACAACTTTATAAAACACGTTTTACTAACTTCATTTCACAGATGAAGAAACCAAGGCTCAGAGGGCTAAGGATGAAGGGAGTTTCATACCAGCCTGATGCCTCATGCAGGATTTGAATCTGACTCCAAAGTCTAAGCTCTTAAGCATTCTATTAATTTGTCTATGTCATGTTTGTACCCTAATTCTTTGCTTCCTGCTCCTATTAAATAACTAATTAAAGTAGCTAGGCTTATATTCATCCAAGAAAATAAAGCTTTCACCTACTTGTACTGGATTAAATCTGTGGTCTAGAGGATATTTATGTTAAACCAGTAAGAAGAATGGGATGCCAGATCCACCACTAACCCATTCCTCTCCTTGGCCTTGTCCCCCTAATCTATATAAATGAGGTTTAGACTACAGAATCTTTAAGGGCTCTGTAGATGTGTTGTTTTATTAAATGTTTCTGTTAGCTTGGGAGTGAAAAGAGGAGGAATTCTATCCCTTAGACTTTGTCAACACATGCAAAAAATTAGAAGGAATTTCATTTCAAATCATGTATTAGGAAAGAGCCCATGAAACATCTTCATGTTTCATGGCTAAAATGAAACATCCACATTCCACAAGCTTGCTGTCTTCAACACCAATGCTTCCCAAATTTTGATGTGCACCTGAATCACCGAGGATCTTGTGAAACTGAAGATTCTGATTCAGGAATTCTGGGACATGGCCTAAGATCTGTCTTCCCCCAGAGCTCCACATCAGGATCACTCCAGCAGTAGTAAGAGCAGCCCTATTTATTGGTCACTTACTAGGTGCCAATTATATTCTCTCTAATCCTCATAAGAATCTCATGAGGTTATTATTATTATTATTATTATTATTATTATTATTATTATTATTCTAAGTCTTCAAATAAAGAAACTAAGACTGGGAACAAGTTCAGTAACTTGGTGATGGCCTCACAGGTGGAAAGCGGTAGGATTGAAATTCAAACTCATGTTTTTTGACTTCAAATCCTTTGCTATTTACTCATCAACAGTGCATTACAACCAGCAAAGTAGTTAAAAGTAGAACATAAGGTGTATATCTGTAAGATTAGTACCTGAAGGTGTCAGAGTGGTGACTTTTATTAAATGCTTTGATACTTTGAAGTTCATTGGTTTTGAAGTGATTTGTGGAATTTATTATTTACATTTTAAACTCTTGTTTATACCTTGTCTACAAATATCACAACCATTTCAGTAGCATTATATAGTCCGGGTATTATAATTGAGCAATTCATTAGAACAAAATTGTGATGCAGGTAAGGGGTTTATGTATTTCTCTGTTAAATTTAAGAGAAAAAGAAACGCAGTTTGTAATTGAATGTGAGCATTAGCATGCCGTACTAACGAAAGGGTAAATCCATATTAGCATCAGTGACTTTTAACTGCTTCATCATTCATGGTGTACAGATTGAAGCCAGATTAAGAGGAAAAAATTATTTTACCAGCAGCCCCCAAAGATTTCACCCATAGATGCAGATAATGAGCATTGCCATGGATAACAGTATACCTGAATAGAATCTAAGGGAATTGGAAAACAAGATACAAAGAAATAAGCTTAATTATTCATATTTTGAAAAATCTCTGCAGACAATTTAACAGTAAAGTAGGGTGACTAAGGAACACATACATTTCATGCCCATATGCCACAGAAATATCTAATTAGGCACAATGTGCCAGTACTAATTATAGAAATGATTGCTGGAAGAAGGAAGGCTGAATATAGAGTAGCTGGCAACTTGATGGTCCTCTTGCTATGCAGAATCTGCTGCGTGTTGCAACGCGCTGATTGGTTGCTTTCTTTTTTTGTATGAGAATTAGGTTGTAACTGATTTAACTTCTTTTCCTGATAACTTCCCGATTGCTGAAGAGGAATGCTGAGGCAAGGCCAGCAGGATAAGCCTCTGAGGATGGAAAAAAGAGGAAAAATAATGTGACTTGGTACTTCTCACTCAGGGTGACTGATCCTGTGTGTTCTCTTCGCTCAAGTGTCAGAACCCACATCCCCCGGAGTATAGGGTGGTGTGAACAGTGGGGTCAACAGTTACTCATGGCTTGAACGTAAGCTCTACTTACCAACACTCCTACGTTCAAATCTCCCCAAAGTGTTGCCTGAAATTGCACCAGGAAATCACGTTAGGTTAATGAGAAGATGTCTTTGAAAACCAAGGTTATCAGACAAAGCTGTAGTATTCACACTCTTGGTCTGGTTGGGATTGAATTGTATTCCCAAACTGGCAGAGAGAAATGAAACTCTGTACGTGGAGAGGGTGTGGGAGGCAGAATTCTGAGACGGTCCCCAACATTCCCTGCTCCGTAGTGTACACACCCCGTTTAATCCCCAGCACTGTGACGGTGGTGGCTTTTATTCTTGGGATTAGGTTATGCTCCACGACACAGCTGACCTTAAGGAGATCATTCAAAGATGCAGGCGTAGAGAATGGACTTGAGGACACGGGGACGGGGAAGGGGAAGCTGGGACTAAGTGAGAGAGTGGCATGGACATATATACACTACCAAATGTAAAACACATAGCTAGTGGGAAGCACCCGCCTTGCACAGGGAGATCAGCTCAGTGCTTTGTGACCACCTAGAAGGGTGGGATAGGGAGGGTGGGAGGGAGGCTCAAGAGGGAGGGGATATGGGGATGTATGTATAGGTATAGCTGATTCACTTTGTTATACAGCAGCAACTAACACACCATTGTAAAGCAGTTATACTCCAATAAAGATGTTAAAATAAAAAGAATGTCCGACCTAATCACAAGAGCCCCTTAAATCTGGATTCAGAGGTCAGAGGTGGAAGAAGTCAGAGATTGAAAGCACAAGAAGGATTTGATGAATCCTTGCTGGCCTGAAGATGGAGGGGCCATGTGTCAAGGATGCAGGTCATCTCCAGGAGTTAAGAGTGGCCCCTGGACGATAGGCACCCAGGCAATGGTGACCTCAGTCCTACAGCCACAAGGAACTGAATCCTCCCAACAGTAAGAATGAATGAGCTTGGAAGTGGAGTCTTCCTCAGAGCTTCAGATGAGCGTGCAGCCAGGCTGACACCTTAATTTTGGCCTCGTGAGCCCTGAGCAGGGAACCTAGCCATGCTGTGCCAGACTACTGACCTACAGAACTGTGCACCAAACAAGCGAGTGCGCTTCTAAGGCACTAAGTGTGTGGTAATTAGTTATACAGCATGTACAGGAGTGTGAATGAGGAAGGGGCCATGGGGACCTTTGAGTTGCAGACTGGCGGAGGACAGGTGGGTTGAGGTGGTGGGCAGGAGAGGCTGGGGGAGAGCCATGCAGGTCTGGTGGTGGTGGCAAGGGTCCTCAGGTAGGCAGGGAGTCCAGGGAGGCAGGTAGAGGGCATACAAGTCCCTTGGGACTTCTCCCTTTTTGGAATTAGAGTCATAAATTGGGTTTTAGATCAGATCTACTGTTATTAGTTCAATGAACCTGGAGAATCACTGTACCCATCTAGACCTCAGGTTTTTAATTTTTAAAATAAACAGATGGACTAATAGGGATTCTTAAGTCCCTTTCAGCAAGAACATGCTTTAGTCAGAGACTACCATCATTGCCCTACACTGACCTTCTCACCTCTAATCTCTCTTTCAATTTATCTTACAGATCCGATCACATCACCCTCTTGTAGAAAAGCTTAAAGGTTTAAACTCATTAGGATACCATCCAAAAATCCTTCGTGAACTGACATCCCGTGGCATCTTAGTGTCATAGACCAGTACTCACCCTCCAAGCACTCCACGTTCTAGCCCATCTGGACATTTCACTATTCTCGAATATAATTCCAGGTTTCCTGCTTTCCTGCTTCACTCGTAGTTCTTTTGGGATGAAATATTTCTTTGAGCATGGTGATCAAGCTTAGCTAATTCATTAAGATGCAGCTTAGGATATTTTTTGAGTTATTATCTTAGAGATTCCCCAGTTATCTTCATTCACAAGAACTTTGTTTGGATTAATGTCAACTTAGTTTCAGTTGTATGCAAAATCTTCTTGAATACTATTTTTATCAGATTTTAAAATTAAAGTTTTGCTGATATTATAAAATGAAAAAAAAAAAAAATGAAGCTTAGGGAATTCCCTGGTGATCCAGTGGTTAGGACTCTGCTCTTTCACTGCAAGGGCGTGGGTGCAATACCTGGTCGGAGAACCAAGATCCCATGCAGTGCGGCCAAAAAAAAAAAAAAAAGAAAAAGAAAGATGCAGCTTAAATGATACCTTTTCCAAGAAGCATTTCCTCATCCCTCCAACTGGTAATCATCTCCACCTTCTCTGAACCATAATTGTAATGATTCTCCAAATCATCTGACTTGGTTCATAACCTTTTTTTTTGTAGCATTCATCTTTTATGAGAGTATTTAATAGTAAATATGTGTATGTGTTTATATACAATGCATATGTATGTCTTCATATCTGATCATCGCTATTGTTTATAAATTACTCGAGGACTGGAAACTTATTTACCTGATCTCTACATTTTCAGCAGTATTTGGCAACAGGGCTTTGCTCAGCAAAGTGTTGAATCGAGAAATACTAATCTTTTGTCCCTCTGTTGTGTTGCCTCTGGTCTGATATTCTGCCTGTTATAATGAATTTGAAGGGCATTTTGTGAAAAAACGTTTTCCCAAATGACTTGAGTTTCTTTTCTCTAAAAAAATAAAGTTATATATATACACATGTAAATATGTATACATATATATTAATATATATGTATCATTTAGAATTCAGCTTCTACCTTTTTTTAGATATTTTAGATAATAGAAATCTTAGGCTTATTAGCCTTGTTCAAAGACAGGCTCTATTTATTCTAAATTTACTTCTCTCCCACCTTAAATTAGCAGGACCCATAATCCCAGCATCCTCCTATCCCAAACGTCATGATAATGGAAATTTTAATTGTGTCCCTCTGTCTCCACCGCTGCATACTTGCATGCAGGCCTTCTCATTCTGCCCACAAGGTGAGCCTTCTTCCCACTTGACCATTTCCTTTTCCTTTTTCTGGTCCTTTTCTAGTTCCATCTATAGCTTGCTTGAGAGTTGACACAGGTGTAATTTTTTTTACAATGTACTCGTTCACGTTATGAAGCCACTTTGTTGCCAGGGGTCAGTGGAGTCATTCAGTAAGGGCTTGTTGAGCATTCTGTAAGAATGACAAGATATTGAGTAAACATTTCAGAGAGCAACAAAAATGCCCAATTTTCAGGAGATCCAGCCCATCCATCCATAACTTCTCCATGTGATACACCAATAAAGAGCTTGAAAGCTGGCAACACAGCTGTCTGTAGTGGATGCCAAGGAAACAGATGGCGGTGATGCAGGAAGAATGCTCTCCATCACTTGGCATTAGGCTCTTTCGATTATGTACCAAAAATGGAGAAGGAATTGACAGGCACCAGGGTAACTAAAGCAGGCTTTGCTGCCACCACTTGTCAGCTGGAATATTTTAAACACACGTCGGTGATGAACTTTTTGGGCTCACTAAACTTTCTCCCAGGTTCTCAAAGGACTTTCCTAGGAAAAAATTGCCCTAGTGATGGATGGAAAAACTAAGGTCTCAAAGGCAATATGGCTGAAGATGACTGGCTCTAGATCAAATACTGAATCATTTCTAAGATCAGCCCTCTAGAAGCTGAGCTTTTGGTGTCTTTCTTTCTTCCTTTTTCAAACTTTCTTGAAGACAACCACACCACCAGGCTGATGCAATAACATCATATATTCCCTCTGTACTTGTATCAATGTTCCGTTTGTTTTTTTTTTTTAAGAAAGAAACTATGCAGAAGGGTAAAGCAGTAGACCTAACAGATGTTGAGAGAGGGAGGCTTGTTCTTTAGGGTCTAAAAGTCTGCGTGTGATAACTTCCAGACTATTTCAATGCATCCGAATCAATCAGCTATCTCCTCGACTAGCAGGAGGAGGCAGGTGATATTACAGGGAGGAGAATCCATAGTGAAATACCTGCTCGCAGCCCCAGGGTTTTCTGCACCTTAATACCTCCTATGTAGGATGTCATGTGTATCTAAAATTGACCCTTGAGCCTTATAACTGGAGAACTGAGGGCAAAATGCACTTTTAGTTTGCTTGGTTTTGTATCCTTTGGTTCATAATCTGTCATGACTCTCTAATGGTAATGAAAATAGCAGGGCTAAGTTATTCCCATTAATTCTGGAACAGTTTTAAATAAGGAAGGAAGAATAGTGGATGTGCTTGTTTTTAAAATTTTTATACAATTTTTAAAAGTTACTTTCCATTTACAGTTATCACAAGATATTAGCTGTATTCCCTGTGCTGTACAATACATCCTTGAGCCCATCTTATACCAAGACTCTGTGCCCCCCTCCCCCACCCCTATACTTCCCCTCCCCCACCTCTCCACTGAGAACCACTGGTTTGTTCTCTATATCTGTGAGTCTGCTTCTTTTTTGTTACAATCACTAGTTTGTTGTATTTTTTAGATTTCACATATAAGTGGTATCATACACTATTTTTCTTTCTCTGTCTGACTTTTTATTTAGCATAATGCCCTCCAAGTCCATCCATGTTGCTGCAAATGGCAAAATTTTGTTAGTTTTTATGGCTGAGTAGTATTCCATTGTCTATATATGCCACAGCTTCTTTATCCATTCATCTGTCTATGGACACTTAGGTTGTTTCCATGTCTCGGCTATTGTAAATAATGCTGCTATGAACATTGCAGTGCATGTATCTTTTCGAATTAATTTTTGTTTTTCTCAGATATATACCCAGGATTGGAATTGCTGGGTCCTAGGGTAATTCTTTTTTAGTTCTTGTGAGAAACCTCTGTACTGTTTTCCACAGTGGGTGCACCAAGTTACATTCCCACCAACAGTGTACGAGGTTTCCCTTTTCTCCATACCCTCTCCAGCATTTGTTATTTGTAGACTGGGTGTGCTTGTTTTTCATTGTTATCTCTCAGTGCCCAAACCCACCCTTCTGTACTCTGCTCTGTGATGCTGAGGCCTGGCCTCTGCAAACTCTGTTTCCCAGACATCCTTGGTAGTTGACTCAAGTCCTGCCAACAGAAGGGAAATTGGAAAGTGGGAGGAATGGAGAATGGGCTTCCCTCCTGGTTTTTTTGATTCCTGTCAGCATCATTCTAGCAGTGGCAGTTGTCTCTGACAGCCATTTGGTTTCAGCACCACCAGAAACAGCCTCATTTGTCCCCTTAGAAGTGCTGGTACACCTTCTTATAGTCTTGGCAATGGTAAGCGTGGAGCCTGTGCTCTGGGCTCCAAAGTTCTTGAAATCCCACCTGCTACTTGTTACCCAACCCTCTTTAACACCACAGAACCAATACTGTATATGTAAGAGCCACATCCCTGCAGGAATCCTGACTGCGAGTGTGGCAAAAGGGCAAATTAACTTAGAGTAGGATTTCACAGGGAAGTTAAACAGGCTGATTTTGGCTCAACATAAGGGAGGCTTGACTTTCCAACTGTGGGACTTGTCCCTTAACAGGTGGAAAGAGCTCTCTGTGGCTGGAAGCATTCAGCAGGAACTAGATGACTTCTGTCAGAAGTGCTGCAGCAAAAACAATTAGAGATGCTTTGCCCGTAAGATTGGCAAAAACTTAAAATATTGGTAATCGAAACAGTGCAGAGATTAACAGGCACACAGTGCCTGCTTAAAGGGGAATTTGGCAACCTATATTCACTCCCCATTTCATTCTAGAAAGGGGGACAGGAAATAAACGTGATATGAATATATTGCATGTCAGGGATATTAGTGACACGGACTCATAAGAAAGACAAGTGTGGAGAGGGCCATGGAGTGTGGAGGTAGGGGTGGGTGGGGAAGGCCACTTTTTAGGTGGGGTGGGTGAGGAAGGCCGTTCTGGAGCAGCTGCATTTGAGCGGATGTGAATAGCAGGCCAGGTGGGATTCTGGGGGAGGAATATTGCAGGGAGAGGAAAGGGCAAGAGGTCTGGGGAAGAAAGGGAAGATCTTCCTCAAGGAAGGTCAGGAAGTGAGGGAAGCAAAGGAGGAAGTAACGTCACAGAGGTGTCAGCGGCCAGCTTGTGTGGGGAATCGTGGGCTAGGATGAGAATATTCCATTTTTTCTGAGTGCTATCAGAAGGCACTGGACCATTTTTTAGCAAAGAAGAGCCACAATCTGACATGTGTTCTCTATGAAAGTCTGAAAAATTTGTTCAGTCTTTGACCTAAAAACTCCACTTTTAAGCATTTACCAGGAAAAAATGTCTAAGGATGTATATATATACATGGCTGTTCACTAAAAGCTGCTAACCTTTTGGAGCCCTTACTGGATACCAAGAACTTTACACGTATTAATTCATTTCACCTTCATAACTTTTCCGTGAGGGATGTATTATCTCTGTTTTACAGACGGGAAAGCTGAGGCACAGAGAGATTAAGTGTCTTGCCCAAGCTATTAAATGGCAGAGACTGGATTTTAATCCAGGAAGCCCGGTTCCAGAGTCCACACTTTTAATCACTTGGCTATAAATGAAAATAGGGTCACGTTACAACACCAGTGAGAAAAGGCAGCTTCCCTAACTGTGTGTAATTCTTTCATTATAAAAAGTATAAGGACATCTTTAGAATTACATACACATGTAACCAAGTGTGGATACTGGGCATTTCTTTTATTCCCAGGATTCTCTCTTTTACTTGGGAACAGACCCTGGGGTTTCCATCCCCCACTTTACCTTGCAGCTCTAAGTAGGGGAGCATTCCAAACAGAACGCCCCACTGGTACTCTTGATCCTTCAGCCCCAGCAGTGGGTCCGTGACCCTGACCCTGTACTTGCCCTTTCCAGGACTATCCATCACTCTGCTTTCCTGTCTGAGCTGATTCATCCAGGGAAGAGCATCTGGCCCCCGCTGGCTGATCAAACTCTCTCTCCTAGCAACTGAAACTGAAAGCCAACCCACAGCCTGGTAGTCATTGGAATCAAGTCACATTCATGGTGGCCCCTAGAGATTCCATAGTCTCTGGCTGCCAGGCCTTCTCTGTGGGTGCCCGCTTCCCTGAAGCCTGGCAGCTCAGCACCTCCTTTGATTCTCTGAATGATGCCGGCACCTGTCTAATTAGGTCCGTCCTGGGTTTTGTTTATATCAGCAAGGATGTGGCTGCTCCTTGCAAATGAAAGACCTTCATCTAATATTGTCTAGAAGGAAGCATAGCAAAATTGTAACAGTGAGTGAAGAAATTTTGTGTGACTTTGTCTTCTTTACAAATGGCAAATACTCAAATGTGAGGTTAAAAATGCTTAAATTGATTTTGCTGCCTATTTATTCAAAGTGCGACATCAAGCTCTCTGAGGTCCACTCATAGCCAACAGTGCCTAGAGCACCCACAGCCCAGACTTAAGTAAAGAGACTACGGCAGATGGCATGAAAAGATATTGATGAGGATGACACACGAGTCACAGAAACGTCTGACGGTGAGATTAAAACTTGGAAAGTTTCAGACCAGAAGGTAGAACAGACAGTGGAGGCTGGAGGTGGGTGTAGGAAGAGGACTCATGACAAATCATATTTCGAAATCCCGGTGTTGCCATTTGCGCTATGACTGCTGTAATGAGCACTCACGGAACTTTGTGATTTTCTTACCTAAAACACGTTATTAAAACCAGTTAGCTTTCGTGATTTCTGTTGTCGGAGACGCAGTGAGTTTGCTGTACTTTACCCATGTTGGAACAACATTTTTCTCTAGGGTGCCCAGATTTTAAAGGGTTTGCATACCAACAAAGCAGACAGACCTATGATGTAAATTGGTTATGAATAAAAGAAATGTTAGCTTATGGAAATCAATGAGCAAAAATATGTATTTCTGTCATTTCTAAGCAGTGGCTTATTGTGTTTAACTGCTATTTAGTTAGGCCTTCAGGAAAATCCTAAAATCCATTCATTGCCTTCATTCCCGCTAAGTTTCCCCAGCTTTCTTGAATCAATTCCACGAACAGTGGCTGAATGATCACTCTGTGTCAGGCATGGCACCAGGCAGAGGGGACACAGAGCTATGCAACACTTGGTCTCTGCCCCAGAAGCAGCCCATTGGGGCAGGAGAGACATGGCAGAAAAACTTCAACGCATGCCCTAAAATGTAAACACCCAAACATAGAACTCTATAGCAGTCATAATTGTATTTATTGATTTTTAAAATTTTTATTGAAATATAGTTGATTTACAATGTTGTGTTGGTTTCAGGTGTACAGCAAAGTGATTCAGTTATACATATATATATATATATAAATATATACATTCTTTTTAAAAATTCTCTTCCATTATAGGTTATTACAAGATACTGATTATAGTTCCCTGTGCTATACAGTAGGTCCTTGTTGGTTATCTATTTTATATATAGTAGTGTGTATATTTAAATCCCAACCCCCCTAATTTATCCCTCTCCTTTTAATTTTTTTTTAATGACACTAGGGCCCTGTGCCTACCACTTTACATATTACAGTGATCTTTTGTAGCAGGTGCTGTTATTACCATCCTCATTTTACTGATAAGGAAATTGGGCTCAGAGAGTTAAGTAAGTTGCCCAAGGTTACAACATTCAGACATGGTGGACTCAGCATTGTACACGTGCACACGTGGGTACACACACCACACACACACCCACAGAGAGGATGTCCTAGAACTCCAGAGCTGTGGCTCTAACCACTGCTTATAATTCTTCCCAATGTACAGCTTGTTAAGAGGATATTAAGTCTATTTGAAGGGATGGGAAGTCAGGATCTGTTATGGACTGAATGTTTGTGTCCCCTGCAAGTTCCTGTGTTGAAGTTTTAACCCCCAGTGGGATGGTATTTGGAAACGAGACCTTTGGGAGGCAGTTACGTTGAGATGAGGTCATGAGGGTGTGGCCCTCATGATGGAGTCACGTCCTTTTAAGGAGAAACATCAGAGAACTTACTGTGTCCGGATAAGGACACAGTAAGAAGGCAGCCATCTGGCAAGCTTCTCACCGGAAACTGACCATGCTGGCATCTCGATCTAGGACTTCTAGCCTTTGGAACGTTGCTTAATCACCCAGTCTCAGTATTTTGTTATGGCAGCCTAGCAGACTAAGGTAGGATCACTTTCTCAAAAGAGATGCTAGAGCACGGATGTTCCCTCCCGGGCTTGGAGCTCTTACCTAGAGAACTAGACAACTCTAAAGGGTGCAGGAGCTTTACTGGGGAGTGTCCTTGCCATCGACATGGATAGGGGAGCTCGGGAAGCAGGACTGGACAGAGGAAGAGGCTAAGCTGAGATGTGGTTACACCAAAGGCTTCAGTTGATCCTTTGTGGAGCTACTGATAAGGTGAGGGAGGGGGGACCTTTACACTCCTGCATAGGCCAGTCCTTGGTGGCTGCCCATGGGAGGGACCTCAATGGAGGTAGCTCCTGTGGGCCAGTCCCGGGAGGGATATCAGCTGAGTGCTGGGTAGGCAGCTCTCTTGGTCCTAACATCAGTCCTAGAGCAGGTGTCAGCTGTGTTTGTCAAGATGGTCAGAAGCTGGAGGAATGAGGCTCGTATCCTGGAGGGGGTCTGCGTGGGACACCATGGCATCCACTACACCTCTGTTCTCCATCTCCCAGGCACCCTATGTTCCCATGTCTTAAGATCCAAATACAACCTCAAGTGGTTATCTGTGTGCGCTTTCATGAGTGATAGGAACACTCAAGTTTTAGAGTAAAATCTAAAGTAATCTAAGTGTTTGAAGACTCACAGACACTAGTGCTGATTTAAGTCTCATATTTTTACCACGGATGCTTCAGCTTCAACTTTCAGGAGGAAAAAGAAGGTTGGATTCTCTACACAATTTTACATTGGCAGACTACCACTATCATAGTAAGAACAATCTGTTACTTCCAAAATTCTGGTGAGGCTGATCCCTATAAACTCAAGGCAGGATTTCAGGACTTTATATAATAAGTGGTGAAGAAGTAGTGCCAATGTTCATTCATTTATACTACTGTACAAGCTACATCTCTGCCTTTTTTGCTTTTTCATACTGTGATGTATTTTCCTGACATTTAGCATGGGAGAAGTATTCTGTGGCCAACTTTTCTGACATCATTGGAATTCATGTTGATAATACTCGGAGAGAGCTTTTTACACCCTCCCCCTCTTTTTTTTTTTTTTGGACCAGAGTCATTCAAAAAACATCCCTAGCACTTAGAAATGTGATACGCTTATTTTAGATGTTGAATTAGAATTTAAATTCTAGATTCTACTCTCAAAAGAAATGCACTTGAAAAAAACCCACTGAAGAACAATACAAAACTCAAAGTGCAATAAAAATTTTGATAACCTTATAGCAATGCTGAAGTTTGAAGCAGAGGCAATACAGAGACAGGTGTGCAGAATGTTCAGGGATGTCCTTCCAGATTGATGCATCTGTGTGGGGTCAGCATAGAGTCAGAGGAGGGGCAGCCTGTGTACATTACTTGGTTGAGCCGTCAGGAAGTGGCCTAGAACTCACCTACGTTGCATATCAATATATGTCTCCTGTTAAGACTTTTAGTGGGTCTTCTCTTGCCAGGGGCATCAGAATTCAAGTTCACATTTGATGGTCTTGGTCATCATGGTTGAGAATCTGAAAATGGGGACATTCAGGCTTGTTTCTGCTTATAGTTGGCTAGACTCACTATATCAAAACATACAGAGTCTGGAATAGAAATAAGCACCTCAGTCTAATGAATTTAAAATGAGAAACAAAACTGCCAGGTAGATTAGGAAGTCAGGTTGACTTATCCCTGCATGCTATTCATTATAGGAGAATATACCATTATAAACTAACATTGTTCTGATTGAAGATTGATGTTAGTATCCAGCCTGATAGCTGTCACTTCCTTAGGTTTATACCTAACAAAGAGCCTCAGGATCAGGGTCTATGTCAGCCAGTCAGTGTTGGTGGTGTCAAAGCATGAAGACCAGGTCTTGCTATTTGACTCATCTTATTTAGTCTCCATTTGAAACATCCTTCTTCTTTCCAAAGATTTTGCAAAACAGATTAGAAGGCAGTTGACACAGAGATCGCCTCTTCTTGCTTTTTGAACTGTTGTTCTAAAACTGTACCAGAAAACAAACAACAAAAAAAGTCATCAATAAACATATGCAATCTATAGTATAATAGATTATGTTTAATAGAGAATAATAAATGATTTGACCTCGGTACATTAGCTGTAGGAAGAAATTTATTTGTTTGACATCTCTTTATAATATGAAATGAAATGATGGCTAAAGAGTCTGAAATGGTCATTTGGGCATCTCTACACTGTAAAAGAAACTATGACATAATATCATTATGTAATAACTTGACAATAATAATCATGGTAATTAGTAGAAAGTGATCTTAAAACAGGATACGTAGTGCTAGCGTATAGTTATAGGAAGGCTCATGGGGTGATTTTACATGATGTCTGGCACACGACGCCTAGCCATGTGCCAGGCTCACATGAGGTTCTCATTAAATGCCCCAATGAACTAAATGAATAAATTAAGGATGCTATTGCTCAAGGCCACACACCAGTCCTACTGGGATTTTCAGTCCAGAATGGGAATGCCTTGGCTCACATTGTCCCCTTGGGATCTAAGGACTTTCTTGGATTTTCATCTTTTCCTGCATCCAGGACAGTGTCAGAGGCTTGAAGCATCTGGGAGGGTAGACATAGTGAACTGCCCTGTGGATGAAGCATCTGACTAAAGTGCTGATCTGGCACACATCTTCCGCCCAAGTGATGTCAAAAATATCCCAAGAACAGAAGGGCAAGTTCTGCCTGTTGCCAAATTTGTTTTGTATTTTCTGCATGTTAAAAAGGAAAACCCATGTAACCAAGGGCACTCATTCTTTTGACGGGAAGTGATTAGGAAGGAAGGGGTTTGTGTCTGGGAACAAAGTTTCTTTAAATCCTAAGGAGGGCCAAGATATATGCAAATTTTAGCATCATCCTTAGAACTGGCACAAGAGGCACCTGCCTTGAATCCTGGCTGTAGATGACCCTACTCTGACTCACCATCAGGTACAACCCTCCCCATGGGGTGAGGAGTCCACAGGGCCAAGGGTTGTTTCCATCAATAGTCTTTGTTCCCTCCCTTCTACACTATACTATGGGTACCCAGGAACCTGGTGTTTCCTGCCCAGAGAGTCCCAAGCTCACTTGCTCACTTCCCAGGTCTGCATAATATCTCCCTGGGATCCATCCTCTTAAGGGATTTAATACCGTGGCATGTATGTTTAGATCTGAGTGGTGGCGGTTTGCAGTGACTTCGACCTAGAAAGTATGTGCCAGCTGGGTGTCCCAAGCTGCCTGCAAAACCTCTTGCCCTGTAGAAGACCTTGTGTAGGGCAGTCGGTGTAAGATAACAGCAAAGTGGGAGGAGCAGCTTGGCTGTCTGTTGACTGGCTGTCCTAATGCTGCCATATTCCTGAGTAGGACTCTTGGAATTTAGGACATGGCCTTCCAGTCACTATGAAGGTATTATTTTTCATGATAAGAGGATAGAATATATTTTATGTAACCATTTGATAGCTTGATTTATAACTTTTAAATATTTAGCTATCTGGGATAAAGGCCCCCATATACCCTTTTTCAGATCTCAAAAACATTAGTGCTGGGGCTAGAAATATAGACCCGAACTATTATATGAATTTGAAGATGTTTTAACTCTCCTTTCTCACTTTTCCTCAGGAAGGGTGCTTGGGTTATAAAAGAATATACATTAGGACACGGTGTTGCATATTTGTTTCAAAAAGAAGAAATAAAGAATTTGGCAAGATATCTTTACAATTTTAAAAAAGAACAAACAACATGTTTTAAGGGTGGTTTAAGCCATGAGATCTACCATCCAGTGATAGTTTTCACGATCAGTATTCTCTCAGCTAAACCTCTTAGCCTCACCTTCAAACAGACCTGAATGATGTAGCCACTCTTATGAGTGGACTTCTGGTCAATTACATAGGCCACAGGTCCCAAGCTGTCTTTATTCAGTGTGTCCCATTACTTCTTCATGGATACCCTAGACCAAAAGAAATATCTGACCATTCTACTTAGAAAGCAGTGAGGTCCAATAACTTAATAAGTATTAAAATAAGATGTCTTAGTAGCCATTTGGAAAAAAATTGAAAGAAAAACAATATTTTAGAAATTTGTAATGACTACACTTACTTACTAATGGGATATAGGTCACCTGGTGGGCACTGCACAGTTTCTCAAGCCTTGGATCAGATTGTATACCACCCTCATTTTCCATTCCACATTGATTTGTCTACAGTATTTGCTTTCTATCACACAACTGCCAAAAATGCAGTTTGGCAAAGATGGATATTGTTAAAAGACATGTAGTATGATCTCATACTGAAACTGTGAACTACGTTGAACTAGTAGTTTGCATTGCCTTCAACAATTGCATTCCCATCAAAAATGTAAAACATCCCACAGCACCCCAGTGAGTTCACTGTAACACCCTGGCTGCCTTGCTGCAGTTTGGGAGCCATAAATGTAGACATTTGCCAAGTCCAGGGTCCAGAGTAGCTTGAGAATGATGTGATCAGTTTCCCTGTTCACCAGAGCAGCTATGCCACACCTATTTACTCTTTATTACTGATTTCTGCAAATATTACGTGTTTCTTGAAGACATTCAAAAATAATTATTTTAATGATGGTATACTTTTGGAAAAATTACCTTTAAAATTAGTATATAGTAATTATGATTGTCTAACACTTGCACAGTAGTTGAAGTTTCCAAAGCCTTTTGCTACATTTTGCTGTGTTATAGTAAGGACAACAATCTCAGAGAGGGAACATGTCCTGTGAGCCTCTTGCAATCCTACCCACCCATCCAGGCCTACCTCAAATACTGCGCAAACCTTCCCTGATGTACACTTGAAGTACTCTCTCCCTCTCTAAATACCTACAAATGTTGCTTGTAATTTCCCTTTTGTTACTGAGTCCTAAGCTCATCCTGCTTGCTGCACAACAGGCCAATAAATCAAGAGATGAGGTGTTGGGGCAAGGAGTAGCAATGTTACCAGGTGCAAGTCCATGTGCCGGAGGCACAGTGAGGCCAAACAGTACCAAAACATCAGAGTTTGGAGCAGAGAAAGTTTATTGCAGAGCCATGCAAGGAGACAGGTGGCTCATGCCCAAGAAAAACCCCAAACTCCCTGAAGGCTTTCAGAAAGCATTTTAAAAGGTAAGGTGGGGTAAGAGCATGGTTACTTGTTGCAGACTTCTTGGTGATGGATCCTTTGTTCTAGCAGCTGTCCACTTAAGTCAGGTCACAATGTTCCTGTAAACCACCAAAAAAAAAAAAAAAAAAAAAAGCTATTCTTTGTTCTGCAACTTTTTATCTTCTTAAGATTGGAAAAGTGTTATACCTTTAAAGGTGAGAGCCTTGAGAATGGGCTATCCTGTATATTTCAGGCTATAGGCAACATTCTTTACAAAAGGTGCAGACCCCAGGGTGGGTGAGGTCAGCCTGGGGTCACAGGAATGGGCACAGTCAGCATGACTTAGCACAGGCAACAAAGCACAAAGTTTAAAGTAAAAAGGAACAGATCTAATATGGAGTCAGATTTGTTCTTCCCTAATATAGTCATGTTATTTGGAAAGCGAGCAGACTGAGAAGATGGTGGACTAATGTCCCAAAGAAACATCTATACCGGAGTTAGAATCCAGGCTTCTTTTATACTAAAAGGGGAGGGAGTATAGCTGTTTGTTACAAATTTCTTGGTGTCAGAATCCTTTGTTCTTGAAGCTGTCCACCTAGTTCAGGTCATGATGTTCCTATAAACCTCCAACTAGGCAACTTGTTATTCTCTGCTCTGCAACTTTTTATCTCTATATGAATGGAAAAGAGTTATACTTTTAAAGGTCAGAGCCTTGAGAATGGGCTATCCTATATATTTCAGGCTACAGGCAACATTCTTAACTTGTAGCAAAAACAATGGAATACAAAGGTTAAAGTAAAAGAAACCAATCCAATATGGAATCAGATTTGTTCCTCCCTATTACACTTTCCACATTCTGCCTTGGGTTTTAGCAAAATTTGTTACTTGTATTTGATCAATTCTTAGGTCATAAAGGGCTTTGTTGTCACAAGTCATGTCTCATTCTTTTTAATTTCCTCAAAAGAACCTTGATCTAGAGCATTATTAGCTAAAAAAAAAAAAAAAAAATTTTTTTTTGTTGCAAAAGTGAATAAACAGCTGAAAAAATAATGAGTTGCTCTGGGCCTTTCATCAAAGGGACAGGTATTTGCACTAATCTGGGCTGAAATGAAAAATCATTTCAATTTCATCACTTTCATATCTCTGTTCCAAAGGTTGCTTAGCCTATTTTAGAAAGAATAAAAGAAGAGAAAACCACTAAGAGCATATTTATTTCAGTGAAAATAAACTTGTGGCTTTCTCAAGCCCACAGAACCACCAGGAGTGTTTTTAAGGCAACGACAGTTTCTTGATAAATCTCAGGGAAGTAGAGTTGCTGGGAAAGTATATTTTCACTGTGGTAAACTTATAGCAGAGAACTGGGCTCACTTTTCCCCTAAGCACTCAAAGAGTTTCTGAGCTATTTTGAAAACAATAAGGTGTGAATGCAAAAACTTTTATGGATTGGGAAGCTAAACCACCAGGAGATGAAATACATAATTACACAGCTATTTTCAAATCCAAGAATCAAATTCAGGCTCCCCATCTTCCAATGCAATTCACAGACCACTGTGAATAACATGAAACAAATATTGCCTTCAAATTTTTATTAGTACAGCTCAGCAGAGCCTCATACCTAATGTAGCCAAAATTTAATGTTTTATATCTATGTTTACACCATAATACAGTCATTTGTCTAGTGAGAAGCCTTTAAAATCAGAATATTTAATTATCACCCCCAACCAAAGAGCGTATCAGTCTCAGAGGTAAATCTCTGCTGGTACTTTGTGTTAGTCTGAAAGCTGGATTGCTGGGGGTTTGGATGGAGGATCAGGAATGAATATTGAACAGGCAATTAAATGGAACCTTTTTTTATAAAATTCTCACTGAATTAGAGGTTCATTGTTTGGATTCATTTGTCCTTAAAGTGTCATAGATTTCTAAAATATTAGAAAAATTAATAGGAAAAATATTTTTAAAAATATTCCAAAATCAAATATAAATGACATATATATATTCTTTCTGAAAGCACAGATTTATTATTTTTCTTGATACAGGGGTTGGGTAGGTGATTTTTCTGGTCTCCATCAGCTTAACTAGTACTGGCTGGTGTAGGATGGCCTCAGTCACATGTCTGGGGACTCAGAGGAGATGGCTGGGAGGGAGAGGATGACCAGAGTTTTGCCACGGGGTCTCTCATCCTCCAGGAAGCTATTCTGGGCGATTTTCCCATGTGGAATAAGGGTTTCCAGTGACGTGAAAGGGCAAGCCCCAACATGCAGGTAACTTTCAGGTCTCTGCTTCTGTCAACTTCTTAAAAATTTGGTATTTATATGTATTGTAAAATGATCACCACAATAAATCCAGTTAACATCTGTCACCATACATAGTTACAATTTTTTGTCTGTGATGAGGACTTTAAAATTTTATCTTAGCAACATTCAAATATGCAATACAGTATTATTAATTATAGTCACCATGCTGTACATTATATCCCAATGACTTATTTTTCTTTATAACTGCAAGTTTGTACCTTTTGACTCTCTTCACCTATTTCACCCACTCCTCTCCCTCTGCCTCTGGCAACTACCAATCTCTTCTGTGTCTATGAGCTTGGTTTTTTGTTTGTTTGTTTTTATATTCTACATATAAGTGAGATCATACAGTATTCATCTCATTTATTTCACTGTCTGACTTACTTCACTTAGCATAATGCCCTTGGGGGCCATCCACGTTGTCACAAATAGCAAATATTTCATTCATTTTTGTGGCTGAATAGTATTCTGTTGTATGTATATATCACATCTTCTTTATCCATTCAGCCATTGATAGACACTTAAGTTGTTTCCATATTTTGCTTATTTCAACAATGCTGCAGTGAACACGGGGGTGCATATATCTGTTGAAATTAAAGTTTTTACTTTTTGTGAATAAATACCCAGAAGTGAAGCTGCTAGATCATATGGTAGTTCTATTTTTAAATTTTGGAGAAGCCACCATACTATCTTTCATAGTGCTGAACCAATTTACATTCCCAATAACAGTGTACAAGTGTTCCATTTTATCCACATCCTCACCAACGATTGTTATTTCTTGTCTTTTTGATAATAGTCATTCTAACAGGTGTGAGGCGTATCTCATTGTAATTTTGATTTGCATTTCCCTGGTGCTTAGTGATGTTGAGCATCTTTTCATGTCCTTTTAGCCACCTGTATGTCTTCTTTGGAAAAATGTCCATTCAGATCTTCTGCCCATTTTTAAATTGGATTGTTTGTTTTTAGCTATTGAGTTTTATGTGTTCTTTATATACTTTGGATATTAACCCCTATCAGTTACATGACTTGCAAATATTTTCTTCCATTCAGTAGGTTGCCTTTTCATTTCATTGATGATTCTCTTTGTTGTGCAAAAGCTTTTTAGTTTGATGTAGTCCCACTTATTTATTTTTGCTTTGTTGCCTTTGATTTTGGAGTCCAATTCAAAGAAATCGTTGCCAAGACCTGTGTCAAGGAGCTTACCACCTATGTTTTCTTCTAGGAGTTTTATATTTTCAGGTCTTACCTTCAAGTCTTTAATCCATTTTGATTTAATTATTGTGTATGACATAAAAAAGTAGTCTAGTTTCATTCTTTTGCATGTGGCTGTCCAGTTTTTCCAACAACACTTATTGAAGACTCTGTCCTTTCCCCATTGTATATTCTTGGCTCCTTTGTCATGAATTAATTGACCATATATGCATAAGGTTTCTTTCTGGGCTCTCTATTCTATTGATCTGTGTGTCTGTTTTTCTGCCAATACCATACTGTTTTGATTACTATAGCTTTGTAATATAGTTTGAGATCAGGGAGCATGATGCCTCCAGATTCCTTCTTCTTAAAATTGCTTTTGCTTTTGGGGTCTTTTGTGGATCCATACAAATTTCAGTTGCCTCACTTGGCTTATGAGAGATATGGATCCTTAGAGGCAACTGACATTTTGGGACATTAGGAGAGTTTTGGGGAAAAGGTAGGGGGCCTGGACAAGGCAAATAATAAAGAGGAGGTGCAGAAGGAGACAAATCAGAAGGATAAGGGGGAGGAGAGACAACTGGATCTTGGGAGGCAACTGGAAGACAAGAAAAGTGGGGCTATTCACTAGCAAAATGAGTCTAGCTTGTTCTTCTTTGAGTTTGTCAACTGGCTCATTCGCCTTGGCCAAAGAATCTTTTATTGAAATAAGGTTTGAGTGAGAATTTCTTTTGGAGTCCTCTGCATACCAGTCAAAAGATGCTGCCCATTGGGCTTGTGAAATCTATGTCATTTCTTTCCTAAGGCAGCTCTTAAATGAAAAGTTTTGCTCAAAAAAAATTGTTCCCCAAAGTGGTCACTGAAGACCCCCCAATCACCCTTGGCAAAGCTACGCCATTTGGAAAGATAAGCATAAGATTTGGATTGAAATGAAAGTACATAGAAGAGGCAGGAGCCGTTACAGGTAGAGGAGAGGCTTTAGACTCAGATGACCTTGTGAGACATGGACATGTAGGTAGGAATGTAATGCTTGTAATACTTGTACAGCTCCTGTCTTGGAACCCCAATGTAATGGCTGCTCTGAGCACAGAGCTAACAAACTGTACCTCCCAAACTCATCCCCTGCAAGCAGAAAACCAGAAAGGATGCTCTCTTTGGATCCAAGCCAAGCTCTCAGGCCAGAAAAGTGAGGAAGGAAGGAATCTCATCTGGTTTTATTGGTGACCCACAGCTAAGTTTGTCCAAATGGACACAGATTCTGTGAAAACCACAAAATGAACAGTCTGTGAGTCTGGCTGGAACAACAGGCTTATCGAGCTCTATCCTGTGATTCTTTCTTAGAATGAACAGTGCTTTTTGACAGCACAACACAAGACAGTAGCACAAAAGAGCAAAGACACGATGAAAAGGAACAGCCTCATTCCACCAAGGGTGTCAAACATGAAAATCAATAACAAAACCCTCTTATCAAACTGAGAATATAAAAAGCTGAGGACCACAACACAGAGAGAGTGGAGTTCAGACCTGGTGCTGACGTACTACTTCGTCAAGACCGCCACAAGCTGCCAGCAGCAAATGACAAGGTGATTCTCTGGGTAGCACCCCTGGTCAAAGACTGAGGTCCACAGAACTGGACAGAGCAGGATGTCTCGCTGAAATTTTCAGGAAACTGTGGTAATAGGCAAAGACCATCCATACTGGAACAAATGGAGAGCCTTTTAATTTATTTAGAGCTTGCTATAGAAAGGAAGTCAACCACTGTCACTTGCATTTGGCAGGGACTCAAAGGCAGGCAGAAGAGTGGGAAAACCCTATGGTGGAAAAAAGGAAGGCCCAGGTGTGCCCTCATTGTGTAACTGAGAACAACAAACCTGACTCCATATTGGATGTATTCCTCTAGCTCTAACCTTTGTGGTCTGTTGCCTGTGCTTAGTCATGCTGGCTCTGCACCTTTTGTAAAAGAATGTTGCCTATAGCCTGAAATATACATGGTAGCCCATTCTCAAGGTTCTGACCTTTAAAGGTATAACACTTTTCCATAAAAATTTGCAGAACAGAGAATAACATTTGTCTTGTTGGTGGTTTATAGGCACATTGTGACCAGACCTTCATGGACAGCTGCAAGAACAAAGGATTCCTGCACCAAGAGGTCGGCAACAACCAGCCACACCCCCTCCCCTTTTAGTATAAAAGAAGCCTCATTCTAAATCAGGCAAGATGGTTCTTTGAGACACTAGTCAACCATCTTCTCGGTCTGCTGGCTTTCTGAATAAAGTTGCTATTCTTTGCCCCAACAACTCATCTCTCGATTTAGTGGCCAGTCATGCAGTGAGCAGTGCAAGCTTGGACTCAATAACAGTTGGAGGTTGTTGGCTGGGGGAGCTGAAGGTGCACTAACTAGAAGTGCGCCTCTTCTGAGATTGGTTTGAGGTGTGTAGTTGCCTTTCTCTGGTTGGTTCTGAGTTGGAAGCAGGGATATAAAATAGGGAAGCTGGCAGTCTTTGATAAAGTACTGATTGTCTGGGCCTATAGCTGCAGGTTGTGGGTCTGAGTTCTATTGTCATGTATGGCCCGGTCACTGTCCATTTGTGTATTCAGTCTCTTACAGTCATGTACAGAACTCTGAAATATTGTTTTATTTTTCTTCGTATGCTACTGAAGTACATTTTCAGTGTCATAATCAAATAGATGACCACAATGACAAACTTATTTGCTTCACGTAGATAACAAAGTATGTAAAGCGTTTTAGCTAAAAGTTTACTCATTAAAAAAAATTAATACAATAAAACCTCACACTGGTCAGAATGGCCATCATCAAAAAGTCTACAAATAATAAATGCTGGAGAGGGTGTGGAGAAAAGAGAACCCTCCTATACTGTCAATGGGAGTGTAAATTGGTGAAGCCACTATGGAGAACAGTATAGAGGTTCCTTAAAAAACTAAAAATAGAGTTGTCATATGATTCAACAATCCCACGCCTAGGCATATATCCAGAAAAGACAAAAACTCTAACCTGAAAAGATACACATACCCCAATGTCCCAATGTTCATGGCAGCACTATTTACAGTAGCCAAGACATGGAAGCAACCTAAATGTCTATCGACAGATGAATTGGTAAAGAAGATGTGGCATCTATCTATCTATCTATCTATCTATCTATCTATCTATCTATCTATAATGAAATGTTAACTCAGCCATAAAAAGAATGAAATAATGTCATTTGCAGCAACATGGATGGAACTAGAGATTATCACACTAGGTGAAGAAAATCAGACAAAGACAAATATCATATGATATCGCTTATATGTGGAATCTAAAAAAATGATACAAATGAGCTTATTTACAAAACAGAAACAGACTCAGACATTGAAAACAAACTTATGGTTATCAAAGGGAAAAGGAGGAGGGATTAAATTAGAAGTGTGGGATTAACAGATATACACTACTTATATAAAATAGATAAACAACAAGGTCCTACTGTATAGCACAGGGAACTATATTCAATATCTTGTAATAACCAATAATGGAAAAGAATCTGAAAAAGAATATATATATATGTATATGTATAACTGAATTACTTTGCTGTACATGTGAAACTAACACAACATTATAAATCAACTATACCTCAACAAAAATTTTTAAAAAGAGTGGGGAAAAAAATTAATACAATAAAAGAAACCCAAACAAATATTTAGCCAGAAAATAATGATCTCAAAGGAGTTCTTAAAGGAAAATCCATTTTTATCTCCCTAAAATATCCTAGGACATCTTCTCTTCAATGTCACAGCCATTTCTCCTGGAGGCTGTTTTTAAAATGAATAAGTGGTTTTTACCAGGTGTGAACTACCTATCTACAGAGAGGAGGGTGACCTATTTTAGACGTTTGCATCCCTGACAAATGTTATACCGTGTGACTAAGAAGCAAGGATACCTAGAAGGCTCAAACTAAAGAAACCTTTGGAAAATTCGCTTCTTCCCTGAAGCCACTAAATGGAATTTTTAAACTGTATGAGATCTTAGCGCCCTCTGTATTCTGGCTGACAGCGTGTAGCCTCTTAAACTCAGTGCCAGAAGTCTGCTTACTGGAGTGAGAGTGCCTTGAGGAACACACTGAACCACTTTAGTTGTTACTTTCAACAATCTCTGCCCTCCTTCCTCCACCTATTGCCAAAGTCTTTCACACACACCTCTAACACCTCCATTTTCCTTTAAATTTCTCGAGGATAATGCAAATCAAGCTTTTTTTTTTCTCCCCTGAGTTTGACATAGAAAAAGATAGTTCATCTTATCTTGTTCAAAGCCTACGATGACTGACTGCTAGTTTTAGATTTAGATTTCAAGCCTTTGAATTATTCAGGACCCATGACATCTTAAAAAAAAAAAAAGTTTTCTCATGTGAAGGTGCATTTTAAGCCCTAAACAAGCACAAGACTTGATTAGTTTTGGAATCAGTTGAGTTTTATATTTGACTTGGAAAGACGCTTCTTACCAAAGAAGTATGGGAGTTTGAAACCCAAGGAGAGCAATGTGGTGTTCATATCATCTTCACATATGATTATGCACTTTCAAAAATCCCTAACCATGTATAATTGGAAGCACAGAGACCTCTTTACCAAAGAGAGGCACCACAGTTATTGCGTTCAGCTGCAGGTTCTACGACCTCTATGTCTTATGCTGATGGCACGTAGCTTCTAATGATTTGTTTGCATGTGTTAAATAAAAAGTTTATCGCTGCAAACAATTCAATATAATGGTCGACAGAGAAAGAAGATCAGTGCAATAGAAAAAGTTAAAAACTCCCACTTAATTTATGTGTGAAAGAACATGATCTCCGGTATTGGCTTTAAAATGCTGCAGCAAAGAAAATGGGGGAAGATATAGGAAAAGATTGTCAAACTGTTGGTGATTGTTGAATTGAGTGATAAACTGTTCATTATATGATTTCTTCTACTTTTGTGTATGTTTAAAAATCTTCACATTGAAGGTCAAAAAAATCCTCTCACATTGGAAAGGGGGAGAATGGAAAACAACAAACAGGGGTAACTACTCTTTCTAATATCACATTAGACAAAATTAGAAAGGACTTCCTGCCCTGGCAAAGAATGGAGACTTCATCTTTTGACTAGGGAGTCAAGTGCCTGGCTCTTCTTGGTTTTGAAATCAGGGAAGATGTCTTGTCCATTACCCTCTGTGGTCACCTGAGATGAATGATCTAGAAGATGTCCGTTTTGGGGGCTGTGTTTTTAGTGACTCACTTTCTGTTGACATGGGTTCAGAGTCTAGACATTGCTTTAGGGTGAGGGGGAGCAGAATACGTGACCCCAGAATGTGCCACTTTGGCATGTGGATTATTCTGAGATGAAGATCAAAGCCCTACAGACTCAAGAAGAGGTTTTTACCCCCCTCTTAACTGTCTAAAAGAATTTAGATAGAGGGCCTGTACCAGTGGAGAGCTAATACCCAAGTAACTTTTTATATCAGAAAAACTTACCTGCATGGCCTAGCAAACATTTGTCTACCAAACATTTGCTCTTATCTTCCTGATTTGTCTTCCTTCCCTTTGAGACCCCAGACCCCTAGCCCCTTCTCCTTAGCTCAGACTGGTATATAAGCTTCAATTACTTGGCTGCTGGGGGCCGCTCGTGTCTTTCTGGGGCTCCCATACGTATGAAAGTAGATTTGTTTTTCTCCTGTTCATCTGTCTTATACCGATTTAATTATTTGACCCACCAAAGAACCTAGAAGGGAAGAAAGGAAAAGTTTTTTCCCCTACAAGGGATTTAGCAAACACATAGGATTGGTGGCCAAGCTTGGGGTGTCTTGGGTAGTATGATTCCATTAGAAATTAAGTATGCTTTGATCTGCTTCTACGTTTGCACTCCACAGGCTAGTAACAAGGTACAATATCTTGTCAGGTGGCTCTAGAGCCAGCCCAGGAAGAGTTCACTGGCTTCTCTCTCAAACTCTGCCTCAGGAAGTTCATTCAAAAAATGGCCTGGAGTGAGAAGGCACATTTAATCTGCTTCTTGTCCTATTTCCCCATTTGTCCCCACAATGTCTTTTATACTTGTTCTCCCCCTCCCCAATATGAAGGGAGAAGTTTTCTTTGTTGACTCAGTATTGCTATGAAAATGATGTCACCTGAACCAGCAGCGGGTGTAAGATGTGACACCTTTGATTTAGATTCTTGTGCAAGCTCCCAGTCTTGTGGTCTGATAACAAATAGTTATACTGAACAGCAGCAGTCTGTGATCCACGCTCTATGAAGCTCTACTGTAGTGTGTTCCTAGTTCTGATTTTGGCTAATTGTTTCCACTTAGTGCCTTTTAACTTCTTTCTTTTGCATTTCCTACAAACTAGAAGTTGAATGTAAGGCAGCACTCTCCGATAGAAGTGTAATGAGAGCCCCAAATGAGAGCCACATTTGTGATTTTAAATTTCCTGGTTGCCACATTAAATATGTGAAAAGAAAAAGGCGAAATTAATTTTAATAATATATTTTATTTAACTGAATAGAGCTCAAATATAATCATTTAAATATGTAATCAGTATAATAATTATTGATGAGCTGCTTTACTTTCTTTTTATTTTTATTCTATCTTTGAAATCCAGTGTGTATTCTATGCTTATACATCTCAGTTTGGACTGGTCACATCTGAAGAGATCAGTGGGTACATGTGGCTGGTAGCTGCCATACCGGACAGGGCAGGACTAAGGTCTGATTGCATTCAGAATGAACGTTTTCAGAAACAATTATCCATAGCTGGTGCTGGGCATCTCACATCACATCAGATGGTGAATAACTTCAGCTTAGCTCACCATCGAAGTTAATAGGAAGTATCATTTTCTTTTCTTATCAAAGAACTGCTTCCTGTCTAACCAACCTTTTAGATAAGATAGAATCCCACGTGCCAACTAGACATACATGGTTAGGAAAACATTTTAATTGGTTACAACAGTCCAGTGGGGAAAGAGCAGAAATCAAAGAGGACGGTCTTAGATGACACAGACTCCTCTACAGGCATTAATAAGTTTGAGGAACTTTAAAAAATGATGACATGAGATAGAGTAGTTCAAACATTCATGTCCCATGATTGTCTCATTATAGGTGTCTGTTGTACATACCTAATGTAAAATAATGAGCTTCTATGCAGCAGACAATAGCATCCACCCTAACAATGTTAGCAAGGTACCAAGTTCCAGCAAGAACAGATGCTAATTCTGTTTGTCTTATGTTGTAAAGACTGTAGCAGTTTCCTCAGTACTGTATAAGAGGAGAAAAACAAAACTTGTAATCTAATAGCTTTAAAGATTATTCCAATAAATGTGATGGGTAAGTTGCATATTACCTTTAAAAATACATTTGACTCTTTTTCTTTCAATGTATACACTCATCATTTAATGATATAATAAGCAGTTTTGTCAATAAATTCTGTATCAGACATTTATCATGGGGCTGAATCCGAGGTAACGAAATTCCTGCATAGAGTTGCTTGCCATTGGAGCTGACAAAGGACTAAATGGAATTGAACCCTTCCCATTTCTTGAGCCTGTTCTGACTGGGATGGGCTTACTGTTCTCCCTCGGGGCTGCCTTTCTTCTGGGTGTCCATGCCCCTGGGTGGGATGTGCAGAACATCATCAGAGCCTCTGACCAGCTGTCTTTCCTCAGCAAAAGGAGGAAGGAAGACCAAGAAGAGGCAGCGTGGGAGAAGGAGGGCTCCCTGCTTAGCTAGGCACCAGCTTCCTACATTATTTCTCCTGGACCTCTAGAGATCAGGCCATGTTTGGGGGCCCTGAAAAAAAGGCATTAATACATTTCCCTTTAAAAAAATCAATGCATTTATTGGATTTACATAGGCCTCCTTTTTCAAAGAGTTCAGCATTCAAAATATACTATCTTTGGAGCTGGTTGAGCTCTCTGAGGGCTGCTGAGAATTTTACTAAGAGCCTCAGAAGTAAAGGGCAAGGAGCTGTCTGCCTTTGTTGAGTTTCCTGTCTATAAAGAGGGAATTGGAATAGTATTGTTAAAACATTTAAAATTCCTCAGCTACAATTGCATACCTGATCATAAAAAATATTATTTTGCCTTCTTTCCAGTGTTTTGAGAGTAGCTTCAGTTCAGTGGCATAAATCACCACCAATGGGATGAGGGAGTGAAATCTTTGCTTAGATTGAGTGTGTGATTCAGGTTTACAGCTTCTGCCGTAAAGCCTTCTAGGGCACTCTCTGCAGGTCGTTTCTCTTTTTCCTAGTGTAGAGCATCTGTTGCTAAGGCAAATGAAAATCAATTGGAACTAAAAACAGAAATTGGGTTTTCATAATCCTATATCATAAATGAGCTTATGACTGTGTGAACATTGCTCTGAGCAGTTTGGGATGCCATTTATATATCCTCTAAATTAGCAGAGTGCTTTTCTTCCAGGGGCTAAAATGCTTTGTGTGTATAACCTGGCTTTATGTTGCAGAATGGAGGGAGCAGAACTGCCCTAGAATGGAAACAGAACAAGCATGCACCCCTTCTTTCTGTTGAGGTTAGTAGTGTGAAGTGCACAGAGAGGCAGTGCAGTGCAGTCGGGGGGAGCCGAGGCTTGATCCCAAAGGCCCAGCTGACCCTCCACTCAGTCTGTGTAGCCGGGTGAGACTGGGCGAGCATAACCCTCAAGGAGTGACAGTTCCATCCTTGGTAAAAATGAGGGTAAGAATCCCTTTTTCCTAGAAATGTAAGGAGGAGACAATGAAATGAGGTACCACTTCATCTCCCTCTACTCAATACCCTTCCAATGCACCTGCTCATCAATGCCTGATTTGCGGTCAGCCCCAAAGCCTGATTTCTCCCTGCTTCCAGCCCACTGAGGAGAACCACTGGAGAGGACTTGAAAGCTCACATTTTGATGCCTCTGTCAATTCATGCTTTCATGCTCTCCAAACCAAGTTGGGACCCCTGGACTGCCCAGCAAACCTCCTGTTTTTCTAATCAGTTCTCTCCTTTCTCGGCTCATGCTACTTAAAAAAAAAAAATCTAATTGTTTTCAAGCCCACTATGCTATGAATGAATCTCAATTCTCAGCAAATGATTTTGATTCATACTGTACTGAGGAAAGAGAGACAAGGGGAAGGGAACAGTATAATGGGGAGTTTTGCAACTTTCTACAGCCCTAGGCTGAAGCTTAAATTTATCACCACTTCCACTCGTCCTCTCCCCTTCTTTGTTCTCACCGTGGGATGATGAGCCCCCCTTTTCAAGCCTAATCTGCCCTCTTTTGTTCTGAATCCCATCCACTTTCACCTCCTTAGGACCTAGTCTGTTAATTGTCCACTCTCCTCATTCTATATCATTTCCCTTTTTATGGCATCTTTGCTGTGACATTTAATTACATTTGATATTTCCATCTTAACAAAGAAACCCTCCCTAGATCTGTGTTCTAGGTGGACATGGCTGGAAGTCTGTGTTCTTCCCTTCCCTTCACCATCAAGCTTCTCAGAAGAACCATGTTTCCTGCTTTACTTTTATTCACTCCTCAACCCACTGTAATCTGGCTACTGATCTACAGTCTTCATGGAAAGTATTTTTGCCAAGATCGTCTATGATTATCTTGTTTTAAACCTCAGTAGTCACTTCCAGGTCTTTACCTTGTTTAACTTCTTTGAAACATGTGTCTTCATAAGCACTCCTTCCTATTTAAAGTACTCTATCCCTCCGCTTTCGATATTTCACATTCTCTTTGGTTTTCCTTCTACTTCTTTACCTACCCCTTCTCAACATCCTTTGCCAGTTCCTCTTCCTAGTTATATTCCTATAATGTGGTATTCCTTAGGCTTCTCTCCCGGGATCTTGTCACCTCTCAATTCTCCACCATCTTCCTGGGTGATACAACAACTTCCAAGGTTTCATTTATGAATAATGGAGCCTGAAGCTGTGACTCACGGAATCCTGAGCCTCAACAGACCTATACTCAGTAGGTAACTTCCCGTAGATGTCTCCTCAGCCTTTCAAGCTCAATGTGTTTATATATAAAACTTTCATCTTTTCCCAAACAGTTTTCTTTTCACTTTTATCTTATCTCAGTGAGGGTCCCTTCCTTTCACTCAGTTGCCAAAACCAAAAAACTGGGTGTCACCTCAGGGTCTTTCCTTTCCTCCAGAGTATATGCACCATCAACATATCAAGCCAGACTCCGGGTCCTAGAGTTTTCACCTCTTCATATCTCTCACTGATTCTGATATCCCTCATCTCTTACCGAGATTTGCTACCACACTTGCCTCTGACCTGCTTTCCCCACCTGGGCCCTGGAGACTCTCCAGTCCATCCCCATTTTGGCCCTCACAGCAATCTGCAACCCAAACACCAATCTGGACGTTCCACTCCCCTGTTTAAAATTCTTTAATTATTCTGTATTGCTTTATTGATCTATTCAAGACACTTCATAATCTTGCCTCTGCTTCACTTTGTGAATTAATGTTTTTATTCCCTCCTCCTAAATTCTGTGATTCAGACAAACTGAACAATGGAATACCCTATAAACACATCAGGCTGACTGGCACATACTTTTGCATATGCATCTTTCTTCCAGGAGGATCTTTCCCTTTTCCCTCCCAAATTCATCTCACTAATTCTCACTCACTCACTCACCAGGTGTCAGTTTCTACTTGACCTCCTCTAGGAAGGCTTCACTGGCCCTTTCTCTCTCACCCCCACTGACTAGTTATCCCCCGTGTGGTCTCTTACAGTGGCTGCTATAAATCTGTTGTTTGATAACTGATAGCTCTTATTATTGTTGTTGTTGTTATTATTGCTATTATTATTATCATCAGACCTAGACCGACAGCTAAGGCTTTTGAATTTCAAGTCCAGTATTATTTTTGTAATTGTCCTATATCATTGCTATGCTTACCTATCCTCTTCTCCTGAAAAGCCTTAGTTGCTATGAATGATAATTATTAGCTTTAAGAGGTTCCTAATTATGTAGACATTTTTAACGCCCCAGGTCCTGAACATCGATCTTAGTTCTGCAGGGAGAGCACAAAGACATTACCTTTGCAATATGAACACTGGTCAGAACGAGTTAATATCCACCTTTACCGTTGCTCCTTGGAAACTGAAGGTGTGTGTTCTTCTGGCCCTAACAGTGGTGTCGGTGTCATAATCTAGGGAAACCCCATGAGTGGAGGAAATTCCTCTTCTGTGATTGCAAGGAATGCTATGTGAAGGGGAAGGGGAAAGCAAAAGCTAAGTCAGAGACCACCCGACTCAAACCCTGCAAACTACTGGAATTGCCCTGGCTTCTTCTAAGACTTAATATTCACACACAAAAAAGGATTCAACAAAATAGGTGCTGTGAGTTGGCTCCCATATTCAGGTGACCTTGATTTATATGGAATGTTTTTTTCCTCTATTTTTAAGGTCAAATACTCATAGATGCTAATTTTTACCTAAAAAGTGTACCCTTTGCTCGTGAGAAGAATGTGAAAGTCTTCCTTTGATTAACACTACATAATAATCTTTTCAAGTTGGCAGAACTGTAAATGTTCAAATGAGAGAAGTCATTGTGCTTTAGTACCATGTACACCCTTTGTTCTGGATAATGAGCACAAATATAAAAACCTAATTATGGCTGCTGTTTTACACTCCATGGAGTGTTGACAGCGTGTAAGATACCTTATAGAGCGTAGGAAAAATACAGTCTCTGACCTGAACAAAGATTCATAGTCTATAAAAAGAATTGATTTTTAATTGATCACCAATACGTCCTTATATTTGCTAAACTTACTTTAAGGAATAATTCTTGGCATTATTCTTAGTAATATTGGTAACAATGAATAAATAGAATAGTTGTATGATTTCAGATTAGTCTTAAGTGTTAAAACATTCAAAAACATAGGTGCTATTTGTAAGGCATATTTTAATCATTTGTTTTGTACATAGATCTTTGTGACTGATTTGATGTTAGGAAATATGGTGTTTTGAACTGCTGCCAAAGCAATGTTCCGTCTGGCGCTGTAAGATGCACTGGTATGTCTGATCCTTTACTAGGTTCTAGTGTTGCAGAAATAACTGTATCAACTGTCTCTATCCCCCACCTATCGTAAGGTGTGCGAGTTATCCATGTATAATAACAGAACCATGGGCAAGGTCAGAGGAAGCTCTGACCTTGGGTGAGCAGCTGTCAGAGAACAGGTAGTCCCATTGAAGCAAGTGACTTAGGAGGATGAAAAGGTATCCACCAGTCAGACAGCAAAAAAAGTGGGTGGAGACTAGATCATGGAAAACATCATTAACAAAGTTACCTAATAATGTATTATTCAAATTGGGGAACTTAAAAAAATTTTTTTTAATGTTTATTTTTAATTTATTTTTGGCTGCGTCAGGTCTTAGTTGTGGCATGTGGAATCTTTCGTTGTGGTTCACAGGCTTCTCTCTAGTTGTGGCGCATGGGCTCCAGAGTGTGCAGCCTCTGTAGTTGCAGTACGCAGGCTCAGTAGTTGTGGCACACAGGTTTAGTTGCCCCGCGGCATGTGGGATCTTAGTTCCCTGACCAGGGCACATCGAACCCGTGTCCCCTGCACTGGAAGGCGGATTCTTAACCACTGGACCACCAGGGAAGTCCCCAAATTGGGGAACTTTTGATATTGAAAGAGAGTTATTTAATGATGATGCTGGAACGATGGCCAAGATTGGATAAACAGGGTGAAATGGTCACCCTACTTGTGTACCAGGCTCATGTGATGGAGAGTAGCTGAATGGTTTTAAGGCTGGACAGTGACATATACACGTTTTCATTCTTAAAGGTCATTTTTAGTGGCAGTGTGGTGGATAACTAGGAAGGGAGAGGCTGTAGACACAGAGAGATCACTTAATTGACTAAGACAGTTAGTCATCTAGATGAGCGTTGCTAAGAGCTTCATCTGAGGCAGGCATTGTACTAAGATAAAACAGAAGAGGCAACAAATTTGAAACATATTTAGAAGTCAGAATCATACAGATTTGTAACTGGAGTTTGAATATCAAGAGGAGAGAAGATTTTAGTATAACTACAGAGTTTCTGGGTTGGGTGACTGGATGATGGTGAAACCTGTTGAAATAAAGATCACAAGAAGATCAGTAGACGTTGGTGGAGGGAAAGCAAAAGATTAGTGCTGGCAGTGTGGGATACAGTGTGATAGAAATGTCCTGTAGCTGATGGGAAAGAAGGACAGATGTTCAGAGTAAAAGTCATGGCTCTAGAGGAACACATGAAACTATTGTAATTACAAAACTACTTGGCTTCAATGGAATGTTTCTCACTGTCTGTACTTGCTGGAATTCCTGGAAGGCCTCTTTGGCTTTTCAATATTAATTCTTTTAATGTTAATGTGTCTTCTAGAAATACAACTCTAATAATGCTTTCTATTGCACTCTTGTTTTATAGCACATGTTTTCTCTATTTCACCGGAGAATATTTCTTCGGTTGTTTTCATAGCTCTATTTCAAAACATTTTGCACAAATTGTTTCCAGAATATTCACCTATGACATTTGTGTGATTGTGGCCGCCCAGACATTGAATAATGACAGTTAGCAACATGATGCTCGAGGGTATGACCCACACCACACGTTCAATCCTATCGTTTCATCTGTCATTGTCACTGAGGCACATTTAGGTATATTTTAATGAAACTATCCAACTAGAAACACTGTCATAAACTCAAAGATGCAGGTACTCATTCATCTACTGTTCAAGCAGTTAGTAAGGCCCTACTGTATTCTAGGAGCTTTTAAAGGTGGGAAGGTTCAGTAAGCAGATGGTCTTCCAACCCTAACTGTAATTATAGGTACCATGTTCATCTTGGTTGAGCTGATGTAAGGTTGTCCTGTATGACTCTTTGAATTTCTACCTCTGACTTCACTGTGAACCCATTTTTTCATTTTTCCTGGGTCACAGCTGTCCCAAGTGTGAGTAGTATAAAGGTTGATTAGTGGACAAAATCTTTAAGTAAGAAATATTTACTTTTGTAGCAAAAATTTTTAAATATCTTTATTGGAGTATAATTGCTTTACAATAGTGTGTTAGTTTCTGCTTTATAACAAAGTGAATCAGCTATACATATACCTATATCCCCATATCTCTTCCCTCTTGCATCTCCCTCCCACCCTCCCTACCCCACCCCTCTAGGTGGACACAAAGCACCAAGGTGATCTCCCTGTGCTATGCGGCTGCTTCCCACTAGCTATCTATTTCACATTTGGTGGTGTATATATGCCCATACCACTCTCTCACTTCGTCCCAGCTTACCCTTGCCCCTCCCCGTGTCCTCAAGTCCATTCTCTACATCTGCATCTTTATTCCTGTCCTGTCCCTAGGTTCTTCAGAACCAATTTTTTTAGATTCCATGTATATGTATTAGCATACGGTATTTGTTTTTCTCTTTCTGACTTACTTCACTCTGTATGACAGACTCTAGGTCCATCCACCTCACTACAAATAACTCAATTTCATTTCTATTTATGGTTGAGTAATATTCCCTTGTATATATGTTCCACATCTTCTTTATCCATTCATCTGTCGATGGACACTTAGGTTGCTTCCATGTCCTGGCTATTGTTAATAGAGCTGCAATGAGCATTGTGGTACATGACTCTTGAATTATGGTTTTCTCAGGGTATATGCCCAGTAGTGGGATTGCTGGGTCATATGGTAGTTCTATTTTTAGTACTTTTGTAGCAAATTTGATCATGACCTTCTCCCACTTAGACTTTTTCAGTGACTCCCAGTGCTTCTAGGATAAAGTCAAAACTCTGTGGCGTGTCATATAAGATCATTCATGATATGTCCTGGGTCCATCTCTCTAACTTGTTTGATTCCCACCTTCTCTTACACATCTTTCTGTCCAGTCATATGCGTATCTTTACTTGCATTATCCACAAATGGTCCTTTCATCTCTCATTCTGTGTTGCACTTTTCTTTGTGCCTTCTTCCTAGTTCACTTTTACCCACTTCCTTCCCTAGGTAATTCTTACTTGCCCTTCAAGATTCTTCTTAAGTATCACTTCCTCTGAGAAACATTGTTTGTTTCCCCAACTGAGTTAAGGGACCCTCCTTCTTGCCTTGTTAGCTCTCTGTATGTATTTCTATCCCAGCACCTACCATGTTCTATACTAAATATGTGAGATTAATTTGTCTCCTTACAGTAGAAATTTCCTTGAGACTAGAAACCAGGTTTTCATCATTATATCCTTAGCACCTCGCATGATTCCTGGCACATGGGAATTGTTCAGTAAATGTTTGTTGAGTGAATAAGTGAGTGAATGAGTCGATGAGTGAAGGAATGAACATGCTCCCTATGGCATCCTGTTCCCCAGGATTCTAGCATCCCCTGTCTCCCTCCTTCCTTGCCCCTCCGAGATTTCTTCCTGAGGCCATGAACACAGCACTCCCTCTGTCTTTCTAAAGCCACACTCTTACTCAAGGGCAGAGCACCTGTGGGCTCCTGCAACCCATTTTCCCATGCAGTTGTCTCTGGACTATAGAATATTCTCTTAGGCTTTCACTCTTCAGGACTAACCCCAAGCAAGGAATCTCCCTGAGTAATTTTTTCATACTTCCATGGTAACATATTTCAGTCAGTCAATCCAGGAGCAGAAAATGATTGTCCAGTACCTTGTTTATGTCTGAGCTGTGCCAGGTTTCCCTATACAGCCCTAGAAAAAATAGCCATGTCCCTATCACATGTGGATGGCATTTCACTTTTATACAGGACCCACATTATTTCATTTTACTTTAGTTTTTCCTCACGTCACTCCCATGAAGTAAATCGGGCCAATTCTAGTTTTCCATATGTGAAAGATGGAGAAAATAAGGCTGCAAAAAGGAACATAAAATGATTGGCTGGTAAACACCAGCTGACATTCAAACCCACGCCTTTGACTCTAGATTCATTGACCCATCACTAAACCAAACTGATGAACATCTTCCCTCATCCCTGTGTGGTCTGGTCATACTTATGGGGCAAAGTTTAGGAGATGTATGTGTGCTCTGGCATCCGCCTCCCCCCAGCTCACCTTTCTCTAAGTCCGTACTAGAAGAATATTCTTTACTGCGTCACCATGTTCTGAAGCAAGAAGAACAGAGAGAGTTGCAGTTCTTATATGAATTTCTGCATTGTTTTGGAGGTGATAGTGGAGTGTTAAAGAGCCTCCATCACCCGGGCATCCGCTAAAGACTTCCTAGTCGTAGATGACCTTGTCACCAGCCCAGCTTCCTGACAGTCACATCCCCCAACAGGTGGAGGAGACAATGAAGACAGGGCGACTTTGGGCCTAATTTTGATCCCAAGAAGGAACTGACTTGTGAAGGAGAAGGATAAGATGGAAACCTAAGGAAACGTGGCCATTATCTTAGAGCAGTGAGGCTCCATCTTTAGGAGGTGAGAAGAGGCAGTCTGTTAAAATGCACATTGCTGGTTTCCACCTCCCAGATATCCCTGGGGTCTGAAGTGATGTCTCAGATTCTGCAACACCAAGCACACCAGGCAGGTGATCAGAGGGTCCACTTTGACTTTGAGCATGTGGTATAAGAAATACTTGCTAGAGTCTGCAAGGGAGTGTAAAGAAGATGATATTTGGGGTTGACTCTCTTGAGTTCATCTACCTCTGTTACTTACTAGCTGTACGACCTTGGAAAACATCCTTAACCCATAAGGGTTCAGTTTCTTCATCTATAAATCAAGGACCTTTCCAGAAACAACCCAGGATACTTTATCTTCCCATTTCATGGGATCATTTAGAGGCTCTAATTATATTCGCAAAGGAGCTTCATAAAATGTTAAACTCAGTAAAGTGATAACGGGCATTCTAATGCTCTATATTTTGGTTTGTCTTCACAACAACCCTGTGTGATACGTTTTTCGAAGTTTCAAAGGCTCCTTGAATCTGTGCCACAAAACTCCTGAGGGAGAAGAGAGCTGAAGAGAGTCATCTTTCAAAGATGAAATTCTGCTTGTGTCACTGTTTTTTATTTCAGCAAGGAAAAAGCAGGCCTGGGTTCTAAAGAACCCACCTGACCTGGTGATCCAGGGAGTGTCCCAATGAACACAATTTTTAAAATCATATGTATAATAGGAAAAAGGAAGCAAAATAACCAAAGACAGAACTTTCTAAAAATTATGTCAGGAAGAATCTGTACCAAAAAGAGTTAAGGTTTGCAAAGAAGTCCAATAACAACCACAAAGGGCAATTTTATTTATGTTTATTGTATGTGTTTTCTATGATTATACAAAAATGTACTTCAAACCCTCATTTTTTGTCTCACAGTTTCCATGTTAGCAGTTTTGGCACAACTTAGCTGGGCTCTCCACTCAGGGTCTCTCAAAGCTGCAATCAAGATGTTGGCCGAGCTGTGATCTCATCTGAGGCTAGGGTCCTCTTTGAAACTCATGTGGTTGTTGGCAGAGTCCATTTCCTTGCATTTGTGGACCTCATGATGGTTTGCTTTTTCAGGGCCAGAGAAAGAGAGAAAGAGAGAGAGAGAGAGGTTCTGCTGCTTTGAGTCTCTGAGCTCAGGGAAGACCCTCTTATAAACCCTCTTATAATGGACTCCATGGATTAGGTCAGGCCTATCCTGGGTAATCTTTCTTTTGATTAACTTAAAGTCAACTGATTAGGGACCTTAATTGCATCTGAAAAGTCCCTGTGTTTTGCCATATGAAGTGACACAATCACATGAGTGACATCCCATCACTTTTGCCCTATTCTATTGGTCAGAAGTAGGTCACAGTTTCTACCCACTCTCAGGAGATGGGATTCCACAAGGATGTGAGTTACTCGGGGTCACCCAGGATGTGTTTGCCACATGGGGAGACAGAAGACCTGCTTCTGTTCAGTAGAACATTTACCAGGCTCACAGGATGCTCCAGGTACAGTGTGGGACACTAAGATGAGGTCACTTTCCCTGCCTGCCTCTAGGTGGCTTACAGTCTAGTGCAAGTGATAGGCCAGAGGTTTGGAGCCAATGAAGAGAAAACAGAAATCTCTCTCTCTTATTTTGTTTCTAACTCCTTATGGCAACACTGTGAAGGGGAATGATCTTCAAACTGAAAAGGGCAGACATGGAGGGGAAAGTGGAGAGCCTGGGTGGGTGAAGAAATAATACAGCAGCACTTAACTGTTCTGAATGTGTCAATGACTGTTTGCCTGGTAAATATCATTGATGGTGAGAGAAACCTTATAAATAAGGACGCTGAAGTGATTCAGAGATATCCGAGCAATCAAGGAGAGAAGGGCTAGAACATGGACAGATGAAAATATTCTAATGAAAATGTATGTGGTAATGATCGTTTGGAAGAACTCTGTGTGCAGATATCAGGCACCAGCTCTCAGATTCTCTTGGGGGGCCTGGAAATCCCTGGGGCTCATCTCTTAGGCCAGCTTTGCAGACCTGGGCAGGCCGTGTAAGGATTGATCCCATTGTCTCTCAGACCCCAAGGAGATGTAAAAAGCACATGGAAGAATAGGGTTCTACTCTTTACTGTTTGAAGCACAGAGCACCATCCAGAATGAAATTAGGCTCCAAAAAATCTGACTCACTTCCTTGAAGCTTATCATACAAAGAAATGCACCTTTCTCCTTTCTCACTTTCTCCTACGTTTGATGCTAGAAAGAAAAAGTTGGGGGAAGGGAGGAAAAAGAGAAAGAGAGGCATGAAAAGCTGAGGAGCTGCTTTCCAGGACCAATCTTTGGACCCAGATCTTCTGCCCGTCCCCCCCGCCCCCAATCTTCCTAAGTGACAGGCATATTCAGACCATGCGATGCAAGGTTAGCATTTCCCCAAGAATAACCTAACAGAGAACTAAAGATAATTCCTCAAAGGCCAAGGGCCTAAAATATCTGCCACGTGTTTTTCTATCTCTATTCCCCAAGCAATCAGGGATCATTCTCCAGCGTTGAGAAGACTGTTGGCTTTGTCACTGCTTTGCTGGCAATACAAGTATGCACAGCTGTGTCCGCACACGGCCTCAGCAGTAATGCTCCGAACTTCCTGCCTGGCAGACAGCTCCACCCCACTGCTCCAGAATCTGTTCCAATGGGTGAAATTTGCAGCAATGTGTCCCTTGAGTGTCCTTGTCCAGAATGATTTTTCTCCTCATGTGGCCTCTCTGAATCAAGTCCCTTTGGACTTGAAATAGAAGATGTTGCATGCCCCCTGGGAGTGCGACTTTGCCACAGGGGCTAGAAGGACAGCTGTATTGAGCCAGGTGTTGACCTCTTGGGATTCAGAATATCTGGGCTCCATCCTGAGCCATGCCTCCCCTTCCCCATCTAAAACCATAATTTCAAGTAAAAAATTTTTTCTTAAAAATCCATGTCGCAGATTCTTCTTTCTCTGAATGAGTCCTGTTCCTTGTATGGCAAAGGAGGATTCAGATAAAGTCTGACCTCCTTATCACAGCATGCAGGACACTGAGATTTAAACTCTGTTCCCTCTCAGCCTCTTCTATTACCTCCTTCAACAGAGCTGGAGCTGTTCAAAACTCCTTGTAGACCCCATTGAATTCTGTGCTTTTAGGTCTGTGAAGGAGTTCTGGTTTTCTCAGGGGGGAACATCTTTCCCTTCCTGCCTCTGCTGTGCTTCTATTCTTGTCTCCAAACTGACTTTGCCTTTTCCATCATTGGTGACCCCTTCCCTTCCCTTCTCAGCTCCCCTGGACCTCAGGCATGTTACCCTCTCTGTGCTCTGCTCCAGCATTTATGTTGGATTGTAAGGACTTACTTTCCTGTGTGTCTTTTCCACTCTATCTAAGCACGATGAGAAATGGAATCATGGTTTATTTTTAGACCCCAATCCTTTAGCATGGTGCCTTTATAGAACAATAAATATTTGTGAGACAAATGATGAATGATGTTGACCCCATGTAAAAAGATACAGTGGGGAGGGCATAGGGGATGGAAAGTCCCCAATTTTCGCACAAAATGTTGCCCATTATAGTGTAGTTACAATAAGGCAAAACTGATGAATATTATGTTTAGAAAAGTAAGCCTCAAAGGACCTATTGTTATGTTACCAGTACTAACTCTGAAACCTTGGTGTGTTGCTGAGTCAGGAGACAGATCATTTTACTTTTAAAGATACATATTGTGAATTTGTGGGAAAAGCGATTCACTCTGTACATGTGACCACGAGAGCCATTGAGAACCAGGCAGAGGAGTTTTTAATGGACACAGTGGAAAACATGGAGCCAGGTATTGTTTTGTAAAATTGTTTTGTAAAACAGGAACTGGCAGTGAAAGTTGTGTGTGTGGCAGATGAATCAGAGAATGGCTTTGGAAAGTGGTCTGTCCCTTCCTTCTTATCAGTGTGGAAATTCCTTCTCCGTCACTGACACAGGACTTTTCAGCTCCTACTTAATTCTAGAAGCAAGGAGTTTAGAATTTCATAACAAATAGATAGTTATGATTGTAAATATGCTCTTTATTATGTGCAGCGAAACTCTGTCTACCTACAACTTCTATCCTCTTGTTTTAATTTTTTTTTAATTGAAGTATAGTTGATTTACAATGTCGTGTTAGTTTCAGGTGTACAGTAAAGTGATTCCATTATACATACATATATAACTATTTTTTCAGATTCTTTCCCATTATACGCAATTACAAAATATTGAGTACAGTTCCTTGTGCTATATAGTAGGTCCTTGTTGGTTATCTATTTCATAGATATTAGTTTGTATCCACTAATCCCAGACTCTTAATTTATCCCTCCCCCTCTTTCCCCTTCGGTAACCATAAATTTGTTTTCTATGTCTGTGAGTCTACTTTTGTTTCGGATATAAGTTCATTTGTTTCCTTTTTTATTTTTAAGCTTCCACATATAAGCGATATTTAGCCTCACATGTTAGGGGGTGACTGGCTTTATTTTCAGTGTCTCCTTCCTTCCTGGCCAAGTCTTCTGGTTAATTTCTGAGTACTCTTACTAACAGACTTTCACTAATCTTTTAGTCTTTAAAAACCTAAAACCAAACACCTTACAGTCCTTCCTAACTGTGCAGAATAAAATACAGCTCTCATTACTTTTACTCTAAATCTGTATTATTATTATTATTAATAACATCTTTATTGGAGTATAATTGCTTTACAATGGTGTGTTAGTTTCTGCTTTATAACAAAGTGAATCAGTTATACATATGTCCCCATATCTCTTCCCTCTTGCATCTCCCTCCCTCCCACCCTCCCTATCCCACCCCTCTAGGTGGTCACAAAGCACCGAGCTGATCTCCCTGTGCTATGCAGCTGCTTCCCACTAGCTATCTATTTTACTTTTGGAAGTGTATATATGTCCACGCCACTCTCTCACTTTGCCCCATCTTACCCTTCCCCCTCCCCGTATCCTCAAGTCCATTCTCTAGTAGGTCTGTGTCTTTATTCCCGTCTTGTCCGTAGGTTCTTCATGACCATTTTTTTTTTTTTTTAGATTCCATATATATGTGCTAGTATACGGTATTTGTTTTTCTCTTTCTGACTTACTTCACTCTGTATGACAGACTCTAGGTCCATCCACCTCACTACAAATAACTCAATTTCGTTTCTATTTATGGCTGAGTAATATTCCATTGTATATATGTGCCACATCTTCTTTATCCATTCATCTGTTGATGGACACTTAGGTTGCTTCCATGTCCTGGCTATTGTAAACAGAGCTGCGATGAACATTTTGGTACATGACTCTTTTGGAATTATGGTTTTCTCAGCATATATACCCAGTAGTGGGATTACTGTGTTGTATGGTAGTTCCATTTTTAGTTTTTTAAGGAACCTCTATACTGTTCTCCATAGTAGCTGTATCAATTTACATTCCCACCAACAGTGCAAGAGGGTTCTCTTTTCTCCACACCCTCTCCAGCATTTATTGTTTCTAGATTTTTTGATGATGGCCATTCTGACTGGTGTGAGATGATATCTCATTGTAGTTTTGATTTGCATTTCTCTAATGATTAATGATGTTGAGCATTCTTTCATGTGTTTGTTGGCAATCTGTATATCTTCTTGGAGAAATGTCTGTTTAGATCTTCTGCCCATTATTGGATTGGGTTGTTTGTTTTTTTGATATTGAGCTGCATGAGCTGCTTGTAAATTTTGGAGATTAGTCCTCTGTCAGTTTCTTCATTTGCAAATATATTCTCCCATTCTGAGGGTTGTCTTATTGTCTTACTCATGGTTCCCTTTGCTGTGCAAAAGCTTTTAAGTTACATTAGGTCCCATTTGTTAACTTTTGTTTTTATTTCCATTTCTCTAGGACGTGGGTCAAAAAGGATCTTGCTGTGATTTATGTCATGGAGTGTTCTGCCTATGTTTTCCTCTAAGAGTTTGATAGTGTCTGGCCTTACATTTAGGTCTTTAATCCATTTTGAGTTTATTTTCGTGTATGGTGTTAGGGAGTGTTTTAATTTCATTCTTTTACATGTAGCTCTCCAGTTTTCCCAGCACCATTTATTGAAGAGGCTGTCTTTTCTCCACTGTATATTCTTGCCTCCTTTATTATTGCCTCCTTTATTATTCTTTCAAAGATATTCTTGCCTCCTTTATTATTCTTTCAAAGATAAGGTAACCATATGTGCGTGGGTTTATCTCTGGGCTTTGTAGTATAGTCTGAAGTCAGGGAGCCTGATTCCTCCAGCTCCGTTTTTCTTTCTCAAGATGGCTTTGGCTATTCGGGGTCTTTTGTGTTTCCATACAAATTGTGAAATTTTTTGTTCTAGTTCTGTGAAAAATGCCATTGGTAGTTTGATAGGGATTGCATTGAATCTGTAGATTGCTTTGGGTAGTATAGTCATTTTCACAATGTTGATTCTTCCAATCCAAGAACATGGTATATCTCTCCATCTATTTGTATCATCTTTAATTTCTTTCATCAGTGTCTTATAATTTTCTGCATACAGGTATTTTGTCTCCTTAGGTAGGTTTATTCCTAGATATTTTATTCTTTTTGTTGCAGTGGTAAATGGGAGTGTTTTCTTAATTTCACTTTCAGATTTTTCATCATTAGTGTATAGAAATGCAAGAGATTTCTGTGCATTAATTTTGTATCCTGCTACTTTACCAAATTCATTGATTAGCTCTAGTAGTTTTCTGGTAGCATCTTTAGGATTCTCTATGTATAGTATCATGTCATCTGCAAACAGTGACAGCTTTACTTCTTCTTTTCCAATTTGGATTCCTTTTATTTCTTTTTCTTCTCTGATTGCTGTGGCTAAAACTTCCAAAACTATGTTGAATAATAGTGGTGAGAGTGGGCAACCTTGTCTTGTTCCTGATCTTAGTGGAAATGGTTTTAATTTTTCACCATTGAGGACGACGTTGGCTGTGGGTTTGTCATATATGGCCTTTATTATGTTGAGGAAAGTTCCCTCTATGCCTACCTTCCGGGAGGTTTTTACCATAAATGGGTGTTGAATTTTGTTGAAAGCTTTCTCTGCATAGATTGAGATGATCATATGGTTTTTCTCCTTCAATTTGTTAATATGGTGTATCACATTGATTGATTTGCATATATTGAAGAATCCTTGCATTCCTGGGATAAACCCCACTTGATCATGGTGTATGATCCTTTTAATGTGCTGTTGGATTCTGTTTGCTTGTGTTTTGTTGAGGATTTTTGCATCTATGTTCATCAGTGATATTGGCCTGTAGTTTTCTTTCTTTGTGACATCTTTGTCTGGTTTTGGTATCAGGGTGATGCTGGCCTCATACAATGAGTTTGGGAGTATTCCTCCCTCTGCTATATTTTGGAAGAGCTTGAGAAGGATAGGTGTTAGCTCGTCTCTAAATGTTTGATAGAATTCGCCTGTGAAGACATCTGGTCCTGGGCTTTTGTTTGTTGGAAGAATTTTAATCACAGTCTCGACTTCAGTGCTTGTGATTGGTCTGTTCATATTTTCTATTTCTTCCTGGTTCAGTCTCGGAAGGTTGTGCATTTCTAAGAATTTATCCATTTCTTCCAGGTTGTCCATTTTATTGTCAGAGTGTTGCTTGTAGTAATCTCTCATGATCCTTTGTATTTCTGCAGTGTCAGTTTTTACTACTCCTTTTTCATTTCTAATCCTATTGATTTGAGTCTTCTCCCTATTTTTCTTGATGAGTCTGGCTAATGGTTTATCAATTTTGTTTATCTTCTCAAAGAACCAGCTTTTAGTTTTATTGATCTTTGCTATCATTTCCTTCATTTCTTGTTCATTTATTTCTGATCTGATCTTTTATGATTTCTCTCCTTCTGCTAACTTTGGGGTTTTTTTGTTCTTCTTTCTCTAATTGCTTTAGGTGTAAGGTTAGGTTGTTTATTTGAGATGTTTCTTGTTTCTTAAGATAGGATTGTATTGCTATAAACTTCACTCTTAGAACTGCTTTTGCTGCATCCCACAGGTTTTGGGTCGTCATGTTTTCATTGTCATTTGTTTCTAGGTGTTTTCTGATTTCCTCTTTGATTTCTTCAGCAATCTCTTGGTTATTAAGTAGTGTATTGTTTAGCCTCCATGTGTTTGTACTTTTTACAGATTTTTTTCTTGTAATTGATATCTAGTCTTATAGCGTTGTGGTCGGAAAAGATACTTGATACTATTTCAATTTTCTTAAATTTACCAAGGCTTGATTTGTGACCCAAGATATGATCTATCCTGGAGAATGTTCCATGAGCACTTGAGAAGAATGTGTATTCTGTTGTTTTTGGATGGAATGTCCTATAAATATCAATTATGTCCATCTTGTTTAATGTATCATTTAAAACTTGTGTTTCCGTATTTATTTTCATTTTGGATGATCTGTCCATTGGTGAAAGTGGGGTGTTAAAGTCCCCTACTATGATTGTGTTACTGTCGATTTCCCTTTTTATTGCTGTTAGTATTTGCCTTATATATTGAGGTGCTCCTATGTTGGGTACATAAATATTTACAATTGTTATATCTTCTTCTTGGATCGATCCCTTGATCATTATGTAATGTCCTCCTTTGTCTCTTATAATAGTCTTTATTTTAAAGTCTATTTTGTGTGATATGAGAATTGCTACTCCAGCTTTCTTTTGATTTCCATTTGCATAGAATATCTTTTTCCATCCCCTCACTTTCAGTCTGTATGTCTCCCTAGGTCTGAAGTGGGTCTCTTGTAGACAGCATATATACGGGTCTTGTTTTTGTATCCATTCAGCCAGTCTATGTCTTTTGATTGGACCATTTAATCCATTTACATTTAAGGTAATTATCAATATGTATGTTCCTATTACCATTTTCTTAATTGTTTTGGGTTTGTTATTGTAGGGCTTTTCCTTTTCTTGTGTTTCCTGCCTAGAGAAGTTCCTTTAGCATTTGTTGTAAAGCTGGTTTGGTGGTGCTGAACTCTCTCAGGTTTTGCTTGTCTGTAAAGGTTTTAATTTCTCCATCAAATCTGAATGAGATCCTTGCTGGGTAGATTAATGTTGGTTGTAGGTTTTTCTCCTTCATCACTTTAAGTATATCCTGCCACTCCCTTCTGGCTTGCAGAGTTTCTGCTGAAAGATCAGCTGTTAACCTTATGGGGATTCCCTTATGTGTTATTTGTTGTTTTGTTGTCCTTGCTGCTTTTAATATGCTTTCTTTATATTTAATTTTTGACAGTTTGATTAATATGTGTCTTGGTGTGTTTCTCCTTGGATTTATCCTGTATGGGACTCTCTGTGCTTCCAGGACTTGATTAACTATTTCCTTTCCCATATTAGGGAAGTTTTCGACTATAATCTCTTCAAATATTTTCTCAGTCCCTTTCTTTTTCTCTTCTTCTTCTGGGACCCCTATAATTCGAATGTTGGTGCGTTTAATGTTGTCCCAGAGGTCTCTGAGACTGTCCTCAGTTCTTTTTTTTTTTTTTTAAACATCTTTATTGAAGTATAATTGCTTTACAATGGTGTGTTAGCTTCTGCTTTATAACAAAGTGAATCAGTTATACATATACATATGTTGCCATATCTCTTCACTCTTGCATCTCCCTCTCTCCCACCCTCCCTATCCCACCCCTCTAGGTGGTCACAAAGCACCGAGCTGATCTCCCTGTGCTATGCGGCTGCTTCCCACTAGCTATCTATTTTACATTTGGTAGTGTATATATGTCCATGACACTCTCCCACCCCGCCACATCTCACCCCTCCCCCTCCCCATATCCTCAAGTCCATTCTCTAGTAGGTCTGTGTCTTTATTCCCATCTTGCCACTAGGTTCTTCATGACCTTTTTTTTTTTTTTCCCCCTTAGATTCCATATATATGTGTTAGCATACTGTATTTCTTTTTCTCTTTCTGACTTACTTCACTCTGTATGACAGACTCTAACTCCATCCACCTCATTACAAATACCTCCATTTCATTTCTTTTTATGGCTGAGTAATATTTCATTGTATATATGTGCCACATCTTCTTTATCCATTCATCCGATGATGGACACCTAGGTTGCCTCCATGTCCTGGCTATTGTAAACAGGGCTGCAATGAATATTTTGGTACATGACTCTTTTGGAATTATGGTTTTCTCAGGGTATATGCCCAGTAGTGGGATTGCTGGGTCGTATGGTAGTTCTATTTTTAGTTTTTTAAGGAATCTCCATATTGTTCTCCATAGTGGCTGTATCAATTTACATTCCCACCAACAGTGCAAGAGGGTTCCCTTTTCTCCACACCCTCTCCAGCATTTATTGTTTCTAGATTTTTTGATGATGGCCATTCTGACCAGTGTGAGATGATACCTCATTGTAGTTTTGATTTGCATTTCTCTAATGATTAATGATGTTGAGCATTCTTTCATGTGTCTCTTAGCAATCTGTATATCTTCTTTGGAGAAATGTCTATTTAGGTCTTCTGCCCATTTTTGGATTGGGTTGTTCGTTTTTTTGTTATTGAGCTGCATGAGCTGCTTGTAAATCTTGGAGATTAATCCTTTGTCAGTTGCTTCATTTGCAAATATTTTCTCCCATTCTGAGGGTTGTCTTTTGGTCTTGTTTATGGTTTCCTTTGCTGTGCAAAAGCTTTTAAGTTTCATTAGGTCCCATTTGTTTATTTGTGTTTTTATTTCCATTTCTCTAGGACCTGGGTCAAAAAGGATCTTGCTGTGATTTATGTCATAGAGTGTTCTGCCTATGTTTTCCTCTAAGAGTTTGATAGTGTCTGGCCTTACACTTAGGTCTTTAATCCATTTTGAGTTTATTTTTGTGTATGGTGTCAGGGAATGTTCTAATTTCATACTTTTACATGTACCTGTCCAATTTTCCCAGCACCACTTATTGAAGAGGCTGTCTTTTCTCCACTGTATATGCTTGCCTCCTTTATCAAAGATAAGGTGACCATATGTGCGTGGGCTTATCTCTGGGCTTTCTATCCTGTTCCATTGATCTATATTTCTGTTTTTGTGCCAGTACCAAACTGTCTTGATTACTGTAGCTTTGTAATATAGTCTGAAGTCAGGGAGCCTGATTCCTCCAGCTCCATTTTTCATTCTCAAGATTGCTTTGGCTATTCGGGGTCTTTTGTGTTTCCATACAAATTGTGAAATTTTTTGTTCTAGTTCTGTGAAAAATGCCAGTGGTAGTTTGATAGGGATTGCATTGAATCTGTAGATTGCTTTGGGTAGCAGAGTCATTTTCACAATGTTGATTCTTCCAATCCAAGAACATGGTATATCTCTCCATCTATTTGTATCATCTTTAATTTCTTTCATCAGTGTCCTATAATTTTCTGCATGCAGGTCTTTTGTCTCCTTAGGTAGGTTTATTCCTAGATATTTTATTCTTTTTGTTGCAATGGTAAACGGGAGTGTTTTCTTAATTTCACTTTCAGATTTTTCATCATTAGTATACAGGAATGCAAGAGATTTCTGTGCATTAATTTTGTATCCTGCTACTTTACCAAATTCATTGATTAGCTCTAGTAGTTTTCTGGTAGCATCTTTAGGATTCTCTATGTATAGTATCATGTTATCTGCAAACAGTGACAGCTTTACTTCTTCTTTTCCGATTTGGATTCCTTTTATGTCTTTTTCTTCTCTGATTGCTGTGGCTAACACTTCCAAAACTATGTTGAATAATAGTGGTGAGAGTGGGCAACCTTGTCTTGTTCCTGATCTTAGTGGAAATGGTTTCAGTTTTTCACCATTGAGGACAATGTTGGCTGTGGGTTTGTCATATACGGCCTTTATTATGTTGAGGAAAGTTCCCTCTATGCCTACTTTCTGCAGGACTTTTATCATAAATGGGTGTTGAATTTTGTCGAAAGCTTTTTCTGCATCTATTGAGATGATCATATGGTTTTTCTCCTTCAATTTGTTAATATGATGTATCACGTTGATTGATTTGCGTATATTGAAGAATCCTTGCATTCCTGGAATAAACCCCACTTGATCATGGTGTATAATCCTTTTAATGTGCTGTTGGATTCTGTTTGCTAGTATTTTGTTGAGGATTTTTGCATCTATGTTCATCAGTGATATTGGCCTGTAGTTTTCTTTCTTTGTGACATCTTTGTCTGGTTTTGGTATCAGGGTGATGGTGGCCTCGTAGAATGAGTTGGGGAGTGTTTCTCCCTCTGCAATATTTTGGAAGAGTTTGAGAAAGATAGGTGTTAGCTCGTCTCTAAATGTTTGATAGAATTCGCCTGTGAAGCCATCTGGTCCTGGGCTTTTGTGTGTTGGAAGATTTTTAATCACAGTTTCAATTTCAGTGCTTGTGATTGGTCTGTTCATATTTTCTATTTCTTCCTGGTTCAGTCTTGGCAGGTTGTGCATTTCTAAGAATCTGTCCATTTCTTCCAGGTTGTCCATTTTATTGGCATAGAGTTGCTTGTAGTAATCTCTCATGATCGTTTGTATTTCTGCAGTGTCAGTGGTTACTTCTCCTTTTTCATTTCTAATTCTATTAATTTGAGTCTTCTCCCTTTTTCTCTTGATGAGTCTGGCTAATGGTTTATCAGTTTTGTTTATCTTCTCAAAGAACCAGCTTTTGGTTTCATTGATTTTTGCTATTGTTTCCTTCATTTCTTTTTCATTTATTTCTGATCTGATCTTTATGATTTCTTTCCTTCTGCTAGCTTTGGGGTTTTTTTGTTCTTCTTTCTCTAATTGCTTTAGGTGCAAGGTTAGGTTGTTTATTCGAGATGTTTCCTGTTTCTTGATGTAGGCTTGTATTGCTATAAACTTCCCTCTTAGAACTGCTTTTGCTGCATCCCATAGGTTTTTGATTGTCGTGTCTCCATTGTCATTTGTTTCTAGGTATTTTTTGATTTCCCCTTTGATTTCTTCAGTGATCACTTCGTTATTAAGTAGTGTATTGTGTAGCCTCCATGTGTTTGTATTTTTTACAGATCTTTTCCTGTAATTGATATCTAGTCTCATAGCGTTGTGGTCAGAAAAGATACTTGATACGATTTCAATTTTTTTAAATTTACCAAGGCTTGATTTGTGACCCAAGATATGATCTATCCTGGAGAATGTTCCATGAGCACTTGAGAAAAATGTGTATTCTGTTGTTTTTGGGTGGAATGTCCTATAAATATCAATTAAGTCCATCTTGTTTAATGTATCATTTAAAGCTTGTGTTTCCTTATTTATTTTCATTTTGGATGATCTGTCCATTGGTGAAAGTGGGGTGTTAAAGTCCCCTACTATGATTGTGTTACTGTCGATTTCCCCTTTTATGGCTGTTAGTATTTGCCTTATGTACTGAGGTGCTCCTATGTTGGGTGCATAAATATTTACAATTGTTATACCTTCCTCTTGGATCGATCCCTTGATCATTATATAGTGTCCTTCTTTGTCTCTTGTAATAGTCTTTATTTTAAAGTCTATTTTGTCTGATATGAGAATTGCTACTCCAGCTTTCTTTTGATTTCCATTTGCATGGAATATCTTCTTCCATCCCCTCACTTTCAGCCTGTATGTGTCTCTAGGTCTGAAGTGGGTCTCTTGTAGACAGCATATATACGGGTCTTGTTTTTGTATCCATTCAGCCAGTCTGTGTCTTTTGGTGGGAGCATTTAATCCATTTACATTTAAGGTAATTATCGATATGTATGTTCCTATTCCCATTTTCTTAATTGTTTTGGGTTTGTTATTGTAGGTGTTTTCCTTCTCTTGTGTTTCTTGCCTAGAGAAGTTCCTTTAGCATTTGTTGTAAAGCTGGTTTGGTGGTGCTGAACTCTCTCAGCTTTTGCTTGTCTGTAAAGGTTTTAATTTCTCCATCAAATCTGAATGAGATCCTTGCTGGGTAGAGTAATCTTGGTTGTAGGTTTTTCTCCTTCATCACTTTAAGTATATCCTGCCACTCCCTTCTGGCTTGCAGAGTTTCTGCTGAAAGATCAGCTGTTAACCTTATGGGGATGCCCTTGTGTGTTATTTGTTGTTTTTCCCTTGCTGCTTTTAATATGTTTTCTTTATATTTAATTTTGGATAGTTTGATTAATATGTGTCTTGGTGTGTTTCTCCTTGGATTTATCCTGTATGGGACTCTCTGTGCTTCCAGGACTTGATTAACTATTTCCTTTCCCATATTAGGGAAGTTTTCGACTATAATCTCTTCAAATATTTTCTCAGTCCCTTTCTTTTTCTCTTCTTCTTCTGGGACCCCTATAATTCGAATGTTGGTGCGTTTAATGTTGTCCCAGAGGTCTCTGAGACTGTCCTCAGTCCTTTTCATTCTTTTTTATTTATCGTGCTCTGCGGTAGTTATTTCCACCATTTTATCTTCCAGGTCACTTATCCGTTCTTCTGCCTCAGTTATTCTGCTATTGATCCCATCTAGAGTATTTTTAATTTCATTTGTTGTGTTTTTCATCGTTGCTTGGTTCCTCTTTAGTTCTTCTACGTCCTTGTTCAATGTTTCTTGCATTTTGTCTATTCTATTTCCAAGATTTTGGATCATCCTTACTATCATTATTCTGAATTCTTTTTCAGGTAGACTACCTATTTCCTCTTCATTTGTTAGGTCTGGTGTGTTTTGACCCTGCTCCTTCATCTGCTGTGTGTTTTTCTGTCTTCTCATTTTGCTTATCTTACTGTGTTTGGGGTCTCCTTTTCACAGGCTGCAGGTTCGTAGTTCCCGTTGTTTTTGGTATCTGTCTCCAGTGGCTAAGGTTGGTTCAGTGGGTTGTGTAGGCTTCCTGGTGGAGGGAACTAGTGCCTGTGTTCTGGTGGATGAGGCTGGATCTTGTCTTTCTGGTGGGCACGTCCACGTCTGGTGGTGTATTTTGGGGTGTCTGTGGCCTTATTATGATCTTAGGCAGCCTCTCTGCTAATGGATGGGGCTGTGTTCCTGTTTTGCTAGTTGTTTGGCATAGGGTGTCCAGCACTGTAGCTTGCTGGTCGTTGAGTGAAGCTGGGTCTTGATGTTGAGATGGAGATCTCTGAGAGATTTTCGCCGTTTGGTATTACGTGGAGCTGGGAGGTCTCTTGTGGACCAGTGTCCTGAAGTTGGCTCTCCCACCTCAGAGGCACAGCCCTGATGCCTGGCTGGAGCACCAAGAGCCTTTCATCCACACGGCTCAGAATAAAAGGGAGAAAAAATAGAAAGAAAGAAAGAGGATAAAATATAGTGAAGTAAAATAAAGCTATTATAAAGCAAAGCTATACAGACAAAATCTCACCCAGAAGCATACACATCTACACTCACAAAAAAAGGAAAAGGGAAAAAATTAATATATCCTGCTCCCAAAGTCCACCTCCTGAATTTCAGATGATTCGTTGTCTATTCAGGTATTCAACAGATGCAGGCACATCAAGTTGTTTGTGGAGTTTTAATCCGCTGCTTCTGAGGCTGTTGGGAGAGATTTCCCTTTCTCTTCTTTGTTCGTACAGCTCCCGGGGTTCAGCTTTGGATTTGGACCCACCTCTGCGTGTAGGTCGCCTGAGGGCGTCTGTTCCCCGCCCAGACAGAACGGGGTTAAAGGAGCAGCTGATTCGGGGGCTCTGGCTCACTCAGGCCGGGGGGAGGGAGGGGTACGGATGCGGGGCGAGCCTGCGGCGGCAGAGGCCGGCATGACGTTGCACCAGCCCGAGGCGCGCCGTGTGTTCTCCCGGGTAAGTTGTCCCCGGATCACGGGAGCCTGGCAGTGGCGGGCTGCACCGGCTCCCGGGAGGGGCGGTGTGGATAGTGACCTTTGCTCGCACACAGGCTTTTTGGTGGCGGCAGCAGCAGCCTTAGCGTCTCATGCCTGTCTCTGGGGTCCGCGCTGATCGCCGCGGCTTGCGTCCGTCTCTGGAGTTCGTTTAGGCGGCACTCTGAATCCCCTCTCCTCGCGCACCAAGAAACAAAGAGGGAAGAAAAAGTCTCTTGCCTCTTCCGCAGGTGCAGACTTTTTCCCGGACTCCCTCCCGGCCAGCTGTGGTGCGCTAACCCCTTCAGGCTGTGTTCACGCCGCCAACCCCAGTCCTCTCCCTGCGATCCGACGGAAGCCCGAGCCTCAGCTCCCAGACCCCGCCCGCCCCGGCGGGTGAGCAGAGGAGCCTCTGGGGCTGGTGAGTGCTGCTCGGCACCGCTCCTCTGTGCGGGAATCTCTCCGCTTTGCCCTCCGCACCCCTGTGGCTGCGCTCTCCTCCGTGGCTCCGAAGCTTCCCCCCTCCGCCACCCGCAGTCTCTGCCCGCGAAGGGGCTTCTAGTGTGTGGAAACCTTTCCTCCTTCACGGCTCCCTCCCACTGGTGCAGATCCCGTCCCTATTCTTTTGTCTCTGTTGTTTCTTTTTTCTTTTGCCCTACCCAAGTACGTGGGGAGTTTCTTGCCTTTTGGGAGGTCTGAGGTCTTCTGCCAGCGTTCAGCAGGTGTTCTGTAGGAGCTGATCCACATGTAGATGTATTTCTGATGTATTTGTGGGGAGGAAGGTGATCTCCGCGTCTTACTCTTCCGCCATCTTGAAGCTCAAAATCTGTTATTTATTGAAACTTGATATGAAACTTACATTTTGGTTGCATTTATCTCTTCTACGGCACATGAAAAAACCCGGAAGTACAATTTTAACTGCTACCCAACCAAGACTTGCGAGACTGGCACTTAGAAGCCTGACTTTTTCTCCCTTAATATTTATTTCGTTAATTTCGCTGTAGCTGTTCTGTGTATCAAAATAATTTTGAAACTCGTTTCTGTCAACCTGCATATGAACCAAGCATTACAGCTTCGCCTGAAACTTCAGTATGACAGAAATACCTCTGATCATATGTCATCACCTAATTCCATTCACTAAGCATTTTTCTAGCAGTCGATATGGGCTGGATACTGAAGACATGAAAATTAAACACATGGGAAAAGTCAAATGGTTTTTGTTCATAAGGAGTTTGAAATGCCCCAGGGAAAACAGCTATTTACACAGATAACCATATGCCAAGGTGCTATATGGACATCTGACTCAAGCATGAACAAGGTCGGGGGAGCACAGAAAATGGAGAGTTTTATTCCCTCCTGGGATTGGAGAAGGAATCATGGGGAAGGTGACATTTGACATTAAAGGTCATGAATGCTGAGTAGAATTTCACCAACGTGGGGCCGCTATGTCAGTGATATTACTGATGACATTACAATGATATTAAGAAAGCATCATACAACAAAGATGCAGAAGTGGATAAGTTCAGGGCATTTTTTGGAGGGCACAAAGAGGTAGGCACAAGGCAGTTTAGGACCCATGGATAGAACAGAGTAGAAGATCCAAAAGGGTATGTACTAGAGCCAGATTGTTGGGGACCTGAATGCATGACAAGGAGTTCACGGTTTTTCTAAAAAACTGGGACTCAAAGCCGGTAGAGCAAGGAAGTGATATGATTAGATTTAGGTTCCAGAGAGAAAGAACTATTGGCTCTTTATGGCACACACTGGAGCAGGTAGGAAAAGGAAGAGAGATGAGCTCAGGAGCTGGAGCAGTTATAATAATAGTACCTCTAAGAAACACTGGAGTTACGTTTGCAATTTATCTGGTGCTTCTATGTGTGTTATATTATTTAACATCAAGTTTCATGTGAGCTAGAAGTGCACTAAAAGCCGTGAAAAGTAGAGAATGGATTTGATGTCATGGAGGAGTGGAATAGACAGAGCTTGTCAGTTATATGTGGGATACTAAGAAGAGAGGAAGCTGAGGGTTCCTCCAGAGTTTCTGAACCAATAGCTTCAGAGAACAATTGTATCAGCTGGAGTCCTGGCAGGAGGCAGTCGGCACACTTAAATGAAACATCTGAAGAGTCAAATGCAGCGGCATTTTACAAAGATGAGGGCAGGGGTAAGGGGAACTCACAGGGATAGCATTATTTGCTGGACTAGCAATGGGAGTTCTGAGGACATTACCATCCCTGGGCTTGTAGAGGTGAGGGAGGGGATCAGCTACTGAATGAGTAGGTCTTCCAACCCAGACGGAAGCTGTGGTCTTTAGCAGAGGAACAGAGCCAGCGCAGGTTCATCCCGCAGGCAGGGAGGTGGGAAAATGAACATGTCAACCCCACTCTTGTCCTGCTGCTTCCCCACATCGATTGAAACCAACAAGAAGCCAGAGGGCAAGGGAGCCCGTTGATGAGGCCATTAAAGGTCAGCTCCCCAGGGCTCGGTGTGATGTGAAGAAAGGTGAAGACAGTGGTTAGTGGATCTGGAGAGGCAAGTGAGAAACCTCGACATGATCATGCTACCATTCATCTTATCCAAGTTGTTAGTAAAAGGTTATCGACTAAGACTGAGGGCCTTGTGAACCAACTAGCTGTTCCTTCCCCTTGACATTGATCACCTCATCACCACTGTCTACGTAGTGATGTCACAGGCTGAGAATTCCCTCATGCATCTGTCCTTTCTCCAAAAGAACTTTGTCATATGGTTGGTTGAAATCAACATAGTAGCGTGCACACTGCCCATGATGTTCCTAAAACCAAGTAACGATCAAAACATTCGATCTAACAGAATGTAACCTTCATGATGCTTTTGTAGTCTGCCTTTTTATTCCTGACTTTTTACATGCTCATAAACACCTGTTTAATTGTGCTGTTTAGTAGTTTTTTGAGGATCAAAATCAAACCTACCAGTTTACAGAAATGCACTTGAAATTAAGAGATAAGCAACTCAGAACAATCATGTATATATTTAGACTTCTATAGAAAAACCTCATGGTAACCGCAAACCAAAAGTCTGTGTCTTTTCATTTGTTAGAGATAGAAACACACACACACACACACACACACACACACACACACACACACAAACACAAACACACACAGAAAGAGAACCTGTAAAAGTTAATGCTCAAATAATGTAAACTGGCCCAGGACATCAATCTTTCAGGCTATTTATTGACCCATTTATTACTCTGACCTATTTAGAAGCCACTAAGTTTAATTAGTGCCACACAAAACTTCAGATCCCATAAGCATTTCCTGCCATATCTTGCCCCTTTTGAATCTTGTACGAGAGAATTCCCACTCTACAATCACCACACCCTATAAGACTTCCAAATAAAAGTGTATTAGTATAAGTGGTGTATTTAATATTGCCTTGTCATGTTTGTGGCTTTCTCAGTTTCCCCATCTATATTATAGCGTCTTTGTAAAAACAGCCCATGTCCTGGTTACTTCAGTTGGTGTTTAGTCAATGACTCTTGAGCGGATGAATGAAGAATGGAGGGACAGATGAAAGGATGGAAGAAGTGATCAAGTGGAGGAGGAAATGGTGAAAAACAATACCAGCTTTGTTGTTCTGCGTACCCTTGGAGCTAACTTCACTCTTTCATTTATAATAACGCTGTACACGTGCATCTGTCATTCACATCTTTTCATAGCTACTCTGTGATAAATGAGATTTTCTTAGAGGCCATAAAACAGTTCAAATCTGCAATTTCATTAGGCATTCAACTTCCACTATAAAACTTAATGACTAAGCAGATGAACATAGAGATGATTTTGTAAGAAGAAAGTGCATTGGCCCACACATCATAATTGCAAGGCTACTGTACAGCATAAGCAATTCAGATAAGCCAGCTGCTCCGAAAGAAACAAGGCTGCCTTCCTGGCAGTGTTTATCAGCCGAATTATGCTCACAATTCTCTTTCAATGCGTACTTGATTTTGATTGGGATATTCTGAATACATCATGTGGTAGAATCACATGGCCCTGAGCATCCTATCTTTTCAAAAGCACCATGCTTCTTGATTACCCCAATTATATTTCTCCCTTTCCAACCCACAAATTTGTCTCCATTTCACAGATGGAGAAACTGAGGCAAAGTCAATTTAAGTCATATGATAAGTTTGTACCGTAACTAGGATTACATCTGGTAAAAGAAGTGTGTGTTTATATTAAGCTGCTAATTAAATTTATATACAGTTATAATAGTTCTTGTGAAAGCATCTTGTGGCGGGTACTCACATAAATTGGTAGAAGTATAAATCGGTACAATCTTTCTGAAAAGCCACTTGTCAACATCTATTGAGAGCAGTGAAAATGTTCATATACATTGACAGTGTAATTAGACTCTAGGTATCCATACCAGGGTAAGAATCTGGGATGTGTTAAAGGATTTATGTACAAAGATAGTGTTAAAAACATTGTCAGGCACATAGTAAGTGCTCCACATCATTTCATTTAGTCTGTGGTCCTCCCATAGGAGAGGGGTAGTGTCCTCCCCATCATACAGATAAAAGCTACTGAGGCTTAAGAGGAGATGAAGTAATAAAAATAAAAAGATGAATAAGTCCATGGCCACCTGGTTGGTAGAGAGAATCGGAATCCAATATTATTTATTGCACAAAATTTAGAAACTGAATAAATTCCCCAATTAAGAACAGACATGAGAGAGACTTTCCTGGTGGTGCAGTGGTTAAGAATCCGCCTGCCAATGCAGGGGACATGGGTTCGAGCCCTGGTCTGGGAAGATCCCACATGCCGCGGAGCAACTAATCCCGTGCGTCACAACAATTGAACCTGCGCTCTAGAGCCCGCGAACGAAAACTGCTGAGCCCGCATGCCACAACTACTGAAGCCCAAGCGCCTAGAGCCCATGCTCCACAGCAAGAGAAGCCACCACAATGAGAAGCCTGTGCACCACAATGAAGAGTAGCCCCCGTTCGCTGCAACTAGAGAAAGCCCGCATGCAGCAACGAAGATTCAACGTAGCCATAAATAAATAAATAAATAAATAAATTTATTTTAAAAATTAAAAAAAAAGAATAGACTTGAGAATGTTAAGAGTTACATATGATAGAAAATTATACTTTAAATAACATTAGTGGTATTTATTTGTGATTTATATCTAAAACAAATATTTATTAAGGACCAATCATTGGATGGGCATTTTCTGTATCCTGGAAATACACATATGAATCTGGAGCTTAGGCAAGAGGTCAGAACTAAAGATAAAATGCACAGGATTCACCAACATGGTATATAAAGCCTGAGGCATTGAATACAGTGAAGTAGGGAGTGAGTGAGATTAAGAAGGGGTTCAAGAGTCGACACCTGAGAACGTCAACGTAAAGAAGTTAGGGAGACGATAGAAACCAGAAAAGGAGACTGGGAAGCTGCAGCTGCTGAGGTGAGGGGTCAGAGTGGAGTCCAGGAAGTCAGGCAAAGAAAATATTTCAAGGAGGAGGGTGTGACCAACCAGTCAAATGCTGTTGAGAAGTTGAGTAAAATATGAATTGAGGCTTGCATTTGGTAATATAGAGGTCTCTGTTGACCTTATAATTGTTTCATTGAGAATGATGATTACAGAACCTGATTGGAGTGGCCTGGGGAGGAAAGACAAACTGAAAAATTGGAGAAAACAAATTTAAATACCTCTTTCCCTGAGTTTCATCATAAAGGAGATCAGTGCATGGAGGGTAATGATAGGTCAAGGAAGAGTTTTTTGTTCATTTGTTTAAAAAAAGACATTGTGGTATGTTTGTTAATAGGATTGCTGTAGGGAGGGAAAATTTGTATTTTTAGAAAGAGAAGTTAATTGCAAAAGTGATGTCCTTGAATAGGTGAGAGGAGATGGGCATAGCCTAGGGGTTGACCTTAGATTGGGTCCTGGACAGATAAGCTATTTTAAGAAGGAAAGGCAGAGCACATGCGTCCATATGGTTGGTAAATTTTACGATGGAAAAAGGATAAGTATTTCTTCTGATTGTTTCTATTTCCTTATGAGGTAAGAAATAAGGTTGTCAGCTTAGTGTCTGGAGAGGGAAGTGGTGTTGGAGATTTGAGGAGCGATGTTAAAAAGTTTTTTGGAAAGTGGGAATGTAGATTGACAATTGAAGAACAGATAGAATGGCCAGGCAGTATTTAAGGTCTACTTGGTCAATACAGAGGGGTGCAGGGCTAGAACTTATTGGCAAAAGCCTCAAAGGAGATGGCATTTTCTTTTCAGAAAACAAAGAGGGAAAATGGTCTAGATGTGGCTCTGAAGCCCTGGAAATCCAGTACCATGTGGGATAGGGCAGGAAAAAAAAATAGCTCCTGCTTGAAAAGAATGCAAGAAAACTAAAGTCCTCAGAGGTGAGTTCAAGTTGAGTTAAAGCAAGGAGCTTTGGAGAAGATGCAGAGAAGAGGAGGAAGAGGTGGAGGGTTTTGGTGATGACAGACTACAGGTTCCAGAGGTGACTGGAAAATGTTTCAAGTCGACTGGGAAAGTGTCCAGAAATGAGCATTGCGTATCTTGAGATGCCTGAGGGGCACAGGACATGCTGTGGTATGCCCTGAGGGTTTCTCATAGAAAGGTATTATTCTATTTGTAGTCTGTTTACTGGGCTGGATTCCTGGTCAGTTGATTTTAGTGAGTTGGAGAGTGTAGATGGGAGAGTGGAGTGATAATTTCACTAGAATTGTGTGAGGCACTTCGAACCCTCCTTACTATCACTTTTGCCAGTGTCTAGATGAAGAAAGGGTGGTGCGTTGATAAAGGAAATACTTATGAGGTAATATTAGTGATTCTTTTAATTCAATAGTAAATACGATAGCAGAAATCAAAATTGAATAATAAGAATGAATCGTGTAAAATGCAAATAAGAGCAATTTCTTTTAGATGTGATATTGTGCTGATAATGCATGGTTCTTTAATTTTTTTTTTCTACAATGAGCATGGATATATTTAGAGTCCATAAATCATTTCTCAATTTTTTGTGTATAATTGTGCATCCACTTATTGTTTTGCCCTTGCAATTATGGACTCATATATTGGCCTAGGAGAAAACAATATAAACAAAAAATGAAGCAGAATGAAAGAGAATAGATTAATAGTAGCATAAAAGGGAATAAGGGGTTAAAAATATTCCATTGTATGGGTATGCCATAATTTGTTTATATATTCATCTGCTAAAAGACATTTGGATTATTTCCAATTTGGGGCTATTATAAATGAAACTGCTTGAACAATCATGTTCAAATCTTTTGTGGACATATGCTTTTATTACTCTGGGTAAGCATCTAAGAGTGGAATATCTGGGTCATTTGGTGGGAGTATGTTTAACTTTTTAGTAAACTGCCAAAGTCTTGAAAAATAGTGGTAACAGTATATATCCCAAATGGCGGTGTGTGATTCTGTTACTTCACTGTCTCACCAACATTTGGTATTTGACTTTAGGCTTTCTATTGGATGTGTGGCGGTATCTTATTATGGTTTTAATTTGCATTTTCCTAATGACTAATGATGTTGAGTTTATCTTCATGTGCTTGTTTGCCATCTGTATCTCTTTGTTGATAAAATGTCTATTCTCATCTTTTGACCATTCTTGAGTTGTTTTTTTTTAATATATTCTAGACACAGTTCTTTGTTGGATGTTTTGCAAATATCTTCCCCCAATTTGCAGCTTGCCTTTTCATTTTCTTTCTTTTTTTAAAATTTTTATTTTATATTGGAGTATAGTTTAACACTATTGTGTTAGTTTTAGGTGTACAGCAAAGTGATTCAGTTATACATATACATGTATCTATTCTTTTTCAAATTCTTTCCCCATTTAGGTTATTACAGAATACTGAGCAGAGTTCCCTGTGCTCTACAGTAGGTCCTTATTGGTTATCTATTTTAAATGTAGCAGTGTGTACATGTTTTGACAGTGCTTTTAAAAAACAAATTTTTTATACTTGGTGAGATACAACTTCCTAATTTATTTTTATTTTAGAATTTATGTTTCTTGTATCTTATCTAAGAAATTTTGCCAAACCTAGGGTCACTAAGATGTTTTTCTATGTTTTCTTCTAGAAGTTTTATAGTTTTATCCCTTATCTTTCCATCTATGATTTATTTTGAATTAATATTTGTAGGTGCTGCTAGATGAGGGTCAAGGTTCATTTTTATCTTTATATGACAATCCAATTGTTCCAGCACCATTTGTTGAAAAGATGATAATTTCTTTCTATTTAATTTCATCTGTGTCTTGGTCAAAACTCAGTTGACTATATCTGTGTCAGTCTATTTCTGAACTATCTGTTCTGTTCCATTGATTTGTCTATCTTTATGTCAATACCCCAATGTCTTGATTACAGTAGCTTTATAGTAAGTCTTATAATAATATAGGATAAGTCCTCTAACTTTATTCTCACATATAAGTTTTAGAATTATATTGTCAATTTCTACTAAAAAATGACTGTTGGGATTATGTTTTTCTTGGGATTTTGTTGTATCTATAGATCATTTTGGGGAGAAGTGACATCTTAAAAATATTGAATCTTCTGATCCATGAATATGGTATATCTCTCCATTTATTTAGGTCTTCTTTAATTTCTCTCAGTAGTGTTTTACAGTTTTCAGTGTACAGATATTGCACATCTTTTATCAGAGTATTAGATTTGTCCCTAAGTATTTTATATTTTTGATGCTACTGTAAATGTCATTGTTTTAAAATATTCTCAGCCTTGTGTAAGTTCTGGAGCTTGTTCTCTCTACTTCTTTTGGGTGGATGCTTCCTTGGTCTCAGGTAGTTTCCACATGGACATGTGCTGTTCAGTGCTCAGCCGAGAACTCCTGGAGACTGTAGATCTCCAGAATTCTCTCTCTGTGTAACTCTCTTGTTTCTGGTAATCTTCTCTGTGATGTATAGTAGCCCTGGCTTCTCCGCTCCCATCTGCTTCTCCTCAACTGTGGGAGACCTCTGGGCTTCCCCTGGGTTTTCCCTCTTTGAGCTACAACCTAGAATCTCTCTTCAGGCACCAAGCTGCAGCAATCTAATGTTCACCCTGTCTCCTTGCTCTGAGATCACTGCCCTGTGATGTCTGATATTCAATGCCTGAAAGCAGTGTATTTTGTCTTTTGTTGTTGTTTCAGCTGAAAGGGTAAGTGCAGTCTCTCTGCTGTGTTCAGAAGCAGAACTCCTTTTTATCCACTTTTCAATACCTCATTTGAGAATCATGCCTCTCTGTGAAGAATACAGATAACCACTGCTGTAGGCAAAAATAATGTCCCCCAATTATGATCATGCCCTGATTCTCAGAACGTGTAAATATTAATGTTATTTTACATAGGAAAAGGGACTTTTCCTATGTAATTAAGGTGGGGAATCTTGAAAATGGAAGATTATTCTGGATAATTCAGGTGAGCTCAACCAAATCACAAATCCTTAAAAGTGAAGGACTTTCCTAATGCAAAAATTAAAGAGATGGCTGAGTAAGGAGCTGATATTTTGTTGTTGGCTCTGGCTTTGAAAATGGAAGAAGAATCCAGGTAGCCTCTAGAATCTGGAAAAAACAGGGATATCTGTTCTCTAGAGACTACTGAAAAGAACCAGTCCACAACATTTTGACTTAGCCCAGTGAGACTAAGTAGTCAGGCTTCTGACCTACAGAACTGTAAGATGTTTAGTTTCTGTTGTGTTAAAGCTCTATGTTTGTGATCATTTCTTACAACAGCCAGAGAAAAAGGACACATCTGCAGAACATTAAAATTTTTAAATGGATAAACTTCAAAAATATATATAATAAACAAGCTATATTTTTCTTTGTAATCTGTAAGTTACACTGCTGCCATTTCAGTACCCATTTGTTAAAATATTCTCCAAAGTATTTTTCCGACAGAGGCTTCATAAACTCTAGTTCCATGGCTGATGTTTTGTAGATAGTATTCTAGTCTTATTAGTTTCTCAGCCATTTGTCATTTATTTGCTAGTCAATAGTCATCCTATCCTCTTGGTGACAACTTAAGTATATGACATATCATTCTGTCCCTTCCACTCTATCATCACGATAATAGTTTTCATTTAGCAGGATAGCTTGTGTCAAAAAGATCGAGATGAATTTAGGAATCAGAATTTCAGGATTACAGCCCTCGTTTTGTTATTGTATCACTTTGGGCAGTTTCACTCTGTTAAATAGAATTCATGTTGGTGTGTCTTGGAGGCAATTGCATTTACTCTTGCTCAGAAGTCCCATAGGAGGTGGAAGGAAGTAGAGAAAGGATTCAAAATCCTTTTGTGGTTGAATTTTGGTTTTTTTCATTTTAAGAATGAATAATTAACAGAGGAGAGTATTTTACTTAGAGACTAAGAATTTTAATGTAAGTCAGCATGCAAAGAAAGAATATACATGAAGAACACTTTTTAAAAATTGAGGTAAATTTTACAAACAGCAAAATGCCAGATTTAAGTGTACAGTTTTTTGAGTTTTGTGTACACATGTGTAACTACCACTTGAATCAAGAAATAGAACAGCTTTATGCCCAAAGAAAATTCCCGTGTGCCCCTTAAAATCTAGCTTTGCCTCTTTAGAGGCAAACATTATTCTGACTTTTATCACAATAATTTAGTTTTACCCATTTTTGAACTTTATCTGTATATGGAATCATACAGTATGTATTCTTTTGTGTATAGCTTCTTTCACACAACATAATTTTTTGAGATTCATCAACATTCATGATGTTGTTACATGTATCAATAGTTTTTTCTTTTACTCTTATCCAATCAGGTTTACTGAAGAACAATTTACATACTGTGGGGAAATAAAGTTTCCCTGGTTTTCTCAGTGCTCCTGTAAAAAACTTCAGTCTCCTGACACATGGAAATGCATATGATAGGAAGATAGAGAATGTTTGCTTTCCTTTCCCCTAGAAATATTTCACTCTTTTCACACCATGAGAAGAGTATATAGCCATTTGTCTAACTAAATACTCTATGTGAAAGGACAGTACAACTTTTCTTATTTCCCTGATGTGGCCAAAAGGTTACAGCTCAAAAGAGTCTCCAAAGCCCCCAGGGTTCAAGGAAGCTTGGAATGTCATCTCCTCAGGTGTTTACATGTCAACAGGGACAAAGTCCAAATGTTGGAGGCATTTCTAGGTCAAAAAAAAAAAAAAAAAAAAATCCAAGACCCAGGGGGCTGTCTGGCTCCTAGAGAGGTTTTATTGACATTCCAAAAGGTTAAAGTCAGAACCTAGGATCCTTTCCATCCTGGCTCCAAGGAGCAAAGGTTTCTCTCCATCTTTTTGGCAGGAGAGAGGGAGACAGAGCTTCTTTCCTGTGTATAAATGGCAAGAAGCCATTGTTCTCTGTCTCTGGTCTACAAGGTATAACCCACCAGTTGTATAGAAGGTTTCAGTAATTTGAAGATAAAGAATTCAAGCGTACATGCTTAGTAATTTAAGGACAACTTAATCATTTATTGTTTAGAAGAAACTGACAATTTCACTATGCAGAGAGTTTTCTGTTTCACCCCCGATTACTTTTCAACAGCAAACATTAGAAATATTGTTAATAATATGCTTACAGCATCCAGCACTTACAAGGTTGGATACACACAATGCTGAGCTGCTGTTGATTGGTACAAGACTGATTAATTCAATAGACCCGTTGGCAACTAAATTTAGAAAATAATTTAAAATTTGTGTAACAAGTTACCCTGGGCGCATATGGCTGCACAGAAGATATGTATCATCTCCTCTTATGTGTCTTCTCTCTGTGGAATAACTTGGTACTTTCCACAGCTGGAGTTCAAATCTGTACATATGTTTCTAATAAACTATAAGGACACAATTCATATAGTATATTGGTGACACCTCAGAAAATGTTACCAGAAGGGCCCTTCCAGGGCCTGAGAGTGGGCTTTTGTCTAACATCCGGAAATGAATTGTTTGAAGAGACACACACGCTGACAAAGCAAAAAACTTTATTGGGAAGGGACGTCCAGGTGGAGAGCAGCGGGGAAAGGGAACCCAGGAGACCTGCTCTACCACGAGCTCGCGGTCTCAGGTTTTATGGTAATGGGGTTAGTTTCCCGGTTGTCTCTGGCCAGTCATCTTGCTTGTGCCCATATTTGGTCTGACTCTGTCCTTCCTGGTGGCCCGTGTATCTCTCAGACAAGATGGATTCCAGCATAAGGGTTTGGGGAGGTTGGCAAGACATACTATGGGCTGGTGTCTCCTGCCTCCTTTTGGCCCCTCCTGAATTTTTCTCGCTGTCGGAGCTTGTCACTTCCATGTTACCTCCTGTTGTGAGATAACTCATTCAAATGATTATTATCATGCCTGGGCAGGGCGGGAGGTTTTTATCAATGGTTCCCTAACAAAAAGAGAACACAAAGAAGAAAATCATGGTTCCTGAGACAATAATCTTTGTTTAAGAAGGTCGTTTTCAAGGCTGGGTGGCACCTGTGGTGATAATTCCAAATTCAGGGTAATGTCTGTGCTTGACCCTAATATCCCGAGAAAACCTCTGTGATCTATAAGAGAAAATTATTATAGAAATAAGATAATTATATCTCTAGAAGACCAAAAAAAATCTGAAAACTTGAAGCATTCTCACAATTCTCTGCAATATTTGGGTGTGGAAAAAATAACCAAATTATTAGTTAAGCCAATAAGGGAAGGAATTGAAGAATTCAGACTTATTTCTAGGAGTATTATTAAAAATGTGTTGTATGTCCCAAAATGTTTATTGTGACATTTTCTATAATCGATAGCAATATTCTAGAATGATTTAGTAAAACATAGTACATCAGATCCTTCCTTTATTTTCTCATGGCATCCTATGTATTCTTCTATTCTCGTATTTTTTTTTACCATGTAATTATTTCTTACCATTCTCTCACCGACTGTGAGCCTCTGAGAATGACAGTATGTCACAAATACACATCATTAAAATCACTCCCTTGGATATTTTCTCAATTCATTTGCTCCTTTGTCATTACCATGTTATCCTAACTTGTCAAAACCACAACCCTAGTTAAAGCTAACTTTGAACCAACTTTGCACCTTCATTCATGCAGCTAAAAATGGCTGGAGAAAATAATCAGAAATATACTGACTGGCATCACTTTTCGTGACCACAAACGTCCAGTTTGACTTTCATCCTCCCAGCAATCAATGCCTGGCTCGTCCACTGGCCTGGATCACCATTTTGTGCTTCTCTTCTTTCCTCAAACTTTCACCACTTTCTCCAACATCCCCACTTTTCACTGATCACTTTGCCTTCTACTTTTCTACAGTTATTAAGAAAAACTGAAGCAATCAGAGGAAATCTCCCCCACTCTCCCACCACAGCTACTCACCTTCCTGTCTGTCCCATACACTCTGCAGTAAATTCTTTTTATTTATTTATTTGTTTGTTTGATTTTATTTTTTAAATTTTTAAACTTTTTATTTTATATTGGAATATAGTTGATTAACAATGTTGTGTTAGTTTCAGGTGTACAGCAAAGTGATTCAGTTATACACGTATCTATTCTTCTTCAAATTCTTTTCCCATTTAAGTTATTACAGGATATTGGGCAGAGTTCCCTGTGCTATACAGTAGGTCCTTGTTGGTTATCTATTTTAAATATAGTAGTGTGTATATGTCAATCCCAACTCTCTCGTTTACCCCAGGACATCTTTCCAGCAAATCTCTCTCCTACCTCATTAATTTTCCTCTTTCTACTGCATCATTCTCATTAGCATACACATATGTATTTTTTCATTGGAATTAAAAAACAAACCAAATAACTTCTCTTGATCCTATTTCCTCTCCCATTTCCACTCCATCTCTTTGTTCACCATTTTTTCATGTAAATTGAATGACTCTTTGCTTCTCCGATGCTTCCATGATGCTTGGCACCATATACTCCCTCCAAAGAAGTATTTGGGAAGAACTAATTGTGTAGTTGTCTAAAACGATAGCTGTAAAGATGATATAGTATTTAAGAAAAAGGTATGTAATATTGTGCTGAATAAAAAATCAGTGAACAAATATTATATGTGCACCATTTATATAAAATGTGAACGTTTTGACAAAGAACAGAATCTGTTACACAAAAATGATGAGACAGTTTTGTCATATTAGAAGGAGCAACGCTGATTGATTGCTATTCTATGAAAAGTTCCTCAATGTTTGTTTACATATACAAAGTTAAGCAAAAGGAAACAGAGCCTCCATCACAGCCAGACTTTAAGAGTAAACCCATTGGATAGTTGGTGGAACCACGTGCAGGGGGGAGTCAGGCTACCCAAGTCCAGGCCAAACAGCCACAGCTCACAACCTCAGGCCTGACCCAGGGCTGGCTAGAACTTAGCCCTTAATCTATTTTTGAAAAGTTATTTATTGAGCTCCTAATGAATGCCAAGTACTATGTTAGGTGACGGGGATACAATAGTGAATGTAAGTATCCATGACCTCTGGTAGATAAATGGAAGAGTCCTGAACTGGACTGGGAAGGGGAGGTGCATGTAGGAGGCTTCCTTGAGGAAGTTGTCCTTGAGCTGAAAGCTATAGGAGGAGATGAAATTAACTGGGGGACCTGTAGGATGAAGGGGAGACATTCTTGTTTCAGAGGGACATCTGCATATACAAACCCTATGATTGGAGTCTATGAAGGGAGCATGATGCTTTTAAGGAAATGAATGAAGTCAGGGTAATTGGAATGCAAAGAGTGAGAAAGGAGGGGCTTAAGATAGCACCAGAATGGAAGCATGGGCAGATATGCAGGGCCTAGAAATCCTATCTTGACCTTCATTCTAAGAGCACTGTGAAGTCATTAGGCTTTTATGCAGAGGAGTTATGAGATCAGATTTGTTTGTTTAAGGCTACTTTGACTACAGATAACAGCCCTGCTTTCCCAAATTGTCTGTGTCATGGCACACTTACAGGATGATATTTCTTTCATGCCCTGGTGAAAGTAAGAAGAGATTTTGGGGTATTTAGATGAGATTTGATAAAAAGTAATTAATTATCATTAATTAATTGTTCTTCATATAATGTGATTATAATAAGTACGATGAAATGCAAACATTAAGATGTATATTAAAAATTGAATTTGTAAAAAATGTCCAATATAATGCTGAAGCTTTCATTTGTCAAGTGTACTTGCACACATGAATTGTTAGAATGGTCATCTTGCAGTTTACCTGGACACCAATAAAAGGACATATCAGGCAGAAGTAAACACAAGTTTATTTGACACAGAGATTTGGGGCATGTCTTGAGCTGTATCTACAGTAGCTTCCATCTGGCCAGACTCTGGGTTGTACACCTTGCTCCTTGGGCACCTGTAACCCATACATGTCATTGCTTGGGGAGCTCTGGGTTTTGAGAATGGACTGCGAAAATCCAAAAAGATTGTACAGGTGGACAAACTCATGGGCCATTTTGTTGCATAGCTGAAGAAAAACAGCCAGTTGGGTTAGCATGGTAAGTGTATAGATGTAGAGAGTGTATGGATTCGGTAGATATTTTAAAGGTAAAATCTATAAAATTGATGACAGTTTGGATGTGGGGGATGAGGGAGAGGTGTCTGGCTTGCCAGATGGATAGTGGTGCCATTATTCTAGGTAGAGGAGCATCAGGTGGGCCGGGGGGCACTATGAAATAAGTCTTACACGGGTTGTGTTTGAGACATTCACTTGAATATATGGTATAGGTGATTCAGTTATTTTTGAAATATATATTTGTATCATTTTTAAAAAATTTTATTTCAGTATAGTTAATTTACAATGTTGTGTAAGTTTCAGGTATACAGCATAGTGATTAAGTTATACATATATTTGTTCTTTTTCAGATTCTTTTCCCATATAGGTTATTACAGAATACTGAGTAGAGTTCCCTGTGCTATACAGTAGGTCCTTGTTGGTTATCTATTTTATATATAGTAGTGTGTGTATGTTAATCCCAAGCTCCTAATTTATCCCTGCCCCCCATGTTTCCCCTTTGGTAAATATAACTTTGTTTTTGATATCTGTGAGTCTGTTTTTTTTTTTTTGTAAATAAGTTCATTTATATAATTTTAAAAAATCATTCCACATATGGAATATTCCACATAAAATAGATTCCACATATGGATGATATCATATGATATATGTCTTTCTCTGACTTACTTCACTTAATATGACAATCTCTAGGTCCATCCGTGTTGCTGCAAATGGCATTATTTCATTCTTTTTTGTGGCTGTGTAATATTCCATTGTATATATACACCATATCTTCTTTATCCAGTCATCTCTTCATGGACACTTAGGTTTTTTCCATGTCTTGGCTATAGTAAATAGTGCTGCTATGAACATTGGGTGCATGTATCTTTTCGAATTAGAGTTTTCATCTTTTCCGGATATATGCCCAGGAGTAGGACTGCTGAGTCATATGGTAATTCTATCTTTAGTTTTTTGAGGAACCTCCATACTGTTGTCCATAGTGGCTGCACCAATTTACATTCCCACCAACAGTGTAGGAGGTTTCCTTTTTCTCCACACCCTCTCTAGCATTTATTATTTGTAGACATTTTTGTTGTTGTTGTTCTTTTTTTTTTATTTTTTGAATTTTATTTTATTAATTTTTTTATATGGCAGGTTTTTATTAGTTATCCATGTTATACATATTAGTGTATATATGTCAATCCCAATCTCCCAATTTATCACACCACTACCACCCCCCACCCCGCCACTTTCCCCCCTTAGTGTCCATACATTTGTTCTCTACATCTGTGTCTTTATTTCTGCCCTGCAAACCAGTTCATCTGTACCATTTCTCTAGGTCCCACATATATGCGTTAATATATAATATTTATTTTTCTCTTTCTGACTTACTTCACTCTGTATGACAGCCTCTAGGTCCATCCACATCTCTACAAATGACCCAATTTCGTTCCTTTTTAGGGCTGAGTAATATTCCATTGTATATATATACCACATCTTTTTTATCCATTTGTCTGTCGATGGGCATTTAGTTTGCTTCCATGACCTGGCTATTATAAATAGTGCTGCAATGAACATTGGGGTGCATGTGTCTTTTTGAATTACGGTTTTCTCTGGGTATATGCCCAATAGTGGGATTGCTGGGTGGTATGGTAATTCTATTTTTAGTTTTTTAAGGAACCTCCATACTGTGCTCCATAGTGGCTGTATCAATTTACATTCCCAACAACAGTGCAAGAGGGTTCCCTTTTCTCCACACCCTCCAGCATTTGTTGTTTGTAGATTTTCTGATGATGCCCATTTTAACTGGTATGAAGTGATACCTCATTGTAGTTTTTTTTTTTTTTTTTAAACATCTTTATTGAAGTATAATTGCTTTACAATGGTGTGTTAGCTTCTGCTTTATAACAAAGTGAATCAGTTATACATATACATATGTTCCCATATCTCTTCCCTCTTGCATCTCCCTCCCTCCCACCCTCCCTATCCCACCCCTCTAGGTGGTCACAAAGCACCGAGCTGATCTCCCTGTGCTATGTGGCTGCTTCCCACTAGCTATCTATTTTACATTTGGTAGTGTATATATGTCCATGACACTCTCTCACCCTGTCACATCTCACCCCTCCCCCTCCCCATATCCTCAAGTCCATTCTCTAGTAGGTCTGTGTCTTTATTCCCGTCTTGCCACTAGGTTCTTCATGACATTTTTTTTTTTCCTTAGATTCCATATATATGTGTTAGCATACTGTATTTCTTTTTCTCTTTCTGACTTACTTCACTCTGTATGACAGATTCTAACTCCATCCACCTCATTACAAACACCTCCATTTCATTTCTTTTTATGGCTGAGTAATATTCCATTGTATATATGTGCCACATCTTCTTTATCCATTCATCCGATGATGGACACCTAGGTTGCTTCCATGTCCTGGCCATTGCAAACAGAGCCGCAATGAACATTTTGGTACATGACTCTTTCTGAATTATGGTTTTCTCAGGGTATATGCCCAGTAGTGGGATTGCTGGGTCGTATGGTAGTTCCATTTTTAGTTTTTTAAGGAACCTCCATACTGTTCTCCACAGTGGCTGTATCAATTTACATTCCCACCAACAGTGCAAGAGTGTTCCCTTTTCTCCACACCCTCTCCAGCATTTATTGTTTCTAGATTTTTTGATGATGGCCATTCTGACTGGTGTGAGATGATACCTCATTGTAGTTTTGATTTGCATTTCTCTAATGATTAATGATGTTGAGCATTCTTTCATGTGTCTGTTGGCAATCTGTATATCTTCTTTGGAGAAATGTCTATTTAGATCTTCTGCCCATTTTTGGATTGGGTTGTTCGTTTTTTTGTTATTGAGCTGCATGAGCTGCTTGTAAATCTTGGAGATTAATCCTTTGTCAGTTGCTTCATTTGCAAATATTTTCTCCCATTCTGAGGGTTGTCTTTTCATCTTGTTTATGGTTTCCTTTGCTGTGCAAAAGCTTTTAAGTTTCATTAGGTCCCATTTGTTTATTTGTGTTTTTATTTCCATTTCTCTAGGACCTGGGTCAAAAAGGATCTTGCTGTGATTTATGTCATAGAGTGTTCTGCCTATGTTTTCCTCTAAGAGTTTGATAGTGTCTGGCCTTACACTTAGGTCTTTAATCCATTTTGAGTTTATTTTTGTGTATGGTGTCAGGGAGTGTTCTAATTTCATACTTTTACATGTACCTGTCCAATTTTCCCAGCACCACTTATTGAAGAGGCTGTCTTTTCTCCACTGTATATGCTTGCCTCCTTTATCAAAGATAAGGTGGCCATATGTGCATGGGTTTATCTCTGGGCTTTCTATCCTGTTCCATTGATCTATATTTCTGTTTTTGTGCCAGTACCAAACTGTCTTGATTACTGTAGCTTTGTAATATAGTCTGAAGTCAGGGAGCCTGATTCCTCCAGCTCCATTTTTCGTTCTCAAGATTGCTTTGGCTATTCGGGGTCTTTTGTGTTTCCATACAAATTGTGAAATTTTTTGTTCTAGTTCGGTGAAAAATGCCATTGGTAGTTTGATAGGGATTGCATTGAATCTGTAGATTGCTTTGGGTAGCAGAGTCATTTTCACAATGTTTATTCTTCCAATCCAAGAACATGGTATATCTCTCCATCTATTTGTATCATCTTTAATTTCTTTCATCAGTGTCCTATAATTTTCTGCATACAGGTCTTTTTTCTCCTTAGGTAGGTTTATTCCTAGATATTTTATTCTTTTTGTTGCAATGGTAAACGGGAGTGTTTTCTTAATTTCACTTTCAGATTTTTCATCATTAGTATACAGGAATGCAAGAGATTTCTGTGCATTAATTTTGTATCCTGCTACTTTACCAAATTCATTGATTAGCTCTAGTAGTTTTCTGGTAGCATCTTTTGGATTCTCTATGTATAGTATCATGTCATCTGCAAACAGTGACAGCTTTACTTCTTCTTTTCCGATTTGGATTCCTTTTATTTCTTTTTCTTCTCTGATTGCTGTGGCTAACACTTCCAAAACTATGTTGAATAATAGTGGTGAGAGTGGGCAACCTTGTCTTGTTCCTGATCTTAGTGGAAATGGTTTCAGTTTTTCACCATTGAGGACGATGTTGGCTGTGGGTTTGTCATATACGGCCTTTATTATGTTGAGGAAAGTTCCCTCTATGCCTACTTTCTGCAGGACTTTTATCATAAATGGGTGTTGAATTTTGTCGAAAGCTTTCTCTGCATCTATTGAGATGATCATATGGTTTTTCTCCTTCAATTTGTTAATATGATGTATCACGTTGATTGATTTGCGTATATTGAAGAATCCTTGCATTCCTGGAATAAACCCCACTTGATCATGGTGTATAATCCTTTTAATGTGCTGTTGGATTCTGTTTGCTAGTATTTTGTTGAGGATTTTTGCATCTATGTTCATCAGTGATATTGGTCTGTAGTTTTCTTTCTTTGTGACATCTTTGTCTGGTTTTGGTATCAGGGTGATGGTGGCCTCGTAGAATGAGTTGCGGAGTGTTCCTCCCTCTGCAATATTCTGGAAGAGTTTGAGAAGGATAGGTGTTAGCTCTTCTCTAAATGTTTGATAGAATTCGCCTGTGAAGCCATCTGGTCCTGGGCTTTTGTGTGTTGGAAGATTTTTAATCACAGTTTCAATTTCAGTGCTTGTGATTGGTCTGTTCATATTTTCTATTTCTTCCTGGTTCAGTCTTGGCAGGTTGTGCATTTCTAAGAATCTGTCCATTTCTTCCACGTTGTCCATTTTATTGGCATAGAGTTGCTTGTAGTAATCTCTCATGATCGTTTGTATTTCTGCAGTGTCAGTGGTTACTTCTCCTTTTTCATTTCTAATTCTATTAATTTGAGTCTTCTCCCTTTTTCTCTTGATGAATCTGGCTAATGGATTATCAATTTTGTTTATCTTCTCAAAGAACCAGCTTTTAGTTTCATTGATTTTTGCTATTGTTTCCTTCATTTCTTTTTCATTTATTTCTGATCTGATCTTTATGATTTCTTTCCTTCTGCTAGCTTTGGGGTTTTTTTGTTCTTCTTTCTCTAATTGCTTTAGGTGCAAGGTTAGGTTGTTTATTCGAGATGTTTCCTGTTTCTTGATGTAGGCTTGTATTGCTATAAACTTCCCTCTTAGAACTGCTTTTGCTGCATCCCATAGGTTTTGGATTGTCGTGTCTCCATTGTCATTTGTTTCTAGGTATTTTTTGATTTCCCCTTTGATTTCTTCAGTGATCACTTCGTTGTTAAGTAGTGTATTGTGTAGCCTCCATGTGTTTGTATTTTTTACAGATCTTTTCCTGTAATTGATATCTAGTCTCATAGCATTGTGGTCAGAAAAGATACTTGATACGATTTCAATTTTCTTAAATTTACCAAGGCTTGATTTGTGACCCAAGATATGATCTATCCTGGAGAATGTTCCATGAGCACTTGAGAAAAATGTGTATTCTGTTGTTTTTGGGTGGAATGTCCTATAAATATCAATTAAGTCCATCTTGTTTAATGTATCATTTAAAGCTTGTGTTTCCTTATTTATTTTCATTTTGGATGATCTGTCCATTGGTGAAAGTGGGGTGTTAAAGTCCCCTACTATGATTGTGTTGCTGTCGATTTCCCCTTTTATGGCTGTTAGTATTTGCCTTATGTATTGAGGTGCTCCTATGTTGGGTGCATAAATATTTACAATTGTTATACCTTCCTCTTGGATCGATCCCTTGATCATTATATAGTGTCCTTCTTTGTCTCTTGTAATAGTCTTTATTTTAAAGTCTATTTTGTCTGATATGAGAATTGCTACTCCAGCTTTCTTTTGATTTCCATTTGCATGGAATATCTTTTTCCATCCCCTCACTTTCAGTCTGTATGTGTCTCTAGGTCTGAAGTGGGTCTCTTGTAGACAGCATATATATGGGTCTTGTTTTTGTATCCATTCAGCCAGTCTGTGTCTTTTGGTGGGAGCATTTAATCCATTTACATTTAAGGTAATTATCGATATGTATGTTCCTATTCCCATTTTCTTAAATGTTTTGGGTTTGTTATTGTAGGTGTTTTCCTTCTCTTGTGTTTCTTGCCTAGAGAAGTTCCTTTAGCATTTGTTGTAAAGCTGGTTTGGTGGTGCTGAACTCTCTCAGCTTTTGCTTGTCTGTAAAGGTTTTAATTTCTCCATCAAATCTGAATGAGATCCTTGCTGGGTAGAGTAATCTTGGTTGTAGGTTTTTCTCCTTCATCACTTTAAGTATATCCTGCCACTCCCTTCTGGCTTGCAGAGTTTCTGCTGAAAGATCAGCTGTTAACCTTATGGGGATGCCCTTGTGTGTTATTTGTTGTTTTTCCCTTGCTGCTTTTAATATGTTTTCTTTATATTTAATTTTGGATAGTTTGATTAATATGTGTCTTGGTGTGTTTCTCCTTGGATTTATCCTGTATGGGACTCTCTGTGCTTCCAGGACTTGATTAACTATTTCCTTTCCCATATTAGGGAAGTTTTCAACCATAATCTCTTCAAATATTTTCTCAGTCCCTTTCTTTTTCTCTTCTTCTTCTGGGACCCCTATAATTCGAATGTTGGTGCGTTTAATGTTGTCCCAGAGGTCTCTGAGACTGTCCTCAGTTCTTTTCATTCTTTTTTCTTTATTCTGCTCTGCAGTAGTTATTTCCACCATTTTATCTTCCAGGTCACTTATCCGTTCTTCTGCCTCAGTTATTCTGCTATTGATCCCATCTAGAGTATTTTTAATTTCATTTATTGTGCTTTTCATCATTGCTTGGTTCCTCTTTAGTTCGTCTACGTCCTTGTTCAATGTTTCTTGCATTTTGTCTATTCTATTTCCAAGATTTTGGATCATCCTTACTATCATTATTCTGAATTCTTTTTCAGGTAGACTACCTATTTCCTCTTCATTTGTTAGGTCTGGTGTGTTTTGACCCTGCTCCTTCATCTGCTGTGTGTTTTTCTGTCTTCTCATTTTGCTTATCTTACTGTGTTTGGGATCTCCTTTTCACAGGCTGCAGGTTCGTAGTTCCCGTTGTTTTTGGTATCTGTCCCCAGTGGCTAAGGTTGGTTCAGTGGGTTGTGTAGGTTTCCTGGTGGAGGGAACTAGTGCCTGTGTTCTGGTGGATGAGGCTGGATGTTGTCTTTCTGGTGGGCTCGTCCACGTCTGGTGGTGTGTTTTGGGGTGTCTGTGGCCTTATTATGATTTTAGGCAGCCTCTCTGCTAATGGATGGGGCTGTGTTCCTGTCTTGCTAGTTGTTTGGCATAGGGTGTCCAGCACTGTAGCTTGCTGGTCGTTGAGTGAAGCTGGGTCTTGATGTTGAGATGGAGATCTGTGAGAGATTTTCGCCGTTTGGTATTACGTGGAGCTGGGAGGTCTCTTGTGGACCAGTGTCCTGAAGTTGGCTCTCCCACCTCAGAGGCACAGCCCTGATGCCTGGCTGGAGCACCAAGAGCCTTTCATCCACACGGCTCAGAATAAAAGGGAGAAAAAATGGAAAGAAAGAAAGAAAGAGGATAAAATAAAATAAAATAAAGCAATTATAATAAAAAATAAGAAAAAAATTATTAAGAATAAATTTATTAAGAAAAAAAATTTTTTTAATTTTTAAAAATAGATTTATTAATTTTTTATACTAAAAATAAGAAAAAAATTAAGAAAAAATTTATTAAGAAAAAAATTTTTTTAATTTTTTAAAATAAAAAATATGGAAAAACTTATTAAAAAAATTTTTTTTTTAATTTTTTTAAAAATAGAAAATAAGGAAAAAATTATTAAGAAAACATTTATTAGGGAAAAAAAATTTTTTTTAAGTAAAAAAAAAAAAAAAAAAAAAACGGACGGACCTAACCCTAGGACTAAGGGTGAGAGCAAAGCTATACAGACAAAATCTCACCCAGAAGCATACACATATACACTCACTAAAAAAGGAAAAGGGGAAAAGTTAATATATCCTGCTCCCAAAGTTCACCTCCTAAATTTGGGATGATTCGTTGTCTATTCAGGTATTCAACAGATGCAGGCACATCAAGTTGTTTGTGGAGCTTTAATCCGCTGCTTCTGAGGCTGCTGGGAGAGATTTCCCTTTCTCTTCTTTGTTCGTACAGCTCCCGGGGTTCAGCTTTGGATTTGGACCCGCCTCTGCATGTAGGTCGCCTGAGGGCGTCTGTTGCCCGCCCAGACAGAACGGGTTAAAGGAGCAGCTGATTCGGGGGCTCTGGCTCAGTCAGGCCGGGGGGAGGGAGCGGTACGGAGGAGGCGGGGCGAGCCTGCGGCGGCAGAGGCCAGCGTGACGTTGCAGCAGCCTGAGGCGCGCCGTGTGTTCTCCCGGGGAAGTTGTCCCCAGATTACGGGAGCCTGGCCGTGGCGGGCTGCACAGGCTCCTGGGAGGGGCGGTGTGGAGAATGACCTGTGCTCGCCCACAGGCTTTTTGGTGGCGGCAGCAGCAGCCTTAGCGTCTCATGCCCGTCTCTGGGGTCCGCGCTGATAGCCGCGGCTCGCGCCTGTCTCTGGAGTTCGTTTAAGTGGCGCTCTGAATCCCCTCTCCTTGCACGCCGTGAAACAAAGAGGCAAGAAAATGTCTCTTGCCTCTTCGGCAGCCGCAGACTGTTTCTCGGGCACCCTCCCGGCTAGTTGTGGTGCGCTAGGCCCTTCAGGCTGTGTTCACGCAGCCAACCCCAGTCCTCTCCCTGGGATCTGACCGAAGCCCGCGCCTCAGCTCCCAGCCCCCGCCCGCCCCGGCGGGTGAGCAGACAAGCCTCTCGGGCTGGTGAGTGCTGGTCGGCACCGCTCCTTTGTGCGGAAATCTCTCCGCTTTGCCCTCCGCACCACTGTGGCTGCACTCTCCTCCGTGGCTCTGAAGCTTCCCCCCTCTGCTACCCGCAGTCTCTGCCCACGAAGGGGCTTCCTAGTGTGTGGAAACCTTTCCTCCTTCACAGCTCCCTCCCACTGGTGCAGGTCCCGTCCCTATTCTTTTGTCTCTGTTATTTCTTTTTTCTTTTGCCCTACCCAAGTACGTGGGGATTTTCTTGCCTTTTGGGAGGTCTGACGTCTTCTGCCAGCGTTCAGTGGGTGTTCTGTAGGAGCAGTTCCACGTGTAGATGTATTTCTCATGTATCTGTGGGAAGGAAGGTGATCTCCGCGTCTTACTCTTCCGCCATCTTGCTAGAATGTCCCTCATTGTAGTTTTGATTTGCATTTCTCTAATAATTAGTGATGTTGAGCAGCTTTTCATGTGCTTCTTGGCCATCTGTATGTCTTCTTTGGAGAAATGTTTATTTAGGTCTTCTGCCCATTTTTTGATTGGGTTGTTTTTTTAATATTGAGCTGCATGAGCTGTTTATATATTTTGGAGATTAATCCTTTGTCCGTTGATTCATTTGCAAATATTTTCTCCCATTCTGAGAGTTGTCTTTTTGTCTTGTTTGTAGTTTCCTTTGCTTTGCAAAAGCTTTTAAGTTTCATTAGGTCCCATTTGTTTATTTTTGTTTTAATTTCCATTATTCTAGGAGATGGATGAAAAAAGATCTTGCTGTGATTTATGTCACAGAGTGTTCTTCCTATGTTTTCCTCTAAGAGTTTTATAGTGTCCAGCCTTACATTTAGGTCTCTAATCCATTTTGAGTTTATTTTTGTGTATGGTGTTAGAGAGTGTTCTAATTTCATTCTTTTACATGTAGCTGTCCAGTTTTCCATGCACCACTTATTGAAGAGACTGTCTTTTCTCCGTTGTATATCCTTGCCTCCTTTGTCATAGATTACTTGACCATAGGTGCGTGGGTTTATCTCTGGGTTTTCTATCCTGTTCCATTGATCTATATTTCTGTTTTTGGGCTGGTACCATATTGTCTTCATTACTGTAGCTTTGTAGTATAGTCTGAAGTCAGGGAGTCTGATTCCCCCAGCTCCATTTTTTTCCCTCAAGACTGCTTTGGCTATTTGGGGTCTTTTGTGTTACCATACAAATTTTAAGATTTTTTGTTCTAGTTCTGTAAAAAATACCATTGGTAATTTGATAGGGATTGCATTGAATCTGTAGATTGCTTTGGGTAGTATAGTCATTTTCACAATATTGATTCTTCCAATCCAAGAACATGGTATATCTCTCCATCTGTTGGTATCATCTTTAATTTCTTTCATCAGTGTCTTATAGTTTTCTGCATACAGGTCTTTTGTCTCCCTAGGTAGGTTTATTCCTAGGTATTTTATTCTTTTGTTGCAATGGTAAATGGGAGTGTTTCCTTAGTTTCTCTTTCAGATTTTTCATCATTAGTGTATAGGAATGCAAGAGATTTCTGTGCATTAATTTTGTATCCTGCAACTTTACCAAATTCATTGATTAGCTCTAGTAGTTTTCTAGTGGCATCTTTAGGATTCTTTATGTATAGTATCATGTCATCTGCAAACAGTGACAGTTTTACTTCTTCTTTTCCAATTTGTATTCCTTTTATTTCTTTTTCTTCTCTGATTGCTGTGGCTAGGACTTCCAAAACTATGTTGAATAATAGTGGTGAGAGTGGACATCCTTGTCTCGTTCCTGATCTTAGAGGAAATGCTTTCAGTTTTCCACCATTGAGAATGATGTTTGCTGTGGGTTTGTCATATATGGCCCTTATTATGTTGAGGTAGGTTCCCTTTATGCCCACTTTCTGGAGAGTTTTTATCATAAATTGGTGTTGAATTTTGTCAAAAGCTTGCTCTGCATCTATTGAGATGATCATATGGTTTTTATTCTTCAATTTGTTAATATGGTGTATCACATTGATTGATTTGCATATATTGAAGAATGCTTGCATCCCTGGGATAAATCCCACTTGATCATGGTGTATGCTCCTTTAAATGTGTTGTTGGATTCTGTTTGCTAGTATTTTGTTGAGGATTTTTGCATCTATATTCATCAGTGTTATTGGTCTGTAATTTTCTGTTTTTGTAGTATCTTAGTCTGGTTTTGGTATCAGTGTGATTGTGGCCTCATAGAATGAGTTTGGGAGTGTTCCTCCCTCTGATATATTTTGGAATAGTTTGAGAAGGATAGGTGTTAGCTCTTCTCTAGATGTTTGATAAAATTCGCCTGTTAAGCCATCTGGTCCTGGACTTCTGTTTGTTGGAAGATTTTTAATCACAGTTTCAATTTCATTACTTGTGATTGGTCTGTTCATATTTTCTATTTCTTCCAGTTTCAGTCTTGCAAGGTTGTACCTTTCTAAGAATTTGTCCATTTCTTCCAGGTTGTCCATGTTATTGGCATAGATTTGCTTGTAGTAGTCTCTTAGAATGCTTTGTATTTCTGTGTGTCTGTTGTAACTTCTCCTTTTTCATTTCTAATTTTATTGATTTGAGTCCTCTTCCTCTTTTTCATGATGAGTCTGGCTAAAGGTTTATCAATTTTGTTTATCTTCTCAAAGAACCAGCTTTTAGTTTTATTGATCTTTGCTATTGTTTTCTTTGTTTCTATTTCATTTATTTCTGCTCTGATCCTTATGATTTCTTTCCTTGTACTAACTTTGGGTTTTGTTTGTTCTTCTTTCTCTAGTTCCTCTAGGTGTAAGGTTAGATTATTTATTTGAGATTTTTCTTGTTCTTAAGGTAGGATTGTATTGCTATAAACTTCCCTCTTAGAACTGCTTTTGCTGCATCTCATAGGATCGTCGTGTTTTCATTGTAAGTTGTCGCTAGGTAGTTTTTGATTTCCTCTTTTATTTCTTCTATGATCTCTTGGTTATTTAGTAACATATTGTTTAGCCTCCATGTGTTTGTGGTTTTTACATTTTTTTCCCTGTAATTGATTTCTAATCTCATAGCGTTGTGGTCAGAAAAGATGCTTGATATGATTTCAATTTTCTTAAATTTACCAAGGCTTGATTTGTGACCCAAGATGTGATCTATCCTTGAGAATGTTCCATGCGCACTTGAGAAGAAAGTGTAATCTGCTGCTTTTGGATGGAATGTCCTATAAATATCAATTAAATCTATCTGGTCTATTGTATCATTTAAAGCTTGTGTTTACTTATTAATTTTCTGTTTGGATGATCTGTCCATTGGTGTAACTGAGGTGTTAAAGTCCCCCACTATAATTGTGTTACTGTCAATTTCCTCTTTTAGAGCTGTTAGCAGTTGCCTTATGTATTGAGGTGCTCCTATGTTGGGTGCATATATATTTATAATTGTTATATCTTCTTCTTGGATTGATCACTTGATCATTATGTAGCGTCCTTCCTTGTCTCTTGTAACATTCTTTATTTTAAAGTCTATTTTATCTGATATGAGTATTGCTACTCCAGCTTTCTTTTGATTTCCATTTGCATGGAATATCTTTTTCCATCCCCTCACTTTCAGTCTGTATGTGTCCCTAGGTCTGAAGTGGGTCTCTTGTAGACAGCATATAGATGGGTCTTGTTTTTGTATCCATTCAGCGAGCCTGCATATTTTGGTTGGAGCATTTAATGCAATCATGTTTAAGGTAATTATCAATATGTATGTTTCTATTACCATTTTCTTAATTGTTATGGGTTTGTTTTTTTTGTTTTTTTTTGTTTATTTTATTTTATTTTATTTATTTATTTATTTATTTATGGCTGTGTTGGGTCTTCGTTTCTGTGCGAGGGCTTTCTCTAGTTGCGGCAAGTGGGGGCCACTCTTCATTGCGGTGCGCGGGCCTCTCACTATCGCAGCCTCTCTTGTTGCGGAGCACAGGCTCCAGACGCGCAGGCTCAGCATTTGTGGCTCACGGGCCTAGTCGCTCTGCGGCATGTGGGATCTTCCCAGACCAGGGCTCGAACCCGTGTCCCCTGCTTTGGCAGGCAGATTCTCAACCACTGCGCCACCAGGGAAGCCCTATGGGTTTGTTTTTGTAGGTCCTTTTCTTCTCTTGTGTTTCCCACTTAGAGAAGTTCCTTTAGCATTTGTTGTAGAGCTTGTTTAGTGGTGCTGAATTCTCTTAGCTTTTGCTTGTCTGTAAAGCTTTTGATTTCTCAGTCAAACCTGAATGAGAACCTTGCTGGGTAGAGTAATCTTGGTTGTAGGTTCTTCCCTTCATCACTTTAAATATATCATGCCACCCCCTTCTGGCTTGTAGAGTTTCTGCTGAGAAATCAGCTGTTAACCTTATGGGATATGGTTGTTAATAACCTTGTATGTTATTTGTTGTTTTTCCCTTGTTGCTTTCACTAATTTTTCTTTGTCTTTGATTTTTGTCAGTTTGATTAGTATGTGTCTCAGCGTGTTTCTCCTTGGGTTTATTCTGCCTGGGACTCTCTGCACTTCCTGGACTTGGGTGGCTATTTCCTTTCCCCTGTTAGGGAAATTTTCGACTATAATCTCTTCAAATATTTTCTCGGGTACTTTCTCTCTCTCTTCTCCTTCTGGCACCCCTATAATATGAATGTTGTTGAGTTTAATGTTGTCCCAGAGGTCTCTTAAACTGTCTTCATGTCTTTTCATTCTTTTTTCTTTATTCTGTTCCATGGCAGTGAATTCCACCATTCTGTTTTCCAGGTCACTTATCCGTTCTTCTGCCTCAGTTGTTCTGCTATTGATTCCTTCTAGTGTATTTTTTATTTCAGTTTTTGTATTGTTCATCTCTGTTTCTTTGTTCTTTAATTTTTCTAGGTCTTTGTTAATCATTTCTTGCATCTTTTCGATCTTTGCCTCCATTCTTCTTCCTAGGTCCTGGATCATCTTCACTATCATTATTCTGAATTTTTTTTCTGGAAGGTTTCCTGTCTCCACTTCATTTAGTTGTTTTTCTGGGGTTTTATCTTGTTCCTTCATCTGGTACACAGCCCTGTGCCTTTTCATCTTGTCTATCTTTCTGTGAATGTGGTTTTTGTTCCACAGGCTGCAGGATTGTAGTTCTTCTTGCTTCTGCTGTCTGCCCTCTTTGTTTGTAGACTTTTTGATGATGGCCATTCTGACCACTGTGAGGTGGTACCTCATTGTAGTTTTGATTTGCATTTCTCTAATCATTAGCGATATTGAGGATCTTTTCATGTGCTTGTTGACCATCTGTGTGTCTTCTTTGAAGAAATGTCTAGTTAAGTCTTCTACCCATTTTTTGATTGGGTTGTTTGGTTTTTTTTTTTTTTGATATCAAGCTGTATGAGCTGTTTGTATATTTTGGAAATTAATGTCTTGTCAGGTTTTTTAAGGTGACGATGCTGTATTTCCCCCCTTCCCTTTTTTTTCCTTATGTTCCTTGGTTCCCAGTGTTAGGTCCACATCTTTTCCCTCCTGTTTCTGTGTGCTGGGTTTACCTATTCTCCCAACTTCCAGTTATAACTTTATGGGGGAAAATGATAAACTCTGACCCTGTACTTTTTGTTACAAGATTTTCTCCAGACTTTTACCCCATATGTCCAACTTTCTGTAAGTTAATTCCACTTGGAGGGCTTATTTCTCATATCAGATGTGTCATATATCAGAACCCCTCTGATGTGCTCTTCCTGCAAAGGCACCAACCCATTTCCAAGCGACACCAGGCTACTGGTCCGTCATTTTCCCTGCAAATGCCGGTCCCTCCCTTTGGCAGCCCGTTGACCTGCAATTTGGGGCTCCCCAAAATGTCAGGTCTTGGATGAAGCCTCACACTGCAGGTGATGGCTTCTGGCATCCTTAGTGCCTTCCTAAGAACTAGGTAATGAGGGAGCCAATGGTCCCTGGAGTGGACTTTGACTAATGAGAAACAGGAGTCTGTGGAAGCCAAGGAGATTGATTTCCCTTCTTTCTTTCATTCATAGACTAATATAAATTATGGGTTTGCTTCTCAGCCTGTGTGGAAAAGTCCTGTGAGCTGAGAGAAACACCTGCTGAGCCTGTCCTAGGCTCCTTGTGAGACAGTGGCCGGTCCAGGAAAGCATCCCCGTGCGGCCCACATCCTTCCTCACCTCCCTTCGCTGTTTCTTCACCTGCAAATCATGCATCCCCACGTTATTCATCACCTCAGGCCTCTCTTTCTAAAGAAACCAGGTTAAGAGAGCTCTTCAAATCCAACATTTTTAAAAAGAAAGGGAACTTTTCACCATTCAATTTAGCTCCTGTGTCTGTTAAAAATAACACTCTCATCCTATCCCTTCTGATATAAATCTGGTGCTCATTTAGGGCTGCTCATTCTTTCTTTTCTTGATTAAAGTCAGACTTTCAAAAGCCGTGGTGGTTCTTCCTTCACAGGAGGCATCTCCTCTCCAGTGCGGGTCATTGACATGACCCTGTTCCATGGTCACAGCACTCGTACCTTGATTACTGCACAGGCTCCTGATTTCTTAACCAGGTTCTCTGGCTCCAGTGTCTCCTTCCTGTGATCCGTCTTGCACCCTCTACCAGCCCCCAAGATTGATTTCTTACATATCACCTTTATTTCATTCTCCAGAAACACGTGCACACAAACACACGCAACAACACCTTTAATGATGCTGCACAGCCTACTATAGAAACTCGAAACTCTTTCTGGGTCTGAAATCCTTTAAACGAGTCAACATTCCAATCCATTCCTCTCTTTCTGGTGTAGTCACAAGCCAGGCTGTTTTTAACCTTTGAACCTTTGCTCATATTATTTCTTTGGCCTTGTTACCGCATCCTCCAAGCTTGCTCTGCTCGCCTCATGACAGGCTAATAAATCAGGAGATGAGGTGCTGAGGCAAGAAATAGCGACTTTATTCGGAAAGCCGGCAGACCGAGAAGATGGTGACTAGTGTACCCCAAAAAACCATCTTATCGGGGTCTGGATGTCAGTTTCTTTTATAGAACAGAGAGGGGGAGGAGGTGAGGAAGTAAAGTCAAAAGGCCATTAGTTTTGCCTGGCTTGGCTGTTATCCGGGAGGGGATGTGTTAATTTCTTCTTTTCTGCAGCCATTCACAGGTGGGCAAGGTCAGATTGTCTCCCTGTGAGCTGAACAAAGGCACTTTAGTTTAACATTCAGGCAGAGGGGCAGGGTCCCCTGAGGCAGGTCATTATGTATGATTATAATAACAAAAGCAATGAAAAGCAAAGATTAAAGTCAAAGAAACATCCAACCTGGAGTGTGATTTTGCTCTTCCATGTTACAGCCTGAAGTACCTTTTCCTTCTCCTATAGAATTCCTCCCTGCCTTCAAACCCCACCTTAATACAGTCTCCTTCATGAGGTTTATCATAAGAACTCTAGAACACTCTTCCCTTGAATGTCTTTAACATTAATTCTATGAAGTTTAATTGCTTAACTGCTTATTGCTTTATGCTGCTTATTAAATTGTTTGATATTTTTGCTCTGTTTTCCTACTGTTGACCTGCTGAGATGTAAGAAGTATCTGTTGGGTTTGCCCTACCTTGGAAATCAAACACCATAGAGTCTTGAACAGAAAGCAAAGGTTGAACCAGTTTAGAATCTGGGTAAGGAAAAGAGATTTGTGCAAGACCAATGCCTTGCAAAGGATTTTGTATCAAACAAGAATTTGGAGCAGAACTAGCGCTCAGAACAGTGCAAAAAAGGTCTCCATTAAATGATGATTAGTTGAATGAATGAGAGATTTAATGAAGGGGTTATTCTGTAGCTGAGGAGAAAGGAGCTAAAGCATAGTGATTCCAAATAGAACTCTTCCATTTGTTTTATTTGATGCAAGTATTCCTTCCTGCCTTCGTTGTGTAAAGGCAGCCCCAACTCCTCCTGATGATCAGGATTAATTATCTCTGCCAAGATGGTGACTCCATTTCTTGCCTATTGGTCCACGGACAAGAGGAGTCCAATGACAGCCTTGGCTTGTGGTTCAATGGGAACTTTCTGTGTCCTCTGCAAAGAGTGCTCTCCCCTTTGGTGACCAGGGCTCCAGCCTAAAGGTGCAGGGATGAGAAATGCAAAATCCCCCAGTGGGGTCATTAGGAGTAACGGAAAGTGGGCCCACTCCATCTGCCATCTCTTAATTTCCAGACTGATATATCCTTCCCATTGGGGGACTCAGTGCCATCTAGAGGTCTCTGATTAAATGCATATACTGCATCCTGAAGGATAGCACCCCATCCATTCACAGTGTTGCTTCTGAGCTTCATCTGTGCCTTTAGAAAGCCATTCTGGAATTCTGTGCGGCTGGCTGCTTCTGGATAATAGGCTGTGCAACGCAGTGGATCCCATGGTCATGGGCCCACTCCCTTACCTCCCTCACTGTAAAGTGGGTCCTCCGGTTGGATGCAATTCCATGCCTGTGGATCAGGAATTCCATAAGCTCTAGAGAGTGGTGCTGGCTGAGGCTCTGCTAACAGGAAATCCAAATCAATACCTAGAAAATACCTATTCCTATGAGGATGAACTGCTGGCCCTTCCAGGCTGGAAGGGGTCTCATGCAGTCTCCTTGCCCCCATGTGCTGGTTGGTCTTCTCAAGGAAGAGAACCATAAGCGGGGCTGAGCCCTGGTCTCTGTTGCTGGCAGGCTCGGCGTGTAGAAGTTCATGCTTTGAGCCCTGTATGCAGCCTTTATCTCTGCCACTGTGGATACTCCATTTGTATACCCATCACGATGGTGACAAAGTTCAGCTAATGTCAACTGGCTGAGTCATTTTGTTCCTACTTGGTTGTTCAGCACCCCTTTTATTTTGAATGGTTTCTGATGGTGCGTTGGATCTCCAAGTATCAGTATCAATTTAGACCCTGTGTCCAACCATCTTCATCATGTCTGAGTATTTTCCTTTCCCCAAGTACGGTCAGCAAAGTAACAGCTATAAGTCCCTTTAGAAAAGATTAAAAAAACAAGGAATCATTTGAATTTATACTTGCTGCAGTTTTGCAAATTCCTTTCTTCTAGTGAGTGGCTTCCAGATATGAACAAGGGATTAGGACATTTCACTGGGGCCCCTGCCCTCAGCCTCTTGCTCCTTGATTCTGCCTTCTCTGGCTACAGATAGTAAGCAGAGAATCCGTGTTGACTGCCCCTGCATTTTGCCTCTAGGGATACCATATTCTATTAAATCTCTCTATGAACTGCTTACTTTGTGTGAGTCAATGCACATTGACTGCCCCTCTGACTTTTCCAGTTGTTCCAGGAGCGTCAGCTACCTGGCTTCTGGTGGCTGAGCATCCCCACGTGGTCCTGACTGCCTCAAACCCTGTCAGTCCCACAGGTGTTCATTAACCCAGCCCTGGGACAGCATCTCTTGCTACCTTTGCCTCAAGGAGTCCCCCCACTGCCATTCCTGGTGATGCTCGTGCCCCCTCACCCACTGCCTTCATCAGGCCCCCTCAACATCCATCCCCAGTGAATCATGGCCACGTGCAGTTCATTTTTGCAGTCCTTGCAATAGATAATCTTTCCTGCTTTATCAGGCCCAGCGTATTCTCAGCTGGGTGATGCTGGGATTTAACTCTAGTTATATCAGCCTGGTATCCAGGAGAGGAGGTGGGAGCACCTCTTGAGGGAGGTACGTACCTTGTTGGGGAGAGGGCTCAGCAACACCTCCCAGCATAGAGGAAGTGCTGGCTTTTACTGGGGGTGGTGGTCACATCTCCAAGCTCTGAGGGTTAGGGTCTACAGAGCCAGCTCCGCTGGAACATCCATCCAGCTGTCCTATCTTATGCTTCAGGCCCAGGTTTTCTCACCCAGGTCTCCAAACTGTCTTGGCTGAGTGTTCAACTTCTCTGGAGTTCTGTGTCTCTAGCAAGTGAGCCTGCCCCTCAACTGAGTCAGACCTCTGACTACAGGTGATAAAGGCCTCTCTGAAAGCAACCAAAAAGGTCTTTGGCTCTCACTGTTACCTTTTATTATTATTATTTTTTTGAGCTTTTTAATTACCATTGATTTTGATTTTTATTTTTTGAAGTATAGTTGATTTACAATGTCACATTAGTTTCAGGTGTACAGCACAGTGATTCAGTTATACATATATATACACATTCTTTTTCAGATTCTTTTCCCTTATAGGTTATTACAAAATATTGAGTAGAGTTCCCTGTGCTACCTTTAACTGTTTGTTCATGGCCCTCAGTTTCTCATTCTACTTCTCTGGGGGCTCAATGCAACTTAGCAATAACCAGCCAGCTCTGCTGTCCTTGTAGCAATTACTCCCTCACGTCTTTCCGATGCCTGGATGGCTGCCCTTGGAGGGGCATCCCCTCTGCCAGGATGTCTTTCCAGGTTACCAACAAAGAACTCTGCAGCAGCTGGGCCACCGCTTACCCCGGAGTCTGTGTGTGGCACACACCACTCATGGTGGCATCCTCCTTATCCACTGGGTGGTCAGTGAGACAGCCTGGCCCCAGCTGTTCTTCTGTCCTTGTTTCCTTGGACCAACCCTGGCACCACCTGTGTTAGTTGGAATCCTCTGAACAGCAGACACTAGGATGGGATCAGACATGCAGGGCAGTTATTAAAGGAATGTCCAGGAAGGATCACGGGAAAAATCAGGAAAGGGCAGGGAGAGGCTTGGCTTGACACATGTGAAAGGCAACGGAAGCAGGGGATGGTAAAGGATGGGGTAGAAAGAGAATCAAACCACAGAGCAATGCTAGGAAAGATCCCGCCTGGCTAAAGCAGCATCCTCATGGCAAAGTTGATTTAGAGAAGTCCCCTGTCTAGAGGCATGGCTACACACTTGTCCCCCCACTGCCCAATCATTGGCTGGAAGCAGTCCCGGGGGAATGTGAGCCTTGGCATTCACATGGTGGGGTCCAGGGGCATGGGAGCCAGTAGTGGCCATCAACTGTGCTCCCCATTGCCACCATCAAGGACTGTAATTGCTTCCTGACTAATAGTGAACACTTCTTGAGCATTTTTTATATACCAGGCAGCATGTAAGACCTTTTAAATGCATCTTTCCCTTTCATCTTCCCAACAAGTATAATGATTATTCCCATGTTTCAAAATTGAACTAAGGCTTAGAGAGGTTAATTTGTCAAAGGTCATAAGGAGTTGATCCCTTTCCCAAGAATCTTTTACAACTTCCCATTAAAGCAATTTTGTATGTATTGACAAAACACATGTTCTGATTCTGAAAGTTTACCCAGTTTTGGAATATAATGGTAAATCAGGCAGAAAGGACCCTACCCTCACAGAATTTAAATCTAATGGGGGTTAGATTTGTTAGAAATTGATGTGCAGATATGCAATTATAATATGGCTTGTCAACTGCATGGAAAGGCCATCATGATGTCATGTAAAGCTTCCTGGGGGACGTGATATTTAAACTGTGACTGGAGGATGGGAAGCATTTAGCCAGGTAACAAAAGGTGGGCAAAAGAGAGCACCAAGTAGAGGAAACATTATATGCAAATACCTAAGGGCCAAAGAAAGCATGGAACCTGCAAGATAGCTCGTGATAAAGAGCATCAGAGCATGTGGAAAAGGGCTCCCAACTGTTAGTAATTTTAGACTGTGTTCTCTATGGATGTGCACAGAAGCAGTGACACACAGAAAAGACAGCGTCACATATCCTCAAAAAGTGTGTATTAAGTAGCATGAAAGTTGCCTTGCGGATGAGAAACAGAACATTCTTTTAAAAAAGTTATGGAATTGCATTGTATCGCATTGAATTGACTTAAGGTGTTAAAAAACCTTCCTATTTGATTAATACAAGAGTTTCCTGGTTGAACTCTCTCCCTTCCATCCGCCTCCACGTCCTGCGCCAAGGCTACCTTCTCTGAGCTATCACATCAGTTATTTCACCCTTAAACCTAGGGTAATGGTTTCCCATTGATTCTCACAGAGAATCAGCTTTGTGTCCTGACCTTCAAGATACTTCAGAGGATAGGGGACTTCTGGTTATAGCAGCAGGAAGAGTTCCTTTGTATCAACCTGGTCGGAATTGTCAAAAAGAACGATTTCAGGGCACTGGAAATCGACCCAGGAAAGAAAACAAATTGAAGCATTTATTCTTAAAAAAGTGCTAGACATTCAGGTAAGACCATGTTACTTTCTTGCCAAGGGCACTGTCTCCCACCTCACTTCTTTTAGGCAGGAAGGATGGTTTACAACCTGGGCTGCTCACAAAATCAGCAGCTTTGCTGCCGGGAGGGGTACAATCTGTCGGAGTTAAAGGCAAAACCCTGTGGGTTTTCAGGGTAAAAGTGGCAGACTTCACCTAAATGGGAAATAAGCCAATCACCAACTGGGCGTTGATAAACCAAACACAGTATCTGCTTTCAGTGGAACAGCACTCGGTGAGAGAAGGGAAGGAACCGCTGACCCGTGCAGTAACTTGGAAAACCTAAAACACATTGTGTGATGTGGAAGAAGCAGTCACAAAAGAACGTCGTATATGACGTGATTCTATTTATGTGAAATATCCAGAAAAGGCAAAACGACAGAGAAAGAAAACAGATGACTCAGTTGCCTGGGGTGAGGTTTAAGGACTGAGAGCCAAACAGGCACGAGGGAACATGTTGGGGACAGAAGTGTCGTAAAACTGGACATGGAAGTATTCACCTGACAGTATAAATAAACCAAGACTCACCAAACTGTACACTTAAATGAGGGTACATTTTATAATATGTAAATTACACCTCAATAGAGGTGTTAAAGTTCTCCAAAATCTTGTTCCGTTGCAAACATATTTCCTGATACTGTCCGCACTCACCGTGCAACAGAGCCGAGGTCCAAGCTGGTCCTCACTGGACGTGCGCTCCTCTCCTGCGGCTGCAGCCACACACCCTTTGGGCGGGGCTGCCTGCGGCGCTGAGCTGAGCGCAGGTCATAGGTGACAGCTGATAACTGCCACTTTGGCTGCAAGAAGTCCCATTTGCCCCAGGGGACTGAAGAGACATTATTATTTCTTACGTTTCCCCCTCCTGAAAACTTTAGGGAACATGACCCACGTCCCATTTTCACAAAGCTCTCCATGACTATTCTAGTTCATAGTGATGTACAGTCTGATAATTAGTTCTCCAATCATTTAATTCAATAATCTTTCAGCAGATTTTGTTGAAAGCCTACCATGTGTTGGATCCTCTGAAGCAGCTAGAGAAAGGCAAAGCTCTCACTTCCATGGAACCGATATTCTAGCAATTACATATGGTACTGTACCTGTGTAATTAAATCCATGTTTGTTTTGTTGCCTTTGTGATAGTATAATTTGTTCTCTGAGGGTAGAGAATCTCTTATGCCTCTTTGCATAATCTCTAATACCATCCTTAACACAGTTTAGACCATTTAGTCAAATGAAGGTGTTGTCTCTCTCAGGGATATTTGCATTGGAAGTCTTAATTTTATGTATAGCAAGAAAGACCTGGGAAGAGCAATTAAGGAATTTTAAATTAGGGAGCGGGTGGAGATTTACTGGTACCAAGTAAGTGAGAAGGGGTGATTCTCTCTCCATACTTCTGAGATTAAAACTCAATGAGTTTCAGCTCAGCCTAGATCTACTCCAAGTTCGATCTACTTGGGAAGTTCTAGATCTACTTTACTCTTCTATCTATACCTGTAACTTGGAAGTATGTTAAAGGTTTCACTGATTGTGGTAGGTAAAGCTAGCTGCTTTAATATAACTTTCGGAGATTCAGTAGCTTAAAAGTTTATTTCTTATTCATGTCAAGTCCAATGCATGCTTGGCAGGTGGTCTACGTCATGGTCATTCCGGGGGCAGGTTTTTAGGTTCCTTCCATTCGGCTGGAGCTGGCAGAGAAGAAGAGATTCCAGAGGGAAGATACACCCTCTCCTGAACCACTTCTATCTGGAATTGATGTGTATCCTTCCACTTCTGTTCTATTGGCTAGAACTCAGTCACATGACTACATCTAAATAGCTTTGCTTTGTGCTGAGGAGGAAAAGGAAACAGGTTTTATTGAACATGTAGCCATCTCAGCCTCAGAATTTGTACCCTGTTGTTCCAGAATAGCTCAGTAACCTTGGATATTTCTGACAAATGCTTATGAATAATTCACTTTGACACAGTGGAGAAATGCCATATGCTGGCTCTATTTGTGCTAACTTCAATTTTCATTTGGGTTACTTGCGTTTTTATAGTAAAAATAATAACATTGTTTCACATGACATTAAATAAAAACTGCATTTTACAGATAATTAGTATTGTCTGATGCCTATTTTGTGTGCACAAATACAGTCTGGAGGGAGAAATATCAAAATGTGAATAGTGGTTATCTCTTTGGAAAAAGAAATATTTTTCCCTCTGTTTTCTATTTTCCTGTATTTTCTGAAAAGTTTTAGAATAAGCATATTTAATTTTACAATCAGACAAATAAAACCATTCTATTTAAAATAATGGCAATCAACTTATAGATGGCGTAGCTGATAGTATGGGATGCTTCCACATGCTTTATTTTATTGCTCCTGGGGGTCAATAAGGCAGGCATTAGCCGTATTATGCCCATTGTGCAGATGAAGGAACTTAAACAGGTGGTGCAATTAACTTGCCCAAGGGCACACAGCTAAAAGTAGCCAGTCTGGGACTTGAACCCAGATCATATCCTTTCAAATTCTGTGTTTTATTCATAGTGTCAAGATGGTTTCAGGAGGCCAGCAGGAAGATATTGTGCTGTTGAATGTTCGGGTTCCCAGTTATTAAAGAAGAAAAACACACAGAAACATGGTTGGAAGATTCTTCTAGAGCAACTCTTAGAAAGACATCAGAGAAGTTTCCCTGTGACTTTCCCAATGACATGATACAGAACTAGGGGAAGGGAAGTGCTGAGTGCTTTTAGGTGTTTTTAGGGGAGGGCTTTTGACAGAGAAATTATAGTGTATGGTCACCTTTGTGACCTCTATCCACGTGGACAGAGTTTGTTTTCTTGGCCCTTGGCAGCTCTTTTTATAACAAGGACTGGAAAAATTTCCAGGCCATCTTGTCTGTGCCACATCTGATCCAGATGGCTTTGCACACTCCAATTTTAGTTACTATTTTGTTTTCACCTCTCAGGGTAAAAAAGAACAGCCTGTAACATTGCTGTGGAGAAATTTCTGGAGCACAAACTGCATGGTGAGTGCACAGGAAAGGCCAGGTTGCCACCGCTCTGGTGTTCTAATTAGCCTCTTGTCATTGTCACAGCCATCAGACTCCACAGCCTGCTGGGGTTCGGGCAGTGGTCTGTTTCAGGGGCATCTGGCGGGAACCAGAGAAGATGATTGGCATGCAGACTCTTTTTTTTTTTTAAACATCTTTATTGGAGTATAATTGCTTTACAATGGTGTGTTAGTTTCTGATGTATAACAAAGTGAATCAGCTGTACATATACCTGTATCCCCCTATCTCCTCCCTCTTGCGTCTCCCTCCCACCCTCCCTATCCCACCCCTCTAGGTGGTCACAAAGCACGGAGCTGATCTCCCTTTGCTATGCGGCTGCTTCCCACTAGCTATCTATTTTACATTTGGTACTGTATATATCTCCATGCCACTCTCTCACTTCGTCCCAGCTTACCCTTCCCCCTCCCCGTGTCCTCAAGTCCATTCTCTATGTCTCCGTCTTTATTCCTGTCCTGCCCGTAGGTTCATTAGAACAATTTTTTTTTTTTTTTTTTTTTTTTAGATTCCACATATATGTGTTAGCATACGGTATTTGTTTTTCTCTTTCTGACTTACTTCACTCTGTATGACAGTCTCTATGTCCATCCACCTCACTACAAATAACTCCATTTCTTTTTATGGCGGAGTAATATTCCATTGTATATATGTGCCACATCTTCTTTATCCATTCCTCTGTTGATGGACACTTAGGTTGCTTCCATGTCCTGGCTATTGTAAATAGAGCTGCTATGAACATTGTGGTACATGACTCTTTTTGAATTATGGTTTTCTCAGGGTATATGCCCAGTAGTGGGATTGCTGGGTCGTATGGTAGACTCTTAAAGATGTGCCACAAGGCTGGAAGTCTCATTAAGAAAGCTTGTTCAAGACTCACAGACGTAGAGAACAGACTTGTGGTTGCCGAGGAGGAGGGAGGTGGGGGAGGGAAGGATTGGGAGTTGGGGACCAGCAGTTGCACACAGTATGTATAGGATGGATAAACCACAAAGTCCTACTGTTTAGCACAGGGAACTATATTGTGTCCTGTGATAAACCACAATGGAAAAGAATATGAAAAGAATGTACATATATGTATAACTGAACCACTTTGCTGTACAGCAGAAACTAACACAACATTGTAAGTCGACTATACTTCAATAAAATCAATTTTTAAAAAATAAAAGAAAGCTTGTTCACATGCTGAAGGGCAGAGAGAAAGAGAGAACCACTTCCTAAGAACCAGCGTTTGGACTGGGCTGGAAACTAGTCATTACGTGACCCAAAGGGCATGTTCAAGTTGAAGCTAATGACAGGTAAGGTTAGAGCCAAATAAGCTAGTCCAAAGGCATTACAGCTTTTATGTCACCTGCCCCAAACTGCCAGCTCCTCCCACTCTCTCTCCCTTTAACCTTCCTCTTATCACTATTGCATATGCTGTTCTCTCTTCAGTCTTTCCAACAGAGCAAGTTTTAAAGAACCATGGTTGTCCTGGTGGTGCAATGTTATTTTAGGTGGCAGAATCATTTCGGTCATGAGAGGGTTTTCTCTACTGTTTTAGCAGATCTTCCTAGAGCCTGGGCATAATGTACCAAAACCGAGGAAATCAGACCTTGAGTTTCACTTGCTCAAATGCTGTGATGGAGCAGACAGTTAAGGGGTAAATTCTCTGGTCATGGGATAAGTGTCTGAATGTCACAAAGAGCAAGCAGGGCATATGTCATCTTCTCCAGATGAGATCCAATATTTCTGACCCTATTCCTGAAATGTAGCTTGAAAATTGAAGATGCTCCAAAAAATGTCTCCTGGCTAATGAATTGTCAAAAACTTGCAAGAGTCACAATAGGAAATGATTCTCCAAGCAGGAATGAAGTGAAACATATACATATAAGCCAAGAATGTTTCAAACTCTGTCACACTAGCCTCTTGCAGTGTGACCTAATTTGGTTCCTTCATCATTGGCAGATCTGTCAGGAAGTCAATTCAAGGAAGAGAGGAACCATGATGGGCTTTAATTTCTAGAAAAGAAATTTCAGGCAGATGTGCACACCAGATATTATGGAACAGCGTCCGTTTCCAAGCGTATTTATGTGAGACTGTTAAGTTTTATTATTACAAACACTGTTTATGGAGCGAAGATGATGTGACCTGAGTGTGAAGGAAAAAGCACATGGGGGGAGAGTGAGAGCTGGTTCTGGGGGCGGGGGGCAGGTGTGCAACTTGCATGTGAGGAAATGGTAATGAAACAGTGTCCTTAATCCTGTTTTTGAGGATGCATAGAGAAAAATCTGAGTTTTCCTAATCCAGTTCCACTCCCAGCAGTTAGTCAGCATTTGTAAGGAGAGGTCAGCCTGGTATGAATCAAATCTGTCAACCAGACACGGCAAGAAAGGGTGACTCAGGCACATACAAAGTCCTTGGAAGACGGAGAGGGCTGTGTTCCCACAGCTGACGGTGCCCTGGAGAGGAGTCCAGGCACCTGCGAAGTCTGGTTCCATAACTTAAGAGCTGTGTGACTCTGGGTTATCCTGTCGAAGCCCCATCTCTCTACACCATACAGTGGACATAGGGTAGTAACACCTTATATGTTGTTATTAAACCTGAATTCTACCTATGTACATTAAATGCAACTTCCTAATTCAGGGAATAGTCAGTAACCCTAAAAACACAGAGAAAATCCCATTAGAAACCTCCTAGATTTCTCCCAGGAAGATAAGGCACGCCCACATCTGTGAAGACAACTGCCATTTGGATAATAATTATACTATATTAAAATATATAACCAAATATGGGAACATATGTATATGTATAACTGATTCACTTTGTTATAAAGCAGAAACTGACACACCATTGTAAAGCAATTATACTCTAATAAAGATGTTAAAATATATGTATATAACCAAAAAGGACCTACTGTATAGCACAGGGAACTCTACTCAATATTCCGTATTAACCTAAATGGGAGAAGAAATTGAAAAAGGATAGATACATGCACATATATAACTGAGTCACTTTGCTGTATGCTTGAAATTAACACATTGTTAATCAACTATACTCCAGTATAAAATAAAATTTTTTTTAAATTTATTTATTTTTGGCTGCGTTGGGTCCTCGCTGCCGTGTGCGGGCTTTCTCTAGTTGCGGCGAGCGGGGGCCACTCTTCGTTGCAGTGCGCGGGCTTCTCATTGCTGTGACCTCTCCCGTTGCGGAGCGTGGGCTCTAGGCGCGCAGGCTTCAGTAGTTGTGGAACACAGGCTTAGTTGCTCTGCAGCATGTGGGATCCTCCTGGACCAGGGATCGAACCTGTGTCCCCTGCATTGGCAGGCAGATTCTTAACCACTGCACCACCAGGGAAGCCCCTAAAATAAAAATTTTTTAAAAACCAAATAATTATGGAAGAACTACTATTAGGATGTGAAATAGAGCTAATTAAATGTTGCTTTATAAAATATTCTGAAAACATAAAAAGAAAAAAAAGAGCAAGTCAGAAATGCAAGAGACAATGGATTTCTAACACATGCTCCCTAAAGAAGCATATTTAGATACCAAAATTCTTGGGATTGCCTCAGTGTTTGGCTGGTCTTATCATAGATGGGCCTATGTGGCCTTACTTGAGAGCCTGTCGGTCTCACTCAGGAAGACCTCATTTTATTTTTTTCTGTTGATTTTCATGTTGTATGAATTGTCATCATTCAGGGTCATTACCAAGCACTAGCACACGTGTTTAGCCTGTGAGGTTAAGAGCACTTGGCCTACCGAGTATTCACTCGTCTGCTACTACCCTCCTGCTATCCAGCTGGGATCATGGCCCTGTGCTGGGAGGGATGGAGGGGAAAAGAAACTTCATGGAATTTTCCTGGGTGTCAGCAGGGTGCTCTGTAGAGAAGTAAGACAGCATGAAGACCTTGCCGACTTAAGGGAGAAAGGAGATAGGAAGCTGGGGAGGAAGGGGGCAGAGGAATTGTGGATTGAGATAAAAAATTAAATGTACCTACTTCCTAGGAGTCTTGAGCTGCAGTAATCCATAAAATTAAGCTCCTCTTTTTATTCTGTTTCTTAACTAATTAGTGTTTCCTAATCATGCCTTAAGCTTTCCAGGCTGGTTTTGTTTTCTTGACCTCGAGTTGACCTCACCAATTTCCCTGCGCAACTTTTGTTTTACTCACCCTTGCATTCAGATAATTCATGAACACCCATTGGCCCTCGACTCATTCATCATTACACTTTCACCTTTGTGATAACCTTCTTTGTAGATTGCCACGTCTTCTGTTTGTTTCCTCAGGAATAGTTTACTATCTGGATGTCACTATTTCCATGTCAGTTGGGAACATCCTTAGCACTTGAAGACGTGTAAATCTTTTTGAATTGAGAACCACAACTTTTTCGCCCTGTCTAGACTGTTTCCTGCTATCCCCACTTTACTCTTTTCTTCAGTTCGGCGGCATTTACTATAGCTCTTGGGATCCCCCTAAATACTTCACTAATTTCTCCTGTACATCTGATCTTTAAGGCTTTCTTTGCTTCTCTGTGCTTCAATTTAATTCTCCTGAAAGGGTTCTCCTTACAAACTCTTTCCCAAGGCAGAAGGCAGAGCTGGGTAGCTTCTCAAAGGGACCCTTTCTGCTGCCTTGGAAAGCTGAATCAGGCTCCCCCAACCCCCAGCCTCATCTACGAGGCTATTCAGTGTCAGCTCGTGTATATTACATGTATCTGACACTGTTCTCAGTATTCTACATGCATTCAAGCCAGATGACAACCCCGTGAAATAGGTATAATTACAGTTACTACTTCCATTTTCTAGATGAGGAAACTGAGGCCCAAAGAGAAAAATTCCCCAAATCGTAGAGCTCAGAGGTAGAAGAGTTGGGATATGAATGCAGAAGATTTGGCTCTTATACTAAAACTTTTAACTGCTACATGTTTAGGTTAATACATTTTAATCTTCTGCTTTTATTTGTTGTCCCCAAAGTAGATCTCAGTTTGCACTTCATGTTGATCTGATCCTGCTACTTCATGAAAGCTTACTTTTACTTACTACAGAAACAGTACAGAAAAAGACCAGTTTGCGAAGAGCAGAAGACAGAGGAAATATCAGGAAATGAAACTAAAGAATTACTGATTTTATGGGAGATTTGAATGCTTAGAGGTCAAACTAGAACTATAGAAAAAGGAAATGGTCTTGGTCGTAACCACTTATAAAAGTACTAGAAAAGGAGGAGATAGAGTGTTACCAGATCAGTGATCAAATCACAATGAAATCTAACAGAGGAAGATCAGCAGTAACTCAGAGCCACCTGAAATGTACTCCATTAGTTCATTCACTTAACAAATACTCTGTGCCAGGGGAAAACCAGAGTGGGGCAAAGCAGTGAGCAAAATGGGCCAAAATCCCTACCTTTAGAGAATTTACATTCTAGTGGAATACAGATGAGATAAATAAGGTAAATCAGTATAACACAGTGTATGTCTAATGGCAATACATGACATGGAGACAGAAAGAAATAGGGAATGATAGGGGTTGTGACTTAAAGAGGAGGTGAGAGAAGCCTCCCTGGGAAGGTGACAGAGAGGGAAGACCTAAAGGGAGTGAGAAAGAGACACACGGATAACCGGTGGAAGATTGTCTCACGCAAGTGGACCCTCAAGTTCAAAAGCCTTGCGGGAGGAAGCTGCCATCATGTTTGATGAATAACAAGGAGCTGGTGTGGCTGAAGCAGAGAAAGCAAGGGGCAAGTAATGAGGTCTGGGTATTGTGAAATCTTCAGGCCATGATTAGGACTTGGATGGAAAATGACTCTTCCAGAAGCATGCCAGATACGAGAATGTATTGAGAGGTGCCTCTTTAAAGATGCAGAGAGTACATAATAAAAGCCACTGTGGGAACCATCCTCTAAAAAATGGGATAGCTATGGACAGATTGGGAAAATCAAAACAGAGCACTTCAACCCTTATTAAGGCAGCAGCTTCCTGTATGTCAGAGTGGATTTTATCAGCTTGAACTAGCAACTAACAACTCTAAAAACGAAATAGAATGTAAAAAGCAACTGTGTGAGGCAATGGTGAATGGTCAAAAGAAGGAAGAAACTGAAGGGGAATCCACCATTAAATCAGTCATTACACAGATTCTTATTTATATACCCCTCTCCCCCACTGGGCATTTCCCAGTTCTCAGGGAGCATTGCAGATAGAGTTCAAGCAGAAAAACCACAGTTCTATTGACCTGAGGAGTCAGAGGATGAAGTTTGAGGCTTCCAGAGTGGCTGGAAGTTGATTGGGGGAGGAGAGGAGTGATCCTAGGAAGGAGAGAACCATAGGGGAAGCTTCTATATCTGTATGTAAACATCCCTTAAATCCTTGCTGAGTCTTGATCTGGATAAGGTTAAGATTACGGGGATCCCAGGGGAGGAAACAGCTGGAGAGTTAAAAGAGCTGAGCAGGTATTTCAACAACTGCTCACCACAGGGGTATAGGGATATCTGAATCTCAGTAAGATAGAGAGACTTAGAAAATACCTTGGAATTTACACCAAAACCCCAAAAGGACCATGGGAGTAAAGACCATATCCTGGGCTTAAAAGATTGACCCTAAGACAAAGGGCAAAAAGGAAAGAGGGCTAACAAATTGCAAAACCAAAGCATTAAAATGGGAGGGACCTTGGGTTTTTGAGGACATACCAGTGTGATTTGAGTAGTCAGTGGGGTGCTGAGTGTCAGAAAATGAGCCCAGACAGAAATGAAGGGGCCAGATCTTGTAGAGCCTCAGAGGCCATGGGGAAGATTCTGGATTTTATTATGATGTGATCAAAGCTATAGGGATGTCCTGAGGAAGGCGAGGACATAGTCATATTTGGTAAAATCATCACTCAGCCTCCTCTATGTAGACTGGGCTATAGAAGTCAAAGTGAAAGCCAGCACCTATTATAGTTGTCCAGGTGAGATGATGATAGTTATGACTAGGCTAGCAGCTGTGGGAGGTGGAGAGGAGGGGTAGCGTCTGGTACATGCCTTGAAGATTGACAGAACTCACAGGAGGGTTAGGTATGGATGTGAGAGAGAGAGAGAAATCAAGGATAATTCTTGACATGCCCTGGCTTAGAAATATTCACCCCATCAGCTTCAGGCAGATGACGACAGGTAGGACCACACAATCCATCATACTCCCTAAGATGGAGAAAGCGCTGGAGGATGGTCCAAGATGTATATGTAATGGCAAAAATGTCCAACCAGTCAGGCTAGTGTAGTATCCAAAAAGTATGGCAACAGGTCAGGGAGGTCAAACAGCAGGTTACAGAGCGCTGCCATCGGTGACTGGAGCCGAGCTCATGAGAGTCACGGAGAAAACAACATTTTAAAGTGTGGCAGCAGCTAGAAATAGGGCTGAGCCAGAGTTTTGGGGTGACCAGTGGGAGAGAAAGGGGGCCTCTGCATTAGAGGGTCTTGGGCACCAGGCAAGCCAGTACTTGCAGGGAGCAGACAGACCCGACTTACCCAGCTTGGGATAGAACGTGGGCTTTTTGTCCTGGGAAAGGAAAATGTCTAATTAAGGGGCGTGAGGTGCCTGATCAGACTGAAATGATGAGGAAAAGGTGATGTGGTGTGGATTAACTGAGGAGTGAACTGGGGCACTTTCAACGCCCTGTCCCAGCAGAGCAGGGCAGGTCGCAGAGTTTACAGCAGCGCCATCTACAGATCAGGACTTGCAGTTGCCTGCTGTAGGCGTCACAGCCAAGGGAAGGTAGAGACCAGGGACTCTATTAAACTCCAGTGGGAAAAAACCCAGAAAATAAAAACTGTTGACACAGATGTGGGACATTTGAGCCCTGTGCACTGTTGGTGGGAATATAAAATGGTGCATACATTATGGAAAACAGTATGGAGGTTCCTCAAAAAATTAAAAAGAGGACTACCATATGATCCACTAATTCCACTTCTGGGTATACACCCAAAAGAATTGAAAGCAAGGTCTCAAAGAGATATTTGTACATCCATGTTCATAGCAGCATGATTCACAATATCCAAAAGGTGGAAGAAACTCAAGTGTCTATGATGGGTGAATGGATCAACAAAATGTGATATATCCATAAAAAAAATTAGCCTTAAAAAGGGAGGAAATTCTGGAGTTTGGCATTAACAGATACACACTACTATATATAAAATAGCTAATCAACAAGGACCTACTGTATAGCACTGGGAACTCTACTCAATATTCTGTAATGACCTATATGGGAAAAGAATCTGAAAAAGAATGGATATATGTATATGTATAACTGAATCGCTTTGCTGTACACCCCAAACTAACAGAACATTGTAAATCAACTATACTCCAATATAAAGTAAGAATTAAATTTAAAAAGGAAAGGAAGGAAACTCTGACACATGCTACAACATTAATGAACCTTGAGGACAATATGCTAAATGGAAGAAGCCAATCACAAAAACACAAATACTGTGTGATTCTATTTGTAGGAGGTCCCTAGAGTTCTCAGAATCATAGAGACAGGAAGTAGAATGTTGGTTGCCAGGGACTGGGGGGAGAGAATAGTGGGGTGATGTTGAATAAGTATAGAGTGTTAGTTTCGTAAGACGAAAAGAGTTCTGGAAATTGGGGCTGTACTGCAATGTGCATATACTTAATACGACGGAACTGCATAGTATATAAACAGTTAAGATGGTAACACAAAAACAAAAAAAACCAAAAAACCTAGTGTGGCATGCCTCCCTGCTGGGTGAAGGAGCAGTCAACGCAGGCAAAGAGGTCAGCCACCTGCTTCGGGGAAAAGGAGGCTATGCTCCCCCCTCCCCTTGGCTCTCAACACCTCGCTGGCTTCCATACTTCCTTATTCACAAGGGCCTCTGCCCTCTTTCCCCTTGTGAATGATGGCCTAAAATGCTTGCAAATGTGGCTCTCCTGCTGTCCTTAGTCACCATGGACTGAGACGAAGTACACCGTTTTACTATTTTTCCCCCAGAATAATTTACTCAACTTGACCCAGCACTTTCTCTCTGATCTTATCTGAGACTTGCTAGAAAGTAGTAAACTAAAAGGGATTTTTCAAGTTCTCCAATGTAAAATCAACAGAATGGTAACTCGGTCAAGGGTGGATTTGGGGGGTAACTTTCAGCTGAAAGCTGGCTTATGTCAGTTTTCATTTATTTAAAAGAATTCTAGTGATTGAGCGAATTTGAGTTTCCTTCTTTGCTGGTCTGTAAGATCTTAGAAGCCAGGACTTTTACCGGGTTTATCATTCCTCCCCCACGAACTGATAAAGTGGCTGACTGCACATAATAATTGATCAAGAAATATTCCTTGAATTGAAATTGATATTCATACTGTTTGGTTTTTCTTAATTTCTTTTAGCTTGTATTGAAATAGTACCTAGAGTTTTGATTTTTTTTTTCCTTAAGTATGTATTTCATGATTTCTAAGAACCCTATTATTGGGCTTTCCTGTTGGTGCAGTGGTTAAAGAATCTGCCTGCCAGTGCAGGGGACACGGGTTCGAGCCCTGGTCCGGGAAGATCCCACATGCCGCGGAGCAACTAAGCCTGTGCGCCACAACCACTGAGCCTGCGCTCTGGAGCCTGCAAGCCACAATTACTGAAGCCCATGCGCCTAGAGCCCGTGCTCTGCAACAAGAGAAGCCACCGCAATGAGAAGCCAGCGCACCGCAACGTAGAGTAGACCCCGCTCGCGGCAACTAGAGAAAGCCCGCGCGCAGCAACGAAGACCCTTCTTTTCTTTGTTCTTAGAAAACTTTGGATGGCGTTGAATCTCGATACTCTTCTGCTTATTTTCACGTAAATTTAGTTTCCCTAAATTGTTTAGAGGGAGGCTGGGTTCAGAGAGCTTTTGCAGTTACACAGAACTGCCTCTCTCTTGTATTATTTCTGTGTAGTGTTAACTCAAAGAGTCTTGCTCTCTGAAATATCCAGGCCGTGTCCACCTCCCTCATTTTTTGTGGACAATCCTTTTCCTTTCTCTGTATTTTGCTTATCCTGTTAAATTTTGCTTTCACTCCCAACAGTTTCCCTTTGGTGCGGACTCTTGTCCTGCAAGGAAGCCCCTGTGGGTCAGTTCTGAGAATTCATAAAAGGCCGGACTGCTCCACCCACCAGCCCCAGGGGAAGTAGGGGTGGGACGGGGAGGCCTGCATTCACCTGTTATCAGAAAGGGTGGCACTGCTCCCAGCTTCAACTGTTGTTCTCAAATTATCCTTCCACACTTTCCAGTGAAACTCTGCAGCTATTTTGGGGTTCTCTTGTTCTCTGGCCCTTCAGGAACCCCTCTGGCTCCCTCTGGTTTGGGGCGCAGATGCCATACACACAGGTGTGCCTCTTGGTCATTTGTCGCCATCTTCTCGTAGTTCAGGATTGGTAGGGACATCTTACCTCTTAGTTTTGTTATGGTAAATGTGACCATGAACTTTGGGTTTTGCTACCTCATTACTCTTTCAGGGGAGTGCATGTGTGTGTGTGTGTGTGTGTGTGTGTGTGTGTGTGTGTGTAGGGGGTGATGACCAGGGGTAAAGGAGTGGTTTGTGAAGGTCCAGTTTGTGAAGGCCACAGCTACTATCTCCCCAGAATCTCCTTGAAGAGGTTCTTAAATCAAATCAACACACATCCAGGAAAAGGGACATTCTACTTTATGTGTGGAGATATTTCAGTGGGATTTGAATCAACCGAAACTGAGGACAGGGGCTGTAGCGAGAATAAATAGTCGTTTGTTCTCCAGCTGGAAGGGAGCCTGAGCTCCTTGCCCTTCCGCCCTTCCCATGGCCCTCACCCTGGTCCTCACTTTAGCTGAGTGAGAAGGGAAAGCTCAGGGCTGTCTCAGTGCACAGACATGGTGGAGCTTTGAAAGAGCAAGATGGGACTTGCAGTCCAACTTCAGCCAAAGGTGAAGAAGGAGCCTTGAGTGTGGAATTGAGAGCTCTTCACGCCTCCTCCTGGACCCTGCAGCATCATGGCTCAGCATCCTGTCCTCGGTCTGTTCAGACATCCTCCTGGGTGGGGCTGCAGGTGAGCAGTGAGGGTGGAGGGTACCACTAAGTTTCTCCAGCACTTTTGCTCTTTTTGTCCATCCAGGCCTGTGGCATGGCTCAGGGGTTCAGCTCTTGCTGTTCTTCTCAAGGGACCATCACAGGTCAGTGTTGGAAAAGATCCACAGGCATCTCAGTGAGGCTGCTTCTCCTGTCCTCACCAGGTACACGTGTCTCCTTGAGACTGGCCCAAGATGCCCCATGCACTGATCATTAACATTTAGGTAGTTATGCTTGCTGGCGGGGTACCTTACACACTCACCCAGGAGGTCACATCACACACACACACCTCCCCCACATTTCATACTTCATCTTATGTCACAGCTGTGACCCTGCTGTTCAGTCAAATGCACATCAGAACTGTACATTCTACACTAGGTAGGAGTGATCTCAATTGTTATTGATAACTATAGAACACAGCAGAATATAAGTATTTTTGTGAGGAAAATAGAAAGATACTTGGTAGTATCTTTGTCAGAATGCCAGTTAAATAGCACCTTTAGGGCAAAGTCAATGTTTGAACCTAACCCTCAGCCAGGAGAAATGTTCCATGAAGAAGTGAATAGTGACATCAAAAGTTTTGTATCCTGGTGGGGAGAAAGGTGGGGTTTGCTTTTCCAGCTTCCAGATTCTTCTTTTGGAGACTAGCATCTAAAGCATTCTTATGGGAAGTTTCAGAACTGTGTCTAGAAGGCACCTCTAGCTTCCATGTCTTACCTATAGCCCACCTGGCTTTTGGAATTTTCCCCATAGGTGCTCATTATTTCACTGAATATCCCACTGTAGGGCCTGTGAATCTGGTACTTCTGGGCTGAGTGAAGGGCGGGTGTTATCCAGAAGCTCGGCAAACAGGGTGTCCACGTTAGTAACAGATACCTTTCCCAATAAAGGGCGTTCTTTTACACTTTCACTTTTCACTGTGTGTTTGGCACAGCCCAAGCATCCTCCTACTTCTCATCCTCTGTAAAAGCTACCTCAACCCCCTCCTGCTGTGGTTAGTGCTGCTTCAGTTCAAGGTCAGTTCCTTTGGGAAGCTCTGCGTCTTGTGTTCCCCCCCCCCCCAAACCTTTGCTTCTCCTTGGCTTCTGAATGACTTGGACCTTGGAAATAGATACTTTTCTGATAACGACATAGACAACTCCTTTGTCGTTTCTATTTCTCTGGAATAGAAATGACATTTCTCCTTTGCTACCCATGGAAAGTCAACATAGAAACAAGAAAAAGAGAGAAAGCAATTCTGGGGTATTAAACAGTGTACTATTGCCTAATGCATAGCACCACCAAGCCAAAGACTTGCCTTCCTTGACCTGCCCATTTAGAAGTAAGCTTGTATGAGGCCTGGGGATGAACCTCCCTGGCCACCAAGAGATATGGTACTCATCCTACTCCCTGGTGAGGGAGTGCAGCCAGCCACTCATTGGCGTGCTTACCATTGAGCCCAACCTGGTCCCAGAATGAAGCCTGATGACTCTGGAAAGTAATCAAGACATTCTTCCAGGTCAAGAGCTTTACTCTCCCCACAGTAGGCTTTTCCTGGGAGAATTACGTGACCATGCATGAACAATATGAAAACAAATCCATCAACAACATTTTGCTCAGAAGCCTAAGTGCTCCTGTTTTGATATGTTTGTCTTGACTTCCTCTGCTGTCCTCTGGACCCCACAGTATCCAAGAGGGAGTCAGAGCACAACATAGGAGAGAGGGCAACTCTACCAAAAGTAACAAAAAGGGAGTTAAACCTGACAATCAAAATTCTAGTGGACTTGCTTTTTAGTTCTCCTTCACTTGAAACGAGAAATGTTAGCATGTGAATAAATGTAATTCTGAGATAATATAATTTTCCATGAAGTTTGTTCATTTGTTCATTTATACACTCAACAGATACAAGTCATTGCAGTTAGGTCACTGGTGAAGATTTGACCCCTGTACTCATGGAGCTTGTAATTCACTCCAGCAAATGTGCAAGTGCCCTCTATATGTTGAAGATGGTGAAGTAAGATATCAGTAAGAAGAAGATATAAATATGGTGTGGCCACTTAAGTGAGTCCACTTCTACTCCAACACAGCCCTCATAAAAGGAAAATGGAGGAGGGGAGGGAAGAAGAGAATGATGGAAGAATGCAGTATAACTATGATGGGCGGGGGGACTGTAAAGGGAGACAGCCTTGGAAAGAGGTAGAGTTTCTTGTGGGATGAGGCCATGTCATCTTTCACAATTCAGAGTTGCCTGGTATCTGGAGGGTGCTGAAAAAATATTTGTTGGCTAGAATTGTAAGCTATTGAGTGCGGGGGTCCTCTATCTCCAATGACCATTATAACCCTCAAGACAGTGAATATCTGTACAGTGTCATCCACACAGTCAGGTGTGAAAATTCACCATGTATTTTGATTTCATTGGCTTCAAACAATAATGTTTTCCTCTAATTTAGGGCAATATTGATAAGAGCAGCCCATTTTACTATTACAAAATTTCCATTTAGAAGACATTATTTTGCAATTTTCTGAATTCTATTTCAGCGATCCTATTTTTCAAAAAATTTTAAATTATATTAGAAATAATACTCAATTTGTTTCCTGGAAACTTTTCAACCTTCTAGACCTCAGGTAACTGATGTTTTCCCACCCAGTGGAATTCTCTGTAGGTGGCTGTATGAGTTAGTTGATAGTTATGTTTGTATAATCCAAAAAATTGGTTATCAGTTACGGTAAGTGATAAGGAATTTTCCCTGTTTCTATAGCAATGTAAACCCTGGAGATGTTTTTCAGCAAGTCTACTTCCTAAATTATTCCCTGCTTGTGACTTAGGAAGCTAAAGAAGATCCATTGGTTCAATTAGTTTACTAAGAAGCTCTTTAGTGCCCTGATGAACAAGATAACTGAAACACTGTGATACAGCATTCCCATGGCTGGAATTTAACAATAGTTTATTGAACAAATGGTATGTGAGAGACACTGAGCTAAACTCTTTGAGAAATGCAGATGAATTCCATAAGAGACCTACTCTTCTCAAGGAACCTACAGTTCAGTGGGAAAAGCTGAAAGAAAATGAGTGTAGGAAGTAAGTGAATGTAGGAGTGAAACAGTGAGCAGGGAAATTTCAGGAAAAAAAGAGAAAAGATAAGTATATTCTGATACATAAATACCTAATGAACATTTAGCAAAAAGGGAGAGTACTAATTTTTATTAACTCTAGAATCTTAAAAGTAATTAAAAAACAATTGACCTAGAATTCTATACAGCAAAAACATTCTTCAGCATAAGGGGAAATCTAGACATTCTCCAATGAAGGAAAACAAAGAACATTTGTCACTGGGAGATCTATCCTAAAAAATGGCTAAAAGAAATTCTCTAAATAGAAAAGAAATGAACATCGCAAAAAGAAACAACAACGGGAAGAGTAAAAGTATAGGTAAAGTTATTTTCTCTTATTTTCTAAATTATGTTTGATGGTTGAAGCAAAAATTGTAACACTGCCTGGTGTCATTCTCAGTGCATGTAGAGAAAATAGTTAAGACAATTATATTATAAATTGGGGAGGGTAAAAGGACATAAGTGGAAGTAAGGTTCCTACACTTCACCAAACTAGTAAATTGTCAGCATATGTCCTTTCCCCTTCTTGAGTTTTCCTTTATTCTGCCTCTTGGAAAATGTATGTGGTGGCTGCCATATAACTTAGACTATTAGAATAAAGCCACAACATAAGGATAATGGAACAAAAAGCTAGAGCAACCTGGCTCTCTGAGTATTTGTTAGAGCAGAGCTGCTACACCAAGTCTGGACTTCCCACGGATTCTTAGTTCAGAGCAAAATAAATCTCTACTGTGTTTAAAAAATGTTTTAATCTCATGGAAAAACCTCATTCTTAAATCTTATTTAGCAGTAGCTTCAAATGCTGGTTTAAGGATGGAACCCAGAGAGCTCTAATTTTGTAAAGCTCCCCCAACTAATTTTAAGTTCCCAAGTCGGGAAATACCACTATAGCATCTGGCTAAGGAGTAAAAAACAGTCTGATATCAAATTCCCCCCTGGCAGAGAACTCACTACTTTGCCAGGCCACATATTCCTTCTTTGGAAAACTGAAGTATAGGGTATTCTTTATGATTTTGAATAGCAATTTCTCCGTGAAACTTCAATTTATTGATCTTTGTTCTATACTTGAAGCCACACAATTCAGGTTCAATCCTTATTTTCTCCTATGCTTTCTTCTACGAGTTTCATAATTTTGTATTTTATATTTAGGTCTATGATGTATTTTTAGTTAATAATTGTGAGAAGTGCAAGGTCTGTGTCTTGATTCATTTATTTTTGCATGTGGAAGTCCAGTTGTTCTAGCACCATCTTTTCTACATTGTATTGCCTTTGCTTCTTTGTCAAGATTTGTTGACTATGTTTATGAGGGTCTACTTTTGGGCTATTACTTTCCATTGAGCTTTCACCAATACCACACTGTTTTGATAACTGTAGCTGTATAGCAAGTCTTAAACTCAAGTAGTGTCAGTCCTGCCACGTTGTTCTGCCCCTTCAATATTGTGTTGACTATTCTGGGTCTTTTGCCTCTCCTTGTAAACTTTAGGGTCAGTTTGTCAATATCGTCAAAATAACTTACTGGGATCTTGATTAGAATTGCATTGAATCTGCCGATCAAGTTGGGAAAAACTGACATCCTGATAATACTTAGTCTTTCTGGGAATTCCCTGGCGGTCCAGTGGCTAGGACTCTGTGCTTTCACTGCCGAGGGCCCGGATTCAATCCCTGGTCGGGGAACTAAGATCCTACAAGTCATGTGTGGTGCAGCCAAAAAAAAAAAATATTGAGTCTTCCTATCAATGAACACGAAATATCTCTCCACTTATTAGTTCTTTGATTTCTTTCATCAGAGCTTTAGTAGTTTTCTTCATATAGATCTTGCACATGTTTTTTTTTAGATCTACACCTAAGTAATTTTGGGGGGGGTGCCAATGTAAATGTTATTGTGTTTTCTATTTCAAAGTTCAGTTGTTTGTTGCTGGTATATAGGAAAGCAATTGACTTGTGTATATTAACCTTATGTTCTACAACATTGCTGTAATTACTCATTAGCTCCATGAGTTTTGGTTGATTCAGATTTTCTACATAAGTAATCATGTCATCTGTGAACAAAGACAATTTTATTTCTTACTTCCCAATATGTATTCTTTTATTTCTTTTTCTTGTCTTTTTTGCATCAGCTAGGACTTACAGTAGAATGCTGAAAAAAATGGTGCGAGGGAACATCCTTGCCTTGTTCCTGGTATTAGCAGGAAAGATTCTATTTTCTCCCCATTAAGTATGATGTTAGCTGTAGGTTTTTTGTAGATATTCTTTACCAATTTGAGAAAGCTACCTTCTATTCCTAGTTTGTTGAGGGTTTTTATCATGAATGACTGCTGGATTTTGTCAAATGCTTTTTCTGTGTCTATTGATATGTTTATGTGATTTTTCTTCTTTAGCCTATTGATGTGCTGGATTACATTAACTGATTTTCACATGCTGAATCAGCCTTGCATATCTGAGACAAGTCACATTTGGTTGTGGTGTATAATTCTTTTTATACATTGTTGAATTTGATTTGCTAAAATTTTATCAAGGATTTTGCATCTATGTTCATTAGTGATATTGGTCTGCAGTTTTCTTTTCTTGTGATGTCTTTGTCTGGTTTTGGTATTAGGGCCATGCTGGGTTTGTAGATTGAGTTAGGAAGTATTTCTTCTGCTTCTATCTTCTGGAAGACATTGGAGAGAATTGTGTAATTTCTTTCTTAAATATTTGGTAGATTTCACCAGTGAACCCACCTGGGCCTGGTACTTTCTCTATTGGAATTTTATTAATTATTAATTCAATATCCTTAATAGATTTAGGCCTATTCAGATTGTCTATTTAGACTTACTTTTTAAAAACACAATCTTATTTTGTCACTGATGTACCTAACATCTTTTAATGACTCCACATTGCTCTTAGGATAAAGTCCCAAGCCCTTCAGATGGACAGTAGTCTATATGATTTTGCATTTTATTCCTCTAGAGCCTCTGTCTCACAGTTACTTTCTAGATCACAATTACATAGACGTTTTCAGTTCCTTGAAGGTTTAATCCTCAGGGGTTTTGCCCCCGGCCTTTCGTCTGTCCATAATACCCTTCTCCCAGATTCCTTTACCTAGGTAATAAAATCCCTCAGATCTCTGCTATACTTTCTTTGTGTGCCCCTTTCATACTGCCAACCAAAATGTAATTAAGTCTTTATTTTTGTTATTATTTGTTTAATGCGTGTCTTCCCTCCTAGACTATAAGTTCAGTGAAGATTCTACTTGACTTGATCACTCTTACATCACCCTGCACTTGAAACAAATGGCCATCATATATTAGTCATGTAACAAATATCTGTTGAAAGAATAATTCTCACACTGTTTCTGTGGAGGAGGTACTTACGTTACCTTCCTTGTATGGATGTGAAACTGAGGCTACGGAGAGTGGGTAAATGGCTCGGTTGCATTACCAGTAAATTAGATGGACAAATTGAAAACCAAGTCCAGGACCCTGGCCCCCATGTTATCAAAAACTGTACTGGAACAGAACCCTTAGCCAGGGCTCCATATAGATTCAGGATATACTGACCTTCAGGGGATCCTTGAAATCATTCATTTCTTTATAAATTAGTTTAGATATGTGGATTTTGAGAAAATCGAGGGTCCATAAATGTTATTCACTTCTTAAAATGCTCGGGTTCACAAATAATTCTAAGAACCATTTTCATGGAGAAAGGTCTTAAAGAGTCATCATTTGTTTCTCAACCTGTGTAGACAAAGCTTGTCGGTACTGTGTTTGGCACATAGGAAGAATAAAATCCAGCTAAGAGACGTCCTAATAATGGTTTTGACTTTTTGACAAGAGTAGTGTTGAAATCGTTTATTTTTGTTTAAAAGTTAATCTTAAATGCTGCTTTAAGAGGGGCTGGATTTTCCTCTGAAAATTTTTGGTAGTGTTTCAGATTAACTGATGCTAACCAGCTATTTAAACCAAATAAAGAACCTCAAGAGGAGAGTTATTGAGATTTTTTTAAAAAATCCATTTTTCACTATTTCGTAAATAAGCGAGGCTCAGTATTTGTTAGAAACAACTGACATTTTATAGAGGGAGAGGTCAGAGAGAGCTATGTCTCCTCAGTAGTTTAAATGCATAAACATTTTAAGCAGTAATAATGGACTATTAAGTAAGTGCCTTACAATGTTTAGAACCTGGTCTTTTTGTATAAGCTCCAGCAAAAGCCTGGCTAGAAGGGAAACGATTTGCTGATCATAGTTTTTAGACCAAACTCAGGCTCAAATCCTCTCGAGAATCAGGGAGTGTGCTATGCGGAAATGGGTTCCTGGGTCTCTGGAAATGAGCCAAGACGTTGAAAGCCGATTCTCATTCCTCCTCCCAGATGTGACTTTGCTGATGGTTAAATTGCATCAAGAACCATTACAGCCTTACATACATTAATATGCCCTTAAAAGAAAAAGCATATATTAGGAGTGCTTGGTCTTTCAGGATGGAAATATAAAGCCCAGTCATAAAAGTTCTGTTGTGTGACAAGAGTTTGGTGATTTCCTAGTTCTGGCAGGTCCTTACTTGTACTGAAAATGTTCCCTGAAATTTGTCCCATTAGGGCAAAGCCATACTGAGACATGCTGAATTAGCTCTTGCACTAAATAGCCTTCTCTTTAAAATTCTGTAAGCTTGGCTAAGTAAACCTGACAGTTTATAGAGAGATAGGTGTGTTTTCTCTTTCCACTATAAGTAACCCACCCGAAACCCTGCAGAAGCCAAAATTCAAAATGGGATCCCCTGTCTCTATCGCCTTCCCATCTCTTCTGGCTGTTACTCAACAAGTACATACATATCTAGAGACAGAATTAAAAGTTGTGCCTGGTACACAGTTGTCCGTACCCCCCAAACCCTTATCCACAGGGAATATATTCCAAGACCTTCAGTGGATGCCAGAAACCGTAGATAGTACCAAGCCCTATATATACTATGGCTTTCCTACACATACATACCTATGATAAAGCTTAATTCATTAATTAGGCACAGTAAGAGAGTCTCTGAATTGCCAGCATCTCTACTCTTGAGCTTTGGGGCTGTTATTAAGTAAAATAAGGGTCATTTGAACACGGGCACCACCATACGGAGACAGTCTGTCTGATAACCGGACAGCGGCTACCAAGTGACTAATGGGCAGATGCTCTGGACAAAGGGACGATTCACGTGTCCAGCCATATGGAGCAGGATGGGCACAGATCTCATCATGCTACTCAGAAAGGCATGCAATTGAAAACGTATGAATTGTTAACGTCTGGAATTTTTCATTTAATATTTTTAGACTGTGGTTGACCATGGGTAACAAACCATGGAAAGCGAAACCACAGGTAAGGGGGGACTGCTATGTTCCTAAGCTGGTCACAGGACCACATCTCTTCCCTGTGGTCTCCTGGGGTTATTACAATGGGAGTAATATGATTTGGAGTGATAGTGTTTTTTCAAAGTTTCATTTTGGGAATATATTTCTTCTTCAGTCAAGAGATCTTGGCTATAATGAATTTCATATCCATTAGGGAGGAAGCTGTTTACAACACACACGTGGTTAATATATATCTGTCTGAACTTTCTAGGGGTTGAAGTTCTGCAGTTGAAATTCTCACTGGTCTATTTGTATCAGAGTTTACAACCATGTGTATTATAGTTTAGAACCCAATATTTAATGAAAAAGGAATATTAGAAAGGCTTCAATATGGGGGCTTTGATCATTTCACAAATCCTAATACTTGAGGATAATTGGAGAAATCAGACGTAGGGTGGAAAATGCCAGGGTGGTCAGGCAGTAAAATGCTGCTGAGGGGCAGGAACCAGAGAGAACAGGCACCTGAAAATAGCAAAAATCTATCTGTATGCATGACTGGTGAGACAAAGGTTTCCCCCAAATGGATTCCTGCCATAACACTACAAATAAAACTCATTAAATATTTAATGTGCATAATGTTAAGGTAAGTGCTCAGCTGGATGCAGCAAGAGGATTTTGAAAAAAAGCGAGGTATCTCAACAATTTGTAATTAATCACGAAAAGAACACCATGAACCGTCCAACTTGTTTTGTCCATCTTTTTTGGGGAGGGAAATTAATGTTTAAAATTATTATCATTGGTTCTCTAAAATGGGCTGTTGAATATTGGATCAATCTCCTTGTTAGGCTTTTCCTTTTAAATAAGATTGTAGATTGGATATTTTGCTAAACAAAAGAAAATAAGACCATGTTCAGAAATCTGTTTTCATAGAGGATTCAAAATACAGTAGTAGCATAAAAGTAGCATAAAAACATCCTTGAGTGATCCCAAAGTGTACGTTTTGTTTTGATATGCTTCTCTGTGTTATTGACATTTTCCCTGTATTTTACAGAATAAAACTGAGGAAAAATCATCTAAAACTTAAACCACTGAGGGAAACACCCATTAATATGAATATGTGATGAATGAAAATTATGTAAGTTAAATTGTCTTTAAAAACTGGATTACAGTTCAGTGACTGAAAAAGAATTCTCCAACAGTTCACATTACTTACAATATATTTGGAGGCATTAATCAGATGGGAATTTTTCTCTTCTTATACAAATTGTAAGCTTGATTTTATCTTTCGTCACAACAGTCTCTAGAGACATAGAAAAGGAGAAGCCACCTTTATTAATTTGTTAATGGAGGTTTGTCATTACTTTCATGTTATACCTTTGTTTAAATGAGTTTTGCTGGCACCCTTCATCTTGTATTCTTGTGATATTAAGGGCACTGAATGGAAGTAGAGTTCAGGGCAAGGGGAAGACCACATTCTGTGTCATGTACATCAAATAACACAGGCTATTGTCACAATCTATCAGGCCTTTTCTGCTTTGTCTCCTTGGGGACCCAGCTCAAGCCTTACCACATCCTGAGACCCTTAGTGGAATTTATAATTCTGCTTCTATTCTTACTGTGGTTACCCTCAAGTTTTTAAATTAAAAATTTGGGAGGGAGAAATCATTCCAAACTTGAAAATGTTGCAAAAGTAATACAGGAAAACACCCACATACCCTGTACCCAGATTCACCTGTTGTTTATTTACCCTTTTGCTTTATCATTTCTCATTTGCTCTGCTCTCTCTTTGTTGTTGGTGTTTTGTTTTTTTGCTCTGCTCTCTTCTCCTATGTATCAATGTACTTATATTCACCTATCTATCACATATATAATATACAGCTACATAATTATTTTCCTGAAAAATTTGAGGGTAAATTACATACATTAAGATCCTTTACCCCCTAAGTACTTCAGTGATAAGGGATATTCACTTACATAACCTCAGTCCAATTCTCAACTTTGTAAATTTACATCGATAGGATATTTTTATCTAATGTTCTGTCCAGATTCTAATTTTGTTGTTCACCTAATAAAGTCTGTTACAGCGTAATTGTTGCTTCCAATACAGAACCCAGTGTAGAGTCATGTATTGTTCTTTGCTGTCATGATTCCTTAGTGCCCTTTATTCAGAGACATCTCCACAGCCTTTTTTCCTTTTGTAGCATTGACATTTGGAAGAATACACTCCCAACCCTTCCTTTTTATTAACAGAACCTTCAGCAGTTTATTTTTATGATATTTCCTCATAACTAGAATGAGATTACACATTCTTGGCCAGAATACTGAGTACATGATGCTCTGTTCTTCTCAAGATATCACCTCTGAAGATGAATGATGTTCGTCTGCCCCTCATGGGTGCTATTAATTGGTGAAGGTGTGGCCTGATTTCTCCACTGTATAATAACAATTTGTTTTTCTGCCTTACAATTAATAAGTGGTCTGTGGAGAGACGCTTTTTGACCAAGCAAATATCCAACTCACCATCACAATTTCCTCCTAGCTTTGGCTTCCATGGATGGTCCTGACCTGACCCAGTCTTTCCCATGATAGTCTCAAAGTGATGATTTTCCAACCCCAGCAGCCCCTCCACAAGGACCCATCCGCTCTTAGCCTTCTACTGTAAGCAAGAGCTCCTCCTTGTCTGTTTATTACTGATATCGACTCAGAAAATTTATAACTCATTATATATACTATCAAAGAAAAGGAATTTGAAAGTACAACTATTCTTAGTTCTTTCTTTTCCATCACCAACTGTTCCAAATCTTCACCATCCGTTTCACTCACGTATCCCTCCTCTCACTCCAAGGTTATCTGGCTTCCCACTTACTCAAGGAAATTGGGAACATCAGCTGTGAATGACTCCACCTCCTTTCTCTCACCTTGCACATAAAAATGTATTTACATCTACATCTATTTTTGTCCACTTTTGTCAAGGCACAGTAGGTGAAGCAGCCTTCCTCATGATTAAAGCCAAATGCTTTATCTATGGTATTTTTCTTCCTCTTCTCTCTTTTATCTTATTGAAAGTGTGTTGTATAGAATTAATCAAATTCTTTGGTTCGTGAAATATTCTGTGCAGTGGTTCATGCTTGGTTTTTTAAATCTTTTTATCTGTATATCTCTCTATGTCTTTTCCTTCCTTCCTTCCTTCCCTCCTTTCTTCTTTCCTTCCTTCTCTCCCTCCCTCCCTGCTTCCTTCCCTCCCTCCCCTCTCTCCCTCCTTCCTTCCTTCTTTCCTTCCTTCCTTCCTTCCTTATCTATCTAATCTATCTATCTATCTAATCTATATATTTAATTAAAGTTATGAGCGACTGTGAATTAATGGCCTCTTATTATAAGATGACCAACCATATTGAATGGGGTCCTCACAGTGACCTCATTAAACCTTAATTACCTCTTTAAAGGCCCTGTCTTCAAATACTGTCACACCCTAAGGCACTAGGAGTTAAGACTTCAACATATGAGTTCTGGGGGTACACAATTCTCATTCCACTTAGCATCTCACATGAGCCTTTCAGCTTACCTTCCTGTGGACAGTCTGGCCCACCTGAAGTCCACCAGTGCCCCCAGTGTTATCCAACTAAACTACAAACAGTTGAGGAACAATTTGTCTATTTTAAATACTTACCACTTTCTTCTATTCCCATCTGATCTTCAGCAGTATCACTGGTGTCAGAATTGTGGTCTTGGTAGAGCAAGAAAGTGCTATCAGAAGTGATGTCATCTCCATGCATTTTGACTATCGTGCACCAAATCCCTTTTCAGCTTTATAGTTGACTACTTTCAAATTTGATATGTGTTTTCTTTTGAGTTCTTCTACTGATCACATATACAGTTAGGGGCAACCTCAACCCAGCCTAGAGATTACTCTTAATTTCTTTTCTCGTTCATGAATTAGTATGAGGATGCTTATTGCACTAATATATGGTATGTTCACATATCCTACGCAGTTCAGTGAACATCCATGGAGCACTTGCTATGTTCCTAGCATCCAGCATTCAAAGATGAGTAGGACATGGTTCCTGTCCTCTAGGAGCTGAAGTCTATGTGTGGACGCATATACGTGAGAAAATAAATTACAGTTTGGTATGATGAATGAAGATAATGGAAGTTTCAGCAACTTTTCTGGTAAATCAGATGGTTTAAAGAAAAATCTGGCATGTCCAATCATAAGACTTTTTACCTCTCTACCTCCTTTTAAAACTGTCTTTACGTAAAACCTCTTCCCGTGTTATTAGTCATTTATTTATTCTCCCATAAAACATTGGAAAAAGCACCAAAGGACTGTGCCCTTTTGCTCAAAATTCCTGTACAAAATTCAGAGCAGGACCCTTAGATCTAGGAGCAAGCATGCTGCTTACATTTCAGTATTGATGCTTTCTGTAAGATTATATGTTTTCTTGGTCTTTTCTTTGATATTTCATCTTTGACCCACACCATTTTCTCTTTATTCTTCCTTTAAAATAGTTCCATTAATGCATTTTTAGATTATACATACTTTCTCTTTGGGGACCATCTTTTTTTTTTTTTTTAATTTATGAAAACCACCACCAACCACCCTTCTCTCATTCTTCTTGTTTTAAGTCTTTTCTTTCATGATCTGTACTATGTCTAATCAGAATTAACTCCCTTGATCATTGATGTTCATCTAACTCTAGCTGAAAACCTTTTTCTTCTTTCCATAAATACTCTACACTAAAAAACATCTGATGCTAGGAAAAAATTAATTTTATTTCTCACTGTCATTGGCATTACTCCTTCCTTTATATAATTTTCTCAACATTTTCTGACATCTTTAAAGCAAGTAGAGCTTTCATCATTTTTCATTTAGTTTTTAATCTTTCAAGAATTTCTTCACCTTTACTCTGTTGATGCCAAGTTTTCTTTCTTCTGAGAAAGTAATTCCACTTTTGAACAGTTTGATCACATTTTATTTCACACTTTTATTAGTTCTTGTAAATAGATCTTGTCTCATTTACTGAATCATTTTCTTTTTTTAAACTAATTTTTAGGCTGTAGTTTAAATAAGAATACTTTGGAATCTCTATTTAAGTGTTTAATTTCTTTAAATCAAGATCACTGTTATTTATTCCCTCCAACTTACAATGCATTCTCACACATTCTGAGAATTTTTATCTTTCAGATGCCCAATTATTGGAGCAGTAAACATAAAAATACACCCTTATGTAGGGGACTTTTCCTCTGTTGACTGGTACGAAAGTTTAAATCAGTGCATTTATCATCATTGTTATTATGTTATTTAAAAATAAATTTAGTCTGTCTTTACTCAAAAATATGCCTGCACAGTTTCACAGTTTACAATATAGATTCCTGTTTTATGTTGTGTCTCTCACAACATATTTGTGTATTTTCATGGCATGCTTTAATGTCCTTCTCTCTTTCCTCTAGTGGCTTTTCTCATTCTTGTTCACCCTGTTTTGTCCCTGTGGTTGTAGAGCACGATTTCTTCTGGGAATAGCGATTCTGTTCTCTTATAAATTCTCTGAACTCCTTCCCCACTATATTTGCTTTCTTTTCCTCTATAATCTTCAAGCAAAACTGACTCTTCTAATGTTACTTTTTCCCACATGGTTTTCTCGTATGAGAACAAGATTCTCCCCGATGAATTCTGCCTGGATCAGATTTAGTTTTAAGAGCTTCATTTTCCCCTTTCCCTCCTTTCTCCCATCTCTTCAACTGTAGAATAAGAAACATCATATTTCTCTTTCCTGAAGATTTTGCCTGCTGTCATTTTCTTGTAGAACTCCAGTAGATTTACCTTCGTCTATTTGATCAGATGCAGTATATAGAAGAAATCAAAACCTAGAATTTGGCAAGAGGCAGAACTAAACTTGAGACCCATATCCCCAGCTACACTGACTAGCCACATAAACTTGGGAAAATTATATACCCTCCCTAAGCCTCAGTTTCCTCATCTGGATAATGAGTATATGATGGAAGCATCAATCCTTTTAAGAATTTTTTAAATGATAGATGGTAGAATACTTAGCATAATTCTTTACAAATAGTAAGCATTAAATACATATTAATGATATTTTAATTTCATATGCATTATCTTCCCTTTTATTCTGAACTTTCAAGATGTCTTTGCTGTACCCAGTAACATTGTGATTTGCATTGTTATACATTTGTGGTTTTTAAAAATGACAATTTCTTTTTTTTTTTTTAGACAATATAGTGTCCATTTTCTCCACACTAGAATGCTTTTCTTGTCTAGATCTTAACCAAAAGTGATTTCTCGAGTCAAGTCTGTAGTAAGTTTTTGACTGTTTGGTGAATTTCAATTTTTCATTTATCCTAATTGAAAGTGATTAGTATGTGGCAAAGCTAATACTTCGAGGGCTCTAGTTCTATTTTAAACTTCTAGTAATCTGTCCAAACACCAAACCTATGTGCTAAATTTACTGGAACTGATCATTTGTCATGATGGAGTTTATGGGAGGGCACAGTATTGCCTACAGCCACTACCTCAATTTGGAAGCTATTGGACAGAGTCTTTAACATTGGCCTACACTTGAAATCAACACTAACATCTTCTTGTAGTCCTTTTTAACTTCTGGCAGAGAGTTTAACATTCATTTAGTAAATAACCATCTTAGGAATATATTCTATAATGTTGCTTCCAGAAATTACAGAATTCACAAAAGAAATACCATGGAGGCTTCTCAAAGTATGCTCAGGGAAAGAATATTGAATTATGTCATTTCCCTCCCTTCAACCTATTTTCAAGCTACTTACACCAGGAATATGAAACAGTTCAGAGTTTTCAAAACATCACACAAATAGTCCCTGAAGTTGACTACAGACCTTGAATGCAACCTATCCATAAAGGTGGCAAGTCCAATAACTGTTCTCAGACTTGAATGGAACTTTCAAGTGGTCAGTTTTAGTTCAGCTTTAAAGATCATAGTCAAAAGCAATGAGATGACATTTTTTGTTGTTATTTGAAGCTATGTGTTAAGATAGTCAATCTCCAAACTGCCATCTGTATCCAATGAACCTTTGACTCTCCTAGACATCTGTTTTGCATCCTCTGCTATTGTTTTTGCAAGTTTTTTTTCAAATTTCAACATATGTATTATTTTAGTTGAAAAATTCATCAGGATACTGCCACAAGTAACCACAGTATACAATACAACCAACCAGCATATTTTTAAGAGCTTCTTTTCAAATATTCACCTTCCTCTAGAAAGAAAAATGACTAGAGAAAAACTAATGGTGTTCAAAAATAACACACACAGTCTTACTGGAAAATATTAAAGCTCACTAGATTTCATTGAAAAGGACTTGTGGATATTTATGTATCTATTTTATCTTATCTTTCCCCACACCCAAGTCATTATTAATTTCTGATAATTTTATACTGATATTTTAATGTTACCTGAAACAAAATTAAAATCTACCTCTGTTACACCAAAAAGTTTTGTCTTTACTTTATGTTGTTAGGAGTTTGAGAAGAAATACATAAGACATTTGAGAACAGGATCTATGTTATCTTCACCCTTGATATTTTTTTCAGCACTGACACATCAAAAATGAATAACTCACCTGAGTGAACATTAGGCAAAATCAATTCATAAAAGCAAATAGTTAAATTATACTGTAGTGGATATAACCAAAATATTACATTCATTGTAAGACTAGTTTTCAAGAAAGTCATTTTGTAAATTCAAAGTCAATATTGTTTTCATTACTTTAAGAAAGTATTTCTTGGAGGGTCTCTTTGTCTATCAAGGAACCATGGTCATTTTACACTGTGATTGGTTTTTAAAAATGCAAATTTAAAAAATCTGTTTCAAATAATAAATTACCCAAGAACTCATAAAATTTTAGCTTAATAAATAAAAGGGAAAGTGTTTAAAGTACTTTGGTCTATATTCTACAGGCATGCCCACAGGGGGAAAAAAAAGGCAAAGGATAGGAAACTATATAATGAAAATATAGAACACCTATGGACTCAAACAAAACAAAGTCCAGTGTGTTATTATGCTTTTAAACAAAAGAAAAACACATTTGAAATTACGGTAACCTTGGGAAGAAAGCCCTTCTAAAAGGCTCTGTGCATTGTACCATATACCCGTTCATACAGAATCAAATAAAGTTAGGTGAAGATATTAACAGAGCCAATCAGGGCAAAGGCTGGTGGAGACCAAAAGACCCATATCTTCTGAGTGGTAGAACAACTTTCATTCTTAGGAGAGTGGAGGTAAAAACAGGTGACCTCGCCATCCTGAGAATTAATTGAATCAAACCAATCCCTTCCTACTTTCAACCTTTCTTCTCTAAAGAGACATTCTGATTGTATCCCAAAATAGTTTCTCTCTGTAGTCATCTCTGTCTTTTTAATGCCATTTCCTTCACTAACCAGTACTCTTTCCCTGTTATATACATGCTAACTAGAGAATCTCCAGTCCAGATGTTTGCAGTTGATAACAGACAAACTGTTTGCAAATGGAGTCTAGTCTTATATCGTTCATTCATTTGATTAATATTTCCTGAATGTCTACTATGTACCAGGCGCTATTCAGCAGATACCCAGGTGAACACCACAGTTTCTGCTTTCATGTATAAATTGCAGTATAAACAGGTACTGAAACAGAGAGGAGCAAGGAGGGACTGGATGAAGGGAGGGAGCTCACAAATGCACTCCACTGACCTAGAAATGTCCGCATGAAGATGTTCTGAGGGTCTAGGAATATGGCATGTGATTCCGTATTGGGGGGGAATTTTTGAATTAAGGGCTATTTGCAATTTCTTTGGACTGGGTTGTGTATCTTAAAATTGGCATAAGAAAAGTACAGGCCCCCAGGCCCCAGGTAGGTACCAGAATAACAACATGGCATGGCAAAGGCAATAAGGTATTGATTCAGGATGTTCAAGTGGAGAGAGAAACAAAGCAATTGATACCTCTCCCCCTGCACTAAAAAGGAGCCATAGATTTATCTTATGGGTAAAAAAGATCATGAGTTAATTTCCCGCTTTATATCTGTAGAACTGCCATTTGTACGTTTAGACATCTGAGGCAGTATTTACTTGAACCTCAATTTAAATGATCAACAAGTGGTAAACCTGCTTTAACCTCAAAGGCATCCCCCTAGTTCCCCAGCTGAAACTAAACTTCCTGGGGCTTTGGTGGCCAGTGTGGGTCGGGTGATCAAGAAGCCTTTCAACCTGCAGGTGGAGGAGGTTGGATGGTCTCAGAGATGAGAGATACGGATGTAAAGTGTTCTTAGAAGAGGCCCCTGAATTCCTGCGTTAGCTGCCAGCTTTGAGGAAGAGCTAGCTATTGGTGATTGAGAGTTGAAGGAGCTATAGTTGGAAGTCTGGGAGGGCTAGAAAGCAGTGTTTAAATCTGTGGGCTTCAGAATTCTAGTTCAAACCCAAATGTCCAGAGAAAAAAGGGAAATGGTCCCCTGATGGTTCCCGTGGGACTGTTGTAGTCCGCCATCCAACAAGATGCAGGGCAGATTGGCTTGTCAAATCAGTAACACCTGAATCTAGTTAGTGTCGGGTAATTGTTAATCAAGCATGATCGAACCAACCTGGATTCAAAGCGGAGCTACAGGGGTGAAGGAGAGAGGCGCAACCTTGGGACAAACTAGGGCTCAGGGAACAGGACTCAGAGCCGGGACTTCCCTGGCAGTCCAGTGATTAGGGCTCAGCGTTTTCACCGCGGGGGCGCGGGTTTGCTAAGATCCCGCAAGCGACTTGGCCCCGCCGAAAAAAACCTCAAAACGTCACAAGAAACGAGAAGGGCTGGAAATGAGGTGAGTGGCCTCGGCTTTCTGATGACAGACACGGGTCAGCCTTGAAGCCAGTGAGAGGTGAGTGAAGACAGCCATTAACTGGCAAGCATAGCTTTAAAATTTTTACCTGGACACATGTATAATATATTCTTTGTGTATTCTTTTATTTCTCACATGTTTAGGCAAAGTTTCTTCGCCCATCCAAAGAGCAGTTAAATAATTTTTTTTCACTTTTTCTTTTTTATATTTAACTCTTTATGTTAGAGTATAAAGGGAGGCTTGGATTTGATGATTGTTCTCCCCAAGGACCAGTTTCCCCCAAGCTCTTTTTTGAATAATCTAGCCCCATTATTGTTTTGTGATGGTCCTTTTTTACCTTACATCCTATTACTGTCTGTTACATCCCAGACAGGCTATGTTTCAGGATATTTACCCTGTCTCACTCTTATGTCATGTTTCGCCCCCATTCCACACTATTTTATTTATGGTAGTTTTATATGTTTTATGTTCTGTGGGTAACTTACTATCATAACATTTCTGTCTGAGACTTTTAAAAACTCTTATTATACCTATTCTTTCAAATAAACTTTAATTTTTGTCAAGTCCACAAAAATACCATCATGATTGAATTAAACCGTTATATTAATTTGGGAAATATTGACTTTTCAGTACTATTTAATACTTCTAGGTTAAAAATATGTGTATCTTAACATATTTGATCTCCCTTTGCATCTTCCAATTAAGTTCTATAGCTCTTTTTCTTAGGAATTGCAAACTTGCTAATTCTAGATATTTCATGCGTCTTTTTGCTTTTGTGAATGAAAAATATGTTTCTTTTATCTTCTAATTTTTGGTTATTGGCATAGGAGTTACCTAGTGATTACTGCATTATATTTGACAACTTACTAAACTAGTTAGTTTTAAAAGTTTTAAAATTGTGAATAATGTTGCATTAAACATTGGGGTGTGTGTATCGTTTCAAACTAGTGTTTTCATTTTCTTTGAATATATACCCAGGAGTGGACTTGCTGGATCCTATGATAGTTCTACTTTTAGTGTTTTGAGAAATCTTCATACTGTTTTCCACAGTGGCTGTGACAGTTTACATCCCCAGCAACAGTGTACAAGGGTTCCCTTTTCTCCAGGTCCTCATCAACATTTGTTATTTGTAGACTCTAATGATAGCCATTCTGACAGGTGTGAGGTGATAGCTCATTGTGGTTTCAATTTGCCTTTCTCTAATGATTAGTAATGCTGAGCGTCTTTTCATGTGCCTGTTGACCACCGTATGTTTTTGCTGAAAAAAATGCCTATTCAAGTCTTCTGCCCATTTTTAAGTCAGGTTGTTTGTTTTTTTGATATAGAGTTGTATAAACTGTTTGTATATTTTGGAGATTAACCCCATATCAGTCATATCATTTGCAAATATGTTCTCCCTTTCAGTAGGTTGTCTCTTCATTTTGTCAGTAGTTTCCTTGCTGTGCAAAAGCTTGTTAAGTTTCCTTAGGTCCCATTTGTTTAGTTTTGCTTTTATTTCTTTTGCCTTAGGAGACACATCCAAAAAAACAGTGCTATGATTTATATCTAAGAGCGTTCTTCTTATATTTCCCCCTAGGAGTTTTATGGTTTCAGGTCTTACATTTAGGTCTTTGATCCCTTTTGAGTTTACTTTTGTATATGCTGTGAGGAAATGTTCTAATTTTTAAATTTTAACAATACATAATCATATATTAAACAAATAGCTATCATTCATCTCCATATAATTAGTGAGAATTTTTGCATATTCTGGCATATTTGGCCAGTTTTCATTCTTAGTGTTCTGTGTTATGACTAGGGTTTTTTTTAGTACTGTAACTTATAGCTAGAAACAAAATTGTAAAATTGACAATTAAGGTTACAGACTGTACTGGGTGGAAAATTGAAATGCAAGTTGTATTTAGTTTGGCTCACCTTTTTAAAACCAGAATTTTGTTTCTTTTTCTTAATAATATATTTTGATGTCACTGGCACTCAGGATTTTTGTCCAAGAACCAATAAATACAATGACTGTGCTTTTTAGTGAATTGAAATACATTCTTACCTGTTATGATCAATAAAACTTCATCCCAATGAATCACTGAAAATTTTGTGAAGACTTTTATAAATGATAACTGTAGTAATAGTTCATTCAGCTTGCAACATATGAAGTCAAAGCTGAAGGAAAATTTCAAGATGACTCTTAACTCTGTATATGTAAGATGGAGTGCTTAAATGTAAAGTGTTGTTTTTTAAGATGTATTCCCAAAATGGTTCAGGGTTAGCTTTGGTACAGATTAATGGAGAGGTCAGTCAGTCAATCAGCAAACTTGTATTAAGTGGCTATTCTGGGTTTAGCACCATCCTATAGTCTGAGGAGGTTACAGAAATTGTTCTCCCCTTGTGTTCAGCCTGTTGTGCTAAGGAGTCCCTCCCTCCTTTGCAGGTTTAGTTTCCTTTGATCATCCTTTAAACAGCAGTTTTCCTGCTGGTTCCATCTTTGGCACCCTCCTTCTCACTCTCTTTCCTTTCCGACGACTCTAACAAGTACCACTATATAGATGACTTCTGAAATACCAGCTTTGGTCCTGACAGCCTTATACCCTGGGCTCAGTAGCTGAATATAAAGTCCTCTACCAAACATCTCTGTGTGCCCTTCAGGTATGTCACTTTCAGTATATTCCAAGTGGCCCAACATCTCTCCTGACTCTAGACCTTCTGCTCCAAATTTACTTAATTGTTGGTGCTTGAAACCCAAATGTTGTTCCTAATTCCATCTTATCCCTTACTTCTCATATCCAATTAGTAAGAAAGACTTACTGATCCAGTTTCCTTAACACCTTCTTCTTCTTTCTTTTTTTTATTTTTAAATTTATTTATTTTATTTATTTTTGGCTGCTTTGGTTCTTTGTTGCTGTGCGCTGCTTTCTCTAGTTGTAGCGAGCGGCTACACTTCGTTATGGTGCGCGGGCTTCTCATTGTGGTGGCTTCTCTTGTTGCGGAGCATGGGCTCTAGGCGTGCGGGCTTCAGTAGTTGCGACACACAGGCTCAGTAGTTGTGATGCACAGGCTTAGTTGCTCCATGGCATGTGGGATCTTCCTGGACCAGGGCTCGAACCCATGTCCCCTGCATTGGCAGGCAGATTCTTAACCACTTTGCCACCAGGGAAGCCCCTTCTTCTTCTTTCCTTCCACTCTATCACCGTTGCATTACGTTTGTTCAGGCTCACAACTTAGGTCACCTGGATCACCACCATGACATCCTTACTATTCTTCCTGCAGTTCCTCCTCACCCCCAATCATTGCTTTTCATCCCCTTAATTGCATTTTAGGTGCTAATATCATGTCACCCTTCCACTTAAGACTGCCTAATGGTGCCCTATTGACTCTTTTGATGGAATGTAAGGCTGTATCATTGTCTTCCACTCTCCGTACATCCATACTATTTTAAGCCAGATAGCATGAAACTTCCTATTACCCAGAGTCCCATGCTCTCTCATATTTCTTTATTTTTTTATAGTCTTGTCTCTCTCCGCACAACACCCTTCTCCATTTTCACCCAGCTAATCTTTTAAAATTCAGTTTAGTTTTCACCTCCTCTAAGAATCATTCCCTAACTTGCGGTGGTTTTAAAAGTACATCAACAAATTCTTTACTACTTCTCCCTTCAAGAGATGAAGCTAATTATCCTCCCCTTGAGTACGAGCCAGACTTGGAAACTTGCTTCTAACAAATATAATAGGCAGAAATTGTGGTAAATCACTTCCAAGAGTAGGTTTAAAAAGATTGCAGCTTCCTTCTTGGTTGCACTCCCTCTCTCTAAGATAACTTTTTCTGGGAGAAGCCAGCTGCCACATCATAAGGTCACTTGGGCAGAATATAGTAAGACCAGCATCGAGAGGACCTTAATTTTTTGACCAGCAGCCAGTCAGGAACTGAGGCCAGCTAACAACCACGTGAGTGGGGGGGGGGTGAGCTCCACGTCCTTACGTTCTGCCATTGTGATTGGAGCCACAACAATGTAAGTGAACTTGGAAGCTGTCCTTCCCCAGTTGAGCTTTCAGATGAGATTGTACCTCCAGCCAACAGCTTGACTGAAACCTCGCAAGAGACCTTGAGGCAGAACCACTCAGCTAAGGGGCTTCCAGATTCCTGACTCACAGAAACTGTGAGAGAAGAAGTGTTTGTTGGTTTAAACTGCTAACTTCTGGAGCAATTTCTTAACCCTTTCCTCATCTCTGTTCTCATAACACCCTGTGCTTACCTGTATGGGACCGCTTATTTCATTATTGAAATTGTCTGTTAATTATTATAATTTCCCTATCAGATTGTGAACACCTTGAAAGCAAGAAGTATGTTTATAAACTACATATTGAATGGGTAAATGAATATAGCAGATGACCTCCACTCTCATAGAACTTACATTCTGTTGAGAATATTACTACACATAGAATAAGTATAAAAAATAAAAGACAGTCTATAATATTCAGTAACCTTAGGTGGTACAGATTCCACTTTATAAGACTTCGGAGGGAGGAGAGACAGGTGAAAGAGAGTCAATCAGATCTAGATAACTAGTGAATTTCAAGCCACTATCTGTTGCAGCTAAACCACAAAAAGGAGTTTACTGATTGTCTTGGATTTTTGCTATTTTATTCCTCCATGGCAAATTATGAATGATTATCTTTTACACACATTATCACATTTAATTGTCAGCTGGACAAGTAGGATGTTTCTCCTATCTGAAGTTACAGTTTTTCGAGCTGAAGAATAGCCAATAAGTAACAGAGTCTTACTGGGACATCGTTTTGCCTCAGTGAAGAGCTCTTTCCCCTAGACCATATTGAAAGGGGATCACAGCTATGTGACTCAAACTGTGAGAGTTAGTTTGTGAAACAGTTCACAAATACAGACATTTTTGTCAATATTGCCGGTTGTAATTTGTGTGCTTCTAGAAAAGAGGAACTGAATTTGTTAAATTCACTTCCTGTTCTCACAAACCATCAAACACTTAGGCATTTAACAATAGATAAAAATATGCGGCTTCCAAGAGTTATCATCATTCAGGGGATTATCACACTTTCAGTCTCTTCAGATAAATATTGTTTTGTAGACTTTCAATAATAGTAGTGCAACAAACTACAAGGAGTTGTTTTGCTACTGATTTTACAGTATAATCTTCAATTTGAAACACATTCTGTAAATAGGCTTCATTTTTTATCTGTTGAGTGTGCTTTCATATAACAATATTACAAACAAGAATTTGCAGTGAGAGAAAAAAACATTTTATGTTCTATTCTTAACACAAGGACTACATTATAAAGCATAGCACAGAATGAATGGTAATATGAGCAAATTCTATGCCATTGATTACTTTTTCCTTTACAGTTAATGAATGAACTTTAAGTTTCATATAATTTACTGTATGTATTAAGGAAGAGAAAATACTATTTTCTGGGTGGCATTTTGTCCGGAACAGCATCTCTTCATTTTGTATTCAAATGAAGAGAATTAAGGGCGTTCTCTGTATTGATATCACTTTGTAGTGCGATAGAAGCAGCTTGTGGTGAAGTGAATGTAAATTCCAGATGGAGAGAAGTGATGTTGAACACTGTCTTGCTTCTATCAGCATGGTAAATTATTTATGTTTTTGGTGAAGGCTTTCACAGTGGGCTTGTCAGCTAATTTAGCGATGATAGTATGACTGAACCAAACCATCAACTGTTTATTCCTGTCTAAGTGTAGTCATTAAAAATTCTATAAAATTACTATCTAAATTATCTCCTCTGCTAGATCCTGTAAATGATGGTTTCAAGAACACTGAAGTGTATTTAAGAAAATCCATGTTATGTCCTAGTGATGGGTGTAAATTCGGGTTTCTGGTATCTCGTATCCTCTTTCTGAGACATTCATGCTTTTCCCTTGACCATCTTTAAAGAATGACTCCTTTGCCAGTTGTGTAGTTTTCTCAACCTGCTTCTTGCTCATAGCAAGTTGGGAGCCCAGAGGCCTTCTTGCAGTTTGAACACTCACTCCCTTTTCATCTAGACTTGGTGTTCTTTTGCCAGTTCAGTTTACTTAAAAACTGTGTGGACAGCCTACATATCTAATTACATTCTTCTCCAAACACCATACCCAAAACTCATTTTGAGATATGCTTCCTTCTAGACCTAATGACTGCTATTTTGGTATTAGGCTTCTGTGGAACTCTGCCCTCAAATTTCCAAGAATCCCTTTTGTCCAGATGAGAAGGGCTACCAGGCAAATCTTAATTTTTTCAGAGTTCTTTAAAAAGGGTCTTGCTGCCACACTCTTGATTTGATCTTACAGTTCTCAGACCTCATTTTACATTGAGAAAGCTACACTAACTGAGGAGACTGGAGATGAAGAGCATATCTATTTTCCAATCCAGCAATATATAGGAACCCCCTATATTTCTTCTAAATCATCATTCTACAATAGCTAGTTCTCTATTAACTCAGCTCTTTTTTTTTCAGTTCTGTATTAAACACAGCTAAGAGCAGTCAGTTGATACTTTCAAAATTCTGCCTGGATATCATCTTATCCAATTTTAAAAGCTCACAATGTACACTTACTTGCTTAAGTCCACAAAAATTGACTTCTAAGTCTTCCATTTCCTTTTGGGCTGAGCTCATTCATGGATCCTCAGTAAGCCAAGGGTCAGGTAGTCTGTTCTGATCATTTTGGCTGGACTATCTCACATGTTTGGGGGTCAGCTGGCTCTAGCCTTGTCTAGGATGACCTCAGCTAGGACAACTTGGCTTTTATCCACATGGACTCTCCTCTACCCGCAGGGAGCTTTGTCATACGATGGGGGCAGGTTTCCAAAAAAAAGAGTGGAATCACATAAGACCCCTTGAAAACTAGGCTCAGAACAGGCACACTATCACTTTTACTGCACTGTTGACCAATGCAAGTCAAGAGGCCAGCCTGTTTTCCAAGGATGGGTAAGGGACTTCCATCTCTTGATGGGAGTCTTTTCAAAGTCACATTACAAAGTACATGCATGCAGGGAGGGGTAAAGAATTGCAGCAATTTTTGCAACCTATCACAGAGCCTATCTCTTTAAATATTTCACTTACCCCATTCTTAATCACTTTTGTTCTGAAACTCTAACGAATTTCATTTCCATGTCCTGTAATTTTTTCCTATTTTCCAACTCTCTCTCTTCTTTTTAAAATAAATTTATTTATTTTTGGCTGCGTTGGGTCTTCATTGCTGTGCGTGGACTTTCTCTAGTTGCGGAGGGCAGGAGCTACTCTTCATTGCAGTGCGCGGGCTTCTCATTGCAGTGGCTTCTCTTGTTGCAGAGCATGGGCTTCTCATTGCAGTGGCTTCTCTTGTTGCAGAGCACGGGCTCTAGGCGTGCAGACTTCAGTAGTTGTGGCACGCGGGCTCAATAGTTGTGGCTCGCGGGCTCTAGAGTGCAGGGTCAGTAGTTGTGGCACATGGGCTTAGTTGCTCTGCGGCATGTGGGAATCTTCCCGGACCAGGGATCGAAACCGTGTCCCCTGCATTGGCAGGTGGATTCTTAACTACTGCACTGCCAGGGAAATCCCTATTTTCCATCTCTTTTTCTCTCTGTAAAATATTCTAAGCAATTTCTTTTGGCATATTTCAAGTTTACTATTTTTATCTTCAGCTCTGTCTAATGTGCTATTCAAATTCTCCATGAAATTTTAATGTTCAGTTATAATTTTAATTTCTAAAACTCAGATTATTTTTCAGACAAGCTTGGTGGTTCTTGATAATTTATCTTCTCTGCGTATGTTTTTGAGTTCTTTTATTATACGTAATAAGCATAGTATTTATTTAATCTGTGTCTGATTTTTCAAAATCTCAAACTTTCAGAGCTTGCTTTTTTCTATCTGTTGGTTTTCACTCATGGCGCTTTGTTTCCTTGTGTGCCTGGTGATTTTTCATTGTGAGATGTTAATTTTCCCTTAAAAGTGTTTAAGGATTTCTTTGAGTACGGGATGATAGCTCATTTGTATTTGCTTCTGTCAGGTGCCTGGGAAAGTACGAGGAACAATTTTGAAATTGATTCATTGCTTAAGGTTTTTTTATTGCGAGCACAGTTTGGGCTAATATCCATATGAGGACTTGCTGAAGGTTACGGTTCTCAAGGATATTTTCACCCTCCTCCTCTGCTCAGGGCCAAGGGAAATTTCCATTTATTTTCATAGGAGTTAGGAGGATAGAGCATGTTTACTGCTGGATCACTTTCTTTAAGACTTTATAATGCAGGTTTTACATATCATGTATATCACCCATTTCAAGGGTAATGTGTTTTCACTTAACAATATGTTTTTGAGGTGCATTCATGTTGTAGCATGTATCAGTAGTTGGTTCCTTTTTATTGTAGAAGAGCATTCCATTATATAGATATACCACATTTTGTCTATCCACTAGTTGATGGAAATTTAGGTTGTTTCTGTTTTTTGGCTATTATGATTAATGCTGCTAAGAACATTTCTGTCTAAGTCTCTGTATGGATACACATTTTCATTACTCTTGGGTAGAGATCCAAGAGTGGAATTGCTGGTTCTTATGGTAAATTTACATTTAACTTTTAAAGAAACTTCTAAACTATTTCCAAAGTGGCGGAATCATTTTACATTTCTACCACTATTGTATCAAGGTTCCTGTTTTTCCACACCCTCACCAACCAATGTTATTGCCTGTATTTTTTTTACAGCCTTTCTAGTGGTTTTAATTTGCTTTTCCCTTATGACTAATGATGTTGAGCATCTTTTCATATGTTTATTAACCATTCATATATATTCTTTGGTAAAATGCCTATTCAAATATTTTGCCCAATTTTTAATTGAGTTGTTTGTCATCTTATTAAGGTATAAGACTTTGTATATTTTGGACACGGTCCTGTATAAATATGTTTTACAAATATTTCTTCCTAGTCTTCTATTTGTCTTTTTATTTTCTTAATGGTACCTTTCAAATGGCAGAAGTTTCTATTCATATGAGGTCTATATCATCAATTTCATGTCTTATAGACCATGCTTTTTGTGTCATATAAAAAAGTTTGCCTAACCCAAGGTCTCAGATTTTTCTCCTATGTTATCTCCTAAAACTCTAAATTTTTAGTTCTTACATTTAAATCTATAATCCTTTTGAGTTAATTTTTGTGTTTTGTGTGAGATAATGGCCTAAATTCATTACCTTGCATGTGGCTATTCAATTGTCCAACTACCATTTGTTAAAAAAGGCTATCCATTCCCCATGAATTGAATGAATTAGCACCTTTGTCAAAAATCAAATGACCATAAATATAAGGATTTATTTATAGACTCTCGGTTTGTTCCATTGGCACATATATCTGTATTTATGTCAGTAGAACATGTTATCTTAGTAATTATGTAATAGTTTAGAGTACATTTTGATTTGGAAGGTGAAAGTTCTTCAACTTTGCTCTTTTTCAAAATAGTTTTGGCTATTCTTGGTCTTTTGCAATTTCATATAAGTTGGTGGATCATTTTGTAAATTTCTGCAAAAAGTCTGCTGAAATTTTGATAGGGATTGAATTGAATCTATAGACAAATTTGGAGGAATTTTCATCTTCACAATGCGAACATCCAAGAACATGGGAATGTCTCTCTATTTAGTTGGATTTTTAAAAGTTTCTCTCATCAATGTTTGACACTTTTCCTTGTCCAAATATTATACTTCTTTTGTTAAATTGATAACTATCAATATTTTATTCTTTTTGATGCTATTGTGAATGAAATCTTTTTCTTTATTTCATATTCAGATTTTTCATTGCTAGTATATAAAAATTAAGTTTGATTTCTGTATGCTGGTCTTATACCCTGCAACCATGCTGAACTTGTGTTTTAGTTCCAGTAGTTTTTAATAGATTCTTTATATGATTTTCTATATACAAGACTATATTGTCTGAGAGTAAAAACAATTTTTCTTTTTCCTTTCCAATCTAGATCTCTTTCTTGCCTGATTACACTAACTAAATTCTCCTATAGAACATTAAAGAGCAATGGCAAGAGTAGACATACTTGCTTTGTTCTCATTCTCAGGTGGAAAAGCTGAATTCACTCTTCTAATGAAATGTCCCTCTTTGTCTTTGGTAACTTTTGAAAAAATTTTAAAGTCTACTTTGTTTGACATTAATATAGCTATCCCAGTTCTCTTTATGTTACTGTTTGCATGGTATATCTTTTTCATCTTTTTACTTAAAACTTTTTGTGTCTTAGAATCTAAAGTCTCTTATAGACAGCATATAATTAGATGTCATCTTTTTATTTAGTATGCTAGTCTCTGCCTTTGACATTTAATGTAATTTTTGGTATGGTAGGATTTACATTATCTGCCGTTTTATTTGTGTTCTATGTTTTTTTTGTTGTTCCTCTGTTCCTCCATTACTAATTTCTTTTTGTGTCAGATATATGCTTCCTAGTGTATCATTTAAATAAAAACAAAATTTTTTTTCTATGCTTTTGCATTGTTTTCTTAGTGGCTGCTCTTGAGATTAAAATATATATCTTAATTTAAGGAAGTCTACTTTCAATTACTATGAACGTAATTCCAGTAATAACTAGAAGTCTTGCTCTAACATAGTTCTCCCCTCCTTTTGTGGTATTATTTCATACAAATGGTGTCTTTTACATTATAAGCCTATCAACTCATTTTTGTAATTATTGTTTTATGCAGTTGTCTTTTAATCAGAAGAGGAAAAGAATTTTAAAATGTTACACTGTCTTTTATATTTACCTTGGTAATCACTTTTACCAGTATTTTTTCTTTCTTTGTGTGGAACTGTTACCATTATAGGTCCTTTCTTTTCAGTCTGAAATATTTTCTATTTGGTACGTGATGGGTCATTTTTCTCTTGTTGTTTTCACAATTTTCTTTTTGTCTTTGACTTTCAACAGTATGTTTATGATGTATCTAGGTGGATCTTTTTTTTTTTTTTTTTTTTTTTTTTTTTTTTTTTTTAGGTGGATCTTTTTGAGTTTATTCTATTTGGAATTTGTTCAGTCACTTGGATGTGTAGATTATGATTTTCATAAAATTTAGAATATTTTCACAATTATTCAGATCCTTTTTCTGCCCTTTTCTCTCTCTCTTTTCCCTTTGGGACTCCCATTTTGCATATTTTTGTATGCCTACTTGTATCCTGCAGCTCTCTGATGCTCTGTTCTGTTTTCTTCTTCTTTTTTTTTTTTTTCCTTATTTCTCAGACTGGATAATCACTATGGACTTATCCTTAAGTTTGCTGATTCTTTCTTCTGCCATCTCAAATCTATTGTTGAGTCCATCTAGTGAACTTTTCCGTTATTTTACTTTGCAACTCTAGAATTTCTATTTGGTTCTTTACAAAAATTATTTCTATGTCTTTATTGAAGTTATTTATTTAGTAAGACATAATGGTCATGGTTTACTTTAATTCTTTCTGAATAATTTCCTTTAGTTCTTTGAACATATTTATAATACCTATTTAAAGTCTACTGAGTCAAATATCTGGACCCGCCTCAGGGGCATTTTTAAATTGACTGTTTCCCCCACCCCGTATATGGACCATACTTTCCTATATCTTTGCATGTCTCATAAATTCTTGCTGGAAATAAAAATACTAAAAAATATATTGAAGCAACTTTGGAATCAGAGTCTCCTCCCTCAGTATTTGTGTTAATTGCTCTTAGATTATGTATTCCCTTCAATGTGTGGTTATTGAGTTGTCTGTTTGCTTCTTTTTATTTTTATTCTTCTTTTCACTTTTAGGCCTGGATTCCCAGGGTTCCTCCCTAGATCATCATTGTTTAATGGTCCACCAATGGTCAGTTAGAACATTTTCTTAAATATCTTGACTCAGTGAGTCTGCAGTGTTTTGCCAAGGATATTTGTGTGTGAAAGGGTACCTCACATTTCGGGCATTTTACAAGTCAGCCTTAGCTTTCACTTCCTGATTGCATAGCGCAAGCCAGGATCAGCTAGAAGTGAGTAACCGGCATCCACTCTTTCCCAGTTCTTTCTGGGCCTAGCAAGAACCCTGTGCATATGTATAACATTCTAGATATCCATGAACATGTCAGAGATTTTTAAAGTACAGTATGTTCAGCTAGTTCCTAAATTTTCCTTTTAAATTTTTGGCCAGTCTCTTGTTTGCCCCAACAGTAATCAGACTTAAGCAGCTGTGATAGTAACATTCTAGTGTATTGCTATTGTTTTAGTAATGACTTGGGGCTATGGTTTTTTTCTGCAGAGCCGAGTTCTGAGTTAGATTAAATAGTGGCCAGTGCTCTGGGATCAGGGATTTTCTAGGATGTTACAAGCCTGGCCAAAATACTGACTGTACTCTGGAGACAGAACTTTTGACAACATACTAAATAGACCAGTCTCCTTTGCTGGATGCGAGGCTGCTAGCTTTCCATGGCTATTGCTCCATGGGTCTAGGGAGGAGACATGGAAGCAGCCACAGCTGTAAGTTAGCCACAGACCCAACTGTTCTTCTCGGGTTTGGTGGTTTTCTTCTGTTTGTTCTGTGCCTTGACTATTCTTAGCATTCTGAAATTATTGGTATTGATAAGTTCGCCATTATTTTTGTTGCTGTTGTCAGGAGAGTAGATTCACTGAGATTCTCACTGCATCATTCTAGAAGTCTCACCTGCTGGGTTCTTTTTAACATTAAGGATTAAACAACTTTGTGGTTCCTTCTTTGAGGAGGGAGTTAAATAAAAGACCCATTTCTTGGCACATGGGGAGAAAAAATCAACAAATGCTGTTTAAAACATCTTTCTGAATAAAATTATACATTTTATATAATCTAGTGGTACTTTTCAGTATCTTAAATGTAATATCTGTTATTAAATCTGTCGTAATTTGTGAAAATGTTGGGAAGAGTTACACTGATAATAGGAATACGATATTTAAAAAAATTTTACCAAAGCACTTGGGATTATACTTAAAAAATTTAAGTGGCTTAACCTTCAGAATGTTAGCTCAAATTATGTAAAGGAAGTATCTTACATTAGTACTTTTCTCAAGAGAATGTCATGGCTAATATAGGCATAAAGTATTCATGACAACAAACTCTATGTCATATTTAACTACTTGTGAACTAACAGATATGTATATATACATGTATATACACACACATAAAATTGAAGTACACAAATTTTTTTGTGGGGAAAAAATCAGTATATTTCGGTGAGAAAATTATGAACATTATTTTAGCTGTTTTTATTTGAAGAGAAAAAAAATTGTCTTCTCTCTACAGTTGCCTGCATAATTTTTTCACTGTAGAGGAATTTTTGTGCAGACTTTCATTTAAGAATTCAAACTTGATAATTAATGTTGATCAACAGAAGAACTTTGGCATAAAAATTAGTAGGAAGTTGTTTAACTCCTTTCTCTTTCCATCTCAAACCCTCCCAGTTTTATGGAACCTTCTCTATAAGGCCAATCCCATTCGCTTTAGTGAAAAGAGATTTCTTTCCATCCAAACTGCCAAAAATGCAAATGACAAAGAGAATACATGAGACACTTGATTATTTTGAATTTTAGCAGATTATATTATATGCAGAGTTTTAAAGAAGGAAAATGAGGTAGTTAAGACCCCACCATGGGGTTGGTCAGAGGCAGAGTCAGACATAGCTGTGCCCCGTGATCTTGTGTACATTACCAACTGGCACTGAGCTCCTGGGCAAGTCACTTTGCAGCTCTAAGACTCAGTGACCTCATCTATTAAGTTGGAGAATCATACCTCACAGAGGAGTTCTTGGTCAGTTAGATAAAGTGTTAAAGTACTTGGCAAATTCATCACACATATAAGCTGAAAAATAGGCACTGTAGTAGCTTTGCCCTTGGAAGGAGATTCTAGGCGCTAAAGAAAATGGACAGCTGTGACCTATGGACTTTTGTGTCAGGAGCGGGTTAAAAGTAACAAGAAATATCAGCTGACAGGAAGAGGAGTTAGATTTGGCTACATTGTACCTGAAACCACATAGTTTAAGGACAAGTAGGCTTTGTCCTCTCATTTTTTTCCTGAAGATATTTTTTTTATTATCAAATAGTGGAGAATTATTTTTAGTGATGGCCCATTGGTAATAAAGTTTGAAATCTACAGTGTCTCCCCATGAAGAACATATACTTCTTGAAGATGGATGTTTCTTCTGTACCTCCAAAGTATCAGTATCTGGCAAGCACTCAAATAATATTTGTTGAAATATAATCCAGTTACATGTTTTGAAAAATGATAATTAAAATTACACTACACCTAAAGAACAGCAAAGTGAGTCCCAGTAATGCTAGAAGTTTACATAGCAAGTCTCACTTGGAAAACAAAAGCTTTAGTTCCATCTTTAAAAATTGCCTTGGCTCTGACTTGTTTGGCCAATGAGACTAAAACAGTTCATTAATGTGATAAGTGTCAGAGATACATGTGAAACTGCATTGCATATGATCATAAACAGACTGATGTAAAATACTTTTTTTTTTCAAAAAATAACCATTATTAAACATGTTCCCCAAAAGTTAGAATCACAGTAAAAGATTACTCTGTGCAGAAAAGTGGATTTCAAATGAGTGCACCCCAAACCTCTTTATTACTTTTAACATAATATTTCTCCCTGATGTCTCATAACCCGTGTTATAATTATTACTCTAAATTCACTGGGCAGCAACAGTGAATAAGTTACAATCCCTGGCATTAAGTTCAATGGGCTCTTTACCCAGAGGACCTGCAGGGTGTTCTTTTTTTAAATGGCATACCAAATGCTTATTAATGACATTAATAATTATCTAAGTGATAAGTGAATTTTCTTTTCAGAAGCAAATTTAAAAGTAGGTTTGGAAAAATCATACTCTGAGGACATAATAACCTTTTTTCATTAGAGGTACATGGAATGACCATTCCATTTATTTTGAAAAGAAAGCTCCTGGACAAAGGAGGATCTGTGAATGAAGACCATTCTTCGGACAAGCAGGAACTTGTACTAGTTGTAATAATGGTAACTTCTCTCTGCATATCTAGATTTTTTTCAAGCATTTTACCTGCCTCCGTGGAGCAGCTTTTTGAAAAGTCATTGAAAGCATGATGAAAGTCAACTGTAGGAACTGACACTTTTCTATTCTCCACTTTTCAGCGTAGATATTTCAGAAACCATCAAAACCCAACATTTAAGAACTATGAAAGAATCTGGCAACTTTCCATCCACTGCCGCTACAGATAGGAACATGTAGGAGTGGTCTCAGTAAAAGCAGCCATACATGAAAAGAAATGGCACTTGGGCTATTTAGCTCTGGAAGATATTTACAATGTACATGGCAAAAATGTCACATGTATATGCATGTATGTGCATATGAATGTGTGTGTGTAGATATACAGATATGTTCAATCTCATTTGAACAATGGAATCCTTCTAGCTGTGTAAATCAAACAGTCAGTCTGCTAAGCAGTATGGAAACGCCATGAGAATATTCCACTTTTTTCAATGGAAATCAGATCCAAAAGAGATGTGCTTGTTCTAGCTTAGGAAGCAAATACCAGCTACTGTGTTTCAGTCCCTGCTAATTTCCTGGCTCCTAACTGCTGCCTAAGGACTCTACCTGCTGCTGAACTTGACCTGTGAGTCCAGCCTGCTCTCCACATTTACTTGATTATCTGCCTGTTTTACAATCAGCTTTTGCTTTGTCTTCTCTTATTCATACATGGCCTGATTCCTTTGCCCATTTGGCTTTCATTTCCTTAGCTTTTGTCCCTGTGCATCTGGGCTCTGGCATTTTTATTGTAACAGAGGACAAATTTTGTATCTCTGTGCCCTGATTACATTTGTCAGCAAACAATGGATTCATTGAATGATCTAGGTTCTACTCATTAAGGTGAAAAGGCTGTAAGATCACAATATCCTGTGGAAATATATATATATATACATAAAATATGTATTTATATAATATATAATAAAATATATATTTATATTTTTATAATTATGTGTAATACATAATTATATTTTCTGTATAAGAATTAGAAAATATAGAACAATACTAGCTACCATGTATTGAAGTTCTACTGTGTGCAAAGTACTTTGCATGCTTTATCTCCTCTCATCTTTACAGAACCACATCAATTAACTCTTGTCATTTTCATGCAATTTACAGGAAACCAAGGGTCACAGAGTATAGCTAGTAAGTAATAGGGAAGAAATTCTAATTCAGATTTCTTTTCTGCCTTAAAGGTACTCGCCGTAAAACTTATGGATCTGGAAAACAACTACATACTGTGATATTTCAGTGGAGGACAAACCTTGTCAGTATAGGTAAAGCAGAAGGTAGAAACCACCAATTTTCTGGCCAAAAGTAGTCTTTTGTGATCATGGTTAGAAAAATCACTCTTCGTAGTTAACTATACTGTTTTCTTTCCTAACGGTCAATGTGAGATCAACAGTCCATGAAGTCCATAATAATTAAAGGAAGAAATTTCATCTTTATCTCTTCCTTCTCCTGCATCATCTACACTCTGGTTTGTACGTCCTCTCTAGACCACTTGATAAACTCCATTCACCCTTCAAGGAAGTTCTTGATCTCCTTCATCTTTACATCCAACTCCTAAGCACACACACACGAAGACAGGTCCTCCACACTGTGTGCTCCCGCTGCATTGATTCCCTACTTCTTTCATACTTATTGCATGTAATCTCCTCCACCCACCATTAGCTGAGCCTGAGAGCAAGCATTCTCTTTTTCACATCTCTATCTCCAGTGCCTAGGATATAGCAGTAACCAGGCATAAATGAATGAGTGTAAGCCTTGAAGAGAAGAAATGCATCAAGGAATTGTCAAACTCAATGAAATAATAGAAAACATTCAGATGAGATGAATTTTCCCTCAGTTGCAAACTTCAGAGCCTAATTCCTCCTCTCCACCCCCAATTTCAGAAGGATTCCCAAATAAAATTTCTAACGTCAATGTAATTTTAATGATTTTATTGCGACTTAATTCATATACTGTACAATTCACCCATTTAAAGTGTACAGTTCATTTTGTAAATATATTTACGGTTGTGCATCCATGAACCCAATGTAATTTTAGAACATTTTCATCACCTTAAAAAAAGCAACAGTCACTCGCCATAACCTCCACTCTCCCCTGGCCCTAGCCCTAGACAATCAGTAATATACCCTCTCTATATATAAATTTAGCAGTTCTGGGCAACAACTATAAATGTAATCATACAATATGTGGTCTTTTGTGACTGGCTTTTTTCACTTAGCATAATGTTTTCAAGGTTCAACCATATTCTAGCATGTATCAGTAATTCATTCCCATTGCTGACCGAATAATATTCCATTGTATGGGTGTACCACATTGTTTCCATTTTTTCAGCTGCTATGAATAATGCTGCTATGAACATTCATGTGCACACTTGTGTGGACATATGTATTCATTTCTCTTGGGTACATGTCTAAAAGCAGAATTAATTTGTCATATGGTAGGTAACTCTATGTTTAACTCATTGGAGGAACCGCTAAACTCTTTCCTGACAACTGCACCATGTTACATTTTCACCAGCCATGTATGAGAGTTCTACCTTCTCCACATCCTTGCTAACACTTGGTTGTATCTGACATTTTGATTCTAATCACTATAGTGGGTGTGAATTGGTATTTCAGTGTGGTTTTTATTTGCATTTCCCTGATGGCTACTTATGTTGAATATCTTTTCATGTGCTTATTGGAAATTTGCAAATTTTTTGGAGCAATGTCTGTTCAGATACTTCACCATTTTTAAATTGGGTTATTTGCCTTTCTATTGTGTAAGAGTTCTTTACATGTTCTGAACACAAGTCACTTCTCAGGTATATGATTAGCAAATATTTTCCCTCATTTTGTGTTTTGTATTTTCACTTTCTTGATGGTGTCTTTTGAAGCACAAAAGTTTTTAATTTTGATTAAGCCCAAGGTACCTGTTTGTTTGTTTTTATCACTGTGGTTTTGGTATTATTTCTTAGAAACCTTTGCCTAATTGAAGATCACGAAGGTTTACTTCTAAGAGTAAGATTGTCTTCTAAGTTGATTCATTTTAAGTCAGTTTTGTTTATAGTGTTACGTATAGTTTTAACCTCATTCTTTCACATGTGGATATCCAGCTGTTCTGGCACTATTTGTTGAAAAGAACTAAATTTCAATTCAATTGAATTGTCTTGGCACCCTAGCACCAATATGGTTTTAATAAAGGCAGAATATATTCATTAAAGCCAGCAAGCAGTGACATCAAGTCCCTAAATCCTTTATCCTTTTTCCATCGTTGCCTCTATGTATGAATCTAGGACCTTCAAAACCAGAATGTGAGTTGCTTTACATTTTTGGAATAAAGCTATAAAGTAAAGAACCAAAAACTTTACTGGCCTTTAAAATATTCTCTTTGCTCTTGAAACCAAAATGCAGCCGTCTCTCATTTAGCAGCTTATTAAGTAGTCTGATGCATTAGCACTTAAGTGTTTGTATAATATCATCTCTATAATTTAGTTTCATTATGTCCACATCAACTGAATACAGAATGAATGTGATAAGTGACTTCCCAGATATTCTGCTTTAACAGATGGGACTCATTTCTCACAACTACTCAATCCACAGTGACTTGATACATTTCGTATACTGTGTTCCATTTGTGACACATGAACAACATCTATTTGCAAAGAGATTTACCCATAACTTTGAGAAATATCATGAACTATATAATCCAGTGTATCAAATTGTTTTCTTCTGGATCTTTTGGCCACCTTATATATAACTCTCCCCCAAGTAAATACGTTTGTTGTTTTTGAAATTACTGTTGAGCTGACTGAATATCTTTCTTGGCATCACTGAGAAAGTAAGTGTTAGAGTACGGATTAAAAACTGTACTGAGGATTTTTAATTCTTTGGATCAATAGGTAAAAGAAAAAAATCTTTAAAAACAAGCCAATTAAAAAATAAATCAACTCTTAGAGGAAAACATAGGGCAAAAGCTTCATGATATTGGATATGCAATGATTTCTTGGATATGACACCAAAAGCACAGGCAGCAAAAGAAAAAATAAATAAATTAGACTTTATCAAAATTAAACACTTTTGTACATCTAAGGACGCTACCCACAGATACCATAGTCAAACCTTTATTTTCCTAAAGAGTTTGTATTACGTATTAGTATGAAAATAGTTGTTCTTCATCTAATCTTTGGGTATTATTAACTGAAGCAGAGTAAATGAGTTCATTAATCCTGGTCTTTTGTAAAAGAACAACATATATTTAGAAATTCTTCAAATAATATGTGGATTCCTTAAACCCACCTTTGGCACAAAGGTTATGAGATGCTTCAGTCTCCTTTCACATCGATTCACCACTTAGAGGACTAAGTAATATCCATCGTCTTTTAAATTTTCCGCAAAATATGGGTATAAAATATCCTTCTCTATTTTGCTGCCTTGTGAGTGAAAATGATTCCTGAGTTTGACAAGATTCAGATAGTCCTCACTGGGAGCCGGCACATCTTAGAGCAGGTACCATATTTCCACTTGAATATTCAGGCTCTGAATATGTCAGTTACATCTGAGTGATGGTCACCTGGGTGAATAGAAGATTTTTTCCTACTTGCAGTTTTATTTGTGTGTGCGTGTGTGTGTGTGTGTGTGTGTGTGTGTGTACATATGTGCCTAGCAAAAATCCTCTAGAGCTACCACTTATTCAAAACACTAAAAACATTTTCAAGGAGGTTGAGTGAAAGTTATCACTGAGGAAACATTCTAGGCAGAAGGTACCCAGCGCTAATAATATTGGATAAGAATAAGATGCTAATTGAAGTAGTCAAATCATCCCCGTTTTATACCAAAGAACAGAACCAACCCAAGTCTGTTAGGCTAAAAGACTGAAACAGATTATGAAATATTTTAATTATTGAATATCTCATCAAAATTTTTCTTTCTGGGCATAGTTATTGAGAATTAGCAAATTTTCTCATCTTTATCATCTAATAAAATGCCATCGCCATGACAGTTCGTGCTCTTCCCCATACTGCGCTGACACAACACATCAGCTACTCTCGAATTCTACTTCATCCAACCAATAAAGCAAAGACTGAACATCAGCGCTCACAGCAGCACATTGCATGATCTAGCCCAGCATTATTGTCAACTATTCTTATACAGATGAACAAATAAGTCCTTTCATTTATACAGTCATCTCTAGATTCCCTAGCAAAGGAAGGGAATCCAGAGAAAGAATAATTCAATGGGCATCCTAAAGCTTTTGACAAATGCTATAGCCATGGTTTCTGGAAGCAGAAATCCAACAGGAATAAGTACAGGGATCTGGAAGAATAGTACTAAGGGAATCAGGAGGTATAAGGAAAATTCTTCTTCTCATTATATATGCTTATTTTTTCCTGAATCTTAAACTATTTGAGAGACAAAAGGTACTAATGATACTTTGCTTAACCCACTTCTTTGACCTGTTCTCCCTCCTCTGATTCTTTACCTGGATAATGCTACCCACTGTTTAAATCACCTCCTTGGAGGGGCTTCCTGACTTACAGACTATGTTATGGTCCCCTAATTTATGGCCCCTCATTTACAGTAATGACTTGCATTGTAATTACTTCAAAGAATGTCTGTCTTCCCATCTGGATATTAAGTTCCATTACAATGGGATGAGCCATCACTGTGTGCTCAGCAGCATCCCAGGGCTGACACACAGTAGGCAGTGAATACACATTCATTTAATGAATGAATAAGTCATAATATCCCCTGGGGAAGCAAAACTACCCCTCGTTGAGAAATACTACTTTAACTCTGTATGATATATAGTTGTTCGACGTATTTATTTAAGATTCACTTCTAAAGAACATAATTCTAAAATTAATATTTAAAGAAGCATTATTTTCTGGATAGAATTCGCCTTTATTTCCCACAACTGAATATACAGGTCTAGCAATGATTTTATGGATTTAGCATCAAAACATTCTCCTGGAGCCAACCCTGGTCTTTGTTACATTTTATTTCAAACATTTTCCCAATTCCCAGTACTTGAGGACTATCTTTTCAGAAGCAAACCTCCTATTCCTTTTGTGAATACACTGTACCAAGGGTAGTTTTTCATGGCTTCCTAGGAAATCTGTAAGAATTACTGAAGTTATTTTTAGTCCAGATAACTCTTAAAGGCATCCTTCATCTGTCTCAGTCATTCACATTTGCCTTTATTTCAGAGTTCCTTTTACATTAGCTCCACTCTGCTAGAATTTAGATGGACAAGAGCAAAGTTTCATGGGCAGAGGTGAGGAAAAGTTAAAAGGACTGTCATTTAAATTGCCTTCCTTTACCTACTGCTTGAAGGAAAGTCTCCTTTCTTTGAGTAGAATGTTGCTATTATATACCATTTACATTTTAATCAGGGACTGAAATAACTGAGTGCAGACATCCCAGAATAGTGTGAGACTGTTTTGTGAAATGCCTTGGAGTGATTTTCATGTACCCTAGAACATGATTTTGTAGATACATTTGAGGTCTGGGATGACAGAAAACAGATAGAGATGATTGCCTTTTAGACTTTGCAAAATTGATTTCTTTGCCTAAGGAAGTCCCTGAGATGGTATCATTTTGATAGTAATCCTAACCAGGTGCAGTGCCCACTTACCTGACACCGGATATCCTGATGGACTTGACTCTAGCTATGCAGAGGCACTGCCGTCATCAGCTCAGCAGAATGGGAGACTCAGAGGATCACAATGGGAAATGGTGGTTTCTGTTGGCCATTCAGTCCTAGAACAGGGTGACAGCTACAGAACAAGCTGTATTTATTGCCATTGGCCCTAGTCCAAGTCTCCAGGGCTAGCTTACATCTGTTCTAACACTCCCTACCAAGGGTCAGCAGCTGCAGAAGCAGAAGGTCAATTTGCTAGCCCTTGTTTTTCTATCGTGATGGTGGAGATAAATGTCATGGAGCACTAAAATGAGTGCCCGGGAACTTCCCTTCTCAGGGCATCTCCTGCAGAACTTACGCCAATTGTATTCATTTGACAAACAGGCAGCTCTAGAAAAGATGCCAGTACCAGTGGATGGAAAGATCAGAGCTACTGTTATGGATCATCCAGCTGAATCGATCATATTCCAGGCGACGTCAAGAGCAGTTGAGGACCAGGTTGCCAAGTCAACATGACAAACTCTTAGCAGAACTTGGGTCATTTGACCCCATAAGTAGGAAAAAAGTTTGTATACTATATATTGCCTAGACTTTAATGTGATTTTGGATGATTTGGGATTTCTTGATCAATTCAGGCTACTGTGGCTTGACACAGCTGTACCATAGACTGGGTGGCTTAAACAACAGGGATTTATTTCCCACAGTATTGGACCTGGAAGTCCAAGATCAAGATGCCAGAAGGGTGAGTTTCTCTCCTTAGATTGCAAATACTGCCTTCTCACTTTGTCCTCACTTGGCCTTTTCTCCACACATGAAGTTGAGAGAGAGAGAAAGCAAGCCCTTTGGTCTCCTTTTTAAGAAGGGCACTAATCCCATCAGGGGTGCTCCACCCTCATGATCTCACCTAAACCTGATTACCTCCCAAAGGCCCCATCTCCAAATACCGTCACGTTGCAGGTTAGGGCTTCAACGTATGAATTTTGGAGGGAGGGGACAGTTTTGGAGCGTGGACCTCTTTGGAAATGGACAGACCTGAGAAGAAGGCTCTTTGGACTATTACAAAGTGGTGTGAAATTGCTATTTGGGTCAGAGACTGCCAAGAGGGGGCAAAGCAGCCAAGGCAGCTTGAGGCAAAATTCACGAGTTTATTTTGGACCTACTAGAGACCACTGCCCCACCTAATTGCGAATGTCATGCCGTATGAACTGTTGATGTTTGTTTATGCAGGTGCCTGCCTGCGGCCACAACTTCTCAGTGGCATTCGAAGAGCAGTTCTCTCCATCCTGCTAGGTCTCCCCATATTGGTTTTTCTAATTAAAATAAATATTTTCTCCCTCTTACTATAATGACAATATCTCCATCTTATTTTGGTCACTTTTCTTTCAATTCAGTATATATATGGAATGCTTGCTTCTCAGAGCTCTGAAGAATTATCCCTGGAGGGCAGCAACTGGTACCTTGTGCCTTGGGAGGAGTTACATCAGCTAGAAAGGAACTCAGTGAGGCAGCTGGCAGCTACAGTACCATTAGCATCAGCTAGGCGTTCTTCTGGGGATCCTATCTGCCCTTTAATCCTTCTCTAGCTCCTGCCAGCATCTTTTTTGGGGTGTATCTTTGTTCCCTTTCTGTCCTAGTTCTTTTCTTATACACTGCACTTGATGTCAGTACACTCTTATCTCCATTATTTGACACTGTCGCAAGCCTTCATTCCTGGATTTGAGATGGTGTTTGAGAGAAATTTAATGGTTTCAACACTCATGATTATCAGATGTATAGGTCAGGAAATTTGTAAGACTATTTTTCTCTCCAATATACTTGTAGTTATTTGTAGAAAATATCATTGGTAAGCACACTCTAAACTTGTGTGCTTTTCTGGTTGGTTGTAGCCTTTATGTTATCATTTATAATTCAGATAAGTTAGGTACTACGCTATTCTGTTAGCTCAAAACAATTAAGAAACAACATTGTCATCAGTTTTAAGTTGTCTTGACTCTAATTGCATATACTATACTATAAACACTGGCTTACCAATTTGTTCTTTTTGTGTTGCTAAGTTCTGTTCAGTGACTCACCTTGAAGTCCCCTCAAAATGGTTCAATTTGGGTTTCTTTTATGTTTCCTTTTTTAGTTAAATAACCACCTAGGTCACTGCAAGTCTCTACTAATTATACTCAAGAGCATCTGTTCTTAAATCAGCCAAGGCTTTTCCCAATTTGGCAATTGACTGCTCGGGTGTCAGGCTGCTGCTTTTGCATAGAAAAAGTCAACATATACAAGGCATCATTACTGTTCTAACAGTTAAGGATTGTCCATGGTTGAACTCTTACTTATGGGGTCCAAATAAATTGCTAAAATGAGAATAAACTCTCAATCGGGGAAGAACTAAGATAGAACTTTGGAAAGGAAACCAAGTAAGATTCTGCCTGGAAAATAATCAATAGAGACTCTGCAGAATAACAGACTGATACACCATAAAAAGAAAATGTTGTTAAGGTATGTTTTTAAAGAGTACAGTAATACTGGCTATGGAGATGGCAACATTTATTCATGCGACCAATATTTCCTGAGTGGCCATTGTATGCCAGACACTGTGCCAGGCCCTGGGCTAGGTGCTGGGAATAAAACCGAATAAACTAAAAAGACTCTCCCAAGTAGCATAGGAAACGTATTACTGTGTAATATTTGTGCTGTGCTGTCAGTATTAACCATGGTATTTGTGTTGAGATAGACTCTAGAAAACTCAAAGGCAAAGCAGAAAGGCATAGGCTGCTTGATTTCAAGCTTTGTCACTTACTCTAAGTAAATTTTCAGGCCTGCTTTACCTCATCTGCAAAATAATGATATTAATTGTACATACTTCATGTATTTGTGTCATAATTAAATGAGTTAATATAGGTAAGCATTTAAAATAGTGTTTGGGGCTTCCCTGGTTGCACAGTGGTTAAGAATCCGCCTGCCAATGCAGGGGACACGGGTTCGAGCCCTGGTCCGGGAAGATCCCACATACCACAGAGCAACTAAGCCCGTGTGCCACAACTACTGAGCCTGCACTCTGGAGACTGCGAGCCACAACTACTGAAGCCTGTGCGCCTAGAGCCCATGCTCTGCAACAAGAGAAGCCACCGCAGTGAGAAGCCCACACACCACAACGAAGAGTAGCCCCCACTCGCCGCAACTAGAAAAAGGCCCGCACGCAGCAATGAATACCCAATGTAGCCAAAAATAAATAGATAGATAGATAGATAAATAGATAAATAAAAAATAAAATAGTGCCTGGCATATAGAAGCATTCAGTAAAGTCAGGCAAAGTCTAATCCAGGACTATGCTGTGATAAAAAGGCTCCTGAAGCAGTGTGTGAGTTCAACAGAAAAGAGTTCTATGCTCGATTAGTAATGCCTGCAATGAGTATGAGGGTGGAGAGTTGTGGTGTATGTGCCACTTTTATATATCTTCTCTGCGCTGTCCCTTACTGTGCAGATAAAGAAGCTGAAACAGACAGATTAAAACATGTAACTAAGATGACATACTTACGGAGGAACAAAGCTAGAATTATCATTCACACCCCTGTGCCAATTTTCTTAGACCCACAAATCATCTACTATTTGTAAAGAAATGATTTTCAGACAAGGCTATACAAGTAGTTTCTCAAAGAAGAGAAAAATCTTACCAGCTATCCAGAGGAACTAAAATAGAGAATAATTAAGGAATAATGTACCAGATTTGCTGGATTTATATATTTTAGAGATGAGTTAAGAGTTAATTGTTGAGTTGGCTCTTTACAAATTATATTCTTTTTCGTTTTACCAGTGACTTTTGAACATAACTAGTTAAATTTAACCTAAAGTTATTTTCATCCACTTTTCCATAGCACCATTCAAATCATGTGCATAAGAATTTCTGTAGTCACAGCAGTGTATACAGACTGGTTGGTTCTAATGTGTAGGTTTATGTAAGCTGGAAACCTTGAAACAACACACTATTTTTTTCAAATTAAAACATATTTACTAATAGATCTAGGTAGGAAATTAAAGGAATCCATTAAACCTAGTCATTGACTCTTTATCTACTCCTGTGTTCACAGAAGAAATAGTTTCTTCTTTCTTTGTAGCTGGGGGAATTAAGACACAGAAAAGTGAATTTTCTGTGAAATGAGCCACGATAAACAAAAATAAACCCATGAGAACTGGCTTCTCCTCCAGTGTGCTAATTGTGCAGCCTCTTACAAGTTGCCCTACATTCTGCTTTTGGTGGAAAACATGCAGAATTCATGGGTGAACATTTCAAAGACAAGAGGATTATGTCTCTTTGTTTTGGAGACAAAGAAAAATTGTATAATATCGTGCTGTCAGCATGCGGAGCTCCAGCTTTTTTAGCTTGTAGTGTGACAATGCAGCTGATATTATGTATGTACACAGTGGATGCCAACAAATTGTTATTAAATTCAAGTGAATAAGGAGTGCTACTGGATTTAAAAGATGAACAAACATTTTTACTTCATTAAGAAGTAGTGGAAAAAAAAAAAAAAAAAAAAGAAGTAGTGAAGAGCAAAGCAACCTGTTCTGGGATCCACAGGATTTTTGAACTCATTTAGGGATAGATATTTGGTGAATACACACACACACACACACACACACACACAAATAGAAGAATGTGCTGAGTCATAGCAGAAATTCTATATAAAACAACACCTTACTAAATATTAAAGAGTGTGAGAATTTCAATAAGGAAAAATTAACAGAAGTGGATGGATTAAATAGATTCTTTACTACTCTTAGCTTCACAAAGCATGGAAACATAAACACCAAGAACAAAAACAAATATCCCCAAAGTCACATATATTGGGTTGGCCAAAAAGTTCGTTCGGAACCCGAAGGAATTTTTTGGCCAACCCAATAGTTACTGTGACTGTTTTTTTTTTGGCTGCCTTGCATACATTTCCTTTTCAACTCATCCTCCCGTGTTTACTTTTGGGGAATTATCCTTCCCCACAGCATGTATAGTTTTGAAGCGAGGCTCATTCCAGGTGTCCACTCCCCATAGTAGAAATGAGGGTACCACCAGGGCTGTCATGTGACGTCAGCTTAGCCAATCAGATTCTGTCTCCTGGGATGCTGGATCATGGATGCTGTGTCGATGGTGGCTTGTTGTGTCCGCTCGCTTTGAACCATCCTTGTGATTCCTGCTTCCTGCTACTTCTTGTGCATTTATCCCTTTCCAACTCAAGTCTCTGCCAGCTTTCTTCATTTTATTAACATCCTTATTGAGGTATAATAAACATACAATACAGTACACATATTTTAAGTATACATTTTGATAAGTTTTAACATATGTAGACATCCGTGAAATCATCACCACAATCAATATCCATCTCCCTCAAAGTTTCCTGTGCCCCTTGGTCATCCCTACCTCCTCCTCCTCCATACCCCCTATTCCTTAGGCAACCACTGATCTTCAGTCACTTTTGATTAGTTTGCATATCCTGACATTTTATATGGATAGAATCATACAAAATGAGTATGTTTTTGTCTGTCTTCTTTCACTCAGCCTAAGTATTTTGAGGTTCATCCATGTTGTAGCACATATCAATGGTTTATTCCTTTTTATTGCTGAGTAGTACACCATTGTATAGATATACAACAGTTTGTTTATTCATCTATTGATAGATACTTGAATTACTTCAAGTTTTAGGGTATTAGAAGTGAAGTTGCTATGATCATTCACGTACTATATTTTGTATGGACGTATGCTTTTATTTCTCTTGGATAAACACCTATGAATGGAATGGCTACATCAGGTGAGGGGTGTATATTTTAAAAATTAAGAAATTCCAAGATGGTTATGCCATTTTATATGCCCATCAGAAGTGTTTGAGAGTTACAGGTCTTTCAGTAACACCTGGTATGGTCAATCTTACTAATTTTAGCTAGTCTACTAAGTGGGTAATGCCATCTCGCTGTGGTTATAATTTGAATTTCCCTGATGACTAAGAATAATTAGTCAATCTTACTAATTTAACTAGTCTACTAAGTGTGTAGTGCCGTCTCACTGTGGTTATAATTTGAATTTCCCTGATGACTAAGAATAATGAGTATTTTTCATGGGCTTATTTTCAATCCATATATCATCCTTGGTGAAGTATATGTTCAAATCATTTGCCCATTTATTTATTAGGTTGTGTTCTTTCTTACTGAGTTTTGAGAGTTCTGTATTTATTCTGGATGCAAGTTTTTTTGTTTGTTTTTTCATCATGTGTATAATGTGCAAATATTTTCTCACAGTCTTTGACTGTCTTTTCATTTTTCTTAACAGTGTCTTTCTAAAGTACAAATGTTTTACTTTTGATGAATTCCAGTTGTGCAAATATTCTTTTAATGACTTGTGCTTTTGGTGTCATATCTAAAAAAATTTTGACAAAACTTTAGTTTAGGCAAAATTTCTTGATGAAGTAACCCCTCTGTCATTATGAAATAGCTTGCTTTATCCTTTGTAATACTTTTTCTCTGAAATCTACTTTGTCTGATATTGATATAGCCATTCAACTTTCTTTGAACTACTTTTGGCCTGTTATATTTCTTCATCCTTTTACTTTAAATCTTTATGTGTCTTTAAATTTAAATTGCCTTATCTCTTTTATCCAGAAATAAAATCTCTTCTTTCAATTGGGGTATCTAGGCCATTTACATTTAATTTGATTATTGATATAATTAGGGATTAAATCCATCATCTTGCTATTTGTTTTCTCTTTATAACATCTGTTCTTTGTTCTCTTTTTCCACTTTTATTCTACTTTAGTTTCTTCATTGGCTTATTAACTGTGACTCTTTGTTTTGTTAATTTAGTAATTGTTTTAGGGCTTAACAGTGTGTGTATTTACTTTATCACAGTCTACATTAAAGTGATATTGCATCATTTAATGTATAGTATGAATACCTTATTTACATTTCCATTTTCCCTTCCTGGCCTCTGTGCTATTGTCATATATTTTACTTTCATATATATCATAACCCAACACTATGTAGTAATTGTTTTGTGTCAATAGTTAATAACATTTAAAAAAAAATTTTTTTTTTTAAAGGGAACGCTATTTATTTATTTTATTTTTTGGCTGTGTTGGGTCTTCGTTTCTTTGCGAGGGCTTTCTCTAGTTGCGGCGAGTGGGGGCCGCTCTTCATCGCGGTGTGCGGGCCTCTCACTGTCGCGGCCTCTCTTGTTGTGGAGCACAAGTTCCAGACGTGCAGGCTTGGTAGTTGTGGCTCACGGGCCTAGTTGCTCTGTGGAATGTGGGATCTTCCCAGACCAGGGCTCGAACCCGTGTCCCCTGCATTGGCAGGCAGATTCTCAACCACTGCGCCACTAGGGAAGCCCCCAAAATTTTTAATCAAAAAGAAATCTTCTGTATTTGACCATATAGTTATGATTTCCTTTCCACTGCTCTTCATTTCTTTCTGTAGATCCACATTTTATTCTGGAATCATTTTCTTTCTGTTTAAAGAATTTCTTTTAACATTTCTTGTAGTGTGGATCTGCTAGTGATATATTCTTTTAGCTTTCGTACTTTTGAAAAAGTCTTTATTTTACTTCCATTTTTGAAGGGTAACTTCACTGGGTACAGAATTCTAAGCTGATGGTTTTTCCCTTTCATGACTTTAAGGATATTGCTCTTCTTATTTGCATTGTTGCCAATGAGAAACAATATTCCTTTGTTTACAACATGTCTTTTTTCTCTGGCTGCTTTTTATATGTTCTCTTTATCACTAGTTTTGAGTGTTTTGATTATGATGTGCCTTGGTGGAGTTTTCTTCATGTTTCTTGTGATTGAGGGTCCTTGAGCTTCTTGGATCTATGGTTTTATAGTTTTCATCAAAGTTAGAAACTTTTCACTAATTGTTTCTTCAAATATTTTTTCTATTCCTCTCTTTCTCATCTCCTTTGGGGACTCCAAGGACATGTTACTAGGTTCACGAAATTGTCTCACAACTTGCTAGTGCTCTCCCTGTATTTCATTTTGGAAGGTTTATCTTGCTATGGCTTCAAGATCATTAATATTCTCTTCTGTCATATCTTATCTGCCTGTAGTCCTTTCTAATTTATGTTTTATTTCACATGTTCAGTTTATTTTTCTATGCCTTCCATGTTTTAACTGTTTGAACATATGGGATACATTAAAATGACTTTTCATGTTCTTGTCTGATAATTCTAATATCCACATTAGTTCTGGGTCAGTTTTTATTATTTTCCTTCTCTGCATTATACATTATATTTTCCTACTTCTTTGCATGACTTGTAATGTTTTGTTGGATGCTAGACTCTGAATTTTAGCAAGCTGCATGTGGATATTTATTTATTCAATATAAATGTTCTTGAACTTTATTCTGTAAGATAGTTAAGTTGCTTGGAAAGATTAATCCTTTTGTGCAGATGTTGACCATCTCTGTAAAGAACCAAATAGTATATATTTTAGGCTTTGTGGGCTATACATGATCTCTGTTGAGTATTCTTTATATTTTGTATTCTTAAAACTCTTGAATAATGTAAAAGAAGTTTTGAAACATTACTAGCCAGCAGGCCATAAAAAAATAGGCCATGAGCTGGATTTGGTCCACAGGCCATAGTTTATTGACACCTGCCTTTCAGTCTTACTTTTCTGAGTTGTTCGGCAGGACTGAAGCAGAACTCCGTCTAGACCTTACTCTTCACTACTGAGGCAAAACCCTTGTATAGATTCTACTCATAAGGTTTCAGTCAGTCAGAACTGGCACTGATTCCATACGTGTTTACTGTTTTGTGAATATTTCTGGTGGGAGAGTAAATCTGGTCCTGTTACTCCATCTTGGTCAGAAGCAGAAATCTTTCTAGTTTTCTTTTGATTCTGCCGTTTCTCTAACAATTCTGTAAGGCTGTATGATTCTTCCAATAGATTTCCTTATGCTAAGTTGAACAGAGTGATTTCTGTAACTTGTAATCAAGACCTAAGCAGATACAATATATCAGGAGTGTCTGATTAAGGTAATTGTGTTGTACTCTATGGGGAAAAGAAAAACTACATTGGTCTCTTGCTGCCCTGCAGAAAGTTGGGGTTTTGTTTTGGTTTGGGATTTTCTTTTTTCTTTCTTTCTTTTTTTTTTTTTTTGCTTGTGAGAATATAAACTGTGCTTTTAAAGATTATCATGTAAAGTTTTAATAAATTAAACATTGAAATTTACACAAATTTTATGCAAATGTATGTATATGAAACACATAACTATCACTAAATATGCGCCAAATATCATATCTTCTCAATGAAGTGATAAAAATCTATTAGCAATCCTGCTGGTTCTCCTTGTGATGACTTTAGAAGATCACAGAACCTCAAGGATTGCAAAAACCTGAAGAACATTATTTCTGCACTGTCAAGGACCACAGTCATTTAAGAAACCAACCTCTAAGCTCTATAACAGACAACTAATTTTTTTTAAGAGATAAAACCTGGAATCTGTTTTTTTTCCCATTATATTCACATATTCAAAATCAAACCAGTTAAAGTCAGAGCTTTAAGTTAGGATTTTAAAAAGGGAATAGAAATTGTAATGACCTTCCATTGTTGAAGGCATCTGGCAGACGATGACAATAAATGTCTGAAGTTGGAGACATTAAAGAAGAAGGTCATGTCTATAACAGTGCTTACATGAAGCCATGACAACCTTGATTTATTGATGAAGCATAGATTGGAATATATAATGGAGGATCCGAAACCTATATTTAAGAGAATTCTCTAACAGATAGGTAGCCACCTGCACCAATATCTCCATTGGCAGTACCAGACTGTTCCCTGATGTCACACTAACCCCTGGTACTCTGGTTTACTGTCCTGAACCTGCTCCTGGGCAGCCTGTTGTTTCAGGGGCAGCAACACTCTTGGAGCACATCTTATTCAAGGGTGGAGCCAATGAAGGACCTGCTGGTGTAGATTATACTGTCCAATTGACAGTACTTTGCTATTACCAGGAGGCTTTGGGATGCTTGGAATTTCTGACTGAGTTGCTGCTGGTTTTGCCTGACTTCTACTGCATGAACAGGGCTCTGGAAGGGAGCTTCCAGACCCTGAGGTTTCCCTTCTCAGACCCTGTGGTCACCTGCTGACTTTGTGGTTACCTGCATTACAGCACTTTGTTGCTGGGCCTCCTGCTGCTGACTATGAGGCAGTGTCTAACCAAAATTAAGAGTGTGACCAGAACCACTAGGAAAAAATCTTCAAGTGCAGTCAAGGGGGTCTAGGAGGGAAGGACTGTGCATCTTTGCACAGTACAGCTGTCAAACCGGGGACATAGTGAGACTCAAAGACCCTGCTCTGTCCCCAGATTCATGTCATCAAGAGAGTCAGCCAGCCAGCATTGGAGTCATCCATTTATCGCCTACCTAACAGGTTCTTCTGCTTTCCTTTCAAACATTACTTTTCCTATTGAGATGTGTGCCTGTGTACCCATCATCAGCGCTCATCTCTTGTAGCAATAAAACATCCCTTATCCTTACCATACAAAAAAAATTGGAAAAGATTTGGTCAGGAAAAGAAATAAAAATTCCTTATAATTCCACCATTCAAAGGAAATAATTTTTAATAATTCTAAATCTGTACTCTGCCTTTTCCATATATGTAGTCTGTATTTACATATACATATGTATATATCTGTATCTATAACCCCTTTTTTCCAAATATAATTACCTTGTTTTTTTTCTAATTTTTTGTGGTAAAATACACATAACATTAAATTACCATCTTAACCATTTTAAGTGTACAGTTCGGCGGGATTAATTGCATTCATAATGTTGTGCAACCATCTTCACCATCCATCTCCCTAATTCTTTTCATCTTGTAAAACTGAAATTCAATACCCATTAAATAATTATTCTCCATCCCCCTCTCCCCCAAGCCCCTGATGACGACCATTCTACTCTCTGTTTCTATGATTTTTGACTACTCTAAGTACTTCATTGAAGTGGAATTACACAGCGTTTTCTTTTTTTTTTTTGTAACTGGTTTATTTCATTTAGCATAATATACTCAAGGTTTATCCATGTTGCAGCATATGTCAGAATTGCCTTTCTTGGTGAGGCTGAATAATACTCCTTTGCCATGTATACCACACTTTCCTTATCCATTCATACACCCAGGGACACTTGGGTTGCTTCCACATTTTAGCTATTATGCATAACGCTGCTATGAACAAACACTGGTGTACAAATATCTCTCTGAGACCCTGCTTTCAACCCTTTGGATATCTACCCCAAAGTGGAATTGTTGGATCATATGGCAATTCTATTTTTAATTTTTTGAGGATCTGCCACACTATTTTCCACAGCAGCTACACCATTTTATGTTCTTACCAAAAGCGCACAAGGGTTCTAATTTCTTTACACCCTCACCAACACATTATTTTCTGCCTTTTTTTTCATAGTAGCCATTCTAATATGTGCGAAGTGATATCTCATTGAAGTTTTGATTTACATTTCCATAATGATTAATAGTGTTGAGCAACTTTTCACATACTTATTGAACATTTGCCTGTCTTTTTTTGAGAAATGGGTAGTCAAGTCCTTTTCCCATTTTGGAATCAGATTGTTTTTTGTTGTTGAGTTTTAAAAGTTCTCTATATATTCTGGCTATTAATCCCTTATCAGATATATGATTTGCAAATATATTCTCTCATTTTATGCATTTCCTTTTTAGTCTGTTGATAATATCTTCTGATGCATGAATTTTAAAAATTTCTTAATTAGAAGCCCAATTTGTCTATTTTTTTCTTTTGTTGCCTATTGTCTTCGATGTCATATCCAAGAAATCACTGATAAATCCAATGTTATGAAGTTTTCCCCTATGTTTTCTTAAAACTTTTATAGTTTTAGGTTTACACTTAGGTCTTTGATCTATCTTGAGTTAATTTTCCTATACAGTGTTAGGTAGGAATCTAACTTTATTCTTTTGCATATGGATATTCAGTTTTCCCAACAATGTTTGTTGAAAAGACTGTCCTTTCCCTATTAAGTGGCACCCTTATCAAAAATCATTTGACCATATAGGCAAGAGTTGATTTCGGGGTCTCTGTTCTATTCCATTGATCTTTATGTCTGTCTTTATGCCAGTACCACACTGTTTTGATTACTATAACTTTGCAGTAAGTTTTGAAATCAGGAAGTGTAAGTCCTCCACCTATGTTCTTCTTTTTCAATATTGTTTTGCTTATTTGGGGTCCTTTGAGATTCCACATGAATTTTAGGATGGATTTTTCTATTTCTGCAAAAAAAAAGGCCATTGAAATTTTCATAGGAATTGCATTGAATCTGTAGATAAATTTGGGTAGTGACATCTCAGCAATTTGGAGCCTTCCAATCCATGATATGGGATGTGTTTCTATTTATTTATGTCTTATTCAACTTCTTTCAGCAATGTTTCATAGTTCTCATTGTACAAATTTTTCACCTCCTTGATTAATATATGTTTTATTTTTAATGTTATTGTAAATGGAATTATTTTATAATTTCCTTTTCAGTTTGTTCATTGTTAGCATATAGAAATGCAACTGATTTTTGCATGTTAACTTTTTATCCTGCTACTTTGCTGAAATAATTTATTGGTTTTAACTTTTTTTGTGGAATCTTCAGACTTCTCTACATATAAGAATGTATCATCTACAAACAGGAATAATTATCTTTTTTTCCAAAAGCATTTTTACCATAAGCATCACTATAATATGAAAGTGAAATAGGTAATAGTTATAGAATAGCAAAATTTATTTCGTCTTCTGCTTCCAACCTTTACATCATTTTACTGATGATTAGAATTTCCTCACTAAGCGAGGAGACCTGTTTTCCTGCTTGCTCTAAATTTTATTAACTTGATGCAAAAAAAGTTACAACAGACTCTTTCAATGATTAATTCAACATACATTTACTTAGAGCCCATTAAGTGCACTGCAACATACTGGTAGTCAACTTGATCACACTAGTTTCAGTAGCATGAGCCCTCAATTCAAAACAGAGGTTATTAGTAGCATCATTTAAGCTGTCCTTTGTACTGCATTTTGTAGAACAGCTTTAACTTGGGGTGGATCTTAGGATTTTGACACTATAAGCTTTTTGAGGAAATGTCCAAAAAAATGAGGTAGTGAAGAGTGAAATTTAACATGTCGATTTCCTTAATAACCTTTCTGCCCTTAAGGTAACTGCAGGTTACTTTCTGCTGCGAAATTCCTCAATTTCTTCCTTCTACATTAATCTTAAATGACATTCCTATAGAACCTGGTTCACGGGACTAATTTTCAACAATAGCGCCATGCTTTTGAAAGAAAATATTGAGTTAGGCTTGCTGAATGGTTTCAGATACAGAGTTGTTTCAAAAATATATTTTAGGGCTTCCCTGGTGGCACAGTGGTTAAGAATCCGCCTGCCAATGCAGGGGACAAGGGTTCAAGCCCTGGTCCGGGAAGTTCCCACATGCTGCGGAGCAACGAAGCCCGTGCGCCACAACCACTGAGCCTGCGCTCTAGAGCCCGCGAGCCACAGCTACGGAAGCCCGCGTGCCTAGAGCTTGTGCTCCACAACAAGAGAAGGCACCGCAATGAGAAGCCCACGCAGCGCAACGAAGAGTAGACCCCGCTCGCCACAACTAGAGAAAGCACGCACGCAGCAAGGAAGACCCAATGCAGCCAAAAATAAATAAATTAATTAAATAAATAAATTTAAAATATATATATATATTTTAAAATATGTATATACTCAATAAAAAGGGCCAAGGCTGCTGAAATGCAAATATAATGACATCAATGACATATAGTAAAGTATAAGGTAAAAACAATTGATAATGGCAAATAGAAAGTTTATTATCTATTTGATTAATGGATCGAGTCTTAAGAGGATAACTTGATGGTGGAAGATGGACATGGAGAGGATTCTAAATGTCTAGTATCTTGAGAATTGGCTAAGAGATAAAGTCTGTCCAGAAAGCAAATGGCACAGACAGAGGCTGCACACTGGAGGTTTGGGTATCCTGCCTCTAAAGGTATGTTTCATTGAACTTTTATATGCAACTTAGGGTTTGTCTATTTCCTTTTCATTGTCTAAATAAAAAACAAGAAATGATTTTTTTCTAGTTTCCAAGTCCCTTAGGAACAAAACTCTAAACTATAAAAAAAAAATTGTGAAATTTGAGACTATAACAGATATGATTTCCTATGTCCTTAATTAATACTCATAGATCTAAAATATCTGGAAACTATTTAAGTGACTACTCTCTGTCAGGCACTGTCCTGGGTGCTGTGGATATAGTAATGGACAAAAATGGGCAAAACTGCCTGCTATCATAGCCTTACATTACAGTTGAGGGAAACTACAAATTGAAAATGAGTATATAAAAAAACATGGTGATAAGGTCTATGGATAAAAATATGGTCCCCCAAAAGGGACAACATAAATGGCTAGGTCTCACTGTCAAGGAATCATCTTTGACTTCACTCTCCAGGTAATGTTTGTGTTGAGACCTAAAGGAAACAAGGAATTGAACCATTCAGATACTAGGTATGAGGGAGGCTTTCAGGCCAAGGTCCTCAGGCAAGCGCAGTCCGAAGTGTTTGAGGATCAGCTTGGAGGAGGTGGGGTGGCTGGAGCATCATGAATAAAGGAAAAAGAGTAAGAGTTGAGATCAGTGTGTACCAGGCCCAGACTGGGAGTCTTGTGGGCCAAGGAAGGGATGGGAATCACTGATGGGGGTTAAGCAGAGCAAGAATAAGTGCCATCTGAGGGTTGTCTGGAGAAGGAAGGGAAGAGTAGGATCATGGGAAGCACTTAGGGGCCTTTTAAAATAACCCACACAAGTGGGTAGTGATGGTTTGGTCCATGATACTTGTACCTGGAGATGGTAAGAGGTGCTGGTGGGTAAGATGTAGAGTATGAGAAATTGACAGGAGTCATGGGTAACTTTCTTGTTGACTCATTTTTGCTTACTTCTTCACTGCATCTACAAAAAAAATCTATAGCAAACATCTTGATTGGAGACATAAAATATTTTCCCTTGAGGTTGGGTAAAAAACAAAGATGCCTCCTATGTCCATTTCTGTTCATCATTGTACTGGAGGTCTTGGCTAAGGCAGTAAAACAGGATAGAGTAATAAAGTTTTAATTATTGAAAGAAGAAATTAAAATATGTTACTGTGATTGGATATACCTAGAACAGAGAAAAATGGCAAACTTCAGTGAGAAACAATAAAATTTTATTTGTTTTTCAAAAACAGAGGGTTCGGGTTTGTTTTTTTTTTCAAGAACAATAATGTGGAAACTGCAGATGACACAGCTATGATGACACAGTCTCACTTTGGAGATGTGTGGAATGCAGTGATCCTTGAGTGCATCACATGATAATTTCCTCACTGACAAATCTGTAAGAAAAAGAGGGAATAGAAAGGCTGAATTAGCTCTGCAGAGTATAATATACCTATAACCATACAGTATTTTTTACAAATTAATTAATTAATTAATGTATTTATTTATTTTTGGGTGCATTGGGTCTTCGTTGCTGCGCGCAGGCTTTCTCTAGTTGCAGCGAGCGCGGGCTACTCTTCATTGCGGTGCACGGGTTTCTCATCGCGGTGGCTTCTCTTGTTGTGGAGCACGGGCTCTAGGCACGCGGGCTCAGTAGCTGTGGCTCTCGGGCTCTATAGAGCAGGCTCAGTAGTTGTGGCTCACAGGCTTAGTTGTTCTGCGGTACGTGGGATCTTCCCGGACCAGGGCTTGAACCTGTGTCCCCTGCATTGGCAGGCAGATCCTTAACCACTACGCCACCAGGGAAGTCCCACCATAGAGTATTAAGTGGAGACTTTTTCTTGAAAGAATAAAAGACTTCTGAAGTTACAGGAAATGATTTGTAATAAAGTGAAAAGAGTATTCAGCAGGACTTTGTTCCCTGCGTAGTCCTACATCTCAGAGGGTGTCTCTACACTGAAAACAACCTATTAATTGGAAGTAAAGTCAAGGAAATGGATCTAGAGACCAAGAAGTGATAGGGCATGGATACAACATTTGTTGGGTTTTTTTTTTTTTTTTTGGTCTTTTATTTTATTTTATTTATTTACTTATTATTTATGGCTGTGTTGGGTCTTCGTTTCTGTGCGAGGGCTTTCTCTAGTTGCGGCAAGTGGGGGCCACTCTTCATCGCGGTGCGCGGGCCTCTCATTATCGTGGTCTCTCTTGTTGCGGAGCACAGGCTCCAGACGCGCAGGCTCAGTAATTGTGGCTCACGGGCCTAGTTGCTCCGCGGCATATGGGATCTTCCCAGACCAGGGCTCGAACCCGTGTCCCCCGCATTGGCAGGCAGGTTCTCAACAACTGCGCCACCAGGGAAGCCCCATTTGTTGGTTTTTTTGCCACCTCAAACGAGCACATGGCCCCTGCTTTTGGTCACCATATGCAACAGCACAAGGATGTATAATGGCTGTGGGAATAGTGGCACATTCAGGTACAGCATCCTCCCTGGCGTGACTTCACAATGGTCAGAAATCTCTAGTTGCCTCTGTTAGGATTCTGTATCGATCGTTCTGTCAAGAGGATAGCCAATGGCTTTGATGAAAATAGAACTACTTATCAAAGTCTTAGTTTATGCCAAGTGGAAACAGTAGTTAATCAATTAAGTGGAAAATCAATATACAGAGTAAAGTTGACAGTCTAGAATTATCTGAAATTAATAATAAAATTTGACAGGAATAAAAAATAAATTCCTCCACTAAAGTTATACAAATTAATGGCATGAAAGAGGGTTGGAAAGTCTGGTTTAGCTCCAGTTTTAGAGGGGAAATGCCTTTCATCTTGCTTCATATTTCTGTATGGAGAGACCTCTAATAGGGTGCTGTTCCTGTTCTCTTATCCCATGACTTACCTGACTAGGGGGTCACCAGCATTAATTCATGATTGGTGGTGGAGCTGACCTTCTATAAATGTGTAAGTGCTGAAAGGCATTCTTACTTCTGTATCCCAGGGCATCGCAAGAGAGCAATTAAGGGTAAGTGCATCTACTCTACGAAACCAAATTCTTTAGGATTGCACTCTTCCAATACCCAGGTTCACAGGAACCGGATATAAGAGTTAACAAACTCATTGTGTTCCACACTTATGCTACATACTTCAGTTTAGCTTGTATCTTTAATAAATTTCCATTCATGTGACTTTTGTGTCTATCTTTCAATTTACCCAAAGTCATGTGGGCAAAATTGTATTATTAACTGTGTTCCCTCAAACTCAGCTAAATCGAATATGAAACAACTTAAAAGTATCCATATTGAGCCAAGAATATAGATGATTTAAAGGCAGAGAATACTAGTGGTTTTAAAATACATGAAGCACTCTCTTTGAGAATAGGGCTTGCTCTGTGTAGCCTGGGAAGGAAACACATTTTTATTAAATATAGAGAAAACATTTATAGCAATTAAAGTGGGGGCATAAGAGTTCTTTCAGGAATCTACCAAGAGCCAATCACAGTGCGAGGTGCTGAAGATACAGCCGTGAACCTGCCTAGCATGATCCCTTCCCTCAAGGAGTTTGCTATTCAGAGGGAGAAACAAACAGGCAATCACAACATGGTGTGAACAGTACCATTTAGGGAAAGTACAAGGATGTTACTAGATCACATATAACAGAGTGTCTGACTCAGTCTAGGCATATGAGAAGGGTTCCAAGAGGAAGTGCTATCAAGTTGACAACTAAGATGGTTGATCTAAGTGCAGGAAGGGGAAGTAGGACAGTGTTCCAGGAAGAAGGAACAGCATATCGAGAAGCTCAGAGAGGAATAAAGATGTAAGGTGCTTGGACTTCATCCTAAAGATAATGGGAAATAGCTGAAAACAGAAATGTACCAATATTTTGATTTTACAAAGATTACACTGTCCTGTAAAGCACAGAGGGTAGCACAGGAAGAGGGGTGATACAGATGGAGTGCATGGGGATAGAGGTGGAGAGAGGAGGGATACACTTAGAATACGGGATGAATGACATGTGAGGTGGTCAGCTCCCATCACGTGAAAAGTTTAAGATGCTGAATGACCACACGGTTCAGATGTGTTGTATATAAGCTTCATATTTTGGCCAAGCACACAGTGATCTCTAAGGGCATTGCTGCCTCTAGATTTCTTCACTACCCTGGTTAGTTCAAGTTGAATAGAACTGGGCGAAGGTCATTACTCTTAGAAATTGGAGGTGTTAACAAATGTTCAGCCAAATGAAGCGTAACAGCTGTATCTTCTCCATCTCACCACCCAAGTATGTGGTGATTTTCTGACGTGGAGGTGGTGAGGTCTGAGCTCAGTGTGAGGGGGTGATTTTTTGACATCTCTCTTTTCAAAAAGACATCATTACTTGGAATTTAACATTCCCTAGCGAACATTTAGAGACAGGATTGGTATTATCCCTAGAGATGAGTGGAAGCAATCTGCCTAAGTTATGGCCGGTGGTTTATATATATATGTATGTATTTGTTCTTTATATTTTCAGTTCTTATCAAAGTAATATATGCATGTATTTTAACAAATCAGTTTAAACCAAAATATTAACCGTGAAAAGCAGCTATCTCTTTCCCACCTTCCCCAAATCTCAAACGCTGATCCCTAGTGGCATTCACTTTTAGCTTTTAAAGCTATTTCTTCTGGCATTAACTTCGTCTCATATGTATTCTATTTCTTTACTTACCTCTTTTAGAAATTATCTGTTGGCTTCCATTATAAGAGATACAAATCTAAACTTATTTTCTTCTTCCGGCTTTAATTTCATCCTCTATAAAATGTAAGAAGGCAGTAAGCATTCAACCACTAGGTTGCTGTGAGCCTCAAAGGAGGTTATCTCAGAGCTTGGTCACTGCCACCGAATGGAATGTCCCTTTCACCCACAGAAACATTCTCCATCCTCTGCTCCAGCCTTAGAAACTCAGTGGGTTTTAACAGGGAACATGGCTGCTCAGGTTTCACTGCAGCTGGGATGTAGCCATGTGACTGTCTTCACCCATGGAATATGAATAGAGATAATGAGGGCTTCTTCTTAAAAAGAATTGTCACTTTCCAAACCTTCTATTCCATCTTTCCTGTAAGCTGGAAAGCAAATATTCTGGTGTCAAATAACTTTGACCCAGAACCAAAACACCTTAAAATACAAGGCAGCAAGATAGAAGGACCCTTAGTCCCAGGATGATCTCATGAAGCAGAATTGTCCTCGACACCCCTACATCAGTAGTTTGCCTCCAATTTGGGTAGCTAAGGCAGCAGACACAACTTTATTATTCTGTCATGTACTCCTATGACCTGTTTTTGTCATAGATTATTGTGTGAAAGAGAAATGTTTACATTAAGTTTATTTGATCCACTATAATTTGAAGTATCTTTGTTGTACTCCCTCAGCCTTTTCACTAACTATTGTAAACATTTTGTAAACTAGCAAGTTCTCACTAATGTTCGGTTATTATAACTCGGCTCATCCCATAGAGTCATTGACAATAGCTCTGCTCATTCACTGTGCCCTTCCAAGTTTCCATCCCAACTAAAAATTAGAGCAAGTCAGCCATGCAAATTAGCACAGAACTAGCAATTTACTAAATAGATCCCTTGTGGTTTTAAAGAGTTAATACAGCTTCTAAAAGTACCTAACCAAGCCTGCTCAAAGCCAAAGCCTCAGAAAGACCTGGCTCATTACAAACTAGTACTATCAATTTTAAGGTTTTGATAGTAGTTTTATAACATTCAGCTATTTGGGTGTGAACAACTAAGGCATTCAAAGACATTGGTTGTTCAGTTTAGCAAACATTAATTGAATAACCAACATTCATACACACCGATTTAGTAAACCTCTCCTGCCTGGGAGTGGAGGCAATTCTCTCCTGGGACTAGATTAGGAAATGGAGACTTTTTGGCAACAGTTGGCAGCCGTAAAAAAGAATGAAATAAAAAAGAATGAAATAATGCCATTTGCAGCAACATAGATTGACCTAGAGATTATCATATTAAGTATTATAAGTATCATATTAAGTATGATATGTCTGAAGTATGTCAGAGAAAGACAAATATATGATATCACTTACATGTAGAATCTAAAAAATGATACAAATGAACTTCTTTTCAAAACAGAAACAGATTCACAGTCATAGAAAACAAACTGATGGTTACCAAAGGCGAAGTGGTGGGGGGAAAGATAAATTGAGAGTTTGGGATTAACAGATACACACTACTATGTATAAAATAGATAAACAGCAAGGACCTACTGTATAGCACAGTGAGCTCTACTCAGTATCTTGTAATAACCTATAATGGAAAAAAATCTGAAAAAGAATATTTATATATCTATATATATAAATATATACATATATATGTATAACAGTCACTTTGCTGTACATCTGCAACTAATACATTGTAAATTAACTATACTTCAATTTTAAAATGGTTTAAAATTTTAAATATATATAAAATAAAATAACTAGGAGGCTTTGTTGAATAAGAGAATTATGGTACTTAAACAGGCATTTAGAAACACACTTTCCACCCCATCATGAACCAAAGGGAATACTTATGGGGAGAATTCCAGAAAACCAACCAGTGGGACTCTGCTTTGGAGAAAGCCTTATTTTGTTTTGCACTGTGATGGTAATTTAGTACTCTAGTAACAACCGCCTGGCAGATGGCATTTTATTGTCCTTATGGCACAGACCTCTAGTATACTTGACTGAGCTTCTCAAGGAAACTTCTAAAGTAACAAATTTGTGTTGCTTTATCAATGTGACAAGGATTCTGTGCCTAATTTAAAGCTGAGTTAGTGACAGTTTGCATTTCTGAGTTTCAGCATGTATTTCCTCTACACAAATAGAGAAATCATATTTTACAAGTGAAAAATTTGGACATGCTGCCTGATGGGTATGAGTAAATGGAGATAGCGAAACAAGTTAACTTGAAATTGAGAAACTCCTCCCAAAATCTGCGTGTTTAACGGTCGTTACGATGTTCAACTCGTGCTAATATCAACCTACTGTCTGCCTAAAACCTAGGTAAAAATGAGTTGCTCTGGAATTAGAATGAATACAGGTGTTGTTTATCGTCTCATTTTTAAAACTGGAATTCAACCCCATGGATATTTTGTAAAATCATATTTTATAAACATAAGTGGTCTATTAAGTGCTTTAATAAGGGCTATGTTTTCTGTCAAACAGCATACAAGAGAAGGAACAGTCTTTTAAACAGTAGTGTAAACCACGTACTGTTTGACCTCCAGCTTCTGAGAGGGATATTTAATGTTGTGACAAAGGGAGTATATATTTCAGAAAAGCAAATTTTGTAATACCTCAAAGTATTTACCTCTTTAAGTTGTCACAGTAACATGATTTATTTGAGTATCATTCTGCACCAAACCCTTATGACTTTTGAATCCATATTAAAATCTGTGCTAAACACAGGGGTTGCAAGCAGTTAGATGGGTAATGATGCACCTTCTTGAGTTGTTTTTTTCTTAAACATTATTTGGAAATAATTCACATACCCCATACAACTTACCCATTTAAGGTGTAAATTCAGTGGATTTTAGTATATTCACAGATATGTACAATCATCACCATGGTCAATTTAGAGCATTTCATCGTCTCTAAAAGAAACTCCACACTTTTAGTTGTCACCCACCTCTATCCCCTTCCTCTCCAGCCCTAAGCAGCCATTAATCTACCTTCTATCTGTATAGATTTCCCTCTTCAGAACAGTTTGTATGAATGGAATCATACAATATGTGGCTTTTGTGACTGGTTTCTTTCACTTAGCCTAATGTTTTCAAGATTCATCCATATTGTAGCATGTATCAGAACCTCCTTTCTTTTTATGGCTGAATAATATTCCATTATATGGCTATACCACATTTTGTTTATCTGTTGATCAGTTGATAGACCTTTGAGTTGTTTCCAGTTTTTGGCTATCATGAATAATGCTGTTATGAACATTCATGTTCAAGATTTTGTGTAGACAAGTGTTTTTATTTCTCTTGGTGTATGTCTAGGAGTGGAATTTCTGGGTCATAAGTTAATACATTTCATCCTTGCAACTACTACCAGAGTTTTTTGAGCAACTACCAGAGCAGCTACAGCATTTTACCTCCCCTGTATGAGGGTTCCAATTTCTCTACATTATTGCCAACACTTGTTATTGTTCACCTTTTTAATTTTAGCCATTCTAGTGTGGTATGAAGTGGCACCTCATCCTGGTTTTGATTTGTATTTCCCTGATGACTTACAAGGTTTAAAATCTTTTCCTGTGCTTAATGGCTACTTGAATATATTCCTTTGAGAAATGACTATTCAGATCCTTTGTCAGTTTTTAAATTAGGTTACGTGTCTTTTTATTCCCCCAAGAATTCTTTATTCCCATCTGATATTACATATTCCATGGATAAACAGCTTCTCTTTCCCTTCACTAAAAAGTAGTTGAACTATTTTTTTTCAAAGGCTAAAGCCTTTTTAGAACATTTGTTTCTGTGTGGTAAGCTTCTGCTTTTCTGGAGAGTATTGGAGATTTTAATTGCCTTCCTTAAGGCTTCATGACATGACTAAATAAACCCAACACAATTCCTTTCTGCACTAGTAGTTAGAGTTTTCCAGCCAGAACAGCTCTTATTGATCCCTAGGGGACCAGCTAACAGAATGACAGTGAGTTGGAGAGCTACGTAAGCTTCTAAAGTGATTACAAATTTTAGTATTTTTCTTTCACATTCTTCTAATTGCAGTGAGTTTTTCATGACGACTTTCAAATTTTGCTTTGTATATTGTAGACCCAGGCAAAAAGCAATTTATCTCCCAAACCTTACAAAATTAATTTAATTATGGTTAAACATTCATTTTGCTGTGATTTGTGCACATTTGGCTTTGTAATAAGAATTCCTCTTTATAATATAGATATATTTTTCATACATCAATATGTATGAGGAAAAAATATGAGAAATGGGTAAAACCAACAGTAATGATGGACACTAACATACCCTTTTAAGTCTTGAATCAGCAAGCAAAGGAAAAATAAATTACAAAGATAAAAGGATTTGAATAAAATAATCATAGAAATACAATAGAACTGATAAATAATCACAAGCTATCTATCAAATAAGCAATAAAAAGTCAAGAATAGTTCTTCTTTTTAAAAGTTTAATAATTTTGCTCCCCTGTTTAAAACCCTCAAAAGCCTTCCCGTTGCTCTCAGGATAGAATTGCAAATATTCCGTGTAGCGTAAGGAGGCTGTGCACATTCTGGCCCACGTGACCCTTTTTGCCTCATTTCAGCCATTTATTTCCTGACTATAAATTTCACTCACGTTAGCTTTCAGCCAATTATTATTTGAATGCATGAAGATCTTGCCATTAAAAGCCCTTATACACAATGCTTATGGGAATTTATGGTGTTTTGGTATTTGTACGAAATGGTATTAAGACCAGAAACCTAGGAATAAACAAATCTTAACAAACTTACAGTTACCAAAGGGAAAAGATGGGAGGGGGGGATAAATTAGGAGTTTGGGATTAACAGATACACACTACTATATATAAAATAGGTGAACAACAAGGACCTGCTGTATAGCACAGGGAACTCTACTCAATATTCTCTAATAACCTATGTGGGAAAAGAACCAGAAAAAGAAAGGATATATGTATATGTATAGCTGATTCACTTTGCTGTACACCTGAAATTAACACAACATTGTAAATCAGCTATACCCCAATATAAAATAAAAATTAAGAAAAAAAAGTCCTACAGAGACTCTTTTTTAAGAGATTCTCAAGGGAGATGCTTAACAGAGAATGGTAACACAGAAACAAAAGAATCATCGCACTTATGAAGGACTGGGCTGCAGTCTAATCTGAACTCTGGTTAACTGGGCTGAAATACGTGGTCTGGGCTAGTGGACCAACTGGCCTCCAAATTTCCTAAGGCAAACCCCAAGTCTTTGATTGACTGTATACCGACCAGTGCCATGCGAGACAGAAAGCACTGAGGATGGTCAGCCTGCTGGTTCCGAAGGCTGCCCTGGGTCAGGCAAACATCTCAGACAAACGGGTAGAAAAGGAAGGTGAGAAACCGCCACAACAAAGTACTAATAACATCAAGCCATGAGCAGAGTGCACCTTTCTTGTGCTGGATGCTGACATAACAGTTCCTCAGCCTGGGAGGGGTGAGAGCGGGTTGTTGGAAGTGTTAGAGAGAATAGCTGAAAATCCATCCCCTCGTGTCAACATTAGTCCCTTTTCTGAGATGGCTGACACCTTTCCGTGTCTTTAAAATAAATTATAAGAACAGGCTCAAAAAACAAAGACAGGCAAAACCAGAAAATCACAACAAATAGAGAAGGAGAGAAAAGTCAGAAAAGTTATTTTTCTCAAATAACATCTAGAGAGGCCTAGACCCAGACCGGTTTACAAATAGATTTATTCAAACACTTGAGCAAAAATACCTCTTACGTTATTAAGTTTAGCGCAATCAAAGGAAAGCTTCTCAGTTTACCTTATTTATTAGTGGTGAAAGTACACCAAATAGAGAAATTAAAGTTAGGTCTTCCAGTTCACACTCAGCATCAAGCTAAACCCCAAGTAGTTGTAGAAGAAACAGAGATCAATATTGTTATAAATGTGGCACGTGGACATATATCCCAAAACAGCTAACAAAGAAGAAAAAGGCAATAGAATTGAATACATGAAAGTTTAAACTTTCATATCGGCAAACTGTCATAAATGACCTGAAAATAGAATCCAGGCAAGCTATTTACAATTTATATCAATATATCTGACAAAAATTGAAATAAATATATAAGACCCAAGTAGACAAATAGGTGAAGAAAACGATTTACAATTTACATAACAGACAAAAAAATTGAAATAAATATATAAATAACTAAGACCCAAGTAGACAAATAGGTGAAGACAAATGTGAATTATAAAGTTGGGAAAAACTATTTTTTTTTGGAATGCATATAATTGATTAAACGTTAGAATGTACGTAAAAATCAGTAAGATAAAGAATAAACACTCCAGTTGCCAATGGGTAAGGCTAATGTGGAAACAATTCAAATGTTTCATAAATATATGAGAAAATGTGCCTTAGACACTAGTGTATTCTTATATGTGGAATCTAAAAAAATGATACAAATGAACTTACTTACAAAACAGAAACAGACTCACAGACAACAAACTTACAGTTACCAAAGGGGAAAGGTGAGGGGGGGATAAAAATTAGGAGTTTGGAATTAACATATACACACTATTATATATAAAACAGATGATCAACAAGGACCTACTGTATAGCCCAGGGAACTATAGTCAATATTCTGCAATAACCTAAATGGAAAAAGAATAGGTATATGTATAACTGAATCACTTTCCTGTACACCTGAAACTAACACAATATTGTAAATGAACTATGCACCAATATAAAATTTTAAAAAAGAACCAATCAGAGAAACACTGTGGAAGATGAACTGAATTTAAGCAGTTAAATTTTGAAACACAAACCATCAAAAAAGAAACTAGTATATTGAAAATAACTATTAATAATTCAGATCTTTACTAGGCATTTCTTCTGTCCTCTGAAACAAATTCTGAGGTTTACTATCCTCCCCACCTTGTAGGTTCTTTCAGCCATGTGACAGAAAAGGAAGACAAATGGGGGCGGGGGGGGGGCGGGAGGAAGGTAAGACCATGGCCAGGAAAAGGTTTGGGTTTTTTTTCCTGCAGTTTGTGGAGGAGACAGATTCAGATGTAAGCTGTGGTGTATGAGAAAAATGATGAGGGGAAAAGTAAAATTTCTAATATATTATTGAAGACTTAACGGAAACCACTGGGAAATTTGTTTTATATTTTCCACTGGTTTCATACACGGAGTTCTACTGGTTTTATACACTGAGTTCTTTTTCTGCATTGCTCTTGGTATATAAACTCTGTGGATCGCAGCCTTACGTGATTTACATACAATCTTATAGATACAGTATGAATGTCTTTATAAAGATATGATATAGTCACAAGTAAAAAACAAATGGAGAGAACAAATGCTTTTTGTTATCTCTGAGTGGATATAGGATAATCAATAATTTTTTTTGTAAGTTTCTCTCATATATATATACGTGTGTGTATGTGTGTGTATCTTTTTTTTTTTTTTTTTTTTTTTTTGGCACTGAAACCTGGGATCGAATCTCTCCTGTATTTTAAAGCAATGTATTTATTCTTGTTATTCCCTCCTCAAAAAATAGAGAACAATAAGGGGGAAATTTATAAGTTGGTTATAGTATTTTTAAGAGTGGCGTTGCCTTGGCATATTTTTGAAAAAGTCATTTTTTAGAACATCAGAAAAGTTGTCTGCATAAAAAAAAGTTTCCACTTACAGGGCTTTAAAAACGAATTTAATGTTTTTGATAGAATTAATATCTGTCCTGAATCCATTATGATTCATATCCCATTTATTTTAGCTTCAGAATAGAAAAGGAAAATTAAAGTTTGTGTTTTTTAAATAAGAAAGGTGACAAATCTTATTAAAACCTTTGAGATGATGGCAGGGAGGAAGGGACACCTTTTTATATAGGCAAGTTTCAAAATGTATCAAGTTCTGCCTCAATATTTTTTCCGAGTCAGTAGGAAAATTTTTCACTATAACTAGATGCATTTTCACTTTCTGTAGAGAATTATGTTAGACTTCAGCAGTGAAAATGTGGTAGCACCACATATACTTCAGTGATCCCTGTTCTAGTCCTGGCATGCCTACGGGCCAGGCACCGATGCTTTTCACATGTACACCTCTAGTTTGTAGTTCTCACAGCAAGTAAGTATGTAAGCTGAAAATGCTGCCTAGAAAATCACAGTAGAAGACAGAAAAGTAATGGATGTGTTCTAGATACATAAATGTTATAGTCATGCCAAATTTGGGCAATGCATCCTTATTCCATATAGATGAGCTAAAACTATATCTAATTCTTTTTTCTTTAACATTTTTATTGGAGTATAATTACTCTACAATGGTGTGTTAGTTTCTGCATTACAACAAAGTGAATCAGCCATACATATACATAGATCCCCATATCTCCTCCCTCTTGCGTCTCTCTCCCATCCTCCCTATCCCACCCATCTAGGTGGTCACAAAGCACCGAGCTGATCTCCCTGTGCTATGCAGCTGCTTCCCACTAGCTATCGATTTTACATTTGGTAGTGTATTTATGGCAATGCCACTCTCTCACTTCGTCTTAGCTTCATCCCTTCCCCCTCCCTGTGTCCTCAAGTCCATTCTCTATGTCTGTGTCTTTATTCCTGTCCTGGCCCTAGGTTCTTCAGAACCTTTTTTTTTTTTTTTTTTTAGATTCCATATATATGCGTTAGCATACGGTGTTTTTCTCTTTCTGACTTACTTCACTCTGTATGACAGACTCTAGGTCCATCCACCTCACTACAAATAACTCAATTTCATTTCTTTTTATGGCTGAGTAATATTCCATTCTATATATGTGCCACATCTTCTTTATCCGTGCATCTGTCGATGGACACTTAGATTGCTTCCACGTCCTGGCTATTGTAAATAGTGCTGCAATGAACATTGTGGTACATGTCTCTTTTTGAATTATGGTTTCTCAAGGTATATGCCCAGTAGTGAGATTGCTGGGTTGTATGGTAGTTCTATTTTTAGTTTTTTAAGGAACCTCCATACTGTTCTCCATAGTGGCTGTATCAATTTACATTCCCACCAACAGTGCAAGAGGGTTCCCTTTTCTCCACACCCTCTCCAACATTTATTGTTTGTAGATTTTTTGATGATGGCCATTCTAACTGGTGTGAGGTGATACCTCATTGTAGTTTTGATTTGCATTTCTCTAATGATTAGTGATGTTGAGCATTCTTTCATGTGTCTGTTGGCGATCTGTATATCTTCTTTGGAGAAATGTCTGTGTAGGTCTTCTGCCCATTTTTGGATTGGGTTGTTTGTTTTTTTGATATTAGGCTGCATGAGCTGCTTGTAAATTTTGGAGATTAATCCTTTGTCAGTTGCTTCATTTGCAAATATTTTCTCCCATTCTAAGGGTTGTCTTTTGGTCTCGTTTATGGTTTCCTTTGCTGTGCAAAAGCTTTTAAGTTTCATTAGGTCCCAGTTGTTTATTCTTGTTTTTATTTCCATTTCTCTAGGAGGTGGGTCAAAAAGGATCTTACTGTGATTTATGTCATAGAGTGTTCTGCCTATGTTTTCCTCTAAGAGTTTGATAGTGTCTGGCCTTACATTTAGGTCTTTAATCCATTTTGAGTTTATTTTTGTGTATGGTGTTAGAGAGTGTTCTAATTGCATTCTTTTACATGTAGCTGTCCAGTTTTCCCAGCACCACTTACTGAAGAGGCTGTCTTTTCTCCATTGTACGTTCTTGCCTCCTTTATCAAAGGTAAGGTGACCATATGTGTGTGGGTTTATCTCTGGGCTTTCTATCCTGTTACGTTGATCTCTATTTCTGTTTTTGTGCCAGTACCATACTGTCTTGATTACTGTAGCTTTGTAGTGTAGTCTGAAGTCCAGGAGCCTGATTCCTCCCGCTCCATTTTTCTTTCTCAAGATTGCTTTGGCTATTCGGTGTCTTTTGTGTTTTCATACAAATTGTGAAATATTTTGTTCTAGTTTACCAGTGGAAAAATGCCATTGGTAGTTTGATAGGGATTCCATTGAATCTGTAGATTGCTTTGGATAGTATAGTCATTTTCACAATGTTGATTCTTCCAATCCAAGAACATGGTATATCTCTCCATCTGTTTGTATCATCTTTAATTTCTTTCATCAGTGTCTTATAGTTTTCTGCATATAGGTCTTTTGTCTCCTTAGGTAGGTTTATTCCTAGGTATTTTATTCTTATATCTAATTCTATGAGCAATAATACCCTTCCCTTTCCTGGTGAAAAGCTCAGCTCTCTTACTAGTCATGCAAAAACTTCACATTTTAAAAAAACAGAAGCGATTTTTTTTGGCATGAATTTTAACCTCATACAGACTAGACTAACAGAACCGTTATTTAAAATTCTACAAGGTTTCTGCCCATTTCCAAGATTTTGTGAATGCTTTGGGCAAAAAGTAAAAAATGAATCACAGTTCCCATATACAGTGGGTATTAGTAGAGGCTGAAACGAAAATATTCCGTGGCCTTTGGAAGCGGGAGTGAAACGATGAATAAGATGTCACAGAATCTCTTAAACCTCAAGTTCATTTTGTAGACGTGGCAAAAATCATCTATTGTCTAAGATGACTCAGGAATTCTCAGGGTCAAATTTGAAATTATATATAGCAATCAATATTAGGTAGATGAATACTATATACACAATTTTATGTTATGTTACTTGGAGTAAATAAGATAATAAGATATAATGATAAGTTAGTTGCAATAAGATAACTTGTTCCATATTTCAGTTACAAGTGTGAGCTCTTAGAAAAAGAGGCTATTCCACTTGGCAGCAGTCCAGCAAATAGATCACCTGGGGCAAGTTGCTCAAATCTGGCTTCTGTAGAATGGAATGTGATAGATGCTGACTACTCTTCTGGGTAATTCACAGGGCACATTAGCATGTCAAAGACTTTCAGAAGTCCTGTAATAGAGACATCTTTTAACTTTGTTTAACCCACTGTCTCCCAAAATTGCTTGACAGTTGTTTTAGTCATTTTGGACTGTTAGAACAAAGTACCATAGACTGGGTGGCTTATAAACAATGGACATTTATTTCTTACAATTCTGGAGTCTTGGAAGTCTGAGATCAGGATGCTAGCATTGCCAGATGCTGGGGAGGGCCCCCTTTGGGTTGCACACTGCTGACTTACTGTGTTCACATCGTGGAAAGAGAGCTAGCTCTCTGCATCTTCTTAGAAGGACATTAACCCATTCATGAGGGCTCCACCTTCAAGACCAAATTTACCTCCCAAAGGCCCCGCCTCCTAAAACTATCAGATTGGGGATTAGATTTCCACACATGACTTCTGGCAGGACACAAACTCTCAGCCCATACAACTAGCAAATCTTTTTCTTTCTTCTTCATATACGCAAACTCACATTTCCATTAGTCTATATTCCACAGACATTCTCCAGGGAAATCAGATCAAGGGAAATGCCCTGATTCCAGTGTCACATTGTCTTGACATTGACTCCCTACCATCCTTAAAATACTTTAAAAACCCCACAGTGATTCAGGCTCCAGCAGACTACCTACTGTGACCAGTGACCTCCAGCAGCTGACCCAAGTGATAATTAGTATCCACCAAAACGCAGAGTCTCAATAGTCAAGGCTCAAAATACACATCCTGTCCTCTTATCTATTAGAACAAAGAACATAAGCAGAGACCCTAACATAATTTCTGGACTCAATCCTAGAGCTAATTTGCGAATGTTAGAAACCATTTGCAAACAGACTCCATCTTAAAAGAGAAATGGAAAGATGGACCAAACTCATGGGGTAGCTCAATCAAAACAGGCTGACTATAGTCGAAAATAAATGCTCCTTCCTAAGTCAAAGTGGGATTTTTCCCATTAATTTTGATTTAATTTTTCCATATTAAAATTGTCTTAATAAGAAAATGTGGATACAATTATTGCAATGAAATGTCATAGGATAAGGGGGGTTGGGGAGGGGAGGATTGGGAGTTTGGGATTAGCAGATGCAAACTGTTGTATATAGGATGGATAAACCACAAGGTCCTACTGTATAGCACAGGGAACTATGTTCAATACCCTGTGGCAAACCATCATGGAAAAGAATATATGTATGTATAATTGAATCACGTTACTATAGAGCAGAAATTAACACAACATTATAAATCAACTGTACTTCAATAAAATTTAAAAAAAAAAGAAATGTCATAAGATGAAATCATCTGAGGGAGTACCTAGAGAAACAAAAAAGCACACAGTAACTTTATTGAAGCTGGCAAATTTTCTAAGGCCAAAAGGAGGAAGAAAGAAACGAAGAAGCAGTATTTCTCTAATTGTAACTTACATGTGATAGTGAGAGTAAAAAATCAAAGCTGAGTTTCTTCATAGAATTAATTTCTCTTTTTTTTGGTTTTAAAAAAAATGTTCTTTGCTCTATTTTCTTTCTTTTTGATTTTGGACTGTATCTGTCAAGACTAAACCACAGAAATAGAACCAGTAGGAGATATATATTAAGAGATCTGTTACAAGGAGTTAGCTTATGTGATTCAGGGGGGGTAGCTTGGCATGATGGAAATCATTGGCCGGGCCATGAGCAAGGGCAGCTGGAACTCTCAGATGGGAGACGGGAGCGGAAACCGCTACCCACAGGTGGGGCTGTTGCTCCATCAGGAAGCCTGAGGCTCCTTTTGGGGACTTCTGAGTGATTGAATGAGACCTACCTCAAATATCTAAGATAATCTCCCTTAAAGTCAACTGATTATGGACTTGAGATAAATCTTCAAAATAACTCCCAGCAATACCTATATTAGTGTTTGATTGAATAAGTAGGATTATAGCCTAGCCAAGTTAACACATAAACCTAACCATTATGGAGACATATGAGTTCATAGATATAACCAAGTATGTTTTTAAAAGTGATTCATGACTCAAAATCGATGAATTCTAGATATGGTTCCACCAACCAAACACATGCACGCACACATACCCGGACCCATACACACACACGTCAAGTTACATGGTAACATGCCATAGTTTAAAACAAATGCAAGATCTTGTTTAGGGTTAGGTTTGGCTTTATATGACAACAACAGTGACAAGAAGAAAACATTATTTTTTAGAAGATAGAAGTTTATTTCCCTTTCACATAAATGCACTGTGTAGGTACAATATCTAGGGCAGGTATGGTGGCTCTTCCTGTCAGTGATTTGGGTCCCTTTCTGTTGCATCCTCTTCCTTTCATCTCTTCCATCATCAAGGTTAATTCACCACCCACGAAAGCTTCTGGAGCTCCATTCTTCATTTCTGTTCTCTAAGCAACAAAAAGGGCAAAAGAGGAGAAAAGGCTGGCCCCCTCCCCTTTCAAAGAGCCTGGAAGTCCCTCACGTGTGCTTTACACCTCCATAGCCAGAATTTGGTCACTCGCCACATACAGCTGTCACGTAAGGTGGGGAAGGTAGTCTCCAGCTCCAGGAGACGGTGCGCCCAGCTAACTTTTGTGGTTCTGTTACAGGAAGCAAAGGGAAAGTGCATGCTGGAGTTGGCAACTAGCTCTCTTTGCCTCACAGGTCAATCCTGAAATCTGCAAGAACATTCAGCCTCTTCTAGTTACACTAGTACAGCCTCTTTGAGATTGATTTCGAAGGGTGGGTTGAGCAGGCATTGTAGATATGCTTACGAAGCATAATGGTGATTTTTCACTGGCTCCTTTGGACTTTGCTGAGTTAGCAACTTCTGTCACCTAAGACTCCAGACTTAGCTCTGAAACCCTCATGGTGGAAAGGGTTTCAGGATCTAGGACCAAAATTTTGGGGATTAGCATCAAGTCAAATCACTTCTGGCAACTGGGCTTTTCTGTCTTGTCCTCAGATATAGTTCTCATTCTATATTCAGATTTAGCCAGGGGATTTGTGTGCGTGTGTGCGCGTGCCTTTGTGTTTTTATGTTTCTCTCTCAATATATCTTAGGGTCTATGTTATCTAAGATGGGGGAGAGGAGTGGTCCTGCCTTGCTTTGACCAGTATGACCTTAGGGTTTGATGTCGCTTCTGATGATGTTGCTGAAATTAATCAAAACAATTTTTTGCCAGCTTTGATTTCTGAAAATTAGTTAAAGTCTGAATTATACAATATTTGCCTTCTCCCTTTCTCCTCAGCTACCCAGCGTAAAATTTCCCTCTTTAAATATTGACATAAAATGATTACTCTTGCGTTCAATAAAGGAGGCTTACACATGCAAATCTAAGAACTAGGCTGTGTGGTGAGTAGCTGTGTTTTGAAGAGGACTGTAATTTCCTTTTACATTTTCAAACCTGCAAAGGGGCTGGGGGTAGAGAACAATATCCATTTCTATTTGTGAAAAGAAATGCCTCATTTGTTCATTGCTGATGTCTTTGATTAATCTTGAAATGCCTTGACGGTGCAATGATGAGGTTGAATACCTTTTGCTTATTGCAGTATTTGTAATCATTTACAAGGTTGCTGAGTAATAAATAATTTGATTATTGTTGGGAGGGGATGAGTCAATTAGGAAACAGTGATTGCCAACTGTTTATCCCTTATAGCGTCATGTAAAGAGAATTATGATACCAATCACAGTTTTCCTTGAAACTCTGGTCTTTAATTGGCAATAGCAGAGTACACTAACAGCTAGTGGAAGACTCCTTAAAACTATATTTTTTCCCCCAGATAGTCATAAAGGGACCATTGTCTTCCTATACTTGGAGTAGCATTGAATTTTGTATTCTCTATGATTTTAAACATTTTCATTTCCTCCTTCTGTTTTGGCTTACTCTTTTTTGTGCATCATCTTTGGAAAAAACTATCAAACTGTCATGTGTGTCATTTTGCTAATCGTATGTCAACAATTCATAAATTTCGATCACTTTTTGGGTTTGATGTTGTTGAAGACATTATTTTCCCCCTTCATTTGAAAAGTAGATGAGTGGTTTCAGCTCAGAAATGCAGAGAGCTGGAAAAAGAGCAACACACCCACCCCTACAATAAGAAAAAAGCTGGACAA